>NC_072800.1:68922500-71422500 GCF_028583425.1 Eublepharis macularius | reverse complement strand
CTATGGAGTAGGTGACAGAAGAGTAAATCTTTTCCTCTTTAGACCAGGTCTGGTTCCAGCTTTTGGGGGCCCAGGGCAGAAGGTACCCAGGCTTGCCCCCCTGCCCACCACCACCAGCCTCCAACTTATAGCATTCTTCTCCCCATCCACTTGCATGCCCCACACCTGGATATGTACCCTTCCTCCACCTACTCATAAGCCCTCCTGTGGTGCACACTCCCAGCTGTTCACAGTCTATTTCCCTAATGGTCCAGGCAGTGGGTGACTAGGAGTGCCACCCTGTGGTTGCCAAAAGCACCACCACCATACACGACCTGCACAACCTTCTGTAGCAGTGCTAGGCAATACATGCAGCTGAGGATGTGGGTGTCAGAATGCTCCTGAATGGAGAGGGGGAAGGGTGCACTGACAGGTGGAAAGTCAGATACAAAGGGGGGGCTGCAGTTGGCCCCGCTAGAAGCCCTGGGCCCTGGCAGCTGCCCCACCTCGAGATATGCTGGTGCTGGCTCTGCTTTAGACTATAAATGGCAAAGCATTGTTGGATAAGTAGATCCAGAGGAGTTAGTTGTGTTAGTCTGTAGTTGCAAAATAGTTAGATAAGTTGGAATACTCCTACTCTTTATGTGTGTGTCAAGTGATTTTTATCGTAACGTTCAGTATAATTCTTAAAGTGGTACGTTCTGTTATCCCACACTTCCTTTCAACATTAGGCTGGCTCAGATTCTCTCCTCCTCATTTTTCATCACAATACCCCTGTTAGTAAAGTCAGTATGAGAATGAGGGACCAGTTTAAGATCACCCAGTGAATGTTGCAGCCGTGTGGAGATTTGTGCCGAGTCTCCCCAGTCCTAGTCTGACACTACTACTAGTGCCTCATGGCTTGCAGTACAATATTCTGCTCTAAAAATCAGTTGATAAAGCAATCTGCATATATTTTACCGGAAGCTAAATTAGTCTGAATCCTACATAGCTTAATTAAATTTCACAATTCACCTTGCTCTGAAAAAAAAAATCCAGCTTTTCATTATTCATGTTACGAATCAGTTAAACGATGGCCTTATGGTAAGAAACTGGGTAGACACTTTGCTAGAGAAGGTCTATGGCTGTGCAGGGCCAATTTGACACCCAAGCAAAGCAAGTGGCTGCTTGGGGTGCAAAATCTGCAGGAGTGGTAGGAGGAGATGGCACTTCCTGCGCTGTGCTTCTGCTGCCTGGCTCAAGTGCAAGCTGATCCTGGGTTAATGAAGCTTCTGCAGCTTACCTTAACACACAGCAAGGTTGCACTTGAGGAAGATGCTCGGGGAGGCACAATATCTTGAGGCGCCCTTACGCCTGTAATTACATTCTTGCGGTTCCTGTGTATACAGACAATCACTCCAGTTGGAATCTAGTCCTGTAGAAGTGGTTTCCCTGATGCTAAGGGTCCCAGCTGGAAATAACTTGTTGCATTTCCCCCCTTTTTCGTATGCTGAAGTATGTCTGTGGCTTCTGTTTAAATGTGTTTCCAGGCCAGTTCAGGAGGGGAGGAATGTAACAGCCATTTTTCCTCTTTCTTCAGAATAATGACAAATTAAGACGTCATTTGGCAGATGCCATTTCTCGTTGTTGTATGTGGGGAAATAACAGAGTTGCTTTTGGAATCACCAAAGCCGTTGCCCCTTTAGTACGTTACCTGAAATCAAGTGATCCAGCAGTTCATCGAGCTACCGCACAAGCCCTCTATCAGCTTTCGGAGGATCCCAACAATTGCATCACCATGCATGAAAATGGAGTGGTAAAGGTAAGGAAATTTTTTTTGAGTGAACCTGCTTCTAACCATACCAATGGTAAGGTCTGCATGGTGGGCGTATCCCAGAATTGTACTAGGCTTATCTGTGAGGCCTGATGGGGAAGTGAAATGGCTCTCCCTTCAAATCTGTCTACTCAGTCTGAACTGACACTTAAGGATGGAATTAGATAATTTCGAAAGTTGGTTGGCTGCAGTTGAAAGCAAAAGTCAAATGGCTTGGCTCAGACTTAATGCAAAACCATGACTTATCTTTGCTCTTTTTTTTCACTTTACCCTACAGAGAGACTGGTATCTCAGCCCACCCTGATTATCAAACTAGATATGATAGTGTCCTTGCGGCCAGCACAAGGGCATCCATATTATTTTACAGTGATTTTAAAATGCTGTGAGGGCTCAGTTCTGACCAGGTGTGGTGAGATGAGGTGTTCTTGCTCCCCCCACCCCCAAACCTTATCAAATGTCGAAGTGGCCACACCACACCCTCATGGCTGTTTAGTCACTTGAGAAGTGTGGAAGGGAAACAAGAGCATCAGGTATTTTTAAATCACTTTAGAATGGCGGTGGTGTTATTGTAGGGCTACAAGGACATCATCATTTCTAATTTGGCCCTGAGCAACAAGCCAGGTTTAAGACAGGATGTCCAAGTTTGTTCTTCACAAGAAACCATAGTTAAGACCAACAGGGGTTAATAAATCAACTTCAAACTGTAGTTTCATATCTTGGTTTAACGTAACTTAATTAATCATAATTAGTGGTACGGCCCGCATGAATCAAACTGTGGTCCAACCGGAACCAATTTCTCCCCCTTCTTTCTCCTCAGTAATGTGAAGAGAATTTAAACACATGATACGATGTCACTAGGGTCTGGGTTGTCAAACTCCTGCTGCACGTGTCCCACGTTTTGCTTCTTTTCTGGTTACCCAAGAGAAAAGAGGGAAAGATACGGATTTGATGCTTTGTGCAGCAGATATGCAGCCCTTGTATCATCTAGTTTACTCTTACATTTGACTGCACTATTCCATGTTTTTACATCAGCATGATAATGTCCACTTGAGTATCTGGATATGTCTTTAACATTAACACTGATAAATTGTTGGAAGTGTTCTACTGAGGTTAATTAAATTAAGGTAGATCCTACCTTACCACTCCACTGAGCAAAGTTTGAAGTATTCCTCCTTGAAAGGCTTAAGAAGAAATAATATGATTACCAAAACTGTAGTGCATGTGTGGAGCGGGGGGGCTTGCAGGTTCATTTGTCATTCTGCTTTAGGTAAGAAAAGTGGTTTTCTGTATTTTATATATATATATTTAAAAACTCATGTAACTTAAAAGCTCCAGAAAAATAGTAATTCTGTTCAGCACCAATTATATATTGACTATATTATAGTCATCTCTCAGACAACTGCCAAAAATTGAGTAATTTAATTTAATTACCCAATTTCCCTTTTAGTATCCACATAAAATTTTAGTTTTCCATTTTCAAAATGTTCATTTCCAATCAAGGGAGTAATTACAGTACTACTTAATTGCATAGTATTATTTCGGGAAAAGAAGAAAAGCAGTATATTCAGCTCAAAACACATTTCAGAATTAATCATGTTGGAATATTTTTTAATTATTAAGAACTGTGAAAGAATTTAATTGCTTAGAGATAGTTTATTACCAAAATCTTGTAAAAATCTCTAGTGGATCAAGGGAAAAAAAGATAAACAGAAAGATTTAGAATGCATTTTATTTGAAATATGGGTATACAACTAATATTCCTTTCTGTTCCTATTGAAAAGCACCTTCAAAATATAAGAGAATTTTGCACATCTTTTTAGATTGGGGGGCAGGGCAGGGCTTTTAAATCAGAGAGGTAGCTTTCATTTAGGTTTGAGTCTAGGCTTTAATCTGTAGGAATTATGTATTGCTTAAGCACTAAGAGTTACCAATTGATTCCTATGACCCTGATCAGATAAAACACTGGACACTTTTTTCTTCATGTGTCACATTCCTGCTAGATTTTCAAGGTTTGAGTCATGTGTTGATACCAAATGTCGATACCTTTTTTTAAAAAATTGGAAAGTTTTTTAAGTAATTGAAATCATCCCATGGGATTTACATTTTATAGCACTGCCTGGTTGTTCCCATTGTCCTTCTGGAAACTGGTTTGGAAGAAAAATGAGAAATGGCTCAACCATCCTCACCATGCTTTGACGCAGCGTGGGTGGTTGGCCATAGGAGAGGATGGGCTTATGAAATGAAGGTTGCCAAAACTACTGTCCGAGTTTGCTGGCTTCCTAAGTATAGCAGAAGTAACCATAATTCATACAAGTTTGTTCAGTGGGTAGAACTTGTGGTTGCTGTGTTGTAAGACTTTGTGCCCTAAAGGTGTACATTCTGCATGTATTATTTTAGTTTCCTTCCACAGTAGTGGAGGCTGTGCAGAAAGTTTTGGCAAGTTACTGTTACAATAAAGAACTACTTTCATGGGATAAGCTTTGCAGAATAAACTGCTGTACAATTAAGACCACGGTTATTTGTGATTCTGTTGAAAAGGTTCCAGTGGAATTGTTTGTGAGAAAGCTGTTAAAAATGATTCACTTCTGAAAGTAACCCACAAGATGCCTTGAAGGGTGCCCCAGTTTTTAACTTCTGCTGTATGGAGAAAATGCCTGGCTTTAAGCCAGTTCACCTCCCCAGCCTACTGGCATCTCACTATGTGAGTCTCATGCCAGTAGGGGCTGTATTGCAGCTGGGGCTGTATTGTGAGCAAATCCAGTTGGCAAGGTAGCATATGTAGTGCTTTCTTCAAAAAGCAGCAGACATCCTTTTCAGCTATGTGAGAGGCGGGATTTAGCCCCCATCCTGCACCCTCTTTTCTTCCCAGCAGCAAAACTAGTCTTTTGAAGATGATTACATACGTGCTGTTGAGTTAGAGCAACTAACTGGCCCAGCATTCCTCAGTGACTCTTACTACTGAATGTGGATTTGAATCCAAGCCTGACATCAAACTGGCTCTCACTGACTAGGTGCAGGTCTTTAAACAGGCAACAGAAAAATTCGTCTTCATCTATTTGTGCATTGCACTGATCTACCTCCTTTCCTCCAAAGAGCTCAGGGTCGCGTACATGGTGTCTCCTCTTCTCCATTTTATCCACTAAACAGCCTCATGAGGTAGAGTTTTATCCCTACTCATGGCTTCTCTCAAAAACAAAGTGCAGACAGATGTAGGCAGTTTGCACAGGCACTCTTGTCAAAATTGTACATGATTTTTCAGATTCATATCTGGTTTGAGTTCAGTTGCAGTTAAATTTTATTATTTAGCACATGGCCATTGCAAAGATTTATAGAAGGATGCCAACCTGTACCATCCAGCTATTTCTGTCCTATTTTTTCTAGTTGATCACATTCCTAAAGTTTGTGACCCCAGCACTTGCTTGTAAGAGAGAGCTGGTTCACATTGTAGGTTCACCATGTTTGTATATATGAATGTGCTGTCATAGATCCAGCACCACCATTCAAGCTTTTGTGTCAATTCACTTCCCCTTTTCAGTGGAATGTTCTCACAGTCGTCTACCACTCATCAAGTCTGCAGCAACCATAGTGCAGTCCACACAAGCACATGTGAACCAGTCCTATGTAATCCCCTGCTTAGGTGAGATATGGTACTGGCAATAAGGATGGGCTTATCATTGACTTCATTCTTCACTTTGGAAAGTTTCTAATTTAGGAACTTTTGGATAACAAATTTGGACATTGGCATTCTCCTCATCTTGGCGTATTCTGAATATATTTTAGTCTTATAAAAAGAAGCTTGTCCTGCTAAGCTGTAGGTTTGCTGGAGCAGTTCAACAGAAGCTGTGCCCTGCAGCTCTTTTGGTGATAAATGAGCCATTTCAAATAAATGGAGCTGCAGCCAATTTGTACAGAAGGAATTATTAAAACATTTTTAAATAGACAGTTTTGAAGGTTCAAAATGTATAAACAAGGTATGCTAAAACCAAATATATATTGCTCATTTTAATGGAAAAAGGTTGCTGCTAGATGACTCTTCCAATGCTATCAGGATTTGCCAAAAAGCTCAAGAATCTGGCATGAGCCACAGATAACAGCGCCATCTTTCATCTAAGTTTCTCTTCAGTATTTATCTTGCTTCAGAGAATGCAGGGAATGTCTTTCCTTCCGCCTTGGCACATTTTTTGTAAACCACAGAAATACACTGAGCAGCTTCTTGCAATTGTCTTAAGACAAATTTCAGTTTAGTAGACTTCATAAAAAGTAAGGCTGGGATCCAAACAGCTCCATGCACAAGCAGAAAGCACAGTCATCCGTACTCAGAAAGATTGCTGATTTTCTCTCTGTCTTGTTTATTTATTGAACAAAGTTTATACCCTGCCTTTCTGCCCAAAAAAGGGCATCAAGGCAACTAACAAATTAAAACATACATAATTAAATTACATCTTAAAAACATTACAGCCAACAAAATACATCATAGAATCATTAAAACCAATAAAACACATCATTAAAATAATTAAAACCAGAACTAAAATTATACAAAAACATAAAAAAACCAATTAAAACATTGGGCGGGAAGGAGGAATCACTGAGGGTATGCCAAATGAAACAAAAAAAGCTTCACTCACTGGTGGAAGATGGCAACAGAAAGGGCCAGATATGTCTCCCTGGGGAGAGAGTTCCAGAGTTTTGGCGCCAAAACTAGAGATGGGCACGAAAAGCAATACGAACTTTAAAAAGCCACGAACATCCCAATCAGCTGTTTGCAAACAAGCTGTTCAGTGAGGCCCCATTCTAAACGAACAGGTGGTAGTTGCAAGCCTCCTTCATTGCTGTTCATCAAGCCAGACAATCTGGCACCTGCAATCAATTCCCTTGGCAACCAGAGGCAGGGACTGCCTGAACTCTGTCTGAACTCCTGCTGTTGCCCTGGAAACCCCAATCTAAGCCCAATTTAGCTTGATAGGCAGGTCTTCCTTTCAAGTGTGGAGCTCCAAATTTGTTACAAGGAAGCAAAGAGCAGGGGGGAGGGGGGCTCCCAGCTCTGGTTTTACAGACAGTGAGGGAGAGACAGTTGCTGTTGTCATTTTGAGAGAGAGACAGGGAGAGTGCATTGGAGCTTGAATTTTCTTTGTGTGTGGTGGGATAGGGATCTACCTCTTCAATGTCTAGGGCTGCTGCCAGGCTCTGGGGCCAAGCTATTATTTATTATTGGTACATTTCCTGCTGCCTGCTCAGGTAGGGTTTCTGGGAGTGGTGTGGTAGGGATCTTGATGGCTGGAGGA
Source organism: Eublepharis macularius (assembly GCF_028583425.1). Taxonomy (NCBI): domain Eukaryota; kingdom Metazoa; phylum Chordata; class Lepidosauria; order Squamata; family Eublepharidae; genus Eublepharis; species Eublepharis macularius. The sequence goes on along the minus strand of NC_072800.1, from coordinate 71,415,426 downwards.
GAGCCTGCTGGCCCCCACAAACAACAAACAGGATCATGTTTGTCAGTGTTCGTTGTTCGTGGATGGCAACGAACAACGAACACCATGTTCATTTTATTTTCTGTTCGTGCCCATGTCTAGCCAAGGCTGAGAAGGCCCTCCACTGTGTTGCCACCCACCTAATCTCAGAAGACAAAAGCACCCAAAGCGGGGTCTCAGAAGTGGTTAGTAGTGGTTAGGTAGGTTCATAAGGAAGTAGGTGGTCCTTCAGGTATGTTGGATCCAACTATATAGGGCTTTAAAAATCAACACCAGCACTTTGGACTTTGCCCATAAACAGATTGGGAGACAGTGTAGATGAGCCAAGACTGGAGTTATATGGTCCCTACAGTCCACTTCAGTCAACAATCTAGCTGCAGCATTCTCCACCAAATGAAGTTTCTGAACACTTTGCAAGGTCAGCCCCACATAGAGCACATTGCAGTAATCTAGTCTGGATGTAACCAGGCATGCAGCACAATGACCAAATCTTTTCTGCCCAAGAAAGGCTGCAGCTGGTTAGCCATTCAAAGCCGGCAAAAAGCACTCCTAGCCACAGCTGCCACCTACTTATCCAGCAGTAGGCCTAGCTTCAAGAACATGCCCAACTACAGACCTGTTCCTTCAAGGGGGACCCCTCATTGAATGTGATTTCACAGGGTACTTTGATCCTCAGGAGAGGCTATGGAATACTATGAGGGATTGCAGCTGGGCAGTATTTACTTTTCATCTTCAGTGGATTGTACTGTTACTCAGAGTGATGAGACAAAATCTGATTTCACTAACACCACACTGGAAGTTGGGCTGGGTCACAAAACTCCAGCGTAGAGTTTGAACACTTCTTTAGCTCCTGGCCAAGGTCCTTTTAGTTTCACAAGAGAATTCTTTAAAACTTATTTGTAAATAGTGCCATTCTTTTTTTAAAAAAAAATTAAACATAGCCAGGGCTTTTTTTCTGGGAAAAGAGGTGGTGGAACTCAGTGGGTTGCCCTCAGAGAAAATGGTCACATGGCTGGTGGCCCCACCCCACATGGCGGGGCCACCCGCCATGTGACCATTTTCAAGAGGTTCCAGAACGCCATTCCACCGCGTTCCAGCTGAAAAAAAGCCCTGAACATAGCTAATAAAGTAACTCTCTTTTAAGTGGCAGATATTAGGCTTAACACACAAAGGCAGGATGCCAGGTAATTATTTTGGCATTCTGCTGAGCAAAAATAGTTTCCTTGCAAAAGAAACTATTCACAGAAGCTAAACGTAAGAAATAACAATAAAAATGGTATTTCAGACTTCTTGACTAGTCTCTTTGGCATTCAGTGAAAATACAATATATTTCTCCATGAAACTAGCGAGTCTCATTTTACTAATTAGATAATGTATTTGTCTATTGAAGTAGTACTGTGAGCTTATAAAGCATTAGCATACGTTGATGAGTACCTTTTTCATAAAGGAAGGTTATATCAATTTTAAGTTATGATTTCACTAATACATCTTCCTAGTACATCTCGATCTGGCCATCTCAACAAGGTACATTTTCATATAGCTTACCTACGGTGTGTGTGTGTTCATTCAATTGTATTCACACAATAGGGGAAGGGATTATCATTAGAGAAAAGTTTTTAGAATATTTCTATGCCACCTCTTCAGAGTCCTGCTTGAGGCAGCTTACACTAGGAAGTTCTTCATTCTCAAACATGTTTGTTAGATGTGGAGGAACTGAATAGATGTAATCCTTTGCTGCATCTTTGTTGGCTACTTGCTTAGCAGATACAAAGTGAGGGATTAAGGTTATATACCTATTTGTAGACTTCAACTGTGCCTTTAAAATCATGCAGTGCCTTTAAAAACCTTTCATTTTATAAAAGTTCTGAAACCCAGCAGCTGGTGGAAAGGACTAGACAGGGCTGAAAGCTTATCATCAGCTCTCTCCAAAGCTAGGCCAAAATCACAAGTGAAGTTTTTGCTCCATTTAAATATACACAATTGTACAGAGAATATGTGGATGGGACATTATCCTCAGCCCACTTCTTACAAACTGAGAGCCAGTTTGGTGTAGTGGTTAAGAGCGCGGGACTCTAATCTGGAGAGCCGGGTTTGATTCCCCACTCCTCCACTTGAAGCCAGCTGGGTGACCTTGGGCCAGTCATGGCTCTCTGGAGCTCTCTCAGCCCCACCCACCTCACAGGGTGTTTTGTTGTCGGGATAATAATGGCATACTTTGTAAACCGCTCTGAGTGGGCATTGTTGTCCTGAAGGGCGGTATATAAATCGAATGTTATTATGTTATTATATTTAAATCTCAAATAATTTTTGTTCGGTTTTGACAACCACTCAGAATTGGAATGATTTTCATCACCATTATTAAAGTTTCAAGCATGTACAAGTATATATCAGTGAATAGTTAGGGAGGACATGATACTGTTATAAATAAAATATCACAATATCATGGATTATAAGGAAGATACCCAAACTTAGTTTGATCTATTGTACCAATGTGTATTGTTTTTTAAAAAATAAACCATATACATGACTTAACATTGCCCAGGAAGAAAGGAATCTTTGCATGAAATGTCAGTCATCGCATCCAGAGATTCCTGTGCACACATGGAGCTAGCTGCCTGTTCATTTGACACAAATCTGCTTCCTTCATTAAGCAGAGAAGGCTAGACCTTGAAGCCAGAAAAAATGTATGCTTGGATTTTCCATACATAAAAAATAAGTGCTGGATTGAGGCAAATACAAATAAAAATGTGTTATGTAGAGACTGAAAAGCAATTAAGAAAATGTTAAGGTTAAAAGTCAAGTGGCAAAAGTTCCGTAGTTGGATATCATGAGCTAAGATGATTCCTCTTGGGAAAAGGAGGTTCATTGGTAAACATTGTTAGGCCTTTCCTTTATTTTAATAACGTTGATCAACATGGTTTCATTTAATTTAATATTCTAGACGGCCTGTCTTTTTAATAATTTTACATGTATGCATCCAGTTGGAGACCATTAGCTTTTCTACTCAATCTCACCCAGCTCCCTTGCTTAATACAGCCTCAGTCTCACATGGCTTTTATCCATACAGAGTTAAGAATAACCTTTTTAGGTGGTTAAAAGAGACACTTCCTCCCATTTTCATCAGCAGAAAAGTTGGTTGGATTCATCCCACTGCTAGCTGAGAGACAGGAAATTGGTCAAGGCCGTTTAAGCCTTACCTGAGATTTGAACTCATTGGGAACTTCGTTACCCAGGATTTCTGGAAGCAATGGATTCTTCTGACCAGAATTCTCAGGTTCCATGGCAGCTATCCTGAATATGCTTAGAAGAAGCTACCAGCGCGTAAGTCTTAAAAATGATGCCTGGATGCTGCTGCAACCCCTCGCCTCTGTCCCTCCCTCCCCAGATGTTTCAAGAAGGGGAGACCTAGGAGGGAGAGGTGAGAATAAGCTCACCTGGGCTTGATCTTCCCAGTTTTTTCTCAGTCATCCCTGTGAAATTTCAGACAGACTGAACCAATTATGATGTGTGTTTGAGGAATTGTTTATCATAGAAAAAAGATATCACAACAAGTAGCATTTAAATATAAATATAATTAATATTCCAAGTGCGTCTAAGTCCTCACATTGTTCAGAAAAGTAACCAAATGTCAGAAAGGGAATCGGTATAGAAAATTCTAAAATTGAATCTTGAATCCTGGTAACAGTATTTAAAAATTTGCAAACCATAATTCTTGATTTTATAGCAGTCAAGCAAAGGTACAGCAAAAAAAGCCTTCACAACATTAAAGTTCTTGATTGCGTCTAGATTAGACTACTGCAGTGTGCTCAAATGTGTTCCGGGTGGGGCTGTCCCAGAAGAATGCTGTCCTGGTTGTTGTTGGAGAAATGAGAGCCATTCCTCATGCTGCCTTGTCAGAAGCAGGGTTGAGTCACGGGCTGCCCAGGGAACATCTCCATGGGCTGGGCTTGGGTGGCAGCTAAGAAGGATCCCCAGGGGCTGGAACAGCCATGCTCCTTGGCCTCCCTGACAGGTTGTGACCTGCCTGAAAGGGAAACAAACACATATGGTGGGGGGCTGGGACTCACACAAGCCACGTCGAGGTCTGCCACATCCTGGAAGTGTGCCCATGGGTGGCTCCATTGTTACAGGTGCTGCTGGTAACCAGATACTGGATGCCCCTCCAGTGGGAAAGTGCTCCTTGTCTACATCTGGCTGTTCTACTCCCGTGGCTGCTTGGAGCTCATCCTGTGAGGGAGACATTCAAGAGGTCATTCACCGACCATCACGGAGGAGTTGTGAGAGCGAGTATGCAGTCACCTCGACCTGTGGCTGCACTCTCTCCTCTGCTCAAGGGGGGAACCTGGATAAGGGAGTCTGAGCAGAACCTTGGCATAGGCTGCTAGGAGCCCTCCCCTCTGAAACAGATGCATCAAGCATGGTTGCATGGGTGACTGCCTTTTTGGCAGGAATGGGCTGCCCACCCCACTGATGAGCTTCAACCACAGAGGCCTCCATTGGGGGGCGCCAGTGAGAAGAGAGTGAGGACTGGTGTGAATGAGCAAGCTGGGACAACTTGGTCCTCAGCTTCTTCTTATCTGTCGGTGCATCTTCACCCTTCCCCAAGCCAGGACTCAGGTGACGGGTAACCTAAAAGGAAACTCAGATGGTGGTGGTGGTTAGACATTATGAATTTAGCTCTCCTCCCATGTGTGAGTGCACAGTACACCTTATTTTTTTGCAAAGTTCCCTGCACGCTCTCGCCCTGCCACAATGAGTGCTCTCGCCTGCCTCACTCTCTGAGTCCCCATGGCAGAGGGCTCTTAGGCAGACACTCCAGCCGCATCCCTACTTATCTGAGTTTATGGGTGCCCCAGCCATGGGTTACGTAGGGTGGGTGGGGGTCTGATTGGCTGCCGTGGAAGGGGCTCAGCTGCTGCAGAGGTGCAAGCAGATTGGTCCCTGCGGTAGTCGGTATCCTATGCTCTACTGGGCCTCTTGGGCGGGGCCGGGCATGAAGGGGCAGTTTTCCCCTACAACAGGCACCTATGGGCTACATCATAATTTTTTGTTGTGTAACTTTCTGTCACTGCAGGGGGCATTCCTGTGCCTGAAATGGCTTAGGGAGCAGACTAACTTGTGCCCTACCTCCACCCCCCAGTCCACCAACACAGGGACTTATATCCCAGTTATGCCTCCGCCTAGCTGCGGTTGTCGGGCACCAGTAAAGGACCTGGGCGGTGTGGCACCAGGCTGCTGCACCATCATAGGAGGGATTGCGATGGTGTAAGTCTGGGGTGTATTGTTGTACCTCCTAATTGGCTTCCAGAGTGCTTTTGCCCTCCCTCCCCAGATTGCACTGCCCATCCACTTTTCCAAGGCAAGAGACATTGTTAACTATCCAGTCCCACTGCATTATAACTTAGCTGGTAATGTAGAGGAAAAAAACTGGTATTTTTTTCTAAGTTATATGTGCCAGCTATGTAGTCATTATCTTACTTGTAGCTCCTCTATTTTTTATTTCAGTCCATTGAGGGGGGGAGGGTTTTTGTGACACTTTGGCAAGCAGTTCTTAAGCATTTCAGATCTGTGCTTTGCATTTTATGCAGTCTTTAGATAGCTCTTTGCAGTATCGACTGGAAAAACATTCAGAGTAATAAAATGCTAACAGAAAGTAAGAGCTTGGAAGAGAAGATACCTACTTAGTAACTGTTCTCCAAATCAGCCATATCTTCCCTACATTAATCAGTACAAAGGAAGAAATTCACAAAAATCTAAACAATTGAAATATAAGATGGAAAAGAGAATGTAAAGCTGATAATAGACGAGTGAAAGAGATTGGTGTGGGAAGTGGTCCCAGGGTGAGCCTTGAGCAAATGTTCATTGCAAGGACAAAAGCAACGGACCTGGCAGCATCCACTCTCCCTAATGCCTATTGCATATGGTAAGTAACCTGGCTCCTCTTTTAATCTTAGTAAAATGAGTTTCCAGTGAACTGAAATGGGTTTCCTACATCTTTGTCTCTCTTTCTCTCTTGATACATATTATTACAAAGATCTTTGTCAGTTCAAGTGCCTTCTTTGTGCGTTAATCATCTCTCAAAATCTACAATAAAATAAAAATAAAATTGAAAATGCCCTTCAGATGAAAGTATGCTAAAAGACTTTTGGTCTCTCATTTTCTGGATTATCAGAACTGCAGATTGCTTTTCAGGGGATGAACTTTATATACCCCCAGGCTCTACGACTGTTTCTGGTGATAGAATGTCTTCTAAATATGGTACCAAAGCCGTTTAGTGCTGTATGTGGGCTAAAAACACACTGATAATTAATTATTTAGACTAGTGGTCCTCTTACTGGCCATAAGTTAAATGTATATGTCTGGAGTCACAGGAGCCTCCATCAGTGGCTCTCCTGATTGCAGACTGCCCCCCCCGCCCCCCCCCCCCGCCCTCCATATGTCAGTATTAAAGAACAAGGAGGATCTGCAATCAGGAGAGATACTGAGGGTTGGGGAGCTCCCATCTCAGATTGTTTACACTCAGGGTTGAATTATGGTTGCCAAAATCCAGGTGGAGCCTGGAGATCTTCTGGAATTATAGCAGATCTCCAGATGAAAGAAATCAGTTCCCCTGGAGAAAATGGCTGCTTTGAAGGGCGGACCCTATGGCATTATATCCTACTGAGGTCCCTCCCCTCTACAAACCTTACCTTCCTTAGTCTCCACCCCCAAATCTCCAGGAATTTCCAAGCCCAATGTTAGCAACCCTAGGTTGAATTCAAAGGCAAATTTGGTGCCTTATCTATATTCCTCCTGATTACGTGCACTTTGATTTTTCATAAAAGTCAGTGGAGGAAAAAGAGTGTTACTGCTATGTATAGAGGAGAAGGAAAGTCTGCAGACTGGCCCGTTACCTGGTTTTGTTTTTCCCTATTTATATTTTGGACAATATTTGACTAATTTAGTTTCTCTGTTTATTGGCAGTCCTAAACTGAGATTTTAAATTGTGGTTATTTATGTATTTTTAGGATTTTAAAAAATTATACTGTTAGCTTCCTTGAGTGCCGTAAGATAGAAAGGCAGCTAATAAAATAATCTGTGAAGACCTTTGATGAATCCCTGCTCAAGGTAATATCCTGGATTTTTGTACTGCTGGAGTTTTAAATGATTTGATTGATACAGCACAGCTATTCTACTAAAAATGGAAAAGAGAACAAATAACCATAAATAAATTTTTTGTTTAGTTCCCTTGAATCTTAATTTTCCAGTTAGCAAAAAGTATTTCAGTATCACACCTGACTGACAATGGTAATTAGAGTATGCCGAGAGAGACCTTAATATACGCACCCTGGAAGAACGTGGAAAAGAAGGCAGTCAGCCTAATGGATCCACCTTCCCCAGAAAATCTCCTATTTGTTCTTGGGTCAGAGACAAGTGAACTTCTTGGCTTAATGCATCCTCAGAAAGCCAGTGGTGTTTGTCTCCAAAAGGGAATTTCTCAGTGTCCATTTTCAGTTGAATCTGTTAACTTTTGCCCACCGTCTTAAGGGCCAAGTTGTTTTTCAGCAGCATGTGCTTTCCAAATATTGCCTTATGAGGAACTAGAAAGGGAGCTCTGGATTTAAGTAACGATAAAGTGTTAACTGAGTTGAAACCCTAATTAATTTTGGATTGTACCACATACTGTATTATTTATAATTTTAATTGAATAAATCTTTTTGCGGGGCGAAGAATACATGTAAAACAACACACAAACTTAGATGCCTTAAATATTTCCAGTGTTCAGCACTGTGTTGAAAGCAAAATTCTGGCGGTATGTAGACTGATACTTTTTTGGATGGCCTTCCACCATATGCTTTTATTTAAGACAACTTCTTTTCTTTTATGTTATATTATAAAAAGCATGTAAAGCGTTCTTTTGGATAAAGCTACTATTCCTATCCTCTTACTAATTAGGAGATCACAGAACAAGGAATTTGACATCTTCTTGGTAGAATAGCATATGGAAAGAAGCAAGAGGCTGGATTAAAGAAGTACAGCCAGCATAACTAAGTGCAGTACAGAAATATAGCAGCTGTGGTATAATGAAGTTTTTAATTTCAAGCAAGTTTAAAGAACAGGTTTCTATTTTACAGGTGCCGCTGGATTCCCCAGATTGCTTATGGATCATAAGTGGCATCCAACTCGGAGTGCCTCTTACCAGCTTTGGCTGGTCTTCCAGCTTCAGCCTCTGCTGGATAAGGATGATTTTGCCCCACTTACTTTCATTGTGGTTTTTATGTACAATAATCCATTTTGGATGCCTCTTGGGCAAAAGGGGAGAACACAAATTGTTTTAAATAAACAAATATAAGCTTGTTGGTCTTTATGCAGCTAAGTAGTCCAATTTATTTCTCATTAAAGGGAGAAAGGTGGGCTTATAAATTGTTTTAATCAATGCAAGGGCATTAAATACTTCATGTTGAAGCTTCTAAGGTAGCAGACTTTAGAAGGAAATGTTTGCCCCTGATCTGAAGCCAATGTTTGTGGCACATCCCCAATGCAATGATGCAGTTACCATCTTTTCACTTCGGAGGGATGTACAATCTCCAGTTTAGCTCCTGGCTGATTCAGCTAAGTAATACTAAAGCCCAAAGACAGCAAACAATTTTCCTACATTGATCCAGCTCAACCCGTTTGTAATTTCAGCTAGCAATAATTCAGTACTACTTTACTGAATAATTAAATGAATTGTAAAATTCACAGCCAGTGAGTAAGCAACAGCCACAAGCATAGGTGGCTTTAAAAGGAGATTAGACAGGTTCATGGAGGATAGATCCATCAATTGCCGTTACTAGCCATGGTGAATAATAGGAACCTCAATACAGAGAAGCAGAAAACCTCTCTGTCAGCAAATACCAGTGCTAGGAGGCAGCATTAGGGAAGGCTTCTAAGCCCTGTTTGTTGGCCCTCCAGCCAGGCAATGTGTTGGCTACTGAGTGAACATGATGCTAGACTAAACGGGTTTCTGCTCTAATCCAGTGTGTTTATTCATTGTACTGCCGATATATGGTGCTTGTATTCTGTGATGAGTTTCTTGCACAAATATAATTCCAGTGTAGGAAATTCCATAATACATGATGGAGGCAAACATGCTGACTTTCCTGTGTGCATGTGGTGGGAAGATGTTGACAGCCTTGGTTTCCCAGGCCTGATGGCTTGGTCAAATCAGCATGTCTGCTGTGGTCGCACCTGGTGCTGTGTCTTTACAACAACAACAACAACAACAACTTCTTTATTCGGTCATCGGCCAGTACAAATCAGAAACAGTAACTATCTAGTGAAGTCATAGGAAAATAGAATTGGTCCAACCAATGACCAAAAGTTAAAATTTAAAATTCATACATAAAATTTCACGACAAATTCTGCAGGCCACTGAGAAAAATTTAACACAGCTAATAGTGACCTGTTGCTGTGCTGTCTTTATTTGCTTATAATGTTGCTATGCTGCCTCATAAGGTAAGTTCTCAAAGCTGTCCACAGGCCATGTTTCAAAACATGTTCTTTCTGTCTTCACAAAAAGCACTCTCTGTCTTTGAACAAACTTCCAAATTTATTTGAATAGCTTATTCTTGGACCTCTCTCACCGTGCATGTTCTCTCACTGTGCTCAGGCCCACATGAAAGGAAAGTGGACACTACCCTTACCTTAATTCCTGGCTCCTCCCAAGAACTGTAATATAACCAGGCTTTCCCGTATTGCTACAACCCCTTTCTTTTGAAAGAAAAAATTAAAAGCAACATTACACATAATTGAGATGTGCAGGTCTTTTAATAATGCACTTACTATGAGTCAGTTTAAATTCCTGGGACGATGTCTGTCAACTCTCCTCATGTCTTCCGCTTCACGGGAGTCTCGAGGTGTGTCCTTGATGCAGTCTCTTGTTCTCCACACCTCTCTGCCGGACAATTCTCCAACGTTTCTCTATCGCTGTCAACGTGTGGCAGAGACTCTGCTCCTGTGTATTCATGCTGGTTGCAGTATTACAGTAGTATTGTGCCAAATTCTGCCTTGTTTTGTCAGATCTTGACTCCTTAGAGTCCTTACTGTGTTTCCTGGTTGTAGGTCTGCAAGATCTCTAGCTACCAGTTATAATGTGGCGCCCGTCTTCATTACTGCTGTCTCCTCAGTTCACCAAGGGACTTTACAGTGAACCCTGGCTGTAGTAATCTCCCACTTGTGGGTAAAAAGGTCTTGGTGGTTCTGCTTATTAATCAGTGTGTTGGACTTGGGTTTAGGCCCTGAGATGCAGCCTTCCGGTGATCTAGTCTTCCTAGGTATGGATCTCTCCCTGCAGCTTGTTTCTTAAGGGTTTATTTGCTGTTTTTACTGCTGATTCTGCTTTGCCTTTACTTTGAAAATGTCCAGGTGATGATGTAATGGGATCAAAATACCACTCTTTGTTGAATTTCTGGAATTCCTTCCCAAAAAACTGAGTAGCATTATTGGAGCAGACTGTGTTCAGTATCCCATAGCATGCAAAGAGTGCTTTTATCATGCATGTGACGTGTTCTGGCTGAAAAGGCTGATAAATAGTTCTTTCTTCCCAAACTGAAAAAGTAATCTACAATGATTATATATTCCTTATCTATCCAACTAAACAAACCCACTCTGGAATATCATGCTGTACTAATGTTTCTTTGAGTTGGCTGTCTTTCCAGGACCTACACACATCACATTTATCTAAGAATGTCTATAACTTCTCATTGATTCCTGGCCAATAGATGGCTTCCCTGCCCCATTACAGATATTCTTCAGTTCCCACAAGTGATGATTGCATGTTGTTCATGATTTCTGTCCAAGGAGCTTTTGGTACAACTGTCCTCCCCGGAAGGTGGTGCCATTGTGTATGTAAAGTTCATCTTGTATTTTGAAGAGTGGCGTTATCTCTTTTGAGACATGGTCTTATGTTTCTGACTAGTCTTGCAATCATACAAGTCTGTACAGTATGTTGTTCTTTAGTTTGCCTCTGAATTTCTCTCAGCCTTTCCCTTTGAGATGGGTAGCTACTGTAGCATATTAACAGCTTCTACTTCCGCTTCTACTGATGCCTCCCTGGCTGCTTCTGTTAAATATGCTCAGCTTAAAGTGTCTGCTAGCATTAGGTCTCTACCAGGGCACTAGATAATCTGTATGTCATTCTTCTTTAGATGCATCAGAATATGCACTGAGGGCACTTGCTTCTTAAAGATTCAGGTGCTGCTTCTATTATTGGTGAGTGGGGGTGGGTGGGGGTTTAACCTCCATTTTTTCCCCTTTTAGATTTCAGATCTTTCTGCAAATCTGAGGGTTTACTTAGGTCTGTAGAAAGATCTGGCTCATATGTTCATGGCTCCAATCTCCAGATTTAAGTATCCACAGATGAGGTCACATTGAAAATTAGATATATTGATGATGATGATTGGTTTATTGCAGTGCCACAATGTTCTCTCACTGAAAGGGCTGCATTAAAAAAAACCTTATATATCAGCAAACGGGTGACAATAGGGCTATTTTAAAGAGGGAAGTCTCAGTACTCTCAAAAGAAGCTGCATCCAACTGCAGTCCCCCAATTAATACACTTTTATAATACACAGGTTTGCCTTTGTCATGTTTGACATTTCTAGGTACACACCATAAGCAAGCAAAAGGGAATAAAGGCAGAGATTTTTTAAAAAGGGAAAATGCATATATATGTTATTTCTTCCAAATAACATACCTAAGCAGTACTGGTTTTCCTCCCAGTGGTCTGGAGGAATGAACTGGCTCCCAAGATGAAGTTATGAAAATGGTTATTACTGTGGAAAATTATTGTTGGGGTTCATCATTTAGTACCTTAAGGAAGGCAAAAGATTTGCTATGAACAGGCAGACCGTAATTATAAATAGCATATGTTTTCCTTGTTCCAAATGTCAGACTTAAGTCTTTAGTGAAACCACTGTATGTACGCTATGTACATGCATACTTTTGGTTTTGAATGTAGCACATGAAATTCTTCGGCTCTTAACTCATCTGTAAGGTTCACAGGAAAATTGTGGCATGCCTGGGGGAACATGTTGCAATTAGAGTTGATCAGAATTGCAGTTCATGGCAGAAACCAAAATAGCTGTTGAGTTGTGTGGAGGAAGGTGCTTTTATAAGCACCAAGAAAAGAGGGCAGAAAAAGAAATGCAGGCAAGCAGTGCCATTACTTAAAGGCATGTACTGTCTGTGTCTTTGCTGTCAGTCAATCAAGCATAGAAATCTCAGTGCCTTGGGAGGCCTATGTTGGTGCTACCGTGACATCATTCTAACTATCAGTTTGGTGTAGTGGGGAGAGTCAGTTTGGTGTAGTGGTTATGAGCGGCAGGACTCTAATCTGGAGAACCAGGTTTGATTCCGCACTCCTCCACTTGAAGCCAGCTGGGTGACCTTGGGTCGGTCACAGCTCTCTGGAGCTCTCTCAGTCCCACCTACCTCACAGGGTGATTGTCATGAGGATAATCATAACACACTTTGTAAACCACTCTGAATAGATGTGATGTTCTGAAGGGCAGTATATAAATCAAATGTTATTATGATGTTGTTATTATCAACAGGGCTCAGCCCAAAACTTGAAAACAAGATTTATTTCTTTAACAGTAATGGAAATTATTCCACAAATAATTAACAAATGTACATTTATTATGAAGCTGCAGCTTGGAAAAAAACTCCTAAATTTTACACAGATAGAAGGACTCTTCTCCATGGAGGCAATACATCCTTGCATCCGCCTTCTTGCAGCTCAAAATGCCCTCTTGAAAATCTGCTCTTATGGAACAAGGGACCCCAGGAACAGCCAGGGAGGAGTTAGAGGTCTGCCCCAAGGGGGTTTGTTACAATCACCCCTCCCCTCCTTGCACGTTGGAAAATTTTAAGCAAGATCCAGCACCTTGATTGTATGGGAAAGCCCTTTGGGTGGCTTCACATAACCACATTCACAGGATGGTTACTACTGTCATGAGGACGTTCTCCGAGATTAACAATTGCCATATGGTTTTGACATTTGTAATTCCCATCATGTGTCATTTATCAAGGACAGCATTAATAAGCACATTTTCATGTCATCCAGACAGTGCCTGTTAGAGGATAATGAGTTGCTTAGGAATTATGTTTATCTCTTGGATAATCATCATATATATTGCCTGTATACAGATGATCCATCTATCTGGAGACCAAACCTTGGGGGCACAACTCCTGTTCTGATAGGAATAAATTGAGATGATGGGAACAAACCTGGTAAATAGTAATAGTCCTTTCTCCCCTCATGCAACTCATTGATTGAAGAGGGGAGTTTATTGGTGATGACGTCCAAATGTAATAATAATAATAACAACATTCCATTTATATACCGCCCTTCAGGACAACTTAATGCCACACTCAGAGCGGTTTACAAAGTGTGTTGTTATTATCCTCACAACAATCACCCTGTGAGGTGGGTGGGGCTGAGAGAGCTCTGGAGGAGCTGTGACCGACCCAAGGTCACCCAGCTGACTTCAAGCAGAAGAGTGGGAAATCAAACCCGGTTCTCCAGATTAGAGTCCTGCTGCTCTTAACCACTACACCAAACTGATAGACACCACAGTGGGATTAGGTTCTTTCCCAGTAACTGGAATTCTGAAGCCTAGTTTTATCCTGCTTTCTGGGAAAGAAGTTGACCCTAGTTTGTAGCAGTGCCTGCATTTGGATGTCACGACTATTTGGAGTTACTGCAAGGCTTCCGTGCACAAGAAAAGAAAGGATGAAAGGCCAGCTAGCCAAGTCCATGACTATTTCAACCTGTTTGTGATGTTTAAACATAGCCAGAGTGGTTCACCAACAGTCTTCTGATTGTAAACATTATGGTGGAAGCTGGTCCAGTGATATTTGTTTCAGGCTTAAGGGAAGAATGGTCCCTTTATCAGTTGAGAAGATTTCACATAACCAGGTTGCCTAGTGATTCTGTCTAGAATGCACTGATATATCCAGGGCCTGCTTGCTTGTTGGGTAAGTGGACTAACTGAGACAGGTACAAACTTTCAAGTGGAGCCAGAGATGTCAGCTGCTAGTGCCTAATATGCTGTTAGTGCCCCTAAACTCTGTTCTTCCAGTACCATCTTAGTAATTTGTCCTTCCAAAACAAACAGTAATCCTAAACAGAGTTGCACCCTTCTAAGTTCTTTAAAGTCAATGGGCGTAAAAGAGTGTAATCCTACTTACAATGTTTATCAAAGTGTCTTACATTTGTCTAACATGACCTTTTTGCCCCCCAAGTGCCAAAAATCCTGCAACGTCTACCTGTTGGTTTGCTGGCAGACGAGGGAGAGAGACAAGGATTGGCTAGACATGCTGGGAGAAAACTGAGCCCCAGTGGTGCAGCCAGCATCTCCTTGGTGCCTGGGACACAGAATTGGCCCAGTTTATTAAGCCAAATGCTCCAACATGTCACGGCTTGGTACATACCCCAAAGGTTGCTTAACTTTGGTCTACGGGCTGGATTAATGGTCTAGAAGAAGTGAGACAAGGAGGGTTGATTGTGTACCATTTTGGATGATGGATCCTCCACTGATTCAATTATTTAATCATTTGAGTCTTGCAACATTTAATTCTTGTAATTCCAGTGCCTTGAGTGTTAACATGTTGTTATATGTTACAGCATACCAAAATTAGGGCATGTCTTTTCAAACCTATATATATGTTTAAGATCTTTTGGAGTAAGGCAAATAAATCCTGTTCCTGTTCTGTTTGGATTGGTCTAGTTGTAACAGCATCCTATGTCAGAAACGTTGCTTTTCCAAGCTGCACAATTGTGTGCTTCTATGAGCTTTGTGCTTGAATTCATACAACCTTTAAAAAATGAATTCAAGCAAGAAAGTAGAATGTTTTTACAAGTTACATCTAGGGGTCAGAGGGTGAGAGGTGACTGGCAAGATGCTTATTTTGTGCATTAGTCTAACACAAATACTTCCTGAAATATAAAATGCTTTGATCTCTAAAAGCTCATACCAGATGTATGCAGCTGTGACCCACGTCTCCCAACCACTGGAAGGTTAGTGAAAGGTAGTATATAGTTCTTAAGTCTGTGTTCAATTTCTGCTTTTATATTTAACAGTTCATAATTTTATGTAATACTGTAGCAGTATGAAAAATAAGCATGAGAACTGAGTGATAACAGATTTTTTTGTGGTTTGATTCAATGTTGTTTGGGTGGGTTCAGAATCCTGAGGGCTGTAAGCTAGAAAAAAATGGGTTTTTAATTAAGGCTGTGTCCACTTCAAAATACCTGAAGCCACATGAAAAGTTTGGGAAGCTTTCCAAAATCTGGGGTTCCATGTAGCTGCTTTAAGCTAAGTGTTTAAGCAGTTGTGTCACAGACTTGCTGCCACAAAATTGCAGCATGAACTAGGAACAACCATTTATTGGTTTGAGCAGCTATTTTACGTAGGCATCTTGCCATGCAGTTGATTCCGTATTCAGAGTGTTTCCACTGAGACAGAATTGGTCTGATCACAGTGAGAATAAAACTGGACTGTTGAACTCCAGAAAGTTGATTCTAGGCGAAAGTTTAAAACAATTCATCTTAAATCCTGTCCCTGAAGATGTGTACCTACAACATGGGTTGTAATATTTTTATGTCTGTATAATTCCACTACTGTTAATAATAGGACATTCTGGAGGTCTGTCATTCATAGGGTAATGTCGGAAACTGCTTGACAGCACTTAACACACACACAATTCCACTATTGCAGTTATTGGTATTTTCCATCCTAGGAGTGTATGTGCTGCATGTCTTAGAGAGACATAATACTCAACACGTAATGTTTAAGAGATGTTCTATATCATTAAAAACAAACCTAAAAATACTACAATTACAAACATTCTAATCAAACAAAAACAAAAATAACTAATCAACATACAAAAAACATACAGAATACAGAAAAAAACAAGAAAAAACAATCTAAACTAAAAGGTTTCTCCAAAACAAATAGTCATATCATGTCACATCTACACTTTCCCTAGGTAATGATTAAAAGCTCTTTTTTTTCTAATGTCAAAATCCCTTAATCCATAAATCCACAAATCAAATCATTGTCATCTATTTCACATAAAGAATCTACAAAGGGCTTCCATTCATCAACAAACAAACTTAATTGGGTTTTTTCTAAGGGCAGACCTTTCCTAAGTGGACATTAATAACCATGAGAAAAAGTGATTTTATGGCATGGTGGTAAAACCAGGCCTCTGATAAGAATAAATAATTTTGTTTATGTAATAATAGCTCGTCAGACTAATGGATTGTCTGGTCCAGAATCTAATTGTTGACCAGTGACAAGATCTGGATCTTTCAGTCAGGGTGTGCCGTCCGGTGTAAAAGGACAGAATATACTCCCTGTTCTCCACTCCCAGCTTCTAACCGTTAAAAGCAGACAAGTAGTTAACCATCGTGAGAAATGTCCCGAGTTGCGTGTCTAACAGTCATTAATATGTTCATCATCTTAATCTGTTCAGTTCTTTTGGAACTCCGTTTTGCTTTTAGCTACTATTAATTCAACAGACTGAAAACTGGATCCCAGAGCTGTGGAATGCAGGGCCATTTTCATTCATTACTCACTATGTTTTGGTAGACATGTGTCATGCTATGATAATTTATTTTCAGGATAGTGGTTTTGGTTTGGAGTGCATTCTCATTTTATTATTTTCTGAATTTTGTTGTTGTTTTATAAGCTTCTGCTGGGTATGGCAGGCTCCACGGATGAAACGCTTCAGGAAGCAGCGGCTGGTTGCATAGCAAACATTCGCAGGTTGGCTCTAGCTACAGAGAAAGCAAAGTATGGTTGAAACTACAGACAACTTTCACCGGCTCCTGAGAATATTTTTTAAATTGCAACACTAGGACACAGTGATCAGAACTGGAATGCTTCAGAAAAAATGCATGTTAGGTTATTTTATAGGTGGCTAACAGCTGACCTAAAAGTGAATCAAAAAATCAACGGTGCTCTTAATTTTGACAATATCAATACCTTATGGTTGGAATTTTTTCAGCGTTCTACCTGTACCAAAGATATTCCAGAGAACATCCAAAAATGCCTTTTCAATTTCTTTCCAAAAACTTTTTTGCATGTGATGGACATATAATAAAGATTCTTTCCCTTACTTGACTATGGTTGTACTATTATTCCTGGGTGTCTTGAGCAATTATGTTTCTGCTAAACCTGTCTAATCATTCTGTCATAATGGTTTTGCTTGCTTGAGCACTTACAAATCCTCCAGAGACACCCACATACACATGTACTAGTTCAACATCTGGAATTATACAAGTCCTTCAAACAGATGGAATTGTGGGCGCACTTTCAAGACATCTCTAAAATCCCTTTAGTATCATCAGTATTAAAGATTTCCATTAAGATTAATAAGATGTAATGTACATGGTTAGAAAATCAAGTGTGCAAATTCACAGCCAGACAACTAGAATGAAAATAAAAGAAACAAGCATTTTATGCATCTCTGTTAGTATTATCTCATTGCCATTTCTTACTCAGAGGACAGCTACAAACTTACTATGGGCTTACACCAATCTAACTTGCATGGCTTCCCCCAAAGAATCCTGGAAATTCCAATCTGGCAAAAGTACTTGGAATTCTCTGCCAGGGCTCTGTCCCTAGTGCCCCTCACAGAATCAAAGAGACAAGAAATGGCTGTTACCCAATTGGTTCACACCTCTGGTGTGAATAGGCCCATAGCTCACTTTTCTACTGTTAGGGCGTATACTGATACAAATCCTATTGATTCTGTATTGCTTCCAGGGCTGATCTTTCCAGTTCAGCAACCTGCATTAGCAGTGGGCAGTGGGGCCACAATATACTTCAGCCTAATCAAATTCATCACACACAAAATCTAGAAAGTTATTTACCGGATAGGTCTTTTGGGTGTCAAGGAAGAGTTTCTGCCTTAGCTAAACAATTAAAAATCAAAAAAAGCCTTGAAACTGAAATACGAAGGCCCTTTGTTCTAAATTAGTTCATGCCCTTTGGTTTCTCTTTCCATCGCAAAAAGAAAAAAGGGTTGTTTTCGGCAGCAAGACTAGTTTCAGGTGAGTAGCAATGTTGGTGTGCAATCAAAGAGCAAGATCCAGGCCCAATAGCATCTTAAAGGCTAACTAGATTTCCAAGCTATGAGCTTTATAGAGTCAAAGGTCCCTTTGTCAGAAGCCTGACTGTTGGATCCAGATCTTGCTCTGCAGCATGACGCTATTTAAATACAGTGGCAATTAATGTATATAATCCTTGGCAGGGCTTTTTTTCAGCTGGAACGTGGTGAAACGGACTTCCGCAACCTCTTGAAAATGGTCACATGGCTGGTGGCTCTGTCCCCTGATCTCCAGACAGAGGGGAGTTTAGATTGCCATCCGGAGGGCAATGTGACCATTTTCTCTGAGGGCAACCCACTGAGTTCCACCACCTATTCTCCTAGAAAAAAAGTCCTGATCCTTAGGAAAGTATCCATGTTCAGGAAAATAGCAAGCTATGAGGTTGTACTTTGCAGGATCCAGCAAAAGCATTCTATATACAAAAGCACTATGAAATTCTGTAATACTCTTGAGTGAACTGTCCTCACTTTCTCTTTTAACCTGTCCCCCTCATGTTATTTAGATGCCAATAAGAAAGCAATAAACATGCAAATCATGTATATTTTCCCCTCATTTAATTTTTAATAGACAGCATACAGAACTTCTCTACCCAACCTATAAATATCAAGAGGCTTTTGGGATTCTTAGTGTCTCAGAGCTTTCCATTTAGTTATCGATTGGCTTTTTTCTTTAAGGTTTGGAAAACATTTGGAAAACATTTCCAGATTATGTAACAGGAGTCAAAAGAGAACACTGTTCATAGGGTCATGTTAACATATTGAAATATTTCTGGTCAGAAAGGCATTACTGACAAATCCAAAGCGTCTGTCAGAAGGTATAATGTTAATTGTTAACAAACATCCCTAGGCCCAAGGTGCTGTAGCAGGTACTCCCCCCCCATCTTTTGCACCATCTCTTCACCACTTGCTCTGATCATCTATGCTTCCATCTCATTCACTTGGTTTCCGTTTTCCACATTACTTGATTTTCCTTGAATATGGCTTCTCTGCCATTTTTAAAGTTACCTGGGCTTCCATTTTTTCACTTCTATCTATGCATACTATTTTGGTATTTCTGTTTCATAATGTATCCAAAAAGACTCCTTGAGGAAATTTCTCACAAAATACCACATTCTGTCTCCAGGGCTGGCCTTTTCATTTATGCTGTTTCAGGTAGGAGATTTTGACTTCCCATTACAAAGCAGCAAATCCTCAGTTATTTAGTTAAGTGGTTCTGCTGCAAATCAGCAGTCTCCTGGTTTGAATCCCACTACTGCCATGAGCTCAGTAGGTGGCCTTGGGTAAGCCACTCCTCTCAGCCCCAGCTCCCCAGCTGCATTGTGGGATAAGAATAACACTGACTCTGTTCACCACTCTGGGTGAGGCACTAATCTGTCTAGAAGTGTGGTATATAAGCGTAGTTATTATAATGGGGGGGGTCTCTATCTCTCTAGGGTTTCTTTCATTCCCACTCACCCACCCACAGTATTAGCCTCTAGTGCTTTCAGTTGGCTGGGAAACTGGGAGCATTTGTTTCACTCCAAAAACTGAGGCTTTCAAAAAATACATTAGGGTATCTTTTCCAATTTGTTTGGGTCAGTTGTTCATCGCATTGTAAATCAACAGAACTCTAGCAGATGTCAAAATCACTAAGCTTGCCTTTCATTAACATGTTCAGGGGGGGAATATCTTAACAATTCACAAAACCATTCTCCTGGAGAAATACTATAGCACTCTAGGAAGAGTAATGGAGAGGACCTTCCCTCCTTTGAACTGAAGAGAAATACTTGAGCTTTCATTACAAATGTCTGTCAGCAGACAAGGAAAAAGCCTTTCTTTTATCACTTCCTGCCTGTATGATTTATTACTTGATGACAGACACTCATTATCAACTAATCAATTGTCCCAGGATGCTCAAGTAAGCACTGAAATGTGAGCTTTTATATTCATTTCCTCTTAAAGTTCAAGCATATGAAAATATATGTTATGACCCACTTACATACTGTTTTATCTTTCACTTGTTAAGGAGAGATCAAATATGGCTGGAGGGCACAGGCTAAAGTAACTGATGCAGCTAAGCAGGGCTAGGTTTAAATTGTACCTGGATAGAGACCTCCTGGGAGGACATGGTAAGCTCTTTGTTAGCTGCTTTGAGCTTCATGATAGAAAAAACATGGATATAAATACAATCAATAAAGTCTGTATTCAGGATGGAGGTATAAACTGTTCCTACCCCACCTTGCCCCTTGCCTTCTTGTCCTTGTTTAGAAATTCAAGGTGTGGGATTTCAGACTGGTGTGATGCTTTTAAAAGCCCTAATAGGCATTAATATTTTTAACTGCCATTTTCCTGTTGTTTCTTGATTATATAAAATGATGAGCTGCAGCAGGTGAGGACCACATGATTCTCATATGCTTGCAAATCATTCAGCCATACTTTTGAGAAATGCTTCCTTTAATAAGCCATCACTCGCCACTGCAGTCACTGAATGATGGATGTGTATATGTGAACTCCTCTTCACTCAGACAAATACTTTATCTCCTAACAACTGGATAGGCCAAAGCAGTACACTATTTTTTTGTGCTCCTTCCCCATACAGCCAACCCCTTTTACTCTGGCTGCTCCAATACTGTCCCAGCTATTTCCTCCACTCTTTTTCTTCCTGTCTTGCACCACCAGTCAGGGCATGTTTTGCTGCTGCCATCCCTGTTTGCTGGAGTTTAATCCACTGATGTTTGTACTCCTACCAATGTAATCTTCCATTGATCCGGAAAAGTGCTCAGCTGGCGCGAACCTTATTCACTTCAATTAAGCTCTTTGTCATTGAAATAACAGCAGAAGTGCCGTTAAAATGACATGGTGTCACGTCTCTTGCCAGCAGCTGTGGCAGTCCTGAAACCTCTTGCTGCCGCACAGTTCAACATTCCACGTTAGGCCGCTTGCCTGTTTTCAAAGCTGACTTCCAAGGTTGGAAAGCAAACTGCTCCCCAGCTGAAAGCTGTGGTCTCCTTGTCTGTCAACTCATAAGCTTTTCGCACATTCCCCTGGATTCAGGAAAAGGGAAAGGGGAGGGCGATTGTACGCCTCAGTCACACTTACACTCAGACAGCCCAGCCCTCTCTAGGGCCTTGGTGACCTGCCTTTTACCTTCTGAGGGCCAAACCCTAGGTTAACCTGTGGAATTACGCCAGGAGAGATTTTTGGCCCACAATTTGCAGGCTAACGGGAACCGTTTCTGTTGTCCTTACTGCTTGTGCTATATAGAATTTCTCAGCAAGAAAAAGATAAAGACTTCCCAATTATATTTTACTACTCTGGCTAGGCTATAATGTTCTCTACCGCTCAGCACTTTGCTGTTCTTATCAAGATGCTGAAGCTAGCAAACTCGCACTTCTCATGGAGGAATCCACTCGATTTTAATCAGGGAGACTTCATAAATGTGTTTCGGGTCACCCTCGTTTTACATTCAAGCCCCTATCTCCCTGCTGACAAATCGGAAAAGGCCCCTGCTTTTATGTAAGTGAGGAGTTTGGGGGGACAAGATGGCTTTGTGTTACTATTTCTTCTCATTTTATTTCTTTGTTCTGTGCCAGACACCCCCGTTGCCGGTCAGTTCCTTGCCAGTTCCTGATGTTTCTTTTGGCAACTCTGATGTTTTATCCAAATTTACATGGAATACAAGTAACCCATGTGTTTCATCTTTTTTTTTAAAAAAAAAAAACCTAAAGACTGTAGTCAATTGTATTACAGCTACAAATCTGCTTCTCCTCCCAAGGGCTCATAAATCTCACATACAAGAGTCTGAATCAGCTATCGGATTGCCTAATGTTGGGTTGATCCTGGCAGGGCATCATGAAGAAAATGTTGCAGACCCGAGGAAGTGTAATTGAGGTGGATGCTACCCACACAAGGGTTTTTGATATGTGACGGTCACTGCAGGGTGAGTCAGTATCTAACTGGGAGGGTGGCCTTGTGAAAAACATCCTTTGCAGAGGAGTTAGCCGTGTTAGTCTGTAGTAGCAAAATCAAAAAGAGTCCAGTAGCACCTTTAAGACTAACCAACTTTATTGTAGCATAAGCTTTCGAGAATCACAGAGGGAAAAGAACTGTGATTCTCGAAAGCTTATGCTACAATAAAGTTGGTTAGTCTTAAAGGTACTACTGGACTCTTTTTAAGTTAACTTTGTTCTAGAAAACAACATCTTGAAGCAAAAGTTCCTCATAGAGAATCTTCTGTTTTAGGTTTTGTAGTGACTTGTGTTGCCCTGTGTGTTTTTAGCGTTGGACTGGCTGATAAATGTTAAAAGGGGTGGGGAGAGAATTTTGTGTAGTCCTGTGATTTTTGAATCCTAATCAGAAAATTCAGGGAGCTGTTCAAAAATCCTTGAGCCTTCAACCAGTCTACTTAGGAATGGTTCTGTTAACGTACCATTTCTGACCATGAATCAATATTACCTCTTACTGCTGGCAGAAGAGAGATGTCTCAAGCTGAGGGGGTCTTTTGCAGCCCAACTAATGGGAATCCTTAAGTTGGACAGGCCAGGGCCTGAAGATGGGACTTAGGCATGCTGGCATCACGTTCCCTGATGTATGGGTTCTCCACTCCATAAAGGGGTGCTAACTATTCTTCTGGCATCTGTGTTTCCTACCAAGCCATTTGCAATTTCACAAGATTTTAACCTATTTGAACAAAATCATCTCAATTTTCACAATGTTCCCTTTGCGTCATCATAAGCAAAATGCACAGGTGTAAGTTCTAAAACATTGCCACCCAGTTTCCCTTCCTCACTGCAGCCCTTTGTACTGTGGTGCATTTTGTTTGGGAGGGTCTCCAAACCTTCAGAAAGGATTTTTTGGATAAGGAAAGGAAAAGCTGGGGGAAAGAGTCATTCAGCCAACAACTTTTGCAAATTTTTCCATGGGATTTTAAACAGGAGGGGGGATTGTACATGGCTTACAAAAATGCTAATGCAATGTAAATAAATAATCGGGGGGGGGGGACAACCCAAAAGGTATACTAAAACAATCCTTGACTGGTCTGAAATCCACTGGGGTGGTCCATCAAGGCCACAACCTGGGAACCATGGGACAAGAGCCCTTTGACTCTTGCTGAAAGGCTCACACCCCAGGCTTTAAGTACCTGCAGCAGAAGGCAAATAAAAAGGACAGCCTAGATCTTAAACAGCCAGAAACCTCTTTCCACAGTTCCTCTCCCTTTCTGGCTCAATGCTTTTTCAGTCAAGTCAAGTCAAGTTAGCCTTTATTGGCATATAGCTTTTTCAGTCTGTGTCCTCTCTCTTTCAAAAAGCTTTAGGTCCAAGCAGCCATCTTGGAAAACCAGACCGTCTTTTGCCCCCAGGTGGCTAGAAGAATGGCAAACAGGTACTGCTTTTTAACCATTTCCAATGGTTAATGGCCGCTGGCCCAGAGAAAGTCACACTGTCAGACATAGCTGGCATACCAAGGCAAGGCAAGACATTTTATTTTCATTGAGCCAAGCCTCACTGAAGAGGGGTGTCCATGTTTCTCTACCCCATTGAATCTTTTAACCAATACACATGTATTACCCTTTTAAGTTTTCTCTCTTTCTAGGCAAGGGTGGTCACAATTACTCTCTGTTCTGCAAGCTCTATATTTTCCTATTTTTCCTCAATGGGTTTTCTAAAAATGCTAATTTAGACAAATTCCAAGGTACTAGCCATCCTCAGAGTGTAAAATGATAACATTGTCTCGGGAATTTAATCCAGAGAGAAAATAAGTAGCCATAAATACAATATCAGAAGAAAGGTTTTTGGTTTTTTAAAAGTAAAATGTAGGAATCCCACCAAGTTAGCAGATTGTACCTGCAAGGTCAGCTCCCTATGCTCTTCTAAAACTATAATAAAGGTGTATCAGACACTCAGTACCAGTGCCAATCCCATGGCCTTTTTCTTTTTTGAGAGGGGGGGAGGTGTCATACTTTACAACTTAATTCCACTTCAGTGAGAGTTGCTGATAGGATTTCCTAGACCCAGTGCTCATCGTCACCCTGTCTAGTGATGCATACTACAGTATTTGGCCACAACAGTAATTGAGACTATGCAGAATTTCATATCACAAGGTTGAAAGTTGTGCTTGTGTGGAGTACCTCTAGTAGTACTGATAATATCAGCCAGTATCAGTTCAGTATCTGTGCCTGTGCACTGCATGGTGGTGGTTCTGCTGTATGGATTGGATTCTCTTCCCCCTTTGCTGCTGCTCACTGGCGAAGGAAACCTAGGATCACAGCCTGAACCCTTATGCAGGGCAGACACCTCCAGGCCTTTCTGCTCTGAGCCTGGGATTCCAACAGTGATTCCAAAGCAGAGTTACACCCTTGTAAGCAGGGCTTTTTTTTCTGGGAAAAGAGGTGGTGGAACTCAGGACTGTACAATGAGGTCACTTTGGGTCAGCTGGAACAAGGGGGGAGTTTTTAAAAGTTTAAATCGCCCTTGGCGAAAATGGTCACATGGTTGGTGGCCCCGCCCCCTGATCTCCAGACAGAGGGGAGTTTAGATTGCCCTTCGCGCCACTCCAGCGGCGCGGAGGGCAATCTAAACTCCCCTCTGTCTGGGGATCAGGGGGCGGGGCCACTGACCATGTGACCATTTTCAAGAGGTGCCGGAATTCCGTTGCACCTCGTTCCCGCTGAAAAAAAGCCCTGCTTGTAAGCCAGACTTCTACAGACTTCCTCTGTATAGGATCACACTGTTTGTCCAGTCCATGTCTATTGATGCACCTTCCTGCAGCAGCAGCAGCTATCAATTAACCTTTATGAAGATTGTAAGAATGGTGTGTTCTGTTTTTTAGTTACCTGCCTGTGACTTTGGGCATCTTTCATATCCTCTCTGTTGTATTCTGTAAAATGTTGAGTAGAGGTCTAGAACTGGCCTCTTGTTGGTTAATTGCCTGTCCTGTTCCTAAAAGGAATGTTAAATCAGGTTCCTAGTCAGCAGATGGGATGGCATGGGAACAATTAGCTCTGCAGTATTCTTTCACAGGAGTGGAAATGATTTGACTGCAAAAGTATATACATAATGAATGGACCTTTGGGCTGCCCCTGCTCCTTGTGCCTGTAATAGAAACGTTGCAGAGAATGTGTTCATTGTCTGGTACAATCAGTCCAATATCCCCTTCCTTGTGAGTTCTCTTAAGTTCCTATATGGCATCATTTCCATTTGATCCTTCAAAGAACAATTTGCTTTTGTGTTATCCTCATGGTGTTTGGAATACACAAATGCAGGAGAGGGTAGAAGGAAACAATGTTGTTTGTGTATATTTGAGGTATTTACATAGGAGCCTGGCTTCGGACCTCATAAGGGAGCTTTGAGGAAATAGGATCAGTCATCTTGGTACAAAGAGTCACACTAAGAATTTTGGAAGCACTTAGATGTTAGGTTGCAATGATGCCTTCCTTCTGCTCTGGAACAAAGCGTCTGAAGCCAGAGGCATACACAGTGAAACTGAGGGGGGAGGATTAAATGTCCCAGCCTTGGAACTCAAGTTCAGGCAACTTGCTTTGGTTTGGTTGGATTCACAGGGTGCTATTGGAGGGGTACCAAGTACACATAATGTTTCAGACCACAGGTGATTATTCTGCAGGGACACCCATCTATCGTATACTCTTCTTTTGTCTTTGCTCCAAGGAGCTTAGGGACACTTACATAATGTCTACCCTGACCGTTTTATTCCTGCATCAGCCCTGTGAGGTTGGTTAAGCTGCTGCACTAGCACATCAATATACTGGCATACTTTATATATATAAAGGAGGACATGAGAGAGGTTTATGAAATCATGCATGGGATGGAGCAAGTAGATAGAGCTTTTTCTCCTTCTGCTGTAATACAAGCATTGAGAGGAACCAATGAAGTTGAGGGGCAATAGATTCAGAACAGAAAAAAAGAATTTCTTCTTTACTCAACGAGTGATTAAAATGTGGAATTCACTGCCAGAGGATGTCGTGATGGCCTCAGGCATAGATGGCTTTTAAAGAGGATCAGACAAATGCATGAAGGCTAGGTCTATGTGTAGCTACCAGCCATGGTGACTAAAGGGAACTCTGTATTCAGAAGCAGCAAACCTCCAAATACCAGCGCTAGAGCCAGTTTGGTGTACTAGTTAAGAGTGGCAGGACTCTAACCTGGAGAGCCAGGCTTGATTCCCCACTCCTCCACTTGAAGGCAGCCAGGTGACCTTGGGTCAATCACAGCTTTATCAGAGCTCTCTCAGCCCCATCCACCTCACAGGGTGATTGTTGTGGGGATAATAACAACATACTTTGTAAACCACTCTAAGTTGGCAAGAAGTTGTCCTGAAAGGCGGTATATAAATTGAATGTTATTATTATTATAGAAGGCAGCCTCAGAGGAAGGCCTCAGCCTCTAGGCCCTGTCTTGGCCCTCCAGGGTAACTGGTTAGCCTCCGTGTGAAACAGGACTCTGATGTAGATGGACCGCTGGTCTGACCCAGCAGGGCTCTTATGTTCTTAAGTAATTATGAGGTATAATATTGAGGTGGTGGTTCTAAGCTATTTTCAACCCTTTGCTACACCTCAAAAACATTTTAATGAGAAACCATATCATGAGATAAATAACCACTTCAGAATTTAACCCACCTGTTTGGATGAAGTATTCAGTCCCCCCAAGAGAATGGATGCAAGCTGTGGCTAGGTGTGACTTAATGAGCACCCTTTGCTGAGACATCGTGCGGTTATGGTTCTGATTAATTTCAAGGCATGTTACAAGAATTGCGGCCCTCAAACTGTCTCGGAGCACAGAAGGGACAGATTAGTCACCTGTTTCCTGCCTTGACATTTGACTCTGCGAGATCTACCTGTAGTTCCCCAGTGTTATCAATAGGTGGCGCTCACAGTTTCTAAGTGATGCTTCTCAAGTTACTTTTACCAATACGTACAAAAGAACAATGTTCAAAAGGGAAAAAAAGTTGTGCACTTTAGGTACTGCTTTAGCAGTCTGTGGGGTGTAATTTGAAGAACTGCCTGCTAATAGTTCACTTCTTCCCACTCTGAGCTCAGATGTTATGTTCCAATTTCTAGCAAACTATTAACAAAGCCTTTCATTAACCCTTCAAAAGATGAGATGGGCCCATTCTACTAGCGAAAGTAATTTAGTAGATACTAGTAGACATCTGAACATCCTTGGACTTTGCAGAGTGTGAGTTTCCAGCTTTCCCATCCTGCTGAGCGCCCCCCCCCCCCGCCGCCCATTTTATTCCTGGGGGTCAGCAGAGGGGAAATGGGTGGAAAGGAAATCTGTGCCCTGCCTTCTGCAAATGGAAATGCCGTTCCGTCAGAGGAACTGCATGGTTGGATACACGTCACTGCAACCAAAGTTTATACAACTCTATATGTTAAAAAGAAGGCTGATGTTTTTGAAAATCTGCCTCAAACTTCTGCACTCCCCCACACCACCATTGCAAAAAAGTAGATCATTTTCTTTACTTGGGCAACCTGGAGATCTGAAAGGAAGTCAGAGCATCTTTCTTGGTCCCAAAATCTTTGTGGTACTTTGTTCAGCTGAAGGGGCCACAGTACACATCACAGGAGAGATCTAGAACTGGATCTCCTGGTGTTTTATTTCACATTAGAAAGCAGCCGTAAGTGGAGAAGGGGGACTTAGATCAGGCTGGAACACGCAGGAGAAAAAAAAATTAACTCTCCCCTTGCACATTATTTCCCCAGCAAAGTAACCCTGAAGCTTCTATTGACTACAGTGTGTGTGGGGGGGGGGCGGAGACAGGTACTCATACTGCACCTGCCTTTTCCCCTGTTGTGACTAATAGCAGCTTAAGAGACATCACAAAAATGCCACAGGGCAAATCAACTCCCTCTCTGCCAGCAGTATGACCCCAACCCAAATTGCTATCAGCAGCAGCTGTCTTTTAAGGTAAAGAACGATCGTGGCTCTTCCACCCAACATCACATATTCCTACTTTCTTATTCCATTTTATCTCATTTTTATCCTGTCCCTTCAAGGGACTCAGCATACACAGCTCTCCCTGCCCCTATTTTATCCTCACAAGGGCCGTTTCCAGATGGCTTACCTGCACCCGGAACATCGCACCACGTTGCGGGGAAAACGCGAAATATTGCGTTTTCTCGCACGAGTTTTGCACAACGTCCCAGGACCTGTGAGGTAAGCGAGGCCAAGAGAGAGTGACTAGGCCAGGCCTACCTTGTAAGCTTTGAGGCTGTGGGGAATGAAAACTCAGGCTTCTCCATTACTCATCTAGCACTCTAACAACTATACCACTTTGGCCCTATGCCATTCAATATTGACATAGGAATCAAGTCAATCAGTTTATATGGCTGCATATCCTAATCCTGGATTCCCCCCCCCCCGCCATGTGACTGTGTGTGGGTGTGTCAAGTACAATCACAGCCTCCAGCAGGTGCTGTTAGAAGAGACTTCCGGCTCACAGTCTCCAAACATGTACACTCTGAGAGAATCTTTTAAACTGAATTCCTGAAAAACTTTTACAAAGATGCTGGAAATGAAAAGATAAAACATGTAGTTGGGTCTGAAGCCCCTTTCAGACATTATAAGGGTATGCACTGGGAACTGTATACTGGGGATGTGTGCTACTCGTGATCCTCCTGATATGCGCAGTCAACATTTCATCTGAAATGGGCATTGTGCATATTTTCTGCTTCACAACACCCAGAGTTCGGGGTTGTGTATACTGAAGCAGAAAATATGCACAGTGCCCATTACAGCCGAAATGGTGACTGCACGCCTGGGGAGGACAGCAGGTAGCTCATATTTCCAGTACAGGTGGTTTAGTACCACCAAAGGACTCATGTGGTTCTTTCTCTTCAGGCTGGGGTATACCAAGAAATGGGGGGGGGGGGGCCACACATATGCAACAGTGCTTAGTGGAGTAACACACGCTCATCCTTTCGGACTGCACCTGAACTGGCCACCACTAGACCATATAATGCCAAATGCATTAATATGCTTTAGATGGGGGAGTTGGAATGAAAAGCAAAACAGAGAGGAAAGTCAAACAAACCACAGGAAATGAGGAAGAGATGGCAAGCAACACTCCGTGTGTCAGAGATGGAATGCCATGCAGCACCAGGAAGCTGATGCCATACATCAAATGACATCAGCCAGCAACTGTCTTTGGCATTGCAAGCTCTGCAGAGCCCTTAATAGACTCCTCTGTTCTTTGCTAAGACCAGAGAGTTTGCTCATAAACCCCCGTCACAACAAAGTTGGGATATATTGACGGAAATGTGAAGTTTTTATATGTGTTTGCATCTCAGTAATTGGCACTTATGGTTCCTGTTAAGGAAATATGGGGCACATAAGCTTCCTTCTTTCACCAATCCGACAGAACTGGACAATTGGAAGGGAGGGAAACAGACATGATTTGTAGTGTTGCATTTTGCAAAGTGACATTGCTTCCTCCTCTATAACTGACATAATAATAACAACAATAATAGTAGTAAATGTAGTAGTAACAATATGCTTCCTAATAAATAAGAAACCATTGCATTTTTGCCAAGCGACTGGAACAATCCAAAGAAGCTTTACAGAGAAGCAACATAGATTGATCAAGTTCAGAAAGACTTAAAGCCTAGGAATATGCAGGATTTGATCATTACCACAGAAATTGTGGCAAAGCAAGCAAAGAAAGTTAAAGACTGGATAGCCCAGGGAAAAGATGAATTACATAGGTTTTAAGAAAATTAACTAATTTATACTGGAGGTTAGCACAGCAGTTTAACACCATGCTGCAATCAGCTACAATTGACAAGTGGATGACAACTGGCAAAACAGTGTTAATTACTAATTATAAAGGCAAACGGGCAATCCCTAATAATTATAGACCAATTATTCACCCGCCAACAATGTTTAAACTGTTAACTGGAATACTTGCTGATGTAGTTCAACAGCATCAAAATGATAATAAGAGTGTGCTCTTATACTGCCCTTCTGGACAGATTAGTGCCACACTCAGAACGGTGAACAAACTCAGTGTTACTATTAGCCTCACAAAATAGCTGAGGAGCTGGGGCTGAGAAGAATGGCTTACCCAAGGCCACCTGCAGAGTTCCAGGCAGTAGTGGGGATCAAACTAGCAGAGTGCTGATTCACAAGCAGCATAAAGACCTTTTACTAAAGGAACAGAAAGAAAACAGCCGAAATTCTCATGGAACAAAATATCAATTACTGATTGATAAAATGGTATCTAAAAATTGCAAAAGGAGGAAATGGGATTTGCACATAGCTAGGATTGGTTACAAAAAGGCGTTCAACTCTCTGCTGCATTCATGGACTGAAAAAACATTAGAGACATTCAGAGGCAGCAGCCATATTAGAAAGTTCTTGTCAGCAACAATGAGAAAATGGAGCACAACATTGACAGCTAATGGAGAGGAATTGGGATGTGGGAATAGACTATTTCAAAGTGATTTCCTGCCATCTTTATTGTTTGTCATTGCTATGGTACCACTAATGGTGGTACTATATAAAACACACTGCGGATATGAGATTTCAAAGGGAGTAGGAAAAATACCTCATTTGCTCTATATGGACAACCTTAAACTATACAGTCAATGAAGAGGAAATCAAGTCTTTGCTGAATACATTAAAAAGTTCAAAAAATACCCAAGCTGAAATTAAACAGTGGAAATATAATTCGTGCTATAAACACCTGAACCTTCCCAGTGATTCGATACTGTGCTGGAATTGCAGATTGGTCACGAGCCGAATTGGATGCACTAGACTGAAAAACAAGAAAAATCATGAATACCAATCACACTTGACAACCTCGATGTGACATGGATCAATTTTATTGGCTGTTAAGTAATCATGGCCTAGGATTGTTACAAGTAAAACAAACAGTAGGAGATGAAAAAAGGGCATTGAATGATTACATCAAGAGCAAGAAAGAGAAGATGCTGGCTGACACATACAAAGAAGGAATAATGAAAGGTAAGGGTACAAAAGATGAATGTAGAAAAGAAATGTTGAAAACCACTGCATGGTCAATACATTAAGAATACTGAGGGTAAAGTCAACAAGAGTAACAATGTTTAATAGCTAACACAAGGGATGTTGAAAAAAGAGACAGAAGAACTTACATTAATTGCACCAAGAACAGACATTAAGAATGAACCGTATGAAAGCAAAAATTGAAAAGACAGCATGTGTAAATTATGTAACAAAGTGGATGAAAAGGTTGACCGTCTCATTAGCAGGTGCAGTAAGATCATACAAACTGACTGTAAAAAGCACCATAATAAAGTAACTGTAAGACTGCACTGGAATTTATGCAAAAAGTACAAGCTACTGTCTGCTAAATATTGGTGGAAACGTAACTGACCTTTAAACATCCTACCGAATTACTAAAGTATGCGGGAAGAAAGGAGACTGCAGTTTTACACTGTTGAGGGGAAGGTATTTTGTGCATGCCCAGAAGTATTTTTCTTCCAGGACTCAGCCTGGAAGAACAGAGTAAATGTGGCAGGAAGCACGTTAGCCAAGTCCACCACAGATGGGAGTGTTATTTTTCATGGTGGCATGAGATTCCATTTTGGTTTTGCCACAACAGACACAGGTGACTACCCCTCTAGGATCTGTCTCTACTACTGTTGATGTTCACTCAGTGTGTTTTTCCAGGAATCCCACAAGGAGGGAATAAAGGCAAAAGCCACACCCTCACATTTGCCATCAACAACTGGCATTGATACTTATTCTACCTCTAAACATGGAGGTTCTATTTAACCATCATAGCTAATGGCCACTGATGGATCTGCCTACTTACATGAATCTGTCTAATACCCTTTTAAACTTTCTCTGAGCTTTAAATAGTGGTTTATTCAGTAAATTAATTATGCAGCTTCTTTTGGCCAACCTTGAACCTACTGGCAATCATGTTCACTATATAGCAGCAAAGAAGAAGAAAAAAATCACTCTTCATTTTCTTCACATCAGCAGTTAGTTTCTAAAGCTCTAGAATCACATAGCTTCACTGCCTATATAAGCCTTTATTATTAAATAAAAGAAGTACGAGCGGCTTTCTTCACCTGTTTCCAGTCAAGTAGATCCTGCCAAAAATGCCCTCCTATCTATGAAAGATGCTGGAAAAGCCTCTTTTCTTTGTACCGGTCCCTGATGATTTCCCCAATAAATTCCCAATAAATTCTATTTAAATAAATTATATTTGCTCAGCCTGTGCCTCTCAATATTTCTGTCGCTAGCCATGTGTCTAATTTTGTGATTTTATATTTACATACATGTATATGTCTTCCTGTATAGGATACACTTCTTATATTGGATGAGGCAGGCTGTAGTTCACAAAAACTTCATGTCCCAATAATCCTGGTGCATTTGCACACCTGCCAGGGTTTCCCTGGATTTTCTCTGATCTTTCTCAAACCTGCTTTGCTCTTGGGGAAGGTCACAATAAAGCCTGGATGGCTGCTGGGAGGGTAAGAAAATGTGGATTTCTCCCACTCATTTTCCCTGACACTGTCCCTGCAATGGCCATTTCCTCTCCCCCACCATAGGAGGCTTTAAATTTTTAATTGGCACTAGAACAGCATTATATCAATGTATTGTTATAATAAATATGTGAACCAGATTCTCTGAGTTCCCAGCTCTCACTATCAAAAAGTAAGTCTCTAGCTCCTTCTATTGCGGAGATATAAGGGGAAAGGGATTATCCTTGCAATGGAAAGGGCTAAAGACTTAGTTGTTTTTTTTAAAAAATGAAAAGTGGAGATTCAAAGAACCTGCTAAACCTGGGCCCTTGGAATTTTGCCTCTGTCATCCCCCCATCCCCCAATAGCTCTGCGCATCTTCACTTTGTGCTTGCTTTAATAGGATTCAGTTTTGACTCCAAAACTGCAGCTAACAAATCCTTCCCTTTTTACATGATCTCAGCTCAACTGATATTTGAATAATGCTTTGGTTGCCGGTAACCTCTTCTAGATTTGGAGGCCATGGCTGCCTGTTGTCATCTTTTCCCCCCTTGGAGAGAGGATGAGGTGTGACTGACTGGACCAGAGTTCAGAGCTGGCTTTCTGGCTAAGACCAACTGATTTACTTTTCAGTGCAGTTTTGGGTAAGGAACCTTTAATCGAAAACACAAAAGCCTGCGTTCTCCATCCCATTCCAAATGTTAAACAAGCTCTGAAAATAGAAACAAGAGTTAACCTTGTTTTCATTAACAGCTCCCCTCCCCCAACAATTGTGATGTAAGGAGTAGAGGACGGAAGGGAGGAGAGTGTGTGTGTGAGAAACGGAGATGTGTGATTACTGCCCTGGTGCCAGTGGCTCCTGCCCTTCCTTCCCAATCTCTGGCAGGGCTTTCTTACACCATTTTTTGTTTTTTCCAGCTCTGGTCTCCAAATGCTAACCCCCCCCCCTTCTCCTCCCTTTCAGTTTTGCAGCCAGGCTGGAAGGGTGGCTTACAGTTTAACATGTTCCTTGTCCAATTGTGGTGGCAGGAACCTGTCTCCTGGGGAGTGGAAAGGCACTTTGGTTGACAAGTTTCTCTCTTTTAGAATCATGAAGAACTGGGGGGAAGAGGCTTAGAGCACAGGCCAGCCTAGTCTACCAGTCATCTCCAGCAGCAGACGATCATGCCAAGGTGCTAATAGTTACTGCAACATGGGATTTATTTGTCCCTTTCTATCACATTTTTTAAAAAAATCTCAAGGAACTCAGGGTGGCTTATATAGTTCTCATTTTACCCTCACAACACCCCTGTGAAGTAGGATAGTTTGAGAGAAAGGTGGCTGACCCAAGATAACGCAGTGATTTTTATGACTGAGTGGAGAACCTGGGTACCCAACACTCTATCTGCTACACCATGTGGGCTCTCATTCCTTGTCCTTAGCATATATCAAGAAGAGATCTATTGCACCTGTACCTGGAAGTGCCATTATTAGCTATTATGCCTAACCAAGTCTAGGAGTCATTGTCAGACTTGTTCTTCATTAACTTAACTGATCTTTTTTTAAAAAAGCTGCACATACTTCTATCCACCATGTTGTTGAGATGGCTTATAAATAGCCGTATGTTGGAACATGAGGGGATCCAGCCCTTCTGCCGTGCTGTTTCTGGTAATGCTGCTGTGCCTGGAGGCAGCAAGTTCAACAGAGGTCCGTGAGAATGTAAGAAGAACCCTGCTGGCTCAGACCAGAAGTCCATCTAGTCCAGCATCCCGTTTCACACAGTAGAGGTCCAACAAACAAGGCACAGGGGCTTCCCCAGATATTGCCTCCTAAACATCTCCTAAGATGCAAGCTCAAGATAACCCAGTGGTGTGTAAACTGTGGTCCGTGGGCAGTAGCATCAGTTGGGGAGGCAGACTCCATCACTTGTTCTTGCCATGCTGCTGCCAGCCAAGAGCATGCTGAACTTCAACAGGATTGCCAGTGCCTCAGGGACGCAGCTTGGATCAAGGCAGCCACCGCCACATGGGGCTAGGAGGTGATGAAAGATATTGGCAATGCTGGGCTTAGGGCCCCTGCTCAGTCAAAGAGTAGGGAAAGCCAGGAAGTCGGATGAAGGTGCAGAGAAGATGGGAAGGCAGATGCAAAGGTGGTAAGAGAAACTGGGTGAGAGTGGATCCGAGTAGGAAGCAAGGAGAAAGTGCAGTGGAGAAAGCAAGAAACGGGAATGTGACAAGGAGCAAGGAAAGATCAGGAAAGAGCAGAATCTAGTGATGCCCTTAAAAGCTACTTTCTAATTTCTAATTCTAAGGCTTGAGGAAGACACCAAGGAGGATAGATGAGGTCTGGCTCCCAGATCAGAAGGGAGTAGAGCCAGAGGAGAGGAGGTGGACCAAGGTGGGATCCAACCCCCACCGCTCTGTCTCAGGCCGTGGGAAGGCACTTAAGCCAAGCTGGGACCCTGGTGCATGAGGGCGGGGGCCAGGATTCCTCCAGTTACTTTATAATGAAGATAATAGGCAAGATCCAAATCCAATAGCACCTTAACCAACCAGCTTTCCAAGATATGAGCTTTCATGAGTCAAAGCTCCCTATGTGTATTATGAACCATCGTCACCTCTGATCTATGGCAATCCTATGAATGAGAGACCTCCAGAATGTCCTATCATTAACAGACTTGCTCAGATCTTGCAAAGTGAAAGACGTGGCTTCTTTTATTGAATCAAGCCACCTCATTACAGGTTTTCCTCCTGCCTTCCAGTTTTCTTAGCATTATTGACTTTTCCAGAGAATCTTGTCTACACATGATGTGACCAAAGTACAATAGCCTAAGTTTTGTCAATTTAGCCTCTAGGGAGAATTCAGGCTTGATTTGATCTAGTACCCACTTATTTGTTGTGACTTCTATTCTATTCTATTCTATTCTATTCTATTCTATTCTATTCTATTCTATTCTATTCATTGATTATTGCTAGAAGCCTAGTAGTGACCATCAAGGTAACAGAGGACTGGATAAGGAGACCCCAACACCAAAAAGTTAAAGAGCTCCTGGTTTAGAAGGATTCTATGACTGAGACTTGCGCAGCTGTGGGGCATAGTCTTCTGATGTGCAATGTGCCATGGTTGTTGATCAGGCCCTAGATCATAGAACTGGAAAACAGAACAAGTGAACAAAATCCCTCTTCAGCGGGTGGCCAGTCCATACTCCGGAAGAGCAACAGAGCTGAGAAAAGGCACCCATTGTGATCCAGCAAAGTGCAGCTGATTGGACATGAATCTGGTCCCCCCATCACACATAATGGAGATGTGACCCTCATCCAAAGCCATTAGTCAGATGGAACAAAGGAGAACTGTTTCATTTATTTACTTTGAAAATGTATACACTGCCAGTATAAACAGCACAAAATCCTTATTAAATCAGTTTTATCTCTCACTGGCCTCTGTCCTACCGTTCCATTTAGCAAAGTTTGAAGTCTCCCTTCACCCTAAAGAGCCTTCTTTCGTCTGAAGTGGCTCTTTCTCTGGCGGAAGAGTTAGAGAAGGCTCTTTGGGCTAGAGAGAGGCTTCGAACTTTGCTGAGCAGAGCGGTATGATCCAGGCTACTGGTTGGTTTAAAGCTAGCCAGAAACCTTGTTTAGATAATGCCCTGTTCAATGGGCAGCTCTGAGGAGTTTTGCCTTGAGCGGGGAGCTCATCTTTAATCTCACTTTCTGATCTTGCATCTTCCATCTTGGATCTCACATGTTCACTTGGGCTTACTTTAGCAAAGCTTCAGGCTGTATGCAATGCTAAAATACCTGACTACTGCCAATAGGCCCTAAGGTATTAATTAGGACTGAAAGCAATAACTGTCCAATAACTTAAATACTGGCAGGGGAAACACTGTGTGGGAAGAAGGGGCCATGGTACTTAATGTACCTTGTTAAAAATATTATTGTAGTCAGAAGCCTTTTTAGACAACAAAAAAGAGAGCTTCGTTTGTCCTGCGTAAGACAAAAGTATGTCTAATGATTGCTTAATATAACAAAAATTTAACTGTTCAGAACATTTATATATTTGGATTTATAGAAATTCCTGTCATCTAAGAAGAATTCAAACTAAGGCAGAAACGATATGGGTTTTTTGTGCAAGGAATGGGTAATGGTTACTTACTGTTGGGCACAATCCAGGTGATGTTCTCCCAGAAAGTACTTCTGTTGGTAGGGAATCGTATTTTCCAAATACTCAGATCTCAAGCGCTGCACTCCTGCATTTCCTTACAAATGAGTATAAATCCCATTGGAAAAATAGAAGTGTAACTTCTTATCCCCGAGAAGTAATGTCATGGCACTGTGAAAGACAGCTGCATGATTGTCACAAGCACCTATTGGTCAGTGCCCATACCACCACCAATAAGCAGT
Organism: Eublepharis macularius; assembly: GCF_028583425.1. NCBI lineage: Eukaryota > Metazoa > Chordata > Lepidosauria > Squamata > Eublepharidae > Eublepharis > Eublepharis macularius. Next base: position 71,378,439 of record NC_072800.1, on the reverse strand, counting down.
CACTCAATTCTTCCCCCCACCTTCTAGTCCAGCATTACTGCCTATGCTTTTAAAAAGTAGTTTTAATTATTTTTCTCTTTAAGAAACTCACACACGCCGACTGTTCTAATCTACAGTGTAATAAAAGTCAAATGATTTACAATATCTAAGAACACTGTAATTTCTGCTCTGGTTTTGAAATGCAGATTTCCTTCCCTTTTGTATCCAGGCAGGGTGAGTGATTCACTGTATCTATATTTGTAACACTATCTGTTACAATTTGTAATAGTGTTATACTATATAATCTCATAGGAAATCTCTCTCTCTCTCTCTCTCTCTCTCTCTCTCTCTGGGTAGACTGGCAGTACAAGCCTATGAAGAGTTTGCCATTGAAATTAGTGGTCTTAGACTGCAGTAACCCTGCATAGGATTACACTGTGAGTTGGCTAGAATATTCCCAACAATTTTAGAGCAGGTGCAGGTATTTATATTGAATGGGACTCTCTCTAGCCATGATGTTCTTGTTCCATGAAACACAGGACACGTACAACAAATCTGGTTAACCACGTTGAATGATGGTGCCTCACAAGAACCAAAAGGCTGAATATGAAACAGTGCTCCAAATGGTCAGGATATAAATGCAATACAATCGGAAGTATTTGTCTATTAAAAATTGTCCTGCTGTTTTGCTGAGTTTTTTAACCCTTGGGAGAACCTTTCTGAACAAAGCTCAGGATTTTCTTCCCCCCACAAGGAGGATTTCCAAGCGTGCAGGTTATGTTCACATACTCCACCTACCACCCAAACTCCAGTTAATCCCCCACCCACCCACCCACTTTACCATGCCATCCCTATTCTTTCTAAACACCACCCAGGCCCCTTGTTTCTGTGCATTTCTAAATGCTAGAGAGCTCAGAGAACTGATCTGCGGTTCGGACCTATTCCTCTTTTCTCAGAAGTAGCTGTCGATCAGGCTTCCTCCCGAATAACTGTGGGTGCGGCAGCGGCCTCTCCTCTGCCTCCTCCTGCCTCTGGCTTGTTTTATTAGGCATGATAAGGCTGTGAAACCGAAATTCCGAGGAGGGTTTCGTTTTATGATTCCGCGTGGGGCTTGTTTACGCAGCTCTCTAGCGTCTTGGCTCCGGTATTGTCCCACCGCGCTGCAGCATTTACTGACCATGTCCTACTCCTAAGAAATCCGACGGAAACTTTACGTTTGATTCCGTTTGATGTGAAGCGCATTTCTTCAGCAAAAATTCAGATCTGAAATGCCCCTTAGAGGTACTTGGGAGTAAACCTATTTTATTACTACTACTACTATTATCATCATCACCACCACCATCATCAATAAGCACACTTTGCATTACTACTACTACTGCGACTACTAGTAGTAGCAGTCGTACTACTAATAGTAGTCGTAATGCGAACTGTGCTTAATAACAACAACAATAGTACCTTTTGGGGTCTCAAGTTGCTCTTAGCAATAGCGATTTCTCAACACTGGGGTTTTGTGGCAGACGCACCCTTCCCCCCCTGCTCGGCGGTGCTAAGTCGCCGCGGCAGGTGCAGAGGCGCTTTCTTGCGCATGCTCTGCCCCCTGATGCGTACAGCACCGCGAAGGTAAATGTTACGAACGGGGGCACCGACCGCTATCTCAGCTCGCAATCTGTACGGAGATGGGAGCAGGCAAGGAAGGAAGGTTGCAGAATGGGTGACTTCCGAATCATGGACTCTATGGTGGACTGGGCCGGAAAATATCAGTATCATTATTATCATTATTATCGCGGTGGCTTTCCTAGTGTCGGCCAGGAGCGTCCCGCAACCCAGGCGGAAGCAGCCCAGTCCGACCCCCCTGGCCTCTTGGCTTGCCTATCGCAGGGTCTCGGCAGCCAGATCCCAGGCGCCCTCCCCGCGCAGGACTGCGGACTAGATGCGCTTCAGGCGCCCCTTCGGGCCCTTCCCGGCCCTCACAACGCGGCCCCTCCTCTCCCCGCGCGCCTGGCCCTGATCCCGTGACGCCCCCTCCCCCTCCGCTCCCCCTCGACGTCCCCACCGACGGCTGCGCGGCCGTCCAGCCCGGAGCGGGCCCGGGAAGCTGGATACGGCAAGGGGAGGATGTTCGCGGGCTGAGCGGGCCAGCTGGGAAACATGAGGAGGCGCGGCTATTCACGTTCCCGGGCGCGGGAGCTGCTGCCCGGGCGATAAAGGCGAGAGGCGGCCGCGTCAGAGCAGGGGCTGCGCGAGCGGCAGGGGAAGGAAAAGCCCCGCGGCATGTGGCGGGAACTGGGACGCCAATAGGAGCAGCGGAGCGGAGAAGAGCCCGCGGCACGGGCGCGCCTGAGGCACCAGGTAGGGCTAAAGCGGCTCTCCGGGGGCGCCGTCTGAGCCCGGCTGCGGCTGAGGAATGGGGCGGGGGGCGGAACGCGACTTCTTGCCCCCTTCTTGAGCGCACCATGCGAGGCGCCCCTGCAGGTCCTGCTGCGCAGTCGCGCTTGTTTCGCACCCGATTCTGGTTCTCCCCCGCCCGCCAGTGGTTCGGTCCCGCTCTTTAAAGCGTCGCCGCGAGGCAGGGGAGCGCTTGCGCCAGGGGGGGGGGGGGTCGCGGGGTCGCGCTTGTCTGGAGCGCCCGAGGCAGGGGAGGGCGTGCTGGGAGGAGGGGTGGCTGTTCAGCGGACCTCGCCTGCCCCGTCCGCTAGCGCGATTTGTGGGCACCAGTATCGCGGGCATGCTTGCGAAGGGAACTCGCGCGCATTTGTATGTGAGGAAAAAGTTTCCAATAAAATGGCAACGGCGTCACTCCAGTACCCCCCCTTTTTAAAAAGGGTCCATGTTCGTGACATCTCTCTTTTCCGAAAGTGGCACTTCGACTATACGAAACGGGCGGGCAGGATTTCGTCCTTGTTTCTTGTGGGTGGGGGGCTCAGACCTCGCAACCTTCGCGCGCCTCCGCAAGGCACAGGCACGCTGCACGCGGAGTCCCCGCCATACCCGCCGGCAGGGGTCGGGGTGGACGCAGCGGGGGCTGAGGATGCGCGCCGGGGCAGAGCACAGTCGCGTGCCGGCTGGAGGCTGGCGAGTCGTGGCGGAATCGGCGGGCGCCGCCTGAGGGCCCCGGGGGCAGCGGCGCGTGCTGCGGCCAGAGCGTCGCCCCTTCTCCTCCGCGCTTGTTTGACCCGCCGCGGTCGGTTGTGCGGGGGCGTCTCCGGCGTCCTTCTCCGGCCTTGCTGTGGGGCGCTGGTCTGGCTCCCCCCCCCCCGCGCTTTCGGTTCGTCCTCTGGTTAGGAAGCCGGACCGCTTCTGCAGAGGCCCAGCTGGGACAGGCACGTGTTGGAAGCGCCACTGTGGCCTGCCTTTGAATGCCCGGGCGCTACTGACGCCGGGTATGTTTCCCACCCTGCCCAGACGTGGCTGCGGGTCTCTCTCTTTGGGGCCCCTCATTGCTTTGAACTCTTCCCCTATCTATCTATCTATCTATCTATCTATCTATCTATCTATCTATCTATCTATCTATCTATCTATCTATCTATCTATCTATCTATCTATCTATCTATCATCTCATCTCTGACTTCAGCTCTTTCCGAGCAAAGAAGGAGACCAAGGGAACTGGGGCAGATACTTCGGCTTAATTAAACGTGTTCTTGCCCTGGGTGCTCTGCGAGGTTGGAGCTCCCGTGGTGGGTCCAGGAGCGAAGCGCCGGGGGTGTCCCAAGCGGGCCGCGGGCCTTCTTGCCAAGCAGGAATGAAGAGTCCTCTTCAAAGCCTTTGGCGGGATGGGCTCCAAAGACTGACAGCTTTTCAAACAAGCCTTCGCGAGGCAGCACAAAGAGCCTCTTGTGGAGCGCACGCTCGGCGGGGACACGCGCGCGCGCACCACGTGTCCCGGGGCCGGCCATTCCAAGAGGGGCATCGCCGCGCCGAAACGCACCGGCGGGAGGCGAAAGCCCCGGCGGATCCAGGCGCGCTTCCTTCCCGAGTAAGTGTGTGCTGGGGGGGCGGGCCCGATCCTGTCTCGGCTCCGTCCTTGCAAATATTGGCAGTGGCCAGCTGCTCGGTTCTCGGTTTGGGTAATGAGGAAGAGCGGGAGTGCCAGCAGGCCGGTGGAGCTGAGCTCCAGGAGCAAGGGTGGGGGGAAGGAGGGCTGCCAACTCCAGCCTGGGAAATCCCTGGAGATTTTGGCGCGAGGGGAGAATTTAGAGAGAGATTTCCCCCTAGAATCTGTGGTTTGCCCTTTGGTCCGCAGATGCCTTTCTCTACGGGGAAACTAATCTCTGTAGTCCGCAGATCTGCTGTACTTCTGGGGGCTCTCCAGGCCCCACCTGGAGGTTGACAACTGTAAAGGGAAGAAAGTGCCCGAGCATGCAGATGATGCTGAGCTCGCCGCCGCTGGCTGATGGGATCCCGGGGCTACCTAAAGCCTCAGCCAAGAGGCAAGAAGGGACTCTGATGGAGAGGCTGGAAGGCGGCCAAGGACAAGCTGCCTCCACGCAGCGGGAGAGGGAGGAGAGCAAAGCGGGGGGGGGGCTCCCCCTATGGGGCTGGCGTGGTGGAAGGTTCTTGGGGGGACCGCGTTTGGTTATGTTAAGAGAAGACGAAAAATTTCCCCTCAGAAAACAAAACTAAGCGAAGCAGCCGAGTGAGCAAAAGTGGCATCTCCTCCGAGGACGGGGGACGAAGGTTTTTAACCGGGGGTGCTGCTCGGTTCGGGGTTTTCACTCGCAGGGTTGGCGGCTGCCAGAGGCGGTTGAGGGCCTTGAACTTGGAGAGGGGATTCGAGACATCCGCCTGCAAAGGGGCCGCCGGGGCTGGAGACGGTCGCGGGTGTGTGTGTGCTTTTGTGTCTCTGCTGGGGGTCTTCGGGGGCATCTGGGGGGTCACTCTAGGGAACGGAATGGTGGACGAGAGGGACCCCTAGTTGGAGCCAGAGCGGAGGCTGTCTCCCGCCGCTGAAGTTATAACGGGTGGGAAAACTGCGTCCCCCGCTGTCTTGACTGGCCTTTGCAAAAGCACTGAAGAACGAAGGGGTGAGAAGCAAGGGGGATTTTTTTATTAATTGATTTTTCTTCATGTGTACCTCACCTTTCTTTCCAATGGGGACCTAAGGCGGCTTACATCATTCTCTGCTCCTCCATTTTACCCTCACAACAACCCTGTGAGGTAGGTTAGGCTGAGACTGGCCCAAAGACACCCAGCAGCTTCCGTAGCTCGATTTGGGAAGCTCCCTCCTCCTCATACACCCCACAGTTTTACACACACCCTCCCTGCAACTGTTTTCCAGAGCTACTATTGCTATGTTCAAAAGCACTTTTTTCCTTTTTTTACGTTAACCTTCCCAATGGGGCCCTTCGCTGTTTGTGCCCATTTTTACAAATCGGGCAGGAGGCGCAAGGCCTTCCTCTCATGCAACCGGCCGAGGCGACTGTGCGCGTTTCGGTTCTCTTGGTGAATCTGCCAAATGAGGGCTCACTGCCTCTCTCCCACACCTCCATTTTGATGGCCTTCGCGGCCACCACAAACAGACCCCCTGAGATCGAGAGACGACACGCAACACGTTTTACCTTCGTTTGATTAGAAATGGGGCTCGGAACCAAAAGAGAAGAGAAGAACAAGAGTGCCTCTGAACTTACACAGAGCCCCTCTCTTTTCTTGCTGCAGCCTGAGCCAAAAGCCGCCTATCTGGAAATTGACACGAAGGGGCCCCGGGACGTTTTGCCCTAAAACCCAAACACGAGAATGCTTAAAGAAGCAAAAATGAGGCTAAACATGTTTTCGCTCTCCAGACCCAAATCCTCCTTTGAATCTCCGTGAAGGTTAACGTGATGCGGAAAATACTTTTGACACGGATGAGAAATCGAACACTGGTTAAAGCGACGATGTGCCTTTAAACCGGGCTGGCGTCGCTAGTGTCCCCGGTTAGTTTAAACCCTCGGCTGCAAGAGAAAAGCTTCAACGTTCGCGTTAGAGGAGCGCTTCAGGAAAAGCCGGTGGAAAGCTTGCGCGGTGCGAACTCCAGGCGTCACGAAAAGACCCGCAATGGCTTGCCCTCATTTTTTGCTCTGCCATGCCCGTGTCAAGCCCCTCCGGCCTGCCTTAACGTCTGTGAACGTGTAATCGCATAAAAACAAGGCGATATAAACAGCCGTGCGTTTAGCAGGACTGAATAAGGTGGCCCCGTAGAGATCAATGAGATTTTCAGGGTATGAGCTTTCGAGAGCCCGAGCTCCCTTCTCCAGATGCCGTCTGTTTAGGAGAAAAGAGCAAGAGCCCAGAAGCACGTATAAGCCTAACAAAATTTGAGGTGGGGTATGAGCTTTCGTGAGTCATAGCCCACTTCTTCAGATACTTCTTCTGTTTAGGTGACTTTAACCCCCCCCCCCTTTCCCTAGATATTCAAGTACACTGGAGGGGACGGGACCACTCGCACCTCCAGGGCTGGGAAGGATGCTCGCTGCCCGTCGAAATCGAATCGCCTGTGGCTTTCAGGGTGACCGATCGCACAGGAGTTTGGGGGGACAGAGAAGCCAGGTCGACCCAGACCTTGAGCCCCCTTAGGCTCCTCACCCGATCCGTCCTGGGTCATGATTAGGCGCCGGTCGTCAAAACGAAGCCCGCGACCCCCTAATAGAAACCAGGCAGTTTTTACCAAGGAGTCTCCCGGATTCGAGCGACATTCAACCTGGAGCGCTCCGCGGCCAAAGGGCCGTTCGGGATAGTTTCAGGTGGGCAGCCACGTTGGTCTGCAGTGGAGTCCGGTGGCCCCTGAGAGCCCAGCCAGGTTTTCAGGTTTTCAGGGCAGGAGCTTTCCCCAGCCAGAGCTCCAGACACCCATTCCAGGCCAGCATCCCTGGCGAGAGAGCCTTGGACCGGTGCGAAACAAACAGCGCCCCCCCCCCCGCCCCATGCATGCCACACACCGGCGGCATCGATGGCCGCCGAACCTCTCCCGAAGCATCCTTGGGAGGGGACGCAAAGTGCTTGGCGATCCTTACTCGCCTGTAAACGCGCGCGGGATCGGGCAGTCACAGGCCGAAACTCCACACCGGGAGACCCGCAGCTGGCGCGCGCCTCCCCCCCCAGCAGCCCCCCCCCCCGCCCTGCCCCGGAGGGCTTCAGCGCGGCGCGCTCAGTTCGGCGGGAGCGACGGAAGAGCCGCCAGGCGCGCCTCCCCCGCCAGGGTCGCCGCCTCCATCTCCGCTGTTGTCCGCCGCTGGGCTGGGCTCTGCCCGGCTCTCGTCGAGTAACCAACCTGCCGCTTTCCTTTCCAGCCACCCGCGGGGCGTCTCCGGAGCAGCGCGGATCGGTCCGGCCCGCCGGGGCTGCCTTCGCCTGAAGCTCCCTCCCGGCCAGCAGCGCCATGAACGCCATCGTCTTCAACAAGCTCGGCACCCAAGTGCTCTTCGAGGACGGCGCCCAGGAGAGGGAGCGCGCCGGCGGGCGGCCCTACGCGGGGGTCCTCGACGTCTCGCCCCACCCGGAGGTGCTCATGCCCGACAGCCCCTCCATGAAGGACAACCTCAGCCTGCGCCACAGGAGGAGCGGGTAGGAGGCTGCTTCACCCGTGCTTGGCTGGGGACCGGGCAGCAGCCTTGAGTCCTTGGAGCCCTGGGGAGTAGCTCAGACTATTTTTTGAAGAATGTTGTCAATTCTTAACAATGTAGCTGCTTTAGCTTTTCAGCCTTAAGCACCTATACTCAACAAGCAAAATCCGATGTACTTCAAGCAAAAGAGTATAGGTAGGATTACAGCATTGCAAATTCTGGAGCTAATTTCAGTCAATACAGTATCAGAGTTTGTTGCTAGATCTGAAATCGGTTGGTTATTGTAAAAGGAGCAGGGCTTGCTAGCTCTCTGAGAGAGACAGCTGTCTGGAAAGGATAGCTTAAATAAAATAAAAACTGCTCTGCAAGATATTGATTGTCTTAAAAGTGAAGGCTGATATTTACATGGGAGGCAAATCAAGAGAGATGTGAATCGACTATGTAAACAATGGAGAGCAAGACTGGGCTCCTGCAGCACCTTAAAGACTGACCAGGTTTCCAGGATATGAGCTTTCAAGAGTCAAAGCTCCCTTCCTCTTGATTCTCTTGAAAGCGCAGACCCTGGGAATGTAGTTGGTCTTTAAGGTGCTGCTGGACCCAAATCTTGCTGTTCAGCTACCAACCAACAGGGCTACCCACCTGAAACTGTAAACAATGGAGAATCCTCAGGTTAAGGACATACTGACAGTTTGGAATAAGGAGGTTATAGTTCAGATCTGTTTTTTAAAATGTAAATGTATTTCTAAATTAGATTGTTTAGCGTAAATTGCAAGTCCAGTAAAATTTGCTCTTGTCTCTGCCAGACAGCAATGTGTTAATTGAGAACCAAATGCTTTATAGCTCTTATTAATCTATGATAAATTATATACTCAGAATAAATCAGTTTTGCTTAACGTGTTTGGAACTAGGCCGGAAGGAGGGGACATTGCTCCCATTTGACAGAGTTAAAACTACAGTTCTGTGTATGCCTATTTGGAATGAAGTCCAACAGAACAAAGTTGGACTATTACCACACATAAGACCAGGCTGTACATCTGTCTTCTTAATTGATAGGGCTGTGACAAGGTGCTTAACAGATGCCCCAAATGCAAAAAATAAAAAAAAATTGAAAATATACTTTTATTGCTGAATTGCCAATTTAAAAATGGCATTTGCTCATACCACTAATAGCATCTCTGGTTGGCAAGACAGTGGCTGCATTTCATCAAGATATTATTACCAGCTGATTCAGGCAGATTTAGATTTCAAATAAAATATTAGAAGGCAAAAAGCCCAAGAAGCTAGAATAAAGACAAGAATTGGGGGGGGGGGCGGTAGAAGCAGTGGCAGATGTGGCCCGAGAGCAGCCCCTTCTGAAAAGATGTGGTATTACAATTCCAACACATGATCCTTTCTAGCAAAGCCTTATAATGCGAGGACAGAGCTGGTCTTATTTCAGAGGTGAGCTGATTTTTGTAGGCCCTTAACTATGGGAGGCAGATGGAGGGATGCCTATCTTTTGACATAGATCCTGAGGAGTTAGCCGTGTTAGTCTGTAGTAGCAAAATCAAAAAGAGTCCAGTAGCACCTTTAAGACTAACCAATTTTATTATAGCATAGAATCAAGCCCCACTGAAATTAGCTCTGTGCAACAGCTGTGCTCTCAAACAACATTCATACACTTCACTGAGATTGCAGGAGAACCTCTCAGTGGATTGGGCCCCATGTTAATTTGTGAGTGGGGTATTTATTTAGAGGAAAATAGGTCTTGTTCTGTGCGGGCTTTCCCCTCTTTTTAAGCACTTTGCACTGCATCCTTGTGCTTCTAGCTATTCAGGGCACCACGGGCGGCTCCTCTGTTACGCATATGTATCTGGAAACAAGTGCCAGTCAAAGATGAGCAAAATGTTCATAGAACTGAGTAACTGTGCATATCTACTAAATAGGAAGTGTATGATAATAATAATAACAGTGCGCTCATATACTGCTCTTCTGGATAAATGAGTCTCTCACTCAGCGCGGTGCCACTATGCTGCAGCATAAAATAGCACATGCCTAAAGATGCAAGTAGGCTATTCAGTTATCATTAACTGGGTAGACTTCCTTTAGTGTAAGAATATAAAATTATTCTATATAAACAGAGTCCTTCATGCACAGAGGAGGTTTACTCCATGAGGTGAAGAGCTGTTCAGTAAAATAATAATAACAACGTAGCACCTCTTTTGTGAGCCTTAGCAGGGAGCTAAAATATTAATAACACATAATGCCAAATTAAATCCATTTAAGAGGGTGGCTTAGATTTTGATGTGTAAATTCCTGACACATGCAAAAGGGTGGTGCTCTCGTGGCGACGAGACCATAAGCAGATGTGAGTTTTGGAGCAGTGGCGAGGAGGAGTGGAATGTGATTGGCTGAAGCATTTTGAATAGTCAAGTGTTCAGACTGCTTGACACAAAACAAGATGTTGGATCGTATTATCCTGTCTAAAAAGACTTGCTCAAACATTTGGCCTGATATTATTTGCAGATGGCTAGGGAGGGGAAAAAATTCCACAGGGACAGTTTGTGGCAGTGCAACTATTTGGAATTTTTCTTCTGCAATTCGGCAAGTGCCTTTGCAGTTTCTGTGACACAGAAGTCTCCTTGCTCACTCCCTCATATAAAAGCAGGAGTGAGGTCAAGCTGGAACTGTAGGGCTTGCTGGGGAAGTTCAAGTCCATATGTGAGGAGGTTAATTGCAGGGGGCCTGTCAAGGCCTTCTAGGAGCCCAAAATAATTCCTTCTTTAATTCTTTATCTGGATCATGTTCACAACTGCTCTGTGTTAAATCGGACCCTACAGACAACTGTATGCTCTCAGTCCCAGGCTCTGCGAGATCACAGCTCGGGTCTACCATGTTGCCGCAAACGCATATAACTGAGATAGTGCTAAAATTCATCCAAGCCCAGAATAGTAAAGATTTTACTAGTGATGCAACAGCTCATGACAATTGGAAGTATTGGCTCTGGAATAACTATGCCCTAGAGGGTGGTTGGATGGTACGTGATTTGGTGGATCAGCTAAAACAGAGAGGATTTGTCCCTGAACGGATGGGCTGCTCTAGAGTTCTTGAAAGAACGGTGAGGGGTAAATTCTGTGAATAAATACCGGGAGTAGTCTAATACAGAGTGTTTACTATCACTGTGTGTGTTTGGTTCTTTTCCATTGCCTCTGGTATTGTGACAGACTCTGTAGCTGTGGAACTATTTCCTCGTATCCCAGGGTAGGAGGTCCTGACAGGAATAGTACAGGTGGTCTTATACCACATGGTGCTAATTGAAACTTCTAGTAAAACGGCAGAGTAAAAAAGACTGTGTGTGTGGTGTTCAGCAGCTGTCCTGTACTCCTTTCCTCGGGTTGTAGACCTACCTGAGCAGCTTTTCAGAATGGCTCGCTAGGGAATTGCTCTGCTTGTCAGCTGGCCTGTCTGACATGAACAGAGGCTAAAGAGTCATGTTAAGCACCAAATGTTTTCTGTTAGCAAATGCTGTTTTGTCTGCTTTAAAAACATCCCCCATTCCAAGGCCGGTCTGTGTTTAAGCAGCTCCTCAGCTCAGGGAAGGCTCTTCCTTTTCAGAAGAAGTTAAAAGACCATGCTCAGCCTTCAGAACTGCAGTTCAGTTCAGGTTCTCGAAGCACACAGCTGCCTGGTTGGCTGTTTGCTTTGCACCCCTAAGCTTTGGGCAAGAGTTTTGTTTGTGTGCTTGTTGTCTAGCAGTGTTGTACTGATGAATATGTAGACTTTCATTGATGTTGGAGTGGTTCATTGGAGTGAATTTCGTGCAGCCTAGAAAGAGATGGAGCAAATTCTATTTTGCTGCAAAACCTGGAAAAGTAGATTGCGCTTCCAGATGTGCATGCACCTACAGACTGCAATTTACTAACATAAATACATACCTACAAAGGAATAGTTGAAAAGTACATATAGGCCCTTTTCAACTATTCTTTTCCATCTTTGTTTAGAGAAATCTCGTTGGTGTTATTGTACGGTGATACGAATGTATTAGGACATTCATTGGTAATCATGACTAACTATGGTTGGATTGGGGCTCTAGTTGATCAGTCTGTGTTCTGTTAAAAACAACATGACATATTCATCAAAATTGTTCCATTATGAGGGCTTAGGGCCCAATGCAAATGACATCCACCCTTGCATGTTTACTTGCAAGTAAGTCTCACTGTGTTCAGTGCTTTTTACACTGTGTTCAGTGGGGCTTTCCTCCGTTTTATCTTAACAATAACAAACCTTTGAGGAAGGTTCGGCTGAGAGAGTATGACTGGCCCAAGGTCACCCAGCAAGCTTCCATGGCAGAGTCTCCCAGATCCTAGCCCAACACTTTAGGCTGGCTAGCGAATGCATCTGATTGTTAAAAAGGAAGATGTGTTCAAACTAAAAATCTGCAGATAACCTTAGCATGTATGTGTGATGTATATGCGCATATCATGAGTTACATCTTTCCTAATTCATAGCACATTGTTTGTGTAGAATAGAAATTTAGAGTAGATATTCATAATGATATTTATTGTCATCTTCTGACACATGGCTGTAGTGTTAAGTATGTCTATCTATGTTTTCATATTTCCAACTGAATGAAGGTGAGATTGGACTGAACTCAAGGGAGAATGAGAAGAGGAGAATAAGCAATTCAAAGAATGTTGAATTGGTTAAGGTGTTTTTTTTCATTTGAAGCTATGAGTTGGTAGTAGAGTACATGCTTTACATACGATGGTCCCAGGTTTAATCTCTGGTGTCTCCAACACTAGGTCTTGGGGAAAGATTTTCCTCTGCCTGAGACTGAGAGAGCTGCTAACAGCCGGAGTAGATTGCATTGAGCTTGATGGGACAATGATCAGACTTTGGTTGCTTTCGTGTAGAAATTTTGCTCTGGTTTGGCATCCAAACTGAAATGTTGTTTTTGGAGCATCCATGTGACATTGTCCCCCAATAGTCCAATTTTTCAGGATTCTTTGATTTGATACAGTCTTTTGGGAAAGATCACAGTTGATGTGCACCAATTTGCATTTTGCACACTCTGTGAACGGGAAGATCCTCATTTTAAAAAAAAGTTCCTACTCACATTGGTGCCATTTTCGTTATCTTAGCCCCCCTGTGGACAACCTTTGTGCCCCCCCTGCATTTTTATTAAGTTAGTATTTGCTAGATAGCTATAGCACAATAACGTTACAATAATCTATTTCTACAATTGACTAGGTTATATGAATTCCCAGCTTTCTTGTTTTTAAGGAAATCTTTAGAACATTTTGTCTTGGAGGTATAAAGAGAAAACATGGAAAGAGCTAGAGACTTTATAAAGTGTAAACTGAGAATTCAGCGGAATCCATAGACTGTCATTACTGCACTATAGCAATCTAGCAAGTACTGGGATTTTTAAAAAAGCCCTCCTGTGTTGTACAGGGGAAAAATGAAGGGGAAATGGTGGATGCTTCTGTCTGGGTTCTTTGTTGCCAACGCAAATGCCTTTGCATTCATGGTAGCAATAAGAGGGAAATGGAGAATTCCCCACTGAGCAGCTGCAACATTCTTATAAAACATCTTCATATTATATACCTGTATCTGTTATCTATAGATATCCTTATCTCTTTATGTTCATTATATAATGTAGATTTAAAACTTTGAGCAGAGCATGAACGGTATGACTCCAAGCAATAGCAGCTGGTTGTTCTCTGCAGTCCAGAATGCTTATAGTTTCAAGGCATGAAAGAAACCTGTTCTCTTTTTCTTCAGATAGATGCATATCTGCTATTCAGCATAGGGTATATAAAGCCACACACCATGATCTTCTCTACCAGGAGTCTTTGGACTTCAGTTTCACCGTTCCCTGGATGTATTCTGTGCTACGTGGCATGGATTTGGATCTGCTTTAATAGCACAAGTTTTTTGCCCTATGGCATTTGGAAATAGGAAGGGAGGGAAGGCCGAAGTCCTTCTCAAGTTAACTGTTGACCAGCCAATCTTCTCAGCTTTTCCTTTTGTCAATCTTCTGCCTCCTTTCTCTACAGCACCCGGCAGAACAGTGGGAAGGTGAGGCACAAGCGCCAGGCCCTGCAAGACATGGCACGGCCACTGAAGCAGTGGTTGTACAAACACCGAGACAACCCGTACCCCACTAAGACAGAGAAGATCTTGCTGGCTCTTGGCTCCCAAATGACACTAGTGCAGGTAAGCATGAGCTGTATGCTTCTGGACCTGCTCTTTCTGTGAAGACTGGCTTGCATGGTTTGTGTCGATACTGAGCAAGTCTGCTCAGAATTCCATTCAGGTCTACTCAGTGGGGATTACTCCCAGGGAAGCACTCATAGGATTGCACTGCGATCTCTGTATTTAAACCCGGCTCGGCCCTTCTCTCATTAAAAGAAGGCGGGTGCATATCATGTGAAGAGTAAGAAGGAGTTTTAGTGAGAGCGGTCGATCCCTATGCTGCAGCAATTTTTTTAAAAAAAGAAACTGATTCTCATTTGGCAAAACTGAAAAATTCCAGCTCTACCACTTAACAGTTGGGCTGCCTCTGCACTTTTGAATGCCAGCGTATCAGACGTAAAGATCATACCAAGAGTTTAACTAGCCCCATAGCTTGTCTTCAATGGAGGCAAACACAGGATGCTCTTAAGCCTATGAGGAGCCACACAAAAAGAACTGGAATGTTCTTTTTCTTTCCAAAACAGCTTCTTGAAGCTGAAGGAGACTGAAAGTAGCCTTCTTTGATGACTTTGGCTCCAAGCACCTAGCCTACAGGGCTTTATCCCCTTTCTAAAATTCATTCTTCTGTTGTCCTCGATCTCCCACAGAAATAAAGAAAAGTGCATGTTTGGTAAAAGAATGTTTCCTTTTTATCTGTAATCTGTCTTCATTGACAGAGGCATGAAATCTGCCCCCCTCCAATCCAGATGCTCCTTCCCCTTTGTCCAGAAATACTGTCACAATTGTATGAAAACATTTCCTTCGGGAGAAGGCAAGAATGAAGCTCTCGTGTAGATTATTTGGATCCAGCAAATAGTCAGGGCCCACTCTCCAATCATACCTGCCCAAATGTGGAATAATTTCACCAAAGCCCAACTGATTCAAACTGACTTTGATGGAACTGTGAGAACCAGGTCATGTTTTCACATCCATTTGAAAATGTTTCTCATTCCCAAAGCGGCTTGTTCCAGATCATCAAACAATTTTGCCTGACTGGCGTTAATCTAGCATCAGAAAGTGCCAGGACACTTTCTGGAGGAGACCAAAATAAAAATGTGTTTTCCTGATTTGTATTTCCTAGCCCTGCATTCCTGAAGCCTAGATTGGCCTCCTTCTCTTCCTCTCCTCTGTCCAAGTCCTTTTATGCCTGGCAATGTTGTTCTTATGCAGTTACTGTCCTTGCATTGAATCTCTGTCTCCTTTCATTTTGTTCTCTGTCAAAAATGTTCTGTTATAGCTGATATGTATATTTAGCACATACCATTTCAAGAGGTGTTTGCTAACAGCAGTTATTCTAGAGGCATAGAAAGAAAAGCCTGTGTGTGTGTGTGTGAGAGAGAGGGAGAGAGAGAGAGAGGGAAGACAGCGCCTATGACCTGAAAAATTGCTTTGCTGCTTATATTGAGCTAAGTTTCAGTAGCTGCTTTTGGTTCTCAGTGTTTCCTTTGGACAATTGTGCTCCTGTTAAACTGGTTTTATTGGCTGCTGTTTTTGTTGTTTTGAACTTGTGTTTTTTTCCCCTCAATTGTTCATGAATTTACATAAGTAGACTTGCATGCCCTGTTTTGACAGAGGGGTAACTTAGATTTTTTTTAAAAGTTAGCCATGTTTGTTTCTTCTGCTTTTCTCACTGTTGCACTGAGATGCTTCCTGGAAATTTCCTCTGTCTGTATTTCCCCCTGCATCACTGAGGACCAAACAAATGTGACCTCCGTGTGTGTGCGTGTGCGCGCGCACATACACAAGTCCCTTGTTCACCTGGGTGGTGTAGGTTTTTAAAAAATAAGAGTGAAGCATATGGATGAGGGAGATTAATCCCTGCACTCCTCCCCCATCTTACCTCACTGTACTCAGTAGTTTTCAGCACTTTTCTTCCAGCCCCATTCTAATATAATTTAGGCAGAGTGGAATAAAAGTGCTGAAAGCAAGGGGGCACAATGAGGTCACTTGTGGGGGTGGGAGTAGAGTTTAGCTTTCCTCGTCCATGAACTCTGTGTTTTTGTTTGAAAGAAATAGACCCTATGATTTGGATGAGGAATGGGGGTGTAGAAGTATAAATGCACCAGGATTTCTATCCCTCGCCGCCCCATAATTGGATATAGCTTGTTCCTGAATATTTCTCATATACTTAAAAAAAAATTCTTTAGCTAAATTCCATCCATGCGAGTACATATATGAGACCAGTTCTTGTTGCATCAACCAAAGTCCTACAGAAAGCTAAAACTCTGTGCACTTTCCATTCCTCTGAGCAGTAGGAAGTTTAAGCCTTCCACAGGATCTATTTTCATTACAAAGAGAGAGTACGGGTAGGTGTATTTGTCATGCCTGTTCAGTTACAAATGGGGAAGCAGGCGTGGAGAAGTAAGCAAGCATTCATGCATGAGAGAGTCTGAAGAACAGCATCAGTACTAAAAAATTAACAATAAACCCTTTGCTCCCCTGCCCTGCAGGGTTCCTTCTTTGCAAACAGTTGTAAAAGTCTCTGCTGGCTACACCCAAGTTCCCAAAATGTTTCTATTAACACTTTTTCAAGTTGCTGGAGTAAGCCACGTAGCTGCCAGCCATACAAGATAAAGTCTGTTCCACTTAATCAGGTGTAGAAGCTTGCTGAAGAGAAATCATATGTCCCTGGTTGTTGGGGGAGAACAGTCAAAAGCAAGTCAGTGGCTTTTCTGCAGAAACATGAAGATGGCAGAATGTAACAGATGGGGGAAAGAGAACATTGAGATAGAAGGTAGAGAGGTGCTGGACTGACAGCTGTCTGGAGAGGCAGTGTACATTTTTTTTTTAAATAAATGAAGAGGCTCCAAGAAAAGAAAGTGGCCTGTGGTACAGGGTTTGGTATCTGACCAGTATACTTTCTTCCCCCCTTTCCTCCAAAGAACTCAGAGAGCATACATGGTTATCCCTTCCTCATTTTCTTCTCACAACTGGGGTGAGTACAATGGGAAAAAATGAGCCAAAAATACACACAGAATTTGCTGGTTTTGCTCGTTAAAGCAGCCTCCAGAACACTAAACCAAATCTGGGAAAGTTGTAACGAGTCCCTCCTGCCAAAAAGTTTGCCTGTTTTGTTTCGGTCCATATCTTCCAGAAGCAAGCAAGCAATGGGCTTGTTTTACTGAACAGCACCAATCAGATCTCAAGGAGAGAGTGCCCTTATATTATTAATTGATGCTGTTGGCAGAAAGGGGAAATGAAGTCAATGCATGTGAGTGCATCTCCCGACCCCCACCCCACAGCTACCCAGAAAATGGCATTCTCTGTCTCCTTGCCAATCCGATTCTTGCAAGGGGAGACCCCCCCTCCCCTCCTATCAGCTTTGAAAACATTTGGGAGACTTCAATCATAGGTTGCAATTCGAAAGACACTTTCCTGGAAGTAAGCACTATTGAATAACATGGGACTTACATCTGAGTAGACCTTCTCTGAGTAGACTTTCTCTTTTTCTGAGTCAAATGAAATTTTCAAAAACCATCCTGCCTGCCTCCAAAGCAAAAAGAAAACTTATGGGAAATACATAGGTCTGTTGGGGCATGGTGAGGGTGGAATTCAGCCAATCGTTCTGCCTGCACTTGGGCAGTGGAGAAGACTGGCAATGAGAAAGCCCCATTTTGCAGCAGAATGCTGAGCATCAAAATGAAGGATTTGGATTCACCCCTCATTGTGGGAAAAAAACTACAAAGAGCAAGGCAATATGAAACCAACAGGCAACAGTAGAATGCAACACTGACAGTATAGAATACTGACACTATAGAAAAAGGAAAAACTGCACATGAAGCAGGATTGTTTTTAATGTTGCTGCATTGCACTGATTGGAGTGCTCTCCTACTTGGGAATGCTGCTGCTGCTCCATCCACAAACACTCGGCTTCTACAGGTCTGCTGTTGTTGTGTATCTGTGTTACTGTGCTTGAGGAAAAACTCAGTAGATGAATGGTTTAAACTGAGGAGGGGACTGATGGTTGATGCTGTTTTTGGTTAAGCATGAAAACAGCTGCCTTCAGCCCCATTTCCCCACCCACCCCTTAAAAATAACAGTATGCATTTGCTCATATGTGGCCAATGTGTGCACAACAGACCAAAACTCATGAAAACAAAAACAACAACAACAACAACAAAACCTAAATGGGTCAGTTCCAAGCCTGCATTGGCTGACCTAGAACAAACTAGTAATGAAACAATTTTTCCAGAATCCCTGGGAAGTGAAACTGAAAAAGAAATTTTCTTGGTGCACACTCCTAACAACAACCCTGAGTCATAAGTTAGACTGAATGAGTGATGGGCCTGAGATCACCCAGTATACTTCACAGCAAATTGGGGAACTGGAACCCCAGTGTCCTGGATCCCAGTGCAATCTTCTAACCACTATAGCACACAATCTCCACCCGGGTAAAGTCAGGGCAAATAGCATTTGGTGCATGAGCTGGTTGGATGCTCCTTCTGGGGAATAAATGTTGCCTTTGCAGGTAATGCAGATTGTTGACAGAGGTAAAGGGAAATTCATAAGGCCTTCAGGCTTTTTGAGAGCAGGAGAACTCGGCCCAAACTTAGAAGTTTGAATTCTGTACTTGATTATATTCATGCAATCCTCAGAATGCCGAAGGAACAGCGAGTGAGGCCTGTTTGCTCTGGACTCAGAAACTTTATACTCCTGAAACTACAGAACTAGAACAGGAAGCCATCTCTGTCTGAAAGCCACAGCCTATATTTATCTCACCAATTAGTCTCCAATTTGGAGGCTAGCAATTTGTCCTGCTAATTTGCAATGAACATGTCATGTTTTCATTTGCAATATTCCTGTAGGGGTGGATTTATTTTATTTTAAATTTAGGTTTAACTATTCCTGTGAAATAAAAAAGGGGGACTGTACATTCTTTCCAGAAGGGGAAATATGAATAGCTTTATTGTTGAATGTGAGGTTATTTGCCATGGTATGACTAATCTACTGGTTTTGGGCTGCTGAGGTTCTTGCAGTATTGAAGTTCACAGGCAGATGTAGGCTATAGTTAACTGGGGAAGGGGAGTAGGCAAGTTAGGGGCTGTCTCCAGGACTGCTGTCTTTTCGGGGGGAGGGCGGGAAGTGCATTTTGTGAACACGTTCCATCTATGGCTCACTGGATCCAGGCCTTCTGTTTTTGATTTTATGCTTTTCATCAGTTTGATTTTTTAAATATCAATGTTTGGAGAAATAGCGAAATGGCTATGAAACAAAATCCCAGAGAAGCACATTGGTGGAAGCACTGTTGTAGCACAGAAATTTTAAATGCAATTACAACAGTAAGTGGCAAGAGATGTAAACTGAGAAAAGTATCTGTGACTATCAGGCATTTCCTTGGCTTAGTCACCCCAGTCTAGCTGCAACTATACACCAACACTAATTTGTGTCACTAGCTGCATAGGGAATCACGTGTGAAAGCAAATACTCTGTTCATTTTCCAGGAGCCTAAGCACATAGACCTAAGTTTGTGTGTATTAATATTGGATTTTTAACCATTGCTTACTGTGGGTTTAAATGCAATCTCTGAAGAAAAGAGGCGGGGCACTGGATGGGTGAAATATACTGAGATTAGATGGTAGCTGTACCCTAGAGGGCACATAAACTGCTGTTTTTGGTCAGAATGCTGGGGGGAAGTATTCATTCTGTCACATTCAGTGAATCTGTGTGGAGTTCTGAGAAAATCTGTCTAGTCAGGCAAACTGTATAAGAACCTGGCTTCAGTCTGTGAATAGTTCAGAGAGAGGTTATTCTAACTAGATCAGGCAAGCTGTGAAGAAAAGCCTGGGTGAATCTATATCTGTGTGGATGAAAGAATTATTTTGTGATTAAAGATCTGTGTGGAAAATCAGTCTTTGTGATTGGGTCTGTGAATATACTTTAAGAATATATAACTATTTCGAAACCACTAACAATGAAATCTTAAGCAGAGTTACTCTAGTCTAAGCCCATTGAAATCAATGGTAATTCTGCTTAGGAGATCACTGTAAGTTTATGAACTATTTTGAAATCAATATGATTTTCAAAACTGCAACCATCAAGTTTATGTACTTAAAAATAAATTCTACTTCTGATTAAGCAAAAAAACATTCTTTTTTTTAACCTCAAAGCCACCCCTATGTGCTGACCATTCTGTCATATTACTATCAATAACATAACCTTCCTAAAATACCAGTTAAACTGAAGAAATTTAGTAGCAGCGAAAACCTTTTGGAATTAAGCAATATATAGGTCACACAAACAGGGCAAAATGCCACAGGTGGGTTATCAATAGGATTCAAACCCCAAAGGAAGGGTATTCTCAAGGTATAAGCCTAGGAAAAACCAATTTGGTGTGGTGGTTAAGAGTGGCAGGACTCTAATCTGGAGAACCGGGTTTGATTCCCCACTCCTCTGCTTGAAGCCAGCTGGGGGACCAAGGGTCAGTCACAGCTTCCCAGAGCTCTCTCAGCCCCACCCACCTCACAGGGTGTTTGTTGTGGAGATAATAATAACATACTTTGTAAACTGCTCTGAGAGGGTGTTAAGTTGCCCTGAAGGGCGGTATATAAATTGAATGTTGTTGGTATTATTGTTGATGTTGTTAGAAGTAGAGAACGCCTGATGCTCTTTGTGAGTGGAAATAAAAGGAGTGCTGCTTGTGACCAGGGCCCTCCTGGTAGACTGGCCCCAGATTGTATATGGCACAAACTACCACTTTATATTGGAACTCTTAGGTAGCTGTTGCAGCAATTTCAAGATGAGAGTAATATCTTCCTATCGGAGCAGTCTAACCAATAGGTCAGCTGCCCTATTCTGCACTAATGGTGGCTTCTGGGTAGCGTTCAAGGATAACTCTACATAGAGCACATTGCAGTAGTATACCAAAGGTTAAAAAGCATGGATCAATTTGGCTAGGTCTGCAAAGCTCAGGAAGGGAGTTAATTTCCCCATCGTGGTCCATGGAGTGGGTTACAGGGGATATCCCAGCCCTCGCCACTGAATGCTGCTGAAAATCAGTGTCAGCAGAGGTCAGCAGAAGGGTTCAGACAGGCAGCTTCTGAGTGGCTAGTGGAACCTAATGTGAGCACGGGGTGATGAAGTTACTTGCTGGCACCTGAGTGCACTAGCCATTCAAAGCTATGCTCTGTTGTACCTTACAAAGCCCTTGTGTCCTCTGCATGTTCATCCCAGTTCTGTTGAACCGATACAGTCTGGGAGTTCCGTGCTTGGAATTTAACTCCCAGGTGAACATAGGTGCAATATGGATTGCGACAATGGTATCTCTCGTGCCACTTTCGTGACCTGAAATGGCCTAAGTGAGATGCTCTTTGCCCTGATAGAGAAGCATATGTGTACTACGGGGGCTACATTTAAGTTTCTCCAGTTCGGCAGGTTTGTGGAAAAGACTTAAGCTCCTCCTTGTGTGCCTTGGCCCCAGTCTGGAATGGGCCTGTGTGTGCCTTGGAATGACATTCTAAGCAGGGAACTCCCTAATCATGTCTATTTGACCGTACCTGGACAGACATGTGCAGGGGAGGGGGAGCACAAGAATTTTGAAACATATGCTTAGGTCCTCACTAGCTGCATGCCTGCATGTGTGGTCTCATCAGCTCCATTGATGTTGTTTGCCAGTAGATCCACTTGTCTCCTCTTTCTTCCTTCAGTGGTGCATAGTGGTGGGAACTGGGATATCCCTTGCAACCCACCCACCCCTGAACTGGTATTTAGTATGGGATCCAGTAATAAGCTCTTATAGAGGAGGTCGAATTCAATTACAACGTAAACAAAATTGGCATGGTCATAGGGTTATGTGTGGTCAGTTGTTGGGATAATGATTAATACCCAGCTCCAAAGCTTTGCACAATCTCTTTCAAAGGTTTTACATATTAGTTAAGCAGCATGAATACAAAGACTGAATCGTGTGGAACCCTACAAGATGGATCCCGTGTTCCTGTAGTTTTGCCATCTCATAATAGATGAACCTCTATTTCATTAGGTTTCATGGTTTTCCTATTGTTTTGCCTAAATGAACTTTCCCCCTATAATTTAAAATCATTCATCCTTGTCCTCTCCACAGGTGGGAGGGTGGACAACTGTTCCTTTTGTTCTTTTCAAAATCTTGCGTTGAACTATGATGAACTTCTCGTTGAACCCAAAGGAAAGATTTCCCCCAAAACTGTCAAATTTATATATAAAGTTTCTGTATTTTTTTTCCATGAGGACAAAGGAGCACCCAGAATACAAGTGTTTAGGGATGCATTCCTTTGTTATAACAATCTTATTTCATCATTAAGAGCTGTATTTTCTTTGCCTTCTGGATTACTTTAAATAAGAATAATTCATAATAATGAATAATGTTTGCAGTTGACATGGAAAAGTTGAACACACAGTGTTTGCTATTGGCCTTTTCAACAAAATAGTAGCGCACACTTATAAATCATACAAGTTTTATTGCTCATATAAAGAGTTATGTGGATAGAACCCCGCGTTCTGTTGCACAATGTGGTCTAATAATGCCAAGGTATGCTTCCATACTGCTCTTTGGAAACTTACACTGCTGGAATCACTGAAGTATTCAGCTGGGAAGCTGGATGTATGAAGTTGTCTTGTACACAATCAGAAACAAAAACAAAAAGAAGCGCAGATTCTTAATACAGAATATGAAAAACTACCTTACCAACAACACTATCAAGGACTAGGAAAGCTGTGTTACTTTTCTAGAGCCAATTTAGTGTAGTGGTTAAGAGCTGTAGGACTCTAATCTGGAGAAGCCGGCTGGGTGATTTTGGGTCACTCATGGCTCTTTCAGAGTTCTCTCAACCCCACCTACCTCACTGGGTGCCTGTTTATAGGGATAATAATGACATTGACTTTGTAAACCTCTGAGTGTGTCGTTAAGTTGGCTTGAAGAGCGGTATATAAGCACAAGATTGTTCTTGTTGTTCTTGTGATTATTATTTTATCTTGTAAATCAGAGCAAACACAGGAAAGGGGCTGCAGTTCAATGCTAAAGCATCTGGGTTACATACAGAAGGTCCTAGGTTCAATCCCTGGCCCTGGAAAGTGGCTCCCAGTCTGAGGAGCCAATACTGAGTTTGATAGGCCAAAGGTCTGGCACAAGGCCCTTTCGTTTGTGTACTTCAGGATGGGGCTGTGGCTCTGGAGAGTGCCTGCTTTGCACAAAAAAAGGCCCCAGCTTCAATTCCTGGCATCAAGTAGCCTTTTCCTAAGACCCAGGACAGCCACTGCCAGTCAGAGCAGACCATACCACTGAACCAAACACACCAAACCTCCGGAACTGCAGCTCACAGGTTTCATTTTTCTCCCGGTCCTCCATGTATCTGCATGATCCACATGTGTGTATGAGGTCCTTGCTGGGAACTCTGTTCCCAGGTGTGTGGGGCCCAACTTTCTGTGTTCACAGAAGGGATCTCTCCCTTTCACTTGCACTCCTCAAAAAATGTCGCAATACAAAATTTGTAGAGCATCCAGAAGAGAATGAGGAGGGATGTGTTGGGTGGTATCTAGGAGGGGATAACTGGAAAAGCTGCATCAAGAAGAGGGAATTAGCTTCCTCATCTGTTACATGGGAAAAGCTGGAGCAAGAGAGGAGGAATGATTTCTGCTCTTTTCTCATCAATCTGTGCCCTGTCTCCAAGAGTCCCTGGATCCTTGGGGATGCAGGAGTCTGTAGAAAGGAAAAAGATTTGTTCTGCGTACCCATTCATTATTTGTGGTATGCGACTCATTTTAAAGAAAGAACTTTTATCTAGCTAGCGTGATGTAAAAAAGAAGAATGAACAGGTTGTTTGGTTCTCTTCTGTGTCCCCTACATGCAAGTTCGGAGTGCTCTCTCTCCTTTGTCTTGGAAGGGAAGGAAAGCTGATGCATTTGTTTTTTATTTAGGTATCAAACTGGTTTGCCAATGCAAGACGTCGCCTTAAAAATACTGTCCGGCAGCCGGACCTCAGCTGGGCTTTACGGATAAAGCTGTACAACAAGTATGTTCAAGGAAATGCTGAAAGACTCAGTGTAAGCAGCGATGATTCATGTTCAGAAGGTTTGTTTAATATTTTTGTAATGTTGTCCATACAAAGCTATCTGAATTTGCAGGTTATTGCAAATGGCTAATCTGGTGAAACTGTCATTCATGCATGCAGAGTTTTATACTGAGCTGACCCTGGCAGTGCAGTCCTTAGCAGAATTACATAATTCTCAGCCCATTGATGTCAGTAGTTTAGAATGGTGGGGTAACTCTGCTCAGGAGTGCACTGTAATTCTCTTACACTCACTCACATATGTTAGTGAAAATTCAAGGTGCACCCACATGGGGATTTTGAGGAACCTTCTCATCAATCTGATCTCTGTAGGCCACAAGAGGTCCTGGTCTAAGAATTCTTTGTTTTGCACATTACATAAAAACCACAGCAAGGTCACCACAAACTGTGGTATTTTTCAAGGTGTCATAGTGCTCACTCGCCTAGGACATGGGTCCATTTAATTTCTTCTGCTAGGTCATTCTTCATTGTAAATTGCTATCAGTCTACAGTGCTGACTCTTGCCTTGAATAGGTGGGTCCCAACCAACACTTTGAGAATCACTGATTGGGACCTCAAAATGCCCCACGGCCTTTTGTCTTTAAACAGCAGACTTCATGCCAGCTCAGAATCTGCCTTTTAAAAGTTCCCTTAGTTTCAAATGTGGGTTGCCATGTGGCATGGTTTGGGGATGAGGGCTGCTGTTAGAGAAATATAAGCTCCAAACACCCTTGGGCATGTGGAACCAGTTGTGCTGTTCTTTGGAGCTCAGCCACTGAAATCAAACTGCACACCACACAGTATATTTGAGTAAACTGTTTATGAAACTGCAGACTTATCTGCTAGAACTGTTCAGCATCCCAAACATATGCTGTCTGTAAATAATTTTCTGTGCTCCTTATTGAAGAACAGAAAAGGGACTTAAGAATAATTCTCCCCCTCTGAATTTGAAGAGGAAAATATGATGGGCTTGCAAACTATTTTTGAATAGGAAAAATTGTGCCATTGGCAAACAAGCTAAATAGATTTTACAAATGACTATGATGATAATCTAGTCTGATTTAGTTTTTCCTACAATGGTTTAATTATGGATACTTTAAAAATTAAAAAAAATACCTAGGTAATGCTACCTTCTGATGAGTCTTCTTTCTTCAGATGGTGAAAATCCTCCAAGAAGCCATATGAACGAAGGGGGATACAGCACACCAGTTCATCACACTGTGATTAAAACTGAAAGCTCAGTAATGAAGTCTGGAGTTAGACCAGAAGGGAGTGCTAATGAGGATTACGTGTCACCCCCCAAATACAAAAACAGCTTGTTGAATCGCTACCTGAATGACTCGTTGAGGCATGTCATGGCCACAAATGCAGCCATGATGGAAAAAACAAGGCAAAGGAACCACTCGGGTTCGTTTAGCTCCAATGAATTTGAAGAGGAACTAGTGTCTCCATCATCCTCTGAGACTGAAGGCAATTTTGTCTACCGGACAGGTAGGATATCGTTTCAACAGCAGTTGCTTTTTGTGTGTTCATCTAATTTGGAAATGAATGTTATGGCTCCCAGGGGTGCCAGTCTGGCTTCTCACAGCTGTTATATGCCACTTCTTAAGTGTACTAAGTACTTGAAAATGCACTTGCCGGTTCAGCAGCCCAATCAGGTAGGTAGTCATCCCCCCAAACACCTATTTGTAAAATGGAAATGAGAATGAGTGACTATGAGAATAGAATGACTTTTATCATAGTGCAAGTGTGAAAACCATTATCCAGGTTCTAAAGTTTAGCATGTTGTTCACTGAAGTATACTGATTTGGTTGAAATACAATGACTTTATGAATGATCAGGGCTCATGTGAGGAGAAACTGTTTTTGCATGCTCTGATCTGGAGGGTTATGTGATTAACAAATGAAGAAAGAATGTATTTCAGCATTACTAGTGCAACTATCTTCCACAGCCATTTCTTCCTTCAAGGAAGTCACAAAAGTATATGTGTAACCAAAATTAGCTATTGCTGGTATATGCTGCAGAATGTGAGAGACCAGGATTATAACAAACACTAAAGATGCTGAAATGAGCCAGTACATGTGTTTTTAGGTGGAATAATGTAGATGTTGGTGGCAGTCTTGGGGTAGAAAATCTGTTATGACATTCATCATCTTAGCCATGAAAGGGGAGAGGATAGTGGGTTGGTGAACTGCAGGCTTTGGGGGATAATTGAAGTTACCAGATGATCAGGGCAATCCTATACAGAGTTACTTGAGCCTCAGCCTGTTGATTTCAGTGCATTGAGAATAGAATAACTCTGCTTCAAATTGCACTGAATGTTGTAATTTAGGGCGTACTTTTGTTTATCCTGCAATATATACAGTTTACATGAGTTAATGAAATGCAGCGCTAAATATAGTCTTTTTTGGCCTTAGTGCATTATGCTGGTGGTTGAAGGTTCGCCCTCAAGATGTCCAATTTCTGGAGCAATACTAGTTTCATTCAACATTTTATTTGGACTCGTTTTAGTTTTAAAGTTGTGGAAGGCTTGAAATCAGATGTCAGCAACTTGCAGATTTGGACCAAATATAACCACCCGAATGGTGTTTATCTGCTCTCCTCAATTGCTAACCACAGAAGCAAAAGGTGACATGTCTGATTATTCCTTGATCCACCAATCCCATCTTTTTTGGAGCAGAATGGAAGACCTGCTGACCATAACTCCAAATATTACAGGATAAGAGTTACAGCCAGACTAGTCTCCTCTTTGCGTCAACCTGTCCCAGAACAAGAGGTCTATAGAATAGAGAAAGCATAATCTCCATAATTGTTTAATAAACAGAGAGTCTTTTCTTCTCTTTATGGGGCCGATTCTTTCACAACACTGTGAACTGGGTCACTCATTCTGCTTTATATTGCCCCTCCTTCATGTTAAGGTTGTGAGAAGAGCCCTGCTGGATCAGACTAGAGGTCCAGCTAGTCCAGCAGTCTGTTTCACACAGCAGCCAAGACAGTTGCCCCGAAGGGTCAACAGACAGGGCGTAAAGGTCAAGGCCTTTCCGATGCTGCCTCCTGGTAGTAGTATCTAGAGGTCAGCTGCCTCTGTATTTGAAGGTTCCCTGTACTCACCATGGCCAGTAGCCACAGATGGACCTCTTCTCCACGTATCTAATTCTCTCTTAAAGCCATCTACGTCAGCGGCCGTCACTGGTGTTGAATCCCACAGTTTAATCACTTATAGAGTACAGAAGTATTTCCTTTCTTTCCTATTTCCTGAAACAAACAACACACTTCATGGGATGACCCTGCATTCTAGTATTGTGGGAGAGGAAGAAAAGCTATCTGTCCACTTTCTCTGCCCATTGCATAATTTTATAAACCTGTATCATGTGCCCTTTTGGTCCCCTTTTTTTTCTGAAAAATTCTCAGACTCTTTGCCTTTCCTCACAGGTGTCTTTTTTCCAGCTCTGTACTATCCTTTCTGAGATACAGTGACCGGAACTGGACACAGTATCCCAAATGGGGCTGCACTATGGCTGTCTACAAGGGCATTACAATACTGGACATTTTATTTTCAATCCTTTTCCTAATAATTCCTAATATGCCGTCTGTCTTTTTCACTGCTGTTGTACACTGAGTTGATTTTTTTTCATTGAGCCACCCAGTACCACCTCAAGATCTTTTCCCCTTACAATTTTCAGCCAGTCCAGAACTCATCTTTATGGGCTAGCGGGAAGGGCAGGGTATAAGTTGAATAAAATAAAATAAATAAATATGTAAAATTAGGAATTTTTGTTCCAGCATGCATCATCTTGCACTTGGTGGTGGTGCAAAGCGCTGCCAAGTCGTAGCTGATTTACAGTGATCCCTGTTGAGGTTTCCAAGGCAAGAGATGAACAGAAGTGGTTTGTCATTGTCTGCCTCTGCAGACAATGCTGGTCTGCAGGTCTTCTTTGGAGGTCTCCCATCCAATTACTAACTAAGGCCGACTCTGCTTAGCTTCTGAGGTCTGATGATATCAGACTTGCCAGGGCTATCCAGGTCAGGGCCATTTTACACTTAGCAACATTTAAATGTCATTTGCCATGTTTTTGCCCACTCATGCAATTTAGAGAGATCCTCCTATATCTCTTCACAATCTGCCTTTATTTTCACTATCTGGACTTATTCAGTATCAACTGTAAGCTTGGCCAGTACACCATTCGCTCCCAATTCCAAATAATGTATGATCAAATTAAATAGCATCAGTCCTAATACTAATTCTTATGGGATTCACTGGTCGCTTTCCTCTGTTGTAAGAACTGTCCTTTTATTCCTACTTACTGCTTCCCAGCGGTGTAGTGTGGGGGGGGGCAAGAGGGGTGGTAGCCCTGGGTGCATAATTTGGAGGGGGCGCTATGGGGTGCCATGCTGAGGACAGCCTGCACTCCGCAGGAGGCCACCTGCGGCACCCTGGCCGCCTGCTGTGCTGACGGGGCGGCTGTCCTGTAGCTGAGGAGTGTGCCGAGTTGTCAGCGGTGGCACAAGTGGCTCCTGTGGAGGGCTGCCTGATGGGCGCAGGGAGCGAGCGGCCCGAATCATGGGAGCACTCCCATGCCCTGCGCAATGGTGTTATTTCCAGTGTTGAGCCCAGGAATTGTCCCCGGCACTCCAAACCCACACTACGCTGCTGCTGCTTCCTGTCCTTTATCAATTTTTAATCTTGAAGATGACCCATCCTCTTATCCCGTCACTGCTAAGCTTACTTAGGAGGCTTTGATGAGGTTCCTTATCAAAAGCCTTTTGGAAGCCCAAGTATATAATATCTACCGGATTGCCATTACCTGCTTGTTTGTTAACTTGCTCCAAGAACTCCAAAAAGTTGGTGAGACAGGATTTCCCTTTGCAGAAGCCGTGCTGATTATCTTTCAGAAGGCTTTGTTTTACAATGGAACAGATGTTAGACTAACTGGGCTGTAATATCTGGGATCCCCTCTGGATCTCTTCTTAAAAATGTGTGGCATTTGCTACTTTCCAGTTGTCCAGCAGAGAGGCTGATTTTAGTGACAAGTTATATATACTGATTTAGTAGATCAGCAGTTTCACATTTCCTTAAGAACCCTTAGGTGTATGTCATCTGGACCTGGAGACTGGTTAGTTTTCGGTTTGTCTAGTAGTCCTAGAACATCGATCTTCCCCTCAGGTTGACTTGGTTCTTCAGATACACTTCCAAAACTCAGCAGCTCCGACATGAGTACATGCTCTCTCCATTTTCCACAGTGAAAATAGACACAAAGAATTCATTCACTTTCTCAACCATCTCTCTATCTTCTTTTGGCAATCCTTTCATTCCTTTTGTCAACTGAAAGCCAGATAGCTGTTCTAGTTGAATAAATGTTTGTCTAAACGTTTCTAGCGATCTGTTCTTCAAATTCTCTTTTTGCCAGCCTTATTGTTAACTTGCCAGAACCTGTGCTCTTTTCTGTTCACCCCACTTGGGAAAACTTTTCACTTTTTAGAGGAAGCTTTTGCCTTTTCTGGCTCCCTTGAGTTGGGTCATTAACTACACAGGCATCCTCAAAGCACGTGACTGACTCAGGGATGCTGTCAGAAATTCTCCATAGCAAATGCTTTCTCTCCTAGCCATAATGGGGGAAAGTATTTATCACATGGAATGCCACTATCATGTTGTAGAATGTTCACCTCTTCCAGTGGCCACCAGAAATGTGGATCCAGGATAGCAGTGGCAATCCGTATAATAATTATTTGTATGTGTTTCATCTAGGACTGAGATCACTAAACAAAGAAAGACCTCTATCTGTGAAATCCCTCAGTGAATATATTCCAACCCTTGGTGTCTCTCCTGTCTCTCTCTCCTTCCTCCAATCCAAGGACTTCTGCAGTCTTTCTCCATGAATCTCTCTCTCATACTGTGTCAATTTCAGATTTTGCCCAGATAATTCAAACCATCTTGTTGGCCTGTATTGATGATTATCATACAAGGTTACAAGGCTATACAGGCCCACCAAGACTTTCTCCTTATGATTCACATGTACACCAGCCATTGAGGGATGCAGCAAGAACAAAAGAAAATCATTTGTGGGCTAAGTACAGCTCTTGGCCTTACCTTGTTTGCATAATAAGCATTGGCAAGAAACCCAATTCCAGATTATAGGTATTGTTCAGAGTCCATTAACTATTTCATTATATTGTGTTTTAATAACCATCTGTCCGCTTCTGAGTGCCTCATGTGGGACTGGCTTTTGTTACACGTTTAATAAGTGTGCAAAGAACAGTGGGTTCCTAGACAAGTGGTTCTCAGGCTTTCTGAAGAATTCTGTTTTGCTTTAGTCTGTAATTGTCAGCTGTTAGCTGTTTTATGTGGAACTACCATTTTACTGTGTTCTGACCTGTTGTTCTGCTCTTCTTTAACAAAGCTCGAAAGTGTTCCTGGTTCTTCCTTCCATTTTAATCTCATAACAATTCTGTAAGGTAGGTTAAGCTCAAAGTGAGAGAAAATCAGGGCCAGCGCCACCATTGAGGCAGTGAGGCGGGTGCTGCGGGTGCCGGAGGGGGTTCCGGGGGCGGAGGCATGTGCCACTCAGCTGGCATGCCTGGCCCGCAGCTACTGCAGCTGGCCAGCCCTGCGCCGCCACCCGCCACCACCGCTGCCACCACCACACGCCCCCAGCCGGGTGCAGCAGCCATGGGCCAGGCACCGCAGGTGTCTGGGGCGGTGTGTGGAGCGTGGGCAGTCTCCGCGCCCCGTCCCAACCACCCGCCAGCCAATGGGGCTGGCTTGCTGCATGATGATGTCATCACGTGGTGACATCATCATGGAGTCTGGGGAGCATGCACGTGCACTACGTGCACACGCACGTAGGGGCAGCCACGGGCACCAGAAACCCTGCCGCCACCCCTGGAGAGAATATGAGTGGCTCAGCGTCACCCAGTGAGTTTCATATCTGAGGGGAAATTTGAACCTATGGCTTCCCTTTCTAATCTGTCACTCTAGCCAGTGCTCCACACTGGCTATTATCTCAGCCCATCATTAACTGTCAACTGTCTGAATGACTTTGGAGTCCCCTTTGGGAATCTCTCAGACTAGAATGAGAACAGATTGTCCTCCTTTCTCTGTCCTTGTGAAAAGGATGTTTTCATGTTATTTTTCTTTCTTTATGCCATGACTCTGCATTGGCTATAGGTCCTCCACACACGTATATTCTCACTGTTAGAATCTCCAAGTAGAGATCAATCTCCTCATTTATTTTTAAACTCATGGGAGGTATTTCAAAGGGCTTTATGGAGGTTTTCAGGTTGATTAGCCAAAGAAGCACCAGGAATTCTCTATTTGGTCTAACATCCAAGAATCAAGGCCTGGAGAGGGTCTTCCATTTGGAGACAAAACCACCACACCTTTCATGCAAGTCTTGGGGCCTCAGCCTGGGTACTGTGTATATATTTAAAGTTTCTTTTAAAAGCCTTGCGTAGAATAGGAGCTGTGGTTGCACAGTTAGTGGGGTTTTTTTCAAGTGAAATCTCTTGGTTTTTGAATACTATTTTTCAGCATTCCAAGTGCATTTGGTCTACATTATGTGATAATCGCCTGCCAAATTCTAGTTTTTAAAATGAGCGTTGTTCAAGTGAGCATACGGTAACTTAAGACATGTAAACTTCTGGTTTTCTGTACTTATACAACTGGAATTCAGAAATGGAGCATAATCTTGAGTAATACAATTGTTACTGGATTCTGTCCTTTGCCAACCAGCATTTTAGATTTGAGTGGGGAAAGGGGGCTTTTCATTAGGCCAAGGCAGCTGTATGATAACTGCTGCAGCACTAACAGGCTGAGCTTATGGAATACAGGCTGCAAATTGTTACATGATCATTCTAATCTCCCTTTTTTATGTGCTGAGAACACCTCCTATTTAGCGTACATGAAGCTTTTCTTAGAATATAACAAGCTTAATTTGGAAAATGAAGCTACTTTTATTCAACGAGCTCTTACCATGTGAAAAGGGGCATTAGAATAATACACTGGTAGGAGGGGGAAAGGGGTTTGTGGCTATAAATAACCCAGACATTTTAAGCGTAATTTAAATAGCAAGATCAGAATCCATTTTAAATACAATTGATGATCTATTAAAGTTAAAAACCCTTCCCCAAACAGATTGGATTTCAGAAGCGGTATTACCACTAGCTTCATAAATAACTTGGCCAATTTAGGTAATTCTGTTCCACAGTGCATCATGAAAATGATGTTTGTCTTTGTAAAACCCTCTACAGACATTTTCTGGCATATTAGAATTTTTCAGAATTTTTGTATGAGAAAAGGGGGTGTGTACATTCAAAAGTGATATTCATTTGGTCATTGACTTTATATTTTGGATAACAAAATAAATGCACATAAGTGGTAAAAATTGCAACTCCAAGATATTTTGGATCGCTGTAGCTATGGCATCTTCCTTGAGAATAAGTGACTTGTCTTGATTATATTGTATCGATAGAATGATGATTCATTCTAACCATAAATTATACATTGGATCAAACGGTTGTAGCTTTCTAGAGAGACATTGTGCTGCTAAACATTTATATCAATGGATTGTTCTAGCGTTTTACTTGGGGTTTGCATTGCACAACTTGGAGATACACCTAGTGATGAAAATAAAACAGTTTTGTAAGGACAACTGAATGGACTGTTTTTTCGCTGCAATTTCTTGGATTAATCATGGAACCTGTAAAGTGTGTTTCTTAATTATAATGTTCTGATCCATCCTGCAAGATCTATGCAGACAAGATGGTTTCTGTGCAAATATTATTTAGTAGATCAGGACCTGAGGTGTCATCTAGATTCATATCCTCATATGGACTCCATCCACATTCTGGGGTACTAGTAATGCATTAAAAATGCTTTCTCATCATGTGACTAGAGATGTCAGCTTAGGACAAAACATGAGAGAAGTATCTTAATCCTTTCCCTCTCTCACACACACACCTCGGGCCTAAGAAGATTCAGTGCCACATACGATCAGCAGATTCTCTGTTGGTAATTTCTTATGCTTGGAATTCTTCCCATAACACCTACATGAGCATAAAAACTGTGGAATTACTTCCTCCTGGAAATGAGGAAATTTTGCTTAGTTTCTGGAAATGCTGTAAAACTCGTGGATGGCAATTTTACAGTGCACATCCCTGAGAACTTTGCCTTGTCAAATGCTTTGTGTGGATGTTTTCCCTGCAGGGGGCTTTTGCTTGCTAGATGTAGATAATATCCCTCCCCCCCCTCCCCATGGCTCACATTCTTTGAGAGTCCCACCAATTTCAATAGTACTTATTTCCATGTATTTGGGATTTAATTTGTGCCAGGAAATAAATAAGAGAATAATAAACATATGCCCCCCAGAAAGGTGTATTTCTCTCAATTCTGAAAGTAACTAAAGAGAGTGGGAAGAGTTTTTTGTTCAGAAGATGTGGAGTCCTGATTCTGCTGAGCTCCTTTATCTTCCTTTTCTTTTTGCTGGACATGAAGCACCAAAATACATTTATTCCCTTTCAAAGTACTTGTGAACACCCTGATCTGATACTCATTTAAACATGCAAAGCAACAGCCAACAGAAGCAAAGGAGAGCTAACAACAACAGCAACAACATTCGATTTATATACCGCCCTTCAGGACAACTTAATGCCCACTCAGAGGGTTTACAAAGCCATAAAATCTCTTTGGTACTGAGAAGTTTGGTCCATTTCAGTTTGATTAACTTAGTAGGGCAAGGGGGTCAGAGCAAATAGAAACAAGGCAAAATAGAAAGCACATCTAAGCAGGTCTACTCAGAAGTAAGTCCCATTTTACTCAGAATCAAAAAGAGTCCAGTAGCACCTTTAAGACTAACCAACTATATTGTAGCATAAGCTTTCGAGAATCACAGTTCTCTTTGTCAGATGTACATCAGAACTCTTCGTCAGAACTGTGATTCTCGAAAGTTTATGCTACAATAAAGTTGGTTAGTCCTAAAGGTGCTACTGGACTCTTTTTGATTTTGCTATTACAGACTAACACGGCTAACTCCTCTGCATCTATTTTACTCAGAGGTGCTTACTTCCAGGGAAGTGTTCTTAAGATTGTAGCCTAGAAGAAGCAGCTCTTAAAATGAATCCCAGACATATCTTGAATAATATACTTGGTTTATTTTAGGTGTTTATACTCTTAAGAGTTTTGTGGCTTCTAGTATTGTTCTCACTTTCTTATTTCCACTCTATTTCATTCCTCTGTGGCCATGGGATGCTCCTAAATTTATGGGGTCTGACCTTGGATATTTTCAGTACCAGCAATGCAAGTACCACAATTCCCAGCAGTCATGCTTAAAAGGTTGGAGAGCTCTTCTTCTAACTGGAAGACAGGCTACACTTTACAATTTTATTTCAATAAAAGCTAGATATAGGTGTGTTATCTATTCTTGCTGACTTTTTTTCCAGTTAACTTTTAAAAAACATGTACTTTAAAGTAGAGCTATAAAACTGTACTTGTCTTCTGGAACTCTTAAAAAAACCTTTGGCAAAACTTCTTATGTGAATATTTGACTTGCATTTTTTGTGTGTGTAAGATGTGTTGCAGATTGCTTTCAAGTAAAAGGGTAATGAAGATAAATATCTGCCACAGTAAAGTACAAAGCTACACTTATACTACATGGAAATGAGAAATGGAACACCAAGCACAACATAAAAGTGCATGCTCCTGATATTTTTAGGGCATGTATTAAAAAGGTTGCGGTGTCAGCTGTTTAAAAAGTATTTTTAAGTGATCTTTTTAAAAAAAAGCTGTTGCTCAAAATAACAAATACCTTTCATGTTCAGCTGTAAAATCTTAACACCCCTAAAAGCTGGTAGTTTATGCTATTTAATAAGGTTCATTATTGCTTTTGAACAAGTAGCATCAGCAAATAACATTATAGCTGCCTCAGTTGAATTAAATGCTGCACATCCTTAGAACAGTAGAATTAACATCTTTCCTAACTGAACGGTTCAGTTTAGAACCTGAAGTATTGCCAGGCATATATTTAGCAGCAAAATATGAAAGTGATACAAACACTTGCCTTATGCTGAGTCAGACAATTTATCTGTCAAGGTCATAGTTGTCTACTCTGACAGACAGCCGCTCTCCAGGGTCTCAGGTGGAGATCTTTCACATCACGCACTGCTTGATCGTTGTAACTGGAGATGCTGGAAACTGAATCTGGGACCTTCTGCTTGCAAAGCGGATGTGGGTCACCTTTACAGCACACGTCGAAGCATCCAAAGCAGTGCTGAGTTTTTCTTATTTGTATTCCCCCCCCCCACTGCACTATACCTACTGAGCACTGAGCTACAATATTGTAGACATTGCCAATATTGTGCCCTGCCTCTTCTTTTTTTCCCAGATCACTGTGCCTCCATCCTTGTCTTCTCTGTCATAAGCTAAAATTGAGGATGATACAGCAGCAGATCTGTATCTACAAACCTCGGCTGCCCCCATCAAACGGCAATGAAATGAGAGGGGAGATGACTTCCTGCGGGGGGAGCATCAGTTGGCTGCCAACTGCTCTTGCTCTGTACCCCCCCCTCCCATACAGTATCTTTTATTTGGGTTTCTGCATGTTGTCATCATGGTTGCACTCAATTCCTGTTTTTTCAAGGCAGGTCCCCACACCTCCTTTGGTATGAACTTTCTGAGAACTTTGTACCCAAAGTGGGTTTGGGGAAAGTGGAGGCAGGAAGATGTGGATTTCTGCACTTCCTCGATCACACCTGCTGCCCTGTTCAATACCATTTCTTTTCCCTACCACTGGTAGGATTCTGCAATATATTTTAAAAATGGGTTATGGATATATTGCTATAGTGCCGTAATACAATAACAGCATCCCTGCTTCTGATTTAAAAAAAACAAACAGCAAAAAGCTTGTTGGAAGCAAGAGAGGGCAGGAAATGGCAATAGCAAGGGGAAAGCACCATGAAAAACTCTGTGAGGAAGATCCATTGTTGTGAATGCAGAGGCATTTGCAATGGCAGTGAGAATAAAATGGGGGATTCCCCCCTCCCCTGCGCTGCATGTAGCACAAGAAGGAAGGTTATTAAGTCTTTCTCCTGCTCATTCTCCTGGCGAATCAAAGGCTGGACCAGGTCTGGTTGATGAAGGGTCACGCCTCCCTCTCTCTTGTGGTTTCTCTGTTAGAAATATCCACCCCTTTGACTGCTATTTGGTGACTACTCAAAGAGGCAGCTACACTATGTATAGTTCTTCTCATATGTCCCATTGAAACTCATGGGCCTTGCTGAGAGAGGAAAAAGTGGTAGCTCAAATCCTTGGGTTTATACATGGATCTTCTTCAATAGGACAAAAAATGGAAGGCTCCTTTTCCTGTTCTCAACAATGTCTCAGGCCCCAGGAGCCCTGTGACATTATGTCGTTTCGGCGGTTCCTGATATCCTGACAGGTGTCCAGAAAAACTACATGTTGTAGGATCTCGGTTTTGCTGACCCAAATAGAAGTACCCTTACTGTTTTGAGCTGGGGAAGACCTACTTGGGGAAATGGCTCTTGATTAGTGACGCTGCTGAGTGTTCCAAGCTGGAGAGATTCACGCTGCAGACCTGGTAGTAATTAATTATCTTGGACAATTTCACCCAAGTACTCCTATGGCCATGCTTACTTCTGTGAGGTCTTTCCAACACCTAGACCACTGTTAAGACTGCAACCATTAAATTAGTAAGAAAATTGGCAATTTAAAAATAGACCATTTAAAAGAGTGCGAAAACTGGAAAAGAAAACGAGACGTATTAACAACAAGCATCACTCATTTAATTGTTAAGCTGTTTGAAGATTGGCTGAGTTAAAATGGTTCATTCTCCTTAGGTGGACATTATTTTTTTTTTAAGTCTGGTATCACATATCTCAGTGTCATAGGATAACAAATGTACACCTGCTTTTGCAGCCTTTAAAAATGTGCAAATGTGCACCTGCTTTTGCAGGCTTTTAAAAATTCTCCCTAGATCCTAAACGCATTGAGAACTGGTGTTGCAATTAGAGATGGGCACGAACAGCAATACGAACAAAAAAAGCCATGAACAGCCCAATCTGCTGTTCACAAGCAAGGTATTCGTGAGGCCCCATTCCCGGCGAACATGTGTTCGTTCCAAGCCCTCTTCGTGGCGTTCGTCAGCCATTCATAAAGCCAGACAGTCTGGCGCCTTTCAATCAATTCCCCTGGCAACGTAGGCATGGACTGTCTGGACTCTGTCTGAACTCCTTCTGGCTTTCCTTCTGGCTTGTAACCCCTCAAAGTAGCTACCAGCAGACAGTCCAGTTTTTCCACTGTGAAAAAAAAATGACAGGAAAGGGATTGGACCCATGGATCATGGCTTTCCCAGGGTCCAATCTCTCTGAAACTTGGGGGGTCTTCAGAGGAAGTGAAGACTATGTCCCCTGCAAATTTGGTGGGTATTGGACATTGGGAAGGTCAGTTTGTAACCCCTCAAATTAGCTTCCAGCAGATAGTCCAGTTTTTGCCACTGTAAAGAGAAAATGACATGAAAGGGGGAGACCCAGGGACTCTCCTTTCCCCAGCTCAAGTTCAGCTAAGTCCCAAGGGGACCATTCTGGCTCCCACAAACCTCCAACTATGAACATGTTTGTGAACATGTCATGTCCATCGATGTTCGTGAATCCCTGTTTGTGGATGGCAATAAACAATGAACATCGTGTTCGTTTTTTTTCCTGTTCGTGCCCATCTCTAGTTATAATCCAGTTCTACGCAGTGCTGTTCACCCAGCAGGCCCCTCTTTTTTTTTTTTTTTTGAAAATTTTTTATTGGGTTAGAATCCATTATTTCCACATTTACATTCAATTTTCCCCAATTTTTTCATCTCTAACCCCCTCCCTTTCCCCCCCCTTTTTGTTGACTTCCAACAGCTTTCCAACCCTTTGTCCCCTTTCCCTTACTTTTATTAGCTTCCTCTATCTAAAACAAATATATATTCTCCATTATTCTAAGCAGTACATCCTTAACTATTTTTAACATTATATGCCCAAACTGTAAGCCTTTGTTTCCATCTTAGATAAACAATTTATCCCAATTTTTCAATTTCAGGTATTTCTATATATCATAAACCATATAGATCATACATTCGTTTATATCAAACAATTTGACTTATTCTCTATATATATTACTCATTCTATCTTTTTATAATAGTTCTATATATCTCTCCTCACGTAGTCAATCAATTTGACCCATCTATATCTTCAGATATTCAGTTTGGTACAAAACTTGTCAGAAAAAAAAAGAAAATATTGTTAGTTAATCGCTCCTTATATTTAGTCCTTATAATTAATTATTTTCTCTATGTTCTGTTTGTTAACCTATATATATCTATATATATGTCAATCTATTAATCTGACTGCTTATTAATTCACATTTATCTCTTCTCCCCCCGGTAAAGTCTCCCCCCTCTACTTCAATACTTCAGTAGTTCTCAAACTGCCACAGTTTTCCTCCCACCTCCCATTTCTTCTCCAGGTATTGTTTCAGCTTCTCCCAGTCTGTGTTGAACTGCCCTGAGTCCAGATCTCTCAATTTTCTTGTCATCTTGTCCATTTCAGCCATATACAGCAATTTGTAAGTCCAATCTTCAATAGTTGGCACTTCTTGTACTTTCCATTTTTGCGCATACAAAAGTCTAGCTGCTGCTGTCATATAAAATATCAACGTCCTGTGTTGGGCTGGAATTCCCTCCATTCCCAAGTTCAGTAGCAGGAGTTCTGGGTTCTTATTAGTTTGAAATTGTAAAATTTCACTCATTTCTCTTATTATTTCCCCCCAGTACTGCCTGGCTACCTCACACGACCACCACATATGATAGAGGGAGCCCTCATGCTTCTTACATTTCCAGCATTTATTAGAAGTATTCGAATTCCCTAGCGCAATCTTCTTTGGTGTCATGTACCAACGATAGATCATTTTATAAATGTTCTCTTTGATATTAATACATGTCGTTGTCTTTATTGTAGTTTTCCACAAGTATTCCCATGCCTCCATTGTTATTTCTTTATTAAAGTTTATAGCCCATTTCACCATTTGTGTTTTAACTATCTCATCCTCGGTATACCACTTCAACAGTACTTGGTATACCTTGGATATTCTTTTCTTATCTTCTTTAAGAAGGGTCTGCTCTAGTTCCGAATTCTCTATTCGTATACCTCCCTTTACAGAGTCCGAATTATATAAGTCTCTGATCTGTCTATACTGGAACCAATCGTAGTTAGGTGATAGTTCCTCTTGTGTCTTTATTCTAAGTTTGGATGCTTCAGTTTTAGTTATTTCTTTATACGTTAAACATTGTTGTTCATTATCAACAGCTCTCGGGTCTATTACCTCATATGGAACCACCCACAAAGGGGTTCCTTCTTGTAGATAAATTCTGTACTTCTTCCAGATTATGTATAGACTTCTCCGAACAAAGTGATGCAGGAACATCGAGTTGACCTTTACTTTGTCATGCCATAAATATGCGTGCCATCCAAATATTTTTTTATATCCCTCTAGGGCTAATAGTTTCTTGTTCTTTAATGTCATCCATTCTTTCAACCAAACTAGGCAGATTGCATCATGATAAAGTCTCAGATTGGGCAGTTGCATTCCGCCTCTTTCCTTTGCATCTTGTAAAACTTTCACTTTCACTCGAGGCTTCTTGCCTGCCCAAACAAAATCTGATATTTTCCTCTGCCATTTTTCAAATTGTTTGGAGTCTCTGATGATTGGTATTGTCTGTAGCAAAAACATTACTCTTGGTAACACATTCATCTTAACTGCTGCAATCCTGCCCAACCATGACAAATTCAATCTATTCCATTTAATCAAGTCTCTCTCTATCTGAGTCCATAGTTTTTCATAATTGTTTTTGAATAGATCTATGTTCTTTGCAGTTAATTCGACTCCCA
This sequence comes from Eublepharis macularius, assembly GCF_028583425.1. NCBI lineage: Eukaryota > Metazoa > Chordata > Lepidosauria > Squamata > Eublepharidae > Eublepharis > Eublepharis macularius. Next base: position 71,338,766 of record NC_072800.1, on the reverse strand, counting down.
AATATTTCACTTTACTTGTTACTTCACAATCCGTTGTTTCCATTAACAATTGTTGTTTCTGCTTAGTCATATTTTTGCATAATATCTTTGACTTCTTTTTGTTAATGAAGAAACCTGCCAAGTCTCCAAACTCCTTAATCTTATCTATCACTCTTGGCATGTTCTCCAATGGGTCCTCTACAATTAACATTATGTCATCCGCAAATGCTCTGACCTTGTATGAATAGTCCTTTATTTTTATTCCACGAATTTCATCATCTTGACGTATTTGTATCATCAGAATCTCCAATACTAAAATGAACAACAATGGAGATAACAGGCAACCTTGTCTTGTTCCTTTACTTATCGTCAATTTCTTGGTCAATTCATCATTCACCACAATTGCTGCAGTCTGGTCTCTATAAATTTCCTTAATTGCTCTGATGAATCTTTCTCCCAATTGTAGCTTTTCCATAGTGGCAAACATAAAGTCCCAGTTTAAATTGTCAAACGCTTTTTCAGCGTCAACAAAGAAGAAACCAACCTCTTTGTCACAACGCTTGTCATAATATTCAATAGCATTGATCACTGTCCTTAAGTTGTCTCTTATTTGTCTGTCTGGCAAAAAGCCTGCTTGTTCCTCCTCTATGACTTCCGAGAGCCACCCCTTCAATCTCTCCGCCAATATCTTCGCAAAAATTTTGTAGTCATTGTTGAGTAGCGATATAGGTCTATAATTTTTCACATTAGTCAGGTCTTGGCCCTCTTTTGGGATCAATGATATATTCGCTTCACTCCAAGTTTCTGGAATCCTTTGATCCCTTAAAACCCCATTCATCACCTCTTTTAGGAATGGTGCCAGTTCATTAGCCATTGTCTTATAGAATTTAGCCGTAAGTCCATCTGGCCCTGGCGCCTTTCCTAGATTTGCAGATTGTATTGCCTTACTTATTTCCTCGTCAGTTACTTCACTATTCAACTTATTTCTCCAAGCTTCCGAGATTTCTGGAAGTTTGGTTTTCTCCAAATATGACGCTATTGATTCTTTGTTTACTTCTTTTTTATTATACAGCTTAGCGTAAAATTTATAAAAGGCTCTACTAATGGTAGCCTGCTCCAAATACGTTTTGTTATCTTCGCAAATTTTATTTATTATCTTCTTTTCCCTTTTCTTCTTCAATTGCCATGCCAGGTACTTCCCAGGTTTATTAGCACCCTCAAACGCTTTTTGATTCAGTCTTTTGAGATTCCACTCCAATTCTTTATTGCTCATTGCTGTTAGCTGTTCTTGAAGTATTTTAATTTCCTGGTATACCTTCTTTTTCCCTGGTCTCTTTTTTAGCTGTATTTCTTTGGCTTTTATTTTCTCCTCAATCTCTTGTCTTTTCTCCTCTTTCTTCTTTCTTGCTCTACCATTTAAGTCCATTAGTATGCCCCTTACAACCGCCTTGTAAGCATCCCAAACTTTATTGGTTGGTACTTCTTTATTCACGTTGTACTGTATAAAAAACTTTGTCTCTCTTCTCAGTATTTCCATATTCTCTCTTTCCTGTAACAAGTCCTCATTTATTCTCCATGCTTTCCTTTTTCTCTTTTTTCCAAATTTCCACATAATTGGGTTGTGATCTGAGCCTACCATAGGCATTATTTCTACCTCCTTAGTCCATAATGCTAAGTCTTTTGAGGCCCAGATCATATCAATTCTTGATAATGTAGAATGCCTTGCAGAATAAAAGGTAAACTGTCTGCCTTTAGGATATTCTCTCCTCCATACATCTTCAAGAGTCTCTTGTTGAATCAACTCAAAAAAAAGCTTTGGTAATAGTCCTCTTTTCTTTTGTGCCGTTGTAGTCTTTTTGTCTAGTTCCAAGTCTGTCACTCCATTGAAGTCTCCAGCAAGAATTATCTGGTCGTATGCAAGATCGTCTAAATGCTTCCTTAAATCCTCAAAGAAGCTTTCTTTTGCACCGTTAGGTGCATAAAGTCCGACTACCAACACTCTCTTTAAATTCCAAATACATTCCACTGCTACAAATCTAGCTTCCACATCTCTCATAACAAATTTTGGCTGTAGCTCCTCTTTTATGTACAACACCACTCCTCTTTTTTTCTTGTTGGAGGCCGCTACATATTCTTTGCCCAATTTTCCAGATTTTAAATATTTTACATCCTGCTTTCTGATATGGGTCTCTTGCAAACAAACAATGTCACATTTTTGTTTTAGTAGCCAGTGAAAAGTATTTTTCCTCTTATTCGGTGAGTTTAGTCCATTTACATTCCAAGATAATACTTTACACTCCATACTCATGATCTTGTTGGTAAGTCTTTTTCATTGTCCTTAATAAATCGCTCCATCTCTCGCTCAGATCTGATGCGTTTTTTGGCCCCTCCAAACTCAAAGGACACTCCTTCCAGTAACTCCCATCTGTACCTGATTTTCATGTCCTTCAAAATCTGAATTAGCACTTTATATTTTTTCCGGTCCAGTAACACTGATCTGGGCAGTTCCTTCATTATAATAATCGTCTTGCCATCAATCTCCAATGGATCTTGAAACTGTTTTGTCACAATCCTCTCTTTCATATTTCGTGTTGTAAACTGCACAATCACATCTCTTGGTAGTTTCCTCTGGGTTGCTATTCTCGAATTCACACGATATGCCACATCTAGGGTAGCCACAACTTCCTCCTCCTCCTTCCCCAGGTACTCAGCCAACACCTCAGTCATCTGTTCTTGCGCTGACTTTCCTTCCACTTCTGGCAAGCCACGAAAACGTAGCTGCTTCTCCATATGTTTAGTTTCTGCAACTGACATTCTCCCCTTCACCAATCTCATCTCTGTTTGTTGCGTGTCTGCTAAATTCTCCATCGCGTCTTCTACTGTTTTAACTCTCTGCTGCGTTCCTTGTAATTCATTTCGTATTGTTTCCATACCTTTTTTCACTTCTGACAGCTCCGATTTTACTGTCTGTGTAACCTCTTTAACCTCTTTTATCAGCTCCAATTTCGTGTCCTTAAGTTCTTTAATCATATCTAAAAGTTTTTTGTCCAGGTTTTTATCCAGGTTTTCTATTGCCGATTGCCACTCTTTTTTTGACATCGTGGGGCTTGCTTTAGCTCGCTCCCACGAATCCGCTCTCTTCCTTAACTCCGTGGCGTAAAATTTAACGTTTTTCTATTTTAAATGTCCCGGTCTTCTTATAGAAATTAAGTTTTAAAGAGTCCAAAATGTCGGGCGTCTTTTCTCTATGGTTTCTCTATGATTTTGTAATCCAAGATGGCCTACTTCCTCTTCCGCTGAAGCCGCGACCCTTCCCCTTTCAAAAATGGCGATTCCCTACTTCCTGCCCTCCAGCAAGGGCCGCTTCTCTCCAGCCACTCTATTGTTATTACGCACTTCCTGTCTCCCGTCTTCCCACAGCAGATCTCGCGATGGTGTCTTTTTCTCACAGCTCCAAAGCCACAGGTATTCAAAACAATAGTCCCATTTCTTTAATAACTTCTTTAAACTTAGTCTCTTTTTAAATTCGATTCCTGCCGAGTCTTCCCCTCCTTTTCACTAGTCTGTTGCAGTTTAAAAATCTACTTTTTTTCCTCTCTGTTTTTATCAATCTGTCCCATCTCAGAAGATAATGATCTTTACCTTCTCTTCACTTTTTTCGGGTTGTAATCGCTGTTTCGATTTTAAGTTCTCCTCTCAGCTTCTTCCCCCAATCGATGCTTGGGTATGTAGGTCTTATGCCAGCCGAATTGGCCCCAAAACTGCCGCAGAGATTATAGCCGACCCGTCGCAAGGTGGGACCTCAAGGATCGGGGGGAGACTCGTTGTGTAAAGCCCCCCCTCGTCCGAGATCTAGCTCACCCTAGGGTCTTGAGCGTTCTTTGCCTGCTCCCCGCCTGAGAGCAGTCGGCCGCGGGCTATTTTCACCCCGCCGGCCGGTTAAAACGGCAGTCCGGTCAGCTCCGCAAGTGGAGCTGCGTTAGACCTCCATAGATCCCAAACAGGAAGTCCCCAGCAGGCCCCTCTTTAATTGCACAGCCCTATAGAGAGAACTTTGAAAGAGTCTAATGAGTGTGTACTTAGCCCACTTACTTCACAATACATACCACTGCCCTGGTGTTGCATGGCAGCATTCCCCACCTCTTCAGACATTTGCACATTAGCAGTGGAGTGGTTGCTACGAGCAAAAGCTGCAATACAGTTCACAATTGTTCATCTCAACTGTGTTGAAATGAAAACATTTTCAGTTTACATATGTGAAAGGAAATGCTGGAGTAAGCAATGTCTCATATACAAAGAAGAAGTGGAAAAAGATCTTGCAGGGGGGCAGCAAGCTCTAGCTAGACTGGCCTATAGGGGGAGTACCTTCTTTCAAAAGGGGCTTTTCCTTGTCTGTCTGCAGAATGCTATTTTTAGGCCTATATACAGAAATAGCTGTTTCAAATTATCATCTTGATTATCTGGAATGTAACACAAATTCAAGATACTTGTAATAAGGACCTCTTCCTCTGAAAAAATCCATTTTTTTCTCTTCAAGTTCCAATGCTTACCAGGCATGCAACATGAGCACTTTTTTTTCTTGGTATTATTTCCTGGAAATAGCATTTCTCCCTTCCAATCAAACCCTTGCAAGGAAGGAGCAAAGACCACTCTCAGCCAATTCAAACTGCAGACAGCTGCCATTCTCCCCCCTTCTTTTCCCCTTCATTCCCCCCACCCCCTGTAAATTAGAAAAGCCTTGACTTGCTCGGGTGCTCCTAGAATTTAAATGTCCCTTCTGAACAGGCTTCTCTTTCAGCCCTGAGCCCCTTGCTTGCATGGGTTGTAATTGAGCTTGCTGAGCTGAGCCATGCTTTATGATGGCTAAGATATGCTTTGCAGAAGGTTGATTCATGACAGAGAGCTGTTTGCCTCACAACCACTATGGGGCTTGTAAATTACTTTCTTGCACTTGATTAGGGCCATTGCCCCACATCTTAAAAATAGCGGCCCACTCATAGAATGCTGGTGGCTTTTCCGCACGATTTCCGATGTCACCGTTTCCAGAACGGATGCAGGCAATTATGATCATAACTACCTGCATCCATTTTGGAAACGGTGACATCAAAAATCTTGCGGAAAAGCCACCAGCATTCTATGAGTGGGGCACTATTTTTAAGATGTGGGGAAAGCCTAGGTCTGCAACTCTTCAGGTCTTTGCAAACTGTCTGCTTTTCTTCTACAGTAATGCCCCTCTTCTGCCTCCTCAGATCATTGCAAAGGAAGAGCCAGATGGTCCAGTATTTTTACTCAATTTCAGCCTGGAAGTCCAAGAAAATACCAGACTGTCCCAGTGAAAATCAGACACCAGGCAACCCTATTAACTTACTGTAGCAATGGGTTGCAGCATAAAATGTGTAGTAGCATGGAGTGTGCTTAGAAACAGGCATGTAGACATGGGTTAATTTATATGGGAGGAGTTGTGGTTGGATGGTAGGACATAAGCTGTGCATGCAGTCATTCCCCACCTTCTCAGATGGCAGGAAAGGCCCTTAATTGGTCTTAGGTGCTGTCCTCGCATTCCTATCTGACTAGCCCTTGCTGCCCCTTGTGCACCAGACATTGCTTCTTCCAACATGAACTAGTCAGATTCAGGGTTAAGCAGCTTCTTATGTCTGACTTTTTGAGAAACCTGGAAATTGTACACTTAAAAATCCCCATATTTCTAACTTTGCGTATGAATGGAAAATATTAAACTTTTTCTCAACTAAACTATTATTTATTTGTCTATCAATAACACTTAAAAATTAACAATCCTGCTGCTTTATGATGTTTCAGTTTCTTAAAATTGCAGTGATTTTGAACTTGTTATGCTTGAAAACAGCTAACCCTCTGCACCCTTCCCAATTAGACACAAAGGGTTGGAGTGGAGTGAGTGGTCTATAGATCTTTAATTGCAGTTATAGGAGCAGCAGAGTTTTTATAGCAATTTAACATCACAACATCATTGTACCTAATTACAATATGATTGGTTCATGGTTTATGTCACAGTTAGAAATTTCAGTATGCACGCAAAGTCAGCTCATATCACATTGCGCACGTGTAATCCTGCAGAATAAGCTATTGTCTGAATATGTTACCTTTCAAGAATTCCTTTCTGTCAGGATGTATCTGGCAAACACACAACGTTAGCCTGTACTGTTATCTTCTGAGACAAAGCTCTGAATTCTTGCCTTCGGTACTCAATGTAACTGAACACAGCTTCTCAAAATAACTAAGCAGTTGTGAATTGCTTATAGCAGACACATAAGAAATCACTGCTTGTATTAGGTCTATCAGCATGTAATCAATTGTTATTATAGATGAGCTTGGCTGTGATATCCAACTCTAGCTGTATAGGTATAATTTGGTACATGAGTTTCAGCTCTCTGATGACTTGGCATGCAGCTCATAGAGTTGTCATTAGCAGACTCATTTTAACCAAAGAATTTTGGACTGGACAACTTTGTCACCTAGTCGATTACCAGTTGCGCTGCATGAGCATATGTTAACACTTTAACATTGGTGCTCAGTTAAACTGAAGCCGAGCACACCCATGTGCAAGAGGAAGCATGAATATGATTAACGCAAGACCAGAATGTCAATTCTACAGTAGCAAGGAGGGGAACGTGGGGGGACTGTATTTCTTGGCAGTGAAGCTAAAGTTATGGGGATCCCATAAAAACTTCATTTCTTTCTGGAAAAATGTCTGACTTGAAACCTCATACCTGGAATGGCGTTCTTGTGTGTTCCAGTCAATTTCCACTGCTTGATGTAAATAAAACAACTACAGCTAACAATCTGGTAAACTTTGCCTGCCTCACTGTCGGATCAACCTGCATCCCTGGTGTAATATTAGGCCATCACAATGCTGTTCATACCATTGCATTTAAAGTTGTATCACTATTTCCACTAAATCCTTTTTTAAAAAAAAAATCAAGCTTTTATTACCCAGCTGTAAAAATTCAGTCTGGGTTGAAACTTGGCAAAGCAACAAGCTTAGTCTCCTGCCTGTGCTTAACGGATTTAAGCAGGTACATCTCAGTGCTATCAGTCTGTGCATTAATGTACTTGCAAATCTCCTCTTTGAAGGGAAAATAAAGCCAGGGGAACTTTACAAGGGCTACAAGTACCTTAAAAAAAACTTCCCTTGCAAACTTACTATAAAATTGAATTTTTTAAAAAGCTTTAAAAAAAAAAGTACAGCCTTAGCAACCAGTTAAAACAATTCAGGTTTTTCTGTAATCTTCAATGAAAGCAAAATCCTGGCTCTTCCAACTAAAGCCGAGTCTGCATGGGTCTATTTCACCAGTTCAGTTTCCATACTGCAGCATTTTTTTGTGTGACCATCTGCACCAGTTTGCCACCATGAGTAGTCACTCTGTCCACGATGCGGCTTTTCCCTGGTCTTCCTGGGAGCGTTTATACCATGACTTTAAAAAATATATATTGTATAAGGGCTTAATATCTGGGTATCCAAAATAATTGAGTTTTAGATTCTCTTTTTGTCCCATGGTGGAGAAACAGGTGCTTGGGGCAACGGAGAAGGAGGCAGGAATGGAGCTTTTCCAGCGATTCATCCCTGCTCCGATGAGAGGTGTGAACGGCCACAATACAAGCTCATCCATGCCTTTCAGCTTGACCTCAGGGAAAGTGAGGAGTTATGTCCCCAGTGCAGAAGGGGCGACAGTCTCCTCCTTTGTTGTTGTTGTTCTTACTCCTGCCACCACCACCCTCTCCATGTCTAGGCTTGCTATCTTTTTCCTCGTCAGAAATGCTGAACAGTGCTTGCTTTTTCCCTTTTAGCAAGGCTCTTGTCCCTGTATTTCATCTGAAAAACTCCACTGTGCATCTGGTTTATAAAACAACTGTGCATATCTGCTAGGAGGATGAGAGAGCATCAGGGTTCGTTCCAGGCATCTATTCTCTGCCTGTGGTAGCCAGTAAAAGCAATGCAATTATTTTTCTGAAGGAGACTTGATCTGCAGAAAAGTTTCTCCACTCTCATTACTGGTAATGAGGATACCAATCCATACCCATCCAAAATGCTTAAGCAGTAGAGCTTTCTTAATATACTGAAGATCTTAACTTAATTGTACCACTTAACACTGGATCAAAGGAGCCATAACTTAGCTAATAAAAGGGGCAAAAAACATTTTTAATATTGAGAAATCCATCACTCAGTTTTTTAAACAATGACTTGCATCTTGGATGCAACATATTTAATCCAACAAATATCACAATCCAACTCTTTAATGTTTGGTTTAAACATGCGCACTGTTTTTACGATTGATTTGTATTAGCTTTTTAAAAAACTGCTGTCTTGAGGTTTCTAAGTGGATACAAAGATTGCTAAGAATATTTTTTGCCAGTGTGTACCCACCATAATCAAGATGTGTACCATGAAAAAGCACCTTTAAGGCATCAACTAGTTGTGCCACTGCTGGTGCTGGTGGAAGATCTCTGGCTCTGTGCATGTACATTATACCAACTCCACTGGTCTGTCTGCTGTCTGTGCTGATCTGCAGAGGTCCTCTGAGTCTGTTCTCAACACCTGTTACCTGAGCTTTTTGGAAGGAAGCTGTTTTGTCAGAGTAGGACTGGGGGGGGATCCAAGTTTCAGTCTCCTGTTCAGCCATGACCTTTTATGACAACTATTATGAAAACCAGTGTGGCATAGTGGTTAGAGTGTCAGACTAGTATCTGAGAATCTCAGGTTTGAATCCCCAATCTGCCATAGATGCTTGCTGAATGATCTTTGGCAAATCACACCCTCTCAGTTTAACCTACCTCACAGGACTGTTGTGAAGATAAAAGGGAGAAGAAGAGAATGATGTGAGCCACTTTGTTCTTCTTTGGGACAAAGTATCTTTTATACTAATAGCCAAGTGGCCCTGATCTATGGATACTTATATCTGGAGACTGGAGCCATGAACAGACAAGACAAATCTTCCTACACACATGAAAAATGCCCCAGGCTTGCAGGAAAACCTGAAATCTAAAAAAGAGATCCTGGAGGAGTGTGTGTGTGTGTGTGTGTAGGGGGGGGGCGTTTAAAAACCCAAAATTATAAAAGGAGTCCCTGTAGCTTTAAGAATCAGATGCGTTCAGTGGCTGTTGCTAGGCAACCATAACAGTATTCCAGGCTTGGTTTCTGTCAGTAAAAGGCAGGGAGATGGGCAGGGCCCTTTCTAGTGCTGTTTGGGCCTTCGAGGACTTATTGGAGCTAGGCCCAGAAGCAAACAACAGACAACTTGGTAACACACAACTTGCATGACTCACCCAGGCCTGGCTGCTTGCTACTGTTCAACAGGAGCGCCCCCCCCCAATCCAGTGTAGTGTAGTGGTTAGAGTTTCAGAGTAGGATGTGGGAGACCCAGGTAGGATTCCCCATTCTGCTGTGGAAGTTCACTGGGTAACTTTGATCCAGTCACTCCCAGTCTAACCTACCTCTCAGGGTTGTTGTGAGGATAATATGGAGGCAAGGAGAATGATGTAAGCTGCGTTGGGTCCCCATTGTGGAGAAAGGCAGTATGTAAATGAAGCAAATTAATAAATATAGATGAGGATGGGGGACAGGTAAAAGCTAAGTTGTTTAGTGGGTTTGAAGGAGAGAAGGATGTAGGGGAAGGTGAGCTTATGGGGGTTGCCAGGAGGAGGGAAAGGAAAAATAACGTGAGAAAGAGGATACAGGGGAAAGTGAAGTATCTCCCCCCACCACAAATCCTTGCAGTTTCCCCACCACGGAATTGGGCCTGGCTCAGATGGTACCTTGCAACTGGGCCATAGGGTAGAGGCTGCAGGGGAGGAGGGGGACAGACAAAAGCAGGTGGGAAGGAGAAAAGGAAACAGGAAAGGGGGGAGAGGCTACGGGGGACAGGGAAGGGAAATAGGACATGGTGCAGGAGGGGAACATAAGATGCCCCTCAAAAGTCCTTGCAGATCCCCCACTTGTAAATAAAATAAATGTCCCCGGGTCACACTACAAGTGACGAATGACACTTGCCTGGCAAGTGAACAGACTCACGTGTATTCCTCCCTGTTCACTTGCCATTCACTTGGGCTCCATTTGATCAAGTGGAGAGCAAGTGAATGGCAAGTGAACAGGGAGGAATACACGTGAGTCTGCTCACTTGCCAGGCAAGTGTCATTTGTCACTTGTCGTGCGACCCCAGTCACTCTGAGTCCAACTTACCTCATGTAGTTGTGAAGATAAAATGAAGGGGAGAACAAGGATGCTGCCCTGAAATCCTTGAAGCGAGATAAAGGCTGTTTCCACACGTCTTTACTGTTGCGCAAAATTGCGAAAAACTCATGGAATGATGGCGTCTTCATGGCGTGATTTCTGACATCATCGTGCCATGAAACGGAGTAATGACAGGAAATCACACCATGAAGATGACGTCGTTCCGTGAGGTTTTCACGGTTTTGTGCAATGGTAAAGACGTGTGGAAATGGCCGAAAATGAGTGAGGTCTTTTTTAAATGGAGGAGCCAAGGATTGAAACGGGGACCCTCTGTGTTCCAAGCACTGATTGAAGCCTCATCTCCCCTGTGTGGCAGGATCAGCTCTGGGGGCTGTTGGAACATGTGCTCTTACAAGGTTTAGTCACTATTCTGAACCTTTGTAGTTTATCCTAAGAAACATTTTGTCACATTTCACTTTTAATGAAAAAGGCTGTGGTGAGTGGTTAAAACATCTTCCTTCATGGAGTAAGGCTTTTCTGAGAAATATATCCTCCTAAACTGCTTTTGAAAATTCTTGCAGTGACTCAGAAATGATATTTTCCTCATCCTCGTGGCAGTTATACTAATATATGACTGTCTGTTTTGGATTCCGTCTACTTTTTCTCTGAAACAGAAGGTTTTACATGGTGCCAGATCAGATGAACCAATAGCCTTCTCTGTTTCAGCAAATCCCATTTCTCTTTATAGTTTGTGGTTTGTGACTGACTTCTCATAATTAAAAAAACCCTGATTTATATGTTCTGCTGAAATCAGTCATTTGTCCATAATTTGAACAGTAGAGAGACTTGGTGATGGAAGCATTTGGCAGAAAATAGCATTTTTATTGTGTTGTATCAGTAAACCTTCACAGGAGAGTTCATGGCAGAAGCTACATTCCATTGAAGCCGACATGGAATTCTCCTTGGTTTTAATACATCAGGATTGTACCGTAAGCCTGCAGTCCTAGCCCTATTTACCTTCTGCTTTGTGTTCTAACCAAAATAATTGCCAAAGCTGTAAAACATGATCTCTTCCACCTAGATGGAAAGAGCTCGAGAGAATTCTGTCTTTACAGAAGGTGGTAAAATGGAATCATGCACCCAAAAAGTTAATAATATCATTAACTAAAAATATAGAAATATTTATTTCTAAACTTTATTACTAGATATTTTCTGAGCATGTGCAGAATCAACCAGTAAAACTGTCATTCTGTTAAAAATGTGCCTCTTATGAATCCAGAGACAGACAGGCATATGGGTCATCCAGATCTATCTACCAATCATTAGTGATATTGATGTATTCAAACAGAAATACGTTTCCAGCTGGTACCAGTGGCCACCATTTCACACTCTTTTTATAACCAATGTGGTGTAAAACTGATTCCTCTCTACTTATATGTGTGAGGAGAGCACAACATTCTCTAATATTGATGGTTGCCCAGCAATGCAGTTGAATAACCTATTTTCAGATGTAATTATTTATTTATTTATTTATTTACATCCTGCTTTTCTTCTCAATGAGGACTCACAACAACAACCCTGTGAGGTAGGTTAGGCTGAGTGAAAGTAATTGGCCTAAGGTTACCCTGAGAGATTCCATGACAGAGTGGGGTTTTGAACCTGTCTCCTAAAAACTAGTGTGACATTAACCACACCAACTTTCTAAGTGTAGATGACTGGAAGCTTTACACATTATTGTGTGCTGTGATGTCAGTGGTAGTGGAGGAGAGTGCTCTCAAGTCATAGTGGACTTATGGTGACCCTGGTGGGGTTTTCATGGCAAAAGACTAACACAGGTGTTTTGCCATTGCCTGGATCTGCAACCCTGGTCTTCATTAGAGGAGTCCCATCCAATTACTAACCAAGGCCAATCCTGCTTAGCAGCTAAGATCTGACAAGATGAAGCTTACTTGAGCTATTGGTACATACAGAAAATTAGATCTGTGCAAATTCTTATCTGCCTGGCTTACAATGTTAGCAGCATCCTTGAACTCTGAAAAAAAACCACTCACTTTTATCAAGTGTCCTGATTTGGATGGCAAATACTTTGCAGATGTGTTTTCTTGCACTTCTGCTTGGAAATTTCAAGCAAGGGAATGTATCATGTCCTGTGTCCTGTGCGTGCATCACAGTGATTTCCAGCATGCACTAAGTTCAGCTACTGGTCAGATGCTCAGTATATACTGGCGAACGTGTAGCTGCAAAAACAGCACACAAATTAAAAATACAGCTTACTTTAAATAAAAACTGGCAGTAGCCCCTAATTCTTCCTTGTTACAGTGTGCAGGTACCACACCAGGAATCTTAACAGCATTTAAAGGAGAAAAGGACAAATGTATTGGTCACCAAGTACATCTATCAGCAATACACATGAAGCTGCTCTCCTTCATGATCAGATGATGAATCATCCCAGATGATTGCCTCTTAATGCTTCAGAGAATTATCCAAGAATGGGAGCCAAGCGGAGAGGTGATAAGTTTATCATCACTGGATATCAACCACCGACTAATGACTGTTTCTTAACCTGAACCTCTTATCCCTGACTGGCCATCAACCACAAAATAATGGCCTAAACTAAATATGGGAATTTGCCCTTAGATTAGCTCATATGAACTGGTAGTTATTGACAGGTTTTGAAAGCCATTGTCTACTGAGTCTGGAGTTAAGTGTTCTTGTTTTTCTTCTTTAAGCAATAGTGCAGTGGTTTTCAAGTTTGCTTCCTTCATGGAACCCTGGGGAGAGGCCGGGCTCAGTGGTAGAATATTTGCTTTGCTTGTTTAAATACCCCTTTCCTGCTGCTTAGCAGTGGCAAGGAAAGGGGCATTTAACAGTTTAAAGGGCCCTTTCCTGCCTTGCAAACAGCAGGTCTCTTTAAACTATCAGCTGGCAGGTGGGGGGTATCCCCCCTCGCCTGCCAGCTGATAGTTTAAAGGGACCTGCCGCTTGCAAGCAGCAGGAAAAGTTTAAATGGCCATTTCCTCAGGGAAAATGTCCATTTAAACTGTCCCTTTCCCAATATGACCCAAACGAACCCGAACCAGTAACCAGTTTATGGAAGTTCATAGAAAGGAGCTTCCATGATCCGTGGTTTGCAGACCATGAACTGGCCTGGTCTGTGCATTTTTTTGGGTTGTAATTGGATTCGTGCCCACCTCTACATCCAAGGCCCCACGGAGGCAGCAGGGAGCACCACCCCCACTGCTGTGGGATGTTGGGAGGGCCTTGCCGCCACGCTGAGCCTTCCTGCAGCTCGCGCTGAGCTCTTCTGGGCCTCTGGAGGCCCCCAGGAGGCAGCGGAGAGGCAAACCATTTTGCCCCTCACTCACTTCTTATCCCTGCATACTGCACCTCCTCAGGGTTAAGGAGTGAGTGCTAGGGAACATAGTTTACCTTTTATATAGTAGAATATGAAATCATGCGTTTGCGCTATTCTACAGTTTGCATATTTATTAAACACTTTTGCATTTAAAACTTTGTGGGGGAATCAACTGTAGAAAACGGAGTACTACACATGCCCAGTTTCTACAGAAGCTGAAAAACAGGGCACGATATAGCGCAACCCTGCATGTGCTCAAAAAGAAAAGAAAGAAAGGAAAGGAAAGTTGGGCAGGAATGCACCAATGTAACTTGTGATGAGGCACAGAAAGAACGCGCTTTCTGTTTTGGGACCTCCCCCCCCCCCCCGCTATGAACACGCACAAGATATGCATGAGGACACTGAATGTGGAAGGTAAACTTGACTTTGGGACAGAGAAAGCCTGAAAAAAAGGAAGATGTGGAAGAGACCTATAACTCTTAGAACATTGCCCTAAAATTGCACATTGCTGGGGAAGCTTAATGATAGTCGAAAACATGTCTTTCAGATACTCAGCACTTTTCAGCCTTCATAAGCTTCTGAAGACTTCTAGGATTTCCCAGATTGCTGTTTGAAGAATATTACTTTAGTGGATTATTTTCTTTCATTCATTATTAGACACTTGCCATCTGAGAGCAAGATGTGAGTCCTAATAGCACCTTAAAGACCAACTAGATTTCCAAGGTGTGAGCTTACCTTGGAAACCTAGTTGGTCTCTTGGTTTTAGCACTTGAAGAGGCATGGAGAGGGGGACAAGACCCCCTGTTCCCTCTGCGCTGTAGGATTGACATTTTTAAATGGCTACATCTGTGCCTAAAATGGCGTCAACAGCCATAGGTAAGATCTGTGGCTGCTATAACTTCTGGTTTGGCCCTGGGAGGTTACCAAAAAAGAAAGACAGGTTTGATATTTTATGCTTTGCCGTGGAAGGGTTGTGTTTTGATGTGTAGGTAATTTATACTCTAATAGAATCATAGGTTTGGAAGGGGACTTCAGGGTCATCTAGTCCAACCCCCTACACGATGGAGGACATTCACAACTATCTCCCCCCACATCCCCAGTGACCCCCTACTCCATGACCAGGAGATGGCAAAACTCTATAGCATGGCTCTATCTTTTGTGAAGTACATACACCACTTACAGTTCTGTGATTCCATGACAAAAGAAGTGCTCAGATACAGAGACGAGAAAGACTAAGCACTTCTTCTTCTCCATTGCCTGAAGAGATTCTTAGGATCCAAGCCACTGTCCATATACATTCATACAGATGGAACATTTCCCTGAAGGATGCATATATCATGCAGGGAACTCATTTATAAGTTGAGATTCACAAGGAAATTGGACAATCTGTAAAGTATACCATCTTTATCTTCATTTTTAAACTAGCGTCCTTGCTTATTTCAGTATGATAAAAGGGTTTTACTCTTACTTCTATTTAAAAGAGCATGGTTAGCTCTGTGATCTCATCACATTGCTATTTGCAAGTGGCAAACATTGGTAATGGTATCATTTACTTCAGTGTAAATTGTTTGAGAACAACATTCTCCCAGTTCAAGGAAAAAGAAACCACTGTAATCAGATTTTTGTGATGCCCAGTACAATTACATTATATTATTACAGTATCCAGAGGACTACAAAGCCAAGTTTAAAACACAACATCACATTTGTGAAAATACTGCTTAGCTGTTAATAATAAATAAATTAATAATATAATAACGTAGCTTGACAATTGAGTATCTAGCAAATTCTCCACTCAAAATGTGTGGAAATCAAGTAAACACTATATCGTGCTGTTTTGTTAAGTACGGTAGATCTATTTCTTTCCCCCTTTCCGTTTGAAATCAAAGCGTTTCTGAATAAGTGATTCCTGTAAGGAATTATTTTTTATTTCCTTTTTTAAAAATCCTGGAAAAAGCCATTGTGTCACTTATTTCTGAAAACCTTTTTCACCTTCTTTGAACCAAATTGTCAGTCAATGCACAATTAGTAAATGTCATGCATGTGTTTTCTTTTCAAATAAGGTTCCCCCTCACCAATAATTTCTTCCAAAACAACTGCCACTAGCTAAACGAGAGCTTGAAGAAGTAAAAGTGGGGCATGAGTTCTTTGGAAGCTATAAAAGATGAGATATCTATGGTTAGTTCTATCTGTTGCAGTTTTTTAAAAAAGAAGGATCTCCCCTCCTTCCCTTTGCCATTTCTGCCTTCACTAAAGAGCTTGGTGCTTCAGAGGTTGCCCCTGTTCCTTTCACTGTATAGTTCTGTGTAAAGTTTGGCCAAAAGTCCGCTTGGTCCTATTTTTGTCTGGCTTAAGCTAAATAGTGATCTGACATTAGAATACTTCTCTTTTGGGTTTTCCTTCTCCACCACCCCCCTGGGAACAATTCTTCAAGGGCAACCTGCTTGCCCAGCCCATGAACACGTGGAAAATCCACTGCTATGCAATAATGGTTTTCAGATGGCCCCATTGCTGCTGAAAATCATCCCACAAGCAGCCGCTTCTTCTACTGTAGCACCTCACCACCTTGCCAAAGTAGGGGTCTGGAGCAAGCCCCATATTTTCATTTGCATAGTGGTGAAATGTGCTACGTTGCACATACCTTACGGGGAATCATTTGACTCCAGCAAATGGAGTAAATTTTCCGGCTGGAGCTTGCGCTTAGCAGAGCATAATGTGTATCGATGCCCCACCTTTTCATTCCAGCCTTGCTACTAAAATATTGGAAAATGTCTGGTTGTGCCAAGTATCCACAACGGCAATGGCAAAAGCATCCAAAATATTGTTCCACAAATGAATGATTTTCACATATTCTTCTCTAAAGCATTCAGAAAAAAGAGAGAGAGAGAGAAGTGAGGGAGTGGAAGATGTCTGTCCCTGGCGAGACGAGAATGGATTTTAAATTTCAAATAGTTTCTGTTAACTGTTCAGCTTTGTGTGAGAATGGCACATTCTTTTAAAAAGGCTTTTTATTTCATAATCTGTAATTAAAACCAAAGTTTTCTTTTAATTTTAAAAGGCTTGACATGGACTAAAATAACATGGAATATTTTTTTTTTCAAACTCTGGTCCAAGCTGCTCTAGATACATTTTCTTTAAATCACGGAGACTGCAGTTAGATTCCTTGCTCAGCCAAACAGACTGCAAATTGTTACTGTGGGCAATAGTGAATGAGTTTCTGAATGCCAGTCAACCAAACAAGCAAGGTTGTTTTTCTGGCGTTGTTCCTCCCCTTGGGTCCTATTCGAGAATTACTTAAACCCTGTGTATGATCAAATGTCATGCTCATAAAATAATTATGCAGAGGTTCTCTCCGCTAGGTTTGCTTTTGAGAGGCAATGAATAACAATTAACATGTGAAAGGCAAAGATGGGAAGGGAGCAGAGAAAAATAGGATAAAAATAAAAATAGGGTAAAGATAAAAATGTCCCCCCAAAAGCCAAAGATGGAAAAAAGGACTGAATAATTTGGAATAATCTCTAGACAAATAAAACTTGCCTGAACCATGTGGACTGGCCATAGAAGGAAACGAGGACCGGGATGCTCCTTTTTTAACCTGTTTTTTACCTCCTCCTTTCGTTCATGGTTGTGTTCATCCAATGCTCTTGGCATTATTTTTGTTTCCTTGCAGTACAATCCTAAGAAGTCCATTTCTGAGTCCATTGAAATCAATGACTTTAGAAGGGTGTAACTCTGCTTAGGATTGCACTCTTTCTTTATAATACATATATAGTAATGTATAGAAATGTATTATTAATATAAGATTATAATATAATAATATGTACTTATATAATGTACATATACTTATATACTTCAAAAAGATTCAATCGAATTTTCTCCCCCTTTTCTAAACACTTGGGAACAGATTTAATCCATTTTATAATTCCTCCCCATCCACCCCCGGCTCACTCTCCATCTTGCCTTTAGTTTGGAAATGTAAAGAAAAGTGAATACTTACCTATTTCCAGAACTTCATGGTCAAAGCCTGGCTATAAATATTTTCCTGATTACGAAGATCTTGGCATCTTAGAATTAAGCCTGAGCAAAAACTGAGAAGCAATACTGTGCAAACAATTTTCTCTCTCCAAATTGTTTTTCTTCCCTTAAACAAATGCTTCCAAAAATGGGCCATGATGGGTTGTATTGCATGTTAGTTCTGATAAAATATTGCAACCGTATTTGACATCCCCTATTCATCTTCTCATTAATTGTTGCCAGTTCAAGAATATTCACAGTCCTCTGATTGCAAAGCGCTAATAGAAAAATTCCTGCTTCAATCCAATTTGTATTCATAACATACGGCCGTGCAGTGACCACTGCTATTTATGTTTAATGTTTCATAATGGAACTTAATCTCATTACAGCCATAAAGGATAGGATATAGCTGGGCAACTTTATTAATTGCGTTTATTTATTTGCATTATTTATAAGCCATCTTTCTCACTGAGACTAAATGGATCACACAGTGTGAGTTAATACAGTCAGTTTCGAGGAAATTTCAATAAACAATGTAATAGTGTCTATAAATACAAATTTACAGAGATTTAAAATCAGCAAAAATCCAATACAGAGTTGAGGAAATGTTGAAAGAGAGTATAAGTAATTCTAAGACTGACATATTAAGCAAACAAAGAACTACCTGGTAGTATCATCCTTCAAGCAACAAATAGTACATAGCTGTACATAGTAGTAAAGTCTATGATCCGTAATATCTCTATACTGATACATCTCTCTGAGGCCACTTCCTTACAGTACAGCCCTCATATCTGAGTAAAACACCCTCTTCAATAATTCAGTTTTGCCTCATTTGTAGAAAGCCAGGAGAGTGGGAGCTTTCCTGACCTCTTCAGGTAGGCCATTCTTTAAGAGCGTGGGGGCGGGGGGAGGACACTACAGAGAATGATAATGCATGAGCAGCTGTCGATTTTGCCCTTGTGCATTGTGACTCCTACAAAAAGCGCTGTTCGGATGAATGAAGCTGCTGTGGCAGAACATAAGGAGAGAGGAGACCTTATAGATATGCTGGACCAAGGCTGTGAACAGGGGCGGCACAAGGGTTTTCGGCACTCGCAGCCGGCTGGCTGGGCGCCCCCCACATACGCTCAAGCGCACACGCACTGACCTGCATGATGACATCACGTCCTCACGGGAGCGCTATGGCGGGCAGCTGTGACGGTGCGCGGGTGGCCTCCAAGCTCTCCCACTCAGTTGCCTGCGCCGCCGCAGATGCCTGCCCGCAGCGGCTGCACCTGGCCGGGGGCGTGTGCTGATGGCGGCGGCGGCGCGGGGCGGGAGGGATAGGAGGCTGCAGCTCTGTGGCGCGCGCTCCCACCTCCCACGCCTCCTCCGGCACCCCGCGCCTGAGGCCACTGCCTACCTGGCCTCAGTGGGCGTGCTGGCCCTGGCTGTGAAGAACTTTTTATGTGGATGAATCTATTTCTTTTAAAACCAACTGCAACATGCGTTTTTTTCAGGGCATCTGGAGTGTTAAGCTTAGATACGAAATGAATGTCATGTAGTCGCCTTAGCAAAATGAGGATCTTTCTTTCATTTTAGGGCCTTTTGCTATATCGCGTACTGTTTTGACTCATGACACAGACGTGGGACATTCTTTCCATACATAAATGAGCGGCTGTAAAGATTTAATAAGGCTGTTTTTCCATCTGTGGGAAATGTTTGCTGCTCAGGTGCTACAGAAGTGAATGATGATCGAGCCAATAGACTCTGTAAACAAATAGGCCAAGAGTTTTAAAGGAAAGACCTCCATGCTGATCAGCATTCACCTGATCAGCAGGTTGCCCAGCTACTGAAGATTAGATAATGATCCCTGTCAAGTGGAGATTAGTATCTCTGAGTACACTAAGTGACTGGGAGGTGGTATTCAGAATGGAATAGGTAACTGCTGAGCAGACATTGAGCAGAGTTTGGTGGCAAAGGGTGGTTGCCTATCTTGTGTGTGTGAAAGTCTTAGCCCTGCATATAAAATGTTTCCTGTGTCGTTACTGTATTGGTTGTTTCATGTCTGTATTATTTTAATCTGCTTTAAACAAGGCTATACTCAGTTTACTGTTTACTACACTGCACTGTACAACCCGTTTCATTTCTGTTTTAAGTCTAAGGAATTGCTCTGAGATCACTTTAAAACAGGAGGTTTGAACATTTCCATTGGATCACTTCTGTTGGGCTATCAATTGTGTTAAAATTCACAGAACTGTAATTCTGGAGGGATCTTGTCCCTTGCCCTCAGTGGAAGTGGAAGATGCAAAAGTGTTGTTTTTTAAAAAGATTGTGGGGAAAATGTGAATTCTGTAGGGAGATGACAGAAAGGTATAAATTTATAAATGGGCCAAAGGGTGAACAGAAAGAGAGAAATTGTTTTCTCTTTGGCAAAGCACTGGAACGTGAAATATCCTATGAAATTGATTGACACTAGTTTATTAACAAAGAAAAGATGGTAGTTCACAGAACTAACAAGCAACTTTTGGAACTGATTGCCAAGGGATTCGCTGATGGCAAACCACCACCACCACCCCCAGTAGATTCATGGAAAATACATCTGCTAGCTATAATAATGAAGAACACTCTCCCTGTAGAGACTTATAGCCAAGCTACAAGTGACGAATTACACTTGCCTGGCAAGTGAACAGACTCACATGTATTCCTCCCTGTTCACTTGCCCTCCACTTGTGCTCCACTTGATCAAGTGGAGAGCAAGTGAATGGCAAGTAAACAGGGAGGAATAAACGTGAGTCTGTTCACTTGCCAGACAAGTGTAATTCTCTTACAGCCAAGCTACAAGTGACGAATTACACTTGAATGGCAAGTGAACAGACTCACGTTTATTCCTCCCTGTTTACTTGCCATTCACTTGCGCTCCACTTGATTGCATAGTGATCAAGTGGAGCGCAAGTGAATGGTAAGTGAACAGGGAGAAATACATGGTCTGTTCACTTGCCATTCAAGTGTAATTCATCACTTGTAGCTTGGCTCGTAGTATGCTTCTGACTGAAGATGGTGGCTATCTCCTGTCATAACCTGCTTGTGAGGATTTGTTGGAGACAAAATGCTAGGTGAGAAGGGACCTTAGTTTCATCCAGTGAACACTGGCAGTTGGTGGCTGATGGTTGTACAAAGGGGAATGTAGCTTGTGGTGTGCCAAGGGGCCATGGTCTCATTTCTGGTAGACCATCTAGTACTTGCTGGTTGCTGGTATTCTTGCTCAGAATGCTGAACTGTGGGTATGCCTTGGCGCTTCATATTTTCTTAAGTGTGCATGCTCCAGATCAAGATTCCTTGCCTTACATTTTAATAGGTTCTGAGTGTACACTCTTGCTTACGTAGATCCGCCAGGATCTTCTATCATTCCGGCAGGTCTGCAAGACTGAGATGTTCCACCAGGCATATAGTTGAGGCGGGTCCAATAGTCATCGGAAAGCCTCCCAACTGGCCTCCTGTCAGGGGGCCGTATGATCATCTGCCCCCCCATATGAGTTACAGCTGACTGAAACACCTGTTCCCCCTCCTTTTTGCCCACCCCTTTGTGAATTATTGGCAGGGATGGGGTGTAAGGTCGCTGTCTGGACGTGGTTTTAATTCTTTGGTTTTATTGAAGTTTTTAATGTAAATTTTTGTTTGACTGTTGTAGCCTGCCCTGAGCCTGCTTGCGGGGAGGGTGGGATAGAAGTTTAATAAATAAATAAATAAATAAATAAATAAATAAATTTAAAACACATTGGTGGGTCATGGGGTTACTAAGAAAAAATTAATTAGGCAAGACCAAAATCAACTGTATTGCCTTTCAGTATGTGTGTTTTACCAATCCTGGAGAATCAAGATATTATTTTAAATGGAAAAGAGCTTTGGGTACACTCCAGAACCACAACATTCAGTGGCAGCCTTGGTTTTGATTTCAGCATATGTGGATTTCCCCCCATCAGGTTGTCACTGCCACCATTTTCCACTGGGATTGCAAATTCAGAAAGTTGCAGTATTAGAATACTACCATTCTCATAAGTATTTGCTGTGAATTAAAGTATGAAGAATTAACACTGAACTGTTTCCATTGACGAAGCATCTAGCAAACATGCATGTCATTGTGCCTTCGAATCAGCATTTGCTTGGTGTGAAGAGAAGCAAGATTTGGGTCTGGTAACACCTTAAAGACAAAAAAGGTTCCCATGTTATAAGCTTTTGAGACTCGGGCTCCCTTTGTCAGGTTTCTGTTGTATCATCCAAGAGTACAAGAGAAATAACATTTTTCCACTGTAAATAAGTTCTTAAAATACACATCTATGAACCATGACAAGGTGCAGTTGCTTCAGCTCTTATCACGATCATAGATTTTACTCTAGGTTCTGTTCTCTAGAGATAGCCAAGTCATTTATAGTTACAAGGGCCTGTATGATATGGAAACTTTCTTTTAAGAAGTTGTCACCCTTATGACATTCCATTCTGTTTGCTGTATAAATTTTGAGCTTGTTACCATGAAAGCCAGTGGAAAACGGCCATTGATAGTCGTTAATCTGAGGTTGTTTTTTCTACCAAGGTCTTTAACAAATGTATAATGTCCCCAAAATAAAGACATTATTATTCACAGTAATGCATGCAGCATAAAAATCCACAGAGGTCAAAGAAGCCAATCTCTTTGTTCAGTAAAAATATTTATGCTCAAATCCAAAAACATTATGAATCATTTTTTGGTGTTCTAAGGTCAGGATGTGGAGTGAATAATTCCAAAAGTTATAGTAGCCAAATATTATTCCCTCCAAAGATTTGTGTAATATCTATTTATCTGTGGTCAGATGACTGCTATGTATAATTAGAGGCAGACTTTGTCAAGTTACAACTACGTCAACAGCGCTGAATCGAAGCATGCTGGAAGATATTGGAGTATTTTTCGTTAGCTGTACCAAAAGCATTTAAGAAGTTGCCTTATATTGATTCTATCCCATGACTCGAACCACAGGTATTTTAGACTGTCTTTTATGAAGGCTTGAGTAGTTGGCTAAGAGTCTCTCCAAGCTCATTTTCCCTACTCCAATCCATGGTTAGCAGTGCAATCGTAAACAGAGTTACATCCGTTTAAGTCCATTTAAGTCAGTGGACTTAGAAAGATGTAAGTTTGCATTGTGTGAGTTTGTCCATGTATTCTAACCTATGAATTCACTTGTTTTGGTTTGTTCTTTAAAATGTTTCTAGGATCACTCTTGGAATCTCAAGATGTGCCATTCTTTTTCCTGTACAGCTGTTCATATGACAGGGAACTTAGCTGCTTCTTTTATCCAGGAAATATTATTTCTGTGATCTCTATACAGACTAGTGAAGTGCCACTCCATATGCACATACAATCCCATCCCATGATACCATCCTGTGAACCATGGCAGAAGAAAAAAATGCATTTTATTTCTGAAATGGCACCTATGTCATGGTGATAGATTCCTTAGCCTCCGAAAAGGGTTCCCATTCTCCCCCAACCCCCCCTCCCCCCAAAGTGTTTGGGACTTGTTCGTTGGATTTGACAATTTTGATGATTAACCTAAATTGAAACCATCTTCTAAATGGATTAGAAATGCAAAACTTGCACATTCTTAGCAGGAATGATCAAGGAAGTCCTGAAAAATCTGTATTTTTAATTCTAAATCAGGGCAACCTGTTTTGGAACACTTGCTGCTATTCAACTGATTTTCACACACTTAGATGGGGGCTCAACATCTGTGTGATCAGTATATCTCATTCTCTTTTTTTAACTGAGAGTTTTATATCATTAAAGAACAAACCTAAGAAGACTACAATTACATACATACTAATAAAACAAAAACAACTAATCAACAAATGAGAGCCAGTTTGGTGTAGTGGTTAAGAGCGCGGGACTCTAATGTGGAGAACCATGTTTGATTCCCCACTCCTCCACTTGAAGCCAGCTGGGTGACCTTGGGTCACGGCTCTCTGGAGCTCTCTTAGCCCCACCCACCTCACAGGGTGTGTTGTTGTGGGGATAATAATGGCATACTTTGTAAACTGCTCTGAGTGGGCATTAAGTTGTCCTGAAGGGCGGTATATAAATCGAATGTTATTATTATATTATTATTAATAACAAAACATACATAATATAGAAAAAAATAAAAATAAAACAATCTGTCTAAATGGAAAGGTTTCCAATTTTCTCCAGAACAAATATTTGTATCATGTCAAATATTGAGACATATATATTGTCATATATACAGGGCTTTTTTCAGGGGGAACACAGGGGAACGGAGTTCCGGAACCTCTTGAAAATGGTCACATGGCTGGTGGCCCTGCCCCGATCTCTAGACAGAGGGGAGTTTAGATTGACCTCTGCGCCGCTTGGCGGCGCAGAGGGCAATCTCAACTCCCCTCTGTCTGGAGATCAGGGGGTGGGACCACCAGCCATGTGACCATTTTCTCCAAGGGCAACCCACTGAGTTCCACCTCCTCTTTTCCCAGAAAAAAAGCCCTGCATATATATATTGTCATATATTGAGACATATATATTCTCTCTCTCTCTCTCTCTCTCTCTCTCTCTCTCTCTCTCTCTCTCTCTCTCTCTCTCTCTCTCTCTCTCTCTCTCTCATTCCAAACACGGCCAGATTTGTGGATACATAATCCAGACACTGGGCCATGAAAAGACAAGACATAGCTTTCTACAAACCTGAAAAATGTCCCAGGTATACAGAAAAATCTGAAAAATGAAAAACAAAACAAAACTGGGGACTAACTCCCCTCCTCATCATGGAAGCAGCACCTGTAGCTTTAAGAAACGAATGTCCTCAGCCTTCAAGACTTAGTTTCTGTTAGTAAAAGGTAGGGGGATGGGGTAGGTTCCTTTCTAGGGAAGTTTAGCCTTTGAGAGAGGACTCATTGTGGCCAGGAACCACTGTGGAACCACTGGGCAGCTCGTTACCATGTGACTGGCATGATTCACTGAAGCCTAGCTGCTTGCTACCGTTCAACAACATTCACCTCACGAAAGCCAATTTGGTGTAGTGGTTAGAATTTCAGACTAGGATCTGGGAGACCCAGGTATGGACCCCTACTTTGCCATGAATGGGTGACGCTGGACCAGTCACTCACTTTCAATGGAACCTTCTCATGGGGTTGTTGGGGGATAAAATAGTGGAAAAGAGAATGGTATAATCTGCTTTGAGTTCCCATTGTGGAGAAAGGTGGGGTATAAATTAAATAATATAGCTGAAGATGGGGGCAGATAAAAGGTAGGTTTATGAGTGAGTGGGAAGGTGAGAAAGAAGCAGGAAAAGGCTATGGGGGCTTTTCAAGGAAGGGAAAGAGGAGATAATGAGGGAGGGGGGAATGAGTGGCTCCCCACTTGTTGAATATAAATTTGGATGAAAAGGGTCCATGTTTCATAAAACAAACGTGGTGCTCTTTTGACCTCAAAAATTCTGAATATTTTTACAAAGGACCTGAGAAGTATTTCACTCATCATCATCACACAATCTTAGTTTTATTTTACACATACCCCCAGCGTGTGTGAATGGTTCTTTCTCCTTTGCCACTGTTGCCCTGTTTCACCACACTCTTCTTCCTCAAAGGCACTGCCTCTTCAGAAGCGAATGTCTCTGAGAAATGTGGTCTATAACAGAGAGGAAAGCCCATTTCCATTAGACTCTTCAGGCATATGGACTTGCGCCAGCATTTGTTAAAGAATGATGGAGTAGCTGACTGACATCTGCAAAGTCTGTTTGCTTGTCAGAAAGACTAACGTTAAAAGCGAAGATCAAATTAACAGTGGTGTGCCAGTTCTGACAAGGCATTCCATGCAAATATTTGTTCAGTGATTCTGATTCTCATTTGCACTGTATTTGTGTTCAGTTTCACATACTTTGCCAAAGGAGAAATCCTTCAATTCCACTTAGTTATGGGCTTTTGCCTATTTTCTACCATTCAAATGAATTGTGCATCTATAGCAAGTATTTTCATCCGTTACAGTGAAAAAGGGATTCCAAGGCAGGATACTCATATACTTATTTAGCATTTACAGTGTACAGATTCCTTGATTCCCGGTGATAACAAATGCCATGTATTATCTTCCTCTGAAATCTACATTTTTAAATTACTCGCCCAGCATCAGACTAGTAGATGAATAAAGAAGTTTACATACTAGAATTGCATCAGGTGCTTGCAAAGGGAGCTGTCTAGACCACAAAATGTGGCAATTTTTGAAAAATGGAGTTACAAAGATGCATGGTGGCAACCGGACCTCTAAAGCAACATTTTGGAAGAAAATATGTCGCTGTCTTTTTCCCTTCTCTGTCCTGTCCTGCACTCTGCCTCCCCCTGGAACCCCATCTGTAATTATCATTATATTGTACTTTTTAATGGACACTCTAAATGTGCACAGTGCTTTGCAAATTGCATTTCATTCTGTTTTTTGTTTAAGTCACTTTTACATCTGGGCTGTCATCCAACACAGAGTTGAGCATAAAGAAAGTTAATCATATTGGTGGTTTAAAATGTGCCTAACTTTCTTCTGGATTGTCGCCCTGATATTTGAAAGATGCAAGTGCGAGTTTTTCATTTTATTGATGTATGGGGATGGGGGGGCAGGAGGAGGATAGGAAAACTGCAGCAGTTTCTCTTGTTCTGAAACATTTTGTGTGAAGAAGTTTTTAAATCGTCTGGTTCTCAGCATAATATAGGATCTGCTCCCACATCCAGCTGATAGAAGTAAATCATGTTTACTGCTATAATGTCAGCATTAGCAATAAAATATGGCTAAGAAATCTACTCCCTTCTCTCCTCATTCTTTAAAAAACTAAACACAATTGGAACCTATAGTCATACTTATCCTGCCTCTTTATACTCTTTAAGAGCCTATTTTAGATTGTAAAAGTTCTCACCATTTTCTAAAATAAGACAGAAGAGGGAATGTGACTCTTGGCTGGATTCTTTGGAGTCAAAGTATGACTGTCTCATATTTATATTTGTTTTTTAATGTTTCTGTTGTGCTTATGGGACATGTTGGCTCCAGTTGTCTTCCCCTATCTGTTAGTGCATACAGGGAGGGCATATTTATTTATGTGTTGCCTGTTTAGCCTGTATTTAAAAGAAAGGTACAAACTCTGTGATGAATACCATGTGCAAAAAGAGAGTGATTTGCTTCACATTCTAATCTGTAATTATCCGAGTTTGATCCTCTTGCAGGTTCAATGCTAAATTTATATCTTTGAAGATCTAATTATCCATTATTCTGGCTACTATACATCCTATTCAGGCCTTGGATTGGTGTTCATCTGCTTCCCTTGGCAATTCCATGTCTTGTGATGCTGTGTTGCCTTAACTGGAAAGTTCTTTGGTATAAATCCAATAAAAGTCTGGAACAAGTACACAATACAAAAATCTTGTGAAGTTTTAATATATTTCTGTATATGGTATTTACCAAACAATAGCTGCATGACATGTTTACGTTTTTCCTTTGGTCTTTTTCTTGTTTTTTGTACAGTCTGTATTGAGGACCTGCTGCTTTTTCTGTTGGTTGCATTTTGAACTTACCGTTTTTCCATCAGAGAAATCAAGGCAGTGTAAATAGGGTTCCTGCCCTTCGAGAGGACCTTAAGTGACCAAAGCTCCATTTCATACGTTGGGGCAGGTCACAAAAACAATTGTAATAACATGAGAAGAGAGCTGATAGATTAGACCGGAAGTCCATCAAGTCCAGCAACCTGTTTCCCACAATGGCCAATTAGATCCCTCTGTTAAGCCTGAAGATCAAAGTTTCAGCAGGGAACTCCCAACATGCATCACTTGACAGGAACCTGGAAGACGTGGGTGAGATCCTCCATTAGGCCCTCCGTTACCGTTGCATGATGTTGGAGGGTGCAGATGATCCAGTTAAAAGAATACATGATCCAGTCAGAATGTTTGAAGACCAATTCCAACTGTTGCCAAATTAGCAAAATATGATGAATAGGAATAGTTTGCATAAACCTGTAAAAAGTGACATTTAAGTTTTGTAGGGCGTTAACCAACCCCAGTCTCTGTTGAGTCCTGGTATGATAGTATAACAACAAAAACTACAACAACTACAACATCAGTGCATTTATATACCACTCTTCTAGACAGATTAGTGCACCACTGAACAACATTATTATTATTATTATTATTATCCCCACAATACAGCGGGGGAGCTGGGACTGAGAAGACTGGCTTACCCAAGACTACCTGCTGAGTTCATGGCAACAGTGAGATTCAAACCAGCAGAGTGCCAATTCATGGCCCAACCACTTAACCACTATGCTACAGATCCATGTATAGTTTCCAAGTCAGCATCTTCTCTCTGGACCTTCCCTTTGAAACTGGCTGAAGTACTGCAATATTTATTATTGAATTCCAGGGAGGTTACCATGCTCTGTCATTCATTTCTATTCTGAATGTCTATCTCATCACATTCTGTAAGAATGTCTTCTTAAATTCATTACCCAATTAGGGCCACAAAAAAGTTGTGTTGGGGCAAATTCTCAGTGGCTCCACCTTGAATGCAGAACATTGTGTTCTTGGAGGGTCCTAGAAGTTCAGGCTGGCTTTTAGCCGCCCAGGGTAAGACAGCAGGAGGGTAGGATTGAGGCTGAATAAAAAAAAACAAATGAATGCATATCCTTCATTCAAACGTTTTATTTTTAAAGCCCTTTTTTGTACCTTTTCTGTGGGCTATGTGTTTTGAGCCCGCAGACACATATTTTCCTTGTGTCAGTTCTATTCAAACAATAAGACTGCATGAGCTCAAGTTAATTCAACGTTGCCCTTCACTGTCTCTTTATGAAGCGATATACTGCATACCTTGTGCGTGCCTGTAAACTGTGGTTTGGAAGAACTGTGAGTAACCCAGCAAATTGCACTAAATCGCCACTAAATCATCAATGTAAATTCTGTGTGTCATTCAGCCACGTCCTACTGTTTTCTTCTTTCCACTCTTTTTCCTCCTTTAGATTATTTAGAAACTTTGGGTCAACATAGTGATTTCCAAAAGCAACAAAATCCAGTTCACACGAGATGGGAAGAGAAACAGTCGTGAGACTTTGTGCCAGATTTGATATGAAAATCTGAACCACTCAGTGAGCTGCCAAACATCTGACACAATATGTACTTTACATTCTCTTTCTTCTGGGATGTACTTCCCTTTTAAGCCTCTTACTTCTTGAAGAAGCCAATAGAAATTTTTGTATGAGCTCTGGAGTGCCCACAAGGGAGTGGACACAGCTCGGAAGCCGAACGTATGCTTTGCATGCAGAAGGTTCCAAGGTCCATCTCTGGAATCTCCAGCTAAAGGGTAGCAGGTTTGGGCTAAGACCTGGCCCCACCTGAAATCCTGGAGAGATGTTTCCACTTAATGTAGACAGGAGTGGAGCAGGTAAAAATGGGTAGAAGAGAAACTGCAAACATGGTGGCATTCTGTACGTTTCCTAAACAGAGAGAGTTATAGCCACATGACATCTGGAGCAGCTGCCCGAGGCCCCAGGCTGGGCAGGCCCCCAAGCGCAGGCCCAGTAAAGGGGGAAAGAAGCAGCTGGCTGCCATGTGCCCACCTTCAACCTCTCTAGGGCTTGGGGGGAAGGCAGCTTAGCAACCACCATGTGCTCGAGGTGCCGTTCCCCTGCCCAGGAGGGATCCCCTGCTCCCACCATCCACCCCTACCCCTGCTTACCTGGTCAGAGGGAAGGCACTGGGGGGGCACCCCTGGTTGACACAGCATGCCCCTGGGTGGCACAGCGCGCTCCCGTGCCCACAGCAGCCCGATTCAGCTGAATCGCGCCCCGCAGTGGGCCCGATTTGGCCCCCTGGTGAGTGCAGAAGCACTCCCAGGCTGCCCTTTGACCTGCATGATGATGGCATTTGCTGGAAGTGTTGCCATTGTGCAAGCCGGGAGTGTGTGCACGTGAACAGGAACACAGCAAAGTAAGTGCCGGGCCCCTGATCTCCTGCTGGGGGAGCAGGGGGACCTGGCAACCCTACCATGTGCCTGCCTTGTGATAGGCAAGGGCTGCCCCTTGCTTGATTCTGGGGTGGTCCAGGAGGGATTGCAGGGTTCCAACCTGGGCTTTTGCCTGGGGCCCCAGAATTGCTAAGATTGCTCTTTAACATTTGAAGCTGCCTTATGCCATTGGTCCATTTATCAATACTTAGATACATGGACTAATGCCATATGTTCATATGTTCATGAAGCTTATAAAACATCATCCTGTCTGGGGTTTGTTCTCCACCCATGTTTTACTGCCCCACTTCTTGCTGTTCCAAGCCTCTCATGAAATGCTTGCAGAGGAATCACAGAGGAAGTCATTGCTGCTTTCAAAATTGTAAATGGTTGTGTTGTATGTACAACTTTTGTGGAGCTGAAGAAGACTGAAGCAAGGAATGGCAGGATGGAGGACCTGGAAGAAACCAGGTGACAGCATGGAGCAACCTGTGCCCTTGCAGTAAAGCCTGTTATTTCTCACTGTTGAAGATATGGAGAAGATATAAAAGGGGCTAGGGAAACCCTGGCAAAAGAAATGAGGGGTGAATAGTTTCTTCTCCAGTTCTGAAATGAGCAAGTGCTGAAATGGAGAACTGAGATGTGGTACACCTGATAGAAAAGCCAGCTTCCAGCTCTCTGAGAGCCAAGCTACAAGTGATGAATGACACTTGAACAGCAAGTGAACAGACTCACGTGATCAAGTGGAGCACAAGTGGAGTGCAAGTGAACAGGGAGGAATACACGTGAGTCTGTTCCCTTGCCGTTCAAGTGTCATTCGTCACTTGTAGCTTGGCCCTAAGGATGTCACAGCTCCCTCTGTGTGTTTGTGTCTGTCCCTGTATGAAAAAGTTAGCACCTGCTGCCTGTTGGGCTTCCTGACAATTCCATAATGTCCAAACAAACAAAGAGGCACCCTCACAGGAAAACAGACAACACAAATGGTAGTGAACTACACGTGAGGGGATGAAGAAAATAAACCAAATAAACACAGTGAAGAACTCTGTTAGCACAGTAGCAATGTTATTTACACAAATCAACAAAGCAGTTATTCCATAATGTCCAGCAGTCATCATGAGATGCATGCGGAATTGTCAACGTTTTCTTCTGATTGTCAACAGTCTCCATTTTTTTGGAATGCCACAGAAACTTGCATTTTCTGGAAAATAGTGCCAAAAACTACATAATTAACATGGAGGTTGATGTTTTGTTAAAAAAAAACAACCACTGGAATCTATATTCTGTGCTACCCGGCATGATATAAAGCCCAATCCTATGCGTGTTTATTCGGAAGTAAGACTGGGTTGTATCCTGCTATTCTCCTCAGCTAAATGCAGAGCCTTTCTCCAGCAGAAGAAAGACTCCTGCTTGAGGAGGGCCTTATGTTTATCTGAGAGGAGTGGGAAGACACAAATAGGAATGTGTACTATTTTTTATTTCAGGAAGGGTATACACAGGGCTTTTTTCAGCTGGAACATGGTGGAACGGAGTTCTGGAACATCTTGAAAATGGTCACATGACTGGTGGCCCCACCCCCTGATCTCCAGACACAGGGGAGTTTAGATTGCCCTCCACACAATCTAAACTCCCCTCTGTCTGGAGATAAGGGGGTGGAGCCACCAGCCATGTGACCATTTTCTCCAAGGGCAACCCACTGAGTTCCACCACCTCTCTTCCCAGAAAAAAAAAGCCCTGGGTATAAATACTGATATTCCAAGTTATTTGGTTATTCTCCCTATGGGGGAATATTTCTGGGGTGCTGGAGTGGCATCTTTTCAAGCAAATAGTACAAAAATTGCCGGGCACCTATCCACTAAAGACCCCCCCACCCCGGTTTCAAGTAGATTAGAGCAAGGGATCCAAATCTATGGACCCATGAACAAGACGCCCCCAGCCATCTGATTTCTTCATTCTTTCCTATGGAGAAAATATTTCATATTTTCTCCAGGACAAAGAAGCCAATAACCAAAGACACAAGAGCAACCACTGGCCCAAAGCTTCCAAATACAAACAGAGCCAATAACACCAACAGAACCAATGTCAAACCAGAGGATCCCAACAGAGCCATGGACCAATATGGCAAGCCTAACGCAGCCAATGTCAAATGAGAGAATCCAAGCCAAACCAACCTGGCAGGCCGATACCAAGATCTAGGAAGAAGACACTGACACAGACACTGTGTCACTGTAAAACTGAAGAAAACCAGACCTGGACACTTTAACATCCTGCCCTTAAATATTCCCACATATTCCCAAATATTCTAGAATTTTGGGGGATCCATTTACCATTATCCCTAAAAATCCTGAATTCTATCCATATACCCAAATATATTTTAAAAATTGATAAGGTATTTTTGGATATATATTCAGACTGTAACTATACAAACACACATCCCTAGATTCAATAGATTGTATTCACTGAGGCGTCCTTCCAGCTAAACATGTATAGGATTGCATCCTTAAAGCCAGAGCATAAACAGAGCAAGTCCCTGACTCCTCCCACCCTTGCTTTTAGTTTTTAAAAATGATTTTCAAGCAATAGCTTTACCAGAGTAATCTTAAGCTCAGTGAAAGTTTGGTTCTGATATGGTAGGTAGTCTTTGAACACCCATATAGAAAAGGCTTAAGGTGCCCACAGATGGTGGGTATCATACACACATTTTTTTCTGCCAGTTTGAAATAACCATGCAGTCTTCAGACCGGCAGATTCGCATTTCAGAATAAGCAAAAATGTTCTATACAGCTGCAGTGCTCTTTTTAAAAGGTACAGTGAGCCAGACAGAGCATCCCACCAAGGGGTATCCTGTTCTGTTACAAAGGACTGCCCTTCACAGAAAGAAACAACAAGACACATCTGGCAAGGCTAACACAGAGATGTACAATTGGTGGATGAGTGACTTATTTAACACTTACATTATTTAACCCAGCTGTGGCATAATTCAAAACAGCATTATTCCATTGTTTAATTTTTTGCAAAATTCCACTGTTTCTTTGTGCACAATTAATATTCCTTGGAGTGGTGTGCAATGCATAAACTCTCAAAAGGAGAGTGTGGTGCTGTGTCCCCAGGAGGCAGTGTGAATGATAAGTCTGCGCAGTGCTATTTACTCAAGGAAATATATTGGAAAGTCATCAGGAAAAAAAGAGTGCTCTCTCTGTCCCTTTCTGCTGTATTTTGTACACACAGCACACAAAGAGGCTGTTATGTGTGCAGCCGAGCTGATCATTTCCCTCTCTTTGGGAGAATCTTCTCACCATAACCAGGAAGGGAAGAGTGTTTTTAAAATGTGAAACATGAAACGGCAAGTCATAAAGAATGATAAAGAGACGGTTCAGCGGGGCATCGTTTGCAGTGCTGCATATAAGTAGAGATGCTGCTGAAATCTGGAACAATCTAAATTCCAGAAGCAGATTCTACAAATCAGGACAAGCTTCTCAGGGGACCGAATGGATTTCAAAAAGGTCCAAGCAAGGCCAACCTAACTCCACCCCCCACCCCAAAAAGACAGGCAAGTCTATGTCATAAACGTCAGCATGGGCCTAATGTGGACCAGCCCTGATCCAGAAACAATCTGGATTTACAAAATTATTTCCAGACATCCATCAGACATCTAAGGAAAAAGCATGTAAGCTTGCATTATTCCAAACTGGACTCATCCTCTGTAAAGACAAGGAATTAAGTTCTTCTGGTGTCCTTGGTAGGATTTTCCTGGTTTGTAAACGCTGGATATGAGAGTAGCATTGCAACATTAATGTGTCTATGCAGCATTTGAAGTGGAGATTGGCATATAATAAATATGCGGCACTGAAAAATGACATGAGGTGACTTAAAGCTACCATTGACCAATGACTAATGTCTTGGCTCTGAATGCTACAGTTTTAATATTGTTGTACGCTGCAAACTTCTATTAATAGTGTGTAGAATTCCAATAGTACGAGATTTATAATCCTCTTGGAAGCAACAGGGAACAGGCATTCTAGTCTTATTAGGTGAATGGTGGAAACAGGATGAGGCCTTCCTAACCAAGGAAAAAATAGCACTCCCCTGGTGTTAATGAAACAGTGAGGTTCTTGGAGCCAAGGAGAGAGGGAGATGCTGCAGCCAACAACATTTTTCAGTTGCTGCATAACAGGTTCTTTGATCCTCAGGGCCTCTAGAAAAAGATCACTTCCTCCTTTGGGGATGAATGGCACCACCCTGAGAGAATGGTCTCTCTGTCTTTCAAAGTGGCTGCATCCTGCAAGGCTGCCTCTCCAATAATAATATGGTGCCCATATTGACTATTCCTATTTGGCTTCTTATGGCCACAACGGTTACTTACAATGCAGACATGTTGGATCCAAAGATCCTATTGCATGCTCACATGTAGTATAGTTACTACTTTCCCTTCATCTGTAGTACCCCTCCCTATACCTCCTGAAAAGCCTTTCTGGTGCTGCAATTTGTTGTGTGGTTTTGGGTCCCCCCCCCACTGGTTGCCTTTCCTTTATAGGTCCTTTATTTTTCTTGAAATGAATAAGCAACCTGTGAGTATGACAATGAATTACAAGCTGAATTTGTCTTGCTTAAAAAAACTAATCTAAGAGCGGAACTACAAGTGACAAAAGGCACAGGTTGGACACTTGTCAGCTTCCCTCAAGTTTTGATGGGAAATGTAGGCATCCTGGTCTTGCAGCTTGACTCTCTGACTGCTGTCCAATGGGCTTTTCAACTGTCACTTGTCCAACATTCCGCCAAGCTGCCTACATTTCCCATCAAAACTTGAGGGAAGCTGACAAGTGTCCAACCTGTCCCTTTTGTCACTTGTAGTTCCGCTCTAACACCTTGGTGATCAGTACATCTGGATTCCCAGCCACATTGTTGCATTTGGTTAACATGCATGCACAGGCCTACAGAGAGAAGCATGTCTTGGAAATCTGGTATCAGATCGATTCTTTCAGTCTCAATTGCCCCAATCTAGTTTAGTGCCATAACTTAGATGTACAGCCAAATATGAGTAACATCCAGGGTGAGAATCCCATCTAAAATTTCTGCAAGGAGCTCCATCTCCAAAAGTACAACTTCATTCTTCCATCCCCCTGGAGTTAAAATGCCTCCCCAATGTTGCTTCTGGGAGATGGGGGACCCTCCACAAATTGTTTGGGGAGGGAGTTGGAGGTCTACTGGGGGATCAATGAAAATCGCTGACCCTTGCTCAAGTGGTAATCTTAGGCAGGACCCAGCTCCGATGTTCTTGATTAAGGAAATATCTGAATTGAAGCACATGTATTTCAATAAAATATTCTTTCTCATTATTGTTCATCTCTTACAAAGAAACTTCTTTACAGTAATATAGGGTTGAATGTTAATTTTGCGTCAATTGTGTATAAATGTTGTGTATATGATGCAAAAGGTGCAAATGGCGTGAAGATGATGGAAAAGGAATTGAATGAATGAACTGAATGAGGGTGAAATGAAAATGCTCCTGATGGCAACATTCCGAAAGAAATGTAGAAAGTTCTAGCTAGAGAACCCTCTGATTTCAATTCACGAAAAAATAAGTGCTGCTTAACTATCAGAAATTTGGAAAACGTTGGCATAACCATATTTTTTGAGGGAGAGGAAAATGGCTTTTTTTAAAAAAAATATTTAAAAAAAGGACCCCCGTAAGCTCTGTAGATATTTTTTAGCTTTAAACTGTAGCATTCTGCAGAATAACTAAAGAAGAAATTCCTCTAAGTTACCATATGCGCCTTGCTCTGTTAATCGCTTTGCATGACACTGTGAAACTTAATTTGTGTGGTGAAGTCAGTGAGAATCAAGGGTTATTGTCACATCCAGCTGCTCAGAACATGTGGGACGTTGGGTGGAGCTCTGAGCTGCAGCTCCTTAATGCTCCTTCTTGCCCACCTCCTAGCTGGGTTTGCTTACACTGAACATGTTGATGAATGGAGGACACAGCTGCCTTTCTTCAGCTTTATCTCCCCAGCCCCATCAACAAGCTTACCTGGTCTCCATTTGCCCTCTTATAAAAACATTAATTCAGGACTGTGCATTCCCTTCTCCAGTGCTGCAGAGCCCAGAGAGTCTTTAAGCCAATAACATGGAATCTCCAAAACAGGGCCACCACATCCACAAATTGTTGGGTACCTAGCTAGCACTGTGTTCCAAGAGTTATTCACAAGTAGATTTTCCTGTGTAGTATAGGCAGCTTCCACATGGGGATTTTTCCCTGGGTAGAAAACAGCATGCTTTTTTAAAAAATGAGACTGCCCACAATTTCATTTTCATTCTGAGCACAACTCTTGGGGCACTCAGGGCTTTTCTGTTTAGAATGAGCAAAAAAACCCTTCTTTGCTGTGATTAAAAGAGGAGCCGGTGTGGCAGCTGCAGGCAGGGCCTCCGTCTGAAAGCTCTACGGGGAGCCAGTCCACAGAGTGGGATGAACCTTCAGAGTAGCAGTACTGAGGTTCACTCAGCTCATCTATTTGCCCTTTAACGGGGCTTTTTTAAACAGCTGGGCTACAGCTCATCTGTGATTGTAGCTCAGCTTTCAGGCGGGAGAAGAAATTGCTTGGCTGTGGGAAGCCAAACAAAACTAGGCAATATGCACCTAGCAATCATGTATACTAAAAAGTAAATCCCATTGACTTAAGTGCTGAGGACTGCTGCCTGAATCACGCATTCATATGTTTCAAAATTAACATTTTGGGGCTGAACAAACACAACTGATTTCTTTAGGACAGTATCACATCCACGGAAGTTTGATACCAGGGTCCCCAGTGGGCATTTTCAGAAACCTGAGAATGGGGAGTGGGTGTCACCACAAAATGGCTGCCATAGCCTGTTGGGGCCAATCACAACATGTTAGGAAGCTGTAAGCCAAGTATCCTCCTGTGATGGCAGCAGGTATTTTGGAATGGGAATTTCCTGTGTACATGAAAGTGACGCCTCCTGGTTTCTTCTGAAATACCTCCTATTTCTTTGTGGAGGAAAGCCAGGAATGGCTCGTTGCCTTTGCTGAAGAAGCAAATGAGTGTCAGGATACTAATGACTTTTTATTATAATTAATATGCGTGTGCGTGCGTGCGTGCGTGTGTGTGTGTGTGTGTGTGTGTATAAATAAAAAATAATTTAAAAATTTTCAAAATAAAAATAAAAAATAAAATTAAAAAAGGATACCTGTGGCTGACACATTGGTAAACACTGTTTTAATGGATCATTCCTAGGTATTTATTAAGGTCTTTCGTCTAAAAACCTATGTAAAAGCAATTCAAAATAAATTAAGCCTATCATCCATCGAATATACATTCCTGGTTTAGCATGATCCAACATTGCTTTTAAAAGATTTTTAAGAACATTAACAGGTTTATTCTCTCCTTTCAGAAACTCTGGAGAATGGCTCTAACAAGTGTGAAAGGTGAGTAAATGTTGCCTTTGCCACTTGTATATCCCAAGAAACTAATGTAAGAGCTAGAAGACGCAACCTGGTGCTTTGTTTGCAACCTGTGCAGATGAGCACAGAACAGGATCAATAGGGATCATGTGATAAATGTATCCAATTGGGTTCCACTTGCTCTGTAAAGTAATTGGTTCTTGCTTAATTCAGGTACAGACAAAGGAGTGCTCAATCTGTCCTTCATGTACCATTTTCTTTTGCCCAACTTTACTACTTTGCCTTTAGACAATGTACATCTTTGCTACTTTTTTGGGAAAGTGTGTCAGTGTTGGTTGCAGTGCCCTTTCCTGGTAAATTAACAAGCAGGGTATTGTTTTATCAATGTTTTAAAAATGTGTGCCCCCTCCCCACAAACTGTAGCCAATTGTAGCAAATAAATAACTCTTTTTTCCTGCTTTTCTTTCTGGAAAGTTAAAATTGAAAAATTAGGGCTGCATTCAGATAGCAAACTTAACTACATCTCCATGTGAGAAGGAAGGGAGAAGAAGGAAGGAACATATGTGAATCTAGAAAAGTTGGTTTGGGGCATATTTTAACAGCCCAATTGTTTAGGATGTCTGGTCTTGCCTTATCTCTGACTTCCATTATCCTCTTTCATCTGGTTTTGTTAGATACTGTTTTTTTATGTTGCATGTGATATCACACTTAATGCTTTTCAATATAATGTGCACATAGTGCCTCAAGTCACGAATTAGTACCAACCTTGTGTAGCTTCCAAAATCTGATATCGGGCTATACCATGCCACCTTCCCTTCCTTTCAATATAATAAACAAGTGAATAATAATTTTCATAATGGATAATGATGTGTACAGATCACTGTTTCTTGTTGCTTGGTTCTAGTGCAGCTAATGGAAAGAGATCAAACGGGGATGAAACATACTGGAAAGAGATCAACGCAGCAATGGCCCTAACAAACCTTGCACAAGGGAAAGACAAACTGCAGGGGACAACTAGCTGCATCATTCAGAAATCGTCTCATATATCAGAAGTAAAGACTGTCAAAGTGCCACTAGGACCGCCGTTTTAGAGAGCTGTCACTTTTCTTCTTACTGCAAGAGGACTTCTTTCACGCTGTAGCTTTTTCCACCCTAAACTCAGAATTCGGAACCTGAAGTGAGTGTTCCTTTTGTCTCATGGTCAGCGAAAAAATCCAAGTGCACAGTCCCATGAGAAGCTCTCCAGCCCAAGCACCACTGATATGAATGGGAGCTGCAATCTCGCATGGCTCCCA
Organism: Eublepharis macularius; assembly: GCF_028583425.1. Lineage (NCBI taxonomy): Eukaryota > Metazoa > Chordata > Lepidosauria > Squamata > Eublepharidae > Eublepharis > Eublepharis macularius. Next base: position 71,300,537 of record NC_072800.1, on the reverse strand, counting down.
TTCATTTTGGTGGCACTTGGGCTAGACAGCTTCCTAAGGAATTTTGCCAAATCATGGTCATAAAGAAATGCTCCCTCAGGCTCAAGTTTTGTTTTGTCAAGTATAAAATCAGTTCTATAAAGGGCATGTAAATTATGGGGGGGAGGAACTCCCCCACATTTTTTTTAAACCCAAACTATTAACTTATTTTATAGTATTAATCAAACTGCACATTAAGCGTCTGTATTGCTATAACACGTTAAGTGCCTTGCTTTCTTACAATAAGCTAGAACGTGGGCTCAGCCCAAGACAGCTGTGCCTCAAAGTGTCAATGCCATAATGCTTCACCTTTGCATGTAATTCAAAGTGCATCCTGATCAGTTTAAAGATGACCTCTGAAAGGGGAGCGAGAAACAAACCCTTGACTGTTTGATGCATAATTTGCCTTGTATGAATTAGAGGCTAGTACATCTTTGCAATTAAGTCACTACATCTGATTAAGGAAAAGTCCACCGTGTCACCCACAATGCACACAGGTCTCTCACGTGAATAAAAAGTTGCTATGCATGTATTGGGTTTTTTGCCTGCATTTGCAATTTTTTTTAAAAAACACCAACATAATCGACTTTGATAAGTGCAATACTGTAGAAAAGAACTAAAATAATTTAAGGAACATCCTGCTTATTTATATTAAGGAGTGTTTCACCTGAGATTGAAAGCAGTTCTTGCTTCAAATGCTTTGCAATTACTGTAAAAATTTACATTGGCCAAAATAATTGTTCACATTACTTTTTCTGTGCTATCAGAGGCTTCAATAAATTACAAGAGAGCAGCTCAAAGGATATTGAAGCCTCACAGATGAAAAATGCTCCATTTCCTAACTGTTATGTAATTCAAATGTTTAAATATTATAAGTACCTGTTGAACTCCTGAGTCCTGACTGCAAAAAAGCCATTGGTAAAATCCAGTTAGGGATTTCTTTCTTCTCAAGGCTCATTTTGATTTATTTGAAACTGTTTCGTAAGTAAACAAAGCAGATCTCTGTTTCTGGTACCAAATGAACTTGTGCATCCGTTTATTATTTATTCTGGGACTAGATCTCAATAACTTCACATGACAGAAACTTTTATTGCCCAAATGCATCCAAGATGTTTTTATTTTGGTACAGAATGTATCAGACAATTCTCACTTTATAAAAAGGCATAGTGGAAATCTATATAATCCTATATAATATATAGATTTGAGTGAAAAGCCTGAACTAGGTTGGAAATACTGAACAAATGTGTCACACTGAAGCAATTTGAAGTCAAAGGGGGGTGCTAAACAACATGTTAAATCTTTACAGTTGGCTGCCATTGAGAGAAGCTCATTGCATGCAATCAGGGGGTTGGGGGAGATAGACTGCATTTTCATTTAATCATGCAAAAATATTATAATCAAGTTCACCTCTTGAATAAGCAATAAATCCAAATGAAATGTATATTGAATTTGGAGGAAGGAAAGAGGTGGTTGTCCATAGTTCAGTTCAGAGCAAAGTTGAAACTTGGTTTATTTTCCTTAAACTGGATTGAATGTTGTGTCTAAAAAATTACAGTAAATGGATTAAATCTGGTCTGTAAATGGTTCTTGGTTCAGAAAAGCTGCTAATCCTGCTTCATTCCACTTTTATTTTTGTATGAGGACTTTTTGAGAAGGGCAAAGTACAACTGTACAGGATTGGTGTAACTTCACTCATCAAGAAAAAAGCCTGCGACCCAATGCAGCCCAATTCCTATGCATGCCTTTGGATATACACAAATCTTTTGAATTTTCTCAATGGTTGGCAAAAGAATTCTTTTATTGTTTGGTTGCCAATTAGAAGTTTGTGGCAGGGGAGCTCTATACTCAGAACAGCATGAGACTGAATTTAATATGCTTGTACATTTGCTGGTTTGCTCATATGTTTGCCTTACACAGACTGAGTTTAGAAAACACAACTGGATTAAAATAAAGCAGGTTTCCATTAACTGGTTCTTTGAATGGATAACCTGCTAGATTTTTATTCATAACTTTCTACTTTCAATATGTTTCTTTGCATCCATAACCTGACCTTCCCACTTTCCTAGCCCATTTATGGCAGTTCCCCATATAATGCAATGAGGACCCAACCCTTCGTGAAGCTGACTTTCAGGTATGCAAACAGCTCTTCAAGCATAGCCAGTTCCAGTTGCACTAATATAATCTAGACGCGTAGTAGGTAGCAACCTTAATGTAACTTGTAGGATGTGTCTTGATGTAACATAGCATTTTGCAATGGTTGTTTTTTTTTAAGTGTACAATTAAAATGATTTGATACGAAAAAAATATTTTGTACATAAATATATATATTTTTACTTTTTTAAAATGGCTGTTTTGCATTGACATAAAAGCTGGAAATATATGTTATGACTGTATGAACAGTTGAAGTATACTTTATATCGATTTGCATCATTATGTGAATGACCTCCCTACATCAGTGACTTTTGAGACCCAAGCTACGGGATTTTGTCATAACAATATGAGTTTTTAAAAATTAAAAAAAAGACAGAGTAAACACTTCATTCTAGTTCATACTATATAAGTTATTCTGTTATTAACTATTTTGTGACAATAAACTGTCCTGCCAAACTTTTTCCGTATGTTTTTATTTGAGTGAATGATAACAAAATTGTGAATAACAAAACTCCGGGAGGGTCCCATGGAGTAAAGATCTAAGCAGCCACTGGGGTTTGCAGAGTTTTAGGGGTGCCGGAGAACCAGCGAGTGCTCTTTCAAGGAATTACAGATGTTAGATGCTATTTCAAGCGCACAGAGCAGCACCGAAGGCTGAACGGGAGCCCAGGAAATGTGATGCCCAGGATCCCTAGAGCCTGATTCAAGGATATGGATTCAGCAGCAGGGCAGAGGAAGGAGGAAAGGCATCCATTATACTCCTGATGGGAATGTGTGTCAGCAGGATTGTACTCTGAGAACAATGGGAAGTTGTTTCCTTTGCTTCCCACAGCCCTGGATGGTGTTGCCCAAGTTCACAGCAGTAGAGCTTAAAGGAGCCTCCACTGTGCTACACACCATGAACTCCTCCATCAACATTACTATGTCCATTTGGGAAAGAAAAGGGGAAAACCCAGTAGCCATTAGATGTGAGGAACGGATCCAGCATGTACCAAATTCAGAATCTGAATTATATTGTCAAACCTCCGGACAAATTTTGCCAACTCAATATTTTTTCTAGTAACGAAGGGTATATGTGCATGTCCGCCAGTCACTATAGAGAGTGTACTACTCAGTTGACCATGTAAAGGCAGAAGACCAGACTCTTAATATTTATATTAAGCTTGAGCAGTCTATAGTGCCCTGCAACTACAGCAAGCAATGCTGCGAGTGCCTGTTTATTATCACAGAGGTTATGTGATGCTGCAAATGTCCGTTTCCTTCTGTGCCTTGGAGGAGCACAAGTGAACAGGGAGGAATACACGTGACGTGAATCTGTTCACTTGCCATTCAAGTGTAACTTGTCACTTCTAGCTTGGCCCTCAATTTTAGGTTTCTGGAGTCTCTGACAAATGCTCAACTGTCACACAAAAGCAACACAAATTAAATGGTCAGGTTTTAAACTTCACAAACACTCGCTATTGTTTCATGTTATGTTTTCCCTCTCTAATTTATCCTCCTTGTTGCTGCTTTAATAGTTTCTGGAAACACAGATTTTAATGTTTTCGAAACAGTAAAAGAAGCATGATCAATGTTGAGCCAACAACTAATGGAGTCTCAGTTCTTTATGATGTAGAAAACCAAACATCATTAGAATTGCTGGTCTTTGTTTCAACATATGTAACCATTTTAATAAAATAAGTAAGTGGGATTTAAAAAAAATATTCTTGCCGTTTTGGACATAAACATCCATTCCTCAGGCTGTAGCTTTCAGTCGCATGCTCTGTTCCTTTGGTGTTGCTCAATATCAGGGCTACAGTCCAAAACAGTGTTAAGCACTTTTAACCCAATTGGTTTCAATGGGCTTAAGCACACTAAACTTTGCTTTGGATTGTCATTCGGGAGTGTATGCAGAAGCCAATACAGAATTGTGTCGATGGAACAGTGAGGGGGGCCTCGCTGCAGAAACCTGGCACTGATTGCAATGTTGTGATAACAGAGGCATAGCAAGATCACATCTGATTTGTGCTGAAGTGTCTACAGTTCAAAAACACAGAGAAAAGTCTGTGTTGTTGTATAGGAATATTATGCCAGATCTCTTGGCTGCTCAAAAGCCCATATGATCTGTAAGCTGAATATCTTTGGTTCTGGCCAGATAATATTCTCTTCGTCTTCAAATGTTCATATTTCATTGTGTTCCAAAAACCTGGAGTGCAAAACAGAGTACCCCAGTGCTAAAACTGCACCTGCACCAAACTCCCAGGGCTGAAAAGAGGAATCCCAGAGCTCTTCTTGCAGCAGATGAAAACCAGTTTTAGAACAAGATGCATTCCTGGCCTTGTCTCATTCTGGAGGTAATAGCCATCCTGACCTAAGTGAAGGATGATATAAAATCGGTATCGATGCACTGACAACATTTTAGCCAACTTTTTTCAGATGACTCGAAGATTTCTTGACCTTGTCTAAATTGTAGGGTGGCCAAATCCAGGTTGGGAAATTCCTGGAGATTTGAGGTCAGAGCCTGGGGAGTATAAGGTTGGGGGGGACATCAGAGGAGTATAATGCCATAGAGTTCACCCCCCTCCAGAGCAGCCATTTTCTCCAGAGAATTGATTTCTGTAGTCTGGAAATCAATTGTCATTCTAGGAGATCTCCAGGCCCTGGATGTTGGCAACCCATTCCTGGCCAGATCTAGAATGAAAAGATCAGCTGAAATATATAGATGCAGCTATGAATTCACTTGCCAGAGTCGGTTTGACCCTGAACGTTCAGGTTGGAGATGTTTCTCCATAAATTAAAGTCTCTGAGCCAAGGATGATTGTCAAGATTGGGGTCTGTAGAAAACTGGAAAATTTAGATGTGGAGTGAACTTTTGATCTTCCCCAGACTTCAGCACCCATAAGGCCAATTTAAAACAAACAAATTTGGGCCCATCATTAAACAGGTTTTGCTAAATAAGAATGGGGAAAGGAAGAAATAATGAAAAATAAAGGGGGGGGACTTGATTACATGGGAGGGAAGGGGGCGCAAATAGCCATAGACTCCCCTCCCTCAATCTCCTCTCTAAAGTATATTAATGCAAGCAACTGTTATGTCAGCTTGGGCTATTGGCAATGGAAGTGCTCATTGGCAGTGGATGTTAGGCTGGGTTAAGAGAGCTATAACTCACACACCTGACTTTTTAAGCAGCTGGGCTCTGGCTTCTTAATGGATGTTCTCTTTTATTTGTCTTGTTGGTCCCTTTTTCAGATAGTTTTACTTTCCCATTTGGAGTCTTTTGGCTGGAATTTCTGCACTCCCCTCCATCTTCCTTCCTCATTTTATGACATATAATTTCTTTTAGGCCAAATATCATTCTGTCCAGTTTTATCACAGGACCACATAAGACTATAATGGTGCAACCCTAGAAGAGTTATACCCAATGCCCATTGATGTTGATTAACTTAGAAGAGCGTAACTCTGCTTAGGATTACACTGAATAGTTTCTCCTGTCAAGTGATTATTTTTCTTTCTCTGAGTGTGAATGCAAAAATACATTTTCAAGAACAGCGGGTATTGGTTTGAGAGAATATCTTTATTCAGTTCATTTTTTTTTTTTTGAAAAATTTTTATTGGGTTAGAACATTTTTATTTTTACATTACAATCAATTTTCCCCTAATTTTTCGTTTCTAACCCCCTCCCTTTCCCCCCCTTTTGTTGACTTCCAACAGCTTTCCCACCCTCTGTCCCTTTTCCCTTACTTCTATTAAATTCCTCTGTCTAAAACAGATATACATTCTCCGTTATATTAAGCAGTGCATCATTAACTCCTTTAATTATTATACACCCAAACTATACGTCTTTAGATAAACAATTTATCCCATTTTCCAGTTTTGAATAATTCTATATAAACCTATATATCATAAACCATAAAAATTTCCCACATTTAAATCAAACAATTTGATTTGTTCTCTATATATTACTCATTTCAACTTTTTATGGTAATTCTATATAACTCCTCAGATACTCAATCAATTTAACTCTTCTATACATTCAGTTTGGTGCATATAAATCTTGTCAAAGAAAGAAAATATTGTTAGTTAGTCAATCCTCATGTTTAAACCTTATCATTAATTATTCTCTATCAGTTGACCTATACATATCTATATATATCTCAATCAATTAATCTAACTGCTTATAAATTCACATTTCTCTTCCTCCCCCGGTAAAGTCACCCCTCTCTTTTATACTTTTGTTATATTTCAGTAGTTCTCAAACTGCCACAGTTTTCCTCCCACCTCCCATTTCTTCTCCAGGTATTGTTTCAGCTTCTCCCAGTCTGTGTTGAACTGCCCTGAGTCCAGATCTCTCAGTTTTCTTGTCATCTTGTCCATTTCAGCCATATACAGCAATTTGTAGATCCAATCTTCAATAGTTGGTACTTCTTGTACTTTCCATTTCTGCGCATACAAAAGTCTAGCTGCTGCAGTCATATAAAAAATCAACGTCCTATGATGGGCTGGGATTCCCTCCATTCCCAAGTTTAGCAGCAGGAGTTCTGGGTTCTTATTTATTTGAAACTGTAAAATTTCACTCATTTCTCTTATTATTTCCCCCCAGAACTGCCTGGCTACCTCACACGACCACCACATATGATAGAGGGAGCCCTCATGTTTCTTACATTTCCAGCATTTATTAGAAGTATTCAAATTCCCTAGCGCAATCTTCTTTGGTGTCATGTACCAACGATAGATCATTTTGAAAATGTTCTCTTTAATATTGATACATGTCGTTGTCTTCATTGTAGTTTTCCACAAGTATTCCCATGCCTCCATTGTTATTTCTTTATTGAAATTTATAGCCCATTTCACCATCTGTGTTTTAACTATCTCATCCTCAGTATACCATTTCAGCAATACTTGGTATACCTTGGATATTCTTTTCTTGTCTTCTTTAAGAAGGGTCTGCTCTAGTTCCGAGTTCTCTGTTCGTATGCCCCCTTTTGCAAAGTCTGAGTTGTATAAGTCTCTAATCTGTCTATACTGAAACCAATCATAGTTAGGTGATAGTTCCTCTTGCGTCTTTATTCTAAGTTTAGATACTTCAATCTTAGTTATTTCTTTGTACGTTAAACATTGTTGTTCATTATCCACAGCTCTCGGATCTATCACCTCATATGGAACCACCCACAAGGGGGTTCCTTCTTGTAGGTAAGTTCTATACTTCTTCCAGATTGTAAATAGACTTCTCCTTACAAAATGATGCAGGAACATCGAGTTGACCTTTACTTTGTCATGCCATAGGTATGCGTGCCATCCAAAAATTTTTTTATATCCCTCTAGGGCTAATAGTTTCTTATTCTTTTTCTTTTTTTAAAGAATAAAAAAAAGAAAGAATATCTTTATTCAGTTCAAATGTATTTCTCTTTCATCTCAGAATCAGCTCAGACAAACCAGTAGTGAACCTTTTTCGGAGTGGTTCAAGTTGGATGAAGGGAAAATGGGTTGTAAAGGCCTATTGTTTAATGTCCATGTCATCAACTTCCCACCAACTAGAACAGATGTCCAGCTGCTTTTGCAAAATGTCTACTAAATTAGAGGACAAACTTTTATTTACCTAAATATATGTCTATAAATACTACCTGTATAAGGCTCACAACCTCCCTGAAGCATACCTGATCGCTCAACAAGGGCCGATTCCAGATGACTAACCCTTAAGGCGTTTCATGCCGCCCTCTTCCGGATCGCGACGGGGAAAATGCGAAATATTGCGTTTCCTCGCGCGAGTTTTGCGCGTCGTCGCGCAAAACTCGCGCGAGGAAAGGCGATATTTCGCATTTTCCCCGTCGCGATCCGGAAGAGGGCGGCATGAAACGCCTTAAGGTTAGTCATCTGGAATCGGCCCAGGAGTTGCCATGCTAATATACATGTGTGAAAAGCAAATTGCAAATTTCCATTTGGAAATTGTCGTTACAATTACTGTTAAAATGTTGTATCTTGTCTTCATTCTCACTGCAAGTATCCTACTCGGTTACTTCTTTGGGAGTTCTGCTTTTACCTAGGTCAAGGCCTACAGCTGTTCCTTTGGAGCAAAAGAGAGGGTTATAAGAGGTGACTGTCATTATTTCTCCCTGCTCCCATGTCAAGCTCTCTTGCTGCAGAAGTTAACAAACACAACTCAACTCTCAAGGTGCTAAAACCTCAAGTGCGTACTGCAAGATTGCCTCAACCAGCAGACTCCCTCATCTATCACTCTGTACTTAACTACTACTGCTTTTGGCTATCTTAACTCCCTAAAGGACTGTCATTCTAACCATAACTACCTAGGACCTGCCAAGATTCATTTTATGAGCTGCCGCTGAGAGTTTAGCTATTTAAGGCTGATTTTTAAGCAATTTTCATTGGCACTTGATGGTACGTGCTTGATTTATGATGCCGCAAATAACCACAAATAAGGGACATCTCTTTCCTTTATGGTAAGAAAATGTTACATTATTTGGAGGGAGGGTGGAAGGATAGGTTTCTCATTAAGTTCTGAGTCTATTCTCACTTCTACTATGAGTTTTCAGTGTGGCTATGTAAGGCTCTTTATTATTTTTTTTAAAAGAAATAGCTCCTGTGTTTGTGGTATGCAGTGAAGTCTGGGGTCCTTAGTTGTCTGTGTTCCTTAGTTGTCTGTGTTCCTAAGAAATAAGACAAGTCTGAAATGTTGTGGAGTCAATGAACCTAAAATGTTGGCCTCTGTTTTGGCTTCTCCAGCTGACTTTGCAGCTGGCCAAATGTCAAAAGTTTTCCTATTCAGCTATCTAGCCATGAATCTATAGTATATAAATGCCCTTGAGTCCCTGCCCTCAACAGAAATCTATTCAAGTATTTTCCTGATGACCAGCACATAAACAGTGCTTTTCCTGAGAAAAGAGATGGTGGAACTCAGTGATACCATATGCGTGCGCGCTCCCGGGACCGTGTGATAATGTCACTTCCGGGAAGTGATGTCATCGTGCAGGGTGTGGCCACCTCTGGGAGAGCTCTGGTGATTCGAGTCCATTCGCCTCCCTGCCATTCCGGAGCATTCCGGCAGAAAAAAAAGCCCTGGGGGCACACATGAGAATCAGAGATGCTGGGGGAGCATTAGAAATACGTTGATGGTGGTCAGGCTGCTGTGAAATTACTTTGGCAGCATGAAAGCCATTCGAATTTATTTACTTATTTTATTCCATTTATGTCCCACTTTTCTTCCCAACAGGGTCTCATCCAAAGTGGCTTACATCATTCTCCTCTGTTCCATTTTGTCCTCACAACAAGCTTGTGAGGTAAGTTAGGCTGAGAGCATGTGACTGGCCCAAGGTCACCCAACAAGCTTCCATGGCAGAATGGGGAATTAAACCTGGGGCATTCAGATCCTAATCCATCACTCTAGCTCTATACTATATTGGCTCTCTCATTGTATACCATACAATGGCTGTCTCACAGTATAAAATGGTACATTGCCAACTCAAAGGCAACATTCTGCATTTTATCACCCACAATGGAAGAATTTGGGAAGAATATTTGGGGAGGAGTCAATTCATATGTTAGTCATGATCTTTCTTGTTGGGCTACCCAAAAAAGTGTCCCTGTGTGTTAGTCATCAACAGCAACCTTATTCAACAACAGCAGTATCACTGCCTACTAAATAGACTGCATCAAGGCCTGAGAGTTGAGTGGCTCTCAGCTCTGCGCATAGTTTCCCCCCTTTTCTTCCAACATCTCTCTTATTAGCAGTGTTCATAAATGTGCCAAGGATAGTAATGTAGAAAACAGACTATACAAAAACGGAGCAGCCTTGGTGCTTTTTCAAAAGCATAGTAGCTGTTTCCAGCAGAATGACAAAGAAAAACCTGGATCTTCATTTAATGTGGTCAAATGCCCATCCCTGGCCATTTAGTTGACCTTCAGGAACTGCCTGAATGCCAAACATTATATTATGAAGTTTGCAAAGTATCCATGTGAGCTTACAAAAGAGGTCAATGCTTGGCAGAACAGAGGATGCTCATGTAGTAAATGTAAATGAGACCACCACTTGCATTAGAAAGCCCCCATATTCCATTCATGCATGTTTCACAACTCTGCTTGGGACAGTGGCCTGGCCGTGACACATGTGCCGAAATCTAAACATTCATCCTGAAAAGTGGATTGAGGGGCGAGTACTGCCCTGGAAGACTTGGCAATGGCCTGTTTTTATCCAAGTCGCAAGGAGGAGTTATTATTACAGTTCTTTGCTGTCAAGAGTAGCAGTGGCCTTGGGGCCATTTCCTATCTGAGTTCTATTATTTATGGATTATTTGCAAGTCTAACTTGGATTTTGCTGGGATTTGTTTAACAGCAAATCTATCATGGAAATTCAGTACCCATGTATACCATCGGGTATCATTTACCCCATTGATATGTTAATGAATTTTGTGGCGACCCGTTTGATTCAAATATTTGTTTCCTTTATGGTTTTTCCACCCTTGTGACAAAACTACAGTAATCCTTCTTCCCCAAACACTGATGACATTTCAAGAGTCAAAGTTCCATACTTCTCCAAAAGATTCCACTCTGAGAATCTCTAAGGTCTCTAAGGTGCCACCAGACTCATATCCTACTGATGTCATTTGATAGTGATACCCGGTTTTGCATCTAGGTGGGGTATAAATGGCATGAAAATTGTAACAAAATACTATGAAAGGGGGGGGGAAATGGGAAATTTGTCAAACAAAACAGGCAGGAGGAAAATAGTCTTTCTGATCATGCATGAAGAATTTCAAAAAATACATATTCATCCCTCCTGCAGGTGCTTGAATGGAGTATTGTTGGTGGTCGCTGTTTCTCCAAGACAAGATTAAATTTCTCAGTGACCACTGCTGGGCTGGTGGGAGGTGGGGAGACTGGAAGGAAATGCAGTCTGTATTGATTCTAGCACTGTTCTTTATTAATACTTGTAGTAGAAAAATGAACTAGTAGAAAACAGAAATGAAAAATGTAAACAGCTTGATCTTAAGATTCCATCCCCTTTTTTCATTATTTCCAAGTAATTATGTATAGGATTGCGGCTTCTGCTCAGTTTGGGAACTAACAGGAACCCTGTTACTTGAGGTTCATACAAATATTTCCAGGTTAGGTTTTTTGGGGGGAGGGGGTTAAAAATAATGACACATTTTTAAAGTATCGCTTAGCTGTGTATTCGAATACCAGGCCCCTAAAGCTGTAGCCTTCAACCTTTTCAGTCCTAGGATCCACCTTTAATCCCAGATGGCTGCAGAGGACCTGCTGCACTGAAGGACATGGTAGCAAGTCACATATATCACCATCATGTGTTACTGGAACTGCCTTTTATTTGAATGGGGAATTAGCTTAGCAGTCCAGAACTAAATTTAGCGTGGATCTAGCCAGCTATACCAAGGTCCTTTCTTCAGAAACTCACGTGATAAAGAAGCAGACTACAATTATTCAATCAATAAAGTGTATTTTCTAATAGTGTGGCGTATGCCTGAACTTACACACACATACAAGATTACATACAAGAGCTAAGAAATAGAGAGTAGGAAAATTAGAGACGGATGCATGAGCAGGAACCCCACGATGACAAGGGCATACTTACAATCCCGAGGCAGGTCAGAGATATGGCAGCGACGTGGTCCAGTGCCAGCACCAGAACCACGGAGAGACAGCAAGGGGGTTGGGACAGGAATGGTGCGCGCACCATGTGGGCTGGGAGACCAGCTTATATACTTTCAAAGTGCCCGGGGGCTGGTGCCCCGTTCAGTGGTTCTCATGACTTAAATCAAAGGATTTGGGGCTATCGGAATAGCCTTGATCGGACACTGTTTGAAGTCTGATTGATATCATGACACCTTTTGGGAGAGGGGACGGGGGAAGGAAGGGGATCCGGGCAGTTTGCACATTAACAGCGCTCATCCTGGTGCCATCAAGTCCGGCATGCGGAGGCTGCTTTGATGTGCGCTTGTTGATTTCTCTGGCTGACCGGTGCTCAATCTCCATTCTGGATAGCTGTCAAGATATGCAGAGGAGAGCGGAGTTCTGTCGCTGTGTACGTGGTCAGCTCGCTTCTTCGAAATGGCTTCCCAAAGCAGGCAATTCCTCTGGGTCTCCTGGCTGCCTGGAAACATGATTGCCAATTGGGCACAGCTAGGGCTTACTAGCAGGCTGCCCGGTAGCAAGGGCAAGCTTGGCATTCAGCCTGTGGAAGGCTCCAGGCGGGGACTGGCCAAGGGGGTGCCTAGTCAGGCTCGCTGAAGATTTTCCCTGGCTGGCACCTGACTGCTAGCAGCGTGGCTGGGGCCCAGGGTGAGGCAAGCTCTCATGGCAGGTGAGGGAGCAGCGTTTAAGACACAGTCCGTGGTTGGTAGCAGGGTAAAATCACAAAGAAAAGTCTAAATATAAGCTTGAGCAGGGCTGTGCCACACAAGGGACCTGAAAGCAATTGTCCAGGAAACTGACACAGTCTGTTGCAGCACCAGATATGAAACTGACATGTGTATTAGAGGCACACGTGGAGGCAATCTTTTAGTGTAGAACTCAGACACAGTTCGTGGCTGGCCTCAAGGCAGGAGGGAGGGGCTGCTTGGTAACACATGTGACAGGAAGAGGAGGAGGCAGCCTTTGAATGTGCCTATACTAAAATGGAATCAACTCCATTACAGGGTTGCTGGCCTCCAGATGGTGGCTGGAGATCTCCCAGGCTATAGAGGTCAGTTCCCCTGGAGAAAATGGTTGCTTTGGAAGGTAGACTCTATGGTATTACATCCTACTGAGGTCACTCTGCTCCCTAAACCCCACCCTCTCTAGGCGGCACCTCTTAAATCTCCAGGAATTTCCTAACCTGGAGCCAACAACCTAGGTGACCTCACCTTGTCACCCTCCTGCTCCTCTAACTGTGGGCCTGGAGAGACTCAGGAGGTGCAGAGCTCTTGTTTTTTATCTATGGACACAATCAGCATGTCTTACAAAAGCAGCATAACAGTGGCAACTCTGTAGGAGTTTCCTACCCAGAAGGTGGGATTCTCTGATCCACCCGACCACGATCCCTGGACTGAAAATCGGTGCCTTAAAGTTACTGTGTTAAAATTACAATAAAGCAACATCAGTAACATAAAAACCATTCAACTAATTCTGTACATCTGAGGGGTTTGGGGCTTTTATTTCTCAGTAACGACTTCTCGATATGACATCTTGGGATGTCGTATTGATGTCGTAAATTATGGTGAAAGTTTAATTCTGGAAATTATGTTTTTGTGATTGTGATTTTATTGTTTTATTATGTATTTTTCTTAGTACTGTAACCTGCCCTGAGCCCGCTCGCAAGGAGGGCAGGCTAAAAATCAAATAAACCTAAACCAAACCTAAACCTAAAAAGCATCTCCCCATACTGCCTGGAAATCTGGACTTGATACAAGAGCAACTGTTTCTGATATGGCATAAAAGATATATGGGGGCTGGGGGTGAGGGTAAAAAAGTTAAAATCTAAGGATGCCTCCAAAATCCCTTGAATCCAAGTTTCTCCCTGGATTTTAGGAGTGCCAACGTTGTAGGGTTCCAAAGTAGAAATAGTTCAGTAGGAATCCTCTATGCTATATTTTTATTTCTGAATTTTGTACAGAACACTGTATCCAAACAATTTGCTGCAGCTTTGGCTGAATCCACATTACCTCGGCACGTCCCAGTGTTGCACTAAATGTTAGCTAAACACCCAAAAGTATAGCGTCTTTCAAGTGCGATTTCTGAATCGCCCTAGAAAGACACTATACTTCCGGGTGTTTAGTGAACATTTAGTGCAACACTGGGATGCACCGAGGTAATGTGGATTCAGCCTTTCTGTTCCTTTAATTCTTCATGCCTTTCTTACCCCATTGACCTGCATTGATAAAACAGTCCACAAAGCAATCCTGATGTGTTTATTTGTACGGCTGAATCAAGCTTCTTTTAGTTCTCTGTTTTACCAGTATGCAGGAGGACTTATATGTAATACTAAAACACTGCATGAAATAAATCTTTGTGCAATCATACATCGAGACTGAGTGTTTTTTTTTTCCCCAATGTGAACCTTTGCTCTGTAGAGAGATAACATGGGGGCGGGGTGCAAATAAACACAAAAAATACTATTTAAACAAAGCCATACTACAAAAGAGACCTCTCTCTGGGAATACCCTTGAAGCTGGTGATAAGCTGTAAGTATATGTCTCGAGGCTTGCGCGACTTCTTCCATGACAGCTTACACAGGGCAGTGGCCATGAGCCACAGGCTAAAAGCCAATGACTTCTTTGGCCACGCCTAGGCTTTAAATGACCTGCAGAAAGGGAGGGAGGAATGTTCAGCCCAAGTCTTACTATGCTGGCTTTGATGTTCTCAATTCCTCCTTTCCTTTTATTGTCATAGGCAATATGCCATAAGTGCCATAAATACTAAGTATAAAATACAAGCTGAGCACAATTTTTTAATCAGCCAGAAAAACTCTTAGTCAAGAGAAAGGACCCTTTTAATTAAATTCTCTGAGCTGAACTATTGGACTGTTACTGAACTATATGTTAATTCGTCAAAATCCAGATAGTTCATCAGCTATTCCACACACACACTCCAAAAACGTTAGTTTTATTTTGTTCGAAAGTACATCATGCTCCTGTGCAACACAAAAATAATTTAAAATATTATTTAAAGGCCTGGATCTTGCTTTTGTGCTAAGGAAGAGTACTGTTATACTTCTGTGAAAAAGCAGTAAAAAGAAATAAAGTATTGTTCTTCCCTTCCACAGAAGTTAATGCTTTAATTTGTAAAATATATTTATAAACAACAAATATTATTCTCATGTGAACAAACATTATTCTCATGTGAAATTTGTTATCAGTTCTCTCTGCTGTAAGACAAATGAACCAAAAGCTAGAGCATAACTGATCCATAGGACAGTAATAATGGACTGGAACTCACAGAAGCTTCTACCGCTTGCCTCACTTTGGTTGCTACCTTCCTGGGATATCAAAATTTGGGACAAGGATATCAGTAGCTTTCTATGCCACCATCTGCACACTAAGTCCATCAACTGGTGGGAGCACCCAGAAATTCTACGTAGAATGCCATTTAACAAAGCATAGTCGGTCCTTTATCTGACTTACGTGTGTGTGTTGTATGTTGTGAATAGTCTTGTAGGAGCAAACAAGCATATCAGTGTGCAGCAATCAAGCAAATGGTGTTGGCCTTGGATAGGGCTGGATTTGAAAAGCATGATTGACTCTGCATATAAGGGGTCTACTTATGTGGGTCCCCTTATATGCAGAGCCACAGGGCCCACAGAATCCTGGAGCTGACCCTGGTTACTGCCATACTTGGTAACCACAAAGACCAAGGAAGGCAGTCCATTTCTACTGTATCTTAGTAGCCAAATCAGTATGCACTTGCGATTCTGAAAACATTAAAAATTAGCTCACTTTTTAAATACACACACACCCCTGAGAGGATAATATATGGGCAAAGAGAAAAAGCAGTCTACATCATCACATACATTTTGACTTCAAGATTTCTTCAGTAAAAAAAGGATCTTCCTCACAGAAAGGCCTGTGTGGTCATTCTAGAACATTCTGCCTTACTGAAACTCTCATCACTTCATTTGAGATCTGTTACACATAAAGCTGTTAGATATGTTTACTTACAGTGTATCACCTCTTGAATAAAAACTTTCCATTATGTTCTCCGTTTCTAGAAAAACAGTTTCTCCCCGCTAATGCTATTTCAACCACAACAGTTTAATGTAAAGCATTTACCACACAGTCAGCCATAAATAAAACACAACATTAGAAAGTACTCATAGACTCATTACTTGGGCCACTTTAGAAACAAAAATGCAGGCAGAAGTCCTTTTAAAAAAAAAGTTTCCTCACAGGCAGCGGAGGTGGGAATTCAATCTACAGTTTATAATATGAATAATATGCTCTGGTATCTGTTTCATCATGACATGTAGCAGCATGAAAGTGGCATATAGTGGGACCAGGATTTACAACTGGACATTAAACAAGGACATGTGGAAACATTATTAGGTAAACTTATACTTAGTTACCCTTAGCGGCCTTCCTGCAGCAGCAACAAAATGGTAGCATAGACCACATGGGCCAAGTAAAATATCTTGAGCTTGTTTTAGTGGAACATCAAGGAAGCAATCTAAAGTGGAATTGGACTGACTGATTTATTGAAATGTACTGTAATAAGAAGCATCCTTGTTGTTTACTTCCTTCCACAGATTAAAATCCATCAGTACAGTAAACGACATCGGGGCATGTACCAGATCTCGAATAAAAAGGGTAAGGGTAAGAAATTATCATTTGGGCAGAGCCTCCAATGATGTCATGGCCTGGCTTTCTTTGAATTCATTCATTGGAACTTCCACTATTGACTTCAACGTTAGCAAGAAGAAGCTGCATAAAAATGTTTTTACAATTTACTGAAGGCTCATAAAACACTAATGAACTTCCTGGGGTCTCTGTTTTCTGCAGTTCTTTATGGTGGCCCACCCGTTGTTCACGAGAGAGCTTGGCAACCCCATCTTAATATACTTCTAAACAAAAAACTGAAGCCAGGCCTTATAATATTGCTAAGCCAAATGTTCAAAATTCCAAAAACAATAGAACACATTGAACACAGTGCCCTTGGCTTCTTGATCAATTGGTATGCTCTATAAATCCCTGCCCTGCCCTGGATGTCCCGGGCTAGCTCAGTCTCATCAGATCTTGGAAGCTAAGCAGGATCAGCCTTGGTACTTACTACTTGGATGGGAGACCACCAAGAAAGTCCAGAGGCAGACAACAGCAAACCTCCTCTGTTCAGCTCTTGTCTTGACAACCCTAATTGGGTGGCTGTAAGTCAGCTGGAACCTGATGGCACTCTACATGTACTCACAGAACTCCCTCCAAAGCTCTTACTCCCCAATCAGCTAGTTCACTGACCAAAAGTATCTCTATCTTGTCCAGCTTCAACATCAGTTAGTAAACCCCATCCAATCCCTTGTGGTCTCAGGAAAAGGTCTGGATTAGACATGGGCACAAACAGCATTACGAACAGAAAAAAACAATGAACAGCCTAATCTGCTGTTCTCGAACAAGCTGTTCGTGAGGCCCCATCCTAAACGACGCCTCGTTCATTGATTTTGGCAGCCATTCAGCAAGCCAGACAGTCTGGCACCTGCTGCAATCAATCCCCTTGGCAATGGGAGGCAAGGAGGGACTGAACTCTGTCTGAACTCCTTCTGGCTTTCCTTCTGGCTTTAACCCTTCAAAGTACTTCCAGCAGAGAGTCCCATTTTTGCCACTGTGAAGAGAAAATGACAGCCAACAGGGAGACCCATGGATCATGCCTTTCCCGGGGTGCAATCTCTCTGAAACTTGGGGGGGGGGCTTCAGAGGACAGTGAGGACTATGTCCCCTGCAAATTTGGTGGGTATTGGACATTGGGAAGGTTAGTTTGTGGGGTGTTTAAAGGGCCCTGTCCCTTGCATGTGGCAGGAAAGGGCCCTTTAAACTATCAGCTGGTAGACAGCATGGGGAATAGTTTAAAGTGATCTTTAAAGGGCCAGGTGAGTGGGTTTGAGGGGAGGGGCTAAGTGGGGGGGTTGGGGTGTGGGGGGGTTCTGGTCCCCACAAACAACAAACAATGAACATGTCTGGGAACAGTTCATGTTGGTCCATGTTTGTTGTTCATTGATGACCAGGGTATTTGGGGTTTTTTCCCGTTCGTGCCCATGTCTAGTCTGGATCCACAATAGCCTTCCTGGCAGCTGATGAAAAGGAGTAGTGTATTGAAGAAACTGCATCCCAAATCATCAGAAGATTTTCTCCACTGGTTTCATGTGGAATAACTCCCTGATATTTTGAGTAGGAATGCTGCAAATCTTGCCGAGAGCCCATTTGGCAGACAAATATGCTGCTCTTGATCATGGCATCTGTTTGCAGGCCAAGCCTCTAATCTTCCTACATTGCCATGGCTGGCCTCTGCCTCATGCAGCTACCAAGAAGCACCCTGTCTATATAGCAGCTGTGGTGCTCCTGCTAGTCTATGCAGTCTGACCAACAGCAGCTTATCTGAGGGAGAGGGGGGAGTTAGACTATCATCAGGGAATGGTGCACGTCTGTGAAGTGCGGCCAATTGCAGCTCACTACATCATGTTTGATCCGAAAAGTGGCCTTCCAAGTAGGGTCAAGCCTCTCATAGAGCAGAACCACAAGTGACAAAAGGCACAGATTGGACACTTGTCAGCTTCCCTCAAGTTTTGATGGGAAATGTAGGCATCCTAGTCTTGCAGCTTGGCTGTCCGACTGCTGTCCAATGGACTTTTCAACGGTTACTTGTCCAACATTCCGCCAAGCTGCCTACATTTCCCATCAAAACTTGAGGGAAGCTGACAAGTGTCCAATCTGTGCCTTTTGTCACTTGTGGTTCTGCTCATCAGCAGAACAGCCTATTGAAGGGTTGGCTTCCTGCTTGTGATCAACAGCCAGGCGGGAGGCTGAACTGACACCTGTCTGAGCATCCCTAACTTTGATGTTAGGATGGTTAAGATGCTCTCTGTCCTCCTTTTCTTCTCCCCTTGCCTCTAGCTCTCTCATGACATCCCCATGGATTCAATTGAATCACACATTGGTATACAAATATTGGCTATTTTTTCAAATCCTGGCTTTCCCTTTCTTAGTAGGCAAACAGCCTAGAAAGGCTAAGATATTTTGGCAGACTGTGACTTTTTGACCAGCATCACAGCTTCAGCTCCAGTCTCAAATCATAAGTCAGGAATGCTGTCCTCTCGCACCTTTCCAGCTCTTTCCTCACCACTCGAACAGCCGTGACAAAGAAACATGTTTAAAAAGTGCAAAAGTCAGCTGGGTGGGAAATGTACCAGAACTCCCCTTTCCACTTACACATTTCCAGCAGTCCAAGAAACACAATTAATTAGTGTTATTGAGCTGCTTTGCTCCCTAATAAAATTATTTCAGAGTGGTTATATGACAAGCCAGGGGTATCGTAGTCTGCACACTGAAGTAATTAGCGGACTCTTTGATTACATTACAGCAAGTTAAAGCACGTTGTTTGGAACACTAGACACATGGAAAACACATGTTGCATTGAATCCTGTACATAGTAGTTTAGATTAGAGGTGTTGATGAATTGTGTGGAAATTATTACACAGACTGTAGGCATATTTTGGGCAGGCACATCCATGCACTTCCCAGACACATCATTTGTGGGGGAGGGGGGAGACTTTCTCTTTGTTTTTAAAATAGTGAGAACACAAGTGTGAGGTATTTTTAGCATCCCCTTTCTCCATTGTACTTTAAACAAACAAATGATGAATCACAGAGTGACAGCTAAGAATCCTAGCACGAAACAAGGGGATTCTGAAGGGGAATGAATTACATCATAGTTATAATAATGTACTTTGCATGGGGTTCATAGAACTACAACCATGGTGCATGATGTGAGGTTTCAGCTATAGGGTCACTCACTTCCAATGCTATATGGTCAGCAGGCAGCCACAGGAGGCATTCCTGAAAGAAACAGATCACACTTTCTCAGAGCCAAACTACAAGTGACGTCTTACACAGGTTGGACACTAGTCGGCTTCCCTCAAGTTTTGATGGGAAATGTAGGCATCCTGGTCTTGCAGCTGTAATGGAGAGCCAAGCTGTAAAACCAGGACGCCTACATTTCCCATCAAAACTTGAGGGAAGCTGACAAGTGTCCAACCTGTGTAAGGCGTCACTTGTAGTTTGGCTCTCATTTCAGAGGGAGAGGAGGAAATGGACAGGCACTCTCGTGGTGCTTGGATCCAGCATCAGCTGAGCATCTCCTTCTTCCAGCTACCAACTGTCATTCCTGATTCTGTGGCCACAAAGAGACAAGATGACAGCCAGACATTCTTCCCCTAGGACTGGATCCAGTCCTTACTTAGGGCCAAACTAGACTAGTCGTTTTAAAGTGCTGTGAGGGCCGATCTTGATGAGCCCCCCATGCCTTATTCAAGTGCCAAAATGGCTGCACCCCCCCCCCCACACACACACAGCTGTTTCAGCACATGGACAGGTTGGGAGGGGGCTCACCATGCTGCAAATGACCTCAAAATGGTAGCAACATCCTTTTGGATCTTAGTTTGGCTTTAAGAACAACGCCACCAATCACATTTTTGTTAGTATTATTGTTATATTTTATTTATTTCAGTATTGTACATTTCTGTAAGCCACTTCATGAGCCAATTTTGAACCGAAAAGCAGAGTGAAGGTATAAGAGATCAATGTCACTTAGAACATTGCTGCACAATGTATCAGGACACACATGAACTGGTTGAGGAGCGCTTACATTTCCTGTGGGTAAGCTGTTGAAGTCCTGCCTTCACGCGTCACCCTGGAAGAGGTTCATAGGTAAATTCACGTATTGTCTCTGCAGCGTGTTCTCATAGAACACAGAAACTGATGTGAGATCTGGTTTACTCATTACTTGGAGCACTGTAGTTATTGCTCTCTCTGTGATCATTCCTATACAATCAAGTAATGTCTACACCTTCTGCCCATACCACTGGGGTAGACTGTATGATTAGGAACCATGCTGGCAATGTCTGCTTCATTAGGAGCTGTGCCATCATCAGCATGATGTATAATTACCCTCTCCACCACTAGTCATGTGAGGAGATGTAGGTATAGACATCGAACTAAGCAAGAAAGAAGTTGCACTCATTCTACTCCAAGCAGCATACGTACCAGAACTGAAAGTGTGCTCTTGCTCAGGATTTTATGTGGCCACTTCTACCAACTGACCACCACTCCAAAACAGGACACAGTTAAGCAAAGTGAATACTGTACTAAAGTTTCCTTCCCTTGCTTAAAGACTTTAAAAGCCAACATGTCCAAGACTCACACTGAGCATTCCCAGAGAGCGCCCATCATTACTACAGTGTCTTTTAAAACTCTAGATAAAATGGGCCATCATCCATTCTGCTACCTCCTCCATTTAAAAAGACCATCTGTAGTACATTCACTTACTTTTGCTTCTCTCAAAACTATAAATGAATGATGATGGTTTTTCTATGGCAAGAAAAAGGGCCATTCCAGCTGGCTGCAGCCTCTGTGGTAAGTCACCCAAAGCAGCAGTCGATTCCAGCATGAAGATTAAAATCCAATCTTGGCTGGGAGCCGAAAAGCATTCTCTTCCTAGAAACTGGCGCAGAAGACCCCTTGCCTAATTAACTACTGCAGGTGGATGGCAGTGAATGTCCTTCCATTTATTTTTGTAGTTATCACATATGGTTGGACTGAAAGGTTCTCTCCCCCCCACCCCCCACTATTAACTTGGCACCTCCGAGGTGGAATATTTTGGGCGATAGCTATCATTCCCCACCACCACCGCCACACACAAGAAACTCGTAAAACCCATAAAAAACTAATCTCTATCAGTTTATGAGGGAAAGAATTAGGAATAATATTAAAGTATAAGGTGTTAGATGAGCTCCGCTCTTTCCATTTTAATTTTAAAAGCAAAGGCACAGAGAAAAGCTGACTCTCCCTGGATTTTTCACTTCTAGTTTCTCATAATGAAGATCACCTATCTCTCTAAAAGCCTATTCCCAGTTAGAGTGGTAACATGGCGAAGCTCTCTGTTGGTTGTCTCTTCTTAAGCAAATAATCTGGTTGTATTGATGTTCCAATACAGGATAAAATTCAGCTTGGTGTCTCTTTGTTTGCCTCTGCATTTTAATGGTTGGCAACAAGTGGTGTGTGGTAAAGCATCAGGCCTTAAATGCACCAATTACTTTACAGTCTACTATGTCAGTGTGTTCCTTTTCTTCTTTACCAATGGTATCATCCTGGGTAAAGTGATGCAAGACAACATGGCTGGATTTCTTCGTCTCTTCTGGATAGTGTTGGGGTTGAGGGTACTGTGGTTCTTGGGCAATAGGCACTATGTTATCACAAAAGCCCTAAATGGATTGGGACCAGCATACCTAAGGGACCGTCTCTCCCTGTATGTGCCCCAGAGAGCACTTCATTCAACTGGAAAACATCCACTGGTGGTCCCTGGCCCTAAGGAGGCTCGGCTGGCCTCTATCAGGGCCAGGGCCTTTTCAGTCGGAATTCTCTGTCTGAGGACACTCGGGCCCGCCAGGATCTTGTGTCATTTAGGCAGGCTTGTAAGACAGAGATGTTCTGTCAGGCATATGGTGGAGGCTAATTTTAGCCCATCATTGCCGAGCCTTCCACTGGTCTCCCTCTACAAGGGGTATGGAGAGTCCACTGATGCTGGTTGCCCCGAAA
Organism: Eublepharis macularius; assembly: GCF_028583425.1. NCBI lineage: Eukaryota > Metazoa > Chordata > Lepidosauria > Squamata > Eublepharidae > Eublepharis > Eublepharis macularius. Next base: position 71,278,095 of record NC_072800.1, on the reverse strand, counting down.
GGGGTACAGCATTTTATCTGTTGCTGTTTTTATGATTGATTTTAAGTTGTATTTTAATCAATGTTGTATCTCGCCCTGAGCCCACTTGTGGGGAGGGCGGGTTAAAAATAAAATTAAATAAATAAATAAATAAATAAATAAATAAATAAATAAATAAATAATAACCAATGCCAACCAAAAAAAAGCTGACTGCATATAAAGCTACTTCAAACAAGTCAAACCATTCATCCATTTACCTTGGTATTCTGTACTAAAGAACAAAAGAGAGAGTCACAGTAAAAAAGACCCAGAACAAGAGATACGCCTTGACAAGCTAACTAAATCAATTGATACAGAATAAATAAACCAACAAATAACAACTTCAATAAATATTAGTGAATAGCCAAGGTCACTTTATGAATAGGCACTAGCACTTTGTGTATATACATAGGAAAGGATTCTTGTTATGTTTACTAGGCACGTCACACTTTACAACAGTATTTTGAATCTGGGTGCGAAACTTACCTTCATTGCTTGTCCTAGAACATAGACCTGGCTTTTCTTAAATACCAAATTATCTTGCATGCGTTAAATGATACATGAAACATATTTATATAATATTTATTGAAGTTGTTACTTATTGGTTTATTTGTTCTATATCAATTGATTTAGTTAGCTTTTCATGGCATATCTCTTGTTCTGGTATTCTGTACTGGCAGCAGCTCTCTTGCTACCCAAGATACCAGGGATCAGGGCTTTTTTTCAGTGGGAACACGGTGGAACGGAGTTCCGGCACCTCTTGAAAATACTCGACAATAGTGCATGAAAATCATATTATTTTAAAGAATCCCATGTGTTTCTTCCTCATTTCCCTCTTGAGAGTTCCGCCACATCTTTTCCCAGAAAAAAAACCCTGGCAGGGATCAAACCTGGAACTTTCTGCATGCAAAGCATGTGCTCAGTTATTCAACCATACCTTCCTTTCAAGCAGCGTGCATGACTGCTAGCGCATATAGTTTAGCTGATATACATGAACCCAGAGCTAAAGCCAGTTATTTGGGGTACATCAGTATGTTGGATTTCAAATACTCAGAAGAGCATACCATGAGCTTTCAAATCCTAGAGTAGACAGTGTTCTGGATGACTCTGGTCAGGCCTGATTCAGATATAGGAATGCGCAAGGCCAGCACCACCGTTGAGGCAGTGAGGTGGGGGCCGTGGGCACCGCAGGGCCAGAGGGGGCACTGGAGGGGGTGCCAGCGGCAGAGGCATGTTGGAGCTCTTTCTAAGAAGAAGCTCTTGATCCATTTATAGGGTTTCAAACCTTCTCTTAACAATATTTATTTTATTTTATTAAACTTCTATTCCGCCCTCCTTGCAAGCTGACTGTCCCACTTCAAAGTCTCAAATTCTTGGCTAACTTATTATCTTATAACTTCATTCATACACCATCAAGGTTATCCCTATTTGAAACATCGTAAAACATATAACAATAGTTAGTTCATTCTTGCTACTTATCTCAACAAAGTCTATGTAAAATTAGTGATTACAAGTTTCTTATACATCTGAATATCTTTTGGCCCTCCACAAATACATCTATCCCTGGACAATGTTGCCGGCCTCTATGAAGTTAGACATTCCTGCTATTCCCAGACACTCCCTGCACCTGGGCCTTGGTACATGGTATATATTGATATGAGTTACATGGCTCTTCTGATCTACACAGGTCAATACTACTGTGTAACTCTGTTGTTCTATGCCCCTTTGCAAGGTTGTTCTGTTCTAAGCCTCTTTACGGCCTGTCTCGTTATGGGGTCAGGCTAGCCCTGTTTCTGCGTGCAAAGGAATCTTCTATGACTTTCTTGGTCATATCCTGTAACTGTATATTTTTATCTGTACTCATCATGACAACATGCTGCTTTGCTGATCACTTCCTTCTCCACTCATGTCCCTTGCAATCTATATTTCAGAAGTGGATTCAAAAATGTCAAACACCAGTAGTATAGTTTTCACAGATAAAATGGTACACACTTCTTTGGGGTGTTCTTTCTATGCTTTGGAAAAACTGCAGTGCTGAACTGATGTCACACACATTTCTGTGGGCATGCTCTAAACTGCATAAGGTTGACTACTAACTGCAGTGATGTTTCCCAGTGCTGCCTTCTAACCTCTGAATTCCATTATTGCCCTGCCAATGTTACCAGGGCAGGAGCTACCAAACATACCAAGATCACACAGCTTCCATTTCCCAGCAACCTCGGCAAAAATGAGCAAGATGGTAGCACCATCTTTGTTTGAAACCCAACTCTGAGACAAACCAGTCCCCTCACCTTGAATGTTTCCACAGCCGTTAGCAGCCTATAAACTATTAAGTTCCTTGATCTTTCAAAATATGCAGTAAGGAAGCCAAACCCACCCGCCTTTCCACCGCCACCCAAGCTTTCTTCTCCTTCTCTACTGGCAATTGACCCTCCTTTCTTATAAATACCACCCCCCCCTGCCCAAATAAAGCTGTTTTAGAAATTAAGCATCTCCTCATTGGATCGTTTACAGCCAACACTTTACAGAGCTTGTGGATTACATTCACACTTCTAACATGGTCTTTCCATTATTCTTTGCCACTGGGAAATTCCATTGACTGCCTAATCCTTCATGCTTCACCAGATGATGCGGTTTGTGGCTAATGCAGCCTCAGTTCAGAGCTGAGGGTCCCACTGACGTGCACTTTGGGTAATAGCTTGCACCTGCACAAAATAACGTAAACTCACTTGGCACTGACTTGGCACAAGGGTTAATGAAAGACGCAAAAATAAACAGGAATCGTGTGGCACCTTAAAGATGAACACATTTTTATACTAGCTTATGTTTTGGTGGACTGCTGCTCATAATTTTTGTGCCAAACCCCTCATTAGGTACACACACAAACACATGCACTTATATGAGGAAGAATAAAAGGGTCACAAACAGCAGGGTCCAAAGGCCATGAAATGCAAGAAGTACAGTGACATGACATTCTTATTTAATCAGGAAAAATAGAAACTAGAGCGTACATTTGCCTAGTGGACGTATGTCTGCCTAGTGAACTGAGCACCCATTATATGCATCTAACAAAAAGTCTTTAGTCTGCAAAATAAATAAAAACTGTGCCTTTAAGGTGCTTCAAGCCTCCTGTTTAGTTTTGCTGAAACAAACTATTGCAGCTGCCCCCTACAAAACAAGCAAAAGTCCAAACCACATGTTACATGCTACAAAGGATCGTGACAGGGCCTTACAGGAGGATGCCAGCTGGAAACTCCCCATGGGAACTCAATTCTGAAGCACTACAGAACTCCAGCTTGGATTGGGAGCACGGTATGGAGGAAGGAGGAGGTTCAGTCTCCACCCTTGCACCATTTTCCAGATCCAAAACAGTCTTGGGGGGGTATATGCCACATCAGGGCACACATGCACTGAATACTTACACATGCATTCCCCCCTGGCCACAGGGCATATAAGGTCCCCCAGTGCCACTTTTAGGCAGGAAAATGGCATGGATAGTAAAGTTGAAACCCCTTCTTCCCTCACTCCATGATCTCAACCCAAACTGAGGGCCAAACCACAAGGGATGAATTGCACATGGTTACGAGAGTAAATATAATCATGTCTGTTCCCCCTGTGTCTATCTTCCCCGAGGTGAGCACATGTCCTGTAGCCCTAGTCTGTGCACTTGTGAGCTATACGTGTAACCACCGTGGCGATTGTCGCCGCTGTAGAGCGGCCACTTTCATCTGCTTCCATTTCCCGACCAGGAGAAAGGGGAGGGGGAGGAAAGAGGGGGAAAGGATGTTGGTGGGAGGTCTGAAGAGATATGCAAAGGTGGAGGGGGGAAGAGGGTGCACCTGGTGGAACCTTCTCTCTTAAAATCATCTTTGGTCAGTGGATTAGCTGATTGGGGAGTAAGAGCTTTGGAAGGGGGAGACGTGCCACCAAGTAGCAGCTGATTTATGGCTAACCCATAGGGATTTCAAGGAAAGTGATGAACAGAGGTAATTTGCCATTGCCTGTCCCCCTGGACTTTATGAGAGACCTCCCAGAACTAAACAGGGCTGCCCCTGCTTAGCTTCCAAGATCTGACAAGATCAGTACTATGTGGATTTGTGATCTTGGTTTTGGAATCATCCAAGTATGATATAACTCTTTTGAACATGTAGATAGTCGGAGGCTTGAAACCTCCTTGCCACTTTGTCAATTGCCAAATGTATGAAAGCTACCTAAACCTCACAAATCCTGCAAATTTAACAAATAAAGGATAATAAGGGGCAGGTGGTATTTGTTCTAGTCTATGGTATAACTTCTTAAAGGTAAAAAACAGGAGATAGAAGAAGCCTTTTATTAAAGAAAAAAAAAGCAGAACTAGGAGCTGAAATTGAAGCCCATCTCAATCTCAAGAAGGTCTTCAGAATAGCTCTGAAAATGGCATCCATCTATTGAGACAAAACAGTGGGAACCTGTTCACTTCTGCCCGACAAAACAAAACAAAAATATTCCAGATCTTCCAAGGTTGTTGGTGAAATGCAACGGGTACTCTCCTTTATTTATACGTTGTGTTAACATTATGTTACTTTTAAAAATAACTTGGAAGTTGGAGCACAAACCTTGCTTTGATGAATTCCGGAATCTCTGCAGAATTGGTTACTCCCTGAAAATATAAATCTGCTGGCAATTGCCAAATCTCTCAAACCAACAGGTCAGAGGCAATAATTAGCACAGAGTCCTGTTGAAAAATGGAGAAGTGTTGATCTTGTGAAGCATTATGCTAAGCGGGAAGATTTATTTAGCTTTGCACTATAGAAGGGGGGGGCTGCTTAAACTCATTCATCTAATTTATACATCTGGCAAGTGGCAATTCCCCCTCCCTCCACCCTGTCTCTGACCCTGACTGCAACATTAGTAATGACAGGAAGTACATCTAGGGGGAAAAATTGTTTTCCTAAGCTACCGGAGTTTCAGTGCAGTAAAGCATGAATTTATTGCGCTTGATAATACAACCTGTGTTTTTATTCTGTTAGAACAGGAGTCATGGTAAGCCATTATAAGTCACTTGATATTAACCATATATTCAAATACTTTCCAAACAGTCGTCAACATTGTGTTTGCTTTTTTGACTGCTGAGGTGTGAAGAGAAGCAAGGATTCCCCACAGAAACAGAGAGAGCATTATTCATCACTGGAACGCCACATGCCTCCATTAGCAAGGGGCAAGGATGGCCCTGACTTAACTCCGAGAGAGGGCAATACCTCAGGCACCTGAGGAGCCATTAACCAAAGGAAAATTGTCACATGAAGTTTGCTTATGATGGCAGCACAAACTCAAACAGTTGTTGTGCCCCCAGGACATCTATCACATTTTTATCCCACTCTTGCTGTAAGGAACTCAGGGCAGAATATATGACTGTCCATCATCATATCTGACGATGGACGGCCAGCCTGACTCTGCCCCAGATGTCTTGGAGCGTGCCTTCAGAGCTGTGACTGGGTGGTTGAAGCAGAGTCCATTGAAATTAAATCCCACGAAGATGGAGGTCTTGCATGTGGGTCTGGGGGCCATGGGCACAGGACTCTGGCTCCCCGCTCTTGATGGAGAACCACTTGCACCAGTTTCAAGAGTTAGGAGCCTGGGGGTGATCCTGGATGCCTCCCTGACTATGGAGGCACAGGTCGCAGCAGTTGCCTGGTCTTCATTTTTCTATCTAAGACAGGCCTGGCAGCTTGTCCCCTACCTATCAACCCATTACTTAACTGCGGTGATCCAAGCAACTTGTTCTCCCATCGTGAATACACATGCACTGCTAGGGAGACAGAATACACTTGAATATAAGACCATACAGAAAGTAAGTCACTTGAGCGTCCCCATGTAACTTGTCTTGTGTAGAGACTCTGAGTAGCCCCTGCATAGGATTGCAATGCTAGTTGCCTTCATTTTACTTACTTTAATTTTTTAAATCCTGTCATTCCAAAAGAATTCAAAATGACCTGTCTAATATTCTAATCACTACCCCACTAACTTTATGACTGGTTATGAACGCTGGTTATTTGGAGAAAAAAGCCTCCATGAAATCTGGTGCCGACAGGTTTCTTATGGCCCCACTTGTACCTCTTCCCTTGAAACAGGAATAATTAAGTGTACCTCATGAGCTTTAAGCCACACAGCTACAGCTTAGAAAGTTGAAGGCCAAACTAGACGAGACAGCATCCTCGATCCCACCCCAAGCACATGCTGCCATTTTGTAGCAGAGAGTTCTCACCGGGGAATTCCTTGTGATAGTGCCGCTGGGGACCCAGTTCTGGTCAGTTCTGCTGTCTTACCCATGTCATTTTCCCAACCAGAAATGGGGGGAGGGGGGCATTATTTGCTGACAGGGCATTCCTAACAACTCTTTGGGAGTAAGCTTTAATGTTAGGACTGGGAAGAAAGGGATCAAAGGGGGGAAGAATCTTTCATAAGAGAAGTGAGTAGAATTGTTGGTGGTGCAAGAATGACTGCAAATTCACCCCAAGGCAGAACATTATATTGTTCAAGAGAAAGAGAACTGTGAGTGTTTAAAAATAGGATTGACAGGAAAGTTGCAGTCATGGAAAAGGGCAATTCACTGTTGCACATCTTTGGCTGAGTCGCAGCAGCGGTGCTGCAGGCGGGCTGGCTGGTGATACGCAGTCCAGAAAGTATGCAGCCCTATGAAGAAGCAAGGGGGAGAAAAAGGACGGTTATCCCATCCACCCACTCATCCAAGACTCTTGTTAAGTATATTTTCGTAACTATTTGGGTTGCATACATGCATCACAATCGCATGTATGATTACAGTGACTTGATCTTAGTTAAGTTCTGCTCAGTGTTAGCTGCCTTTCTCTGAACCAGATAATCTGATTTATTCAGATACTTTACTAATCTGGGATTTTTATGTCACTAAGTCTTAACCCCATGTAAAATCCTGTATTTCTGTACACTACAACATAGTGCTTGACTGGCTAAGTTGTGCAGCTCATTCACTCCCTAAACATTTTAGAAATGTGGGATATTAGATAATGAGAAGGGATGATATAAAATCCCTCCAGCCTTTGGTCCCTGTCTCCCAAATATTATATTCTGTTTAAACTCAGACACAAATCAATTCTGCTCTTGAGTTTATCTCAGAATTGGTCATAGCTAGATGAGTGTGACCACTAAAACTTCATTTCTTCCATTTTCTCCAGTATCTGAATTCTTACAGTATTCCCTCTCCATGAAGGCCATCCAGGAACCAGGCTGTCTTAACTTCTCAGTATGGAATACATCTCCACCCAAGCAGGGACTGACTAGGAGGGGAAATAGATCTGCCCCCTCCCCAACTGCCCCCAAAGAAAGGAGGGAGAAAGAGACAGCTTGCCCCTTGCCAACAGTGAGATGGAGGAAGGAAGATGCAGTTTATTCAACTGGTCATCCCTTCCATCCTTGCTCCTCCATGCTTGCTTGGGCCAGGCACTGCCTTCCTTGCTCTGTACAGGGCGGAGGCAGGCTGGGCACCACCTCCCCAGCAGAGCACAGGTCTTGAGAGGGTCAGGCACTGCCTCCATTGCTTCTGCCAGGGCAGGCACTGCCTTCCCTGGGCAAAGCAGAGCTTAGGTGGGCCAGGGGGAGCCCTTCTGCCATTGGTCAGAGCTGGCTCAGGTTTGTGGGGGGGATGCCATCAACCCATTGTGAGATATCCCAGTGCACATAATGGCTAATCCACCCCCAATGCCCAATAACCTCCAACACAGTCTGGGAAGAGATGCTTAGAGTTGGGGAAGTCCTGGCAGTTTTTGGAATGGGACAAAAAAGAAATGGGATGGTTTCATTTCAAGTTAGCCTGTAGACCCATTCTCATTGTTTGGATATATACATCTGTATGTACATATGTGCTGTGATGTTGCATCTGACTTATGGTGGCCCTAGCAAGAGGCTTTCAGATTGGGTTGTTACAGGGGGGTGGAATTTCTTTTTTGGAAGTTTTCTTTTTTTAGATATAGCAATTGGTTCTTCTTATTTTCCTCCCTTTTCCTCTTTCAACAGAAGAATTAACTTTGATTTCTGATTAATTTATCTTTGAGTTCTTTTTGTTTTTGATTTTTGCCATGTGATAGTGTAGATTTTGTCATCTGTGGATTTCTGCCTGTTGTTGTGCCACTGCAATATGATACAATGGGTAAAAGCAATCTGATGCAGCAAGGATATGATTGAAAAAGTCCTAACTTGTATTTAAGTGTTTGTTTAATGGTTCACCTTGTTCTTAAATTTTCAACCATGCTTTTAGCATATAATACATTCTTAGAGATCTAAATCAATTCCTCTAAGAGAAATCGATTTGAAACTGACTCACATTCATAAAAAGAGGGATAGTAAAAGATTGCTAGATTTCAGGGAGAAGATTGGCAATGAGGAATCGCCTGTAATACCATTTAACAAAGCTACTTTCAAAGCAAGTGAGAAGCAGAGGTCTTTTGCCATCACCCTCCTCTGCAATCTTCCCTGATGTCCTTCTTCCAAGCACTAACCCGGCTTAACTTGCATGACAAGGTCAGTTATACCATGCCACTTCCCCTTTCCAGGTATATAACCACTTCATTAACCATTTTCTAACAGAGCTGAATTAGATGTTCACGTTCAGAGATTATTACGGTCAGTTACCAACCATTACCAAGAATAGAGGTACTGTAAATGAAGTCAAAAGCATTAATGAATGTGGCCTGATATTCAAGAATATTGATATGAGCCTGGCTTTGTCCTGTTATGCTTTCATCCACTGAAGTTTTAGTTTTAGTTCTGCCTCAAAAGAAATATGGTGGCATCCTGCCCCACTTAGAGCACTGACAGGGACTGCTTGCACATAGGTTTAGCACCATCTACCTGGTGGGGAGGGATTCTGTCCCTTTAAGAGCAATTTTATCTGGTGATGGCTTCAGCCGCCCATTTTCTACACATTAAGTCTCTATTAAAGGAACAAGGCATTTTTCTCCAGGCCTGTTGGCAACTTTACAAGCCACTGTTAGAAGCACATAGGAGAAAACTTTACATTGGCTCACTCACTTCATTAGAGCATGCTGGATGTATCCCAAGGTATATGATTACCAAAGTGATGAAGATTGGGGAAAGTTTGCTCTATATTTCAAGCTGCTTTGTTTGGCTAGAGGAGCTTCTTGCCTTGGCTGTTCATAGGCCCTTTTCCTTAGACAGGTGGCCACTTTTTGAACTGATCTGATTGAATCTGTGTGCATATAAGAACCACCCCCCACCCACAGTCCCCTTTGTAAGGCCTAAAATGAGAAAATAAGCTTAACCAGTGGCTTAAATGCTTGTCTGAATCAACATGAAATGCACCTGATCGTTTTTAGTCCATTCCTTTGCACTGGCTGTGTGAAAATTTATGGACGGGTGAATTTTCCCCTTGTTTGAAAGAGAACCCACACATCTGGTTCTCCACTTGCCAGTCTGGCCACATCTGTTTGCACTTGTGCTTCCCATCCACAACTCTGCACGATGTGCAGCCGTTTTTGAAAAGACAACTTTTTATTGATGTCGCTGGGAAATAAGAAGAGTAATAGCTGAGCTGCGTGGTGGCAACTGAACCCTTGTGGCTGCTGAAGTCAAGCCAATGAAAGAGGCTCAATCCTTTTGCCTTTCTTTGATTCGTGGACTTTATTTCTTCATTCATCTCAACCTGGCAAATCATTATTCAGCAAGTGCTCACTAAACAGCTTGTCACTGTTTGGACTGGCCCTGCTCTAGTGTCTTGGACAGCAGGTGATCGCATACAAATTAAGAAGGTGATGCTTTTGTGTGTGTGGAAAGTGATGAAAAAGTTTCACCTGCTGCATTTCTGTGTGCCAGGCCAGAGGGACTAGAGCAGGATCTATAAGAAGTAGAAACTTAAGTATTCAGCCCTCTACATCGTCTCTGCTTTTCTGCTCGTGTCTCTCTTTATGTGATGCCTGTGCTCCCTGCCTGACAGTCTAACGATCTGTACTGATCTTCAGTTCTGTCCTGTCAGCTACACCCAGCCCAGTTCTGTGATGCATCTTCCAGCATGAGAAATATCAGCCTAGTGTCCTTGCAGCTCCGCTCTTTCTTCTTCCAGCTTGGACTGAAAGCCTGACACTATGATTATCCTAAATTGTAAAGAGCAATAGGAAGACACAGAAATATCTCGCTTTCTGCTACTGCTTTTGAAGAGCCCCTGGGATTGTGCTGCAGCAAGGGATGAAGAGATGATAGCAGCAGCGGTTACAGTGGGGATGTGGTGGAATGGTGCAACTTACCATGGCATGGTATGGAGATCCAAGGAAGAATCCTCCTAGGATTTCTGCAGGGTATGGTACAGGGCCCCGCAGGGCATTGAAACGTTCTCATAATCTGGCCTCTATAAAACAACCAGCATAATACGAAAGTTCGACATTCTACTATGTATTTTATAACATGGGGAAGCTGAGCAGGAAGGCAAGAGGGAGCCTAGGGCTAGTTGTTGCTCTAAATAATCAAGATAAATCTCTGACTTTATATTTCTTTCTCTAAAATCCCTGCTCTGCCACTGGATCAAGGTACACGCACACACATTTACCTTATACCCCCAAATCCAAATTCTGAAAACAACCCAAATCTTCCACTCAAATTAGGATTTTTTTTAATGTGCGTTGCATTTTTTCTTACTCCCAATCAGAAATGGTCCCCTGATGCAAATGGAATACCTCACATATATTTTATTTTTGTTTATTTATTTATTTATAGTCCACCTTTCTCATATTATTATAGTGATTCTTACAACCTAAGAAGGCAGATCCTGATAGGGGTTGCAAAATTTAAAGTAGTCTGGGCAGTAGTCCCTTTTAATACTTATTACCCATGGGGACCTAAAGCTACTTACATCATTTTCCTCTTCTCCACTGTATCCTCACAACAACCCTGTGAGGTAGGTTAGGCTGAGAGAGTGTGACTGGCACAAGGTCACCCAACAAGCTTTGATCTGTGGCAAACACCATCTGATTGTTATTTACCTCCCTGCCATGAAAAGCTTCAACTGCCCATTTCTATACATTAAGCCTCTGTGAATGGGACAGGTCATATTTCTCATGGCCACTTGTAACACTAAGATCTGTATTTCACCTATTGTGAAAGGGGATGGAATGGCTTGCTTATGGCTGCCTAATGAATTTCTTTTTTCTTTTTCTATTTGTAAATTTTAATTTTATTTTTTTCAGAATAAAGAGGGGTACAGAAAAAAGAGGGGGGATAACAGGGTCAAAGGAACAGTAAGATTTTGCACTACAAGAGTTATTAAAATACAGAGTACACAAAACATATCTTAGAGTTCATCTATGTTGAAGTGAAGATTCCATCTACTATTCCAGCTACTGTGTATTTTCACATTTACCTTCACAAACTAAATATGTTCTTTCCCCTACTCACTATTCAATTTTGGATCAACTAAAGGTCAAAATGAGCAGTCTCCGTCTTAATATGGTCTAATGCTTCTATACAGATCATTTCTATTTATCTTAATTTTATGCCAAATTTCTTGTTGAGATGAGATCTGAACTGGAAACTTCCCTAGTCATAAACTTAGTCTGCAAACCACTTTTGGTACGCCAAGTAGGGATTAGAGCACAACAATAGGGAACACACAAGGACTTCTCTTCATTTTCCCGTGAATTTCCTTCCCCACACTATTTCCTCTTTTCCCCATTCTGGCAGCCACCATATTTATTTTATTTATTTATTTATATCATATGTGTATTCTGCCCTCCCCGCGGGCGGATAACAACATTAAGAACATTTAAAACATTCCATATTAAAACATTTAAAAACATCATACAAAAATAGCAGCACTCTTTTTCCTGATGGCGGCAATACAATTAATAACAAATAATACAATAGTACAACTGAATACAGCAGCAGCTTAAGAACAGTGGTCTGTTCTTAACAGTATCCCCTCCCTTTCCCCTGCTTCCTTCTATCCTTCCCACTCACCAGCTGACCTTTCTTTTATCTTTCCCCCCATATCTTTAGCTTTATTTTTTATTTACTTTGTTTATAAATTATCTTTCTCCCAAGTGAGGACCCAAAGTCGCTTATATCATTATCCTCTCCTCTATTTTATCCTCAAAACAACCTTGTAAAGCAGATAGGCTGAGAACATGTGACTGGCCCAAAGTAACCCAGTGAGTTTCCATGCCAGAGCAGGGATTCAAGCCTGAGTGGGTCTCCTAGAGCCTTCTGAAACTCTAACTACTGCACTACCCTGGCTTTTGTGGGGTGGCTGCTGTTGAACAGTAGCCTGCAGCCAAACCTGAGGGAGTCATGCAAGTCAGGTGATAGCAAGTTGCCCAGAGGTTGCATCTGGGCATTGCCCCAATGACTCCTCCTTTAAAAGCAAAGCAGGACTGGAACGAGTTCTGCTCCCTACCCTTACACTTTACTGACAGAAACCAAGGCTTAAAGACTGGCAGTACTGTTGTGGTTGCCTAGCAATAGCCACTAAAGGCAGTCATTTTTTAAAGCTACGTGCCCTGCTTCTATAATTTTGGAGAGTTTGAACTCCACTCATTTTCTTTCTTTAGATTTCCCTGCAAACCTTGGCAGGGGGGCAGTTTCAGGTTGATAAAAAGATCTGACTTGTCTGTTCATGGCTTCACTTTCTGGATTTAAGTATCCACAGATTTGGCCATGTTGAGAATTAGGTATATTGATAAAGGTGTGTTTTCAAATTCCCTCATCTTTTCTTTACTCTCTTCCCAATCCAGTGCTGAGTCCAGCAGCCCCATGGAGGTTGTTATGGCCTTAGGTCCTGAGCTGTATCACTGGGAGGGACCTTGGCATTTGGTATGGACAGTCCTTAAGGTGTCTGTCTCTCAAGTACAGTTGCCAGCTACCTGGAGAAAAAAATTAATAGAGACTTAATGTGTGGAAATGGACTGTTGAATGCTTTTCATTGCACAAAGATAAATAATATCACATGTAGCCTCCCTAAAAGGGACAGGACATTTTTCTTCAGGCCAGTTAGCAACCCTCCTCCCAGACCATGAAATGCTTTAGAGGCAAGCGCCAGCACCATTTAGTGCAGCCACAATCTACTTGTGTTACTTACGTAGATGTGCCAGGAAAACAGCCCAAACTGCACACCCTTCATTTATGCTATGGGTCTTATTTCTGAAATAATACTCTTGTGTGTGTGCATACAAGTGCGTGCACACTGTGACATTCCACAGTAAAACTGTTGCCTTTCCTGGGGTCTGTCAATGGAAACGACAGCACATCCAGAGACATGTTCAAAAAGGTGAAATATCTGAGATTTGCTCATAGGATGACACAAGCGTCTGCACAGCATGGATTAATAAAGTTTTGCCCTGCGAATGACTGGGGAGCATGCCAGAGTATCTTTTCTGTTAGTGAAATAAAGCAGCCGACTTTTAAGACAGTTAGAAATGTAATTTGTTCATTTCTCAAGTCTAGCAACACATGCAGTCTTTTTGTAATGCAGTGTGCTGGGTGGGGGGAACGTATGGCTTGGCTCTAAAAATTACATATTTATCTAATGGAATGAAGGCTAAGAATCTGAACTCCAAGGCAGTAGCAGAATTGTTTATGACCAATGGAAAAACCAAACGAACTATATTTCCTGCATCAAACACCAAACTATTTCTTCCCAATTTATGGCCTGACATTAAGCCCTAACAGTTTCTAGTGAAGCGGCTTCTTACGGTTTTGTTTGTTAAAACAAATTCAAATTAGTTTTAAACAGTGAAATGAATACAAAATAAAAACCAATGAAATCAAACAGAGCAAAGTAAAAGAACAGGCAGAACGGTAAAAGATTTCTTCAGTCTTAATAGCTCCCTACTCTGAGGTAGAGATGGGCATGAACTGCATTACGAACCTCAGAAACCCACGAAAGTGGTGATCATGTGATCGTGACCCGGCCATGGCCAACGAACCAGCGGTCAGGAGAGGCCTGGTTCGTTGTGTTCGGGCACGGTTCAGGAAGCCAGACACTCAGGCACCAGCAATCTATTCCCCTGGCAACAGAGCCAGGGGAATGCCTGAGCTCTGTCTGCCCTCCTTCTGTCGCCTTGGAAACCCGAATGGAAGCCCAGCTTTCCTTGATCAGCAGGGCTTCCTTCCAACCACAGAGCTGCAAAGCAGTTACAAGTTGGGAGAAGACACCCAGGGGAGGGAGGGGGAAGGGGGTGTTCTGTAGCCATGGGCACTCCAATCTCATCCCTGCAAACCCTGTTAGGCAGCTCTGACGGCCAAACACAGACCTCCTGTGTTGCTGAATGGGACCCATGCTTATAAATAGCCATGGTCTCCCAGGCTGGGTTTCACTTTCTGCGAGCAGTGGAGTGGGACAGAGCTCTTGCTTGCCACTTTGGCCTCCATGAACCACGATCCAGTTCGGTTCGGCAATGGGAGATGTTCGTCGCATTTCGGGAATTCGGGATCGTGGTCTGCACCAAACCACGATCCGCTGGTTCCTTAATTTTTTTTGGTTCGTGCCTATGTCTACTCTGAGGGCTTTCTGAAATCAATAGATCTTTGACAGTTTCCAAAAGGCTAAAAAAGATCAGGCTTGGTGGGGGTCCCAGAAGAGAGGATTCCATTATAAGAGCACCAGCACAATGAAAGCTCTACTCTTTAAATCAGGGTTCCTCTAGCTTGTTAACACTGTGGCTACTTTTGGAATTTTAAGGAAGAGTAATGAATGCCCCCACAAAATGGCTTCCATGAAGGAGCAATAATAAGAAACTGGGATTTTCAGATCAAAGCAGCATAGCCACAAAATTCAGTAGTAGCATTCCTATATGAGCTCTATTTAGGACTTATTTTGAAAAGCATTGAGAAATGACAATTAACTCAGTGCTGCTGTCAAACATTCACCATAACTGGTTACCTACATCGCGTCATGGTGATGTTAGAGCATCTAGACTGGCTACCAGTTGGTTTCTGGGCCAAATTCAAAGTGCTGGTTTTGACCTGTAAATCCCCAAACTGACTGGGTTCAGAATACACTGAGGACCATCTTCTCCTGTATGAACTTACCTGGAGTTTAAGAACTTCCTCAGAGGTTCTCTTGTGATGTACCTCTATCATCTCTCAGGTGTGTTCTGTGAGCACATGACAGCACCTTTTCAGAAATGACACCAAAATACTGGAATTCACGTAGAGAGGACAACTAGACTATGCTATTTTGTAGAGCTTTTATTTTGCCATTTTAACTTGTAACTGTTCTTGGATTTTTATTTCACTCTTTTGGCTTTCTGGCTTTGAATGTTCCTGCCCTCTCTCTTGTTTTTATTTTATCTGATTTATTTTTATTTTTATTCCATTTGTTCTTTGGGAAATGTTGTAAGTTCCCATGGGGAAAAAACAAAAATTGCAAACAATGTTTTCCATAAATAAGTGAATATGAGGGAGGTACACCTAGAAGAGGCAGTCCCTATAACACACGTCATCACAGAATGCCACTAGCCAACCAGTTACAGCTGGTCTACTCCATTCATTGTTCCATGCAAATTTGAATCCAGGGAGAGATTGCCTGGAAAAAGCAAAGTAACTATCTGGCCTACAGTTTTTCGCTAATGTAGTCAAATGCTATGCCCTCAGGAGCAGTGCTTGATCTAAGAACTTTGTTCCTAATTCCCCGTTAAGACTCAAGGTTTGTTGAAAAGGTTTTGGTTCCAGTTAGACAGTGCTCTACACATTCACTAGATGATCTCTTTTGATATGTTATCCAAATGATGCTACCCAAAGCCAGTTTTTGTACTGCTTAAGTAGCCCTTCAAGTCCAGTTCCCTCCTCTCCCCCCGTGGTGATCATCGCAAATATCACAAGTATCACGTCATCTCTTCCCCCGCTTTTTGATTTCTGTATACGCGAAATCAATATTCTAGCCACCACTGGCATCGCACCCTAACTAACAAGGTCTTGTGGAGCATTTGATTTCATCATTTGTAGAAGGGTTGGAAAAGCAACAGGCAAATTTATAACAACAGTTGCTCATTCTTGGCCAACTGGCTTGGCACAAGAAAAGAGCTAAAGTTTTTTTTTCTCCCTTTTCAGAACAGCTTTTTTGACATTCCACTGAGAGCTAAAGTGTTTGCAAATTACAGTTTTGAAATGACCAGATGTTCTACTGAGAAAGAAATAGATGGCCCCAAAAAGGAAAGATGAGACCTGCTCTCTGGTTTGTTACAACCTGTCAGCTTTGCAGTTAACAGAAGGCATTCGATCATCTGAAAACTACTACATTCGTGTGATTAATGCATTAATATTGCAGCCGCAGTATATTTATAGCTGTATCTATCAACATGATGCCATTTGCACAGCATCATTGTGAAAGGTGAAAAGGAGGAAGGGAGATTAATCTGTCATCCTTATGCAGCATAGCAGCAGTGGAAAGGTTCTCCTCAGACCAGACTTTCCCCCATAAAGCAGACTATTGGTTTCATGTGTTCCTTTGCTGTTTGACTCCATACAAATAGAAGCAACTTGTTTCTGTTGCGTCTGTTTCATGTTTTTAGAGAGAACTGAGACTCAGAAGGAACTTCCATGATATCGAGCTTCAAAAGGACAAAGCAGGGCAGGAGAAATAGACTGACGGGTGATGAAATGCGACAAGGGAACGTTCAGAATGACCACCCAAGTTACTTAATTGGAATGGCCTGCCTAGGAAGGTGTGGTGGTGAGATAAAGTGATACTTTAGAGCTGTTCTGTTATACAAAATGAAGGTAACTTGGCACGCTTTGGTCATTGAGGAAGAATAATGATAAATTGATCATCATTAATGAGCAATCACCACAGCAGATCACTTTCTCCTCTTTGGACGGTCAACCACCCAGCATTTGATTTGGATCCACTTGCCGCGTGGTAGAAAGCTGAATCTAATTTCCCAAGGTTTAAACTGGCATATTATCAACAAGGAGAAATCATACTGTTAAGACGACATTCAAGACTTGATGCCTGAGCCACCTCACAGCTCATACTTAGCAATGTTTCCTTAAAGTGTGATCCTGTCATCAAGTCATGCTTGCTAAGGAGTAGAGGACCATTACACTGTACTCTTATGCACTGGCATAACACAACTGGCATAAAATGCAATGCAAACAAAGTAATATCCTTGCATTGGCTGGTGGCTACCTCTGGGGTTAGTGACCTCTGAAATGGTGGGTCTCTGCCAGTGCAAGTGGCAAAATAGTTTGGAGTTGGGGCTTTGATGGAGAAGGAGCAGTAGGAATTAGTAAGAACAAGTGGAGGACCCGCAAGGACTTGTGGGGGGCATCTCATTTTTCCTCCCTCACATCTCCTCTTTCCCTTCCCTTCTCCTCACAGCCTCTTCTCTTTTCCTTCTCTCCTTCCCACCCACCATTATCTGCCCTCTGTCTTCACCTTTCCCCTTCCCTCCCCCAGCAGCCTCTCCTCTATGGCCCAGTTATGTGGTATTGGCTGAGCTGGGCCCAGCTGCATGATGAGGAACCTGCAAGGACTTGCAGAGGGTGGTTCACTTCTCACTGTATCCTCTTCCTCATATTATTTCATCTTTCTCTCCTCCTGGCAGCTTCAATATACTCACCTTTCCCTTCTTCCTTCTCTCTTTCAAACCCATTAAACAACTTACCTTTTATCTGAACCCCATCTTCACCTGTGTCTTAATCTTAATTCATTTATATACTTTCTCCACAAAACAGCTTACATCATTCTCCTTGCCTCCATACTATCCGTACAACAACCCTGATAGGTAGGTTAGGCTGATATTGTATAACTGGCTCAAAGTCACTCAGTGATCTTTCACAACAGAGTGGTGATTCAAACCTGGGTCTCAGGATTGTTGTCTGAAACACTAACCACTGCACTATACTGGCTTGGGGGAGGGGGCTGCTTTTGAATAGTAGGAAGTAGCTAGGCCTGGATGCATCATGCAAGTCATGTGGTATCAAGTCTCCTGGTGGTTGCTTCTGGGCCTGGACCCATTAAAAGTCAAAACAGGCCTGGAGAGGGCACTACCCCCTCCCTCTGCCTTTTACTGACAGAAACTAAGCCTGGAATATTAGCTAAACTGTTATGGTAGCCTAGCAACAGCCACTGAGGGCATCTAGTTAAACTATAAGTGCTCCTTTGATCATTTTGAGTTTTTTAACCTCCCTCCTAATTTTTTTTGGTTTAGATTTCAGATTTTTCTGCAAACCTGGGGCATTTTTCAGGTGTGTGGAAAAAACTGTCTTGTCTGTTCATGGCTCCAGTCTCTGGATTTAAGTATCATCAGATCAGGGCCACTTGGCTATTAGTATATAAGATTATATGCTTACTCAAGGTCATTAATCAGGGACAGGCCCTTTCCCCATGAAGAACTAACATTACACATGCAAAAGACATGCCACAATCCAAAACACTCTTGTGAAATTAAGGGAGAGGACAAAACTATCCCTGCATCCTTTTCCCCGCAGGACAGATTTTGAATGGATAAACAGCCATTGGGCAGGGCACCGGCATGCCTGATCCTGACATCCAAGGGGTGCCAGGGATGCTGCAGGACCCTGCTCTGTGGAAGGAGGGGTGGTATACCTCACCCAGACTCCCTCTCAATCCACTCGCTGGCCTGCTCAACCTGCACCACTCACCCCCTTTGATCTCCACCCTCTCCTCCTTCATCACCTCTCCTCCTGGCCTCTGCTCTCACTCCATCACTCCTACTCAACCCACCACCACAGTATGCTTCTGAGCCATCCTTTATAGGGCTTTCTCTCCCTGCCCTGCCCTCCTTTCAAGCTCCACCTGTGAGGCCACACCCCTCCTTTGCCTTCCAGCATTGTCCTGGGCTGCCTCAAGCAGCTGCAGCTGGGGTAGCTGATTTGGCTGTGTTGGTCAGCAACAGCTGTGTCTTGCTGGCTGGCTGTCAAGCTTCTCTGGCTAAGCTGATTGCTGAAGGAAGGCCCAGCTGTGGCCCCTTGGCTGGCTGCCCAGTTTCTCCGACAGAAAGCCTGTGGCAGATCCACCTGGAGTTGCTTGGTTCCTGGCATCTCCTGAGCCAGGTTATTGCCTTCTAGCTGGTGTATAGGCTGGGGCGTGGCTCTGAGCTGCTGTGGCTGCTTCTCCTCCTTGTCTGGTAAGGGCTCTGCTTGGGCAGCTGCTGGGTCCCTATTCCCCATTCCTTTGCCCTCCCCCTCTGCTCTGCTTAGCCCCCTATCTTCCCACTGGAGGGTGGAGCTAGCTGGCCTCTCCCCTGCCCCTTCTAGCCCTCTGAGGCTTGGGAGCTTTGTCTCTTCCCCCTGGTGGAGGCAGGTTCTGGCCCTGGATGCCGGCTAGGGTGGCTGGACAGCTGTCTCCTGGCTGCCTGCCATCGCTTCCTCCCAGCAAGTTTGGGGGCTGTGCCTCAGACCTCAGACATTAATTGCTAGTTGACAGATTAATTTGTTTATTGCTGCTGAACAGTGTGCAATTGTATTGTACTGTACTATTTGAATATGTGTAAAATCTCCAATGAACAGTCCAAACTGTTTGCAACAGCTGAACAGATAAATGAAAAACCAGCACCCTATCTGCTACCTATGAACCGACTATGAGCTGGAAAAAGTGGGGTTTTGAGCATCCCTAGTCCTTTGCTCCTGATTTCAATCAAATAAAGCAAATTTTCATTGTAAAAAATAATTAAATGGGAGTGCCTTTGAAATATCCATTGTGTATAGTTTAGTTATCCACATACCTTGAAAGGGGACATAGCAAATAAAACTTAACAAAGAGAAATGAAACTCCTAACAGTTGATGGGTCCTAACCTAGATGGTCCAGGCTAGCTCAATCTCATCAGATCTTGGAAGCTAAGCAGGGTTGGCCCTGGTTAGTACTTGGATGGGAGACATCAAGGAAGTCCAAGATTGCTATACAGAGGCAGGCAATGGCAAACCTTTTGGGAATTAGCAAGTGTTTACGTTCAGTCATGAAAGAGTTAAAATTGTTGTTTGTGTTACTTGGTAAACCTATTTGCATGTAACCACTTAGCTGTCAAGTTACATTTCCCCACCACAGAAATGGGAGTCTTTATTCCTAATGAAGTAGAATTGGGATTCTCTATTGGGCAACCAGTTTATTGGGGGGCAATTAGCTAGGAAAGATATACTGAAGTTTTATTGCTCATTGTTCAATCTGAGCCAGTCTACTTTCAGTCTCTTAGAATGTACCAGTCTGAAGAAAGTCTCTGTCTAGCTCAGAAGATAGCAAAGATGTAGCCAGTTAGTCAGTTCTTATTTTCCACCAATTTAACCTTTTTATGCTTTTATGTAGTAAAGTATTTTTGTAAAGCTAACTCTGGTGTGTGTGTGTTCTCATTATATCCAAAGCACATTTCTGCTAAACTCTGCTAATCAAATTAAGAATATTTCCATACAAACTCACTTCTGTTCATCTCTTGCATTGAAAACCCTATGGGGTCACCACAAATTGGCTGCAGCTTGATGGCATCTTCCTCCTCCCAAAGTGGATGGCTATTGTGATCCCAGTGATTGCAACTTTACTTTTAACAGGTGAGACCCCAAATGTAGAGACTAAGGGCCAAATGTAAGGACAAGGATGTGACAGCATCCTTGTGGCCACCATGGGAACACTGCTGCCATTTGAAAGCAATTTAAAAATGTTGTGAGGGCCCAGTCATGATCAGGCTTACAGCGCAGTGTGCTGACACACTCTTGTTTTCTCCACACACAACTTATCAAGTGTTGAAATCCAGATTGGACCCCCCATAATATTTTAAAATAATTTTTAAATGGTGATGACATCATCATGGCAGCCACAAGGACCCCATTCTATCTAGTTTGGTCCAAAGGGGACCAGTAGGATGGAGAATGGAAGAACACCTAGATGGTAGCATGCATTCTCCCTTATGTACTCAACTCTCTTCAGTGAGCACCAACTAAAATTATTAGAGATTTCCATTCTCATGTTTCTCTAGTATCCCTGTTGGCAACCAGATAGCATTAAACGTGCTCCCAAGGCAAGGACGTTCCCACCTCTGTTGTCTGCCATGCAAACCACAAACAGGTCCATAGCAGCAGCAGGGGCCGTTTCCACATGTCTAGGGGTGTGCAAGCCAAAAATTTTTGGCTATAGCCGAAAGTAGAAAGCCGAAAGAAGATTCTCTATCGTTAAAGCCGAAAGCCGAAACAAGAATCTCTTTCGGCTTTCGGGATTCTTTCGGCATTATTTCGGCATTCTTTCGGCTTTTTTCTATGGGAAAATGCCTCCGTCTTCCAGGACGCCTGGAGGAGGCATTTTCCCACCGAATAAGCCCAAAATTGGTGAGGACCTTCCTCTAACCCTTCTCTAACAACCACCCAAGTTTCAGACAGATTGGACTTTGGGGGGCCATGTTATGGCCCCCCAAAGCAGGTCCCCCCATCCTCCCATAAGAAAGCGAAGGAGCAGCATATTGTTAGCATGCTGCTGCTCATCTTTCTTCATTATTTCCTATGGGGAAAAAATGAAGAGGCAGGCTTCCTTTGCCAGGGGTGGCATTTTGCATGCAAAATGCCCCCTTACCCTCAGGGGCCCTTCTCCCACCCCTCCTCCCACCCCCCACCAAGGCTCAGCCTGCTCCCACTTGGGGGGGCCATTTCATGGCCTCCCCAAGTAGGTGCTCTAATCTCTACCACTGACAGCTGGGGGAGGCTTGTGTTGCCAGGGGTGGCATTTTGCATGCAAAATGCCCCCCAACCCTCTGGGGCCCTTCTCCCACCCCTCCTCCCACCCCCCACCAAGGCTCAGCCTGCTCCCACTTGGGGGGGCCATTTCATGGCCTCCCCAAGTAGGTGCTCTGCTCTCATCTCTACCACTGACAGCTGGGGAAGGCTTGTCTTGCCAGGGGTGGCATTTTGCATGCAAAATGCCCCCCAGCCCTCTGGGGCCCTTCTCCCACCCTTCCTCCCACCCCCCACCAAGGCTCAGACTGCTCCCACTTGGGGGGGCCATTTCATGGCATCCCCAAGTAGGTCCTCTCAGCCCCTAAAGTCCACCCCTTACAGCCCCACACAAACCCAATTCCCCCCCAGCTGCCACACACAGACCCAAATCCCCACATTAGCCCCTCACAGACCCAAATCCACCCCCACCTGCCCCACACCCATAACCCCAGGAACAGGCTGGCAAAGGCCAGCCCTCTCCCTTTGTTCCCTATGCTGGGAACTTCTAAACTCTCTTTCCCTGGGCAATTCTGCACAGCCCAGGGGTGCCACAATGGTGGGCACACTTCTGAGTGCCAGCTGGTCCCTGTGAAAGAGCACCTGAACCACAGACACCCTCCCTCAAATTCCCCCACCACCTACAGAGATGGCTGGCCAGCCAGCCCCATTGTTCCCTATGATGGGAACCAACTGCACAACAAAGAATAAAACAAGAACAACACAAAATAAAGTTTAAAATTTTTTTTCTCCCTTCCAAAGTACAAGTAGGCAAAGCATTATGACACATTACACCAGCAGTCCCCCACACAGAAAAATAACACAACTCACTTAACATCAGAGAATCACAAAACACGATTCCTGTCAAAAACACTTTATTTCTTGAACAGCTTTAGGTTACACAGCAGGGGGGAACACCAAAGCGCATGGCAGCACTATCTTACACAAAAATAACACAACTCACTTAACATCAGAGAATCACAAAAGCACAATTCCTGTCAAAAACACTTTATTTCTTGAACAGCTTTAGGCTACACAGCAGGGGGGGAACACCAAAGGGCATGGAAGCAGTATCTTACACAAAAATAACACAACTCACTTCACATTAAAGAATCACCCCAAAAAATTGCTGTCAAAAGCACTTTATTTCTGTAACTGCTTTAGGTTACACAGTAGGAAGGCACCACAGAGCAGGAAAGCAGTGTACTACACAAAAATAACACAACTCACTTCACATCAGAGAATCACACAAACACAATTGCTGTCAAAAACGGTGAAGTGGGTTGTATTATTTTTTGTAGTACATTGCTATCATGCCCTGTTGTGCCCTCCTACTGTGTAACCTAAAGCTGTTCAAGAAATAAAGTGTTTTTGCCAGGAATTGTGTTTTTGTGATTCTCTGATGTTAAGTGAGTTGTGTTATTTTTGTGTAAGATAGTGCTGCCATGCCCTTTGGTGTTCCCCCCCTGCTGTGTAACCTAAAGCTGTTCAAGAAATAAAGTGTTTTTGACAGGAATTGTGCTTTGTGATTCTCTGATGTTAAGTGAGTTGTGTTATTTTTGTGTAAGATAGTGCTGCCATGCGCTTTGGTGTTCCCCCCTGCTGTGTAACCTAAAGCTGTTCAAGAAATAAAGTGTTTTTGACAGGAATCATGCTTTGTGATTCTCTGATGTTAAGTGAGTTGTGTTATTTTTCTGTGTGGGGGACTGCTGGTGTAATGTGTCATAATGCTTTGCCTACTTGTACTTTGGAAGGGAGAAAAAAAAATTAAAACTTTATTTTGTGTTGTTCTTGTTTTATTCTTCGTTGTGCAGTTGGTTCCCATCATAGGGAACAATGGGGCTGGCTGGCCAGCCATCTCTGTAGGTGGTGGGGGAATTTGAGGGAGGGTGTCTGTGGTTCAGGTGCTCTTTCACAGGGACCAGCTGGCACTCAGAAGTGTGCCCACCATTGTGGCACCCCTGGGCTGTGCAGAATTGCCCAGGGAAAGAGAGTTTAGAAGTTCCCAGCATAGGGAACAAAGCCAGCCTGTTCCTGGGGTTATGGGTGTGGGGCAGGTGGGGGTGTATTTGGGTCTGTGAGGGGCTAATGTGGGGATTTGGGTCTGTGTGTGGCAGCTGGGGGGGAATTGGGTTTGTGTGGGGCTGTAAGGGGTGGACTTTAGGGGCTGAGAGGACCTACTTGGGGAGGCCATGAAATGCCCCCCCCAAGTGGGAGCAGTCTGAGCCTTGGTGGGGGGTGGGAGGAAGGGTGGGAGAAGGGCACCAGAGGGCTGGGGGCATGCAAAATGCCACCCCTGGCAAGACAAGCCTTCCCCAGCTGTCAGTGGTAGAGAAAAGAGCACCTACTTGGGGAGGCCATGAAATGGCCCCCCCAAGTGGGAGCAGTCTGAGCCTGGGTGGGGGGTGGGGCGAAGGGTGGGAGAAGGGCCCCTGAGGGCTGGGGGGGCATTTTGCATGCAAAATGCCACCCCTGGCAAAGGAAGCCTGCTTCTTCATTTTTTCCCCATAGGAAATAATGAAGAAGATGAGTAGCAGCATGCTAACAATATGCTGCTCCTTCGCTTTCTTATGGGAGGATGGGGGAACTGCTTTGGGGGGCCATAACATGGCCCCCCAAAGTCCAATCTGTCTGAAACTTGGGTGGTTGTTAGAGAGGCGTTAGAGGAAGGTCCCCACCAATTTTGGGCTTATTCGGTGGGAAAATGCCTCCCCCAGACGTCCGGGAAGACGGAGGCATTTTCCCATTGAAAAGCCGAAAGAAAGCCGAAAGAATCCCGAAACGTTTCGGCTTTTTTCTTTCGGCTACCCGAAACGTTTCGGCATTCCCCGAAACGTTTCGGCATTCCCCGAAAGAAGCCGAAACACTTTTGTTTCGGCATTCTTTCGGCATTCTGAATGCCGAAACGCACATCCCTACACATGTCTTATCTGTCTGTGGAACATCGCATGAAAGACCCAGAAGACAGTGTCTTCTCACACGAAATCATGCCAGGAAGATGCTGTTATCCGGGAGTTTTGAACGATTTTGCGCAAAACTCCCAGATAAATGGGGGGCCCAGACTTACCTGGGCCAGCCGTTGCTGCCGCAGGAGGAGGAGCGGGGATCGCAGCGGCTGCCTTGCTCGCTGGCTCGCCCGGCATGCCCCGGGCGGGCCAGCGACCAACCAGTTCAAACTGCGGGCCAACCAATCACGGCGGCCTGGAGTTTAACCATTGGTGGGCGGGGGCTGGCCACGGGTCCCACGCGGCTGTTTCCTCCAAGGTCCGGCGGCCAGGTATTTAACCGGCTGCCGGACCCACCCCCGCCCACTTCGTCTTCGGCGAGCGGACAGAGCGGACGGCTTTCCAAGGCGGCGAGCGAGGACGAAGAAGGAAGACGGAAGAGCGGCGGAGGCGTCGGAAGCCCGGGCGTGGAACAGCTGGTCAGGTTGCCGAGGGGTTTAGCTGAGCCCCTCGCGGTCCCTGAACCGAGCTAGCCCAGCAGAAGAGGGGGCGGCTGGGAGGAGGCCGCGACAGGGGGACGAGCAAACGGCACCCGGGGGAGGAAAGGGGCGGCCCAGCGGGAGTCCCAACGGGGTGGCCAGCAGCAGCGGCAGTACTCGCTCCCCGGCCTTCCTTCCTCGCCCAGTGGGAGTCCCAACAGGGCGGGCATCAGAAGCGGCAGCACACACTCCCCTGCCTTCCTTCCTCGCCCTGCTCCACAATCCCCCCGCGGCTGTGCAGGGCGAGTGGGGGAGGATCCATGGCGCCACGGAAGAGGGGTGCCCCAACGGGGACCCGGGCACGCAGCACATCAAAGGGGCTTGGGAGGGAGCCCAAGGGGGCTACCAGCAACCCCCCCGGGGGAGGGGGGGCAGTACAGGGGAAAAGCCCGGGGCTCGGGGGAGGCAAGGGGCCGGCAGCAGGCCAGCGGCTGCCACCTCACCCTCGCCTGGGAGGAGGGCAGCAACTGGCGGGCGGGCAGGCCCCGGCGCCCGTGGAGGACAGACCAGGGCACAGGGCACACGGGTCTCCAGCCGGAAGGCAGCCAAAGTTGGAGGGCCCAAGGCACAGGCAGCCGGGCGGGCCAAGCCTCAGCAGACTGGGGGGGAGGCCAGCCCCAGTGCCTTGCTGGATATTTCCCGGGCACTGGAGCACCTCACAGCGCGCGTGGAGCACCTGGGGAACTCCGGGGCTGGGGCAGCTCAACCTGCCTCAGACCCTGTTGAGGTCCCCCAACGCAAGTCCCTGGAAAAGGCGAAGAGAGGTCGTGGAGTTGCCCGGCGGAGAGAGGCTCGGTCCCCCTCCGGCTCAGGGAGCAGCAGCAGTGGGGACTGCCAGAGGCCACCCAAGCAGAAGAGGACATCGCACAAGAAAGGGGGATGGCGCCACCGGCAGGAGGAGACAGACAGCGATTGGAGCCCAGGTGAGTCCTCTTCCTCGGACGATGGGGCATCCGGGGAGGACTATTGGGTGGTAGCAGCCGGGACCCCAGGCCTACCAGGCTGGGCCCAACGGAGGAGGGACAGGACACGACTGGGGGAGGGTGACCCCAGGGAGGTCTGGGGCTCAGCGGAACCCCTGCCACGGGTCTCGCTGTTCACAGACAACGAGGATCCACCTGGGATCCATTTGGCGCGCAGGGTCAGGGAACGCATATTGGACGGCTACTATGTAGACGTCCTAGCCCTCCTCCATCCAGAGGCGGAGGACGGGAGATGCGCGCCGCCAGCCAAGCGGGACAAGAGGGGGGGAAGAAGGAGGTGGCCGAGCGGACATTCGCTAACTGGCTTGAGGGTTTTACGGTCTACATGGGGGTCATCCAGGCCGCTTACCCTGAGCGTGGATGGCACCTGACAAATCATCTGGGGAATGTCCTACGGGCGCGGGCCTTAGCGGGGGAATCCGCTGCCATGGACTATGATGAGGCCTTCCAGAAAAGGGCCTCTCACAACCCCAGGGCCCGCTGGGACCTCATCAGCCAGAAGCTCTGGCTCTGGCTGGTAGGCCTGCACATGAAGGGTAAGGGTGACACCCCTCGGGGGGGCCGCTGGCTGCCTCGCAGGGACAAATCACGGGGCGTGTGCTGGGAGTACAATCAGGGGAGATGCCAGCACTCAAAGTGCCGCTTCGAGCACAATTGCGATTCCTGCGGAGGGCCCCATCCCCGCCCATCCTGCCCCAAGGGAGGGACATCCTCACATCCCTTTCGAGGGGGCCGGTCCTCCAATAATGCCCGTAAGGATGGGGGATCGGCCGCATCCACCAACCAGCCCGCCAACGGCAACTAGTGCCCCCGCCGACAGGCTGGGTCTTGCCCAGACCCCCGTCTTCCTCTGGGCACTGCTCCCCTTGCTGGCACGCTACCCCAACAGGGAGGCTGCCAAGTATTTGTGGGAGAGGTTCGCATCGGGCTTCAGCATCCCTTACACAGGGCCGCGGGTGGCATCCTCCTCGGGGAACCTCAAATCCGCTAGGGAGCTCCCCGGGGTGGTGGCGGCAAAAATTGCCAAGGAGGTGGCAGCCGGACGGGTGGCAGGCCCCTTCTCCAGCCCCCCTTTACCCAACTTGAGGGTGTCTCCCCTGGGGGTCGTCCCCAAGAAAACCCCAGGGGAGTTCCGGCTTATTCACCATCTGTCTTACCCCAGGGGGTCTTCGGTTAACGAAGCCATCCCTCCTGACCTATGCGCGGTCAAGTATGCGTCATTCGACCACGCAGTGCGCCTGGTCAGGACTTGCGGGCGGGGGGCCCTCATGGCCAAGTGCGATGTTCAATCGGCCTTTCGGCTGCTACCAGTTCACCCGTGGGATCATTGCCTGCTGGGCTTTAAGTTCCAAGAACATTGGTATGTGGACAAGGCCATGCCCATGGTATGCTCCGTGGCCTGTGCGGCCTTCGAGACCTTTAGCACCTTTTTAGAATGGGCAGCTAAGGACCGCATGGGGTCTCCATTTATCACTCATTATTTGGATGACTTCCTCATCATGGCCCCGCCCAACAGCTCCTGTTGCGCTGCGAGGCTCGGCGCCTTCCAGGCCTTGGCCTCGGAATTGGGGGTTCCCCTGGCTCAAGAAAAGACCGAGGGCCCTGCCTCTCGACTCACCTACTTAGGGATCGAGCTGGACTCAGTGGCCGGGCTGTCACGGCTCCCCATGGACAAGCTCGCCCGCCTTCGGGATCTCATCACCACCATCCTGCCCCGCTCGAAGTGCACCCTCAGGGAGCTCCAGTCCGTCATCGGCCACCTTAATTTTGCCTGCAGGGTGGTTTCCCCGGGGCGGGCCTTTTGTGCCCGGCTTGCCCAGGCCTGCTGGGGCGTGACCGCCCCCCCCACCAGATAAGGATCACCGCGGTCCTCAGGGCAGACTTGCGGGTGTGGCTGGAGTTCTTGGACAGGTTCAACGGGGTTTCCCTATGGCAAGACCCTCTGGACCTAGGGTCAGACCTACAGGTCCACTCCGATGCAGCCGGCAGTCTGGGGTTTGGGGTCTACTTCCGGGGACGCTGGTGCGCCCAGCGGTGGCCGGACTCGTGGGCGGGGTCGGGAATCCTCCGCGATCTCACCTTCCTGGAACTCTTTCCCATCCTGGTGGCCGTGTGCATATGGGAGGAGCTCCTGCGGAACAAGCAGGTAACATTTTGGTGTGACAACATGGCGACGGTAAAAGTTATCTGCCGCCAATCTTCTCGCTCTGAGCGGGTAATGCGTTTGGTCCGCTGTTTTGTGCTATGCTGTCTTGAATCTAACATCACCTTCTTTGCCCGACACATAGCAGGGGTAGATAACGACCTGGCGGACGCGTTATCTCGCTTCCAGATGGAGAGATTCTTCTCGCTGGCACCGGAGGCTCGTCGCGTGCCCGACCCATTCCCGGAGGAGCTGTGGCAGATTGGAGGGAGTCCGTAACGCAGGGAGTACTTTGCTCAGTGGCACCTTCCACCCTCCGAGCCTACACCGCAGCAGCATCCAGATTTCAATCCTTTTCCGAGGGCAGTGGGGTGGGGGCGGCCTGGCCGGCAACCCAAGACATGGTCCTGCGGTACCTGGCTCACCTCCGCGAGCTGGGCTTGTCCACCAGAACCATGAGGAGAGACCTGGCAGCAATTGCGTTTTTTTCCAAGGCAGCCGGCTCCCCAGACCCCTGCGGCAGCTTCCTGGTCCGCAAAGCAGTGGAGGGTTGGGCGCGGTTGGCTCCCCCTCTTCCGGACCACAGGCGGCCCATCACCTTGGCCATGCTGGGGGGTATTATCCGCGTGGTTCCCGACGTTTGCTGGTCCTCCTTCGAGGCCCAGCTGTTCCGCACGGCCTTTTCTTTAGCCTTCTTTGGGGCGTTCCAGGTGGGCGAGCTGGTGGCCGGCTCACGGTCGGACGCGGGGTTTCGGGCCCTGCAGGAGGGCGACATCAAATGGACCCCTCACCGGGTCTCCATTACCGTGCGCCGCTCAAAAACAGATCAGCGGGGGAAGGGGCACATCGTCACTCTGCGGCCCTCCAGCAACCGGGCCTTGTGCCCGGTCCGGGCGGTGGGAGCTTACCTGGGGCTGCGGCTGGATATCGAGGGGCCATTCCTCCTGCACAGGGACCACTCGCCCCTCACCCGCTACCAGTTCGCAGCTGTTTTGCGCTCCTGCCTTTCGGCCCTGGGGTTCCCCCCCCAGGATTTCGGAACACATTCCTTCCGCATCGGCGCAGCAACAGAGGCGCATGGGTGCGGGTTGCCTGCGGTGGCCATAAAGGCTATCGGGCGGTGGCGGTCCCAGGCGTTCCGGACCTACATTCGCCCGGCGGGCGGAGCCTCTCATTAATTTTCGGTTAATTGCTTCTCTTTGGCAGGGCGGAGGAGGTCAGTCTGGATCTGTGGACACAGCATCGTGCACTGGGCTGGCAAGTATGCAGAGTCGTCCGGCTGGGGCAGACACGTGGGTCTGCAAGAACACCTCCGCATTCGCTGGCTCGGAGTGCGGGGAATGCTCTGGGAGGCCCTGGTCCCCATGCTGCAGCGGCAGGCGTGCCAGTCGGGCCCGCCGGATGTGTTGGTCATACAGCTGGGCGAGAACGACCTGGGCAAGCGAGAAGGCCCGGAGCTGAAGCGAGCCATGTGCGCAGACCTGGATTACCTACGGGGACTCTTTCCACAGACCTCCATCCTGTGGTCGGATTTACTCCAGAGATGTGTGTGGCGGGGGGCTCGCTGCCACGGCAAGGTGGAAACTGTCAGGCAGAAGCTGGCACACGCCATGGGCCAGCACATCGCCGCAGTTGGGGGAGCCCTGATCACCCACTGGGACATTTCGCATCGGGTGGCCCCCCTTTTCCGACAGGATGGGGTTCATCTCTCCAGCTGGGGCAACGACATCTGGTTGCAGGATCTGAGGGACGGCCTGCTGGAATGGTTACAGCGTTAGGAGTGTTAGCGGGAGCCACTTGTGGCTCTTATGGCGGTTGGGCATTGGATCGGATCCCATTTGTTGGGGAGCCGGGCCCTCGGTCGCAGGCTCCCCATGGAGGGGATTCCCATAAGGAATCTTGGGAGGGAGTTATGAAGGCACGCCCAGCTCGGGGGCTGCCGGGGCATTCTCCCTCCCAGGTGGCAGGGGGATCACCAAGGGTGTACACCAGGTGACTTCCCCCCTTTACAATGCCACTCCTTGGTTCCCCCCCCCTCAGCCGGTGCTGGGGGGGGCGGGGGGTCATTGGCTGACAGGCGGGTCAGCCGATGCGGTTCCGTGGATCCGATCCACATGCGGCGCCAATACTCCTGTTGCTGTTTTATGTTAATAAAGTTGTGGCCATTTTTTCACCCAGCCAGTGTGTGTGTGTGCTTATGTTGCCGCGCGCCCCTTCCCGCTCCTCTTCCTCTCGAACATAGGCGGTAACAGCGTATTCCTGATGTGACTTCGCATGAGAAGACGCTGTCTTACAGGTCTTTCACGTGATGTTCCACAGGCAGGTAAAAAGTGTGGAAACAGCCAGGGATTAATGAGAAGCAAGTGACCTCTGTGTGCAGCTGCCTCAGTAGAGCTCCCTACTTTTTGAGCAAGTAGGCCTCCTCTGCTTTTTCAGATTGTACAATATAACAAGTGCACCATTTGCCAGAACGGAGATAATATGATGGGATAGGCTGCTGCTACTCCAGTTAAGGACATATACTCTATGTAAGTCTTATTGAATTCTTAAATTCAAAAAGAATTGAACCCTAACCCTAACCCTGACCCTGACCCTAACCCTAACCCTAACCCTTAGCCACCTTTCAAAGAAACATGATCCCAAAAGCATTCTATCATGTGATTCTTCCATCTGCAGAGTGCTGCTGAGTGCAATCTAAACTCCCCTCTGTCTGGAGATCAGGGGGCGGGGCCACCAGCCATGTGACCATTTTCAAGAGGTTCCGGAACTCCGTTCCACCGCGTTGCTGCTGAAAAAAAGCCCTGGGCCTTGGCAAGGGTAAGTTATCACGAGAGGCCATTTCTGGTAATGTGCATGTGATGTTTGTAATGCATGCCTTGTCTCTAAATATAAATTGTGATCATAAATAAAGTCACTAATTGAACAGTATAAAAATTCTACTACAACCTCTTCTGCATGGATCAATTTTGCTGGTTCAGTTCCCATACTGCGGTGCTTTTTTTGTGACCATCTGCACCAGATTTGCTGCCATAAGTAGTCAGTCTGGCCACTATGCAGCTTTCCTGGGAGCACTTATACCATGATTTTTTTTAAATCCATTTTCCAGCCTGCTATTTCCTGTCTTTTAGCATTCTACCCTCTTCCACTGACCTTCTCCTGCCCCCTGCCAGCCCGGTTCATTGTGATTGACTACCC
Source organism: Eublepharis macularius (assembly GCF_028583425.1). Lineage (NCBI taxonomy): Eukaryota > Metazoa > Chordata > Lepidosauria > Squamata > Eublepharidae > Eublepharis > Eublepharis macularius. The sequence goes on along the minus strand of NC_072800.1, from coordinate 71,246,605 downwards.
TTGTCTATCCAGCCACTCCCTTTCCAGTCCTTCCCACCCTCCCTTCTTTTCCATCTCTCTCCCTTCCTTTCCATCCTTCCTTCCTCCCCTATTTTCTCTCCTTTAAAAAAAAAAATTAAATTGAACCTAGGATCAATGAATTGCTGGTTTGAAAGCACGCAGGCGTAAGTTCCCTTATTATTCTTTCTGCTTTGGCACTGGTGGGAATATTGTATAGGGGGCTAAATATCTTGGTATCGGGAATAAAGATTTTAATGTTGATTTTTATTGTCGATTTTAATGTCGAATTCTCCATGGTGGAGAAACAGATGCTTGGGGTACAACAGAGAAGGAGCCTGGGATAGACATTTGCCAGCTGCTCCAATGAGATGATCACTTCAGAATAAAATTCCCTTTTAAAAATATTATTTCTATTTGTTTCTGGGAAAGAACATATCCTTGTTTATGCGAGTGATTCAAGCCCATGAGCGACTCCCCCTGCCCCTTCCGCTACGATTTCCACTATTTGGCTGACCAATAGGTGATTCTCTAGTGTGAACCCTTCTTTGTTACCAGCCATCATTACAACCCTCCAGCCAATCACTTCACAGTATGGTCCACACTAGCAAATGAGAACACCTCTCTCTCTCTCTCTCTCTCTCTCTCTCTCTCTCTCTCTCTCTCTCTCTCTCTCTCTCTGTGTGTGTGTGTGTGTGTGTGTGTGTGTGTTTATTCACAGCCAAGAGAAGCAGCTTTTACCCACACCAGTTCTTTATCATTGCTATTTCCAGGATATCAGTGTTCTGTTAGCGGGAAAATGGGTGATCAAAGGAAGCCAGCTAGGGGACATGGACTCTTGTGGTGGGAGAGGAAACTCTGGATCTCCTCTCAGTATTGAGGTGAGGAGAAGGTCCAGGAAGCGCTAACCACCTCTCACCAGAATATTGATATTTTTGAGCAGATAGCTCAGTAGATGGCTAGCTGCAGGCATAAACATTCTGCCCTACAATGCAGGACCAAAACCAAGGCAAGGCAGCAGGAGTACAAGTGTACACCATTAGGCATGTAAGATACTCTGTGCTGTTACTGTACAGGTGGAATGGTAGGATCCAAGTGCCAGCCGAATCCAAGTGTAGATGAGTAGCTTAACACAGATGGTTGTCACCCACTTCTATAAATCTTAAGACAAAACACAGAAGAAGGTGGGAGATCCATGGCTTGACCATCCTGACATTTTTGAAAGCTAAATTGCATCTGTGTGCAGCCTTTCACCTCTGGAAACTACCCTTCCTGCATTGCTACTTTTCCATGGAAGAGAAAAAAGACACCGGGATGAATCCTGTGGAACACTTCTGCTTGTGCAAGAACACACAGAAGTCATTGCAAGTTGCCCTTGCACTGAGTCCACTCGACTTTTTCAGTTTTGCATTTCTGCTTGCAGGAGACACAATGCAAAGTATTTTTCAGCAAAACACACACATACACACACATAAACCTTTCCAAACAAATTATGTTGCCAGTAGCAAATCATGGGAAAACTCCTTTCTCAGCCTGACACCTGGAAAGCCACTGTCAGTCAGTATAGGTAATCCTGAGCTACATGGACCAATGGCTCGTCTTTGTGGAAGGCCAATCTAATTCATAGAGGCATTCTGGCTGGCATCAGACCCTCCTTTTCTTTCCCTTCCCATCACTTAACAGGACCATTCTGTCATCAAATGTCTAGGGTTTCTTGTTTCATTTGACCTGGTTCACAGCAGCAGAAGTTCCAGTGCTTCATTCCACATGGGAGAACGAAGTAAGAAATGAAAACACTAAGCTGGGAGGTCATAAATTGTAAGTGGGCAATCAATCGGAGAAAAGTTGGGTGACACCTTTTAGCAATCCTCTAGCAGTATGATACCTTATAAAGTGCAAGATGCAACCGGCAGTCTGATGGCTTTCCAGAAGTATCCTGCTTCAAATATGTGGCAAAATTCTATTGTCTTAGCCTGTATGGATTTTCATAACTTGGAAATCGAAATGAAATCCTCTTAATCCTTCCTTGGAATAAACCGAGCAACTGAGTAGCCAAACTGGTAGTCACACAGTATTGTGATGGCACTCAGGCTTGCAGAATTCCTATGCCTTTTCCTTCTTGGATAACTGACGGCCTAAGTCAATTTCTATTAGCTCAGAAAAGCACAGAAAATCATAACAATAAAAATGTTAAATGTACTGTGGAATTTCATTCTGCTTCTATAATGAGCTTAGCAAACCCCTAAAGCAGAAAATACATAATCTCAACCAGATTTTGAATAGCATTTTTGCCTGCTTTCTTGGAAGAAGAGCAAGTCAGGCTGACCAGATTTTTTTCTTCAGGAGCAAAAGCAGCCACTTTATTGGACTGAGGCAACAAGGCCCCAAGAGCCCCTCAATGCCCATTAAAGATGCATACAGTCAACATCATGCACAACTGTGTCCAAGAAGAGTAAAGTTAACAAACCACATGTGTGCTATTAGCCCTTAGATATAGTGTAATAGTCTGGCTTTGGGTGGCAGCAACTGGAACTCTTGTTGCTCAGACTTGAAGATGAAGAACTGGACTTAGCAACAGCACCAAATCCTATTTTTATTGGAGTTCCATAATACACAGTTCATCAATAACTCTTCGTTTCAATAATGTTTCCACCAACTTTCCTTTGAATCCCCACTTGACAAAAAAAGCTCCATCACCTGTACTGACAAAGGCTGGAAGCAGAAAGAGATTTACGGTTTGCAATAGGGGTGTGCAAGCCAAAAATTTTCGGCTATAGCCGAAAGTAGAAAGCCGAAAGAAGATTCTCTATCGTTAAAGCCGAAAGCCGAAACAAGAATCTCTTTCGGCTTTCGGCTTTCGGGATTCTTTCGGCATTATTTCGGCATTCTTTCAGCTTTTTTCTATGGGAAAATGCCTCCGTCTTCCAGGACGCCTGGAGGAGGCATTTTCCCACCGAATAAGCCCAAAATTGGTGGGGACCTTCCTCTAACCCCTCTCTAACAACCACCCAAGTTTCAGACAGATTGAACTTTGGGGGGCCATGTTATGGCCCCCCAAAGCAGGTCCCCCATCCTCCCATAAGAAAGCGAAGGAGCAGCATATTGTTAGCATGCTGCTGCTCATCTTTCTTCATTATTTCCTATGGGGAAAAAATGAAGAGGCAGGCTTCCTTTGCCAGGGGTGGCATTTTGCATGCAAAATGCCCCCTCACCCTCAGGGGCCCTTCTCCCACCCCTCCTCCCACCCCCCACCAAAGCTCAGCCTGCTCCCACTTGGGGGGGGGCATTTCATGGCCTCCCCAAGTAGGTGCTCTAATCTCTACCACTGACAGCTGGGGGAGGCTTGTGTTGCCAGGGGTGGCATTTTGCATGCAAAATGCCCCCCAGCCCTCTGGGGCCCTTCTCCCACCCTTCCTCCCACCCCCCACCAAGGCTCAGACTGCTCCCACTTGGGGGGGGGCATTTCATGGCCTCCCCAAGTAGGTCCTCTCAGCCCCTAAAGTCCACCCCTTACAGCCCCACACAAACCCAATTCCCCCCCAGCTGCCACACACAGACCCAAATCCCCACATTAGCCCCTCACAGACCCAAATCCACCCCCACCTGCCCCACACCCATAACCCCAGGAACAGGCTGGCAAAGGCCAGCCCTCTCCCTTTGTTCCCTATGCTGGGAACTTCTAAACTCTCTTTCCCTGGGCAATTCTGCACAGCCCAGGGGTGCCACAATGGTGGGCACACTTCTGAGTGCCAGCTGGTCCCTGTGAAAGAGCACCTGAACCACAGACACCCTCCCTCAAATTCCCCCACCACCTACAGAGATGGCTGGCCAGCCAGCCCCATTGTTCCCTATGATGGGAACCAACTGCACAACAAAGAATAAAACAAGAACAACACAAAATAAAGTTTTAAAAAAATTATATTCTCCCTTCCAAAGTACAAGCAGGCAAAGCATTATGACACATTACACCAGCAGTCCCCCACACAGAAAAATTAAAACAAAACTCACTTAACATCAGAGAATCACAAAGCATGATTCCTGTCAAAAACACTTTATTTCTTGAACAGCTTTAGGTTACACAGCAGGGGGGAACACCAAAGGGCATGGCAGCACTATCTTACACAAAAATAACACAACTCACTTCACATTAAAGAATCACCCCAAAAAATTGCTGTCAAAAGCACTTTATTTCTGTAACTGCTTTAGGTTACACAGTAGGAAGGCACCACAGAGCAGGAAAGCAGTGTACTACACAAAAATAACACAACTCACTTCACATCAGAGAATCACACAAACACAATTGCTGTCAAAAACGGTGAAGTGGGTTGTATTATTTTTTGTAGTACATTGCTATCATGCCCTGTTGTGCCCTCCTACTGTGTAACCTAAAGCTGTTCAAGAAATAAAGTGTTTTTGCCAGGAATTGTGTTTTTGTGATTCTCTGATTCTCTGATTCTCTGATTCTCTGCCACCCCTGGCAACACAAGCCTCCCCCAGCTGTCAGTGGTAGAGATGAGAGCAGAGCACCTACTTGGGGAGGCCATGAAATGCCCCCCCCCAAGTGGGAGCAGGCTGAGCCTTGGTGGGGGGTGGGAGGAGGGGTGGGAGAAGGGCCCCAGAGGGTTGGGGGGCATTTTGCATGCAAAATGCCACCCCTGGCAACACAAGCCTCCCCCAGCTGTCAGTGGTAGAGATTAGAGCACCTACTTGGGGAGGCCATGAAATGCCCCCCCCAAGTGGGAGCAGGCTGAGCCTTGGTGGGGGGTGGGAGGAGGGGTGGGAGAAGGGCCCCTGAGGGCTGGGGGGCATTTTGCATGCAAAATGCCACCCCTGGCAAAGGAAGCCTGCCTCTTCATTTTTTCCCCATAGGAAATAATGAAGAAAGATGAGCAGCAGCATGCTAACAATATGCTGCTCCTTCGCTTTCTTATGGGAGGATGGGGGGACCTGCTTTGGGGGGCCATAACATGGCCCCCCAAAGTCCAATCTGTCTGAAACTTGGGTGGTTGTTAGAGAAGGGTTAGAGGAAGGTCCCCACCAATTTTGGGCTTATTCGGTGGGAAAATGCCTCCTCCAGGCGTCCTGGAAGACGGAGGCATTTTCCCATAGAAAAGCCGAAAGAAAGCCGAAAGAATCCCGAAACGTTTCGGCTTTTTTCTTTCGGCTACCCGAAACGTTTCGGCATTCCCTGAAACGTTTCGGCATTCCCCGAAAGAAGCCGAAACACTTTTGTTTCGGCATTCTTTCGGCATTCTGAATGCCGAAACGCACATCCCTAGTTTGCAACAGTGGCTGATTCCACAGGAGTTTTTTTTTTAATTAAATGCTGATCATGTTGCCAGTGCAATTGTTGCTCAATTTGCACTGGCAACAGAGCATCCGCACAGCTCAGGGTAATCCAGGTTTTTTACCCTTATTAACTGTTGTTTCCTTTTTACACCAGATGCTGATTGCATCACTTGCTCCCTGTCCCATGCTGTTGTCATGTTGCTAAATCATGATGCCCAGCTTTAAAAAAAATTCATGCTCATGTAGCGCTACTCACAGCAGTATCTAGTACTAGTGCTTAAAGAAAAAACAAATGAACACGTATTTGCATAGCGCTGCTCCAAACTAACACAATACTTGAGTCCTTTGGTAATGCTAATATCTGAAAGGCACTGGGTGTCCCACTGCTGCCATCTACATTGAAAAGACTTATTGCTGGGAGGAAGAGGAGGCAGTTCAGGAATTTTAGAGTAGAGAAAAAACACTCATCAGTTGAATTGCTGTAATGTAGTAGCAGTTTTATGAGTTGCCCTGACTGCCCCCCCCATGAAAAAAATCTCAGTTTTGTTGGTGTCAGTGAGGACACCAAGGGAGTTCGCTGTGGAAATGCAGAAGAAGGGGGCATTGTGTTCAAATGGAAAGCTTCCTTTCCCTTCTGGATACATGAAAAAAATTGTTTCATCAACACCATGCTGGGAAGTATCTCCCCCCACCTCTCGGGTTTTTTTTTAATCCGTTTTTAGTTAAATTGGGATGCTCACAATTTGAACAGCAATGGAGGATGGTAGGGTTGGGATAAGGCACAGGATTAGAGTTGCTGAATTTAAGAAAAACCTCCGTGTGGAATCAGCCATTGATAAGTCAAGTTGCCATCTAGACACAGGCTCTTAATAGAGGGTCTTTGCCAGAGGGCTGCATCCTGCCAACCACCAGACATGGATCAGTCATGATATTTTATTGTTTTATGATTTAAACTGTAATCTATTGTATTTATTGTATATACATCTTTTGAAATTGTGGTTTTATGATGTTGTGACCCGCCCCGAGCCTGCTTGCGGGGTGGGATATAAATTCAATAAATAAATAAATAAATATTCCTTATATTTGCCTTCCCACAGTAGTCCTTTTTGTCCCCTGAACAGCTGTCATTGGAAATCACAAGACATGGATGGGGAAAAGCCATGCGGATCAGGGGCTGCAGTGAGGAGGGAAAATCAGATACAATCACTCTCATTTTCTAAAGCACCCAAAACCTATTGTGGGGCTCATTTGACAGAAGAGGAAGGAGGGACCGTTTCATCATCCCTGCATTCAGTGACACATGAGGCTTTGGGTCCATGTGGGACCCATGAATTCCTGCATCTGTTTTTCTGGGAGTCAGAAAGGGCTGCTAGAGTAAAAGGAACATGGTGAATATCCATGTCCACAAGCACACTGTGCTGGCAGTTGGAAGGACCCATTTTTTTCCCTCCAGCTAACACCTTCCTTTTCAATTTGTCTATGGGTATCCATGTGAACAGCTTGCTGTTGTGATTCTTTACAGATCTCTGGATAATTTCCATCAGAAAACTCATAACATTTTCTACACAACAATATCCAGATTGCATTAGTTTTTTAAAAAAGCAAAACCCTAATAAGATGTCAACAACTTCAAAAATGGTCCTGGTTCTATACCGACAAACATTATACTATGATCCATTTCTTACCATACATGCAGAAAATGAATAGAAAGGATACTTGGAAGATGGAAGGGTCTGGGAGATGGTTTCACAAAAATCTGGATTTGACGTGACATTCATTTGATCACCGTTACAATAAGTAATCGCCACATTGCACATATCTGGCTTCAAAGAGATTTTGCACTGGGCAATCTGGGGCTGATTTTGATGTTGTGAAACTAATATTTTTGTCTGTAATGTAATAACTAGGGCTGTATTGTTTTCATGCTAAGCAACTGCTTATTTCAGGATTTTTTTTTTAACATCTGATTATTTTCTTGCACGTTCTCCAAAAAGCAGAGCATTTGCTCTTGAACATAAGTTATTTATTAATGTTGGGAAAATAGGTTTTGGGTGCTTTAGATACACTTCACAAAAACACAGAATGACAATGAAAAACAAAGAGGGCTATCAGTGACTGGCAACTGTTGCGAAATATATCTAATAGATTCTGCTCACATTCTCAAGTAATCTTGTAGGTGTTGATTGATGGACTCCTAATATTTCAATAAAAGTCAACACACTCAATGGAATCACCTTAATTGTGCTTTTCTCCAAGAGCCAGTTTATTTCTTGGCCGTTTCCACACTACTTACCTTCATCCGGAACGCCACAGAACGTCGTGAAAAAAACACGGAAGATGGCGTCTTCTTGCACAAGTTTTGCACAACATTACACAAAACTCATGCAAGAAGACGCTATCTTCCACGTTTTTTTCGTGACATTCCGCAGCGTTCTGGATGAAGGGAAGGAGTGTGGAAACGACCCTTGTCTCTTTTTTCATTGCAGTATGTAGCAGTGTGGCATGCAGAAGGCAGGGTGGATTTCATATATCTGATGAAGAACCGGTTTATTAAAGCACAAGACAGGGCAAGAGTAATTATTATTGCCATGTTTCATGCATGAAGGCAGTGGTTGGAGATTTTACAATGGTGTTCACAAGTTGGCAATACAAAAACAAAATACACAAATACAGGAATAGGAGTATACTATAAACTACACATTGAAAATACCACCTGAATCCAAAATATGAAAAAATGTGAAAAACATACAATTATAAGCAATATTCAATATACTAATAAGAAGTATATAACTACACAGAAAAACCAGTCTATCCAATTTATAACATTGCCCCACCTGTGGATACTTAAATTTGAAGACTGGATCCATGAACAGACAAGACTGGTTTCTATCAGTAAAAGGCAGAGGGCGAGGCAGGGCCCTTTTAAGGCCTGTTTGGGCCTTTGAGGGAGAACTCGTTGGGGCCTGGCCAACAAGCAACCACTGGTCGATTTGCTACCATCTGACCTGCATGTCTCGCTCAGGCTTGGCTGCTTGCTACTGTTCAGCTGCAGCCACCACACAAAAGCCAGTGTTGAGCAGCGATTAGACTAGTTTCAGAGTAAGATCTGAGAGACCCAGGATCAAATCCTCACTCTGCCGTGGAAACTCACTGGGGATCTTGGGCCAGTCACACACACTCAGCCTAACCTACTATGCAGAGTTTTTGTGAGGATAAAATGGAGGAGAGGAGAATGACATAGGCCTCTTTGGGTCCGCGTTGAGGACAAAGGCAGGGTATAAATAAAGTAAATAAATAACAACTATAACTGAAGATGGGGGCAGATAAAAGGTGGGTGGGTGGGATGCAGAGAAAGAAGCAAGGAAAGGTGAAGATACGGAGGTTGTCAAGAGGAAGGAAAGAGGAAGTAATGTGGGGAGGAGGAGACAGGCAAAAGTGAGGCGCCCCTCTTTGAGGTTATCCCACAGTGCAACTGGGCCCAGGTCTGACACACGATTCAGCACAACTGGGCACTGTGGCTGGTACTGTATAACTCAGCTCAAGTTTTCTCAGCTGCCTGGAGGAGGGAAGGAGGGAAAACTGAAAATGGGGGCAGATAAATGTTGGTTGGCTGGTGGGTGCGAAGGAAGCAGGAAAAGGGAGAGAGCTTCCTGGGACTTGCCAGGGAAGGAAGAGAGGAAATCGTGGAGAAGGGGGAAATGTTCTCCGCTCTTGGAGAACAGATAGTCAGATCAGTTTTCCAGAAGCAGAAATTGTATCCTGGATCCCACACTGAGAACCTAGCATGCAATGTTTATTTATTTATGACCTGCTTTCTCCCCAGTGGGGACCCCAAGTGGCTTACAGCAGTGTTCTCTCTCCCTCCTCAAAGCAACAGGTAAGACTGAGAGCATGTGACTGGCCCAAGAGTTTCCAAGGCAGAGTGGGGATTCCAACCTGGTTCTCCCAAATCATAGTCTAACCACTACATGGCAGCTCCACACTTGCCTGATAACCAAGAATAGACCCAAGCAGAAGAAGCAGCAGTCTCCATGGGTGCAGAGGCAACAACTGTAGTCACAACAAGAAGGTTGGTTGTGTGCAAGAAGGTTGGTTGTGTGTGTTGCTTCCGTAACAAATGCATGTACTCTGGAGCAAAACCCATTGAAGCCAATTAAACTTGAGCCTGAATGTGTTAGGAACACGGAGTTGAGCGGCAGCTGATGTTTTAGGGAAGAGGAGGCCGAGCTGTTGTGGTTGGCAGCAGCAGCGACTGAGTAAGCTGAGGTTAGGCGGGATATAAACATTGCTCTGTAAGCCAGTTCCTTTTGATTCAGAGAACCCCCATGTTTAGCCTGGCACTAAGGATCAGGATCCTGGCCTTTTAACCCATCTCCATGCACAGAAACTTCTCTGATTTGATCTCAATCAGCCAATGAAGAAGTATTTGAGAGAATTCTATTTTGCGTGTTTATTCATTTTCATTTCAAATTGTCCCCACCCAAAATGCTGAGCGGAGGAAGTCATAATGTCTTTAAAATCTCATATTATTTAAATCCATACTTAAACTGAAAAACATAGTTACCTTCCGTTTCATTGACTTTAATGAGAGCTCAGAGGGAGATTTTCACATGCATTTTCATCAATGCTGACCTTTTTCATCAGCAATTTGAGAGGCATTGCTGTAAAAGGAGATGGAAGTATTTGCCTGGTCCAGGAAGTATTACCCTCATTTGCCCTCATGTTCACTATGACCCCTGGGGAGACCCAGGTTCAAATCCTCTTTATGCCATGGAACCTCTCTGGGTGACCTTGGACCAGTCACGGTATCTCAGCCTAACCTACCTCACAGGATTGTTGTGGGGATAAAATGGAGAAGAGGAGAATGTTATAAGCCACTTTGTGTCCCCATTGGAGAGAAAGGTGCGGTATAAATGAAGTAAATAAGTAAATAATAATAATCAGTTAACATTTCCTTTAACCACTTCCAGGAAACATAGCAGTCATCAAGGATGACCTATTTCTCTGACCTGAAGGAGATCCTCCTCCTTCCATCTTTACTTCCTTGCTTCCTCACATTTAAAAGCAGCATCACATGCCCAGCATACCAGTTCCCAAACTATCATGACTTTCCTTTTTCTCATGAGAGTTCAACCACCATTTCTGGTTGCCTGTTACAAGGACTACCAAAATGGTAGCCAAACTCTTGCATGAGGCTGTCATCTTGTGAGGGTTTCAGAGAAGCACTACAGGGCATGTGTGCTGTTTTTGAAGAGAGCTGACAATTAAGAAGTGAGAAGAATTGCCTCTTCTGGATCCTGAGGGCAGGGTGGCAGCAACAGTGAGGTGAAGGGGGAGTACTGCTAGAGTTGCCAGGTCCCCAACACCCCACCCTGCCCAGGGCAGGAGTTCTGGGGCCCAGCTCCTACCTTTAGCTTTTCCTTTCCGTGCGTGTGCGGCAGTGCGCTGTGCCACTCGGGGCATGCCCCAGGAGGCATGTTTCCCCCTCTGGCCAGGTAAGTGGGGGTGTAGGGGTAGAGGATGGGAGTGGAGGATCCCTGCCCCCAGTGGGGGACTGGCATTCTTAGGCACTGCCCTGCCTCAGGTGGTACAGAACCTTCAGCCAGCACTGAACTGATCAACCATCACGAAGCGGCAAGACTGCAAAATGGGCCTGCCAGTATCTTCTGCTACACTGGTGGTGGGGCAGCATTCCCTTCCAGCATCTGGCCCTAGTTGCTGCTGCCTCAGTAGAGCAAACCAGAAGATCCAATCAGAAGTCATATTCCTGTGAACAATAGTAATACGCCTGGCAACATTTAAAGACAACACAACAAAATCCCATGCAATACCATACCTCTAAACAAAATGAAGAGCGTTCGTATTCTTGCTTAAGAAAACTAATGTCAGCATATCCAGATCCTAAATCTTTGCATGGTGCAGTCAAATTAATGAAGCTCAGCACCGCCTAGTCAGTCAACGGTCAGGCATAATTTACTACTTTGGTAAGCGAAGGCTGTGAAAACTGGCTATCCAGATGGGTCAGAAATCTTTTTCTCTTGGCTGTGATCAAGCACAGGGCAAGATTCCATAGGCACTAATTGCCAAAGTACATCGGATAAAAGCTTAGATGATGGTGACATGTTTTCTTTAAATTGTTTATTTGGGGGACTATTGCTCTTCAAGAAAAAGCCGTACAATGTGAAATGGATCATTGATCAGATCAATCCCTTTTGGGGTGTGTGTGTTTTTCCTTCTTCTTGATAATCATGTTTGGCATTTGAACAGCTTGCAAATTGAAACTAAATACACTTACATGACGTGTGATTTTATTGTTTCGGCACATCTGGAAGCTGTAATCTAGCGACACTGTTGTGTCATGCAAATTGATACTAACTGAGAACTTTACTAGGACAATCCTGATTGTCATATGCATATTCTAGACACATACTCACATGTAAATAGATCTACTGTGTTCATAAATCTAAATAAAATATGCCACAATGTAAGCTTTCTTAGCTATTTGTTGGAATCACTCATATGAAAGTCAATCTTAAATCTGATCCCTGCCAGGAAGAGGGGGAGAGAGAAAGCGCCAGTTTTCACAGTCTTTCCAAAGCTCTACAAGTAATAACTAACACCTGACAATTAGGGCCAAACTCCTATGTTCCAAAAACAAAACAGTCCATTTCACAACTGGATTAAGACAGTTAAGTGATAACAATGTAGAGCATCTGGATGCCATTGGAAAAGCAAAGAGCTGTAAGATGACTTTGAATGCACAATGACATTATATGAAAGAGTTTTAGCCTATGTGTTGCTTGGCATATGCAAACTGCAAACCTTACTATGAATTGTCATAAGTTTCAGACAGTGGGAATCTGCAGTGTCTCTGGATAGGAACGTAAGGGCACATGGGCCTGGCTGGGGCAGAGAACTAGGCCTACTTTCCTACCCACATCTCCAGTACTGTGTTGCTGCCTCTTCACTTCTAGATGGCTAAAGGCAAAAGCAACCCAACACATGAGAGAGTCAGTTTGGTGTAGTGGTTAAGAGTGACAGGACTCTAATCTGGAGAACCAGGTTTGGTTCCCCGCTCCTCCACTTGAAGCCAGCTGGGTGACTTTGGGTCAGTCACAGCTTCTTGGAGCTCTCTCCGCCCCACCCACCTCACAGGGTGATTGTTGTGAGGATAATAATAACTCACTTTGTAAACCACTCTGAGCAGGCATTAAGTTGTCCTGAAGGGCGGTATATAAATTGAATGTCGTTGTTGTTGTTATATGTAGTGTAGTGTCCCTGTCCCATCTGATACTTTCAACTTGACTTATGGCACATTTGCTATTGGGGTGTCCCTATTTCCCCACTTTATTCTTGTATTTTTTACTTCTTATTGTTCTGAGAATTTGTTTTGTTTAGCCTTCCACTTTTCCTGAATCCTGTTTTAACGAAGAGAGTTTCTAAGATTGGTTCTGGAACTGGAGCATTCACAATTTGCTTCAGGTTTTAGTTGCTTCAGTTCATTGGAATTTCCCTTCCTTGCTATGATGCTGATGTACCTGTGCATTGATAAAACAATGCTTGGAAAACGCACCCCTGGTGCAATTGTATAAATATTCCTTTTGTGGATATTTTATTCATGAAAATAGGTTCGTCTAAATATTGCTAGCCCTGACCTGGATGGCCCAGGAAAACCTGACCTTGTCAGATTGCAGAAACTAAGTAGGGTCTGCCTTTGTTATTCATTGGATGGGAGACCTCCAACGAAGACCAGGGTTGCAGAAGCAGGCAATGGCAAACCACCTCTGTTAGTCTCTTGTCATGAAAACTCCACAAGGGGTCACCATAAGTCAGCTATTACTTGAGGGCACTCTCCACCACTAAATATTGCTAAAACACCCCACAAAAAGAATCTTGATGAAATGTTATATTAAGCAATTACATTAAGATTGCTTTTTTGCAGCGGTTATACACATGTGCATGGGTTCGATAAAGAGGAGGGGGGAAATGAATTAATTGTAAGAACAAAAATCTGTACAAGTTCAGCACTCTCTGCAAAATTCAGAAATTAAAATGGAAACAATGGACGATTCATGTATTCCATTTACAAAACAAGACTGGATGGTTAGCAGCTTCCAAATCCAGGGAGAAATTTGGATGAGGAAAAATGTGAAATCATCCCCATTGGCCATCCACTTCTGATTTTCTTTGTTCCACCAACCCCTACCGCGTAGTTAGCTGTTCACTTGTTTGACACAATTGGGACTGTTTTCTAAACATATTCCTCAATCAAATATTTAAGATGGAAGATGAATTTTGATTATGCTTCAGAACAAACCAAACCAAATGCTGAAAGAGCTGTGTCCACAGCGCAAACCAGGTCAGATTCCAACTTTGTCGGTGAGGACAAAAACGCCACCAGCAGAAAGTTGATATCAACTGTGCTGGGAACTTAGAAACAAACCATTTAAGGTCTAAAACGCACCTGTATTTTTACTGTTGCAGCCAAACTTCTGAGCAACTACTTAAGAGTTGCTGCAGAATTAGAGCCAAAAAGGCCTAGAGTGGTGGCATTTCCTGACATTTCCAAGTAGGAAAAGGTCAACCAAAGCAGGATTAAGGAAACTATTTCTTTTCACGACATTATGCTGTGAAAATTAAAGAAACATTTTCTCTTCTGCCATTCCATGTATGGCATCTAAATGCGAAGCCCTCACCCCGCTCAACTCCAGTAGTGTACAAGATGAAAGCCCAGCTTCACAGATATGTTCTATTCTGCTTTGCTGAAATGTACCTTCTCCCTCAGTCCCTCAACACTGGAAGAAAAAGGCCAGCACTACCCATTGGATGACAGACATGAAGATGAGATAGCAATATTGTTCTATCATCTATCTATGAGGAACTCTAGAATGCATTTAGACTTGTGATTAAAAATCCCTCCTAGAACTTGGGTCTCTCTCTTCAAAGTATTTGTGATCACAAACCTGAAGGAACCATTGAGATGGCACATGGCAGCCCAACAGGCCGCACCAGACAGTAATATGAAATTGGTGGTGCAGTTGACTGTTAAAAGGGTTTGTATGCCAAGAGACATCTGTCCGTGCCTCTGTACAGCAAAGGGTATATAACAGTTTTAAGGGAACAAAATTTCAATCACACAGTCATGAGTCTACTCTGCATTGAGAAGCTAGTACTTACTGGTTGTGAGGAAAAGATAGTAATCTCAAACTACAGCAACAAGCTCACCTGCCTCTAGGCCAGTGCAGAAGAGCAAATGTGTCCTTCAGCATGTGGTAAACTCATAGGAAATGAATGTTCATTACACTAAATTGTGTAACAAAGCCATTTGTTTGATTGTCTCTAATGACAAAAGTGGATTAGATGTATGTTTTCCTGGAAGTCCCATTATGTTGTACCAGATGCTCAGCGATGAATGTTTTGCCAGAAGTCTCTCATGTCTTGCCAATACTTTATACCTGTATGTTTCTGCCACTTTCACCACTGATGGCTCCATTTTCTACTAAAATCACCATTCAGCGCATAATGAGGTGAGTGGAAAAATGAACTCACTTTATCACATACTGAAAAGTAATCTGTATGAATGACAAAGTTTTCAAAAGACTGCCACATTCATGTGACTTTCATGAGATCACCACATGAGTTCTTACAGACAATGGATCAAATCCCTGGTAAACAAAAAAGAGCCCAAAGAGACCATGTTTCTCCCGCTGAACTCCAAACTTCAGGTGTAGATGGCCAGGTAAGTAGCAGAGTTCACATGACAGAACAATGTATGAGACCCAGTTTGGTGTAGTGGTTAAGAGCATGGGAGTCTAATCTGGAGAGCTGGGTTTCATTCCCCACTCCTCCACTTGAAGCCAGCTGGGTGACCTTGAGTCAGTCACAGCTCTCTGGAGCTCTCTCGGCCCCACCCACCTCACAGGGTGTTTATTGTGGGGATAATAATGACATACTTTGTAAACCGCTCTGAGTGGACATTAAGTTGTCCTGAGGGGCGGTATATAAATCGAATGTTATTATTATTGTTATATTATAAGGTCAATGGAAATTTTTTTCGAGCTGAGTGCTAAAGCACCAAGCTAGAACAGATGATCCAGAATACATATGTCCTTAATACTTACACTTTACTCGATACAAACCAGTTATTTCTTGACACCTGTGCAGGTCTATCCACTAAAACAATCTATTCACTAAAACAGCTTGGATGGCAGAGTAACGGAGTAGATCACTTAGGCTGCAGAGAAAATGAGAGGAGTTCTCTCTCTCCTCTTTTGTGATGGGGAGATCAGAAGCTGATCTTGTCTGATTTCCAACTTCAAACACAGCTATTTTTCTGAGGGTGGTGGTATCAGAAGCCAACTCACAGCAGATCCCCCAATCGTCTGTGAGTCAACTTCTGACCAAAAGGCAGCTGCACAGCTGTTTGGCAGCTTTTTGAGTTAATCGATGTAAGCTGAACATACCCTTGATTGGCTCCTAGTCTGGCTGTGAGTGTCAAACGGTATATTCTACTGCTGAGCAGATTTGCTGTGAAATTTGTGGCATCCCTAGATTTGAGGAGACTCCCAGGGGTTGTTGCTTGAGAACACATAGCTCAGTCTTTGGAATAGTCCCCACAATTTCTAAATCTGGTTTCTCATAAATTTTCTCTGCCCTTTGCACTTTTTGGCAGACTTCAGTCCCTCAGAGAGGGTCCCTTTTATAACCTCTGCGTAATTTACGTGTCTTACTATGGAGACTGGCTGAGCAGGAGAAAAGGGAGTTTGGTGCAGACCCTAAAAAGGGACCCTCAGCCACAATCACTAGCCCATTTTAATGCATGCAGTGATCTAAAGACTTAACTGGGTTAACTCCAGGAAGTCCTGAGCCAGTCACTATTTCCAGGAACAGAACCCAGAATTAATACAGTAGGAAAAATACATCTAAGAAGTCCAGCTCTTTCTTTTTTCGCTAACTAAAATAAACATTTTTCTAACCTGTATTGTTTCTGGCTCCTTTTTCTTCTCAACCTCTTACTACAGTTTACTTCAAAGTTCCTCGCTGGGTGTTTGGCAGCTCCAGCCTGATCCATGGTGTGACCCGGCAATACGCAGCATCCACAGCACACTGTATAATGCTCTGTAAAGTTCAGCTTTTATTGGAAGTGAAGTTGCATAAATAAACACTCTTACCTTAATGTGCAGTAAAACAGTCTGAGTTGCAAATGTGCTACAGGTTTTGTGCAGATTAGCATATGCCGGAGAATCGAAAAGAAAAAACACAGATGGGCACCAAAGCTGGCTGTGATTCTTCCTGACTGTTATCCATCTTAGAGATTGTTTGGTCATCGCCAAACGTTGCTTGATTTTCTTACATGCCCAATTCTATAGCTTTGCTTAGTTTGCACAGGTGTTGACATTCAAAGAAATGCCCTCAGCCAGATCAGCCTGGGGGTCCCAAGGTAACTGCCATAACTGAGTGTGATGTAGCATTTAGAAGGTCAGGCTAGGATCTAGTTTGAATTCCCACTAATGCCATGAAAGCTCAGTAGATAACCTTGGGCCACAGTCACTCTCTCTCAGCTTGAGCTACCTTATGGGACTGTTTTTGTGAAGATAATCAATGACAATAAGATAAAACAAATTAAAGGCACTACCTCCAAAATAATAAAAGCCCTTAATTCATAAGACTACAATAAAAATAGTTAAACAATTCTTGCAGATATTGTTATAATCAAAATGATTACAAAATATTAATAACCAGAACACAGCCCACATAACATCTTTAATTAGGACCATCTAAATGACACACAACAGTGTATGAGCTTTCCTTTCATTAGAACTCAGGCTGGATGTTACAATTTTTAAAAAAAGGTTTAAGCAGGGTGGAGGGAATCCTTAGGATGTGATGGTGAGTCCTGGTCAAGTCTACCTCATCTTCAAATGACGCTGGCTTTACGTTGCACCCAGATCTTTTGTGCAAGAGGCAATAGATCAGTGAAATTCTGTAGGCATTAACAAATCCTAACAATGGTTGTTGTGGATTTTCCGGGCTATATCGCTGTGGTCTTGGCATTGTAGTTCCTGACATTTTGCCAGCAGCTGTGACTGGCATCTTCAGAGGTGTAGCACCAAAAGACAGAGATCTCTCAGTGTCACAGTGTGGAAAAGAAGTTGGCAGGTAATTTATATCTACTCAGGAAGGTAGGGTTGGGCTGAGTCATCCTGTAAGAGTTTCCCAGGGTGTGGAATGCTAATGGAGGAAGGCTTCACTGTATCCTGAGGAGGTTCTTTTGCATGTGGATTGGTGCTTGATATGCTAATCTTCTTTGCAGGGCTATTGTCGGGTATAGAGTATTTAGTTAGCCTGGTGTTTTTCAGGACTGGAAACCATGCTCTATTCATTCTTAAGGTCTCTTCTTTCCTGTTGAAATTGTGTTTATGCTTATGAATTTCAATGGCTTCCCTGTGCAATCTGACAAAGTAGTTGGAAGTGTTGTCCAGTATTTTAGTGTCCTGGAATAGGATACTGTGTCCTGTTTGAGTTAGGCTATGTTCAGCCACTGCTGATTTTTCTGGATGGCCGAGTCTGCAGTGTCTTTCATGTTCTTTTATTCTTGTCTAGATGCTACGCTGTGTGGTCCCGATATAAACTTGTCCACAGCTGCAGGGTATGCGGTATACTCCTGCAGAGGTGAGGGGGTCTCTACTGTCTTTTGCTGATCGTACTGTCTTTTGCTCACACAGATCGGTACTTACACAAAAACTCCAATCACCACCCTTGACAGAAAAGAGGCATAATAAAAACATTAGTAGACCATGCAAGACGGATATGTGAACCACACTATCTCAACAAGGAAACTAATCATCTAAACCACGCACTTCAAGTAAATGGCTACTCCAGAAATGAAATCAGAAGAGCAATTAAACCAAGGTAAATCAAACAACCAAGGAAAAACAGTCTCCCACAGGAAAAGTGCTTTTGCCATATATCAAAGGAATCACTGATCAGATGGGAAAGCTTATGAAAAAGCACAACCTTCAAGCAGTATTCAGACCCATCAGAAAAATACAACAGATGCTACGATGCTACAGATGTTTTTGGTGCTACACCTCTGAAGATGCCAGTCACAGCTGCTGGCAAAATGTCAAGAACTACAATGCCAAGACCACGGCTATATAGCCCGGAAAATCCACAACAACCATTGATCTCCGGCCGTGAAAGCCTTTGACAATACAAGGAAGGAAGGGATCAACAGTAGACATTGGAAATAATTTGGGATCAATGTCCATAATATATAATTTGTTTAAAACTGTATAATAGGTAGCTGCCACACAGAAATCTAAAATCATTTATGGGCCACAAAGTTTAAAGTGAGCCTTTTAAACCTAACTCCCAAGTTCTGCATCCTGGACACTCTAAAACATTAATGTTTCAGTAGCAAAGGGTATGAGACTTTGAAAGATGTTCAGAAGCTCTTCCAAAGGGTAGTGTTCAGATTTTCATTCACAGCAGCCTTTTTAAAAAAAGGAAATATAAAACTTTAAAATTATAATTTAATTAAAAACAACTTTATACAATTATAAAATTTAATTATCAAAAAATAATTAGTAACATATATCATAGAACAGTGCTGTAAGGTTTTTTGGTTTTGAGAAGAATGAGGAAGAACTATGATCTACCTACTGTGTCTTGGTGATTCTTTCTTTTTATTTTAAATACTTATTTGCCTCCCGCTTTTCATATACACATGGCATCCTTAAATGGTCATCTAATTCTTGCTGAATCTGTTCCATCTTCCTGTTATTTTTGTTTAGGTAAAACATTTTTAATAGTTTCAGAAAACATAAAAAGACAAAAAAAACACGAGAATAATGCTTACACTAATAGAAGCCTCTTCTTTCCAATTTCACTCTTTTCAACTGCATTTATTCCAAACTAACGCATTAAGTTAAGGGTACTTCTCTAGTTTAATTGCTCTTCTGCTACAGAAAATGCTGCTTTCATCAGGTCAGCTCAGGCATTCTGATAAGTGGCTCTTTGTAGTCTCTCCCAAATCATTTAGCATTTCTAAGTCAAATATTTGTGGCAGAATACTTCATCCACATGCATCGCCATATACACAGGAAAATGCTTTGCATTTCTGAGGCAATTTTATGCTCCTACTGAGATGTTGCAATGTCACGGCTGAAACATTTGAGAGAGGCAGACCAGAGGTGCACAACCTCTCCAATTGTCAAACTGTATGATTGACTGCAGCAGAAAATTCCCTCAAATATGAAAACGAAGCAAAGCAAAAACATACTGAAGAATACAGAGCCAAGGAATCACAGATACAGCTGCTTTTTCCTTCCATCTTCTGTTTCAAGGCCATCTCGACAGTTAAGGATTTCATTAATGACTTAAAGGAAATATTGCAGAATTACACATTCAAGATGTTAGTGGAAAAACTACACCATAGTTCTCCTTCTCTCTCTAGCATATTGAAAACAAGAGGTTGTTTTAAATTACTGTTCACAAAATGATCATATTTCCAAATGTTAGCTAGAGAACGTGTGTGTATTGTGTAATGTATGAAATAAATGAGAATGCAATTTTATACAAAGCTGGGTTTTGATCCAGAGAAAACAGCATCTTCATTACAACCTTAATTTATTTGAACAACTCAGAGAACATCCTACGCATTTAGAGGATTAGAAATTCAGATATACATATATTATACTAAGAATGCTTCCAGACTCTGATACAAAGACAGTTCTTTGTGTTTGTGAAAATCATTGTTGTTTAAGTGGCAGTTAAGCTGTTCAGTGGAACTAAAGTATGGTTCACTGTCACCGTATTGAGGCTTTAGAAGTTTGATGGGTAAATCTTTATTGTCAGATGGAGAAAGTGAGGGGAAGCAGGTTTTTTTGCAATAAAGTCCACACAGATTAGAAGGATCTACCATGGGAGGGGAACGTTTGCCATGCCTAAACTGAGGTGGTAGCTCTGAATGGCCTCTACAAGGAAATAAGATCGAGACAAATGTTCTGAATGTATTAGTAGAAGCTCCAATTATACTAGCTGCTAAATGGAAATGAAAAATGTTACACACACAAAAGGAATGGGTTGATATCTTACAGAGACAGAGGAGATGACAATTATAATTGATTCATAAAACCAGGGCCGTTCCCACACAGCTTACCTGAACCCGGAACGCTGCGCAGCATGCCGAAAAAAACGCAGAAGATCACGTTTTCTCTCGCGAGTTTAGCGCGATGATGCACAACATCGCGCAAAACTCGCAAGAGAAAACGCGATTTTCTGCAGGTTTTTTTGCATGCTGCGCAGCGTTCCAGGTTCAGGTAAGCCGTGTGGGAACGGCCCAGGTTATATATTTTAATAGTTTTAGTACCATTGCTAGAAGGTTAAGATTCGAGTCCAGTAGTACCTTAGGAACCAACTAGATTTCCAGGTTGTGAGCCTTCACTTTGACTCTCGAAAACTCACACCCTGGAAATCTAGTTGGCTCCTAAGGTGTTAGTGGATCTTGTTTTTCTACTACAGACCAACACATCTACTCCCCTGAAACTCTTGCTAGAAGATTGTTAGATGTTGGAACTTTAGGTAGTACTTTTCATTGCTGTGTTTGCTGTATACACTATACGGTTGTACGGTTTCCCTAATTTTGTTATTGAATTTTATTTTATTGTTTGCTGTATGTATTATACAATTTTATTGTTTAGTGTGCTGCTTTAACTGTATTGTTTTAAATTGCATAATCTGTGTTGAGCCTCAGTGAGAAAAGTAGAGTAGGGTAGTTTCCACAGGGGGACGGGCTTGTGTGGTTTCCCCAATGCTGGTGTGGCTACTGGTAAAGTGCGATAGCAATAGGGTTTAAAAGAAAGCTGGAGATTCAGAGAACTTGTTGCATGTATTATTACCAGGGCTTTTTTCCAGCGGGAATGCGGTGGAATGGAGTTCTGGCACCTCTGGAAAACGGTCACATGGCCGGTCACATGGCCTGATCTCCAGACAGAGCAGAGTTTAGATTGCCCTCCGCGCAGCAGCAGTGCGGAGGGCAATCAAAACTCCCCTCTGTCTGGAGATCAGGGGGCGGGGCCACCAGCCATGTGACCGTTTTCACCAAGGGCGATTTAAACTTTTAAAAACTCCCCCCTTGTTCCAGCTGACCCAAAGTGACGTCATTGTGTGGTCCTGAGTTCCACCACCTCTTTTCCCAGCAAAAAAGCCCTGATTATTACAATGGTACATTGATGTAACAATACTCTAGTGCAAGGTTTTTTTTTAATTTAAAAACCTGGGGTGGGCATAAGGGAATAGCTGCTGCAGGAACAGTGTCAGGGAAAATGCATGCCGTTTGGGTGGGATGATTTGAGTGTTTCAACCCACGAATCAGCCATCCAAGCTTTATTTAGATCTTTCCAAAACTGCAGAGGAAAGCAGGTTTGAAAAAGATTGGAGAAAAGCTAGGGAAACTCAGGATGGTGCATGAAGGCACCATGATGTTGTGGAGAAGCAGGAAAAAAACCCTGCTTCCCAACAGCATTGAATCTAGGTCAGATAACTCATGTAGAAATGGTTGAAAGGAAATAAGTAGCTAAACAAACCAATAAGTAAAGTTATGACTCCCAAATGATCTATTTTTGATTTTGGACTAATGTTGAGATATATATCTCATCATTTTGACCTCAAGCTAGTTCTTGCTGAACTCAAGAGGAGCAGAGCCTAACATATTGTTCACTATAGTATGCTCGTGAATATCGCTGAGAATGCATTCTTTCACATTATCATGAAATCTGAAAATTTGGTTCCTAGAAATGATGAAGAGTGTTTAGAATTGTCACATTTTGCAGACAGGCGTCCAGCTGTGCGGGTTAACCCACAACACATGAGAACACGCCCTTTTCAACAACAAATCGGGGCATGTCAACAAAAGCGCATAAATCAGAGCACTGAGCTAATTAGTAAGTGCACAAATATTCACGTAAATAAAAACAGATTTGGAAAATAAGTCTTTTAGTTGTTGTTCTCTGAAACAGGAAGGAAAGAATTTAAATTAATACTGCAGACAGGCAATACGTGATATAACAAATACGGAGGGAACCAGTGGTGGGTAGCATAAAATCTGCAGATGGTTCACTCAACTGTTCTTGGACGGTCAACAACCCATCATTATTTTACTGGTTCAACCAGCAAAATTGTGTTCCAACAACTAACCAGTCTGCTAGTATATTTCATAGTTAACCTAGAAAAGATCTTTTGGGCTTTTCTGCAAACTTTTCATATGGTTAATGAATGAGTTCACAAACTTTAAAAAAAACACTTGATGCTTCTCAATACAAGTAGCTACAAAAACTTCAGTAAATGATAGGCAGTGTGTTAGAGGATGCATCCCCCGTTCTCTCACATGGGAGAAAATGCCTCTTCTAAATGACATTTATTTATTTATTTATTTATTTTATCGTATTTATATTCCGCCCTCCCCACAAGAAGGCTCAGGGCGGATAACAACATTAAAACATTTAAAACATTCCATTAAACATTAAACATAAAACAATTAAAACATTGTATAAAGATTAAAAATAGCAGCACATCAGTAAAATGTACTTCTGTCCTATTGAGCCGTGTCACTGATCCCAGGTCCCTAGGGCCAGGGGGGTGGGGTCAGGAACAAAACACGCTTCTGGGGAACGAAGGGAGAACATGCCACTAGTTCTGGCTAGCTAACCCTAACCTAAGAAAGCAAGGGAACAAAGTTCCAGCAGTACAGGGAGTTAATCAAGAAATCAGTTCTGCAAGGTAGGGCACCTGCAGGCTCAGTCCCACAAAAACAGTTAATTGGTAGCTAGACCAAGAAGGCCAGGACCCTGGATTCAAATCCAGAGCCAGTGTGGTGCAGTGGTTACAGCAACAGACTAGGATTTGGGAGAACCAGGTTTAAAACCCCTGTCTTACATGGAAGCTTCGGACTGTCACACAGTCTCAGCTAACCTACCTCACAGGGTTGTTGTGAGGCTAAAATGGAGGTTAAGAGAATTATGTAAGTCACCTTCAGTCCCCACTGGGGAGACGATAGGATATAAATGAAGTTAATAAACTATTTTACTCACATGCAAATGTATGCATATTTCATTTTTAATTTTTAATTAAATGTTTA
This sequence comes from Eublepharis macularius, assembly GCF_028583425.1. Lineage (NCBI taxonomy): Eukaryota > Metazoa > Chordata > Lepidosauria > Squamata > Eublepharidae > Eublepharis > Eublepharis macularius. The sequence goes on along the minus strand of NC_072800.1, from coordinate 71,223,180 downwards.
TTGAAACATCTTTAAAATATTACAAATCAACAAATGCTAATACGCAAACAACACCTCAGTAACAAAAATATTAGCCTCTTGACAATGGTGATGCTGCTGAAATTGTGTGTGGGGGGGGGGTTGCTTCTAATAGCTTACTCAAGAGTTTAAGCCATCCATGGCTCACTACGGGCTAAGCCCTTGACTCCGTGCTCAAGTCATAATTCCTGCTGGTTCAGAGAACTGGGGCAGGACCTGAGCAAACCACAATTCCATGCTACCTAATGGCTTGGTTCCAGATGGCCCTCAGCTTAAGCATAAGGTCAGGAGGGCCTCCACTATTTCCAGATATTTTAATCTGCTACAGGTCCTCCCCCTTTCACAAGTGAAAGTTTGTTTGGGAAAGAGGGAGCTGGTGGGGAATGCTGATATTCCAATTTTTTGGAGTCCTCTTGAGCAACAGTTCATACCCTCTTGCACAAGGGATCAAAGAACTGTGTGAACTTTTGTACAAAGACTTATGGAACAGCACTAGCAGCTTTTTTTTTCTGCACATGTCCCCTTGGATCTAGCAAAAGTTTCAGGATAATTACTGAATGGTATCTTTTATCATTGTTGTCTTTAATCTTTGCAATATTACTCATTCAATATAAACTCACATCACTACAAGTTTACCATAAATTCTGCATTTGTTTGAGTATATCTCCAAAAAGAACCCAGAATTTCCATGGAGTCTTTTGCTACTGATGCACTAATACAGAAATTCTCTTCGGAACTAAGGGATACTTTGATCCTTTCTTCCAGAGGTATGACAAGTGTACATTTGAAATTGGCATCTGCAAATCCTTTCCCCATTTGCTTTTATGCTCGTACTTTGAGATGTGATCTCCATCAAAACTGCATACTCACCAACAGGATTCCAGGTGTTACGAAAGCCACCAGATGTGATTTAGATTCCTGCCTAGTCTGGCTGGTGAAGGGAGAAAGTGTGGGGTTTATTGGGAAGGATGCTCCCTTAACAGATGAAGAATTTCCAAGACTTTTGGAGTGTTCTGCCTGTTGATTAACAAGCCTTCATTAGACAAGAGGATTTTGGCCAACTATAGACTAGTTTCTAAACTGCCCTTTGTAGAGAAAGTACTCAAGTGTGTGGCGGCAGAGCAATGCCAGATCTTTCTGGCTAAGTCATCTGCCTTTTCAATCTGCCTTCAGCCCTATCAAAGAAGTCTTGTTTGTTGCCGCTGTTCTTCCTTTTTTAAGAATATGACCCGGCATTGTTACCTTTCAGGCTACGCCAAAAAGAGTACAAACAAGGTTCCAAAGTCTCAAAATCCAGAGACAGAAATCCTGGGTTGGCACCAATCCAAGTGAGCAGGTCAAGAAGACAAAAGCAGGTAGCTGAAATCCTTCAGAAACCATATAGAGTCCAAAAGCAATGAGGACCCTTGTTTTATACGAACTGGCCTATTCCCAATCAGCCAATCAAGGACAGTGCACATACTCTCACCCAGGGCTTTTTTTCAGCTGGAACGTGGTGGAACGGAGTTCCGGAACCTCTTGAAAATGGTCACATGGCTGGTGGCCCTGCCCCCTGATCTCCAGTCAGAGAGGAGTTGAGATTGCCCTCTGCACCACTGAGTGGCGCAAAGGGCAATCTCAACTCCCCTCTGTCTGGAGATCAGGGGGCGGGGCCACCAGCCATGTGACCATTTTCGCCAAAGGCAATTTAAACTTTAAAAAACTCCCCCCTTGCTCCAGCTGACCCAAAGTGACGTCATTGTGCAGTCTTGAGTTCCACCACCTCTTTTCCCAGAAAAAAAGCCCTGGTTACATGGAAGAATTTCTTCACTGCATGATCTTAGTCAGTTAGGAATCCCAGTCAATGTGCTGAACAAGTGGTCTCCATCCAATCAGCTTTGGCTATGTGAGTACATCCCTAAGAACAAATGAGGCCTTCCCATTGCTGTTACTCTGAATGGAAAGAAAGAAGAAACACAAGGCAAACATTATTTCTTGTTACCCTGCACAGGTGGCTCCTTTTTTCACCAGGGGTGCACATTAAGTATTCCATCCTTAATTCATCTTTAGCTGTATATAGCAAATGCAAACGGAGAGTGCATTGCACAATAAAAATGACATCCAAAAATATGTCCATTGACCAGGTACATAAATTTGTCAGTTTCCCTGAAATAATTCACATTTTCAACATCGATATTAATTGCAAGGTTTTCTAAATTTTGTGAAGTTGCTCAAGTTTATCTTTTGCTGTATTTCATTCAGTAGGTAAAACTTCTATTCAGATTTTTTTTAAAAAAATCAAAGTATAAAACGGACTTAGTTAATTAATTTACATCCAAAACTAATTGCAACAAATGTCTTCTAAATTGTTAGCAAAGTATTAGGCCAATTAGCAAATTTAACTGATGAAGCCCCACCACTCTGAGTGCCTAGAAGAGCAATATATGACCTCAGTTATTATCAGGGCTCATTTTGAGGGGGAATGTGCAGGAACGCCGGCAGTTCGCCAAAGAGGTCACATGTCAGGTCGGTGGCCCTGCCCACCTGACTCTCAGCCATTTGGGGCCTGTTTTGGCCTGGATTGGGGCCGAAATGGCCCGGATTGGGCCTCTTATGGGTGGTGGATCACTCTCCTGTTCAGCAGTGGCCCGAACCTGACCATGTTGGGCCCCTTTTTGGCCATTTTCAGCCCCTTTTTGCCATTTTGGGCTCAATTTCAGCCCTGAATGGCCAGGATTGGATCCAAAACAGCCAGGATAGGTGATGTCATGGGGTGTGGCATATGCAAATCAGTTATGCTAATGACACATTTCTGGTGATGTCAAGGGCGTGGCATATGCTAATGAGTTCCTCCAGCTCTTTTTCTATGAAATGACCCCTGGTTATTCGTTATTATTATATGTTATAGGCTTCAATAAGTATTGGCTGCAAGAAATTATTGCAGCCCTTTAACCAATTCTATTTTTTGTAAAAGGAAAGGAAAAGGGGAGAGGAAGTTTTGATTACTGTTGAAGTATGTCAATTAATCCATTAATTCACTCAGGTAATCAATTAATATAGCTCAGTTTGCATATAGCTTTCAGCTAGATCAAACGCTGTTTATGGTGGACAGTTTAAGCAGCTTAGTTTTTATAAAATTGTTAAATTATCATGTTCTTTATCAAATGACAGATCTATTGACTCTAAGGATGCTCCAACACCAACAGGTTCCAATTGTGTCCAGTTGCAATCAGGCAGCCGATTTTTCGCTGCGTTCACACAACACATTAGTGGCTGACTATAAGGTTGCTGTGCTCCTTCCCACACAGCACAGTACAGTACCATTGCGCAGTTAAAACACAAAGCCAAATCAATCATCAAGCATGTAATTGGCTGGAAAATCAAGGCTCCCCCCCCCACATCCATTCATTGTATACCTTAGCAACAGTAATGGCTGCCAATCTGTTTGGATTGTGTGTTGTTTATGAATTTATGTATTTATTTAAAACATTTATTCATGTGTGCATGATTTTCACGTGTGAATGATTGTTTATCGCACAGTGGGAGTTGTCGTTCCCCCCCACCCCTCAGGTATTTTTTTATCACATCCAAAAAATAAATAACATGCTGCAGCTCAGCAAGAAACACTGCCCACAAAAGTAAAAGAATATTTTGAAAGCAAGTACATGGGAAAAAACAACTGCTGTGCTTTATTATAATGGAGAATGGACTGTTTTTCAAAAGCTTTTCCTTGTACTTCCTAGTTTCTACTAGGCAGCCAATTGCATCATGAGCAAAGACTGCTCCAGACTGCTACCTTGATATGCTCAAGCAACTAAAAGTTAGCAAGCACAGCTAGTGTGCAGCTGCAAACTGGCTCACTTGTTCAGGTCCCTTGCCACCAAACCAAGCATAACTGGAAATCAGCTCACCTCCATCACAGCCATCATGCTAGGTTAATTTTACTATCACATGCCTGTGCAATGGAATTCATGACATTCCTAACTGACCTCTTCTAAACCTCTCAGATTCTACCAGGCTTTCATCCATCAGGCTTTGTCCTAGTTCTGTCCCTAACCAACTACTCTCCACCATGGCCGTATCTCTGGCATACAGATGCTTCCATGACCCACCAGTTTCTGATCTACCTCTACCCATCAAACCAGTATTTTTGAAATCTATACTTGTCCAGCCTGTGTTTTTGCCAATAGGAGATGGAAATAATAAAGACTGTAAAAGTTTCCATATTGGTGAGATCAGTGGCTCAGTTAACTCAGCACCTTGTGTTTATTGTCGCAAATTTGTTTCAAGGAGATGACTTAAAAGGTTCCTTCTAAGGTGTTCTCTGTCCTCTGATGTTAATCCTCATCAACTAATGATCAAAGGTGGACCATAGGTTTCGGAAGATAACTGGCTATCATGGCCATAATATTCACTTCAGTTAATCGCTCTCTCTCTCTCAACCTAATCTTCCTCAGGTAAAATTTTTTTTGCAAGATGGAGTCCTTCCATATTAGCACCTTCTTGCTAGCCACATTGCTCATTTTTAAAAATGCTTTTTTTACTTGTAAAGAAAAAAAAAGTGGAACCTTAAAAGAACAGCAGATTTATTTCAGCATAAGCTTTTGTGCACTGGATCCCTTTCATCAGATGCGTGACGTGAAACCACAAAGATATATACAGGGAAACTATTCTGGACTCTGGGGTTCAAGGGCCATGAATTGGTGGAATAAGCTATGACATTTCTATGCAAAACACAAATATACACACTAGAAACACAGTAACCATTCACAGACATTGTCTTTGGGTATATGTCAGGACTGTGTCCCAACCATAATTGTGTGTTTAATGTGGCCATTCCTTATACGAAGCACGTCTTGCGAGTACATTCTCTTCAACGCTCAAAGCTGATTAGTAGCCAGTTGGCTATCACTGTTCCTTGTCCCACCCCATCCCCACTGACTGATGGCAATGCCAGTTCCTTTTGCTTTTCTTCAGCTAAATTACTGTTATTTTGTTATTAAATATCTGCCATTTGAAACATGCACAATCCCTCCCCCCTACCCAGCCGCCTCTAAATATCAACATGGAGTTTCAACTCTGCCCTATTTAAAGCACAAATAAAAGCCATCCCATGTCCGGGCGAAACGACATGAGGATTTAGAACAAAGACAGGATTGCTTAGGCTGTTCATTTGTATGCAGAGGACCTGACAGCTCTTCCAGCTCCTAGCAATTTCACACCAATGCCAAGGCTTGAGGTCTGGGAATAAACCAAACGCTTTGAATACAGTCCTCACTTGAAAATGAGCAAGGGAGCTGGGTCGGTTCTTGGTATGCAAGATTGCACCATCACAAGGGAATTTCCTCCACATTTATGTTTATGCTGGAAGTGCATCTGAGGCCAACCATCTCTGTGATGGATGGGACATTTGTCCAGGAATTGGCTTGTGGGGCTCCAATCCAGAGAAAGTTTGCAATACTTAGAGCCCTTTGAAATCAATACGACAAGTTTAGTCCAACTCATTGAACAGAGCAGGCTGCAACTCTAGGCACCCTTACGTGGAAGTCATCTCCATTGAATTCAGTGGGACTGACTGAATAGTAAACATGCCTGGGATTGAGCTGCTAGAAAAAGCTAACTTTCGCTAGACCTATATGTGTTGGTCCATCTAGAAAGCAGGCAGAACTTTAGCCTTCCATGGGAACAGGTAAGAGGAAGAAAGGGCCCTCCATGATCCAGAAAAGGGAGGAATGGGAGAGGTACAGATTCAGTTTTTGCAAAGTTTAAGTACAAAGGGGAAAGAGGTAAACTTTACTGTGTGACAAGGGGCTCCAAGTGGACCAGTAGCTTGGAGATCATTATCATGATTTGGTCTATTATGTCTTTTTGGATATTAAATATATATTTTCCATACCATGAGAGTGGAGGGGGGGGGGGTATGCAATCCTAAGCAGAGTTACTCCAATATGGAGTAACTCTGCTTAGGAGTGCACTGTTTGTGTAGGTAAAGAATGTTGAGTGTTTGCACCAGGCCCATGAAACAGATGATTGGTCATCAGTCTAATAATTGAGCCCTCAAGACAAGATCATCCATCTCAGATATAGCAACTCCCCCTCAGGGCACACATATTGCAATGGCAAAGAGGGATCCCAGCAGGGTGGAGAGGATTTCAGCGCCATGTCTGGAAACATTTATCCTCCACTTTGTATAACTTCATCTCACAGATGCTGAGAATGAGCAGCCGGAGCAGTTGTCTTCAATTACAGGTCAAGTTGGAGAGACATGGAGAGTAACAAGCACTATGGGAAAGCCTGCCAGCTTCTGGAAGATTCCGTGTTGATCCAGAGGTTCCTGAAATAGCCAAGCTTTCTAAGGAAACCCTAGGCTTTGTATATGTCAGAGTAAGTTACAAGTGCAAAAAACCTAATCTCTCCCCAATGTGGCAGCCAGCTGTTGCGGGAAGCAACTATGCTGATGTTTATGGTGAACCAGAATTCTGGAAGGCTGCAGAAGTCCCAAAGAAACTAAATGTTCATATACCAATTTTTTTTTAATAAGTTACTCTTAAAACTGGAGACAAGCAATACTTTTTTAAAAAAAATCAACTCATTGCTGTTGCCTGGTTTCTGCATAGTCATCCCACCAGCATCCCTGTCCACAGATCTTGCAGGTATGTTTCAAAAACCTGCAACCTTGGTTGACCACAAACAACCATACCCTCCTCTCCAGCTCTTCTCTCCCTCCTTAATCATTTATTGAAGGCGGCAGTTCCGTTTTTCATGCAGCCAAGCACACGTGTGCACACAACGTTAAGTTTGCACACCCGGATAAATGAAAGCTCCAGGCCCCCACCTTCAGCTCTCTGGTCTGTCTCCAGCATACAAATGCCCTTTTGTCTCAAGCAGGATAGTTTCTGAAGTTCAGACATTTGTCAGTGTGTCAGGAAATAATAGCACCAGCAACTCAGAAAGAAAGTATACTAGTATTTTTCAAACTTTTGAACTTAACCCTCTTCTGAATCTTCCCTCTGCCACTGTTAGCTATGAGTTCAGCAGATGCAGACAGAACTCTTTTCATACAGCCACAGACATTATATATGCATGAGGATCTTTGGAGTGGGCCATTAACTCAACATTGGCAATAGAACAGGGCCACCTGAGGATCAAATGGCACATGAGACTCTCAGGAGCGTGTATAGTCTTTCCTCCAGTGTGTTGTCTTCTTCATCTTCACAAAAGACAGCCCTACAGGCTGCAATCTGCCCCAGGAGGAGACAGTGAATAGGAAGAGATGGTCATGCTTTCCCCTGCAGTTTTTCTGCAAAAAATCACTGCCTCCAACAACTTGCTTTTTGTTCCATCATCAGAAGGGAAAGTGATAAGAATGTCCTTCTCACATGTTCTGCACAAGTTTTCTGTTGTAGATTGCAAATGGTGTGGGAAGGAGGGACTACACACAACTCTGTATCAAGTGTAGTTAAGTTTAGCTTCCAGGTTCTCTTCTAAAACTAGCCAGTTAGGGACTCTCTCTGTGTTCCGTCTCTGAAGCTTCAATAGTTCATATGGCTGTGCTGCTCCTAAGCTTCTGCCATTGGGAAGGATGGTGGCAGGCTTTCTTCTCCTCTCCTTTTATGGAACTTTGCACCCTGCCCTCCTCCAGAAGTCTTACATTCCTCTTTTCCCTGTGGTGGAGTCTTGCATCACTCAAAAGTTTGAACACCCTTAAATCTAAATTGCCACACACATTATGGCACAAGAAGTGTGCTGCCACTCCAAGATCACAGATAGTCTTCTTGTGGTGTGAAAAATCTAGGTAGGGGCAGAGGAGTAGTTTGGAGTTTTGACCCCGAAACAAAGTCCATTGTTGGGTCACCCTACCGCACTCCCACCCTTCATGCAGGATTTTAGCTTATCCAAGCTTAGCAGCTTCATCTGCCTTCAGGTTTCCTTTCTGATAGCCACGGTTTTGCTAAATAATATCAAATCATTGTGTAACCTATCAAACAATATGAAAAGCAAAGGCTGCAAAGTGTCGCCAGTTGAAAGGATCAGGTGGTGCGAAAGAGGCACCGTGGCATGCAAAGAGGAGCCACGGCTCAGCAGCGAGAGCATCTGCTTTGCATGCAGAAGGTCCCAGGTTTAAACCACACATACTGTGGGAGCCACAGTGACTACACAGAGGCAATTCTGCACTGATCAGTCCTCAGCCTAGGCAATCACCATGGACCAAAGGGTGCCCTGGGACCACGGCAGTCAGATACACTTGATTTGCACGTTCAGCCTCTGAAATGTCCCATGTAAGCTTGGTAATGGCAATGGTGCTACTCCATATTCATCACACGCCCCCTTTAAATTCCTCCCAAGTGAACACACAAACGCAGTGTTGACTACAGCCTGCTTCATTGCTTTAGCACCTGCAACAACAGGAAGACGGGCTCTCTTCCATGGGCAGGATTGCAGGCCCATCAAAGCCCCAGACAGCCCCACCTCAAATGTCATGGCTTCCTAGTCACACGGAAGCAGAGGCCTTGCTTTTGAAACTGGCAGAATATGCTCCACATTTTCTTCTGATGCACTCACACTCCAATGATAGCAAAAGCGGGGGGGGGGGGAATCCAGTTGGGCAGAGTATTGATTTAATGCCTTCCTTCCCCTTCTCTTCAGTCCTCTCAGAACTGGACCTCCATGGATCATGTTACAACCGTTTACATTTTTATTGCCAAATGCTACAGAAACAGCCACTGAGCCCAAGGGACAAGAAACACACATTTCCATATATCAACAAATGGGCAACATATCAATGGGGTAAAATGAATAGGGTTGCCTTGGTATTGAACGCACAAAGGCATTGAGAGTTCTCCCTGGCATGACATCAATTAGCTGTCACCAAATCAAAACTGAGTGGTGACAACACGGCCAGGGTCCTGCGAATCCACTTGCCACTGATCACATTTGCGCCTTCAAAAGCACAAAATGCTAGAATGCAAATGTCACACAATTGATGTCTAGTATGCAGCCCTAGAGTAATCTTTCAGGAATACGCTCACTTCCGTGCTAAGGCTAGATAGTGATTCCTCTTGACAACCACATAACCCAAATCCTTGCACTACAATCCTGAAGTCTTCTGTTCCCCTAGAGGTACCATCAAAGATACTGGCACTTCTGAATAAGCTCATTCAGCCCCGTAGCCTAAGTATTTCCTCTATATTCATGATCATGAGGTCCAGGGAAGGGTTATGTTTCTAAGACGGGTACATTGTCAAAGGATATTTTCATCTATCTATGTATTTATTTTATATAATCCACAACATATGACAAGAAAAAAAAATACCCCCAAATCCATTTTTAAAAAATCACCTCATTAAAATACAGAGTCATGCTCTGAAACTTCAGCGGTGTTGGGTACAATAACCATCGAGAACTAAATTTTTAAATTTTTGCAGTGTGTAGAGAGCACTGGCGATATTATTTTCAGCCAAGAGTATAAAGGAACCAAAGAGAAGGAGTAAATACATCTTGCTATTTACATATCCTGGAAATCAATTCCTTTCTTTCTGGCCATACATTTAAAATACGATTGGAGACCTGGACACCTCCTTCTTTCTCCAGCACGGATGCCACTCCGTCCTCAGCTGAGATGGTTCCCGAGCCACATGTACTGCCCATGCATGGTAGACATGCTCTCTCTCTCTAGCTGGCTAAGCTCAGGACAGCTCACAACAAAATTAATAATTATTACAATGCCACATACTGTTTAAAAAGTGTATGGAAATATCCCATTACAATTCTGATATAAAAGATAACGCTTCTTCCAACATTAGCACCTAGCCATCAGCAAAATTAATTCTGGAAAAGCCAGGTCTTACAAGTTTTTTTGTGAAAGCCAAAAGAATAGGAGTACACTGGGAAACTGTTCCACAAAGGCAGGCAAGCAACAAAGACCGAGATCCTAGTAGAAACCAGACAAGCTGCCTGGGAAGATGTTTAGTGTAAGGATGCCAGGCAACTCTCAAGAGACTTCACTTCAGGAGTAAAAGTTTTTATTTATTTATTAGACTTCTAGTCCGCTCTCCCCGCAGGCTCAGAGCAGATCACAACATCCGAGTCTTTATTGATAAGATGCCAGTATCATACACTTACGCCATCCTTGCTAGGATGGGTGGCTACAGACAAGCATCAAGCACATATATGATCCCCAAGGCTACTCCTAATTTCCCCCCTCTCCTTTCTCCTAATAGTCCTCTAACTCTGCAAGCAGGAAAACAGGCTGTGTGATTCATGGACTTCTCAAAGCCAGGCAGGCTCCCAGACTCGGGAGAGATTACAGGAATAAACACCTCCCATTCTCAGAGCCGAACCACACGATATGAATTACACGCGAATGACACGAAAACTTATTTACACGTGTTCCAACGTTGTTTTCAACTACATGCGCCAGGACTGCAGGACCTCCATCGAACCCATGTTCATGGTGGCACGGGTTTTCTCCACATACCTCCAAGATATCCCATCATGCATCTCCACTTTGCACAGATAGGAAGCAGAAGATATAGGAAGTAAGGACGCTCTGCATTGCCGACTTACTGATCGTGACCGCATACACGCGCCATCGTGGCTACACTGGAGCAGAAAATTTTGAATGCGTGCCTGGACCAGAACACGTGCTCATCAATAGAATGCTGGACACGGGCATTTGGGGTAAGACAGGACTCCTGACACTTGGTCGGTCTCGTGTAATTTGTATTGTGTGGTTCGACTCTCAGTTTCCCACCCCAGGTTCAAATGACAGAATCACCTCAACACCATCAGCTTCAGCTGTCTGGCTCCAGTTGCAGGGGGTATTGAATATGACAGGTGATTCCTGAGCACCTGACATTTAGCAGAGATTGCTGGGCTACTCTTAGTGTCTGTGCAGCTCTATAACAGGAGAAGCTGTCATGAAGATATGTGAGTCCCAGGTTATGAGGGGATTTAAAGGTAATCATTTGTATCTTGAATTGAATTTGGAAGTAAACTGCAAGTAAGAGTTCCCACTTTGAAACTGGTGCTACATGATCAGAACAGCTCACCCCTGGAAACAAATGAGTATTCTCTTTGGGATGAAGCATTCAACTTGTTTTCAAGGGCAGCCCTACACAAATAACATTACAGCAGTCAAGTTTCAAGGTTACTGCAGCATAGATCAGTACAACCAGATTAATTGAATCCTGAAGGCAGGACAAGTTATTAACAAAGTGAAATTGGAGAAAAGCACTTTTTGCCTCAGTTTATACTTGTTTTTCAAAGAAAATTTGGAGGTCCAATAACACGCCATGGTCCTCCTGATATATTTCCTTAAAGACAAATTCAGTTCATCTAAGACAAGAAAATCTATCTCCTCTAGAACATAAAATGTAATGACCAGTATCACCTCTGAGGATTCTGTTTCATTTTGTTCTCTCCCATCCACATGAAAACTACATCCACGCTCCAGTTCAGGTCAGAGAACATTTAGTGGAGGGGGATGGGTTAGTTAATAAAAAACAGAGCTGAGAGTCATCAGCTCGCTTGTTGGTTACAATTGGCCCCAAAACTGCAGTGATTGATTTTAATATCCAATGATTGATTTTAATACTATAGGTAACAAAATAGAACCTTGTGGTACCCCATAACCAGAGGGAAAGGCAAGTGATTCTTCATCTCCAGTGGAAACTGTTTGTGATCTTCCATAAAGTTTGAGGTCTTCAGTAAAGAAGACTGAAATGAACAAAGCAGCCATTAAGGTTAACTTCAGTCACATTCGTTTGGAGATGTTGAGAGAGGGGGAAACAGCATTTACCATGTGTTACACCATTTTAAACTTATCACAGGGTTTCTTGGCATTGCCATCAACCTCCCAGAAAACACTGCATAGACACAAAAATATATCACCTTTCTCATTCTTTCCATACTCCCCACATATAGGTCCTGCCTAGTAAGTGAAGAAGTACACTCAAAAATTTATGCTGGGATAAAATGTTGCTACTAAATGCCATTCGATGCCTGCTTATTTTTGCTGCTGTTGATGACATTCTAGGTGTTCTGCTAGTTTTTGTGTTTTATATTTTAGAGAATTTTACTTTTTTTTACTTGCTTTTGGTTTGTAAACTGCCTCGGAGATCTGTGACTGAGAGCATGGAACACAAATAAATAAATAATTTATTACTTTTTAAGCTCACCCTTCTTTCAAGGTTTTCAGGGTAGCGAGCACAATTACACATAAGTATACTGACACTCACATTTTCCTTTTTCCAAACTTCAGAGATAGGCTAGGCTGAGAGACAGTGACTGGGTTAAGGGCACTCATAGTGCAGTCCTAAGCACACATACCTGGAAGTAAGCCCCATTGGATAGAACTAAGTAGGATTTTGAGTAGACCTGCTTAAGATTGTTTTCTCAGTGAACGGTATGGCAATGCAGGACTATAAATTTGGATCTTCTTGGCCATGCTCTAACCACTACAAAACAGCCTAGTGACATTAAAATATTCTGAACAGACTCCAGTTTAATATTTACATAATATAACTCATACCTAGTAGAAAACAAATCTCAAAAATTTGGAAGTCCCTGGATTAAAATCCTTTCCAGGACCTTATTTTCCATACTGTATTTAGGATGTCTGTTCTGACAGATCACTGTTTGATTCTTTGTTAAACTTCATTTAGTTCCTGGAGAAAATTTGGCAAGCTTTGAATAAATAAATCACCTCAGCGTCACTGGAGAACAGATTCCTTTGGTGTTAATTAGAAACAGTATTTATGTTCGCCCTTTTACCTGATACTGTTTACCATTTGATAATCTGCTTCAGAAAGTTAGTTTATAGATTTATAGAAATCATATGCGGTCCAACGAAGAATGCACCTTTTAAAAATGTATTTGAAGTATCGTCCCATAATAATAAAGTCAATTTATTTATCTAAAAACACAGATCTGTTTCACACATGTAAAACATCAAATGTCATTTGAAACATGAATATTCATTTGAAGGTTCTGTGCTACAAAAATAAAAGCTTTCAGCATTGGCCAACAAGTACGCTCTAATTATCAATCAAGCTTTCTTTATTAAGTGTCCTACCCTGCTTCAGTTTGGTCTTCCTGGAATGTGTCCTTCAAGGACAAAAATAAGACCAAGATGCACGTGAATTTTCTGTTTATTTCTGGAGTTTCCTAGTTATAGAGGCATTCTGATGGATAGTACCATATAATATATAGCATCTCCCACTGCAAAGTAAAAGACAGGAGCAGCAGACTTAAAATCCTGCCTCTCTGTCTGCATTTGAATCAGCTCTGCTAATTTAAGAAACAAAAATCTTACAGAGCCGGCTGAATTACTGGAAATGAATTGAAATACTTTCTTTCTCCAACATTCGTAAGAATGCAAGTTAAATCTGAATAGATAACAGAAAAGAGAAGCAAATTTTCTCACTGGGACAATAAATCAAGTTACAATTTGAATATGTATCAGTTTTGGATCTGCCAGCTTCTCCAATGAATGTATTAGGTAGCTGAATGAGTCAATCTTATTCACAAGTAGTTAAGTGAACTCTGTATCAGTGCTTTCAAATGAAATACATGTGAATAGCTTCCTCTACTTCAGGTTTACCTTCTCCCCACTCCCACCCCCACCGCTTAGAGAGGTTATCACTAATAAATATGGTTTTAATTCTGCAAAAGTGAGCCATCTGTCTTTACTGTGGATTAAAGTATCAGAGAAAGGTACACAATATACACCCGGCAGTCTTCTTAAATTCAAGCTAAGTGGTCTGCCAGTGTCTCCAGATGGTTCCCATAACATCATATAGAGAACTACATTTCATTTCACAATCTGAAGAGACGACGTTAGATTAAAAGCATGCCCAGTCGAAGTACATTTCAAGACTCAAGAGCCATTGCAGGTATTGCAATTATGTAACATGTAGTTATTTCTGGTACATAAATTGAATTTTTATTGGTGTGTGTGGATTCCTTAAGGAACTCCCATCTTTGATAAAAGCAGCAGCGATTCTATGTACCAGTGTAATAGATAGATCAACTATTCAGGTTTGTGTTTTCGCCTGTTAAGCCTGTTCACACTACATTAAAATACTATCACCATTGTATGTCATAATAGATACCAGCCATAATGGACAATTTTTCTGCTTGAGATCCGTGGAAACTAAGGAAAGTGCCATAAAATATCTCTCATCTAATAAATGTAGATTGTAGAGAAGAAGTTCCTAACTTTTTGGACTCCAAAGCTTTCAAAAGATAAAATGTAATACTAAGAGAGACTGCTATCTACTGATTGAGAAAATAATTTGCCAACTAATATTAAATATAACGTTTAACCCAGATAAATAAGTAGGTAGATCAGTAGATAGATTAGATGGGCAGATAATGAGGGTTCTATTTTGGGGGGAATGTCAGCTAATCATAAGAATGGCTTGAATGAACCAGACCACGAATACAGCAGATGTGTCTCAGTAGGCTGTGTTGTATTTTACCACCCCGGCCAGCTGTGTGTGAACACTTTCTCCATCCCAAGGAGTCTTCCTTCAGCAAAGGCTGTAAAGGAAGGCCTTTCATGCTGAAGGAGCATTCCATATTTAGCTCCATACTTAGAGCCAAAACACGCGTTAAGAAAAACCTAGGTTCAGCACGTGTTCTCTTACCTCAAGGTTTGCCGGGATCTGTAGGAGTCCTGGAAGCTTAAAGTAGGCGTCCTGGAAGCTTAAAGATCTGTAGGGGTCCTGGAAGCTTAAAGTCCTGGAAGCTTAAAGGATCTGTAAGCGTCCTGGAAGCTTAAAGGCGTCCTGGAAGCTTAAAGCTTAAAATACAGGCGCCTGTATTTCCCTTTCCCTTTTTGCTGCTCTGTAAATGCTAAACTTTAAGCTTCCAGGACGCCTACAGATCCCAGCAAACCTTGAGGTAAGAGAACACGTGCTGAACCTAGGTTTTCTTAACGTGTGTTTTGGCTCTTAGCTGAGCAGAGTGGTAGCATTCATTCTTCTCTTGTCCTCCAGCAGAAGAGATCTCTATAGTGGAGATCTCTAGTAAATTTTACAGCAGTGTGATCAGCTTCATCAAATGCAGGGGTATAGTGACTATGTTTTGTACTGCTGGAGAAATAAACTCTGCTCCCAGTACATACCTTCCCCTTCACAAAGCCACCTGCCTTTTTCTGTTCATTAACCATAGACCTGCTAGACACTGAGTACTAAAGTATGTAGGTTATCTAGTCCGCTGTTTGTGACCAACTGTTTGAAAGGCATACTATTATTACTTCACTCCAGGAGATAATCTGACATTATTAATCCCCGTTAGTCTATATCTTGGGTAATCTCACCCTATCTCCATATGTTTTAGAAACACATAAAAGGGCCTAAGGAATGGATGCATGCAAATGCATTCTCATGAAACATTCTTAATAGTGCTTGTTTCAGATGAAAGTCACAGAGCAATGTCACATTGCTGGTACTCTGAGCTGGATGCCACAGATCCCTTCTGCTAGCTGCAACGCTTTCCAGCCTTCCTATAATGCGTGATATGTATCTTATGTCAGGGGAAACCTTCTTCCACTGGAGGAAAGTGTCTCCACTAAATGTGGGTGTAGGATCCAACCCTATATATTTATTTCTCAGTCTCCAAAAACAGAATTTAACAATATTCATGAAAAAGGCTATATGCACTATATGCATAATTTCTTTCTATTTGCACTATATGCATAAGTTCTTTCTATTTGCAAACCACAAGAGAAACAGTCTATGTGCATTTTCAGCAAAGAAATTATCCAAGAGATTTCACTTGATGCTGACATCCTTACCACATGTCTGCTTGTTTATTTAAATGAAAAATAATACGGTATCAATAAATCCTCATTGTACTTAACAGATTATACACCGCCTCCTTGTTGCAGTAAACAGGATAAATTTTCCCTATTTTAAAAAAAAATGTTGCAGAAGACAGTGGCATCATATAATGAGGCTCTAAATTTATGATTACATTAAATTACAAATTATTTCCATGGCCTGTTTTTCTTTTCCATGCTGTGTATATACGCATTCCTTTAGGATGACCTTCCAGCTTTCGTCTACATTCGCTGCTTTGAGCTAAGTATAAAATTTTACCAAAAAATACAGATATGCTGGATACAACTCTGTCCTCCATCATGGGACCTCATCATCTCTCAGATTGCCACAATCTGCTGTTGTGGCCTAATCTAAAATCAAATATGTAGTCATATGTGGTAATCCACAATAACACTTTGCTCAAGGTCAATTATTCTACTGGAGCTATTTTCAAGTACATTATTGCCATTAACTTCTCAAGCCACCAATGTTTCATTGAAGTGACATTCAGTTAGAAATGAGAACTGAGCATCTTAAGTCTCTTAGCTCATTCTTTAACCTATTACTGGCTAAAAAAATTAAGTATTGTATTTTTCGGTTGATTCCTCCATATTCACAGCTGAGGGCTGTAGAAGTAGGTTTTATCACTCGAAGGGAGAAATTAATTGAGGCAAACCATGGTCAATATCAAAATTTGTGCTCTTGATAATTTATGTGAAAACTTCTGTGCCAGTTAGCGTTGAATTTAGGGCTCAGGAGGCCCAGTCAGCCTTGAAACTCAGTTGCGGTGTGTCATCCTCTTTCAGTCCAATCTATCATGCACAGGTATTGTGAGGAAAAGAATGTAATATTCACCAGCCTGAACTCCTTGGAGGAAGGATCTATCAGCGGCTACTAGCCATGATGACTATAGTGTACAGGGAGCTTCAAGCAAAAAGGCTTTCGTAACAATGTTCCGTACAGCTGCATTCCAATTGGCTGTGTTGTTGAGCCGGCCAATCAGGATTCCCCTACAGACTAATGAACTAGCGAATAGGATTTCTGGACACCGGGTGTTGCTATTGGTTGAGTTTAAATGTGGGCGTGTTCTGGAGGGGAGTTGAGTGTTCTATAACTGCTGTTTTGATGTTTGTGCTTTGAGTGGTGATGTTCCTGTTAATAAAAGAGTTATTGGAAATCACATGAACTGTTGTACCTACTACATAAGAATGACTAAATGGAACCTTCAGCAAACCTCTGAGTATTGGCATCAGGAGACAACACCAGAGGAAAACCTTGGCCTCTAATCCCTGTTGATGGCCTTCCATAGTAACAGTTTGCCCACTGTGTGAGACAGGATGCTGGACTTGATGGACCACTGGGCTGATCCAGCAAGGCTGTTCTTAAGGATAGGCTAAATAAGACAGTAGATATTTCATTGCTTGATTTACGTGTGAACTTCCTCCACTGAAAACATGAGGGGCATGAAATGCTTTCTCTATAGAGGTAATTCTTCACGGAGCATTTCATGCAGACAAATCATCATATCAGACATGTCTGAATTTCCTGCTGGACTGAATACAGGCTGCACATGTCCTTTGTTCCCTGTGTGTTTTAACAGGATTTTTTATTCTTTGTCATGCATACATTACAGGAAATGTTTAGCTAATTTTAGAGTGTTATGTAAAGGTAATGCTATATGTCCTTTCCATAATATGGGTTTTACCATCTTTATTTTCCAGTGAAAAACTTATGATGGCTTCTCAGCGAGACTGTAATTTCTAATGAAATATAATGTCATGACCTGTTGGCTAAATAATAAAGCCAACTTGGCTTGACTTTGTTTTATGACATACTGTGACCATTTTCGTCAAATTCTTTAGATTCTATTTTTAATCATAATTCCCTATTATTCTAACTCCTTTAAGACTGGCAAAGATTTATAAGACTGATGTCTGCATATGCTGGTTCTGTAAAAAAGGTAGATTTCTTTCACATGTGGTGGATGTATATACGTGTATCCCATTATTGGAAGCAAGTGGTGAAAATTATATCAATAGGATAGGAAGATCAAATTCCCCATAAACCAGAGGCACACTTGCTGAATTATTTACCTGCTTTATCTAGAGATCAACAATTGGTTGCTTTTCACATGATTACTGCTGTAAGGCTGATTTTTGCTGGGCAGCGGGTTAAAAAAAATACTCCTAAGCTACAAGATTGGTTGTTGAAAATAAACATCTATACTTTAGTGAAATTAACTGATTATAAGAAAAATAGAGATACTTATACTATAGATCATTTACGGTCAGGCGGAGCAATACAAAGAATGGAAGTAGCAATTATATAATTGGAAACAGTACTGATATTGCCAGTTAATGGTGAGGAATTTTATATGTCTACGGAGATAGGGTGAGTGAACTTAGTTTGATAATGTATTTCATAAATTTCGGTACCTTTTGTATATTTATTTATCTCATCATATTTCATATGATTATATTTCATATTTATCATATATCTGTATTCTGGTTATTTTAATACATCATGTTTAAACAATTTAAAAAATCCCCATTATTCTTACTGTGGATGATGGTCTTCAAACAGGAGAAACAATTTCTAAGCGAACTAAATACATGAAGGGCCATAGTGGAACATGGTTTGTATGTGGAAGAGCCCTCCCAAGTTCAGTTGCTCATATCTCCCCTTTAAAGGATCTCAAGTGATCACTACTGGGCAAGTCCTTGGACAGAAACCCTAGAGAGCTGATTTCCAGTTTGAGTTGCAGATAATACTGAACTGGATGAACTAAAGGTCTGACTTCTTTGAGATAGCTTCAGGGACTGAATTTTCAAAAAGGTTGAGTACCACAGATTATATGATAATTTATACTTGCATATGACACAAGCACAAAGCAAGGATCCATTGATTAAAATTTTAAAAAATGAAAATAATTAAATAGAATTTTCTAAATATTTCTATTGCTTTCTGTTAATCCAACAAAAGTGCAGTGAAATACTAAATATATTGACTCAGTTTCAGGTGGGTAGCCATGCTCATCTGCAATCAAAGAGCAAGATTCTATTCAATAGCACTTTAAAGACCAACTAAGCTTTGATTCCTGGAAGCTTATACCTTGGAAATATAGTTGGTCTTTAAGGTGCTATTGGACCCAGATCTTGCTCTTCATGTTTACTGAGAAATCTGAGTTCAGAGGGATTTACTCCATGGGAAGGCTGATTAGGACTCTTAAAAGGTTCACTACAGGGACCCAAAGACAGTAAATGGTGACATGATGTGTATCACCCTGAATTTCATCTCTGAATAGCTTGTTTGGGGAGAATCTGAGCATGAGTAGGTGAAGTTAAGTGCTTTTTATATCATTTATTTCACTACTTTCCCCCTCAAATTAAGCATGTGATTAACTTTCCTATAGAAAACAAGAGAAATATTTGTGCTGGATGGATTGACTCCATTTTTAATTGATATTTTTATGTTAACTTCTAAATATGATTCCAGTACATTTGCTTTAGAATTTTATATTTTTCATTTGTTTGAGAAGGAAGAACGTAAAAAAGTTTACAAAACACAAGTTCTTAACCACGCATATAATGTTCAAAGAAAGATACAACCAAACTTGGCCATTGTTCAATCTGGTGTTCCAAAAAATTATTAAACTTGACCCTTTATCCTAAAAGTAATTTTTACTTCTGCAAGTTTTCCCTTATGTTAGTGTTATCATTTTCGTGTTCTTTCATAATTTGTTTAGTTACTAATTTTATGATTTCCAAGCATAATATTCATCTTTGTAAATGTCATGATTTGCACCATATCTGTGGTTTATCTTTGCCGTTCAGATCTCTCAGTAAGACACCCGGAGGAATCCAACTGTAGAGCACAAAACTATATGGATTTTGTAAATTTGCCAATTTTTACATCCATGTCTTTTCTCCTTCTCTTTCCTTTTCACCTATTAAATTGTAAATGTTTTTCATTTTATTTATCCTTTTTCAAGTATTTTAAATAAAAATAGCAAATAAATTGATTACATGGCCACCTAGTCTGCATATAATAAGCATGAAATATGTTCTATGTCCATTGTTCTGTGTCATGGCTGTGATATACAATAGAATTTCTTTGTTGTGAGACATCATTGCTATAAAATCCTGATTATTTTGCCTTCAGAGTTACATTGATAAATAAAGCCACCTTAAGGATTTATTTTTTAAAACAGAAAGGCTATACACATTTTAGGAAACAAAATACATTTATCAGAATCCTTTCTCAAAATAATTGTTTAGATGTTATTTGTCCTATATGGCTGAATTTCCTTGACATTTGGAAACGACTTTCCATCCATCTGGTAGGTTAGATCACAGCAAGCCAGAAGACACACAACACAAACCAGCCAGGAAACTCAAAAAATAGAAACATTAAAACAAAATTATTGCTAGTTCTTTTAAACCTTTCCTATCCTGTAGGATAAGGCTGCAGCCTGCAGTCTGGCAACAGGCTCTCAAGTATGTGTGTAGAGACTTTTAGCTCAAATAAATGCCATTTTTATTGGTGTATATTATACTCATGTCTCCTATCCAATAATCTTCCAACACATGACAATGTTTCGAAAAAATTGTTCTAATTGCAGAAGAATATCCACTTTCCATCCGATTTACAAAAACATAACTGATAAATAATAAGGATAAGGAAGTAAATAAACGCTAAACTATACAATGTTGAGGGGGGAAGCTGCTGCCATTAGAACAATTTTTTAAAGATTGTAAAACAGAAGATGTAAAACAATTTTTTTTTTTTTTGCAAAATACAGTTAATTTTCTACCCTCTCACTGAAAATCCTTAACATAATTTCAAAGGAGCAAGATTTGGGTCCGGTAGCACATTTAAGACCAACTGGATTTCCAGGATATGAGCTTTCAAGAGTCAGAGCTCCCTTCATCAGATACAAGGAGCAGAAAAGAGAATGAATCCCCATAATCTAGCATGGAAGGGGTATTGTAAATTAGAATGTCTGGAAGCTAGCTATAATACATGTTCTAATTAGCTACCCACCTGAAAATTATTTTAAATGGAGAGAAATTTATTTTTCTCATTACTGTCACCCTTGGGGAGGCAGAAAGTAGAACCTGATGTTTTCCAAAATGTTTGAATACATAGCTCAAAACAATGAAACAACTTGAATTCTACAAAACTATGATGATCAGGCTATCCTGTCCTTTTCTCCAATAATCAATAAACCAACTTTGAATAATAGATATTAAGAACAGTATGCAAGAAGAGGCTGACTCGTTATCAGTACAGAGAAAGGCAGAGATGAAGTGGGGAAAAGAGGAAATAAAAAAGTCAGATACCTGACTGATTGATGGCTGGAAAGTCACAAAGCAAATGAAAGTAAAGCCCTTGAAAATGAAACGCCTTTTCTGGTGTTTTAAAAACTGACTACCAACAATTCTTCTTATGGTATCTTCATACGTGTTCATCCTCTTTGGAATCACTTAAAGAACTGCTGCCATCTTATGGAAGTCTTTGCAAAACGCTCTTGCTTAAAGGTCAGCTGTTTGTTCTGCACCAGTGCCTCCTTTTAGATTATTAGTGATGATATCACTAATAAAATAACAACGATGTGGGTCAAAAAGTATTCTTAAGGAATGACATGGGGCAGTTCTGCACATGCGTGGGAGCGGGGTGGGTGGGTACGGGACGCAATTTCCACTGATTTCCCAATCAAGCTGCAGATCTCTGCTCTGTTTCTTGAAGTTTCTCAAACCATCAGGAGCTGTTGTGGGGAGAAGGATGCAGGGAAAGAAGGGGAGATTAAAAAGATAGTGAGTTGGGGGGGGTGATTCATCACAATATTATCATCATCATTATAATACCAACAACAGAAAAGTTTCCAGGATATTCCAGAGAAAGTTGTTTTCGGTGCCCATTGCCTGTAAAAGATGCAACTCTGTTTAGTACGGTAATGGTTACTTGCCAATACTTTGGTTCTATATTTTTACATGTTGTTAAATGATTTAGTCTTTTAAAAAGTAAAATGTGCAGCTGGAGGATTCTGTACAAGGAGAGATCTTGTACCTTGCATATTGTAGGGAGAATTCTGGCAGGCGACGGCTTCCTCCAAGCAAAATTTCACAATCTGAGAGGTACTGTATCTCCCAAACGGGGCTGAGTTTTGCTGGGTTCTCTTCAGTATGAGCCACAGCACAACTAGCACACAAGAGTCAAAGCCTACCCACTGTGGGATTTTAAAACAGTGCCAGGTATACACCTCTGTAGCATCTCGCTGTCAAGAGTCAGTCGTTCTCTTCCACATTTTTTAAGCCAGGTGTTCCCCTCTAAAACATGAAAGTAGCTCCCTTGACTCCTTAAGTGCACAGAGCTGGTGCTACTTTCTCACAGGGCACCTAGATGTTCTCTGTAACTTATTCATATATGCCAGCATTTTATGAGCATCAAATATTAATTATTTTTAAAGGAAAAGATTCCATGGAGTGTCAGGTCTTGCTTTTAAAAAGCAGTGTAATATTTCAGTAGGGAAGAGACGTTAGCTTCAGGCTCCATCTAGGCTTTGTACTCAGGGCATTAAAAGAAAAAGAGTTCCTTTGGGGGGGGGGAATGAGAAACAGGTTAACTTTGTCCTTTTTAACTTTGTCTTTACTACCAGAAGACTCCTCTGAACAACAGCTTCATTTTTAAAATGGGCTGCGCTATGCCCAGTATTTTCTTTGGCAGACATAAAAAGGGGGATTTGAGGGCAGAAATAAATTGCTCCAGAGCACCAAAATGGGATTAAGAGATTCGACAGGACTTCATTAAAAAAAAATCCGTTCTACAGAGGCACAGAAGTATGTTTTCATTTGTTCCCTTTAAAAGATAAAAGCAGGAAAGAAGGCAAGAAGTGCAGGCAAGCTTCAATGGGCATTGCTAAGCCTGCATATAAGGTTGCCAAGGTGTGGGGTTAGAAAGAGTAAAGAATACACACGCACTTGCCTCCCAGAGCTACTTTAAACACTACAACATGAGTGAATTTGTCTATAATGTGCAAATGCCCTTGAAAAATAGTCTAGGCCTATAAATAACTTCTGCCTACCTCTGCCTAACATCTGGGCTAGATTTCAGTCGATGTTGATGTAAAGTGAGCACTTCAAGCCTGAGACTGGATAAGTCAGACAGACCAGACCTACCCAGGTTTATTGGGCGTGAGACTAGTTCTGTCTTTGGGTGTTTCCACAAAGGACTGCAAAGCAGAGTGGAATGCACCAAAAATCCAGATGCGGTGGTTCTTTAAAACGACCTGGGACCCAGAGTGGTGTAGTGATTGGAGTGTTGGACTTGGATCTGGGTAAACTGAGTTTAAATTTGCACTGTGGCATGGAAGCTTGCTGGGTAACCTTGGGCCAGTCACACACACACGCAACCCAACCTACTTCATGGGGCTGTTGTAAAGTCAAAATGGAGGAAAGAAGAACAATCTAGGCTGCTTCGGGTCCCCATCGGGGAGAAAAGTAGGATAAGAATGAAATAAATAATAAAGAGATTGACAGGCGCAATTTCAACTGCGGCCAGATAATGCTGCCTCAAAAACATGTACTACTGCAATTTCGCTTTGCAGAAGGTAGAGGAAGACGCTGTTAGTTCAGGTGTTTTGAAGTGATGGTAGCAGTAGCATGGATTCACCACCACAGACGATGCCCTAGAAACCAAATGAAACAACCCTCCCTGCCTCTGTTTTTTAAAAAAACATGACAATTGTGTGTGTTCTATTAGGCTTTCATGCGAGATTGCTTCCTCTTGCAAGAATCCAGACACCATTTGGGTTGTCCTGGCAACAGTTTTGTGTCATAATACATAATAGACAGTTACAATATTATAGACTGTGACTTGTTTTTGAAATCAGAAATAGCTCCTCACTACTTTTGAAAAGGTTTGGAGCAGTGGAAAAGGAGTATTTATCTTCTTTGACACTCATAAGGGGGGGGGGGCGGGGGCAGGCAGCAGCTAGGTAGGTTTCTGGCCGATGGTGGGCAAGAGGAGAGGTTGCTGCTTCCTGCTGCTGGTACAGCTAAGCTACCAAATAGCTCTACCATGCAATCCTAAACAGAGCCGCACCATTCTAAACACTTTGACTTCCATGGACTTAGAATGGTGTGACTCTGCTTAGGACTGCACTGTTAAGCTAATAACTTTTTATTACTATTTCAAGTTAGGCATGGAATCTTTTCTCTAATCATACTAGAAACTGTACTCATGTTAATTAATTACATGTGGCCAATAACATATTTCTAGCAACAATTGTAACATGATTTCAACTACAGAGTGTTGATAGGACTAGAATCTTGAAGAAAAAATGCTCAAATTAGAACAGTAGATTTTTCATGTCAGATGAAAGAGAGATAAAGACAGCACAAAATAAATGGAAGACCTCTTCAAACGAAATTTCAAAATAAAATGACTTTTACTGGGATTTTTTTTAATCCAGTAATTCAATCCCACATCTGTCAGAGAAATTAAACAGTTGCCAGCTTTTCATTTCTCTAAATGCATTTCCACTTGGTGCCAAGATGTGTTTTCCCCTAATATATTTCCATATTGATCAGTCTTTCTTGCTCCAAGTGAAAGGAGCAACAGAGTAATTGTTGGTGCATTGTAAACTTCTGAACTCTGGTAGAAAAAAAAGGAGATTTAAACATATTTGTGATTATAGCTTCTTATGGCCTGTTTCTCAGAGATCCCTTTTTATATTTTATTTACTTCAGTTGTACCCTGCCTTTCTCCCCAATGGAGACCCAAAGCAGCTTGCATCTCCATTTTATCCTCAGCAGTTCTCCTCTCCATTTTATCCTCACAACAGCCCTGTGAGGTAGGTTAGACTTCGTGTGCATGACTGGTTCAAGGTCATCCTGCAAGCTTCCATGGCAGACTGGGATTCGCACCTGGATCTCCCAGATCCTAGTCTGGGAGATGCAGGCTACACCACACAAGCTCTCTCTCTTGCTTTGTAGACCATGGAACTCTGTGTATCCAACTATGGAATCCTTTCACAATGCAAAGGATTCTGGGATCTGTTTTACATGATCTCAGTTTGGACAGCATAACAGTTTAATAGACTGGGCCTAGCTGTTGCTTCTCATGAACTGAGAACATAGACTAACGTGTATGCATGTGTAAACTGCTGCCAAGTCACAGCCGACTTATGGCAATCCCTCATGAGGTTTTCACAGCAAGAGATGAACAGAGGTGGGTTTGCCACTGCCCGTTGCTGCATAACGGTTTTTAAATTCTTCTCAGGAGTTGCAAACTACCTATATGGTGGTCCCCCTGCCCCTGCCATACAAAATAAAGTTTCTCTCTTCAGTCAGCACCAAGCAATTTGATTTTTCGATTTAGTATTTATAGACATAACATAATTGAGCAAGAGGCTGTATTACACACATTAAACACAGAAAAACCCAAAGCTGCCATCAAACCTCTCAGAGCTGGTCTCACAAACCGCTTGAGAAAATTATGACATGACCCACCTTTAGACCTCAACCCATACTGAGAACCACTGTCCTAGGCCATTCTAATACATCCCTCCACACATGACTTACTTATGGCCTGTCATTTGAAGCAAATTACAAAAATCACACAGAATGAAAACAGCACATGAATTGAAAACTCAGTCCAAAACCACAGCAAACTTGACCACTATAGGAAAATTGATAGAAATGTTGAAGGCTGAATTTCTCTATCTCTCTCCCCCAATCTTCTGTCAGGTTAGATCTTTCAGTTATTGCTGCTTTAATGGAGAATGGGAGTCTGGTTTTCTTAGCAAGAAAAGATAAATGGTGAACAACAGCTTTCCCGCCATTATCACACTATGGGCCAAGCTACAAGTGACGTATGACACTTGCCTGGCAAGTGAACAGACTTGTGCATATTCCTCCCTGTTCACTTGCCATTCACTTGTGCTCCACTTGATCAAGCTCCTATGAAGATCCTGAGATTTCTAAGGAATAATTTTTAAACCATGTATATATTTCCACTCATATGTTTTGGCTTATTCTGAATGGCCGTTAACTGAGAAGGGGCTTCATAAAAGGACACAAAAGTTTTTAAATGGCTGAAAACCCTATCCATTTCAGAATACAGCTTTATCTTCAGACAATGGAAGAGGTAGAGAAACAGCAGTCTGAATTTCATCAGTCTCAAAAATGGAAGAGAACTGAGTGGGAAGGCACTCACCTTGCTACTTTGTTAAGGAATGAGGCAAAACTCTCCTTTGAAGAGAATCCAAGTGCCAATTGCATGATAAGAGTTCTAGAACTTTCTAGAATAGTTGCTGCAGAGACACAGAACATATTTGTGGAACTATACATAGACCATAAAGAATGCACTTACAATCTTGCTAAGACAAACAGCCTTGAGTCCATGCTTGAATCTACACCATTGCTTTGGGAATGTGGTATGTGACTACCAATTACCCTACTAGCTTTTATGAGTCTACTGAACATACAAGAGGCAAGCTCACAAACCTTACAGAGCTGACTCTGGACTTTCAACCACTCAGGGAATTAGGGAGCACATAATATGAATAATGTAGACCTACTTGAAATTGAATTTCAGCCCAGCGCTGAAGGGCAGCAGAGGGAAGGAGGGCATGGTGACAAAAATTACCCAAAACAAGTGACTGGAGAAAAGAAAGCCACAACTTTATTGAGTTACAGCTGAAAGGAGCATTGGCGAAGCATAGGGGTCAGATCCCTAGCATCAACTGACCCACCTGCCAGTCAATGACCCCCTCAGACCCCAGCTGATGGGGGAACCATCACCTTACTCCCATCACATGGGTGTACACCCGTGTGAATCCCCCACCACCTGGGAGTGAGTCAACCCTGGCAGCCTCTGAGCTGGGCATGCACCTCCACAACTTAGCCCAAAATTCCTTATGGGACTCCCCTTAATGGGGAGACAGAGCATGCAAGCCTCATCTGATCCCAATGCAAAAAAGGCCGTAAGTTGTGACAAAGGGAAAATAGTAACAATCTCCTCAAGCATGAACCCCTCCTCCAAAATAGGGAGGGCTTGGTGAGCTTTGGCTGGCTGGCTCCGAATGATGGAGATGGGAGGCAGGCGACCCTTATTTATATGAAGCCCCCATACCTGAGGGGGGAAACCCCCTCCTCAGGTCTGGTGCCCGCCCCACCCCCTTCCCTGCCCGTCCCAGTGGCCGCCACGCCTCATGCCCCACTGCCACCTTGCAAGCAGCAAATCTGGCTGCCCAGGTGAGTCTGGGGGCCATTACTTCCACACAAAAAAAACCCTGTAGATTTTTTTTTAAGGAACTTGAAAATAATTGCTCACATGAATATGAGTGGTTGAAAAACTGCTTCCCAGAGAACTCAGCAGCTTCAGAATAACAATTTAGCTTTCTGAGCACACCCAGTTCATGAAAGTAAGAGCTGCTATATTCCTCTCCATGAACAACTCTTGACATTTAACAGCTCACCTGAGTAGAATGTGGGTGGACTAGCTGGCCAAGTACTGCCTTCCTTGACGCAAGTTTTTTATAAAATAATGCTGAAAATAGGGAATTCTAGACTATGCGATGGGATTGCACACATATTTTAATATCAACCTTTTAAAATTAGAAATATCAGGCAATACTGTGTGCAGTATTCAGTTTGTCAACTTAACAGTCTGACTTCAAATATCACGGCAGTTCAGTACCAAAAATGAATTAAGTAGATATTCTAATATACCATCACGCTTTGAGAATATTTGAATGAGATCTCTGATGAGATATACTTACTGCTTTGTTATTCAGTTTAGCAAGCATCCACAAGTAGAAAAAGTGATTAGACTCAGAACTGCTGCTTGCTGTTCTAGAAAAATGTAAATATATATTTTTCCCAAGAATGCAGCCATTTTGTCTTAAGCATCAAGTTTTGCATTTAATCCATGCAGCAAGCTTCCCGATGCACTTGGTAATGAAATAAGCATGTTTTAAGGACAGTTCAATTGTTCTGGAGATACTAACGCCAAAGACCAAGTACAATTAAGTTTGCATTCAAAAGGACAAAGAAACCCCATCCCTTGGGCAGACTTGGATCACCCCCGACTAATATTTCGGTAGTGTGAAGGTTTGATCCAAACAAAGGGATTTTAAAACTCTTATATGAAAAATGCTCACTTGCAGGTATTTCAGCAAATTCTACACACACTTGATCTCGTCCTCATTCAGCTCTTTATCCTCTTGTCGAATTACATACATCCATTCCTGAATTGTTGTTCACATTTCTCCTATTAACAGCACGTCACAACTTTTGCTCACAAAAGAGTGAAGGGCGATTTCATTTTTTGAAAACACGTAAGCCTGATTTATCTTCACACTTCACCAGTATTGGCCGGGGGGGGGGAGTGGTCATTGTTCCTAGAGTTGCTCCCAAGAAGAGCAGGGGGCACAGGTACCTGTCTTCAGTGATCAGAGTACGTTTTCAGTGTACTTTAATTCAAAGGTATTTGCATTACCAAGTAAGTTTTAGATCAACCGAGAGAAAGGAATGGCACAACACTGGCTTGTCCAGACAGGCAGAATCTGCTGAAAGGCTGCATTAACACTACTTCCTTTGGTGTTTTTCAACATCAGCACCCTATTCAGCATTGCTGGACTACTACTAATCTACCTTACAGAATCCTTAGGCTGAAGGAAAGTGTCATACTTTCAGTGGAATGATAGGATACAGGTGACCAAACTTCTTGTCATGGTACTGAAAGTTCCGTGGAATCGCAACAAGGTACAAAGCTAGTTTAATATTTACGAAGGACAACAAAACAGGTTTCCCCCTTTCCTTAGCTTGCTTTGAGAACATATGCCGGACAGGGCATATGGTTAAACCACAGGAGACAGGGAAGTGCTGACGACACAAGGGCTGCTGTGAAAGCTACAGGGACAGCAGGTGCACGTATTCGGTGATAGTGGGAGCAGCAGATTTTCCTGCATCACCACCTTTTATTCCAGTTTTAAACATGTACTTTACAACAGAACTTGACCCTCTTCTATCTCTATGGATCCACTGATTTTATCCCTAGCAAGATGTTTTAGCAAATGTGTATTAAAATAGCAACGAACACTTGAAGGTTGTGTGTCACATGAAGTGTGTGAACATTTATTTACACAGTTTTAACTTACATTTCTAGTGGTACAATGTTTGCTTAAAAACCGACATCATGTTTTAACTTCTCAAACCTTTGATCATGTTTCCTCACAAGTGTAAAAGTTGAAAAGTTTTTTTTAATGAGCAAAATGGCAAAAGTTGACGTTCCTGTGAACGATCAAAGACTGTACGCAGCGTACAAAAGAGGTGCAACATTATAAAGGTATTTTAGTATATCTATTTACAGGAAGCTGCACCGTAGCTCATAATGTGCAATAGATTAGCACCCTGTTGTATTTGTAGCCATTAAGTGTCATCTATGACAGGGTTGGTGTTTTTCCAGAAGTATTCTGGAGCTGTACCTTATAAAACTCACCTATACATGAGGAGGATGTTAGAAAATATTGAATACTGTGAAAAAATTTATTAGTCTATGTAGGTTCTCTGAAACAAAGCCAGCTATTGGCATTTTGTAACAGCAAACCCAAAACAGATCACTTCCTTTACACACAGTCAGAACACAGTTTGTACGCATTATTTAAGCTTCAGAACCAACAGTACAAAGAGAACAGTCATCAGATTCAGGCCTGACAGCCGCGCATGTGCAACAGTGAATTACTGAAAACGAAGTAATCAACATTTAGAAAGAAGCATTCCAAGTTTGGCAAAGTGACCCAACAGTCAAGCCCTTATAACCAAAAAGAAAAGAACTGCTCCTGCACGTCCAAAGCACACAGCATCATAAAAACAATAGTGTAACTGAGAGCAATTATAAATCCATCAGGGTTAAAATTTCCTTTAGACAACTATTCACTGGAATGAGGATTTTAAAATTCCAAGTAATTTTAGAAGCACCCTCCCAAAAAGCACAAATCTGTAACTGTCACAAGCTGGAAAGGGCTCCTTAAAGCTAAAAAAGAGATATTTGTGTTATGATGTTGAACTGAGAGAAAAGCATTTGCCCATGAAATGGGCAAATTCTACAAATACCCACTTGAATCATTTCAGAGATACGTGTCTGTAGTAGTGCTATAGTTCAGAGTTAATGACCAAAATCAGGCAGAACGCAGTCTAAGTGTATTTGAGATAGCCTTGTAAGTAGTTCCATGATAATTAAGGTTGTGAAATTTGAGTGTGTTTGTTCCTGCACAAGGTACCTTATGCTACATATAAAAGAATCTGGAAGTTGCAAATTAGGCATGCTTACCATAACATTTCTTAACTGGAAAAGCTGCAGACCACATTTTCCTAAAAAAATGTTCACTGCCATGATATTCAACAAATATGTGCAAACTGCAAGGTCCCTAAAATAGCAGATATGAGTTTATGTACAGAGGACATCACTATTCATTTAAATAAGCCAAAGGACAAGTCTTCTGGAGTTTATAACATAGAACAGTAGCCCCCACAGGCACCTCCACGATAGCCTTCTTCATGGTTTGATAACTTTACACCTCTGTTCTGGCTCTCACTTTCCCACAGTCCAGGAGTCTGAATGATTTTCTCAACAAGTTCTTCGAAGGCACACTGTACACCATCACATGTTTTTGCACTTGCCTCTGGGAGGGAAGAAAGTTGAAATGTTAGACAAGTTGCAATGTACATTTCCCAATTTCCTGTTCAATGGAAGGGTAACTGACTCCAACTTGTTTGACCTATTAAGGAGTGAGCAGCATCGCTTCTGAATCTACTCAGCACGCCTGGCACAGAATTGCAAGACAGCTAAAATGGCACTGAAATAACTTTTGGGGACGAGTCTTTGTATAACAACAAGTAAAATGTTTTAATTTCTTTTCCTACAGCTTCTAGGTTTGATAAAGTTCTACTAATCTTTGTTACTGAAGTACTATAGCAAGAACTTTATTAGATGTTACACTGATGAAATGAAGACTCATTTGCCAGCCAGAAGACCCAGGCATTTGCCCGTCACAGACTCCCACTGCCTTGTAGAAGACCAGGGTGCATGCAATTCACTAAGGACACTAGGCAGACCCCTTTTGTCTCACTGCTTCCTCCCGCAAGACAAGAATGTGACTGAGAACACCCACCCAGCATTCTAGTGGCTGTAATTTTAATGGACAATTATGTTGATCTCTAAGCTATCATTTTAAGGATTTGCAATCCATCATTATTGATCTTCATGCTGAAGATCTCCCAATTAAAGATACACAGTGTCATCAATGGGCACAGTGTTCTAAACAGGAAAGGAATCGATTCCTGGCCCAAAGAACCAACAAAACAATAGACACTCAATGGGAGGATGAATAAATGGATTCAATTACACACACTTAGATCCATTTCAAAAGGTGGACGAAGACTAAGCTTCTGAAGACACAACAGATTTCCCACAGCACAGTTTGAAAACCACTGGGGGTCGAGAAAGAAACCCTTGATGCACAGGTAGGAAAGATCACAGATCTCTGGGGTCATAATTCTTCCCTCCACAGAACCACACAGCAAGTTCTTAAGGGGTAGAAAATTGCTGTTCAATCATCTTAGTTTAAATTTCATTGCATTCATGTAATTGTTTAACTATCTGGTGTTAAGCTTCTTTGAGAACTTTCTAGTCAAGACTGTTCATTCCACAAACTCTTTGGGGAACCTCTGATCTCTGCTGCTATATATATGGCCAATACTGAATACTGCATAAAGCAAATAAAGTTACTAATGCACCACTGACAAAGCTACCCAACTGTGCTTTAGCTCAATGACTTCCTGCTTTAGAATTTGCACTACAAGGGAAACTAATCACTACAAAGTGGTCTACAGTGGCCATGGTCAAGTAGTTTTAGGTCAGTTGTTCTACTATTATTCAAGGTACACATTTAATAACTCATTTCTCATCCAACTTCCATCTTCATGAGCAACTTGGTCAAATTATCATACCTTCTAAGGGAGTAAAGTTTAGGATTTGCTGTTAGAAGAAAGAAGGGAGCCAGTGCATGATAAAAGCAATACCTGTTCCTCTGTAAAGGATTCTAAAATCCATATTAGCAGCTGCCAACTTCCTCTTTGAAACTGCATTCTCTCTTCCCTAACGGAAGGACAAGAAGCAGAACTGCATGTGTTTCCATTACCACAGACCTCTATACCGCAATCTTAAACATGGAAATGATTGGCTGGAAATCTGTTGGAAAATAACTGGATTCCAAAAAAATTGATTGCTGTTGCACCACTTCCATCCATCTTAATGGGACCTGTGTGCAATTCCTCTGGATAACTGCCACTAAAATGAAAGGGCATTTTGCAGCAACGCGTCTTGGCAGATTGTGCTCATGGAAACGAAGCAGCAACCGTATGACAAAAGCTGTATGGCTGTGATTCACCCACAGTCTGCATACAATGAGATTTCAGAAACTGAAAATCACAGTGATCGCTTTGGATATGAAAAGTTAATAAAACAATCAGCTCTGCAATGGTGCATTGCCAGCATTAATAAAGGGCATCTAAAAAAAATTTCTTACAGGCAAATATTCTCTACAGTAAGTAATAGTACAATCCCATCTATTATGTGTAGAACTATGCATGCAACAGTGTCCTAAACTGCCTGCATCAAACTTGCTATGTTTCTTTTTAAGAACTTACCGATGAACAACATGGAATGTTTCCGGGCAAACTTGAGTCCTTCATTTCTGTCAACTTCTCTATTTTCCTATAAGAAGTCACAAAATTGTTAGTTAACAGAACACAGGTTTACAAGCCACAAGAAATCTATTATTTAGAACCACTTACCTTATCAATTTTGTTTCCAACTAACATCTTAACTATATCATTTCTTGTGCAATACGTTTCCAATTCGGTAAGCCAGTTGTCCAGTTTAGCAAAAGTGTCTCTTCTTGTGACATCATAAACTGAAATAAAAATTTGCAATGGCCTATATTAAGTCATGATGCATGCATTTCAAACTGCTAATACACTGAACCTTGGTTTTTGCTTTAATGCTCTTGTCCTGGCTCCAATATAACAATTTGTTTTTAAAAAATTAAGCAGACAACCACCAGGGGAAGCCATGGCATTCTAATAGGGCAAAATATCCTGTTAAATCTACTTACTCTACTGTGATGGTTTGTTAAATACTATTAGTCCTGGTAGTTTCTGTAATTAATGATAACGGAGCTAGAGATCCAATTTAGAAGCTTCTCTACATTGCTAGGTGCTAACTACTCAGAACTAATTATTAAAAGACAGACTTATAGCACAAGTGCACACACACACTGCTATTGCCTTAAGACAACAAACCGGCAGGGTGGCTTAGAACTACAACCAGTCAGTTTCTCCTTTCAGAGTCCAACTTTGTTATCCCACTCAGTTTACAAAGGTTTCTAAACAAAATTTCATTACCCGTAATGAGAGTCTGGATGTTTGTAATTCATCAACTGGAAGATTCGAGGAGACAATGGAAAGAAGACTGAGGATCTATTAAAGAGGTCCTTTAAAAGTAAATTGCATGAGCTTCTCAGCAAGCTCCACCCAGTGATTTCCTGAAGGAATATTCTTCTACTACCCATGCAAGACCAGCAATTGTGGCAATTCCACTGCTGCTAGTTTCCAGCCTCCCCCCTCGATTTATCTAAGAAATCCTGAACAAATCAGCGTCGCTGCTGTCGCTCCAGGGAAATTATCTGGAATAGCCTAAGGGCACTTCCGCCAGCAGCAGGAAGGAGGCAGTATTTATTATTCCCCTCTCCGCCAGCAGCCCCATAGTACACTAACAGCTGCTACCCTGATTTGTTATGGGGACAGTAGCGTTTTAGGGGAAGAAGAGCTAGCAGCAAACCAAGACAAGTCAGAAAAGTTATGATTTTTGCTGTTAAGAACGTTTCAAATAAGGGGTAACCAAAAGTATGCTTACCTAATATAACACCCTGTGCTCCTCTGTAATAACTTGGTGTTAGTGTTCTAAATCGTTCCTGACCAGCAGTATCCTAAAGAATTAGAAGATTTAAAAAAATTTAAATTTCTTAATCCTGAATTTAGAACGAATTGGAGGATGGTCAAAGGCCAACACAAAAGACAGATCGTTCAGACACCTGCATTTCTCACTCTCAAACAATATGCCAGAAGATCTCTAATTTTCTTTTTTCCCTTTTAATTACATTAATTAATTATATTTAGTATACTGAAAGAAACTACTTCCTAAATGTTAGGAAACAATCCCCTTTCCACCTCCATTTCTGACTATTTAGTTTTATCTAAGGCTTTTACTGTTAAGGTCAAAAAGCAGAGTTTGATTAGGTGGAAAACAGTAACTCAATTTCAAAACTACATCCCAAGATGTTCCTTTTTAAAACAGACAAGTTTCTA
Source organism: Eublepharis macularius (assembly GCF_028583425.1). Classification (NCBI taxonomy): domain Eukaryota; kingdom Metazoa; phylum Chordata; class Lepidosauria; order Squamata; family Eublepharidae; genus Eublepharis; species Eublepharis macularius. Next base: position 71,188,922 of record NC_072800.1, on the reverse strand, counting down.
ACTCAATACGAAGTTATGTTTTTATTACTTTAAGAATCAGAATATTCTACAGAAGTTACTATCTTGTGTTTAATGTTTTCCACCTTTCTTCCATTGTGAAACCTGAGGCAGCTTATACAAAGTTCCCTGAAGCCCTCATCCTGCTTGGCTTCAAAAGGGTTACCATTTCATATGCTTTCATACCATAGCTTGGGACCATTTTATATGCACATAGAACTGATGGTATAGCAGATGATGCTGCACCCTTGAAACCTACACCAGCTATTCTTCCTCTGCCATTCTTTTTTGAGTCTCTTCCCATTGGGACAGGAGTAAAATTTTTGCTAAACAGAACAAAGCATGCAAAGACTCTGTGTTTGGGAACAACAAATTGGAAACAGGTAAAAATTCTGACTTCCCTATTTTTCAGATTAGCCCTAAAAAGTCTAAGAAACTGCATTCCCCCTTTGTTTATCTAATTGTAAGCTGCTGAAATCTTACTTATGCATACACTACACTGTCACCTGCTGGTACCTTCCTTTGCTGTTGAGAAGTCCTTCAGATATAAACGCAAGAATACTGACATTAAACAGTAATAATGAACACACCACATATTTTACTATTAGGACTTACCCAGATCGCCAACTTAGCCTTATTTCCATCAACTGAAATTGTTTTCACTTTGAAGTCAACACCTAGAAGGCAGAATTTAGAGCTTGTAGACAAGACATGATTCAGTTTAAAGGAACAGAATGAAAAACAGCTGCAGGGGGAAGACAGATGAATACTAATTCAAATTCAATTCACATACTAATTCAAAGAGCAGGCTGTTTTTAAACTACTTGGTTCTCTCCACTCTTATTCTGGAACAAACATTTAGGCAAAGGAAAACATCCATCCAGCATTTTCACAGCTTTCATAACAGCCACAAGTTTGTAGAGACACCGATTGGAAACTGTTGGTGTTGCCAGTAGACTTAGCTTAAAAGCTAGTCAACATAAGACATTTATTCTTGAATTACAACTAATAATATAATTCTTACTCAAATGTCACTTGTATATAGGAAACTGTAAATCCTGCAAGTATTTGATCATGTGTAACACAGAGATTGCAAAATGGACAGATGTCCATTTGTCTGACTTGCTGCATATAGGACTACTGAAATTTCCTACCCAACAGAGAATGGCACAGGAAATCCACACTGGGTGGCCTTTAAATTAACCATACGGATTTCTTACTCTCATACAACCCACTCATCTCTGTACCACCTAGCTGAGTTCATTTGCATTCGAGGTGAGACAGGATGAGGATAGAAGTGAGAAGTACGAAGAACCAAATGCCTTCCCAGCAGGTGTCCCAGAAATTGGCGGCACTGCTTAATCTCGAGATGAGAAAATACCAAAAAAAAAAAAATCAAGACAAAAAGGTTTTATGCAACACTCTATCTTTTTCAATTTTTCTAATGTATTAGGGAGCACTAAACATGTCTATGGATTAAGTTTCCCCTATGGAATGAGAGAGAGAAAATTAAGGCAAGTTGTACTCACTCAGGACGTACAACATTCAATTTCTCTAATGGAAAGATTTGGACATTTTGAGAAGCAATGAAAACTCCTATGAAACCTTTTGCCTTCTTTTAGAAAGGGTGAAAGTTCCTAAGATTGCATAGGGTGCAGCAGTTTGCAGCTCTCTCACTTTGATGCTCAGGGCATTTGCAATTTTGCTGGTAGAAAGCTAAGATATTTTAATTCCATAAGTAAGCCAAGTTATACAATTTTATGCTAAATTATAAATGCTACGTTTTATGTTAAAGCCGCAAAAAACAAAAAAGATTTGTTAGGAAAATAAGTATTGCATACGTTTCCATTTTTCTTCAAACGGGGAAAAAACTTGTTTTGTCCCATAGTTTCAAACTCTGCAGCTGGCTTCAGTGTCTATCAGCCCAAATTTGAAGTGAGTGAGTGAGTGAGTGAGTGAGTGAGTGAGTTGTAAAATAGGAAATCAGCTTGATTCAGACCTGTTTCACAATTAGTGTACACACATGAAAACTGGACGATATGTGGGGTGGGGGAAGGCCTGAAATTATATCCACACCACTGTTAGAGAACTATGACTCACACTGAGAACAACTGTTTTAGACCCATGCGTGTTTATGGTATGCCCTCCGTAAAGAAATGAGAATGCCTCTATATCTCCATCTTAGTTTACACATCAGTTTTATATGACACAGGTATCAACCTCTTATGTTGACTGAAATGTCAGTGAAGTTTCCTTGTAAGCTCTAAGTACTGCAATACTGTCTGCTTCCTTCTTTTGCCCTTTGGTATATTTGTTCCTTTTACAGCTGAACTACACAATTCGTATTTTTTAACATCTGCAAAACCCAGAGTGCTATATTTAGACATGGTCTTTGTACAGTCTTGTGACATATGCAATACAAAAATAGATACCATGATTACAGTTTTTTTACAGTCCTCTTTAAAAAGCACTAAGCTGGGAAAACAACATTCCTTTCACAAGTCACTGCTAAGAAGTTCAAGTGCCTTGTTTAGCTCTCCAAGATGATCAGATTCCAAGAAACAAGTGGTTCTTCAGTCCTATTTTAACTCAATATGAGGTACTATTATATAAGGAGGGGGGCTTCTCACTCACTCCTAGCCCTTTGATTCCTCTGATAGGCTGCCACCACCCAAGCTGAAACAGGCTTGACCCTTCACCAGTTGTTTGGGAAGCTGGTGAGCCTCTGAGTGTGTGCAGAGTTCTAGCAAATGGCTGAGCAGAAGGCTCATGGGTGAAACTCGGGCACAGCTCTATTTAACCAAAGAAGGATCTTTACTGCACTATAACAGAATAAAATCCAGAGAGTACACAGTATCTAGGAAGTTACCATGCATTAGAGTTTGCAGCTATTAAAGGAAAGACAAAAAGTCTAATCTCTAACTATCTGCCGAGTTACCAAACAGTACCTTCAACATCCTCTGCAGGGAGGAGCGTTCGTTACTGGGGGGGGGGGGAGGAAGGGGGCAGAGGATAGAGGCAAGTCCACTTCTAGTACCTTCCTTCTCCATCATGGTGAGCCACACCATAAAAGGCACTTGAGTCATTTTAAACTCTCTCCCTGCCCCCACAAGGGGAGAAAAATCCTAAGAAGTTAAAAACCAATCCCTCCCAAACTCCATGCCCCAGTTGGCCCATCATACAGGTACACATAGGTTGGTTTTATGATGGCAACCAAAAAGTTAGAATATCATCCATTCACCCCTCACAGGATGTCAGTTTATAACAAGCATCCCAAGGAGGTGTCAGTTAGAGCAAATGGTGTCCAATCCTGCTGGGTTTATTGCTCCTTCCCTGCTGAAATGTGATGCTTTCCCAGGCTGGCTTTGAAAAGATGAATCACAGGCTAGTCTGATATCTAAAAGGCCTGCAAATAGGTGCCCTTATCGTGATACCCTGGGCATTTAAGCGAGAGGCATATTCTGAGGTTGAGCTCTGTGGAACAGAGGAGTCCTAATGGAGCCTGTGACTGACGTGCAGCTGGGGCAGCAGGCGCTTCTTCCCACTGATGATCGCCTCCTCCCATTTGCCAGTGGGCATTTAAGCTAGAGGAGTGCCCTGGAGTTGTTGGAAACACCTAGGCAGATTGTTCAGAGATTCAACATCCATGCTGAATGCTCCACTTCAGGACCAACCCTGGAATTTAGAGTCTCCCTGGCAGTCTTGAGCCTCTCTCAAATAGTGACAGGCCCTACGCATGAAAAAGGCCACACCTGGACTTAATATTTTGCACTGAGCCTTTGAGGGAAAGTCTTGTTTCAGGTTTGAAGATTCAGTCTGAATCATGGTCTGACCATCATCTCCTGAAGGCAAAAGTGAGTATGGCTCCAATGCCCTGCAAAAAGGGGGGCCCGTTAAAATGATTCACCTACAAAAGCTCATGGATCTCTCTAGATTCCAAAATGCCCTGCGGAATGTTAGGATTTCAGACACATGTTCTACTGAGGCTGTGGTAGGAGCTTGGAATGTGAAGTTCCTTGAAGCTATTGACAACACTGCTCCTCATCAACCTCTCTAACGCTTGGGACAGAAGCCAGCTCCATGGTTTACCATGGAGCTGGGTGACCTAAAGAGAGCTGGAAGATGCCTAAAAAGACACTGGCAGAAAACTTGCAGCGAAATTGATAGTGTGTGCCACAGAGCCCACTGGAAGACCTATGAAATGGAAGTGAGAGTGGCAAAGAAATGTTACTTCTCTGCAATCATTGCATCCGCTATCCAAATTGTTCAAGGTACCTCGACATCTTTTAACTCCTAAATCTGAACATTTACAGTCTCAAGAACAGACAATTAGCTATGAGGCCTTTGCAAAGTTTTTTTTTACTGATAAAACCGCATGAATTCAATCTGACCTGGTTGTCAGCTACGTATATAGATGAAGTGGAAGAAATACTAGTACAGTGCACTACTTCTGCATCTGGATTCTTGTCCATCTTAGCTGTTAAAATCAAATAAGGACCACATAAATTAACCTTTGAGATCTATCACAACTGTCACTAACTCATGGCACCTTCCCTCAGCCAATTTAAACTGTTTCTATGGAACAGACTCAAAGGGTCATTGGCAGAGACCAGCTATCTCCAGAGCAGGAATTATTCTGCGGGGTTCCGCAGTGCACAGTCTTAACCCCCACATTATTCAACCTCTATGTAAAGCCTTTATGAGAACTCGTTTGTAGCTATGGAACTGGACACCATCAATATGTAGATGACACCCAAATCTGTATCTCACTATCCAAATCAACACAAGATGCAGTAGAGATCTTGAGTTGCTACCTGATAGCTGTGGTCAAACGGCTGAAGACTTAACCCAGACAAGACAGAAGTGATGCTTATTGGGAAAGCAGAGCTCTTGAAGGACATTGCACTCCCCACTTTCGATGGAGTTTGTCTGACCCTTGCAGATACATTTAAGAGCATACGGGTTACACTGGATCCAGTGCTACTGCTAGAAAAGCAAGTTAAATACTTTTTGCAGATGGAAGATAGCTCCCAACCTCGACACAGCCAATCTAGCCACCTAGATCCAAGTCATGTTAACAACAAGTTTTGACTACTGTAATGCACACAAGACTCCCCCCTCTAATGCTGTGGCTATCAGGAGCTAGGAGAAGAATAACTACCCATTCTGCAGTTTCTCCACTGGCTAACTATCCGTAACCAGGCTCAATTCAAGGTATTGGCTTGGCTATCACATTAAAAGTTCTTCACAGCCTTGGTCCAGCATATCTACAAGACCTCCTCTCTTCCTATGTTCCACCACGACAAGTTTGTTCATCTGAACCATCTTGCACATGGGCAAAATCACCAGCTGCCTGTACACATGTATTCTCTGTGGTGGCCTCAACCTTATGGAATGGCCTACCTGAAGAGGTCAGGAAAACTCCCACACTCCTGGATTTCCACAAAGGATGTGAGACTAAATTATTCAAAGGGCTTTTTACCCAGAGGGTGGTAGTGTAGGGAAGTGGTCTCAAAGAGATGCAACAGGAAAGAGATACATATCATAGACTTTACTAATATGTGCTACTATATACTATCTGTTGCTTGAAGTATAATTCTACTGGGTAGTTCTATGTTATTTAATATGTTAGAATCACTTCTACTCCGAGCATTTCTTCAATCTGTATTGGATTTCTCCTGGTTTTAAGTTTTTGCAAATTTGCATTATATACCCTATTCCAAAAAAAACCCAGATTTTAAAAATATAAATCAGATTTTTTTTTGATAAAATGATTTTTGAGATAAAGTTTATTGAAAGATAGTTTTCTATTTAAGATGCATTATAGCTCAAAGATTTTTCATTATTAATTAAGAATTTTTAATTATAAAGTTTGAGACTGTTATATTAATGCAATATTTTTAAAAACTGTAAATGAATTCCATTAATTCATTCATTAGGGCCCCAGTATCATGATCTCCCAGAAGCCTCTGTAAAATTATTACGGGTAGTTTTTCTACCTAGAAGATACCATCACAGGTGACTCTGCAGTTCTCTAAACTGTAAATTTGTGTCTACAGAGGTAACGTGCCTCTTCTTAACAGCAAAAATGTTTTACAATTAATATATAGAGTTGAGAAAGAGACCTCAATCCTATTGTTCCTCTGCAAACCCTAAGTACACAGAATCAACCCCTTACCGCTTAAGTGCTAAGATTCAAGAAGTTCAATGAATAGAACATTATTTGCGGTGGAATAGATCTGGATAAGGAGATACTAAGAGCTAAGTGCAAGGAGGGATGGGCATGCAGTATCAATGAAAGTGAAGCTTTTTGAGCAGAATACTCCAGAAGCCTTGAGACCTTTGTGAGTGGATCCTACCATTTATCATAGTATTCAGTCCCTTGAAGAGACAACCTATAATAGCAGCAGGCCATATCAGAGACCCAATTTGGGAATATTTTTGTTTAATCGTTTTAGTTAAAGATGGATGTTTAAGCAAATACAAGAATACATATGCTATATAATGTTGTTTTAGTTAAACAAAACAATTTAAATAATTAATGATTATTTTTCTCCTTCCAATAAAGCACAGCAACAAAGTTGTCCAAATATGAATGAGTAAACTATTAACCTAGGTCTCCCAAACATGGTCTCACACTACACCAGACTTGACCTAATGTCTAAATTAATAAATGCTACATTCGAATGATCATGGAAGAATTCTATCAAGACTACATGGAAGTTAGATAGTGCACTGAAACTGTCAAGGCACGCAGGATATACATTCCAGACATCCCTTTCTTTCAAAACGAGAAGCAGGCCACAGATGTCCCACGGAAGCCCCCATATCTCAGCATCATCAAAACAATATGACAAGCATCATATCAGCTACACTTTATAGATGCTTTCCTTAAACTTACTTTTATTGTCTGGACATGGCCTATAAAATCAGGTCTTGAAGAACAGCTGATTCTACAGAACCACAACTTAAAAGGCCCTGACACTAGTTCCAATTAATCTTACACCTTGACACAAGTGACTCTGTGCCAGAAACAGCAAGAAAATTCCTTACTGATTAATAACTTATAGTCACAGGGAAGCCAAACAGAAGTGGACTGGACAAGTTTTCATGGCTTCTCACACCAATAAAAATCCAAACAGTGTCACCAGTTTCTGGTATTCAGTTGAAAACTGTCATTGGTTACTATTATCTACAGAGGCACAAATCTATATCCTGAAATGCTTTGTACTGGACAAAATGAAGTCAAGGTCCTTTTTATAAATGAACTATTATTAATGGCAACAAAAGGTTGCCATTAATAATTAAAGAATCCCTAGATCTGCACTATTTGATCTCAGACACCAATGAGAACATTTTCTGGCTAGCAATGAGAAAGCTAGATTACTGTGGGTGGTGGCAGCTCTACAAGATCCCACTCTTCAAAAGAAGGGGAAGCTAACCCTGCCCCCTTTCTCTGAGATGAAGACTTTGTCCCCATCTGAAAAGTACCTTCACTAATGTATCCCTATCAGAAAATTAAGGTTTATGATGATACAAGACATTTAACAAAGCATACTGGTTTAAAAATAGAATCCTTTGCCCCCTTCAGAAGCGTAAGAGTTCAAAATAGCATTATAAACTGGTATCTAGAGTTTGATCTTAGCAATTAATATTATCAAGTGCATCTGAAATATCTTGCATTAAATTCATGTATAGTTGCAATCTTCACAAAAGATTACAAAAACTATAGCTTTCTATTTCTCAACGAGTCTGTGTGTATGCCAGTGCTCCAGCTTTTCCTGCCTAAGCACAGACTTCCTGAGGCAATGACTCCTATTGGAAAAGTATATTAATTCAGTATCACAATCAGATATTATAAATTTGATCCGTGGCACAGAGCGGTAAGCTGCGGTACTGCAGCCCAAGCACTGCTCAAGACCTGAATTCGATCCTGGCGGAAGCCGGGTTCAAGTAACCGGCTGAAGGTTGACTCAGCCTTCCATCCTACCAAGGTCAGTAAAATGAGTACCCAGTTTCCTGGGGGTAAAGTGTAGATGACTGGGAAAGGCAATGGCAAACCACCCCGTTAAAAGTCTGCCAAGAAAACGTCATGATGCGACGTCCTCCATGGGTCAGTAATGACTCGGTGCTTGCGCAGGGGACTACCTTTACCTTATCTATTAAAAGCAAAACAACTTACCAATTGTTGCTGCAAGTTCTGGATCAAATGTATCATCTGTGAATCGTAATAGAAGGCTGTTCCACAGAGGGAAAGGAGGAAGAAAAAATAACATTCCATTAATTATATTCCAGAAATGTAACCAGAGTATCAACATTGCATACAGTGTCACCTACCTGGAATATAATGAGATTAATAATGACCATCCTCAAAGGAATCTAAGAATTATCAAAATAATATAAAGAGCTTTCATTAAGACACTACATAAATGGCAAGTGACATTTCCAAATCTGCCAAGACTTTAATGTTTATGATGCCTCTTTAGAGAAAATTCTCAAAGCAGCTTACAACACACAAGAAAATTAAGATTCAAATTACAACAACCTAGCCCAATAAAATTAACCCAGTCACAAAAAAGTCTTTAATCCAGCAATCATAAAGATGTCAGTATAAGTCTGATGAGAAAGATACACCACAAAAGCATAATGCAGGCAGAGTACAGGTAAAAATCCATGAAAATAGTCAGGCAACTAAAAGGTGGTGGAATGACACTCAATGAAAACCCTGTAGGTCAGACAACAGCGCTCTGACTTGGTGCCTTGGGGTGGGGGTGGGGGGCATTCCAAACACAGGCTGCCTCCACTGAGAATAAAGACATGAACTTCATTTTAAAAAGCAACCAATGCTTCAGTAAGAAAGGCAGATTATAAATGACAAATAAAATAATAAATAAAAAATATCATTTAAACAGATAATCATTAACCAACTCACAATTAATCTTTTGTGAAGCAATCCCGGGCCTTGCTCCTTTTTGCATGCGCCATCTTCAAATGACAAGCAAAAGGCTACCCTACACCCTAAACAAGGGGGTCCACTTTTCGGTTTATTAAAAACCTTGGGCCCATGCTTTCTTTCAGACCCCTTTTTCTTCTAAGCTGGGAACTGTCATTCCCACTGGGCAGGAAGTTCTCCAACTCCAAGATTTCCTGCTGGCATAGCAGGGGTTAGTTTGTTATCAACCCACCCCTTTGCTAATTCCATCTATGCACTTGCATCAATACAAAGTCTGCCCATGAGCTCCTCCTGAGCACTTTTAACAATTATAGAAATACGTAAATGATAAACAAAAGCATATTATTTTATCAATTAGTGTTTCACACCCCTAACTAAGAAAGTCTCTTCTCTTGGCCCCTTGCCTCACCTGCAAGGGCAAGGGGCTTGAGATGAGCAGAACAATACAAGAGAAGAAGATGGTCTCCAAGTTCCCCAGTCCAAAGATACATAAGGCACGACTGCATTGAGCTGTGCCCAGAAACAAACAGGCAGCCAGCTGAGATCTTTCTACACAGGGTGTTATGATCCCAACATGGAAACCCAACAGCAACCTGACCATCATGTTCCATTCAATCTACATGGACCCCCTTAAATGTGACACACAGTGCCACCAGAAAACACCCAGCCTACAACGACTGTATTTAATGAGTTTAAGAAGCAGCAACTTTTTTAAAAAGGACTAGTTGACCCTGTAAGAGATATCATTTTGTTTGCTCTCATGAATTCCTACATATTTTCTTTTGCAGACGGGGCGGGGAGGGGGGGGAGAGAGAGGTTATTAGGCTGTCTGCGTAAAACACAACTTCCCTCAGCTCCCCTCCCTAATCCCACACCATCTGTCCCAACCAAGAATCTGAATAATTAACTGTACAGCCAGGACAATGCATTGTATTCCCCATTGCAATGTATGGGTGTGAAAGTTGGACAGTGAAGAAAGCTGACAGAAAGAAAATTCATTTAAAATATGGTGCCAGAGGAGAGTTTTGCGGATACTTTGGATGGCCAAAAAGACAAATAAGTGGGTACTAGATCAAATCAAGCCTGAATTCTCCCTAGAAGCTAAAATGACAAAACTGAGGCTATCGTACTTTGGTCACATCATGAGAAGACAAGATTCTCTGGAAAAGTCAATAATGCTAGGAAAAGTAGAGGGCAGTAGGAAAAGAGGAAGACCTAAAATAAGATGGCTTGACTCAATAAAAGAATTCCTCCAGATTGCAAGGCCTGAGCAGGTCTGTTAACGACAGAAAGTTTTGGAGGTCTTTCATTCATAGGATCACCATAGGTCAGAGGCAACTTTTTTTTTTTTTGAAATTTTTTTTTATTGGGTTAGGATCAATTATTTTCACATTACAATCAATTCTCCCAGAGGCAACTTGACAGCACCTAACACACAAACAGTCAGGACAACTTTAAACTGGTTTCCCAACAATTACAAGTGGCTTAATTTGGCACCTAGAAATTAAGATAGTCTCTCACTGGTTGACTACAGGTAAACAACTTCCAGCTGTTAAGAACGTGAAGCTTCCCAAGGTCACATACGAAAGAGATTACCTCATCTGGAAGACAGCGTCATACCTGCCAGCATTAAGTTCTTGCAACATCTTACAAATCAACATGCTATGGTACAAAGGAAAAAGTACAAATGCACTGCAAACATGGCTTTTATCTTCAGGATGACAAATTCAGAATAAGAAATGTAACATACTAGATTTCCTGCTCAGTGTTATTCTAATTATATATGGTGCTGCCCCAAGACAGATTCCAAAATACTATGACAGATGAGATAGGCCTAAGATTTATATGAACAAGTGACTCAGTCGCATGTGTCAGATAAAAAGGATGGGAGTGTTTTTAGAACATGTAAAATGTCTGCCCATATAGAATAGATGTTTGTGGTGCACTTTGATATATATTTTACTTTACAGTCTGAAGTATATCCAAATAGTGATGTTCATATTACAGATAATACACCAATTAGCTGTTGTGATACTGTGTTTCAAATGTTGAATTAGGAGACCTGAGTTCAAGTCTCCACTCAGCCGTGAGGCTTCCTGGTTGACTTCAAGCCAGTCTCTCTCAGCCTAAAGCATCCCACAGGATTGTCACTAAAATAAAATAGTGGGGGGAGGGGCAGGATACAACATATGCTGCTCCAATAGATGTAAATGAATTAAATACAAAACATCTAAAGAACTGAGATTCAACATAGAGCAGACAAAACTATCTGAAATGACAATTTTCCATCCCCTTAAGAAACTGTTCCAGTATTCAGCAATGGTACCGAGATGGTGGCATATAGCTACTTATGAGAGAAATCCAAATGACTAAGGAATGAGTTTGTTTCAGAAAGTAAGGAAAAATTCCCCTCCTCCAACAATTTTCAAGCTAGTTAAAAAGTAAGCAAGACAGCTAGACTGGAATCTTGGGTTTCCCAGATTCACCTCCACTATAGATTTGGGCAAATCCCTCCACTTTACCTGCAACTCCTCATATATAAGATTGCACAAATAGTTGCTTTGCAACCCCAAAGGAAGTATAAAGTTTCTGTAAGAAGCAAAACCTGGACCTAGTTCCATAACCAAGTCTTCTTTAACCAAGCAAAGTAGCTACCTGCACTAGAAGGTTGGCATCCTGCACAAAATAAATATTAAAAGCTGCACACTGCTTTGAATAGTGGGGCACAACACCTTATAATTACTCCAAACAAGTTCTGCAGTCAGGAGGCTGGGAGTCATTGCAGTGGGATTACTACATCAGCCTGAGGGGGAAGAAGAAGAGAGGGCCAGTCCAAATTCATACAGTCTGGGTGAACTTTGACCACTCCCTAATCTACCTTGCAGGGACGTTGTGTGGATGAAATGGAAGGGGGAAGAGCCACAAATGCTGCTATGAGCCTCGTTGCTGAGACAGTTTCAGGTAAGTTGGTGTGCAGTCAAACAGTAGGATGTAAGTCCAGGAGCACCTTAGAGACCAACAAGATATTCAGTACATGAGCTTCCCAGAGTCAAAACTCTTGATGTCTAACAAAGGGAGCTTTGATTCTCAAAACCTCATACACTGAAAATCTTGTTGTCCTCTAAAGTGCCCCCGGGGCTCAAATTCTTTTCTACTACAGACCAACACGGCTACCTACCTGAAATTACCACCATGGAGTAGTTCAGCCTGACTGACTAACCAGCGCTACTGCACAGCTTGCGAGCGTCAAAGCACCCTTCTTCAGATACAAGCGAAAAGGACATCCCAGAGCCTTTATATCCCAATCTGGAGGTAGGAAGCTCAGGGATTTTCACTCTTCCTTGTATCTGAAGAAGGGAGCTCTGACTCTCGAAAGCTTCTAACTCCTGAAAAATCTTGTTGCTCTTTAAGCTGCCACTAGACTCACATCCTGCTGTTGGAGGAGCAGAATAATACAATTCAGAGAACCACCCGCGAGCCACAAAGGCAGGCACGCTCCGCCCGACCCACCCGGGCCTCCCTGCTTTCCTCCTCAAGGGCCGGCTTCCTAAGCAGGAGGGCGTGGTTTCCGTACAAGTTTTGGGGCCTGGCACCTTTTCCTTCCTCAGGCACCGAATCCCAGCGGCGGCGGAACCGCGAGGCGCCTTCTACCCCTTCAGAAAAGGGCCCCCCAGGGCGGGACAGCCTGACGAGGCCCGCCCGAAGCGAGGCACAGAAGGCCAGGAGACGGGAAGAGACCGCGTCCTAGGAGGCCCACCTGGACTTGCCGACGCCGCTCTCGCCAATGATGAGGATCTTCAGCGTAGTCAAAATGTCCTCGTCCATCTTGACGACCGAGAATGCAGCCCAACCACCCCGACCCACAGAACCGCCTCCTCAATCCTTGCGCAGGCTGCCACGTCTTCTGCGCATGCGTCGCTTGTCAGTTTCCGCTTTGCCACGGGCGCCGCAAGGCGCATGTGTCCGCAGGCCTTCCCTTAGCCCGATTGTCACTCCGCCTCTTCCCCAGGTGCTCCTAGAGACGTAACGCGATCGACGGCGGGGAACTGGGGCATGCGCATTGTGCGGCCGCCGCTGACTTCATAGCTAGGTGTGAGTGAAAACCGCAATGGTACGAGGAATAATGTCCTATTGAACGGAGCGGGGTTTTCTACCGATTAACGTCCAGGACTGTACTGCATGTGTCAAAAGCCTTTGAAGTGCACCAGCAATAGCTACCTTTAAATAAATTCATGGCAGACAACCTGAATCTCATTAGTTACTCAAAAATGTTAATGTAACAAAAAAAGTATTGTGTATGTAAAAGACGATCAGATATAACATAATACAAGGGTCTCTGTTATACTGTTTGCAGCATTTTGGAGGATGTAAAAGGAATCCTATTCCAGTCTAATCTCAGTGACATAAATGGGTTTAAAGTGCCGTAGCTCCAGGGGGGGGGGGGTTCTGCAATATAGCCACTTCTCTGGAATCACATCTTTGAAAAAAGCATGTTTTTTTCAATCTGTTTTGCTTGCAGGGTTTTTTGGGGGGGAGTGGAGGGGTGGCTGTACCAGAGCACAGCACTGAATGTGCAGTAATTTGTAACCATTGTGAATAGCTTCAAGAGCGCTGTTATTTAAATAGTGTGGTTTTTAAAACTTATGTTCTTGAGACCTTGTGACTAAGTCAGATAGCCACACCTGAAATCTTTGAAGTCCAGCAAGCCTGCAAGTAAACTGTGTGCTCAGACTAGCAGGGGCTAATCTCATGAGAGCAGCAAAGAACTTTTTTTAAAAAATTGAATTGCTAGACACAGTACTCAGGATGGAGACAGGAGCGTTTCGGAAAGATTCTTATTGTGTCAACAGCAGAGTTAACATATACTTTCATTTGTCTTCAGTCCACATCAAATAAAGGATTGTAATTCCGAGGACAAAACTAGAGGCTTATGCCAGCACTCGCAGGTGAATTTGCCTTGGATGAGATAGTCAAAGAAAATGGGCAGCATAATATGGTGGAAGAAGAGCAAAGAAAAGCAAAGAAAGCAAAGAAAAGAGGACCCTATGCAAAAGGATGATTGTGAGATGCATGGGCCAAGCTAAATTTTAATGATAGTACTATCCTCCTGCTATTTCAAAGCAAAATATTGCCATTTGGAAGGCTGGTGTATACTGTGACATGGCATTTTTCTGACTGGTCCAGGGTAAAAGTAGAATGGAACATAAATATACATAAATACACTTCTTTTACATGACAACCACATTTACTTCTCCCTCATAGCACTGATTTTGCATCTCTTGGAAATCAGAACCAAAGAGGTGGACATGAAGGGAGAAGACTGGAAAGGAAAAGATTTCCAGTGTGTGAAATTCTTTTCTCCATCCCATCCTTGCTGCACACCACCAATGCTTAAGTTACCCACTGCAAATGATGCACTTGTTTGACTTAAGGAAGGAAAGATGTCTGGCAAACCTCAGGAGCTTTTGGGGGTGAGACAGGATGATATTGTGGTGCATGCTACCACAAGGTCACTTCTGTTATGTACCCAGAAGTGATGCTGCAGTGATGCTCTAGTGATTTCCTAAATCTCTGTGATAAAAACCATAGAGATTTAGGAAATTCCTAGAGCACTAATGCAATACCATGACACTTCCAGGAACATAACCCAAACTGGTGTTGCCATAATGCTACTTTTCATTTTGCTCCTGCTGCTCCACCAAGCAGCTGCTGGGGGAGGGGGGGGAGAGTTCTCTCTCTACAGCTATAACATGAGATCTGGCCATCCTAGGAAGAGGTGATAGGGTTGCCTGAAGAAAAATGTCTTGACCCTTTAATATAGGCTAGTCTACCAGGTGACCTTATTTCATGCCCATTTCCACACATTACATCTCTATTAAATAGACAGGGCATTCTCTTTGGGGCTGTTGGCAACTCTAGAAGCAGAGGGAATTTCTTAGTTTGACCAAATGCCATCCTGCATTTTTCCCATATTCCCACCCATATCTTTTATGTTTCACTTTCCTCTTCATCTCTCCCCTTTAACTGTGTGTGGAAGCAGGCAGTGGCGCAGAATCTGGATCAAGCTGGTACTTTCTGAAGGCCAGTTGAAGCTTAAGAGCAGCTGACAATGACTCCATCTTACACAAGTAGAATCAAGCAAAAGATATTTCACTTGTTCTCCCATTGTGGTTATACATGCACTGCTAGAGAGACACAGAGTACACGTGAATATAAGACCACTCAGAAAGTAAGTCACTGGAGCATCCCCGTGTAAGATGTCTGGTGTAAAGAGATTCAATAATATCCCATGATGCAGAATAGTTTCACCACACTGAAATACATGGGCACAGCCCTCAAAAAACAAGCTTGAGTGGATGGGACCCACTCTCTCCAGTTACAGATTTAGCCCTCAGATTTGTGATGGGGCTGCTTCCACACACGTTGGATAATGCACTTTCAATGCTCTTTAGTGATCATTTGGAACTGGGTTTTCGTGTGTGGAACACAAAATCCACTTCTAAAGGATAACTAAAGTGCATTGAAAGTGCATTATTCAACATGTGTGGAAATGGCCAGAGTTATCTGGCTCTCTTGATGCTCTTGTTCAATCTCTGTACTCTTGTACTGCAACATGTGTTGAAAACCTGAAACTTTCTATTGTTTCATTTGTTGACAGATCTAATGAATGGTATGTAGGACAAAAGTCAGCTGGAGGTAACAAAGTGGAGAAGGAGACTTCATTGCAGGAGACTAACTTTTGCACATATCAGAACAGATGCCTGCAGAATTATTCCTCATAGGGAAACAGTCTAATTTGACTTGAAAAGCTTCAGTAAATCAGTAACGAGATAAATATGATGACCGTTTCTGTGTAAAGGTGTGCATGTTGGTGCCACTTCCCTTTTCTTAACATGAAACTCAGGCCTGTTTCTCTTATGGGATGCGACAACAAATAATTCTGTGAAATAAGCACAATAACATAATAACCAGGGATTTTTTTCTGGGAAAAGAGGTGGTGGAACTCAGTGGGTTGCCCTCGAAGAAAATGGTCACATGGTTGGTGGCCCCGCCCCCTGATCTCCAGACAGAGGGGAGTTTAGATTGCCCTCCATGCCACTCAGCGGCGCGTAGGGCAATCTCAACTTCCCTCTGTCTGGAGATCAGGGGGCGGGGCCACCAGCCATGTGACCATTTTCAAGCGGTTCCGGAACTCTGTTCCACCACATTCCTGCTGAAAAAAAAGCCCTGATAATAACAACAACAACTATGCTTATATACCACTCTTCTAGACAGATTAGTGCCCCACTCAAAGCAGTGAACAAAGTTGGTGTTTCTGTTACCTCACAATGTAGCTGGGGATCTGGGGATGAGAGGTTGCCCAAGGCCACCTGTTGAGCTCCTGCAGTAGTGAGATTCAAACCAGAAGAGTGCTGTTTTGCTCCCCAACCACTTAAATGGTATGCTACAGCAGCTCTCTCTCTCTTAAATAATAGAGATGCATACTTTGGTTTAAACATGCACTCGTAGCAGAATGTGACCTGAAGTACTTGCAAAAAGGTATGCAACAATGTTGTAATGAGGAATCCCATAATGATAGCACTTAAGAGATGAAGGATGTAAACAGAGCTGAATATGCAAAGCTTGCTACCTCACCTGAGGTAGCAACAGTGGACATTGCCACAAAAATTAGCATCTATGCAATTATTTATTAAAATGTCTTCCCATGCAACCCTAAGCAGAGTCATACCCTTCTAAGGCTATTGACTTCAGTGGATTTTGAAGCATGTAACTCTGCTTAGGACTGCATTATTAACTGCCTTTCTTAAGGTTGTGATTGAATGCCACTTGATACTCTCAGGTACATGGAGGACTACATTTCCCAAGGAAGACCAAGATATGGCCTCTTGGATCCATTTGAAACTGAGCAAGGCACAGGAGAGGCGAGGGAGATTCTTTTAGAACACTGGTTGACAGGATGGTACAGCAAGACAAAGCCCAGCACAGATTCAGCAGTAACTATTGCGAAGAAAAGGAGTGGAGAATGCGGAGAAAAGGTGGAGAATTCTCCAGATCAAACTGCCAGGCACTAAGATAAGAAATATCATTCGATCAATTTTTCCCTTTTGTTTTCATTAACCAAACAGATGTTGGTCTCAATTTTTTTTTCCCATTTGGTCAGAAATAAATACACATGCTATGGGGAAGGATGACAGTGTCTCCCTGAACCCACAAATCCCCCACTCGTGCCCTAGTAGAGTCTTTAAAAAGAAAGCTGTGAAATGGTTATGGTTGCACTCAGCATATCCCATCCATTCTCCAATGGACTGGCTTCCACTTTCAAGGGAAGGAGAACATGGTGATGCGCCATGTATTCTGGATATTGCCACAGAGATATTTAGGCAAGTCACAGGCTGGCAGCTGCCTCACATCCCTGGAAATATCTTGTTAGGCCCTAAGTGGCTACGCTCCCAGTTGCGCTCTAGAAAACGTAGCACCTCAATGAGAAGGGGATTGGCTGAGCTATTATTACCTTCAGGTGGGCACCTCTTCCCTCTTCTCTCATAATGGCATTCAAATTAAGATACTTCTGGACAGGATTATTACATGCCCCTTGCAAGTGAGAGAACGACCAAGTTGTACGGATTTCTGTACTGTTTCCTGACTGTACAGCGAGTCTGTTGGATTTCCTACATCATAATCAGTTCAGTTTCCCATTGGTCCTTTGTCTTCAACAAGCTATCTTGTGAACCATCTGGGAAATCACAATAGAGATATAAGGTGGTGGTGGTGGTTTTAGATGCCTCAGCCGAGTTTTGGAACAATCTTCCTTATGCTCCTCAAAGGCTAAACACAGGGCTGCTCACTACTGGAGGGGTCCCCCAGAGCATTTTCTATGCATGGATTCCTGCATGCTGAGTTTGAAATTTCTCCCTTCTCCCCTCTCCCTACAGCCCAAACTACCCCCTAAAATGCTGCTTCTGGGAGACAGCAGGCCTTTAAAAATGGCATTTAGGGGCTATATTTTTGGGGTTCCAGGGAAATCAGAAAATGATGCTCTTTGGGCCAAAGTCTGGATCCACCTATCTATATGAATAATTTTCTCCTATGTGTAATTCAGTTATGACTTGATGCGAGCATTTTGTGTGAACTTCATTCTGCCATTTATGTTACAGTGTCTTAAAACACATTGATCTCGGGAAGCATCTTAGCAGATCTCTGTTTCACTGGGTTTCTCATTTCTTGAGGTTGTAGCATTACCAATTGTTTTACCAATACATTTTATGTTTAAATCATTTCTTCATTACAATAGGTGCTACATTTGCCGATGGGACTGATTTGAGATTCCATAGCATAGCATTATGAATCGTTTCCTGCCTTCTCTTACATTTTAACCATCTTTTTTCCTTCCTTTATCCAAACGTTTTCCTTATATACTTCTAGGTAATACAATACAGCTTGACTAATATTCACAAATGTGTAAATACATATTCCTCTTCTGTCATAATAAATGCATTCCCAGAATTTTCCATTGGCAATCTAGTATTTCAGGTTTATGTGTTTTTGATTAGTTTCAGCTAATTTTCCTTAATTGTGTTTCTGGCAGACTGCTACTTTAATGGCATTTCTTTTTTTAAAAAATCTTTATTAATGCTTGCCACAAGTCATACCATTTCCAGATGTCCAGCTGCCATCGTAGTAAGAGAAACAAGATGGCCAGCTATACTGTGTTTTAAAGCAGCAGAATAACACAGTCCTGATGTTGTGATGATCGATAATTTCATTTTCTTCACAATGACCTGTTGTTGTTTCTTCTGCCTCTTAAGTATATCTGCATCTCACGTTTGCTTCAGTATGGCAAATCAGGCAACAAAAGAAGCTGTGGAACTTAAATGAGGACTGCAGCTGAATGTGTATATGTTACGCAAGTATACGCCTTGTTGACCTATGTCATGTTATATGATTAGTGTGAGAATGGCGAACAAAATTGCTTATAAAGTTCAGCTTGTAAAGTTCAGGCAGAATATTTATGAGATATATATGATAAATAAATGATAAATATTCCCAGGGGTCATTTTGTAGAAAAAGAGCTGGAGGAATTCATTAACATCGCTCATTAGCACAACTCATTAGCATATGCTATGCCCCTTGACATCACCGGAAATGTGTCATTAGCATCACTGATTTGCATATGCCACACCCCCTGACATCACCTATCCTGGCTGTTTTGGACCCAATCCTGGCCATTCAGGGCTGAAACTGGGCCCAAAATGGCAAAAAGGGGCTGAAAATGGCCGAAAAGGGGCCTAAAATGGTCAGGATCAGGCTGCTGCTAAGCGGGAGAGTGATCCACCACCTGTCAGAGGCCCAATCCAATCCAGACTGAAACAGGCCCAAAATGGCTGAGAGTCAGGTGAGCAGGGCTACCTGACATGTGACCTCTTTGGGGAACTGCCGGAACTGTGTTACGGCGCGTTCCCCCTCGAAATGAGCCCTGAATATGCCACATATAAGTTATGTACAACTGTTGGTTTTCAGGTAAGGAGGAGTTATAGGTCAGTGACAGAACACGTGCTAGCAAATGGAATGTCTCAGGTCCACTCCAGTAAAAAGCATCTCCAGAAAAAAGGAGCTAAGGCAGAAGTGTTGGGAAGCGTCTCTGCCCATGATAGTGGCAAATTTCCGGGAAAGATGTCACAGATGTCATCCCTCCGTATATAGTGTATGGATGTTTCTAATGTATGTTGATGATGATGTTTTAAAAATTCTTATCTTTAGAAGTATTTTACTGTACCAGTTTTCATAGCAACAGAATGGTAAAATGCTAACCTGACTTTTTATCACACCACCTTTGTGTTTTTACCAGTACGTTCCTCAAGAAGAAAGTGTTGCCATTTCATGTCTGCCTCTACAGAGGTTTCAAATAACTCCCACATCTGCAAAAAAAGCCAAACCAAAACAACATGTGAATCAAACTGATTGCACAAGTAATACTTAGAAAGCATTTGTCTCTAATATATAAAACACAAATAAACTTAAAACAGCAGGAAATATATTGTCACCAAATATATTTTAGCCTTGAAAACACACACACAAAAGTTGGAATCCAAAACAGAGTTAAACACACTTAGGCCCATTCTAATCAGAAAACTTAAGAGGCACTTTTGTCTCTGCTCAGACGTTGGCTGATGTAAACAGCATATTCTAACAAATGAGATAGAATCAATGGATTCAGAAGGATGTAACTCACCTTAAGATGGCACTGTTAGCGATCTAAAAGATTACACATACGTTAATGTACAGTACAATCCTGTACAGAGTTACTCCAGTCTAAGCACAGTGATTTCAGTGGCCTTAAAATGGAATAACTGCATAAGAACACGTTGATAGTTATTTATTTTATTTATGTCATTTATAGTCCACCTTTCTTATTGAGACTCAAGGCAGATTACACAGTGTGAGATTAGTACAGTTAATATCAAGAACATTTCTTCTAACTCAAATGAGATTCTTTTAATGCAGGGCATAAGAAAGAAGTAGGCCTAGTTTTAATTTTTTTAAAAATATTTTTCTAGTTTTCTTGAAAATAGGAGTAGGAGAGCTCTGGATAAATTTCAGCCCCAAAAGGATATTTTAAAAATCTTGTATTTGTAAGCAGGTTACTCCTGCTTACAAATATGAGTGGTTTCAGGATTAAAAAACAAGTAGACGGCAGGCGATAGCATGACTTGCAAGAACAAAGTTCAGAAGCCAAGAAGTCTGTCTGAGAGTAGGACAAAAACAGGTTCTGGGCAAGCTGAGGTCAGCCACTGGAATCTACTTTGAGCAGGTAAGAAGGAATATGAAGGGTGAAGTAAGGCTATTAGCCAAGAAATTCTTGCTGAAGTCTAGTAATGGAAAATTCTACTGAACTGAGACTAGACAGTCAAGCAGCCAGTGTGTGAGGAAAACCATACTGGGAAAGAAGATATGCATGGAAAACACAGTATTTCTACGAAGCGATTACCCTCCTTTTGTGACAAAGCTAGGAGGATCTGAACTGTAACCAGAGCCACCGAAGTCATTTCCAAACATGGTGGTTTATATGTGTGCTGAAAAGGTGTCACTGAATTTTTCTGATGCTGTCACTCTGGCAAGCAGTTCTATTACCATCTGAAGCTCACGAACATATTGTCTGATAGCCCTTCCCCTGGGGAGAAGGGGCTCATAATTGTAATCTATATGGGCCATCAAGTTGTAACCCACTTACAATATTCCTAGCAAAGGGCTTGCAAGGCAAATGAGGAGCAGAGGTGGTTGGCCATTGCCTTCCTCTACAGAGTCTTCTTTGGTGTCCCCTATGCAAAGTACTGACCCTGTTTAGCTTCCAAGATCTCATGATATCAGGCTACACCATGCAGTCTTTCTTCCAATCATAACCTCTCAAGAGATCCATCAGTAAAGGGATAGGGAAGCCATCAGTAAAGGGACAAGGAGGGACCACAGACTTCACTACTATTGCCATAAGTATGATCATACTGGGTAGTTCCTATGTTGTTTAATATACCAGTCATGGAATTTGCTTGTGCTATATTTCAGCATTGTTAAATCTTTAAACCTTTCTTTTCATGCTCTTTTTCTTTAAATCTTGCAAATTGCATGTATATACCTATTACTTGTATACAGGGCTTTTTTTCTGGGAAAAGAGGTGGTGGAACTCAGTGGGTTGCCCTCAGAGAAAATGGTCACATGGCTGGTGGCCCCACCCCCTGATCTCCAGACAGAGGGCAATCTAAACTCCCCTCTGTCTGGAGATCAGGGGCGGGACCACCAGCCATGTGACCATTTTCAAGAGGTTCCGGAACTCCGTACCACCTCGTTCCAGCTGAAAAAAAGCCCTGCTTGTATACCCATTACTTATATATGGAAATGTCTTGATGTTGATTGTACTGGCTCACACTATGTAATCTGCCTTGAGTCTCAGTGAGAAAGGCAGACTATTAAAGACATAAATAACAATAAAATAAAATAAAACCTCCTTCCAGTTGCCGTCGAGATTGCAGGCAGCTGGCATGGCCCCCTTCTTGCCCTTGAAAAACCATCATTGTTCATTTAGAGCAGGGGTGGGCAAAGTGCAGCCCGCGGGCCACATACGGCCCGCTACAGAGTTTTTTGTGGCCCACCAAGACAGTCAGAAAAATCCGCCTTGAACCAAGATTTCCTTCCCGTGCAGGCTGTGATGAGAATCTCAACAAGCAATCTCACTCCTGGTTTCAAAAAAATTGTAGAAAAGTGTGATAGGGTACATTTGTCTCATTAAACTGATTCTAAAATTAAATATGCTTGCAGCTATAGATGACAAGAAATTAGCACAATAAATAAATTGAATAAAACTACCACTATTTTATTTAATTTATATTTATTGATTTTTATGATACAATTTATACCTTTTCTGAAATGCAAAGTTAACTAATGAATGCAATCATTTTAAAAGGTGCGGCCCTCCGCTAACCTCTGCTCCCACAAAGTGGCCCCTGAGCCAAAACAATTGCCCACCCCTGGTTTAGAGTGCTGAGTGAAGCAAGAGTACATGAATATGCTGTATACAGTCTTTTAAAATGCAAGCCAAGGTCTAGAGTTTGGATGGACATTGTGTCATTATAGGTGTCCTCTGAGCATGCTCTATGTGAGTCTTGGACATGATAGCTCTTGAAGTTTGAAACAAGGGAAGGAAACATCATTACAGTGTATACTTTGCTTAACTGTGCCCAGTTGTGGAGTGGTAGTCAGTTGGTAGAACTGGCCACATGAAATCCTGAGCAAGAGCATATTCTCAGTTCTAGTATACGTATTAGCTGGGGCAGGGTGAGTGCCACCTATGGTTGCCAGCTCTGGGCTGAGAACTTCCTGAAAATTGGGGAGTAGAGCCTCGGGTGGGTGGAATTTGGATAGGAGAGGGACCTCAATGGGGTTCACTGTCCAAAGCAGCCATTTTCCTCCAGGAGAATTGACCTCGGTAGTCTGAAGGCCAGCTGTAATTCTGGGAGATCTCCAGGTCCCACCTGGGGGTTGACACACCCAGTGCCACCTAGTCCTTGATAGGTTCCTTATCTGAGTAATATCTTCATCTTCCATCCATATGACTAGAGGTGGGGAGGGTGATTATGCATCATTATGATGTCACAACTCCTAACGAAGCAGACATTGCTAGAATGGTATCGAACCAGGCAGTCTATACCAGCAACATGAGCAGAAGGTGTAGACAGGCATTATTTGACATTAATTACAGAGAGAGCAATAACGATGGCACTCCAGGTAATGTGTAAATCAGCTCTTGTCTCAGCTTTTGTGCTTTATGAGAACAGGCTACAGAGATGATATGTACATTTCATAAGCATATCCCAGCACTAGGGTTGCCAACTTGCCGTGATCCTGGTGGGGGCAGGGGATCCCCTGATCCCACCCTACACCCCCCATCACCGCTCACACAGATGGTAGGGGGGAAAGGCAGGGAAACAGGCCTTCTGGGGTGCACTCCAGGCTCAGTACAACAGTATCACTTCCAGGAGTGCCAGGTTGATTTGGGGCCCAAATGGGCCGATTCTTTAAAGAATTGGCCCAACACGAAGTGCTGGAGCACTCCTGTGGTCTCCATGATGATGTCACTCCCAGAAGCAGGGCCTTTTTTCAGCTGGAACGCGGTGGAATGGAGTTCCGGAACCTCTTGAAAATGGTCACATGGTTGGTGGCCCCGCCCCCTGATCTCCAGACAGAGGGGAGTTTAGATTGCCCTCTGCGCCACTCAGCGGCACAGAGGGCAATCTATTTTTTTAAAAAAAAATTATTGGATTAGATTATAATATGTGACCATTTTCTCCGAGGGCAACCCACTGAGTTCCACCACCTCTTTTCCCAGAAAAAAACCCCTGCCCAGAAGTGTCATTGTCATGCCACCCCAAGAGTGTGTGTGTGCAGAAAGAGCTTCAACAGGTGAGTGCCAGGTTCCCCAGGCTCCTGCCAGTAGCGTAAGGGGACCTGGCAACCCTACTCAGCAGGCAATCCTATAGACAAACAGAGAGCAAATCAGTCCATCAGCAATTATAAAAACAACAGTCCTACAGTGTGATGTTTGATTATGTCTGTGTTGTCAGTACTATTTCATGCATGCACATTTTTGCACAACCTTAAGGGAGGTATAGTTCCCATCTCACATCATTTAATTAATCTGACCCAAATAGGGTTTCCAGCCAAGAGCTGACAACTGGTGGAGACGCTGGGAGGAGCCAACAATAAAACGCCATGTCATCACTTCTGGTGTGAACCTGGCAGCGAGGTCACTGCATCAGGACAACCCTCTAGGATTCACCCCAAACTATGGCTTTACCATAGTGTCCTATGAATCCTAGAACATTGCCCTGATTCAGTGGCGTCGCTTCCATGTTCACACCGGAAGTGATGGCACAATGTGGGTGCGATGCTGCTCCCCCCTCCCAATTTGCTCCTGCTGCTCCTCAAACCATCAGCCGGAGCAGCAACACCCAGGGAAAGAAGTCTCCCGCTATAGCCGTTCTACTGACCCTCCATGACCCCAGATAGAATGGATCTCATCTACTGTGCAAATGCAAAAGCTCTAGCAAGGCCAGGAAATGACACTCCATCACCACAAGGAAATGAAACGCCATCACCCCAGCTACTGTACATCTGCAAAACTTTGATAGCCGTTCAAGGCAGACAGCAGATGGCGAACAGATCAGAGGTTCAACTTGCAGGTGATTGTGTGACTGTCAAACACGGTATGTTTGTCTACTGAAACATTCATTGCGAACTTTGTGGCATCCCTAACACTAATGCTGAAACTCCAACATAGTGCTCTAACCATAAACATAACAAGTTAACCCTCTAAATGTAACGCTGTTGATTTTAGATTTTTAATATCCAGTTTCTGTATCTTTTGGGTGGAGCTTCAAAGGGGATTCTAAGTTGGAAAACGGGCTTTAGTGCTCTTCTAAATCTAGTCTGTGTTATGAATCCTAATATTAACTCAGACTATGAGACTGCCCTTTAGTAAACAAGGTGTTCTCTGCTTAAATAATTTCCCTCCATTTCCTATGTTTTTGAAAGTCTGTAAGCCTTCTGTTTAGTGCATCGCCACTCTCTACACAGCAAGAGGTCTATTTGTGTGGTTGAAATAAGAGATTTGTCTGGACAGCCAGAGTTCACTTTCTGCTAAAGATGGGAACATTATAGGTTCATAAATTGTTTCCTCTGTACTGAATTGGTCTAACTGTAGACTGCCTTTCAGGATGGTTTTTAAATTTCTGTCAATAATTCTTTCTCTTTTGCTTCCGCCCAAGCCCCTTGGTGAACTGCAGACCACTAAGCCAAGGGAGGGAGAGATCTTTTTTCCCTGGTGCCCACAAACATGAATTTGAACTTCAGATGGAGGACATTGCTGAAAAGCAAAGTAGGTATTTCCACACAGAAATACTTTTTTAAAAGTGTTGGGCTGATCTGGCATGCCTGAAACCCTCAAACCACAAAGGAAATGTGACATCTAAGGTGCTAAAAGATTATTCTCAGACCCAAGGGAAGGTTAATTTTGACAAGATGTTGAGAGATGGCGCATTTTGCTATCAGGCTGCTACAACGGTTCCTATTTATCAAAGACAGTCTCTATTTTCCCTAGTAAAACATTGAAACATTTTTTGCCTTTTCAGGAGATTCTGGATATTCTTTTTTAAAACTGTTGTGTAGTGAGGCGCTAATGTTGCCACTCTTCAGCTTTCAGATCCCTCCTTGAATCTGTGGAAGTGAAGTCTCTAAGGGATGCAGCAACACCCTGTCTCTAGAGTGCAAGCAGGTAAATGAACGCACATTAAGAGTAAGGCACTATGCAGTTACAAGTGTGTCTCTGTTTTCATCTTTGAAATGTTTGTAGCTCAATTATTAGTAGCTCAAGGAGTGTCAGTTCCGAGAGAAATAGACCTCTGAGGCCATCTTTAAATTAAGCTAGCACATGGGAAGAAGGACCTGATCTAAACCCTTTCTTCATTTTTGTGAAGGGAGCACCGAATAGAAGCAGCATTTTCTTTAATAAGTATATCAAAGGGAGAAGGCGTATCAAAGCGCCCAGGATATTATTGTCTGTGGGTTAATAGAATGTAGCTCTAAGGAAGCCAGATGCCAAAATTGTAGAGTTATATTTTTGTCTGACCTTGATTTCAGCGTTTTCTTACTCAGCACGGTTCACTTCATATTTGTTTTGTTTTAAAGTCTGGAATATTTTGCATTTCACCTTAATAGTTCCACTCTGTTTGAAATGTTTATATAGCGTGATTTACTACAATATGGATGTGTAATTATGTGATGATTAGACAAAACATTTCTGACAAGAAAGGAAAACAGTAGTTAATAATGTTTTCCATCTGTCTGGTGGAACTTCACTGAAAAAGCAGCTCTTAGCCGGGACCAGAGTCCAAGGCTACACCTAGATGAGAATGCGGTAGAAACAGCAGAGCCTCCATAAATTCATTCTGATCACTGCTCACACATTTTTGGAAAGCATTACCATCTGTTTTGCAGATAAATATTACAATAATTAATGTCAGCACATGTTTACATTATAAAATCTTAGAAGATTTCCTCCCTTTCCTCTGCAGAAATAAAGATGCATTTTAAATGAGTAGAATGAAATGCACTGTTGTTATTGGGTAAAATGAGTGCGTGTCAATAATGGTTTCTTTTATTGCACAGCTCTGAGACATTTGAATGTTTCTGTTCCCCATTTATGCCAGAATTTTTGGCTGTCATTATGGTACATGGAAAGACGGAAAGCTGTTGAAAATGTGCAGCTTTAGCAACAAAGGCTGTCCCATGTGCGATCCTCCGACCCCACATGGGCAGATATTTTGCATCCCTCTCAAACTACATGGGAAAGCAAAGAGAATGGCTTTTTAAAAGTGGGGCTGCACTCTCTCCTGCCAAGACTTAATTCTGCTGTAGCTCACTATGGGTCTCTAGATGCCGGTAGGTATTGTCGCTGCTGGAATAATCACTGTTGTGTGCTGTGGGGCTCAAACAGGGGTTTCTCAGATTAGACTGGAGCTCCATGACTTATTAGGGTTGCAGACCAGAGGAGGAAAATATAGGCTGATCTAGGTGGGACTTCCTTACAACCATCCATAATTTTCCTGGCCTGGGAAGTCAAGTGAATCCAGAATAGGGATCCCCAACAAGGTGCCCATGGGCCCAATGGAATCCCCACTGTTACCTTCCCTGGTGCCCGCCAAGTGTTTTTAGAAAGTGGGTGTGGCCAGGTGGGGCTTTTGCCAAGCATGGCTTCTGATTGTCTATTGGAGATCTGATTGGCTGTGCAGATTTTTAAGAACACTGTTTTGGCAGAAGCTGCTTCCCCAAGACAAGTACCTTCACTGCATGACTTAAGGTAAGCTGTCACAACCATTTTGTGGCTGGCTCTGTCTCCTGCAGCAGCCATTTTGTTGTTGAATCCACCATATTATGTCAGAGATTCAGATATGCCTGTAGGCTCAAAAAGATAGGCTCTCGGACTTCAGATCTGTCGATTAGTATAGACTTCAGATCTGTCGATTAGTATAGAGACTTCCAGATCACTTGTAACGTCGTTCCTCCTTTTCAGCAGCCAAGATATTCAATGTTCTGACTAGGTGTCTGGAAGTGGTAATAGGCTAGATGAAGGCCAGTAAACTGGAGCTCAGCCCAGACAAGACTGGGATGCTGTTGGTCAACAGTAGCACTAATGAAGGATTGAGGAGTCTGTCTGTTTATGTTCTCCTTGAAGGAACAGATTCACAGTTTTTGGATACTGTTAGATGAGTCATTCCAAGTGACATTCAGGTTTCAGCTGTGGTACTTCATGGTGTGACCAGCTGGGTGGTTCTTCAGCTAGAGATTTAGCTTCATTAGATTCAGGGCTTTTTTCTGGGAAAAGAGGTGGTGGAACTCAATGGTAGAACTCAGGACCGCACAATGACGTCACTTTGGGTCAGCTGGAACAAGGGGGGAGTTTTTTAAAGTTTAAATCACCCTCAGCAAAAATGGTCACATGGCCGGTGGCCCCGCCCCCTGATCTCCAGACAGAGGGGAGTTTAGATTGCCCTCCGTTCCACTCCAGCGGCACGGAGGGCAATCTAAACTGTCTGGAGATCGTGGGGGGGGGACCAGCCATGTGACCATTTTCAAAAGATGCTGGAACTCCGTTCCACCATGTTCCCACTGAAAAAAAGCCCTGATTAGATTAGATCACTGCAGAGTGTTTTACATGCAGCTGCTTTTGAAGATGAAGTGGTTGTTGACAGCTACTTCTCCTTGGGAAAATATTTCACCAGATTTTATACATTGGCTACTGATTTCCAAGCATAAGTCAAAATGCTGATGCTTTAAAACCCTGAAGGGGCTGGCGCCAGAGTTCCTTAAGGACTACCCCCTCCCTCCTGAATATTGAGATTTGCATTGGAGGCCCTGTTGCATATTTCCCCATTCTGAGATGTGTGTCCATAAGTGACAGACCTTTCTTGGTAGTGGTATGTCATTGGTGGAATGACTTCCCTGTTGCCTGCCACCTTGTCTTTTCAGTTCTAGCATCAGGTGAAGACACCATGGAAGAATATTCCATAAAAACCCGAGCTTTTCCACTGGCTCGGCCTCACTGCTTGGATGGTTATACTGAAAAGAAGCAGCTACCTGAAGAGCAGCCACCAGAGGTTTAGGAAATTATGTAAGGCCAAATTGTATAGGAGTACGATGGTTGTTGTGGGTTTTCCGGGCTGTATTGCTGTGGTCTTGGCATTGTAGTTCCTGACGTTTCGCCAGCAGCTGTGGCTGGCATCTTCAGAGGTGTAGCACCAAAAGACAGAGATCTCTCAGTGTCACAGTCAGCCAGCAGCTGTGGCTGAAGATGCCAGCCACAGCTGCTGGTGAAACATCAGGAACTACAATGCCAAGACCATGGCAATAGAGCCCGGAAAACCCACAACAACCATCGTTCTCTGGCCGTGAAAGCCTTCGACAATTCATGTATCGGAGTACTTTGACAATATTTGTAGTGGGATTTTCCTGATTTGAAATATCTATCTGGAAGATACATATATAGTAGAACAGAGGGTTTTTTCTTATTGTTTTACTGTCTGTTTAGATATGTACACTGCTCCTTTTATTTATTATTTATTATTATTATTTATGTCATTTTGTCAAGGACATTATGTCATTATGTCAAGGACATTCCATAAACAATGTCATAGGGTAAATAAACCTTTGTAGTTTACAAAGACATAGCATTAGCAAGGATCCAATCCTTGTAATAATTTTATGAATAATAATGAATAACTCATTGTCTGTGACTGTCTCCCTCGGGATTTCCCCCTTCTTGAAATAGAACAGAAGCAATTCTAGGACTGACATTAGATAACACAAAGCACAGGTAGCTCATAGGAGCACATATTTAAAACAACAGATAGTAGGTAAGGCAACATAGTGGTGAAGTCTATGGCCCCTAACTCATTAGTGAAGTGTCTGAGACCCCCCCCCCACACTACAATACAAAAGCCTTTTTGAATAATTTGGTTTTGCATCATTTGTGGAAAGCTAGGAGAGTGGGGGCTCTCCTGACTGCCTCCGGCAGGCCATTTTACAGGTTAGGGGCCACCACAGAGAAAGCTGATGTTGATTTTGCTCATGTGGAGGGTGGCACCTGTAGGAGACCCTGTTCAGATGAGTGAAGTTGCCATGGAAGAACATAGGGAGGGAGGTGGCCCCCTAGGTAGGCTGAGCCAAGGCCGTAAAGAGCTTTGTACGTGATAACCAATACCTTGAACTGAGCATGGTAACTGATAGGTAGCCAATGGAGTGACTGCAGAATGGAGGTGATGCTCCTGCTCCTTCTCGCTCCTCATAACAGTCGCGCTGCAGTGTTTTGCACCAATTGGAGCCTCCTAGTTAACTTAGATGGGAGACCTATGTATAGTGCATTACAAAAGTCAAGTCTTGAGGTTACCATAGCATGGATCCAGGTCTGCCACGTCGAGGTAAGAAGCCATTTAGAGTGCAGTTTCAGAAAAGCAGGATAAAATATTTTTATATACATTTTAATGTTTTCCCAATTGCTAGTTGGTAGGGGCATTGTTCATCTTTTGTCCCTGGCTGGTTTTGAATTAAGTTTATTCCATTTTTAATCTTTTAAAATTCTTCTGCTAGGTATTTTTAGGTTGCAGCAGTAGGGGTTTTTTTTTACTGCTTTTCAGTGTGCTTTATGATTGCTGAGAATGATTTTGTTGTAGACTATGTTGAAAAGCTCACAGTATGAAGGTGATGTAGCATCATTCGATAGCCTCCAGGCCTGAACAAACAAGCATGAGAAGCGCATCACCGACTTCACCTCTCCTCCAGAAACCAGCAGAATGTATGTACTGGCTCATCCATGGACGTAGGACCCCAGAACTGAACTGGGAATCCTCTAACTGCAGCCTTGCAAGTCTTCAAGGCAGCTGATATGGTAATAATCCAAACAAGATGTCACCAGCAAACCTGCCCCAGCATGGAACCAGCACCACCCACAAGCATTTCTCGATGGCATCAATGCAGCCTCCATGACATATGAAAAGGGAGCCATTTCCTTCTCCTGTTCACTCCTTTGGGTCTCCTTCTCCTAGCTGTTAAGCCATTCTCCTATAAAATAACTATTTAGATAGAATAGTGCCAGCCTATGTCATCTTATAGCTCAATAAAGTGATATAGAAACTGCTTTTTAAAAACAAAAAAAACAAAAAGGAGGAACCTGGTCTATCTGGGAGAGGGCGTTCTTATAGCTTCCCTCCCATCAAGAATCTAGGCCTGGGCATTGGTGTGACACTAAGGAACATTGTAAAGTCAGTTCAACTGTGTAAGTGATGAAAGAGGGAGGTTATGCGGAAGCCTGGAGGCAAGGAATTTATTATTTCTTCAGTCCCTCGTTTATTACTTTTTCCCCCCAGCTCTGTTGTGTGTGAGTTCGCATTGCTTTTGCCACATTGTCTCATATGTAGTTAAGGCACCTTATAACATATAAGGCAGACATAGAATATGTTCCAGATGCAGAAATGCATGTCTGACAGTCTTGAAACAGAACTATTTTATATTTAGTCTTTAATAACCACCTCTTTGTTCCAGAGGGGGGAAAAGTCACAGCTGATTTTTTTTTTCTTCACTGTTGATATTTTGTGCACCTGTTGGAAGGGTTGGCACTTAAAAACTTTTTTCTGCTGAGAGAGGAGGAAGAATTCTGCCTCTAATGATGTTTTGCTTGCACTTCATACCCCTCTTGGTAGGTTCCCTATGCTATTCTTCCTACGTTTTAAATCAGGAATGGTTTATTTGTGTCTTTGGTTTTCCTGACAGGTTCCCCCCTGCCCTTTCACAAGAGTCACACAGATAGAGTCCTTTACTGAATCAAATATAGATTTAGGTCTCTCTAGAGAGAATTACATCTACTAACGCTGTTACACAAAGCAGTAATGGTGGCCAACAGATTTTCCTGGATGGTTTCCATGGTGGATTCAACCCAGACAAAGGCCACGAGTGGCCATCTGAGTTTCCATTAAGGTAATTGTCGGTATGATTGTTTGCAGAGAAGAGATGCACTGTTCACGTTTCCACTGGAAAATGATAGCTGCAGTGAGATTATGCAAAAAACTGGACACCAAACTCTTTTTGTAGTAAACACAAAGTTTTGCTGTCAGTCTGACAAAGCGCAGGGATTATGCCATGCCTAATGAGTCTTTACTGCCACCTACTGGGGTCTGTTCTATGAACGCAAGAAAAGCCTGGGGGCTTTTAGGTCTAAAGTGAATGTTACACAGTCAACACACAGCTGCTACTGAAAATGGCATTTCCCTGCCATAAGTCACTTTTGTCCCCAGAGCATGGTAGGGATTTATCTGTCTGGTTTTTGTCCCCAGAGCATGGTAGGGGTTTATCTGCATTTCCAAGTTTAGGACCATACAAGCCACATTTGATACAAAATACATACTAGCTTTGTGTCCTCTGTTTTGGGAATACTGTGACTGCTATTAAACTGTTGAAGGGTGGATGGAAGTGGGATAGACGTCATACTTTCTTAGACAATCTCACTTTCCCTTATGAGGAGTTTAGAAGCAATCTGATCCCACTGAGCGAGAACAACTCAAGAATAGAATTATGCTGTTTGTTTAAAATAGTTTTCCAAAAGCTGAGAAATTTCACTGTGCCAGGAAAGCTTGTGTCTTTTTTAAAAATACACTGAAATGAAAAAGCTTGTGAACATGATCAGGGCTGTCTTCTTCATTACTGATTTTCAAAGTTGTCCAACAGTCTTGAGAAGTACTTTTTTCTTTTTTTTCTTTTTCTTCTTTTATTTTTTTACATTTAGGTTGCCGGTAAAGGTTGTATTTTATGCTAAACTTATAAACAATGACAGAAACAAATTGGGCTCATCCAAGTAGTGCGTAAGGGATGAGAGAGTAACTCATTAAAATGTAACATAAAACTTTCTGTGAGGGATAAGAATCATAAGTCTGCAAGGAGGATGGCTAGCATCATTGACAGAACGTAAGGAGAGCCCTGCTGAACTTCCCAGTAGTCCATCTAGTCCAGCAAACTGTCTCACACAGTGGTCAAGCAGTTGACCTAGAGGGCCAAGACTGGGCAGAGAGGTCGAGGCCTTCTCCTGATGCTGCCTCCTGGCACTGGTATTCAGTGCTCTCTTTCCGTCTCCACACATGCACATGTGTGCACACACACGCACATGCTGTGAAATGTTAACAGTTTAAAAATAGAATTCATCCAGGTCACTGAAGTTTGGATTCCTGCTCTTTTAAATAGCGGTAAGCACAAAAGGACATATTTCTGCATCATATCCTATGCTGAAGCCACATGGCAACAATTCTCCATGTAGCACTCTCGTTACTGCTGTGAATGCAGAGGCGTTTGCAGCAGCAATGGAGCATCCCCATGGCAGTTTTCTGCCCCCTTTCCTCGTCTCAGCTCCCTTTGGATACCATTTCCACATCAAGCCACGTAAGGTCTTTTCGTCAGGCTTTTTTAAAAAAATCAGCAATTGCTATATAGTTATAATGTTATAGCAACACCATTTTTTTAAAAAAAAGAACTCTCTAGTAGTGTGGCAGGGAAAATGGCAATCACAGCAGGCTTGATAGAAGCAAAATGCTGCCAATGTGCATGGGAGCTTCAAAAATGCACACCTTCCTGTCCGCATGGTGTGCAACCAATGCTTAGACTTCAATCTTCACAGGAAGATTATACACCCCTTAGATTTTAGCGGGAGTTGTCTTGAGCAGGCATTTCGTTTTCTTCCAGTGAAATCAAGTAAGACCTTCAAATGTTTAATGGTGGCCAGCTTATGCCAGTATCTTTATTTTCTGTTATTCTACTATGATTCATTCCTGACCAACTTCACTATCTTATGAAGGATCAAAGGAGATGTACTTGGATATATCCTGTCCACATCACCCCTCAAAAAATCTTCATAGCAGCACGGCTATAAAAATAGGTTTCATATACTTTTGTTCTTAAAAAATTATCCCATTCCTATCAGATCGTATGAACATGTAAAACACATTATACTCACATTACTACTCAGATCATATAAGCAGGGCTTTTTTTCAGCTGGAACGCGGTGGAACGGAGTTCCGGAACCTCTTGAAAATGGTCACATGGCTGGTGCCCCCGCCCCTGATCTCCAGACAGAGGGGAGTTTAGATTGCAATCTACACTCCCCTCTGTCTGGAGATCAGGGGGCGGGGCCACCAGCCATGTGACCATTTTCTCTGAGGGCAACCCACTGAGTTCCACCACCTCTTTCCCCAGAAAAAAAGCCTTGCATATAAGTGTGTAAAACAGTCTGCTCAAGAGAACAAACATTACATGCTTGTTTTGTGACACTTCGCTCTTTTGTACTGCTGAAACAGCTGCTATAATCTTCAAATTGCTATACTGGAATCCAATAGATAAAATAGAAGAGGGATTATGTCACTGAACGATATGGTTTTGAAAGGCTGTCACATGATATGGAGAGGGGGAGAAGGAAATATGTGCCATGGGATGTTTTTAAGCAGTTACCTGCATTAAGTGCCTTCACATATTTTAGAGTGGGAAACAGATTATGGTTCACTTGAGTTCAGGATTACACCTACAGTTTCACTGCCATTGCCAACTGTTTTTCCTGTGTTGCTCAGTTGTTCAGATTCAATTTACAGTACCACTTCTAGGATGGGGAGCGCTAACAGGAAATGAGATTTTTGTGTCTGTCCAAATTCTCTCATAAGTAGAAGCATATTTTTAATGCAGAAACCCAAAATGTAAGAACTGAATGTATGACATCAATGGGATTTCTTACCCTCAGGTAGAAAAACAAAGCACAGCTTTAGCCTGACCCAAGACAGGATTGTTCTCTAGTGCAGTATATATTTAGTAAACCTTGGCAAGATAAAAACTGGGTGGGGAACTGCTTTGGCAAAATCTTGATCAACGCATCTACCATATGGACGTTTTGATATATGTTCAGTGTTTCACAGAACCCAAATGCAGTGACCTTTCTAAGTCCAGAAAGCCCACATTAACTAAAGTCAGTTTGATCTGGGCTCTAAGACTGTCTACAAAGAACAGACAGGGTTTATTGTCATCTTGGGGCAGGGCTACCCTACCAAGTCAACTTCAGATACATCCCCCCCCCCATAACATTATAAATCTATAGCAGCTACAAGTCAAGCCACTAACTCCTTGCTGAATTCTGTCATAAACTGTGAGACTGGGGGAGGGGGGGGGTTCTTGACTCTTCCATCCATGTCAGTTTCAGACCGTAAACCTATATAACCTTCTCAGGGCTTGAACAGCAACTAGGGAACTTCTTTCCTTTGGGGAATGAGAGCTATTTCTCATATTTACATGGCAGCAAACCACAATTCCCACTTCACTGCAAGTGTGTGTGAGATGCTTAAACTATAACTATGAGTTGAACGCTATGGACTTTCCACTTTCAGAGGCATACTCTCCGCCTCCTTCCCATTCCCCCAGCATTTTTTCATGTAATGTGAAATCTATACCTCTTTTAAATCCAACCCTAAGGCTGCTTGTGACAGATGCCACATGGAAACACTTGACTCGGTACAGGGGTATATACAAATGAGATTACCTTGAATGATGAAGACAGTTTTTCTGCCAGGTCACAGGCTAACGAAAATACTCTCACAAAGATGAAAAACGGTATTAGTGGTACCTTGAATCACAGTTTATGTATCTCAAACACAGCTTATAGCTTAAGTGTTTTACATCTGTGTAAAGCGACTATGGAAAAGACGGATAGACTCAGGACAATGCATTTTAGTTTGTGTAGTCACTTCTGCTGCAGCCCATATATAGGAGAGGTAGGTTGTAAATCATTTTAGATGTTAAGAGAAATTCTGCGCCCAACTAAATCAGCCTGTATGGGAAAGATTCGGTTTTGCAAGACTACTGAAAATTATGATTAAGGGCCAGTGCATAATTCTCCATAATATACGTGGGGAGGGGATGCCAGACATTTTAAATCTACTAAACACTTCAGACACGTAATGATGAAAACAGCATACTTTCAGGAAGTTAAATCCCAGCAAATGTTCATCTCTATCTCCTATACACTAACTTAGTAGACGAGAAATTACTTTAAGTACCAACTGATCAAAAAATTAATCACAGTTTAACACAGTCGTAGCAGAAATTATATTGAGCCCACCTCTCCCATTTCCTTTTAACTTTGTAGTCTTCATGTATGTAATCTTAAATACTGTACTTTTACAAACAGGTTTAAACTCGAAATAGTGATTAAGGCTATAATCATAAGCACTCTTATTGGGGAGTAAGTCCCACAGGACTCAATGGATTTATTTCTGAGTGTACATGCTTAGAATTGTACCGTAAGACACTTGACTTAAGCTGATTCCGCACACACTGGATAATGCACTTCCAATCCTCTTTAGAGATCATTTGGAACTGAATTTTTCGAGTGTGAAACAAAAAATCCACTTCCAAACGATAGCTAAAGTGCATTATAATGATTATAAAGTGCATTATAACGATAGCTAAAGTGTGCGGAATCAGCCTCAGTCTTCATTCTTTTGAAACAGTTATTTAACAATTCTACTTTGACTCAGATTTTTGCTTGGAACTTTTAAATAAAACAGACACTGCAAAACACATTTTTCACAGCAGCAATCCTAAGCAGGTCTACACAGAGGTAAGTCCCATTTTATGCAATGGGTCTTACTAACAGGAAAGTGTGCTCTGGACTGTAGCTCCACACAAGCAATTTCCAATGACTCTAATCAGAGTTCTAAGTTTTTAAAAAAATCCATTCCCTCTAGAGACCTGAAAAGATTTCTGGTCTTACTTGTCTAATTCTAATGAAATACCTAAGAAAAGCTATTAAACAAAACAATGTATAATGCAAAGTTATGCAAGAAAAACACATCAACTCTGATCTCAGAAAAAAAGTATTTCTCTGTTCTTTAAAGTTAATAACATTATCTAAAATTAAAAACATAGTTTCCTAATAGAATGAGCATATTAACTATTTTTAGTATTATTTTTTGTTCAGTATTACGTTATTTGGCTCTACAATTGTTCTTCATTGTTCTTGGCCCTCTGCCAACCGATAATTACAAATAAAAATATGATAAAATATAGTATTAACTAATGATTCTGCTAAGATGTATAAGATGTAGCTAAGTGGTGTAATCCATCTTTGCCACTGACCCTTTCAATGGTATCCTTCAACAATCTGATAATTTACCAGTCACTTGACAGACTAATTTCTTGCTGAAGTAGCCAACATGTTTTCAGCAGTAACTGTTTGGGTTTTTTTTTCTTCCAGTGGCACATTCTGGATTCTCTTCTAAAATACTATTAAATGCAGTATACTGACTAAGTTTTGGATCCATGTTAAGAATTTTGAAGATCTGGAGAAGCCATTTTCATTTTTAAGTCACTGAAAAACTTCCACTC
Organism: Eublepharis macularius; assembly: GCF_028583425.1. Lineage (NCBI taxonomy): Eukaryota > Metazoa > Chordata > Lepidosauria > Squamata > Eublepharidae > Eublepharis > Eublepharis macularius. The sequence goes on along the minus strand of NC_072800.1, from coordinate 71,151,967 downwards.
CCCCTGTTCTGATTTAAATGTAGAGCTGGCTAAAGTAAAATGATTCCCACAGGGGATTTTTGCACTCACATGGCCTTGTTGAAAATTGGACTGCAGTCCAAGCAGCTACGTGGCACGGGACGCCATAAGAGTGTGAAGTCCCCAAGAAAGTGCTGCTGCTTCAGCTAGCTTCCCATTCAAATCAGGCCTCACATTCCAAAAGGGAGGGACATCATATAAGCGACATAACTCATGCCTTCAGGCAGATCGCATATACAATCGAATCCTAAGCAGGTTGACTCAGAAGAATGTCTTACAAGTTCAGTGGGACCAATCTGGCAATCATGTTTGCTGCAGCTATGACAGAGTTACACCAGGGTTTTCCATAGCAAACTTATAAAAGCATAGATCAAGATGGGTAGCTGTGTTTGTCTGTAGCAGTAGAAAATAGCAAGAGTCCAGTAGCACCTACAAGACTAAAAAAAATTGTGGTAGGGTATGAGATTTCATGAGTCACAGATCACTTCTTCAGATCAACAACAAGAAGTGAGCTGTGACTCACGAAGGCTCATACTCTACCACACATTTTGTTAGCCTTATAGGTGCCACTGGACTCTTGCTCTTTCCTACTGTTATAAAAGCATGAACTGCAGCCATTCTTTCCTAAGCATTCAAAGTATGCATGCATGGACCTGCTGTCAATCATGTTGATGGAAGCAGGTGTTCAGGAACACCCAAATCCTCCACCTCCATTTCTTGAGTTTGCAACAAAAAACAAGATGGAGAGAGGGGCTGTGGCTTACTAATGAAGTATCTGCTTGGCATGCAGAAGGTCCAAGGTTCAATTCTTGGCATATTCAATCCCCTGGCAAGGTCCAAGGTTAAATCCCTAGCATGACTCTGCCTGAGAACCTGGAGAGCTGTTGCCAGTCTGAGTAGAACTGACCTTGATGGACCAATAGTCTGACTCAGTATAAGGCAGCCTCATGAGTGGATGTGTTTTCAATAGTGTTGAAATACTGCTATAGCTACACCTAGGGCTTTTTTTCAGCTGGAACACGGTGGAACGGAGTTCCGGCACCTCTTGAAAATGGTCACATGGCTGGTGGTCCCGCCCCCTGATCTCCAGGCAGAGAGGAGTTTAGATTGCCCTCCATGTCGCTCCAGGGTGCAGAGGGCAATCTAAACTCCCTCTGTCTGGAGATCATGGGGCAGAGCCACCGGCCATGTGACCATTTTTGCCTAGGGTGATTTGAACTTTTAAAAACTCCCCCCTTGTTCCAGCTGACCCAAAGTGATGTTATTGTGCAGTCCTGAGTTCCACCACTGAGTTCCACTACCTCTTTTCCCAGAAAAAAAGCCCAAACATAATCAAACAAAATTGCTCATGGAAAACCGAGCTAATTATTTCTAAAGTTCAGCTTTGCCAAAATGTCAGTAGAAAATCTAATTTAAGTAAGATTGAAGACAGATTGAAAGAGCCCAGTCCCCCCGCCCCTTCTCTCTGCAACTTTTACAATCAGGACACAATAAATGGTTGTGGAACTGTAGTGTGCAAAGGGTCCCAGAATAAATGGACCCATGCTTATGGCATTAAATTTTGGCAATGGACAGAAACATTTGAAAACTAGGGAAATGGTGAACAAAAATAGATAATGTATTGTCGAAGGCTTTCATGGCCAGAGAATGATGGTTCTTGTGGATTTTCCGGGCTGTGTAGCCGTGGTCTTGGCATTGTAGTTCCTGACGTTTCGCCAGCAGCTGTGACTGGCATCTTCAGAGGTGTAGCACCAAAAGACAGAGATCTCTCAGTGTCACTGTGTCACTGTGACACTGAGAGATCTCTATCTTTTGGTGCTACACCTCTGAAGATGTCAGTCACAGCTGCTGGCGAAACGTCAGGAACTACAATGCCAAGACCACGGCAATACAGCCCGGAAAATCCACAACAACCATCAAAAATAGATAACTTCTAACAACAAAGGAAGGGGAACATGAAAATAACTCACATAAGTATACAAAAAATAGACTTCCCTGGATGAAGGGCTCCTTGCTACCCAGGTGGAGACACCATGACTAATGGCATTATACACTGCTGAGGTCCAGGGCTTTTTTTCAGTGGGAACACAGTGGAACAGAGTTCTGGCACCTCTTGAAAATACTCGGCAATAGTTTGTGAAAATAATATTATTTCAAAGAATCCCATGTGTTTCTTCCTCACTTCCCTCTTGAGAGTTCCGCCACCTCTTTTCCCAGAAAAAAAACCCTGCTGAGGTCCCTTCCCTTTCCAAACCCTGCCCTCCCCAGGCTCTACTCCCCAAATCTTCAGGAATTTTCCTACCCTGGGTTGGCTACCCTAGTGAGGGGGCATGAGTACACAGGAGGTGTCGGATTGCTAGGTTCCCATCATCCTTAACCCTGAGACTCATAGGGTAGGGCCTGATATTGTCATGAGGGGGTCCAATAAAAAGTGTGGTATGGTGGTGTTATATTTAATTGTATTAATATTAGTACTTTCCCATGTCATTAAGTAAGAACATCACTAGGTGAGAGCCAGTGTGGTGTAGTTGTTAGAATGTGGGACTAGAATAATAATGTGCTTATATACACTGTTCTAGACAGATTAGTGCCCCACTCAGAGCAGTGAACAAAGTCCATGTTATTATTATCCCCACAACAAAGCAGGGGACCTGGGGCTGAGAGAAGTGGCTTGCCCAAGGCCACCTGCTGAGTTCAGGACAGTACTGGGATTCAAACCAGCAGAGTGCTGATTTGCAGCCCAACCATGTAACCACTGTACCACAGCAGCTCTCTGGAATCTGAAAGACCCAGATTCGAATCCCCACTGTGCCATGGAAGCATTCTGGGTGACCTTGGGCTGGTTACACTTTCTCAGCCTATCCTATCTCACAGGGATGTTGTGAGGATAAAATTATGTAAGCCACTTTCATTGCCCTTGGAGAGAAAGGCAAGATATAAATGAAGTAAATAAATAAATATACCACATGGTATCTGTGTGCAGTGACAATAAATGTGGCTTTGAAGTAATGGGCTAACTACCCAACTAAAAGAATAACACGTAACATGGAAATGAACTGCCTCCACTCTCCAATTTGTGTGTGCAGCAGTTATCACAAGCAGGCATGCACAGAAGTCTTAGAGTCTGTCTACACAAGACATCTTACACAGGGACTCTCAAGTGGCTTGCTTTCTGTATGGTCTTAAATTCAAGTGTCTCCCTAGCAATGCACATGTATCCACAACAGGAGAATAAGTATAAGATTTTTCACTTGAGTATGATGTCTGGTGTAGAGACAATTGAAGCCATATATCTGCAACAGAGTGCATAGCTATCCAGTCAGTGCTTGTGGTAACTACTGCAAACTTACATTGGAGATGGGGGCAATAATTAGCACTAAAAGCTCAACTAAATGTCACATTTAGCCAGGGCTTTTTTTCAGCTGGAATGCGGTGGAACGGAGTTCCGGAACCTCTTGAAAACGGTCACATGGCTGGTGGCCCCGCCCCCTGATCTCCGCTAAGCGGCACGGAGGGCAAACTAAACTCCCCTCTGTCTGGAGATCAGGGGGCGGGGCCACCAGCCATGTGACCGTTTTCTCCGAGGGCAACCCACTGAGTTCCACCACCTCTTTTCCCAGAAAAAAAGCCCTGAATTGAACTATAAGTTTTTGAAAGATTATGAACTTACTTGTATTGGACTTGATTTGTGTTAGCATCAGGGCTTTTTTTCAGCGGGAACGCGGTGGAATGGAGTTCAGGCACCTCTTAAAAATGGTCACATGGCTGGTGGCCCTGCCCCCAATCTCCAGGCAGAGGGGAGTTTAGATTGCCCTCCGTGTTGCCAAGTGGCGCGGAGGGCAATCTAAACTCCCCTCTGTCTGGAGATCAGGGATGGGGTCACCGGCCATGTGACCATTTCCGCTGAGGGCCATTTAAACTTTAAAAAAACTCCCCCCTTGTTCCAGCTAACCCAAAGTGACGTCATTGTGCAGTCCTGAGTTCCACCACTGAGTTCCACCACATCTTTTCCCAGAAAAAAAAACCCTGCATTTAGCACATAGCTAATTTCCATATGGAATTTTTTAAAAAAGTTTGATAGACAGTTCATCTCTTGAAAGCCACAGTAATTGTCAGTACACACAGATACCATGCTGTATATTTATTTGTTGAAAGATAGTGTCACTGTAGTGGTTAAGTGTTGGACTAGGATCTGGGAAACCCAGGTCTGAATCTTCACTCTGCCATGGAAAGTAGAAGGTGACCTGGGACCAGCCACACACACAGCCTAACCTACCTCACCGGATTGTTGTGAGAATAAAACGGAGGAGAGGAGAATGATGTAAGCCACTTTGGGGAGAAAGACAGAGTATAAATGAAGTTAATAAAATTTATTTTTTAGCTACAGGTTTAACTATAGACCTATAGCTATAGGGAGCTTATTTCCTCCATATGACCCTATAGCAATAGGCCTGTACCTATGGTTGCCAACTCTGGATTAGGAAATTCCTAGACATTTGAGGTGGAGCCTATCAAGAGTGGAGTTTGGGGAAGGGAGGGAGCTCAGGGAGGGGGGTGATTCTGCACAGTCCACCCTCTGTCTCTACCATTTCTTCTGGGGAACTGATCTTTATAGTCTGGAGAACAGTTGTAATTCTGGGAGAACTGTAGGCCCCACCTGGAGGTTGGCAACCCTACCTGTAGATAAATCTATTTTATTTCTCTTTATTCAAACTTGTAGGAGTGTCCTTAAGATAAGGTCAGTGTTGATTGGATCAGGCTATTGGTTCTTCCTGAATTATGGCACATTTCTGCATTTCCATTCTGTTACCTGTCTTGGTTCAATTAAGCATGTGTCCCAAACAGCAAGATTTAAATGCGGCAGAAAACAATTCAGACCATCCTGAACAATACGCATTTTTACTGCTGAATGTTTGGTGCCATCATGTGGCCAATTTAATTTTACACATCAGTGAGAGTGAAAAACTAAAAAGTAAATAAGTGAATGGACAAAACAATCAATAGCAGCAAAACTAATGAACCAAAGAGAACTGTATTAAATATATCTTTAAAAGCTAACAATAAAAACCACTTCTTTAAAAACCTAGTAGCACCTGATAAAAAACTAAGAAAAGGCCATTTCAGCCATGAAAGGGGAAAAAGAAAATGGCAGTCACCCAAAAGCCAAAGAAAAAGTTTTCACCAAGCACCTAAAACTGAGCAAACTACTACAGGAAGGACATTTACATCCATGTGTTATGTACTGGACTAGAATGTGATTATTTTTTCTTAAATATCATCAGGAATTAAGGACTGGTCATAATAAATGTGTACAAATGAAATCAAATCCATTTTTCCAATAAAATCCTTTGGCAAATACTTAGTTTTGAATGACATATTGCCTTAAAAAATTAGCATGTATGATAGGGATTTTTCTAGGATTTATCACAGGCACCCCCTATTTCTTTTTATAAGGGCAGTTTTCCATTTTCTGGAATCTACCATCTTTGTTTTGTCCCCATTTTTGCCTTTAGAACATTATGCTTAAAAGTTAAGTGTAAGTTGCCTTTATTGTCATATTTTATGGTTGGGTATCCTTCCTCAGAGCTCTAAAACTCCTCTCCAAGGAGGCTGGGATGGGATGCTGCACTTTGTCTCTAGGCCACATAAAGATTTTCATGGTATTCATTTTGAATTCACATTTCCCATAACTAGAAGTATCCGCCCAACCTCTGAAGTATGCTCTTATGATGTGTACATTTGGACTGGCCTAGCGCTTTGTTCAAGGACACATTGAGTGATTCCACAAACGTTGGGTAATGCACTTCCAATCCTCTTTATAGATCATTTGGAACAGATTTTTTTTGTGTGCGGAACAAAAAAATCCACCTCAAACTACTGATAAGGTGCATTGAAAGTGCGTTATCCAACGTGTGTGGAATCAGCCTTTGCCCCTGATCCAAAGGCACAAGGAACCCTATCAAAACTGCTACTATCACTCTAATTATCCTGGAGAGTGGCAAGAAATTGAATCTGTTGTCAGTCCTCCCAAGAGCCGGTCAGTGCTATCACCAATTTTCTAAAAAGTCTCACAGCCCCTGCTGCTAGGTATGAAAGGGAGGAACACTTCCTGGAAAGTATTTGTACACACACTTACTCTTCTAGTTCTGGAGGCCTGTGCAAAGGCCACTTTCCATGTCTGTGAGGCCCCAAATGCTGTAAGGTGACTAGTTTTTAGTGACATTTGCTCCACGGCACGGAGGAAGTAATATTTCTCCAAGATCTCAAATAAATTCAGCTGCTTTGTTGAATTTGCATGGAAAGAAAAGAGATTGTCTGTTTTGTGAGGCTCTTGTACCACTGTCCCTTGAGGAAGGCGACCAGAGGCCACTTAACCAGCTCTTACTAGGTAAAGGTAACCAGCTCTTACTAGTAACCTTAAATATGTTAAGTTGCCAGAGGTATCTAATTTTGTTCTTAAGTGGCTCTTCTCATGAACCCTAAATATAGGAAGGAAGGAGTGCCATTCAAGATGTGTAAATTAATCACAGTGCCACACATATTGGGAGGGGGATTAGAGGTCATTATTTCTCCAGCAATGAGATGTGGCTTCATGTGGGCTTGAGCCCCTTCACCTCCCATTTTAGAAGCTAAACACTTACATCTGTTCTTCTATCCAGGTCTTCAGTCTCCATGATGGCTACTGAATTGCCTGTCATAAATAATGAAAAGTTAGAACAGCAAAGAGACTTGGGGTCACCTTAAAGATGGATCGATCGAAGCATAACTGTTTATGGACTAGATCCACTTAGACCAATGGTCTTCAACATTTCCAAACCTAGGACCCAACTTTAAAGGTTGCAGCATGGAACTCAGTACATTGCAAACATCTGACGTCACAGATATGTGACAAGGAGGGACCTGAGTTAAAACCTCACCGATGTCAAGGCCAGAACTGTGGGCAGAAGACCAACAAAACTGGAGACAGGAAACAATCTGAGCAACAGGAAGTGTAATATAGGGAAGAACAAGCCAAGGATTAGAATCATGGAAGAATCCTTGCCATTTCTGAGCAGTGTCACTTCACTGTGGTCCAACTCCTCTCTGTGCCAAGCTACAAGTGACGCCTGACACAGGTTGGACACTTGTCAGTTTACCTCAGGTTTTGATGGGAAATGTAGGCGTTCTGGTTTTACAGCTTGGTTCTCCATTACAGCTGCAGGACCAGGATGCCTACATTTCCCATCAAAACTTGAGGGAAGCTGACAGGTGTCCAACCTGTGTCAGGCGTCACTTGTAGCTTGGCTTTCAGTGTCTGTGGACAGAGAAGTATGGTGCCTTTGATAGCACATGTGTACTAGCAGCAGGTTCTTCCAAAACACAATAGGGGGTTCACTACCCAGGAGATATGGCCCTGTGACCCACCTGAGAACCCTGATCCATGAACTGAAGGCCCAGTGGCTTAGACTCCAGCTTCCAAAGAAGGGACTGTGACTCAGTGGTAGGTAGGCTGCTTTGCATGCTAAATGTTTCAGGCCCAATCCCTGGCATCTCTTGTTAAAGGACTGGATCAAAAGTGCTGGGGAAGATGCTACTCAGCCTAAGATGCTGATTCTGAGCTAATTGGACTAATGATCTGTCAGTACAAGGCAGCTTCATCAGATTGTGCCCACCGATCTTTATGCCAAATAAGGCTATAGTACCACAAAACCATTATTTGTTTCTCCTGCTACGGACTTCCACGGGCTAGAAATTGGGAAACTCCACTTAAAATGGAAATATGTCTGAAATTCAATGCTAAGTTTTTTTCAGTACAACAATTAGAATATTCTGTTCAGTTCAGTTTATTACATTTATATACCGCCCTCCCTGAGAGTGGGCTCAGGGCGGTTCACAACAGAAATTAAATACAAAGTTAAAAGGACAGTTAATACACATAAAACTAATCACTACATAAGGCTGTCAGTACTATTCTAAGTAGGCCTACTCAGAATCCTACAGAACTTTATTCCTTTCCTTTCTTTTTATTCCCTTAGAAGCTCACTGATTCATAAATCTTGAGCAGCATAAAACACTTATTCCTTATTTTTAAGATGCAAGGGCTAAAAGGACTGACACATATATTTGCAATTGCTAAAATAAATTTAGGGTCCTTATCACTAAGCAGAAGAGCCAGGATTTCTGGAGTATAAAAGGACGGCTGAATAATTAAAGGCTTACAGCAAAATCCTAAGTAGAGGATTCAATGGGCTTAGACTGGGGTATCTCTGCTTAGGATTTCACTGTTAATATAGTAATCCCTTATATTTTCGAAGAACCTACATTCAAGCAGGCATGAAAAGACGTAGCAATTGTATTAAGGCCACAAGGGCAAATTCTGTCAGAAGAGGGCCTATTCAAAAGGGGGTTTTGCACTTACAATGTATCATCTAGAGCAAAAAACCTTGGGTGGGAGAACATGCAATGCTTAGGATCAGACAACCTGCAAGCAGCCTGGAATAAACCTAGGGTCTTCATTCTAGCTACCCAGTTCTGTGTGGCTGGTGGTTACCTGAGCGACATGTTTTTTGGACCTGATTACCAGGACTTCCTGCATTTGGATTTTGGAACTCTATCTGGACTTGCACTTTTGACCTGACAAGGTAACATTTGTGTCAAGGAACTGACGTCTGTCTAGAGCCTGAGGATAGTTATTTAGCTTTGTTATTTTTCTTTCCTGTTTGTCCACCTCTGTTTGTAATCTTTGCCCTGTTGTTAATAAACTCTATTGAGTATAATTCTGTGGTATTTGGATTTTGGGGCTTCAACCTGAGTCCGGTATCTTGGCATATTTGCCATAGTTACTCAAGTAATTGTTTTGTCGAACTCAGACGGCAGAGTGGTTTACCTTGCAGAGCTGACTGCTTTTTACTGACTACTTTTTACCTAATAGTGACAGTTCGTTACTCTGGGAAGTAAGGTTTCATTCCCCAGTTTTGGTTGTTTACTCTCGCCTTTCTACTTGGGGAGGCTTGTAGCTACAAATGTGCTTGAGCCACCCAGACTGTAATGATTTTAAACGTGTGTGTGTTTGTTGTTGTGGGTTTTCCGGGCTGTATTGCCGTGGTCTTGGCATTATAGTTCCTGACGTTTCGCCAGCAGCTGTGGCTGGCATCTTCAGAGGTGTAGCACCAAAAGACAGAGATCTCTCAGTGTCACAGTCAGCCAGCAGATGTGGCTGAAGATGCCAGCCACAGCTGCTGGCGAAACGTCAGGAACTACAATGCCAAGACCACGGCAATACAGCCCGGAAAACCCACAACAACCATCGTTCTCCGGCCGTGAAAGCCTTCGACAATACATCTTGTGTGTGTTTCTTTAAATGCTTGGTGTGATACAGATGAAGAGTGGAGATGAAAGAGAGGGGTGAGTGAGTGAGATGACTGGTAGATGACTAACAGTCTGGGTGGCATTAAGAAGTGTGACTGGACTGAGTGAAATCTGATTGGAGAGTAGCAGTGCTTGAGGGGTGGCCTGAACTGCAATTTTTAGTTTCCAAGCAGAGAGAAAAGAGGCTTTCTGGTTTAGACAGGCAACCTGTGTGGAAGCCTGAACTGTGTGTTTGTGAGAGAAAGTCTATGTATATTTGAGTGAGAGATTGATATATCTAAAGCAGGCAAACTTGTGTGCACCTGAGAAAGTTATTTTATGTATACATGTATGTATGCATGCATGCATGCATATATAAAACTGTGTATGTATATATGTGTGTGTGTGTGTGTATAACTGTATATATATGTATATAACTGTATATATATGAATGTGTGTGTGTGTATATATATATTAAAAAAACAGTATATGTATGTATGTATGTATGTATGTATTTTATGTATACATGTATGTATGCATGCATGCATGCATATATAAAACTGTGTATGTATATATGTGTGTGTGTGTGTATAACTGTATATTTATGTATATAACTGTATATATATGAATGTGTGTGTGTGTGTGTGTGTGTGTATATATTAAAAAAACAGTATATGTATGTATGTATGTATGTATGTATGTATGTATTTTATGTATATATGTATGTATGCATGCATGCATGCATATATAAAACTGTGTATGTATATATGTGTGTGTGTGTGTGTGTGTGTATAACTATATATATGTATATAACTGTATATATATGAATGTGTGTGTGTGTATATATATATGTGTATATATATATATATATATATATATATATTAAAAAAACAGTGTATGTATGTATGTATGTATGTATGTATGTATGTATGTATAAAACTGAGCCTATAAAAGAAACCTTTGAAATCATCAAGCTTAAGAAATAGTGTCAAACCGATACACTTTCTGTGAAAATAAATGTTTGTTTTGTTTTTTTAATCCCAGAATATATATTATTTCTGTATCTCATTCCTATCCTCAGATCCACATAGTCCCATGAAGAAGTCTGACACTTGGACACGTTATTAAAAGGGAAATTTAAACTATTTTGGAATATTATTCCTGGTGGCAGCAATCTACCCAGAGGGTGTAAGAAGAGGCTTTAAGGCAAAATCTAACTGAAAAAGAAAGGGGGTTGTAATACCCTTCTTCAGGTGTCTGAAGAAGGGAGCTCTGACTCTCAAAAGCTTAAACCTGAAACTCTTGTTGGTCTCTAAGCTGCCACTGGACTCAAATCCTGCTGTTCTATTGCAGACCAACATGGCTGAAGCTATGGATTTTGTGTGACTCCATTTAAAAATTATGAAGATTCATGAAGATCCATGCCATACACATTTTTTCACCATGGTGGTATGATAATTTAATTATGACTGTTATTGTTATTTATGGTCCACCGTTCTCACTGAGATCTAAGATGGATTACACAATGCAGGTGAAAATACATTATAATCAATGGCTAAGACATTCGCTGAGCAAAGGACATTCCAAGAAACAGATACAATATGGAATGGTAGCAAAAAATGTTAAACAGGCATAGAGTCGAACACAGATATAAAAACTATCTGAAACAAAGCATAACTTATTTCCATGGCATGTTTAGCAGCATGGAAACTCTCTCGTAGGTGCTTATGTACATCAGCAGACAGTACCCAAATAGTGTAGTGTTTAGTCCCCCTTCTTACCAAGGCATCTCACTGATTCTTAAGGCACAGTTCTGTAATCTGGGTAGAAAGCCTTTCTGAACAATTCAGTTTTGCATAGTTTGCCAGGAGAGTGGGAGCTTTCCTGACCATCTCAGGCAGGCCATTTCATAAGGTGGGGGCCATCACAAAGAAGTGCAGGTCTGGGCAGCTGTTGATTTTGCCCAGCTGCAGGGTAGTTATCTGCTGACGTCCCTGTCCAGATGAGCAGAGCTGCTGTGGTGGAGCAAAGGGGGAGAGGTGATTGCACAGATTTGAGGGGCCAAGGCCAGGAAGGGCTTTGAATGTGACAGTCATGATGACCCTGAATTGAGCCTGGTACTGATGGGAAGCCAATGGAGTGACTGCACAATGGGAGTGACAGGCATGCTCCATCTAGCTCGAGAGTAAACGAGCTGCAGTGCTAGATCTGATTTTCATTTTGGTGCACAGTCTCTGAAGGCTTATCAGATCTGTGACCTGATTGTGGACTGGGGGAGTTCACAATGTGAAGTCAGAAGGATCTGTGATTTGGGTTCATGGTTTTGAAATGTAGCTTCAAGCACTTACCTGTTTTTGATTCTTCAGTCTGTGGATACAGATGCAATCTGTAAATCTGCAGCTCAATTTATGGGGCTACCTGTAAAAATCACTATGCTCCATGAGGTTACATGCCTTGGATACATGTTTTTGTGCTATGGTATCATGAAGCACTGAATCGGTGTGTTTGTTTACAGTGCAGTACATGGGATTTATGAATTAGGGGGGAATTTCAGATGATTCCCTGTAGAAATTATGAAGATCTGTGGTTTGGATCCATTTTTATCACCACGGCACCACCATGAAGGACTGAATCCATGATTTTTAGTATAGTCTGTGGACATGGATGTGCTCTGTGATTTCACAGGAGATTTTGAGGGGGGGAAACATGCTGGGATTGACATTCTTGTTCCTTAGCCATTCATTGGGTTTGTGAGTACTTTTGTTGAGTACTTAAAAAAAATCGGAGGCACATTTTAATGGCTCAGTCAACCATTAATGGCCTTTCAAATAAATAAGTCATAAGTGAACTCCTAACTAAGGGTGCTTTCGGTTATGAGAAGCGTATCTCATTCAGCAGCATTTGATGTAAGTGTTGCATAACAGAAGACAGACTTTGGCGCTGGCCGCTGTAGCACGGGAGATTTCTTCCGGTCGTCACGAAGGACTGTCAAAGTTCCCGGGGCGCGTGCAGCCGACTCGACTTCGACACAATGGCATTGCCTAGCAGCGGCCTCTCCATTGTCACGCGCCTCGTTCTCTCCAACGTGCGGACGAGAGAACGCCGGCCGAGCAGGTCTTCGGGGACGCTCCTTAGGAAGGAAGCGACGGCGCCATGCGCGGCCCCTGTGAGACCGACTGCGTGGAGCGGCCCCTGTCCCGCGCGCTGCGCGGCCTGGGCGGCTTGGTGGGCGCCCACCCGTGGCCCTTCCTGCTGGTGCCCATGGCGCTCTCGGCCGCACTGGGCTCCGGCTTCCACCTGCTGCCCAGCCGCAAGTCGAACGACATCGAGGCGCAGTTCACGCCCCGCGGGGGGCAGGCCAAGATCGAGCGCAGCATGGTCCGGGAGCGCTTCTCGACGCGCGACGCCGAGCGCTTCTCAGCACAGAGGCAGACCACCGAGGGCACCTTCGCCTCCTTCGTGGCGGTGGCCGCCGAGCCCAGCCACACGCTGCTCACCCGGGCGGCCTTCGCCGAGCTGCTGGCGCTGGACGCGGCCGTGCGGGGGCTCTCAGGCGGGGGGCGTGCATACACCGAGGTCTGCGCGCGCCGGAACGGGTCCTGCAGCAGCCCCAACCCGCTGCTGAGCGCCGTCGGCGGCGACCCGGCGCGGATCGAGGCGCTGCTGCCCGGCCTCACCTTCCCGCTCTGGCAAGGTCGCGTCATCTTGGGATTCTACCTGGGAGGCGTCTCGGTGGGGCCAGGAGCGGCCGACGACCGGAGCCGCCCCGTCCGGGCAGCCAAAGCTCTGCACCTCTTCTATCATCTGCAGGAAGGTGATCCTGCGCAGCGGGAAGCCAGCGTGAGGTGGCTGGAGGCCTTCCTGAAGCGTATCCGCGACGTGCTGGGCAAGTTGAAGCTCGCTTCCGTGCGGGTAAATGAGAAGTGCTGGGAAGCGAGCTCTGTGACCTGCCGCAGCCTTATGGCTTTTCTGGTTCCCACCTGCCTGTGCTGTGGCTCGGTGTGGTAGTGCGCGTATACGGTTCAGGTTCAGACAGGACTGTGGTGGTATGCGTTCCTCACAGGAAACGCCATGGGTGGTCATAGTAGGCAGAAGGCTGTGACTTATTTATGAGCCACCTGGAGCAAGAGGCAGCACCGAAATGTTTTCAATAAACACATGAGACCCAAGAGATTTTAGACTTGCCAGTAGTTTGACTTGAGGAACTGAGTTTATTGTTCTGGAGTGCTCCCATTTTCCAACACAAAGCAGAGAAGCCCTCAAGAGAGTAAGCCAAAAAGCAAAATAAAAGGGCTAACCAATGAAGAAATATAAATGTGGTTCAAATCAATTTTGTCAAAGAATAAAGTGCATAAGAGTGCAAATGGCTATAAAGACATACAGTCAACATTTACAGCATAGCAGGAACAGCGGCACCCAACATTAACAGCCTAGGGAAACAGTCAAGAAATTCACACAAGGGCTCAACCACTGAAGCCCAACGGTGCAACAATGAGAGGTACATGTATACAAAAATATCTCTAAACCATTTTTCTTACCAAACTCTCATAATTACAGATGCAGACAGGCAAGAAAAGGGGAACACAAGACCCCCCCCCCCAAGACTCAACAAGATGCCAGCAAAGAGCTTGTTTCGAACTCTCTTCCTCAGGAGTCATGATTACAATTATACCTCAGGGTATGTTGGTATGTAATCAGGACTCCTGAGGAAGAGAGTTCGAAACAAGCTCTTTGCTGGCATCTTGAGTCTGGGGGTGGGGTTCTTGTGTTCCCCTTTTCTTGCCTGTCTGCACCTGTAATTATAAGAGTTTGATAAGAAAAATGGTTTAGAGATATTTTTGTATACATGTACCTCTCATTGTTGCACCGTTGGGCTTCAGTGGTTGAGCCCTTGTGTGAATTTCTTGACTGTTTCCTTAGGCTGTTACTGTTGGGTGCCACTGTTCCTGCTATGCTGTAAATGTTGACTGTATGTCTTTATAGCAATTTGCACTCTTATGCACTTTATTCCTTGTCAAAATTGATTTGAAATACATTTATAGTTCTTCATTGGTTAGCCCTTTTGTTTTGCTTTGTGCTTCCAGTTTCCGGCAAGACGTAACTACTTGACCATTTAGAGAGAGACCTTAGTTTGCTTGCTTTGAACAAGGATGTCATAATATCTGATGAGGCACAGCATGCCTACCTTAAGTTCCACAGGCATTAACGACTACCTCAATCCCTTCATAAAAATGCCTTCCTGAACATTGCTCGTAGGGGAGTTAGTTGGGATCGTAGACGAGTAAAATACCCAGTCTGTCTTTACAGCCCCAAAACTAGGTATGCACAATCCGGGCAGACAAACATTTTGCATGAGAATTCTTCAGAAGGGGAAAGTCTCAGAGAGGACAATGGCAACCCTACCCCTCATCCCACAATTCAGGGATAATAAAGGGAAGCATATCTGGCTGTGCGGAAGGAACTGTGTTAAAGTCATTTCATCTGACTCCTCTAGTCTATGAGATTTTCCTCACAGGTTTTTTCCATCGGTTCTGGACCCATACTGCTTTGATTTTATTATTATTTATTCATTTACTAGCAACAGAGCCTGTTTTTTAAAAAAATCGGACCCTAGAAAATCCAGGAATGCTGGCCGTCCCGTTGCCACAGCTCCCTCGCCACATTGGCCACAACACACTTTTTATCCTGGTGCTCCTGAGAAGGTGCACCAGGAAAAAAAGTGTGTTGTCGCCACATTGAGATACAAGGTGGATTACACAGTGCAAGTGAGATACAATATAATCAAGAGTTAGGACATTCACTGAGCAAGTACCATAATAAACAAAAGTCAGGATTTTTATTGAACAACTTCAGTAGGGTATGGTAGCAGGAAATTTGAAAACAAGCTTAAAATCAAGCATAGAGATGAAATCTTCTGAAACTAATTTACATGGCATGTTAAGCAATGTAGACACACTCTAGTGCTGCTTATCTGCATCAGAAGTCAGTACCCAGTAGCGTAGCATGTAGTCTGTGTCCCTAACAAAGCATCTCTCTAAGATATTACTTATGGCATAGCCCTATAATCTGGGTAGAAAGCCCTCCTGAATAATTCATTTTATTCCCTGTTTTCCACGTGCATTCTTTTGCCTTTAGTTTTCACTTTGGATTTTTTGGGTTTTCCCTGTTTTTTTCCGGTTCTTTTGAGACCACTTTTACCCTGATATTTTCCTGGCATTTTTTCTTTGAGTGTAATGTTTCTTTCGGTTTTGTTTGTCCACTCCCACCTACCTCCAATCCATTTTTTGATGATTGAACATTCATCATCATTGAACTGCTCCTCCTCCCTCCTTCCTTTCCACCCTTCCTGGGTTTTTTTCTATCTTTTTTCAAATTAATCATTTTCATAGTGTTGTATCAACCTACCATTGTAATAACACATGCAGCAGATTCCCTGAATTCCCAGCTTTCCTTTTTTTTAAAAAAAAACCCAGCAAGTCTTTAGCCTGGTCCATTGCTCAGATATGCCTTTTCCTTTATATTTCTGAAAGGGAAGGGGCTAGCAAATTAACTCTTTTTAATGGAAACTGGGAATTCAGAGAATCTACTCTGTGTATTGGTACAATGGTAGGTCAATATAACACTATGAGAATGATGTGTTTTTTAAAGAAAAAAATTGCAAAAGCCCTGCAGGCCCAGGGGAAGGAGGGGCGATCTTTTCTGGTGCCAGAAAAAGCAGCGTGGTTTGAAGAGTCATCACCCCAGAGACTGGACAAGCAGTTAGCGCCATGTTGCCTTCCAGCAAGTTTTTCAATAGTCCTCTCACCATCATCTCTCCTATGCCCTTGCAATATATTGATAGTACTTGGTGCCATAAAAACTACCTCTTCCCACAGAAGAACAAACCACTGCTAGAACTGATAAAACATTATACCACCCAACCTACTTAAGACACACACACACACACCACTTACAAGTTTATTGTATACTCCATAAGGTGAATAACAATTCCAGGCCTCCAAAATGCACGCAGAGACAAATCAGAGAGACATGGTTAGAGTGCCTGCTCAAACCTCATTGAGCAACTTTGGGCCCCTCTTTCATCTCAACCTAATTTGCAGGGTAGTTGTGAGGATAAAGTGGAGGATGGAAGATCTGTATTTATTTATATCCCACTATATAATGTTCCCAGTTTATTATAATGCATTGTTCTTTCTTTATAATAACATTCAATTTATATACCGCCCTTCAGGACAACTTAATGCCCACTCAGAGTGGTTTACAAAGTATGCTACTATTATCCCCACAACAATAAATACCCTGTGAGGTGGTTGGGGCTGAGAGAGCTCCTAAAAGCTGTGACTGACCCAAGGTTGCCCAGCTGGCTTCAAGTGGAGGACTGGGGAATCAAAGTCAGTTCTCCAGATTAGAGTCCTTCTGCTCTTAACCACTACACCAGACTGGCTCCCAGTAACATATGTTCTTTATTACGTAAAATGCTTGTCACATATGACACCGGAGATTCCAAATTTGACATTCTGTCCTAACAAGTTAGATAAAAAGTGAACCCACAGTTTTGATCTGGGCTCAAGAGATAAAGAAAAACCGTGTGATTTAATCACTGCCCTTACATCAGTCTAATGTGTGCTGAAAATATACATGGCCGTTAAAACTTGTCTGCTTCCCATTCTGATGGAATGGGCCCACAACTATGGAAGTTTGTGTCTCTCTCTAATCTGTGTCTTTGTGAATTTTGTTTGTTCTGAGCTTGCTCCTGTTCTCAAATAAAAGGTCTTTCACAGATCACTGCTTTCAGGTTCCTGTGTTAAAACTGTCACTACAGGGATATAGCCACCATGTTGCAACTTGGGAACTCATTGTTAAAACACTAAAAAGTAAGAAGCTGGTACAGGTTGAAAGAGGCATTAGAGGATGCTACTTTAAGAGCAGCTTTCCCTCTTTGCAGAAGAAGGCAGTTCTTCAATTGCTGTTAAAGTCTACCTTTTTGACCCAGAGAGTGCAAAGTGTTAGCTAATTATTACTATCCTCAGGCAAGCTGGTTGAGCAAGTGGTGGCATTCCTGGATGGAAAGGAATTTCAAGCACCATTTTAGTCAAGACACATTTCAGTCAGGATCTTAAGGCCAAACTATGTGTGACAAACATGTTATTTAGTCCTTAAAAAAAAACTGGGTATGTGTTTGTGATCAAAAATGGCTTCTGGCTGCTTTAAGTCCCTTGAGGGAAAAAAGATGGGCACCCGTTTGTGGCCTTTTTTGCATGGGTGACTTTTGCTGCTTTTGGTCCCATACCTCTTCAAGTTTTCTTCCAAATTCTGGACACTTAACTCCCCCCTTCAGATATCAGTTTGGCATTTCAAGGATTCTCTTCCAAATTTTCTGCCTGTACGTTGAAATCTGAAGCGAGAGTTAAGCATCTAGATTTCAGGGGGGGAAACCTGAAGAGGTGGGGTGCCAAAAGCAGCCAAGATGATCCATGCGAAAAAGGCCTGTGTCTGGAGTTGAGGGAAAGTTCAGTTGAGGAAATGGCACAGAGGAGGAGATTTCCCCACTTTTCTTCAGTTGCAGCCTTTTTAAATTTTTCATACGAGCCAAATAAGATGTCTGACACTGCAGTCTCTTTAATCATTAAGGGAAGTAATATTTAACAGATGATCCTCTCTTTTTTTCACCCTGGCAGGTGGCCTATTTTTCCTCGATATCCAGACAGGAAGAACTGGAAAAAAATGCTGAGCTAGTGGTTCCTTTGTTTATTATCACATATTTTTTAACAATAAGCTTTTCAATTTTATCATGTTCAAGGTAACATTTTCCCCTCAATTCTCGTGTGGGGGATGGGAGAGAGGAAGTTACGTTGTCATCACGCAGTCATCTATTCTTAGTTAAATAAATTTACCAAAAAAAAAAAGAGGAAAGCCTACAAGTTGAGTTCTGTTAATTAAAATCAGTACATAAGAACTTAAGAGAAGCCATGTTGGATCAGGCCAATGGCCCATCCAGTCCAACACTCTGTGTCACACAGTGGTCAAAAAAACAGGTGTCATCATGAGGTCTGCCAGTGGGGAAGGGACACTAGAAGTCCTCCCATTGATTGCCCCCCCCCCAGTATTATGTACAACACTCTTTTAACTGCAACCCAAAAGTATAGAAATTGTCGAATATAATATTCATTTATTTGCAGAGAAAGGAATTAACTAATAATGGAATTTTCAAGGCATGGGAAATTAGTTTAATTAATAACAACAACAACATTCGATTTCAGGACAACTTAATACCCACTCAGAGCAGTTTACAAAGTATGTTATTATTACCCCACAACAATCACCCTGTGAGGTGGGTGGGGCTGAGAGAGCTCCATAGAACTGTGACTAGCCCAAGGTCACCCAGCTGACTTCAAGTGGAGGAGTAGGGAATCAAACCTGGCTCTCCAGATTAGAGTCCCACACTCTTAACCACTACACCAAACTGGCTCTCCAAACTGATATAAAGTAAATAATTAATTTACTTTTTCACTGAGCCTCAAGGCAGATGACAAAAAACTGTGCAGTCAGACAACCCAAGATATCCAATAAACTCTGCAACAGACCTAGAATTACAAAATTAGAAAACAGTGCAGACAAAAAAATTACTCTAAGACATGACATACCTTAAACAATACAGAAAATGGATTCTAGCAGAAGACATTGCAGTAAATTAATACATGCAATAATCAGTGCAACAGTCTATAATCCTGTTCATTTTTAGAATTGCCCTCCTGAAACATTCCATTACACTGAAGCCCTTTGCCCTTTATAATAATGCCTTCCTGAACAATTCTGTATCAGCCCCAAACCTAGAAAAATTCTATAATGAAAAAAAAAAGCTTTGGCTTGAAATGATAAACCTAGAGATTCACCCATGCTCCCAAAACCATGGCAACTATAAGCTGAGGTTTAACTTCAGCATCTGTAAGCTGTAAAGACATTATATAGTCTTGAATGCTATACGATATTTAGAAATTGGGCTTCATGCACTAACCCTTTGCCTTGGTCTTTCAACTAGACATTGGGCATGGGGGGATGTGTTTAGACAGAAATGCAGCACATGCATTTTCACAGATATGTGTTGTAGACATATCTGATAAATTTGTACCTGAGGCATCCTTTAGAGAGCATAATGCCCTTAAATCTAGGAAGTGCCCTCTGATCTAGGAAGTGATTTCAACTAAAAATGTGAAGGCCCAGGAGAAAACTAGAAATTTTTGGAGGGAAAATTGGAAATTTGGGGGGTGCATTGAAAAAATCTCCTATGAAAATATTTTTCTTTTGGAATGAGTAAAAATAATGAGTAAAATGCTTTTTAAGACAAAGTCTTGTTCAAAATGTATAGCACCTACACTATCATCTATCTAATTACCATTAACTAATGATAATTCATATGTACATTCTCAAAATAGGTAACATATATTAAATAATATGTTCATTGTTCAAATGTGAATAATTTTTAAAATATGCTATAATGTGTTTGATGACTAGAGGTCAGTGATCCAGAAGTTTAACTTGATACCCAGGTGTACTGTGGTAACCCTACCTATTGTCAAACTTTATGACTGTTTCTATCCAAATCACTTTTCTTTGCTACAAAATCTGTTTTCTGATTTTAACATTTTTTTCTGCCACTCAGATGGCAAAATTTAAGATGCATGTGCTGAAGTAGCATAGGGTGCAGCAATTTACATCTCTCCCCCTCTCTCTCAAGTATTGGGTATAGTTACAGAAAACTCACAGAGTTACTTTAGTCTAAGCCCACTGACTTCAGTGGGCTTCGGCTGATGTCAGTGGGCTTAGACCAGGGTAACTCTGCATAGGATTGCACTGTACATCTGAACATGATTAGTAGACCTGCTTAGGATGGTGTGGCAAGGACTACAATACTAGTAATAGTAACAATAACAACAATAACAATTTATATTTTGAAATTCCATAAATATGCCAGTCAGTATAATTTTATATAATGACTACGTTATAATTATGCATTTTATACTGATGAAGCAGAAAAATAAGTTTGATAGAAAAGTAAGTACTGCATGCAGGGCTTTTTTTCAGCTGGAACGCGGTGGAACAGAGTTCCGGCACCTCTTGAAAATGGTCACATGACTGGTGGCCCCACCCCCTGATCTCCAGACAGAGGGGAGTTGAGATTGCTCAGCGGCGTGGAGGGCAATCTAAACTCCCCTCTGTCTGGAGATCAGGGGGTGGGGCCACCAGCCATGTGACCATTTTTGCTGAGGGCGATTTAAACTTTTAAAAACCCCTTGTTCCAGCTGACCCAAAGTGACATCATTGTGTGTTCCTGGGAGGGTGTGTGCACTTTGCCGGCAACCCACTGAGTTCCACCACCTCTTTTCCCAGGAAAAAAAAACCCTGACTGCATGTATTTCAGTTTTTCTCAAACCTGGTTCTGCCCCCCCCCCCAAGAGCACCTTTCCCCTCCATGACTTCAAAATTTTCTGGAACTTTTACACCTCTAATTTCATCTCTTTCTCCCTGCCCCTCCTCTCCCTTTCCTGTGATAATATTGTCATTTTTTTTAAGAAACAGGAATTACTTCTAATTCTTGTGATTTAACAAAGTGCAGTTTAAATGCAATAGCTACATGCGCTACTTTAATTTTAGTTAAGGAAGCAGTGACTCGGTGTGTACACCACTGAATCCGAGCAGATTGTTTTTACTATATTTTGCAGGCTAGACTGTGTACGGACAAAAGTGTGGGTTGCCGCATTTGGTGTGCTGTCATCGGGCTTATCTGTTATCAGCAGTTTCGGGTTGTTGCTGTTTTGTGGCGTGCCATTTGTCATCACAGCTGCAAGTGGACCATTTCTTACACTTGGTAAGTAAGAGATGGCATGCCTTTCTATAAGGAGCACTGAGGCTTTGGCTAAGGAGCAAGAAAGAATTTACACATACACATGCCCAGGGCTTTTTTTCAGGGGGAACGCAGGGGAACGGAGTTCCGGAACCTCTTGGAAATGGTCACATGGCTGGTGGCCCCGCCCCCTGATCTCCAGACAGAGGGGAGTTCAGATTGCCCTCCGTGCCGAGCAGCGTGGAAAGCAATCTAAACTCCCCTATGTCTGGAGATCAGGGGGGCGGGGCCACCAGCCATGTGACCATTTTCTCCGAGGGCAACCCACTGAGTTCCACCACCTCTTTTCCCAGAAAAAAAGCCCTGCACATGCCCCTTCCATGACAAGATTATTAAGGAGCAAGGTAAAAACCTAAAGTTTTCCTTCTTAAGGTCACTCATCCTCCAAAGCTGAATGTTACTCAAAAATTTGATGTCCTTTTTTAATTTTTCCCTCTCCCTCTGCTTATCAGAAGACAATTAGAAGACTTCATTTTCTATGTATACCTTTCCTAAACCTTGATTCTAATTTTAGTCAGTCAGCGTGAATCCTCTCTTATTTTCATTTTCTTGCCGTTTTTCTCCCCTCAACTGCCCCTCCCCCCGTTAAATTGGACACTTTCATGCTGCACAGCACTAATTGGTCCAAAATGCTGCTCCTTATCAGAGTTTAGTTCTTATATCAGGTTACTCTAGGTTTGGATTTCACTTTCTGGCTTCAGTACACATAAGTTGGTTATAAACTACACACAAACTTACTGTGGGACATGCATGTAATTTTCACCAAACTTTCCCTCAAAATACAGGGTAAGAGGCCAAATCTGTATGGATTGCTGATTATCTACATTTTAAAGTAGAATGTGGAGAAAGGTGCTTTCATGCAACCTTCACCCAGATGGCATCATATGAATTCTGAACTCAACTACGTGTGAGGAATTTAAATAAGTGATTTGAAGATGGCAGTCAAACTTTCCGTTAGGCTAGGAGGTCGAAGCTGCACAGAAGATGGATCCAGAGACTAAAGATGCCTCTCTTGACGCTGATACTCTGCTGCAGACAGGGCCCACAATCCAAATATATGTTTGGTGTTTAGCCCAGGTTTTTCCCCCCTTTGAATTCTTTTTTAAAATGAGGTATTCATAAAAACTATGATAAGTCTCTGTGATTTGGCAGACAAGTTGAAAGAAAAATATGTTCAGAAATCATGATTAACATGAATTACAAGGCACATGCCTCTCTTGTAAATCTCTAACGTGCTGCTGTATCTGGAAACTAGCAAGATCCTTTTTCTCTCTTCAGGGGTTGGTGTTGATGACATGTTCATCATGGTGTCCTGCTGGCAACAAACTAAAGTCAAGCACAGAGTTGAAGATCGGATGGCTAACACCTACGCAGAGGCTGCTGTGTCTATTACCATCACAACTCTTACTGATGTTTTAGCCTTCTATATCGGCATTGCAACGTCCTTTCCATCCATTCAGTCATTTTGCATCTATACAGGAACAAGCTTTGTCTTCTGCTACATATACAACTTGACATTCTTTGGGGCGGTTCTTGCTCTAAATGGGAGAAGAGAAGAAAGCAACAGACACTGGCTCACGTTCATGAAAGTGACGGATGAAACTCAGCATAGCTTTGTATACAATGTGTGTTGTGTGGGAGGACTTTATGATAAGGCCACGGGAACAGAGCATGAGCATCCCATGAGTGGTTTTTTTAAAAATCACTTTGGTCCTTTTCTTATGCATAATTGGACCAAGGTGGCTGTAGTACTCTTGTATCTCACATACTTTTGTAGTAGTATTTATGGATGCACTCTGATTAAGGAAGGTATAGATCTTCGAAATCTGGTCGATGATCATTCTTATGTGGTTCAGTATTATGATTTTGAAGAACAATATTTTAAAGAATATGGTCCAAGGGTTATGGTCATTGTTACTAAAAGCATATCGTATTGGGATTCATCTATGCGTGCAGATCTTGAGCACTGCATGAAGGTGCTAGAAAATTCAACCTATGTGGACAAAAAATTATCAGAGTCATGGCTGAGAATGTATGAAGTTGCTGCTAGAAGAATGTCTTTAAATATAGATGACCAAAGTTCTTTCATTGGTCATTTATCTATCCTGTTTAGAGAAAATCCACAGTCTCGGTGGGATGTTAATTTTACTAATCTGGAAATATCAGCATCACGTTTTTTCATTCAGACAGTCAATGTTACTACCTCAGTGGATGAGCGAATTCTTTTGAATGAACTGAGAGCCCATGCATCGTACTGTGACTTACCACTAATAGTTTATCATCCAGCTTTTATATTCTATGATCATTTAATTGTAATAGCGCAGAACACTATTCAAAACATTCTGATTGCTACTGGAGCCATGCTATTTATTTCCTTGCTGCTCATTCCCAACCCTTTGTGCTCGTTGTGGGTAACTTTTGCTATTGGGTCTGTTATTATTGGTGTGACTGGCTTCATGGCTTATTGGGATGTCAATCTTGATTCTATATCCATGATCAACCTTATTATGTGCATAGGGTTTTCAGTAGACTGCTCTGCTCACATTTCTTACGCCTTTGTTAGCAGCAAGAAACCCAGCTTGAATGACAAGGCAGTGGATGCCTTACATCGTCTGGGTTACCCCATCGTCCAGGGAGCGGTTTCCACCATTGTGGGAGTATTGGTGCTCTCTTCGACAGACACATACATTTTCAGAGCATTTTTTAAGATTATATTTTTGGTTATTTCATTTGGAGCCTGTCATGGGCTCTTTTTTATTCCTGTGTTTTTAACTTTTTTTGGCTTTTTGGGGAGACTGTCAACCGCCCAAAATAAAATTGACTGCAAGTTTGATGAAAACTCAGCCAGCATTGAAGACAATGTTATGCAACTGCCTATTATAAACACCTAGGTATTACAGACATGATTATGCATCGTACAGCAAGCCGACCAGAAGGATTATGTTCAGTGGCTACCTCCCTTGCCTTATGTTGCAATCCTATGCATGCTTACCTCAGAGGTAAGCCTTAATGGACACAAGTATGATTGAGCTGAGTTGTAAACATGTGTTGGATTGTGCTGCTAGCCAAGTAGCCTTAATTTATTCTGCAATGTAAGAAACTAATTTCTACATGTAATACTTATAATAAACTGTTTTAAGGTCTTTTAGAAGGCTGCATATGACGGCAATGATCATCAACCAATCACAGCAGAGTTCATTTCATTACTCGCAGGATAAAATCTTTTCACATGTTTTAGCGCCTTGGCTGACTCATATGCAGTTGGAACCAGATGCTTTAAGGCAGATAGCAATATATATAAAGCAATAACTTTATATAATCAAATAAATTATTCTGCTTTTTTTACAATTATACATTCCCTTCTAATTATTAAGGGAACCAGCCTAAACTCTCCCTCTGATAGTGCTGCTAACTGCCTAGAGAAAACAAAACATCCTGTCAATTTAACAGGTACTTAATGGGATGTTATTTCCCAAGTGTTATATATATCCTTACCATGAAAAGCTTCAGCTGCCCGTTTCCATGCATTCAGAGCTGAACCACAAGAGACAAGTTTCACATGGTGGGTTGGCACAAGTTTACCTGGGGAAGTGTAAGAGACTCCTCCCCATCTCTGTGAGAGCTGCCTGCCAGCTTCAGGCTCCCCTTGCTTCCTGAAGAGCCAGAGGAAGCCAGCAGCAGCAGCAGCCATCGCCAATACTACTTCTAGGCAAAAGCCTGCCAGAGTCGAGGGCCCCCCAAAACTGTTCGGGGTGTGCAGCTGCTGCTCTCTCCCAGACTGCCCTGTGTCCAGCAGGCTGCCTGCCCACCCCCAGGGAGCTGCTCCGGAGACAGCCACTGTGTCGGCGAAGCGAGGGCATGTCAGAGCAGCAGCAGCAGATCCCTTGGCTGGAGCTTTGCCAATGCGGTGGCTGTGTATGTCTACATATGGAGGGGCTTCCTTCAGAGAAGGATCTGCAGGGGAGCTTTCAACACTTTGGGGATCAAAAAGGCTGGGTGGAAGGCCAATGGCAATATGGAAGGCAATTTTAGTTATGCGGGGGGGGCTTACAGTCATCATTCCTTGATTTGACCCAATATGTTGCACCTGTATGGGAAGGATGGGGTCTACCTCTCCGAGGAGGGGTGTGACATTTACCTGGCTGATCATTGTCAGAGCCTGCATGATATAATAGCAGATGGGGCAAGAGGTGTTAAGCAAGGTAGGGATAGGACAGGTTGCTCAGGAAAGGTGGGGTTAACTAACAGACACTCGGATGCATCATGGTGATGGAAGGTGTCTTTGGAAGGAGCTCCGTGGGTCCTGAGCAGCATCTCTCAAACCTGGTAGGTGCCTGGCTGCCCATCGAAGGAGGGTGAGGAAGCTGGGCACCTCTTGGCACAGAATGGCTGGCCAGGCTGGGATAAACAAGGCTGCTGATAACTGCCTATTGAGTTTGGAGCCAGGATGGACCTACCAGAAGGGCACCCAGAGCGGTTGCCTAGTGCAGCCCCCCCTCAAATAGGGGCAGCTTATTTAAATAAGATGTAGATAAGCCATTTAAATAAATAAACTGGTTGAACCACACACAGTTGTCTTGTGTTTTCCCTGTCTGGTGTCACATTTGGGGGTGCTGGAGCGAGAATTGGAATAAATTGCTTTCAAGAATATTAGTTCAGGTTTCACAAACATAATGTCCAATAGAGGATTTCCTTATATGTCAGTCCCACCGTCTGACATCAGCATCAGTGATTTTGTTTGACCAATCTTTCAGAACACCATTGTGGTACTCTACAATAGAGAATATGATAATGTGATGGTAATTTATATGATGGACAAATTAGTCTGTAATGCTCCTTCCAGTGTTGGGTAATGGAAAGAGGCACATAATTTGCAAATACAGGTCAATCTAGTGTCTCAACTACTTTTAGCCTATTCTGCTCTGTCAACAGCGGAAGCAGTGGCAGGGAGCTTACTCCTCCCTCCCTGGCAGAAAGAACACTGTTGCTCCAACTACCACTTGCTCTAGAGTCTGCAGACTCCAAAGCCCCAAAACATTGCTAATTGGCATTATTATAACTAGTTCAAAGTAAGCCAAAGTACTAGAAAACTCTTATGCAAACACTTCTACCTTTCTTAGGGTTGCCAGCTTCCCTTACTCTCCCAATGAGGTCGGGGGGACCTGGCACTCGCCTTTGGAATGTCCTCGCGCACACATGTCCATTGCGACACACTGACATCATTTCCAGGAGCTTCTTGCCTCCTGGGCCCATTCCCCGGGGCCTCCCCCCGTCAGTCGGTGAATAGCAGCAAGGGGGAGGGGCTGGCAGCGGGGGATCCTTTGCCCACACCAGGGGACTGGCAGTTCTACACGGGAGGGAGAGATCTACAGGAAACATAACTGCCCTTACAGGCTGGAAGTTACAATTAGTATAGAATGCTGCCACCAGGATGTTTACTCGAGTGGGTCATAGAGACCATATTGCTCTATTCTTGTTCCACCTACACCAGCTCCCAATTTGCTTCCAGGCTCAGTTCAAGACATTGGCTAGGGGCCAGCATACCTTAAGGTCTGCTTTCTCCTTTATTCATTCCAGTCATCTTCAGAGGCCCTGTTTTGAGTGGCCCTCCAATCTGAGGCTAGACATGTGGTAAACTGAAAAGGGGACTTTTCAGTTGTGGCGCCAAAACTTTGGAATTCCTTTCCAGTGTGAATTGTCTGTATTCCTCTATTGTTGTCCTCTGACAGCAGGTGAAGACTTCAATGTTTTGTTTGGTATATCCCCACTAAACTGTGATCAAAGATAGAATTAGAGGAACAACACCTACTAAGGAAAAATCCGCATGGCTTCTGCAAAGAGCAGTCCTTCCTCTGCAGCCTTTCCGAGTTCTTTGAGAAAATGAATAAACATGCAGATAACAGTTATCTGGTAGACATATATTTGGACTTTCAAAAGATTTTTGACAAGGCACAAAAAAGGTTCTTGAATAAGCTTGGGAGTCATGGAATAAGAGAATGAGTCCTTTTATGGATTAAAATTGTCTAGAAGAAAGGAAGCAAGGAGTGGGAATAAATGGAAAATTCTTGCAATGGAGGAAACTAAGCAGTGGAGTCCCACAAGGATTCGTATTGGGGCTGCTACTATTTATTTTGTTCATAAATGATCTGGTACTGGGAGTGAACGCTGCAGTGGCCAAGTTTGCAGAAAATACAACATTACTCAGGACTAGCAACTGAACTCGTTGTAAAAATAAATACAACAGGTGCAAGCAGCAGGGCCAAGCCCCGCTGGCTGGTGGAGGCACAGCGCAGCTCCCCCCACTGTGCCTCCCCATCAGCTCCGCAGACCCTCAGAGACCTGCCGCTGACAACTCTCCCTTTATCCTGGTGCAGGCACACCACAGGGCCCTCAATGTGCCTGTGCCAGGATAAGAGGTGAGTCATCAGGAATACGGCTCACGTTTTATGTTTAAGGATGTTGAAAACCAAGGCTAACTGTGAAGAGCTCCAAGAGGATCTCTACAAAAATGGGGCTAGTGGGTAACAACGTGACAAATGAAATTCAGATGGTGGTGGAGAGTGCCCTCAATTCAGAGTTGACTTATGGTGAACCCTGGTGGGGTTTTCATAGTAAGAGACTAACAGAGGTGGTTTGCCATTGCCTTCCTTTGCAGCCCTGGTCTCCATTGGAGGTCAGTGCAGGTAAATGTAAAATAATACACACTGGAACAAAAAATGCCAACTTTAAGCACACAATAATGGGTCTGAACTTGCTAAGACTGAAAGGGAAAGAGACCTTGGGGGTCGTAGTGGATAGCTCAATGAAAATGTCAACCCAGTGTTCCACAGCAGTTAAAAAGACAAAGTCTATGATGGGTATTATTAGAAAAGGGGCTGAAAATAAAAAGGCCAATATTATAATGCCCCTGTACAGACTTGTGGCACAGATTCCTTTGGAATACCGAGTGCAGTTCCAGTCATATCTCAAAAGGAATTGCAGAGCCGGAAAAAGTACAGAAGAGGGCAACCCAGATGATTAGGGGGCTGGAGCACATTTCTTATGAGGGAAGGCTGAAGACTTTTCAGTTTAGAAAAGAGACAGCTGGAGGGGTCACAACAGAGGTTTATAAAATTATGCATGTGGTAGAGACAGAACTGGGGGGCATTCAGTGAAGGATGGACAGTAGATTCAGGACAAACAAAGGAAACATTTGTTTACTCAATGAGTGATTAAAGTGTGGAATTTGCTGCCAGGGGATGTGGTGGTGGCCACAGGTATGGTTGACTTTAAATGGGATCAGACAAATTCACAAAAGATAGGTCTATTAGTGGCTACTAGCCATGTTCAGAGGCGATAAACCTCTGGATACCAGTGCCAAGAAGCATCAGCAGGGAAAGCTTATGCCCTGTTGTTGACCCTCCAGAGTAACTGGTTGGCCATTGTGTGATACAGGATGCTGAACTAGATCGACTGCTGGTCTGATCCAGCAGGGCTCTTTTGTGCAAAGACCCAGGGAAAAAATGGGGAGGGGATTTCTGAAAATATTTTCGAGTTTTCTGATGGAAAAACTGGGAAAATTTGGGGAGCACTGAAAACACTTTCTATCAATTTTTCCTTTTGAAATAAATAAAACACTTTTAAAGGCAAGGACTTGTTCATTCAAAATGTATAGAAAGAAAGGTCTGCGCCTCACAATTTTCCATTGGAAATTGGTGTGTGTGTGTGTGTGTTTGTGTGTGTGTATGACACAGAGAGAGCGAGAGAGAGAGAGAGAGAGAGAGAGAGAGAGAGAGAGAGAGAGAAACTCCTATGAATTTTTTTAAATTACTGAAATGGGCCAATATATTATTGGGTATAGCAGTTTGCAGCTCTCCCTTGCTTTAGTATTCGGTATGTTTACAATCTTGCATTAAGAAAACTATGGCATTTATATATTTTTAAATTCCATAAATATGTCAATTAATACAATTTTATATGCTAACCAAGTTACATTTTATATTAAAGCAGCGAAAAAGGTTTAGGTTTGATAGGAAAATAAGTATTGCACATATTTCAGCTCCCTCCAATATTTCCATTCCCCTCCAAACTTGTTTTTAAAATTTCCTCAAGTTTTACATCTCTAATACTAAGAATATTTCTTTCCTGAATAAACCAGAGATCTAGTACTGTTAAAAATGAATTCCTCTCCCATCTCAACACTAGATGGAGCTCCAGGATCAAGCTGGAAACTTGTAATACCTACTGGAGTGTAACAAAATTCTGGAGCCGAAGATATACACAGAAACTGCTGTTTCAAATCATTAGCTTGATTTATGGAACAGTTACACAAATCTAAGATGCACACAGAGCACCCCCGGCCAATCACAAGTTACAGTGAGCTGTCTTCTCCTTTGCCCCGTCCTGTGCAGTTTTCCCTCTGAAAGTAGAAACCTTGAGGGAACCTTGTTATGTGGCTGTAGAACTGGAACATTTGGTCCTATTCCCTCAAAACTTGGGTGATCTTGAGTGGACAGGCAGTAGTCACTGCAATGTTGGTAACATTTTGTAGAAAAACAGCCTTCCCAGTGTCCTTCCCTCAATCCCCCATACGGAATAATAGCAGAACTTCACGTCACTCATTCTCCCCACCTCACTCTTGTGTGTGGGGGGGGGGGGGAGAGGTTTGGAGGCTTTTTTCCTGTGAAAGTAGAAAGCCTTCTTCAGCAGCCATACAATTGGAATGTTTGGTTCAATTTGCTGAAAACTTCCGTGATCTGCAATTTTCGTGGCATTTGGTTGAAAAACAGCCTCAGTTTCCAGCAGCACACCCCACCCCCGCAAGCCCCCCAAAAGAAATAATAGAAAAGCTGCCAATCTCTTTCCTTATATGTTAAACAAACAAGGAAGCATGGGAAATAGAGAGTTTTCAGCAGAAAGGAAAATATTTTATTGTCAATCTGTCACTGTAAGAGTAAGAAAATGAAATGAATACAGATAGGTTTTTTTTATGTCGATACTTGCCTGGAGCTCTCCTGCTAGGCTGCTCTCATTTTAGGAGAGAAGTGCAGCTGCACAGAGAGGACCTACTTTGGGGGTTGATCTGCTTGAAACTTAGGGGGTCTTCGGATTAGCGGGAAGATTGTGTTCTCTTCAAATTCAGCGTCATTACCTTTATAAACAGCTGCCCAAGACCCCTGAATAGATTCCCCGTTGAAAAAAATGGTCCCTATACTCCAGAACTAAAACAAAATCCACACAGATTTGACTCCCAAACTACTCAGAAATAAACAATAATGATTCCACCCCCATGCCCAAGTCAAATATTTTTCTCTGTGCTCACTCCTAAAATGTACCATTGAACTATATAAACAGCCTAAATCATCATTAGATAAGGATATGCACAAATCTGGCTTGCTGCCAGGTTGGCATGGACACTTCCTCCCATCCAGACAGGTCACCAATATTCATATCAGGGAAAGGTAAAGTTCATAAAGAACCAAATATTAAAAAGAGGGTGAACCAATTCTGTGACAAAAAAGTGGAGGTAATTGACCACCGCCAGCCCGCCAGTCCATTATGTGAACAGCGGGAGTGGACATTGTTTATCTATAAGATTTGTTCATTCTCCATGCTAGTGGAAGGCCAGGAAAAGAACTGCTGGGCCACAAGAGCAAAACATGGCCACACTCACTGTTTGTGACTGAGCTAGCCACCATCCCACAAAGGATTTCCCCCTCCTGTTATAAGGTAAATTTCTCACCAACCTCACCGGTGTTCTAAGGGGAAAATTAAAAAGAATATAAAATGGGTTCAAGAATATAGGACCTGGGCCTGAGTATAAATCTACTCAACCCTGGAACAAACACTGAGGTAAAAAAAGACAGACAGAAGATGGATCATTTTTAAAAGTGAACAGCAACAAAATTTAGGTATAAACTTGTTGCACACCATCTCACAAGCACAGGCACATACAAGAACACAGAATCCGCCAAACTCCCTGTGACGCACATATCTTTGACTGGGGCCTCCCCCCCCCCTCACAATTTATTAAAGAATGGTAATGTATAATAAGTAATTAACACGTGAGTGGTCAACAATATTTACAGATAATTATATAGTATGTTGAAGTAAACTGTACCTCGAGAAGAGCAACACTAGTTCCTGGTTGGGTCTCTCTGCCAGTGGGTTTTTGTTTTGGTATAAGGAGGGGGGTGCTCGCTACTAATAAATCCCCTCCCTGAGAAGACGTACAGAACTCCTGCGCTGCTGTGTGTTTTCCATTTCTGGTGGGTATTTGGCAGCTAATTTATAAGGAGTAAATTCCATGGAAATCAAGCTGCGTACTTCCCTTTCCCTACCTGTTCTTTTTCAAAAATTGTCTGCGAGTCAGGTGTTTAAGCTGCCTTAGGTCAGTGGTGGGTCAAACGTACGTGATAAAGGGGTGTTGGCTTAGTGGTAAAGGGGTAAAAAATAAACATGAATAAATACTGGGCTGATGAGACTGAATACACTATTAACTATCTCATAAGTAATGGTGCAACTGGTTGGCAATACAGATTGAGAGAGCTTGCTGGATGACTGCAATTATTTATCCATGGGATACAACCAGGCGACAATGCCAAAGGCCAGCAGCATTGCCTAGCAGCGGTATTTAGAGAACCCGCGGGCCTCTCCCTGCGCTGGAGGCAGAACGGGCGCACCGCCACTCCCTCAGCGCTGACTTGGGAGGAAGCTCCGCGGCGTTCTTCGAAACTCGTTCCCTGGCAGACGTGGGGCAGGAGCGGCGGCGCCTCTCCCCGGCTTCAAGAAGAAAACGCGATGGCCTGCGATGGCGGCTGCCGGACGGACTGCGTGGAGCGGCCCCTGTCCCGCGCGCTGCGGGGCCTGGGCGGCTTGGTGGGCGCCCACCCGTGGCCCTTCCTGCTGCTTCCCGTGGCGCTCTCGGCCGCGCTGGGCTCCGGCTTCCACCTGCTGCCCAGCCGCGAGTCCAACGACATCGAGGCGCAGTTCACGCCCCGCGGGGGGCCCGCCAAGAGCGAGCGGCGCCTGGTGCAGGAGCGCTTTCCGACGCGCGACGCCGAGCGCTTCTCGGCGCAGAGGCTGACCACCGAGGGCACCTTCGCCTCCTTCGTGGCGGTGGCCGCCGAGCCCAGCCACACGGTACTCACCCGGGCGGCCTTCGCCGAGCTGCTGGCGCTCGACGCGGCCGTGCGGGGCTTCAGCGCCGGCGGGCGCGCCTACGCGGAGGTCTGCGCGCTCCAGAACGGCTCCTGCAGCAGCCCCAACCCGCTGCTGAGCGCCGTCGGCGGCGACCCGGCGCGGATCGAGGCGCTGCTGCCCGGCCTCACCTTCCCGCTCTGGCAAGGGCGCGTCTTCCTGGGCGTCTCCTTGGGGGGCGTCTCGGTGGGCACCGGTGCGGCCGACAACCGGAGCCGCCCCGTCCGGGCAGCTAAAGCTCTGCGCCTCTTCTATTACTTGCGAGAAGATGATCCTGCGCAGCGAGAGGCCAGCTTGCGGTGGCTGAAGGCCTTCTTGGAGCGCATCCCCAAGATGCTGGACTCCTTGAACTTCACCTCCATGCGGGTAAGTTGGGCCATTTCACAAGTTACGAGACTGAGGCTTCAGGACACTTTGGGGGGAGTAAGTCCCATTAAGTAACGTGAGATTTACATGTGAGTAGACCCGTTTAGGGTTGCCCCCATATGGTATGCCTCCTGTACTATCTGTTGCCTACACTCCCCATATGCTGTGGCATCTAGATTTTGTACTGGATTCCTATGGTGCATGCTTGTGATCCAGCAAGGACTGATGAGTGTCTCTTTCATTATAGGACACAAGATTCAGGCCCGGTAGCACCTGGAAAACCAACTAGATTTCCAGAGTATGTTTCAGGGTAGCCATGTTGGTCTGTAGTAGAAGAGCAAGATTATGGTCCAGTTGGCCTTGAAGGTCTATTAGATCCGAATTTTGCTCTTCTACTACAGACTGACACACCTACCCACCTGAAATTCATGTAGTGAAATACAGAGCTGGGTGTTGTCCACATATTGATGACATCAAATTCCATCACTACAAATTATTTCTCTGAAATGCTTTGCACAGAAGTTGAATAACATGGGGCATAAGATTGTGCCCTTTTGGAACCCACCCTGAAGATAGATGGTCTCCAACAGCAACCCTTTGAATTCATCCACTATTTAAACTATTTAAACCAGTCCAAGATATATCACCTGATACCTACTTCTGCCTCCAAACACCTCATCAGGATGGCATGGCCTGCCGTGTCAAAGACTGTAGATAGATCCAGAAGGAGCAACAAAGAAGCATGACTTTCGTCTACATTTAGATGGATGCCATCTGTCCAAACTGGTTTGCCTTTTGTCTATAAAGAATTTAGTGAGGCGGTCCAGTGTGGAATGGGAATGAGTGGGTTATTCTGATGTACTCCTCAGGGGTCCAAGTTCCCAGACACTCTAGGGGGCAACTTTGAGCCATATAAAAGTTTAAGGGGTTGTGTCATAGACAGTCTACAAAATTAGATAATGACAATGGGGAACTTGCGAGGGCTTGTGGGGCAGGATCTCAATTCCCCATTCCCTCTCTCATTCTTGCTTTTCTTCGCCTTGCCAATCCATAATGAAGTTCCAGTAATAAACAGAGAGAGAGAGAAGGAAAGGGAAGAGGCTGCACTCAGAAACCTGGTTAAGTTTTAGAAAAGAAATGCGAGTCCATTTATTACTGGAACTTCATTATGAATTGGTAAGGGCAGATAGGATTTTTTCTAGCTATCTAGTCTGAAGCAGGATGGCAAGATGGAAGAAGTGGTGCAAGGAGGTAGTCCCAGAGAATACAACAGGCACTTCAAAGTGGTAGCTTCAGGATACTAGAAAGTGCATGAATAGCAGCATATAACAGAATTTGTCTACAGAGCATATCCAACAGTCAAACATGAGTCCAACAGTGAAGAAAGCCCCAAAAGCACTTGTATCACAATGGTATTAGAGGAAATAAGACTTGACCCGAAGGTTCTTCATTAGGTGGCTCTCCACAGCCACCAAATGAAGAACCTTTGTGTCAAGTCTTATGTCCTCTAATACCATCATGATACAAGTACTTTTTGGGCTTTCTTCGCTGTTAGACTCATGTTTGACTGCTGGATATGCTCTGTAGACAAATTCTGTTATATGCTGCTATTCATGCACTTTAATATTTCCATGCGCAAAATTATTACTCTTTGGGGACTAGCACCTTAACTATTTGCATCCTGTGTTTCCATTGTTTATATCCGTCACCAATTTGCAATAGCACTAAGAATTTACTCACTTTGGGTACAGAGACCTTATATGACAGACATAGAACTATACATTTCTATATTAGAATATTTTCCACAGAAGTCTTCTTTGCTTTATTGCTCTATTGACTGTGTCTTACTACATCTTAGTCAGTATATCGCGGGCTATCTTGTTTTTGTTTCTGCCCTTGGTACTGGCAGCATCAACTGAACCCTAGTTGTTGTGTGACATGGCAGAATGTTAAAAGGGCTCAGTATCTCAGCACAGTTATCTGTAGGAACTAAATAAAAGCGATACCAGAAACCATTGTTCCTGCCACTCTCATTTGCTTAGTAATAGGTCCCTGTGTGTTAAAAAAAAAGAATTAAAAATCTTTTCCTCTATAACAACTCTTCCTTCATTTTGTGAGTAATAAGTCTGAAGTATCTTGTATGCTCAAAATTTTGCTTGTATAAAGCTACGGCATTTATACTTCTAGATTTCATAAATATGCCTAACTGTACACATTTATATGCTAACCAAGTTATACATTATGTATTTTAAGTTGTTAAAAAAGTTTAGGCTTGAGGAAGACTGTATTTTGTATATTTCTTCCAAAATTAGTTTTTTTCTGAGAAAAAAACTCCTATTTTTCCATGGCTTCAAAGTTTATGGAAACCAGGTTTGATCTCTAAGGTACAACTCGTGTTCTGGATCCATTTAAGCTTGGTTCTGAGGACTAAAGAAATCCAAACATTTTGTCTGGTCCTCAAAAACAGCTGCCAAATAATGTATTTAAAGTTCCAGTCATTTAGCTTACCATGTATCAGTCTTTGTCCCAAAGACTGAGTGCTTTGGTAGCCCAGATGGCTGAGGAATCAAGGTAAGATAGGGAGAACCTTGAAGGTTATTAAGTTATGTCTAACTTGCTTTGGGGAAAAGGATGACAGAACTGATTTATTTGCTAGCTTCATGATCACAGGTACTCTCTGTGAGACCTTTTGTTTCCTATTAAGAGAAAAATATATTCAACAAATGATCCTTTTTCCCCCCCTCATGACAGGTGGCCTATTTTACCTCCATATCCAGACAAGAAGAGTTTGAAAAAAACGGCAAAGAAGTGGTTCCTCTGTTTTCCATCACATATTTTTTAACAATATTCTTTTCAATTATATCATGTTCAAGGTAACTTTTTATTCTTTGTAGGGGAGGGGAAGATTAAATTTTCTGGTAATCGTATGATTTTATGTTGTTTTCATTCATTAACTAAACTTGCAAAAATCTTCACAAGTATATTTCTGAGTAATACATACAGTGCATGTAACAAAATATAGAAATTGGCTAAAATACTTGTTGAAAAACAAAGAAAAAAACCCTTAACTGTACACGTGTGCAGTTGACACTATGGGGCAACCATAATATCAAAATCACAAGAAGATCTTTCATATGGTTGTCATGGGCCATTTTCACATGTCTTTACATTGCATAAAGCTCATGGAACGAGGAGGGGATCTTCATGGCGCGATTTCTGACATCATCGCGCCATGATTCTGTTTTTGTGGCACGATGACGTCAAAAATAGCTTCATGAAGGCCTCCTTGTTCCATGAGTTTTGCGCGAAGTAAAGACGTGTGAAAATGGCCATGGGCCAAATCTGGTATCATTTCATTAACACAGACATTAAACGATGTTTTTAAAGCTTTTAGAGACTTACAATTAAAATACAATCTTTCCTTTTCAAGTAGTTGGCAGTATCTCTAATTAACCCGCTGAATTTGTGCCAGATTTGGGACAAATGTCCTTACAGCTTTGGACTTCTCTGACATCCTGTCGTTTTTGAAATGTATAGAATCACCACTAACAGCACACAAATCTTTGTATACCTATTTGAAACTGGTCACATACCTATAACTGAGAAATGTCAGGATTTGAATCCAGTGGCACCTTAAAGATCAACACAACTTTCAGGGTATGAGCATTTGAGAGTCAAAGTTCCCGTCTTCAGATACTGGGAGGAGTGGAGATCCCTGAGCCTTTATATCCTGTCCGTCTCGTCACCAATGTCAACAGAAAAGAATACGGCAAGAAGTACTGTATAATGTTAAATACATTTATTTAGAGCTTAGATATCATTTAATATAAATTAGATTATTCTTTGCAATTTTTGGGCCCCTTATAGATTCCTCAAATTTGGACTACCGAAGGTGGGTAGGTGTTGGAGAGGTAAGTGGCCAAGAGCAAATTTGATACACGTTATGGATACGCTTTATTATCATGACAGTTTGGTTGGAAGTTAACAAATTAATTTTACAATGGAATGCTCCCTGGATCTTAATCCACTTACCACAATATTGAGGTACATTCCTTTTCTCTGGATCCTAAAAGCTTTAGTGGTAGCTAAATGAATATTACTTCACAAGTGGAAAGCAATAAATATGCCATAGATTGGAATATTGACTGAAGTAACTCTGAGCAGGGCTTTTTTTCAGCAGGAACGCAGTGGAACGGAGTTCCGGAACCTCTTGAAAATGGTCACATGGCTGGTGGCCCTGATCTCCAGACAGAGGGGAGTTTACATTGCCCTCCGCACTGCCAAGCGGTGCGGAGGGCAATCTAAACCCCCCTCTGTCTGGAGATCAGGGGGCGGGGCCACCAGCCATGTGACCATTTTCTCTGAGGGCAACCCACTGAGTTCCACCACCTCTTTCCCCAGAAAAAAAGCCCTGACTCTGAGAAAGGCTTGCCGTTAATGGAAAAAAACAAATGTGAACTGATTCATGACTTTTAGTCTGAATCTGTGGATTTATTTGGATATGAACACATGTATTAGGTTGTAGTTTGGGATTAGCTAGTTGTTTCAGAGCTGAGCAGGAATTTTTTGGGACTGTCCCGAAGATTGGCCGTGAGAGTCATTTTTCTGTGAACACATAGAGATGTTTTATCAAAAAGCTGTGGAGTAAATAAATTCAGTTCCCTCCACGAAACAGCTTAGAGTGCAGTATGGGCAACACATCTAGATGAAAGTTTTTTCTTTTGCCCGTTGATCTCAGACCAAGTCAAAAGTGTTCAAATCAAAGAAAGAGCACTAATCCACGTTCAAAAATAATCTGGATATGCTATGGTGGGGAAATTCTGGAGTACAATACATAGAGACATCAAAGAAATAATAAATCAGAAATTTAAACATTCTTTGATGATTTCTTTCACGGGGGCAGGATCTTTCAGAAATAATAAAATGCAGTATAGAAGTTTGGTAATGAAGTTAATAATTGCAGCAAGAATGAAAATAATGCAGATATGGAAACAAAAAGGAATACCAGAAAGAAAAGAATGGTTACAAAGAATATGGCAAGTGATTTTAACAGATAAGATCACAACATACAAATACATGTGGGAAGGGAAGAAAATTATTTTGCAGCCATTTAGTAAGAATTGATCTCAGTCCAGTCAATACTAGAATAAGCATAACTCAGTAGATGGAGGTATATTTAAGTAGCCGAGCAACTGCAGAGGATATGGAAATGCTCATAATTTTGTTATGTATTTGAAGTTCATAATAATAAGATTAAAAAATAAATAAAGGTCCACACATATCTCAAAAAGGCATTGTTTCCACTGCCTAGAGCAACTTCATTATTCAAACGTGAGGTTCCATCAATAAAATTAATGAAATTTCAATTTCTTGTGGTTGTGGAGAGGATTACTTTAGTTTTGATCAAGGAGACAGTAAATGTGTGCTTATGTACCTGTTTTACAGGCTAGACTGCGTACGGACAAAAGTGTGGGTTGCAGCATTTGGGGTACTGTCATCGGGCTTGGCCGTGGTCAGCAGCTTTGGATTATTGCTCTTCTGTGGAGTGCCCTTTGTCATTACCGTCGCAAACGCACCTTTTCTTATACTTGGTAAGTGCAATGCTGTTTTCAGTATTGTACATATTGTGGCTTGGGATGGTTATATCTGATCAGACATCAGAGAACATTGATACACGTCTATCTCCTTAACCCTGATAAGCATATTAGAGTTTTACCTTTCTACACACCTTTACCTTTCCTTCTTAATGTCACTTCTCCAAAAATCAATATGGATCATAAATCTGACTTCCACTTTGATTTCTTCCTGTTATCCTGTTTATCAGCAGTCTGCTGATGGGATTACTTTTCCTGTTTTCACCTTTTCTAAACTTCAATTCTAATTTTAGTCAGCCAGTAGCTCTTTTAATTCCTCCAGCACTTAAATTTTTTTCCAGATGTTTTCCTAAATCAAATCTTACTGCACATCACTTCATGGTTCAAAATATATCCCCCTGTCACAGATCAAACTGTAACATTCAATTTATATAATAACATTTGATTTATATACCACCCTTCAGGATAACTTATCACCCACTCAGAGCAGTATATGTACATAAAACTTTCTACACAGTTTCTTTATCCATACAACAATATGTATTAGAAAGTATGTTCCTCTCTCGTGAATTTCCCTTCTCATGCATCATGTGTAGAAACTAGTAAGATCCTTTTTCTTCTTCTTCAGGGGTCGGTGTTGATGACATGTTCATCATGGTGTCCTGCTGGCAACACACTAAAGTCAAGGACACAGTTGTGGATCGGATGGCTAACACCTACGCAGAGGCCGCTGTGTCTGTTACCATCACAACTCTTACCGATGTTTTAGCCTTCTACATTGGCATTGCGACGTCCTTCCCATCAATTCAGTCATTTTGCATCTACACAGGAACAGCTTTGGTTTTCTGCTATATATACAACTTGACATTCTTCGGGGCAGTTCTTGCTCTAAACGGTAGAAGAGAAGAAAGCAACAGACATTGGCTCACATTCATGAAAGTGTCAAATGAATCTCAGGATTCTCGTGGCTCTGCATACAACATGTGCTGTGTGGGAGGATCTTACGATGAGCCCACTGGGACAGAACTTGAGCATCCTATGAATGGATTCTTTAGAAAACATTTTGGTCCTTTTCTTATGCACACCTGGACTAAGGTGTTTGTGGTAGCCCTGTATCTTGGGTACCTAGGTAGCAGTATTTATGGGTGCACTCGGGTTAAGGAAGGAATAGATCTTAGACATTTAGCCAAAGATAGTTCTTACGTTGTTCAGTATTATAATTGGGAAGATGAGTATTTTAAAGAGTATGGCCCAAGGGTTATGGTCATTGTTACTAAAAGTATACCATATTGGAATTCAGCTGTTCGTGCAGATCTTGAGAACTGCATAGAGTTGCTAGAAAACTCAACCTATGTTGACAAATATTTATCAGAGGCATGGTTGAGAATGTATGTAATGATTGCTAACAGAATGTCTCTAAATATAGATTACCGTAGCTCTTTCATTGGTAATTTATCTGTCCTGTTCAGAGTAAATCCAGAGTCCCAGTGGGATGTTAATTTTACCAACCTGGAAATATCAGCTTCACGATTTTTCATACAGACAGTCAATGTCACTACTGCAGTCGATGAGAGAAATCTTTTAGAACAACTGAGAGGCCTTGCAGCAGACTGTAGGATTCCACTAATAGTTTATCATCCAGCTTTTATATATTTTGATCAGTACCTTGTGATATCTCAAAACACCATTCAAAATGTCCTAATTGCTGCTGGAGCCATGTTACTTATTTCCTTGCTCCTCATTCCCAACCCTTTGTGCTCATTGTGGGTAACTTTCACTATTGCATCTGTTATTATCGGTGTGACTGGCTTCATGGCCTATTGGGATGTCAGTCTTGACTCCATATCCATGATCAACCTTGTTATTTGCATAGGGTTTTCTGTAGACTTTTCTGCTCATATTTCTTATGCCTTTGTTAGCAGCGAGAAACACGGCATGAATGACAAGGCAGTGGATGCTCTATATCATCTTGGTTACCCCATTATCCAAGGAGCTGTTTCCACCATTGTGGGAGTAGCGGTGCTCTCTGTGGCAGCCACGTACATTTTCAGAACATTTTTTAAGATTATGTTCTTGGTTATTTTGTTTGGAGCTGCTCATGGTATCATTTTTATTCCTGTGTTTTTAACCTTCTTTGGCTTTTGTGGAAGACTCTAAAGATATTACCAAACGGATGAGCAACCCTATAAACATTCTGCAGGATATGTTATGAAATTGCCTAATATAAACGACTGTTTAAATAAGATCCAGCTAGGTTTTTACAGATATTCTTGTGCATTATTTAGCAAGATACATTAGAAAGCTTGAGGTTTTTGCTTTTGGTGGCAGCCATTATCAACCAATCAAAACTGAGTTCTTAACAACCCACCGAGGCGGATTCCATTGGCATAAGATGCTTAAGTACTGAATGGGGATCCAGAAGTTACTTTTTATGATCAAATGTATTTTCCTGCTTTTTTAAAAAGTATCATTTTTTCCCTAATGAAATGCCCCTCTTCCCTTGGAATTTCATCATATTTTCAATAAGCTGTGCAGGTGCTTTGGTAGCAATGACTAACACACATTATTTAGGTAAGGGATCCAAATGCTTTGCCCCTGAGTGTCAAACACACTGCCCGTAAAAAAACCTTTGCAGCAGGAGGTGATGCCGTACTATATTTTAAAACTGTAAAGGAGGAATACAGTGAACAGTTGGAATGTATAATAATAAAACAATATGAGTGTCTGTTCATGGTAGGTATAACTCATCAGAAAATGAACCTAGGTGTTTCAAAAGTGATTACCAGCTTCAGCGTGGTCTTAGGAATTGCAGTGCCAGAAACGAGGAATCTGAACATTGTGGCTCAGATTATCTCCAGAACATACTTGTGCCATTTGCAGTGGAAGAGACAGTTGAAGCCTCACTAGAAGCCAGGAAGACACAGGGCCACTCTAAACATTACTTCCTTCATGAATTTGCCACAGAGCCAACCCAGACTCACGCCGTCACACAGCAGCTCTGGGGAATGGCTTGCATGAAAAAAGGAGAGCCCAAATTGGCTCAGGAAGTTGCCGCCAGGGGAGGAAGAGCTCCTGCCTTTCTCCCAAGCTTTTCCTCCATGCAAAAACAGTGTGGGGTGGGGGAGAGTTTTCCCATTTCTTCTGCTGCACGTGGAGGTATTGTGCGCACTTGTGACAGCAGAAACAGGACCCTCACACACACTTGTTTTTGCACAGGGAAAAACCTTTGGGAGAAAGGCGGGAGCATTTCCTCCCAACATGGCAGCTTTCCAAGCCCATCTGGGCTCTCCGTTTTTCATGCAAGCCATTCCCCAGAGCTGGTGTGTGCCTGCAGGAGCCTGGGTTAGCTCTGTGGTGAATTCGTGAAGGAGCTAACATTGAGTGTAACCAGAGACACCACAGACAGAGTGGAGAATATCCTCTCCTTTACAAAAATGAAGGGCTTAACACCTCAAAGTTACACTTCGTAAACCTCTACTTTCTCTGTGATTGTATATGACCTTAATCATGTCCTGGCAAATGTTGCATCTCTTCAAGGCCATAAAATCTAAGTTTTAAAAAGCTGATGGATACCTCCTATAAAATAAGACCAGTCTGTGCCTTCTATTTCCTAATAGCAAGGTTCCCACTGTGAACAACAGCCACTGGAAGTCTCTTTCAAAATAACTAGAATCTGCTTAAATTAGCAATATTTGTAACAGCCAATACAGTATAGAACAAGATCTGCAATCTGCACTTCTGCTGTGGTTCAGAAGCCTGAGAGGAGAGCAGTCAAGACCTGCATCGAACTGGCATACATTTGGAGTAGTGTCCAAAAACAATACTTGAAAGAAAACACAACTTACTGATCATGCTACAGTTCATGAATTTGCAAAGAATCCCTTGATATTAGGTTATGGGGCTTTAACAACTGATAGAGAAAGATATATACCCATGGAGAACATTGGGAATACTGTAGATAACTTGAAAGATCTATAGAACTAACATTTAAATGTATCGGCACCTTTCTGTGAATCCCACATGGTTAT
This sequence comes from Eublepharis macularius, assembly GCF_028583425.1. Classification (NCBI taxonomy): domain Eukaryota; kingdom Metazoa; phylum Chordata; class Lepidosauria; order Squamata; family Eublepharidae; genus Eublepharis; species Eublepharis macularius. The sequence goes on along the minus strand of NC_072800.1, from coordinate 71,109,554 downwards.
ACCACAAGGGCATTTTAGCACCTAGAAATAATGCTGTACATAAGAAAACTATTTTTTGGCTCTTAATGGTAGAACAATATAGTATATAAAGAAAGCTTATACATTAAATACCTAAATATTTTGTTTTCATTTCCAGAACTAGTTATTTGTTACTATTTACAATTTTATTAGCTATTTCTTCTTATAATTCTACCATATGCAGATAGATGTAAAAATCTTGAATATAATTGTCATATAAATTAATATATTGTTAGATAAACTGAATTGTTATGTTAATTAAGGTAAATGAGCCCCATGGCACAGAGTGGTAAGCTGCACTACTGCAGCCCAAGTTCTGCTCATGAGTCATGACCTGAGTTCGATCCTGGAAGAATCTGGGTTCAGGTAGCCGGCTCAAGCTTGACTCAGCCTTCCACGCTTCCGAGGTCGGCAAAATGGAGTACCCAGTTTCCTGGGGGGGTAAAGTGTAGATGACTGGAGAAGGCAATGGCAAACCACCCTGTAAAAAAGTCTGCCAAGAAAACGTCATGGTGTGACGTCCCCCCATGGGTCAGTAATGACTCGGTGCTTGCACAGGGGACTACCTTTACCTTTATGTTAATTATACCATATCAAAAAACGTTATATCATTTAAATTTCTTAATAAAAATAAATTAAAATCCAAATGCTGTGTTTTTTAAAAAATTCTTGTGGTTCTAGTTGATTCATTTTCCCGAATAGTTTTTTTGGGGGGGTCAAACAAAATGTAAGAGCCCTGCAGGATCTGAGCAATGGTCCATGTCGTCCAGCATCCAGTTTCACACAATGACCAACCACTTGGCCTGACCTGGAGGCAGGGCTGTATTATTCATAAGGCTGACAGGCTGAATCCTAGGGGCCCCGCAGGGACTCGGGACCCGTTAACTTTTTGTGCTGAGATACTGTTACCTGTGGCCTAGGGTTTTAAGGGTTAAAGACACTTTACACTCTGTTATCAGGACTGCTATTTTATGGGGAAATTAGCTGCAGTCTGTGTTTGATTAGTGTGGATCTTAACCAGCTATATCAGATCTTCCAGATTACTCGTGCAATAAAGAGGCAAGACGAATAAAGATAAAACGTGTTTTACTAATAGCGTTGCGTTTGCCTACAATAACACACACACAAGCAAGGTACATACAAGAACTAGGAAATAAAGAGTAGGAAAAATAGAGCCATTTGCATTAGCAGGAGGACCCACTTGAGATCGATGGAACTGGGCAATACGCGCCTGGTCACGGCGAGGAATAAAGATGTAGCAACGAAGAGTAGCGATATCTAATGCCTGCACTAGACACGCAGAGTGACAGTTGAGGTTCAGGATAGGAATGGCATGCTGGTCGGGGACGGGAGAGGAATGACACACACCTCATGGCAGGCAGAGCCTGCTTAAGTACCCCAAAATGTACCCTGAGGCGAGGGCCTTCCATGTGGTTCTCAGGGGGGAAACAAAAGCTTGATGGTTCTACAACTATTGCTAATGGGCCACTTTAAAGTCTAATTGTGTGATAGTTACACTTTGGGAAGTGGGGACAAAGGAGGGGAGGGGAGTGCCAGGCAGGTTGACTGAATCGGTCAGGAAGCTGGAGTTGTCTTGATGGCAGCAGCTCTGGAATGTGGTAGTTGTATTGGCATGCATCCATTAGGTGTTCTGGGCAGCTGGCACGTAGCTTCCATTCCGGGGCGGTTTCCAGTAATATGCATAGCAGGGCGAGGCTGGGCTCTGTGGATGTGACAGGAGCTGGCTCGCGAAATGGCAGCCTCAGAATAAGCTGTCCATGTTGGTGCTTTGCTGCCTGGGAACATGGCTTCTTCCTTGGCACATCTTGGGCTTGCTAGCAGGCTGCCTAGTGGTGGGGGAAGACCCAGTGACCATCCTGCAAGGGGCTCTCCACGGGAACTGACCAGGGGGTGCCTGGCCAGGCTCATGGAGATTCCCTCTGGCTGGCACTGTGCTGCTAGTGGCATGGCTCTGGGCCCAGGTGAGGTAGGTGTGCAAGGAGGCAGGAAACAGGCATAGGTGGCACAGTCCATTACAGCAGAGAGAACAGGAAACAAACATGGGCGATGCTGCCCTTAAACAGAGTCTGGTGGAGCCTCAAAACAACAAGGCAGGAAACTGACACAGTTCATAGCAGGCCCCATAACAGGAGGGAGGAGGGACCCTGGCAACAATTCTGCACCATAGCAATACATGTGCGTGTGTGCGTGCGTGCGTGTGCGTACATGTGGTTCCTACCTTACCAGGGTCAGTCTGTCAGCTGTAGTGGGGTGAAAGATTGAAGTGCTGGAAGGGGCCCAAAATACCTGAAAGCACAGAGGCCCGGCCATGGGTTAATACAGCCCTGCCTGGAGCACAGAACCCGAAGACCTCCACCGATGATGCCTCCTAGCACTGGATTCCAGAGGTTTTCTGCTTCTGAATATGGCGATTCCTTTATTCACCATGGCTAGTAGGCACTGGCGGATCTCTCCTCCACGAATCTGTCTTAACCCCATTTAAAGCTATTTATAAGAACACAAAACATTTCATATATTGACAATGATTTTCATTACAGGAGAGAAATATAGGCAAATACTGCTTTGGGGACTAGTGCATATAAAATAATATCACAAGCACAGTGAGCTACAGGAGTAGCCAGTGAAGCAAGCAGGGGCCTGGCCCCTAGTTTGAAATAATAAAGCAACTGTGAGATCTAAAGTTTCTGTCTTTCATGGACATCATTTAGATATGGCTAACCCATTAGAGCAGGGGTCCCCAACCTTTTGGCACATGGGGGCCGCATTAGAGTGCCCAGTGCCTAAAGAGGGCCACAGCTTAACTCAAAATGCAACAAAATTGCAGGGTGATAGCAGCAAATAAGCAGGTTGGAGGGGCGCACAGAAAGAGCTTGGGGGCCACATGTGGCCCACAGGCCGCAGGTTGGGGACCCCTGCATTAGAGGATGAAAATGTTGGTAATTATGAAGTAGGTCATATTTTTATCTTTTCATTGGACAAACGTGGGTCAGACACGCATGTCCACCCAAAGAGTGGAATGGATTAGAATCTTGGCTTCTTGTCACAGAAAATATAAGCCTGAAATGGGAGTTCAGGTCTTGTTGAATTTTAATTCTATCTTCTTGGGTGTTTGCTACTCCTCCCAATTTGGTATCATCAACAAATTTAATGAGCAGCCCTTCCACTCCTTCATCCAGATCATTTATTCTGGAGTTAATCCAGAATAAAAAAAATAATTCATTGTTAACTAATACAAATGATAAAATATTTAATATTATATACTAAAATGTTATTACTACAATAACATTTATTTATTTTATTGCTACAATAATGTTCTCTATTTTATAATTGCTAATTTAATAAAGAACCAATACATTTTCAAATAGTTCTAAAAATATACTCATAAGGTTATACATCTATATCTAATTATATATGGAATACCATGTCATATTAAAATTATTAATACACTATTATAATTGACTAGATACCATATATTTCTATTTATTTAACAACAGAACATAGTCTTATAATTTCTATAGTTTTTATAATTCAGAATTAATCTGTGGTCATTGTTCAGTGTGTCCGCTGTCCTTAAATGGCACCCAAATTGTTTTGCCAGCTGGGACTATTTCTTTAAAATTCTTTTCTACGCGTGTTACCTCAGGTGTGGTTTATATCTTCATTTGTAATTGCAACAAAGTGTATGTTGGATATACAATCCGTTCCCTCCGCATCAGAATTATGGAACATCTGTCAAGAAGACGTCATCGAGTCGCAGAGACACCTCTGACGGAGCATTTTCTTTGCCATCATATAAAGGAGACTGAATTGCAATTTTTGGTTCTACACGTTTCCTGTGAAAGGGACTCTGAGCGTATGTGTAAAGAACTAGCCCGTAAAGAGGCTTTCTGGATTCACCGACTTGGTTGTTTGAAACCTGCTGGACTTAATTCTGAAATAATGTTTTCTTGTTTTTTGTATCTACTCTTGTGTTGTTCTGCCACTTTAAGACCGTGCTATATATTGGGGGGATTAACGGATGTTTCCTCTTCAGTGGCTGTACCTTTTGAGGTGCTGACCTTCCCACCAAAGAGCCTCATGGTGGTGTGTAGTGTTGTATTTCCTAGGGGTAAAGGTTTATTGGAATGTGAGTTTGTACACAAAGAAGAGTTGACCAGTTGTATGACATATTTATTTTATGTTATATTTTACAGTTCAGGTGTAACTGTTATCACAACTCCTGAGGAAGAAAGATCGAAACAAGCCAATTGCTAGTTTCTTGTTGAGTCGGGGGGGGGGGTCCCTGTGCCCCCTTCCTTGGTTGTTCACACCTGTTACTATAAAAAATAGAAAAGAAAATTAGTTGAAAATAAATTTTTGTATATGAATTACTATACATTGCACCTCCCTTGGGTCTATTTTCCTTGAGCCCTTGTGTGGTATCCTCTGATTGTACTCTTCACTTACTGTGTACTGTCAGTGCCGCTGTTCCTGCCTTTATGGTCCTGGCACTCAGGCATTTCAATGGTGGGACTCTTCCTCTCTTCTAGTGCCCTCTATCTGGAACAAGCAATGTCTATGCCCAAGGCTAAGGGCCATGGGTCAAAAGCCCTTGTGCCCTCACCCTTCAACTCATGCCTCCTGCGCAAGCCTCTGTTAAATACTTTTCAAACATATTTTATGTTCCACTGGATGTAACCCCTGAGCTACAAGATTGTATCCCATGACCTGCCAGCATTGCCCTGTAAGCCCAACTGAAATCAAGTATTTATTTGGTCAACTAAAGGCTAAGAAGGCTCTGGGCCCAGATGCCATCCTCCCTGAATTATTTAGGAAGCACCTAGAATGGTGAGTCTTCCCCATTAGCTACCCTAAAACTAGGAAGACTCCTGCAATTTGGACTAAGGTTATAGTGGTTCCAGTTTTCAAAAAAGTTTTTAAATTTCCTGGGGATTGCTGCCCAATAAGCCTTCTCTCAATTGTAGGCAACCTTTCTTGGCTGAGCTTTCCTCTTGGGTGAATTATTTTTTAAAAATGAACTAGAACAGGTTGGGATCTGTTCCAGGATACGAACCACTGTGTTTTCTGCTTTTTCCTCATCAGGAAAGACTTTGTCCATATAGGGCTGGTGTTCCTGGACACTTACCACACATTTTACTATATTGTAACTTTTATTCTGACTTGAAGAATCGTATAATTAGACCTCTCTTATATAAATTTCAGCGTCATCCTGATGAGCAGCTAATCCTATATCTTTTATCAGACTGGAATCCCTATATTCCTAATTGTTGTTAGCTACTTCCTGGGTGCTATGAGGCTTTGGAGGTCACTTTCATAGGATTATTATGGCTAAGTTTTCTTCTTTCAAATCCATTTTTATGATTATGTATTAGCATCAACCTAGATGTTATGTTTGTTTTACTCACTTAAGTAGTACATGAGCTTGTTCTTCTTATTACTGATTGTAACAAATGCCAATAAAGGTTTTCTGTTCTGAACCTAGAAAGGGCCTCACACTCTTAAGACAGTTTGTACAGACCTCTGGAATTAGGAACATCTGCAGATGACCAAAAAACTTAACCAGCGACAGATTTGTTTGTTCCTCTTCTTTGCCCATTTCAGTTTGCAGATAGCATACATTCCCAGTGGATGCTTCTAGGCCTGGTTCCAATAAGTCCTCTCCTCCAAAGCCAAAACAGCACTGGAAAGGGCCAGGCCCCCTCCCTCTGCCTTTTCCTGACTGAAACCAAGACTGGAATACTGGGTAAACTATTATGGTAGCCTAGCAACAGCCACTGAGGGTATCTGGTTAAAGTTTCAGGAGATTTAATTACTTTGGATTTTTATAACCCCTGCAAACCTGAGCATTTTTCAGGTATATAGGAAGATCTTTTTCATTCATGGCTCCAGCCTCTAGATTTAAGTACTCATAGCTCAGGGGAACTTGGCTGCTTGTATATGATAGCAAAGAGAGACTTTGCCTTCCCTGGGTTACAGCCAATCATCTTTAAAAGGCAGTGGGGGGAAACAGAGATGTTAGGAGAAAAAACAGTTTAATGGCTGACCTGTTGAGGAGTTTGGAGGGAGAGGAATTAGGAAATATCCTGGTTAGGTAAGGACTCTAGATTAATAGTACAGAGTTTGGGGATCTGTATAGACACAGCAGAACACAGTACAGGTGATACAGAGAACTAGGTAAATAAAAGGTTAAACAAATCTGAATCATGTTACCTTAGCATCCCTCTACGAGAAATGCACACAAGCCAGCAGAAACAACACTCAAAAGGATGGTCTTGGCATTTGGGCAGATTTCCCTCTGTTCTTCCCCATTCCTCTGGACTTAACAATGTTTTCTCTGAATGAACAGACCATTTATCTCTTTCCACTGCAGCTTGAATCCCTTTTGAAAGAGCATGAACATGCAGAGAACAGTCTACTTTTACTAGCATATCCTTACCAGGAAAGCAATCCAATGTGTTTGTGCAGAGTTTGTGAAATTTATTCTTTCCTCCGTAACGGAATAAAAAACTTCAGGCCTACTCTAAATTCCAGTGTCCTTTTTGAATGCAATAATTTAGACTTTCCAATGTCCAAAATAGTGCAGATCTTTTCTTTACCACTTTTTAAATCCAAGAAAACAAAAGGGAGTGTGATATATTTATTATCATGACACTTTGTAACAACTTTCGGCAAATAATCCAAACTACATCTAAGAACTGTTTTGTCACTAAGTCTTGAGAAAAAGAGACTCGTCCCTCATTGCCACGTGGAATGCAGTCTTCACTGTTAGTATATATGGGGAACACATTTCCAAAGAGTCAAAGAGAATGAACAGTAACTGATAGTACTGTGTTGCCAATGGGTGATTATTCTTTTGGATTGGAGCATTATAAACACACAAGTGTTGAAGGAAAATGGATTTATTAAATCCTTCAATAGCAGAGGGGTAGTGGGTGAGCCCATTCAGATATGTATCATTTAACTAGGGAAGAGCTCTGCATACTAGGCATTACTGCAACCGCCTCCTGGTCAGCAAATCTCTCTATTTCTACCAGAGCCCAGTAGCTAGCAAGCAGCTAGCATTCAAAGGGAGAGTAGTTCGTTGACATCTGGCAGCCTCTGCAACCAGAAGCCTAACAGCACCCCCCCCCAACCCTTTCAGCCACAAGCTCCATACAGCCACCTCTTTGTTAGCTGACACCTGCAGTCCAAATGAAAGCCCCTTATCAAAGGGACCAACGGACATTGTTGCTGCTACTAGTGCTCCCCCTATTCAAACCGAGTTTTTTTCCTGGTTCACCACATTGGTATGCATTCCTCCCTCTCTAGGAGACTATTCCTGAGAAGTGAGAAGTGTTACTATCTGCCCACCTTGTTGGTTGTCAAAGCAAACAACCATTATGGCTCTTGCTTTTGATAAGGGTTTCCCTGCGCACTTTCCAGCTCTTTCTGCAGAATTACCAGTTCTTTCTTAAGGCACTGATGTCATCTGTCTATTTTTGCACTTGCTTCCAAGAAGTTTCTAATAAACCCCACCCATTATGGTCACTGTGATTTCAAGCAATGCGTTTAGCTTCCCTCTCTCCCCCATACCCAGTATCTGCAGACATTTAGATTCAGCACTGAGTATAGAGCCCCCATTGCCTACCAGCCTAGAGAGCTGCTGTAACATAGTGGTTAAGTGGCTGGGCTGTGAATCAGCACTCTTCTAGTTCTACTCCCACTACTGCCATGAACTCTGCAGATGGCCTTGGGTGAGCCACTCCTCTCAGCCCAGCTCCCCAGCTGTATTGTGGGGATAATAACAACACTGACCTTGTTCATGGCTCTGAGCATGGCTCTAATCTGTCCAGAAGGGCGGTATATAAGCACACTGTTGTTGTTATTGTATGATCCCATGACACCTACGAGGCCAAGTGGTTCAATATTTGAGCCACTGGAGCCCCAGCACTCATGTCTGGCCACCCCTGGATACAGCGCCTGCCAGTCTCCTGCTCAGCATCATCCTTTTTGTTTCCTTCCCCATAAGGGCCTTGTCTTCAAATCCTGGCAGCTACAGCAATTATGTTGACAAGGGGCAATGGTTCTTTTGGATTTGAGGGCAATAAACACACAAGTTTCGAAAGGAAGAACAATTTATAGAGATGAACAAGTACACTTAAGTCCCTATACTGCTATTGGGAACTCCAGGAAACAACAATGGGGGGCCCCACTGGTTCTGGTCAGTTGCACAGCTCTGCTTCAGCGGGTCAGCCAGATCTGAGGTCCTCTGAGACTTATGTAGAAGCTAATGGAACTATCAGAGTCAGGAAGACCATAAAACCTAACAGTCTTTGTAGTTGCTTTGCACTTTGGTACCTGCAGGAGAGGATCTTGTTCAGAATGAGAAGAAATTTGGTCAGCCTGTCCAGAGTGGAGAAGGCAAGGCCTTGAGCAGAGTCTAGGACAGCGCCACCCAAACTAACCTTTGCATTCCTCCCTCTCTAGGAAACTATTCCTGAGAAGTGAGAAGTGTTACTATCTGCCCACCTTGTTGGTTGTCAAAGCAAACAACCATTATGGCTCTTGCTTTTGATAAGGGTTTCCCTGTGCACTTTCCAGCTCTTTCTGCAGAATTACCAGTTCTTTCTTAAGGCACTGATGTCATCTGTCTATTTTTGCACTTGCTTCCAAGAAGTTCCTAATAAACCCCGCCCATTATGGTCACTGTGATTTCAAGCAATGCGTTTAGCTTCCCCCTCTCCCCCATACCCAGTATCTGCAGACATTTAGATTCAGCACTGAGTATAGAGCCCCCATTGTCTACAAGCCTAGAGAGCTGCTGTAAAACAGGGTTAACATACCTGTAACTTATGTTCATCGAGTTCTTCCGTGCTGACACACATGGGACTGCGCAGGCACAGGCCAGCCGCTGGAAGATTTTTCATCGCTTTCCTCAGCTCCGAAGGGGCCGTTGGGCCCGCGCCTCAGCGACTGTTTCCTGCCCAAACGGTCACGTGTCCAACAGCGACCAACGGTCCCTTCCCTCAGTTCATCCTTGCTGCCGCTATCCCACACACAAATTTAATTCTCCTTGTAATAATTCTTCATTTACTTTTTTTTTGTAGTAGTAGGAGTTCACAGCGGGGCAGGAGGGAGGGATGTGTGTCAGCACAGAAGAACTCGATGAACATAAGTTACAGGTATGTTAACCCTGTTTTCGTCTTCGTTCTTCTGTGCCTCTACACATGGGAGAGTACCAAGCTTCACACAATAAGGAAGGTGGGGTGAAATCCAACTCAATTTTATTATGTACCAAAAATATTAGCACAAGATAAATAACTTATTCAAAAAACATTAGAGTTGTTCAATAAACTATAAACGTATATACATATACAGAGTTTCAGTCTCCATCATTGGAGCAAAGCATCCAAGTGTACTGTTATGCAAACAAGGAGTGAAGGACAGCCTTGGCCACAGCAACATCTTGCTCTGCACTAACATCCATAGCATAATGTTTCACAAATGTGTCAGCAGACGACCACGTGGCCGCTTTGCAGATGTTGACAAGCGGCACACCCTTGACAAGCGCTGACGAAGCTGCCTGAGAGCGTGTGGAGTGAGCACTGACCCCCAGTGGACAATCCACCCCAGCCAGAGCATAGGCCTTAGTAATGGCCGACACTATCCATCGGGACACTGTTTGGGACGATGCCTTGTGACCCTTGTCCTTATTTCCAATGCAGACAAAAAGATGAGGACTGCTACAGAAGTCCTTTGTCCTGTCCAAATAAAAGGCTAAGGCCCTCCTCAAATCTAAAGTGTGAAGGGCCTTTTCCCCTCTTGTGGATGCATTCGGAAAGAACACAGGTAACGTGATCTCCTGCGACAGGTGGAAGGTGGACACCACCTTGGGCAGAAACTTAAGGCACGGCCGCAGGACCACCCTATTCTTATGGAAAAGAAGAAATGGGGGGGTCAGCCCTGAGTGCTGCTAACTCGCTAACCCTTCTAGCAGATGTTACAGCCACCAGAAATGCTACTTTGTAAGACAGTAAGTCCAAAGGGCATGTAGCTAACGGTTCGAAGGGAGGCAGCATCAACCTAGATAGTACTAGGGAGAGAGACCATTGAGGCACTGGTGGTGACACAGGCGGGTAAAGATTAAACATCCCCTTTAAAAACTGACAAGATTTATGGTGTGAGAACACCGTACAACCGTCAACCTGCTCGTGAAATGCGGAAATAGCCACAAGGTGTACCTTTAGGGAGGTAACTCTAAGCCCTTGGTCTTTCAAATGACATAAATAGTCAAAGACCAACCCTAAGGGGCTACTAACAGGCACCACATTCTGTGAAACTGCCCAAGCCTCAAACCTAAGCCACTTAGCTTTGTAAGCCTGTCTAGTGGAGAGTTTCCTTGCATTTAGCATGACTTTCTCCACTTGCTCAGAATAAGTTACAGGCGGGGTAGAATCCGCCAGACAGACAGGTGCAACTTCTTGGGCTCATGGTGGAACAAGCTCCCGTTCAGCAGAAGATCCTGCCGGGGAGGTAGACTCACATACGTCTGATTGGACATCTGCAAAAGTTTGGGGGACCACACTTGTCTTGGCCAGAAGGGTGCTACCAGAATGCAATCTGCATTGTCGTTCTCTATTTTGCACAACACTCTTGGTATTAGCGGGAATGGTGGAAACATATAGTGCAATCTGTGGGTCCACGTAAATTGGAAGGCATCCCCAATAGAGAGGGGGTCGCTCCCTGCCCTTGAACAAAATATCTGGGCCTTGGTGTTTGCTGACGTTGCAAACACATCTATGCTCGGTTGGCCCCACATTTGGAAGATCGGCCCAATGTACTTTGTGTTTAGTTCCCACTCGTGGTCCAACATGTGCACTCTGCTCAGGGCATCTGCCTGAGCATTGTCTGATCCCGCTACGTGTATTGCCTAAAGCATCACGCCATTCTGGATCGCCCATTGCCAAACGAGCGTGGCCTCCCTGCACAGAATCATGGATGCTGTGCCCCCTTGCTGGTTTAGGTAATTCATGGCAGTCGTGTTGTCCGTCTGCACCAACACCTGACGGTTTTGTAGAAGTGCTGCAAGGGACACAAGTGCAAAACGAATAGCTCTTAGTTCAAGAACATTAATATGCAGGTTTCTTTCCCTTTCCGACCATACATCCTGTACACACACAGCACCACAATAGGCACCCCATCTCTGCAGGGATGCATCAGTGGCCACTGTAACCTCAGGATGCTGGTAATCAAACAGGGTCCCCTTAAACAAGTTGTCATCTGACAGCCACCAGTCAAGGGAGGATAGAATGACCCTAGGTATGGATAACTTGAGAGACGGAGGGTGGCGTATAGCACTGTACCTCTGCACAAACCAATTTTGAAGCAGACGCATACGCAGTCTCGCAAAGGGTACTACTGAGGTAGCAGCTGCCATGTGACCCAGTAAGCATTGTATCATGCACACAGATTGGAAACGATTTCTCTTAAACATGGAAACCAATCCCCTAAGAGACCTGGCTCTTTCCTGCGGAAGCAGTGCTTTACCCCCAGTGGAGTCTAATACTGCACCAATGTAAGAGACCTTACGGCTGGGTACCAGCTTCGACTTATCCAAATCTACCAGCAGACCCAAACGTTTGCATGTGCTCAGCACTAACTCTACAGCGTGCACAAGCCCAGCCTCAGAGTCTGCCACAATGAGCCAATCATCGAGGTAAGGAAAGATGGTACAGCCTTTCTCTCGAAGGAAGGACACCACAGGAGCCACACACTTGGTAAATACCTGTGGCGCCGTGGATAGGCTGAAGGGAAGCACCCTATAACGGAACACCCTTCGCTTGTAAACGAAGCCCAGAAACTTTCTGTGCTCCTCTAGTATTCCAACATGGAAATAGGCGTCCTTCAAGTCAAGGACAGCAAACCAATTCCCTTTCTTTAGCAAGGAAATCACAGCAGACAGTGTGACCATCTTAAACTTTGTCACTTTTAGAAAGGCATTAAGACCCCTTAAATCTAGAATGGGGAGCAAACCCCCATCCTTTTTGGGGACTAGAAAGAAACGAGAAAAGAAGCCTTTCTCAGACTCTTCATACGCCACCTCCTCCACAGCACCCTTGGCCAAGAGAGATACGATCTCATCCTCTAGCTCAGCCATGGTATTATTCACAGCCCTTAACAGAGAGATACACTTAGGCAGTTCAGTGAATTCCAGCCCATTGCCCTTATTTACAATGGTTAAGACCCATGAGTCAGATGTTATTGACTCCCATTGAAATAGGAAAGGCTTCAGTCTGTCTGAAAAAGTCAGGGCTGTGACTGGTTCATCCCGTCAGAATTGCCTCCCTGCTCCTTCTTTTTGTTGAGCAGGAGGCTGAGATGGACGGGGCTTGAAAGGCCTACGCCTCTTGGGTTGCTGTGCGGGAGTGTAATGGCGCTGAGAAGCAGGGTACTGCTGGAAGTAGGGACGCTGTTGGTATCTCCCATGGTACTGGTACGGGTTGTATCTCATGGGGTACCGTGGCTTGAAAGCAGACCTGTCTGCCGAGGTCACTCCCAATGACCGAGCCGTCTGCCTATCCTCTTTCTTCTTTCTCAGCGCCTCATCTGTGGTGCTGGAAAACAGAGAATCCCCTTCAAATGGCAGATTCTCAATTTTGGCCTTCACCCCTTGTGGGAGAGCTGTTGACCGGAGCCAAAAGTGCCATCTCAGGATCACTGCTGATGACATACCACGGGCAGCAGTATCAGCTGCATGGCTCCCGGCATTCATCTGCTGCTTTGAAAGGCGAATGGCTTCGTTTTGCAGCAGGGACACCACCGCCTTCTTATCTGCAGGCAAGTCAGCGACATAAGACATCAGCTTCTCCCACAGGTACAGCTGATAGCCAGCCATGATGGTTTGGTAGTTGGCTATACGGAGGGCCAGGGCCGACGTGGAGTATTGGCGTCTGCCCAGGGCGTCCATCTTCTTCCCCTCCTTGTCTGGTGGGAAGGAAGAGGAACCGGACCGACGGTGCTGGATCTCCTCAGCAATCAGGGATGAAGGTGGAGGATGCTTGACAAGCGATTGCCATGTGCCTTGCTTGATTTTGTACATCTGCTCAATCTGCTTCGATGTAGCTGGCAGATCTGAAGGCACCTTCCACACTTTCTCCACTATCTCCTCTACGCCCTCCAACATGGGGAAACGTACCATAGCTGGGTTGTCACCATAGATGCGGCACAGGAGCTTGTCCTTCGTTTTAGGCGTGGCCAAAGAAATATCAATCTCCAACGCCTTTGCCATACGGGCCATCTGGTCTGCGTAGATACGGAGGTCCTCATAAGGGGAACTCGTACTGGGAGCCACATTGTCGTCTGGGGACGGTTCCGACAAGGACTCAGAGCAACACTCGTAGCCAACAGCAGCCTCCTCCTCATCAGAAGCAGGAACCAACACCTCATCAGCTGGAAATGGTGGAGGTAGCCACTCACGCTGCCTGGATGTTGATGGCCTTGGATCCGAGGAGTCATACCCAGCAGGAGCCCCCCTCCATTGACAGTGGTAAGGAGGTGGAATATAGGAGGCTTGTCGGTGTCGGGAAGCCAAGGAACGCTCGGAACCGATGCTTTCCACATCGGAGACAGGGCATCAACTCCAACTGGAGGAAGCTGGAGACGCGGAGGAGCGCTCTCTGGGTGTGTGTCGGATCCGACGAGGGGCAGCTGGACTCGGTTCCGGTGACGGGGAACGATGTTCACTTGAGACCACAACATACGCACCCGGATCCGGCACTTCCTCCGGAGCAGAACGGTCTGGCGAGTCCAGATGAGGGGAAGGCGTGCATGGAGAAACTAGCACCACCTCATCAGCAGACTTGCGCTGAGGGGACCGAGAGTGTCGATGTTTGGACTTCTTCGGCTTCTTCAACAGCGGTTCCGAGCAGGCTCTCGGATCCGACGCCCTCTTGGTAGATGACTTCTTGCCAGCGGTGTGTGGTCTCGGAACTGCAGTAGCCTTCGGATCCAGCATCGGAGTCGACAGGCAGGTAGGGTCCGACCCCATCGGATCCGATCCCGAAACTGACTTCTTCGGATCCGACCTCGATGAAGCCATTTCTCTCGGCGATTTTGGAGACATCGCCACTTGTGAACCCGCTTTTGACACTGCTATACTCGCCAGTCAAGATGTCGACACCGACTTAGCAGAGGCCACAGAGCCCTCTCGTGAATGCCGTTCGGCCGAGGAGCTAAGGGCAGCCTTTGGGGAGGACAACGGAGTTTTTCCCGCCACTGAAGGGGGTCTGGGAGTCTCCTCTCCATCCAACACTTTCTGCCACAGTGATGCCTTCAAGCGCGCAGACCTCTCCTGTCTGGCCTTATGGGTGAACTTCTGGCAGATCTTACACGTTGGGACAATATGACCCTCCCCAAGGCAAAAAAGGCACAGATCATGCCCATCTGTTTGGGCCATCTTCATCTGGCACTGAGCACAGTGCTTGAATAAGGATTTAGAGGCCATGTTTAAGGGGTTCAGCAATACGCGTCGTCGAATAAACAGTCCGAGTCAATACACACCGAGTCTAAAATCCGTCCAAATCAGTAAGAAGAAGAGTAAGCCAAGTCCGAAATCCAAGTCAATACCGAAATAATCACGAAATAAGCAATCACTATAAGTATGGAGCTGCGAAGCAGACGTTCCCTTCTAGCGGCGGCAAGAAGAGAACTGAGGGAAGGGGCCGTTGGTCGCCGTTGGACACGTGACCGTTTGGGCGGGAAACAGTCGCTGAGGCGCGGGCCCAACGGCCCCTTCGGAGCTGAAGAAAGCGATGAAAAATCTTCCGGTGGCTGGCCTGCGCCTGCGCAGTCCTATGTGTGGAGACACAGAAGAACGAAGATGAACATAGTGGTTAAGTGGCTGGGCTGTGAATCAGCACTCTTCTAGTTCTACTCCCACTACTGCCATGAACTCTGCAGATGGCCTTGGGTGAGCCACTCCTCTCAGCCCAGCTCCCCAGCTGTATTGTGGGGATAATAACAACACTGACCTTGTTCATGGCTCTGAGCATGGCTCTAATCTGTCCAGAAGGGTGGTATATAAGCACACTGTTGTTGTTATTGTATGATCCCATGACACCTACGAGGCCAAGTGGTTCAATATTTGAGCCACTGGAGCCCCAGCACTCATGTCTGGCCACCCCTGGATACAGCACCTGCCAGTCTCCTGCTCGGCATCATCCTTTTTGTTTCCTTCCCCATAAGGGCCTTGTCTTCAAATCCTGGCAGCTACAACAATTGTGTTGACAAGGGGCAATGGTTCTTTTGGATTTGAGGGCAATAAACACACAAGTTTTGAAGGAAGAACAATTTATAGAAATGAACAAGTACACTTAAGTCCCTATACTGCTATTGGGAACTCCAGGAAACAACAATGGGCGGCCCCCTGGTTCTGGTCAGTTGCACAGCTCTGCTTCAGCGGGTCAGCCAGATCTGAGGTCCTCTGAGACTTATGTAGAAGCTAATGGAACTATCAGAGTCAGGAAGACCATAAAACCTAACAGTCTTTGTAGTTGCTTTGCACTTTGGTACCTGCAGGAGAGGATCTTGTTCAGAATGAGAAGAAATTTGGTCAGCCTGTCCAGAGTGGAGAAGGCAAGGCCTTGAGCAGAGTCTAGGACAGCGCCACCCAAACTAACCTTTGTTGGGGAACCAGAGATGACTTTTCCAGATTGACCCTGAGGCCCAGCTGGTTCAGAATGTTCAGAACCAGAGATACATGTTGGGTCAGTGATTCCATGGTTTGGCCACTAGAAGTCAATTGTTTGGCCTGCTAGAAGTCAGTTGTCAAGATAGGGGAAAATGGTACAACCCTTTTCTCTGTGGTGGCTCACTACTGCAGCTATGACCTTTGTAAAGATACAAGAGAAGAGACCCAAAGGAAGAACATTGTTTTGGTATTTTTTGAAGCCACACTGAAAGTGAAGAAACTTTTTGAACTGAGTATTTATTGGAACATGAAAATATGCATCTTTTAAATTAACAGTAGTGAACCAAACTTGGACAGGGGTAAAACATCTCTTAACGATAACATTCAGAGTTTTTTGAGCACTATGAACTTGTTTAGGGAACGGAGATGTACAACGGGAGAAGAGCCCCCTGATTTTTTGTCTACAATAAATAACGGGAGTTCTCAGAACCCTGGGCAGACTCAAAGGAACTGAAGTAGCCAGGCCTGAAGAAGAGGATTTCTTCCTCTCATGTATCTCCAATGTAGACTGTTTTTCAATGTGTTTCAACTTATGCTTCGCCTTTTTTGCAGGCCATTCTGACTGGCACTGAGGAAGAGTGGATGAAGATGCAGCCAGAACTGACTGGTCCTTGGACTGGTCCTCTACCCGACTCTGTAGAGGAGGCAAGTGGTATGGAAGAAGTCTGCTCAGGGCACTGCACTTCTTTATCTGTGGCTCAGGGCCAAGCTACAAGTGATGAATAACACAGGTTGGACACTTGTCAGCTTACCTCAAGTTTTGATGGGAAATGTAGGCATCCTGGTCTTACAGCTTGGCTCTCCATTTAATTGAAGTTTACAGAACCCCCCCACACACACCCAGCAGAGGGGAAGAGGGGGTGCCTGGTGAGAGCCCGACGCCTGCACTCCCATCCCAACTGCATGTTCTCCCTCCCATAGACTGCTGCTCTGTAAACTTCAATTAAATGGAGAGCTAAACTGCAAGACCAGGACACCCACATTTCCCATGTCCAACCTGTGTCAGGCGTCACTTGTAGCTTGGCTCTCACATGTATTCCTCCCTGTTCACTTGTGCTCCGCTTGCACTCCACTTGATCACTACATTAAAACTAGGGGTGTGCAGTTCAGTATTCAGTATTGAAAAACAAATTCTAGCTGATTCGGTAAAATCCGGATATTCCAGATCAAAATAATGAATACCAAATGAGGTTTGGAATAATGAACTCAGTTTTACTGAATTAATTTGGTAAAATTTGGCAATACAGGCTGGACTATTCCTTTGCTGTTTCCCTACAAAGAAACAGCAGTTCCTGCCTTTCTTTGCAGAGAGGAGTGTGTGTGGTTGGTCATTTTTCAAGAAAACTCCACCATATTTTCAGGGGACTTACTCTTGACTCTCACTGCAGAAACACACTGGAGCAAGGCACACTCCCCAATGCAAGCTGAGCTCATCCTAGAGAAAGCCCAACCAAAGGAAACAAACTGAAGCACAGGAATGGAATCCACTCCAGAATCAATGTACCCAGGAAACTGGGTACTCATTTTACCAACTTCGGAAGGATGGAAGGCTGAGTCAACCTTGAGCTGGCTACTTGAACCCAGCTTCCGCCAGGATCGAACTCAGGTCATGAGCAGAGCTTGGGCTACAATACTGCAGTTTACCACTGGTGAAGATTGGTTGAAAAATTACCCAGAGAGCCCCCAGATTGATTTTCCCATAGGAAATAACGGCCAAATCTTACTGAATTTCTGCTATAATACCAAACTGAACTAGAGAATCAATTTGGTATTCAGGGAATACCACTTTTTCCTCAATTTTGATATTTCAATTTGGATTTACCGATTTTTTAATGTTCCTATAGGGAATGTGAAATTTCACTCTTGAGCTTCCCATCCCAAAGTTTTAGACTCATACTCAATATATATGTAGTTTCCCATGCAAAGTTGGGACACTTTGCAGCGACATTCATGTACTGGTGGCTGGGATGTGTCCCCATCTTCCCGTTATACTATATCCAAAGACATCACACAAATGCAATCTCTCCCATTGTCAATTATCCTAGGTGTATCATCATTTAATTTGGTTCACACACATGTAGCACTACTAAAGTTGTAAGCACAAGGTTCAATTGGAGTTGTGTGCATGGGGCAGAGCCATTGATTAAAGCCTCATTGCTCACAATGGGTGGTCATAATAAAAGAGTGTTCTATGGCTAAGGACGGGTTAAAGTGAGCAATCCATAAAGTCTTGCTTACTATAGTAGAAAGAGGTAAGCAATAATATCCACCCCTTTGATAACTGCAATCACTGAAAATAGCAACAAGGGGTTTTGTCTTTGGAACTTAGTGACCCATATCCATTTTGAGTTAATACTCAATTCTTTTAAGATCTTTCCATTTATGAGCCTCAGTATTATGCCAATATTGAATATCTTGCTCTAACTTCATTAGGTTTCCTAATTCTAAAGTAGCACATCAGGTCATTATGTTAATATTTCTCATCTCTTGCATAACAAAACTGCACAGGTCTTTCACAAAGTGACAGAGTGGTCCCATTGCCTAATCTGGACACTAATCACTTGAGGTCTTGGGTTGTAGTCGCTTGCTGAGATGGTATTCTCACATCACAGTAGGCTTCTGTGGGCTCAAAGAGCAATAGCCTCAATTATGTCATGCAACTACATAGTTAAGAGGAAACAACAAGGGAAACACTATTAGCTATATTTACAAAGTAAATCAGACAAGGAAAGTTCAGCACTTGAAAGGATCTCCAAAGAAGTGCCATGGTTCCAATAATTCATTTATTCAAAGTAAGTTAATATTTACTTTCTCATGTCTGGCCACCCCCGGATACACCTCCTGCCATTTCTCTATGCTGCATCATCCTCTGTTCATTTCCTTCCCCACAAAGGCATTGTCTTCAAATCCTGATTCCTGACAGCTATGCCAATTGTGTTGCCAAGGGGCAACGGGTCTTTTGAAGACAATAAACACAGAAGTGTTGAAGGAAAAAGGGTTTATTAAATCCCTCTGATAATTTACAGAAATGAAAAGTACAGGAAAGAGAACATCCTTACGTCCCTATACTGCTGTAGGGAACCTCAGGAAATGACAACAGGTGGACCCTTGGTTCTGGTCAGTTGCAGAGAGCTGCTTCCACAGTTCCAGCCTGATCTGAGGTTCTCCGGTGGTGGGGTCTGTATAAGTTACATGACTACACCTGTGCCCTCGTTTGCCCATAATTGTCCCTGGAAAGGATTGATGTATTTAAGGCCAACCAATAAGCAGAATATGGCAAGTGTGCAATATGAAGAGAACTACTATCTCCCCTAAAAGACCCCCATATGGGGTTTATGGTTTAACTTGTAAACATCCCACTCCCCGATGCAAAAGCAGGACACCATGGTCAGATAAGATGGATATTAAGAGAAAAGCATCTTATGTTGCCAAACAATGAAGAATGTTCTGGTCTGATCGGCCGAGCAATCCTGGCACAAGATGGAGGAACTCTGGCACAGCAAACCTGACTCTTCAAGATTCAGATTCGTTTAATTGTATATGGCCATTGGCCTTCACACCTGACTCTTCAAATTCACAGTCTTCACACATGTATTAGCAGTTAAATCCTCGAGCAAAAGAGGAGCTAGTTGGGGCTCCTCCTGTCTCAGAGCCAGCTCAGAGAGAGCCCCCAAAAGGACAAGCAGGGAGCACTTCAACAGGAGGAGGAGGATCTGGGTAAACACAGTCCCCTCTCCCCACATCTGAGGCCTGAGGGACCTGGAGGTTCAGACCCACTTCCACTTGGAAACACAGAGAAAGCTCCAGCTGCCAGGCTCAGCTCCTTCCTTTTCTGCTCCTGTACTCTGCTCAGCTGTACCAAGCCACTTTACTATGGCTGTCCCTCCCTGCAGTAGTCCAGTGTGGCCCAGGCACACCTAACAACACCACAGAAGGAGGCAGTTGAGAGACACCTTCAGGAACCCCCTTCTGTATGTTGAAGGAGCCCCAAGACTGAGTCAGGCTGCTCAGCCTGGGATACAGGCCTGCCTTTTGATTCAGACTCGAGCCTGGAACCCTCCACCCCAGAGCCCACTGCTGAACCAGAGGTTATGATGGTCAAGGGAGAGTTTGCCTTCCCCAGTTATAGCCAATCATCTTTAAAAGACTGGGATTTTAGAAGAGGAGAAAAAAAGTTTAAATGCTGTCCTTTGGGGGAGTTTGGAGGGAGAAGAATTGTTGGTTTGAAGTTTCTGTATGGTTGTACTTATGAGTTTAGTTAAAGAAAAAATAGTTGTATTGTATTAATTGTTAAAAGATTTTTAAAAGATTTTTTTCTTAACTTAAATTTGTGTAAAAGTTTGCTTCCTAAGCCCCATAGAACCCATACAAAGAGAAGTTACACCTGCATGCCCCCATCTTGTTTTCCTTAACAGCATTCACCAATCAGATCTCTAAGGGAGAGAGCCATTACTTTATGAACTTCTGTTGATGGGAGGGGGAAATGTATGCAATACATATGAGTGCATCTTTCTTTCCTGTTGCTACCCAGGCAATGGTGTTGTCTCCCTGACAATCAGGTCTTCACAAGGGGACACCTCTCCCTGCCTACCAGCTTTGGAAACATTTGGAAGGGGAAATGTGCAGACCTCAATCATAGGCTGCAATTCAAAATACACTTCCTTTGGAATAGGCACTGTAGAATGACATAGGGCTTACATCAGAGTAGACCCATTTAGAGGAGTGTGCCTTGGTTTGTTTTGTGATGCTACCCAGGGACTGGTCTGTCTCCCCCCCCCTCTCCAAATCAGGGCACTTGAACGGTTGCTGTGAAGAAAAGTGCTGCAGGGGGTGGGCACTGCAAGGGGTCTGTTCAATCAATCAAACTTGATGAAAGCCCTGGAAGACTTCAATCATAGGACGCTTTTCTAAAGACACTTCCCTGGTCCTAAGCACAAGGAAACATGGCACCAAAAGTAATAATTTATTGGCTCTATAGAAAAAGCTGGATTGAGTTTTTTATTTTTAATGGTTTTTTCAAAAAAAACGAGTTAAAAAGAAAAAAAAGAAACACATAACTAGAAGAAAAAAAGCAAAAGAAATTAGGAATAAGTACCAATTTTCTCTGTGAAAAGATATAGAAATATTACATATTACACCCTAACTCCAAATTTACCCTTACTATCTATATTGTACCTTAACTCCAAATTTAACCTGAATGACTACTACACCTTTCCCTCTAAACATTTTTTCCAGCTCTTAATCTACAAAAGCACAAACCATCAATTCATTTCTGTTTCCTGCAAAAAGTCTATAAGGGGTTCCCAGGTAACAAAGTATTTATTCAATGACTTTTCCCATCTAGGCATACTTCATCATCTTCTCCAGCCATTCCTCTGTTGTAGGTAATATTGTAGCTTTTCATTTTTGAGCATATAACAGTCTCGCTGCAGTTGTCATATACAAAAAAAGTGTACCATGAGTAGATTCTGTTTGTCCATTAAACCAAACCAAAACGCCTCTGGTTTCATTTGTATATTAATCTTTAAAATCTTCTGGATAATTGAATGTATTTGTATCTAAAGTTTTTTAGCTTTGCTGCGTTTCCACCATAGATGATAAAAAGCCCCCTCCTGCTTTTCACATTCCTAACATCGGTTTGAAACATTCTTACAGATTTTTGCTAATTTTTCCAGTGTCATAAAATCTATACATCATTTTATAAAGTTTTCATTCAGACCAGAGCGTAATATAAATGTAAGACCCTTCAACCACATATTCTTCCATTGTTCAAGTTGTATGTTATATCCAAAGTTATTTGCTCAGTTTATCATACATTCTTTCACCTGTTCTTCTTCTGTTTATATATTTTAGCTATAACATGATCATTATTCATACATAATTCTGTTTCAAATACCATCTTTATAAATAATTATAATTTAAGATGGGGGAAACTACAATTGTCTTTGTTGGGGAGAATATCCTTAACCAAGATAAATGTTGTTTGTGTTTCAGACAATACCAGAATTGACATCTACTATACCATTTAAACAATGGAAGAAGGATATATCTAAATTTGTGTGACAAGGGAAGAAACCACATGTTAAGTATAAAATATTACAAGATGCAAAAGAAAGAGGGGGTTTAGAACTAGCCAATTTCAAAATATATTTGGATGCTTGTTGTTTGGTATGGTTGAAGGAATAGCTAATGTTGAGAAATAAAGGCTATTGGAGTTGGAGGACCATGAGCTAAAATTCGGATGGCATGCTTATTTATGGTCTGATAAAGTCAAAGTGGATTTTTAAAATCATTACATTAGGTGTGCCATTCTGAGAGTATGGAATAAATATAAATTTAAGTTGTTCTTAAAAGTAGGATTGTTTTTAATGGAGCCACTGCCCCCTACACCTTTGCCAGCCAGTTTCTCACCAGAGTGTGCACCTGCCAACACTCGCTTTTTTCTCTTGTGTGTGTGCATAACTGAGAAAAAACTCAGT
This sequence comes from Eublepharis macularius, assembly GCF_028583425.1. Lineage (NCBI taxonomy): Eukaryota > Metazoa > Chordata > Lepidosauria > Squamata > Eublepharidae > Eublepharis > Eublepharis macularius. The sequence goes on along the minus strand of NC_072800.1, from coordinate 71,087,309 downwards.
GGATTGATAGTTTAGAGGTAGTACTATGTTCTATGTGATCTTGGTGCTGTCAAGTGCAAAAACAGCTGCCCCAAAGAGATGGAAACCCTCATTGCAAAGAACAGGGCTGAAACTCATAATAAAGAAATAAAATCAAATGGATTTGCCGGCAACGCCCCAGCTGGCTTTGTGATGTCAACCTCTGAAGAGAGCTGGGAAAAAAGCTGTCACTCTTACCACTTAAACTACTTATTTTGTGTCTTTTTCCTGACTGTAGTATGTGTTACATTAACAGTGAAATCCTAACCAGAATTACTCTAGTCAATGGGCTTAGACTGGAGTAACTCCGCTTAGGATTTCACTGTTAATGTTATAACCTGCCTGGGGATCCTAGGGGAAACAGTCACGGTGAATATAAGTTCTATCCCTGTGAGGATCAGGTAGTCCAAAGAATACAGCTTCACATTTACATCTGAGAGGGTACAGTAATAAAAAAAATACTTTATGTAAATCCTCTAGGTTAGAGTCCCCATGTGAGGGAACAAAGCAAATGTGATTCTAACTGTACACTATGGAATTTTTAAATAGGTTCCAGGCTCTTCGGCCCTCCCTTTCCCTGGCATTCAGGCTGTGAGTGCCTGAGAGGATGAGGTGTCAGCACATGTAATGGGACTTGAACCAAGTTGTGGGGATCCCTAGCCCTCATGTGTGCCTCCCCCGAAACTCCCCCAGCTCTGGTTCACTGAAAGTAGGGTTTCTGTGTGCACAAGTATATAGAATGACTAATCTCTCTCCTCCTAGCCCCAGCCAATCCCTCTAGCATGGCAAGTGTTTGGTATCTGTGTACAAAAGAATGGCTAGGCACGTGGGTGAGGTTAAACAGCAGCCTAAGATCTTGACAAGAGAAAATATTTTTTTTCTAAGAAACTCTCTCTCTCTACAGACTAATAGCACAGAGCTTGGGGATCTGTATAAACATAGCAGAACACAGTACAGGTGATACAAAGGACTAGGGAAAGAAAAGGTTGAAAATCCTGTCAAAGTTCCACTTAATTACTCATTTACCTTGGCATTCCTCTCCAAGAAATGGACACAAGCCAGCAAGAATAAATAAAAGAACAATCTTGGCATTTGAGCATTTAGACTTTCCTCTCCTTCCCCCATCCTCCGGACTTGGCTAATTTACCCTGATTAAGTTTCCTTTTCAGTTGGGAGGGCTTCTGTGTGGCCGATCTGGTATGGAGGGTCTGAGTTACCCTATTCTCACCATGGTTGCCTTGAGCAATCAGTCCAAGCCATACACTACTAGTTTTTGCTGCTGTTGTTCCAGTCCAGGATATTAAGAGTGATCTCTCTTGCCTGTTCCTGACAATGTGGCAAACAGTCTCTCATTCTTCCCTTCATCTAGCACCGTAAATGGGGGTACTTCCACAGGAAGATTTTATTGCCTGGTCCCCATATAAAGGGGTGATTCCTGTGAGGTCAATGGCCTCTCTGTAAACAGGCTTGTGTATTATTCAGAGCATCCCACATTTCCTTGGCACAACCATACTGACATTAGGAGGCTATGCGTGGCTGGAGGGTCTTAGGAAGACATCTAAGTTCTGTTCCACCCACACCTGTCATGAAGCCTCCAAGACACTCTTGGGTCAAGTCAAAGGTGGCCTTGCCTATGCAGCAGCCTCGGCAATTGCCCAGAGCCCTGCACTGGGAGGAGGGAGCAAAAACTGGTGGGAGTGATAAAAAATGATGGCACAAAGTAAATTGAAATGCAAACTGCGGCAATTTTTGAAGGGACATGCTTGTGTTACTTATCACTGGAGCCAATATACAGAAGCCATTGACAAGTTTGGCCTGTAAATTATCCCAAATTTGGACAAATGTTCTTAAAATTTTACTACAACCACTTACTTCTCTATCCTGGCCTTGGTTTCTCACATCTGCAGGACTCCTCTCTCCCTATGCTCCACCGTGGCAGCCTCGCCATCTGAACAAGGCCTTTTGCAAATGCTGCCCTGCAAATGGGCAACATCAACAATTGCCCATACAAGTGCACTGTCTGTTGTGGCACCAGTCTTATGGAATGGCCTGCCTGATGACATGAGGAGGGCTCCCTCTCTCCTGGCTTTCTGCAAACTATCCAGAGGGCTTTTTTACGCAGGTAGCAGAGCTGTACTGTATGGAAATGGTTGAGAGAGAGGCTTTGGTAAAAGGACAGGAATTGTAGACTATTCTTCTGTGTACTGTATATTGCTGTGTACTGTATGATGCTATAAGTATGCTCCTACTGGTAGCCTCTCCATCATTGAATATGTCATGTTTAATTGCTTGTGCTTTTTTGGAGCATTGTTTCACCTCTGGATCAGATTTCCACTTGCTTTCAGATTTCTGCTATCCATACTGTATTGCATTGTTCACTGAATGTCCCAGCAGCTGATCATACTGACTTACACTGTGCAATGCACTGAGTTCTCAGAGAGAAAAGCAGACTAAAATCACATAAACAAATAAATAAATAAATACAATCAAGTTACATACTGGGACATTAATACCAGACACTCTATGTTCCATATTGCCTTATTCTCAACCTTCCTAAACTATTCCAGAATTTTCTTTACCGTGGAAGCAGGACAGTAGTTAAATATCTTAGTTGCCAATGAGCCTCTTTTTTTTCTTGTGAAGCCTGTAAGGTGTCACCTCCTTAATCTAACCCCTTTCTATCCCCATCTAAATTTACTAAATATGTTTTTTTTTAATTTTAGCCATCCGTTAACCGTAATACCAGGAACGGGATATTATAAAACAGAAACATCTCTGTAATGTCATCATTTTCATTGCAGCTACCCCGACTAGCCATATGTCAGAATCCCCCTTTGCTGAGTCAGAGTCTTGGGCTGTAGTGCCCCCCCCAAACATGCCCTTTCCTTGATCCAGTCTTGGATGAGCCTCAGTGTATAGAGAGGAGAGTGGTTGCCTCGCCCTGTCCCCTCAACCCTCTCAAAACCCTTTCCTCTCCCACAGCCTCTCGGCAGTGGCCTGGCCCTTCCTCCTTGCTCCTCCCTGAGCCAACACAATAATGGAATGTCCCAGGGTGGGCTGACTCTCTGGACTTCCTCTTCAGCCTTTGTTCTGTCTGCACATTCATTTATCCTGTCATTCATCCCTCCTAGTCAAAAAGAATAACAAAAATCGTCAGAACAAGAGCCAGCATGAATATCAAAGCCTATAAAAACAAGAGTACTAGTAGACTACCAGGTTAGTATAAAATGGTTTAACTCCTGATTGCATATTCCCTTTCTCAATAGACCTGCATGTAAGTAACCACTGCCAGCCATCACGGAGGCATTGTCACATCAGACAGTATCAGTTGATGAAGCCTGTGTGCGTCACTCACTGGACATTAATGAGATATTGCTCCTTGACTGCTGGGCGTCATCAGGGTTGCTAGGGGTTCACATTACAAGGTGCTCACATGCATCTGTATGTGTTCTGGGCCTTGCCAAAGGGTGTTGTTCATTTTTTCCCCTCTGTGGAGTGGGCATAGGATGCTGGTTAGTGCTGCCACCTCCTCACTGTCATGCTACTGCCATTGGGATCTTAGGATGGGGCTGCTGGGCTCTGATCTCCTAGATTAGTCAGGGCCGGATCTACATATTTTTTGAGGGGGGGGGCAAAAGTGAAAAATGGCACCCCCTTATATTTTTTCTTTATATATACATATATGATCAATGTTTTTAATATAGATAGATAATAAACAACTCTTAAACCACAATAAATTGTGTTGACTTCTATGAATTGTTAATAATAACAGCTTTACATTATCTTATCCATCAGTAGCTAAGAATTCCTCCTAGAATTCCTTTTGTTGTAGGGAGCTAAGGGAGTTCATAGGCAGACATGCATGTTAGAGATTAGGAAGACAGAGTTTAAGGCATGATGAGAGTCATTTAATGGCAAAAAAATACTGGAAGGGAGAGGAGCAAGTGAAGGGTGGGATCTCCTAAAACAAGAGCTATTGCGAGCTCAAGCTGTCAATATTCCAGTAAGACAAATGTGGTAGGGAATTCACAATGATGGGGGAAATTTAAACTCCAACAATGGAAGCCCACTACCCAAATAAAGAAAATAGATTTAAATTCTTTATTCTAGAAAAATAACATTCTTTGTGGGGAGGGATGATGGAATCACGGTTTCATATGAAAGTGGGTCAGACACAGGGCAATCTAGTAGAGGCCTTGCACTTGCACTTCACATGCTTTGTACCAAATAAATAGTTTTCGGCTAAAAAAAAAAACATTTATTGGTTAGCCAAGGCAAATTTCTGACACCTAAAAGAATCCACAGCAGATGCAAGTAGAGATACATGAAAAGTAAACTCTCTTGCTAGGGCATAATGTCCTTAGGAGAAAATGCAGATAACTTCAACTAAAAGTGTACTTTTCTGGCTTTTTTTCCTGCAAAACTTCTCACTGCATCATCATAATTTATGGTATTTGCCACATTACTTTCAGTAGACAATATAGCCAGGCTTGATAAATGCTCCTGATGCATCGCTGACCTGAGATAGGTTTTTATAAGCTTCATTTTGCTAAAACTTCTCTCACAGGATGCTGATGTTGTTGGTAGAGTGGCATACGTTCTTAACGCTATACACAAATTAGGAAATGCATCCTGTAAATCATTTGTGTAAATCACAGATAATAGATCTAGGCAGCTCATTTGTTCTGTATTTGTAGAAAGATTATGAGTTTGATCTCTGAATGTTTCAAGTTCACATTTAAATTCGTCGATATTTAAGTCCTCTGAATATTTTTTTGCCAAATGTTCTGCAGCCGCCATTAAGTCTGAGCTACTCATTTTCATCAATTTTTCACCACCAAGAAAAGAAAAATCTGTGTTTAGTCTTTTGGTGTTTTCAAGTCTTGTATGCAATTCTGTTAGTATTCTGTCAAAAACCGTGTTAATCTCATGCCTGAATCGTTCTTCTGTTGAAAATGTACAGGCCTCATCGCTTGCAAGTTCACCTGCCATCTTCTTTTTCTTGGATCTTCTTCTCTCTGGTAATGCTGCCTCCACAGACATTGTAGTGGCAGTATTTGTTGCATCTTCAAGCCAGCCTTCAAAGCCAGATTTTCGCAGTCGCTGTAAGGTAGTGATCAAATCTTCCATCAAGGAAACTGATCTGTTCAGTATGATGTCACTCTTCTGAATTTCTGTATTTACACGATTAATCTCTCTCAAAATACTGTTCCATATTACCAGATTCAGAATAAACCTAAAATCCATTACTGAATGTAAAAGGCTTCCTGCATCAGATTTAGTTTCGGGAGGAAAATCTCCACCTTTAATTTCTTCCAATGCTTGAGCTACTTTACCCATGTTTTTTTAAGGGCACTCACAACTTTGCAGACCACCTTGTCTGGCTGGTTCCCTTTAAAGTGCTGTCTGTATACTTTTTCATAATTTCCCAGCGTATTGTAGATGATACAAAAAACCCCCAAAACACTCTTTGCACAATTCCAAATAGATGCGATGCTTCTGGACACAGTGAGGAAGCATGAACGCCTATTAGGTTAAGTGAGTGAGCTAGGCATGGCACAAACACAGCCAACTTATTTTTTTCTTGAATTATTGCCTGAACTCCTTTGTAAATTCCAGCCATATTAGATCCATTGTCATATGACTGTCCTCGACAATTATCATATTAAGGCCATCACTCTAATTTCCTTAGAATTTGACTAGCAATGTAGTCTCCAGTCTTTCCATGTAATTCTATAAAGTCAATAAAGCTTTCCTTTATTTCACATATCCCACCATCATCGATTTTCACAAAACAAATGATTTGACTCATCTGCTCACAGTGAGATATATCAGGTGTACAATCAAACATGATAGTGAAGTATTTTGCAGACATAATATCCCTCAATATTTTTTCACGGACTTTCTGAGCCATGAGTTCCATTATCTCGTTTTGAGTGGTACTTGACAAGTAAGACACTTGCCCTTTTTTAAAGTTATCCAACATGTTTTTTTTTTTTTTGAAAAATTTTTATTGGGTTAGAATCCATTATTTCCACATTTACATTCAATTTTCCCCAATTTTTTCATCTCTAACCCCCTCCCTTTCCCCCCCCTTTTTGTTGACTTCCAACAGCTTTCCAACCCTTTGTCCCCTTTCCCTTACTTTTGTTAGCTTCCTCTATCTAAAACAAATATATATTCTCCATTATTCTAAGCAGTACATCCTTAACTATTTTTAACATTATATGCCCAAACTGTAAGCCTTTGTTTCCATCTTAGATAAACAATTTATCCCAATTTTTCAATTTCAGGTATTTCTATATATCATAAACCATATAGATCATACATTCGTTTATATCAAACAATTTGACTTATTCTCTATATATATTACTCATTCTATCTTTTTATAATAGTTCTATATATCTCTCCTCACGTAGTCAATCAATTTGACCCATCTATATCTTCAGACATTCAGTTTGGTACAAAGCTTGTCAAAAAAAAAAAGAAAATATTGTTAGTTAATCGCTCCTTATATTTAGTCCTTATAATTAATTATTTTCTCTGTGTTCTGTTTGTTAACCTATATATATCTATATATATGTCAATCTATTAATCTGACTGCTTATTAATTCACATTTATCTCTTCTCCCCCCGGTAAAGTCTCCCCCCTCTACTTCAATACTTCAGTAGTTCTCAAACTGCCACAGTTTTCCTCCCACCTCCCATTTCTTCTCCAGGTATAGTTTCAGCTTCTCCCAGTCTGTGTTGAACTGCCCTGAGTCCAGATCTCTCAATTTTCTTGTCATCTTGTCCATTTCAGCCATATACAGCAATTTGTAAGTCCAATCTTCAATAGTTGGCACTTCTTGTACTTTCCATTTTTGCGCATACAAAAGTCTAGCTGCTGCTGTCATATAAAATATCAACGTCCTGTGTTGGGCTGGAATTCCCTCCATTCCCAAGTTCAGTAGCAGGAGTTCTGGGTTCTTATTAATTTGAAATTGTAAAATTTCACTCATTTCTCTTATTATTTCCCCCCAGTACTGCCTGGCTACCTCACACGACCACCACATATGATAGAGGGAGCCCTCATGCTTCTTACATTTCCAGCATTTATTAGAAGTATTCAAATTCCCTAGCACAATCTTCTTTGGTGTCATGTACCAACGATAGAAAGTTATCCAACATGTTTTTTAACGTAGAATTGTGGTTTGCTAAAAGAGCTATCAAGTTCAGGAAATTTCCTTGTTTTTTTGAAGCACAAGTCATGGTGATAGATCCAGAGGAGTTAGCCGTGTTAGTCTGTAGTAGCAAAATCAAAAAGAGTCCAGTAGCACCTTTAAGACTAACCAATTTTATTGTAGCATAAGCTTTCAAGAATCACGTTCTCTTCATCAGATGCATGATCCGAACTGGTCAAATACAGAAGAGGAGGGGAGAGAGGGGAGAAAGAAGGGGACATATATCACAAGGAGACAGAATGCAATTAGCGTGGAGGCAATCAAAACATTCCTTTGCTTGGAAATGTAAACATCTCCTTTTGGTGTGCAGTCAGTTTGCCGTATTAGTTTGTAGCAGTGAAAGTATCCAATTCCTATGTAGTATAAGCCTTCGATGACCACAGCTCTCCCTGCCAGCTGCATCTGACAAAGAGAACTGTGGTCCCCGAAAGCCCACACCAGGCGTCACTGGGCTCCCCCAGACAACGCCTCTGTAAAGGGAATCTGTTACCTGTGATAATGTGATAACCATTCATAGTCTCTATTCAGTCCCAGCTTGACAGAGTCAAATTTGCATATGAATTCCAATTCAGCAGCCTCCCATTGGATTTTGTTTTTGAAAGGTTTCTGTTGAACCACAGCGACCTTTAAGTCTTTGGTGGAATGTCCTGGTAGATTGAAGTGTTCTCCCACTGGTTTTTGGACGTTTCCATTTCTAATGTCAGATTTGTGTCCATTTATTCTTTTGCGTAGAGGTTGGCTGGTTTGTCCAATGTACAGAGCAGAAGGACATTGTTGGCACATGAGGGCATATATCAGATTGGAGGATGAGCAGCTGTAAGAGCCAGAGACAGTGTAGTTGATGCCATTGGGTCCTGTAATTGTATTCCCTGGGTAGATATAGGGGCAGAGCTGGCATCTGGGTCTGTTGCAGGGCCTGGTACCTGTGCTGGTGACTCTGCTGGCCGATTCATGATTGTAAGTGAGAAGTCGTTTAAGATTGGGGGGCTGTCTGTAGGCAAGGAAAGGTCTTCCACCCAGGACTTCTGAGAGAGAGGTATCATTTTCATGGTGAGTCATGGTGAGTGTGTGTGGATTCTCAAGAGAACCTCGAAAGGGAAGACAATTTGTTGCCAGGAACAGGACTGCATCAATTACAACATGAATAATTTGGGTCCATTTTTGCTTTTCTGCTCTATTGATGTTTCTAATGCTTTGCTAATGCCACTGCAACTATTTTCAAAAGAGTTTTCCACTTAATGACACACACCTTGTGCACTGATGAGGATTCATGCTGGAGTAATTTTTCCAGGATCTTCTTCCAATTTGTAAACCCCGTGGTTTGTAAGGCGGACAATGTTCCTGCGGTGCTTGTTGCATCAAGAAACAGCTTGCATGGAGCACAAAAAAGAGCATTCTCAATTTTTGAATATATTAACCAGCTTCTTTTGGTTTTCTCACCATTTGGTAGCTGTTTATACCACATTGAAGATGTTAAGCGCCTGTTTTGCCTTTCTGTTGATAAGAAGTCAACACAGTTTGGATATTTTTCAGCTTGTAGGGCAAGCATTTCAGTTAAAAAGCACCGAGTTTTGTCATCTATTTTATTAGCAGCTGGCCAAGTGCTAGGGTCTGAGAATTCTTTTGATAACTCTTTTGACAGCAGAATTCCTTCACAATCAGTTGAGGTTTCTTTTTCTGTGTAGGTACTGGAAACAGCAGATGAACATGAAGGTCCAGGAGAATCTTCAGTAATTTCTTGGCTTTCAGATTCAGTCTCTTGTTGTGGAGCAACTGTATCACTTGACTTTTTAAACCATTTTTTCATTTAGGTGGCAGTTTGAGCAGCCAAATGTTCATTCTCTTTCACTCGCTTTCTGAACCGTGCACCTGAGGGCTTCTGCCTTGGATTACTCATGACTGCCAAATGCTTTCTTGAAAACAGTGGCCTTTTTGTTCTGAGAGGGGGACTGGGAGGACATAAGTTATGAAAGGCTGAGAAACACTGCTGTGGACTCCCTATTCCACAGGATCTGCAAGACACAAAAGTTGGCTCCATAAGTAGTGTTGCCAGCTATTGGTTCAGATATTCCTGGAGATTTTGGGGGTGAAGCTTGAAGTGTGTGGGGTTTGGGAAGAGGCCTCTCCCTTCAGTTCTCCAGGGGAACTGATCTCTTTTGGCTGGAGATCAGATGTAATTCTGGGAGATCTCCAGCCTGAAGGCTGGCAACCATACCCATAAGGCTGGATGCTAAGGACTGTTCTTACTAGAGGTGTAAAATTTCCACAAGTTTTGAAGCCATAGGAAAAAGGTCCCTCCTCCTTTTTTTTGCTACAGAAAAATAAACTGGGAAATTTTGGGGGAAATTGATACGTATGCAATACTTAACTTACTTTCCGTCAAACCACATCTTATTTTATTGATTTAACTACTTAGCATATAGAAGTGTGCTATGTGGAATAATGAAATTTAAAAGTATAAAATATACTAGTATCCCATGCCCCTACATTTCTGCCTTGGTTTGATCATCTCCCTCTGTGCTGATCTCGGAGTTGGAGCAAATACAGCCTGCGCCTGCCTGCTGCTGGGGCAATGGATGAGCCCTCCCCCTCCCCCTCCCCCTCCCCCTCCATGCGCACGTGCACTCTGCCCCGTCCCACCTTTTGGCGCAGTGGCGCTTCAAGCTCTTCTCATCCCAGGCAGCAGCACGCAGATGCAGAGACAGGGAAAAAAGCGAGTGAACCAGGCATGAGTGCCTATTTGCTGAGAAGAGAAGCAAACGCAGATCCTCCTCCTTGCCGGCTTGCAGGGCTGCCCTTTCTTTGATGGAGCAAATAGAGGCGCCTGCCGGCTGCTGGGTCCTGGGGGGGTGGCAGTGGAGCCCTCCCCTCCCCCTCCCCCTCCACACACATATGCCTTCTGCTGGCTATCCCACCGTTTGGCGTGCTTTGCTCTTGAGAGTTGAGGCAGAAAAAAAAACAAGTGGGAGAGCTGGGCACAAGTGGCTATTTGCTGGGGTGGCAAACCCGGATCCCCCTCTTTGCCACCCCCACTTTGACGGTGCCCGGGGCAGGCAAACCCCCCCCCCCGCCTCCCCAAGATCTGGGCTTGCCCACTATACCCCAAATTGAAGTTTTAAAATGTTTGTTTGCTTCTTAAATGTCATAATAAAGAACAGGGACTTGTTTTTGGTATTTAGAAGGTATATAGGTTTTTGTTTTCCTAGCTCTTTAAAACAGAGCCCTTTTTAAAACAGAGCCTATTTTAACTAATAATGTACAACTACATGGCTTGAAGAACAAAAGTTAAGTTTGAAAAGAAGCATAAACGTGCACATTCTTAAGGAAACTGCCTTTGTTTACAACTGGAACATATCTGAAATGGGCTAGAGTGATAAAATATATTTCTCTTGCAGGCAAAAAATAAAACATCAAGATTTATATAGGGGATAAAACATCAGGATTTATGATGTGCTAACAGTGACATTGTAACCAGAGTTATAGTCTTCTAAGGCTATTGATATCAATGAACAGAAGGGTATAATTCTGATTAGGGCTGCACTGTAATCCACAAACAATACAATAAAATTTAACTAAAATGAACAAATAACCAGCTATATTTTGGACTGGTTGTGGATCCCAATGGGCCAGCTGGTCCAAGGCCACAAACTATGGGCTAAGAGCCAAGGACCAAGAGTCCATAGTTGACTCACAACCAAGGTATTGCACTTCTGGACAGGCTCATATTTTTTACCTGGACCCAGGAAGAGCAAACAAAAGCACACCTTAGATGTTACACCTCTCAGCAATGCCCCTCCCAGTTTGCCCACACCCTAGACGCAAGTGTTCTTTCCATATCTCAGAAGGCTGAAGGAACTATAAAAGCAAGGAAGTCAAAGTCAAAAGATGCTGCATTTATGTATATCTATCACATCAGGCTGAAACCTTGGCGCTTCCAGTTATTTCATGTAACAGGTGCTGGGGAACCTTCTGGCAGTCAGAGTGGATAATATTGGCTCAATGGACCAGCGGTCGGACCATATAAGGCAACTTCCTATGCAACATTTGCAATTCAGTTGAAATCTTTTTGAGTTTCACTATAGATTTGTAAAATGATGGAAACTGAGGATGAAATTGCCATCGTGGGGATTGGATGCCATTTTCCTGGAGGTAAGAACACAATTTACTTCTAATATAACTAAAATATCACTGCATGTGAACTCATTAAGTTAACTTTCCCCATTTTTAAAAGAGTATCTGTTGTATAATGATCAGATTATTTCTGTCAACTATATATAGAAGGAAGAAATTGTACTGTAGAAATACCTACTGAAAAGTTTGATTCCTAAAACTATGATCATCCAGAAAATGGCAAATCCAAAAGAAAAAGCACCTTTACCTTTCCCCAAAATGGAGTTGAGAATATGGGGCTGGAGATGTAGGGAGGAAAATAGTGTATTAACTTGGTATTTTTTGTGGGAAATCACAGAGTGTTATGAACCGAAAGGATTTTAAAAGACATCCATGATTATTTTAATGATATCTGCTTCAGTTAAGAAACCTGTTTAGTTAAAAATCAAGTCTCAACAACATCTTACTACAGGTGAAGGAACTGATAATTTCTGGCAGGTGCTAATAGAAGGCAGAAACTGTACTACAGAAATACCACTGGAGAGATTTGACTCTAGCGAGTGGTACGATCCAGACAACAGCAAACCAGGAAAAACAAGCACAAGACATGCAGCTTTAATTGAAGAGTAAGTCAAACTTTACTTACACTGCTGAGATAGAAGATAATGTTTCTACAATGTTGTCTAGTGAGCAGAAAATCAAGTAACTAGTATTTATTGCTGCATAATTATTTCCTGATTTTACAAAAATTAAGAAAATGAAATTTTAGATCTTTCAATTTATTATCTGCTTGTCTCCTAGAATAGACTGTGTCATCATTCAAACATTTTTTTGGTGGGAGGGAGCTGATTTTTATTAAATCAACCCTGCGCACTTCCTTGTCCCGCTGAGAATAATGTCATTCCCGGCGCAACAAGGTAATGCTCTGTAGCATGCGCACATGCATTGCGTGGCACACAAGATAAGTTTTCCCAATGAATATGCCCCACCCAACCCCCTTTCCCCCGGTTTGAGCTCTGGGGGACCTGGCAACTCTAGTTGTAAATGGAATTTGAGCCATCAACTGTCTTTAACTTTTTGGCCTTTCTACCACCCCATAAAAAGTCTGCCAAGAAAACATCGTGATGCGATGTCCCCTCCATGGGTCAGTAATGACTCAGTGCTTGCACAGGGGACTACCTTTACCTTTTTTATTACAACTATTAAGTCTTCAAGAAATTGCACAAATACTGCCATTTGGACAGAGGGGTATGATTTCTGCAGATTCTTCATGAAGTGTTGCTTACCGGTAGGGGAGCAGGAAATCTTGCAGATTCTCTCTAGTGGAAACAGTGAATGGAAGGGGGAAAAATGCTGTAAACATCTGTATTGGCCCATGCAAAATCCAGAACAGAAAACCAAATCCATGTAATATCTTTTATAAGGTCCCGCCAAAATGACACAAAGTATTGTGCAAGTGTTCAAACTCACCAGAACTTTTCACCATGTAATACATTTTATAAGGACCAAAGGTTACAAATTTTTTTAAAAAGATTTTTTTTTAAGGAGGAAAAAGGTCAATTTTTTTGAGGTCAAGATCTTAAGACCCAGCATTTTGACTTTGCTGGACTCTGTTTTCACATGGGAGTTTACTCTATTGTTTGCTTCTTTTCTCCAGAATCAAAGTTCTGTAACTGAACACCAGCAACAATAAAATTACATGCCCAGCAACATCTAACAACAAATCAATTATATCACTACCGTCACTACATTTAAGCTTATCCATCATTTTGATTTTCTTCCCATATTTAATCCGTAACTGTGGTTATGCCCTTTCCCTCATTTGAATTAAACTCTTATTTTAGAATTGTTGCTTAAGTTTGTGAATGGGGAAAGAACTATTTTATGGCCCCCACCTGATTCTAAGACTTTGTACTGTGTGTGTGGGGGGGGGGGGGATTTGTGTGTTAGGCAGAAGGGTTGCATAATCCATCACAGATGAGACTTGCATTTTCCTGCCAATTTTGCCTTCTCATCAGTGCTGAAAACACCGGTAAAAATCTCTATTTAAAATGTTTGCTGGGTGTTTTTTTTTAAAAAAAATCCAAAACATTAGATTGCCATAACAGATGATTATGCAATTAGTTGAAAATATATTTTCTTCACATTTTTACATTTATTTGTTTCATAGGTTTAATGCATTTGATAATAAGCTTTTTGGAATTAATGGAACGGAAGCAGAACGCATGGATCCCCAGCAGAAGCTACTTTTAGAATGCACTTATAGAGCACTGGAAGATGCAGGAGTCACTAGAGAAAATATTAGCAACTCCAAAGTAGGAGTTTTTGTCGGTGAGACAAGTACCCGATGCTTTAAAAAATTCATTATTTTAAGGGCTTTAGCTGGAGCACATAGGGCTGATTCATACAATAAATACAACCTCCAATGAAGACCAGGGTTGCAGAGGCAGGCAATGACAAACCACCTCTGTTAGTCTCTTGGCATGAAAACCCCGCTAGGAGTCGCCATAAGTCAGCTATGACTTGAGGACACTCTTCACTCCAGTTAAATCAATCACGAACCCCAAATGGTCATTTCCTTAAAAAAATCTTCAGAATGTGAATTGACCCATGACATGGTGAGGTACAATGTGAACACGTTTCAGAGTATTTAGAAGAAGAGTTCAATCTGCAAGGGGAAAAGTCAACTCCCATCAACTTCTGCAGCAACACATATACCTATAAATTAATAGTCCATTTTTAAAATTTTTGAATGATTTTATTTAAAAGGAGAAATAGAGAGTGAACAGTATTACAATAAGAATAAAAATAGTAAACCATGCACAATTTAACATTGTTATGAATAGTAAACAACAAAAGGTTAATAAACAGTGCATAGAAACAAACAAGTAAAATAAAAATCAGTTACATGAAAATAAAGAGCAAAAGGTATAACACATGACTACAGACTATTTCTTCTCTCCATCTCATTTCTTGCATGTACACAGCATTTTCTATTCAATGTTCTAAAATTTTAACTTTACAATTGCTCCACTTTGACAGTAGCCATTCTTAGTTTTCCTTAGATTTCTACCACCTGTTCAAAAAAGCAAGTCTTTCTATTTTTTCTAAAATTCAGAGATTGATCTATTACACAAAAAATAAGTTAATGTTGCCATAAACACATATTCATATTATAATACTACTAGATAAAATATCTAATAACATATTTTTAAGATTCAGCACTAAGCAAAACTTTTGGCTATTAATCTATTTTAATATTAATTATGCATTCTAAATTTAATAAATTGACCTGTTGTGTATAGAAAAAAATTTATCTAATCATGAAAAAATATAGCACTAAAAAGATATTAGAGAGAGAAGAAAAAGAAAGATTCTATAACATAGTTATATAAAGTATACACAATTCAAAATAAGTTTTCTCTCTGTTTCTGTGTGCTTAACAGTGCAGTAATTAACTCAGAAAGGGGAATTGCCCATAGTCTCCTGCCCGGCCATAAAATGTAGCCCTGAACTTGGGAGAGGGGAACTTATTAAGAACTGGAGGGGTGATTCACTCCACAAGTTTCCCAGTTCTGTAATTCAGAGTTTTCCAATCTGTGGGTTCTGACCCAGAAGTGGGTCATAAATGCTGTGGAAACGGGTTGCAGTTCTTGTAAGCTTATGGCAGACCTTCCCTTCTTGCCTGGTGCTGAAAGCAGCATGCATCCCAGAAGAGCAGCAGCCCCTTGTCCGTTTCCTCCTCTTAACTTCTCTTAAACAGCAGTTTCTGCAGGATGTACTAAAACAATGACAAAAAGGCCACTTCGGAACAATGGAATGACAGCCCTCAGAGTGAAATGATGTTCAGTGGGATTATGTCACGGTCAGGGCTGGGGCTCCTGCTTGGGAGGGCGCTGGGCTGAGCGGGAGGCAGAAAGCGAGAGTCCAAAACACACCGGGGTCAAGAGCCAGGGAGACTGTCCATCAGGGGAACAAGCAGAGGAGAGTCAGAAAGCTGAGCCGAGGTCTGAAAGCCAAGTCGCCAGTTCCACGCAGAGACAGGCAAGAGGTGGTCGAGGATGAAGCCGAGGTCAGGACACAGGAGGTCTATCCGAGCGAGAGCAGGGTACAAGGCAGGGGTGAAGCTTCCAGGAGCCGAGCTGCTGGGCGCAAGGAGTGGTGAACGAGGCTCAGGTGTTTCTCCTATAAGCTCAGCGCGGCATAAGAGAACAAGGCTCAGGTGTTTCTCCTTCACTTGATTGCCCCGCCTCGTCCTTGGCCTTCAGCTCTGCCTGTCACTGCGCTTGCAGGCGCGCACTCTTCCATTGTTCCCAAACCACCTCTTTTGCCCGAGCCTTCCTCCTTGCCAACTCGCAAGGCTTGGTTCTCCGAGGCGCCGGTTGCTCCTCCTCCCTGCACACACCCTCCTCTTGCGCTGAGGGACTGGGTTGCGCTGAGGCCAGTTGCCCTGAGGGATCAGGTTGCACTGAGGGGCCGGGTTGCTGGTCGCAGGACGGCTCTTCAGGGGCTGTGGGCGGGTCTCCCACGGGTTCTTCCAGCTCCTCGGAGGAGGAAGAAGGATCATCAGTGGGTAGAGCGCCCAGCTGACGCAGGTCTCTGACAGATTAGACCAGTAGTCTGCAACTGGAATCACAAACCTTAGAGTGGAATGAAACGCCTTATATTTTTATTAATGTTTCCGGAGGTTGTGCAAGGATCCCCCAAATCAGCCCTGCCTCATTAGTTAACTTCTTAGGGCCAAGTTAGAAGTGATGAATTACACTTGAATGGTGTGCACGTGGAGTACAAATGAACAGGGAGGAATACATGTGAGTTTGTTCACTTGCCAGTCAAGTGTAATTCGTCACTTCTAGCTTGGCTGTGAGAGCCAAGCTACACGTGACGCCTGACACAGGTTGGGCACTTGTCAGCTTCCCTCAAGTTTTGATGGGAAATGTAGGCATCCTGGTCTTGCAGCTGTAATGGAGAGCCAAGCTGTAAAACCAGGACACCTACATTTCCCATCAGAACTTGAGGGAAGCTGACAAGTGTCCAACCTGTGTCAGGCGTCACTTGTAGCTTGGCTCTGAGTCAGCTGTTCTGTTTCCTTCTAGGGTCATGAAGTTACTACCACCAGCCACCTCGTTCTATGCTGCTGAAAACTATAAAACTTGGTCAGGTGTTTTTTTTCTGGGAAAATAGGTGGTGGAACTCTCAAGAGGGAAATGAGGAAAAAACACATGGGATTTTTTGAAATAATATTATTTTCACGCACTATTGTCCAGTATTTTCAAGAGGTGCCGGAACTCCGTTCCACCGCGTTCCCACTGGAAAAAAAGCCCTGATCTTGGTGATCTTCACCTTCACTTTTCTTCCTTAGAATCCCACAATGTCCAGGTGTGTTTCCTCCCTATTTTCCATGTTACGTATCATCCCACTCTGGGGGCTCTCATTCCAGTCCCAGAGCACTGATTTCACTCCCAGGGGCTGTCACTCTACTCTGGTGGCTGTCATTCCAGGCCCAGAGCAGGTGTTTTAAAATCTGTTCTGCATTTTCTTTGCCAAGAGTCCCCCCCCCACCATTGCTGATTCAGCACCTGAAAAAGCCCAGGAGGGGACAAGAGCTCCTGGAGCCACCATGCGATGCACACAATCTGGATTGGGGCCCCATGGCAATTTTTAAAGAACTACAACTGCTTTTAAAATGATATCAGCAGCCATGGGAAGAACCTGTGGCTGCTGTCACTTGTAATTTGTCCCTCAGGATGAATATTTTACCTGCTTTCCTATGCAGTAGGTTACTAATGGAAGACTCTTTGCTATTCTTCCAGGTATGATGAATCGAGACTATGAGCACATAAGCAGCAAGGCCACCACTGAAATAAACCATTATGATGGCACTGGGGCAGCAATGAGCATCGCTGCCAATCGGATTTCATACACTTTTAATCTCACTGGGCCATCTCTTGCCATCGACACTGCTTGTTCCTCATTTCACTATGCTCTGCATTTTGCCTGCCATGCAATTAAACAAGGTATACTGATGGTGTTTCATATTTAGTAGCATGAATTCAATTGCTGCTTATACAGTAATGTGTTGGAATATGTTTCTGGCAAGGTCCTAAGATGGTGTGTTGTATAAATGTAGTTTCAAGTCTCTGGGCCAAATTACACATTGAAACTTTCAACAAAGGCCTTTTTTGCATGGGAGATTTTTGCTGCTTTTGGTCCCATACTTCTTCAGATTTTCTTCTGAATTCTGGACATTTAACTCCCCCTTCAAATTTCAATGTGGCATTTCAACGGTTCTCTTCCAAATTTTCTGCCTGTGCAGAAAAAGTGCAGGCAGAAAATTCAGAAGAGAAGCCTTGAAATGCCACACTGAAATCTGAAGCAGGAGTTAAGTGTCTGGAATTCAGAAGAAAATCCAAAGAGGTACGGGACCAAAAACGGCAAAAGTACCCATGCAAAAAAGGCCATATTGTGTCTGGGCTCCCTGACCTGACTTTGAATCAGTCAGTCATACGTCAGCAGAGAGTTCCATACTAGGAACTCATTTCTGAGGTGTGCAGAACTTTGATTCAGATTTATCTATCTACATCATTAATATTTTGCCTTTATCACCAATGGGGACCCAAAATGGCAGTCCCCATTGGTCTCCTCTCTCCATTTTATCCTCACAACAACCCTCTGAGATAGGTTAAGCTGAGTGTGTGTGACTGGCCAAAGATCACCCAGCAGAGTAGAGATTTGAATCTCGATCTCTCATAACCTAGTCCAACACTCAAACCACATACCAACTTTTGATCCTACACAAAGGAGAGGATTTGAGTCCATTAATTTTTTCTTACCCAATGTAAGCTGGTCATGAGACAAGAAGCTTCTTCTAAGAAGATGCTGATGATCAGACTCCCATAATACTTACAGATTTTCAACGTTGTCTTCTAACTATACAGCAAACTGCCCCACCTAATAATACATTCTTGGCAACTCTTAAAATTTCACTATACAAAATTATCTACACTCAGATATCGTAAAATATAGAAATGCTGTATTAGTACATTGTTGCTACTTTTTATCAGAGAAAAAAATATAAAAACAATCATTAATTTTCTCATAATTATCTGTTGATTCTCCACCACCCGCAATAATACTCTCATCTTTGTCTTCACTTCTGTCCTTAACTGGACATTCTTGCCATTCTCAGATGTCATCATACCCATTTTATTTATTGATATGAATTACAGTATTTCTGATCAACTAGAGGCAGTATTAGTCTGTAACTTCTTTGTTCTTCTCCAAGGTTGTGCTATTCTGGGTGTCTTAATGCTCCGTTTAATATCTTTTAGTGTAGCTGAATCCAGCCACTCTGGATTCTGGCCTGCAGAAGCATCTTCCATGATCTCTTTAGTCAAGAAGACCAGCAACTGCTTCACTATTTTTCTAGCTATATTAGCGACAATGGGCATTAAGCAAGTGAGGAAGCATGTTCCCCTCCCTAGTTTATAAGGCATTTGTCTTAGCTTTAAGGACAAAATACAGGCATTTTATTTTATGTTGACCAGGAAGAACATTTTAATGGAGTGCTGCTAGTAGTTACTCCACAAATAAAATAGAATGGGGGACCTACTACTACTGACTCGGACATGGGTGAAAGAAGAATGCATTTTCCCACTATATTTTTTTTAGTGAAAATCCACATATTGGGATTATATTGAACAATAATGTATTTATTGGTTTCTGCCATAAGACACTGTTCTGGGCCTACAGTTGTGAAATGAAAGTGGAATTTTCACTGCTGATATTAAAGAAATAAAAGATAAAAAAATTAAAAGACCAAATTCAGAAAAACCATACCAAAAATATATATATATATTTATGACACAGGGGATTGTGACGCTGCTCTTTGCGGAGGAGTGAACTGCATCATAGATCATCGAATGTTTATCCCTCTTAGCAAAGCAAAAATGATTGCCTCTGATGGAATAAGCAAACCTTTTTCAACAAAGGCAGATGGCTATGGAAGAGGAGAAGGTTGTGGCGTTCTTTTGCTGAAATCATTGAAAAAGGTATTGCCATAGAACCACATTAAACATTGTTCCAGTTTTGGAGTTTACATAACACACTGATGCTCAAGTTTATCTCAATAGTGAGAATCATATTGTCAAAGGTGGGTGGCATGAATTAAACTCTGAAAAATTATGGAAAATACAGAAATTTGTAACTGTTGCATTTCCTGTGCATTTGATCCCCACCTTTACAGCTATAAGAAACTCTACACTTTTTTTCTTCTTCAACAGGCACAGGAAGATTTCAACAGAATATGGGGTGTTATCAGCATCAGTGCTGTCAACCAGAATGGAAGGTCTGTCACTCCAATCACCAAACCATCTCAACAAGAACAGGAAAACTTGCTACGCAGCATTTATCCTTCTCACGTTCATCCATCCACCGTGCAGTACATAGAGGCGCATGGCACAGGAACACCTGTGGGAGATCCCACCGAGGCCGAGAGTATAGGCAACGTCATTGGTAAAAAGAGGCCTCCTCACCTGCCCGCTCTCAAGATGGGCTCTGTGAAAGGGAACATTGGGCACACAGAGTCAGCTGCTGGGGCTGCAGGCTTAATCAAGGTTCTTCTCATGATGCACCATGGAAAGATTGTCCCCTCCTTGCACTTTTCGGAGAGCGTCAGCAGCATCAACACACAGCAATTAAACCTCTCCATTCCAACCAGTGTGGAGAAGTGGGAGGAGTCTAGTGAGCTTGGCAGGGCAGCTGGGGTCAACTGTTTTGGATTTGGGGGGACTAATGCCCACGTTGTTGTCAGACAAGTTAAACAAACCCAGGTTCTTCCCCCAATCAAAAGGCCTGTTGAACTGTTTGTCCTTTCTGCAGCTTCAGGTAAATCTCTCAGACTGACAATGGAAGACACTGCTAGACGTGTGAATACGAGTGAGTCAGTAACACTCCCAAGTGCGGCCTATACTTCGGCATGCAGGAGAAGCCACATGAACTTCAAATACAGGAAAGCCTTTGTGGCATCTTCTCTGCAGCACTTGAAACAGCAGTTTCTCTCTGCAGCTGAAACGGAAATAGTTCCGTCCAAGAAAGCTCCACAACTGATTTTTGTCTTCTCTGGGAATGGTCTGAATTTGAAAGGGATATTCAAAAATTTGCTGCAATCGGAACCTGTGTTCAGAGACAAATGTAAAGAAATAGAGGGATTATTCCAGCAACTCATTCCTCTTAGTATCCTAGGACTGGCCGAAAGCGACCGTGATGATTTGACAAGGCCCGAAATAGCCCAGCCCTTACTCTTCACCCTGCAGGTGGCCTTGGCCACACTGCTGCAGCACTGGGGAATTAAGCCTACTGCAGTTGTTGGCCATTCAGTTGGTGAGGTTGCTGCCGCCCATTGCGCTGGCTTTATTTCCCTGGAAGATGCTGTCGAGGTCATCCATCACAGGAGCAGGTTACAGGCTAAGGTCACCGGAGGCAGAATGCTGGTTGTCGGTAACATCCCCGTTCAAGAAGTGTCAGAGGCCATTGGAGCATACTCTAGGAAGGTCTGCGTTGCCGCATTTAATAGCCCTCAGTCTTGTACCTTGTCAGGAGACGCAGGTTCCATCAAAGCCATTCAGAAAGATCTAGTTGAACGTTTTGGTGGAAGGAATGTTTTCCTTCATGTTTTAAATGTACCAGCTGCATATCACAGCCACATGATGGATCCAGTACTACAGGAATTGGCAGGGAGTCTATTAGGATTAAAGAAGTGGAAGCCAGAAATTGATCTAATTTCTACTGTAACAGGGAAGGTGGCTTCAGAAGATGATATTGTGTCAGGCAACTACTGGGCCAGACAAGTTCGTGATCCTGTTTCATTTGCTCAGGCCATTATGTCTTCTGTGAGAGAGAAGCCAAATGTTGTGTTCATTGAAATTGGTCCCCACAGAGCATTGCAGAGATATATCACGGAAACGTTAGGAAAGGAAACTAAAGTTTTTTCTTCCTTGCAAGCTGACAGAGAGTATGAGGCACTTCTTACACTCGTAAAAGGCCTGTTTGAACTTGGGTTCAATCCAGATTGGTCACATCTCTATGATGGATATCAAAGTGTACCAGCAAGCTATCCCAGGTACCAGTTTGAACATATGAAGCTGAACTCCCACATAAACATGTTGCAACAACCAATTCAAAAAGCTGCAAACTTAAACCACCCTTTTATTCACAGCGTTAACCATAATAATACAGAAGTGAAGTGTTCTGTGTCTCAGGCACAAACACCATACCTATATGAGCACAAGCACAGTGGTGTTGCTCTAATCCCTGGTGCCTTTTTTGTTGAACTTGCACTGGCATCTGTGATGACTTGTTCAAGGCCAAAAAATCCCTTCAGTTTGAGTCAGATAAGCCTGAAGTTTACAGCACCGTGCATTTTAAGTGAGAGCCCCCATGATTTGAAGGTAAATGTGGAATTACACAACACAGTGAAAGAATTCAGAATACTGTCTTCATCAGGCGCAATTTATGCAACAGGACAAGTCACAAGGAATCCAGAGACCCCTGTTCAAGAAAAGAGCATTTCCTATACAGATGTTTTTCAACGCTGTCAATCATTTGTGAGCAGAGATGAGATTTATGAAACATTGTCCTCTTTTGGATTTCAGTATGGTTCAATATTTAAGCAGTTAAATGATGTATTTTACTGTAAAGAACTGAAAGAAGCTGTAACCATCCTCAGGGTTAACAAAGAAACTACAGACGGAATGCATGATTATTTTATCCATCCAGTGCTCTTGGACTGTTTTCTACAAATGACAGTGGTGATAATTCAGAAAACTTCCATGAATTATATTGGATTACCTTCTGGCATAAGCAGCCTTGTAATCGTTAGACCTTTGGAAGAGGAAATGATGATATATCTGAAAATGAGCAATTCTACAGAGAACTACATAGATTTTTGTGGATGCTTTACAGATAAACATGGCTCTGTTTTGGCAGAGGTGAAACACATCAGAATCACTTTTATGAAGAAAACTTCCCAAAATGAGACTGATTCTTTGTATGAAAATAAGTGGAAGGAAGTAACTAATTCCCAAATAATCCAGAACTTGCCAAAAACATTCAAAGTGGCAGTGTTTGCTGACAAGATGGGAATATCTCAGCAACTCAAAAAATTCTTACATAAAGATTCTAGGTTTTTGGTCTACGAAGACTGGGAGAAATTGTTGGAAATCAGAAGCTTGAAATTGCCTGCACAGGAAAAAATTAAACTGGAACTGCAGGATTACAATGATGTTTTGTTTATGTGGGGAATCCACCGATTAAATGAAGGAAATCCAGACTCCCTAGTTGCAGATTTGTCAAAATGCTGTGAAGCTCTTCGGCAAGTTATTATTGTTTTGAGAAAGAAGAACATTCATTGTTCCATCAAGATAATCACATATAGGACTACAGAGAGGTCTGTAGACCACATTAATCCTGGCTTTGCTTTGTATGGCATGGTGCGAAGCTGTATGATTGAAGTTTCCGAAATCACATTTCAGATGATTGACATCAGCTCAACAAGCACAATGGACATCTCAGCCTTAGCAGACGTTTTACTAGAATATGAAGCACAGAAATATCCTGAAGTTTGGATTAACCAGGGAAGAGTTTACACTTCTGAAATCAGACAGAGTCATGTTCATGATATGGCAAACGATCCCCCTTTCCAGTCTCTAAAAAACTCTGAGTGCTTCACTCTTTACACTTCTGATCCATATGAAGCAAGGGACTTATCTGCTGAGCTGGCTGATAACACTAATATTCCTCTGGATGATCACAGTGTTGAAATTCAGATTGAGAAAATAAGTCTGCATTCTGAAGACTACTTTCCTGTTAGTGTCTCTAGCTGTAACTTTGGAAATTCATTATACTGGAATTCGCAGACAGTTGACAAGCATCAGCTCTTAGCTCTCGACTGTAGCGGGAAAGTAGTTGCAACTGGCAGCAAAGTGAAAAAAGTCAAAGTGGGAGACCACATTGTTTCATGTTATCCTGTTACTGCATCTTCCAGAATCAGGATCCCAGAGGTGGTATGCTTGAACACTCAGAACTTCCCATGCTTTGAAACTGTGCCATGTGTGTCCTTCTTTAGAATAGCATGGGAAATTTTGCATCGGACATTGCCAGAAATGAAGCAGAAGGGCTCTTTAGGCATTATTTCTATTGAACCAGAGTCAGTTTTGTGCAAAGTGCTTAATCTGTCAGCTCAGGAAGCAGGATGGAAAACCATATGTACAAGACCTGGCAGTAACATCAATCAATGCAATGCCCTTGTTTTCCTGCCTCCAGTAAAAAAACTGCCTACAGATATTTTAGCTCATCTTTCACGCCTCCAGCATGTCATTATGGTGAGTGGCAACCTACCCTCTGAAAGTCTGAGATCTCTCACTGGAAGTGGTCATGAGAACTTCCAAGTTCATGTTCTCATACTGGCCAGCATTTTCCAGAAGGCATTTCTGAAACAATCTCAGAAACTTTTCATCAGGTGGATGAAATCAAAGCAAATGAAGCAATTTAAGAGCTTACCCTGTTCAGTTTTTCAACAGGCAAACAATTGTGAGACTGTGGATTCTGCATTATCATCATATTTTACAAGCAAGTCTATCTACCTCACTGTGCTGAAAAGTGATGTGCCTAATAGTTTTATTTCAGACATACCTGTGTATGACACCAAGGAGAAAATATTTAAGCACAATGCAGTTTACATTGTCATAGGGGGACTTACTGGGCTTGGGTTTGAAACAGTTAGATTTATTGCTGAAAATGGAGGAGGATGCATTGTGATACTTTCGCGAAGAAACCCAAGTGCTGAGAAGCAGGAAGAAATAAGGGTTTTGCAGCATCAGAGTAAAGGGAGCAGAATAATCAGCCTGCAGTGCAATGTCATCTTCAGGTCCGATGTCGAGAAAGCTGTCAGGGCAATCAGCAGCATCTTTCCCAAGTGCCCAATCAAAGGGGTGTTCCACGGTGCTGTAGTTTTACATGATGGATCCGTTGAAGCCTTGACTGTGTCTGACTTTGAGGAAGTTTTCAGTCCTAAGGTGGCAGGAGCCATGAATCTTCACCATGCTACCCAAGGGCAGGATCTGGACTATTTTGTGTGTTATTCATCAGTTGCTTCATTTCTTGGAAATTCAATGCAAGCAAACTACGCTGCGGCCAATTCCTTCCTGGACCTTTTCTGCCATTATAGGAGAAACTGTGGACTTGCAGCACAGTCCATTAACTGGGGTGCCTTGAATCTTGGACTACTGCAAAATCGAAATGAAATTCAAAATTTGTTAGAATCCAAGGGTATAGCAATCTTGCAAGTGAATGATTTTCATGAGTATCTTAAAAGATGTTTAATTCTGAACAATCCTCAGCAAGCTGTTGTAAGGCTGAACTTCAAAACTTTGTATGGTAATTCTATTGCTCAAAATCCAGCATTCAGAAGTCGCATGTATTCAGTCCTTAAAGAAGTACTCTACAAGAATGCTGAGCTTTCAGAACAAATTATGCGCGACAATTTGCCTCCAGAAAAATCTGAAGATTATATCATGTCATTGTTGAATCAACTCACTGGTGCAGATCCAAGTGACATCACTGTGGATACATCGCTGTTATCCCTTGGCATGGATTCCATGTTAGCCATGACTCTACGTAATCATATTTTCCAGGAACAACAAGTAGATATACCACTTGTGAAACTGCTTGATCCTAATACTACAGTTCTCTCATTAGCACTGCTTTTGGAAGAAAGATCTGAAGAAAACAAAAAATCTGGGATAGAACACCATGTGAAACAGAATACTGAAGGAGAAAGCTGGAGTACTTTTTTGTAACTTTAATTTGATTGTTCCACTCTGATTTTTAAAACTCTACAATTAATCACATTCAACAATGGTATACATTAGTATATCTAGATACCCCAAATAGTTGTGTTTGAATTCTTTATTTGTCAAAACTATTTTTTCACTTTAATGGAAAACTGTGTTTTTTTAAATCTGGTGACAACTTGGATTTTCATAATTTTGTGGTCCTAAAGATGTTAAGTGTGGTGGGTTTAGTGTTTGTAACTCTACCTGTTTCTGGGTGATTCCGCACGAATGGTTTTCCCTGCTTCAACTTCTAAATGACCTCGATTTTTTCTTTTGTTTCCACACGTGGGAAGGCAATCCTAGCAGCAGATTGGAAGTCACTTCACGTTTTGTCCATTTTTTTCCATCCTGCTTTCCCCCGACTTATTTGTCCATGCGCAGCAGATTAGGGATTTTAATAATGCGGAATTCTTTATCCGATGTTCTCCCCACCCTTGCTCTTTTCTCTCACCCTTCGAATCAACTTAATTTGATTGGCCAATCATGTTTTCTAAGCTACACCCACTACCCTTTCTCTTCCCCCTTTTTAAAAAAAAAAATGTAAAAAAACGTTGCAACGTTTCTACAAATCTATGCAGAAACATATCCTGTGTCACATGACAACAGCTGACCAATAATGGGTCCATTTTACAACACACCAAATTTGTTACTTGTTGCTCGCTGACAGCTGACAGCTTCTGAGGTAGAATGAAAGTGTGATGGAGGGACTTCAGTGTTCAACTAGTGGTCTAGGCATTTCATGGAGGGAGAAAGAGACCGTCCTCAACACAACACCTATCACTAAACCACACCGCTCACGAAGAAAGCAGGAAAGATAGACGTGGGGTCATTGGTAACCATTTTCCCTCCAAATGTCAATAGCCAATACTCTTCCACAATATCGGCGGGAAGTGCTCTGGCCTATCCAATATGTTTATTTGATGCAACGTTTATGTGCAGCAACGTTTTTTGTGAGAAATTTTTTCTAATGTGTTGGTTTGATGCAACGTTTATGTGTAGCAACGATTTTTTGTGAGAAATTTTTTTCTAATGTGTTGGTTTGATGCAAAGTTTATGTGTAGCAACGTTTTTTGGGGGGGGGAATTTTTTTTTAAAAAATGAAGATGTGCATCATTCGACACTTCCCCCGGAAAAAGCAATGAGGAATCGATTTTTATCCTGTCAAAAATTCCGCATGATGGACTTTGAGCCGATGAAATGTGTGAAACAAAAGCCTAATGTGGAATCGGGGAGAAGTGGATTCGTAGGACTCCACCGCGGCATGACTGCTCAGAAAGTCCGATCAAAATTGATCATGCGGAATCCCCCTCTAAGTAGCTTATTTTCAGTGTTGCAAGATTGCTTTTTGTTTTATACTGGAAGCATTTTAGCTTATATATATATATTACATTACATTATCTAAAAATAAAACTTCAATGTAGAGTGTACAGGCCTGTCTTTTGGGCTGTCCAAGCCCCAAAGGTATTATGCACTGCTGTTATTACTGCATACCTAAACCAGAAAAGTTTAACAACATTCCCTTATCTAGACAACTGGCTTGTAATCGCAGATTCCAAGGATATTATACAGTGTTTACACTTACTCCTCCTTACAGCATCTACACAATTGCTGAGTCTTTTGATCAACTGGGAGAAGTTGAAATTAAATGTACAGGAGCAGTGATGGATTCCATCAATATCTGCTTGAAATTAAAAGATGCGCACCACAAACTTATATCCTTTATCAATGTATTACCCTGGAAAGTACTGCAGGTAGTTATAGACAGTGGGCCAAGCTACAAGTGATGCCAGATGTGTTTTTTAATGTTTTGGGGACGCAATGTTACCTGGGAACTGTAGTTGAAAACCACGTTGTCCCTAGCATGGGGAGGCAGGGGAGGGGAAGAGCTTTTCAAAGACAGTTTTCAAAGAGAACCATACAGGATCAATGGGGGAGAGGAATTTTGCAATTGTTTTCTTGCAGTCTCAACAAAGAGATGAACTACCAGCTCTGTATTCCTCTCTCCATCGAGATTGCAAGAAAACAATTTTAAAGTTCCTCTTCCCTGGCAATGCTGTGCAGCTCTGTCTTTGAAAACTGTCTTTGAAAAGCTCTTCACCTCCTCTGCCTCCTTGCGCTAGGGACTGTGCCCAGGTAACACAGTGTCCCCAACACATTAAAAACATGTGTCTGGCATCACTTGTAACTTGGACCAATATTATCACCCTGTATTATCTCAACAAGTGGGGGGAAACACATGCCTTCAGTTATGCAAAGTAGCAATATAGATATGGGACTGGTTTATTCAAAAGGTTGTAACAATCCAAGCCATTGACACTGCAAGAGCAAAGAATGTATTAGTAGACCATTGAATAGGATACTAACAGGGGAACACAAGAGAGTCCTCTCTAACATTACCTCATTCTAATTTGAGAATTATGGGATTACCGTACCTCTATTTACTATGGAACTAAATAAGAAATGCAATATGTTTTGTTCCAAGGGAAGAGATCACAAACAACCCTAAATAATTAGCGGATACATTTCAAATCAGTTGGTCAAGGGTACTGTTTTATATTGAAAAAGATTCTGTGAAGAAAATCAGCCATAAAGTCCAAATGAGGCTGTCACGTACCAAAGTACAAAGGCCTGCTAAAGTATGAAGCAGAAGTTGGTCCCCAATTCCCAGTTTCTTATTCACAGTTCCTAGTTCCTTATTTTTTAAAAATTATTTTTATTTTTGCATTTGTACCCCACTCTCCCCGCACACAGGCTAAGAGCAGCGGACAACAGACACATTAAAATCCATTATATAAAAATTACATTAAAACATACATTACATAAAATCATACAAATCATACAAATCAGTGCAAGAGACAACAACTTTTCCTGCGGTCCCTATGCTGAAGCCCTGTCAGATAAATCCCATAAATCCCATGGGATGGGTGATGGTATACTTGTTGGGGGGTTGGCAGACAGTCGGGAGGAGGGGGGCTGGATTCTGCCCTCAACAAGAGACCAGCTAAAGACAGCTAAACAAGGAGCCCCCACTCAATTTGCAAATCCAAACACAAATATTGAGAAAAATTGAAAAGCTCTGTACCCCAAAATAAGGTTTGAAGGAGCACATACCATACACCTCCATGTTCAGGGGACTCTGCGCACCAAGTGAATGCTAGGTCCTGCTGAAAAGCCCAGTTCTTGTGTTGCTTTAAAGTTGGGTGCCCCCAGGACAAATACACAGGTAGAAAGGGGGGAAGCTGCACCCCAAAACAATCTTTGGATCATCCCAAATCACACAGCCCCCACACTCCAGAGACTGTCAGCAACAAGAAGGCATGTGCCACTGCCAATCCAAAGACTGGTTCTAGAGCAAAGAACTCCTATTTGGGCTGCCTTCCAGAAGCTTGTATTGGCAAGAGATGTGAATAAGGGGCTATCATACACCCCCACAGCCAGGGACTCTGCCCTCCAGGTGGACCTATGATAAAGGAGAGCCCAAATGACCTCAGAACACCACTGCAGGGCAAGGAAGAGCTTCTGCCTTCCCCCCAAGCCATTTTGCCATGTCAAAATAGCAGGGGGGGAGTATTTCCCTGTTTTTACTGCTCCACGTGTACAGAATACTCCATGTGGAGCAGCAAAAACAGAGACCCCCTTCCCACTCGCTATTTTGGAAAATGGCTTGAGGAGGGAAGCAGGAACCCTTCCTCCCCACACGAAGGTATTCTGATGCTGTTTGGGCTCACCTTTATTTTTTAACAACCATTCTGCACTGGCGCTGTGTGGCTGCATGGAACTCGACCCAACTCTTTAAAAACCTGCATGTTTCGTTTGACCAGTAGTAAGGTCTGCAGAAGAGCTGAGAAGGAGGAAGTCACTACTGCCTCCTGGAGACAGTGTTTGCCTGTGTGGCAGAACGGGGCCTTTCACTGGTAGACCCTGTTCTGCCTACCCCTCCCTTTCTGCCTCTGGCCAGGCACCTGAAGGGGCTGTCTCCCTTCCCTGTCTCCGGGTATTCGCTGCCACCACTGTCCCTGTATGGGGTCCTGGTTAGGCGGGACAGCCTTCTAACCGCCTTCCTCTGCTAGTGGGCCCAAGCAGTTGGGGACTATGTGGAACAGAAGAGCTTTCCTCCATCTTCAATTCCAAAACTCATTTATTGAACTGCTAACTATACACAGGTAAATAAACAGTGAACAGAAGGACTAATAAAACCTAAACAGAAACCCCTACTCTATCTCCCTCATGCCCTAATTAGATGTTGTGTAGGGCAGGCCCAATCCTTTGATACCTGGGGTTACACTAGATCTACCTCTCCCCTCAGAGCCATCTCTCCCTCCACTCTCCAGCCACCAACTGTCAACTTCCAACTCCCACTGACTCGCTCTCCCTCCAATCACATTCCACTCCAGAACTCGCCCCTCCCCTCTGCAGCCTATAGAAAGGTAACTCCGGGAACCACAAACATGTTTCTCCACAGCCTGCAAGAAACTACAACACCACTTTTTGGAAGAGGTCCTTGTGGGATGGGACAAGCACAAGGTCTGTGTCTGCAGGAGTATTTCCATAAGGATGGAGAGGGGGGAAGAGATATCATTATCCTGATTTCTTTTAACCTGTAGGCTATCCTTGTACCACTTGGTACCAGAATGAAAAATAAAACCAATCCAAGTGTGTTTGTGCTGAACTATACTCTCTACAATGCCCTGCTTGGCCCTCAAGACTAACACCTTAATGAAGAAGAGTGGGGGGGGGGGACAGAGAAAAAGAAGGGGACACTTCCAACTGCCAACTACCATGAGAGGAAGAGCTCACCTGGCTCCTCCTTACACCTCCTCCAGTGACTGTGCTAGTCAATGTACCTCATGCTCCACCTTGTATCTTTTTCTCATCAATTTCCTTTTAAGAAACAACCTAATTCTTTATTAAGCACCATATCCCCACCGGCACAAAAACTTATTTTGCGCTGCAGTTTTTTTGACACTGCACAAAATGTATGTAGCTGCGCATTAGAATCTAAAGCAGTTATGACTTCTGTCTGGCACAACTGACAAGCAAGGCAAAAAGTGGAACTTTCAAATAATTGCTCTGCCCTCCCCCCAAAACAACATACACTTTAGTAAAGGAACAGCACCCAATTCCCACAGAGTAATCTGCCTCTAGAGGGCCTTAGCAAGGTTCAAACCAAGAGGAGAAATTTACTTAGGTAAATCTGGAGGGTGTTTGTAAGCAAGAGCATTATTACAAAAGAGATACTGAAACTTAAATGTAGTAGATTATATTTATGCAAATATATATATCCCACCCAATTTTTATTATGACTTTATGTATAGGGTGTCTGTCTTATAAAACTTACAGAAACAACAGCATCATTAGATCAAGACTAACAGTGCAATCCTAAATAGAGGGTGTAATCTAGTGAAATCAATGGGCTTAGACTGGAGTAACTCTTCTTAGGATCGCACTGTAAGCTGCCTGCAGGTCTTCTCAGCTCTCCTTGAGAAAAGCACAGGATCCTGGTCTCAGAGCTGGAGCCTACTATTGTATCACCAGGCATGGTCTCACAGATCACTTTATCAGTGCAGTTGGAGTGTGTGGAGTGTGTTTAATGTATCTGTGCACATTTAAAGAAATACCACATTTAGGAGGGGAGGAATGTCCCCCCCCCCACTCCTGTGCCTGAAGAATGGACATTTGAAGTGCAAATAGCTCTTTGGTGCCATCTAGAGAGAGGATGCAAAATAACAAGATTCAAGTCCAGTGGCACCTTGAAGACCTGCAAGATTTTCAGGGTTATGTTTTTTGAGGATCAAAGCTACTTCAACAGGCATCTGACGAAAGGAGGTTCGACTCTTGAAAGCTTATACTTGGAAAATTGCTCCAGTCCAGGTTCCTGAGAAAAGCCCAGACCCAGAGCGTCCTTCACAAGGTGAAATTTGTGGGCCTCATAGTAAATGCTCTTGAGGAGCACTTGTGCTGCTGCTGCCGCCTTGATGTCACCATGTATTCCATGGTGGTGTCCCTGCCTATACACTCCATTAGTTGCCTCTTGATGGCAACAGTGCTGTTGTCCACATGTGCCTAATTGAGACCTTCAGAGTGGAGCAAAGCTTTGTAGTCACTAGCTCGGCAATCTTCCATCTGACCATGCTTGATGTCAGTCCTTTCACCCTTACCCAGAAGGAAATCAGGTTGCCACCAGTGTGCATTCAGTGAGAGATACACATGCTGTAACTGAGGGTAGGTCCAGGTATCTGATGTGAAGCGCACACTTCTCCCAGCAGCGTGGGAGAACTGTGCCTGCACATACTCCTTGGCAGCCCAGTAAAGGGAAGGCACCACAAGTACAAGTGTAACCCCTATCAGGTAATTGGTTTAGCCCAGTAGGGAGGAGTCAGTAGCTAGAGCCAGGCAGCTGAGGAAGGAGCTGGTTGCTGGGGAGCTGAATAATAATTCATATGCTCTTATCACCTTGAATAAGGTAATCAAATGTTCTGTGAACAATATGACTTAAAGTGGTGTTTGTGTATTGTGTTTGGATGGTGTTGCTGGGATTATATTGTTTTTGCAGGGCTGTAATTCCCCAAGAAGAGGACAGAAGCCTGGGCTACAGTTGCTTCGAATTGGAAGGAGAGTGAAAAAAGACTCTATCACTTAGTGGAATGAGACAAACTGAACTGTTTACCTTGCCAAGACATTGTTGGTTTAAAGTTTCTGTATGGTTTGTTACGAGTTTAGTTAAAGAAAAAAAATACTTGTATTGTATTGTTAAAAGGTTTTTAAAAGATTTTTTTCTTAAGTTTGTGTGAAAGTTTGCTTCCTAAGCCCCATAGACCCCATAAAAGGAGAAGCTACACAAGCAAGGGACATGTACCAAGGAGACCTCTTGGAGCAGCCTGCAGAAGCTCTTAGGAGCTCTGCAGGTAGCGATTAAATCCCCTTCTGCAAACATATTCCCTTTTGACAGGCTGACACATAGCGAAGGAAGAGTGTTCGCACCAATCAGATGATCCAGATACCTCCTCAGCTCAGTAGCCATTTGCCAGAGGAAACTCCTATTGAAAAGCTATAGCGTCTCCCAAGCAGGGGCTAGGGTTGGTATCCTGGGAAAGTGGGGGAACAATTCCCTATGGAGAAGCTGTTTATTTTAGTTAGTTAGTTTTAGTCTGCCATTCTCCTCAACTGGGGACCCAAACCAGCAAGCTGAAGGGACAGTAGGACAGCACCAAGAGAACCACGACATTCACAGGAAGTGTTCTTGTCATCCCTTCAGTACTTTGCTAGGGAAATGAACTCCTGTGGGACACAGGGGTTTGAACCCCACCAACATGGAGGCTGGAAATAAGGCAAAGCTGATCTCTTCATTAGCCACAAACAGGAGGTGAAGGCAAGGGTACAATCTACACAATGTTCTGCAGAGGAAGGCATTCCCATTGGGGGCTTCCCTGTGCAGCATTTAGTGTGAGACCTCCCCTGCCATGGGCCAAATAATGTTCCCCAGGGGAAACAGCTGAAGCCCCTCCTCTCCATGTCACACAGTCCCTGTCCAAATTGGGCTCCTGCCATACTTTTGAATGGAGCTCACAGAAACAAGTGTGATTGCCAGTCTCTGTGGTGGTTACATAGTGCAATACACTAGGCTTAGCAGGCTCCTGTTGCCACTTCTGCATGGGCTAACCAGGATGCAACTTTGGAAGGAATCTCAAGAATAGCTGTTATTTTGTACTATCAGACCCAATCACTGGGGAAGGTCCACTCGTGATGCCTGGCTGCCTCAGTTATTTTACAGAGGATTTTTCCATCTGGCCAACCCACTGCTGGATTTAGGAGGATTACTGCTTACTGCTACCTGCTAACACATAGTTGGAGGCTTACGTGTGTGTGCTGTGCATTGAACTTGTATCTCCAGTGGAATAAGTAGAGAATCCAGGTTGGTGTTGTATTCTGAGGTGGAGTATCTTAAGGTTTCTGAAAAGAGCAGTCTGTGAAATATCCTGTAAGGTTTGTTCTCCTTGGCTGTTTGTCGAAAAGAAAAAAAGGAGCATATTGCACACAGTTACTGTAATTATTTGCTCTTTGCTTTTAACTTTACCTTTGCTTTTGGACCTTCAATTCAGCTCCTCAAGTTACCTTAAACTCTTACCTCAGGAAGGCTCTAGTCACACAACACTCTTATTTCCACTCACACAGAGCTCTACATTATTCCCTTTTGTGTTTGCGTGACCTATATATTGCTACCTCCCTGACTCCCTCAAAAAGTTTTTGCTGCCACCAAAGGCTTTTGCCTTAGACTTCCTTAGTTTTAACTGGTAATATAGGAAGGTTTGTTATAGATGGTACTTTGACAGAACGGTCAGCTCATGAGGGTTGTTGTGAAGTAAAAAAGATTTTTTTCTTTAAAAAAAGTAGAATTTATGAGTACTTAAGCGTGATGGCTGCAGAGTTTTGATAAATGTATTGGTTTCAGAATAGTTCTTAAGCTTGGTGGTTTTACAAATAATTATTTCTTAAAGGTACTAGCAGACTAAACTCTCTTCTCCTCCACACCTAGATAGAATAATCTCTCTCCACACCTGGATACAATAATACATAGACTGCACCACATGCACACACAGTTTGCCTAACAGACAGAATTAGGCTGTCAGGCTTCCACAGTTTGCCTGATTCAACTAGAATACTTTATTTGAGAAATATACAGACAACTCAGGCTTCACCACTATCTGCCCCCCACGCACACCCCAGTGACCTCTGCTCCATGCCCAGATAGCAAAACACCATCAAGATCCCTAGCCAAACTGGCCTGGGGGAAATTGCTTTGTAATCCAAAAGTGGCGTTTGGCATTACCTTGGAAATATATTTACATCCATGCCATGACAAGTTCCAACTGCCCAATGTCACACATTAAACTACAGGATATTTTTTTCCTGCCCACAAGCTTCTCCTGGTCCAGGTGACAGGGGCTGAGCTGCTATCCCAAGAAAAGGTGGACCAAGTTTGTTCCAGATCCATTCTGGGAGCCGGGCAAAATGGTTAGCTGCTAGGCTAATAAAGTGATAGTGTGAGGCCTTCGTTCCTCAACAACACTGGGCCAGTCACACTTGACCT
Source organism: Eublepharis macularius (assembly GCF_028583425.1). Classification (NCBI taxonomy): domain Eukaryota; kingdom Metazoa; phylum Chordata; class Lepidosauria; order Squamata; family Eublepharidae; genus Eublepharis; species Eublepharis macularius. Next base: position 71,052,978 of record NC_072800.1, on the reverse strand, counting down.
AGTCTATCTCACAAGATTCTTGCGAGGAGGCATCCCTCCCTGAGCCCCAAGGAGGAATGTAACTTTTTTCTTTTCTTTTTGTTATGGAGACAAGCAGCACAAGGAACCTCAAAGTGCAGCCTGTGAAACTGCCCTTTTGGTAGCATGGCGTTCAAAGGCTAATATACACCGTGGCGTGGGGAGGAGGAGGATTGGGGCAAAATACTTGAGCCTGCGACGATTTATTTAGCCCGCTTGAAAGAAAACCATTCAGTGTCGAAAGTCTCATAGCGAACGTATACCGTGTAGCTTCTATTTGGCTATATGAAATTTGCTCTAATTCGATGTAATAACACCTTTTTTTAAAAAAAAAAGAATCTTTGGCCCCTCGGGACGTGAGAGGCCCCCGCGCCTCCCGAGGCTGCGCATTCGCGTAAAGCCCCTCGCCCCAGCGGCGAAGTCACTTTCGGTTTCGGTATTCGGCGGCTGTTATTGTGACTCCGCTCAACTGTAGCACCGGCCGGCTCAACAGCAAGGAAGGAGCCCTGAAAGAAGCTGCGTCGCCTCCCCAGACAGGGGACAGAAGGGCGATGGCCGGCGGTCCTTGGCAAACAGACTGCGTGGAGCGGCCCCTGTCCCGCGCGCTGCGCGGCCTGGGCGGCTTGGTGGGCGCCCACCCGTGGCCCTTCCTGCTGCTTCCCGTGGCGCTCTCGGCCGCGCTGGGCTCCGGCTTCCACCTGCTGCCCAGCCGCGAGTCCAACGACATCGAGGCGCAGTTCACGCCCCGCTGGGGGCAGGCCAAGATCGAGCGCAGCATGGTCCGGGAGCGCTTCCGGACGCGCGACGCCGAGCGCTTCTCGGCGCAGAGGCTGACCACCGAGGGCACCTTCGCCTCCTTCGTGGCTGTGGCCGCCGCCCCTAATCACACGCTGCTCACCCGGGCGGCCTTCGCCGAGCTGCTGGTGCTCGACGCGGCCGTGCGGGGCTTCAGCGCCGGTGGGCGCGGCTATGCCGAGGTCTGCGCGCTCCAGAACGGCTCCTGCAGCAGCCCCAACCCGCTGCTGAGCGCCGTCGGCGGCGACCCGGCGCGGATCGAGGCGCTGTTGCCCGGCCTCACCTTCCCGCTCTGGCAAGGGCGCGTCCTCCTGGGCTTCTTTTTGGGAGGCGTCTCGGTGGGGCCAGGAGCGGCAGACAACCGGAGCCGCCCCCTCCAGGCCGCCGAAGCTCTGCGCCTCGTCTATTACTTGCAAGAAGATGCCCCTGCGCCGCGAGAGGCCAGCTTGCTGTGGCTGAAGTCCTTCCAGGAGCGCATCCCCGACCTGCTGGACTCCTTGGGCCTCGCCTCGGTGCGGGTAAGCGGGAGATACCCAGGGCAGAGCTCTGTGCAGTGCCCGTGGTGCTTTTCTGGTACCCATGCACCAGGGGTACCTGTGGTTGATTCTGGATCCCTCGGTCCATGTGGACCAGGCAAAACCGTTAAGATGTGCTGCTCATCTTACAGGGAACACCACAGGTAATCACAGCGTACAGAATATTCCCCTCCTAGTGTCCGTAATAATTTTAAAATTATTTTTCATTAAAACGTTTTTACCTTGCTGTTCCTCCTGGTTCAAGACTGCTTACAGTAGTAGATTTCACTTCTGGAATTGATTTGCCTGTTACATTGATTTCACTGTGACCGTTAATATAGCTTTGTTGAACTAGACACTTTCCTTCAAAGAAAGATACAGAATTTCTTAAAGCAGCATAGGGGGGAAATTTCCCAAGAAAAAAAATGGACCATTACAAACTGAAAAGGTGATGAGAGATGTTTTCATAAGGACAGACTCCTCCTTTGGTGGCAGTGATTACTCACCCGCTGCTTACAGTCACTTCTTTGGACTGTCCATCATGCTATCATCCATCTCCTATTTACCATCCATCCTAAAGCAATTTGATGTAAACGTACCTGGGTGATGTGATTTGGGGAGTGTGTGTGCATTTTCAGGCATGTTTCTAGGCAGGTATGAAGATTTCAGGTTTTTACAGGTTGCCCTGTAAGCACTAAAGTTTCATGAACATATCTTAGATCCAAAAAATCCAATCCAAAAAATGCCTGTATCCAAAATATATAGTCATTGTAATAGGGCATAGTCCCTATTGGATCCCAGTACTAGATGATTTAGTTTGTTTTTTAATCCAACTATATAATTAATTTTAATTTAGCTTAATTTAATTTATTGAAGTTCTAACCCATCCTTCCCACGAGCAGGCTCAGGGCAGGTAACAACTTTATTAAAATATAGTAACAATAAATATAAAATTAATAAGTACTAAATACAAAATGCAATTTAAAACCATAAACCATCCAACAGCAGCAAGGCAGTAAAACCTCTTCAACAACTGGGAAGGGTGGGACAGGCAGGTTATAGATGTATCAGATAAATAACAGACCAAGGCCACAGCAGAGAGGCTGACTAGGTAGCCGCTCAGACCTCAACTACTACCATAGGCCTGGTGAAACCTCTCTGTCTTACAGGCCTGGCAAAACTAGTAAAAGCCACAAGACCCTGGTCTCAACAGAGAAAGAGTTCCACCCGGCCAGGGCCAGGGCCAAAAAGGCCCTGGCCCTAGTTGAGGCTAGCTGTATAATGAGGGAAACCCCAGGAACCTCACATCTGACAATAAATATATCAAACAACTTTAATCACAGATATCCATCTCATTCTATAAGAATACAAATTCAGTTCATACAAAAATACAAATTCAATTCATGTGATATTATTCAATTCATACAATATTGCCTAGATCCCACACTATATATGAATACAGCTAAAGTCCATACAATAGGACTAGGCTCGAGACCCGTGTAAGTCCAGTGTATAAATATCAATAAGTAGCTAATGCGCCAATCGCGAGTCCCAAGTAGCTGTAATTCCTGTGTAGATTTCAAAGCGACTGATGCCACGCTACATATGCAGGAGCCCCGATCGGGACTCCCAACGAATGGTGCGTAAATTTCAAAGCGGCTGAATCCGCGCTGAAGGTGCCAGAGCCCCCTCTGGGTCTCCCGGCAGATGGCAACAATTGGTGCATAAGTTTCAAAGCGGCTGAATCCGCGCTGAAGGTGCCAGAGCCCCCTCTGGGTCTCCCGGCAGATGGCAACGAGCCCGCCAGCTACAAATGCTCGTTTCGGAAACCCTTCTTCTTGGCCACCTTATAATCATAACAGTCAAAAGCTCAGTTTTCCGGTGGGTCAGTCTGTGCCGACACTTTCACTCTGTAATCAACGCTAATTACAAGCCCTGGCCCTAGTTGAGGCTAGGCAAACATTCTTGGGGCCAGGAACCACCCGAAGATGTTGATTGGTGGAGTGAAGAGCTCTCCAGGGAGCATATGGCAAGAGGCAATTATGTAGGTCCCAGTCCCTTTAGGGCTTTGAACGTCATAGTCAATACCTTAAACTTGACCTGGAACTCAACTGGGAGCCAGTGCAGCTGGCACAAAACAGGTCTACCATGTGTCCTGACCAGAGTCCCGGCAAGAATGCATGCTGCTACATTTTGGTCCAGCTGTAATGTCCAGATCGACCCCAAGGGTAGCCCTGCGTAGAGCGAATTACAGTAGTCCAATCTGGAGATGACCGTTGCTTGGATCACTGTTGCCAGGTGGCTAGTTGAGAGGTAAGGAACAAGCTGCCTGATCTGCTGAAGATAATAGAATGCAGACCTGGCAACTGCCATGACCTGGGCCTCCACTGACAGGGAAGCATCCAAGACCACGCCCAGGCTCCTCACCGTCAGCATAGATGCCAACAACACCCCATCCAGATACAGGACCTCCGTCTTCACAGGATTCAGCTTCAATCGACTCTGCTTTAACCACCCAGTCACAGACTCCAAAGCCCTGGCCAGGATATCTAGCATGGCATCTGGTTGACCATCTAACAGTATAGGGTGTCATACTGATGACACTATAAACCAAAGCTCCGAGCCAACTGGCTGAGGGGGCACGTATAAATGTTAAATAACATCAGGGAGAGTATCGCCCCCTGGGGGACACTGCATACCAATGGGTAGTGTGGTGATGTCTGCTTCCCGAATGCCACCCTCTGTCCCTGATCGTGGGGTCACATCACATTGTTCAAAGGTGGGGGCCTATTATGCTTATGTTCTAGATATTTTATTGTATGTGTATGCACTTTTAAAGAACAAGAACATCTTTTAGAGTTTACTGAAGAAGACTTTAGTTGACGTGTGTTTGGTCTCTCTGGGAACCAAACTCAAGATAATCTAAACTATGGTATTCCCCATTACTATGTATGGATGTGAAAGTTGGATGGGCAAGAAAGCTGACAGGAAGAAAATTGATTCATTTGAAATGTGGTGCTGGAGGAGAGTTCTGCAGATACCATGGATGGCCCAAAAGACAAGTGGGTACTAGATCAATAAAGACTGAATTGTCCCTAGAAGCTAAAATGACAAAACTGAGGCTATTGTTGGTCACAACATGAGAAGAAAGATTCTCTGGAAAGTCAGAGAAAAGTGGAAGGCAGTAGGAAAAGAGGAAGGCCTAAAATGAGATGGCTTGACTCAATGAAAGAAGCCACGTCCTCCAATTGGCAGGATCTGAGCAAGCTTGTTAATGATAGGACATTTTGGAGGTCTCTCATTCATAGGATCGTCATAGTTCAGAGGCAGCTTGACGGCACATAACACGCACAAACAATCGTATGTATTTTTTATTTTCTCCTCTGATGCCACTGTTTGGGGGAAAACTTGGCAAGAGAATTTTATATTATGCCAGTCTTTTCAGTAGAAGGAAACTGGTTGTCCTAACATTATTTTTAATTGTATGGGGAGGGGGAGCACAAAATAGATCAGGTAGTATCTGCTGACTGTATACTGTATGTTTTTTTAAGTTTACTTGCAGCTTAACAGAGATGAAATAAGATGAAATAACAGGATATCCTCTTTTTTTCCCCTGGCAGGTATCATATTTTACTTCACTATCCAGGCAGGAAGAGCTTGAAAAAAATTTCAAGACAGTGATCCCTTTGTTTTCCATCACATATACTTTAACAATATTCTTTTCGATTATGTCATGTTCAAGGTAATCATGCGGGGGGGGTGGGGGGGGGTCATTCATTTTTACGGTTTTCAGCTTGTGATTTTGTTCTGATTGTTCACATTAAGCCAGAATGGCATTTCTGTTAATCAAAATCAATATATGCAAGGTACCTAACTGTATCAGAAAAAATGTAGGACTGTCTCCTGTTCCTCCTCATGCTTTGGGGCTGTAGAGGACCAGACCAGCAAGCCCAGTTCCCTCAGGGTTTTACTATATCATCATGTATATTTGTTATCTCTTGTCAATTGGTTATAGTCAACACAGTTTTATATAGAAGGAATGCTAAGGGATAAAGGATGTTGTATGCTTAGTACTTTTCTAATGTTTCTTTTTAAAGTATTACTCTCTGTTTGTTTGGATGGGGGATGTGAATCGGAGCGCATACCAGTAAACTCTGTAATGTGTTTTACAGGCTAGACTGCGTACGGACAAAAGTGTGGGCTGCAGCATTCGGGGTGCTGTCATCGGGCTTGGCCATACTCAGCAGCTTTGGATTATTGCTGTATTGTGGGGTACCTTTTGTCATCACAGCTGCAAATGCTCCATTTCTCATACTTGGTAAGCTTGAGCAAAGCGGGTTGTTTTTTCAAAGACTCTGCATTGGTATGTCTAAGCAGGCAGCAAAGAGAATTTCCATTCATCTCCTTAATTATGATCAGAATATTAGGCGCTTTTTCCCTTCTCAATGTCAGTTCTCCAAAAATGAGGGTTTTTTTCGTAACTCCCTTTGTTTTTTATGTTATCATCTTGCCTTCTGCAGAAGTCAATAGCTGGCTGAAGTATGCACACTCTAAAGTACAAAGAGTACATATTTATGTTTTTTTACCATACACACCTACAATAGAGGATGTATCTGTGCCTGGTTTCTGCTTTTTATATAAAATCAAAGTGGAATGGCAAAAAAATGTATGCTGACACAGCACATATGTATTTCTTGTGTGTGCAAGTGAAAATCTTTTAGAAATTGAATCTAGGCCTTAAATCTATGGGAACATTTCCACAAGGAGATGGATTTCTGCCTCTATAACACAACTTCCTTACCTTCCCTACAGCCCAAAATGCTTCTCGGAATGCTCTTCTGATCCAAAGAGCATTTGCAATGGCAGCATTTTGGGCTACAGCAGAAGGGAGATGAGAAAGTCATGCTCCATGGGTGGAAGTCCTTCTGCTGGATCCAAGCCAAGTAGTCCCAAAGTTCTGTGGATCTTCATATTTAAGCCAAAGTTATAAAGAAATATTCTCAGTAATGGTTGAACTCTACAGCATGTTGCTTATTGTCCAGAGTAGATTACAGTGGAACTCTAAGCTTCCAGCTCTTGTCTTCCTTCTGTTGAAGTTGAATATGATGGAGTATAGAACTCCAGCCAAAATCAAGAGCCTGTTTGCTCATGATTGATTCTTGTTGGGGCCAGTTAAAGGATTGTACTTGGTTTGACTTCCTGAACCTTTAAGGACTTCTAAAAATGATGACTAAATGTTTGTGACAAATATGATTGATAATATGAACAGGTGAGGAACTAGGTTTTTTTAAAATATATAAGTAAAGAGAAATGTTGCACCCAAAGCCAACTAAAATAGGGCCAATCCATAATTCATAATAAAATTTATGAGAGCTTTCCTATATCATATAGGATAGAGAGTCAACCTTTTTCAAAATGCATTGGCAGAGTCTATCCGAGTAAGGTAAATTCCAGTATCTCCCATATAGAACTGCTGAGTGGACAGCGTTCAGACATGCAAGTATAAATGCTCTGCAGTAGTGAGGAACTGTTAGGTGTTTAATGTAGGCTGGAATGGTTGGAAGTGGAAGGATGCCAAAGAACTGGGTGGAGCATACTCTCCGAGCTCGTATAACTGAGCTAGGGTAATCTAGATTTTTTATGTGTTTCTTGATAATGGTTAGTAAAGATTCGCTTTTCCCAAGTCTCAGTATATCATCCCTTGGTAGGCCGAGACTAGATCGTTACTTGTCTTCTTCTTGCATCCAGTGAGAGTAGAATTGGTCTTGATTTTGCTCGTAAAGCAGACCTTCCTTCTTAGTGGAGAAAAGGACCTTTGGCCTATATTTCAATGTATGTAACCATGCTTTGGCTTTGATAGAGCCCTGGCCCAATTCTAATCTTAAGGCTATCCCAGCTATCCATTTTGGGGTTCCCGTAATACATCTCAGAAAATGGCAAAGTGGGTGATCTAGGTTCTCATGCACTCAGAGAATCTATATTGAAACCTGTTATGACCTGTACTTTCTTCGGGGTAGATTTTTCTTTTAATCTTCCCCTTACACCCTCTGGGTAGTTTGCTGCCACCAGGAATATATTATTCCAAAATATTTTATTCAAATTTCCCCTTTGGTAACGTGTTTAAGCGTCAGGCTCCTTCGTGGTTCTGTGTGGCCCTGAGGATATGAATGGGATATAGCAATGACAGCTACACTGGGATATAACAAAACAAAATAAATGTTTATTTTTCAAGAAGCGTATTGGTTTCATAAAAGTAGTTCTTAGTTCTTAAAGTTACTTCCTATAAACTCATTCACACCGATCTCTTCTAAGGCTTCACACACAGTTAGCCTCCTTCACTAGACTCAATAGTTCTTTCACAAATACTTCGAATATTGGCAGCACACAGCTAGCCTCTCTTTCTCTGACTCTCATTCACAGGAATATTAAACCTGCTCAGGCAGCACACAGCTGGCCTCTCTTTCCCTGACTGAGTGTCCTTTCACAAACATGCTCAGTTCAGGTTCCACACAGGTTATATTTCTGTCATAAATACTTCAGTATACTCAGGCAGCACACAGCTAGCCTGCTTTCTTCTGACTGAAACTTTTCTCTCTCCTCTGTCAGTCTAAACTGCATTCACTCCGCCCACACTCTCAGTCATCAACCAATCATATCACTCACTCATCCCTCTCTCACCCCCTCTCTTCACCTAGCTCAAACCAAGCATTTAAAGACACATGCACCCATTTACTTGAAATCATTACAAAACCCCATAAAGGAGCTATTCTGGGAGCAGCTGAAAGGAGGGGCTGACTCCCATGTAGCTTCAATGCGCTGTCTCTTTCAACCCAGATTTTAAAGGAATCCTTACTTACAGTTGGAGCCAGTAAATAGCCCAGATTTTAAAGGAATCCTTACTTACAGTTGGAGCCAGTAAATAAGACATGGTTCAACCAGAAGCTAGGTACATCTTTATTGCTCTAGATTTATTCATAGACTAGCGGTGAATTCATGATGACTTTTGCATCCTTGCTTGAGGGAGTAAGTTACAGAACAAAGAGGGGAAGAGGGCAATGAACAAACACTCTAACAGGAAGATCTACAATAAACTTCTCAAATGTCCCACTGTCCTAATACTGGAGGGGGAAGTACAATTCCCATGAGTATCAATTGTTAAAGGGACAGCACATATTTCTGACTACACAGATACAAAGGCTTTCTAAGCTGTGGTTGTGGTATGATTTTCATATCGAACACATGCAGCCCTCCAAGATATATTTGCTTCCCTTAGAGAAGAAGACGCGTTCAATTGCTGACACAGAAGATTTTATTCTATTTATTGCAAGTTTGAAATGGAATTGCCAGTTGAGATGAGAATCAAAGAACACAACTTGTTCTAATTGAACACCATCCATTTTCTAGACCAGTGGGGTAATTCTCTTGGATTTAGAAAAGACCATAACCTTTTATTTTGAATAGTTAATCTTAAGTTCTTCATATTTACAGAGTTACTGTTATTGTGTTGATTCTTGTTGTGAAGGTAGACCAGAACTACTGCTTTTCTTTTTTTCTTGTTTTTGATAATTTGCTGTACTAAATAAATACATTTCTTGGATAAGGTAAAGTTGTGTTAGTTCTCACTCAAGTGCCAGCTGCCTTGGTCACCTACCAGAAATTTGTGTATGCACAGAGGCTAACCAGCTCTCCCTAGTGGCTGGTAAAGGAAAAGGCTGTTTTCCAAGTCGGGGTGGGGGCACACTACCAAAGTAACCCAGGATCAGAGGGAGGAAAGGACACACACACACACACACACACACACACACCGACCAATCCATAACAGTAATCAACGTACCTTTTTCTTCTCTTCAGGGATTGGTGTTGATGACATGTTCATCATGGTGTCCCGCTGGCAACAGACTAAAGTCAAGGACACAGTTGTGGATCGGATGGCTAACACCTACGCAGAGGCCGCTGTGTCTGTTACCATCACAACTCTTACCGATGTTTTAGCCTTCTACATTGGCATTGCAACAGCCTTCCCATCCATTCAGTCATTTTGCATCTACACAGGAACAGCCTTTATCTTCTGCTACATATACAACTTGACATTCTTTGGGGCAGCTCTTGCTCTAAACGGTAGAAGAGAAGAAAGCAACAGACATTGGCTCACATTCATGAAAGTGCCAAGAGAAGCTGAAGAGTCTTGTGGCTCTTCATACAACATGTGCTGTGTTGGAGGGTCTTACAATGATCTCACTGGGGCAGAGTTTGACCATCCTATGAATGAATTCTTTAGAAATTATTTTGGCCCTTTTCTTATGCACCCCTGGACCAAGGTGTCTGTGGTAGTCCTATATCTTGGGTACCTAAGTAGCAGCATTTATGGGTGCACTCAGGTTAAGGAAGGAATAGATCTTCGGAATCTAGCCAGTGATCATTCTTATGTCATTCAGTATTACGACTGGACAGATGAGTATTTTAAAGAATATGGTCCAAGAGTTATGGTGGTGGTTACTGAAAGCGTAGAATATTGGGATTCATCTGTACGTGCAGATCTTGAGGGTTGCATGGAGTTGCTAGAAAACTCAGTGTATGTGGACAAGCATTTATCAGAGTCATGGCTGAGAATTTATGAAGGAATTGCTGCCAGGATGTCTGTAAATATAGATGACCCTAACACTTTTATTGGCAATTTACCTGCCCTGTTTAGCATAAATCCTGAGTCCCAGCTGGATCTTCAAATATCAGCTACGCGTTTTTTCATACAGACGGTCAATGTTATTACTGCAGTCGATGACAGAAATCTTTTAGAACAACTGAGAGGCCTTGCAGCAGACTGTAAGATTCCACTAATAGTTTATCATCCAGCTTTTATATATTTTGATCAATTCCTAGTGATAGCTCAGAACACTATTCAAAATGTTCTGATTGCTGCTGGAGCCATGTTACTTATTTCCTTGCTCCTCATTCCCAATCCTGTGTGCTCATTGTGGGTAACTTTCACTATTGCGTCTGTTATTATTGGTGTGACTGGCTTCATGGCCTATTGGAATGTCAATCTTGACTCCATATCTATGATCATTCTTGTTATTTGCATAGGGTTTTCAGTAGACTTTTCCGCTCATATTTCTTATGCCTTTGTTAGCAGCAAGCAGCAGAGCGTGAATGACAAGGCAGTGGATGCTCTGTACCGTCTTGGTTACCCCATCGTCCAGGGAGCTGTTTCCACCATTGTGGGAGTAGCGGTGCTCTCTGTGGCAGCCACGTACATTTTCAGAACATTTTTTAAGATTATGTTCTTGGTTATTTTCTTTGGAGCTATTCACGGTCTCATTTTTATTCCTGTGTTTTTAACCTTCTTTGGTGTGTGCCGTAGATTGCCTGACCAAGAAGATCCTGGGGTCCTGTAAAGACTTGCGTGTACATTATGCTACTTCTTAACCAAAGGAATATGCTATCCTACCTCCAGTCCTCTTGCCATCATGGCTTAGTTTGATTGAAATGTAGTTGTGCTCTGGAATATGGAATTTTTGCATATCCTAGAAGCCTGAAAACTAAGTGCATTCTTGCTTCTTAAGACCTATTCTATGCATTTGTTCAACTAACATGGTGTGTGGTATAGATTGTTCAAGTCAGAACACTTTTGATATTATTGCTGTGTGTTTAAATCTTTGGAGAAACACTAACCTGTTGTAGCAATAGAAGTATTTTTATCACCTGGGAGGTTTTTTTTCCAAATTACAAAGCAGACTGTATTGAATCTCAGTAAATCCATAAACCAGATTTTTCCTCATCCATCCCAGTTTTAAGATTGGGTGGCACAGCCATGAGATGAGGCATAATCGCAGCCAAAACTTAACCTCACCTAAGAAAACTTGAGTTTATGCTGGCATTTCAAGGGTCTCACTCCAGCATTGCAGAGAGATGCATTTATACAAATGCTTAGATTGGAAGTCAGAAAGATGGACATCTGGTCAGTCCTGCAGATTTTGTCGTCTACCTCATTGGGTTATAACTGTATCACTGTTATTATTTCTGACATTCTTTATTCAGCAGGTGTAATCATATACATGCCCTGACTTGGATAGCCCACATGAGCCTGTTATCATATCTCAGAAGCTAATTAGGGTCAGCATTGGTCAGTCATTGGATGGGAGACCTCCAATGAAGACCAGGGTTGGAAAGGCAATCAATGGCAAACCACCTCTGTTAGTCTGTTGCCATTGAAAATCCCACCAGGGATTGCTGTAACTCAGATATATCTTGAGGGTACTCTCTACCACCGATCATATACATAGTCCTATTGAATTCTGTGGGGAAATTCGTAAAATGGTGCTGCAAGATTCATGGCTGTGTAATTTAGAAATAATAATTTACAAATAATTTAATTTATAATGTTACTATGATGTAGTCTACAGATAATATTTTGAAGTGTTTTTGAGTGTTTCTACTTTTTAACTTGAAAATGCCTGTAAATATGGGAAGGGGCTGCCAGAGTTCTGGGTTTTGTTAATGAAAACTAAGAATAATCAGTGTCTCACCCCATTGTTCATAAAATTATACAGGGCTGCATTTTCTGGAAAACAAGAATAGTCAATATTAAAGTCTAATGGCTGCATGACTTTTTCAAGTGCCTTTCTATTCCCTTTCCCTCTCCTTTAAGTTCAACTTCCCTTCTCCTTTCTTGCTAATTTCTGGTTTTAAGCTCTCCAAACATACCCAAGTTTTCCCATTTTCCTTTTTGTCATTTTGAATAGTTCTGAGGCTTTGCTTTTCACTGATAGCTGCTAAGTTAAATGTGCAAGAAAATAAAGAGGTATCAGTCTTGGCTTTGAAACAGTAAAGGTAATAGTCCTTTTTTGTTACTTGGACAGACTTTATTTTCTTTAGATCCTTATGCCCTGCTTTTCTCCCCAATGGGGACATTGGCATACAAAATTGTGTTCCCTCCCTTTGTTTCATCCTCACAACAACCCTGTGAGGTAGGTCATACTATGAGTGGTGCATGGTCACCCAGTGCGCTTCCATGGCAGGGCAGTGGTTCAGACCCGAGTCTCCCTGATCCTAAACTGACCACTGCACTACTCTGGCCCTTTGTGCAGCCATGAAAAAGAATGTTTGGGGAAAAGTTGCTTTGTCTTTGTTTTTTTTAATATAGAAATTTAATTAAAATAGCATCAACCTATATCAGTAGAGAGATCACTACATTATAACCTATGTGAATTCTCTAGAATTATTTCCCTTACATTGATGTAGCATGGAAGTATGGTGCCTTACCACATAAATATCTGGCACAAAATGGGAAACTATGAGCCAAAACACACGTTAAGAAAAACCTAGGTTCAGCACGTGTTCTCTTACCTCAAGGTTTGCTGGGATCTGTAGGCGTCCTGGAAGCTTAAAGTTTAGCATTTACAGAGCAGCAAAAAGGGAAAGGGAAATACAGGCGCCTGTATTTTAAGCTTTAAGCTTCCAGGACGCCTTTAAGCTTCCAGGACGCTTAGAGATCCTTTAAGCTTCCAGGACTTTAAGCTTCCAGGACCCCTACAGATCTTTAAGCTTCCAGGACGCCTACTTTAAGCTTCCAGGACTCCTACAGATCCCGGCAAACCTTGAGGTAAGAGAACACGTGCTGAACCTAGGTTTTTCTTAACGTGTGTTTTGGCTCTATGAGGTAAAACAAAGGGCAGTGCTTTAAGGCAATAGATATTGGCAGCCAACTTCCTCCTAGATCTGTCTGCAGCCTTTGATACAGTAAACCATGCCATCCTGTTGAGGCATCTAGAGACAGAAGTGGGCATCAGAGGATGTGCCTTGGACTGGTTTAAATTGTTTGTCATGAGACGGACTCAAAGGGTTGCTGTTGGAGATCAGAATGGAGGGAGCTATCTTGCAGGGTTCCCTAGGGCACAATCTTATCTACCATGTTATTCATCCTTTATGTAAAGCCTTTAGGAGAACTCATTTGCAGCTATGGAGTTGGATGTCATCAATATGCAGATGACACCCAACTCTATATCTCACTATCCAGGTTCCTTCAGGATGCAGTAGAAATCTTGGATCGCTGCCTAACAGCTGTAGTGAAATGGCTAAAAACAAATGAATTGAAATTGAATCCAGACAAAAGTTGGGAAGGCAGAGTTCTTGAAGGACATTGTATGCCTCACTTTCGATGGAGTTCGTCTGATCCTAGCAGACATAGTTAAGAGCCTAGGGGTTATATTGGATCCAGTGCTACTACTAGAAAAACAAGTCAGCTACAAAAACCACCTTTCACAACTTCATTCTAGCCTGGAAGATGGCTTCTTACCTTGACACGGCCAACTTGGCCACCTGGATCCATGCTATGGTAACATCGAGACTTGACTTTCGTAACGCACTATACGTTGGTCTTCCATCCAAATTAACTAGGAGACTTCAATTGGTGAAAAACGCTGCAGCGCAACTGCTATCAGGAGCAAGCAGGAGCATGAACATCACTCCCATCCTGCAGTCAATCCATTGGCTACCTATCAGCTTCCATGCTCAGTTCAGGGTATTGGTTATCACATACAAAGCTCTTCATGGCCTTGGCCTGGCATACCTACGGGACCGCCTCCCTCCTTATGTTCCTCCATGGCAGCTTCATTCATCTGAATAGGGTCTGCAGGTGCCACCCTGCACATGGGTGAAATCAACAGCAGCCTGTACACCGGCTTTCTCTGTGGTGGTCCCTACCCTGTGGAATAGCCTGCCTGAGGAGGTCAGGAGAACCACCCCCTTCTCCTAGCTTTCTGCAAACAATGCAAAACTGAATTATTCAAAAATACTTTTGTATTGTAGGGAGGGGTTCTCAAATACTTAGCTAATGATCATAGACACCACCACCATGTTGTCTTAAGTACTACCTGTTGTCTTAAATATGTGCTCCTATGAGCTACTTGTGCTTCGTGTGGTCTAATGTTAGCCCTAGAATTGCCTGTTCTGTTTCAGCATTTCAATTTTGTAATGGATTCTTACTAATGCTATGTCTTTGTAAAATGGTGTTTATTTACCCTTTGCCATTGTTTATAGAAATGTTCTTGAAATTGACTGTACTAATCTCACACTGCAATCCGCTTTGAGTCTCAGTGAGAAGGCGGACTATAAATGACATAAATAAAAATAAATGAAATGTCTTTAAAGCATCTAAAAGGAAGGTTTGACTTACACAGCCTAGCCTCCTGCTTTTTAGGGTGCATCAGACATACGTTTAGTTGTTTCCAGGTTCAGAATAAACACAATATATTCCCCAGCCAATAAGCACTCAGTGGCTTAGTTAAAACCTTTATTTAAAATCAGTCTAATAGTTCTTGACTAAGTAAGCAATGATCGTCAAACTAGAGGTTGCCCTTGTATACGCCATAACAATTCAGAACAGATAAGCAAACATGGCATTATTAATTTACCTAAATTGACTTATAGTGTGTGCTTACATATAAAGGATTACACCCTTACTATATCACCTGATTCTTACCAGTCAAAGCGGGACAGTCCTCTGAGCATGTAGTGATATTTTCCAACTAAATACCAATAGACAATTTTGAACTGTTTCTACTGGGCCTAGGACCCGCTATTCCTAATGTAGTTTTAACAGTGAACAATAGATCTGATTCACTCCAATGGGTTATCACTGAGAAAGTGAGTGGGGGAAAGCAATTCTAAAAACCAAAGTAAATGCTGGCTTGCTAATATCAGTCGAGCAGAAGTGAACTTAGGTGGTGATGGTCCCACACTGCATGCATGATCGACATTAACTCCACCACATTACTGTGCTGAAAGTTTAATATAGGTATATGGTATGAGTATGACAACTTAGATAGTATTAAAATCAATACCAGAATTGTCATTAATTTTGGATCAAGCCAGCTGGACAACAGAAGCAAGCACTCTTCTGCCTTGCTGCAGCTGTAATGGCTAGGTGAAAAGGAGGGAAAAGCACAGAGCCACAGGCTAGCTCACACAAGAATACCACTTGTTTTCTGGTAAATAAATGAGTGAATTCTCATTGAAAATTATTGTATAAGAAATTACGGGAGGAGATATGGAAACTGTCCTATGAAAATGCTCATTCATACAGGTAAATTTATTATGCAATCCTATAATTGTCAAGGACTTGTTCTGAGTCCAAAAGTGATCCTGGGAGTGATCTACAGACATCTGGCTCTGCTTTTCTGAGAGAAGGGGAGAATACATGAAGATTTCGGGATTCCTCCATGCTCTCTTGACTTCATCCTTGCAAATCAATATGTCTGCATTCCTACACGTGGACTGCTTGGATTCTTGTTTTGGAATGAGCTTCATATACATGTTAGAATTACACAATTAATTTAAGGTATGCTGGTGACCTAGTAATACACCCAAGTCTAGGGGACTCCAGTTAATGGACTTTCCAGAAAAGTCAGCATTTCTCCTGTAGTGGCAAAAGAGATCTAAGAAGGAACTGGCAGCCACATAATTGGCTGCCCTGCATTTCCAAGAAATAACAAAACAGACAATTAGCACACAAAATGGCCAAACTTCTGTCCTAGGGTAGCACAGTGAAGATTGATGGCTCCTGCTACGTTTGGATTTAAAACTTCCTGAAAGTGAGACATGGTCAGTGTGTCAAGATACCCATCATGTAAAACCACTGTGGAAAAATTAGACTGGACAGTTTGGGAAGGTTTTATTGATTGACTTGATAGCCTTCTCAAGCTCGGAACTCGAAATAACATTACATTGCAAGCTGACTATTCTGCAGCGTTGACTTTGAAGATTATTTATTTCCTTCTGCATCTCAGCATTTGGGTTTCTCTGTGAAAGTACTACAATGTGAACCCCTTCTATTTCAAGCTACGAATTTTACTGTTTCAAAGCCAGCTTGTGACTATGTAAACTAAATAGCCTCCTGTTTGAATCATTGTTACACCTGATGTCTTACTGCCCTCCAAATCATTTTAAAGTTCCTGACTGGGACACTTTTGCAGTTGAAACAGGATGTAGCAATATCTGAATTTTCAAACTTTCCTGATTTAGGAAAGGTTTAGGCAGAATCCTCCCACCCTTTACTGGAAACTCAAGATCTCTGCAAAAGGCGGGCATACCCACTACAGCAAGATATTCACCACCACCATCCCATTCTGGTGAATGAGGCAGTCTCCCGTTCTGGATCCGTATACCTTACCACTAGATATGTCTACCTCCCATTGGAGTGTCTGAATTAAGAGGCCTCTTCTCCTCTCTCTCCTCTGGTAAGCCCCCTTGTGAGGACCTGATATCTCCTGAGTCCTTTCCTGACTGGTGGGCGCCCATCTTAGCTTGGTTGTTTATGCAGATCAATCAAACTGGTGGTTTTCCCCTCAGGGTGAAAACTGAGCATTGTATTTAGAGGGTTGCAAATTGGCTCCCTGTATCTATTGACCAGTTAAATTGCTGGACCCAGACTCCAAGTTGTACAGCAAATTTTTGCTGCGCAAGCTGGAGGACTGGGAGATCTCCAGTAATATCATTCATCCTGAACAAGCAGAATGACATAACACCTACAGAACTGCTAAAGACGGCGCTACTTGGAACAGCGTACATATTACGCCGATATCTGGTTGATACTTAGGTCTCCGATGGAAACTCGTATCAGCTTAGCAAGGCCAATCAACAATAACATGTGACCTCTGCTTATTGTTGAGTGTGTTTCAGATAATTCGAATAATAATAAAACATTTGATTTATATACCGCACTTCAGGACAACTTAACACCCACTCAGAGCAGTTTACAAAGTATGTTATTATCCTCACAACAATCACCCTGTGAGTTGAGTGGGGCTGAGACAGGTCCAAGAAGCTGTGACTGACCCAAGGTCACCCAGCTGCCTTCATGAAGAGGAGTGGGGAATTAAACCTGGTTCTCCAGATTAGAGTCCTGCTGCTCTTAATCACTAAACCAAACTGGCTCTCTAATCTGTATTTAAACAATATCATTAAAAGTCTGTCAGGGCCTGAGTATTTTCCACCATCCTCGGGGAGTCAGAAACTATTGATTTTTCCATATGCAGATGACATGGTGTTGGTGTAGGGTTGCCAGGGACTTCAAAGGCCCAAGCGGGGGTGCAGGGGATGGGGGGGATGTAGGGGTACTTATTTCCCATGCTCCCTCATCACACCCCATGGCTCTTCCATTTTCCAGCATGACAGAAGTGCCATGGCGGATAACTTTCAGGGTGTTCCCTTGCCCGGTGTCAATATAGGAGATTTAATCTTTAAGATGGATGATGCATTGGACAGAAGTACAATACTCTGGTTTATATTTCCTCCTTGGTTCAAGTTGTTCAAAAAGGGTTATGGTAGAGCCATTTATTTGACCAAAATCACCTTTCCTAGTCTTAGAATAGCTTTAACTTTTCTGCAGTTCCAAACCATCCCCAGAGCCATTCTAGATAGTTATTATACACAAATACCAAGTCTGTTTATGCATTTGTAGAACTTCAGTCCCAGAATACCTTCCACAATATATTTTGTGCTAGCCTCTGTATATAGATTCCAGGGAAAAATTCCTTGCAGTAATCTTAAAAGGCATTGATACTTCTCCTGTGGTGGAGACATTAAATTTCTTTCTTTCTGATTTAGATCCTTATGTCTCTACAGTAGCTCAGTTTACCCTGGCAGCTAAGAATATTTGAGATTGAGCTGTGCTTAATGGCTGAGACCCCTTCACCTATGTATAACAAAGATGCTATGTTTTAATATACTTTTATGAGCTTTTAGCATTACAGTTTTGATGTTCTTTGTTCATGTTTTACTTGTACATCTTATTTGCTCAACTTGACATTGCCTTGGGGTGCATGCAATAAACATTTGTATGAATTTTTCTGTTACCATCCACAAACTTGGCCACTACACTGCTTGCTCCAAATTCACTACTTGCTCCCAACTCAAAATCAAAATTAAATAGCACGGGTCACAATATCTATCCTTGTGGAACCCAATTGTTCACTTTCCTCTACTGCAAGAACTTTCCATTTATTCCTACTCTCTACTTCCTGTCATTTAACCAATTTTTAATCCATTAGAGGACCCATCCTTTTGGTATCTCCTAGCACTTAACAATTTCTTAACAATGTACCAGGAATATTCATTTTGTTTTCTACATTTTTATACAACGATAACAATACTGGAAGGTGGTGCTTCGCTGCTATGAATCTCCACTGCTGATTATCCTTTTTTGTCTAGTTTGTAGGAACCAGGGTGAGATAATTGTTAGTGTGTATCAGAACTCTTCCCTCCGATAATAATGGGAGTTGGTGATACCTTGCTGCCATCTACTGGGTGTTGGAAGAAGAGGCAGGTGAACAAACCTCATTTGGTCAACAGTCAAGCATTAGGGTAAATGGGGAGCCCCCCTTCCCCAATCTTGGATTTTTAAAAAAAACACTCTTAGATAAGGAGTGGGTGGGGGTGGACCAATTACTGAGATCACTGGCAAGTTCTCCAAAAGGAGCAGCTGGCCAAAGAATCACTTTCACTGTTCATAGATAATATGCAACCATCAAGCCTTGCAATAGAGTCATGTTCATTCATTCATTCATTCAATTTATAACCCATTTTTCTCCCCAATGAGGACCCAAACCTGTCTATATCATTGTCCTCTTCTCCAGTTTATCTTCACAGCAACCTTGTGGGGTAGGTTAGGCGGAGAGTATGTGATTGGTCCAAGGTCACCCAGCCAGCATCCATGGCAAAATGGAGATTGCAATCTTCCCTCCTTTTTCCAGAACTGCAAGGACAGGATGATTAGTTAATTCTTTCAGAGAGAGAGATCTTTTAACTAAGTTGTAAATGTTTTGTTTCCCTCCCCCCCTGTAGTTTTGGTAAATGTTTATTTAAAATCCATGCCTGCCCGTAAGAAGCTAAACTGTAAAACTAGGTTTGCAGTCTAGCAGTCGTAGAGAATTGTTGTTTCGGAAACAAAATACGACCAGTTGATTTTTGTTTAAAAGTGTTTTCTTCTGTTTAAAAAATCCAGTTGCAAATGCTAGGTGATGTTATCTACCTCCATGCCAAGACAAGCTCCAAATGCCCATTTTCACACGTTAAAAGACAGGATATTTTTCTCCTGCCCTCATGCTTCTTCTGGTCCAAGGTGACAGGGGCTGAGCTGGTATCCCAAGAATAGGTGGACCAAGCCTCTTCCACACCCAGTCTGCGAGCAGGTCCAAGTGGTTAGCCATTTCTCAACAACACTGGGCCAGTCACACTTAACCTAATCTACCTCACAAGATTGTTGTGAGGATGCATGGCTCCCTGCGCCCCAAGAAGGAATATAACAAATAATAAAGCCGTTCTCTTTTATTTATGGAAACAAGCACCACAAAGAACTTTAAAGAGCAGTGGATGAATCTGCCATTTTGGTAGCATGGCTTTCAAAGGCTAATATAAACCATGGCGTGGGTAGGATGAGTGAGGTAAAATACTAGAAACTATGACGATTTATTTAGCCCTCTTGACAGAAAACCGTTCAGTGTAGAAAGAAGTCTCATAGCGTGTATATAGACTGTGTTTCTGCTAACTGGCTGTATGACACTTGCGTCAATTCTTAAAGAAATTTTTTTTATGAATCTTTGGCCCCTGGTAACCTAAGAGGCCCCCGCGCTTCCGTAAGCTGCGCACTCGCCTGAAGCTAACCGCCCCTCATTCCCGGCAGCGAAGTCGCTTTCGGTTTCGGTATTCGGCGGCTGTGATTGTGACGCCGCTCAACTGCAGCACCGGCCGGCTCAACGGCGAGGAAGGCGCGCTGAGAGAAGCAGCGTCGCCTCCCCAGATAGGGAACAGAAGGGCGATGGCCGGCGGTCCTTGGCAAACAGACTGCGTGGAGCGGCCCCTGTCCCGCGCGCTGCGCGGCCTGGGCGGCTTAGTGGGCGCCCACCCGTGGCCCTTCCTGCTGCTTCCCGTGGCGCTCTCGGCCGCGCTGGGCTCCGGCTTCCACCTGCTGCCCAGCCGCGAGTCCAACGACATCGAGGCGCAGTTCACGCCCGGCGGGGGGCTCGCCAAGAGCGAGCGGCGCCTGGTGCAGGAGCGCTTCCCGACGCGCGACGCCGAGCGCTTCTCGGCGCAGAGGCTGACCACCGAGGGCACCTTCGCCTCCTTCGTGGCGGTGGCCGCCGAGCCCAGCCACACGCTGCTCACCCGGGCGGCCTTCGCCGAGCTGCTGGCGCTCGACGCGGCCGTGCGGGGCTTCAGCGCCGGTGGGCGCGGCTATGCCGAGGTCTGCGCGCTCCAGAACGGCTCCTGCAGCAGCCCCAACCCGCTGCTGAGCGCCGTCGGCGGCGACCCGGCGCGGATCGAGGCGCTGCTGCCCGGCCTCACCTTCCCGCTCTGGCAAGGGCGCGTCCTCCTGGGCTTCTTTTTGGGAGGCGTCTCGGTGGGGCCAGGAGCGGCAGACAACCGGAGCCGCCCCCTCCAGGCCGCCGAAGCTCTGCGCCTCGTCTATTACTTGCAAGAAGATGCCCCTGCGCCGCGAGAGGCCAGCTTGCTGTGGCTGAAGTCCTTCCAGGAGCGCATCCCCGACCTGCTGGACTCCTTGGGTCTCGCCTCGGTGCGGGTAAGCAGGAGATACCCAGGGCAGAGCTCTGTGCAGCGCTTGCGACTTGCCCCGTTCCTGTAACGGAACCCGTGGTGCCTTTCTGGGACCCAAGATGCACCGGGGGTACCGATGGTTGTCCCTTTAAGGATGTGTGGAAATGGCCGGTATCTGCTAATGGTATCCTGTATGTTTTTTTAAAAAAGTTTACTTGCACCGAACAGAGATGAAATAACAGGAAAGGATATCCTCTTTTTTTCCCCTGGCAGGTGTCATATTTTACTTCGCTATCCAGGCAGGAGGAGTTTGAAAAAAATTCCAAGACAGTGATCCCTTTATTTTCCATCACATATACTTTAACAATATTCTTTTCGATTATGTCATGTTCAAGGTAATCATTGGGGAAGGGGTTTGTTCATTTTTATGGTTTTCAGCTTGTGATTTTCTTCTCATTGTTCTCATTAAACCAGAATGGCGTTTTATAAAGCAAAATCAATGTGTGCGAGATATCGAACTGTATCAGAAAAAATGTTGGAACTGGCATACAGTCCTCATTTTGTGGAAAGCAAACAATAAGCTTATAATGGAATAGTTTTAGCCATGAGCATTAAAATTCATAGGTATGTACTCTGATCTAACAAGGATTTTTTTTAGTTCATGGTAGTACTTAATGACTCCAGTAGATGCAGGTTATGCCATCTGTGCATCAAGAATCATATCATGCCTATTCATGTAAAGTTACATGAAGTAATGAGGAGGAGGAGATGTGTCTGACATTGAAAGGAGAAGTTGCCTTTGAAACCAGCCCTTACTTACCAGAATCTGCCAAGCTTCACTCTACACCTGACCACATGTATTTTCAGAGAAACAAAACCCAGATATGAAAGGTACCTGTCTCTCTCCATCTCAAGAAGTGGCTGAATAGGATAGATTCTCTGGCCAACATTAGAGGAAATGTTGCAGATGTTTGAGCAGGGTGTGAGGATGAGCCTGGATTTCCTACTGCACTGTGAGGGAATAGGCAGGGTTTGCTTGATGGAAAATAGTTTATTGCTGATCCTTACCAGGGCAATTAATACTGTTCAGGAAAGCACAAAGACCATATTCTAGGCTAAGAAAACACATGCAGCACCCAACAAAGCAAGCCAAAGTCCCAAGAGGAACACTACATGGAGGTGAAGTCCGAGAATGCAGCGTATAAACGTTTTAAATAAATAGAATAAATATGTCATGATCTGACATGCAAGGACCCACATTGCAGGGTGAAATCTGTGTGTAGCTTCAGGCAGTGTTTTCACTTGGCTCAGTATATTCATGAGATTTTCTGTTTCCATTTCTAAACTTGTTTTTTATTTTCATTTGTAATTTTATCAGTTGTGAAAAATGTCTTTGAATCGAGGATAAGAGAGGTTTGAAATTAGGATGTGCATTTTGGCCGGTTTTTATATGTATTTCTTTATATGGTAAAAGTGGTAGTATCTGGATGGAATACCAGCCTCATTAGGGAGAGCAGGCAGTGGTGGAACCTGCTCCGCATCACAGCCATGGGTGCCACTGATTTATGGGTGGCATCCATGGCCAGGATCTTTTGCTTCATGCTCCTGGGCTGCTGATCAGCTGTGTGGCAGATAGGGTTTTAAAGGGTCAGGATGTGTCCTGACCCGTTAAATCCTGTGGGACTCTCTCCTGCACTTCCTCATGCTTTTGGGCTGTGGAGGACCAACACTGGGTTAACCAGCAAGCTCCGCCCCCCCCCCCAGCATTTTACTGTATCATTGTGTATTTCTTATATCTTGCCAATTGGTTATAGACAACAGTTTTATACAGAAGGAATACTGAGAGATAAAGCTTCCCTTTTTGGGTAAATATTAAATAAGGATGCTTCTATGTTTCTAAAATTTCTTTTAAAAAAGTACTACTCTCAATTTGTTTGGATGGGGGATGTGAATCGGAGCGCATACCAGTAAACTCTGTAATGTGTTTTACAGGCTAGACTGCGTACGGACAAAAGTGTGGGCTGCAGCATTCGGGGTGCTGTCATCGGGTTTGGCCGTACTCAGCAGCTTTGGATTATTGCTGTATTGTGGGGTACCTTTTGTCATCACAGCTGCAAATGCTCCATTTCTCATTCTTGGTAAGCTTGAGCAAAGGGGGTTGTTTTTCAAAGACTCTGCATTGGTATGTCTAAGCAGGCAGCAAAGAGAATTTCCATTCATCTCCTTAATTATGATCAGAATATTAGGCGCTTACCTGATTCATTTTTTTCCTTCTCAATGTCAGTTCTCCAACAGTGAGTTTTTTTCATAACTCCCTTTGTTTTTTATCTTATCATCTGCTTTCTGCAGAAGTCAATAGCTGGCTGAAGGACGCGTACTCTGAAGTACAAAGAGCATATATTTATATATTTTCTACCACATGCACCTTCAATAGAGGGTGAATCTGCTTTCTGCTTTCTTTGTATAATCAAAGTGGAATGATAAAAAAGAAATGCATACTTCATGCTAACACAGTACATGTATATTTCGTACACGTGTGTGCAAGTGAAAATCCTTTAAAAATTGAATTTAGGCCTTAAATCTATGGGTGCATTTCCACAAGCGGATCGATTTCTGACTGTACAGCACAACTTTCCTTACCACCCCTTACACCTCAAAAGCTTCTTGAAATGCTCTTCTGATCCAAACAGGTGAGAAAGTCATGCTCCATGGGTGGAAGTCCTTCTGCTGGATCCAAGTCAGATAGTCCCAAAGTTCTGTGTATCTTCATGTTTAAGCCAAAGTTATAAAGAAATATTCTCAGTAATGATTGAACTCTACAGCATGTTGCTTATTGTCCAGAGTAGATTACAGTGGAACTCTAAGCTTCCAGCTCTTGTCTTCCTTCTGTTGAAGTTGAATATGATGGAGTATAGAACTCCAGCCAAAATCAAGACCCTGTTTGCTCATTATTGATTCTTGTTGGGGCAAATGAATATACTTCTTCAACAGAGTTTTCTTGCTTAAATACAAATTTTATTTGGCACTCATAACCTGAATATTTGTATGGTTTTTTTCTGGTTTCTATTCAGCAATGACTAGCAAGTTCTGTTACAAGGTTAAAGGTTTGAACTTGGTTTGACTCCCTAAACCTTTAAGGACTTCTAAAAATGATAACTAAATGTTCATCACAAAAATGACTGAAGATATGAACTGGTGGGGTAGGTTTCCCCCCCCCCCCCCCCAGTGTATAAGTAAAGAGAAATTTCTACCCAAAGCAAACTATCAAATTTGGCCACTCCCCCTGTCATGCCTCAGGTGGGGTGAGCCACTTTACACTGCCACCACTCTGGGATTTAGGGTCCCTTGGGAAGGCCCAGAGTACCCTCCCAACCTGTCTGACCTCCTCTGTAGCTTGGCCAATAAACAGGCGTGAGGACCCAGCAGAGTAACAACAAACAGTTTATTTACAAGGAGGTCAGTTAATCAAATAAGCAAGCAAGCAAGCAAACAAGGTGCGTTAGCAAATATAGATGGGTGAAAGTAAAATAACAGAAGGCCCTAGCACGACTGAACTCACTGTCCCTGTGTCTGCCAGGCCTGTCTTCTCACCCTACCTGGATGAGGGCCTCTCCCCCTAGCAGAAACCTCCTCTGGCCTGCTCCCTGGGAGAAAGAACACAGGCTTTTCCCCTCCCAGACTTATATAGCACCAGCCCCCTGTGTTCTGATTGGCCAAAAAGGGCATGAAAATGGCCCAGTGGCTCCTGGGAACTGTAGGCAGGCCTACTCCCACTGCTAACAGGCTTCTGAGGCCTTGTTAGGCCTTCCTGGCACAGCTAGATCATGACACCCCCACAAACTGTATTAATTACAAAGTTCTGCTTTTGTACTGTTCCTATTTCATATACCAGTACATAACATTTAGGTAGTGATTCTGTTGTCCAGGCCAAACGCCTTTTTAATAGGAAAACTGGCCTCTGACTCACCTTTCCATAATCAAGCTGAAGAAGCAGGAAGTGAAGGGGGCAATTGAATTGCCATTTGCTCCCCTTCACACCTTTCTCTGAATGTTTGGAGAATGACA
This sequence comes from Eublepharis macularius, assembly GCF_028583425.1. NCBI lineage: Eukaryota > Metazoa > Chordata > Lepidosauria > Squamata > Eublepharidae > Eublepharis > Eublepharis macularius. Next base: position 71,028,037 of record NC_072800.1, on the reverse strand, counting down.
AGCTTGGGATAAAATTATGGTGTGTTACTGTAGCCTTTTGCCTTTGTCATAGAAACCAGAGACTTGTGAGATGAGGCCTGTGTGATATACATGACCTTAGGGCCACCTGGCCATGGCAGTCTAGGTAAGAGGCTGGTTTCAGAGGAGGGGACTCTCCTGCCTCCTGTAGAGGAATTTTTCTTAATACTCTGCAATTTAATTTGTATTCCCCTATTACCAATGATTTTACACAAAAATCAAGACATCAAAACAGTGATCTCTAAGAGAAATAATGGGTTTGTTTATTTATTTAAATAACCCCATGACAATGCCTCCATTTCAGGAAGACATGTGTAAAGACCAGTAGCACTGGAGGGCTTCATATACTCTTTAGCCTACAGAATAATTGTTAATTGTTTACAGAATAAAAGATCAAAGGTTAGGCTACAGCACTAACATAACGATGTGAATACCTGTCAGAAATGATGGCAGAATGATGCATGTTCCCAGAGAAGATGACATGTGACAGGCTTAAGTTCAGTGACATATGAACTATACAAACATTTGAAAAGCTGGAGCCACGTGTCTGACATTCTCTTGGGAAAAGAATGCAACCAAGGTTAAGTCTTATCTTATTAGAATAAAGAAAACAAACTGTTTACACATTGCTTAGAGTGACCTATCTCACCCAGAGAAAGGATCTTAACACTAGAGCAAGGCCTTTCTTTACTTGTTTATATAGTTCTGTGTGCTGATAGCTAGAATGTATGCTCAGAATAAGATTTTATGAAATGGGGCCTAAAAGTTCCCTAACACCGCCCCCTTAGGAAGAGAAGGTACTGCAGGTGCCACCCTGCACGTGGGCAAAATCAACAGCAGCCCATACACGGGCTTTCTCTGGTGGCCCCTATCCTGTGGAATGATCTGCCTGAGGAAGTCAGAAGAGCCCCCACTCTCCTGGCTTTTCATAAACGATGCAAAACCTGATTATTCAAGAAGGGAGGGCTCAAATGGGAGGGCTATAGTGTAGGGATGGGGTCTCAGATGTTTCACTAATGAGTTAGGGACCATAGACTTGACCACTGTGTTGCCTTACATATCTGCTGCTCTAAATATGTACTCCTATATACTACCTGTGCTTCATGTTGTCTAATGTCAGTCCTAGAATTGATTATGTTCCGTTTCAGCATTTCTTCAACTGTATTCGATTCTTGCTAATGCTATGTCTTGTAAACTTGTAATTAGTTATGCTATGGCATTGTTTTTGGAAATACCTTTGATACTGACTACTACTGACTACTAATCTCACACTGTGTAATTCTCTTTGAGTCACTAAGAAAGGCAGACTATAAATGACAAAAATAAATAAAATAAAATAAAGCCCCATCAGCCGTTTAACTGTGCTGCTCCAGTGAATCCTAAGATGGGCGACAGAGGTTCTGAAATGTCAGGCTTTCATTTTTGCTTTGGATCACCAATCTCAAACAGGAGATGAATAAGGTATACTGTGTTAACTGCTTTTTTTCCCTTTTGAATGGCTGCAAAAACCTTGGTGAAACCCCTATTTTCTTTTACTTGTATGCTCTTTCTCCTTTGATAGTTTGCTGTAGTAAATAAAGATCTTTCTGGGTTAACATAAAGTTGTGTCAGTTCTCACTCACATGCCTGCTGCCTCGTCACCTACTAGAACTTTGTGTATGCTCAGAGGCTAACTGGCTCTCCTGAGCAGCTGGTAAAAGAAAAACCTATTTCTAAGCTGGGATGGGGGCACACTACAAAAGCAACCCCAGATCAGAGGGGGGAAAGGAGACCCCCCCTCCCCGCCCAATCCATAACAGTGATCAACATACCTTTTTCCTCTTTTCAGGGGTCGGTGTTGATGACATGTTCATCATGGTGTCCCGCTGGCAACAGACTAAAGTCAAGGACACAGTTGTGGATCGGATGGCTAACACCTACGCAGAGGCGGCTGTGTCTGTTACCATCACAACTCTTACCGATGTTTTAGCCTTCTACATTGGCATTGCAACAGCCTTCCCATCCATTCAGTCATTTTGCATCTACACAGGAACAGCCTTTATCTTCTGCTACATATACAACTTGACATTCTTTGGGGCGGTTCTTGCTCTAAACGGTAGAAGAGAAGAAAGCAACAGACATTGGCTCACATTCATGAAAGTGCCAAGAGAAGCTGAAGAGTCTCGTGGCTCTACATACAACATGTGCTGTGTGGGAGGGTCTTATGATGAGTTCACTGGGGCAGAGTTTGACCATCCCATGAATGAATTCTTTAGAAATTATTTTGGCCCATTTCTTATGCACCCCTGGACCAAGGTGTCTGTGGTAGTCCTGTATCTTGGGTACCTAAGCAGCAGCATTTATGGGTGCACTCAGGTTAAGGAAGGAATAGATCTTCGAAATCTAGCCAGTGATCATTCTTATGTCATTCAGTATTACGACTGGACAGATGAGTATTTTAAAGAATATGGTCCAAGAGTTATGGTGGTGGTTACTGAAAGCGTAGAATATTGGGATTCATCTGTACGTGCAGATCTTGAGGGTTGCATGGAGTTGCTAGAAAACTCAGTGTATGTGGACAAGCATTTATCAGAGTCATGGCTGAGAATTTATGAAGGAATTGCTGCCAGGATGTCTGTAAATATAGATGACCACAACACTTTTATTGGCAATTTACCTGCCCTGTTTAGCATAAATCCAGAGTCCCAGTGGGATGTTAATTTTACCAACCTGGAAATACCAGCTTCACGATTTTTCATACAGACTGTCAATGTTATTAGTGCAATTGATGAGAGAAATCTTTTACAACAACTGAGAGGCTTTGCAGCAGACTGTAGGATTTCACTAATGGTTTATCATCCAGCTTTTATATATTTTGATCAGTACCTTGTGATAGCTCAGAACACCATTCAAAATGTCCTAATTGCTGCTGGAGCCATGTTACTTATTTCCTTGCTCCTCATTCCCAACCCTTTGTGCTCATTGTGGGTAACCTTTGCTATTGCGTCTGTTATCATTGGTGTGACTGGCTTCATGGCCTATTGGAATGTCAATCTTGACTCCATATCTATGATCAACCTTGTTATTTGCATAGGGTTTACAGTAGACTTTTCCGCTCATATTTCTTACGCCTTCGTTAGCAGCGAACAGCAGAGCGTGAATGACAAGGCAGTGGATGCTCTGTACTGTCTTGGTTACCCCATCGTCCAGGGAGCTGTTTCCACCATTGTGGGAGTAGCGGTGCTCTCTGTGGCAGCCACGTACATTTTCAGAACATTTTTTAAGATTATGTTCTTGGTTATTTTCTTTGGAGCTATTCACGGTCTCATTTTTATTCCTGTGTTTTTAACCTTCTTTGGTGTGTGCCGTAGATTGCCAGACCAAGAAGATCCTGGGGTCCTGTAAAGACTTCCGTGTGCATTATGCTACTTCTTAACCAAAGGAATATGCTATCCTACCTCCAGTCCTCTTGCCATTGTGGCTTAGTTTGATTGAAATGTAGTTGTGCTCTTGAATATGGAATTTTTGCTTATCCAAGAAGCTTGCAAACTAAACGCATTCCTGTTTCTTAAGGCCTATTTTATGCATTTGTTCAACAGGAACTGTCTACATAACATGGTATGTGGTATAGATTATTCAAGTCAGAATGCTTTCGGTGTTGTTGCTTGCCTTAAAACCTTTGAAGAAGCACTATTGTAGTAATAGAAGCATTTTTATTTCCTTCTGGAAGTCCCGCCCCCCATTACAAAGCAGCCTGTATTGAATCTCAGCAAATCCATAAACCAGATTTCCCCCCATCCATAGGGCCCATTCAACATTTCTCTGAAACTTCTATCCAATTTTTAGATTGGCTGGCACAGCGATGGAATGAGACATAATAGCAGCAGCAACTTAATGTAACCTTAGAAAGCTTGGGTTTATGCTGGCATGTCGGGGGTCTCAGTCCAGTATTGCAGAGAGATGCATTCATACAAAAGTTTAGATTGGAAGTCAGAAAGATGGACATCTGGTCAGTCCTCCTGCAGATTGTGTGGTCTACCTGGTTGTGATATAACTCTATCATGGTTCTTATTTCTGACATTCATTAATCAGCAGGTGTAGTAACATACATAGTCCCACTGAATTCTGGGGGGAAATTCATAAAACGGTGTTGCAAGGTTCATGGCTGTGTAATGGAGGAATTTTAGAACATTTGTTATATTCAAACCTGCTTCTTAAAGGCCTGTCATTGTGTGACATTTCTCTTCCTGAAGGTGCCTTCAGAGTAACTCCAATGGAGCTGTAATACATATGTGTGAGATTACAGTAATGAAACCTCTTTGGGACCTGTAACCTCTGCAGTGGGAGCTGTTTCTCCTCGTTAGAGGCTTGTAGGGGCTCACTGGGATACAATATCTTCTTCCAAAAGAAAATAACCAAAGATTCTGTGAGGCAAATTCACAAAATGCTGATGACAACAATCTTCCTCTCTCCCTTTCTGATGGCTGAGCCAAGAGTCTTGGGGGATGAATTTGTATAAAGCGCCCAATTCAAATCAATGGCAAAGTACTAAAAGTGGAGTTTATTTGTGAGGATACCTGTTTTGTACACATGATTTAAGATACCGTTTATTTAAAAAATTAGAATTTAATCGAGTTGAAAACCTCGTCGTCACCTCCTGAAAAGGAAGAGTTAATTATACTCCAGAGCTACTAAAATAAAGGTTAACAGCTGTATTCCTGATAAACAATGAAAATAATTTCAGGAATACTAAATTTATAGCCATCATAAGAGATAGAGGCACATTAACCTACTAGTTTTTAAATGGCTGTTTTGGTCATGGTTTTATTTATTTTAAATAAATATTTAGTTTATAACTCATTACATAGTCTACAGATAAGATTTTGAAGTGGTTTTTTTAGTGTTTCTACTGTTTGACTTGAAAATGCCTGTAAATATGGGAAGGGGTTGCCAGTTTTTGTTTATTAAAACTAAGAATAATGTCTCACCCCATTGTTTATAAAATCTTACAGGGCTGCATTTTCTGGAAAACACGAAAAGCCAATATTAAAATCTAGTAGTTGCTACCATGACTTCTTTAAGTGCTTTTCTATTCCCTTCCCCCTTTCTTTAATTCAACTTCCCTTCTCCTTTCTTGCTAATTTCTGAATTTAAGCTTTCCAAACATACCCAAGTTTTCCCATTTTCCTTTTTGTCATTTTGAATAGTTCTGAGGCTTTGCTTCTCACTGACAACTGCTAAGTTAAATGTGCAAATAAATAAAGAGGTAACCGTCTTGGCTTTAAAACAGTAAAGGTAACAGTCCTTTTTTATTACTTGGACAGACTTTAGTTTCTTCAGATCCTTATGCCCTGCTTTTCTCTCCAATGGGGACCAGAACTGGCATACAAAATTGTATTCCTTTCCCTCGTTTTATCTTCACAACAACCCTGTGAGGTAGGTCAGACTGAAACTGAGTGGTGCATGCTTTTTTTTTTTTTGGATTGACATTAAAACAGAAAATAGCATTAACCTATATGAGTGGAGAGATCACTACATTATAACCTATATGAATTCTCCAGAGTTATTTCCCTTACATTGATGTAGCATGAAAGTATGGTGCCTTACCACAGAAATATCTGGCACAAAATGAGAAACTATGAGGTGAAACTAAGGTGTCAGGTCTTGCCAGGTATTTCCCCCCAAGCACATCACTGCATCATTCAGGTGTATGAGTTAAAGTTACTTTATTAAAGAAGAATACTAGTATCAAGATGCTCAGACAGGATCATTGGCTGAAATGACGCAAGGTAGCAAAGCAAGGTTAATTATAGGGCAAACTCCCTTCCCCCAATGAGAAAGAAAGTCCATTAGGATTTTGGCACCCTGCTGAGTCAAGGAGCCAGGAGAGGGGGGGAGGGAAAAGATGAGCTCTGCTCAGTCTCTTAGGAGGCTTGGGCAGCCTCGGCTGGAACTTCAAGGCCACATTCACAGGCTGGCCAGGAAATGGTAACCAAAACACCTGCAAGACGAGCAGCTAGCAGCCAGTCAGCAAAACAGGTTCCCTCTGCATGTTCTCAGAGGTACACTACACACTGCAGCAAGAAATTCATAACACATGGCAGATATGCTGGAGGCATATCTGACATAAGGGCCCTTTTCACACTGTCCCAAAAATATGCCATCATAGCGCCACGATAGCGCCTCATGCCAAAACAACAGTAAAATCCCATGCTCGTTGTGCTGCCCTTATCCCGCTTTCTGTTCCATTTTTGGTGCGTTTTTTGCCAGTGTGAGAATAGTCGGTAACGCTTTATGGCGCCTCCTGTGCTTGGGTCTTCCCACTTCCCCTCCCTGCCTTCTAGCCTCTGGGTGGCATTTTCCCGCCAAGTGCAAGGGGTTCCGCAAGCCTTTGCATGCCCCTTGTGCCGTTTTTTAAAAAAAATTCTCAAAAGTATTGCGCAATTGCGATGCTGTGAGTAACCATATATTTCTCAGTGTTTTTAGCGCTACTGTGAAATTGCAGCCGCATGCGGACACGTCTCGCCTGCATACGCCTTAACATGGGCCAAGACAGCTCTGTGGCTCCCATTTTGCGTGAGTCCACTGGCATCTTTCCAACCTGGCAATCTGTGTGGAACATGCTTTCAATATACGCTGTGGCTGTGGTCTGACGGCTGTGCAAAAATTGCTATTCAGCCTGACGGCATACAGCGGTGACTTCCTTTTGCCCGTAAAAGTGTATGTGTGTGATTATTTAACTGTGCGGTTGCGCAATAACGCAAAATATGGCGCTGTTTTTTTTAAAAAAAGGAAATGGGCAGGAATATGCTGTCATCAGCCACGACGCCAGCACATCCTCTGCCCTCTGGCACGCATGAATGTGGGAACATCTGTAAACTCGAAGCGAAACAACTCGTCGGATTGCGGAAACAACCGACCCGCTAGCAGGAGCGTCATTATCGCCTCATGGCACTTGTTTCGCACGATATCGGGCAGTGTGAAAAGGGCCATGGGCGGTGCTTTAAAGCAATAGATATTGGCAGCCAACTTGTGAGTAAATAAGACATCCTTAATGGAAGCTTTGACTTACAGGGCCTAGCCTCCTGCCTTTTAAGGTGCATCAGACATTTAGTTGTTTCCAGGTTCAGATTGAACACAATATATTCCCCAGACAATAATCACTTAGTGATTTAGACTAGTTCACACAAGAATACCACTTGTTTACAGGTAAATAAATGAGGAAACTCTCATAGAAAATTACAGTATAGGAAATTATGGGAGGAGATACGGAAATTATCTTGTCTATGAAAATGCTTGTTCATACTTCAGACTCGCTGCACAATCCTACAATTGTCAAGGACTTGTTCTGAGTCCAAAAGCTATCCTGGCCCTGACCTACAGATGGCTGGCACTGCCTTTCTGAGAGAGGGAGAATACACAAAGATTTCTGGATTCCCCCATGCTCTCTTCACCCTTTCAAATCAGTATGTCAGTGCATTTCTACATGTGGACTTCTTGGATTCTTGTTTTGGAATAAGCCTAATGTACATGTTAGAATTACGCAATTAATTAAATGTATGCTGTTGACCTAGTAATACACCCAAATTTAGGGGAGCCCAGTTAATGGACTGACCCGAAAGACCAGCATTCCTCCTGTACAATAAACTGGCCGAATCCACATTACCTTCGCGCGTCCCGGTGTTGCGCTAAATGTCCGCGAAACACCCGGAAGTATAGAGTCTTTCAAGCGCGATTTCAGAAATCGCGCTTGAAAGACGCTATACTTCCGGGTGTTTCGCGGACATTTAGCGCGGCGCGGAGGTAATGTGGATTCGGCCACTGCTGTCTTCTGAATAAATCAACTTCCCCAAAACAGTCCAAGGGCGTTTGTCAGTTCCAGACGTTGTTTCACAACAGGTGGCTGGCTAAATATAAATCCCATTTCTGCCAAGATCGTCATCAGGTGTGTAGCCATATCCCAAACGAATCTCATATGCTCTAACAGATTACATGCCAAAAACTCTCGTAAAATTGTTTACAAAACAACAAATATAATTGAAAATCAATACTTATATTTCACATAAACAGCATACCCTCAAAAACCCATTTTCATTGAGCCTCCATATTCAACCTGAATACCTGACGCAAAAATACAAAACATTGTCCAAAAATTTTACAAAGTATAACTTGCCTAAATTTTAAAGTTTACCAGCAGAATCAAGTTGTAACCAATTTCAATAAAACTGTTTACAAAGTTTTAATATAGAAGCATACTTATGTAACACATTTCCAAAATACTTTTAAATGCAGGTTCTCATTGAGCCTTCAAAATCAAGCAGCCTGGAGAGCTGACCCCAAAATGCAAGTCATTATAAAGTAAGCCAGTTGCACGCTGTTCACTTGCCTTTGTTTTAAAGATACAGGACCTCATCTTTACAGACAGGATCCATCAGGTGATGCTGTCTCCTATTGAAGCCCTGACAACCAAAACAAATGATAACGTGGATTTAATAAGAGGTGGCAACAGTTACAAATCTTTAAAGGAAACGAGAAGTTCAAACTAAAATTTAACTCATGGGGTACAACAGTATCGAATTGGTAAATTCAATATTACTCCTGTTCCAACAGCTCCCTTTGCACGTCAATAGTACTATCTGCCTTAATAACATGTAAAACAGAAAAATAGATTTCAGTAGCACTTCCATGGTGTTCCAAAAAAAGGTTGTACTAGGGAAGCTTCAAGTGTCCTGTTCCGTATCCTGGATAAATGCTTCATGATAAGTATCTTCTGCATAATTTGACTGCCCTGCGTTTTCAAGAAATGACAAACCAGATGAACAGTGGTCAACCTTCTGCCGTAGAATAGCATGGTGAAGACTGATGGCTCCTGTTACCTTTGGATTTAATACTTTCTTAAAGTGAGACATGGTCAGTGTGTCAAGATGTAAAACGAGGGCACTGTGGAATAATCCTTTGATTGGATAGTTTGAGAAGGTTTTATTGATTGACTTGATAGCCTTATCAAGCTTCGAACTGGAAATAACTTTGCATTGCAAGCGCACTCTTCTATTGTATTCACATTGATTCTGAAGATTATTTATTTCCTTCTGCATCTCAGCATTTGGGTTTCTCCGTGAAAGTATTGCAGTGTGACCCCTCCTTCATTCAGTGTGATTCCCCCCCCCCTTGGCTTCACTCAAAGCCAAGACCAGTGAGTCCCCCGTGACTACGTAAACTACATTCTGCTTAAATAGCCTATCTGTTTGAATCATTGTTACACCTGATGTCTTTAAATCATTTAAAGGAAATCATTTAAATCATTTGTAAGTACTACAACTGGGACGCTTTTGCAGTTGAAATAGGATGTAGCAATAGCTGATGTTTCAAACTTTCCTGATTGCTAAAAAGTGGAGAATGGGACATGTTTTAATTGTTTCATATTCAATAATTTAAGACACCAGTAGATGTCCTTCTGGAATTGTATCAGAGATGCCTTCTGGAAAATTTGGCTAAGATTAACGGTATGGATGTGGATACTCAACCACTCCCATTCAGATATCTCAGATATTCTCATTGCTGGTTACCATGAACCAATGCACCATCTCAAAGATAGAAAAGTCAGGATAAGGCCTCTTTAAACATTTCATTTAGCTGTGGCAAAAAAATCAGGGCATTACACCCTTCACCATAAACCAGTTGTGAGGTTTATTGGTATTGTTTTCCATCCTGCCTCCTTGGCTTAAAAAGCAAGTGCTTTGCTCAAAACTTTACACAAATAATACCTAAGATTTCACCATGTTTGGGCTTGGGCAGTGTTTGATGAAAATCACCCATTCTGTCCAGAATAATGACATACATGGAATGTTTCTAAAACATGGGAAATTCTGGGCATTGAAACAAACTGTTTCTGAAATATTAACTATTGAGGCTGCAGTAACTGGATAGCATGAAATAATATGATCTCCTACCATAATCTTTTTCACTTTACTGCCTGTTGCAGATACAGTTCCATTGAAGTCTAGTATTAATAATTGATGTTTCCCTGTTGTATGTGAATTCCAGTAGAAAGTTTCCCCAAAGTTACAGCTGGAAATACTTAACAGGAAAATAATGTTCAGAATGGATGCTAATTTTTCAGTTTGAACTGAAAACTCAGCGGCTACCAAGAGTAGTACTTAATTTGGCAGCTTTAACTGCCAGGTTATTCGCTTCACATGGATCTGATGCACATTTCTGAGTTCTGAAGCGGCTGGGAAGGTATATTGAGACCTGTGGCTTCCATCTGGGTGCACCTGATTTCTGAACTAAAAATTCTTCATTAATCCAGACTTCTGGATAATGCTGTGCTTTATTCTTCACCAAAGCATCCGCAAAGGCTGAGATGTCTTCTTGTGCTTTTAGAACTAGAACCAGCTGGTATCTATATTCTGAAATGTGACTTCAGGCACTTCAATCATATATGATCAAGCCAGCCCATACAGCCCAAAGCCAGGATGTATATGATCTACTTTCCCTTCTGATGTCCTGTAGGTTATTATACAACAGGACTTCTTTTCCTGTAATGTGGTAACAACTTGCCGACGAGGCATGGTTCAAACATAAGCAAGATACATCTTTATTGGTCCAGATTTGTTGTAGACAAGCGGTAAATTCATTATGACTGTTGCATCCTTGAGGGAAAGGGTCCGAACAAAGGGGGGAAGAGGACCATAAAGCTTTAACACCTTCACAGAAAGCCTACAATAAACTTCTATATTGGAGGGGGGACTACAATTCCCATGAGTACCAATTGTTAAAGGGACAGTACATAGTTCTGACTACACAGATACTGACTCCACACCAAAAGGAGATGTTTACATTTACTAGCAAAGGAATGTTTTGGTTGCCTCCCCGCTAATTGCATCCTGTCCCCTTCTGATATATGTCTCCTCTCCCCTATCTCCCCTCCTCTTCTGTATTTGACCAGTTTGGATCATGCATCTGACGAAGAGAACTTGATTCTCGAAAGCTTATGCTACAATAAAATTGGTTAGTCTTAAAGGTGCTACTGGACTCTTTTTGATTTAGCATCTTACTGAATACTTGATCAGTAATGTTTCTTTTAGTTTTTGAATTCCCCACATGAACAGAACATCATGGTAGCCCTGAAGCTCCAGGTTAATCCTATGTTCTGCATTTGGGTCTGTTCTCTTAGACACCAATATTTTGTCCCAGTCCAGATACATTACAAATTTTGATTCACTATGTAAATAATTCTTGAGTTGCTGTGCTATTCCAAATTTCTCAGCAAACACCAAAACTCTTGGCACTTTGGGTAAATTTTGTGACCTTTAATCAGACATTATTTCTTTCCACTTGTTTTTAAACGATAAATCATTCACTTTCCTGGGAAGTTCCTTGACAATGGTGATCTGAATACAGTTCCGCTAACACAAAGCCATGATTATCTATGAAGCCCCCACAAACCTCTCTGTATTCTTCAGTAGATGAGCTTATTTTCAAATACTACAACATTTCCTCTTCCAAAGATCAAGCTACTGCAAGGCTGCTTATGCCAGATGGAAAACCTACTTTGTTCTTGAAAGTAACTGTGGATAAAATGCTGCCATTTGTCAAAAACAACCTAAGATTACTGGATGGATACAATCCACGGATGTTTCTTCTGCTGTCTGTCTCTTCACTTTAACAGTTGTTATTGCTTCCTTCAGCTCTTCATCATAAATACATCACTTAGTTGCTTGCAAGCAGGACCATAGAGGAATCCAAATTGTGACAATGCTTCATACACCTTGTCTTTGCTAACAACAGATCTATACCTCTGAAAAACATCTGGTAAGGAAATACTTTTTTCTTCTGTTGATATTTCAGAACTCTTTGTGACTCTTCTTGCAGCATGAACTATATTAGCTGATCCAGATAGTATTCTGAACTATACTTTTTTTGTGTGACTCCACTTTAATCTTCAAGTCATGGGAATTATAATTTTAAATGCATGGTGTGATAAAAGTAATATTAATATCATACTACCTTAAAGATATTTTGGGCTTTGGGTTATCACATCTGCCGGTGCAAGTTCCACAAAAAATGCACCAGGGACTAAAGCGGCACCATGGATGCTCATGCTCATTTAAATATGGTGTCAGTGACTGCGAGACAGAACAAGTTAATGTTCAAATGTGGCATAAAGTTCTTATGGTCAAACTGATACTCAGGAAAGGCTGACAAGTATATTTTGATAGTCTTCATAGAAGCTATGATGGACCCACCTTCACTCCTCCACTCTGAGACATGTTCCCACCAAAATCCAAGATTGCCTACTTTGGCTGAGCAGTCCCAAGTAGCGTATCTCTATTTTTGGTTTTAAAGTTCTTTTGTGTCCCATCCTGATAAGCAGTTATAATTTTGACTTTTTAGCCCAGTCAAGAAACTTCCTCTCTGTTTGAAATGGCACAGGAGATTGTATAATGTTCAAAGCCCTCTTCCTCTGTGTTTGAAATGGTACTGGAGACTATATAACGCTCATAAAAAACAACAACTTTATTGAACAGGCAGGGATGGAATAAGGGCAGTCAGGGAATAAAAGTGCTGAGGTTAGATTTGTTGGTAGAACAAAATCTTTAAGTCGCAGGCAAAATATTTTTCTGGAAATTAGTTGCTTATTCATTGTTCCTAAACAGTGAGAGGTGTTTTGTTTAATACTCTGGTTACAGCAACAATGTTTCTTCATAGAGTTCCTTTTTACAACTCAGGTTTCCTGATATTTGTTCAAAACTGTTTCCCCTGGGATCCTCCTCAGAGCCAACCCCCCCTTATAGACACGGGGTGGGAATTAATTTTCTTCATCTAAGAAGATATCATCCCTCTCCCCTTGGCTTGAATAGGAAGAGGAGGTGAAACTGACAGAGCCTTCAGGAAGGTGAAGAGGAAATAAACCCTCAGAGGAGCAACCTTTGCGGCTCTGTAAAGAGGGGAAATTGGCAGAGCCTTCCGATCTGTCTTTGAAAATTCTGCTTCCTGGCTAACGTTGCATATTCTTTCACTTGAGCATTCTTGCATGATAGGTCTCATGCAGAGAGACTCTTAGGAAACCTTCATTAAAGTGTGTTCTGTCACAGAAGCGATGCCAATTCACATTCAGTCCCAATTCAAAAATGTCTTTCATAAGAGTAAGCAGTGTCAAATACTCTGTCTAACTGTAAGGAAGGAAAATTTTTAGTTTCCTTTCCTAATGTTTCAATAATGAACTTCTCCAATGCTGTGTGGGGACCAGTTTTAATGAACACAACATTTGGCTTGTCTTTCACTGAAGACACAAAATGAAACAGGATCTTGAACCTGTCTGCTCAATCTCTGGCATCAGTAGTTAAAAGGATTAACTAGTAAGTGATGTGAAAGCTTGAGTCCCTAAAGAGTCATTTCCTATGAGAGTAGATGATAGACTTTGATGAACTAATGGTCTGATTCATTATAAAGCAACTTCATGTGTTCATGTGAATTGTGGTGGTTGGTGTGCTTTCGCCCAACTTCAGCTGGTGAATCAGCCGTGCCTGTCCCTGGCTCAGTCAGATATAGCCACAGTGATCCATGCTTTAGATACATCTAGATTGGACCTACTACACTGCAATGTACTTGGAGCTACCCTTGAAGATCGTTCAGAAGCTGCAGTTATTTTATTTATTTACTAGCTTTATACCTTCACTAAGGTATTTAACTAATTTAAATCCAGTTATAATATTTATGGGTATGTAACATTTTTTGATTTGTGTGTGTGGGGGGGAAATTTAGTAGGTTTTGTAGTATGATAGCATAGTACCCAAGCTTCACAAAGGTGTCTGAATAAAGCGAAGCGTGTTATCCCTATCCAGGAGTCTTGTACTGTCTCTCTTCAACTGTCTGCAGTTTCCTTGACCTGATTTTTACCTCAGAACACAGAGTTTCACAGCTGACCAATCTGGGAGAGGGGGGGGTTCAATAAGGCAAACAGGCACGAGCCTGCTAGCCACACAGGAAAGCCAGGCCCCACAGGGAGATTGGCAACCCTAGTGAACTTCTCGGGGAAGACTGGGATGTGCATTTTACCTCAGGACACATTCAATGATTCCCAATAGCAACTGCATACTGTTTAGAATGTGGGGGGTGAGGACCAGTCAGGCCACATATGCAACTGACCTCTGTGTTCCAACTGTCTAGGGGGGGGATGAGGTATGGAATGTTGTGAACCCCAATCAGTCAGCTTATGCAAATGACCTTGAAAGGCTGGCCCAATCAGCCCAAGAGTGGTTGAGCTGGCAGTGGGTAGGGGCACAAGCAGGCAGCAGCTTGCCAGCCACACAAAGAAGTTGTATCCCTTTGGGAAAACACATTTTACCCCTTTTTACCCCCTTAGAGGGTGAATTTCTTAAAAGCCCTTCTTAGTGGGTGTTTAAATTATGAAAGAAATGTTCTCAAATTTCATGTTTCTAGGTCCAGGGGTTTGGGCTGGGTGTTGATGAGTCAGTCAGGACACTTGTTTTTATATAGAGAGATTTATGTCATTTATAGTCCACCTTTCTCACTGAGACTCAAGGCGGATTATATAGTTTGAGATTAGTACAATGAGTATGAAGGACATTTCCATACCATATAAAGGACATTTCCATAAACAATGTTATAGGATTTTACAAGGATCCAATACAGAGCTGAAAAATTGCTGGAACAGAACAATCAGTTCTAGGACTGACATTAGATAACATGAAGCACAGGTAGTATATAGGAGTACATATTCAAAACAACAGATAATATGCAAAGCAACATAGTGGTGAAGTCTATGCTTCTAACTCATTAGCAAAGCATCTGAGACCCCCTCCCTACAATACTTCCCTCCTATCTGAGTAAAAAGCCTTTTTGAATAATTCAGTTTTGCATTGTTTACAGAAAGCCAGGAGAGCGGGGGCTCTCCTGACCACCTCAGGCAGGCCATTCCACAGGTAGGGCCACCACAGAGAAAGTCTGTGTGGGGGCTGCTGTTGATTTCACCCATGTGTAGGCTGGCACCTGCAAGAGACCCTGTTCAGATGAGCAAAGCTGCTGTAGAGGGACAAAGGGAGGGACGCAGTCTTGTAGGTATGCTGGGCCACAGCCATGAAGAGCTTTGTATGTAATAACTAATACCTTAAATTGAGCATGGTAACTGATAGGTAGCCAATGGAGTGACTGTAGGATGGGGGTGATGTTCAAGCTCCTGCTTGCTCCTGCTAACAGTTGAGCTGCAGCATTTTGCACCAATTGGAGCCTCTTAGTTAACTTAGATGGGAGACCAATGCATTACAATAGTCAAGTTTTGATGTTACCATAGCATGGATCCAGGTGGTCAGGTTGGCCATGTCGAGGTAAGAAGCCATCTCCCAGGCTAGAGTAAGATTGTAGTAAGCATTTTTTGCGGCTGCCTTAACTTTTTTTCTAGTAGTAGTGCTGGATCCAGTATAACCCCTAGGCTCATAACTGAGTCTGCAAGAGTCAGATGAACTCCACTGAAAGTGGGGAGTATATCTTTCAAGATCTGCCTTCCCAACAAGCATCACTTCAGGCTTGTCTGAGTTCAATTTCAATTTGTTATTTTTCAGTCATTTCACCATGGCTGTCAAGCAGCGATCTAAGATTTCTATTGCATCCTGTAGAGACCTAGATAGCAAAATATAGAGTTAGGTGTCATCTGCATATTGATGAAATCCCACTCCATAGCTGCAAATGAGTTCTCCTAAAGGTTTTACATAGAGATTGAATAATATGGGAGATAAGATTGTACCCTGCAGAAGCCCACAAGATAATTCCCATTCTGGAGACAGCTGATCTCTGACAGCAACCCTTTGAGTCCGTTCCATGAGAAACTATTTAAACCAATCCAGGGCACATCCTTTGATGCCCACTTCTGTTTCTAAATGCCTCAACAGGATGGCATAGTCTACTGTGTCAAAGGCTGCAGATAGATCCAGGAGGAGCAATAAGGAGGCATGTCCTTTGTCTATATTCTGAAGGAGATCATCCACTAACGCCACTAACGCTGACTCTGCCCCATGCCCTGGTCTGAATCCAGACTGGAAAGGGTTTATCGTGCTAGAGTTTTCCAAAAAGATCTGGAGTTGGTCAGCTACTACTCTCTCAATCACTTTATCCAGAAAGGGCAAATTAGAGACTGTTAGTGCAAAATGTTGCAGCTAGACTACTGGTTGGGGCCAGCTATCAGGAACATGTGACCCTGATAATATAGCAATTACACTGGTTACCAATCTGCTCTCAAGTACAATTCAAAGTGTTGGTTTTGGCCTTTAAAGCCCTATATTAATTGGCAATCCTAAACTGTGTTAGTTGTGTAATCTATATAGTCCGTTAAAAAAGGAAAGATACTCAGATATGAAAGGTTGCAAATTGACCAGAATCTAACAGGCTCAACATTATTTATTTATTAACTTTATATACATTACAAACAAAATGCTTTTTGCTGAATGAAGTAAGGGATTTTGTTTCAGCTACCCAGTCAGCATTCAATTTATAAGTTTATCTGTTTGTTGTGTTTACAAAAACTTCACTGAAAATTGACATATCATAATACATAGTTTACACGCTCAGGATAGAACTGTACATTTTAGGTACAAAGAGCAATTTAATCTCTTATTTTGCAATAAGTTCAATGAGAAGAAGAAAACAGAAAACTACAATGCAATACGGTATGTGGTGGAGAGTGCCCTCAAGTCATAGCTGACTTATGTGTCCCATGAATATTGAACATTGTTAAGAATATTTTTTTTCTTTTTTAAATTTTGTTAAAATTTTGTATTGAACTGTAGGAAAAAAACCAAAAACAGTATATATAACAGAAAGTGACATTAGACAGTAAACATAATATTGGAAACAGAATATCAAACTATTAAAACTAAATAATAATATAACAAAAAGAAACATTAGAGAATAGACACAATATCAAAAATATATAGCAGAATATTAAAACTACACAATTTCTATAAAATTATGTAGAAATATTGTTAAGGATATTTTCAAACTTTCAGACTTCTCTATATCATTTCTTTGTGTCTTAAGTAGACATGGGCATAGACCACCTGCCAGCAGGGCCGGATCTAGGGTTGCTGGTGCCCGTTGCAACCCTTGTCTGGCCCCTTCCCTGCACGCGTGCGCGCGCATGCACTCCCAGCGCTGTGTGATGACATCACTTTCGTGACATCATCATGCAGGGGCAGGAGGCGTGCCACCTGTGCAGCAAGTCTGCCGCCCAAGCGCCCAGTGCAGCACGGAGCTGGCGGAGGCAGCCCAGGTGTGCGCTGGGGCGGCAGACTTGCCGTGCAGGCGGCTGAGCACAGAGTTGGAGGCCCTCCGCGTGGTACACCTGCCCTGCTGCCCCGTGCCACCCGTGCAGCAAGCCTGCCGCTCCAGCACATGGTGCGCCACGGAGCTGGCAGCGGTGGCGCAGGCATGCGCTGGGGTGGCTGAGCGCAGGGCTGGGAGGTCCTGCACGTGCGGCAAGCCAGCCACCCCATTGGCGGGGCAGGCGAGGGCCTCCCAACCCTGCGCTCAACCTCCCATGCAGCAAGCCACGGTGTGCTCCTGGTGGCTGGCAGCCATACCTGGCGCCCCCTCTTTAGCAGCACCAGGAGCAGGCTACCCCCATGCCCTCCCTGGATCCGGCCCTGCCTGCCAGCTGATAGTTTAAAAGGACCTGCTGCAGCAGGGCCCTTAAAAGGGCAGTTTAAATGGCCATTTCCCTGGGGAAATGGCCATTTAAACTGCCCCTGTAAATATGACCCAACGAACCAGCATGGAAAGGAGCTTCCACAAACCCTGGTTCGCGAACCCCGAACTGGCCTGGTTCATGCTTTTTTTGGGGTCATATTTAGGTTCGTGCCCATCTCTAGTCTTAAGTAATATTGTGAGGTTTAAAACTAGGATAAAGGTAATACCTAAGACCTTCCATACCAAGAACTGGAGCCAGAATCTTTTTCATGTCATTGAGCCACAGCCGCTAAATTATGTTATATTTTGAACAAAAGATGTAAAACAAAATACAGTGCAGCATCTTCCTTGAAGACTGAGATATTACAGTGAAGCATGGTATGTACATTTATATCATTATTCTCTGCTTTTCACAAACTTAATTTGACACTGTACCCAATCTCAAAAATAAAATGAAAATGAAAACCAAAATCTTCAGCACACTTAAAAATGTACATTTTGCTTTGAAATCCACAGTGGAAAAGATTACATGAAATAAGATTTCACTTCTAATTCATTCATTCAGACAAATTATGGCTGTTGTTGAAGGTTACTAATTACTATCATTATTTAGACTTCCAAATGTGATATAAAAATTGTCAACTTTGTAAAAACGTGTCAGTGTTCTTCAATATTCTGCTTTCTGGACGCATTATCAGATTTTCTGCTTTCTTTAGATTTTTCTTCTAAAAGCAATGCAAGGGTAAACACCGTGGTATGAGGGTCAAGCAGCTTTACAAGTGGTATAGCTACTCGTCGTTCTTGGAAAATGCGATTCTGCAGTGACATGACTAACAAAGAATCAATGCCAATGGACAAAAGTGATGCATTCATTGCTATATCACTTCGATCTGAACCACCAAGTTGGCTCACCAGGGCCATGATATAATCTTCAGATTTTACTGGAGCCAAGTCCTGGGGTACGGTTTCCTCGAAAGGTTCTAAATGACCACCAGTGATTTCTGCAATGAGTGAATGCATTCGATTTCTGAGTGCAGGATTTTGAGAAATGAAATAATTGGTCAGGTTTTTGAAACTGAACTTTATGATAGCTTGTTGAGGATTGTTCAGAATTAAACTGCGTTTAAAATACTCATGAAAATCATTCACTTGCAGGATTGCTATACCCTTGGATTCCAAGAAATTTTGAATTTCGTTTTGATTTTGCAGTAGTCCAAGATTCAAGGCACCCCAGTTAATGGACTGTGCTGCAAGTCCACAGTTTCTCCTGTAATGGCAGAAAAGGTCCAGGAAGGAATTGGCCGCAGCGTAGTTTGCTTGCATTGAATTTCCAAGAAATGAAGAAACTGATGAATAACACACAAAATAGTCCAGATCCTGCCCTTGGGTAGCATGGTGAAGATTCATGGCTCCTGCCACCTTAGGACTGAAAACTTCCTCAAAGTCAGACACAGTCAAGGCTTCAACGGATCCATCATGTAAAACCACAGCACCGTGGAACACCCCTTTGATTGGGCACTTGGGAAAGATGCTGCTGATTGCCCTGACAGCTTTCTCGACATCGGACCTGAAGATGACATTGCACTGCAGGCTGATTATTCTGCTCCCTTTACTCTGATGCTGCAAAACCCTTATTTCTTCCTGCTTCTCAGCACTTGGGTTTCTTCGCGAAAGTATCACAATGCATCCTCCGCCATTTTCAGCAATAAATCTAACTGTTTCAAACCCAAGGCCAGTGAGTCCTCCTGTAACTATGTAAACAGCATTCTCCTTAAACATTTTCCCCTTTCCTTCATACAGCAGTATATCTGAACAACAGTTGCTGTGCATGTTACTTTTTAGCACTGCAAAGTGGACCGTTTTTCTTGTAAAATGCGATGATGTTAAAGAATCTGTGTTCTCATATTTCGCTGTTTGTTGAAAAACTGAGCAAGGTATGTTCACAAACTGTTTAAGTTGCAGTGACTTCATCCAACTGGAAAAGGGCTTGATTTTTTTCTTCAAAGATGCTTTCTGGAAAATGCTGATAATACTGAGAATATGAATTTGGAAGTTTTCATTATCATTTCCAATGAAATACCTTGGACATTCTGTATGGCAGTTGTCACATATTACGACTACATCCTGGAGCTGTGGGAGGTGACTTAAAATATCTTTGGGCAACCTTTCTAGAGGAGGAAGAAAAACAAGGGCATTGCATTCATCAATACGTTGCTCCAGATTACTGCCCAGTCTTGTACATATGGTTTTCCATCCTGCTTCCTCAGCTGACAGATTAAGCACTTTGCACAAAACTGACTCTGATTCTGTAGAAATAATGCCTAAAATTCCCTTCTGCTTAATTTTTGGCAATGTCCGATGCAAAATTTCCCATGCTATTTGAAAGAAGGACACACATGGCACAGTTTCAAAGCATGGGAAGTTCTGGGTGTTAAAGCATACCATCTCTGGGATCCGGATTCTGGAAGATGCAATAACGGGATAACAGGAAACAATGTCGTCTCCCACCTTGACCTCCCTCACTTTGCTGCCAGTTGCAACAACTTTCCCACTGCAGTCCAGAGCTAGAAGCTTGTGCTTATCCACTGTCTGTGAATTCCAGTATAATGCATTTCCAAACTCACAGCTAGAGACACTAACAGGAAAGTAGTCTTCAGAATGAAGACTTATTTTCTCAATCTGAATTTCAACACTGTGATCATCCAGAGGAATATTAGTGTTATCAGCCAGCTCAGCAGATAAGTCCTTCGTTTCATATGGATCAGAAGTGTACAGACTGAACAGCTCAGTATTCTGACAAGCCTGAGAAGGTAAATTGTTGTGTACACCAATAACTGAAGTACGTCTGATCTCAGAAACATATATTCTTCCATGATGGATACGGAGTTCAGGATAATTTTGTTTATATTCTGCTAAAACGTCTGCTAAGGCTGAGATGTCCATTGTGCTTGTGGAGCTGATGTCAATCATCTGAAATGTGATTTCGGAAACTTCAATCATACAGCTTCGCACCATGCCATACAAAGCAAAGCCAGGATTAATGTGGTCTACGGACTTCTCTGTAGTCCTGTATGTGACTATCTTGATGGAACAATGAATGTTCTTCTCTCGCAAAACAATAATAAGTTGCCGAAGAGCTTCACAGCATTTTGACAAATCTGCAACTAGGGAGTCTGGATTTCCTTCATTTAATCGGTGGATTCCCCACATGAACAAAACATCATTGTAATTCTGCAGTTCCAGTTTAATTTTTTCCTGTGCAGGTGATTTCAGGCTTCTGACTTCCAACAATTCCTCCCAGTCCTTGTATGCCAAAAACCTAGAATCTTTATGTAAGTATTTTTTGAGTTGCTGAGAGACTCCTATTTTATCAGCAAATACTGCTAACTTAGGTGCATTTCCTGAGTTTTGGATCATGTGGGAATGAGGTATTTCCTTCCATTTATTTTCAAACAGCACGTCATGTTCACTATGGGAAGAATTCTTGATAAGAGTAATCCTAATACATTTTATCTCAGCTAAGATGGAACCATGTTTATCTGTAAAGCATCCACAAAACTCTATATAGTTCTCGGTAGACTTGCTTATTTTCAAATATATAAACAATTCCTCTTCCAGAGGTCTAACAATTACAAGGCTATTTATGTAAGAAGGAAATCCTATACCATTTTTGCAAGTTTTTGTAGTAATCACCCCTGTTAGTTGGAGAAAACAGTCTAAGAGAACTGGATGGATAAAATACTTGTACATTTCTACTGCAGTTTGTTTGTTCACCTTAATTAAAGTAATAGCTTCCTTCAGTTCTTCACAATAAAATACATCACTCATCAGCTTCATTGATGAACCATACTGGAATCCGAAGGAAGTTAACATTTCATACAGTTCCTTGCTGCTTACCAAAGTTGTACATCGTTGAAAAATATCTCTATAGGAAATACTCCTTTCTTCAAGGGATATTTTCTGGTTCCATGTGACATGTCCCAAAGCATAAACTTCACCTAATGGGGACAGTATTTTGAAATCATTCAGTGCTTTTTGCCATTCCATTTTTATCTTCAAATCATGAGAATCTTCACTTAAAACACATGGTGCCATGAACCTTATCATCATTTGACAGAAACATAAGGGAAGTTTTGGTCTTGAACTGGTCATCACAGCTGCTAAAGCAAGTTCAACAAAAAAGGCACCAGGAACTACAGCAACACCATTGTGCTCGTGCTCATATACGTACGGTGTTTGTGCCCGAGATATGGAACACTTGAATTCTGTATTGTCATAGCTGATGCTGTGAATTAAAGGGTGGTTTGGTTGTTGCAGCACATTTTTTATGTGGGAGTTCAGCTTTTTCTGATCAAACTGGTACCTAGGGTAGCTTGCTGGCACACTTTGATATCCATCATAGAGGTGTGACCAATCTGGATTGAACCCAAGTTCAAACAGGCCTTTTACGAGTGTAAGAAGTGCCTCATACTCTCTGTCAGCTTGCAAGGAAGAAAAAACTTTAGTTTCCTTTCCTAACGTTTCCGTGATATATCTCTGCAGTGCTCTGTGGGGACCAATTTCAATGAACACAACATTTGGCTTCTCTCTCACGGAAGACATAATGGCCTGAGCAAATGAAACAGGATCACGAACTTGTCTGGCCCAGTAGTTGCCTGACACAGTATCATCTTCTGAAGCCACCTTCCCTGTTACAGTAGAAATTAGATCAATTTCTGGCTTCCACTTCTTTAATCCCGATAGACTCCCTGCCAATTCTTGTAGTATTGGATCCATCATGTGGCTGTGATATGCAGCTGGTACATTTAAAACATGAAGGAAAGCATTCCTTCCACCAAAACGTTCAACTAGATCTTTCTGAATGGCTTTGATGGAACCTGCGTCTCCTGACAAGGTACAAGACTGAGGGCTATTAAATGCGGCAACGCAGACCTTCCCAGAGTATGCTCCAATGGCCTCTGACACTTCTTGAACGGGGATGTTACCGACAACCAGCATTCTGCCTCCGGTGACCTTAGCCTGTAACCTGCTCCTGTGATGGATGACCTCGACAGCATCTTCCAGGGAAATAAAGCCAGCGCAATGGGCGGCAGCAACCTCACCAACTGAATGGCCAACAACTGCAGTAGGCTTAATTCCCCAGTGCTGCAGCAGTGTGGCCAAGGCCACCTGCAGGGTGAAGAGTAAGGGCTGGGCTATTTCGGGCCTTGTCAAATCATCACGGTCGCTTTCGGCCAGTCCTAGGATACTAAGAGGAATGAGTTGCTGGAATAATCCCTCTATTTCTTTACATTTGTCTCTGAACACAGGTTCCGATTGCAGCAAATTTTTGAATATCCCTTTCAAATTCAGACCATTCCCAGAGAAGACAAAAATCAGTTGTGGAGCTTTCTTGGACGGAACTATTTCCGTTTCAGCTGCAGAGAGAAACTGCTGTTTCAAGTGCTGCAGAGAAGATGCCACAAAGGCTTTCCTGTATTTGAAGTTCATGTGGCTTCTCCTGCATGCCGAAGTATAGGCTGCGCTTGGGAGTGTTACTGACTCACTCGTATTCACACGCCTAGCAGTGTCTTCCATTGTCAGTCTGAGAGATTTACCTGAAGCTGCAGAAAGGACAAACAGTTCAACAGGCCTTTTGATTGGGGAAAGAACCTGGGTTTGTTTAACTTGTCTGACAACAACGTGGGCATTAGTCCCCCCAAATCCAAAACAGTTGACCCCAGCTGCCCTGCCAAGCTCACTAGACTCTTCCCACTTCTCCACACTGGTTGGAATGGAGAGGTTTAATTGCTCCGTGTTGATGCTGCTGACGCTCTCCGAAAAGTGCAAGGAGGGAACAATCTTTCCATGGTGCATCATGAGAAGAACCTTGATTAAGCCTGCAGCCCCAGCAGCCGACTCAGTGTGCCCAATGTTCCCTTTCACGGAGCCCATCTTGAGAGCGGGCAGGTGAGGAGGCCTCTTTTTACCAATGATGTTGCCTATACTCTTGGCCTCGGTGGGATCTCCCGCAGCCGTTCCTGTGCCATGTGCCTCTATGTACTGCACAGTGGATGGATCAATGTGAAAAGGATAAATGCTGCGTAGCAGGTTTTCCTGTTCTTGTTGAGATGGTTTGGTGATTGGAGTGACAGACCTTCCATTCTGGTTGACAGCACAGATGCTGATAACGCCCCATATTCTGTTGAAATCTTCCTGTGCCTGTGGTTGAAGGGATTAAGAGTTACTTAAGGTTGTGAAAAATAGGAACGATGACTATAGGAACTACTACTAGAATACAGTTCTAACAGTTAGATATATTCCACATTGTCTTGTAAAGTACCGTTTCATGCCATACACATTAGAAACAATGATGTTTTATGGACATAAGCAGGCACTAATTTTACTAGTAATCTTTAGGGCTGACATAGTTTTTAAGAGTTTATAGTTATCTGGTAGGGGAAGCTGGTTTTATAGTAGTACCTTCTGCAATGATTTCAGGAACAGAACCCCACAACCTTCTCCTCTTCCATAGCCATCTGCTTTTCTAGAGAAGGGTTTACTGATTCCTTCTGGAGAGATCATTTTTGCTTTACTCAGCGTTACAAACATTCGTGGATCTATGATGCAGTTCACTCCTCCACAAACAGCAGCTTCACAATCCCCTTGCCGTAAAAAAGAAAGGTTTTACTGTTTAGTTTTCCAGTAGACATACTTAATTTTTTAATTCCTTTAATAACAGCGAGTTTCCTAATTTTGCTTCACTAGTTAAAGTATTTCATTTGTAATTGTGCTCATTAAAATGTTTATCAGGAGTCTACTATACTAGTTGTTATGAACCTTGGCCTACATAGATCCAGAGGAGTTAGCCTTGTTAGTCTGTAGTCACAAAAAAGTAAAGAATCCAGTAGCACCTTTAAGACTAACCAACTTTTGAGAACCACAGATGAGATGCATCTGGTAAAGAGCTGTAGTTCTTGAAAGCTTATGCTACAATAATTTGAGGCCTACATAGTGAGGTCTAGTGGCTCCAGGGAAGCCTGTACTAGAGTGACTACATGGCCTACATTTCCCAAGTCCCGTTTGGACCCTGTGATTGGTTAACGGGTTTTGGAGAAAAAAATTGCACCAGTAGAGAAGTAGGGGGATGGTGCCTGAGAAGAAGGGAATAAGGGCCTTGCCCACAGTGGGAGGGTGTTCACTCCTGGGGAGCAAAGCTGAGGAGAGGCTGCTGCAGACGGAGGGATCTCTCATCCAGAAGGGTTGTTTCTGCTTGAAGTCAGTCACCAAGAGGCAGCTAGGAACAGTCCACATTTCACTCTGTATACATTTTCACTCTGTTATCGACCATTGGATTTTTCAGGGTTTGCTTCCACATGTGCCATAGGTATATGCACATGACAAATACGTGCATTGACCCTGTTCACACAACATGGCAGCTCCCAATACATTCGGTTCGTAGAATCCTGGAGTGTAATATTGTGATGTCTGAGAGGGGCTAATATCTCTGAGTCTTGCAAGGATCAAAAACATGTTCCAAGATATTCCAAATCATTACTAGTAAATGCTACATAAATAAGTTTGTGTTTTATTTCTGTGTATTATGGGGTTTTGAATCAACGTTTACTGTTGTTAGAAGTACTGAAGGAAGAAGGAGGGGGGCTGGATGAGTGAGTGGCTCCAGGGATTAGACAGTAGGGGCAGAGTCTGTTCACTTGCCGTTCAAGTGTCATTCGTCACTTGTAGCTTGGCCCTTTGAGTTTAGTCAAGTTTGTTGATCAAGTGGAATTTGGTTTGTCAGAATGTTTGTTAGGTTCAGTGAATCTATGTGGAAAAGCCTGAGTGAATCAGTATCTGTATGGATGAGAGTATGGATTTATTCTGTTTACTCTGAACGGAGGGAAATAGGACTTTGTGACCAAATCTCTATTATTTCTAGCCTAAGTGGGAACTATGTGGAAAATTAGTCTTTGTGTCTGGGTCTGGGGAGAAACAAAGATCTATACCTAATTTGAAACCACCAAGCTCATGAAACTATTCTAAAACCAATAAGCTTATCAATACTCTGCATATGTGTACTTATATATAAATTCTATTTATAGTTAAGAAAAATGGCTGTTTCATCTGAATTATAGGATCCCTTTTTCACCTCACGGCCACCCCCACGCGCTGACCGTTCTGTCATAGTACCACCTCTGACTAACCCTTCCTATAATACAAGAGATCTAACTGAAGATATCTAAGGTGAAAGCCTTTGGTGGCTGCAAAAACATTTTTTAACATCAAGAAAAGGCTCCAGGTTCAATCCTCGGCATCTCCAGGTAAAAGGCCAGGCACTAGGTGGTGTGAAATGCCTCTGCTTGAGACCTTGGAGAGTCGCTGCCAGTCTCAGTAGACAATACTGACCTTGATGGACCCATGATCTGATTCAGTATATGTGACTCATGTAAAATAAAACAGGCCATTTCAGAGGTTTATAGTAAGGTGCCATTACAGGAGTTACAACATATAGGTCATAAAGTTGACAAAATGCCAAATCACTGCTTAATTATGCTGTAATTCACATTGCTTAATAGGAAACATTTTTAGATCTCATCAGTGTACCTTGTTTAATTGCATGTGAGGCAAAGTGCAAAGCATAATGGAATGAAGAGCAGGCCGTGTCAATAGCGACGGATGGCCCTGTCAGATTAAAAGTGTATGAAATCCGGTTAGCAGCTATGCTCATTGCTGCCCCTGTGCCATCATAATGGTTTATTTCAGAGGTGTCCCTGTTGCTTATAAGCCCATAGTCTCGGTTCATCATACCTGTAAAAAAAACATAGTCTTATGTTAGCAGTTGTCATACAGACTATATGATATATTCATAATGAAAATTAGATTGCAGCTATTGATTGCAGTTATTGATATCGGGCCATTTTATACAGATATCATATAAAACAGGTGAGGATTTATTTCGACATTTGCAGCAGGTGATGGTCATATAAGTACAAAGATTTTACAAACTAGAGCAGTTCAGCTGGACTTGGATTTATGAAATCATGGCTGAAATTTACCTTGGCCGTAGATTTAATTTGAGGCATTGTGTGAGTCACTCGTTTTGTGCAAGTCTCTCAACTTCACTTTTTTCCAGTATCAGAAGTGGGAATAATGACAATTAATAACAGACGGTGCTACTCTAAACAGATTTACACGCTTCTAAGACTCTTCATTTTTATGAAGCTAAGATGGTGTAACTCAGATGAAGATTGTACTGAGAGTGTTGTGAAAATAATAAAGTCAGTGGTTTGCTCATAATTACTAATAATTGTTTGGATCTTTGCAGTTTCAGGCCTGATTATGGGACTGAAACAGCCTTGTTCCCCCCAGTGGATAATCTGCACCAGGAGTCGGACAGAGGGAGTAAGACTCTGTTGATTCTCCTGGACAGCAGCTTTCGATGCCATTGATCATGGTATCCTTCTGGACAGTTTTTCCGGGCTGGATCTGGGAGGCACTGTTCTGTGTTGGTTCCAGTCCTAGCTGGAGGGTAGATTTCAGAAGGTAGTGACAGGGAACTACTCCTCAGCAACTTGGCCTTTAGCCTGTGAAGTATTCTTGTGTTCTTTATTATCTATGTGAAACTGCCGGGTGAGGTCATCTGGCAATTTGGTCTGGGTTGTCATTAATATGCAGATGACACTCAGCTTTATCTCTCGTTTCCAGCCAATCCCAGGGAGGTTGTATAAACCCTGAACTGGTGCCTGGAGGACATTTTGGAGTGGATGCTGGCTAATAAACTGAAGCTTAATCTCAACAAGACTGGTAAATGGAACGTCGACCTAGGATTTAAGCTATTAGCAGTACTGGATGTAGTTGCACTCCCCTTGAAGGAACAAGTCCGTAGTTTTGTGGTGTTCTTCAACCCAGGGCTACTGATAGAGAAGCAGGTGACAGCTGTGACCAGGAGTGCCTTTTACCAGCTTCAACTAGTTAGCCAGCTGGAGATGTTCCTGGGCAGAAAAGATCTGGCTACTGTGGTGCATATCCTGGTGACATCTGGGTTAGATTACTGCAGTGCGTTCTGTGAGGGGCCGCCCTTGAAAAGTGTTCTGAGACTTGAATGGGTGTAGAATGCTGCAGTCAGCATGTTGACTGGAGTGGTTCGTGGGAACCATATTACTCCAGTCTTGGACTAACTACACTGGCTCCCAATTTGTTTCCAGGTGCTGCTGTTGAAGTCCTATTTGGCTTGGGACCAGCATTCCTGAAGGATCTCCTACTCTCTTATGAACGTACCCAACCACTACAGTCATCTTCTGAGGCCCTGCTTCAAATGTTCCCCCTTCTGCCTTCCTGTTTTATCATTTAATGGTTGTTTTTATGTTTTGGTCTGTGTATTTTATCTCTGGTTTAAATTGTGTGTTGGTTTTAATGGTTTTTAAGATGCTATTTTAATATATATGTTTTTAATCTGTTAGCTGCCTTGGTAGTCATTATGAGGTCAAAAAGGTGGGGTATAAATTTTATAAAGAAATAAAATAATTTTTAAATTTTGATTAATAAAGTAAATATGATTTATGTTTATCTATTAAAATTGTAAACCACTTTTCCAATTAAAAAGTTCACAGAACTGTACATACCAAATTAGGAACAAATTAAAAAAATAAAAACAGCCAGTTGCAATAGAATAGATGCAGAGGAGTTAGCCGTGTTAGTCTGTAGTAGCAAAATCAAAAAGAGTCCGGTAGCACCTTTAAGACTAACCAACTTTATTGTAGCATTAACTTTCGAGAATCACAGTTCTCTTCATCAGATGCATGGAGGGCAAGAAGAAACTGGTCAGATATATAGGTGGAGAGGGGAGAGCGGAGTAGATGCGAACAGTAGCTTCTGATACGGAGATCAGTTTGCTTCTGTTAAGGAAGTCAGTTACTTCTGATAATGAGATAACCATTCATAGTCTCTATTCAATCCCAGCTTGACTGAGTCAAATTTACATATGAATTCCAATTCAGCAGCTTCCCGCTGGATTTTGTCATATGTAAATTTGACTCAGTCAAGCTGGGATTGAATAGAGACTATGAATGGTTATCTCATTATCAGAAGTAACTGACTTCCTTAACAGAAGCAAACTGATCTCCATATCAGAAGCTACTGTTTGCATCTACTCCGCCCTCCCCTCTCCACCTATATATCTGACAAGTTTCTTCTTGCCCTCCATGCAT
This sequence comes from Eublepharis macularius, assembly GCF_028583425.1. Classification (NCBI taxonomy): domain Eukaryota; kingdom Metazoa; phylum Chordata; class Lepidosauria; order Squamata; family Eublepharidae; genus Eublepharis; species Eublepharis macularius. Next base: position 70,999,151 of record NC_072800.1, on the reverse strand, counting down.
CTGATGAAGAGAACTGTGATTCTCAAAAGCTTATGCTACAATAAAGTTGGTTAGTCTTAAAAGTGCTACTGGACTCTTTTTGATAGAATAGAAATAATCATAGAAGAAAAACACCTGTCTTTTATCCTAACAATTTCTGTCTCACTTATACTCTAAAATAGTAATTTTGTCTTAAGGTAGTACCAGCTGCATGAAAAGACTGCTGCAACGTTCTGAAATCATAGGAAATTTGTTTTTATGTTTTTTGCACATTTCAAAAATAGTTGAACAAGTACTGTATATTCCAGTTTGGCAATGAAATCCTAAATAGATTTCCATCTTTCTAAGTCCACTGAAGTTCCTAAAATGCTGAAATTGTTTTTATCATCAAGCAATCATCTCACCAACAAAAACCCCTGTTTTGGTGCCAGTAATATTTTCTCTCGTAACTCCGGCATCTTCCAGTGCTCTATAGGTACATTCCAGAAGCAATTTCTGCTGGGGATCCATCCGCTCAGCCTCCGCATCACTGATTCCAAAAAGCTTGTTGTCAAAAGTATTAAACCTATGAAACAGTAGGCAGATGACAAAGAAAAAAGGGGGGAAATCCCCATTACTTTATAAGGATATTTAAGAAATCATCTGTAGTAATCATTTTCAATAACATTTTTGATAACCTGACAGCTTTTTTAAATGCAGAAAGGATGGGGTTAAAGTTGCAGAAAAAGATATTCTCTTATTTTATATTGGATTGGGATTGTGGAGGCAAAGACAGTTACTACTAGAGGTGAGCCAACTAGGTGCTATGTTGGCGTAAGCACACTTAGAAAGCACATCATCACACTGGCAGGACAGGCACCGTTGACCTGGTGCAGGGTCCTGGTGGCACCACCCAAGTCCAGCCCCTGGCCAGCCCTGCCATGGCCATCTGCCAGTAAGATCTGTGCCAGCATGGGAAAGGGCAGGCCACGGGGCATGGCAGGCGTTACCCTGGGCTGTGAATGCCCTCTAGAATGGCAGAAAGTTATGCCAGTGAAAACCACTGCTCCCATTCAGTGGGCAGTTGTTGATTTTGTTCATTTGCAAAGTAGTACCTGCAAAGGAGCCTGTTCAAATGAATGAAGCTGCCACGGGCAAAACATAAGAAGAGAATGAGAGCAATATGCATGCTCTGCTTATCCCCTGATCGTTATCAAGCTGCAGTGTTCTGCACCAAGTGGAGCCTCCAAGTTGACTTTGAGGGGAGTCCTACATAGAGTGCATTACAGTAGTCTAGGCTAGCTATTGCCATGCTGTTGATCCAGGTGGCCAGATTGGCAGTGTCAAGGTAGGGGGCCATCTTCTAGGATAGATGAGTTGGAGGAAGGCATTTTTTTTGCAGTTGCCTTAACTTAACTCTAGCAACAATGCTGGATCCAGTAAAACTCCTAGGCTCTTTACCGAGCCAGCAAGGGTCAATTGAAGCACATTGACCTTCAAGATCTCCACTTTCCCAACCAGCATTACTTCTGTCTTGCCCAGGGTTGCTGTTCCCCCAGTAGGGGCAGGGGATCCCCTGCTCTCAGCCTCCTTCCCCTGCCACCACTCACTTGGCAGGCAGGGAAAATTGTATGGGAATGGGCCTCCCAGAGCCCAAATCAGCCCAGCGCAAAGTCCGGGAGCTCTCCTGGGATCTGCATGATGATGTCACTCCCATAAGTGACATCATCATGCAAGCACCAGGAGAATGCGCATACAAAGCATGCATCCAAAGAGATGACTCAAGGGACTGCAAGTTAAGTGCCAAGTCCCCCCTCCCACTGGCAGGGTGTAGGGATCTGGCAACACAAGTGTTGTCTGGGTTCGTTTTGGTTTGTTCACATTCAGCCATCTGACCACAGTAGTCAGATAGCAATGCAAGACGTCCACTGCATCATCAGGGGTTTGGATAGGGTCACCAGTGGAAGAGGACCTTCCCTGGAGCCCTCCCTGTCAGATGCTCCCTGTGATTCCTCAGCTGGCACCGACACTGCACCTTGAGCCAGACCCTCAAGCCAGGAGGCCTCAGCAGGGACCCTCAGCAGGGACCTGCCCACTACCAGACCTGTCACAGTCTTGCTCAGGAGCAGAGAAACCAAAGAGCGAGGGCTGAGGCCTGGATCAGGCCTGGATCCCAATGTGATAGTCTGGGACACCTGAGAGGTGGTCAAGAGGATACAGAATTGGGTGGTTTGGGAGAAGGGCAAGACTGAACATGCCCTATAAAAAGTAGACTTGAGTATGAGGCCAAGGAGGGAAAGGAGGATGCTTTTCTGAGTTTGGAAGGGCAGACATTAACAACAACAACATTGGATTTATATACCGCCCTTCAGGACAACTTAATGCCCACTCAGAGGTTTACAAAGTATGCCATTATTATCCCCACAACAAACACCCTGTGAGGTGGGTGGGACTGAGAGAGCTCCAGAGAGCCATGACTAGCCCAAGGTCACCCAGCTGGCTTCAAGTGGAGGAATGGGGAATCAAACCTGGCTCTCTAGATTAGAGTCCCATGCTCTTAACCACTACACCAAACTGGCTCTCTCATTCCAGGAAGAGTGAGGAACAATGTAGTACAACCCCCTCCTCTCCCTAGGGTTGTCCTACTAGCGGGAGTTAGGGGAACCTGGCATTTACCTGGGTGCTCTTTTCACATGTCCACAAAGCATATGTGCACTCCCAGGGGGGCGCTTCTGGAAGTGACATCTTTGTGCCCGGTGATGGGCATTATCCTGCACCCCCTAGGAGTGTGCCTGCTGTGCGGTAGCCTGGGAGATTCTTTTGCTTCCTGGGCCTCCCACCACCAGCAGCCAGGTTAGTGGTGGTGATGGGCAGAGGCTGGGAGCGGGGAAATCCTTCACCCCTCCCCACCGGGGGGTCCTGGCATCCCTACTTCTCCCCATTCTGAGGCCTGGGGTGCCCTGGTAGGATTCTGCAAGACAGCAGAGGGGCGGTCTTTGGAACAAGGTGGGGGGGGTCTCAGATCCATTCTTGACAGTTTTGCTCTGTGAGTTTTTGGAACCTGATTCAGGTTTATTTTCTACCTGGATAATGTGATTCTTGATAAAGACTTACTCTTTAGTGAAAGCTGCATGTCTTGTGCTTGTTTTCCCTGGTTTGGTGTTGTCCAGATCATACCAGTCCTTGATATCAAATCTTTCTGGAGGTATTTCTATATTACAATTTTTGCCTTCTTCTAGTACTCGCCAGAAATTATCAATTCCTTCACCTGTTGAGATTGAGATTGTTAATTATTTTTTAGTATTGGTGCTTAACCTTCAGCTCTGACCGCGATGGCTCAGGCTAGCCCAATCTTACAAGTTCTTGGAAGCTAAGCAGAGACCGCCAAGGAAGCCCAGGGTTGCTAAGCAAAGGCAGCCAATGACAAACTACCTATGAAGCATCTTGCCTTGAAAACCCTACGCTCGCGACTTAATGGCACTTTTCACCACCACCACCATGTACTTTCAATTTAATAAATCTTAGCCCTGGCTTCTAAAATCAAGGGCACACATTATTACAGGACAGTTCAGAAAATTCATGCAATGAAAAATAAATTGTAGAGATCTGCCCCAAAATTGTATCCCACAAGAGCCATGAGCAGAGCAAATCTCATGGCATGGGACTCCTTTTCGGCCAGCAACTCTTCTTGCTGTAGTTCCTGGTCCTTGCTGCCTCCAAAACTCAGAAGGCTTCCAGGAACAACACTGGATATAGTGTAGGAAACTGCAGCAGGAAGGGTGAATCAACAGAAACTGCTTTCCCCTCCACCAGCAGCAGTAGGAGTACCAGGTTGCTCACCATAGCAAGCAAACTCCTACCTTGAGCTGTGGCTGCCACCTCTGCTCCATACAATGGTAGAGGCAAAAATGGGGGTAATGTGACACTCTGGGAGTTTCCCTGATTTCTATGGTCTTTGCCATAGACATCTGAGGAAATCCTAGACCACTGCACAACTGTGACATCATTTTTGGGCTCCCAACGGGAAGTAGCCACATTGAGGATGAAGTGAACTAGTTTTCTGTTGCCCTGGAGGGTTGGACTAGAAACTACATGTTAAAATTAAAGCAAAAGAGTTTTCGGCTAAACAGTAGGAAGGATGTCCTGACAGAGTGGTTCCTTAGTGTAACAGGCTTCCTCGAGAGGTGGTGGGCTATCCTTCCTTGGAGGTATTTAAGAAGAGCTTAAATGGCCACTTGACAGCTATGATGACTCTATGACTCAGTATGGATGTACACAGATTGGGAAAGGGAAGGCATGAGGGGATGGGACCAGTGTGAGATTCTTGTGGCCCCTTCTTACATGCCTAGGGTAATGCTGATCACCACTTTGGGGGCAGGAAGGGATTTTCCTCCAGACCATATTGACCAGGGATCCTAGAGGTCTTTTTACCTTTCTCTGGACATACAGCAGACATTGCTGGAGAAGGTAAGGGGGGGGGGAGATAGCTGTGAATTTCCTGCATTGTGCAGGGGGTTGGACCCAGAATCCCTTCCAGCTCTGTTTCTAAGTGATGTTGTGACATCACATGATGCTATTTTGCCAGTCAGTCTCTCTCTCTCTCTGCATGGAATTGGGCTGGCAGTCTTAAGCAGCAATATTTCTTCATTGGTGAGAAACAGCCACAGAACACCAGCCTGTCTTTTTCCAATGGAATTTGGAGCCTGACTCTGCATGCAAAATGACACTTGGATGAGTGGGTTGGATCTAGGTGTTTTTTCATTAGATCTCAGCCAGTTCTCCTTACTACAATCTCCATCCCACATGACTTTTGTACCTGCAGTTCCCATTATTTTGTACCTGCAGTTCCCAGAATTTTTGGCAGCCAGTGGGGCCCATTCCTTTCTTACTCAATCAATCAAGTACCTTTAATGGCATACAAAGATCCTTTCTTATTCATCAGCAGAACAATTTCTTGGATCCACCCCAGTGTGACTCATCCACTAAGCAAACATTATTTTACAACAATTTTTAAAAAAGGATTATAAAAGAATTACATAAACGATCATTGAATTTTAAAAAATATTTATATATAAACTTAGTAGGCTGTTGTTATGTGTAATATTGTATGCTGAAGAAAAGATATCACTTATTTATTCATTCAAATTATTTTTAGCCTCTTCTCTCCATGGTGTTTGCTTAGCATTGAATCTGTATAGTGTTTACCTCCAGGAAAATTACATCCAATCCCCACAATCGCAATTTCATTTTTCGTTTCCATCATATTCCACATTCTGAAATGAAAAGTTATGTTAATAGAATGGCACCTACATTTAAATGTAATATTAAGGCATTTTTTCCTAAATCAAGGTATGCACCCACAAAGACAACATTAGGGACCTAAAGATAGAGCACTAACAAACACTGAAAAGTACTCAAAATGAAAAAAAAGAGTCTGATTTGACCTTTTAGGGCTTTTCCTAACGGGCACTGAGGAAGCAAGGAATCACCCTTGGTTTTATTCATCCCAACAGCCATTTGAAAAAGACTGGCAAACTACTTTCGTCTGTCTTGCTGCTACAGCAATATGTATGAGAGAGAATTTTTATAAGGTTATCTATAATTAGTATTTAACTCTGTATAAATTAAATAAGATGCATCACACTAACCAATATGCATGTTGAAAATGTGGACAAAAGAAGGCAGAGTTTATACATATGTTTTGGCAATGTCCAGTGGTGAAAACATTTTGCTCCATGCTCAAACAGTTTGCTCAAACAGGACACAGTATCCTATTCCAGGACACTAAAATACTGGACAACACTTCCAACTACTTCGTCAGATTGCACAGGGAAGCCATTGAAATTCATAAGCGTAAGCACAATTTCAACAGGAAAGCAGAGACCTTAAGAATGAATAGAGCATGGTTTCCAGTCCTGAAAAATACCAGGCTAACTAAATACTCTATACCCGACAATAGCCCTGCAGAGAAGATTAGCATATCAAGCACCAAATCATATGCAAAAGAACCTCCTCAGGATACAGTGAAGCCTCCCTCCATTAGCATTCCACACCCTGGGAAACTCTTACAGGATGACTCAGCCCAACCCTACCTTCCTGAGTAGATATAAATTACCTGCCAACTTCTTTTCCACACTGTGACACTGAGAGGTCTCTGTCTTTTGGTGCTACACCTGTGAAGATGCCAGTCACAGCTGCTGGCGAAACATCAGGAACTACAATGCCAAGACCACGGCTATACAGCCCGAAAAATCCACAACAACCAACTTTTGAAGAAATCACATTTCTTTCCAGAAATGCATTATACAGAATATGCAAAATTTCCAATTGAGGGAATTTTCAATAGCCAATTTTCATTTACTCCACTTGAAATCTTAATTGCCTTTAATAGCAAAATGTGTGGCTTGAACTGAAAAACAGAATCACACCAAGATCTGTATAAAAGCCTGCAGAAGAATATTAACAGGAAAAGATGTTATCAATATTTATTCTCACAGTATCCCATAACTGAGAGCCAGTTTGGAGTAGTGGTTAAGAGCGTGGGACTCTAATCTGGAGAGCCGGGTTTGATTCCCCACTCCTCCGCTTGAAGCTAGCTGGGTGATCTTGGGCTAGTCTCAGCTCTTTGGAGCTCTCTCAGCTCCACCCACCTCACAGGGTGTTTTGTGGTGGGGATAATTGTAGGCTGGAGTAGGCATGCCACACAGCCTCCATTAATTGCTCTTTACATTTCTACATTCCTGATCTACTGGTCAGTTGGCATGCCACACGGGAAGACTCAGGGAGTAGTTTAAATGTGTAACATTAAGTCTCTCACCATTCACAGAGCACAATACTCCCATACGCTCTAAGTAACATTCTCCTATGCTCAGAGGCTCATGATGTACCTTTCTTTCCGTCATGCTTCCTAGATAAGACAAAAGTCTGAACACAGCATATTTTGCTTAGTTGGCTGAGAATGGAATGTGTAACTTGTAACTGTTGTAATAGCCATATTTGGGCATCCGGGAGTTCCTGAATACAAGTGAATAAAACTCTCGCCTCCATGTTTGGAGGAACAGACTTTGCATCCAGACCCTGTCTTGTGTCGTTACTACAGATAATAACATACTTTGTAAACATCTCTGAGTGGGCATTAAGTTGTCCTGAAGGGCGGTATATAAATTGAATGTTGTTGTTGTTATTAATAATAATAATGTTAGCTGGAATGTACACAAATTAAGAAATCATTTGAGAGCCTGCATAGTATCGTTATTAGAGAACTGAGAGACCCAGATTCAAATCCCCACTTTGTCATGGGAGCTTGCTGGGTGACCTTGGACCAGTCACACACTGGCTGATTCCGCACACGTTGGATAATGCACTTCCAATCCTCTTTAGAGATCATTTGGAACGGATTTTTCCGTGTGTGGAACAAAAAATCCACCTCAAATGATTGATAAAGTGCATTGAAAGTGCATTATCCAACGTGTGCGGAATCAGCCACATTCAGTCCAAAGGGTTATTGTGAGGAGAAAATAGAGAAGGGGAGAATGGCATAAGCTACTTTGGGTCCCCGTTGAGGAGGAAAATTGGGGTATAATGTAGTAAATAAATCTGTGAAACATTCCTTTCCAGCTTGGTAAGTTGCTGAAAATGAAGATGGATACAGAGAGTTAGTGACAGTGATGTGTAGCTGGATGATAGTCAACCCGAGCACACTTTGTCCATTAATTTAATTTAATTTAATTTAATTTATTATATTTATATTCCGCCCTCCCTACTTTCGCAGGCTCAGGGCGGATAACAAATACAAACATGTTTAAAAACATTTAAAAACATTAAATAATACATTTAAAAACATTTAAAAACATTAAATATAACAATTCATGCTGCCCAGTGGTTCATACATGCCTCTGTGTTTGCATAGGGGTGATGGTTTAACCCCCCCTTCACGGGGGGGGCGGGCACTGCCCGGCGTTAGCCATATGCCTGGCGGAATAGCTCTGTCTTACAGGCCCGGCGAAATGCAAGCAAATCTTGCCAGGCCCTTGTCTCGCAAGACAGAGCATTCCACCAGGTCGGGGCCAGGACTGAAAAGGCCCTGGCCCTGGTCGACGCCAGGCGGGCCTCCCTAGGGCCAGGGACACTTAAAAGATGTTTTCCGTCAGAGCGGAGAGTCCTCCGGGGCTCATATGGTGAGAGACGGTCCCTCAGATACGTCGGTCCCAGTCCGCGTAGGGCTTTGTAGGTTAACACCAAAACCTTGAACCTGATTCGGTACTCCACTGGCAGCCAATGCAGCTGGCGTAGCACCGGTGTAATATGCTCCCACACCGGTGCTCCAGCAATGACCCGCGCTGCTGCATTCTGTACCAGCTGTAACCGCCGGATCAGGCCCATGGGAAGCCCAGCGTAGAGCGCGTTACAGTAATCCAACCTAGAGGTGACCATTGCTTGGACCACTGTAGTCATGTCACGGGGAGACAAATAAGGGGCAAGCTGCCTGGCCTGCCGAAGATAATAAAAGGAAGACCTGGCAACTGCAGTGATCTGGTCCTCCATCTTCAAGGAGGAATCCAGAATCACCCCCAGGCTCCTAACCCTCGGGGCCAGTGTAAGTGCTGCCCCATCAAGTGTAGGAAGCCGGGGTCCCAAAGCCAACTCCCCACGACCCACATACAGGACCTCCGTCTTCGTGGGATTCAATTTCAGCCGACTTTGTCTCAACCAACCAGCCACAGCCTCAAAAGCACGCTCCAGGGCATCAGGGGCCGATCCAGGCTGCCCGTCCAATAACAGATAAAGCTGGGTGTCATCCGCGTATTGGTGACACCCAAGCCCGAAACTCCACACCAGCTGGGCAAGGGGGCGCATATAGATATTAAATAATAATGGAGAGAGTATCGCTCCCTGTGGCACACCACAAACCAGTGGCCTACGAGATGACACCCTCTCCCCGAGCGCCACCCTCTGTCCCCGATCGTGGAGAAAGGAGACTTCCGAAGTGCATCCAATCCGAAAGAAACTTCTGCCAACTTTTAGAGGAAAGGCTACTGTGCCCGTCATGACAGGTAAAGAGCCAGAAGCCGGCCTTGCAGTGCCTTTTTCCTCCTTACAACTGACACCCTGCGTTGCTTTGCAGAGTGGAGGAGACTACTGTGATTCCACCTTTTAACAGAAAAACATACCCATACTGGTAATTTGTTTAAATATTCTCATGTTGCTTTTCTGCATAATGGAGAGAAAAAGGAGCTTACGACATTGTTGTCTCCTCCGTTTTATTCTCACAGTAGATCAAGGCAGGCTGAGAAAGTGAAACAAGAAGAGGGTCAAACCTCTCTTCTCTTAAATCAGCCCCTGGGAATCCTGATGATGTATGAATCCACCACTCCGAGTGTTAAGCAGGGACAGAGGTTCTCCTAGGTGACTGTGACATTTTCTCCTATGTGGCTGAAATTTTGGAGGGGGGCTCTCTTGGGTAAGCGCTACTGCCCCTGAGAGTTTCATTTCAGTCAGGGTAGAAGTTACAAGTGGGGATGTGTTTTCCCCGAAGCCAACAGAAACAACTAACATACCATTAAAGACCATACACATCTGACCCAACATTCAAAGAATCTGGGCAGCTTTCCCTGTAGTTTCCCTGCCCCAGTCCTCCAGCAGCAACCATTCCCCACTCTCCAGTGCCCCTGGGGGTTTCCCATTTTTTTTAAAAAGTCAATGTTTTTTTATTATATTACATTGATTATAACAGTAAGTAAAAAAAGAAACTCTCTACCTCCTGCTGTTAAGCAGATTTGCCTTTCCCCTTATATCTCTGCAACAGAAGGGTTTAGAGACTTACTTTTTTAAAAAAGGGGGAATTTATAGACTCTGTTACACCTATTGCTATAATGGTATATCAGTATAGCAATATGAAATTTATTATTTTGTTAAAGAACGAAAAGCACCTGGTAGTGAGGAAATAGCTGCTGCAGGGCCAGAAAAAGTGGCTTTCCAGATTTTCACACACACACACAGTTTTACACAACTTTGCTACACATTTCCCAAAACTTCAGAGCAAAGGAGGTTTGAGAAAGATAGGAGAAAAGGTGAGGAACCCCCAGGTAATACACAAATGCACTGCAATACTGTAAGGAAACAGGAAGAAAAACATTTCCCAACAGCATGAACCCAGAACAGATAACCCATGTGGAAACGACCTTCATGAACTATTTGTATGAAATTTAGTGCTTAGTTTAACAACATTCAAACAATGGCCATGCAATATTAGTTACCACTTTCCTTCTCATCTTTACCTGTCAGCACATTACATAATTGTAGCATCATGTATTAGTTCCACTTGTTTCCTTAACTCGGAAACTGAAACCCTCTGAATGGTTAAATTGCACATCTTGAACTTCCTCTAGATTTAGAAGTAAATGTTTTTATTCCTAAAGTTCAGGCATTCTTCCCTGGACTGAGTCCTCACTGAAGAGAAACCCTATTCCTTGTCAGTTTGGTTTAATATGACTTTTCCCTCTTACCATGTGCTTCCCCTTATTTTTGAAATTACTAAAACAGAGGCTGTAGGGAACGTTTTCTCTCTTCCCATAAATAGGCACTCGTCACCGATGAAGGGCACCCGCAACAGTTTAACTGCTTGGCAACCTCAGACCCAAGTTTCCATGTGAGAATTGGCTCTCTTGGTCTTGTGATGTTCAGCAGAGTTTAAAATATTTTACAACTGCAGTTTAAAGCTGCAATTCTAAGAATATTTTACTGGTAGTAAGCCTCACAGAATAAAATAAACTTGTTTTGTATGTGTTATGTAACGTCAAGTTGCTTCTGACTTACACCAACCCTATAAACAGGGCTTTTTTTCCGGGAAAAGAGGTGGTGGAACTCAGTGGGTTGCCCTCAGAGAAAATGGTCACATGGCTGGTAGCCCCGCCCAGTGATCTCCAGACAGAGGGGAGTTGAGATTGCCCTCTGTCTGGAGATCAGGGGGCGGGGCCACCAGCCATGTGACCATTTTCAAGGGGTTCTGGAACTCTGTTCCCCTGCGTTCCCCCTGAAAAAAACCCTGCCTATAAATAAAATAAAATAAACGTCTTGTCATTAGCAGCCTTGCTCAGATCTTGCAAACTGGTGGGTGTGGCTTCCATCACTGAGTCATTTTAGGTCTTTCTCATTTTAGGTCTGCCACTCCCTTTTCTCTGTAAGAGACTTCTTGCCCAGTATTAACCGCAGAATTAGCAACCTAGTTTTACAGGAAACTCCTATTTGTGGTTTTTTCCCTCACAGTTTTGGTTGTCCCTTCTCTCCCCGCTCCCTGAAATGATCTTTACTCTCTTGATTATTTCTGGTTAGTGTTTCTTCTTCTTTTAAAAAAATTGGAATGCTGTTTTTTTATTCTTGTCCCAACCTGGAGGGTGGCAACGCAGCTGGCTGGGAGTTTAGTTCATCTTTGGCTGGAAAGGGTCTTCCCTTGGCAGTGCTTTAGAGTGGTAGGTGGTCCTGAAGGCAGAGAGAGACGGGAAGAATGGAAATGGGGGGGGGACATTTTATCATTCAGAGCATAATCTAAAAAGGGGTGTGGGGGAATAGCCTCCTTAAAATAGGCTCTTACATTACCCCTAGTAAAAAAGGATCGTCGTCGTCCTTCTGTGCAGCCCCACATTGGGACTGCGCAGGCGCAGGCCAGCCGCGGAGAAGATTCTTTTAGCTTCTAGAAATGTGACGGGGACGTTCGGGCCCACCGCGCATGCGCGCCGGTGTTCCCGCCAATTTTGAAGTACAAGTACCCGAACGTCCCCGGCATTCCCTCAGTTCCTTTTTCGCCGCCGTTCGAAAAGGTTCTTCAGCTGTCGCTTGTGTCTTCCGACTTTCTTCTAGCTGTGAGTTGCCGTTTCCTTCTGACTGGGAAACGCCTCCACTATGTCCCATTCCGCTTTATTTAAAAAATGCCAACAGTGTGGCACTAAAATGACCCACTCTGATGGTCATGACCTCTGCCTCATCTGTTTGGGCGAGGGGCACGTCGTGGAGCGCTGTAAGTTTTGCATGGCCTTCACTCCGAAAGCGCGGAACGACCGCAAGGCCAGGCTCCGGGCCTTTCTTTGGGACGCCAACCTTCTACCGCCCAAAGCCTCTGGGTCGTCCGGGAGCAAGCCCAGCTCTGTCGCCCCCTCGCCGGCTCCTCATCACTCGTCGGAACCGCTCGTCTCGGCTCCGACGGAGGCGTCCGCTCCGGACGGTTCGATCGCCTCCGGTTCCGTGAGTGCTCCGTCCAGTCGAAAGGCGAAGAAACGTGCTTCTTCGAAGCCTTCTTCGAAACCTGTGGCCACCGAGGCTTCTTCGGAGCCCCCGCCGAAGAAGGCAAAGGCCAAGTCAAAGGCCAAGCGCCGTGCTCTGTCGCCGGCCCCGGCCTCGTTGGCTGGTTCCTCTCCTGGACCGGCCCCTCCTCCTGAGGACGTCCGGAGTCTCCTCCATACCCCGTCGCCTCCTCACACACCTCCTCCGGTGATTCCCGACGACTGTGAGTCGATCCGTGGATTTTCGGACGCGTTCCAGGAGTTTGAGCGCTCTCTGCCGTGTGCTCCGGTTCCGGCGGAGGTCTCCGTTCCATCGCAGCCAGTCTTCTCGGTTCCAGCGCCGTTTCACCGGTCCGTTCCGTTGCCTGCTGCTCTGCCTCCTTGGCAGCCTGTCCCGGGCCTAGGGAACGTGGCCTCCTGGCAGGATTTTGTGGCTTGGATTCAGCAGTCCGCTCCCTTTCTGCCTGGTCCTTCGGTGCCCCTGGCCACAGTTCCGGCGCCCTCCACTCTGCCTCCAGCTCCGCCTGCCACTCAGCCGCGTCGCCATCTTTCGGCACCCCAGCCTTCTACCTCGGTTCCGGCTGACCGCCCGTCGGTTCCGACGCAGACCCCAGCAGCTTTCTCCGACTCCGAGGATGATGAGGGCTTGGCGTCTCCGTCTGAGTACTCGTCGGACGCGGCCTCTGACCCTTCCCCTGATGATGCTGTGGGGGAGCTCCGCTCATCGTCCCCTAATGACGATTACAGGGTGTTTGCAGAGCAGATGGTCCGAATGGCCGCAGCACTGGAGCTCGACGTCGCCTCCACGACCTCCAAACCCAAGAGTAAGCTGTTGGAGCCGTTGTATTCGGGCTCTCCTGCCTCGGTGGCGTTTCCTCCTGTCGAGGATCTCGTCGACAATGCCCTGGCACTCTGGCAGACCCCTGCTTCTGTACCGCCTACGGCCAAGAAGGTTGAGAAATATTATCGCCTCAAACAGGAAGATTGCCCTTACCTCTTTGCCCATCCGAAGCCCTCTTCCATCGTGGCCGAGGAGGGTCAGGCTCGGTTCCGACGGGGCTCCTCTTTGGCTCCATCGGATCGGGAGGGGAGAAAGCTGGATGGAATTGGTCGGAAGGTGTATTCTTCGGCTTCCCTGGGGTTCCGGATCACCCATTTCCAAGTAATAATGGGCTCTTACAATCTTTTCTTGTGGAAGCGTCTGTCGTCCTACCTCTCTGACCTCCCCGACGATCGCCGTCACTTGGTCAAGGCTCTCCAGGCTGAGGCTTTCCGTTTGTCGAAGCAACAGATGACGGCTGGCAAGGACGCTGCCGACTCCGCGGCGCGTGCGATGGCATCCTCCGTGCTCTTGCGTCGGCACGCCTGGCTTCGATCTACTGCCCTGCCCCCCGAGAAGAAGGCCAAGGTCGAGGATTTTCCGTTTGAAGGTCCTCAGCTCTTCTCAGAGAAAACGGATGAGTCCCTTTCTCTTATGAAGAAGAACCAGCAGACGGCCAAGTCGCTCGGGGTTGCGCCTTCGGTTCCGCAGTCGGGTCCGAGATATCGGTACGGCAGGTTCCGGTCCTATCAGTCCCCCTACCAGCAGTTCCACCAGCGCCAAGGACGGTTCCCCTCCGGTCAATCCTATGGCCACCGTTCCTACTCTGGCCAGCAGCGCCACTCTTCGAGACGCTCCGGCCGGTCCAAGGGACGACAGCAGCCTCCTTCGCCCAAGCCCTCGACTTCAGCGCAGAAGCCCACGGTCTTCTGACTAGACCAGGACGCTTCCCAGTTGGTCTCCAAGAACGCTGTTAATGTCCTGTTCTTGGACAGGCTACGGCCTTTCTTGCCCCGTTGGCAACTCATTACTACGGATACCTGGGTCCTCTCTGTTGTGGCCCGTGGTTATAAGTTGTCGTTTACCACTGCACCCCCTCTTTCGCACCCACCCCGTTGTGCTTCTTGTTGTAATATTGTGTTACAGAATAATGTTTTGGAGTTGGTTGCCAAAGGTGCTGTCCGGGTGGTCAATGTCTCTACTTCCCCTTGGGGGTTTTACTCAAGGTACTTTCTTGTGGATAAGAAAGATGGGGGGTCTCGTCCCATTTTGGACCTTCGGGCCCTTAATACCTACTTGAAGGTGGAGAAGTTTAGGATGCTTACCCTGTTCCGGGTGTTGGAACTCTTAGAGTCAGGCGTCTGGATGGCCATTTTGGATCTCAAAGACGCCTACTTCCACATTTCCATCTTTGAGGGCCACAGGAAATATCTCCGTTTTACCTGTGGAGGCGCTGTCTATGAGTACACGGCCTTGCCCTTTGGCCTGGCCTCGGCGCCCAGGGTGTTCACTAAATGTATGGCCACCGTGGTGGCACATCTACGGTCTACTGGCTGTTTTGTTTATCCCTATTTGGATGATTGGCTCCTGGTGGGTCCCTCCTCTGACTCCCTCCGGGCCTCTATCGCCCTCACCTTGTCCGTCCTAGACGGTCTGGGGCTGGTGGTCAATTTGGGGAAGTCGGTCCTGTCCCCTGGTACGAGCATTAGATTCATTGGGGTCCACTTTGACTCTCTGCTGGGCCGGGCTTATCTACCCCCGGACCGCTCGAGCAGGCTGTCCTCCCTGGCCCGCCACTTCGTGCATAACCGGTTCCAAACTGCCCTCCTGATTCAAACGTTGTTAGGCCTTATGGCCTCCTCCACAGGGGTGGTGTGTTTTGCACGCCTGTGCATGAGGCCTCTACAAAATTGGTTTGTTCGGGTTTTCAACCCCCTCACTATGAGTCAACACCGTGGGTTTTCCGTCCCGAGGGTGGTACAGCGGACATTGGTGTGGTGGACTGACCCTGAGAATTTGTCCAAGGGTTGTCCTTTTGGTCCCTTCCTGCCGGAGGTCACCGTCTTCACGGACGCTTCCAATCTAGGCTGGGGAGGGCGTTGTGGACACCTGTCTGCTCAAGGTGTTTGGTCCTCCCTTGAAATGAGCATGCACATTAACCTGTTAGAGCTTAGAGCGATCCGTTACTCCCTTGCTTCTTTTGCAGATGTCATTCGGAACAAGCGGGTGCAGGTCCTATCGGACAATACCACGGCCTGTTACTATCTCAACAAGCAGGGAGGAACGGTCTCGCTCAAGCTCTGCAAGGAGGCGACTACACTCTGGACTTGGGCCATTGCCAACAACGTCCTGCCCAGGGCCATTCATATTGCGGGGGAGAACAACACAGCAGCAGACACGCTGAGCAGGGTGTTTTTGCCCCAGCACGAGTGGTCCCTCAACACGGTTTATCTCCACAAGGTTTTTCGCACATGGGGCACGCCTTTGGTCGACCTCTTTGCCACAGCCCACAACAGACAAGCCCCGCTGTTTTGCTCCCGGGCCGGGATTGGCCATCGTTCACTGGGGGATGCCTTCCAGATACCCTGGTCTCCAGGGCTCTTTTACGCCTTCCCGCCCTTCCCGCTCCTTCACAAGGTCCTCTCCAGGATCAGGGCCTTCCGAACCCACTGTATCCTGATTGCCCCTCGGTGGCCTCGCCAGGATTGGTTCCCCCTTTTACTTTCCCTGTCACAGGGGCGGTGTCTCCCGCTGCCACACGCCCCAGACCTGCTACTCAGGGACGGAGTGTGGCATCACGATGTGGCAGTGCTAAATCTGACTGCCTGGCTCCTCTGCGCCCCAGACTAGGCCTCTCTACTAGGGTGCTTAATGTGATTCTGAATGCCCGAAAACTGTCTACCAGGTTGTCCTACCAGAGGAAGTGGTCACGTTTCTCTAGGTGGTTAGCCCCCAAAGGGGTTTCCCCTTTCACTTGCCCGCTGCCTGTCATTCTGGAGTACCTCCTGGACCTGTGCTCCCAGGGCCTGGCGTTCTCCAGTGTTAAGGTGCACATGGCTGCTATCTCTGCCTTCCATGAGCAGATTGATGGGAGGACTGTGTTTGCACATTGGCTGTCCAAACAGTTCCTGAAGGGCCTACTAAAGTCCTTTCCTCCTAGGGCCCATCCTATTCCTCAGTGGAGCCTGACCCTGGTGCTCTCCCGTCTGATGCTCTCCCCTTTTGAGCCCCTGTCTACCTGTCCCTTGCCTCTGCTCACACAGAAGGTGGCCTTTTTGGTTGCAGTCACTTCCTCCAGGCGGGTTGGGGAGTTGTCTGCTCTGAGGTGTGACCCCCCCTTCCTGCAATTTTTCCCCGGTACGGTCATGCTCCACACTAGTATGCAGTTCCTGCCCAAGGTGGTTTCAAAATTTCACCTGCGTCAAAAGGTGGTCCTTCCTTCCTTTTTTCCTACACCCTCTTCCCCAGAGGAACGTACTCTACACACATTGGATGTGAAACGTGCTTTATTGTTTTATTTACATCGCACCAAGTGTTTCAGGAAGTCTCCTGCCTTGTTTTTATGTTACTCTGGCCCTCGCAAGGGCTCGCCAGCTTCTGCCCAGTCCATTTCTCGCTGGATTGTGTCTGCAATTAAACTTTGTTATCAGCAAGCTGGAGTTCGGTGCCCGTTGTCGATTACTGCTCATTCTACTCGAGCACAAGCTGCCTCTGCTGCCTTCCTGCGAGGAGTGCCACTCCAAGACGTCTGCCAAGCTGCGACGTGGTCTACCGCTGACACTTTCATTAAACATTATTCCATAGACGTGAATGCACGCCGTGAATCCGCTGTTGGCACGGCTGTTCTGCACTCTCTGTTCTCATAGACACTCACACCCGCCCCCATTGGTGAGATGCTAGCTATTCTCCCAATGTGGGGTTGCACAGAAGGACGACGACGATAAACAGGGTTTCTCACCTGTAACTGTTGATCGTCGAGTCTCTTCTGTGCAGACACACATTCCCTCCCACCTGCCCCGCTGTGAGTGCTTGGTTTCTCCATTGTTTCTCAGGCGGCTCAGGTGAACTGAGGGAATGCCGGGGACGTTCGGGTACTTGTACTTCAAAATTGGCGGGAACACCGGCGCGCATGCGCGGTGGGCCCGAACGTCCCCGTCACATTTCTAGAAGCTAAAAGAATCTTCTCTGCGGCTGGCCTGCGCCTGCGCAGTCCCAATGTGTGTCTGCACAGAAGAGACTCGACGATCAACAGTTACAGGTGAGAAACCCTGTTTTTCCATACAGAGGCATTAAAATAATGCCTTTATTAGGACCCATATAATGTTATGGGGATGTTTTGGAGTGCACCATAATTGATCTTTACACTGGAAGAAGAAAGAAGATGCTCAGCAGCACCATGGAAACTCTGCAGTTAATCACTTGAAGGATGGACTTAGGAAGGTACTTTGTGGACAAGATACACTGTACAAAAAATTCCACATTGCCGCACTGTATGCCAAAAACAGCCAGACACCCCCCCCCCCTTCTCTTTTTCTTGATAAAGAAAACTTGCATTCTCCTTTAAGATTTTTGGTTGGCACTAATAAAAGTATTTGTTGTACTGCCCCGTATGGGCTTTTTCTCATTAACCAACAGAACCTCGTGTTTTAAGTGTAAAATTGTCTTTCTGGGAATGCAGTTTGGAATTATTTAGTCTTTTTTAAAAGATGGCAATAAAAGTGTCTTTTCTCTCAAAAAGTTAAGCTGATAATACCTTTTTATTAAAACCAACCAAAATGACATAAAATGTGTTCTCCAGAACTCTTCATCAGGCTGAAAGTTAAAAACACTCTCACACAAAGGGAGGGGGGAGTTGTTTCAGCTTAAATCCGTGGTCCTGAAGCCCTTTGGCTGCATCCTGTAGATTGTCCTTCAGGCATCAGGTGAAATTTTTTAAAAAAAATCATTAATACAGTTCGTTTGATCATAATGATCGATGTTGATTTCCTGAAGTATGAAATTGAAGTTTTAGCTTACAAGTTACAAATGAATAATAAAGATTATTATAATAACTCAAATGATGAATTTAATGATCAAGAAAACGAAAGAGCTTAAATTTTAATAACAAACATGGATAATAATCTGATAAGAACATACAGAGAACAAAACAGAAGTTTGGAACCCATGGCACATCTCCACTGATGGAAGGGATTTTCATCAGGAGAATGGGACCTCTTCACCTTTCCCACTGCAGCCCAAAATGGTCCCCAAAATGCTACTGGTTAATCTCAGGAACAGCCTGAGTGGGAAATCATAGGTCTGTAGTGGTGGGGAACTGGTAAAAATTGCCCCCTCCTCTATTTCTGGAGTCTGACAAAGGTTATTATTTGGAATTGCAAAGATAACATTAAAAACTGTATTGGTATTAGCCATAGAGAGACAGGTACTACTTACTGGTTTTGTTGAGCTGGTAGATGATTCAGAGTTGTTCCTCAGAGAGGTTCACTGACCAGTGTTAGGCAGACATCTGCTGGATTAGACAAAAGAACCTGGTGCCTCTCCCATTTATGACTGCAATACTGAAAGTGAAAATAAGTTTCCAGACTTTGTGCTTCCTCCATATATGGTTGTAGATTATAAATAGTAATTTTATCCTCTAACAGCAGAGTGTGTCTGCTTTCTCAATTCTGAAACCTTTTCACAGTAGATAAATTTTAAAAGTTTTGTCAACACAGCTCACCTCATCTGTATCATTGTTCTTGCCTCTTAGTTTCCTACTTTTGGTCCCCAAACAGTAAATTATTACTATTGACTTTATGTACCAAATGCAATCAGTTCAGGATCATCCACACACAAGGGTGGGATTCTGCATGCCTGGGGGGAACTCCCAGGTGTGCAGAAACAAAATGGTAGGGTTAGGGTTGCCAGCTCCAGGTTGGAAAATTCCTGGAGCTTGTGGGGAAAGCATGGGAAGGGTGGGCTGTGAGAAGGTGAAAGACCTTAGTGGAGTATAATGCCATACAGTCCACCCTCCAGCCATTTTCTCCAGGGGAACTGAAATCTGTGGCCTGGAGATGAGTTGTAATTTTGGAAGATCTCCAGCCACCCCCTGGATGTTGGCAACCCTCATAGTGTCCGGCAGAGTGAGACTCTAGCCCTGCTGCTCATTCGAACTTTTTAGAAGAACGAAGGCTGTATAAATGCTCCAGTACTGAGGAAGCAGAGAGGGCCAAAAATAGCCATTGAAGGAATCATTTTTTACTAAAAAATTTAAAACTGACAAAATGATTAAGAGTGGGATTATGTTGCTCCTCAGTAAATATATTAGAGACTCACATAAATATATCCTACACAACCATCACAATAATAAGCACCAGCTGCTTCCGCACAAGAGTGGGGAAAGTTGCCCTGCTTTGGAAGCAGCTACAAGTGAGTAAGAGGCGGGTACTGATGGCATCCACACATCCAATTCCTGAGCTGCGGGTTGCTCTCCCTGCCCTTTCATCTCTGTTCTTCCCCTTTGCAATCCACTGCATCACTGGGGAAGCATCAATGTGATAATCACATGTGCCCCATCTGCTGGGCAACCCCCTCCCTTTCCTCATTCACCGTTGAGTTACAGCAGAAAAAAGGCAGAAGTTATGGGGCTGCTGGGAAAAGGGAAGAGGAAATAGTGGGGGAGGATAAAATGAGATGCCCCCGCAGAAGTCTTTGCAGATCCCCACCTGTAATTCAACATAATTAATAGCAGATTAGAGAGTTATATAAAACCAGTGTTAGCATCAGTTGCCAAAATTACTTTTGATCAGTAGGGTTATGCAAATAGGCAAATCCACCTGAGATGGAAAAAGTATACTATATACTTCAGAGTTTTCCAACACTACAAGTATTCTAAGATCTACTTTTCCTACTGGAGTAAAATACCAGCAGAAGATGACTTTGTCTTGAGCTTCTCTTAAAGTATAGTGAAAGACATTTTAAATACAAATAGATTCCCCCCCCCTCAGACTATTATCAGAGGTATTAAAACCAAGATGACAAGCTGAATATAAGTTATTAGAGTGATACACCTGCAAAAAAAAAAGCTACTAGTGATTTTAGGCTATATTAGCACAAATATGGTGTCTAGTTCTGAGAAATAATTTTATTCCACACACAGATCCCATTCAAAGAATTGTGTCTAGTTCTAGCACTTTTAAATGGATGTGGTTTGCTCATAATCATACGATGTCTTCTTTTCTGAAATAAAGAGATTTTCACAGAGCATTAAGGCTGGTATGATTCATAACTATATTGGGAAAGCTAAAGGGTGGAGGAGATAGCAATTAATCAGTAGTACCTTCATTACTAAAATGAGAGATTCCTAAGTTACACCAGCATTTAAATATGCCTTCCAAACTAGAAATTATCCCTTAATATCAGGTAGGTGAATGCATGAAAGTATTTGGTAAGCTCTAAATAAATTTGACCTAGGAATAATCACTTTTGTCAGTAGCACATGTGTTTGCAGTCCAACACTAAGAAAACGTCTTAGGTCAAATTTATTTAGATCCTGACAAATATTTTATTCTTTTGCAGCAAGAAGAAGTGGGGTTTAAGCAAGGGGCATGGCTGGAGCAGTACTTATTAGAAGGCACTCCTGGTTAAGGTCAACGGCTCTTCCCCCAGAAACCAGATCCACTGTTTTCCACCACTACAGACGAGGTCCTTAAAAAGAAAAAGGAAAACAGGCAAACTGACAGGTCCTTGGGGATCACTTCTGCTGAGCAGGCTTCCTATAAACCAAGGTACTTTCCCTGACATAGCCCCTACCAGTATTATGGCAGACAGCAACATCGTATTATTCATAGCAGACGACGCCAGATCGCCAGTATCCAACTTCACAGCAGTCTCGCAGGTGCACCCTTGCCATACTAGAATCTAACACAGCACCAATATAGGAGACAGTCTGACTATGGTCAAGTCTGGACTTCTCAAAATTTATGAGAAGGCCCAGACATATGCAAGTGTGGACCACCAAATCCACATCTTGCAGCAACCTTTCCCTTGTAGCTCCTACAATCATTCAAATATGGAAATATTGCACATCCCTGCTCCCTGAGAAAGGCCACAACAGGTGCCACATATTTCGTGAACACTTGTGGTGCAGTAGATAAACCAAAGGGGAGCTCCTTGTAATTGAAAACCCTGTTCTGGTAAAGAAAACCCAGGTATTTCCAATGTTCTTTCTTTATAGCAATATGAAAGTATGCAACCTTGAGGTCAAGGACCGCAAACCAATCATCATGTTTCAACACTGACGATAAAGGGACCATCTTGAATTTAGAAACCTTAAGAAAGGCATTGAGACCCCTTAAATCTAAGATAGGATGCAGGCCGCCGTCTTTCTTGGGAACCAGAAAGAAGCGTGAGAAAAAACCTGGTCCTGCTTTGTCATACGTCACCTCTTCAATAGCCCCCTTAGCCAAGAGAGGTTGCATCTCAGCTTCCAACTCAACTAAGTTATTATTGACAGCCATTGAAGGCCTAATGCAATCAGACAGTTCCGCGAACTCCAACCCATAACCATTATTAATAATAGTTAAGACCAGAGAGTCAGATATTATTGACTCCCAGTCAGGGAGAAAAGGTGCTAGTCGGTCAGAAAAATTCAGGGCAGAGTTCACTGAATCCCATCAGAATTGCTTTGCAGCACCCTGAGGATCCTACTGGTGAGTAGAACGCTGGGAAGGCCAAGGCTTGTATCGCCTGCACCTGCAAGACTGCTGTGAAGTTGGATACTGGCAATGTGGTGTCATCTGCTATGAATAATACTGACGATATTGCTGTCTGCCATAATACTGGTAGGGGCTATGTCAGGGAAAGTACCTTGGTTTATAGGAAGCCCGCTCAGCAGAAGTGATTCCCAAGGACCTGGCAGTTTGCCTGTTTCCCTTTTTCTTTTTAAGGGTACTCATTTTACCGACCTCGGAAGGATGGAAGGCTGAGTCAACTTTGAGCTGGCCACTTGAACTCAGCTTCCGCCAGAATCAAACTCAGGTCAGGACAGGAGCAGAGCTTGGGCTGCAGTACTGCAAGCTTACCACTGTGCGCAACGGGGCTCTTCCTGTGCCACGAGGCTCTTGTATTAAATATGTACTTTGTGGGCCAAAGTATACACGGGCGTAATTTCTTCCTATTTCTATTCTGTCTATCATAATGTAGCTGAAAGATTTGCCACCTGAAAAAATATTTCTTATCTCATTAACAGAGGCTTAATGTGTGGAAATGGGCAGTTGGATCTTTTCAAAGTATACAAGTGAATAGCATCACCTGCTAAATAGCATCCCATTAAGAGTCTGTTATAAGGACAGGACATTTTCCTCCAGGCCTGTTGTCAACCTCACTAGCTGCAGAGGCTGCAGTGCAAAGTAAAGTAGAAAACTGTTATATGAAAAGAACTGGCGTTATCTTCATTCTTTCCTGTGCTAAAAATCTGTCCCATGCACCCCTGATTTTTGCCTTGCCAAAGAACACATACATGTTCCTTTGAGATGCAGAATTTGTGGTGTAGTCCTTTGGATCTCATGAGGACAAAGTTATGCATGATGCTTAGTAACATGATCATTGTCATGTTTGACTGTACCCATTCATCCATGCCAATATTTCTTTTGTCAAGTATAACTCCAGTTTCTGTTGTCAAGTATATGCTTAATTGACTGGTATAACTCCATTTCCTGTTGCCAGTATTCTAGTGGGTTCTCACACGTTCCCAGTTGGCTGTGTGTTTACAACATCAAAACTTTCTTCCTGTCTATGATGTGTCTTCTCTCTCCATAGCGTGATAGCACAAATATGCACAATGTTCTCACACAGAAAGAACAACATTGAATTGTTTGGGAATTGGGAGGGAGAAGGAAAGCCAGGTAGAAAAGGGATGTGTTTGTCCCATGTTGCCATTCTTGTCAACTTTCTGCTAGCACTACTTAGTTGGTTGCCTTACTCCTCAGTAGACCTTTGGACCTGAATAAGGAAAGAACTAATTCTTGAATAAAAGTCATTTAACCAAGGACCTGTGTCTCGCTATAATGAGCCAGGGGTTTGTCTGCTGTATTCTGTCATCCAGAGCCTGACAATCATCTCAACATTCATACTTACATAGGCTGGTTGTTCAGTCCCAGATCTTGCTGCTCTTATTATTTTATTAATGTATTTTATTGAGAATATTTCTATGCTGCCTCTGCTCAAGGTAGCTTATACTTTAAAAACCATAATATTAAAACACAAGCCCTTAAAATGCATACTGCCTGCATTCTGCAGCTTGCACCTGAAGGATCTTTTCTCTTTTCTCCTGAGCCCACTTGTGTGGGGAGGGCAGAGTATAAATTGAAGAAAATAAATACTCTCCTTTTGCAACTAGGAGCTTTGTGTAATGGCTCTAGAGAGGGCTGCTTAGGTTTCCCCCATCTGTTTACTTCCAAAGTTTTATTTTGGTCCCTCTATCGCTCTTAAATGAAGACTTTCCATAACAGTCAGCTTGGGAATTTCCCATGTGGTGAAATAGAAGGAATTCCTGCTTACACAGAAAAATATATTTAAGCTCTTATAAAATGCTGTGCTGGGGTTTTCCCTGCCATTTTAGCAAAAATATAGTTTTCAGACACTAAATTTGGCTATTGAAACCCACCATACTTATTTTTGAAGTATGTACAAATTGTTGTCTCAAAAACAGAAGGAAAATGATACGATCCCACACTTATGCCCCAGAATCCATAGCTATGCTCATAGAGGATTGCTAGAACACAACTCTGGGATCAGTTGATGTGAAAGTTGTGCCTCAGACAGTATTTTCTGCAACAAAGCAAAGGATCGTGAGGGATAGCTCTTATGCTGTAGGATTTGCTTCTAGCCATTTTCAAGAGCTTTTGGTCATTTTACATGCAGCCAGGGCTTTTTTTCAGTGGGAATGTGGTGGAACAGAGTTCCAGCACCTCTTAAAAATGGTCACATGGCCGGTGGCCCCACCCCCTGATATCCAGACAGAGGGGAGTTTAGATTGCCCTCCATGCCGAGGGCAATCTAAACTCCTCTGTCTGGAGAACAGGGGGCGGGGCCACCGGCCATGTGACCATTTTCACCGAGGGCAATTTAAACTTTAAAAACTCCCCCACCTCTTTTCCCAGAAAAAAAGCCCTGCATGCAGCAGTTTGAGTACAGAAGACCGCAGCATCCTACTTCAACATGCATTCAGTGCATGTGACACCCTTCCTGTGGGGCATATAATGCCTCCCCAGGGCTATTTCAGCTTGGGATAATGGTGCAGGAGGAAGCTGAAGCTCCTCCAACTCTCTTACCACATTTCTGAGCTAAATTGGACATGCTTGGGAAACTTAGTTCCCCAATCACATACGTTTACAAGCTGGGACTCCCAACCCAACTTGCATCATACATATTGTGTAGTTTGGTTCTTCCTCAGTCGCTGCTATTCAGCTCTTCCCTGCTTCCTCCCTTACCAGACATATGAATCATGACAACAACATCAACAACGAAAATGTAGTTGTGGGGACTACCTCCTTCCTTGACTATAAGCAGACATCCTGGGGAGAGGGGAAGGCATATCAAGAGAAACTCATGATGCTGGTAGTTAGCTATACTCATATCTTAGATTAGGAATGGGGAAGTGAACATATCATAGAGTGGAGGCTGCATTAAAGATAATTGTGAATGATGATCTGTAGCAAAGATTTCTTGGTGTTTACTTAACTGGATGTTTCAGCAGCAGAGAATTTTACCTCATATCTTTACTTCTCAACTATTCTTATGCACGTCTAGGTATATATTTCTCTTTATGAGTAACATTTTAAAACGTTACTGCCACCAATGCCAAAGCGTAATCTAGTTTAACATCAACGAACATAATAAGATTTGAGTTCAATAGCACCTTGAAGGAGCTTTGATTCTCAAAAGCTTATACCCTGTAAAATCTAGTTGGTCTTCAAAGTGCTATTGGACTTGAATCTTCCTGTTCTACTGCAGACCAGCATGGCTAACCACATGAAACTATCAACTAATGTAACGACACTCAACTGATTTGTTGAGATAATTATGAACAGTTATGTGTCAGCTGTACACCCACATGGAACTTCAAGCAGTGTATGAATCTAATAGGGTTGCCAATACTCTTTAATAGAGGCTTTATCAGGCAATGTTAGCTGTTGTAGCATAGTGGTTATGTGGTTGGGCTGCAAATCAGCACTCTGCTGGTTTGAATCCCTCTACTGCCATGAGCTCAGCAGGTGGTCTTAGGTAAGCCACTCCTCTCAGCCTCAGCTGTATTGTGGGCATAACAATAACACTGACCTTGTTCACTTGCTCTGAGTGGGGCGCTAATCTCTTTAGAACAGTATATAAGCACACAGTTTTGTTGTTGTTGTTAACATCTATGCCATGAAAACAGTCAACTGCCTATTTCCACATGTTAATCTTCTATTAAAGGAGCAGGATAGTTTTTCTCCAGATGTTTGTAACCCAATTAACAGTACCACGATTGTTCCATGATCTGGCCATCAGAGCTGGTGTTGGTGCTAGTTTTTTTCATATTGCACATTCCCTCATATATGAAGCCTACAACAATTCCTTCTATTTGCTTGTTGCATCGAAGCAGGTCCAAAAAGATGGCAAAATCTACAGATGTTATTAGTTATATATCCTTCAGTGTCCCTCCTACCATTTCCATTACATACATCGTCTTAGGAAGTCAAAATACTGTTTTTATTAAAACCAAACTCAGAGAATGTGTTACAGGTGTGGCTCAGTTCTTTGAGTCAAGTCCTAAGTAGAATGGAATAAGGTTCTGAGTTTAACACTTGACCTCTAAGAATGTGCCACTGTAACTATTACCCAATATCTCATGTATCATGCAACTTGTAGGGGATGCTATTGAAACTGAAGATCCATTTGCAACTAATGGTAATTTAAAAGAATACACCTTGCTAAAGTACATGGCAGTTAGGAGCTTTGTGGATGCAGTTAAATGTTTATAGGTTAACATTGTATAATTTTCTTTCAGTGCAGAGAAAGAGACCTGCCAAGGATTGTTGCGTAAGGAAATTTCCACATCTACATTTTTCCTGAGCCAGCACCTAAAGCCAGGATATTGTTTGGCACCTGGCCACTGCCTGTCTTCTCCCTCTCATGTCTTGCAACTAAAAAGCAACTTCATAGTGCCCATTATACATCTCCACAGCTGGTATGTGTACATACAACTGATGTGCAAACACTGTCCGGGATCTGAGGCACAGCCCCCGGCCTTGCCGGGAAGAAGCAATGGGAGACAGCTAGGAGGCAGCTGCCCTGCTTTCCTGGCCAGCCATCAGAGCCAGAACCTGCCTGTGCCAGGGGAGAGGGGCAAAGGTCCAAGGCCCCAGAGGGCTGGAAGGGGCAGGGCGAGGCCAGCCAAACCCACCCTCCAGGGAGAAGATAGGGAGCTAAGCAGGGCAAAGGGAGGGGGCAAAGGCAGGGGGCATAGGGACCCAGCAGCTGCCCAAACAGAGCCCTTACCAGCCGAGGAGGAGAAGCAGCCACAACAGCTCAGAGCCACGCCCCAGCCTATCCACCAGCTAGAAGGCAACAACCAGGCTCAGGGAGTGCCAGGAGCAAAGTGACTCCAGGTGGAGCTGCCACAGGCATTCTGGGGGAGGAGATGGGCAGCCCCACCTAGCATCAATGGGCAGACAGCCCAGAAGCTGGCCAGGGCAATTCCTCGAGAGCAAGGCCAGGGAAGCTCAGCAGCGCAGAAGCTGACTGGGGCGGCTCCTTGCGAGCAAGGCCAGGGAAGCTCAGCAGCTCAGAAGCCTACTGGGGCAGCAACTCGGGAGCAAGGCCAAGGAAACCTCAGCTGGGGTTTGTTCGCATGTAACCCCACCCTGCCAGAAAGGCAAGGAAGCTTAGAAGGGATTAGTGATGGGAGGGAAACACCTGAGGAAAGGCGCAGCTGGGCCAAGTCAGAAGAGGGAACGAGCCTGGAAGGAGGGCAGGGCGGAGAAAGAAAGCCCTATAAAGGATGGCTAGGAAGAGCTCTGGGGTGGTGGGTTTGAGTAGGAGTAATGGAGTGGAGCAAGGAGGAGAGTGAATGAAGGAGGAGATGGCAGAGGTCAAAGGGGTGAGTGGCACAGGTTGAGCATGCCAGCGAGTGGATTGAGCGGGAGCCTGGGTGATGTATACCACCCCTCCTTCCACAGAGCAGGGTCCTGCAGCATCCCTAGCACCCCTTTGATGTCAGGTGCAGACCGCCCGGTGCCCTGCCCAGTGGGGGCCACTGCAAGCCCTGACAAACACCTCCAAACAAGCATATGTCAAATGGGGGCTAAGAGAATGAGCTGTGAAAAAGGTTAGACTATTTCTCAGGTCCTGTTTGCTTACCTATAGAGACAACCTGCTGGGACAGAATCAAGATGGAACTCTGCTGGGACATCATGATGAGCCCTTGGATTTTGCTTTTTCAAGGCCTCGTGCGTGTTGATGATGGTGGTGATGAGAGTGTTTTTAATGAGGATAACCCATTGATGCATGACCTGTAGAAAAGTTTATGGTTGTCTCCAAGACTAGAGAGAGTTTTAAAAATAATCACATACCAGAACCCAGCACCTTCTAGTTTCCATTATCAGCTTTGCAAGAAAACCGAAAGGGTGCCTCCTCCTTTGTATTTGTGCTAGGCCTTCTCCAGACAGTACTGTTTAATTACTTAAAGAGATTTTTTATCCTGCCTTTCCAAGATATACTCAAGGCAGCTTACAGTATTAAAAACAAAATACAATAAAATCTAATTATAAAACAGGAAAAACACAAAATAACAGTAGCGTTGTTAAAACAATATTGCTACCTGCTTGGATTACATATGCAGAGTAGCCTTGCTGTGTTGCAGGGAGGGAGGATCAGGTTAAGTATACCCTGTTCTCAGCTTAAAGCATGCGCGCACACACACAAACACACACAGATGTACATGCAATCATACTTTACTTACCATTCCAAACAGAAATGGCCTCACTAATTAGAAAAGAACTGCATTTTTCTAGTAACATTATTCCAAATGTTGAACATTAGGATGATTCAATAGCCCTCACAACGTAAGTGTTTAATTGAGTGAAGATATATAGAGCCTGTAGAGCATAGGTCTGTAATTCTCTTTGGTTATTTAATTGTCAATTTATCGAGCAACCAATGCATAACAAATTTGCTTTTTATTTATACTTTGCTTTTGTCCACTATGATGACCAATTTACAATATCCTTCCTCCTCTCTCCATTTTATCCTCACAATCATCACCTTTAGGTTTAGGCTGAGAGAATGACTAGTCAAAGGTCACCCAGCAAGCTTCCATGGCCGAGAGGGGAATTGAATCCGAGTGTCCTAGATTCCAGTTCAACACTCTAACCACTACACTACATTTTCTCTGAAAGGAACTTTTGAGGGGCAAGATTCAGACTGCTGCAGAGTGCAGGAGTGCTGCCAGGAGGGCCCTGGAGCGCTCCTGTGCTTCACAGCGGGCCAATTTAGGCCCCAAATGGGTCAAAATCAGTGTGCTGCGGAACGCAGGAGCACTCCCAGGGGAAGCACGAGGCCCTGCTCAATGATGTCACTCCCAGAAGTGATATCATCACGCGGCCCCAGGAGCACGGGCGTTGCATGCAAAGACTTCCACAAAGGTGAGTGCCAGGCCCAAAGGGTGAGGGAGACCCGGCAACCCTAACAGGGAATTTATAATGCTAATTTTGCAGTGTCTTCACTGGCTTCCAGTTGGCTTCCTACTCAAAGTGCAGCTAACTTTTAAAGCGCTTATGCAGTCTTCTCCTATATTAACCTTTAATTTCTGCCAAACTCCTGTTGTATGTTTTCTTGGTATAGTGGATTGGTTGTGAAGATACAGAATATTACAAATCCTTTAAAAAAGCAATTGTTTTGTTGTATAATTGAAGCGCGGTTCTCAAAAACCATTGAAAACTGTAGCACATAATTTTAAATTAGTGTCCTTGTACCACAAATACTAATGTAGGCTTACCTTCCCTATACTGCCATGCCATTTAAAAATATGCCTTTTAGAAGTTTGTACTATACTATTTGTGCAAGAATCGTTGATATCCTTCCTTTGCTTATTTCCACTGTCTTTCATTTGTAATTACTCTGGATCCAATGAATTTTTAGCATGGTACTTGGTTTCTCCCTCTGAACTTGGCTAAAATTAGATTTTGACTGCCAAAAAATTTGAATATGGAACATTTTTAGGCCAAGACAAGCAGCAACAATTGCTGCAGAACACAAAAGCCAGCTGTTCTAAATCGCCTTTTGGAATTTCCAAGAAATTCTTTAGAGGTTATGGTAATTTGTTTCATGCTTCTTAGTATTTGGTGGCAGGTTATTCTAGGAAGTAGGCAGTTAGTAAATGGAAGCTTTGGCCCCGGCCTTAAAGTCACATTCCACATAAACAACAGAGAACTTTTCATTAACTCCATGCAGCACTAGGCCAAATGAGTGATGCCAGACACTGCAGTGAGAAGTTTATAAGGAAGCACCGGGGGGGGGGGGGAACTGTGGGTCATATTCAGATCTCTAATTGTGCTATTTATTATAATATTATTTTTATAGTCTGCCTTTCTCACTGGGACCCAAGGTGAATTAGAGCATGATAAACTTTTCAGTCAGCCATTAAGCAGATTAAAAGATACAATATTTGAATCTTACAGCCAAGATTCCTTAGTAAGACAAAAAACGCACATGGGCTGGGATTGTAGGAGGGGGAAAAACATACCTGCTTAAGGTCACCAGTGTAGGAAGGACTCAGAACCATTACACCGCAGCTTTGCTCCTACAAAAACATCCTCCTGAACAATTTTGCTTTGCACATTTTGCATGAAGGCCCTCAGGGAGACTGTTCCACAACATAGGAACTACTGCATGCATGTGAACACGCAGATGCTGATCTTACCCATTTGCAGGATGACACCTTCAGAAGGCTTTGCTCAGAAGAGTGGAGCTGTCACAGTGGAATACAGTAGAGGCAATCCTGCAGATATGTGGGTCCAATGCCTTTAAGGGCATTTAGGTGGCTGCTAGCACCTTGAATGGATCCCAGGACCTGACTGGTAACCAATGGATCATCTGCAGAAGTGGGGGGATATGCAGTTTCTGCTTGGGGCCCAGCAGTAGCTGGGGAATGGCATTCTGTATCAACTGTGGTTTCAGAGGAGTTAGCCGTGTTAGTCTGTAGTAGCAAAATAGAAAAGAGTCCAGTAGCACCTTTAAGACTAACCAACTTTACTGCAGCATAAGCTTTTGAGAACCAGTTCTCGTCAGATGAGTAGTTTGAGTTGGATTTAAGGGCAGACCCATGTAGAGTGCATGACAGTAATCTAGCCTCAAGGTCACAGTCCCTTGACATTCTCAACAGCGGCCAGCCTTTTCAGATCTGGGACTGGCACTGCATAGGACCCACAGGGATGCAGGCACATGACAGGAAAATTAAGAATTATGAGTGGAGCCAAGGCAAAGAAGAGCTGCGGACAGGAGTGTAAGTAAGGCAGAAGCCCCAAATCATCTATGTTGCTGTGAAGTAATCCCCTGCACTGCTCAATGCCTTTGCCTTGCCATATTCTGCTCTTCACAGGACACAGAGAGGCCGGAGGCACAACATTATGGCTCTATACACGCACAGTACCACAAAACCCTTTCAAAAAGTAAGGCCTCATGACCCAACTGAGAGTCCCAACTCATGAGCTAAAGACCACTCTTCTACATGGTGTAATTCTCAGTAAATGCTCCTGAGAGCTGATTCAGACATTAGATGTTATTGGATAGTGTAAGAACAAATCACTTGTGTTTCTGAACAGCTGATCTTCAGATCTTGCCCCCGTCCAGCTCTGGGAATAAAGGAACACAAATCTGCTCATGAGCGCACCGGACAGCTATCTGCAGCCTGAAAAGGTATAGGCTGGAAGTACATTTGAAACTTCTGAGCTACATATATAGCAAAGGAACAAATTTGTAGCAGAAGCAGCAGCAAACCTTCGAAAACAGAAGTAGGCAGATGTTGAAAAGGGAGGAAGCTGAAGCCGGAGATGTAATCATATAGTTATTTCCCTGTTTTGCTTGACTAATTAAATTCCTCACCCTCTGCTTGGTCTTACAATAATTGTGGTCAATCCCCCAAATTAGGAGAACTCTCACTACAGTTCCCCATCTGGAGCTAGTACAGAATTTGCATGATCAAAAAGGGGCTATGTCTTATT
This sequence comes from Eublepharis macularius, assembly GCF_028583425.1. Taxonomy (NCBI): domain Eukaryota; kingdom Metazoa; phylum Chordata; class Lepidosauria; order Squamata; family Eublepharidae; genus Eublepharis; species Eublepharis macularius. The sequence continues at coordinate 70,967,859 of NC_072800.1, read as the reverse complement.
TACAAGTTTCCTGAAATTCTGCAGTAGGTTCTGACGCAAATCATTTCAGAAAAAAAGCGATCAAAAGACTGTTTTTAGGACCCAGCTGCGCATGTGAGATCAGAAAGTTTTGTGCATATAGCAGTCAAATAGAACAGAGTATTTTAAAACCTAATATAACACAGCAGACTTTATACACTCTAAAAACTTGTATGGTTATTTAATATTTGTGCCTTGCTTGTCTTCTGCACTTGGCTTAAAGCAGCAAACATAATTAAATATTTAAATTAGAACAACAGACAGTGAATAAGAGGAGCACTCTCTCTAATTACCCACAGGCCCTTAAAGACCTAACAGGCCCTTAATCAATTGACTTTAAAGGCATGGCTAAACCACTCTGCTTTACAGAGTTAGTACATCTCTCTCCTCTTGCTTAAGGCCATTCCATAACAATGAAGCAGACAACAAAAATGTCCAGAAGCAATTCTCAATGCTCTAGAGAGAACAATGGAACCAACTGTGGGAAGATAACCAGAGCTGCTGTATAGGCTCATAAAAAGGCAGAGGTGGTACCCAGCAGCAGTGCCATGGTTTTTGGCATCTGCAGCGGCTGGTAGGCCGGGCGCCCCCGCGCGCATGCATGCACCGGCCTGTGTGATGACATCATGTGTGACATCATCATGGGTGCGTGTGCGCTGCTGGCCCGATCGCTGCAGCGGTTGGCTGGGATGGCGCGCGGGTGGCCTCCGAGCTCTCCTGCTCGGTTGCCCTGCGCTGCCGCAGACATCTGCCTGCGGCTGCTGCACCCGGCGAGGGGTGTGTGATGGCAGCGGCAGCAATGTGTGGCGGGAGGGCTGGGAGGCTGCAGCTCCATGGTGCGTACTCCAGCCCCCCGCGCCCCCTCCGGCCCCCTGAGCCCTGAGGCCACCGCCTACCTGGCCTCAATGGGTGCCCCAGCCCTGGTGGTACCCTAGATATGAAGAGTCCAGCTAACAAAGGGCTTTAAAACTTAATAGCAGCACCTTGAAATGAACGCAGAAGTGTTGAACAAAATTATATTTTATTAACAATCCAATTTTTCACTTTAAAAAAATGTCTTCCCATATTAGGCCTCAGGAGTTAATGAAATGGCAGCAAACATATCAAGTTCTCAAAAAAAAGATTTTTTTTTTCCTTTGGAAATTGAATTCATAAAAAGATTACAGGTTTTGCTGAACTTTGAAATTTATTTACAGGTTTAAGATATGTATATAAGTACACCTCAATTTACATAAGAGGGACACCTGAATTACACTTTAAAGCAATTTACAGAGGAAGAGAAACAAACCTTTATTTTAAAAAGAACGGGGAAGAAAAGATGCCAAGCATGCTGCAGTTGCACATCTTACACGCTAGTACAAAAGAATACAATTGTAATGAGTCAGCCTAGCAGCTGATAATCTGTATAAAGCAATTGTCTTGAGGTCCTTTCATGTTAACTAAGTTAACTAAATGGAAAAAGCAAGAGAAGAAAGCTTGAACCACTGGGTTTGCTGAAATAAATCCCCTACCAACTGAAAAATAACTGCACTACCAGTTATCTTAGCAAATGCTAAGTTAGCCCTAGTTTTAAGTGGAATTCATTACCAACTTTCTTTCCCTTCTTTCAATTGTTGGCACAAAGTCTTCCAGAAAAGGTAAGTTGAAGGTCTTGGATTTTTAAGAGTTGTGGAGTCCAAGCCCCCAATTGCTGGTCTTCCCACAAAATAGTGGCTTGGATCCAAAGCTGCTCTCCAGTCAACAGTCTCCTTCAATACAAACTATTAGGAATATTGCCAACAGTTGCCCACTAACATTCTATTAGACTGAAAGAACTTGGTTAACGTAATTGCCAGCAGGTGCACTGTGTATCTCCCACCAGCCTCTGTCTGAAAGAAAAAGTTTCCTTCGCCTTTGTTCTTCATCTTTCTCCTGAGCCTGTTTCTTTCAGCCTCAAGGGCAAGAACTAGTATGTCATCTTCAATTTATTTCTCTTTGCCTCATGAAAGGCCTGGCTCATCCTGGGGCCAGCCTCTTTGGAGGCTCCACCCCTCTGGAACCCTCACGGGATCTGAGCAATTCTGGTGGGAAGCTGCTGCCCCTCCTGCCTCTCAGCTGGGACGCGTCTTCTTGTTTCTCCATCTCTGGCTCAAGGCTGCCTCCCAGCTATTCATCAGGCAATGGGCTGTTAAAGGGCCAATCCTTGTCAAGCAACAGAGCAGCAGGCTTGGCCTTACAGTGCCACACATGTTGCTGCTTCAGTGCATGGATGCTGAAGGTGGGTCTTTTGGCTTCCTCAAAGGCAGGCAGCACAGGGGTTGCTCAGGTTGCTGACAGTATAGTGTTGGCTAAAAAGGGCTCAAGATTTCAAGAACTAAAATTATTTTTGATTGTTGTGGATTTTCCGGGCTGTATAGCCGTGGTCTTGGCATTGTAGTTCCTGACGTTTTGCCAGCAGCTGTGGCTGGCATCTTCAGAGGGGTAGCACCAAAAGACAGAGATCTCTCAGTGTCACAGTGTCTTTTGAGAGATCTCTGTCTTTTGGTGCTACACCTCTGAAGATGCCAGCCACAGCTGCTGGCGAAACGTCAGGAACTACAATGCCAAGACCACGGCTATACAGCCCGGAAAATCCACAACAACCATCGTTCTCCGGCCGTGAAAGTCTTCGACAAAAATTATTTTGACTGCAAAACAGGGAATGTGACCAAGAGGGACAAGTAAGAGTGTCATTTAAAGTACTCTTTTACTGATTAATATCTGCCCAACAGGAAAGGTGACCAAGCTCTCAAATAACCACACACGCAATAGTACAGCCAGCAGCAGCAAATACTGCAGTCACATCCCTCTGCCACTTAAAACTGAAAATGCCTTTGCAAGATGGTCTTCAAAGGAAAAATGTGCAGTTCTTGCCACCTGTGGCATAATTCTTTGCAGCACAGCCCAAAGGCATCTAAACACATCAATCCTATTATTCCTCTGCCCATCCACGGTGCTCAAAGGGTTCTAACACCCCAGTTCACATAGGAAGGCCAATGGGGAAAGTGTAGCTTTATGTCAGGGATGCTCTCATTTTTCTGTAATCTATATGATCCACTGAAACATTAAATGCTATGCCACTGGCTAATTTTTATAATGGGAACTTTATAGACTTCTGAAGCAACATGAAACAAAACGGAAACAGAATTTCTCTGCCACTTGTCAATCCTACATTTCAAGCTGCCTGAAGCAGTCACAAGACGGAACACACCCAGCACAGACGCTTCCAAATCCACAGGACAGCAGCATTTGTCAGGGAGGGTATATTAAGGACAAACTTTTCCGATTCAGTATTTGAAGTTTCCAAACATGCTGGATTCAACCCTGAGATTGTATGTCTATATCTGTGAGAACTTCATTTGCTCCTCACATCTCATTCTAATGAAAGACAAAAATGAGATAAAATGTAACAAAAGCTCACAAGACAAGTGTTTATTCCTTAAGAAATGTGATTATTACCACACGCGCATCAGGAGGAAGAAAAAGCTACACTGCATAAGGAGACTACTGCATTCTTGCGAGCAGTCGGTTAAGAATCCTCAGCAAGGATTTATCATCTCACTTCAAGTTTCTTCCCTTCTAGAACAATCTGAATTTCTTTGGCGTCCAAAGTCTCATAGGTCAGTAGTGCTTCTGCTAAATTCTTGTGTTCTTTTGCATGGGTCTTCAAGATATTCTTTGCCCGCTCGTACGAATCCTACAACAGAAGGATTTATTTACAGGAATTCATGATTAGAAAATTGTAGAAATCATGGAATGTCCTCACCAAAGACTAATGAAAGTGTGTGACACCACACAAAGGGAAACAAAAATCTACACACACAATGAAAAAACTATTAGTAGAAAACAATCATGCACCAAATATACATCAATATGTGACTGAATCCAATGACTATATGCAAGAAACCATAAATAGCAAAAATACATGAAACCCAGAAAAATCATAAAAAATAGTTCCACATTACAAAGGTAAGAGAAAATACATGAGACTGGGTAAACATCATAGAAAACAATCGTAATCATAGTGACACAGCTGTGACTTGTGGTGTATGGACCTAACAGAGAAAACTGATTATCTTCAGCTTTTTGAATTCATGGGTGACTTCATGTAGGAGAAAAAGAAGTTTATTTCACATATCACATATTTAATTTTCTGACGAAGATATTTCAAAACATGCTTTGCTAGCAGCGGTAATGTTTCGCTGTGTTTGTTTTCTATGATGTTTACCAGGTCTCATGTATTTTCTCATATGCTTAGTAACAAAAACCTTCTGTTCATGTATCTTTAAAGAGCTACAAAACTCCTCACTGTTCTACTCCCATATGACTCACAACAGGAACACAAGGAAACTGACCAATATAAAAAAGATACAAAGCAGGAAAAATATTGGGAAAGTAACTATTTCATGGAAGGATAACGCAACTGTTCTTACCTTTAAGAGCACTCTTACTTCCTGTTCAATTGCAGACTGGGTTTCAGGACTGAGTTTTCCAGTATCTGTATAAGTCATAACACCAAGCTGACAAAAGAGGGAAGATTTTCTTTTTAATCCACCTTCAAATCACTATCCCTTCCAAAACCTACAAAAAGTTTTTCACCAATTTGCGTGCAGCATAAAAGACCTTAACTATGCAGATGATGGTCAGAGAGGAGGAAGTGGAAAGCTAAGGAAGGCAAAAGCTCCCCCTGCTGTACAAAGCGTAATAGGAAGGAGTCCAGCAAGATAGCCTTGTGCCACCTGGCTTCTCCCTCCCCTGCATTTGATATTGGGGATGAAGAGAGTACACAGGGTGCAAACACATCATTTGTAATAGAGCACTGATTGATGGCTTGGCTAACCTGCACCATATTCCCACATTAATTGGGCCAAACGAGACATGTCAAGGACTGCCATGTTTGTGTGTGTCCATCTGATCACTTTTAAAGCAGGTGAGTGTTTCATTTTTTTTTAGACAAAAAAGTGGAGTAGGTAATATTGAACATGAACCAGACTGGAATAAAAGTGCTGAAAACAAGGTAGGGGGAGGGTACAGGGTTTTGCTTCTCTGACCAGAGATGTAAAGTTGAAATATACACATGTATAGGTTTGATAGGAAAGCATTTTACTGCTTTAATGTCATAAAATACACCATTTAAAGTTTAGTTAACCTAGTACAATTGAGTATTTGTTGTATTTCTATATACTTTCTATATAGATCGGCGCAAACTCCCATGAAAACAACAAGGTCTGTTTCCAATTTAGACTCAAGGTCACTTATATTCATTCGTGGTTTTTATTTTCCTGAACTCTATAAAACTATATTTCTATTTATAACTTGCCCCTCCCCAAGAACCCAAAGACAGGCAACAGCAATTGTATATGACTTGCAAACGTAAGGCGACAGGTAGCTGGAACCTGTGGGTCCTTTCTGTTAGTGGAAGTGGCTTGCTCAGAAGCCTTTTTGCAAAAAGCTCCTTCTGGTGGAGAAAAGCACCTCTGCTAGCAGAACGGATACAAAGGATCCAACCAAGGAAGGGTAGTATCTGGAACTCAAAAGAAAAAACGAAATGAGATCTTACCTTCTCACTCATTCCAAACTTAGTCACCATGAGCTTTGCTATTTTAGTTGCATTGTCAAAATCACTAGAAGCACCTAAAAGGAGGAAGGAGGATGGAAGAAGAACAACCAATATATTTAGTTTGGAGTATTAAGTAACTATATATCAACTGCATATATATCAACTATGTATCAATGACAAATACTATGTCTGCCGTTACAGATAATCTCTCACGTATAGACCCCAGATGACATCAAGAGACTTTATACTTAGCTGGTACCCAATTTTAGAATACCTAATGAAACAACAAGAAATCCCCAAAATACTTAAAGAACTAGATCTGTGGTAAATTGGAAGTATATAATTCCTCTAAATCTCCACTACTAGTTATACACATCCACTTCCACATGCTCAGATACAATAGCACATAACAGGATGGATATTCAATAGAGTAAGATATAATCATTACTATATGATTCTATATGAATTGTAAATATATGTTATTTATGACTGTATGAATGTATAATAATTTAGAAAACATTTACAGAATGTAATAATTGTTTAGTTACCTATTCTTGAAAAAGTTATTTGTATTGTAGTTGATTTTGAAAACAATAAACAAAATTTGGAAAAAAACTAAGGCCACTTTGGTCACATCATGAGAAGATTTTCTGGAAAATAAAAGTAGAGGGCAGTAGGAAAAGAGGAAGACCTAAAACGAGATGACTTGACTCAATAAAAGAAGCCATGTCCTCGAGTTTGCAGGATGTGAGCAAGTCCATGAATGACAGGACATTTTGGAGGTCTTTTCTTCATAGGGTCGCCATTAGGGATGTCATGAGTTTCCCACTTCGGGTTTTCCCAAAGCAGGAAAACAATCTGGAATAACCAGAATCCCAAAGTGGCAAGATGCTTCAGGATTCGGGTTTTTAAACTGGTTCGGTATGCTCCATATAGATTCGGAGCACACCGAAGTGAAAAATCTAGGGGAAGTTTTTACACTCCCCTTGCTCAGCTAACTGACGGGCTCCGCCAATTAGCTGGAGCAAGGTGGGGGGGTTAAAGTGCTCCCCATGCCACTTGCAAGTGGTGCAGGGAGAGTTTTAAAGTTTAAATTCCCCATTGCTGGCAGCTGACTGGCAGGCTCTGCCAGCCAGCTGCAGCAAGGGGGCATTAAACGTGCCTGAAGCTTTCTAAAACGATCCGAATAGCTTTGGAAAGCTTTGGTTCGGGATTCCCGAAGTGGGCCCACAATGCTGGGACCGATTTGGAAATCTCGAATCTTTACACATTGGGTCTGATTAGGGTATTTATCCTGAATCGGAAATAGCAGACCCCTAGTTGCCATAGGTTGGAGATGACTTGACAGCATATAACACAACACACACACACACACACACACACCAACCCAAGATTTTCCGTACACTTTCTTACTGACCTGTTGTGACGAGATCCCCTCCAAATATGAGCTCTTCTGCTACTCTTCCTCCCATACTAACATCCATTTGTGCTAGCAGCTGGGATCTAGTTTCACTCCATCTATCATTTTCTGGTAGCAGAGACACCTGGCATACAAAAAAAGTATGAGCAGAGGTTAAAATCTGCAATTTTGGCTGCTTCAAATCCTTTGCTATCTATCCCCTTTGTGCCTCTCTACTAGAACTGGCATGAAGAATAAGTAAGTATCCAGATATCAGCAACACAGAAATAAAGCAAAACTCTGCTTTTTTATTGTGTTTATTTTGATTGCAGGGCCAAGGTAGCCCTAGTATTTGTACAGCAGTATTTGTTCCTTAGTGAGCAAATAGGCAAATGGCAACTGCTGACTGCCTGCCCCTGTCTTCCTACTCCTCCTCTGCTTCTTTACTATCCTGGAACTCAGTCCCAGCCATTTAAAGCTAGGTTGGGCAAAATAAACGGCATCTCTACATACTTGTAAAATGCATGTAGGCAGAGCTGGACTATATCTGCATTTAATTTTTTTTTTAATGGATCAACATGTATCCTGATTTCTGGAGGGCATTAGTCTGAGCATATGCATTAAACAACACAATTGTTACCAAATAAGGGAAGCTGCATTTATGATAAGAACTACACAATCTTTGTTTAAAAACAAATCCTCACGTGTCCAAGTGTTGGTCCTCGTGGCATAATTGTTGCTTTGTTGATAGGCATTGCATCTTTGGTATAATATGCAATAATGGCATGTCCAGATTCATGATAGGCGGTAATCGTTTTATTTTTATCATCAATTTCTACACTTCTACGTTCAGGGCCTGAAACCAAAGAAAAACATTATTAGCTGAAAGATAAAATTATGATACATTGAGCAATCATACTGAACCTGTTATTCCTAGATCCAAATACTACTGCATGACTGTGATTATATTACCGTGACTGTTAACTCTGCAATGCAACTTCAGTGCCTGTGGACATATTTCCAGCACAGTTTCAATATGGCCATTTGTGATGGGGCAATTGTGTGGTTATATTGTCCATATTCACAATCTTTAAATGGCAAGAGCCCAGCCATACTAACACTGTATCTGTTAGCTTCTCTAGCAATAGGGAAATATAGTTAATAAAAACTTGCATATGACACTAATTTAGAATTGGTCCCTCTCATAATACCAGTTCCAAAGGCCACCTGAAAGCTTCAATGGTACTAATAAAAACTAGTACCTACAAATAAATATACACCATATTACAGTTATTATTTAATCTGATTTCTTGGGGGTGGGGAGAGAGAAGAAGCCTACCCATAAGAATTTTGTCCTTTGAGAATTCTAGCTCTTTCATAGTAACCATATCCTTCCCATCAATTGCAGCTTTTAATGCGGCTTGGTTCACAAGATTTTCGAGTTCTGCTCCAGAAAATCCTACTGTACCTCTTGCAATGATTTCTGGATCAATAGCTGTGTGAACAAGAAAAATTACATCTTGTATAAATATTCTCCTACATGAAAAGGCACAGTAAACCTAGTATGAAAAATGTATCTAACTATAAACCACTTTACTTCTAAGGGATACTTAACATTATGACCTACAACACAGGAAAAAGGAATAGAAACCTGATTTAATCAAATGGCACTGCAACAGAATCAAATTATCACACCAAAAATTCAAAGGGATTAATAAAGTGTCTTTCATGAAACAAATAACAACTTTGTGGGGATAGTCAGCATTTTTGTTTTAGTTTTGAACTGATAAGATCTATTATGATGTATGAGAACTAAGGCAGATTAACAAAGGGAAAGGGTGTGTGTGTCAGCAATTCCCTTGGCTTTCTCCCTGCCATCTGCAACCCCTTCCCCCTAAATTCATCCCTGAACCTCTCCTGAGCTTCAGGAAGAGCTTCCCGGAAGGCACAGGGGGCTGCAGCAGAAAAGGATCCATCCCACTTGCAGATGTCCACTTGCAGTTCTCCAGATCTTGCCCCACATAATTATGAATCTGCATTCCAGACAGCACTAGTCACTGAATAACTGTCTTCCCACTGATGACAGGATTCCACACAGATGTGCATCCAACATAGCCAACATGGCAACAATTGTTTATTTAGAACTGATAGCATTTTAAATATTTTGGTACTTACAGTGGTCATACTTTATTTTGTTAAGATACCATTTCAGAATTTCTGTCCGACCTCTAACATCTGGCCGTGGAACCGTAACTTGCATGTCAAAGCGGCCCGGACGTATTAAAGCACTAAGTGGGGAGGAAAAATAATTCTGTGAGATATTAAACAATAAACTTAAAAATCATATTTAAAGATCAGATTTCAAAGAAGTAGCTTTTCACTTCTGAAGACCTAAGTTTACAAAAGACAACAGCTGATACATTCTTGAGCTCTGGTAAAGGTCAGTCTACACGGGCAGACTGGTCCCCAAAGAGTCCCTCAAATATGCCCAAGTACAGAAATCTCATGGAAAACTATTTTCTGCAGCAGGATCACAGAGATTAACCCTCACTGGGACCTGCACCTAATGTTGCTGTCTCTCCAAATGATACTTGGCTAGTTTTTTTAATGTTTTCTTTAGAGACTATGAAATATAAATAGTATGTAAGAAGTCCTTTTTAGATATTTGTGTACACTACTCCCGTTGTTGGCCTGTACTTTCAGAACCATATATGCACAAAGTCAAACCATTCAAAGTTAGTTTTATGCATATATACGCACACACACATACTTATCTAAAGCTTCAGGGAAGTTTGTTGCACCAATGATAATGACTCCTTCATTAGGCTTAAAGCTGTAACGAGAGAAGAAAACATCAGTTAATACTAAAGTCCACACAGTGGGCCCAAGTAGGGATAGGGGAGCTGTCTCTGTAAACCTACAGGAGTCTGCAGAAAAACGTGAAACCATTTTTTCCCCTATGGTCTTTTTAACAGTTTGGAAGCCAACCTCAATCAGCATTGCTCAGGCTTCTGGCCTTGGTTAGTGTCAGCTGATGGGGAACAGAGAACACAGGCAGGTAGGAGGGAAAGGTGAAGATAAGGAAGTGTAAAGGAAGAGAAGGAAGCAGGGAATGGGGAGAGGATGCAGGAGCTGAAAGGGGGACGGAAAGAAGAAAAGTGAAACCAGGAAGGGAGGCTGGGGGAAGGAATGTGATTTGCCCCATCCCCAAACTCCTGTTCTTGTTTTTCCTAAATCACATGCAACCCAACAACTCCAGCGAGAGCTACAACATCCGGTGCAAACACTTTACAGAGCACATGCCAAAGCTCTGAAAAACCAAAGTATAGATCTTGCATTTGTTCTGAGGCCAAGCACAAATTTGAAAAGATCCCTGCTGGAACATAGAACAAAGGTCTGCCTGACTTGAGAATCCTGTTTCAAACTGGCCAGACATATGTTTCCATAGAGCCTGCAAGGACACATCAGGCCTCCCTCACTTTGAGGCCCTCAACAAATGGTTTTCAAAGATCTACTGCCCCTGTACATGGAAGTTCCATTTAGCTGCCAAAGCAAATGGCCACTGATAGACCCACCGGCCAGAACTCCACAAAACTTCCTTTCAAAGCCATCTAAGTTCTGGCTTATAGCACTGTGTGAGTTCCATTAAATTAGCCAACATATTGTGTGAAGAAATGCTTGGCTGCCAACAATAATTAATGTAGTAATGAAGTTAAAATTAAGCAGATGTCAGAGGCTTAAAGGAACTACAGCTTGCATGATCAACCAGCTGGAATGATGCAACCACCTACACCATCACTGCAAACACCTTGTGAGGTGTACCAGGCCAAGCCCTGCTTGCATGCCGTGTCCCAACATCACTGCAGCATTTGCCAATGATCTGGGAAAAACAAGCGACAGATGCTTGAATCTCCTGGCTTGGCTGACGGATGGTTATGCGGTAGCTGACAATTCATGGGGTGTTGCTACCTAGCATGGCTGGTAGTGTGTGGGCAGGGCGTAGACCACACTTTAAACAGCTCACATTTTCTGTCCATGCACTGTAACTGTGTTCTCCTTCATTCCTACTTTGGGAATCAATGCTTTTTCCTATAATTCCACGCCCCCCCACATGCATGCATGCACACACACACACCAACTCTTAAGACTTCTATACTTTGGACCCTGCCACAGTTCTCCAAGCGTTAGTGAACAGAAATAACCCTGCAATATTCAAGTTTGCTTATCCAATATTCAGTATTTACCCATCCATTTCAGCAAGGAGTTGATTTATGGTCTGCCTGGAGTAGGGATGCATCGGAGACTCTATTCTTTTACCACCAACAGAATCCAACTCATCAATGAATATAACACAGGGTGCATTTCCTTTCGCTTCCCCTAAAATATGATATAAATCAATTTTTCATATGATATACAGCACTTTATTTGAATATTTATCCCACTTTTCTCCGGAAAAGACTCAAAAGTAGCTTACAAAAACCAAAACATAAAACACAATCTGAAAAAAATCACAACACAATCATACAACAGAAGCAGCAGCCAGGAGGTAGAACTGAGCAAGTGGAAGAACTCAGCCCCTGATGGAACAGTCTCCCCTGGCAAGCAGCAGCACAGGCAGCCCCAAGTAGCAGCTCCTTTTCAGGACGGAGCAGTCAACAGGCAGAGCTGAGCAGCTGGAAGAACTCAGCTCTTGATGGAACACCCCCTTTCTTCACACACCTTCAATGCGAGAGTCCAGCTTTTTATGAACATCAGCATGAACAGTTCTCCTGTGAAAACCCTGTCTTTGTGAGCAGATGCCTGATATTTAATTTCAAATGAAGTCAGTGGGGAAAAAGTCTTTGAACTGGGGGGTGAAACTGTGGTCTGCCAGACTTTTTTAGAGCAGCATTAGTGAGAAACCAACTGAAACTTCCAATAAGACAAAAATAAAACAGCATCTTTCTTTATTCTTGTGATTCCTGCTGGCTTCTTGCTAATTTTAATAGACAGTTCTCAAATTATTTGTTCAATAAGCAACTGTCAACCCTCAAAGTGCTTATGAATGATAAACGATATTTCATAGGAGCAGAATATGAATCACTTGACACATTCACTGTACACTGTGGTACACTCCATTCCCAGTAGGTCTCTCAAAACGTCTACAGAGGCAACCACTTTTGCTCTTTTTTCCCTGTGGGCTGAATTACTGTGTTCCACCCTCCTGTCAGTCATGGACTGTTCGTAGTGCAGGCTTTCTACACTTCAACAGGAACCCCAACAGGTAAAATAAACACAGAACCACCTTCTCCCCCTACACAAATGCAATCCTTCCTACGTATCCTGTACCAGAAACAGCACTGCAAAATAAAAACATAATGTTTCATGTGCATTAAAAAAAACACCTGTGATTGAGTTATCCAAAGGGGGAAAGCATTTATGCCAATACCCTTACTGAGCAAAAAATGAAGCAGACTCTCAGACTAGTCTTAATATGTAAAGTGGCTCAGTGTCAAAGTGGAAACTAAGCTGTACTTACTAAACAGATTTCTGATACGGCTGGCTCCCACACCAACAAACATCTCATCAAACTCAGAGCCAGAAGCATAATAGAATGGCACATCAGCTTCTCCAGCCACAGCTCTGGCAAGTAGGGTTTTCCCGGTGCCTGGTGGTCCCACCAAGAGGATACCTGGCAAAAAATTGGCATAGAATGGCACCATAGCAAATTAGGAAGTTGCACAACACACAATGACCTAAAACCTTCCTCATTCATCCTAAGTTCTGTATTTTCTTACCATAGGGGTCTCCTTACTCAATACCGAATATTGCTTAGGTCAAGATTTCAGACCAACGATCAAACCATACAGACATTTTACATGTTGCATTATATTTGACATATAGATGTAGCTTAGCAAGCATGAAAAGGTCAACTGTATTGTATTAGGATACATTTTTATCTCTAAATAGGCTTGTATCTAGAACACTGTTCAGAACATAAGGGGAGGGGGGAAATTTAAACACATGAAGAATCCTCCAGAAAAATGGGACTGCAACAGAGCATATGGTTGATATTTCATTAAAGGAGGTCCAATAATCAGAGGTTCAAGCTTACCTTTAGGAAGTTTACCTCCTAACACAGTAAATTTCTGAGGGTTTTTCAAAAATTCTACTACTTCTTGCAATTCTTGCTTAGCTTCTTCAACCTGTACTCAAACAAATGAAAAGAGATTTAGTATTTTTAATAAATAAGTTGGTGGGGGGGGGGGAAGAGGAATCATTAGGGAATTGTTGAGCAACCCGTGCTTCTGTAACTTCAAGGCTAGATGACGGCAATGCATTCTGTGTGGGACTGCCCTTGAGAACAATTTGGAAGCTTCAGTTGGTAAAGAATACAGCTGCACACCTATCAGTGAGAGCCTGGAAGCGGGAGCAGGTTAGTCCTGCCTCGAAACAGCTTCACTGGCTAACCAGTTGTCTCAGAATCCATTGGCTCCCACCAGTAGTTCCGGATTGATGGGATAAGTGAGAAGGTCTCTTGCCTTGGCCCAACTTGGCAGGCAATGTAAGATTGTTCTTTGCAGACTGGCCTTTGATAGATACTGACTAGGTGGTGGATTATGTCTGTGGAGGATCTGGACTGGCTGCTGATGTTTTAAACCACATTAAGCTTTTCATTTTAATACCTTGTTGCTAGCTTTGTAAGCTGCCTTGAGTTGCTATTTACAGTAAGAAAGGTGGGGTAAAAATGTTTTGATGAAGATTTCCTGACAAAAGTTTCCTGGAGCAAGCCAATCTATGTGAGAAACACAAGTGCAAAGTTTCAGCGGACACAGCTGCATTTGACTCAGCTTATGAAAGCAAATAAAGTTTGCTCAGAATAAAAAATTTACAGAAAACAATTTTACAGAAAACAAGTACTAGGGCAGCTTTTGCCACAACAAGGTCACGCTGACAAAGGTCTAGTGACAAATACTATAGTGTATCTTTAACAGCCGATGAAAAAGATCAGAAATTGCACATGCATTCAACAGTCAGGGGTGAAGAAAGAGATGCAAAACCAGGGATTGCTCCAGGGTTATACTGCATGTAACATTTCTCTTATGCACATAATTTAATTCTTCCCATAATATGAAGCTGCCTTGCATCAAGACAGGCCACTGGTCTATTAAGGCCAGTAGCAGCAACAGCTTGCTTACTAACTGGTAATGGTGGTCTATGATTTTTTTTAATTAATACTTTTTTACTGTTTTTGCTTTTATTTTGTAAGCTGCATTGGGCAGGTTCCTGGAGAGGTGGCATAATAAATGATAAATCCATAAATCAATCTAATTCTCAACATGGCTCCCATCTGTGGATACAAAAATCCAGAGATTAGGGCTGTAAACAGATATAACAGAGCTTTCTACAAACTTGAGAAAAGACCCAGGTTTGTAGAAAAATCTGAAATTTAAAGAACAAAACAAAAAAAGTCACTGGGGAGGGGGGAGGGTTAGAAGCAGCACCCTATTTGGTCATTGCTGGGCAACCACAATAATATTGTTAGCTTTCAAACTTTGGCTTCTGTCAGTAAAATGTGGAGGGGAGGGCCCCTTCCAGGACTATTTTGAACTTTGAGGAAGGATTTATAGGGGTCAGGCTTGGCAGCAACCACTGGGCAATTTGCTACTACGTGACTTGCAAGACTCACCCAGGCCTAGCTGTTTGCTACTGCTCAACAGCAGCCATCCTACGAAAGCCAGTGTTGTGTTGTGGTTAGAGTTCCGGACTAGGATCTGGGAGAGCCAGGTCTGAATCCCTATTTGATCAGTTACACATTTCTCAGGCCAACCTACTTCACAGGGTTGTTGTGAGGATAAAATGGAGGACAGGAGAATGCTGTAAGCTGCTTTGGGTTCCCACTGGGGGCAAAGGTGTAGTACAAATGAAATAAATAAACAATAAATATAGCTAAGGGGTGGCTGGTAAAGTGTTGGTTTCTGGGTGGGTGGGAAGTAGAAAAGGAAGCATGGGGGTTGCTGGGCAGGGGGAAAGGAAACAGTGTGGGGAGAGAGGATACAAGGGAAAGTGAAGTGCCCCGGCAAGTCCTTGTGAGTCCCCACTGTTCAACTGGGCTGGGCTCAGCAGCTGGAACCACACAGAGGTTTCCCTGGCAGAGGCTGCCAGGGGAAGGAAGGGAAAAAGTCGTAGGCTGGGGGCAGATAAAGGTAGATTGGCTGTTCGGTGAGAAGAAAAGAAGGAAGCAGGGAAAGGGGAGAGGCTAAGGGGGATTTCTGATAAGGGAAAGAGGAAATGGTGTGTGTGTGTGTGTGTGGGGGTCCTTGTAGGTCCCCCACTTGTAAATAAATAATCAGCAAAGAAGATGCTTTAGCACAGAGCCATAGCCTCTCCCTAGTCCAGTAAAAGTATTTTCTGCACAGGCACTCTTTTTTTCATTCTGTGAAACCTTTCCACTTTTAGGTGCCAACTAAACCAGTAAAATAAGAGCAGCGGTCTATCTAGTCTAGCAACCTGTTTTGTACTGCAGTCAACCAGTCACCAATAAACAGAGGACAAACAGCAAGGCCTTCTGAAGAACAGTTAATGGACAAGCATTTGAACTTACCCCTTTGACATGTTCAAAGGTGACATTTTTCATCTGAATGGGATCCACTGCAGCATCAAGGCCAGTAGATGTTCGAAAGCGCACTGCAACCAAATTAAAACAGGCAAAAGAATTAATTCACTAGAAAGCCACTTAATGCTTTCTCCCTAGTAAAGTAGTATCACTAAACACATGTTTGTTTTCTCCGGAGAAAACCCCTAAGAACTGGCACAGCAATGTCCTATCACCATCCTTTGGATCATACCAGCTATGCAGCCAGATATTACAATGAGGGAACCCTTTGAATTTACCAGTGTGGAAATCCCTGCTATGATTTCCCCAAAGCTCCTGGAAGCAACGCAAAAACATACCTGACTGGTTATAAAGAAAACTGTATTTACATCTGAGAAGACTCTGAAGAATTATTTTATAAAATACCAGCTCCATAGGCACACCTGTCTTTCACATCACTGACAAGGTACTCACACATACCACTCTGCATATACAATAACCCCCAAAGATGCAAAAAGTATTTAACCACCGTGAAAAGAAATGTGAACAGTTGATGTGCATAAAATGCTTTTAGCTAAAATATATTTCACACAGGTATATTCTGACTGTTGATTTCAGAGAAAAGAAATAAGCACGAGAAACAGAATCAACGTTAGATTACCTTTCCACAGTTGTAGATACAAGAGAGTACTGTTTTAAGGTTATTTTACTTGTGATGTTAAGCTAAACTTTAATGACCACATAGTACAAAGAGAAAGTGAATTCAAAGAGAATGAAAAGTTAACAAACTAGTATTAGAAAAGGAGCCTTTACCAGATACAAATGGGTTTTTTGACAAGCCATAAATACTAAGCAGTATCAGAACTAGGACAAAGAGACGTGTTCGCCTTACAGAATCTGTAGAGGAAAAAAGAAATCCATGTTAAGTTGTCTGTAGAAATGTAAAATTTCCAGAAATGTTGAAGGGGGAGGTCAATTAGACCAACTGACCATGTGTACGTTGTGTGAGTGCCTGTGCTTTCAAAAAGCCCTCTGCAAAACCAGTTTTAAAGACGTCTTGATGAGCTTCAGGTATGTTTTTTGTTTTCATCAGTTTCTCTAAGCTTTCAACATCAGAGCCTCTATCTCTCAGTAGGAGACCCTAAGCATATGACAGAGGGGGGAAAAGCTGTATTACTTTTAAATACGTGATCAATACTCAAATAAAACAATTCCTCTGACTGCAAGTCAGGATTTAAATCCTCTATGATTTAAATCAAACCTTGTTCATTTTAACTTTTGTATGTTAAGCGGTGATACAGGATGATTTGGCTCCAACATAGAGATTGTAATGAAAAAACATCAATGTTAAAGTATTTTTTATGTAGCGAATTAATTTTTAAAATAGACTTAATTCCTTCACGTAGATGAAATATCCAGATCTGGCACACAGTAAAACATCAATATTTAACTGCTGTACCTCTATTAATTAATGGAATGTTAATTATCTGGAAACCTCCAAAACTTTTATCTTCTCAATAGGGTTACACTTGGATAAGAACAGCGTTCATCTAATGCTTGTGATTATTACTTTAGATGTGGGAAACAACACTGTCAGGTATTTCAAAAGGATTCTGCTTCATTATTTCTGAAAAATTCTCCATAACCCATCCTCTCCTGCCGCAACTCTCCAATAATATACTTAAACCACATCTGCACACATCTCAATGTGTACATCCAAGATGCTGGGACCAAAGGCAGTTCTGCCAACTGGAAGTGCTTCTGTCTAGCAGAAGCAAACTTCCCCATCTTCCACTACACCCTACCAATCTTCTTGAAATTCTGCTCCTGGGGGACGGGACCCTAAGGAACAGCACGGGAGGCAAGGTAGAGGTCTGCGGTGGGAGAAGGGAATCAGCAACAAACAAATAAACCCCCAAATTCCACATATGGAAACACCTTTGAAATTCGAACTTTTGTTTCGCTCAGTTCTCCCTTCCATCCAATTTTATCTGACTTATCTGAGTTAAGATTGCATATACCTCAGATCAGAGATTAATCTCACCAAGTTTTTTTTAAATGTGGCATTTATGCTGAGGACATTTCTAAAGCAGGTATTTAAAGTGTAACAAAATCAGGTCATGGTCACAAGATGCAAATCTTTGGTCTTGCCTTTACAAACGAGGGAGCTACGTTTTCTGTTTCTGCTAAGCGTTCCGATGTGGACTGCAGACGTCTTGCTCTTGATTTCAGAGTCTTAAAACCCCGAGACTGAATGAAAACTTAAAAACATAAAAAAGCATTGTACTTCAAGAAAACATTATTTTCAGGGGTATACATTCTGTGGGTTCTCCCCTGGTCATGTAAGTCAAAAATTTTCAAAACTGAACTATAGATAGGGCAGGATCTCAAAGTTTTGCCATTCCCAAGGGGGCCTTGGATTTCTTAAACGGAAGCTTTCCGCTGGGCACAGCAACTGCTTCTGAACCTGAGAAGTAATTCCAAAGGCGCTTGGGATGCAGTATCGGAAGGAGGGGGGTGAGATGAGCTCTCCTGTTCAAATCCAACAAGTCAAAAATCCCACTTGAGGTGGGCAAGCCCTGGGCCATGCCTCAAGTAGCACTTTGAATTCTAGGCATGTTACTTGAGGAATAAACTACACAACTACAAGAGAGAATGGTAAGTGTCATAATAGATCCTATCATGTTCTTAAAATCTCATTTGCTAGGAATCATCCACATGCAAAGAAGCTCAAATTGTGGCTTCTATATGGAAATAAATTGATGTGCATACGACAGATTTGAGACTCATGTATATGTCTCAATTGTCCCCCAGAAAACCAATGACTTCACATTCTTTGTTCTAGTTTAATTCCACAGTTTGGCCTATTTTGCTCTCCTAGTAAATGCAATATATTTGGAAGTCTTTGATGGTTACATAATCATGAAATTAAGGTTCGTAATAATAAAATCCTATAAATATTCACACTGTTGAAACATTACAATCTATATCATGTCTGAAGAAGAGAGCTCTGACTCTTGAACGTTTACACCCTCAAAATCTTGTTGGTCTCTAAGGTGCCACTGGACTCAAATCCTGCTGTTCTATTGCAAATCAACATGGCTACCCACCTAATACAATCCATATTGTGAGGCCTTCTCTATTACTGTCCCTGCTCCCCTCAAGACAGTTTCAGAACGAAGCAGCAGTTTCTTGATTCATACCTGGCCAGCGCTGAAGATCGGAACGTATACTCTGGAGGGGGCTAGGATGCTGTCTATATGGATAAGATGAGCGCAAAATACTATATATGTCCGCAAAACCTAGAAAGTAAGCAAACCCCCCCACACACACATTTATTGTTGTTTTTCAAGGACTCAACCACAAAACTAGAGTCAAAATGAATTCATAGGATCCATGTCAGAACATGTCTCATTTAACCTAGCCATTTTCTCATTATACTAGAACTGTCAATTAAAACTTCCAGTTGTGAACAAACCAACAGCCATCAGTTTGATACACCTTCCTCTTCTAACAGTCTTCCTTGCGCATTAGAACAATGTGCATTAGAACATTCATATATTTTACAATCCTAGTGACTCTCAACTGTTCAGGTAATAGAGAAATGGACACTCAGACAATCTCTGTGATATAGACTTCAGGTTAAAGCCCAAAATTGGATCATATGTTATGAACTTAGACTTGGATCTTAACTGCCTTGAACAGTGCTCCATAGGCAGAACAGGGCTTTTCTCTGTGACCCCAGCCCAAAGTCACTTCTAAAGGTCAGGATGATGAAATGCATTGTTGAGGAGGGGGCTTCATTGGAGGAGAAAAACATGTAAATGTCAGGATTCTGTCCCCCATTCCGGGAAAAGTACCTTCCATTAACACAAAGGCACCTTGGGATTTAAGCCAATGTCACAGGATTGGAAGCAACCACTAATTCTCCAAAAGACTCGGGGGGGGGGGCAAGAGATATGTGGCCCTCTGCACCTATGTTATTGGTTGCAACACAATATGTCATTACCCAGAAAAAGAACTAGCTTTCCTATGGCATAAAAGCTGCCATGTCCAGATTCCCAGAAGCATTTTTGACTTGGTGTACATAACCAGGCAAGTGAATGTTTACAGGTCTGAGTTAGTGCTATCCCACATAGAATTAAATGTACATCTACTTTGTGGGTGGCTAGAATGATTGCTCCAACTGTGACCTCTTTAGGTGAGCAATATTTATTCTGTGCTTAGCAAGTTTCAATCCAATTGTGCAACTAGTTTATAATATATAGATATCTGCTTCAATTTTGAGTTTCATTTTTCCAAGTGTCCTTTAAGAATAGTCACTTGCATGTAGAAATAGAAGAGTAAGATTTACATTTTGGCATAAAGTTAATAATACAGTAGCTTTATACATATTTGAGAACTTAAATTTTGCCAGTGTCAGTAACACTGGTGTTTTCTGCATGCGTATTTACACTGGGTTTTCTTGGTATTTGATTCGTGAGGATGGGATCTGCTTTGAGTCTGTATAATTCTGCACTTATGGGAGTCAAACTGAAGTAGGTAAAGGTAAAGGTAGCCCCCTGTGCAAGCACCAAGTCATTACTGACCCACGGGGGGATGTCGTGTCACGATATTTTCTTGGCACTTTTTACGGGGTGGTTTGCTATTGCCTTCCCAGTCATCTACACTTTACCCCCAGGAAACTGGGTACTCGTTTTACCGACCTCGGAAGGATGTAAGGCTGAATCAACCTTGAGCCAGCTACCTGAACCTGGCTTCCGCCAGGATCGAACTCAGGTCGTGAACAGAGCTTGGGCTGCAGTACTGCAGCGTACCACCTTGTGCCACAGGGCTCTTAGTAGTGAAGTAGTGTCTGTTTATTTTTTTCTGCACTAGAAAAACACCCCGTTTCTCCTATGGACTTTCTGTTTTGTCAGTTGATTGACTGAGGAAACTTGCAAGAGGTTGGGTGTGTATGTGTGTTAATGCACTAACATTGCAATGTTGCTACATTTAAAAAAACTAAAAAGGCAAAAAATATGGACTAAAAAGTATAGGAAACACAGACTCCTGTACAAAATGTCATCCTACACACATTGCTTTTTTCAGGAGACAATTTATTTCTTACTGCTGAAGTTAACGTGCCCATGTAACATATAACAATGACGACATTTCTGCGTGTTATGCTCTGGAAGGAAATTTTAAAATATTAAGGATCCAGGGCTCTTCTGCAGAGTTTTTTTTGTTGACCACATTGCAGTTTTTTCCCTCATCCGTTGCAAGGGTTTGTTTGTTTTTGTTTTTAATCAACACTGGGCCAGGCCTCACATGGCAGAAAACATTCTGCACTTCAAGAAAGCTGCTGTTTGACTTTGCTAGGGAAAAAATTCATTGTAGTATATGTACAGGGAGAAAAACTGCAGTAAACCTGGAGGAAAAGCAATTCTGCAGCTGATGCACTCTTTTAACATGCAGGATGCAGAAGTCTTGTGAAACAGTTTGGAAACTGAATTGGGGTATTTTGACCATGCTTGCAGAACTCTGGAGAGAAATTGATGCAGTTCGCCAGAACTGACGAAAAGCTCTGGGTGGAAAAGATCATCATTACAAAAGAGCTGGGTTAGGTAAATCAGTTCTGGCGGCGACAATAGACAGTGATCGGATTAAGTGAGCTTAGGAAAGTATGGAAGGATGGATAAGGAGTGTATTAATAAAGTCCTGGAAGTGGCAGCGGCTAGAATGATCTTGCCCTGGTTGGCAATAAAAATGAATGCATGCTCTGCTGGTAGAATTTAGCATAGGAAGATACTACGGAATAAAGTGATGTTCACAGTATTAATTTTTCAAATTACTAATGCTGCTGTTTTTGAAGGTACTAACTTCATCAATTCCAATGGAATTTAGTCATACAACTTAATTAGGAGGTGAGAGAACTAACTGAACAGAGTGAAAACAAGATTGGGAAATTGAAGGCACAGGTTAATGGCTTATGGAAGCAAATCTAGCCTGGAGACCAGGCTCTTGAAGGCATTAAAGAGGCTGAGTAAGAAACAGGGAAACAGAAGTAAATCAGAAAGCAATCATCTTTCCGGATCAAGTACCCTCATCCCCATTACATCTCCATTCGTGGTGCAATACTGCTTGAGATTCAATTCATTATACAACTCAGCGTGGAAAGTACACCAATATAACCTACTAAAACATACCATACTTATTTTCAAAGAAGGACTGTGAGGATATATACGAGGTATGCCACGGGGAAGAGATTTTGTTTTCTACGCAATAGCCTGGAAGGAGCCTGTCCACTAGTTCATCCAGCTGGCCAGCTCTCAAGTCAGACAGTCCTAAGTCTCTCAGATTAAGTACTGGCTGTAAAAAAATGCATAAATAAGGTTCAACCCATTGAGATTTTAAATTCATGATTCAAAAAAGAGTAAGATTAGGGTCAGACCAACTCACATGTTTTTAAATTCCACCCTTGATTATTTGACATACGTTTAATGTTTAATACCCTCTCAAAATATTCATTTACTCCCCCCAACTACTGAAATTGTGTAGTCCTTTTCTTGCTCAACATACAGAAGATGTTCGAGAAACTGCTTCTCATTCAAAAGCAAGCAAAAGAAAAGAAAGGAAATCTGCAATGCTGGTGTGAACATTAGTTGACAAGAAGAGGTTATCTTTCACTGGCATCTGCAATTTTTTTAGCTCGCGTAGCTAATCAGTTCAAAATTCGTCCTTCTTGGGATGCTGCCCCAGATGAGCTGGTCTTAGTCTCTGCTGTCATGCTGAACTAGGAAGGGAAGTGCCTCCAAAGCACCAGGGACAATCTCCAGCTCACCAAACAGCCCAAACCCCGCCCCCATCCTACAACTGTTGCTGGGGAAAGGGGGCATGCTGTGGCTTCCTTCTGTCTTCACTATACTGACCCATCTCCGCAGGCACTGTCCATCTCTTCTCCTTCCAGCAAAAAAGTTGCCACTGCTCAACACATGGCCTTCTGCTGGGGTTCAAAAGGGCTGATAAAACCAAAGGCTGGCCACACATTAAGCATAGGCAGGCTCCAAAAAATGCTGGGATGGTCATGGTGATTCACATAGTCACTGATCAGTGGAGCAAGGAATGGAAGGGAAGTGCAAGTGAGCCAGAGTGGCAAGAGGACCCCTCCAGGACACATGAATTTGTGGACCATTGATTTTTCAAGACCAGTTAATGATTCAGATACAAGAGGAGAAGCTCTTTTACAGCCGTGGTGATGCTTCAAGCATATTTACATTAAATGTATGCTAACAGAGCTATGTTTGTTCTTACACAATGTAAATATAAACAACACTGAGGTACTATATGCACACAGATCTCTCACACTGCTCAAGACTTGTTACCTCGTTGCTTTGTACATCATGTTCAGGTGCTGCTTCCTTCTGCACACACTGGGTAGCTGCTGTGGTGAAAAATGGAGCTGGGCTTTTGGGCGTATGGAAGCCATTGATGAGGTGACTCAGAGGAACTGTGACCTAGTATAAAATAAAGATTACATCTGGTTATCCTGTCTAACACAGCTCAGTTTTAAAATACAAGAGTTCTAATCCTGCATAATCTACAAACCTAACATGATGCCTTCTAGGAATCTTGAACTGTTTTTGAACACTTAACATCCTGAGATAGGAAAGTATCTTCTTTAGAGAAAAAGATAGTAAAAAATGCAGTAAATAAGTTTAAAGTGTTAATCAATTAATCAAGCTTGAAGACCACAAGTCAACTGGGAGACTCCAGCTGGTGCAGAATGCTGCAGCTTGCTTACTCGCAGGAACTAGATGGAGCATGTATATCAGTCCCATTTTGCAGTCACTCCATCCGCTTCCCATAAGTTACCAGGCTCAATCTGAAGTCATAACTCTCACATTCAAAGCCCTTCATATATGTGCGACCATCTCTCCCCCTATGTTCTACCACAGCAGCTTTGCTCATCTGAACAGGGCCTTTTGCAGATACCACTCTGCAATTGGGCAACATCAACAGCTGCCTGCAAACATGCTTTCTCTGTGGTGGCCCCCATCTTATGGAACGCCCTGCCTGAGGAAGTCAGGAAAGCTCCCACCCTCCTGGCTTTCCACAAACTAGGCAAAACTGAATTATTCAGAAGGCCTTTCTACCCAGATTATAGGGTTGTGTCATAAGAAAAAGCTCAAAAAGATGCTTTGGTAGCAACACAGACTATATGCTATGCTATTGAGTACGGTCTGGAGTTTCCACGTTGTTGCCATGTAAATTAGTTACGCATTGTTTCAGAAGATTTCATCTCTATGCTCAACTTTATGCTTGTTTTCAAATTTCCTGCTACCATACCCTACATTATCTGTTCAATGAACTATTGTTCATTATGGTAACTTTTCAGTGAATATTCTAGCTGTTGGATTATATTGAATTTTACTTGGACTGTGTAACCCGCCTTGGATCTCAGTGAGAAAAGTGGGCTATAAATGAATAAACAAACAATAACAGATCTCTCAACTTTAATCAAAATCTTCATTTCCCCTATGTTTTTAAAAACAAGTATTCAAGCGAAAGTCCCCCCCCCTCAAATGACTTGGATCCACCCATAATTTCTGCAAACAGAAGTTTCCTTCATCTCCTGACTATTGCTGTGGCTCCAAAGTTCTTTAAATGTTACTCCTGAGGGACTGAGGACCCCCAGAAAAATTTTTAGGGGAAGTCAGAGGAAGTCAATGAAAAATCATCCTGCCTTGTCCACCCACGGGATCCTCCATGGGATCGAAGCCGGGACCTGGACTTTAGAAAGCAAATGTGCTGCTACTTCAGCACCAAGAAATACAAATAAATGCCCGTTTCAAAAGTCAGGGAAGTACATTCCCTTTTCTAACATGAAACATATTCTTTAGGCCCTTTTCAGCCCTAAAGGGCTATTATTTAATTTGTTTTTCTATCTTGTTATACATTCAAATAGGTATCAGAAAAAACCTATCACTGCTTTGGCTTTTTCTCTAATCACAAGAAACTGCACGAGTGCATACAACTTCAGCAAACCAGTTTTCAAGCATGACTGTATTTCAAAGGATGTTATTGTAAACGAAAAACCCCACTGATAAATAAAGGTTTCAGATTTTAAAAAACCCGCTGGTCAGAAGCTTAACTACAAACAGACTGTCCTAAGGAAAACTTGACTGCCCCGTTCCCTGCCCCTTCCTTTTCTCTTGTGCCCTCCCCTTTTCCAATTGCATAATTCACTGTCCAGCAAGGAATTTGCATTCTGATGCAAGAGATGTCCTCATTGGACAGCACTAAACCTTACCAAACTCTACCCAAGTCAAATAAACATTACAAAGAAGATAAGAGACACAGCAACTTTCCTAAAATGTCCTAATATTGATCATGATAAGGTAGTGATTAATACAAAACTAAAAAGAAGCACTAACAGCATTTCCAGTTCCAATTCTTACTTTTAAATAAAGCTAACTTTTGAAAGACAGTGTTAAAAAAGAATTACACAAATCCATGGAATCAGCCTATCAATAACTATTAGCCTTAATAGCAGCCCTCTTGAGAGGCACAATCTATCACAGATAAAAGCAGTGGACTGTTCTTATGATACTCAGCTTCCTAGAGGTATCTGACTGGCCAGAGCTGGAGATAAAAAGCCCAAATGTGATGGATCTTTGGCTTGAACTATCAAGAGCAAGGTAATATGTTTATGTTAAGGTACACTGGAGGGGTAGATGGAGTGCTAGAGTGACCAATATGTGAAGAGAATGGGAGGCAAAGATTTTATGGGCCTAAAGGGCTACTTAGAAATGCATTACAGAAAGAGAAATAATAAAGAAGTGAACAGCTGCCAGGAATCCAGGTATGAACCATTCACAGATTTATGTCCGTGCCCTAGAACACATGCACAGAGTGCTCCATTATAAATTTATGCCTTCTTGTCACATCTTACATGTGCTGGATAAAGGACTTGCAGGAACCCGTGTTTAAACTGTGGAAACTTTATGTATTACCAATCCACATGTCAATTACTTGTAATGTTAAAATTCCAGCTATACTGATAGGCTCTCTCATACTGACTTTTTGTTGATTTCTTGCTGCAAGTTTTCACAAAGTTTGGCTCTTTAATTATGAAAGGTTGCTAAGCCATGAACATGCCAGTTTCGTGGAGTGGATATTTCAATAGAATGTCCTTCGTTATCAGAAGTCAGACCATGAGGAATATTACCTATACAAGAAAACAATGTTCTCAGGTCTTCAGCAACAGCCAATCATCCCTAACAGAAAAGAGGAACAGAAGCAAGGCTTTTCCACTGGCATACCTGGCAGTTAGCAAAAAAGTTTCTTCCATTTGCCTGCTTCTGCCAACTCATACTTAATGTTTCTCTGTGAGCTACCTTAGGTTTTCTTTTGTGGAAAGGGCAGGTTAAATATATACTGAATAAATAAGAGTAATCAGTCTGAAGACAGGTGCATTGTGTGTCCAATAGAGGGTCAAATCCAATGTTGAAGCAGTTCTCAAAATGGCTTGGTACAAATATATCCTCACATTGTAAAGTCACTGGAACTCATATTATACCTACAGCCTGTCAGCATCCACCAAGCTACTGACATATAGGCACTTTAAGGACCAAAAAACAATCACATATATATGATGTGACCAAGCTATATTTCTGACACTTGAGACACACAACTGAATCTCGGGCATACAGCTATAATATTGCTTTTGCATCATACTTTAATATACAGTACATACAGAATGCAAGCTAAACATGTTCCCCAGATGTTTTGCAGCACAAATGCACATCAAAGATGACTTCACCTTTCACTTCCAAACTACATGACAGATGAAGAAAGCAGCCTCCTGATTGCTCACAGGTTTGTGCGCAGACTCCTCTAAGCACAATAGATACAGGATACTAATTTCTAAATGGAGTAATAAAAGGCCATGATCACACCTCATGACTGAGTACATGCTTTACCCACAGAAGGTCACAGGTTCAATGAATCTTTCTAGTGGGACAGCTAGGAAATGCCTCTGCCTTGGAAACCACTGCCAGGATGATACTGCTCAGGACTGACTGGTCTGATGCAATATAAGGAAGTTTCACATGCATTATCATACAATTGTACTTGCCCACTGCCTGGTTATTTTCACAGCCACATAACCCTAGAGCCTTCCCCTGCTTTGCTTCCAACAGCCTTCCGAATCTGGGGCACCATTCATATACTTTTACAGTTTTACAATCTTGCACGTCCACAACTTTACAAAGAAAGAATCAAACATTTTGAAATTGTTAGTTTAAAATTCAAAGAGACCAATAACAAAAGAGCCATAACATATGAGATGTATGCAAAAAGTCGGTAGAGATCTCACAGCACTTGATCCCGATTACCATCTAAACAGTCAATCGGCCAGCAAACAATTCAGAACAAGAAAAGAGGTTTTTCACAAAAGAGAGCTTTTTACTCAGATAAAAAGACTATAGTGCAAGGAAGTGGGCTCAAAGGGATGCATCAGTAAAGGGATACTTGTCTGTTGCTGTAAGTATGATCCTACTGGGTAGTTTCTGTGTTGTTTAATGTGTCAGTCTTAGAATTGCTTTTGCTCCGTTTCAGCATTTCTTCAACTCTATATTGGATTTCTTCTGGTTTTAAATCTTAGCACATTTACATTTATATACCCTACAACACTGTTTACTGAAATGCTTTTTAAATTGACTGTACCCACTTAACACTGCGAGATCTGCCTTGATTCTCAGTGAGAAAGGCAGGCTATAAATAACATAACTCAAATAATCTAAATTAACAACTTTTCAACAGGGCAGCACAACTCGGTGTAATGTGATCGACTACAATGTGGAAGGACCCAGAATCAAACGCCCACTCTGCCATGAAGCGTGGTGTTGCCCGCACTCTCTGGGTCCCGTCTGCTTCACAGGGGTGTTCTGATGATAAAACGGAGGAGCGAGCCACCACGCACACCGTCCTGAGTTCCTTAGAGGAAGAGCGAGATTAAAACGTACTAAATAAACAAATCTACCGAGAGCAAGCTCGGGAATGGTTAGCACCTACATAGAACCTCCAAGTTCAGAGGCAGTATACCGCTGAACACAAGTTTCTACTTGTGTTCTACTTCGCCGTGAGAAACGGCGGCGGAAGGCTGTCTCTCTCCCCCCCGCCCCCGGTCCGCTTCGGCGCTTCCTATCGGCATCTGGTAGACGCTGGTAAGGGAGAGGAGACGGAGCTGCCGGGTTTGATCCGGCGGGGGTCTCTGGCTATTCCGAACTATCTACTCCAACAGACGCCTGAAACCCCCACCCCCCAAAGGCCAACGCTCGGAATCCCCGCCCCCGCTCGCCCGCTTGCTTGCTTGACAACAATAGCGCCTCCCGGCAACCCCCTGCCTCCCCGGGCCTTCACCTGCGACTGCACCGTGGTGGAGAAGGAAAACATCCTCGTCGTCGCTGCCGGCCAGGCAGACGGGCCAGCTCCTCCTCCTCCTCCGGGGCCGGAGGCTCCCGCTTCTCCGCCCTTCCGGGCTCGGCCTCCCGACAACAGGAAAGGCCGCGGCTCCTCCGCTCCGAAAATGGCCGCCTCCTGCGGCCCGGCACAGGCGGAGTCCAGCCGCTGACGAGTGTTCCGGAAGCGGGCTGTCTAGCAACACTATTTCCGGGTCACGCGGTCGCCGCCAACTGCTGTTCCCATAGCAACTGTTAAGGTTGCCAACTCCCGGTTGGGAAATACTTGGAGGCAGAGCCCGGGAAGGGGAAGGTTTAGGAAAGGGAGTCGCCACAGCAGGGTACAACGCCATAGAGGCCATTCTCCAAGGTAGTCATTGTCTCCAGGGAAGCTGATTTATGTAGTCCGAAGTAAGATTTACATACTGTGGTTAGTAACCCCAGCAACTGTGCGCCTTAGGATCCAATAGGCCTTAGGATTCTCCTAGACTGGTATTGGGGCGGTGAGGAGGAAATCACGCTGAAAGCAACAACAAATTCTCGCTTTGATCAGAACTTGGCCACGAGACACATTTTTAAAGCAACCCCCACCTAGATGGTGGTGGTAGAAAATTAGCGTGGCAGGGAGAAGGCCTGGAACAGCTCTTTTCTTTGGCATGCTAGTTTCCTCTCTGCAGGGATTTTTCTCCCATGAGTAAGAGCTCAAATAGCCCTCACAAATACCTAGGGCATGTTGTGCAGCCTGAATGGGTAAAATCCCTGAAAAGCTTCTCTACTAAGTCTGAACAGCAGGATTTTAATCCAGTGGCACCTTAGAGACGAACAAGATTTCCAGGGTATTAACTTTCAAGAGTAAAAGCTCCCTCCTTCAGATACCTTTCTTCAGATAGCTCAGACCCTGAAAATCACTGGACTCCCACAGGTCTACTGCAGACCACCTAAAACTATCTACTATGTTGTAAACTTTGCCACTTGTTTGAGTCGTGCCATAGGTGTGTGAAAAGAAACCACTGAGGTACTGCACATTCTTCCCTCCTTTCCCTCCAAACTGCTGTGAGAGTATCAGGGAGAAGGAGGGGAGGCCACGTTATTCGCACTGGCAAATGAAATAGGTGTCTGACACAAGCTGCCTCAAAAACTGCAGAAGCTTTTCTGCTTCTGACCAATTGGTTTGGAAAATATGTATGGTCTCTTCAGAGGCCTGCTCAAGGTGGCTCACAAATCAAGGATCATTAAAGCAACATAAAACAACATTTCAGTGTTCAGCTATAAAGCAGTCCTCAAGTTAGGACAAAACAGAAACAGCGAAAAATTGATGGACTCTTCCTTGAGTTAAAATAATGGGTGTCTGACAGAAGCTGCCTCAAAAACTGTTACGGTGAAGTGGTGGCGGCAGGATCAGATGTAGGTTCCAGCCCTTGGACCAGTTGCTCCCTCTCACACTAGAGCATTATTGATACATTGCAACAAGTGGGCTCTGATCTCTAAAAACTTATGGTAGGATTAACATCTAAGTCTTTGAAGTGACAGAAGAGTTCTGTCTCTTGGGACTGCCTTGAAATATGTATTCTGACTCAGAGCTTGCCCTGGGAAGAATTTCCTCCTTTCCTGACTTTTCAAAATCCTTTGTAATGTAGGCAAAGGAAATATTCTCAAAACACTTTCTATTTCAACACCATGATTTAAGACAAAAATTATGCAAACAGAGAATATGTTTGAGATCAAAACTGTATCCTTTCTACTAGGGAAAGTTTCTGAATTTGTATATCCATTGGGTGGCGAATAGTTACCTCAGGGTGAGAGGCATCTATAAAATAAGGACCAGCCCTTCCTTCAAGGCCTGTGTGAGAGATGGATTATTTTCTAAGAGGGCTTGTAGATCCTTGATGAAAGAGGGTTTACCTGGGAGCAGTTGGTGACAACCAAAAGCATTCTGTAGTTTTTCCTGCTAAGCCTGATGTGTAGAAAGCATGCCTACCTGGTCTTATCAGTCTCTGTCTCTTCACAACGGCATGTCCTGAGGAATGGTGTAAATCTGATTGTACTTTTGGATTTGGCTGCAGACAAATAATAATGTGATGTTCTGGATGGCAGCTATAAGCATGCCTAGTATTCTATATGAAGTGATGTTTAGATGTCTATCGTGTTGTCATACATGGTTCATATGAGTCCACATAATGATTGAATCCCAAGAATAACGGAGGCACCACCCAGAAGGATTGTCTTGAATACGTTGCTATAATGTGGTAGCTCACAGCTAAGTAGCAGAGTACCTTCATTACATGCAGAAGGTCTCAGGCTCAATCCATGACATCTCCAGGTAAAAGGACTGGATTGTAGATGACAAGAATGTCTGCTTGAGACAATGGGGAGCCTCTGCCATCAGACTAGACTGTGCTGACTGTGATAGATCAATAGTTCGCCTCAATATAAAACAGCTGCATGAGTTCATGGACCTAAAAGCACACAGTGATTCAAATCTGAAACAGAGCAAGATTCTGGACCAGTAGCACCTTAAAGACCAACTAGGTTTAGAAAAGTAAGATTCTGGTCCAGTAGCTCTGTATTTGAAATAGCTGATGGTGAGACCACCCCCAGATCAACCCATCATCAACCCAAGCCTGGTTCATGAAAGTTTATGCCATAATAAATGCGCTAGTCTTGCAAGAGCCACAAGACTTTGGATAATTTTTTGCACAGCTGCCTCCCCCACCTTTTTTTTCTCTCTGGTTCCAGTTGGAATCAATTTGCCTCAAGGAAATGGCACAAAGGAACTCCCTCATCTCGACAATAGATCTGACCTGAGCACCACAGGCATATTCATACAGAACGATAGTTTTAGGTGGGTAGGCATGTTGGTCTGCAGTAAAAGAGCAGGATCACAGTCCAGTAGCACCTTAGACCAACTAGATTCCAGGGTAAGGGCTTTCGAGAGTTAGAGGCTAGAGCTCCCTCCTTCAGATACGTTTACTGTGCAATCCTCAGCAGAGTTACTCTAAGCTAAACCTATTGACATTAATGGCTTTAAAATGGAGTGACTCTTCTTAGGATTGCACTGTTAGAAGTGGATAAAAACCGTACATACTCCCACTTCTAAATGGATCTGAAAAAGGGAATGTTATGACCCTTACTTTCTCTAGGGTAGATTTTGCCTTTAATCTTTCCCTCACACCCTTTGGGTAGATTGCTGCCACCAGGAATATTATATTCCAAGCTATTTTATTTAAATTTTCCCTTTTGTAACGTGCCTAAGCGTCAGGCTCCTTCGTGGTTCTATGTAGCCATCAGGATAGGAATGGGATATAGCAATGACAGCCACTCTGGGATATTACAAAACAAAATAAACTTTTGGTTGTTGTGGGTTTTCCTGGCTGTATTGCCGTGGTCTTGGCATTGTAGTTCCTGACGTTTCGCCAGCAGCTGTGGCTGGCATCTTCAGAGGTGTAGCACCAAAAGACAGAGATCTCTCAGTGACTGTGATACTGAGAGATCTCTGTCTTTTGGTGCTACACCTCTGAAGATGCCAGCCACAGCTGCTGGCGAAACGTCAGGAACTACAATGCCAAGACCACGGCAATACAGTCCGGAAAACCCACAACAACCATCGTTCTCCGGTCGTGAAAGCCTTCGACAAAATAAACTTTTATTTTGTCAAGAAGCGTATCAGTTTCATAAAAGTACTTCTTGCTTCTTAAAATTACTTCATTTAAACTCATTCATACAGATCTCTTCTAAGGCTTCACACATAGTTAGCCTCTTTCTGTAACGCAATATTTCTCACAAGTGCTTAAAGTTACTCAGGCTGCACACAGCTTGCCTGCTTTCTCTAGACTCTATATTTCTCTCACAGAAATGCTTAAAACTTCTCAGGCAGCACACAGCTAGCCTCTCTCTCTCTGACTTAACTTTTCTCTCTGTCTGAAACTGCATTCACTCCGCCCACACACTCAGTCATCAACCAATCATATCACTCACTCATCCCCCTTTTTCACCCCCACTCTTCACCTATCTCACACCAAGCATTTAAAGATACATGCACACATTTACTTGAAATCATTACAGGGAACTTTGTCGAAAGTTCATACCCTGAAAATCTAGTTGGTCAGAGATCGAGAACGCCTAAAGCCGTATACAGCCTGAACTTCCATTTGGCTGGGGAGCCCCGTATTTTTAGTAAGAGTCTATACGGCCGCCGAGCAGCTCCGCTCTACCCTTCTCTGTGGGGTCTCTCTGTGGTAAAGCCGCTTGCGATTGCGAACACCAGACCGGAAGTACAATGAAGGACCGCACCGGAAATTGACGCGCGCCTTCCCTCGTCTCTATGGGCACGTCAAGCGTTCCTTCGAGTGTGGCGTGTGACGTCCACTGGGCGGGGCTTAGCTTTGAATTGTCGCGGGGCGAGCGACGGCTGGGGCTGCGGGCGGACTTGCCTCGGTCGCAGGGCTATGGAGCCGGTGCCGCGGGATGGCCCAGGCGCAGAGGCTGCCGGCGCTACCGCCCAGGGCAGCGAGAGGCGCGTCGCGGTGCCCCGGCCGCCCTCCATCGAGGACTTCAGCATTATCAAGCCCATCAGCCGCGGCGCTTTCGGGAAGGTCTACTTGGGCCGCAAAGGAGGGAAGCTGTACGCCGTCAAGGTGAGCGCCTGTCCCGCCCTTGCCTTGTTCCTGGGCGGGCCTCGGAGCAGCGTCCTTCCCTACCTGGCCCAGGTGTGAGCCTGGGACTTTCGGACCACTCAGGGGCTCTTCTTTTATTTATCGATTTACATCATTTATAGACCGCCTTTCTCACTGATACGTGTAGGGTGTCTCTTCAGAGGCCTTCTCAGAGTGGCTCACAAACCAAGGGCAACAAATTAACAAAAACAAGATAAAACAATATCTGGGTGTGTAAAACATCAGCTGTAAAGCAATCCTCAGGCTAGAAGGTCAGCACAGAAGCAGCTAAACATTGATGGACTCCTCCTAAGTTAAAATAATGAGTATCCTTAAATCAGAAATTGTCAAAAAAAATTTGCTTAAAGAGCCACCCAAAAATAGGAGCCAGAGTTATTTTTCAGCCTTCAGGTTTTTTATACTTTAATAACCATATTTTCTAATTATTGTTACCACAAAGCCAAACTCAGAATCACTAAGAGACGCTTACAATAAATGACTGCTGAAAATACTAGGTGCCACAGTGAAACTTCTAGGGGCTTTGGTGCCTGGGATTTGTCAAGCCCTGCTTTAATTGATATGATGAGCTGTGTGTATAAAGATAAATGTGCCTGACTAACGGAATCAAACTTGTTTGGGCAAACACAGATATGGGTATAGAGAATAAATTATGGGTCACTTTCTTTATACCTATATTGGTATGAGTAGACACAGATCTACACAGACAAATGGCCTTTGAATTTTCCCTCCATACCCTACTCACAAGCAAATTCATGGCTCATGGAATTTAGTGAAAATAACACTGTCAATCATGTGATGTAGATTTCCTGGAAAGCTTAAGAGTAGGAAAACATTCTAGAAAACTGTGCAATGTTCTAAATAGAGTGTTTTGATATGACATGTTTATTTTGATTGTATATTTAGTAAACAAATTTTATGTCCCAATTACAATAAATGCTTGAACTGACAGTTTTGATTAGGATGGAAAGAAGCAAACTTGTGGCTTCAGTGTTGGACCCAGACCAATTCAAAACTTTATGAAGAAATTATTTTTTCTCTTACAACTCTGATTCTCTGCATATGCGCAAAATTGCTTAGCTCTATGGCAAAGCTTGGCCTTGTTTCTGTCTTCTGTGAATTTCTGTAACCCATTTTAAAAGCTGTATTGACTTGTGGCCGTAGCTACTAGCTAATAGCTAGTGTGGTTGCTAATAAGCCGAAAGTGCCAAAGATTAAACCTGAAGCCTTCTGCATACAAAGCATGTGTTTATCCCCCTCCCCACAAGTCCAAGCTGTTAAAAGAAGTTGTCTTGCAGTCAATTCCACTGTTCTCCTTAACTCTGAACATATTCTGTAGGCTACTATGCTAAATTGCCCTCTTTAAAGTTTGTGGTAAAGTACTGAAATATCAATACATGTTTTATTTCAAATTTAGTTTATGGGTTTCTTAATATAGTCTACAAAGGCAATGATTTAGAAGGTTATAGTTACAGATTTGATCTTGAGTGTTTGATTTCATCAGATGTTTGCTAAACATGGTCACAATTGTTAGGCTGTTGATTTGTATTTGCTGAGGACTTGCATGAGTGTGATGCAACTTGACTGAGAAACAGGTAAATTATCTCTCACTGGGATAACATAGCCACATCTCTTTCCCAGAGCAAAGAATGATGGACTAGGTAGTATCTTGATAAACTAAGGACAGATAGATGGCTGAGAGAATAGTAGTTTGGCAAAGGTGTTTTGTAAATATGTGATAGAGGTGACATTTGAACCAAGGACTTCCAGTGAACAGATCCAAACCAACAAAGTATCAATGGACCGCCTAGGATCCTAATACCAGGTGATAGAGTTCCATTTCATGGATTGCTCACAGACATCAGAACCAAATTAGAGATTTGGCTAAAGATCCATGTCACTGTAGCAGGTGAGGGAAGAATTAAACAGCTTCCTGCTGTTGTGAATCATGTGTCCTCCCATGTTCCATTGCAGCTCTTCAGCCCTCAGAATTCAGATTGAAGAAAACACATAACTTGTTATATTATAACTTTAATAAAACTTAAATTCCTACAATGGCTTCCTGTCTGTTCCCAGGTCTAGCACAGTGCTCTCCATGGCTTTGTTTTCCTCCACACCTGTCATCTTTGCTCATGACTTTGCAGTGCCTTTAATAATAACAACAACAACAACAGCAACAAAATTCGATTTATATACTGCCCTTCAGGACAACTTAACACCCACTCAGAGCAGTTTACGATGTGTGTTATTATTATCCCCACAACAATCATCCTGTGAGGTGGGTGGAGCTGAGAGTGCACTGGGAAGCTGTGACTGACCCAAGGTCACCCAGCTGGCTTCAAGCGGAGGAGTGGGGAACCAAACCTGGTTCTCCAGATTAGAGTCCTGCCTTAACTGACACTCCTTACTCTCCGTCCTCTACTGAAACAAAGCTAATGCATGGGCAAGTAAAGTGAATGCATATTGTTTCCCTGTTTATACCCACCTCCATCTCCCTCCCCTCCCCTGTTTCTCTTGTGTCACATTTTAGATGGTAAGTTCCTTGGAACAGGGTCCACTGTTCTGTAGGTGCCATAAACAATAATTATGTTCTACTTTGATGGTGGCACTGATAATTCAAATAGAGATGCCATCCTAGCTTTCCAAGATTTCTCTGGAAAACTGCAACAAAAGTAAATTATGAGTATGGATTTAATTATGAGCTACAGGAAGCTAGAAACACTTGAAAATATTGTTTTGGATTGGAAACTGCTTTGAGTCTCAGTGAGGAACATGGACTATAAATAAAACAAATACAGGAACATGGATTCATTGCAGTCGAGGTATTTCTAGCTGAACTGTTGAGATGTGTTTTAGTGAACTGGCTGAAAGAAAATTTCCCAGGAATATCCGATTATTCCTGGGCTGTGTTACTAGGCAGATTGTGGTTTTAAAACTGCACTTTAAACTCTGGTGCATGGAACATCTGTCTGGAGTCTCCATGTTCAGTTTTTGAACATCCGATCTGACACAGAAAAATTACATATGTTGCTGGTTTACTGTTGTTCTCAGTATTGACTTCACATTTATATTAAAGTAAGTGCTGATAGAAAAATGTATTTTTGCACGTGTGTGTATATCAGCCTCTGCATGCATTGCTTTACAGGTAGTGAAAAAAGCTGATCTGATCAATAAGAATATGGTCCATCAGGTTCAGGCAGAGAGAGATGCCTTGGCTCTTAGTAAAAGTCCTTTCATTGTACACTTATACTACTCACTTCAGTCTGCGAACAATGTCTACTTGGTAAGTGTATCATTTACAGTACATTAAAGTAGATTTCCAACAAGCTTTTTAAAGAAAAAGATTCCTCTTTCAACCCCTATTTCCAGTTCAACATAAGACTTTAAAGAATTAATATTCAACTTGTCTCTTGTCTCATGATCGAGTCCAAATCACCAGCTTTGAACTTTTTGCAAGTTTAGAAAGCTCTCTTCCAGCTTGAAAAAGGAAATCAACCTCACAGAGATTTCAAATATTCTTCTGCGTTGCGTAGCTTTGATTTCAACCTAAAATTTAAAGTTGTTTGTCCAGTTTCTGCCTGCATTCAGGTGTCAAACATGTCCTATAGCTATTAAACAATTGTGGGGAATTCTAAACAAAAATATATGGTACTTTCTGTACCAAAACTTTGAATTTTAAGCTGCAGATGTTACTATAAACCAAGGTGTTGATGTGATATAGTCATTGCTATTTTTCACTGGCAGGTAATGGAGTATCTCATTGGTGGAGATGTTAAATCGCTCCTTCAAATATATGGTTATTTTGATGAAGAAATGGCTGTGAAGTATATTTCTGAAGCTGCACTGGCTCTTGATTACCTCCACAGGCATGGGATAATCCATAGGTAAAATCTTTTTATGCTATTTTTATTGCAACGAGTTACATTTGTCCCATTCTACACCGGATCATTTCCATTAAGCCTGGGAAAAATGCAGACAACTCATTGGGAAGGACCGTATACCTGGGACTGCTTTTATTTGTAGTTTAATGCTTCTCATCAAGAACTGAAACTTTTTGAGTCTTTTGATCTGCTATCAGGGGCTGGTAGCTTGGTGTTCTGTTTTGCGTACGAATTTTTAAACGCAAAAGCAAAGTCTACCAAGGGGAGAATTGTCTTTCGTGATTTAGTTTGGACTAGT
Source organism: Eublepharis macularius (assembly GCF_028583425.1). Taxonomy (NCBI): domain Eukaryota; kingdom Metazoa; phylum Chordata; class Lepidosauria; order Squamata; family Eublepharidae; genus Eublepharis; species Eublepharis macularius. The sequence goes on along the minus strand of NC_072800.1, from coordinate 70,930,997 downwards.
TTGCTGAATACCTTCAGTTTCTACCTTTTCTGTAATTATAGTCAGAAGTGTTGTGTTAGTGCTAGAATGAGAATCTCATAGACCCACTTTCAAATCCCTGCTAGATAGAAGAAGAAATTAAGGGGGAGGGGTTCAGTAAGAGCTGAAGGTCCAGTTTTCTTGAATGTGTTAAAAAGAGCAGTGTATATTAAAGAAACGTTTGTTGTTACATCACAAGAACTATAGCAACATTTATTAACACAGGTCATTGAGGACCTGAATAACCTAGGCTAGCCTGCTCATGGAAGCTAAGCAGGGCTAGCCCTGGATAGTACTTGGATGGAAGACAACCAAGGAAGTCTATGGTTGCTACACAGATGCAGGCAATGGCGAACCACCTCTGAACATCTTTTTGCCTCTTTTTGAGTTCACCATAAGCTGACTGTAACTTGACAGTGAGGGGGAGCTCACTTATTTTTTAAGCAAAGAGATTTTTTCCTTTAGCATTCATAATGCATAGTTGCATTTCATTATCATCATCTTTCAGTGTATATATCACTGAACTGGCAGAGAGAGCCATGCTTCTGATAAGCGGGGGGGGGGGGGGGCGGGATTGAACTGGCCGCTGTAAATATGTGCCTTGATTACAGGAAGGAATCTATGCAGCAGATGTATTTCATTTTCTTTATACTTGCAGAGATCTGAAGCCAGACAACATGTTAATATCAAATGAGGGTCACATTAAGTTGACAGACTTTGGCTTGTCCAGAGTTGCTTTGAACAGAGGTGAGTTGAGCTGTACATATATCTGAGGGCTAATTGTGATTGTTTCTTGGTGTAGCTGGTTAGGCAACCAAATTTTCTGTCTTTGTGCGCACATTTTAAGCAATAGTCCATTTGCAATATGTTGAAATAATTTTTGGGGAGATAATTCTAGAATACTTTATGGGTAAAAAAAATCAAACCACTGCTGTCCTGCTGGAGAGTAAGTATTACCTTCAGATGACCAGGCAAGGAAATGTTTCTGACGTACAGCGCAATCCTATGCAGGGTTACTCCAGTCAATAGGACTGCACTGTTTGTGTCCTTTCCTCGCTTAGGCATTCTGTATACTGCCAGTGATTATCTTAGGCATGTATGTGTCTGTGCACAAGTGAAAATTATAGCAGGCTCGCAACTGGAGTGGAAATACTTGCCAGTCTGATGTTAAACATTCTTGTTCCTAGAAGTGTAAAGGCGATATGTATGTGTGTGTGTTTTTTAGGTTTTTTTCTGAAGATTAAAAAAAAAAATCCATTAGGAAATGTGGAGCATTGAAAAAAATCATATGAAATGTCCTTTTTTTAAGACGTTTTACTCACTCAAAATGTATAGGATGAAAGTCTGAACTTTTTTCAGTCTTTCGAATGGAAATTCTGGGGAAAACTGAATAAAACTTGAATAAAATATTTTCTTTGAGAATGAGTATAATGCTTTTTACTCAGATTTACTCTCAGTATTTTGGGGGAGCACTGGAAAAAAACTCCCATGAGACATCATTTCTTTGAAACCTGTGAATTATTTTAAAAGCAAGGTTTTATTCAGTTGAGATGTATAGCATGAAAATGTCTGAGGACTTTAATTTCAATTTGAAATTGGGAAATTTCACTGACAACTCCTTTGAAACAGATTTTTATTTTGGAATGAAATATGTTAACATAGCAGTTTATAGCTTTCTTTTGCTTTAGTATTGGGTGTGTTTGCAGTCTTACTTGTAGAAAACTAAGGCATTTCCTTTTAAATATGTCAAGTAATATATATTGAGTTATAAATTATGCACTTGGGTTGCTAAAGCAGCGAAATAGGCTTAGGTTTGATAAGAAAGTGAGTGTTGTGTGTATTTTAGTTCTTCCCAAAATTTTGATTTTTCTTTTGGGAAAAAGCTAGGAAAGCCAGACTTCAAAAATTTCCAGAAATTTTACATCTCTTGTACCTTTTTCTTTGCATCTTCTTAAGACGTAACATATTTTTTATCCTCAGTTGCAGTCCTGATCTTTTGTGCTTGTGTGGAAATACACCAGCTAGAGCTCCAAAGAACAGTACAATTAGTTGAGCCTGCCCAAATGGGGCCGTATATTTTTTTAATATCACGCACACACAAACTAGTTGCTGTATAGAAAACTTAGTTTGAAGCTAAGGAGACTTTTAAGAGTTATTTCTTGTATCGCTTGGGGGTGGGGTATGTTCAAAATTTCACTGGCTCTTTGGCTTCTGCCCATAATGTGTGAAGTGGCAGGTGAGATTAGTAGCATTGTGATGATCCAGAAACCACAAAGTGAGAGTTTCTAAATATCCTGTTCACGTATTAAGTAATTGCCCCTCTCATTTGCTTGTGTCTAAACTACTTTTGCATTGTCTCTCATTGGAGTGAGGGATGGATTGTATGTTTCCTGCCAATTTACCCCCTATTTCTTCTGTCACCCATTTAATATGAGTAAAATAACATTTTGGCTTGCAGTGACCTCTACTGGTATGTGTACATAGCATATCATTAGAGCAAAGTATTCTCCATAGCACTCTATAAAAAATTAAATGGTAATATGTAACCTTATTTCTTCTCAGAGATAAATATGATGGATATCCTCACTACACCATCAATGCCTAAACCGAAGCAAGATTATTCACGCACTCCGGGGCAAGTGTTGTCTCTAATCAGCAATTTGGGTTTTGTAAGTAATCAAAATACTATACAGCCTTTAAATGATTGTATTGAAGTCCTTGGAGAGGTTCCTCATCTTTTTGGGTAATCGCCACCTTTCAGTGGACCACAACCTGTTTCTTGTGTTTGGAGTTATATGATTAAAAATAGCATGTTTCATGAAGGGGCTGTTTGCAGCCATGTTGTTGCTGTATGCTTGCAATGTCTGTTGCTGAGATTGTTGCATAAGATGTCCAAGATCTGCAATCACAAAATACTGTGTTACACCCTGTAATTGATGGGGTTATAGATACCTGTTGAGCAAGCTACTCTCATTTTGACAGTTACTCTCATTTTGACAGTACACCCCGGCTGGAGTTAAAACGTACGTGCCTAGTCCTAGCCCTATTTCTGTGGATACACCAAGGCCCTCTAAAGGATTTGTTTCTCCCCTCTCCGTGAGCCACAGAGACTGTGCTTCTGCGTCAAGTAAGCTGCTACGGGCATGTAAGTATCAAACGCAGTGTGCTGAATGGAAGCAAAACTGTAGGATTTTAAAGATGCATTTTATTTAAAATATTTTCTCCAGCTTCATTACATTCCAAAATTCAAGTCCAGTAGCACTTTAAGGGATCAACAAAAATTTAATCCCAGGATATAAGCTTTTGCGAGTTAAAGTGCACTTTGTCAGATCGTTTGGTATCTGAAGAAGTGATTAACTCACCAAATTTATATGCTGGAATATTGTGTTGGTCTCTAAGGTGCTACAGGACTCAAATTTTGTCCTGCTACTACAGGCCAGCATAGCTACCCACCTGAAACTACATTCCAAGCAGTTTGCAAATTCGTTACTGTTAAAAATGGTGACAAGATAACCAAGTATCAAACAATAAAATGAGAGCTACAGTTTGAACGAGAAGTACTAGGAGTCACCTTTTTTTTTGCAGAAACAATGGCTAAGCTTTTGAGACCTGACTTTAAATTCAGCTTGCAACATACAGCCCATTTACCATATGTGTTCATTTTCCTGTAAATAATTTGAGGATATTATAATATAGGAAAGAAAATTCATATTTAAGTTTGTTTGGCTTTGTTATAACGGGATCATAGCATAATCTATGCTTCATGTAGCAGGTATAAAAATAATAATGATTGAGAAATGTTTAATAACGAGAATGGACAAGTCAGCAGTTAAATATTGCACTGGATCTTTCCTGAGTTTCTCAGTGCAATTGATTGGATTTACTTTGAAACAAGCTGCTGTTCTTGATACTGTGGTTCCTCCCCCCCCCCCCCCGAAGGCCTTGATTCTTCACTTGTGATGCCTGTGAGAAGTCTGACACCAAGTCTACTTCAGGCCCGGAAAAGATACGGGACCTCAAGTGCCAGTAGCCTTTCCCATACCCAGCTGTCCAGTACGGAGTCTGAGTGCTGCAGCAGTCCCAGGTGGGAGAATGAAATACAGGTTAGGACTGTTTCATTTCTTTATGCAGATTTTGCTTCCCCTTGACAGATGAACACAGTGGGGTGACATGTCATTTCCTAGAGTTCTATAACTCACCCCAGAGAAGCGAGTGACCTGGCTCTGAAAACATACGAAGTAAACTTATCCTATCAGCAAATTGTATCCCAAAACATGGTGAAAAGTGGGTATTTCCATAGTGGGGAACTTTCATGGTTCCCCATGACTCTGGGTATTTCCACAGACTCGTGGTGGGCTAGCTAACTCTTTACAGTGTAAGTCTCAGGGGCACATCCTCTTCTTGGATTTTTTCCTGCCCACTCTCCGCTGCCTCAGGTGCATAGAATTTTTATTTATTTATGTTATTTATAGTCTGCCTTTCTCACTGGGATTCAAGGCGGATTACGCAGTATAAGTCTATTTGTTCAACAGCTGGAACATCCAATAACCAGCTGAGAACCAGTTTGGTGTAGTGGTTAAGAGTGAGGGACTCTAATCTGGAGAACCGGGTTTGATTCCCCACTCCTCCGCTTGAAGCCAGCTGGGTGACCTTGGGCTAGTCACAGCTCTCTGGAGCTCTCTCAGCCCCACCCACCTCACAGGGTGTTTTGTTGTGGGGATAATAATGACATACTTTGTAAACCGCTCTGAGTGGGCATTAAGTTGTCCTGAAGGGCAGTATATAAATCGAATTTTTTAAATTATTATTATAAACAATGCACTAGACTATGCAAATACAAATTTGCAAAAATAGGAAACGTGGAAATCCAATGCACAGCTGAAAACAATGCTGAAGCAAGCATAAGCAATGAAACATGACAAATTAAGTAACACAGAAATTACCTGATAGGAACATACAACAACAGACAGTACACAATATAGTAGTCTACTGTCCCTGTCCCAGCGTATATCTTTGAACCATTTCCTTACAGCTAACAGTAGCTCCTGAACTAGGAGAGCATGGTTTTTGAGCATGATATCTCCCATACCCCGCAGATTAAATTTTGCATCAGTCTGCTTTCATGCATGATCTTGATAGCAGGATTACTGGGGTCTTGTGCTCTCAAATGTGATTTTTTTTTCCCAAATCAAGCTTTAGGCTATGTGTACTGTGGAAGGTGGATGTGAACCCAAGATCTGTTCCTGATCACATCACACAGAGAGGGTCTTGGATGGGCCAAAAAGGAGTGTCATTGGAATAAGCAGTTAGGCTTCTTGGCTCTGTTGATTATAATTCACTTTTTCCAATGCATTGTTGTACATTATGCTTTAAAGAATGTTTTACTTCAGCTATTATGTTTTCAGTACAGTAGACATATTTTTATGGGTGACTGAACACGTTCTCTGGAAAGATCACTGTGTAAAGATTTTGTAAACTTGGTATTTGTTTTTAGGAAGCAGAAGACATATTCTACCCTGCCACAGGCAAAGTGACTTCATCAGAGAAGCTTTGTAATGCAGATTTACTTTTTATCAATGACGCTAAAGCTTTAAAGAGGAAAGTGCTGGAGTCTGTCATATCCCCTATTAGCAGCAGTGATTCTGGGAGCAGGCATGAAGGAAAAACAGAACGAGGAGACCTGTGCGACGCCTCTGGAAGGACTTGCGATGTGAAAGATCTGGTGCGAAAATGTCTTTCGGAATATAAAGAATGGGAAGGAAAACTTAGTGCAGACAAATCTCCTCTGGCTAAGTTGGCGGCAGAGTCTTCTGACGGCCAGATGTCACCTTCGTGCTTGGCCAACCTTGTCCAAGAAAAGAAAGAGGAGGCAAGGTTGGTGGTGAAGCAGGGTGTCAAAAGAAGCTTTGAACTGATTGACTCTAGCCCTTCTCAAGGATTTGCCCTTGTTAAAAAAAACAGTGCAAAATACAAACGTGGGTGTAAAATTGTAGATATCCCAGCACAGCAACGCACAAGTTTAACAACTGAAATTCGTTACTTGAATCTTGCTGGTGATGGAGGCCTGCCAGAGACCTGTACAACTAATGGTCAAACAAAAGACTTCAGCTGCACTCACCCAAACGTGGACGGAAAGCCAACCGCGTCTTTAATCGCTAAAAATCTTATGCCTGATCTAGATGCAGACAGTGAAAAGAATGGGAAAAAGGAGCACTTGAGTTCCAGCTTCATATGCATTGATGATGAAAAGCCTTTAGCAAGTGTGAGTGTGGACTCTGATCTGTCCCTTCCAGAAGTGTCTGCTGCAGATGCGCATTTAGAAAAGCACCTATCCAATAAAGCAGGGAGCATTAAAGACCTCACCTTTGAAGAGCTGAAAACAGAGGATGTATCTGAAATGTCACTTAGCCGTGCAGATGCCTCACCAAGAGGTGAAGAAGTGCTTAGTCGCCAGGAGGACAAGCAATTGCATCATGAACAGGACAAGAATTTGCAAGGTGTGACTGAAAAACATACTGTCATCCATTTTTCTCCATCCGTGGAGATGATGAAAACCCTTACCCTTTTCAAGAAAAATATGGTTGCCTTTCGTAGCTACAACAGTCCGATCAATATGTCAAATATATCTGAGCCATCAAGAATTAGCACAATTTCTGTAGAAGGAATGGATATCTCTGCTTGTAGTGGTTCTTATCCAATGGCTATTACACCTGCACAAAAGGGGAAGCCCTACAGAGTTTATCAGGTAAATGCTAAGATAGGCACATTGGATCTTGCAGTACAGTGAAGTAGAAGGAGAAGGGCATACATCCCAGTAGGGGTGTGCAATCTGGATTTGGAGACAGAGCCAGATTTTTGCCAATCTGGCTAAATCTGGCTTTTTCAAATCAAATCAGAGAATCGGGGTGTCGATCTGGGAACCTGGATCTAGATCCCCGTATAAATCTAGGGAGATCTGGGAAACGTGGCTTCAGCCTCTAGCTGGTCCTTCCTAGGCTTCTCTTGTTTTTTTCTGTGAGGGGGGAGTGAGGGAGAGGAAGGAGGGAGCTAGAGTGAGGCAGGGAAGGGGGAGTGAGTGGCCAGTTCGTGCAGTTCTGCTGCCTGATTTCTGTGAATGACACTGGTTCGGTTGGACGAAGTTGCAACAGTGTCCCTTGCTTCAGTTTGGTTTGGGTGGAATTCTGTGTTTTGGCATGATTTTCTGGTTTGATGTAGGTCTCCTTGATTCACTTTGTTTCTGGGGGGATTCCATCCATTCCTTTGCTTCAGTTTGGTTCTTTTGGGCTTCTTGTTGCATTTGGGAGCATGTCTTTGGCCACTGGCAGCCTTGACACTGTGCATTTCTGCCTGAGAGCCTGCTTGGAAATGTTTCTTCAATAGGAAACAGTGGAGAGTGGCTGGCGGCACCTTCTTCAGGGCCCATAGAATTGGACCCCAGGGTCCAGTCTTCCTGAAACTTGGGTGATCTTTAAAGGACAGTCAGGAATAGGTTCCCTACCAATTTGATGGAGTGTCTTGAAAAATCCTACTACCAGCAGTCTGTATAGACCCCAGATAGTTTTCCACAGAGGGAATAATGGCCAAATAACTCCGAGATTATCTGATCTGTCTTAATAGGATCAGAGAATATTTCCTGGAGTTAAGGAATCCCAGGTGTTTTGAGATCCCTGAATCCTAAATCCAGGTTTCCTGGTTTTTTTTTATGCACACCCCGATATTCCATTATTAAGCATGCTAGAGATGGAGAACCAATGGTGATGTCACTAAATGCTTTTTTTAGCCCTACGGTTCAGTGTTTGCTTCACTGCTTGAACCAGTTTGTTAGCCTGTTTGATACTTGCATCTGACACAACCTCTTCTTTTAAAACCAGACCCCTAATCAGGGAAATGCTGGTACACCCTACAGGACTCCAAAGAGTGTCCGAAGAGGAGCTGCTCCCATCGAGGGAGAACGCATTCTAGGGACCCCAGATTACTTGGCACCTGAGCTGCTCTTGTCAAAGGCTCATGGTAAGCAGTACAACTGATGGTAGGATTATTTGATGCGTTTAAGTAACACACTTTCTCAGCCTAGATGTGAAGTCTTGACTCTATTTAAACTGACAGCTAGAATGCAATATTAAATGTTTATCTTAATTGTGTGTTAGCAGTCCCGTTCTAAAATTGGCAAAACATGGTGGGTTGGATGCTGTGATAGACAAAGGGAGACAGTTTGCAGAAGTTGATCTTTTCCCACCGTCCCCTTCCCTCAGCATTCCCTTGAACACCTTGACTGTTCTCTCCTGAGGGTTTGGGAACTTTCACAGCAAAATGAATCTGTAGTAGCTAGAGAGGAATTGTGTTGGATCCCATGGGGGATATCTGCAAAGCCAGGGTGGATCAGGAGTGGATTTTGTCAGTCTCTTCCCCCCCCCCCCCCCGCCGTCATGTTGTCCTTGTCTCCCAAGAGAGAATTTTTGCTGCATTGGGAGGGAATGTGAGGAAGGTCTAGTCCACTGACAGATAATCTCTTCCATTGGTGGAGATGTTCCATGGCATCCAAGCCAGTTTTCCATGTGGCGGGGGCTTTCTGGGTGTGTGTGTGCACATGAACATGGGTGCATGAACTGACCTTAGTTACAACCTGCAATGCAATGGGTGGATAGGCAATATAGCAAGACATCTGTTGTGTGTAGAAAAGTCTGAAGAACAGTTCAGAGGTTTCTATTTGGAAAACTGTCCCGTGCATTTAAGAACTGGATTGGGTCCTGAAGATTTGTCCTTCTAATGGTGCCACTTCCCCGTTGCCTCAGAGGAAGGCTTCTTGCACTGGCTGAAAGTGCTGATAGCAGAATGAATGCTTCAAATACAGCCAGCCCATTGTGTACAATGTGATAATGTTAATGTAGTCATATAAAACATCTACCTTATTTTATGTTTTGTACATAGGAATTCAGATTTCTGGTAAGTTTGCTGGTTACACTTTACATATCAGTCAAAGTATAACTAGATCACTTTGCTCCAGACATGTGCTAGAGTGTCGATCGGGGCAAGAGTCCCACGGGACTTTGTGCACATAGTTGATGTGAAGGAGACCCTCTTCTGAAAGAACCAGGACTGGATGGTTTCCTTTTCTGAAGCGCTTTTGCTTAAATGCAAAGTTTCCTTTTCCATATTGTGTCATGATCTTCACTCTTTTCTTTTGTACACCTTCAGTCACATTTATATAAACACTATTATATGCCATTTCTTAAAACCAAGAGAGCGTACAAGAGTAATAAGAATAATAAACTATAATAACAAAATAACACAATAACTAAAACATGGAATATGAATGGAGTCAGCCAAGGGGAAAACAATAAAAAGATAAGAAAATGTATTAAAGAACATTCTTGTTCAACTTCTGGAAAGGGAACATTAGACAGCTGGAGCTACCAGAGAATGTGCTCTTCATCTGGCATGTTGCATTTTGAGCCAAGCCTTTGCTGGCTGGACCTCAGTTGGCATGAGGGAGATGGATTGTTCGGGTATTTAGGTCCAATGCTGTGAACCATTTTAAGTATCAGCACTTCTTGAACTGGAGTAAATTGGAAACCAGTGCAGTGGTGTTAGAACTGGTTGTATTATGGATCTTGTTGACCTGTTTCAGACAGCAAAACAAGCAGGAGTTTTCAAAATGTCAGAATTTCTCAGCTGTTTCAAATATAGCCACAAGTCACATGACAAGTAACAATAGTGAAGAATGGAAAGAACAAAAACATGGATCAGAGGAGGAAAATGTGATCTTTGGAAGGAAGAAGAGTCTTCATATGAGGTGTATAGAAAAGAAGGCACTCTTCACTACAGATTCCCTGTGCTTTTCCAAAAGCAAACTCTGAATCTGGCAGAGCTGGCTGTCATTGATATATTTCACTTATTTAAAACTTTTATTAGCCACCTTGCAGGAGCTTACAAGATAAATAAAACCAATAAAAATACACTTAAAAACCCCAGAATTTAAAAATACATTTTATGACTGCAAGCACACTAGAAAAACACTTGTTGATGAATAGCAGTCCTTGATAACGTGGTCTCCAGCTGCCTCCTGTTGATGACATGCATATCCAAAGTTTTATGTGAACCTATTAACTAGCTTCATCTCGGTACTAAATATCAGTTGGACAATATGGAGCCCTGAAATACTCCATGTACAGTAAATTCTAGGAGGCTGACTTAGCATCTCTGATCACCTGATCTCTCAATGAGCGGTACTAAACTACATGAGCATTACTGTAAGGGGATCATGCAGCTTTTTGTAAAGGTAAAGAGAATAGCAGTGCACTTATTCCCGCTATTACCTTTGTATTAGGATTTGTAGAACTATTTCTGGAAAAGCTAATGTTAAGTATCTGTGTCCTTAACATTAATTTTCTGGATGGAGTGTGTAGAATGAGCATAGCTTCCTGCTAAGAAGAAGCTAACACATACAAACAGGTTTTGCTTTTGGGAGCTCATTGGGAGCCAGTTTGGTGTAGTGGTTAAGAGCGTGGGATTCTAATCTGGAGAACTGGGTTTGATTCCCCACTCCTCCACTTGAAGCCAGCTGGGTGACCTTGGGTCAGTCACAGTTTCTAGGAGCTCTCTCAGCCCCACCCACCTCACAGGGTGTTTGTTGTTGTGGGTATAATAATGGCATGCTTTGTAAACTGCTCTGAGTGGGTGTTAAGTCATCCTGAAGGGCAGTATATAAATTGAATGTTGTTATTATTATACTGCACAATTATTTTTAAGCAGAAAGAGTGAAAAGAGGGCCAAACTGTGGCTCATGTCATTCCAAGCCTGTTCAAGGGTGACAATAGAGATCAGCATAACCTGGCTTTTAGAGCCTGCCTGAAGAAGTTGGTGCAGTTAGCACAGACCCACCCAGAGAGCAAGGTGGATTGGGAAGGAATAAAAGGGAAGTGTGGGGAAGCTGTGTCATATTAACGCACGTGCCTGGCAGCAAAAAAAAAATTACAAGTTTAGCTTATAAATTTGACTTACTCCTCTCTAGAGCATCACTATATCAATAAGCAAGGAGAAAATGGCTTTTCAGCATTGCATATATAATTTGTGATCTTATTAGACTTTGACACTTCTATTTTTAAAGACATCCAAGTTCCTCTGAACTTCTGAAATGTTGCTTGCTTTACTAACTGCCTGATGTAATTTAACTGAACTGAGCTGGATGGGTTTTCAACCTTAAGTCATACGGTATTTTAACAGAAAAGCTTGTCTATCACCTGAATGAAATGGAGGGGCTGGTTCAGACACTGAGGGGGAATCCTGCTGTTTCCCCAGACTTCCCCAGTTCCCCTCTCTGCTGCATCTCCTGCCTCTTGTGGCTTTTGTGCACATAAGTCCCATGAACCTCAGTGCACCAGTTTTATGGTCAAAGGCAGCTCTCCTTCCTTCTTCACCAGCAGAAAAGTTCGTTGGATCCAACTCATTACATTGGCTGCTCAACTGGATAGTCCCCATTTGGTTGCACACACATGTACAAATAAGCTGTCTGGCAGAAATTTTTGCCATGATGCAAGTTACTGCCCTCCAATCAGTGTGATTGCCCAGTTCCTCCACATTCTCTGGCATTGCTTGCATGTGCATTGTCTGAACTGGTCCTGAAAAGCTCAGGAAAATGTATCTGGAGCGCAACCAAGTTCTCACAGCAAGGATATCTATCCTTTGTTCTTGACATGACGGGCTTGCTGTGGCTTTAGCGGTGCAGCAGCTGAAGAATGCACGCTGCTGGGTAATGGGTTGTGGTGCCTAGGCAGCTTTGCTTGCTTGCGATCTGAATGTGCTGCTTTGATCACCTGTGAATTTCCTGGTTTGAAAGTTGTCAAGGAATAAATAAGGGAAAGTTAAAATTGCATTGCCATGATGAATATTTGCACTGCAGACAATTGGCTCAGAACTAGCACATCTTTGAAGTCGATTTCCATAGTAAAGGGATGCACACTAACAGTTAAATCCTAGGGAGCCTCCTGTTATTGGATGTTTAAGAAACTAATGTGAAGTTTTCATTACTGAATTTTGAATCTGGTGATACGAATATGCAGTCCTAATCCCACCTATCTGGTCCTGAGTGCCCAAGGTTTGAAAAAGGAACATTTTGTTTAGGGGGAGCGAAAACCATCAGCCATTGGTCTTTCCAAGGCGTTGTGTGTTTGTTATGGCAGAAGATATGGCAGTAAATATTAACACAGAAAAATAGAGGGGAAATTGGGTTGTTAATAATAATAACAACAACAACAACAACAGATTTATGTACCACCCTTCAGGACAATTTAATGCCCACTCAAAGCAGTTTACAAAGTATGTCATTATTATCCCCATGACAAAACACCCTGTGAGGTGGGTGGAGTTGAGAGAGCTCCAGAGAACTGTGACTAGCCCAAGGTCACCCAGCTGGCTTCAAGTGGAGGAGCGGGGAAGCAAACCCGGCTCTCCAGATAAGAGTCTTGCTGCTCTTAACCACTACACCAAACTGGCTACACCAAAAGGCCAGCTTTTACTTTGCCTCTTAAAATTCATAAGCCAAAGAGATAAGATTAAGTACAAATAATTTCTTAATACACAGCTCCAGTAATTCTTAGGACAAGGGATGATTTATGTCAGGGGTGGCCAAACTTGCTTAATGTAAGAGCCACATAGAATAAACGTTAGATGTTTGAGAGCCACAAGACATGATGCACTGAAGTGACTTCAGATGAGGTGGGTTTGGGGGGGTGTCCTGAAAGTGACATCACAGAAAGGGGTGGGGTTTTGGTGCTGGGAGTATGGAGCTTGGGAAGAGCCATCACCTGACCTTTGATTTGGAAGTGACATCACAAAAGTCACGTCACATCCTTGCTAGGCTGCACCCCAAAAGTCCCCAGATATTTTCTGAGTCAGACCTGGCAACACTGACATTTTTATTGAAAATATGAAAGACATGGGAAGAAAGAAGGAAGGGAAAAAGGAAAAGGGAGGGAAAGACATGGAAAGAAAGGGAGGGAGGGAACTAGACTAAAATAAAATGTATGGCCACAGCGATACTTGGAGACATCTGGGAGCCACACAATATGTCTAGAAGAGCCACATGTGGCTCCCGAGCCACAGTTTGGCCACCCCTGATTTACGTGGACTTGTCTTGCACCTTAGGTCCTGCAGTAGACTGGTGGGCACTTGGAGTTTGCTTGTTTGAGTTTTTAACTGGAATTCCTCCATTCAATGATGAGACACCGCCACAAGTATTCCAGAATATTCTGAAAAGAGGTAACTACCTTTTTCTTTGAAACCAAGTTTTGAGGCTATTTGTTTAGCATCATAATACAGAGGTATTTATCTTCTGTTATTCCTAGATATTCCATGGCCAGGAGATGAAGAGAAGTTATCTGATAATGCTCAAAATGCAATCGATATTCTTTTAACCATCGACAGTACAAAGCGAGCTGGACTCAAGGGTTAGTATGTATTGCATTTATCCCTTTCTAGTCTTCATTTAGAACTTCAGAAAACTGCGGCATAAGCAAATGTTTTGAGGGGAGAATAACTACTAAAGCTTTTTAGGTCATTAATGTCCATTAGGTCCATGAATATTTCTCACCGTATCATTGTAAAACCCATATATGTGACTGGCCCAAGGTCATCTAGTAAGTGGCCAAACAGAGGTCTGAACACAAGTTTCCCTATTCCAGAGCCTGGTGTTGTATTCTGTATGTTGTACTGGCATTTCGCTTCTGATCCACCTTTCCACAGTTGTTTTGTTATTGCTCTCTTGCACATTTTAGATTGTTCTCTGTAGCTGATATAATGTGTGTAAGATGACAGAACTGACATGGAAGTTTTGGGAGCAATACCCTGCTATAGGCATCTAAGAATTAACCTTGAGGACTAACAAAGTGTTTTGAATCTGTGCGACCAAAGAACAGGATTGGTATATCATTGTTTAGATAGGTGAGAAAGCTTATCTCTGTATTCGGGGTATTATTTCAAAAAGGAAAAGTACCCTGAAATTATTGACCTGAGTTGGATGAAGCATTCACAGGAAGAAACCTAATGATCGTTTAAACTTTTATTCTAGAGCTGAAAATCCACCCCCTCTTTCATGGCGTAGACTGGGATAATCTGCAGAATCAGAACATGCCCTTCATCCCACAACCAAATGACGAAACCGACACATCTTATTTTGAAGCTAGGAATAATGCTCAACATCTAACAGTATCCGGATTCAGCTTGTAATATCAAGAAAACTGAATGTTCCATAGGGCTGTTCATTTATAAAGACTCCTTAACACTCGTTTACTCTTGGTTTTGTAACCATTTAGTTTTTAAAATATGACCTGCTTTTTATACTGTACGTCTTTATTACAAGCTGCATTGAAGCTTTTAGCTCCAAACAGTTTCTGATCCTTTTATCAGTTTCTGCACCTTATGTAAAGCCAAGTATTATGTATGTAATGGTAAAACGACACTTTCACACACGAACAAAATGTGGTTTTCTGCTGCTATGGAGCATTGATAATGTTGGGAGGAGGGGCTGTCATTGCAGTGTAACTTTTGGGGTGGAGGGTTAAGTGCATAAGATGTATCTATCTTTCATGTGCCTGCGATTCAAAAGTAGGGGTGAGAATTACTGAAATCTGTTTGAAACTTTATAACAATTCCAATTTTTCTTTCAGTGCAGACCAGAGAACCTTGTCCCTCTTGTGTGTGTTCTCTTATCCTTTTGGGATATGCAATGTTTCAGGCACTTTAGGTCATTTATGAACTGCCTATTCTGCTGCTAAGCTATCAGTGTTCTAAATTGTTTCTATTTTTATTGCCAGTGCTTGCTTTCCCCCCTACCCTACTTAATTTTGAAATTGTGGCAAAAGAGAAAAAAAAACCCCTTATGTAGGTTTTTTAAAATTGTCCTACTGAAAAGACTTAGAGGCTACTGTGGCTTGTAAATGAAACATTTTTTTATAATTTTAAACACAGAAAATTGGAGGCTCCATTTGGTCATTTTAAAAAAGCCAGATGTTTGTAACAGCCTACTTAAAACATGAGAATCAAAAAGTGTATATTAAAGTCTATATAATGTATTTATACAATTCAATGAAATAGAGAACATCTGATTTTGTTTCAATAAACATTGAATGAAAATTGATATATGTATATTAAGCATTTAAAATGAAACGATCTGTACATAGTAGATACACACAACTGGTAGGTAACTTGTACTTAGCCTGTGTATACATTATAAACCACTAGACTTTGCTATAATAGGAAAGATTCTTTTAATACTTTTTCGAGTTTCCAGTTATAAAGGTATTCAGTAATCATCACTATGATAACTAGGGAAATGAGAGTGGTACAGTTTTAACCTGATTGAAGTAGCTGTGCTACAAAGTTATCTAGGGCTTGACACTCCTTTACATCAATGGTTTTGAGCCCAAAGTAGGCTATAAAATAGGATAGGCTTATGGTGCACCTGTAGGGCTTTTTAAAAAGCTTGCTTTCTTTTGGATGGTTCTGATAGCTTGCAGACATAGAACCTTCTCATATCTTACCTTTGAGGCTTTTGGTCCTTGTTGGGTGATGTCCCATGTTAAATAGTTTAAAGATATAAGGATGCCCTGTCAGGTAGCATGCTTGCGTTCTGTCATCTCCATATAATCAAAATACACTAGAGCTTTGTTACGATGAAAGTAAAACTTGTATTCCAGAGTTATTTCTATTTTATCTAGACACTACAAACATCCCCAAGGAACCCTTTACACAAAGGGTGATAAACACATGGAATTCGTTGCCACAGGAGGTGGTGGCAGCTACAAGCATTGCCAGCTTCAAGAGGGGACTGGACAAATATATGGAGCAGAGGTCCATCAGTGGCTATTAGCCACAGGAGATAGATGGTATTCTCTTTGTGGGGAGGTGGTGCTCTGTTGTCTTGGTGCTGGAAGGAAGGCAGTGGGAGGGCTTCTGGTGTCCTGGCCTCACTGACAGTCCTTTAGATGGCACTGGATTTCTAGCCACTGTGTGTGACAGAATGTTGGACTGGATGGGCCACTGGCCTGATCCAACATGGCTTTGCTTATGTTCTTATGTTCTTAACTATCTGACCTATCTAGGGTCAGTGCTGTAAATCAAGGCTGAATAAGTAGTTCAGCCATATACACCTCTTGACAAAGGTGGAACAAATTACTCATCAAACCCATCACTGAATTCTGTATGACTGCAGTTTACAATGATATATGGCAAGGGCGGATTATTTTGAAACATTGTGCTAAAACTTCTCTATAACCTAGCTGTATCTGAAGAAGTGAGCTGTGACTCACGAAATCTCATACCCTACCACAAATTTTGTTCGTCTTATAGGTGCTACAGGACTCTTGCTCTTTTCTACCTCTATAACCTGATCTGTGAAAATGGGGGAAGAGATGTAACTAGCGGGCCAGCTAGCTCTTAAGAGTCCACCAACTTTGCGCTCCTTGCTTGTGTTCTTTCCAAATGCTCAGCCCTACTGACAGAATTCCATGGATCGAACTTCAAACTTGCCTATGTGTTTGGAACACTTGTTAGTCCACATGCTGCTGTTAAGCTATTCTACCCTTCGGTAAAAACTTGAAACCACATTTCTCCCACAGCTCCTGTTCCCCCATTTCATGTCTTGCTCTGCTTTAGATGGACAACAGAGGGGACGCCACAAGAGCCCCCCCCTTTAGAACTAAATACCTTCTTGTTCTCAAGAAGCGATGCCCTAGGATTATTCCTGTCCTAATCATTCTCACCGTCTTAGGCATGACCAATTACTTTCGAAAGATCCCTCATATCTTCCTGATATCATACCCCTCATCTAACAGTTATAAAATACCCTCAGGTATATACATTTGTCATTCTTTATTTGTTAAAATGTTATTTACAACAGATTAAGACAAATGAATACTTTAAAGATTAAATCATGTTCTATTAAACAAGGCAGCAACGTCTCTGGTAATTACATTATTTGTACAGCATATAACAGAAAGGAAGATTTCTATCCCAACTTGAAGACCTTATATCAGAGAGAACCTTTCCAACTCGCTTCTTGTAATGTTGGTCTTGAAAGAATTATACAGCGCAGAACATTTCATGATCCAGAAATTACTTACTCCATAGCAGGCTCATTTGGGCATAAGTAGTTTCAGCAATGTGGCTGTACTTCAATGGATCTGGCACGTGTACTACTATTAGTATCTGAAACACAATCACTGTCTCTAGGTCGATTTTTTTCATATAAAGAAATAGTACTATTTCCCCCTTTTCCTAGAGATATTGTAACTAAACAGGCTGTTACATTCAAATATGTATCTGGTCAATAAAAGCGATAGGTGCAAACGTAATAAAGTGACAGTGGTAAGGTTAACCTTGAAAAGCATTTACAGGAAAGAGAACCAGGGGTCATGGCATGGAAAAGATTAGATAATAATAATAGTATAGAATAAATAATAGTATAGAATTAAATTAAAGAATGGCCTCATTGAGCATACTCAAGGGGCCAAATGTGACAGTGCTGGACACTGGTTAAGGGAGCAGGATGGAGCCACTTATTTTCACACCAGTTTTCCCTTTCTCAGTAATTGACACTGAGGCATTAAACTGTGTTTGGGCTGTATCCTTCGAGAGGGCAGTCGGGAGTTAACATTCTTGACTACGCCTCTACTTTTAAAAGGGGTCAGAAAAAGAAAAGCCTTTCTCATAGATGTCAGACTCTTCCCCAAAGTGAAAGGATTTTTTATTTGTCTAGAAAGAATGCTCTTGTATCAGCTTTCAGCTGTCTGAGCCACCGTCGACAGTCCCAACAAAGGTTTATCATTGCCAGTGAGCACTGGGCCAGCTTGTATAGGCTTCTCACGACATCCTGTTTGTAGACATTAGTTCTGGGATGGGTAATACAAGTGGTGCTTGCAGTTTTAGGGGCTGGATACAAGCGATCCCAGCAGCACTGCAACCCATTCATTTGCTGAAGCTGGCTCCCACCCACCTACTGAGGCAGCTACATGCAGGTAGTTTTTTAGCACCTTTTGTATGGATAAATCAAAATTAAATGTTCAATCATGACATACTTCTGCTAAAGCACACTGCTGTCTCTTGATGCAATCTAGACATACCCAAGTCTTACTGAAATCAGTGGAGCTGTACGTTGAATTCCTGCTGATTTCAGTATCGCTTTGGGGTAGCAGGCTCATTTTTTTTCTGGATCGTGTCCTCTATACATGGCTGTTATGTATCTATCATTCAGCCCCAGTCTGCTGTTTTAAAATGCAAGGTGCTGGGTTACTAAGTTTTTAAACAGCTACATTGATGATGGTACCTGCTTAAGTAAAATGTATGGTTAAACATGTGATTCCAGTTTATTTACTTTTTTAAAAACCCTCTCATTTATCTAAGCAGCAATAAGTTAAACCTCTTGAAATTTTAAGTGCAGCCATACAATCCAACTATTTTGTCCAGACAGTTTCCTTTTCTTGCATGTTTGTATGCTATGTCGAAAGTCTTGAGAGAAATCATAAAAATAAGTCATGTTAAAGTGACAATTTACATATACTTTTCATTCAGTTATTTCTTTCTAAAGCCAAAAACACTGAAGGGTGCGATAAAATCTTTCAGATCATTTGTCCAGAAAGTATACATTCCAAAACAATTAACTTAAGGGTCATGTGACTGCAGGATGGGGTAGCTGTGTTTATTTTACTTGTTACCTAAGATCAATGGATCATTCAAGTATCTTATCTCAGGTAGTGCAAAAGGTGGGGGAAAGAATGCAACAGAAGGAAGACTGAGCCATCCTGCATCCTGCAGCTCTTCTCGGTGCTTTGATGTATTATTTCTCCTTCCAGAGTCTTCCCATATTAGCAGTCCTTATTCAGAATCAGGAACTGAACACTCAGATCTCTTTTCTGGGGAGGGGAAAAATAATACTTCATACATCTTACGAATTCACTTCATTTTCATTTGAACCTGGAACACCGCAGAAAACTGGTCATTTTGCAATGCTGTTGTTTTTCTCTGAATTACATAATTATAATGCAATTTGAACAAAGAACTGGGAGTTTAAAGTTAGATACCATGCCTGGCCAATGCTATTACGTTAGGTAAAGAGGTTGCTTTACTGGTTTCCTTAACATGGGGGCAGAGCGAAAGCTTCCGTTCCACTAATGGTGGGGCCTTTCTCTGGTGGAACAGGAACTCTGGATTGCTACAGAAATGCCTAGACTGAAGAGTCATACGTAAGGGCCGATTGTGCCTTCTTCAAAAAGAGCTGGTGTTCAGGCAGCTATTAGACTTCTTTTGTTGTTGTTCACAGCTGCCTTCAAGCGAAGATCTCAAGGGTCTTGATATTTTCCCTTCAGATAAAATTATGAATGGGAGAAGTGTACTCTGTATCAGTTATGGTAGGATGCTGAGAGCAATTAGAATGAATGGCCTTTTTGACAACAGGAGGTGTTTGGATATGTTTCTGCTGCAAGTGTTTCTCTTGCTAAGTTCTTGTGAAGTGTTAAGTGCTGGCATCGCTTACAATTGTGCAGGCACTTTACATCAGATCTAAGCGATCTGCTGGTATGTTCTTGCTGTTAACATCTGCCTTTACTTTCATGCCCATGACTAATGATGTCACGTGCAAGAATGCCTGACTGGTTCAAACATAAATAAGCATATGTATTTGCATGGGTGCATCTGTCTTACCTTCTCCTTCTTTGGCGATATGTGTGTACCAGCCACTGGGCAATAAAGGGCCATAAAATAGCAAAGGCTAAAGTACCAGGAGAAATTTCAAAAGGCCACCATGATGGTCTCTAAGCAACACAAAAGAAAGCTAACATGAAATTTTCTGTTTATACATAAAGTGTGTCAATGACAGCATAGATATCTACAATTATAGACTTCTAACTGTACAGATGATGTTCCAGCAAGCCCAAGTGAACTGAACACTGTGCCACACAGTGATCTCTGACTTCCTAACAAAATAGCATCTTTACACAGAGAACACTGAACAAAGGCAGACAGGTGCTCATCAGGCTCATCAGACAAGTGCCATCAGGCTGAGGTTTGGGGTTTTATTTTTTCCTTCTTCGCAATAGTTTTTCAAAATACCTGTGAGTCCTGTGAGATGCAGAAATCGCTACCTGACTGTAGGTAGACCTGTTTCACTGCTCTACTGAGAGGTATTCGGCCATCAACATCATTGTTAGGAACTCCAGGGAGAATATCATCGCACACGCAGAACTGACGGGGATATTGGCTTGCTCGTGAACCTGCCTTTTCCTCTTATCTTGACTCTTAGCATTCTGTTTCTGTTCCTGCTCAGTTGTTGGGCCATTTGGAGGGTTTTTATAAATTCTAGTTGGCTTACAAATGGTAGGAGCCAACAGGAGAGAGGATTTTTGCTGCCTAGTGCAGATTCCCGAAGCGGTTCCTGAGGATCTCCTGTCCCCCCAGGAGTCCCATGTCGGGGAGCTCAGTGGGCTGCAGTGGGTGGGGGAGCTTAGTGGAAATCCCTCTTCACCCTCACTGGCAAGAGTACTTGTATTTATCTCACAGTCATCTTTTTCCTACATATGTTGAGCCTCTTCTAGGTACCTTGTCTGCGGCTAGCCTGCTTTTGTGATTAGCATATGAGCCACCCACATCATCTTCCTTTTCATTGCTATATCGAATAGTGAAGGGTAAATGGTTCCTCTTGGCAAGAAAAGATAGTTTATATGTAATTTAAAATGCTGCCCTCTCGATTCGTTTTCTTAGTTACTGTGTCACAAAAATCTCCTTTCTATTCTTTAACAATGCAAGGAAAGCCACCAATAACAGTGCACCATAAAAATCTAAACTGTGGACATAAAAGTAGATAAAATCCTACCTTAACAGGTGAAGCAGACTGCTTGTTTGAATGCAGAGTTTCATTTCTCGTCTGCAAATGCAAATGAGATTTAATATTTCACGTGTAACTTTTTTGTTTTATATTCTGGGATGCTCCCTATTTAAACACAATGCATAAAGATTTAGGTTGGGACTATGAACTCTTAACTCATCTTCTATATCTTCGTTCTCTTGCTTTTTCTCCTTTCATCTCTTCAGACAACAGGTTAATACTATTTCTCAGAAATTATCTTCTATATCCCTGTTCCTAACCATTTCAAAACTTCTAACCACCCGCTCCCCGCCTCCTTCTGACCAAACAGATACTTGTGGAATTGTCTCAAAACTTCTTTTCTTACACTCGGCCTGCAATCTTACCCCTGCTTAATGGTTGCATATGTACATAGGCTATATGGTTCTTTCCAGGGCTTTTTTTCAGGGGGAACGGAGTTCCGGAACCTCTTGAAAATGGTCACATGGCTGGTGGCCCTGCCCCCTGCTCTCCAGACAGAGGGGAGTTTAGGTGTGGAGGGCAATCTCAACTCCCCTCTGTCTGGAGAGCAGGGGGCAGGGCCACCAGCCATGTGACCATTTTCTCTGAGGGCAACCCAATCAGTTCCACCACCTCTTTTCCCAGAAAAAAAGCCCTGGTTCTTTCTCTTTCTAAAAAAATGTAATGCTATTAAGTGCCTTCTTGGTTCCATGCTTTGAGTAAGTCAGTTTGGAATCTGAGCAATGTCCTTACATTTCAAAAACGTGTTTGTATCAATATGAAAGGCCCTCTCTCAAAACCTGCAGTGAACCTTCTCCATTCTAGCCAGTAAAAAAAAAAAGATATATACTTACCTTGGTATTAAAGTATGGTTTACCTGTGAAGCAGTCAGTGTCTCCAACGTATTTAGTCTCTGAAAGACATTTTGCATGTCTTCTTGTAACCGTATGAGCACTACTGCAATCTGTTCACTGAGGCTGCTCCTCGGCCCTCTGTCTGAACCCCATCGTTCCCCGTCTCCTCCACTGCCCATATGCCCACCTTGGGAGCCATCACCCACAGGGTGCATTCTGTGCCCTGGTTCAAGGAGAGAAAAGGGAACACCTTTAAAAATAAACCATTTTTTAAAAATTCATACTATGAAGAGACCTAGAATCCTAGTCGGGCGACAAACCGTAAGAAGGGCATGAGACTGGCTTTATCAACACAGGAAGATATTCTTCCAGTACCTCTCCCTCTTCTGATTCCGTAGAAATCGACGTTTTCAGCCCCTTTCTTCTCTTTGTGAGGGCCTCCATCACTTGCTTTGCCGTCTTCACCTCCACACTTGACTTCACCTTTTCCTTCAACTGCAGCCCCCTTCATACCTTCTGACTTGCAGTTTCCAGGTTCAAGAAAACCAGCCGTTTCTAGCAGACTCCCACGATCAACTTCTGAGAAATGGAAGTGATGCTCTGAAGGTTCTTTGTTTGGTGTGCGGATTTCCAAGAGCTACAATTCAACAAAAATGCTGATTACATAGAAAAGACATGGACACTGCCCCTCCACTGTGATATTCCATGTATGGCCTGTAACAAGAAATCAGAGGTCTTTTCCCCCTGATGCAGTGCAAGAATCTGCCAAAATTTTTTTTTACCTCTTCTTGTCCAAATTGCTCCATAGAATCACAGTAAACTTCGCTATCTGAATCACTTGTCAGGTGCTGAATTCCAGAGACCTCTTCAGCGGTATCCTCAGTGACACCTGGATGAAATAAGTGTATGTTCAAATGCTTAACTAAATGCAAGTAGACCAACTATGGCATAGAAAAATCACAGTCATATTTCATCACAGGTTAAGGGCTGAGAATGTTAACAGGTTCCAAATATGAAATAACTATAATAGTGTTTTTTAAAAGAATAAAGCTTATTTAAGTGGTTTATAAGGGGAGAAAAATTAATTCATGGTTTCCACTGGTTAGACACTTTTGATGGCTCAGTATTGTTACATATTCATTTTGAAATTAAATTTATCTTAATAGCTTTGAACAAAAAAGTTAATGTACAAAATGACAGTGGGTCCTTTTGCTAAGTGATAAGTCTTCCTTCGGTAAAAGAAGTCTTCCTCTGTTAATATAGTAAAGAGTCCAGTAGCACCTTTAAGACTAACCAACTTTATTGTAGCATAAGCTTTTGAGAGCCACAGCTCTCTTCATCAGATGCATATGACGAAGAGAGCTGTGGTTCTTGAAAGCATATGCTACAATAAAGTCAGTTAGTCTTAAAGGTGCTTCTGGACTCTACTATTTTGCTACTACAGACTAACAGGGCTAACTCCTCTGGATCTTCCTCTATTAAAGGAAGACTCCTCACTTGGGCTGATTCCGCACACGTTGGATAATGTACTTTCAATGCACTTTAACAATCGTTTGAGGTGGATTTTTTGTTCCGCACGCAAAAAAATCCCTTCCAAATGATCTATAAAGAGGATTGGAAGTGCATTATCCAACGTGTGCGGAATCACTCTTAGTGCAGGAGAGTCATTGGATCAAACCCAGTACATGGTGCAGAATCAAAACTGGAGTGATTACTGTCAATATATTCCATCATTTTCTATCATCCTAAATGTATCTGGCCTATTCCACCTCATCCGTCCATCTTATCCTGAAACCTGCCTCTGTGTGACCTCAAGTCATCCAATCACTATAGAGGTCCTAACTCAGCATAATAACAACAACAACATTTGATTTATATACCGCCCTTCAAGACAACTTAATGCCCACTCAGAGTGGTTTACAAAATATGGCATTATTATCCCCACAACAAAACACCCTGTGAGGTGGGTGGGGCTGAGAGAGCTCCAGAGAGCTGTGACTAGCCCAAGGTCACCCAGCTGGCTTCAAGTGGAGGAGTGGGGAATCAAACCCAGCTCTCCAGATTAGAGTCCCGCGCTCTTAACCACTACACCAAACTGGCTCTCATAGCCTTAGTTCATTACAGAAATAATTTAATGTATGCTGTGGGCATTATACATGGAAGTGCAAGTACCCTACTGACATGATCGCCCCCTTCTTTTTGAGGAGGA
Organism: Eublepharis macularius; assembly: GCF_028583425.1. Classification (NCBI taxonomy): domain Eukaryota; kingdom Metazoa; phylum Chordata; class Lepidosauria; order Squamata; family Eublepharidae; genus Eublepharis; species Eublepharis macularius. Next base: position 70,907,065 of record NC_072800.1, on the reverse strand, counting down.
AGTACTGGGTGCTATGTGGAGCACCCTTCTCATTTTCCCACCTTTTGAAGGCCCAATGAGAATATGAGCCACAGTGCAAGATACCAGATTTGTGAAGCTGCACGTGCACACATACACACACACAGAGACACAAATTAGTACACATCCAGCGAATTAAAAAGGAGTCTTAAATTCCGCTACTAAGAAAGCAGTTCCAGGTAGCCATACTGGTCCAAAGAAAAATCCACGTTATACCTTTTATTAGGACTAACCAGAGTAATGGCATGAAAGCTTCTGCATTCTCCAGAACTCTTCAAACACACAAAGGGGGAGGGGGGGATGATGTTTCAGGACATGATCTTTAGACCTCTGCCCTACAGAATGAATGGGAGCTGAGCCAAACTGGAAACAGGCTGCCCGTTTGGTCTTCCGGGAAGAAGATAGTGAGATGATGGCAGCCTCCTTTTGCAAATATAAAGGGCGAGGTTAATCAAATGTGTCTCTAACTACAAATGGCGCACACAGATTCCTGAAAAGGTTAAGACAGTGGGTTGGATACAGTACAACATCTCTGCAAGCAGGAGGACTTCTACCCACAGAATCCCCTTTTGTACCCAACCTCCTGCTGCAGCCTGAAATGCAGGGAAATCCTGTAGCTGGGGATCCCTTCTTTCGTAGAAGCAGGATTTTGGGTGGCATTTCTGGTTGCCACAGATTGGGGGAGCCGTGAAACTTGTGCCCTACAAGTGTTAGTTTTTGTGCCACATGGAAACATTGTGTTGGATCCAACCCACAATCACAAACTTTTAGACAAGTTTAGAATTGTACCTTGGTGATAAGAGCCAAAAAGAGGTCTGATAGGTAGTTCGAGGCATTTGTCTTTCTTCTTAATTTCTTCATCCTCATTTATACCGTTTAGGGCAGATTTGGTCTGTATGCCATTGGCCAAGTCAGAATTAGGGATGTCATCATCATAACCGCCATTGGTAACACCGCTGTCCAATTCCTTAACTACAGCGGATTCCTCTTCCATAGTTTTACTTTCTATAAGATAAGGGAACGTATGTTCAAACATAACCCACGACAAGATATACTAGTTCATGTAACTTATAAATTGTTTATTGCTTTTCCGGCCGAAGCCATAAGCCATACAAACACCAACAAAATATGAACTGTACACTTGAACAGACCCAATTCACACAGACATAACTCGTCATTATCACTTTAAACTATCTAAGCTCATGAAGATTTTGTTTCTTTATCACCGTGGCTAAAAAAGAAGCCACTATAGCAGAGGTTTGATTGTCAGGAAAGTTATCAGACAGTAGCACTGAGATTGCCCAAGGAAGGAAGGGAAGCTTTTCTTTTAACATAATAGGAATAATAAATCTCTCTCTTTCCTTACTCCACTTAGGGCAAAAAACTATTATATGATCCAAGGTCTCTAACTTTCCTTGTCCACAGTCACAAACTCGTTCAGAATAAGGGAGTCCAGAGAAACGACCAGAAAGCACTTTAGAGGGGAAGGAGTTAAGTCTAGCCAATGTGAAGGCTCTGCGTTGAGCTGGAATCTTTAAAGAATAGCAATAAGATGGAATAGCCTCTGGGGGTGAAAGTCCCAGGGATAAGCCCGAACATGTACGCCTGGCTCTCTGGAGAGTACTGCTGTAATCGAGATCCTTTAGTTTTAATTTTATAACTCTTAGGGCCTCATTTGACTGTAAAGATGTTATATCAATATCCAGAATTTTTAGTTTCTGGTTAATTAAATTAGTTCGGCTACTCTTATAGGTATCCTGCGGGATCAAGTGTGCAAAACCTACTTTCCCTGAATTGTCCTTGTAAATTTCCTTGTTCAAGAACAACTTAAAGCCTGTAATCCATGCTCTCTTCTCAATTGAGGGTTGGGCGAATTCGACTCTAAGTGCAGTACCTGCTACGCATCTCGGGACTGCCGCTATCTCCCTCAAAAATGTGTGTAGAGGGGTGTCAAGGTTGTCGGATACACCTTCAATCCACACTCCACACCCATAAAGTATCTGTGGGATAACCTTAGCATTAAAAATCCTAATGGCTGCTGGTATATGTTTTGCTCCTTTGGAGTAAAAGAATTTTTTAATTGCCATTGATGAGATGTTTGCAGCCTTCAGAGCAGCCTGAATATGTGGTTTCCATGATAGATTGTAGTTAAAAGTGATACCAAGATAACTAAAGGAGGGGACTCTCTCCAAAGCCCCTCCCAGTACTCTTATCGATTTGGGGCCGTTATGGAAGGACCTGGAAAATCTCAGGACTTTTGATTTAGCATAATTAACTTTAAGTTCCTCATTATTACAATATGTAATAAATGCGTTAATTAGTGATTTTAAACCTAGTTCTGTTTTGGAGATAAGGAGAGCATCGTCTGCGTATAAAAGAATCGAAATTGGAGTATTTGCTAGATAAGGGGGGTGTCTGGTGATTTCACAAATGGAATCATGTCATTAATGAATAGATTAAATAAGGAGACTTCCGGTTTGGGATTCATGGAGGTCTAACGCAGCTCCAATTGCGGAGCTGACCGGATTGCCGTTTTAACCGGCCGGAGGGGTGAAAATAACCCGCGGCCGACTGCTCTCAGGCGGGGAGCAGGCAAAGAACGCTCAAGACCCTAGGGTGAGCTAGATCTCGGACGAGGGGGGGCTCTACACAAGGAGTCTCCCCCCCGATCCTTGAGGTCCCACCTTGCGACGGGTCGGCTATAATCTCTGCGGCAATTTTGGGGCCAATTCGGCTGGCATAAGACCTACATACCCAAGCTTCGATCGGGGAGGGAAGTCGAGAGGAGAATTTAAGATCGAAACAGCGAATACAACCCGAGAAAGCTGGAGAGAAGGTAAAGATCGCTATCTCTTGAAACGGGACAGAATGACAAAAACAGAGAGGAAAGAAAGTAGACTTTTAAACTGCAACAGACTAGCGAAAAGGAGGTGAAGACTCGGCAGGAGTTGTATTTTAAAAGAGACTAAGTTTAAAGAAGTTATTACAAAATTCGGACTATTGTTTTGAATACCTGTGGTTTTGGAGCTGTGGGAAAAAGACACCATCGCGAGACCTGCTGTGGGAAGACGGGAGACAGGAAGTGCGTAACAACAATAGAGTGGCTGGAGGGAAGCGGCCCTTGCCAAAGGACAGGAAATGGGGAATCGCCATCTTTGAAAGTGGAAGGGTCGTGGCTTCAGCGGAAGAGGAAGTAGGCCATCTTGGATTATAATAACATAGAGAAACCATAGAGAAAAGACGCTCGACATTTTGGATATAAAAAATTAATTTTGGCAAAGATTGGGACATTTAAAAAAAAGGAAAACGTTTAATTATACGCCACGGAGCTGAGGAAGAGAGCAGATTCGTGGGAGCGAGCTAAAGCAAGCCCCACGATGTCGAAAAAAGAGTGGCAATCGGCAATAGAAAATTTGGACAAAAAACTTATAGACATGATGAAAGAACTTAAGGACACGAAATTGGAGCTTATTAAAGAGGTCAAGGAAGTTACACAGACAGTAAAGTCGGAGCTGTCAGAAGTGAAAAAAGGTGTGGAAACGATTAGCAGTGAATTACAAGGAACGCAGCAGAGAGTTAAAACAGTAGAAGACGCGATGGAGAATTTAATAGACACGCAACAAACAGAGATGAGGCTGGTGAAGGGGAGGATGTCAGTTGCAGAAACTAAACACATGGAGAAGCAGCTTCGTTTTCGCGGTCTGCCAGAAGTGGAAGGGAAGTCAGCGCAAGAACAGATGACTGAGGTGCTGGCTGATTACCTGGGGAAGGAGGAGGAGGAAATTGTGGCTATCCTAGATGTGGCGTATCGTGTGAACTCGAGAATTGCAACCCAGAGGAAACTACCAAGGGATGTGATTGTGCAGTTTACAACTAGAAATATGAAAGAGAGGATTGTGACTAAACAATTTCAAGATCCATTGGAGATTGATGGCAAGACGATTATTATAATGAAGGAACTGCCCAGATCAGTGTTATTGGACAGGAAAAAATATAGAGTGCTAATTCAGACTTTGAAGGACATGAATATCAGATACAGATGGGAGTTACCGGAAGGAGTGTCCTTTGAGTTTGGAGGGGCAAAAAAACGCATCAGATCTGAGCGGGAGATGGAGAGATTTATCAAGGACAATGAAAAAGACTTACCAACAAAACCATGAATATGGAGTGTAAAGTATTATCTTGGAATGTAAATGGACTAAACTCACCGAATAAGAGAAAAAATATTTTTCATTGGCTACTAAAACAAAAATGTGATATTGTTTGTTTGCAGGAGACCCACATTAGAAAACAGGATGTAAAATATTTAAAATCTGGAAAATTGGGCAAAGAATTTGTAGCGGCTTCCAACAAGAAAAAAAGAGGAGTGGTGTTGTATATAAAAGAGGAGCTGCAGCCAAAATTTATTATGAGAGATGTGGAAGCTAGATTTGTAGCAGTGGAATGTAATTGGAACTTAAAGAGAGTGTTGGTAGTCGGACTTTATGCACCTAACGGTGCAAAGGAAAGCTTCTTTGAGGACTTAAGGAAGCACCTAGACGATCTTGTATATGACCAGATAATTCTTGCTGGAGATTTCAATGGAGTGACAGATTTGGAATTAGACAAAAAGACTACAAAAGCACAAAAGAAAAGAGGACTATTGCCAAAGCTTTTTTTTGAGTTGATTCAACAAGAGACTCTCGAAGACGTATGGAGGAGAGAATATCCTAAAACCAAACAGTTTACTTTTTATTCTGCAAGGCATCTTACATTATCAAGAATTGATATGATCTGGGCCTCAAAGGACTTAGCGTTATGGACTAAGGAGGTAGAAATAATGCCGATGGTAGGCTCAGATCACAACCCAATTATGTGGAAATTTGGAAAAAGGAGAAAAAGGAAAGCCTGGAGAATAAATGAGGACCTGTTACAGGAAAGTGAGAATATGGAAACACTGAGAAGAGAGACTAAGTTTTTTATACAATACAACGTGAATAAAGAAGTACCAACCAGTAAAGTTTGGGACGCGTACAAGGCGGTTGTAAGGGGCATACTAATGGACTTAAATGGTAGAGCAAGGAAAAAGAAAGAGGAGAAAAGACAAGAGATTGAGGAGAAAATAAAGGCCAAAGAAGTACAGTTAAAAAAGAGACCAGGGAAAAAGAAAATACATCAGGAAATCAAAATTCTTCAAGAACAGTTAACAGCAATGAGTAACAAAGAATTGGAGTGGAACCTTAAAAGACTGAATCAAAAAGCTTTTGAGGGTGCTAATAAACCTGGGAAATATTTGGCATGGCAATTAAAGAAGAAAAGGGAAAAGAAAATAATAAATAAAATTTGTGAAGAAAACAAAACGTATTTGGAGCAGACTACCATTAGTAGAGCCTTTTATAAATTTTACGCTAAGCTGTATAATAAAAAAGAAGTAAACAAAGAATCAATAGCATCATATTTGGAGAAAACCAAACTTCCAGAGATCTCGGAAGCTTGGAGAAATAAGCTGAACAGTGAAGTAACTGATGAGGAAATAAATATGGCAATACAATCCGCAAATCTAGGAAAGGCGCCAGGGCCAGATGGACTTACGGCTAAATTTTATAAGACAATGGCCAATGAACTGGCACCATTCCTAAAAGAGGTGATGAACGGAGTTTTTAGGGATCAAAGAATTCCAGACACTTGGAGCGAAGCGAATATATCATTGATCCCAAAAGAGGGCCAAGATCTGACTAGCGTGAAAAATTATAGGCCTATATCACTACTCAATAATGACTATAAAATTTTCGCGAAGATATTGGCGGAGAGATTGAAGGGGTGGCTCTCGGAAGTCATAGAGGAGGAACAAGCAGGCTTTTTGCCAGACAGACAAATAAGTGACAACTTAAGGACAGTGATCAATGCTATTGAATACTACGACAAGCGTTGTGACAAAGAGGTTGGTTTCTTCTTTGTAGACGCTGAAAAAGCGTTTGACAATTTAAACTGGGACTTTATGTTTGCCACTATGGAAAAGCTACAACTGGGAGAAAGATTCGTCAGAGCAATCAAGGAAATCTATAGAGACCAGACTGCAGCAATTGTAGTGAATGATGAATTGACCAAAAAATTGACGATTAGTAAAGGAACAAGACAAGGTTGCCCGTTATCTCCATTGTTGTTCATTTTAGTATTGGAGATTCTGATGATACAAATTCGACAAGATGAGGAAATACGAGGAATAAAAATAAAGGACTATTCATATAAGGTCAGAGCATTTGCAGACGACATAATGTTAATTGTAGAAGACCCACTGGAGAACATGCCAAAAGTGATAGACAAGATCAAGGAGTTTGGAGATTTGGCAGGTTTCTTCATTAACAAAAAGAAGTCAAAGATATTATGCAAAAACATGACTAAGCAGAAACAACAATTGTTAATGGAAACAACGGATTGTGAAGTAACTAGTAAGGTGAAATACTTGGGAGTTGAGCTGACTGCAAAAAATATAGATTTGTTCAAGAATAATTATGAAAAATTATGGACTCAGATAGAGAGAGACTTGATCAAATGGAATAGATTGAACCTGTCATGGTTGGGCAGGATTGCAGCAGTTAAGATGAATGTGTTACCAAGAGTAATGTTTTTGTTACAGACAATACCAATCATCAGAGACTCTAAACAATTTGAAAAATGGCAGAGGAAAATATCAGATTTTGTTTGGGCAGGCAAGAAGCCTCGAGTGAAAGTAAAAGTTTTACAAGATGCAAAGGAGAGAGGCGGAATGCAACTGCCCAATCTGAGACTCTACCATGATGCAATCTGCCTAGTTTGGCTAAAAGAGTGGATGACATTAAAGAATAAGAAACTATTAGCCCTAGAGGGATATAAAAAATTTTTTGGATGGCACGCATACCTATGGCATGACAAAGTAAAGGTCAACTCGATGTTCCTGCATCATTTTGTAAGGAGAAGTCTATTTACAATCTGGAAGAAGTATAGAACTTACCTACAAGAAGGAACCCCCTTGTGGGTGGTTCCATATGAGGTGATAGATCCGAGAGCTGCGGATAATGAACAACAATGTTTAACGTACAAAGAAATAACTAAGATTGAAGTATCTAAACTTAGAATAAAGACGCAAGAGGAACTATCACCTAATTATGATTGGTTTCAGTATAGACAGATTAGAGACTTATACAACTCAGACTTTGCAAAAGGGGGCATACGAACAGAGAACTCGGAACTAGAGCAGACCCTTCTTAAAGAAGACAAGAAAAGAATATCCAAGGTATACCAAGTATTGCTGAAATGGTATACTGAGGATGAGATAGTTAAAACACAGATGGTGAAATGGGCTATAAATTTCAATAAAGAAATAACAATGGAGGCATGGGAATACTTGTGGAAAACTACAATGAAGACAACGACATGTATCAATATTAAAGAGAACATTTTCAAAATGATCTATCGTTGGTACATGACACCAAAGAAGATTGCGCTAGGGAATTTGAATACTTCTAATAAATGCTGGAAATGTAAGAAACATGAGGGCTCCCTCTATCATATGTGGTGGTCGTGTGAGGTAGCTAGGCAGTTCTGGGGGGAAATAATAAGAGAAATGAGTGAAATTTTACAGTTTCAAATAAATAAGAACCCAGAACTCCTGCTGCTAAACTTGGGAATGGAGGGAATTCCAGCCCATCATAGGACGTTGATTTTTTATATGACTGCAGCAGCTAGACTTTTGTATGCACAGAAATGGAAAGTACAAGAAGTACCAACTATTGAAGATTGGATCTACAAATTGCTGTATATGGCTGAAATGGACAAGATGACAAGAAAACTGAGAGATCTGGACTCAGGGCAGTTCAACACAGACTGGGAGAAGCTGAAACAATACCTGGAGAAGAAATGGGAGGTGGGAGGAAAACTGTGGCAGTTTGAGAACTACTGAAATATAATAAAAGTATAAAAGAGAGGGGTGACTTTACCGGGGGAGGAAGAGAAATGTGAATTTATAAGCAGTTAGATTAATTGATTGAGATATATATAGATATGTATAGGTCAACTGATAGAGAATAATTAATGATAAGGTTTAAACATGAGGATTGACTAACTAACAATATTTTCTTTCTTTGACAAGATTTATATGCACCAAACAGAATGTATAGAAGAGTTAAATTGATTGAGTATCTGAGGAGTTATATAGAATTACCATAAAAAGTTGAAATGAGTAATATATAGAGAATAAATCAAATTGTTTGATTTAAATGTGGGAAATTTTTATGGTTTATATATTTTTATAGGTTTATATAGAATTATTCAAAACTGGAAAATGGGATAAATTGTTTATCTAAAGACGTATAGTTTGGGTGTATAATAATTAAAGGAGTTAATGATGCACTGCTTAATATAATGGAGAATGTATATCTGTTTTAGACAGAGGAATTTAATAGAAGTAAGGGAAAAGGGACAGAGGGTGGGAAAGCTGTTGGAAGTCAACAAAAGGGGGGGAAAGGGAGGGGGTTAGAAACGAAAAATTAGGGGAAAATTGATTGTAATGTAAAAATAAAAATGTTCTAACCCAATAAAAAATTTTTCAAAAAAAAAATGAATAGATTAAATAAGGATGGAGCCAGCAAACAACCTTGTTTCACACCTTTATCGGTTTGAAAACTTGGAGTTAATTGACCCTGCCGGTTGTACCTAATTTGGGCGGAAGTGTCAGTATATAAGTTCGTTATTAAATATAAAAGTCTTTTATCTATTGTAGATTCTGACAATTTACGCCACAATCTACAACGATTAATAGAGTCAAATGCGGTCTTCAAATCCATGAAGGCCGCATAGAGTTTACCGCCGGGGGGTGCCAAATATTTGCTTGCTAGATGGTGTAAAACCAAACAATGAGCCATAGTCGAGGCCCCTGTACGGAAGCCTGTTTGTTCAGGGTAGAGTACTGCTTCTTGATCCATCCAATCCGTTAACCTATCAAGAAGTTGTGCCGCAAAGATTTTCCCTGGAATAGAAAGTAGGCTTATAGGACGATAGTTATGAGGGTCGGACCTATTACCTTTCTTATAAATTGGGATTATAATTGAACGCTTCCAGTCAGATGGCATGGAACCTGAACTATTTATTGATGAAAATATGGGAGCTAAACAAGCCCCCCACCAGTCAGGGTTCATTAGGAACAATTCAGGAGGGATAAAATCTGGTCTGGGTGCTTTGCCCCGTTTCTCATGTAACTTTGTTTTGATTCGCTGGCAGAGATACATTTAAAATAGTATTCCCAGGCACACATTAAGTAGACTTCACTGTGGGTTCTTACTTGGATTAATGATCAAGAGGCTAAGTTTGCTTCTAAGACCACTGGGTTTTCCTTTTGTACAGGTAAACAGACTTCTAAATCCACCAGAAAAAGGGCATCAGCAGAATAAATTAATTAACAATAAAACCTGTATTACTTTTTCAGAGTTTACATTAATTAAAAAGGATGGAAGGAAGCTGCACTGCTGCCATGTAACCTTAAACTAATCCATGGAGCCAGTTTCTACGTCTACATACTCAGAAATGTCCCACTGAATGCAGTGGAACTTATTATAAAGTAAGTCCATGCAAGGCTAAATTCTTAATCATGCCACTTACGTGAATATTTAATTATTTAACTTTGAAAAAAGAAAAGAGATAGGATTTTAAATTCAGGATCTACAATTAAATGCTACTCCTTTTTTTCTTGCCACTATTATATATCCTTCCATTAAAAAATAATAGACTGTTAAAATATGGCATTCAGCCCTAGTTGTGCATGTTTATTCAGAAGTGAGTTTCACTGGGTTGAATAGGAATTTACTACCAGGCAAGTGAATGCTGAAGTACATCCTTAAGTGTGGATTCTTAAACTGGTTCCAGGGACCAAGCCTTATGACATTTAAAGTTTCCGTATAGGACTATATGAGAAAAATTAGTAAGATTTGGAACCATGATTTCACTTATCATCCAGACTAAAAAGTGGCAACATACAGTAATATTGTTATACATTGTACTTGGCACTTCATCTATAAACAGGGAAGCAAAATGAAGATCTGACTTCCAGTGCTGTAGCGGCTTTTGCTGGGGACAGTGCTACGTCCTGACAGGCTCCTCCTTCATTGTGCAAATCTCCAAGAACTAATTGACTAATTTTTATGAGGAAGGCACATTACCCACATTTGGTACACCATCTTTATTTTATTACCAGGATAAATTTATGGAAATCTTATGGTTGGCTGAGCAGTCTAAATTTCTCAGATATATTGGATAGAGGATAAAGTATGCAAATCAGCAGTCTGAACACGGCTTATTCGCAGTTTGTACCTACGTCATGCATTCAGCCTCTGCACTATTGTCTTCTGTAGCATCCTGGCTCTCAACATACTGTTGTTGAAGTGCCTGTGTGTATCCCATACAAGACATTTTGAAATACTTGCCCGTACTCAACGCTGAACATGGGATGGAGGAGGGGGAAATGAATTAAGCAGTTTTCACATTATAATGAGGGAATTTCTTTGCTTGCAGAGCAGATCTTTACTGCCTTCATCCTGCAGCCACCAGCACATGCACATGTGTGCGCGCGCACCTCGAGAAGCTGCTTTTGAGGTTCAGGGTATTCTCTGAAACAGCATGAAATGCAGCAACAGGGGCTGAACCAGAAGGGAAGATCTGGCAGAAAGAACAAGCTCTCTTTCATGCACAACAGAGATTGTAATACAATCTACTTTGACAGAAACAGCCGGGCATGCCGCCTTCTCATGTTGCACAGCAGCCAAAATCCACTTGACAGAGACTGAAAAGGTACAAAATCAGAAGTGGAAAAGTGAAAAGAAATAAAAGCACACCTTCTACAGTCTCCTTTAATTCTTCTGTTTCTTCCTGGACTACTTCCTCCTCTGACTCTGCTCCACTGTCACTGCTCTCAGATTTACCATTCACAGCTGGCACAGACGTTACGGCCGTTCCAGGGCCTAAAAACAAGTTTTGAGAGAATACATATTTACTATAGCAACTGGAAGCTTTCAAATTCAAGTTGTTTGAATTAATTCCAGATAAAAAAGTTTTCTGACTGTACTAAAAAAAAACCCAGTTCTCAAACGTGTACCAGATTTTACTTTCCCAGCTGCAGCTCAACGCACAGCACCTGCAAATGAACAATTTTCTTACTATCCATTTAATGGCAACATCTTCCCTATTTCATTGCTAACAATACAGAGTCTAATATGAAGATTACTAGTAATAATACTGCTAGAAACTGTACGGGCAAGATCCGAATGTCAGTTCTGTTCTGAGACCACACTTCTGTGAGTCCTACCAAGTTCTCTGTAGCAGTGATGTAGTGTAGTGTAGTGGTTAGAGTGACAGGCTAGGGTCTGGAAGACCCAGGGCTGTATCTCTACTCTGCCATGGAAGCTTGCTGGGTGACCTTGGCCCAGTCACTCTCAGCCTAACCTACTTCACATGGTTGTTGTGAGGATAAAATGGAGAACAGGAGAATTGGGTGGCGGGGTTGTCTTTAAACTAGATTTATTACAGAATAACTCTTAATAAAATTTTAGTCAAACAATCCAAATCCCATATGATCATCAGATTGTTCATTCTGTTCTTCTTTCTTCCCCTCAGCAGCAGCAGGAGCTATAGGCCTCCAGCAGAGACTGCTAAAGTCCCACCTGCTGGCATGCTGGCGTTACCTTGGGCAATGGCATCTTTGGTGCTTTCCCCATTCAGCTCATGAATGACCTTGTTCACACATTCATCATCTGTTTCAATGCCTACGCTGTCAAGGGTTTTCTTCAGATCTTTGGAGCTTGGGGACTCATTGCCCCCAAGAACAGCAAGAAGGTAAGCTACAATGCAACATTTTTAACGCATTCTTTGGGCAAAAGGCCTCAACTTGCGTGCAAAAAGGAGAGAACAGGAGAATGACGAAAGCCACTTTGGGTCCCCATTGGGGAAATCAATAAATATGAAAAGGTAATTCCACAACAAACATTTAGGTATTTGTTGTGTGAAACCAGCCACTAGATACTCAACTAAAAAAAAACTATTTTCATTTACAACAGCGAGGGACTAAAGTAAACCATTTGCATAAGTACAGGGCTAGATATATGAGTGGGAGACTTGTACAAACAACCATTTGAATCAAACATTTCTTTCTATATGCCATCAATTATTATCTCTATCAAACACACTGTTTGCTCATAACACAGTATTACAACAAATGAAATCATAGAAGTACAAAGTAGTTCTTACGCGACAACTAACTCCTGTCATTTCTTGACTCTTTTTTATTTGGAACTCTAGCCTAAATAACATAGGTACAACCCATTGTGTTCTATTAACTGCAGTGATATTTATGTAGGATTACTAAGCCAGTAACAGTTATATCAATGTAGGCTTCCCAACCCCCAGGTGAGGCCTGGAGATCTCTCCTTAAAGCATTCAGATTAAAGAGTAGATTTAGTTTATCTGCAGGAATGCAGCCAGCCCCACCCAGTGAGAACCACAGAGAAACATTCTGGTATTTATAAGCTGGGGAAGATCCATTCTTCGACTTGAAGGGATGTTAGTGAGCCTAATGGGTTTAACTTGTTTCCGATTGTTGACCTTCTCCTTCAAGTTCTGATATCCTGATTGTTTCTTTCATGTTGTGCCATTAAAATCCAACCGTGATCCTTCAATACATTTGAACTGAGCAATGGATTTATTTTCTTCCTCTTCATATCATTTATACTTAGTTAAGTTCAATGTACTTCATCCAAGCTTGGGTTTTTGACCACTAACTTCTAAGTGCTGGAGCAGATTAAAGATTTCTCAGACTGCCAAGAATATAATCATCAAAGACACTTTCAAAACATTTCTCTTTTATTCTTTGGGTGGATGCCCATTGTACCAAGAATGAACACAGGCTTGGCTTTTTCTTACATGGAAGGACAATTGTTTAGAAACTCATTCATAGCCACGCAGAAACAAAAATACAACCAATTCACATGCCTTTTTGCTGTATGCCAAAATAAGCACGTGTTCAAAGCATATGACAGCATGCACACTTTTCCATATACATTCATGTGATACTCGCGTAAGAAAAGCGGCCTCTCTCACCTCTGTAAAAATACAAGGAGGATCCAGAAATGGCAATCCTGACAATGGAACTGATGAACAAATGTATCTGTCCTTTTACCAAGTTATAAATCTAAAATCTAAACATTCTCCTGTTTGTAACAAGTTTTCCGTTGAGCAATGCTGAGAGGTGCAAAGGACACCATGCTTGCACATTTTCTTACAGAGCATATCTTGAGACTTCCTTGGCATTCTTTCCCCCCATTTCTAAATAGGTTTGTGTAGACAGAAATGATTCTATTATATAAATCATTGTGGTCAAATGAAAAAGGGTATACAAGAAAGCTGTAATACTTCTGATTATAGCACATACGAAAGCCGGACTAGATTAACAAAGAATCTCATAATATCTAGACAGTCGTCACAGACGGAATTCTAGGTCCCAGAGGGCACACCTCAATAAGGAAATGAAGGAACCCATCTTCTGCCTGCTCTGGTAATTTTTTTCAGTAAGGAGCAGAAAAGGGGAGAGTTCTTAAAGACACATCAATGAAATAAGCCAAACAGAGTGGGAATGGAAATTAAACAATTAGTAACTATTATGATGAAAGACTTTTTTGTTTTCCAAACAAAATGGGGTAATAGTGGTGTACTTTACATAATTATTTTAAGGATGTCAACAAATTTAATGTATAAAATGCTTTGAACACTGGCAGTGCTGTACTTAGCATTCATGTTACAAACATTACGCATCTTCTAAAGTGAGCCTCCTTTGAAGACAGTAATATTGTACAACAAACACTGTAAACAATATACAGACTAGTTTGCTTCAAAATGTAACGGTGGCTGATTTTGCAATCAAAGATCAGGTGACTCAACAACACCAGCATAGAAACATCATTGAAGACTATGTGGAAAACCTACTGCTTGAATTGCGCAAGAACCTTTCATCAAGAAAATTGGTACAGCCCTATGGAGACTTGGCAAGCCATAGTTTTATCTGCACTGGAAATCTGCCCTAAGTGCAATTATTCTTCGCCAACACTCAAGCAAGTGTAACAACAGGTGCTGCCTCTTCCTAGGCACCTCATTAGAACATACATGCGCACTAGCTTATTTGGCACAGTTTAATTATGTTACTGAAATTCTGATAGTGTAAAAACCTGGCAAATGGAAAGCCACCCTAATGGGGCCCATAAGAAGTCTGACATACTGAAACAGCACCACTGAGGTTGCGGGAGGGGAGAAAATCGGAGGTGTGTACCTCCAAATATTTTACAGCAAGTACTAAACACAGGCCGTTTTCACACTGTTTACTGGCCACGGAACATCGCACCAAGCTCCTGGAACAACAGCGTCTTCCTGGCGGAATTTCGTGCAAGAACTGCCGTTTTTGTGCGAAATTACGCCAGGAAGACGCTGTTCTGGAAGCTTGGCATGATGTTCCGTGGCTGGTAAGCAGTGTGAAAACAGCCATTATATCAAGCTTCCCATATATCTACTTTGTTACTGCAAGGCATTTTTATTTGGGGAAAAAAGTATCAGTTTACAGACAAAAGATTGTTTGTGCAAGAAGCTATACTAGTCAAAAGGCTGTTCTTGGAAGAAACCATTTTTGACAACTAACTCTTTGGAGGCAGCGTTTTATATTATTTTATGCAGGCAAGAGGCTCCAAACGGCTGCTTAGGCTCATGCAAAGAATGTTTGGACTTTTTCTTTGAACAATCAACTTTCATTGTTAATTACAGCAGCTACTTTTAAAACTCCTATCAGTCTACAACAGTAGTTTCCCATGAGGTCAGGGTGGATGGTGATCTACAGAAAAAAGGATGAAGTCTTAGAATTTTGGTCACACAGCAATTCTATTATTCTGACATGCATTTTTATTCCCTTGTAGTAACTCTTCCTAAACATCCACGTTTTTAAGTTAAAAAAAAAAGCAACCCCCTACTTCCATGTTATGGTCATGCTGCCAGCTTCTTTATCAGCCAGCTTTCTATTTTTCCTAAAACAAAATATTGGTACACAGCACTGCAAGTCCATAGTCCACGTTAATCTTTTGCTTCAATCTCTTTGGCACCGTTGAAACTGGATGCACGGAAAACTCCACCACAGTTCAGAAGTAGTTTTGAAGGGCCCTGTTGTGTATTTCAGTCAGGAATGTAATCTGTTAGCAAGTCATTCAGTTTAGCTTTCCAAGAAGCGTGCCAGGTTTGTCAAATAGTGCTACGGAACTTGAAATTCTTCCCTTTCAAAGCCCCAAGAGGGGCAAGCAAGACGTTGCCCGTTTCCTTTTGCAGAACTCAGCAAATGCAAGCAACAGTCCACATGCTTGTTCCAAGGCTACCACTATGTTCATGCAGGTAGGCAGCCCTGGCCTCTCATGCTGGATGTGGGAACCACATTTTTCTTTCAAGTCTAGTGTTTTTATGTACCTGTAAATAATATGTCAGTCAGCTGTTGACAGAGTGAGTTCATCCTTGGAGAAAAACCTGTGCTCCTTTCTTTTGAAAACAGATGAGCACAAGACCAGGTCTTCAAAACAAGGTTTGTGGCACAGAACCTGCAAGAACAATTGCTCCCCAAGTTCCTCCCATTTGCACAGACCATTAACTTTTTGGAAGACTGCAAATTGTGAACAACATTTCATACTTCTGTGGTCTCAAAACAACAGGTTCCTTTCTAAGAGCCATTTGTTTAAATGTAATGATGCATAAAACAAGATTAGCTGCTCTACTGGATTAAGTTTTCCTAGTAAATATTAAAAGGCCCCTTATTTTCAAAATAATTTACTATTTACCCTTTAAAATATTACATTCTTAACTAAGAAGTTCAGCTTTGAATAAAGTTCTTGCAAAAAGCAACTTCCATTTGGGGAGGTAAAAGACTTCTGTGCATCCCAAAAGCATACTAATGTCCACCAGTAAAATTACTCCAAATTAAAACCATCCTTTCCCTTCCTGTGACCATAATTGAGCTTGAGTACAGGCAACAGGAACATAACAAAAAGTCTTCTGTGGCCTTGGATACAGGCCATACCTTCCCTCCAGCCGTACTTTCAGTGCTGGTTAACTTAAATACAACCCCTTCCTGCAGCCACTGCCTATGAGGCTGTTGCAGTGATTGTGTATAAGGTGACTCTGCAGCCAATATGGGCATCTACTGGTTAGTATCTGTGCCAACACTAACACAAATGGGCCTGTCCGCTCCACCCATGCTCTCACACAATTTTGGTGCATTTTCTGCTGCTTTGGGGGGTGGGGGGTGGGGTTCATTTCAGTCTACTATATAGCCTGACCATTCACATGGGTCTTAAAACAAACAGTGCAAACCTAAGCAGATTAATTTTGCACAGATAGCAACTACAGTTACAAACTGTTGAGAAATTCCTGGAGATCTGGCGAGCGGAGGAAGCTCAGCACGGCATAATGCCATAGAGCCCACCTTCCAAAGCAGCCATTTTCTCCAGGGAAACTGTTCTCTATAGTCTGGAGATCAGTTATAATTCCAGGAGATCTCCAGGTGCCACCTGGACACTGGCAACCACAGCACACTTTTCTCTTTAACTACAACTTTAAGTAACATACAAAGCTCGGAGCAGATCCAACTCAAAGAACAAAAGGGAGTTATGGCCATTTCCTCATGGGCTATCTGCCCTGGATTCAATGCTACTGGGAAGTGAGTATTTTCTCTGCTTTCCCACACCATCATACTATATTGGTGCACCCTTGGCTTTCCCTGGCTTTTCTCCACTCATTCTCCAACCTGCTTTGCTCTGACATTTCGGGACAAATCATAGTAAAGCCAAGGTGGCTGCAATGTGGGTCAGAAAGTTCCTGCCCACATGGTAGCCATTTCCCCCAACCCTGACCCTATAGTGGCTATTTCCTCCCCCAACAATGAGGGAAACTTTTTAAAATCAGCAATTCCATATAATTATATTGATATACCATTATATTTATTTATTTAGAAAATGTTTGTGTTGCCTCTCCAGGAACTTGCCTGAGGTGGCTTACAAAATAAAAAGGTAAAGATAATCCGTTGTGCAAGCACCAAGTCATTACTGACCCATGGGGGGACAACATTAATATTAATTCATATTAATTTAAATCCAGCATTAAAAACCCAGCCCAGCATAAAAACAAACCATAAAAACAGACCACTGACAGCTTAAAATAAGATTCCAGTATAAAATAGTATTTAAAAAAAAAAACCCTTTAATTTAAAGCTTGGATAAACAGAAACATTTTGGCCTGGTGTAGGGCTGCCAGTCCCCCAGTAAGGGTGAGGGATTTTTAAAAAGTAAGCTGAGAAAGAAGAAAGGCATATCTCAGCAATGGAAGGTACTAGAGACTTACTGTTTCAAAGATGAAAGCTGGGAATTCACAAATCCTAGTACACTTACTGTTATAATAGGGTACTGATATAACAATATTAAATTGCCAATTTTAAAAAATGAAAAATGGCAGTAGCCCAGGGGAGGGGGAAATGGCTGCTGCTGAGGGTAGAGAAACTGTGAGGAATATCTGCCACATGGAAGCCCCGTTGCTACAGTGCTGTATCAGCGGTCGCATCGGCACTGAGGAAACCACACGAGCCTTTTCCTGTGTGGAAACTGCCTATTAGGGGTGTTAAACCTTTTTAGTGCCTGCTGTTTACCCCTCCAAAGCTTTCGTTCCAGCTGGGTTCACTTCCAGTATTGAAGGTGGGGGGGAAGGGAGCTCTGACTCTCAAAAGCTTATACCCTGAAAATCTTGTTGGTCTCTAAGATGCCATTGGACTCAGATCCTGCTATTCTACTGCATACCAACATGGCTCCCCACATAAAACTATCTTTATGCTTTATCTGCATGTATAAAGTGCCATCAAGACACCGCAGAGTTATGGCAACCCCTGCTGGGGTTTTCAAGGGGAGAGACTAACAGAAGTGCTTTGCCATTGCCTGCCCCTGCACTGCGACCCTGATTTTCCTTGGTGATCTCTCATCCAAGTATTAACGAAAACCAATCCTGCTTCGTTTCTGAGATCTGACTAGATTGAGCTAGCCTGGCCACCCAAGTCAGGACATGCTTTATCCAGAACAGGTTAGAAACACATTTAAGGGAGCAGGTCTGCCATGTTCTCTCCTAGTAAGTCCATTAAGAACAACATTCTTTCTATAGAGGCAACGGCCCCCAAAAGAACTATAAAACAAATGGACAAACTTTCATGCAGACAGAACTATTTAGCAATTAAGGAGGAAGTTTGGAGACACAGCATGTCTGTGAACAAATGAAGATCAGATACACAGTTTAGTTAATTAATTTTTCCACAAAAGCATACCTCAGTTTCAATCGTGGTAGGACAGTGACAACTTCAATAAATTTAAAAGATGTTTTTACATTATTATTCTAACATTTGCTGTGACGTACCGCAAAGAAATTCAGTATTCATGTTTTAGCTCTGCAAAGATGGTTCATTCTCAACTACTTACTCCAGATTCACTGCAAAATTGAAAATATCTGTGTACTTTATAAACAAAAGTTTCGTTTATCACCTAAAGATTTTTTAGTTTTGTTGACCGGAAGAACTGTAAGTGGGTCGGCAGCGCTCTGCGTATTGTGCCAAGTAACGAGAGATTATGCTGCTCGGCGGCCTTGATATGCTGCTTACATTACCTTTTTGCTGATCAGTCCAACTGGCAGGCAAGCACCTTAAATCCCTTAATACATATTATTTTTTTTAAGCAGTGCCTGCCTTTTCAAAAACAAAGTTTAAAAAAACCTTCATTCCCGCTATCCCTTTCAAATCAAAGAAGGTTGACAAAACACAGGATAATCTGATTAGTTTCACAGACTACCTAAATGTAAACAGCATTTTAATCCAAGTGAAATCAAGTTACGTTTAATGTCCAAATTGCATAACAATGTAGTGAACTGCATCAGTGCGTGTGGCATACAGCGCCAAACAGATGGTTGGTTTTTCAGAAAAGGGTGTATTACCCTTTATGTCGCTTAAAACACACAGTTCATGATTTCATGAGATTATTTCATGACATGTCCATAGTTAGGCCAACAGTAGCCCTTTTCAGACATTTGATTTTAGTGCTGCGACCGCACATAATGAGAGCACACACTATGACTCTCCTGATGTGTGCAGTCACCATCATGTTTGACAAGAGCAATGATGTGTATTTTCCTGGTTTAGTACATGCAAACTGAACACAGGGGTCTTGAAGGTATGCATTTGCATACACTGAAACCATATGCACGTGGAAAAATAAGTACAATGACCTATTCAGAGAGCTCAGACCCATCTTCCCTTCAATGCACATTCATTCTAAGTAATAAAAGAGGAGTAAGTGTTAAAATAAATCTTGACATATGATTTGCAACCTATAGGTGGATGCGACCCTGACCTGGATAGCCCAGGTGAGCCTGATCTCATCAGATCTCAGAAGTTAAGCAGGGTCAGCCTTGGTTAGTAATTGGTTAGGAGACCTCCAACAAAGACCAGGGTTGCAGTGGCAGGCAATGGTACTGTTAGTCTCTTGCCATGAAAACCCAGACCAGGGGTCACCATAAGTCAGCTATGACTTGAAGGAACTTTCCACCGCAGGTGGATGAGAACATTTGCCAATGCACTACAAACCCGCCCCCCCCACTGCTGTAGGATTTGCTACGGAGACATGCAGCTGCTCATTCCTCTGAACAATGTCAAGAGTTCATATAAGCTTCTTTTCCAACTAATTTTTCCCTAACAAAGAATAGGGTTGGTTAGAAATACAGCCCTGTTTAATATTTACAAATTTAAGAACTAGTTATGGAAAGCCTGGGCACTTTTGCAGAAATGTTAGAACCTGAGAATGGCAGCAGGGGCATTTGCATCCCCGTGCCTTTTTAAGCAGTCCTTGTTGGGCTGCTGTGGAAAAGGAATAAGACGTTGCATTTAAAACTCCAGTTAACAGAAACAAAACATATTACACCAATGATAGTTTAACACAACTCACAGTCAATAAGGCAATGATAAGTAGTTTTATATCCCAACCTGATATGATGCCAGATCCCCTGTTCTTTTTGTCTTCTACAATTTCATAGAATGGACCTAATACATGCAGCAGTTCTTCAACCTTCTCCGTCATTGGCATAGTTTCAAGAATCTGCACGAACACCAAAAGCTTGTGAATAGCAGATCAGTGATTCAGTTAATGGCACGTCTGAAAGTCATTGCAACAGTTCCACAGCAGCAGCATAATATAAATCCTGAACTAGTTACAACATTTTCCACAAGTTTTAATTGCAACATCAAACATTACCACTTCTCCTACTCAGGACTGCACAGGATTTTAAAAAAACGAACTCAAACCGAATTTACCTTTTCATGTTTTCTGATTGTTCAGCAAGACATTTCTTCTAATAATAACAACAACAACATTAGATTTATATACGGTCCTTCAGGACAACTTAACACCCACTCAAAGCCATTTACAAAGTATGTTATTATTATCCCCACAACAATCACCCTGTGAGATGGGTGGGGCTAAGAGAGCTCTGAGAGAGCTGTGACTGACCCAAGGTCACCCAGCTGGCTTCAAGCAGAGGACTGGGGACTCAAACCTGGTTCTCCAGATTAGAGTCCTGATGCTCCTAACCACTATACCAAACTGGCTCTCAGGGGAGCAGATAAACTCTTCCAATTCTGAAGCCTGGTGAGAAGAAAGTTCTCTCTTTGCCTTGCAGAGTATGAAAACAAAATTACTGTAGATTTGTTTTCTTCCACACCCCAGCAACTCTCACCTTTTTCATCTCTTCAACGTAGGCAATCATAGCGTCTTCTTTAGGCATATCCCCTAAAGCATTCCAAGCATCCCTAGAAGGGATTTCACAAAGACTGTCAGAACACTTAAAATTAGGCCAGTTTGTGATGAAACTTTACAGATTCATTCTTATTGTACCCCTGATTCTGTGACTTTCCACAGTTAGTTTTGTTCTGGAAACAAAAATCTATGTTTCAGCACAAAAACATGAATGCTGGGTAGAACACAGACATAAGTCTTGTTTCTAGTGGTATCTTTTATTACATTTTGAAAAGAAATAGCAAGGATATTATGCACAGTTCAGGCAATCCTGCTTATAAGACAAGATACAAGAGAGCACGCACATTTGTCCCTAAGTGGATAAAGACGGTGGAGCCAGAATGTAAAAAATGGCAGCATGCCTCATGTTAAAAAGGGAGAGAGGAATAGAGAAGCTATGTGTCATTGGTGGTATGTATACATATATGCTTGCATTCTACTACGACACAGGTAAGTGTAGAGTCTTTCTCCATGGGAAGGCTTTGCACTTAGCTGAGAGGTGTGGTAAGCTGCTAGGCTACAACCCACATCTTTTGGCCTAACGCAAGATGTACACCACATTACATTACACAACTTAAAATATCCTCTATTGCATGATATTTACCATTTATATCGACCAATAGGGTCCCAGAATCCAGGTCTTGGAATATTACAAGGTCCTTGGGTTGCTTGCTTATAAAAGCTATAGAACTTGAGCATCATTTCATTTGTTGGTTGGAATGATCCTAGGGAAAATAATAATATTAGAATTGCAAATAATCATTCTCAAGGGAAGAGAGAAATGTCTTATACTCTTTAACTCTTATTCATTAATGTACAAATTAAAAATGTGTACTTTCAGTGGTTTGGATTCCTGTGCTACTTCAACCATTTCACAATGGGGTGGAGTGGGAAAAGAAATAGAATTTGATACCCAGATTATTTACACCCACAAACTGTTACTGATACAAAACTAAGTGTGAATCAAGCATGCTGAAGGCAAAAAAAAACTTTTATGCAACAAAAAAAGATGACACCATGTAATTTTTATTTTAACCAAAAGCAATACGCATACACACACTCTTCTCAAGCAGAGCTGGAAAAACACTTGAAACTTGCAAAACCTGATAGACTTCTAGATGGAGACTGGATGTGCCAGAAGGTTTCTTAGGTGCCAGGATAATATTTATACCCCCTGGGATTTTCCAGCCCAGCTCTCTAGTCAAGTTTAAGAACTTGCACTGTAAATGTGCATGGGCCCCAAGGTGTAAAGGACAACAGAATGGCATCACTGCCTAGGCAGAAAAGGGAAGGAGCATCCAGAGGTGGCTTTTCATTAAGAAAATATTCTTGAAGAACATTCCCCTTAACATACTATCCTTTATTCTGGCGCAATTGATTTGATAGACCGTTTCTCTCTTTCCAGTGATTTGACAGACCCTGTCCCTCTCTCCATAAACTTTGCAGAAGGATCAGTTGGGAGTTACATCTCCATTCAGAGAAGATCAACTGGTAAGGCTGGGTTGACGAGCCAGAGTTGTCAGGAAAGCATTCCTGCTCCCCATTAAACCCTCTTACAGTGCAACATCAAGCAGAGTTACTCCAGTGTAAGACCACTGAATGAGCTTAACTGGAGTAACTCTTCTTAGGATTGCATTAATAATGTAGCATAAAGAAGATGCCATGCAATTTTTTCCCTGGGGGGGGGGGGACGCGAAAACAGAACCAGGGCAGGATGAAAATTTTCTGTTCCCTTTCTGAAGAACACACAAATGGGGCAATGCTTGAATGCGTAGAGGGTCCCAGCTCTCATTTTCTCCCCCCCCCCATCACTTGCCCTCCTTCACTTACCATTTTTGGGCAAGCTCTGAATCACCTTTACAGCCGCCTCGAAGCGAGTCTCATGCACCGAGCCGCTGCTCTCAGTCTCCGCCATGTCCTCTTTTCTTGCTCAGCTGAGTCCTGGATTGTGTCCACCAGAATCGAGGGGCCTGCAGCCAAATAAACCCAAGATGTTTGCCGGATCTAGCGAGGGCCATGGCTTTGAGGCTCCACCTCCACCCTCTCCTTCAGCCGGGGAAAGAAAAGCACTAACCCGCCTCACTTCTTCCTCAGAATCCCTCTTGCTTCCCACCTCTCCTGACTAAAAAAAGCTTCCATCAGAGTCCCCTCATGGAGTTATGGACGGTATCACTTCTTCCTCATGCAAACACTTCCCCTCAGCTTCCATCAAGCACCCCACCACCACCTTCACTGCTAGCTGCCGCTGTTTTTTCCTAGTGTTTGGTTAACTGTTCCTAGTACACTCCTGTCTGCCTTACAGTCTGCCTCTCTCACTGAGACCTAAGGCGGATTACAGGGCAAGTGAATAAAGTATAATCAACAGCTAGGACATTGACTGAGCAAAATACAACATGATCCGCAGTCAGGATATTCAATGAACAGACATAATAAGGTACAGCAGTAGAAAATTTGAAAACGAGTTTAATGATAAAACACAGAGATGAAACCTTTTTGAAACAGTGTCCTTATTTTGTCAGCGGGGGTGCCTTTTAAGAAACTGTTCAAGGGTCTTAACTTCCACCACCAAGAGTTGTCTATCCCTACAGAAAATAGTAAAGAGTCCAGTAGCACCTTTAAGACTAACCAATTTTACTGTAGCATAAGTCAGATGCATGATGAAGAGAACTGTGGTTCTCGAAAGCTTATGCTACAGTAAAATTGGTTAGTCTCAAAGGTGCTACTGGACTCTTTTTTTTGCTGGATTTTGCTGCTACAGACTAACACAGCGAACTCCTCTGGACCTACAGAAAATGTTATGCATTTTCAGCTGCATCCGCCGAACAACCAGATCCAGTGGAAGATTAAACATTTCTTGTTGTAGTTGTCTTTAAATACTAGTATGGCCACTTTACAAACACACCTGCTTTGGAAACTAGTACAGAATAGGCTACAGCAGTGTAAAACACAACAGGCAGAGAACAGCATTTAGGAACCTGTAATAGTGAGTGGTGAGAGGGCTTAGGTAGTGATCCAAGGTCAGAAGTATCTAAGAGAATACCTATTTTTAATTGTGAAACACTGGAAAATATGCAGGGATGGGAGGGATGAGAGCCTACGGTGCAAGTAAACCCAAAATATACACTGGTCTCCAAAATATTCACTCAAAACCCCCAAAATATGCACACAATGGTTTCACTTTCTACATGTTATCAATTTCTCCATTTGTTTTCTCTTTCCTTAGTTAGTTTTCCTCCGGTCTGTATTGCACATTCCACATACTTAAATCACACAGCCCCATTATAGGCATATTTATTCAGAAGTTAAGTCCCAATTGTGTTCATGGAACTGCAACTTTAATGGGTAACACATCTGATACCACTTCCAATTTTGTATTCTCAAAACAGCAAAGTAGATGACAAGTACTATAAAAGTGCGGGGGGGGGGGGGGAAACCAGTTTTTTCAATCTCCCTGTCTTGTTCTCTAACACAAACAGTGCAATCCTATGAAGAGTTACTCCAGTCTAAGCCCACTGAAATCAGAGGGCTTAGACTAGAGTAACTCTCCTTAGGATTGCACTGAAAGAGTAGTTAAAGTATCTTACAGAGTATCATTATTTAGATGTAACCAACAAGTAAACAACTCCTTGCCCTGAGGAGCATGCAATCTACATTAAATCTAAACAAGAGCCCAGCAGCATCCTACAGTCTAACAAAATTTATTCCAGCATAAGCTTTCATTAATCGGTGAGCTCTGACTCACAAAAAATTTAAGACAGAATACGTTTTGTCAGCCTTTAAGGTGCTACTGGACTTAGCTCTGTTACAACAGACTAACGCAGCTACCGCTCGGAAATTATTAAATTTAATGCAACATATAAGCTGTTATGCAGCTTATATGTAAACCCTTTCTTAGTCCACCAAACAGTGCCCAGCCTGCTCCTCAAGCTCTTGACATACAAGTGCAACAACCCCCACTCTGGCCCCCAGCTCTTTCCATCATTCTTACACCCCCGTCTAGCGCAATAAATACCTGACATTTCCCCAGCCTCCCCCAAAACGATCCTTTCCTAACAATTTTATCTCCACCGATCTCACCCTAACTCTCACACTCAAGACCTATTCAGTGGGTGTCAAGGATCAGCTCCGCAAAGCCATCTTCTGTCCCTGCGGCCGGCCAGCCAGCCAATCTGGCCCCAGAACACTATAACAGACCACCCCACATTCAGTATCCAGCCCAACACACCCTCCTCTTAGAAGGACGAGTGGCCTTCCCAACACACACCTGAGCCCATCCTCTCCATTACAGGCAAAACCTGGCAGTTGCAAGGACAAACAACCACCGATGCCCCTTCCTCCAACTTTCTAGACTCAAACGTCATACCTAAGTAGGCCAAAGGACTGTCGCCACCACCGGACAGCTGCACCTGCGCCTCCCTTCCCGATAACATGAGAGCGCAACCAGTATAAAACTGCCCCGGCGCCTACCTTGAGGGTGACGGACTCCTCTAACCTTTGCCCAGGGCTCGGGCTGTCCTGTTAATGTCTTCCAACAGCAGCTCTCCGATCCCTCGGGTCCCACCTCTTACGGAGCATGCTGGGAAATGTAGTTCGTAATCTATTGCTTCCTGTTTCCGAGATCCCTCTGACCCTGTTTGCCATGGCAACCCTTTCTTTTCTCTATGGGTAGGGAGATCGCCTGTCTTTCTCTCTGTCTGTTTATATTTTCATGCGATTACTATTCCATATAGTGATTTCAGAGTCTTTGGGAGATAGTAAACATTGAATGTATGTAATTCAAGGGAGAAAACATACCTCTTGTCTCCATACTGTTGATCTAGAAATTTTAACAGGAGCCCAGCCATATTATCAAAAGACAATTCTTTCCACCACTACTAATAAAACACCACTACTAATAAAGTGGTTGAGATTCTCAATATAGGTAGAGACTGTTGCTCAAAATGTGGCCTATACTTTTTCTTCTCTGCTATTTTTCAAATATTTACCTAAAACGTGTGTGTGTGTGTGTGTGTGTAAAAAACATATTTTCAAAGCCATTCATATATCCAGCTGTATTTAAAATACAGCCAAGCAGTTGCCTTTCAAAGCTAGAAAATTAAAAACATTTAATTTACCAAAAAAACCCATTTAATTTACCCAAAAAGTCCTTCTAAAGAATTCAGTCTTACATAAAACTGCAGAAGGGATTATTGATCTTCTAATGTCTTCTATATGATTATTTCAAAGCATTGGAGCAACTACCAAAAAGTCATGTAAATGGGCATTATTTTATACTCTTCCAGCAGTTACAATCATTGGAAGGCTTCGCTCTACCTGACAGTCCCATCTATCATATTTTATTTCACAAATTATTGTTGTGGGAAAAACTGGAGGCTTATAAAAAAAATAGAAGAGTGTTCAGTACTATGACATCCTATCCTACCTGCAATCTAAATTCTGCTGTCTCATTTTGAGTAAAGTGTTTACCTTCTGAGATTCAGACAGGGCAAAGTGTTTTATGGGACAGTGTTAACAAAAACTACTTCTTGTGAGAATTTCTGCCTTTCACCACTCTGTGTCCCAGGCCCCAATGGTAGAAAAATTGGACAAACAGATTTTTTTTGCGGACAAATACTGTCAGACTTTCTTTTTCCAGCTTCATACAGCATTTGTATACATGAAAACTCATTTGTATACATATTTCTTTGGAAATATTGGCTACAGGGCTTCTTCAACCATTACAGATATAATAGGTACACAGCATATAAAGCCTGTAATTAGGGTTGCCAGCTCCAGCCTGGGAAATTCCTAGAGATTTGTGGGGTAGAGCCTGGAGATGGTGGGGTTTGGGAAGGGATGGGACCTTTCTCAGCAGAATACAATGCCATAGAATCCATCATCCAAATCAGCAATTTTCTCCAGGGGAACTGATCCCTGTAAACTGGAGATCTGTTGTAATTCTGGGAGATCCCCAGCCACCATCTGGAGGTTGGCAAATTTGCCTGTAATGTGCAAGACCTTTTTCACCATGTGTACTGAGAACTGCAAGAAGCTGTGAATAGTTAGTGCTCCCTGCCATTCAGGGATGCAGTGAGAAAAAAGTGTACCTCTCACACATTACTGGGAACAGTATAAGAACACACGAAATGTGATGTCCCTTTCTATTGATGGCACCCTGGCATACCTCTGTCTGTGACGTGAAACTGTTTTCTGAATATACTGCTTCAAAAATGTCAAGCTTGTGCTCAAAGTACAATAATAGCATGTCTTTGCAGCAGATTTATTAAGAACTATACTATCAATTACTGTGATTTCATACAGGACGTAATAGTTCATATTAGTGCATTGCAACATGAAGCGCCACCAAATGGCATTGAGCTGTAACGGCAGGTAAAATAGTCATGTACTTTAGGATTAATTTGCTATTGCTCTGATTTTTCCTCCTTCCACACTGTGCAACTCTTAAAAGAGTTCATTAGGGATTGAACATGGCTCTTTAGTGTTTCATGATGATAGGAATAAGTGAGCTGAATCTCTACAATGAAATATTAATAAAATACTTCAGATTGATTTTGATAGTCTAATTAAACTACTGCTGAATTGAGGCAAACAATGAGATGTAGCAATGAAGAATCCATTCTGCTATATTTAAAAAAACCTGAAACAACTGCAGTATATGGTGAGAAAATGCATAAGTGCTTGTTTAGTCTGCAAAAGTTTACTGAAATGATTAGCTGGCATCTTGAGAATACAGAGCACCTAAAAGCATCACTCAAGACAGCGATGACTGATTTAATGGAGCACATTTGGATTACAGCTTTGAAAGGCGAATCAACTATAATGCAAAAAATAGAGAGGCACAGATAAAATAGATAGAATGTGGGAAATGCTTCTTTTGAAATAGGAAAAAAATGAGTTAGGATTATTTGATATGGTATTTTTGTATGAATCTGCCTTTTTCTGAAGCACAATCTCTTCTATCCAAACTAGAAGTTACCTTTTGTAACATTTTGTGTTTGAGTTCCCCCGACCTTATGCCCCTTTCTCTCAGTCAGACTGCAGTTGTGGTGAACTAAGTTCCCAAATAAAGGACCTTGATGAAGGGGAAAGAAGGGCTCCAGCCTCCCCCATCCTGGTACCGTTTTCCTAACCCAAAATGGCCGTGAGGGGCATCGTTTGCCTTGAACTGGAAACCAAGACCCCACTTGTAAAAAAATGTAACATCTAGTTCAGGTATTTGCCCATCATGGTACTGGGGCAATTCAGTTCAGATATTTGCCCCTCGTGTATTGAATCCCCTGACGACAGAGGTTCTGTGTCTGGGTCATGGAGCAATGGGGTTGGGGACCCGGCTCCCAACCCTCGACGGGGTACAACTGAAGTCTTTGTTGACAGTGAGAAGCCTGGGATGTCACACTTTCAATGGAGGCCCAGGTCACGGCCGTTGCCAGGTCCGCCTTTTTTCTCCTCCGACAGGCCAGGCGACTGGCACCCTATCTCTCATCCCAGAACGTGGCTAATCTATGCAACGGTCACCTCTGGGCTAGATTACTGCAACTCACTGTAAGCTGGGCTGCCCTTGGGCCTGAAGCCAGAAGCTGGTCCAGAACGCAGCAATCCTTGGGCCTGGGCCAGAAGCTGGGCCAGAACGCAGCAGCAAGCGCTGTTACAGGAACGCCTATTCAAATGCATATCCATCCTGTGCTGTGCCAGCTGCACTGGCTTCCAATTGAGTTCTGGATCTGGTTCAAGGTGTTAACTTTGGTGTTTAAAGCCCTCCATGGACTGGGACCAGCATACATGTGGGACCACCTCTCTCATTACATCCCTTGGAGGGCGCTGCGCTCTGCGGACAAACAACTCCTGGTGGTCCCCACCCTGAGGGCCATCCGTCTGGCCTCCACCAGGGCCAGAGCTTTTTCTGCCCTGGCCCCAGCCTGGTGGAACGCTCTCCTGCTGAAGATCCAGGCCTTGCAGGACCTATTACAGTTCTGCAGGGCCTGTAAAATGGAGATGTTCTGCCAGGCCTTTGGTTGAGGACCAGCGGGTGTCCCCCCTTATTCCACCTAAGATCACCACCTCTTCTATGACTGCTCTTGGCTATGCGTTCTGCCCACAGTTATGATCTATGCAGGTTTCTGATTGTATCAAAAGTAGCCTGGAGTATTTTAGTGTGCGTTTTAAGTGTGTTTTTAAAGTTGATTATTAACTTATTGTATTTTATTAATGATGTGAGCCGCCCTGAGCCCATTCATGGGGAGGGCGGGATATAAGTCAAATAAAATAAATAAATAAATGTATGCAATAACGTAGAAATGTTCTGCTTTCTGAAGTGGGACAGCGTATTCATCATCCAGCACTCTCCCACCTACTAGGCCTGTGTCTAACTACTTGTAATTAGTCTACTTTTTTCTCCTTCTGTTATCTTCTTTCCTGTCTCTCTGTACACTGTAAAGTGGTATTAACCTCATAATAATAATACCAGGACAGCACAAGATCTCTCAAGATACATGTTTCTGTGTTGGTAATCAGACCATCTACTTACTCCCTTACAAACCTGCCCAGCATTATGGTCATCTTTGGAGGCCCTTCTTCAGGTGCCCCAGCCTTCTGAGATTAGGCGGGTGGCACCCTAGGAGATGGGGCCTTCTTGGCTGTGGCACCAAAACCCTGCAGCCTCCTCAGGGACACTCATCTGTTATCATCTTCTTCCAGTGGGTAAAGACTGTTTTGTTTTGTGTTTCCTTCTTCCTGCCCTATGTTGTAATTGTCGTGGGATTTTTTGTATGTGTGTTTTTCACTGTGGTTTAAATCATTTTAATTATCTGTTTTTGTTTGGTTGTAATGGGGCTTTTTTATATATGTGTTTTTATTATGTATATTTTTAATCTGTTAGCCACCCTGGTAGCCAAGATGAGGGCAGAAAGGAACTTCAAAGTGATGTCACAGTGTCAACAACACCTCACAGTCTTTCCTGGGAGGCTAAGAGGAAATAAACAAACCCTCTGAGGAGCGATCTTTGCGGCTCTGCAGAGCCTTCCGATCTGTCTTTTAAAACTCAGTTTCCCAGCTAACATTGCGACTCCCTTCACATGAGCATCCTCATGTAATTTGTCTCTGAGGAAATTTCTAGAGAGTTATAGGGGCTATGTCAATTATGAACGATCATCATCATCATCCTAATAACATTTGATTTATATACTGCCCTTCAGGACAACTTAATGCCCACTCAGAGTGGTTTACAAAGTATGCCATTATTATTCCCACAACAAAACACCCTGAGAGAGCTCCAGAGAACTGTGACTAGCCCAAGGTCACCCAGATGGCTTCAAGTGGAGGAGTGGGGAATCAAACCCAGCTCTCCAGATTAGAGTCCTGTGCTCTTAACCACTACACCAAACTGGCTCTCAATGTCATCTTGAAGTGACATCATCACAGTGTGTGTAACAGCCTCCCCCTCCCCAGGCTCTGCCTCCCAAAACTCCTGGGATTCACTGGTGCAGGGCTGTCAACCCTGGCTTACCAATTTAGGAATTCCTGGAGACTTGGGAGCACTCAGACTGTGGAGGGTGAAATTTAGATTAGGGGGGAGCTCAGCCGGGATGTGATACCACACAGTCTGCCCTCTGAAGCTACCATTTCCTCCAGGAGAACTGATATCCAGGGCTTTTTTTCTGGGAAAAGAGGTGGTGGAACTCAGTAGTGGAACTCAGGACTGCACAATGACGTCACTTTGGGTCAGCTGGAACAAGGAGGTAGTTTTTTAAAGTTTAAATTGCCCTCGGTGAAAATGGTCACATGGCTGGTGCCCCTGCCCCCTGATCTCTGGACAGACAGGAGTTTAGATTTCTAAATTCCCCTCTGCCTGGAGATTAGGGTGTGGGGCCACTGACCATGTGACCATTTTCAAGCGGTGCCGGAACTCCGTTCCACTATGTTCCTGCTGAAAAAAAGCCCTGCTGATATCTGTAGTTTGGATATCAGTTATCATTCTGAGAGACCTCCGCCCCGCCCCCCAGAGACTCGCAACCCTAACTTTTGGTATGATTTCCCCAATCTGCTAGTGGGTAACAGAGAGACATGCTGCTATTTAACAACCATTCAACCCACCCACTCCTCAAAAAAAACCAGTGTGGGTATATTGCTCCCTTGAAGGAGTAGCAAATCTTCAAAGAATTCCAATGTGAATTAGTGGAATGTCAAAATGTTTGCTTGGTACTGGTGTTTCAGCATTAAAAACACTGATATGAAGCATGCGGTTTGAAGACCAAACCAAAGTCTCTTGTTTTACCACAACCATTATATGATCCCCAGGGAAGCATATTCTTTTTAAGCACTAGTAACCCCTTTTAACTTTAATTAAGACTCACTTTTCACTTGTACTATGAAAAGCAATAAATAGTTGGGCTGAGATTGATTACTGTTGAAATGAAGCTGGGTCTATTGCTGAGACAAAAGGAAGTATCCTGGGATATGGGAGGACAGTGTCCTCATTATACAACATTATACACATACACAATTCATTCTTTTAGATTCAGCCAGTTGGTCCTTTTTCTTATTTTACAAGTACAGCAAAAAAGGCCCTGGAAATCATTCTTTGCTTATTTATTGCATTGTTCCCTGCACGCCAGCCAAAAATGAACTCTCAAAATGGCTTCCAGCAATTAAAAAGCCAATACAGATGTCAATTAAGCTATAATGAAAAGGTCCCTGGGGAGGGGTCTCTCAGCTGGGCCAGGATTCAGCCATGATGGGAAAATGCCCGGCTGCTGCTTCGGCTCTCTCAGATGACCTTGTTGATATGCTGGCAAAGGGTGTTCCTTTTCTTCCAATTGTATTTGCAGACTGATCTTCAGGCAGGTCACTTGAGATGTCTCAAATAAAGCCTGCACTGCTGTTTTAAAAGAACTGTGCCGTTTTTAATTAATCTGATGTTGTGGATATTAAATGCATTTTTCTGAAAATAGAGATGCACATTTGGCAGCATGGGAGGACCGTTCAAACTGCATTTAATTCCGAGTTAAAGGCTAACCCTGGTTCAGGCAAACTCTGCAGGAGCTGCTTACTTTCTCCCTAGGCTTGCTCCAAACCAAAATGATAAAGAGACTGAATGGATTTTTATTAGAGTTGCCAGGTGCCTATACCCTCCCGGCGGGAGAGGGGGACCTCGCACTTCTCATGTCCTGAGCATGCATCTCTTTGCACACACGTGCTTTGCGCATGTGCTCCTGTGTTTGTGTGATGATATCACTTTCAGGAAGTGATGTTATCACGCTGGCAATGGGTGTGCTCCCATGCTTTGCGCGGGGCTCATTCTGGCATGTTTGAGGCTGAAATTGGCCCTAACTAAGAGCAGGAGCATGCCCGTGGCCAGCACGATGGCATCACTTCAGGAAGTGACATCATTGTGCCCCTGGGAGCACACACGCTGCACAGGTTCCCAGGGTGCCTGCTGGTGGTGGGCAATCTCTGCAGGTGGCCCAAAACCTCCCACCAGTTGCCAGCAATTGGCACACAAGAAGATAAACAACCGGGAGATTGCCCACCACCAGTTGGCACATCGGATGCCTAATTCTTACAGTGTGATCCTAAGTAGAGTTATACTCTTCAAAATCCATTGCCTTCTGCGAACAATGAAAGATATAACTCCTTTTAGAATGCACTGCAAGTATCTCATCAGTGATCTTGGTGGATATAACATATCAGCTTTTGCTCTGTGATTGACACCCAATTATTGTGCTACAAATTATTATTAACAACTGCAAAGTTGCTGTAGATGGTTCTTTGAATTAAACAAGCAACAAAATCTTACGCTTCTAAAGGACTCGGTCATCATTTTTCTGCCATGTGACACAAATCCCTGTTTCAGCTGTATTGTATGTTGGAAAGTGGAAGTGGCCGATCAGGACATAACTATAGACATTTTAGGACTGCTAGAAAGTTGTGATGGAAGAATACCAAAATCTAGCCTCTAATCACTCAAATATACAAGTTAAAGCAGAGAATGTCTGAAGCAGTTGTGAAACAAAAATGCTTCATTCTGTTTATTAGTTGTTGGCAACTGGTGACCGAAGAACAGCCATTTTGTGTAATGTCAGATCTACCCAAGCCAAAGGTTAAATTTTCAGACAGAGCACTACTGTCGCTGTCAAATATATATGAGAAGTTATTCACAAATAGTCCTCTTGTTTTGCTCATTCAATTAAATCTTTCCTGGCAGACAAAACTACTGTGAATTCCATCAGGTAGAGTTTTTTTTTTTTAAGCTAGAGCTCAGCTAAGATCCAATCAGCATGTTACATTTTACAATTTGAAAGATTGGTTGAAGGGTTGAACTGCTCTGGACAACCTGATCCTAAAACCCTGACGCCAGCATGTCGTTGGTGCCTCTGGCAAGTATCCTACTTTGCTCTACAGAGGGGAAACATGACAGAAACACCCATCAACAAGACAGCCCAACAACTGCCCCAGAGTACACAGCAAGCTTGCTGCAAGCCGCCACTCATGGAGCTCCGTGCAGAAGATGACCCCCAACAGGCAGACGGAGACAGCCAACCATTGCACACTGATGCAGCCACAGCCCCTCTTATCAGGCCATCATCACATATATGGAGAACACACTAAAGGAGGGAACAAAGGGAACCCTTCGCTGGGAAAAACACTGTGACTCAACCAGGGGGAACCTCTGAGAACTCTGCAGATGGGGGTTTAAGTCTGTTCCCTTTTGTCACAGGGAAGGAAACATGGCCATTCCCATCACAGCCTTGCATGCTTCTGTGAGTGTCTCTACACGAGACGTCTTACATGGGGATGCTCAAGTGTAGGGAGATGCAATATTAGCCAGGAAGCATAGTTTTAAAAGGTATGCTTATGTGCATGCTCCTTTCAGTCAGTGGGACGCACTGACAGTCTCTCTGTGCTATCGTATGTCCCTCCATGGCAGCTTTGCTCATCTGAACAGGGTCTCTTACAGGTGCCACCCTGCACATGGGCGAAATCAACAGCAGCCCACACACGGGCTTTCTCTGTGGTGGCCCCTACCCTGTGGAACGGCCTGCCTGAGGAGGTCAGGAAAGCCCCCACGTTCCTGGCTTTCTGCAAACGATGCAAAACCAAATTAATCAAAAAGGCTTTTTACTCAGATAGGGGGGAAGTATTGTAGGGAGGGGGTCTCAGATGCTTCGCTAATGAGTTAGGGACCATAGACTTCACCGCTATGTTGCCTTACATATTATCTGTTGTTTTGAATACATACTCCTATATACTACCTGTGTTTCATGTTATCTAATGTCAGTCCTAGAATTGATTCTGTTCTGTTTCAGCAATTCTTCAACTCTGTATTGGATCCTTGCTAATACTATTAATAATAATACTTGCTAATACTATTGCTTTGTACAATCCTATGACATTGTTTATGGAAATGTCCTTGATACTGATTGTAATAATCTCACACTATGTAATCCGCCTTGAGTCTCAGTGAGAAAGGGGGACTGTAAATGACATAAACAAACAAACATATAAACCATCTCTTAACAATTTCATCTCCCTACACAGATCCAGGATTGTTCCTCAGAGGGTTTGTTAATTTCATCTTCACCTCCCCAAAGGCTCTGTCAATTTCACCTCCCTGAGGCAAAGATGAAATTTAAGTCATGTGATAGGGGCAACCCAGGTAGCATGGCAACCCAGGTAGCATCCTCTCTGCGCAAGGATTCAGGCCTTAAGGTGGGCAGGGCTCAGTAGGAAACCTTAGTTGGACAGTCGTCTGTTACACAATTGCAAGGCCTTGACCTGCCTGGATGGCCCAGGCTAGCCAGAACTTGACAGATCTCGGAAGCTAAGAAGGGTCCAGCCTTGCTTAGTACTTGGATGGGAGACCACCAAGGCAGGCCAGGGTTGCTACACAGAGGCAGGCAATGGCAAACCACCTCTGTTTGTCTCTTGTCTTGAAAACCCCATGGAGTTGCCACAAGTTGCCTGTTATTTGATGGCACTTTCAGCCACCACAGTTGCAAGAGCATACTGTGCAAATATCAGTCTACCTAGTCAACCCTCACACAGTGGGACCTGCAGGCTGAAGACAGGTGAGATTAGTAACAAGCAGAGGGTGGAATGGAAACCTTTGCCTATCAGGAGGAGACGCATTAAGTCACTACTGTGCCCTCACAAACCCTGCTTTCATTAACGTTGCCCCAAAAATGGTGCAAGGAAACATTTTCAGTCTGAACCAGCTGGAGACTGCAAGGAAAATGTTTGTGAGAGCTACAGCCTGGACGCCTCTTATTAGTTATAGGACTGATATTATAGTTTGTGTTGTGTTGGAAGTGCTTGACCAAACATTCATACTCGAGCAAGGAAAGAGGAGCACAGAGCACAGTACATAGGACAGAGATGCAAAGTAAAGAGTGGAAAACTAAAAAGTTACTCAGTGTTTATGGTGTGACAATCAATCACCCGCTCCAACTCCATTGTGCCCCAAGTTAATCAATTTAAAACAGGATTTAATTATCTAGCTTTCACTTTATTAAATTTAAATAAAATTGCATAGCTCCAAAACTTCAAAATAGGTGTCATTCAGTATCTATTGAGAGAAACATCAGTTTTCTCTTTCATTTATAGTTTGTGGAACAAGTAAGGTAACTTGGTGGTTTAGCTGATTTATGGCAACCCCTGGTGGGGTTTCTATGGCAAGAGACTAACAGGAGGTGGTTTGCCACTGCCTGCCTCTGTGACTCTGGTCTTTGTTGGAGGTCTCCGATTCAGTTACTAACCAAGGCTGACCATGTTTAGTTTCCGACATCTGACAAGATTGGGCTTGCCTGAGCTACCCCAGTCAGGACAAGGTAATTTACAATTTAATAAATTTCTAATCTTGTAGAACAGACCAGAAAGGGGACCTATACACTATAAACACACAAATGCTTTAATCAACATTCAAGGCTCCCTTTGCATGGGAGGTAGTTTTAGGTTTAATGGCAGGAGTTCCTTTCCAGGAACAGCTTTTCTGATTACAGTGCTGGTTAGTGACTCATTGACCTACAAATTAAATGATTTTTACACCACTGGGGCTGTTGCAGCTTCACTGGGAAGAGAAAATTATCTGGTAACTCACACTTTTCTCTATTGCTTTCTGTTCCAGTTCTCAGTTGTAACTCAAACCACATATTCCAAGAGATCAGCTGAAAAACATCAGCCACACATTCCAACTTTTTGTTTTGACTCTATCTACCTTTGACAAACCCCTAATGCCCTCCTGCACCAGAATTCTTCTCTCTAGAAATCTTACGGCAACATAACTTGCCAGTTTCATAACATCTAATTTCCAGAGAGATTGCATTCCTTCACAGAGTATGCTCAGGAAGGTGCATGCGGGGGGAACCGCAAAGGATCTAGACTTAGATGTGTGTTGATTTTTTAAAAAAAAACATCTAGATGGAAGACACTGGAAAAAGGAAGAGACAACTCTGGAGGATTGGTACAGAGAGGCCAAACAATCCAAGTATTCATTGATAAGGGGAGAACGGGCCAGTTACATAATGATGCGCTGTCACACAGCTTATTTTTGTTCCTTCCCTCTATTTTGTTCTCTCTCAGACCAGCAATCTTGTGTTTATTTTTGGGCTTCCCACCAGCTTCAGCTGCCTAGCAATGACTGGCTTGAGTGTACTTGCTCTTGCGACTGCAAAATGCTTCAGGCTGCCTAGCAACGGGAATCAGAGTGGGCTGTGTTACCCTGCTAGGCAGTGCAAGAAGTCAGGGAAAGGGTGCTTCTTCCCGAGGCACAATACTCACCTTGAGTAGGGAAATCTGTTGCTGAACTTAAAAGCCAGAGCTCTGCATACAAATGCCAGAGAGAGATGCCAGTTGTCTCTGCAACACACTTTTATTGCTTTTAGTATCAAACTGTATATAGTTTTACATTGTAGGCAGGATCAAACTGCTTTCATGGGGACCTGTGGCTGATTAAAGTATTTGGGGTTAGTGGTTTCAAAACATCACCTTCCTTGTGAATTAAAACCAAAAACATTGTTTAATTATATTATACGCTGAGATTCTCAGGCGTACATTGTAGCGTGACACACAAATGCAGCACAATATAGAATAATTCTCAGCATATCGCTGCTTAACTTCATACTAGCAAAGTTGCTCATTCTAGGTAATGATGAAGAATGCTGATAGTAAGAAAGGTATATATGGAGGTTCTGCTTGAGGACTGGCAACGGGTATGCATACTGTGCAGTCCTAAACAGCATTATACCCATCTAAGTCTAACTTCAATGGGGACTTTGCTTGCAGAGTTTAACAATGCTTAAGAACACAAACAGCATTGCTATGAGCAGGGGTTTTTTTCTGGGAAAAGCGGTGGTGGAACTCAGTGGGTTGCCCTCAGACAAAATGGTCACATGGCTGGTGGCCCTGCCCCCTGATCTCCAGACAGAGGGGAGTTGAGATCGCCCTCCGTGCCAGCGGCAGGGAGGGCAATCTAAGCTCCCCTCTGTCTGGAGATCAGGGGGCGGGGCCACCAGCCATGTGACAATTTTCAAGAGGTTCCGGAACTCCATTCCCCCGTGTTCCTGCTGAAAAAAAACCCTGGCTATGGGTCAGCGTACTCAATGGAAAGCCAGTGTGGTGTAGTGGTGGGAGTGTCAGAATAGAATCTGGGACACCCAGGTTTGAATCCCTACTCTGCCAAGGAAGTTTGCTGAGAGACCTTGGGCCAGCCAGTCACATGTTTTCAGCCAAAACGACCTCACAGGGTTGTTGTGAGGGCAAAAAGGAGAAGAGAACAATGTTGGGCACGTTGGGTCCTGTTGGAGAGAAAGGCAGGGTATAAATTAAGTAAACAAACACTTCACATCAAATACTCTCATAGAGACAAAGACTCTGCACCTCAAAGAGCTTTATTTTCAGCCAACTCATAGCTCTCTCTGTTTCTCTCTCTAACCTGGTCTATATATGCAGAGGAATGAGCTGGTAGAATGGGCTGTATCAATTCAAACTGCGGTTGGGGAAAGTCTTATTTTTAATGCCCCCTTCTCCCACATAAAAACTCCCTGAAAAAATGGTCCTTGGTATGCTGTGCTTGTTTTCCACTTTTGGAGAATTATTCATGTAAGGGAACTTCAAAAAATATTTCTTACCTGCAATCTGAAGTGGTGCCATCTATTTTACCCCCTTAGCATTCTGCCCCCCCCTTACCACCTTATACGGGGCTACATAGGGTCCAGGCCTTCATTTCTTCCCAAATGGATATTTCTTCAGGTATGCTCACGTGCATGCCCCTCTCAGTCAGTGAGCTGTGCTGACACTCTCTCCCTGCTATCGTTTTCAAGGAAGAAAGCCATTGGAAACCATCGCTTAACAATGAGCTCCCGTTTTAGTTTTCTGTTTGCCATGAGAGGTTGATTTTTGTTTTAAAAACATGAGGCTGTGCTGGTGGAAGCAATTGGTGAGCTGACACCGATAACTGAAGCCATTCAAAGGTACAGGCCAAAGTGGCCCCTGAGGGACTGGGTCCGGGCTTTGCTTCCTCATAACCAGGGCTTTTTTTCTAGGAAAAGAGGCGGTGGAACTGGGTGGGTTGCCAGCACAGGGGGCAACTCTTGGTGGGAGGTGTTGCCCCTGGTATCTTATGTGCGTGTGCAAGGTGCGCACACAGTCCCAGGACCAATGACGTCACTTTGGGTCAGCTGGAACAAGGGGGGAGTTTTTCAAAGTTTAAATCACCCTTGGTGAAAATGGTCACATGGCTGGTGGCCTCGCCTCCTGATCTCCAGACAGAGGGGAGTTTAGATTGCCCTCTGCGCTGCTGAGTGGCGTGAAGGGCGATCTCAACTCCCCTCTATCCGGAGATCAGGGGGCAGGGCCACCAGCCATGTGACCATTTTCAAGCGGTTCCAGAACTCCATTCCACTGCATTCCAGCTGAAAAAAAGCCCTGCTCATAGTGCTCCTTTTAGGGCAATGAACCTCATGTGATACCAGAGGCACCACCTCCCACCAAGAGCTGCCCCCTGTGCTGGCAACCCACCGAGTTCCACCACCTCTTTTCCTAGAAAAAAAGCCCTGGTTATGAGGAAATTTCCCTGTAAGTTAAATGGCCATTCTGTCCCTTGCTACCGGTACCACTTCATTTCATTTTGTTGGTTATGGGTTCTAAGCATAAGGAGCATGGAACTAATGGTATCAATAGATTTTCCTCAGGAATACAGTTGGGGTGGACCACACCATTTGGTGGTATTGGAGCAAGATCCAAGTCCAGTAGCATATTAAAGACCAAAAAGATTTCCAGGGTTTTTTCTGATGTCCCTTTGGTATTGCTCTAGCAATTAAAACATACAAAGGTGCTCAGACCACACTAACAATCCAGTCCTATGCATATTTACTCAGAAGTCAGTCCCGCTGTAAAGAAACCTTTTGCAGTCAAAATGTGAGACAATATATATGCTGAAGCAAAATAATGTAGAGGCAATCTGCACACACTGTAGCCATTGTTCTAGACACCGTTGCAAAGGATGGAATTAATACTGAATCACTAAGATAAGAGTCAACATTTTGAAAAACCTCTAGAATGCTGATAAGAATATCACAGGAGTTTGTAGTAGAGCAGATTCTTTTTCTCTTCCAAGTACTCCTTTATCATGTTACCAGGACTGTGACTCCATAGCAGGCACAATGCATTTCAGGATGGCAGCCTTGATTACGAAACCTCACCATCTGCTTTGCTTATGGCTTCATGCTGATTGATTTTCATATGGAAAGAACATCAAAGGGATCGTGACAGGACATTCAGTTTCAAGGCACTCCCAGAATCCTCAGCTTTTTCTTTTTTTGCTGTAGAAGTCACCAGCAAGAATGCCAATTAGTGCCAATTGCAAAAACCGGTAATCATATGTTGCTTCAGATATCAATATACCCTCGTAAAAGCTACAGTCCTGAAACCAGAAGCACCATTTCAGATTTTAGTGCACCGGGAGCAACAGTCAGCCACACACTGCAGAGAACCAGTGGGAGAATACAGTGTATCCTAAACATAGGCACACCCTTCTAAGCCCATTGATTTCAATGGATTGAGAAAGGTTTAGTTCTGTTTAGGGCTGCACTGTTAGAGATTTAGGTAGACTGCAGTTGTCAACTTTTAAATGGGCCTTGCAGCTGTGCTTAATGAGAAACAGAGTGATCAACAGGAATTAGCCAGCCATTTATCTTTATGCTAAAGACAGCTTCACTTACTGATTCCTGCAGATCATACCACGACTAAGCCAGGGGCTTACACCCATGGTGGCAGATCTAGACCGTCCCTCCATCATACAAATAATGACAGCTCCATGTCTGTAGGAATTGCAAGCTAATGGGAAGTGGAACTTTTGTATATGTGAATTCTTTCATCTGAACAGTTGATGGTCCTCTATTTCCATTAGATACATGGTCCCCCCCCCCCACATCAGCAGATAAGGGATACATAGGGCTAGTGGGTGAATAATGCTGGGAGACAGTGGCTATATGAAGACAGTGGTTATGGGCTGGGATCTGAAACAACCTAGCAGGCACCTGGTGGAGTGGGGCTGGCCTGTGACATAAGAGGCAGCCCTGCAGACAGGCAGTGGAGAAAAGCATCTGGCATAATGCTGGATGGATGGTGGTGGAGGAACCTGCCTGGCTCAATGAGAGCTTTCATCCAATCCCCAGTCTTCCCAGGTCACATGGGTGGGACTGGCCAAGATGGAATGGCATCCTACTGGTTATTTAAAGAGGGCCCCGAAGCAGGAGAGGGCTTGGTAGCTGTTCCTGCTCAGAGTGCTGGGGAGCAGCTGTTAGTGGGGAGGGAGGGATCTTAGTATTGCAATCCCTTCCCCTCTTCTCATTGAGGGTTAGGGGTCAAAAGAAGATATTTTCATACATGTCTAGAGAGTTAAATATACAGAAACATCAGCTCATCTTTGGGTGGCTGTCTTTATGTTAGGTAGCCATTCATCAATTTTGCTGTTAAGAGGAACAAGCGGGGTGGGGGTAGGGGATGAGGTATCCCCGGGAAGTAGATGACCTAGACATTCTTCTCCTCCAAAATTTGTTTTTGGGGATTTCCTATTGGTTAATTTACAGAGACATATTCTTCTACATGCTAGTGGTATATTAAACCCCCTTTCCTTTTCTTTGGGTTGCTTTTGTGATTAGCATTAAGTAAACAATAAATTATGATGGGTAAACTGTGGCCCAAAATTTGGATAAGTTGTCATCTTTCTAAGAAGCAGATGCTCTGCAATAGCTGTAACTAAAGGGTTGTGAGGACAAGGAGCCCAAATACTTTATTTCTATGCTTAACTAGTTATATAAACTATTCAGAAGATCCAGTGGGAAAACTGTGCAAACAATTTAAAAAACGTGTTCTTTGTTTCCAGCTTGTCTTTTATTCAGCCTCCTGCTTCTTGCAACCTTTTAGACAAAAGAAGCAACTGGCTACTGGTTGATGAATCCCAGTAGTGCAAACTTTTGTCAGAGTGAAAAATACAGTAAGCCACAGCAGTAACATAATTTGTAGTGTCTTATTTCTCTTTTTGTGTGTGTGTGTGTGTTGTTGTTGTTGTCTAGGAGTGCTTCTATTTTGTCAGACTTGATAGGGGGGAGTCAGAACATAACTGGGTTTACCTGGGTTAAAAAAGAGTACCGTGAAGGATCTTTTTGGGGTAAGTAGCCATGTTGGTCTGCAATAGAACAGCGGGATTAGAGTCCAGTGCCACCTTAGAGACCAACAAGTCAAAGCTCCCTTCTTCAGACAGCTTTGACTCTCTAAAGCTTATTATACCCTTGAAAAAAAATCTTGTCGGACTCTAAGGTGCCATTGGACTCAACCCCTGCTGCAAAGAATCTGTCTTTCTCCCTTCATCCTGAAACCCTGGGGCAACTTTTCCGCGTTTGCACAGGTAGATCCATCTGGCAGACAGGCAGAGCTGCAGCAAAAGGGAAGGAACTGGCAAGCTCATGGGCAGGAAGAGTTATGACTACCTCTCTCTTATCTGAAGAAGACTGAGACTTGGAAGAGCAGCTTTGAGGGAGCTAGAGAAGATCCTTAAAAATAAAAATGTCTCTCTGGGGGAACCAAGATCAAGACACTCCAAACTATGGTATTCCCCATTACTATGTATGAATGTGAAAGTTGAACTGTGAAGAAAGCTGACAGGAAGGAAATTGATTCATTTGAAATGTGCTGGAGGAAAGTTTTGCGGATACTATGGACAGTCAAAAAGACAAATAAGTTGGTATTAGATCAAGTCAAGCCTGAATTCACCCTAGAATCTAAAATGACAAAACTGAGTCTATCGTACTTTGGTCACATCATGAGAAGTCAAGATTCCCTGGAAAAGTCAATAATGCTAGGAAAAGGGGAAGACCTAAAACGAGATGGCTTGACTCAATAAAAGAAGCCACGTCCTCCAGTTTGCAGGATCTGAGCAAGTCTATTAATAATAGGACGTTTTGGAGGTCTTTCCTTCATAAGGTCGCCATAGGTCGGAGGCGACTTGACGGCACATAACACACACACCCGAAGAAGGGAGCTTTGTCTCTCCAAGACATGCCCTGAAAATCTTGTGGGTCTCTAAGGTGCCACTGGACTACATCTCCCGGCAACCTTCGCGGCGGTGTTTCTCTCCCCTCCTGCCCGCAAGCACAGGAGGCGGTGGGGAGGGCCGAGCCAGAGCGGGTGGGCGGAGGGAAAGCAAAGCCTCTCCGGCGAGAGCGAGGCGAGGAGGAGGAATCCCACAATACCAGGCGGGCTGGGCGAGCGAGTGGCGCTCCCGCTGTCTCTTTAATGCAAGAGGAAGCGATGAGGAGGGGTGGAAAATGGCAGAGCTGCAGATGTTACTAGAAGAGGAAATCCCTACTGGCAAGCGGGCTTTGCTCGAGAGCTACCAGAACCTCACCAGGGTCGCCGACTACTGCGAGAACAACTACATCCAGGTAAGGAGAGCCCTGGCCGGCTGGCCGTGCGCCTCCTGGAGCGGCCGGTAGCCTCGCTCCTTGCCTTCCTCCCTCGCCTTCATGGAGAAAGAAAAAGCTTGGGCTCCTACAGGAAGTGGGCAATGACTGTGGCGAGAGGCGCCGAGTCCCTGCTACATTGTACCGCCGGCAGCCCCTGGGAACGTTGCAGCGCCCGCCGCCTCGGATACCTCGCGCCGCGCTCTCCCCTTCCCCTCGCCACCCCCGCCCGTTCCACCATCTCCCTTTCCCCTTTTAAACTTTTGAACCAAACGAGGCTCCCCCCCCCCCGCCAGCCAGCTCCACCTCAGCTTCTGTTTTGTGAAGGTGGCGAGGAACGGGAGGGAGAATTCTTGGGTCGCGGAGGGTGTGTCTTTATGGTTATTTATGATGAGCCACACTGTACAAACCTCCCTGTGTTTTGTTGTATGCACAGAGGCGCGGGGCGAAGGGGGGGTAGTCGTGGTGGCGAGGAAATGGTACATGGAGGATTATCAGGAGAGCCTTTCCATAAACTTATTATTAGCAGAGCCTCGGAATCACTGCCTTGGTTCTCTTCTGTGGAGTGAATTTGACTCTCTGCCTGTGCCTTCCCCTTAGGCTTTCTTTCGGAATCTGACAAGCCCCAAATATTGCCCTAAGTTGGACCTGTGCTTGTGGAAATAGAGAGGTTTACCTCCATCCGGGGTGCTCTGAGGGATTTGGGAAAGGCAAGTGGGAGGCTTATTCTTCAAAATATGTTAACGTGGCTCTTGTGAAAGGGGCTCTGAAGTGAATTGTGAAGAATTGTGTAGCTTGGTAAGGTAGCAGTGTGAAGCAGTCTTACAAATGTATATTTGAGGGGGGAAAGGGGAGGGCCGAGACAAACCCTCATGCGTGCGCATGCACGCTCCAGATGACTTCATGTAATTTAATATTGTAAGCGAATTCCCTGTGGACATTGTTTATTTAATATTTGGCATGTAATTTTTGCCGAGACTAAATGAATTACGCTCCTGGCGTGATGCTGTGGTGATATTAGATTGCTCAAATGATCAGCATTTGAGAGAAGTGAACTGCAGGTAATATAGCCAATCAAAGGAAAGCGTGATATTTTGGTGGGCATGGATACTTCTTCCCGGTGGGTGAACCTATTTCTCTCATAATTAAAACATTCTACAGCAGTGGTTTGGGCTTGTTGGGAGAGACAACCTAGCATGTAGTTGTTATAGTCACTGAGGAAAGAAAATAATATTTTTAATAATTATTCTTGGTACTGTCTTTTTCCAGCTTCCCCATTTATCCCTCTTCTTGGTGTGGTTGCTACAAACCCACTTCTTAATTGTTGCTTTCAAAATATTCTTTTAAAGTATACAGATTATATACAGTTCTTGTGGCACTTTTTTGCATATAGCTGCTCTACTGAATATATCTGAATATGAAAAGGTAATTAGATAAATCATTTTTGCCCAGATAAAAGCAGCATGAAACCTGTTGAATGCTGTATGTGTCTAGCTGTAAATCTGTGCTTTAACACACCTTTTCCCCAAGTGCTTCTTTGTATAATGGCCTTTTCTGATGCATTAACTGTCTTTTCAAGTATCTGCATGCAGGGTTCTCTACAAATTGTCCTGTTTTTCTCTACTGTGCACTGCATTCTGGGAAAAATATGGCCATCTCCCTAATACCTGTACTGTTGTCACTTGACATATTTCTCCATTATATGTAGTTCTGTAACCTGGCCAAGAATCAGGGACAAACTAAATGTGATGGCAGCAGATTCTTGTGAAAAGAGGGGATGGGAATTCATTTTTAACAGCATATGGGTAAGGAGTGTGGATCCCTTCCCTGCAGCTTAACTCTCTACATACTGTTCTCCTCTGCTGGGCTCTGATATTTCCCTGTAGCATTTCTGTCTTTAAGAAGGAGATGAGCCACACCTGAATGCTCTCTTTCATGTTCAAAATGACCGCTCACCCCTATTTTTATGCAGTTTGTCAGAAATGCATTTATGCACATCATGTTTGCCTCTAAGTAACTAAAAGTTACACGTAGTTCTTGCCTTCAGAGTATTTTTTTCCCTCTTAGGAAGACAAGATAATATATG
The DNA here is from genome assembly GCF_028583425.1 of Eublepharis macularius. NCBI lineage: Eukaryota > Metazoa > Chordata > Lepidosauria > Squamata > Eublepharidae > Eublepharis > Eublepharis macularius. Next base: position 70,862,117 of record NC_072800.1, on the reverse strand, counting down.
TTGTCATGTCAAGAATTTTTTTTGTCCCCCATGGTAGGTAAGAGCAGACAGTTTGCATTTATTAATTGAGTGGGCATGTTTTTACAGAAAGGACTGCATGTGGATTTTCCATTTAGACACTGGAAATCTCAGGACTGTGTGATATGTTCCAAAGAGAAGGGCTGTGAGTGGCTTTGGATGTTGTACACAAGTACTGCCAAGCTTCCAACATTGTGAAAAAGACATCAGCTGATGGCCCTTGTTGGTAACGCCCAAAGGGGAACTGTGTTAGGGGAGTTGTCCAGACTGTATTGGCATCTGAGTATGAAGAACACGGTTCTTAGTCCAAAGCTTCCTTACAGTAAGTCCCTTTCCTGTGTCTCTTAAAAATTTATTCTTCTGTATGAATAAAATGCTGGATACAAAATTTAAACTGCACCGTGACACATAAAAATGAGGTGTCAGGCTGATACTGTCTTATTTACTTATATTTTGTCTTCTCCATAATGAGCATAACCAAAACCACTAAAATCCTTTTCCTCTCCTCCATTTATCCTCACAACACCCCTGTGAGGTAGGTTAGTCTGGGAGTGTGTAACGGGCACAAGGTCACCCAGCAAGCTTCCCTGGCAGAGCAGGGATTTGATCCTGGGTTTCCTAGATCTTAGTCCAATATTCTAAGCATTACACCACGCTGGCTGTGTTGCATAATATCTTAAAAATGTTTTGTTACCATTTTTGGAAGCCTTCTATTATTACAAATTACTCTGTTCCTTGAGGAAAAGCTTTGAGCTCAAATGTGTTGGAACTCTTGAGATATTTCCTAATAAATACTGGTTTGCACCCTTCTGTGCTTGTCTAATTCCGCCCTCCCTTCCCATTATGTTGCTTTCTTGGTGGTCACCCAGAAGAGCAGAATATTAACACTGTGCTTCTAACATTATCTAGCAAGAAAAAGGGATGAGAGAGAGCCTGCCCAGTTTCTAATGTGAGAAAAGTTGTAAGAAAACTCCCATTCCCAGGGGAAACCCACACTTGGCTGCTTGCAACTCCACAGAGAGAGAATGGATGACAAGGATAGTATCTGTCCAAGGGAACAGAAAGTACTTTCTCAGTATTGCAGAAGTTCCCGCGCTGGTAACTGATAATAAATTCCTTTTCGGATTGTCTGGGATTTACTGCATGTCTTCCTCCCCCCTTCAGTTTAACAGGGATTTTATTTGGGATATACTTAATTCGGAGTGTGGTAGGGCAGACCTACTACTAACTGTTGTTGCAAATACACCCCTCTCCCTACACATGTTAGTGTTACAGTAGTTACAGTGCAATGCTAAGAACACCTCCTTGTGAGTAAGGCCCGTTCCTGGAGTAAGCAACCTGCAGATAAGACTGAACCTGTAATTTGGCAAACGTAGAAAGAAGAGGTCCATTAAACTTAAAATGTGGTTTGAATATTCTTTTGCAAAGATGGTTGCATTTTTTCCTGTTTGGACTACCTTGGGTTCTGCGGAAGAAAAAAGTTTTAACCCTTGGTATTCTTCCCAGCAGCTTACATTTGAAGTCCTTTCTGCCTGTGTTGAGAAAGGGTTAAGCCCTGTCTCTCCCCCCTCCTTTGGCGTTTACTTGCTCCACCCAAAGGAAGCTGCAGATAGAAATGCTTGAAAAAGGCGAGGTTGCTTTTGGTGTTACTCATGGGAAATATGACAAATACAGTGGTGTGGTAACCGCAGCACATGTTTTGACCTGTTGATGTGTTCTCCCCTCCCCCTTCCTTCCCCTTCTGTACTTGAGCATAATTGTGGCAAACGGGCATAGTTTTGTGTGCTGTTTTCAAATAGGTTTAAGTACATGTGCTTTTACCTTGATGTGTGTATTTTTGCCTTGTCCGCTGTCCTGAGTTCATCTTGAGTCTCTCTCCTCCCCACACCCTTCTGTGTTTAATGCAAAAGTGGCTGTTGATCATGGTGACTTAAATAAGGGATGTGTGTGCAAGGGTGCACAAGGAAGAGCCGAGTGGCATTTTTTAGGCTAATACCTAATTCTGTTGCTTGCTGTGGGTTTAGCCCAATTCAATATAAAGCAATAAACAAGCTGATAAAACTGATTTAATTTTTAGTGTACACCAGCCGTTGCACAAAGCCATCTGTTCTGCAGTTGGACTAGTGTAGAGATTACTTTCCAAGAGGATTGATTTGCTTAGAGTGTCGGTGTCTGTGCTGCTGCTGCCGCCGCCCCAGGATTAGTGACTCCCGACACACAAGGCAATGTAGGGCTTGCTGTATATATGCTCGTGGGCTGAATCCCAGGAATGAAATCCCTGCAACTGGTGGCTGCCCGAGTTTAAACTCCACACGAGCACTTGCAGACCTTCAAGACTATTTGGCCTCGGCTTTCTCAGGCCTTCTTCTGCAAAGTATTGCTGTACTATCAAAGAGGATTGCAGCATTGCTATAAAATAAAATGTGTTACAAAAAACACTTTGCTGATGAAAAGTGGTCTGCGCTTGGGGCTATTTCACACCGCACATTTCTGCACGTAGATCTAAACAACGAAAAAAGTACTACAAACCTGTGTGAGAGAGTGTGGTATAATAGTGTTAGAGTGGGGAGACCCATGTTCAAATGCTTGACTGTGAAGCTCACTGGCTGACTTTGGGACCAGACCCATATTATCAGAGAAATTGTGAGACTAAAGCTGAGGGTGGAAGAGGAAGAGAGTAATGCAAAATGTAGTGGCTGGAGTGTCAAATCTGGGTCACTTAGGGTTGCCAGGTCTGGGTTCGGAAATTCCTGGAGATTTGGGGGGTGGAGCCTAGAGAGGGTGGAGTTTAGGGAGGTGAGGAGCCTCAGTGGGGTATAATGCCTCAGAGTCCACCTTCCAAAGCAGCCATTTTCTCCAGGGGGATTGATCTTTGTCACCTGGAGATCAGTTGTAATTCTGGGAGATCTCCAGTCACCACCTGGAGTCTGGCAACCCTAGGGTGACTCAGATTTGAAGCTTGCTTGTAAAGCTGAGCAAATCATACACATAGCTTAATCCCCTCACAAGGATGTAGTTGTGAGGATAAAATGCAGGGGAGGAGAAGGATGTTTTAAGCCCCTTTGGGTCCCCATAGGGGCAAAAAGCAGGATTTAATATCTAAATAAATATACATTACCCTTGGGCTTCTGAAGGCCAGAATAAAAACATAATGAATAAATATACTCATTTGGAAGGTGTGACTGAGTGCAGCTTTTGATGGAATGCATGTTTTATAGTGTGTCCTTGGTTTTGCTTCTGTAATGTATGAAATGTTCCCTTGCCTCCGTGAGAATACGTGCAAGGATTTCAACAATCTAGACCTTCAGGAACTTAAAAAATTATGTGCCCAACCAGGGGAAAAGGCAAAATAATCCCAACAGCAAAATTGTCTGTCACCCCTCCATTTTGCTTAGCAGCAAACAAAACAGGTTCGGTCTCTTGTCTTCTCTTTAATCAAAGTACATGATGATCTCTTGGAGGCACCCGACTCTGAAAGGTCTGTTTGACATCTTACATTCTTTGCTCAGACATTTGTGACTATTTCATTTTCCCTTCTAAAATCAAGCTGCCAATGCTCATTCAGAAAACGCTATGAAATATAAAGGTCTGCGTAAATCTTAGGGGGGGAAATGGATTTGAATCATATTTCTGTCCCTCTGCCCCAGCTGTTGAAGCTACAGCTGCCAATATTGTATTGTACTAGAAAGTAGCTTCTGGCTACCATGTGCAGTGACGCAAGCAGCATCCAAACAGTTTTCCAGATAGTAGTATACCTAGCCCTCTGGGTCAGATAAGACTTCTAGGTAATCAGCACTTATCTGAAAGGAGTAAGAAGGGAATGCTGGCCAAAGGGACTGAAAGGAGCCAGGCGAGGTTAGAAGAATCTATTGTGCTAAGGAAATTAAAAATGTGTGTCAGCTGCTGACTGTGGAAAGCAGGGGGAACTGAATATGAATGAAGGAAGTTAATGCAAATGCTGTGGGGATTTTAGGATTTGACTAATCGAGAAAAGACTGTAGAACTAAACTATGTCAAATCTAGCTTAAATATCCAAATCTTGTTTTACTGGTTTCAGTGCTGGGAAAGTAGATAGAAATATCTCTAGAAGAAACGAAGTGCGGTAATTAATTTATAACTGGGCAGGTATAAACAGAGAACCTCTGCTATTTGTATGTGTGCATTTTTATAGGCAGAGTTCCAAAGATCTGGCTGTCTTGATTACCACCAACACCTCCCCCCCCCCAAGCAGTGATCTGGTACCTTAAATCACATGTGTCCATTAGGATGTGTCACCATTGCTTGTGATGCACATGTTTCTCTGTATATTGATGTATTTTGGCCTGGGCGCATACAAATAAATGCCCTTTGCAGGTTCTGCCGGACCCTTCTTGCCAATTATGGAGCCTGGCATCATGGTCTGATATAGGCATTCTTGCTACATTTATCTCTCACATTTTTTTACCCTATCCACCTTCCAAGGAGCTTAGGATGGTCATACATGATTGTCCTCTTCATCATTTTATCCTCTTTAGAACCCTGTGAGACGAGTAGGCTTACGACTTGCTTGCCTACAGTGGGTGAACTTCTTCCTGCAGCCGCAGCCCTCTGCCTTTGAGAAACTGAGGCATGCAAGAAAAAAAATGACCGGAAAATGGCTTCTCCAGAAATTTCTCCATACTTCTATGAACGTTAACATAGAGAGTAAGAGAAATTCCTAGAGCATTACCCAGAAGAGACAGCATTTCTTCCCCAACTTCCATCCTCCTCACTCTTCACCCTCAAAATCTCCATAAGGCAGAGCTGGTGACTGTAGAGATGAGGGGAATGGCTTGGACTTGACAGTGACCCCTTCTCAAGTAAATCACCTCCCAACTGGTGGGTGAAGGACTCCTCACTTAAACTGTGTAAGAGGGAACTTGATGTGAGCGAGAGATCAAGATTAAGCTCATAAAGATGTCCTGGATCAGAGGAGACGTGCGTTGCTAATCCTGTCTGAGCGTGTGTGGGGCCTCTGCTCTTCCCTGGTTACCTGGCATTAGCTGGTTTGTGCCCCATCACTTTTTGCAACTATTGCAGCTTCACATTAAGAATGTTATTAACTCCCGCTCCGAGTGTTATATCCAGCCAAATATTGCAAAAACTGATTGGTAGTAAGAATAACTCCTGTAGCACATGGCCAGAGTGCTTCTCTGCCAGCAGTAAAAGAGCAGGGCTGTGTGCCCAGTCTAATGTGTTTATCACTCTCCCGTTGACCCCTCTGAGGGAGACTGTGACCAATGTATGTCATTCATACAGGAGGCATATCAGTGATGTATGCCGAAGCCTGGCCTAATTCGCACGTAATCCTCCTAGTGAGGGAACCCCTGTGCTTGTGTTCCCTCCTCCTATTTTGCAATTCAGATAAGGCCAAGTGAGGTGGTGGAGGCAGGGTCCTACTAATTAACTTATTCTTGTCTTACTCCAATCAGGAATGAGCCGAAATTATCACCATGGCTACTTTATATTGATCAGTCAACAGCAGCACCTGTTTGGTGGATGCTGCACTAGCTTCTGCAGTCTGGCAGCGTCTGCTCTTCTAGTGGTTTCCTCACTGGAGTAAGTGACATACTGCTGTCTGGAAAAGAGTAAGATGTCACTACCCTGTGGCATAATGTTGGCTCCTATTGCTTGTTATTCAAAACAGCATTGGAGGGCGAGCGGTGTTTTCCTAACTGGCTGTTTGAAGGAGGGAGGTTTTTTGTCCATTAGTGTGTCAAAGACTTGACTTTTCTCATCTGGATGGCAGTGCATGAACTGGTATGACTGGTGAAGTTAGAACACTTTCCAGTTCCTCGCCCAGAACTGTAAGAAGCAAAGCTTAATACATGCACTATTCCTAATTTGTTGTATTTTATGTGCATGCGTTTTCAGGTTCGGATGCCTTATTCGGCTTGTCAAATGGGATATAAATTAGAATGTAAAACTTACTGCAATTTGTGAGTAGAAATAATTAGGAATTATGAGCCATTTATTTAAAACATTTCTTAGCTGCCTTTCTATCTTGCAAGAACTCAGGGCAGCTTACAATATAAAATGTAGGGTTCACAGAGAGCGATTTGTTTATTTTACCAAGTTTATAGTCCGCCTTTCTGGCCATATAAGACAACTAACTAATTAAAGATCATCATAATAATAGATCAGCATACATAAAAAAATCATAATCACATCATAAATCTGCATACATAAAATCATAAAATTACATCTCAAGAGCCCTTAAAACCAACAAAAACACATCATTAAACAAAACCAGAGTTAAAATACACATACAAAAACATAAAAATAACAGTTGAAACTTAGGCAGGAAGGAGGGAACAGTTGCGCAATACTAAACAAAACAAAAAGTAGATGATGGCAACAGCAAAGTGCAGACAATTTTCCCTGGTGAGAGAGTTCTGGAGTTCAGAGATTAGCAGGTTACTATTACTTTAAACCAATAAGATACTGATGGTGAATTTTAATTCTACCAAGATAACCTGGCTCATATGGAAATTTTTGTCCACTCTGAGCCTGCTTGTGGGGACAGCGGAATAGAAATTGAATTAAATAAATTAATTAAGCGGTATATTATGAACACTTGAGAATATTACCTTAACTGTAGGAGGCTGGGTAATATGTTGTGATCTTCATTCTTCTTGTAATGAAGGATATCAAAATGTTTTCTTTAGTCTTTACTTATGTCATTAGTAGGAAGGTACATTCTTTGCTTCAATGCTTTGCAGTTTGTCTAAGGAAAGCCTAACTAAATCAAATGATCTGTTTGGTTCTAAAATAAGTTATGTTACAATACATTGCAATCTAAAATGTGGTGTGTTACAATACTGTCTGATTGTGACAGGCAATACAGAGTCACAGCCCTGCCTTTTGTAAACTGGGCAGCTGTGTCAGACCCCAATTGCCAATCAGGGAGCCTGGCAGCATGGCCCAATATAGTCATTTAGGCATACTGTGCACTTCTTGGAATTACCGTGCTGGGTGCCTTCTAGAGTTCACAGGTTAAAGAGTTCTGTTGCTAATAAAGCATTAGAGTCTGAATCCATAAACCACATTCCTGTAGGTTCATGAATATGACATCGGCACGTTAAAGCCCATTGTATAAATAATGAATTTGAGAAAGGCCTTTCCTTTTCTTTAATGGTACGGCTTTATTGGCCATAGCCTTAAGCCTATTAGAATCTTGTAAGCTGATGACTAATAATTTTAAAAAGCTTTTCTCCCATTTTAATGAAATTGTAGGTACATCTACCTTGACTCAATTCTTGTCACATTTTAAAATATCCTTCATATGCCCAGGCCATTATGGATGAATGCAGTCCTGACGTAAGGAATGATGCAAGAAACATCAACACCTGGATGTGCATTTCCGGGGATTTTTTTCCAGCTGGAATGTAGTGGAACGGAGTTCCGGCACCTCTTGAAAATACTCACATTCCGTTGCTCCCTGCCCCCCTGATCTCCAGACAGAGATCAGTTCCCCTGGAGGAAATGGCCATTTTGGAAGGGAGATTCTATTGCATCTTACCCCAGTGAGGCCTCTCCCTCCCCCAAACCCCACCCTCCCCCAAAACTGCTTCTTCTCCCCCTCTCAGCAGGGTGAAATTAAGCGGGAAGTTTAAACTTACACTTTTCTTGCCACTTGCAAGCGACTAGAAAAGTGTAGGTTTAAACCTACCGCTTGCAGCTTCTTTCGCCCAATGCGAGAGGGGCCAGGGGATTCCCTCACCCCTCCCACAGCGGGCGAATTGAGCACTGAATTCCACCACCTCTTTTCCCAGGAAAAAAAGGCCCTGCTGCATTTCACTGAACATGAAATGTACTGTCTGTAGTTCCTGATACAACTGTTGATAGTCTCTGAAAGATCATGAGCCTCCTTTGCCGGGGTGACTGGTCACATCTGTATCACATCATCTATTCCTGTGCCCCATGCTACTTTTCTTCTTTGTTCCTTAATATTCTCCTTCATGTACATTTCATCTTTGTGAAGACTGTCTTTAGGTAATTTTGTGATCCCAACAAATAATTTTGGATGTATATGAACAATAGGCTGTGCCAAGCCGTTGGTGCCTTGGCCCCTCCATTCATCATTTATATCCAACTGTGGCAGCCATTCTTCAGTGTGGGAAGCATTTTCTTAAACATGTCGAGCTTGCAGATGGAACCTAAACACTTCTTTTAACGATTTAAAAAAAATTATTAAAGGTAAACAATTTTACCTTTATACAGTACAAATTTCTCACAGATATCTCAAGCTACAATTTAAAGAAGGGGGAGGAAGGCCCAACAAAAATACACTAATCAATACAAGCCATTTCATTGCAAAAAGTGTGACCAAATGTCCTCATGTACATATCTCTTCTGGAAAACATTGTATACTGTTTTATAGCTAAGTCCAACATCCCTTCTTTCCAGAGCTCAATATGTGCTGTAGAATTGGATTTCCAACACTGCAGGAGTAGTCTTTTGACTGTTTCTGTAGAATTGGATTTCCAGTGCTGCAGGACTAGTCATTTGCCTTGCTGTAGAATTGGATTTCCAACACTGCAGGACTAGTCTTGTGACTATTGCTGTCACCTGTAAAATCCACAATTGGTTTTCTTTTCTGAATAATGAGAGACGCAGCAATAAATACCCCGTTGACAGATAATAATCATAATAATCTGTTTAAAGTCATACTGCATATTCACTGTGTCTTAGAGACATAAGCGCTTTGCAGGCTCAAACATGGGTCTTTCCCAAGGCTAGCTGGCCTACCAGAATCTGGCCGAAGCCCCATTGATGGTCTGTGCCCTCTCCAATATAAGGGATGTGGCCATACATCTCTTATACATAATATTTTAGTTTGGAATTCTCGAGCCTCATGGCTTGCCTTATTGCAGAAAATCCTAAAATCTCCCAACAAGATACTCAGTGCTTTGAATGCAAAACATTAATGTCACACATAAGACCTCTTGAATAGGTCAAGTGTCCCTGGACTATGTGGAGTTGTGAGGTAGAGGCTGTGATGCGTTTGTGAGAGAGCAGAGCTTTCAGAGAGGCTAAGTATCTAATATGGACATGTAGTAGATTTACTTTCTAAAATTCTAAAAAATAATTTGTGTATGTTGAGTGTTTCCCTCCTTTTGGTATCAATACCTTCTGCCAGCAGTCTCTTGTTTGGTTTACTTAGGGTGCATCTGTGGCTTTGAATTACCTAAGTGTGAAAAACTGGTGCAGTCTTCACATATATTACACAGATGATCCTGAATTAGCACCCTTCTTGCCTTGCTGGCTTCTTTTTAAAAGCACAATGGTGTGCTCTTTTGTTATTGAGCTGCATTAGTGAAGGCTTTCCATTTTAGCACACAAACAAGAAATGCTGCGAACAAACTCCCCAACATCTGGAAGAAAGAGATGACAGCAGCACATGGAGCATCTTTCCTGACTAACTGTGGAGGAGGTTGGAAAAGCCTGGCCATGTCTTCGAATCCACAGAGCAGCAAAGGGGCAATACTTTCCCTGCACTCCAGCACTCATTATGGCCACAGCCTGAAGACCTCATTGGACTATGCAGATCGCCAGAACCATTGATAGAAGACTAGACAACTCCTACTGAGAGACCAATGTCGTGCCGTGGTTAATAACCACCTAGGATCTGGCTCATCTGGGTTTGAATCGATGCTCTGCTGTGGAAGCTTGCGGGGCGACCTTGGGTCAGTCACACACTCTCAGTCTAACCAGTTTCCCAAGGTGGTTGTGAGGATAAAATAGAGGAGGGGAGAAGGACGCTGCAGCTTTGGGTCCCCATTGGGGAGAGAGGGTATACATACTGAAATTAATGCCCTCAATGGAAACTTGAACACAACTGACAAGCGCCTACTGAGTGGAAAGTGCAGTTGGCAAGGGTACATATATGTGTGTGGTTCCTCCCCCGCCCGCATCTTAAAAGCTTTTTTGATATAAACGTACCCACAGAGTTTGTTTAAAACTTAGTGGCAGTTAGAAAAGATGAACTGCGAGGAAGCTGATACAGACAGTGCAGACTGCCTTGGGTAAACTTGCTCAATATAGCTTGATTTTCCATTGTTCTGAGATACTTTTTCATGTCAATCACAAGTGGAAAATTTTGTTGGTGATCTCTACCCTAGGAGCATTTGTAGAATATATTTTACAAAGCTTCCTTAAAGGATCATGTTCATACAGGAGAATGGGTGATCTGTGCATGTGAGCTATATGATGATGACCCCAAGAATGGGTGGAGTTTGGAACAAATGAATGAGAACTAAAACTAGAAGAGTCCCCACCTTGAAGCAAAGTGAAGTGCCTATCTCAAGCAGCAGATCTTTGGTTCTGTTATTTAGGGCCAATGGACCTGGAGAGACAGATGTGACCCAAGATTCAGTCCCCAAGGAGGTTATCCTGCACAATCCCTAGTTTTCGTGGGAGATCTGCCTGGTGGATTGGTCCCACGTCATTTGTGTAGAATGAGTCTGTTTTGCTTTGGGCACAAAGAAGCCTTGGGCTATTCCTTATGCTCCTGTCCTTGTATATGGAAGCAGAAAGAACGTGGAAGGGAAGATAAGCTACTGCCCTGCCCTGTCCCTTTGGTAGTCCATTGCTGGCGAGCTCCAGCAGGATAGGGCCATCTTCTCACATGAGCCTTTTATCATATGGAATGATACGTTAAGGAGAGGGACTGAGGTATCTTGTTATTTCCACTTAGACAACCTTGAAGTAGGGATAAAATGATGGCAGGGAAGTTGGAGTAGCTCCCGTGGAAGTATGTGTTTGGAAAACCTAAAGTCTGCGCCAAAGTTGTGGTGATGCCAAAAGGACAGGCGTTATACAAAGTACAAAAATATGCTTATTTTGCTAGTCATGCCATGAAAGCCTGCCAATACTTCTGTGTAGTCACTTGTATTATAACTAATTTCCAGATGAGTAAATGGTAAGATGAGTGACTAAGTGTGAGTCACTGGAGTTGGGAAGTAAATCTGACTTTTTTTATTACTACTTCTCTTCTAAGAGGCTAGTAGTTGAGGATGAATTTCCCATCGCTTAGAATCTGCCGTTGTGACAGACTGAATGTATTCGTATAGCATTAGCCAAGGCAAAGCCATCTTGGCTGTAAGTTTCCATGTTGCTTGTTAACAATTAGGTACATCTCTCCTCACAGGTAAAGGTAGTCCCCTGTGCAAGCACCAAGTCATTACTGACCGATGTATTGTCGAAGGCTTTCACGGCCGGAGAACGATGGTTGTTGTGGGTTTTCCGGGCTGTATTGCTGTGGTCTTGGCATTGTAGTTCCTGACGTTTCGCCAGCAGCTGTGGCTGGCATCTTCAGAGGTGTAGCACCAAAAGACAGAGATCTCTCAGTGTCACAGTGTGGAAAAGATGTTGGCAGGTCATTTATATCTACTCAGGAGGGGTGGGGTTGATCTGAGTCATCCTGTAAGAGTTTCCCAGGGTGTGGATTGCTAATGGCGGGAGGCTTCACTGCAAACTTGTCCACAGCTGCAGGGTATATGGTATACTCCTGCAGAGGTGAGGGGGTCTCTACTGTCTTTTGCTGATCGTAGCATCTGTTGTATTTTTCGGGTGGGTCTGAATACTGCTTGAAGGTTATGCTTTTTCATAAGCTTTCCCATCTGATCAGTAATTCCTTTGATATATGGCAAAAACACTTTTCCTGTAGGAGTAGTGAAAAGGAAAAACAGTCTGAAAAACACCAGGCTAACAAAACACTCTACACCCGACAATAGCCCTGCAGAGAAGATTAGCACATCAAGCACCAATCCATATGCAAAAGAACTTCCTCAGGATACAGTGAAGCCTCCCGCCATTAGCATTCCACACCCTGGGAAACTCTTACAGGATGACTCAGCTCAACCTCACCCCTCCTGAGTAGATATAAATGACCTGCCAACATCTTTTCCACACTGTGACACTGAGAGATCTCTGTCTTTTGGTGCTACACCTCTGAAGATGCCAGCCACAGCTGCTGGCGAAACATCAGGAACTACAATGCCAAGACCACGGCAATACAGCCCGGAAAACCCACAACAACCATCATTACTGACTCATGGGGGGACGTCACATCACGATGTTTTCTTGGCAGACTTTTTACGGGGTGGTTTGCCATTGCCTTCCCCAGTCATCTACACTTTACCCCCAGGAAACATGGCAAGCCACCCTGTAAAAAGTCTGCCAAGAAAATGTCGTGATGCGATGTCCCCCCATGGGTCATAAGAACATAAGCAAAGCCATGTTGGATCAGGCCAGTGGCCCATCCAGTCCAACATTCTGTCACACATAGTGGCTAGAAATCCAGTGCCATCTAAAGGACTGTCAGTGAGGCCAGGACACCAGAAGCCCTCCCACTGCCTTCCTTCCAGCACCAAGACAACAGAGCACCACCTCCCCACAAAGAGAATACCATCTATCTCCTGTGGCTAATAGCCACTGATGGACCTCTGCTCCATATATTTGTCCAGTCCCCTCTTGAAGCTGGCAATGCTTGTAGCTGCCACCACCTCCTGTGGCAACGAATTCCATGTGTTTATCACCCTTTGTGTAAAGTAGTATTTTCTTCTATCTGTTCTAACCCGACTGCTCAATAATTTCATAGAGTGCCCACGAGTTCTTGTATTGTGAGAAAGGGAGAAAAACACATCTTTCTCTACCTTCTCTAACCCGTGCATTATCTTGTAAACCTCTATCATGTCTCCCCTCAGTCGTCTTTTCTCCAGGTTAAAGAGCCCCAAGCGCCTCAATCTTTCCTCATAGGGAAAGTGTTCCAACCCTTTAATCATTTTAGTTGCCCTTCTCTGTACTTTTTCCAGTGCTGTGATATCTTTTTTAAGGTGTGGCGACCAGAACTGTACACAGTACTCCAAATGTCAATAATGACTCGGTGCTTGCACAGGAGACTACCTTTACCTCCTTACAGATTCCTCACTGGGGATTCACATGTTTCCTTTTTGACACATGGCATGTTTCTGAACCTCGCTGGGTCAGGTCTTGCATCCTGATTCCCATAGCAGCCGCCCAGATGCCCTCCCTGGAAGGCCTCCAAACGGCATGGAGGCCAAAGCATTAGTCCTGCTGTTCTCCCTGGCAAGTCTCTCTCTCGGGTATTCTAACTTGGCTTGCTGCCTCTGTATCTAGTGGTATGAAGAGCAGGGCTTGAAAGCTTCTTTCAGGAAGGAATTGTGTGTGTTGTCTCTCGTCCAGAACTGGAGAGGAGGGGTTTAGTAGGCAGAGGAGGGCATGCGTACATGTTTCTTCCAGGCCAATTAGTGAAGGATAGCGCTAATGAGAGAGTGAATAAATATGTTCTCTGACGAGCAGCATGCAAATCAGGCTCATCGTTGCCTGAGTGTAATTTCTTGACCTGATTAATTAATGCTCAGTTTTACAGAATTTTCTAACATGGAAGCTGAAGGTGTGAATTTGCAGCTATGTAGTAGCGCTTTAAAAATGGGATTCCACTGAAGCTAGATTTTTTTTTTTAAAAAAATGCCATTTTGTTGGTGAGTGTTGCCTTATTTATGGACAGACAAAGTAAAGATGATATAGTCCTGTGTGCCTTGGATTTCCCAAGTCTTCTCGAAACAACTGTTTACTGGCAGCAGTTGGGTGCTGATGATATGATGCTGTCAGAACTGCGTATGTAGCTATTATGCTCAGTGCTAATTAAGCTTCTACAGCAAATGGCAGAGTTCTGTACCACTTGTAATATAGGAATTCATTCAACATGTATTGCCCGGAGACCTAATGTTGGTATATCGACTTTGCTACTGAATTCTGATGGAATATGTCCAATACTGCAACATTGGATTATCAGTAATGCTTTTAATATTGTGACTGGTACAGCTCCTAAATTTAGTAATCCATTACTGTTTTCATTTCCTTGTTACTAACTGCAGCAATGCAAGAACACAACTGTGGTCTTAACAAGTAATTGTAAAAATCTGGAAATGTTTTTCTGTTGTGTTCCTGGACAGCAGAACTTTTGAAAGTGGAATGCAGTTTAGTGTTTTCTGTTTGAAGAGGCGCCTCCCAGGATAGAATCCAGCTGCTTGTCTGTTTTGTCTGCAGAGCAAACAAAGATAAACAGTAGTAAAACTTATTTTAATTGGAAGAGTAACAAGGAAAGTTGGGCTTGTTAGGAAGACTCTTGTTGAATGGGAACATGGTAATTGTACATAATAGCTGTTCACCTTCCAAAACACTGTTTTTGATATGAAGTTATGTCTGAAGTGGCTCTAGAAAACTTAGGAAACATGTGCAGGGGAAATAATTCCAACATTCTTCTTAAAAAGTAACCAAGATGATACATTACCAAAATTATGTTTAAAAGTGAGTAAGGAGTAATAATTGCATCATTTAAGGTTCTGGGAATTTGGATTGAACAGCCAAGACTTTTTTTTTTTTTTGCTGTGTGTGTGAGGCTAGCAAACTACATATATCATTACCAAAATTAATTTAGCAGTTAATCAGTTAGTGGACCAGACCACTTTTCAAAACCTCTGTATCCATATTTCCAGAATACTTTCTCCTCTTTGCTTCATACTGGAACTCTTTCTAAAACTTTCCACAAAGTGATTCCCTCTTATTTTTCTTCTCTGCTCTGTATGCAACTGTGTTCTTTGCCACAGGCCCTTACAAGCACAGTATCCTTTTTATAAATCTGCCCGTCTCTGTCTTGCATTTCCTAGGCATCTAAATAAGACATATTTTCTCAGCCACTTTTTGCATGTAAGTCACTTTAGAATGAATTTATTGAATGTTCCATTTCATTTAGTTTTATGTTCGAAGAGGCTTCAGCAACATGTCAGCACATGAAATACATTTGAGAGGTGCTTGGAGCATTTAGGATGAATGGATGGGGATGTAACTCATAGTTTTAAGCCCAGCTATTAGGAATCCAATCGCCATATCCATGCAAACCCTACCCATGATATGTGGGGAGACGGTTTCAGGTGTTGGTGTGGGTGAAGCTTCTGCGTAGCCGTACTCACTTCTCACGACAAGTTTTGGCTGCCCTAATGTGACATACTGCCATTGTGTGGCATGGGCTGAAGCTTCTGAATGAGCAAGACAGCAACAGTCAACCTGACTCTGTGACTCCTGGCAGGAAGTGCATCCACACGTTCCAAGATCCAGTTGAGTTGCACACTGATGCATGTGCAGGACTAAGGCAGACACTGCCATACTGTAGCCATAACTCTTTTTTCCTGGTAATGTTTTCTGTCTTCCCACACTCTCAAAAAACAGCTGCTACTTAACAGCTGTCCAAAAGCAATCTGTCTCTAGGAATCTGCCTCTTACAAAAATGAATATATGTATCACAAATGAGCAGCTGAAGGTCTGGCTTAGTTTGGAGGAGTAGGTAACTTTTCTTTTCTCCTTCCTGACCCTGACCCTGGGGCCTTCACATTTGGGCTTCTCTACTTCCTTTGTTTCTTACAATACAGTTCTGCAAAACTTTTCACGAACCTGTTATCTTCTTTCTCAAAGCTCACCAGCTCTACAGTCCTAGACCTTCAGTTAGGTTTTTCTCCAGCATCCTCATGTGTTCCTATTTGCCTCAGGCAGACTCTTTGCCTTCTGTAGGTCTGTACTCTACAGCCCCAGGCGGGGGGTCGGGGTCGGGGCTTGACCCAGTAGTAGAGCATCTGCTTGGCATGTAGAAGGTCTCAGGTTCAAGCCTCAGTTAAAAAGAATAAATAGTAAGTGATGTGAAAGCCCTCTGCCTGAGACCTTAGAGACCTGCAGCCAGTCTGAGCAGACAGATTAACCTTGATAGGCAGAGGGTCTCATTTAATATAAGGCAGCTGCTGCAGAATAGCAGTTAAGTGGTCAGGCTGCAAATCAACACTCTGCTGGTTGGAATCACAGCAGGTGGCCTTGGGTAAGTCAGTCCAAGCTTCCCAGCTGTAATGTAGGAATAATAACACTGGCTTTGTTCACTGCTCTGAGTGTGGCACTAATCTGTCTAGAACAGTATAGAAGCGCACTAGTTGTTGTTATAATTATTCATATATATATGTGTGTTTGTGTGTGTACATTTGTGTGATTCTGAATCTCAACAAACACTAAACACAATGTGTCTGTCTATCATTCCCTTCCCTCAGCTGCCCTGTTTTTGAGTTGGCGCCTATGTTTTCTGTTCTGCTTTCAATCTCAAATAGCATGCCTGCTTGTTTCCATTCCTCTGCCTCTCTCAAATACTTTCTATTTCCAATCTACAATTGCTGTCTCCCTGTCCTTGGTCTCTTTTGCAAAACAATTGTTCCATCCAGGTAGATCACTCGTTTCCCATACTAAGCGCACAGTGTTTCTTCTGGGTAGTTCAAATACTTATGGATGTTCACGAGCAATTACAATAGTTGAGGCAATAAACCTTGTAAACAGGCATTTCAGAGAGCATGGAAGGAATAACTGGGGTCGTGTGTGTGCGCAAGTCACATGTGCTATATAGATAAGTTTCTGACTGCTACTAGAGTGCCTCCCTCCTGGTTGTTCCGAGTCAGAAATTTCTTGCTCCTGACATTCTCTGATGTTCCCTTCCATCTGTGCGGACTGCTGAGAGGAGGTGGATCACGTGTCTTGTGTTTTGCCAAAGAGGTAAAAATGCTGTTTTTGGATAAGTTTATGTACCAAATTTTGGCATTGTTTGCTGTGGAAGTGCCATGCAATTTTTGATCCCTCTGCCAAGGAATAAGTAAGCAGCGTGGCTAAAGCATTATTACTATATAGATAGTGCTGTTACACGTGTGTTAGTTTTTCAGAGCCATCTCTCTGGGAGACCTTTAGGTTCTTTGGGAAAACTGACAGTCAGATCTGTTATACTGAACAGCAGTGAATTGTGGTTCATCTCTCTGCCATAGAACATAACCTTGGTGATGATGGCTGAGTGCTGATCCCAAAGAAATGTTAACAGAAGCTGATTTTGACTCTTGGGCTAGATTCACAAATGGTTAAATATTGTGTTATCATAATCGATCTCCGCTGGATTGTCTCAGAGGTGAATGATTACTGTAGCTCAATATCCAACAATGTGTAGATTCATTCTTAGAATTTTCTGCTTTTTATTGGTGGGAGGGTAGGGCAAGAAAGAAAATAGTGATGGGTTCTAATAGCTGAGGTTAAACATGTCGCACATTTAATGAAGTAGCATGACAGTACCATGCTAGATATAGAAACTGGTGAAGAACAGATGTTACCATTCCTGTTGAGATGTCTGTAGAATGATTTGGACTACTAACTGAGATGTCCCTTGGTGCATCTCTAATACTGAAACTGTGCATATGCTATGATGTGAGTGTGAGATCTACCACGAGAACTTCCTGAAACTCATGATGATTGTGCTATTGTTTTGCTGCCAGAATTACGTTTGTGAGGTGCCCACCCTTTTGTGACCGTTCCACCATCTCCTATCTCAACTGAGGTGACCACTCCTATCTAATTACCTTCCTACTACGTTGTGCCCTGCTCATATTTTTCTGTATGCATGCTGGTTTTCTGCATGAGAAAGGGACGTCTGTCATGGCCCCTTTCTTCCCCACCCAAATCCTCACACAACTTTCATATCCCAATTGCCATTTTGCTTAGATGTCAGCAAACATCTTTAAAATGACTTTGTTCATGCCTAAACAAGACAGTTCTTCATCAGAGTTATACCTAGTGGCTATATAATTGTGTTTACCTGTCCAACAATCCTGCCTGTATCTTTGTTTACTTTCTTTCTTGCCCGTCAGCCTGGCAGGGAGGCCATGTACAGTGACCTTCTAGAGACTATTTCCATCAAAATTATCCTTACTTCAGGCAAATGGTTGTTTAACAGGCCCTTCATCCCTCCAGGCTGGATGATTTGCCAAGGCTATTCTCAGTGGTATGGATTACAAGCACCTGGGGATGCTACTTCTAGACTTGCTTTCATTGGAGCAACAACGATAGTTAGTCCCCCATCATTCCTTGACAGCTGAACTGACAAATATGGGGCTGCTGGCTGGTGTCTAGCTAAATCCCAAGGCACAGCCAAATTGATGTCTCTAAATCCAGGACTATAGACTATACTCTACGGATTTTGCTTCAACTGGTAACAGATCTGCAACAAAAGCTTCATTCACCAGTCTCTACCTTTTTATTGTGTTACCCACTATGGTGCCTTGTAACATTAACTTCTACTTGCTTTTATGCTACAAAGTAACCCAGCCAGCTTCAAGTCAAGTGAAATAATAAATTTTCCTACATGTGGAGTTGAGAATTCTTCCTTTATACACACATCCCCTCGTTTTATGTCCCTACTGTTTCCCCAACATGCTTAGCAGCTCTGCTGATAGTCTTCAGTTCTTGGCATTGTTGGTTGTATAAATGGTTTGGAAGCCAAAAAAATATATAAAATCATGCCTTATCAAACTAAAGTCCGTCTCCAAGTACAAATCCTAGAAGATGAAATTTGTTGTGATCCTTGGCTCTGAGGCAGGTTTTGTGTTGCTTGTGGCCAAAAGACTTCCAGTGCCGAAAGCCCACACTTTGGCTGGAGATGTATATTTTGAAACATGACCTACTTGAATACACCTGGAATCTTCTTAGGTATCACCTCTAAAGGTCATTGGCAGAACCTAGTATTGGCCAAGTATGTTATTTCCTTGTGTTTTCTGACCCTGTTCCTCTGCCTTGCTTCTGTTACCTTCCATCCTTTTGGACAGCAGTAATGAGAAAAAGCCCTTGTTGCACCATGAACCTTGAATCAATAAGATGAACAAAAGCACTGCTCCACTACGTTTTTACTCCCAGAATAGTTGGTTTGAATCCACCAGTTCTTGGGAGCTGCTACTTGCCTCCCTCCCCCATTCATATATGGCCATTATGAGCAGAAGGCTGCTACAGTTCCCCCCTCCCCAAATGAGAAATAGTATTGCTACAAACAGTGCCAAAATATGGCCAAAACTTCTGTGCCAAAACTTCTCAACAGAATTGCTTGGAAAATGGAAACGTGGCTGCTATGACTGCTCTTATTGTATGAAAGTCTCACATGTAATAAATTGTTGGAATGTCATAAAAATGACACCCTCTTGGTGGCATAGAAGGTCTCTAGAAGTAAAGTTGTGCCATGACTGCTCTTAATGGGGTATATTTACAGCTGCCATTGAATAGCCCACAGCTTTGAAATTTTTTACAGTTTGGGCTTTAGCTCAAAGAGGGTGAGGGCTACAGTTAGCCCAGAGCTTTGTTCCTTGTGCCTTCCAAAAAGGAATGCCCCCAAACCTCCCTGAAATCAGCACTTACAGCTAGGAACTACTCTGTTGCTGCTTAGATAAAAGCTTGGTTGCTTGTCTTATTGGGGAAGAATGGTTGTCCAAGGCTCTAGTGGGCCTGCCTCAATGCTTGCTTTTTCCTCTAGACTCTGACTAACAGTCTGGATGGGAATGGGATCTGTGAGCCATATTCTTGCCCAAAGTCATGCAGGAATCCAGATTGTATCTAAAATCTGGACTCATGCCATTAGCCTTATTGCTTGAGGCAAACACAGGTTCCTCTTCCTAGCCCCTTCATTGCAGCTTAGCTTAGGTAGCAGAGCGGCTCCAGTTTATTAGGCTTTAAGAGTGATGATTGAAGATCAGACTTTAGGTTTAGGAACAATTATTGGATGTTGGTAGGATTTTTTTTTCTTGATGGTGGTAATAGGCAACAAAGAATGGTGTGGCTAACTCCTTTCGTAACCTTTCTTAACAGCCACAAACCCTGATGCTGTCACAAATACGACATGGCTGGCACTTTCATGCATCTGTGTTTAAAGGCCATCCTGGACAAGGGCTGTTTATGTGAATGATGATCAGCGGTCACTTATTAGTGGCAAAGAATGAAGACTACTTTTTCCCTGTGGGAATCATGTTGCTTGAAGGGAAATGACGCTTTCTTGGCAACTCAGTATTGCTGCATGTGTACCCAAAAAACGTAATTCCCCCCGCCCCGAAGTGCTGCTGTTAGAATTCTCATGATGTTTTCAAGTGCTTTTGAAAAAGAAAATGAATAGGAGCTTTGCTCCTTGCTGAGTTTGTGTTATTGCGCTGCTAATAGCTCCGTGTTGCTGTTCTGTTTTCAGGCTGGTTTTAAATTGGATTTTAATGTATTTATCTGTATTGTTGGCTTACATCAAACAGCAGCTATCCTTTTGATGGAAAGGCAGCGTATGCATGATTTTTTTTTTAAAAAAAAATGAATGAATACATTCGCTGGTTTTGCTAGTGTCCGTTGCTCAGAACCTGTAGTGCCCACCTCCTATTTTCTAAAGAAGATGGTTCCCCAGCAGTAAGGCTACCATCACTGCCTTCCTTTTGTGTGGGAATGGGTCAGAGAGTGCTAGTCCTTTCCACTGCCAGCGGCACTAAGTGTCTCTTTGTAAAGCTGATTCATAGATGGCAAAAAATACCTTGGTGTATTCTGCTTAATACCATCAATCCTGAGCAGGGCTTTTTTTCTGGGAAAAGAGGTGGTGGAACTCAGTGGGTTGCCCTCGGAGAAAATGGTCACATGGCCGGTGGCCCCGCCCCCTGATCTCCAGACAGAGGGGAGTTGAGATTGCCCTCCGCACCGCTCAGGCGCGGAGGGCAATCTCAACTCCCCTCTGTCTGGAGATCAGGGGGCGGGGCCACCGGCCATGTGACCATTTTCAAGAGGTTCTGGAACTCCGTTCCCCCGCGTTCCCCCTGAAAAAAAGCCCTGATCCTGAGACTGGCAGTGGCTTTCCATTGTTTCCCACAACGTCTGCTGTCTGAGATCCTTTCTAACTGGAGATATAGTGAATTAAGCTGGGGCTGTTCACATGCTGCATATGTGGCTCTACACAGAATTGTGGTCTCAGCTTGTATTTGCAAACATACATGGCCCTACACAAACATTTATTAGAGAGCTGTGGCTGGATGCAGGTCTCTGAGTTTGTTTGGTGCCAAACCTGTATTTTCATTTTTGGTCTTTTGTGCAGGCACAGATGGGACTACACATGTGCAGGCCTCCCAATTAGTAGGTTCTGTAGCTTAAAATTCCTCCAGGGGGCGTCTGCCCCTTCCCAGAGCGCAGACGCAGCTTGTTTCCTGCCGAAACAGCCCACTCTCTGGGAGGAGCGATGCCCCCGACGCCTCGTTCCTCTTTTGCCACCGGTCAGAGAGGCTCCTCATAATGTCTTTCCTTCAGATTCTTCTCCACCTGGATGAATGAGAAAAAGGAGAGGCCATCGGAATGGCTGAAAAGGCCTTATTTAAAAGATGCACTCCATGCAATATGAAAATGACGAAAACAGAGGGATGCCCAGGCTGTGTAATAGTGGGTTAGTCTATCACCGCAAATAACAGCTTCCTCTTGTGTTAGTCAGAAATGTTTCTGGCGCAGGTCCTTGCTCTCAGTTAACATGGTCAGGGAACCTCTTTTACACCTTCCCTCCCATATCTCTTATAGCTTGCACCATCAGCAAAATACAGATCGAAAAGACAAACTACATAGCGATAGTGCCCTTTTTGGCCACGTCAAGCATGTTTTCGTAGATTTTTTCCAGTGGCCAAGGTCAGATTTCGATACTTACCATTAGTAATGGATCTCCTCCTGTTCCAAGTCTGGTCTTCCTCAAGGAGTAGCAGAGGTTATACTGATTGCTAGAAAGCCTAATACTAGGAAATCTTATGTCCATAAATGGGATAAATTTGTAGGATGGCCCAAAGATAAAGACCTCGGCCCCCATACAAGACCTTTAGCCTCTGTTCTGGAATATTTTTTGAGTTTTAAACACGCTAGGCTTTCTTTCTCTTCTGTTAAAGTATATCTCTGGCTGCTATTTCAGCATTTCATTGCCCTGTAGACAAAAAGACTTTTCTCACATTATACGTCTAAACTATTTCGGAAGGGCCTTCAGAATGAATGTTTCCTGCAGTGGCTCAAATTGTACCTCAGCGGTCATTGCAGCTGCTCTTGGCAAAACTCTTGGCGAAACCATTCGAGCCCCTAGCCACTTGTCCCATAAGAATCCTTTCGATTAAAATGGCGTTCTTGGCAGCTATTACTTCTGCCAGGAAGGTACGTGAACTAGCAGCAGTGCGCATGGATTCTCCTTTCCTTAAGAAGAGGTAGTACTCAGAACTAGTTTGGAATTTCTACCAAAAATAGTTCCCAAATTCCATACCTCACAGGAATTAATATTACCTGCCTCTTTCCCTTTCCTGACATTTGAGTCAGAGAGGATGTTCCATGCCTTGGATGTAAAGAAAGCCATACTTTTTTTACATAAAACATAAGGGTACCATTTAGATCAGAAGTCCAACTTTTTTGTTTGTTATACGGGCCCAAATAAAGGGGGAAAGGCTTCTTCTCAGACTGTTGCCAGTTCAAGCTATCAAACTGTGCTATGGACAAATTGACTTACTTCGTCCATTAGAAGTCCATGCTCATTCCACTATGTCACAGGCCTCTTCCGCAGCCCTATTGAAAGGTGTTCCTCTGCAAGACATCTGTAGAGTGACAACATGGACATCTGCCAATACCTTCATCAGGCGTTATGCCATGGATATATGTTACAGGAGGGAAGCAGCTGTGGGTCAAGCGGTCCTGCAGACTCTGTTATCAGGAAGAGTGCACCCCTCCTTCAAGGGTAAGGGGCTTGTTAATCTCCCCTGTGGGACAGCACAGAAGACCAGAAATGAAAACAAGGTTGCAACAGGTAACTGTTGTTCATTGAGGTCTTCTGTGCAGGCACACATACCCTCCCTCCTTCCCTGCTCCTTCCCTCCCATACCCTCCCTCTTTACTACTTACTTGGAGAGCCTGGTGCCTAAGGAGAAACTGAAGGTCAGGGGCGTCGCTTCTTCCAGAGAGCGGGTTGTTTCAGTGGGAAAAAAGCTGCACCTGTGGTCTGGGAAGGGGCAGGCACTCCCTGGATGAATATTAAGCTATGGAATTTACCAGTTGGCAGGTTGTGCATGCGCAATCCCATGTGTGCCTGCACAGGGGACCTCAATGAACAACAGTTACAGGTAAGTGCAACCATGTTTTCTTTTGTATGCTGTGAGGGGAGGGGCCGTGGTTCAGTGGCAGAGCATCTGTTTATCAGGCAGAAGATTCAACATTCAATCCCAGCATCTCCAGTTTAAAGGATCAGGCAGTAAGTGAAGTGAAAGACTTCTACTAGAGACACTGGATAGCAGCTGCCCCTTTGGGTAGACAGTATTGACTTTGATGGACTAATGGTCTAATTCAGTATAAGGCAGCTTCATGCGTTCATGTGTTGGAATGGCCCTTGGAGACAGGTGCCGTCTCCGTCACATAGACCTTCAGATACAGTCTGCAGTGTAGGCAGGTGGGCATGTGGAAACTTTTGAGTGCTTGTACCGGCAATCCTGGGTTGTAGTCTGTGTTGGATACTACATGCTTAAACGTCTTGTTAGCTTGTTTGCCTGTAAATGTAAATGGCACGGATTCCAGTAATGCTCATAGTGATTGCACAAAACTCATTCTTATACGCTATTGGTCTGTGATTAGTTAACTTAATTACTTCAGCAACCAGTGTTAGCAGCTTCTGTTTCAGGAATATTCTCAAGGAGAGAGGTGGTTTTAGAGCTTGCAAGATGGGCAGTGTTCTGAGTGACACGTAGTTGTTGGCAAAATTTTGCATGACCCACATCCCTTTGGAGTTCTCCACCACATTGTGGAAGCACTTATGGAAAAAGTGGATACCCTTTTACTGTACAGGAAGATTAAAGGAAACCTAAGATGGGAACCACAAGCAATGAGACTAGTGCACGAGAGAGAGCGAGAGAGAGAGCAGGTAGTATGGAGTGGAGTTGGGGAGCAAGAACTGAAATGTGAAGTTAGTGCAATCTGTTCCTTTATATTTACGATTGTATTTTGGTTTCTATTTTTTAAATTGCTTTCTTTCCTTTAAATAGGTGATATTTGTAAGGTGCCTTTTGCAGTGGGAGCTAAGCATTGCCCTAAGTAGCCATGACAGCCATGTGCAAAAATATGTAGGGGTAATGGAAGAGCCAAAAGAATGGGGGGAAAAAATGAAAAGGAAATTAACAAGGCAGTCCTAAACACCATTGAACCCTAAATGGATTTAGAAGGGTGCAACTTTGCTTAGGATGGCATTAACTATTCCAGCAGTGTTTTATTAGTGAATATTGGTTTTTATATTTTAAAAAATAACCATGTAAGACAAATGTTCATCATAGTTGTCTAATGAACGCACAGTACTTGACCTTTTCCATGATGCCATGAGAATTACATCTGGAAAAGATCTTTTTTTTTTTTTTTGGTAACTGCTGTAGAAAAATCTTTACTACTGGCATTACTTTATTGTTGCAGGCAAAGGTGAGAAGATGTGTAACACTTTCTGTTTACCAGAATGCTAAGCACGTGGGAATCAGTGACTGCCATCCCCACTTACAGGGCTTTCAATATAAGTAGAGGAACAGACGTTGGGTAGACACACTGTGATGGCAAGAAGCATGTGCCCCCTCCCACTACTGTGTTATGGCTGCTAGAATTTCAAGGTATTTTTGTTCAGTTCTAAGCATTTACAGTTGTTTTGGGGGAAAGACCATGTCCCTGTTATCTACAGAGTTTGTAATGTTTTAGAAGAACATGTATGTGGTCCTGCTCATATACAATTGCATTTTGATGCTTATGTTGTTAGAAGGTCCTGCATTGAACAGAGCAGAGAAATAGATCCTGCAATGTGCTCAGTGGCACAGTGATACTCTGTAAACTCCAACCATGCTCGTGGTGTATGTAAATTTATGGCAATTTTGGGATAACCACCTCACTCGGTGTGTTCTTCTCCATCTACTGAGCTGGTCTGTTTTCTTCAGAATCGGAACAATAGGAATATGACAGAACGCTAGGTCTCTCAGACCTTGGATCCGGCTTTCAGATAATGCACGCTGTCACATTTTGTATAAACTTAAATTGCAAGCTTTTCCTGAACGCCTGTGCAACTTAGAATTCTGTGCACCGTACAGAAAGCAAGGTGTATGCAGAAGCATATTACCATGCACCATCAGTAGCTTGTAGGCACAAGAGCTTCATTTGAGAATGCTGGGATTTCTGTGGTCACAACATGCTTCACTAGGAGTGGCTTGGATTGCCTAAAGCTTAGAAACTGGTTCTTAAAAAAGCAAAGCTGTTTTTTCCATACATCTAAATTCTATATGAGGGTAGCAGATGCTGCACAGACTATTACTGTCCCTGGTTAAGTAAACAGGCATTTCCCTGGTATTCAGACCATCCACATGATAAAATTGAACAGATGCAGAGAAGAGGCTGGTTGGCACATAGACCACATGCAAAGCTGCTCCCAGCTTTGGTCGGAGTAGTGAGACTGTTATGTGTTGAGTAAACTGGTTGAAAAAGCAAACAATTGTACTGACAGAGTGGAGAGAACATGTTTGTTTAGATACATAAACCCCAGTTTTCCAGCTCCACTGTGGGAAATTCCTGGAGATTTGGAGGTGATGCCTGCGAAGGACAGAGTTTGGAGAGAGGAGGGAGCTCGGTTGGGATGTGATGCCATACAGCCTGCCCCCCGAAACTGCCAGTTACAATTCTAGGAGAATGCCAGGCCCTTACCTGGAGGTTAGCAACCCTAAAGTTTTCTCCACACAGCGTGCAACTTTGGTCTCTTCTCTTCCATTTTATCCTTACAACTCTGAAGTGAATTAGGCTGAGAGAGGGACTAGACTAAGATCACCCAGTGTGTGTTTCCATGGCAGAAGTGGAATTTGAAACGGGGGCCCTCAGGTTCTAGTCCAGCATCTAAGCACTACGCCACTCTGGCTGTCATAGAATACAGAAATTCTCAATTGTGAGTTTGGAACACCTCTTCTAATAAACAGAATTGCACATTCACATAGCTAAGAATACTTCCCGTTTCTGTTTTAGAGCAGCGGGGAAAACTGCTGATGGAATCTTGTCTTCAAAACTTGAGCATTACAAAAGTTTGCATTTTAATGGCTCTGGTTCTTGCTTCTGTTTTGGGAAGGTCATAGTGCCTTCGACCAGTCTAGTACTCTTTTCATCATGTTCCTGTACTAAGAATTATAAAACCCAAAGTTTAAAAGTGACAGCTTATTTTTGCTCTGACCTGGACAGCCCAGGCCAGCCTGATTGCAGAAGCTAAACAGGGTCAGCCTTGGTTAGTATTTGGATGGGAGTCCACAAGGGAAAGGTATGGTTGCTATACAGAGGCAATGGGAAACAACGTCTGTTTTTCTCTTGCCCTGAGTGCAGAATTCAGTTCTTTGGGGAGGGTTGCATTAGTTTGGCTTATTAATTATGTTTTCTCTAAATATTTTTTCTCCATTTCTCAGGTCAGTTCTTCTTGTGCAAATATATGTGATTATAGACATTCTGCACAAGGCATCTAAGCTCCATTGGTCCATAAAGTTAGCATAGTCATACCTTTCTGACTGTGACATATGCAATGGTATGTCCTGTTTACAATGCGATCTGTTTCCTACTGAAATCAATGTAAGCAAGACATGATTGCTCATAAGTGACTCCATGTTGGTCCAAGTTCTAGGGATGGTTATTTGAGACTCCTTGGAAGGCACAGCAGGGATGATGTCGGCTCACGGTTCACCAAAAATAGTAAGATTTTTTTTTAAAACGACCATAATTTTTTTTTTAAACTTCTGAGATACATGCAGGGAATTCTACTTGCTATACCTTTGCTTGCAGCTCAGCTTGGGAGTTCCATGAATGCCTGAGCGACTTATAAGCTCTGTTCCTGCAACAAGCTTGTGTTACGGATGACAGTCTGCAAGCAAAGTAAACATAAAGCTGGTTTAATTTCAAGCCCCATTAGTAACAGACAACAACAGCAACAGGAAAAAATAATCAATAATATCTAGACAGTCTATCGGGAAATGGTTTTTCGTAATGCTCTTTGAGAAATCACTGATGGAGAATTAAAGTAGCTTTGTGCATAATTAGTACCCCCCCCCATCTCTCCTCCCTCTACTATAGATTGATTATCAAGATACCCTGTCCTTTCTCTGAAGGTGGCTTCTTGTGATTATCTTCTGCTTTCTTCCAGAGTTCATTGTAAGCATGGTAGTTTGGTGTCTGCAATCCCGCCGAGGCTGCTTCTGGCCGGGCATTATCAGATGCTGGATAGCAGCAAGGCTGAACAAATCTGCCTGGATAAGCTGGCTGAACTCGCAAGCACGTAATTGCCTGGTAATTTGGCAATGATAGTAAATGGTTGTGCTGATACATTCTTGTGATAAGTGCCATTGAAGAGTATCCAGTTTAGGTCACAGGCATATGAGCCTACCATTTTTGAACTCTGACATATTTTTCCCATCTGTGTTGAATAAAATAGAAAATGAGCTTCAATCTTTGATGGCACTTTAATGTGGTTGGTAAATTTTTTGACAGTGTATGTGAGGATTATTCTTGTAGATAATAAGCTCCAGGTGATCACCTTTCTTTTTTCCCTTGGGATATAAACCTTTTCATCTTTTTCTTCCCTTAAATGTCAAGTGCCTCTTTCATTTTTTCTAAAGTGGGTTGTTTTGAGAACCTGCAGTTTTGATTATTAAAAAAAAATCGCAAGAATTTTGCTGGCTGAAGTCTGTAGCAGCAAAACAGAACAAGAGTCTAGTGGCCGCTTAGAGACAAACAGGATTTATTCCCACATACACTTTTGTGGGTCAGAGCTTCACATGTGTGTGAAGTGTACATATAAAAGGATTGACTTAATAAATGTACACTTCACGCATCAAATGAAGTGGGCGCTGACTCACAAAAGCCTGGGCTGTCCAGGTCAGGGCCGATGAAAGCTTATACTGGAATAAATTCTGTTAGACTCCAAGGTGCCACTGAATCCCAGTTTTAATAGTCCTAGGTGCATTTGCAAGGCATGGCTTGCTTTTAAACCACAGTTAAGCATCACAACTGCCCTGACCAGAACCATGGTCAAGGCATCCTCAGCTTTGCTTGAAAATGAAACTATGAGCCAAGCTACAAGTGATGCCTTACACAGGTTGGACACTTGTCAGCTTCCCTCAAGTTTTGATGGAAAATGTAGGCGTCCTGGTTATACAGCTTGGCTCTCCATTACAGCTGCAAGACCAAGATGCCTACATTTCCCATCAAAACGTGAGGGAAGCTGATAAGTGTCCAACCTGTGTCAGGAGTCACTTGTAGCTTGGCTCTACGTTGTGCTGCTGCCTTATATAAGTGTTGTCTGTATGGGCCGAGGGGGGCTTTGCTAAATAGTTCCCCTGTATATTGTGATCCTAATAAGTTTTTTAAAAACACAAATTCCTACTGTCCTACATTCAAAGTGGATTATCAATGTCGCTACAACCGATGTCAATAAAATCCATCATGCAAGAATGTCCTTAAAGTTCCTTGTTTTAGAGCTTGAAGATGCAGTCCAGGAACAAGCAGCCCTTCCCTCTCACAACGGCATAGTTATCATCAGTCATCAAAGGCCAGGATAACTCTTGTTAAGGCATCAAACTCTGGTTCATGCTAACTACCGTTCCAGTGTTATATCTTCTCTCAACTTATGGGGGAGAATCACTGCCATAGCGGAAAGGTGGCTTTTTGAAACACTTCTGTGTCCCAGAGTGTGTTAATCTTCTAATTGAAACATAAATACTTCCTCTCAGCATCATTCCAGATATTCACTGGGAATTTGTTTTACTGGGGAAATGTTTCCTTGGTAGCTTATACTTTCATACATAAAACTCTAGTATTACTGTAGTATCTGGGGTGGAAACCTGTATAGATTATAGGCTCTTTTTCTATCATGGATCCTTGTCAGAGTGAAGGGTTCGGGTGAAATTAATGGTGACATCAGGTGTATGTGTCTTCAGGTATCCATATATCTAATTCTTTACATAAAGAGTGGGTTGCTGTCTCCCTTTTTTTTTTTTTTTTTAAAAAAGGATGGTTAGATGGGGAGATCCAGTTTGGTGTAGTGGTTAAGAGCGCTGGACTCTAATCTGGAGAGCGGGATTTGATTCCCCACTCCTCCACTTGAAGCCAGCTGGGTGACCTTGGGTCAGTCACAGCTTCTAGGAGCTCTTACAGCCCCACCCACCTCACAGGGTGATTGTTGTTGTGGGGATAACAATGACATACTTTGTAAACTGCTCTGAGTAGTGGGCATTAAGTTGTCCTGAAAGGCGGTATATAAATTGAATGTTGTTGTTGTTGTTGTTAAAGGGTTTAGCTTTCCTCACTTGCCCTGTTCACAAGTTACAGTGATCATCCATGAATGGGGTGCACTGATTTTTCTTTATATGTGCTTTGAATAATTCTTGCATGTACTGATGAATGTGTGAAAGCCCCATATTTATCCAGCTACTGGTCTCTGATTTCATTTGTAAAGTGAACACATATTGGCTCTTTCTTACAAACCGGTGTACCGATGTACATGCAGGTTGTACATACCTTCACTGTAACACATGAGCAGGAGTACTTACATCTTCCACCCCAACTCCCACTTTCCTTGTGAGCAGATGGCCACATTACCCCCATTATTTCTTATTCGGCTCTTTTGTGCTTGGTAGGTTGGAAGCAGAAAAATAACTTGATCCTGACCTTGTTGAACAGATGTAGTAGCTGTGTTTACAAAATTAATAGAACAATCACCAGAAACTGATAATCTCTGAATAGCCACTGGCTACCACCATTGCCTCTCTGACTTTCCATGGACAGAAAAATGAGATGGTGGTTGCCTCTTTTTTAAAAAGGGTGACATGCTTAATGAAGTATTTTAGTAACTGTGTATTAGATTGCTTTCTTTTCTTAGAAAAAAGCTCCACTAAGTTTGTTTAAACATTTCCACTTATAAACTTTGGCTTCTATACTCTGGAATGTAAATGTTTAGCCTTCATCTCTCTCCTACCACCAAGATTACATTCACTGGACTTCATGCGTATTGATATTTTCCTCCTCGTTAACATTTTAAGTAATATAGGTTCTGCCAGTTCAACTATGGTGGGAGAGTTTTTTTGGAGGGTGTGGCTTAGGGAGGCAAGATTTTGATTCTAACTGAGTTTTGATAACCATTTTTTTCTAGAATTCTGTGCAATGTTATGGCTGTTTACAGTATGTGGCAGGAGAAATGTGTTTTTTTCACAGGGTACATAAAAAAAATGTTGCATTAGAGCATGTGTCTCTGTCAACTTGATTTCAGATGCTACAAGGTAACCCATTTGTTGTTTGTGACTTGTAATGGCCTACGGCTGAATACAATAAACTTTTCTACTACAAGGCAACCCAGGCATGGCCACCCACCATGCCATAGTCCATCTGCTGTCCCTGGGCAGATGTTTCTCAACTGGTTATGCCTCAGTCTGAGCTCTGACACTGCTGGGGAAAGTTGTGGCTGTGCTTTCCTGGCTTCTCATCTCCTTGCTACTCGGATGTTCTCCAGCCTATTCAAATGCAGCATTCCTTCAGCTGTACCTGTTCTACAGCTGATCCACTTGATCTAGGAGAATAAGAGTCCAGTCGCACCTTAGAGACTAACAAGATTTTCAGAGTATAAGCTTTTGAGTCAAAGCTCCCTTCCTCTTGAAAACCTTGTTGGTCTCTAAGGTGCCACTGACTGGGCCCTAATCCTCCTGTCTTACTGCTAGTTGATCATGATCAGTTGATCCAGGCATGCTCTTGCTGTGTTCACCAATTGGCTGCTGGGTACTGAACACCTAATACTGTAGTGTCTTGGTGTCATCCAGCTGTACCTACCTATTACAATCCTAGCTTTGCTAACAGATTTGATGCTGTTGGAATTGCAGCGAAATCTGAAGAAGGGGAGGAGTTACCAAGCGGCGTTGTAGTGATCTTGGTCTGGAGCCTTATTGCTTCTTCCCGCTTTCTGTGACCAGTGGACTGCATGATGGAAAATATACCAAATTATTTAAGGTGCATAAGTCATAACGATTGCAGAACTGCAGCCTTTTTGGATTTGTAATGCTTCATTTAGGTTGTAAATCTCTCTCCCGCCTGCTCCCATTACCACCAAGTATATGCAAACAAGTTAATATAAATAGTACTTCAGTATTTCCTGGCGTTAGGGTGCTATCCCTAAATTTTCTAATATGGAGTTACCATGTATGTACAGTGTAGTTTAGCTTAATGTAAATTTAGCTTTGGGCCTCTCTGAAAAGTTGCATACCTTTAGAGCCAGGGCGGCTACTCAAAAGTAATCATTGCAAGCTGAAATGTAAATAATTTTATGAGGGAGATATGGCACATCCTGCTTTGTTCTCCTGGCCTTCTCTCTTTCCTGTCTTCTCTCTTCCTTGGATGGTCAATAGTCTTAGAAGCACCCCCCATTTTATAATCAAAATTCATGGCTTCAGTGATTCTTCTCCCCCGTCTTTTTGAATGCTTTAAAAAAACTCCAAAACAGTGGCTTTTTAAACAGCTGTAGGCAAAGTAAGCTGGAATCTCCATTCTGGCCTGTTGCCTCTTTGCTTTCCCAGTGCCTTCCATGATGACAATTCCATTCGCCTGTTGCAGCAAAAGGAAACAGGAGTCTTATGTAACCTTAAAGACAAACAATATCTTTTATTCCAGCATAAGCTTTTGTGGACTAGAGTGCATTTCTTCAAGTGCAACGATTGGACCTTTGCAATGCATACCCTTTTTATGTAGGAGGCATTTTTAAAAAACAGTGCCAAGAAGATGCAGGAACAGCAAGTAATTATTTAAAAATTTCAAGTGTAAACAAGAAAAATACGGACTTTTCATTGGCTGTGCTAAACTAGCTAACACTTGTGAATAGGGGAGGGTTCAGTTTTGCTGAGGAAGCTAATAACAGTGAGATAAGAATCCCAGAGGTTCAAGTCTTTTTACCAATACGTGCTTGGGCACCACAGCTCTTCCACACCAGATATTTAAGAGCAGCCTTGTGCCGCTAGATTTCTGTTGTTCTTTGTTAAATATTCATCTTCCGTTTGTTCCCTGGTGTAGAGGAATTCTGGTGGCTGCCACTGTTGTGGTTGCTGCTCTGGCTTTCTTCTCATTTTATCTTCTGCATTGAGGTCCTGGTAGGCTGGCTTGTGTGCTGTAACCACATAGTAGGGTCCCTGCAATGCATCTAAAAAAAAAAACTATATAAAACACAAATTTAAAAAATTAGGCAATATCTGCAAAGGCCATTCTCCCACCCCATCCCAACACCTTGCTCAGTAGGTC
This sequence comes from Eublepharis macularius, assembly GCF_028583425.1. NCBI lineage: Eukaryota > Metazoa > Chordata > Lepidosauria > Squamata > Eublepharidae > Eublepharis > Eublepharis macularius. The sequence continues at coordinate 70,829,885 of NC_072800.1, read as the reverse complement.
GCTGTTCCACATTATTTTCAGTGACCTCTGGATTTACAGCTCTTAATAGTCGCTGCAAATTGGACTCTTGGCTCAAAGTAGGTAAACATTATCTAGTGTGAGTGGGATAATTAAGCCTCTGGGACACATTACAGCAGATCACATGCGGAACGTTTAGATCGAGCTGAACAGAAATTCATAGGAGGCAAGGAAATACCAAAGCCTGTGGCTAAAACCAAAATTGGGGAGTAAGCCCTTAAAATTAGACCCGCTTCCCAGATCTGTCTCTCTGTTTTTTGTCTGTCTTTCAGTCTTTCTTTTTTAAAAATCCTCATGAGGAGGACAAAGGAGCTTGAATATGAGGCATCCTTGAGTGTTGGAGCACATACATGTAGTGAGGACACTGGCTGTGTTTTGAGCTTAATTAACTGGTTTAAAATATTTCATAGCCCTCTACAGATGACAAAAGGAGGTGTCACTCTGTGCATTGAGGGGAGCCTCTGCAGTGTTCACTGCCGTTGTCTGGGAGAGATTAATACATTGATGTCAGAGAGTGGAGCCAGTGGGCTGTGTCTGTTTTCCTAAGGGTAGGGTTATCTGCCAATGAATGACAGCTGCTGCATATGGAGATATTGACTGACAACGGAATGGAAGAGGTGAAGCCATGGCTTTGCATGGAGAAGGTCTTAGATGTTCAGTCCCTATCATCTCCAGTTCAATGACTTCAGGTTGTAGGTGATTTGAAAGACCCTCTACTTGAGATCCTGGAGAAACTTGCTAGTCACAATAGACTGCACTGAGCTTGATAGGCCAGGAGTCTGCCTCACTGTCAGGTGGATTCATGTGTTCCAGCCGCCCAAAGTGTATATTCAATAAAGCCAACACTTCCCAGGCTGGTGGTCTGAGTCAATAGACTTTTGCACAACTTCATTAATTCCAGTAGGAATGAGGATATATGAGAAACTGTGGATGTGAGGCAGGCTTTTCTTTTGGTTTGACTTGAAAAACATCTTAAGACAAATGAGTTGGCTGCATCTCTTTTGCTATTTCCTGTGTTTATTCTCTTTCCTTCTCATCTCTTCCCCCCTTCTCTCAATTGTCGTCTTGGCTGTATACCAGATGAATCCTGCTGAGCCGGAGAGCTCAGAGAGAGTTGGAGAATCTTTCCTCCTTGAAGTCTGGCTAGGCTTAACAATGTCAAAATCCATATGGCTGGCAACTTCCAGAGGAAGTTACAGCAAAAATAAATAGGAGTTGTGTGGCACCTTATAGACTTCCAAGTTTTTCTTCTCCCTGAAGCTTTCTGCCAGGGAGGGGCTGCAGCCCAGTGGAAGAGCCTCAGCCTTGCATGCAGAAGGTCCCAGGTTCAATTCCCAGCATCTCCTGTTAAACAGACCAGGCAGTAGGTGATGAGAGAGATTCTGCTAAAGACCCTGGAGTGCTGCTGCTGGCTTCATGTGTGACTAGAGCATTGCTAGCTCTGTACAGCAAAGGATCCCTTGATGACAGAGCATGATTCTTTTTCTACTGCCAGGGCACTGAATGAAGCTTTGCCCATGAAGCCGCTACAAAGACGGGCTGCTCATTCCTCAGAGAGCATGGAAGATTGCCCAGGTGTTAGGACTTTGGTCTCTGAGCAGCTGGTCCTGCTCATTGCTTATTATAGCACTTTATAGTATGAGATTTCTTTCACCTTATAGTATGCATGCCCTGAGCATACTGCTGCATGCCTTTTGTTCATACTTAATACACACCATATTTTGTCTCTCCCCAGTATATGAATGCCAGAGAAAACTATTGTTTCATGTCAGTAGCCTTATTGCATTTCCCTTTGTCTCATTTCCCACCAACCCCTTTAGCAGACATCATGTATGTTAGGATGCTTGCCTAGATACTAAACCAGCTATTCAGAATTTCATGGCAGGAGGTGGTGTGTTTTCACCTGCTTAGCAAAAAAAGTAAGTCATGAGAGCGTTGCTGTTTAGAGTTCCTCATGGACAACCAGATCCATGTTCCTGAGCCTTCTTCCTCTGAAGTCTGTTTCATTCCCAACACTTGTCCCCTCCCCTTGCCACGTCCAGAACAAATTGGGACACCTAGAGCCTTTTGTCTTACTTCTTCTGGAAGACAAAAGGAAGATGGTATTGGCGACCTTTGGAGCCGAGCTGCTTCTCCGGCACAGGGGCTAATGGTGGCTGCAGGCGAACAAGCACGCTTGTATGGTTTTGCACTTCTGAGCAGGCATTGGGCAGATGTGGCCCTGGTAAAGGCAGAAAAGCTGGAGGCCTGATTTCAAATGAGATGCAGGAATTGTCCAATGGTTGTCTCCAGATGTTGCATTTTAAAGAGCTAAAGGCTTGACGTTTGGGTAGCGGAAGAAACTGGGGTAGACAGCAGTCTCCATGAAGTTTGATGGGCTTCCATTCTTGGAGAGGGATACAAAGCAAAAGTAATCTGGCCATTTGTGTTTTCTCTCTCCTGTCCCTCTTGCTCCCCTGCAGAAGGAAAGGAATGGGGAGAGAACTGCAGCAGCCAGTTCCATTCTTTGCCTGGCTGAGTGAATGCAGTGAGGCAGGTGAGGAACATTCTGCCTTTGCAAGAGGGACAAGGAAAAGGCAAGTCTGTCCAGTTGGCACATCGTGTTAAAACAGGCTCCTGTTTAAGACTGGCTTCCCTTCCAGAGGCAGCATATGGGATTGACCTCCCAGAAGGAATGGTGTGGCGGTGGAGGCGGGAAGTGTGCAGATTACAAGCAATCTGTTCTGAATTTGGGCGTACAGGACTGACCTCTTGCTCCCTCCCCGTAAGCTTGAGAAACAGTCCTGCCCGCTTCCTTAAGAATGCCATCTTGGCTTCCCCCTCCCCCTTTTTTGCAAGGTGTTGTGTAAGATCCTTCATGAAGAAGGCTGTCTTGCTGAGGTGCCTGAAGACAGTTCTTGTTGACTCTACATGTATTTGCAAGCTGAAAGGGATGCTAACTTGGGGAAGAAGACAGGGAGACACACACAGCACAAAAATGCTTCTTACGGACTTCTATGTTTCTGAAACTATAATAGTTGCTGCCACTGTGTCTTTACAGTTTCTTGGCCTCACTAAGGACTGGAAACATGTTTTTCATTTTCAAAGGAAACCTGAGGATATAAGAGTTTGCAATAAACTCTAAATATTGTGGAATGTGACATAATGTAGTTCTAGGAACAGAGCCATACTCTCCTGTAAAGACTTAAAATAGGTAGATTTGCTACTTAAGATTGTTTATATTCTTGGACCCTGCATATGTCTGTTTCATAGACTGATGAAGTGGCAGGTAGCAAAAGTGGTGGGAGTAGAGTTTCATTCATCAGTCCAAGAATGAATGGGATTAAAAATGAACATGGGAAAGACATGCAAATGGCTAACTCCTTGGTTTGCCAGGAAGTGAAAATTAAATTCTACAGATTTCTCAGAACGCTTAAATAATAAAGGAAAATGAATTAGCAGAAGTGAGTTGCATAAAATTGTGCACACTGGCCACTGTCTGTCATGGCAAGATTTGGCAGGTTATAACATCTTGTGCTAAGTAAAATGTGGTGAGGGCAGATCCTTTAAGTCATATGTAAACTCATTAAAGTAATCTAATTTGCTTCTTGTGAAGAGCTGTGCAGGGTATAACCAAATGCATTTTGGCATTTCTTTTCGGCAATAATATTTACCACAGTATAACTTAATGGGTTGCATGCACTTTAACGTTTTTGTTTTCTGTATGAAATAATACAAGGGAAAGACAATACAAGTCGTAAGACCTAAAATTTAAAACAACATTAAAAATACAGTTTTCAATAACTCTTAATGAGTTACAGCAGTAAAAAAAATTACATATACCATTACATAGGACAGTACTCCACATAACGTGATTCTTCCAGAAATCTAAAAAAGGGTGCTTAAATGATAACCTCCATCCCCACACATGATTTTGATTTTGTTCCACCTTTTAAACAGCCAGTAGTTTTAGATAAGAGAGGATGAAAGAGCACATGTGCAGTTGTCCTAGCAAAGTCCTCTGTGCAGCACTGTGGGGTGGTGGTGAATATTTAGCATTATTTCCCATAACAGTGAGAAATTTTCTGGTCACCTGGCAGCTCTTGTCTGACTGTTTGCAGCAAAGAAACAAGTGGTAAATGATAAGGCTGGAGTAAAACCTTGAAACTCCAGCCCAGTTACACTTCACATCTGTAACTTGACAACAGATATATCTCTAACTTGCGGAGAGGCACAATCTGTGAGATATGTGCAAAGCATAAATCATATGGCCCTTGAAGTCTAACCTCAACTTTCGTCTTCACTTTATCTTCAGGAGAGTGTGGTCTGCAAGCCAAATCTTTTTGGAAGTAAGGCACTTTACTGGCAGCAATCCGGTTAATGTCTGAGAACCTGCTGATTTCAATTAGGGAGACACAGGCATAATTGGATGTAGGTTTACAGACTGTATGTTAGTATTGTGCAGTGGGCAGCAATTCAAGTTACAGATGTTGTAACTATTTTGAAATTAATAAATGTTAAATTCTTAGAGAACAACCAATTTTAATGCTAGATGTACTGCTAGATGTGGGACTCTATTGCTCAGGGTCAGTAGCTACTTATTTAAAATGTTATGCCCTACCTTTGCCTTGTGGCTCAAGGCAGCTTACAGTTCCAAATTAAAAAAAAAAACATTCAAAGTACAATAAAACTCCAATGACTCCCCCCCCCATGCCTGCAGCTTACAGCCTATTAAAAGCCCTAGCGAATAAAAGAGCTTTACAGTGCCTTCTAATGACTTTTAAAGTACTACAATCAGTTTCAGATAGTAGGAGACTTGTACTCACGGCCATGATGTTCATGGCCTACGATGGATTTTAAAGGGGGCTGGGTGGCTTTCTGGAGGCCATAATTGCTGAATGAGGCCTTCTGGGTTCTAACTTAGAATGTCTTTGCGTTTCAGATGCTAGAGAGCTGTCAGCAGGTGAGGGCTGTTTTCTGTGTTCCTGTTATGATCTTTCTTGATACATTTCACTGGCCATTGTTGGAAACAGGATTCTGGATGCGTTGGACTATTGATCTGATCTAGCAAGGCTGCTCTTATTTTCTGCTTGAATTTCTTGTGATAGATACCCTTGTAGTCCCAAGTTACTTACTACTTACAGTGTGTTGTAGTAAAGGTTACTTAATACTAAAGGCTTGGCTACACATACCTCCCGTGTCACTTGATGATGCAAGCATCTCATAAACGTATGAAGCTACGCTTAGTACTGCTCTCCACTAGGGGTGTGCGTTCTGGAATTCCTGAGCTGAAACTATACACGGAAATATTTATTTTGAGCTATTACCATGATTTTTCTGGAATGGTTACACAAATCTGAAATTGTTAGGCATTATGATTCTCTACCCCCCCCCCCCCAATCCAAATAGTTTTTCGTGTTCAGGTGCTTACAGTCAGATAAAGCAGGTGTCTTGTTTTCCGTGGATTTCCTGGGAAAGCAAGACATGGGAGCACCTTGTTCAGGGGCATGTAGAAGTGGACTGCTTGGTCCAATTCACTTGAAACTTGAGAATCTTTAGTGAACAAACAGTATCAGCTCCCCTGCAATTTTGGCATCATTTGGTTGGAAAACAGTGGCTCCAGCCCCCACCCCAGCCTCTCCTTAGACAATAATGGAGCTCATACAATCCTGAAATCCCAGGAAAATCCAAACCTGAATTCCAAAGAGATGCTGCGGGAACCAAATACCATTGAATTTGCCCTTGCCTAAATTCTGATTGAAGCTGGAGTGATTGTCATGCATAGCGATAGGTTCTGTTGTTTCATTCCTTAAGTGTCAAGCAGGGACATCACATGTGAATGGGCAGTAAGATGTAATCCTTAGAGACAGAATACATTGAATGGGTAGTTACCGTATTCTGAAGCCTAACTTTGAAACACGATACCATGCATGTATTTTAAAAAGTTGCAGCTCTGTAATGTTTGTTTCAGCTAATGTTGTGTCTAAACCAGGTTACTGGCTCTTTCGGATATTACTCTGGCATGACACTCATAAGGGCCAAAGATTGCTGGCATGCTAGTTCTGCATGGACAGGCAAGATGACGGAGTTTAAATGTGGCATTGAGTGCTCAGGGCTCTTAAGTGTATTTTTAAATGCATTCCCAGTTAAATTTGGCATGAAAACGTGTTTTATACCATTGACGCTACCTGACTGAATAAGCAGTATGGGTGGGTGGGGGGGGGAACATTCCTGGGGGAGTAGCCAAGAATTAAACCCTTACTCCTTTGATGTTAGAAAATCTTTTTAAAAAATTAATCTTGAAATCAGAGTATGCCCTGTCTTAAATTTCAAATTTATACTTTTAGTCAAGTGGCTCCAACCATTTACGTGGCTGCTTTTAAAAAAGGAAAACCCTTCCTTTCTGCTTAAACCTTACATCAAACTTCATGATGTTGCGTTCTGTCCTATGCCGTGTTTTTCTTTCCTCTCTTTATAAACATTGTAGTCCTCATTCAAAACACATCCTTCTGTAATCAAACCCTTTCTCCTTGATCTCAAAGCCCTTTTTTGAGCCTACCATGTTTCTCTCTAAAATCAATCTATTTTGCTGCTTTATGGATACTAGGTGACAGTGAGATCTTTCTTTTATTGGCTTCTTTGAACGCTGCAAGGTGTTAAAAAGCATTAATCAATACAAGCTCCTTACGACATTGCCTTCATGTTGTAGGCCAAGGCTGGCAGCTGCCACCACAGTGTTGGTTTTATTCTCTCTCTCTCTCCCCTTTTCCCCAGTATATATTTTAAATTACCCCTCTTCTCCCCTACACTTGGGTTTTCTGTGTTTGTTGTGACTCCCCCTCCCATTGCAACTATTTTATAGTTGGTTCCACCTCCTGCAGCAGCTGTTATTGGGCTGCACCCACCACCCTATGCCAGAATTCCAGAGATGCCCACAGACTCAAAAGGGCCCCTGTTGCAGGCCTTCAAATGCAGTTGGTTCTTAATGTTTCTCCAGATGACTGATGATTTGAGTGCCCAGGCAAGAGAGAGCCTAGATTGGGCTACATCGCTATCTTTATTTTACCACAGGTGAAAATTATAGCAACGTTTTGATTAAAAGCAGAATAGGAGGAATAAACATGTAAGTGACATTATTTGGACCAACTGGTGTTTGAGTCACTCAAGATTCTTCTTTCTAAAAGCTTAGGCAGAAAAAAGAAATCATGGCGTGCCAGGACATAGTGCTGATGCAGCTATGAAGACATGTCTGAGTAACAGCCAGTCAGGAGATCTCCTTGTACCAAAATGGAGGAAGCTAGTTTTAGCAGACATTTAATTAGATTGCAAGCAGGACATGCTTGTAAGGTTTCAGGTTACACAGAGGTGCCACTAGAGACTGAATAGTAAATGAAAAATATACATTCCCCCTGGAGATATAACTACTAGGTGTAAGACGCATCTGCATCTCTATTTAGATGCACAATTCAGGCCTCACAGGGAACTTGGCAGACCTTGGGGGTGGGGTCTATCCAAAATACAATAGCCATGACGGAAAACTGACAATTCTGAGAGTGTGATAAATTCACAGTCTACAGAGTTGTCTATTCAGTTATCTTCTTGCTTGGTGGTTGGCATTTTCCCAGCAAGCACAAATACTGTTTTTATTGAAGTAGCATTATAAATTAAGGTTAATGTAAATATCCTGTGTGAAAGCCTGGCTTAGGGGGGCAGGAACAGCTGTGGAAATAGATGGTTTGGAGCAGTTGCACAGGGCCACAGACCTATAATCATGTTGTCCTGGCTCTGTTTGCTTTTCCTGTGAACAGAAGAATCTTTTCTTGCCTGCTTTCTTCTTCATCCCATTGGCCAAATAAACCACTATTTAATGGTGGGCACAATATCTGTAGATGAACAATGAAGCAAGGTTGAAGGTATAAGTTTATATGAACTGGAGTCCGGAAATACAAAGCTTGGCTTGAGTGCCAGCTGAAAACAGCGTTTCCTGATAAGCTCGCTTCATTTCTCAGATTTAAAATTGCATAGATCTGTGTGTGTGTGTGGTTTTTTCTTTTCCTTTTAAGCAGCTGAAAAACAAGCCTTCCTGCTTTTGCATTTCAATTTGTCAATAGTAATATTTCCTGCTTTGACAGAAGCACTTTGGTAGCTATGGAGTGCTGCTGTAAAAGGAACTGATATACTTCCTTCATTACTTTCAAAACAGTAATGTGTCTGAGTTGTTTACTTGTTTCGATACTAATAATCCTGAAAAGGCAAAAGATTGTTCTTTCACTGTGTCCATCCTTTGTCTGCCGGTGTTATGGTTCTACAGCCCAGTGCATATGTAACATTTTCATTGGCTGGTTGATGGGGCACGTACTTGCTTGTAGACTCCCTCCCTCTCCCTAGCATTTTCAGAGATAACCAGAGTGCAGCATTACTTCCACACTTCTGTTTAGCAGGCTTTTATCACATTCTTTAAAAAAAAGATAGAATAGCCTATTTAGTCCTTTTATCCTCGAAACAACCCTGTGAGGTAGGTGTGGATGCAAGAGTTTGACTAATTGGAGGTTAGCCAGCAGATTTCCATGGTGGTGTGGGGATTTTAATTAGCTTATCCCAGATTCTAGTTGAACAGTCTGACAACTACATCGTTCTCTGTCGCCAGGGTTTGCAAACCACCATCTAACCATAGTTAGCTTCAATCCATGGTTTAAAATGGGTTTGCATATCTTGGTTAAAGCTAAGTGTGGATGTGTCTAGTTTCAGGTGGGTAGCCATGTTGATCTGTATTAGAACAGCAAGATTTGGGTCCAGTAGCATCTTAAAGACCTATGAGATTTGTGTATATGCATGTTATGTGCTAGCAAGTCACTTCTGACTTAATGAGGACATTTTGGAGGTCAATAATTCATATCTTAGATCTTGCAGACTGGAGACTGTGGCTTTCTCCGTTGAGTCAAGCCATCTTATTTTGTGTCTTCCTCTTTTCCTACTGCCTTCCATCTTCTCTAACATTATTGGCTTTTCCAGTAAGCAGATAGTGTGATTAATATTAATTTAGGCTTATGCTGACTCTGGGTTAGGGAAAGAGAAGGGAAATGTGTGCCTGGAGGGGAAGGAAGGAGGCATATAACCTAGTGCCACATTTCATTCAACTGTTGTTAGGTTATAGAAATATTGCCTGTACATCTGGCTAAAGTGTGGTTTCAACTGCCCCCCCCCAAGTCAACATTCCAAGAGTTCAGAGGCTTTAAATCTTGTCAAGTTAGACATGACCCTAATGTGAATTATTGATAAGGGGGTCCTTCTGGATGCTGGCTGAGGACAAACCGGTGGATGAGTACATCAAAGTTACCAGTACCTTTGTTTGTGTGTGGGGGAGGGGGGGGTTCATTTTGTGAATTGTAATTTTTTTGGAAAAGTCAACATAAAACATTGCAACTTTTTGTGAGCCTCCCTGTTCCAGGGGAGCCTGCGTGATGTAAGGATCACACTGAAAAACTGGATTAGGATTTCTGTTTCATCACTCGGTGGCATTTTTCTCATCACTAATTCTGTTTTGAGAACTCGTGTGACCTCACAGCTAATTGTGCTAGCTTGTAGCTTTGTCAGCCATTAACTTACTAGATGGGTTTAAGGAACCCATACTCAGCTTCAGCAACTTATCTGCACCATAGGAATAAGAATAATAATGGCTATTGTATATTGAGATTAACAGCTCTTTATTAGGATGAACATCTTTATTGAAAACTGGAAGCAGACAGACTGAAGCCTCAGGTTCAACAGTAACCCAATTTATACTTGTAGAAACCACACCCACTTGTACAACAACCAATACAATGTAAGCAGCTAGAATCCTTCATTTGCATGAACTATATACAAGTATCTATTTTTCAGCACAGCGATTGGCTACAAGGCAACAGTTCTGATTGGCCTTGCCGGCACCCAAACACCAATAGCTTTGTAGGCCTCAGGAGCCTTTGTTCTACTCAAGCAATACATAACAATGGCATACCGTTTTCATTTCTCATAACCATTGAATGTGACTGCTCAAGTACATACTCTTTGTTTGAATCTCTGTAACCTCCACTTCTGTTTGCAAACATTCTTACACTAACTATGGGAGACGAGGAGAAAATGGATGCAGCTGTACTGATCACAAGAATGGAAATGCTGTTTTTTCCAGGGAGAGATCTAGGTGGGCGAGTTATCTTCCTTCCATACCTCCCTAAGGAGAGATATAAGAGATAGGAGCTGAGGCTTACTGGTTAGAGCATCTTGTTTTGTATTCACTCCCTGGCATCTCCTCTTAAGGTTCAAGTATTAGATATGAACGACCACTGGTTCAGGGTAAGCAATACTGACCTTTGCTAGACTAGTGTTCAGTTTAAGGCATCTTCATAGGTTCATAGTTTTCATAATGAAGTTTTTCTCCAAAAAACATTCTAGCTTCATTAGTCTCCATCCATCCAATTGCAATAACCGGTATATATAGTTGTACGACTGGTTTTTTGAAGCCACTTGTAAAGGAGGAATACACACACGCCTTTGTTGTGGGGAAAGACAGGAATACACTGTAGGAGTATTGGGAGTGTTTACCTGGCATCTCACCCATCAAAAAAAAAATGATATGAGAGCGTTATAAAGGTGTTGTTTCAGTGAATTATTTTTCTCTTGAACTAGTGGCAGAGTTCCTTAAACAAGACCATATGTTTTTAGCTTTTTATTCTATCTTCTCTCTGGGTGATAGAGATTTCTAGTTCTACTTTATCTGATTGTGTAACCAAGTAATAAGGTCTTTCTGGGTGATCTAAATGTTTTAACAGTGTCTTGTTTCTTCCTTCCTTCCGAACCTAAAAAATAACAAATATTTCCCCCTCTCTCTCCTCTCCCCTCCCCACTTTCTCCTACAGGCTCCAGACAAAAGGAAAGCATTAGAAGAGACCAAAGCATACACAACTCAGTCTTTAGCCAGTGTTGCTTATCAGATCAATGCACTGGCAAATAATGTGCTCCAACTACTGGACATCCAAGCATCACAGCTCCGGAGAATGGAGTCCTCAATCAACCATATTTCCCAGGTAATCTTTCATCAGAGAAGTTACTGAGTTGCTGTTCTTAAGTAAACCACAAAGATAAGGGAAGTTGATGCTGAAGCCCTTACTTTGAACAACAGTTGTGTGTGTGTGTGTGTGTGTGTATGGTGGGGGGGAGGTTCAAAATGATCTGTCTGAGAATTCCATTACTTTTTGCATACAGTTTCATATTAAGTAGTAAATTAATGCTATTTTTTAAAGGTTAGAAATGAAACCTGCTTTCAAAATTTCCTCTTTTTAGTTAGCTAAGCTTGCATTTTATAAAATGTTGAGGGTATACTGGGATTTGCTAAAGAGCTAAACTGTGTCAACATTCAGAGCAAGATCAACAGAAAACAAGTATGTCCATCTGCATGACTGAAAATATGCTAGTGAATATTGATATATTTATGTTTATATTTATATTGTGTTAATATTAGTATTCTGTAATAATATTTGTACTCCAGTCTTTTTTAAAAATAAGTTTTATTACATTTTCAAAAACATTTACAAACATGTCATTAGAATTGTTACATATTGTTAGAGCTACAATAATACAACTGCATATATACTATGACCCCTATATGTATGCCATTTTAAAAGATGAGAGTTTCAACTAACCTATTACATATTTTAATCAATAATTTTTGTTTATGCATATAACCTTTTAAGACTTTTTGCTTTATGTAAAGTAAGAGATTTGACATCATCTATTAATAGTTTTCCAATTCTGTTCTCTCCTTGGTTTAAGTATCTAGTATTGTCTGATAAAATGTATTTAATGGTTGGATGTCACTTTTGGTGATATACTCAATAAGAGGCATCCATTTCTCATAGAATCCTTGTTGCCTTGGTATTCCCAGTTAATTGTTGGAGTCCGTACTCCAGTCTTTTCTAATGGGACTTCTGCTGCTGCATCATTTTCCTTGTATCTTTGAGGCTTATATAGCACTAGTAAAGTTCACCTTTATGTATACCTTCAGGCTGTCTTCTATCAATCCTGATTGCCTGTTATCTCCTCCTAGGGCAGTGACGAATCGTAATTCCCTTTTCAAGCCTCCCTATCCCTGCCTTATGACTCAGGTCTTCGTCTTACCTTCCTAGCTCATGGGGCTTAAAGATACTTGGACTCATTGGTCCTTTGGGTTGTTCATGGGTGGCTGCCATCTTGTGAGTGGCAAGGCAGGGTGAGGGCTCAGCATGGGGATCTTCCACACCTTCGCTAAATTCTGTAGCTCCCATGACAGCCTGAGCTTGCCCCCTGCTTTGCTACCGTCTGACAGCTGCAGTAGTGAGGGACGAGGTGAACACCTCCATGTGCATACAGAGTTATATTTGGTTCCTGAGCCCTGCTTTAAACCCTTGGTTTTTCCTTGGAAACTTTAGAGGCTATTTTATAGATTGCACTTGGTGGGAATTCAACGCTTGACATGATTTATTATCAAAGGGGAAAGAAAAATCCTTGTGGCTCCTTAAAGACTAACAGATTAATTGTTGCTTATGGTTTTGTGGACTATCATTCATTCTGTTAGATGCATGCTGTGTTACCCTCAGTTGGCATACAGATAAATACATATGTGCATGTGCCCAACCATGTTCTGTCACAAGAATAAAGAACCCTTGGTGAAGCTAAAAGGCCATAATGCAAAAGATACTGTGATGAACACCTGTTTTGCTTCAAGAGCGGCCAGTTTTGTAGAGGATCTTAGCTAAGCAAAGTTCTGTTTTGGGAGCTAGGGCCAATCTCATAAGTGGTCAGGATTTGGACACCTAGGTGACTGTCAAAATAACATTGTTCAGGGGAGGACAATAGAAAGTCATCTCTTGTCTTGACACCTTGGAAGCACCTCTGCACCTTGCTCTTAACTTTGCATACAACCCCAAAAGTTTTAGGTGCAAAAATTCATAGACTCTCTGCAAAAGGGCCCAGATTAATACACTTTAGTAGGAAATGTTTGCATAAGCCCCCCCTCCCAACTGATCAAAGATGTACTCCCTTCTTCCCACGGAACTCCTGAAATAAAGACTAGCAAGAAATGTGGGGGGGGGTCTGCCTTTTCCATCAGCTTTTAGCTGCTGAGTTTTACACCCATCTTACAAAGGAGACACAATGATTAGAAAAGCATTATAAGTTGGGGTATCAAAAAACTGAATTTTCATTTTGTTTCTGTGTTCTGCGTTTCCACTCACTTGCTAGCCACTGTGTGCTTAGACTAAACCCTTTAAAATTAGATCTTTACTTTGATAGACTCTCTGTGTTAATCTTCCCCTGTGAGCTGGCTGTTCAGTTAATGCCGCCAGAATTAGAACGGGAAAGGTGGTTGCCTGGCCTGCTTTTTAGGTCACACCTGTACTCCAGCAGTGGAGGCCTGGGACTGTCCTGGAGCAGTCCACCAGTGTTACTTTCTCCATGCGGTGACAGTCTGTTGAAGATCAGCTGCCTCCAAGAGTTCTATTGGCCATGCATAAAGCCTCCTTTAACTGTACAGGTCCACAGCTGATCCAGTATGCCTTTATTGGTGCCACCTGTGATGATGAGTTATCCATGATGTAGATTTGCAACATTTAATGACATTTCCTCATTGACAGAGGGAGTAGTCTGGAAGGGAAGTTTGTGGGGCACGTTGAAGTGTGTTCTTGGATAGGAGCTGCAGTAGGAGATTGAAGTTACTAACCAGATCTTGCTGCCGTGTCTCATTTACAATTTTGATACTACTACCTTCGCAACTTTGCTAATAGATCAACAAGTCAGGAATTGACCTCTGAACCTCTCAGACATATAAAAGTGGAATGAGAACTGGTCAGTCAAGAGGAGTGATCTCCCCTGTGGTGTCTATGGGTGCAGTGTACCCACCAGAGCCTTTTCTGACTTGCACCTGTGTTTGAGGAAAGTGGGCCTTTTCTTGGCAGATCCTGCCAAGAAAAGATGTTCCCACCTTGGCCTGCTGCCAGTCAGCTGGACAGTTGTCCAGTGTACCACTGCCCAGCTGATGGTGACATGCACCACCCTCTCTCACGATTCTAAAGGTGTCCACAGGCTCAAAAAGATTTGGGACGCCTAGTCAAGAGAGTATCCAGTGGTAGATTTGTTAAACTTAAAAATGAGAGCTTTACTTATAGTCGGCTTTTAAGAGGGCCTTTTAAAAAGTTTGTTTTCTCTGTATGTAATTACCTTTAACCCTAGAAAAATCAGTGATGTCTTATCAGTGACATAAGCAGGGCTTTTTTTCTGGGAAGAGAGGTGGTGGAAATCAGTGGGTTGCCCTCAGTGAAAATGGTCACATGACTGGTGGCCCCGGCCCCTGATCTCCAGACAGAGGGGAGTTTAGATTGGAGCGGCACGGAGGGCAATCTAAACTCCCCTCTGTCTGGAGATCAGGGGGCGGGGCCACCAGTCATGTGACTGTTTTCAAGAGGTTCCGGAACTCCGTTCCACCGCGTTCCTGCTGAAAAAAAGCCCTGGACATAAGCCTCATGGACTCTGAATATGAGTGAAGAACGTGTTCCATCTTGCAGTCTTCAGCTTCCCTTCTTCCAATTTTGTCTAATGCAGTGAAGTGTGCAGTGTGACAATGATAGCCTTGTTAAAACTTTCTTGCTTGATGAAGAGCCAGCACAGTGTAGTAGTTAGAAGACCAGACCAGCATCTCGGGGAGACAAGTTCAGTTCTCTCCTCTACTGTGGAAGCTTGCTGGGTGACCTTGGCCCAGTCACAAAAATTCTTAGCCTAAGCTGCCTCACTGGGTTGTTGTGAGGAAAAAATAGAGGAGAGGAGAATGAGGAAAGCTGTTTCGGGTCCCCATTGGTGAGTAGGGCAGGCTATAAATGAAGTAAAAAATAAAAATAAAAAATGAATGCCCAGATTTCAGAGAAGCTGAGAAATAAATAATAAATCTTTGACTCTGGCCCCCAAGCCTTGCAAGTTGCAGTACTTGTTTTAGTGAGGTTCATTTAGATCTTAACCTACTGAGACTTCTAAGAAATCAGCATGTTTTAGAAAAATGAAGATTAAACCAGTGTTATTTTTTTTAAAAAAATATTAATAATGAAAATGCATTGTAAACACTTTGTTGCAAAATTAGGCATGAGGATATTATGCACATTAAATACCTCTGGCTCAAATGGGTATTCCATTTTCTTT
This sequence comes from Eublepharis macularius, assembly GCF_028583425.1. Taxonomy (NCBI): domain Eukaryota; kingdom Metazoa; phylum Chordata; class Lepidosauria; order Squamata; family Eublepharidae; genus Eublepharis; species Eublepharis macularius. The sequence continues at coordinate 70,814,690 of NC_072800.1, read as the reverse complement.
AGATCATTTCTGTAGGTGCACAAGATGAGCTAGATGATAAAAACATAAACTGTGTTCCATTCTTCCCATTCCTGCCCCATCAAGGGACACAGGTTTTGGTTTTGGAATATGGTTGGGTTTTGACACAAGTGCCACAAGGGCATTCTTAAAACTGGTTGGATGTTGACACGTTATGGATATATGCTGCCAATTTATGTTTAAGCCTATTGTTTAATATTTTACTGGTCTATTATTAATATTAATTGTGTCATAATCTGGAGTTGCTGCTGTGGCAAGAGGCGCAACTCGTTGTTCCATTTAGCTCTTGGCTTGAACTGTGAAGGCGGGCGATTGAGTCAGCTGGTACAAACTGCTAAAAGATTGTGAACAATTAGTGCTTTCTAAACCTTTTCAAGAGGCTTTAGCAAGGTCACTTATTTATTTACATTATTTATAGTCTGCCTTTCTCACGGAGACTCAAGACAGATTACAAAGTGTAATTCAATACAATCAACAGCTGAAGTATTTAATAGACAATACAATAGGATATCGATTGCTGAAATCTCATACAGAGCCGAAACAATGTTGAACAAAACGTAAGCAGTTTGACAGGACAGAATTAACAACAGTAACGGACAGTGTAGTGTGTGTACCTCTTTTGGGATGTTGGTGGTTGTGGAAATTAATCCTAATTCAAAGCTTTTTAAATGAAATTAACTTTTAAAAAAAGAGCTAAAACAAGATACAAATTATAGTTAATCAGACATAGTTCTTCATTACATCTGAGGGTTTTTTTAAACCATGTGTTCTGGATGACTCTGGTCAGGCCTGATTCAGATATAGGCATGCATTTATGAAGTCCTATGCATCTAGTTAGCTTTCCTGTATCAAATTGTTTAACTCTTTGCAGTAATGTTTTAAGTTCTTTATCAGGTATAGTACACAAGTAATACTATTATAGCATCTCTGGTTCTATTCTAAGCCTTTATTAAACCATGATTATTCAGCTTTCTCAGTTTTAGCTCAATCAACAGAAAATCATACTATCCATTGTAACTACATAGATCATTAAAGGAGAGCAATTACACGAGTCCAAGAAAGTATCTTACCCAAAGGTACGCATGTCACAAGCAAGGAGCCCTTCTGAGAAGAAGCTCCCGATCAGTTCAGCTACTGATATTGATAGGGTTTCAAAATCATCTTCTGACAATAACTGTCCCACTTGATAAGGGCTCACATTCTTGGCTAACTTTCTTATGCCTTCAAACACCAAACGCTATTATCTATATTTGAAATATCTTCAAATGTATAAAAATTTGTTACTTCATTCTGGTTACATTTTAGCTTAACCAAGGCTGTTTTCACATGTCCTTAAAGGGACGGCCCACTCACCAAACGCTGCCAGGTTTTCCTCTTCACTCCACTTGTCTCCAGTTTCAAAATGGTAGCAGGCTGTTTGGCTTTCATTTTTTTGGCGCCTTTTCTGAGAATGCACTTTCCTGCAGTCCGCAAAAAGGGGACTGGGCCATCCGTTTAAGGATGTGTAGAAACATCCGAAGTCTATGTAAAATTAGTGATTACAAGTTTCTCATACATATGGATATCTTTTGGCCCTTAACCAGTTCATCTATTGTTGAATCATATTTTCACTTCCGTGAAGATATGACCTCTCTTCCATGAGGTCAGACATTGATGCAGTTCTCAGACGCCTGTATCTACTGATACGGTTAAATTGCTCTTCAAATTTATACTCTTTTGTTTCATTCCCCTCTCCAAGATTGTTCTATTCTTAGGCCTCCAGACTCCTTTTGTGGCATGTGTAGTTGTGGGCCAGGCTAGTCCTATTTATGTGTATAAGGATATCATCTTGGTCAAATCCAGCAACAGTTTCCCTGTTAAGCTACCCTGATCTTATATTGAATCAGACAATTGGTCCGTCAACATCAGTATTGTCTACTCAGACTGGCAGCAGCTCTCCAGGGTCTCTCCAGAGGCCTTTCACCTACTGCCCCATCCTTTTTTAACTGTAGATGCCAGGAACTGAACCAGGAGTTTCTGCATGCAAAGCAAGAGGGCTTATCCACTGAGCCACAGCCCCTTCCCTACCGTTTGTATGAGTAGGAAACATAATATCAATTGTACAAATGCACGTTTGGTCACCTCTGAACTCTTGGTGTAGGGTTGTGGCTCAGTGGGTAGAGCATATGGAGCACCCCTGCTAGCTCCAACAATCAGGCAGTAGGTGATGGGAAAGACCTTGAGTGGAGACCCAGGAGGGCTGATACCTGTCAGAATGAATTATACCAACATTGATAGACTAGTGGCCTGACTCAGTAAAAGGCAGCTTCATGTATTCGTATCTCAGTGTTGCAATATTTCTGCAACATGCTAGACTGTGTAGTTATTTGGAGTATTTTAAAAAGATGTTGGGGGAAGGGGAGGAAGTCCTGTGACATAGGGCTTAGCAAAAACTTCTGTGTTTCTTTTCTGGGCTGACCTCTCCTACTAATCTGTGGCTTCTGAGGGTTCATTATGGCTTATTTAGTGTCTAATATTATTGGCAGCTATCCTGTAAGCATGTCTTTCTGTCCAGTCTGCATTAATTTCCCTGAGGCTAATGCAGGGCCTCCTATGCAGAGGAATTTCATCTGCATAAATATTTGTTGAATGGTTTGAATAAGTATCAAATTCACTTAAACAATGGCAGAGTTTATTTAAACATATTTATTAGGTGGCACTGCACTTACAGTTTTAAGGCACATTTTTCCAAGAGCTATATGCACTCAGACTTATCCATCACATAATTTAATACATAGATTATTCCCTTGTGTCAAACTGATTACAGTTGTTGCTATTTAAGATTCACTTCATAAAAGCTATAGTTGTAAAGATCAAAGTGTGCAATCTTTTTATTCATATAGGACTGCAGTTATCTCTGTATGTCACTGCCGTAGAACTATTAGCATGTAAAGACTGTGCAGTGCAGATTAATCTTTTCCCGTAATTAATTCCTCCTCCTTCCATTCTCCATATTCCATTCCATATATTGCTTAAATGGCTCTTGCAAATAGTTTAGTAAATGTTGCATTTTCAATATAACCATGTCCTTAGGCTGTTTTTCCTACAAGACCCCAAAACTGCCTGTTAAGTTTTCTTGAGGTTAAAAACACTTTAGGGGTTTTCCATTAGAGATGCTGAAGAGGAAATTCACAGAAGCGGGGGCGGGGGGAAGCAAACTTGACCATTGCCTGTTCCTCAAGGGCTTCTAAAAGGGAAGTTGACAAAATCATGGTAATGTATCTGGCCAACTCACTACTGTAGTCTTCTAGGGCATCTTGAAAAATGAGGATTCAGTTAAACTATCTGCATGTTCATGTGCATGAATGGCTTTCCACCACTGAAAAAAGGATGCAGGAACTGCATCAACTGCTATAACTATACTAATATTTCACATTTTGTTCTGCACTTAATTATATCTTCGATCAGTGGTTTCAAGGTATGATGGGGGATTCCATGGAACATTTTGAGAAAATCAGGATGGAGAACAAGCTGGTCTGGAAGATAGCTTGCTGCCCACCTCTCTTGATTTCCTTATCTGTGGCTGCCAAACGGTAGAGTGTTGGGTGTTCTATTGTGCTTTTTCTTTATGGTGTTCTATGGTGGGGCTTTATAGAGTGAAATAACATTAAAGGTGCTGTGATAATTAATACAGGGTTTAGAGAACGGTATAATATTAAGTGTGCGCTGGTACCAATGGGCTGATTTAAACAACAGCAGCAACTACCAGAACATTGTTCCTGTGTTCCATGTCATTTTGTGAGGGATGTGCATAATCCCTCACCAAATCAAATGCTGGTTTTGATCAATGCATTTTTTTTATGCAAAACACAATATCAGTACCCACCAAATGTTCAGAAATCCTGTCATGGCTAGTTGACAGTTAATGATACTTCCTTTCTGGCATGTTCTGGAGTGGCCATTTTTAGACAGTTATTTTAAACGGAGTACTTTTAATGTATTTTTATGTCTGTTGTAAGCTCCCGTAAGTGCCGTAAGAGAGAATAGTGGCCAAAAATGTTTTAAATAAATAAATTAAAAGTAACAGTCAGTCATCTTGTTCATAAGTACCACAGGGATCATAGTTGAAATAGCACATTTTATTTGGCCATGCCACACTGAATTTACAGTATTCATTTTAAAATTAGACTTACCTGGGCAGGACTATAAGGTCTCTTTGAGCAGCATGCTACTTAGGAAGATTACAAAGCAAATGATAGACAGAGTGTTGATACTGAAAGGTAAGCAATTCTCACCCAGCTAGAAAATGGAGGCTCTTCTAATTAGAGCAGTCTAACAGAGGTAGGCTAAGAAACTTATGGTATAATTATGCCTTCTCTGACCTCTGTGATTTAGAATTCTTGTGTTTATTTCTCCATCTTCAGTTATCTGTAATGAGCACAGATGGGAAAGTTACCAAATTAGTTTTTTCTTCTGCACAAATAAGCAAGATGTTAATGGCAAAAATATTGCATGCTTGTGGTTCTTTTCTAAATGCAGTCCTTCAAAGATAAGAACACTTACCTCATTTCTGTCTCCCCTTTGCCATAGTTTAAAAAAATGCCATAAAGCTGCAGAAGCAATTCTGAGAATAGATCCATTTTGCTTCATTGGTGAGCTTCATATCATCTCTAACTTCAAGTACAAAAAGAGACAGCCTCTTTATAAAGGGTATTGGCACTCTTAAGCCCTGTTCGGAAAGACAGATTTTTAGCAGTGGGACCCCATGTCTGAGCCTGCTGGTTATATGTATTTGGAAAAGTTAAACTGAACCTAATGACCTATAAAGCTGTTTTATATTAAGTCAGATGATTGGTCCATTTAGCTCAGTATAGTCTGCTTTAACTGGCAGATGCTGTCCATGGTCTCGGGCAAAGAAACATCTTTCTCACCATTTGCTGTCTCAGATCATTTAGCTGGAGATGCCAATGATGGTCTTTAGGCAGAGATGGTAGCATGCAGTCTGCCACTGAGCTTTGGCCTCCCAAAGTGAAACAGCATTTGCTGTTGCAGCGTATTTCTGAAGCAACAAGGTTCATTTTATGTTGGCATATTACCATTTATTGAAGCTGCTTCTACTGGTTATACTCCTTTCATTCTTATACTTGTGCTTGCCCTGCCGTAATTTGTCATTCAAATTTCTTCTAGTAAATCTAGCTCTAGTTTACTAGGATTCTGAAGTGGAGACAAGTCTGGAGAAGAATGTGACTCCTTCTGTCCTCCTGGGCAAGAATAATTGGAAATAGTGTCCATTTTAAAGGCAGTGTTCTTCTTTACTCAATGCTGGCCAATGTGGGGAAGCCACAACATCAGCATGGAAGACAGTAGCGCTGATGGAATCCCACCAGTGTTGCAATTCATGTCCATACATATGTATTCAGAGTTGGGTATCATTGTGGATGCAGTCCCATATCCGACTCTTCATAAGAGTAACTATCTAGACTGTTCTCCCTCTGAGGCAGGAGGACATCTTGGGTGTTTCCTTTTGCCCAATCAGGGAGGCAGGAAGTTGAATTTTCTTTTTTCTTCCTCTTCCTGTTGGTGCCTGGAACACCCTGCTTTCCAGTTCTTTCCTGCCTCCAGGGAGAGCAGTCGCTTAGACAGATCCTCTGTCTATCTTCTCTTATCTGATCTATATTCCTTCTCTGACTCTATTCCTCTCCTCCCTTATATCTCTCAGTCTCTCTCCTTATTATCTTATCTTCTGTCTATCAAGTCCTTTACTCCCTCTGATCTTCACTTGAAGTCATCCACAATGGACCCTGGAGACTCAGAGGAGAGCTTTATGGATGCCGAAGGCGAAGCTTCAGCAGCAGCGATCCCGGCCGACGAGACAACTGGTCTACCCGGTACCGTCCTGCCCCTCGGGCTGGAACGGTTTCCCGGCACCTTTCCGGCCGGCGAGCCGTGTAAATCGTCCAAGAAGCATCGGAGACCAGCGCTGGAGCCGGGAACCGCTTCGCGCCATTCTGCAGAGTCCGAAAATGGCGCCAAAAGAGATGCCGCGGAAAGAGCGGGAAAAGCCGGCGAAGCTCGCGTCTTTTCCCGCGCGGCTCCTAAAGACGTGCTTGCCAACCTCCCGCCGGGAGAAATGGCTAAAAAATTTTCCGGACAGAATTCCACTGCTCCAGAGGCCGAGGTTACCGAAGAAGAACAAGGTATTGTGCCCAGCGAGGTGGAGCAGTTCCTGCAAGGAAGCATTCGCTCCTTCTTAAGGCAGGCTGTTAGGGAGGAGGTTGGGAAGATCTGTCACCCTCCCCCCAGGGCCCTTAGTGATCATTCCTCTTCCCCCCCCCCACCCCCCAGCAAGCAGCGTCGGACTGCATCCGCCTGGCCCACCAAGGCGGCTCAGAAATCGACCCGAGTTCACCCTGGGGAGTCTGATCTCTGTTGGGGGGGGGAGTCATCCTCAGACAGCGAGGACGGGGCTGAAGGGGAATTCCTCTCTGAGGAAGAGGATGAGGAAACCCTCATTCCAGAACAGTCCAACAGACTCTTTAAATTAGAGGATTATCAATATCTGCTTTCCAAGACCTTGGCAGCATTAGATCTACAAGAATCCTCAAAGGGAGGGGAGGAAGATCCCAACTCTGACAAGGGATCATCCAGGCCAAAGGGAAACAGGGAGTTCTTCCCTAGAGATAGCACCCCCGAAAGGGTCTTTCCCTTCCCTGAATATTTTGAAAGGCAGCTAAGGGCAGAATGGAGGACCCCAGCAGCCTCTAAACAATACCATAGCTCTGTCAAAAAACTCTACGCTTTACCTTCTTTTACCAATGAGTTTTTGCAGATCCCCAAGGTCGACGCACCCGTGGTTGCTCTTCAGTCCTCTGGCCTACTAACAGAAGACGGGCAAGGAGCCGTCAGAGACAACCTGGATAAGAAAGCAGAGACTGCCCTTAGGAGGGCACATGAAGCCTCGGCAATGGCAATTAGGGCTGCCTCATCTGCATCCATCGTTTCCCGGGCAGCAGTGGTATGGATCAGGAAGCTCACACAACTGCTTCCGGGCAATCGCAAACGCTTAATGGAGGGTGCCAACAGAATTATGAAAGCTAGCGCCTTCACAGCGGATGCCACGTTGGATGCCCTGTCCTTTTCTTCCAGAGCCATAGCCTCCATGACAGCGGCCAGGAGACTTCTGTGGTTGAGGGCTTGGCCAGCGGACCTGCACTCAAAGTTTATACTCATGGCTTACCCATTCCAGGGGGACAAGCTCTTTGGCGAGCCCCTAGACAAGGTATTGGTGGAGACGCGCGACAAGAAGAAGGCCCTCCCTAAGACGATCAAGAGGTCGGATCAGCGCGTTTACAGCTCCCAGTCCTTTCGTTCTCACCAAGTGCTTCCCAGATTTCGACGGGACAATAAGAGATCCTCCTGGAACTCACCTAAGCCAAACCACAGAAAGACCTCCTTTGGAACCAGATCCTACAAGACGTCTCAACAAAGGGGGGACCGACAGGTTTTCGATTCCAAGGCCCCTAAATCCTGACTCGCAACGTCTTCCGGTGGGAGGGAGACTACATCATTTCCTAAGGACTTGGGAGGAGAACCTCGCGGACGCGTGGGCCATCAAAGTTGTTTCTCAAGGTTACGTAATAGAATTCAAGTCCATCCCACCAGATCGTTTCCTCAGATCTCCACTCCGAAAAGACCCAAAGAAAAAGCAGATCACATTCAAGGCCATTCAGCATCTCTTAGAAATCCAAGCGATAGAGCCAGTCAGTCATCTCGAGTCAGGATCTGGAGTCTACTCCATCTTCTTTACAGTCCCCAAAAAGAACGGAGACTGGAGGGCAATCCTGGACCTAAAATTCGTCAACCAGTTCATTCATCTGAAGCACTTCCGGATGGAGACACTGCGGTCCATATCGGAGGCTCTTCGCGAAGGGGAATTCATGACATCTATAGATCTCACCGAGGCGTATCTACACATTCCTATTCACCCCTCACACAGGCGTTTCTTGAGATTCTGCGTCGCCGGTCGCCACTTCCAATTCAGAGCCCTACCCTTCGGCCTCGCCACAGCTCCCAGGGTATTTTCCAAGATTTTGATCAATCCCATCGGGCGTCTTCGAGAGGCCGGCATCCACGTCCATCCGTATCTGGACGATATTCTATTGAGAGCAACCTCCAGGAGCCAAGCAACTCAGGACACCTGGACAACAATTCAGTGCCTACAATCATACGGTTTTCTGGTCAACCTGGACAAATGTTCCTTGAGCCCGTCTCAGTCGATACATCACCTGGGCATGATCCTAGACACCAGGAGGGGACTTATCCGGTTACCTCAAGAAAAAATACTAAAGACCAAGGACCTGGTCAAGTCCGTGATCCAGGAGCAGTCGACGTCCTTGTTGAGACTTGCGAAATTGATGGGCACGTTGGTGGCAGCATGCGAAGCAATCTATTGGGGTCGTTTCCACTCCCGGGCTCTGCTCAATTTTCTGCGCCCGCATCAACGTCATATTATGGCCAGGACAGACTGTTTGGTCAAGGTTCCATGGACGGTGAAGGAGGCCCTCAGATGGTGGACTGTAATGGCCAATCTCCGTCAAGGCAAGTCGTTCCTCAACCCTCAGAGAATTCAGCTGTTCACGGACGCCAGCCTGTCCGGCTGGGGAGCGACCCTGGACGACCGCCCAGCTCAGGGGACTTGGTGTGTGGAGGAGTCTCGGCTTCCTATCAATCTGCTGGAGGTCAGGGCGATCCGCCTGGCCTTACTCCACTTCTCCGAATTGATCCACGGCAAGCATGTCCTGATCAGGACAGACAACGTGTCCGCCAAGACATACCTGAACAAGCAGGGCGGCTCCAAGTCTTCCAGGCTGCACAAGGAGACGATGAGGATCATCTCGTGGGCAGAGACGCACTTAGCATCTATTCAGGCGGAACACATAAAGGGGACGGACAATTTGCAAGCAGACTGGCTAAGCCGTCAGACCATTCAACCAGGGGAGTGGTCACTCAATCAGGAAACGTTTCTCCTGATCACAGACAGATTCGGCCTTCCGGTAATGGACTTATTCGCGACCCACCTGAACCGGCAGACCCCTCGATTTTTGTCTCGGTTCTTTCACCCTCTAGCAGAAGGGATAGATGCCTTAACCTCACCGTGGCCAGAGGGTCTGCTGTACGCATTTCCTCCCCTCCCAGTTCTTCCAAAGTTACTGAGGAGAATTGCGGACTCGACAGCGGAAGTAATAGTGATCGCCCCATGGTGGCCCAGGAGACCTTGGTTTTCCTCCCTACAATCGCTAGCTGTTCTTCCTCACTTCCATCTCCCCATCACCCCGGGCATGCTACATCAGGGTCCGATCCTGCACCCAGACCCGGACTGGATGTGTCTGACCGCCTGGAAATTGAGAGGCACTACCTTTCCAGACTAGGATATTCGACACAAGTAGTCAAGACAATGCTTTCTTCCAGAAAGAAATCAACGGCAAGAATATACAATACCTCCTGGAAAGCCTTTGTTCGCTGGGCCAGAAGGAAAAAGATTGACCATCTCCGACCACACCTGAATGTGATCCTAGCCTTTCTCCAAGACGGATTGGATGCAGGTTTGAAACCAGCCACGTTACGCAAGCAAGTCGCAGCCTTGTCCTCGATACTGTTCCTCCCTGACGGGCTTGGACTGGCCAAACATCCACATATTCGACGTTTCCTGCGAGGAGCCACCCTTCTGAGCCCTCCAACGGTGCACCGGTTCCCTACGTGGAGGCTCCACGTAGTTCTGTCAGCGTTGACCAAATCTCCCTTTGAGCCTTTGAGAGAGGTACCCTTGAAGTGGCTGAAATTAAAGACTCTTTTCCTAGTAGCCATTACGTCAGCGAGACGAATTTCGGAACTTGGGGCCCTCTCCATCAAGCCGGGGCTGTGCGAGTTCCATATGGACAAGGTAGTCCTACGCACGGATCCCACTTTCTTACCGAAGGCTGTCTCTTCGTTTCATAGGTCGCAGGAGCTTAACTTACCATCCTTCTGTCCCAAACCGACACATCCAAAGGAGAAGGAGTGGCACACCTTGGATGTCCGCAGGGCTCTCAAGGTCTACCTGGTCAGAACCGAACCCCTTAGGAGGTCGGACTTCTTATTTGTCAACACATGCCCGCCAAATGTAGGAAAGAAGATGTCAAACGCTACGATCAGCAGGAACATCCGCTCATGTATCGCAGAGGCTTACAAAGCTTGCAACAGAGACTTGCCTCAGGGCATCACGGCTCATTCCATTAGGAGCGCGGCAACAAATGCGGCCTTACACAACAATGCTTCAGTGGAAGAAATTTGCAGGGCTGCAACGTGGTCGAACATATCTACATTCGTTAGACATTACAAGTTAAACCTCTACTCTTCCGCCGACGCTGCCTTTGGAAGAAGAGTCTTACAACATGTGATGCAAGACGAGAACCTTGACCCACCCTCTCGAGAGTAACTGCTTTGGGAGCACCCAAGATGTCCTCCTGCCTCAGAGGGAGAACGGACCTTTGGACACTTACCGTGAAGGGTCCTTCTCCTCTGAGGACAGGAGGACATCTTGCCCTCCCTAGGTTTCTCGCTCTTGCTAACCTGTTCACCTTTTTCCTCACTGGTGTTACACAGTTCTCACTTTTTCAATGTTCTGTGTTATATTGTCCGTTTACTAAGTTCTCAGTTTTTTCTATTCCCTCTTAGTAGGGTCTTCCAGTATTTAGTGTGTTGAGGCTGTTATCTTTCTTTTACTGCTGTTTGGAGTCACCCGAACTGGAAAGCAGGGTGTTCCAGGCACCAACAGGAAGAGGAAGAAAAAAGAAAATTCAACTTCCTGCCTCCCTGATTGGGCAAAAGGAAACACCCAAGATGTCCTCCTGTCCTCAGAGGAGAAGGACCCTTCACGGTAAGTGTCCAAAGGTCCGTTCCTTAGTAAGCAGATTCTACCCAATCTGTACAACAGCAATATGGTGTAAGAGTGTGTAGAAGAATGGTTATTTTGATTGTAGAACACTTTTTAATACTCTTACTGATAAAAACCATGCAAAAACTTTTATATGTTAATGTATACCCCCAGCTTCACATACAACCTAGCTTATTCAAAAGGAGATTTAATATAGGGAGATCCAATGGAAATGGAAGCAATTGATGTTGTTTCAAGTATTGAATACAGAATGCCTTGGCTTGTACCGAGAGTCCTGCTGCGTGAATGGATAACATTATTGTTTATAGGAGAAGAGGCAGAGATGGTTTTTTCTTGTATGTGCAGGTCTCTGTGTGACTGAGGTGACACCTAGCCTGGTTGAGCCACTTTTTGTAGGTGTGGAAGGGCTACCTCTGTGTGGGGAATCACTGCACCCCTGAAGAGTGGAGGTAATCTCTGTTTGGACAAGAACTTTTTGGATCCAGGCCACTGAAAGGATTATTGTAGTTATTACAAGATACTATGTCAAGTATGAATATGTTCTGCCAGTATATTGAACTCAGGGAGTACATTCTATGAATTCACTGCGGTTATAGTAATAGAAAGTTGGGAGTAATGAGGCAGAGCTATGCATCGGATTGTTGTTCTTGCCTCCTTTTTGTTTCTTATTGGGAGCTAACAATCTGGATAGTAGTGGAGAACTCCTTGATAGTTATGGCTAAAGCTGAAGCCAGGAGCCTCATGGAGAAGCCATAGTTCCACATATACCCTTCTCATTTGTTGCCTTTAAGACGATGTTGGTAAAACTCCCTTCCCCGTATTTTTGTTTTTATTTATTTACTTAATTTATAGCCCAACTTTCTCACTGAGGCTCAGGGTGGATTACACATTTTTAAAAGCAATTCAATCAGACTGCAAGTCTTAGGAGGGTAGCCATGTTGGTCTGCAGTAGAACAGCAGGATTTGAGTCCAGTGGCCCTTTAGAGATTTCAGACTGAAGAACAGAACTCTGACTCTCAAAAGCTTATACCCTGAAAATCTTGGTAGTCTATAAAATGCCACTGGACTCAAATCCTGCCAATCAGACTGCAAGGGTCCAGTAAACATTGTGATAGGTCTCGGATTGCAGAACTGGAAAACAGTGCAAACAACAGCAGTAAAAAGACAGGGGAAAACCTGTCTAGGCATGATATGCCATAATGCAGAATGGTTACAATGGTAGAAAACAGTGCAGTAAAAGGAAGGCGATACACACAGTGAGCATTGCAATGGAACCTATAAAGCAACCTCCACAGCTGTTCTACTGTTCTAATGCCTTTTTAAAAGTGCCATCCTAAACATTTCTGTTTTTCCCATTTTGGGAAATGAAGCAGGAGATCTGGCCTTCTCAGGCAGGGCATTTCATGAGGTGGGGGTTGCCACAGAGAATGTGCATTGGCACTTGCAAATCTCACCCATTTGTAGTGTGTTACCGTCAAAGATTTAGCTCAGATGAGTGAAGCTGTCCTGGTGAGACACAGCAGGAGAGGTGATCCAAAGGTATGTGGATCCAAGTGCATTTGTAGGTGGTAACTGGAACCTGAACCTGGTGACAGATTGGTAACCAGTGGAGTGCCTGTAAAATGGATGTGATGTGCGTGTTCCGCATAGTGCCTGATAGCAACGGGGTGCATGTTTTATACCCAACAGGAGCTTCCTCACTATGCTATTGGGGCATACTAAGAAATTTGCAAATAAATAAATACTGTTAGAGCCAGTTTGGTTAAGAGCGACGGGATTCTAATCTTGAGAACCGGGTTTGATTCCCCACTCCTTCACTTGAAGCCAACTGGGTGACATTGGGGCAGTCACAGCTTCTAGGAGCTCTCTCAGACCCACCTCACAGGGTGATTGTTGTGGGGATAATAATAACATATTTTGTAAACTGCTTTGAGTGGCTGTTGTCCTGAAGGGCTGTATAATTTGAATGTTGTTGTTGTTGTTAGAGTATGTGGCCTCCCACCTTGAATGTTTCCCCCAGAAACTTCCAATGTTAAATACAACTTAGGTTCACTTACTACTTCTTCTAACATCTGCCAAACTCAAATTGAAGAAATCTGCCAGAGCTACAACAGAATTTTCTGAGGATGAGTGTTTAAAGAGAGGTACTCTGTGAATGCTCGTATGTATTTTTTTCTTCCTGGACTCTGTCTTAGTAGTGCTAACCTTGGAAAGGTCTTGGTACAAATGAAGTAATTTAATTCAAGAGGGGGAGCCTGCATAGTGTTGTGGTTAGAGTATTGGACTAGGATTTGGGAGCTGGAAATTTGTATACCACTCTGCCATGGAGGCTCCCTTAGGGTCAGACTTGATGTTATGACGGCCGCAGATCCTACCTGTAGCTACAGACATCATTTTAGAGACAAATTCAGCCATAATAAAAATGGCACAAGGCCTGATAGGGTACTTGGTGCAGCAGTAACAGGAGATCTTGTTTCCCTCCAATACCTTTGAAAAGGTGGGGACGACGACGACAAGATTCCCTGTTCCAATTGCCCCATGGGCCCAATCAGGATCAGTCCCTTTCAGCAGTTTCAAATGGCTGAATTTATCTCTAAAATGCTGTCACCAGCCACGGGTAGGATCTGTGGTCTTAGTAATTTCTAGTTTGGCCCCAAATGTCTGCGGCCATTCACACACTGTGTCTAATCTACCTCAAAGGGTGGTTGTGATGATAAAAGGAGGAGGGGGAATGGTGTAAGCTGTTTGGGTGCCCATTGGGAGAAAAGTGGGCTATAAACAGATAAATGACCAAGTAGTTCTTTGCAGCAGAACCAAAAAAGAATATTATGCCTACAATATGTCTATTAACCCTGAAAGGCTAATAAACTTATTGTAGCATAAACTTTCATGGCTAGAATAATTAGATGGAGGCAGTGAATCCTCAGTCAGCGGATATAATTGCACAAATGATTGCAGAGGGGCAAAATTTCAGCAGCGGGCTTAAAAGGCTGTGAAAATTAAGTTTTCATAGAACTGTCACAGCAAAACTTAAAAGCAAGTGTGCCAGTTTAAGCTATGGCTACTATATAACGTATCTGCTCTAACATTCAGCAATTGTTTATACTATAATAAATCTGCTAGACTTTGAGTCGCCACATAACTCCTTGGCCTATAAAGATGGAGTGCAATTGTAACACTACTTGAAACATAATGGAATTAAGATCCTTTGTGATGAAAACATTGGTATTATATATTTAATGCAAAAGAATTCAACCTCATTTCTTAGCTGTTCTCTTTGAATTCAGATCATGCTGTTCAAGAAGTCACTGAAGAGGTTGCCTGTGTTGTGAAATTGTACCCTTCTTGCATTGACAGAATACCTAGAGCTGGCCCAGGCTCTAGGTATTCTGCACTATATTGTCATTTTGGCAGGAGGGGCTGTGGATCAGTGGTAGAGCATCTCCTCGGCCTATAGAAGGTCCCATCTTCATCCCCTGGCATTTTCAGCGAAATGGATCTGATAATAGGTGATGATCTGAGACCCTGGAGAGCCACTGTCGGAATAAACTATCCTGACCAAGATGCACTGATGGTTTGGGTCAGTGAAAGGCAGCTCCCATTTAGTTTAAATTAACCGTGCACATTTTATACACGTGTTCCCTGCCTCTGCAGGACTTTGGTCTTTAAAGGGGCTTCTGCTGAGTGCATGCGTGCATCTATGGAATGGGTGAGTCGTACATGCTGTGCATAATAACCCCATCTTAGGAGGGCCATCTTTACTTCTACAAGTGCATGTGCCTATTTCTGGAGCTGGTGACTTTTCTTGCTGTGAAAAGTGTACATTATTCTCTTACTGGAGGCATGCTACAGACAGGAAAAAAAATTATTTCCGCTACAGGAAAGTTTATTGATTTATTTTTGCTAAATAAGCCATGATGACATTATAGGAAGAGCTGCTCTCAAAGGAGGCAAACAAATCTTGGGAGTCTCCCCATCGTCTAAAGATGAGGGCCATTATTTATGTCTTATAAATATTATATGATGTGCCTTTGGCAAAACATCTTAATCTGAAAACCTCCCCACAGCATTAGAGGCCAATTTAAGTAATCACTCATTTGAGTACTGAGAGTGGTATCAGTGGAAGACCGTCCTTGATCAAGGGTTGCATTCTGCCTGCCTTCTGCAAGCCTGGAGAGATGCTCTGTTGTAACACTGAAAGATAATGAGGATATAGATGGATTGCTTGTGGATCTTATAATCCTTAATAGGCTTTATTACCTATCCGCTTGCTTTTAGCATTCATAACTTCTGAAAATTGTGATACAGGATATAAATCTCTCTAACAAAAATACATTTTTCTTCTTGTTAAACAGTATTTCTGAGTAATGCTGAGTGTGGAAGGAAATTGCTCTTTGCTATGGCTTTCTCGGCATGAGAGACAATGGGTCAGAGCCAGAGGTTCGGGTCTGGTAATGGTGGCATCTTTCACCAGTGCAGGGAGGCTTCCTTTGGCTAATGGAGCATTGGGAAGACTCCTTGCCCCAGAGGGGCAGAAGGCAGCTGATTGCGCTACAGAAATTCTCCACCACCAGTCAAAATGAACGTATTTTTTAAAAAATTTCAGCTATCCTGAAGAGGCATATTGATCTCCTTTTGAAAAGTGTTTCATTACACACATTGACACCCAGTGTAGTGTAGTGTAGTGGTTAGAGTGCTGCACCCACATTCTAATCTATACTTTATCATGGAAACTTGCTAGGTGACCTTGGGCCAGTCATATTTTTCCAGACTGTGTGGTGTGGCGATAAAAAGGAGGTGAAGAGAATGATGCAAGCCGCTTGGCGTCCCCATTGGAGAAAAAGGCAGGGTATAAATGAAATAAATAAAACTTCAGAAAATGAATAAAATAGTTGTAATCCACTAAAGACTATCTTGAAGTTCTTATTTTATTAGTAAGCATAGCCCATGTTTGAATATTGTTCTTGTAAAATGAGTAGATATCTCCACTGTAGAAGTAGTCATCCCTTTAAGGGGACTATCGAAGGCGTCTTCAGACATTGAGTGCTCTGTGTCAGTGGTTCCCAGCCTTTGGGGTATGGTGACCCACAAGTCCAAATTTACTTTGTATGCTTGCCCATCCAGGACTAGCTCAAGAGACTGAGAAGGCACGGAGTGGAGGGGGGCGAGGATGAACTGGATTGCAGAGGTGCAGGAAGATGGCAGATGTCAGCAAAAATGTGGGTGGCAAGTACATCTCCCACAGCAAGTAGAGGCCAGTGAGGCACTGCATGGGGCTGGGCAAGAGGTTGGGCTGCTGGAGGAGCAGGCCCAAGACACCCTACACTCGCATATGTCACTTTGTCTCCTCCTCTTATCTTTCTCTGTACTGAACAGCTCCCACCCACTCTCCAGCCTTTCCTCCTCTTCTTCCAGTTACGATCATAAAGTTACTAGTTGCCAGACAGCTTTTTCTCCTCATTATTGTCAGAAAGAGCAAGGTGAAATGTGAGAAGCTGGCAAGGAAGAAGAAGAGAGAAAGAGAAGGATGCAAAGGGCAGGGGGGCATTTGTGGTGGCTGGGCCATGACCCGCTTTCAGGGGCTTCGTGGACCCACTTTTGGGTCCCACCCACAGGCTGGGAAACAGTGTTCTATGCATATCTGTAAGATAGTCACACCTAGCACACAAATATTAATTAACCCTTCTGATCATATTTTACTTTGATGGAAATACCCAGGGGAAAGAAGCAAATACTGGTGCAACATCCTCATAAAATGGAGAGAGCATGTTTTCCCTCTGCAGAAGAAGGAAAACAGTAAGCTTTGAAGCTCATAATTTCAGATTCTGTTCCTGTCAACTTTCAAGGATTCAGGCTGTCAGGTAGGAGGCCTGAATCCATGAAAAATTCTGCTATTCAGTGTAGACAATACTAAGATACTTGGGTAGGTTAGCCATGTTGGCATTTGTTCATCCTCACCTCCCGAATTTGTCAATTGACCGATCAGTGTCAAAGAGTTGCTTTTTAAAGACATTAATTAAAACAGCAAGGAAGAACAGACCATTGTGCTCATTAAACTACTTAAATGTTGGCATCTTCTAGATATATAGCACAAGTCTGCATCCTTCTGGGCATTTGCCCCTTGCAAATGGCACGTTGGATATTTCCTTGATGACAGTGCATGTCAAAATATTAATACTTCCTAACTTGAAAGAAATCATGCTCTCCCTTTTGTTTCTGTAAACGGCAGGAAATTTGACCTACCATTAGATGTAACTTGACATTTGGGCGCAGTAATAAGTTGGCTTTCAGACTGTTAGTGTCAAAATGTTCTTGATGCTGATTCTTTTTATAGGGTTCAGTATCCTCTGTGCTGCAGCAGAAGTCCCAAACATGTTTTGTTCAAAGGACTTTGCGTTCTATGAAAATCGAGCAGCATATGGTCTGCCTTGCTGTGTGATAAAACAGGCAGGAGGATAAATATTGAATATTGTGATTTTAACGATGCGATTTTACAAGTCATCCTAGGGGTTCACAAAAACCTCTTCTTGCTCTGCTGCTGCAGACGCTCGGATCAGGAGGTGGTAGGGATCAGCACTAGATCAAAATGTTGTTTCTCTGGGCCAGACCTTTAAGGTGGGGGAGGGCCCTACATACAAGCTCCTGAGTGATTAAAAAGAAAAAAAAAGTGTTTTCTTTTAGTATTTGATTGATACATGAGATCAAGCGGGAAGTCTCTGGACCTCAATGCCCCCCTTCCTCCCCCCGCTGGATCCTTCATGCGCGCACTATTCTGCTGTGCTTCCTCTTAGTAAAACGTCTTAAAACCTTGTCCTTGAACAATTGTTCTCCTGAATGGTTCATCTTGCAAACAGCAATAAAAAAAGATTCAAATACCTTCATTTGCAGATAGCAGAATTATTGAGAGTATTTCTGTTGCCCAGATTTATGTTCTGAGCAAAGCTGTCTGCATTGAACCAACCGGGCTTTGGAAACAGGATTTACAAAAGGCATCTGTTGATGTGCTGCTGTGTGCATATTATGCCTACATGAAATCAGCATGGTTATGTATATGTTTTCTCATTAAGCGTAACATAATGGATAGTGTGTCAGGCTACCCTGCCAACAAAGCTGGGTGGGTGGTCTTGGACCAGTTATAATCTTTCAGCCTAATCTGTCTCACCGGGTTGTTGTGGAGCTAAAATGGAGGAGAATTGTAAGCCACTTTGGGTCCCAATTAGAGAGAAAAAATGGGATCTAAATATCAAAATAAGATGTTTCCCTTTAAAGCTCTTCATAGTCTGGGAACCACATACCTGAGGCACTTCTGTATATGAACATGGCTACCAACGTTTCCTACCTTGAAAATGTTGTGTGGCTCACACAACCTTTTTCCTACTCTGCCCCCCCCTCTGAAATATGTCCCCCAAGGTTGTCCAGAGTTCCCACATTTCTCAGCATTTGAGGGAGCATGTTAAACCCTTCTATTTTAAAGGCCTTTGGCTGAGGCCAAGTAAATAGGGGTGTTATGTTAATATTATATCCTGCTTTTCCATTCAGAGAGGGCCCAAGGTGGTTATGTGTGGGTTTGTCTTTATGGAATGTTTGGGAAAGTAATAAATACATTTTATATGAGAAATAATCTTGTAATTGCAGGATCTTCATAATATAAATCCAAAGGGAGCTATGGACTTTGTAATAGTTGTGTTAACTCCAGGTTGGGAAATTCCTGAAGAGTTGGGTGAGGAGACAAGGGAGGGGGAGGGGTTTGGGAGGGGAGGAACCCCAGTGGGATATAATAACATACAGCTAAGCTCCAAGAGACAAATTACACAAAGAGGAGCATGTGAAGGGAGTGGCAATGTTAGCCAGGAAGCTGAGTTTTAAAAGAGATTGGAGGGCTTTGTCAGTTTCTCCTCTCTGTAGAGCCTGGAAGATTGCTGCTCAGAGGGTTTGTTAATTTCTTCTTTGCCTCTTAAAAGGGGAGGTGAAACTGACTGAGCCTTCCAGAGGCAAAGAGCTGTAGCTGTAGTTGAACCAGTCCTTTAGAAAAAGAAACTCTCCTTATAGGTACGCTGCAAAGGTTGAACACAAATAAGGCAGTGAAATTCTTTGCATGTTTTGAAATGTGCTACTGAAATTATGATTAATTGAAGTACATTGTCATAATAGGTTTGCAGATTTGGTCTAATTAGATATTTGAAACCTTTTTTTTAATGCATCATTTGCTCAGTGCTCCATCACAGCACTTCAGAAAGCAAACGCTGAGCCCTCAAACGCACTTCTGTTTATTTTTGGGATTAAATGTCTTTTGTGTTTTCCTGGCAGGCTATACACAGCTTGCAGTTTGAGAATAGACTGGACCTTGTTCATCAAGAACACAATTGTTGAAACAACAAGCCAATAATCAAAGAGTTTGCGCAGCTGGGGTTTGGTAGTATAGCTACAGAGTCCAAAGTAGTTATTTATAACAAGAGAGTTCATTATTTGTTTCCTGTAAGTTAAAAGTGAAAATGAACCTTGCCTGCCTTTCCTGACTCTTTCTAGCTGACATACCTGCCAATGTATGTATTATACATTTTGGTAGTGCATCTCTCTGATTAAAATTGGTTGAGATGTTTCCCATGTATAATTTTAAACATTTATTTATTTTGCAAAATTCATATCCTGCCTTTCTACTTTCACAAGGGCCATGGAGGTGGCTAACAAATTAAAACATACGTAATGCCAACCAAACATCACCGCCACTTCATGCTAAAACCAAAGCTAAAACATTTAAAACAAAACCTTGGGCAGGAAGGAGGGATTCAGAACAAACAAAGTGCTCTGATGCTCGGCTTACCACTGTTGCTTCTTGTTGCCTCTCAGCTGGCCAGAGGAGGAAAACGGTGGGAAGCGGGGGGTTAAACCACAGAATTTTGCTCCCATACCAGAGCACCCCCCAGTTTCCTTCAGCGATGTGCTTACATATCACTTACAGATACATAGGACGTGAGGGCATCACCAGTGAGCACTCCCACAACGGAGTAAGTCTCCACCCCCTGCCAGTTGCCAGAGAGATCTGGTGACCCTGGGTAGCCTTTTGCAAACCAAAGTTACCTTGATTTCCCCACCTGAAGGAGAGAAATTGTAGTGATTGATCATGTCTGGCGCTTTGCTTAGGTGTGTGAAAAAGAGAAACGTCTGTGGCAAAAGAGAACCATCTTTCAGGGCACGGTTGTAGTGCCCGAGTCCCCTCTAGAACAGGCCAGTGTCTACAAAGGCTTTGCATATTCAAAACTCATATGTTCAAAAAGAGAGAGTCTACAATCAAGTTATTTCAACATTTAATATACTCAGCTGGGTCATTTAAATGCCGTATAGACCTGGGTGTGTTTTTGTTGGTCTTAATTTTTGTTTGTTTGCAAGAGGTTATCATTCTGCGCAGAAAGACTGATTAAAAAGGAAATTATTTCATATGTAACTTTTCTGTATCCAAGTCTTAAAACTGTAGCTCGCCATTTTAGATGCTCAGTTCTTATTCCTTCTAAAGGTTTGTAATTTAGTATTTGAGATGGTCTTTCCCTACAAGTAGATTTCCCCCCTCACTACAGCCACCTGCTACTCCCTTTACAGTTTGCACGTGTGTTTCAGAAGTTGACTGTGGTTTTTTGGCACACAAAATACTATTCATAGAACATAAACATGGCCTTCCATCTCCATTGTGAAGCAATAAGTTGCAACTGCTGTATAGACCATTACTGTCATCTCCGTTTTGAATGGCAATTGCAAGACTTTTGGGGTGTTCATGCATAAATTTAGTATTCTGGTCGTGGCTGCTGGGAAATTGCTAAACAGAGGCTGTTCTGGGACTTGTACTCTTGTTCCTTGGAACAAGGAAGAGGCACGGAAGTGGAGGAGAACACGGTCAGCATAAGAAAAGGAGGAATGAAGGAGCCGAAGGCTGTTGAGGATATATACTCCCAGTTGTTGGGAGAGTGTTTCTACTTTCTTTTATTAGGAATAAATCACCTCCTTGCAGAAACCTGAGGACTATCTCCTCCATCCATTTTGCATGCACCAGTGACATGTGCCGCCAAAGGCAGCCTCTTGCACTATATTATTTTTATTTATTTACAACATTTCTTTGCCATCTCTCCAGAGAGCCTGCTTTTATTCTCCTAGTCCACCCTTTCTATGCTAGTTAGAAAACTGAGTTGGGTGGTGTCCAGCTTATGAATTGGTAGGGCCAGTACGGCTGTATGAGGAAATGTTGTCCATCTGCCCCGTGTTGGGAATTGCCAACCAGTGGCCAAACTTGGTGGGAAGTTCCTTTCCTCAGTTGTGCTTCCAAAGGCCCCTTTACTGTAGGTTGCTGGACAAATATATCCAGTCACTCCTGTGGGCAAAATAGAAATGTTGGTTCCAAGCTCAATTTTGTGATGGATCTAAATTCAGATGTCCATAGTTCCTTGTCTTTTAGATAATTTTGGATTTTGCTAGTTATGGAGAAAGCAGGTGGCTGAATTAGGGCCCTGAAGGCTGATTTGTAGCTGTTGGAAATCTTGTGTGTCTGCTATAAATGAAGGTGGGATCCTTCCTTCCCACTGTCATTGCCCAAGAGGCAAAGGGCAATCCGTGTGTGAGAGAGAGGGCTTTAGCTTTCTCCTAGAGCTTCCTCTCTCCCCTTTCTTTGGTCTGTCTACCACCACTCAAGCTCTAACCTTCTCCATCAGTAGCTTGAGGCACTGATAGGGGCTACGTGTGTATGAACTGCTTCACACACACCCTCTTCTAGTCAGCTAACAGTTTGTAGTAGGGTTACCAGTCCCCCACTCCTACCCTCTACCTCCCACTACCACTTAACAGCCAGCAGAGGTGGGGGGGGGAAGGCGAGGGAACGCACCGGCCAGAGTGCACTCCTGAGCAGCATTGCATGCTCCCACTCTCCACAGTGGGCTGATTTCGGGCCCAAATGGGCCAAATCAAGCCCATTTGGCACCTAAATTGGCCTGGTTGAAGTGCAGGAGCTCTTCAGGGCCCTCCTAGCAGTGCTTCCGTGCTCCACAGTGGGTGAATTGGTGCTGTGCTTTGTGGCAGGCCAATTTAGGCTCCAAATGGCTGAAATTGGCCTGCTGCGGAGCGCGGGAGCACTCCCAGGCCCTGCATGATGACATCACTTCCCAGAAGTGACGTCATTGTGTAGCCCAGGAGCACATGCACGCAAAGTGCATATGGAAGTGCCACACTAAAGATGAGTACTAGGTCTCTCACCTCCTGCTGGGAGAGTAAGGGGACCTGGCAACTCTAGTCTGTAGCCCAGTCAGGAGTTTCTGGTCTATGTTTGGAATAAGCAGTTGGAGGCCCTGGATGAGATACAATTTCAAGGGCACTGGTAAACTATACCAACACATTAGAGGGTGTTACAGAACTGAGAAAAGGGGAAAAAAACCTACAAGTTGTGTAGTAACTAATGTTACCTTGGCATTCCCTTCCCTGGAATGGACGCAAGCCTGCTGGAACTTGAAAAATAGAAGCTGGTCAGAACAGACTTCACCCCATTGCTCCCAGTTCCGTGGTCCTTGGTTTATGCACCTCTGACAGGGTGTCCAGACCTTTTGTTTCTTCCTATCCTAGCTGGGAAGGTTACCCTTTGACCTATCGTGAAATTGGGTTTTGGATCCATACACATATTACTCTGCACCTTTTCTTCAAAGGAAGGTGCATTTCCCAAAACTTTCATGGCCCAACTCAGGATAACCTGACAGCCAGCTGTCATTTCTATTCTTTCTGTTTGTCTCCGTAAAGGAAACTCATCTCCTAACCTAAAATCTGAGGTGTTTGTTTTGCTACCAGGAAAGAGTGTTTTCTCTGAGATCATAGCCTCCCTGAGTATTTATCAAGGCATCCTGCATTCCTTTGCCGTAACAGGTGTCACTTTGCCTTCTGAGATTTCAGTAGGCACTGCTGACATTTTTACTGCCATAGGGACTAGAGACTTTAATGTGTGCTTTAAAAAAAAATTTAATTGGGATACTCAAGATTTTTTATATTGTGACAAAATCATAGCCGTGGCGTTTGGACATAGAAAGGTCAGTTCTGAAGAGCTTGCTAAGGTGCTGATAATGAACTCAGCTGACAGCATAGACATGTTTTCATCTAGCTCTGTTTGAACCAAAAAGGTATTACTGAAATTTTGCTATCTTTAATCAATGAATCATTGTTCCCACAGAGTAGAAATGGGGTGTGTGCGTGTATTTCTCTATGCATTGGACTTCTCTTCTTCTTTCTTCATTAGATCTCATCTCTCCCACCCTGTTTTTTTCCTTAGCTTCTTTTTCAGCTGTCCTGTCTTCATACTTCCTTTTTTTTTTTGAAATTTTTTTTATTGGGTTAGGATCAAATGTTTACACATTACAGTCAATATTCCTTTCTGCCACTCCTAAAGCCACTCCCCTTACTACAGCAGGTTCCCCAGCTAAGAAGAAGCCTCCCCTCTCCTGGATCTGGGGCTTTGTGATTCCAGTAATACAAATGAGCGTAATACCAGCATATTGACAGCCTGTGTACTTGTTGTTCCTTAATAGCAGCAAGTAGGGAATGTGATGCCTTATGCATCGTTCTGCTGTTTTTGTTTTCTTTACCCACCCTCATACACAGATGCACATGGAATACACACATGGCCAGTACATGTAAAGAAGGGTGAGGGGGCACATGTACTGAGCCTACGTAAGGAGGGGAAAGCCAGCATGCTCAGTCACAACAAGAGGAAGGAGCTACTGTCTCCTTATGTGCACGCTAGTTTCTTATGCAGTGTATATAGATGCTGCACTACTATAGCCTTTTTTACAATCTGTTTCTGTAATAAAGGTGAAAATACTTTCAGTTCCAGTGACATAATTCTGGACTCTGGGTATCTATGGAAGGTTTAGACATTCCATGAAATTTATTCCTAAAGTGTCCAGAGTAATTCTGGGGATTGGCAACTCTAATGTCCATCTGTTTAACACATGTCTATGAGCAGAGGTATGAGCTACATGTGAGTCTGTGCTGCTGTTAAGGTTACAGAATACAGCTTCTTGTGCTGTATGGAAGAAGGGCTTCTTAAACTTTTTCTCTTGTAGCACTTGCTGCTAAAAACCACCTTCCCAAGCTTGTTCTTCACCTGTTGGGCAAAATGTATGGGGTGTGAGGGGACCTGGGGGCTGGATTTTCAGCACAAAAACACAATGGGGAAAAATTATGCCCCATTCCCCATGTGCAGTCTTAGCATTCAATTAGCACCCCAGTGCAGCTGTTACTATAAAATAAAAATCTATAGAAAAGTTCATAAAACTACATATAACATGTTCCATCCTATGCTACGCATCATTGGAAAAAAAGTCAGCAGTGTTTAGCATTTGCCCCAAACCGTGTGGGATATCAGAGCCAGAAATAAATTCCATATTTCCTGTTTTCTTGTCTCTTGCTTCAGCCACAAAACCTTGACAGATTACAACATGTTCGTAGACAATACTTCTCTTGCTTTCAAGAAAGCCATCTGTCTCCCTAGCACCCGTCACTGACCTTCCCATTGCATATCTTTCAAGTCCCATTTCTTCTGTACTCAGCTGAACTTTAACAGAACCCGCCTGGCATTTCTGCAAGGTGGCAGGAGAGGAGGAGGAGGAGGAGGGAGTTACTGGTATTTCATCTTCCTGTTTTCTGCATGTGATTTGCTGCTGGTTTACCCAATGCCCTTTACCGCTCGCATTGGGATTTGTGTATGTGTGTATGCTAAGTGGAAATCGTAAACGGAATAAATTTCATTTAGCACCAGAGTCATCCTTTTCCTGAGTTTTCCTTTCCCATTTGTAATGATCCATCTTAGGTGAGTGTTTTTAAGAAAGAATGATTCATAGAGTAAAAATTTTCAGGAGCTCAACCAATCCACAATCCATGAAACTAGTGGCCTGTATCCAGTCAAGCAATTCCAGTGACTTATGGTGCTATCTTTCATGTATTAAACTGCTACAGGTAAACAGTGTAATCCATGTTGGGGATCCCTGAAGTAGTGATATAGGAGTGAATAAGGCATACCATGCTAAATGTGCCCGTAATACAGATAACTCAAACAGACCCAAATGCAGGACTTTGGGGCCAATGCTTGGTGTTCATCATATGCCAGATTACTCTATCAGCAAAATCAACAGCAGCCCATACACAGGTTTTCTCTGTGGTGTCCTCTACCATATGGAACAGTCTGCCTGAGGAGGTCAGGAGAGATCCCGTGCTCTTGGCTTTCTGCAAACAATGCAAAACTGAATTATTCAAAAAGGCTTTTTACTCCGATAGGAGGGCAGTACTGTTGGGAGGGGGGGGTCCCAGATGTTTTGCTAATGACTTAGGAACCATAGACTTCACCATTATGTTGCCTTACACATTATCTGTTGCTTTAAATATGTACTCCTATATACTACTTGTGCTTCATGTTGTCTAATGTCAGTCCTAGAATTGATTATGTTCTGTTTCAGCAATTCTTCAACCCTGTATTGGATCCTTGCTAGTGCTATGTCTTTGTAAACTTATATTCATTTACCCTGTGACCCTATGGAAATGTCCTTGACACCTGTATGGAAATGCCTGCCCTTCTCGCTACTGATTGTACTAATCTCACACTGTGTAATCTGCCTTGAGTCTCAGTGAGAAAGGCGGACTATAAATGACATAAATAATCTTCTGGTTCCTAGAAGATTACTTGGCCAGGCTTGTAGCTAATCTGGGTTGTTGCTTTGCCGAATGAAAGGCCTCCTAATGGAACAAGAACAGGATACAGCAACACAAGGAGATAAGTCTGGCCACTGTAAAAGAAGAAAAGAGCGTTAACATGTAATAAGGTCCTTGAATGCAGTTGAATTTGAATCAAGAGGAAAAGTCAAAGACAAGGGGTTGGTCTGCTCAGGGGAATTGGCATTCCATCTAAAAGTCCTGAACATTCAGAAACAAATGTTTGAAGTATTAATAAACACCATGTCAGTGCTGCAAATCAATACACCTTTAACTTCACTGCTTGCTGTGGGTTCTGTAGTTTGTTTTGCCAGCTCATTGGCCTTCCCACTTCTGAAACAAAAAAGCATCCATTCTGTCTTTCCTTTGCAGAGAAAAATTGTTCCACCTCTAATATACATCTGCATTATCCAAGATGTGTTGTGTTGAAATATCAAAGGTTGAGAAGGATCTGGAGGGAGATGGGATGATGGTTATTCCTTGAATCTGCTGGCCTGTATCCTACCACACATTTCCAAAGACTTGAAGGGCACTTAAGGCTTAAGAGGGGGTAGTGACTGCCGCTGATTCCTCCTGTCCGACTGATGCCCTCTCTTTTGTCCACTATATTCTTCCTGAGGATCTGTTTATCCCCATGAATAAAATTTCAAGTGGTTCAGTGGTGGGAGGGAGAATATGAAATCACCACCCCTTAAGTACCCTTAAAGCCTTCGGCATTGTGCTGTTGGATATTTTCTACAAGCTATAATTTTCACATGATACCAACATCCTATTTTTTTTCATTATAACCAAAGCTGGAGCGTGCTTTTTGAAAAGTTAGGAGGCTTAAATGCTTGCTATCTCAGCACTGATAACTGAATTATAGTGAGTTCATATGATATGTGAAGAATATGAACAACAGACACTGCATGAGAAGGAAATATGTTCTGAATGGGGAAACATGTTGAACCACAAGTTACTGCACCTTACTGCAAAGTCCTACTAAGCATGTGTAGGCAAGTTATTGCCTCTCCCCTGTACTAATGATAGGGTGATTCACTGAATATAGCAAGAGTGTCTACCAATAAAGGCTGTGACCCAGCCTAAGGCGAAAAGGGTTTGAAAGCAGAGGGGTCGTCTGTCTAAATAGCCTGTCAGCTTTGAAATGTCTGAATGGCCATGCAGCTGTGAGGACACCCACTGTTGGAACGCTCAGCCAGCCACAGACTCATGTGTTGCTGCAAAAGGACTAAACAGTTCTGTGGTAATGGCAACAGGTGTGTTCCTCCTTCAGAGGAAATTATTGTTGCACCTGCCTCAAGCCCAGCTTACCTGGACATTTCCCAGATGGGGTCAATCTTGTACCAGTTGTAAGTGCTGGGTTTTCCATGAGTTACCCCATAAAGCACAAAGAAGGTCAACAGGTGGGAGTGCGAAGAGGAGAACAGAGAATGACCGATTGTCAGTTGTAGCAAGGGGGTGCTCATTTGTACAGTTGAATTGTAGCGCTGTCTACTGTATAATTGAGAGCCAAGCTAGCCACAATAGCGGCCACGGATTCTTCCTTGTGGCCGTTGACACCATGGCATCAGTGGCTACAGGGATGAACCTGTGGCTGCTGTCACATCCAGCTTGGCTCTCAACGGGTCAGAGTTGTGTGTTCAGGCATAGTGATTTGGGCCACCAGAAGCCTGACCAGACTGCCTTGGATACAAAATTCTACTCTTCTGTATTCTTTCTAAAATATATTACTGTTTTGATCTAGAATTATCCTTTGATCCATCAAAGCCCTTAAAAATATTGCTTCCCACAGCAGGTTTTGCTAACATGTAGTCAATACGGCTAATTATTCCAATTCATTAAAGCGCAAACAGATCTTAGCCCAAGCAGCTAAAGAGGCGTATGCATTAGTGGCACCAATAATAAAATTTTGGAAGCATCCTTAACTGAATAATAATCTTGCACATCACAGTGAGCTTGATGAACCCCAAACTGGTAAAAATTAAGCCTTTTACAATATAGGTACTTAGTGAGCTTAGGTGGCAGAATTTGCTCTACCCTGCTGAATAAATCACAGTGCAGCAGGTTCTTTTTAGAATTCTAGCGAGGCCCAGACCAGCTCTGCAACACAACAGGTTAGATTTATGAATCAAACATCTGTATTAAACATCATAGCACCTTATGCTATTATCAGAAAAACAAGTAAAAAGTCATGCAAAACGTCATATTCCCTCAGCGATGGGAAATCAGGATACCAACTGAAGCTACAGGGTGGCCGGGCAGTCACACATCAGAGGTAAAAAATATATCTGGTCATCTCAGGGATAGCAAGGAGGAAGGGAGCACCCCTGGCTGTGCCTAGCTTTGCTCCTGCAGCAGTTGGAGAATGACAAGACAGACTTCTTGCCATGATATCTTTCTCTCTGGATTTCTCTGTCCCTCAATTGCTGTGCAATTCCCTTGGCTTGATGGTCTACTTAAAAAAAAATGTTTCGATTGCTTTCATTGGGGAGGTCAAAAGATCAGTTAACACCATCTTCTTTCATCTGTCTCTTCGACTTCTTGCCCCAGACAAGTAGACTTTTGTATGTACATGTGAAGCAAAGACTTAAGCAAGATTTTTGCTGTTCTTAACTATTCATGCTCCATTCCCCCTGCACTCTTTTTGCATGTTTCAAACAGCAGTTTCTATTTTAAATTACTACTTTGCATAGACTATCCTCTACCTTGAATTTTCTAGATGTTTATGAGCATGAGACCCTCAAAGACACCTTAGCCAGTTTAACCACAAATTTCTTAACTTCTCTTTTCTCTTGCTTCCAAATACCAGAGGGTCTTTCAGCAACGGGCTCTGTGCAGTCCTTCAGCACAACTTAGCAAGGGAGAAAGGAAACCTTTTTTTTCCTCTTAGCTTATAGCCTCAGAGTTTTCAGTTGCTTAGCCAAGTTCTGACTAGGTTCTGGAATGGGGCTTCTTGGACCCTAAATTCACTGGTTCACATATCACATATGGAAGAAGAAAAGCTGCAATCATATGCTCCACAGATGTAAAAGTTCTTGACGTTTCCTGGAGCACTCCTCAGCTTACACTAATGACTAATAATTTACTTTGTGGGCTGTTTAGGAACTTCATCTGGTCCAAAATGTGGCCACCAACCCATGTGGCGGAGGGCTGGGATGCATTGTCTACGGCTAGAGGAGAATTTGTAGCCAATAGCATATATGAATGAACTATTGAATTCGATTTCTCCAAATCAGTAAGGTGTCGGTGTGGTGTACTGATCAGAGTGTTGGATTCGGATGTGGGAGACTCAGGGTCAAATCCCCACTCCGCCATGGAAGCTTTCAGGGTGACCTTCGGCAAGTCACTCTCTCCTGAGCCTAACCCACCTCCCAGGGTTGTTGTGAGGATAAAATGGGGGAGAGGAGAATAATGTAAGCTGTTTTAATAACAGTAACATTCAATTTATATACCACCCTTCAGGACAACTTAACACCCACTCAGAGAGGTTTACAAAGTGTGCCATTATTATTCCCACAACAATCATCCTGTGAGGTGGGTGGGGCTGAGAGAGGTCTGAGAAGCTGTGACTGACCCAAGGTCACCCAGCTGGCTTCAAGTGGAGGACTGGGGAATCAAACTGCTCTTAGCCACTACACCATTGGAGAGAAAAGGCAGGGTATAAATAAAGTAAATAATTTTTCCCTCTCCAAATAATGTCTTTGCACTGCATAGTAACCAGACTTCACAGTTAAAACATATGCCTAAACAGTAAACTATGAAAACTGAAGAATTCCTTAGGGTGTAGGCAGATTTTTCCATCATGCAGCTGGGGGAGGGGATGTGAAAGCTCTCTCCCGTTTCACCTGTCTTGCTCCTTTTGGTGCCATTTATGTGGCCCTAGTGGTAGCAGTTTTGCTGCTGCCAAACTCCGTTTCTCAGCCTCCTTCCTGTCTGTTCACCTAAGCATTGTAGAGCATGGGCAGGCAGGAAACATGCGACCCTCACCTTGATTTAACTTCAGGGGGTTGTCATTTAGCCGGGTTTCTGCCTCTGTGACGTGGTCATAAGGCTAAAGCAGAGTGAGGGCATTACCCTCCCTCTGTGAGTTTTGGCTACGTGATAATATCTGGAGCCAAAGCTGAGCGAGGGGCCACGCTTCTTGCCCTCAGTCTGCCTGCATTTTGTTTAAAAATAGAGAGGGAAATATGGTGCCCAGAAGCAGCAACAGTTGAAGGAAATGTGATTGCTACTGATAGGGAATGGAGTAAACTTCCTCTTTTTCTGGTCCTCCCTTAAGAAGTGGGGCCCCTGATCACAGCTTGTGAAAAAAGTGGTGAAATTGAAAATGTGGAGGGGGGCGGGGGGCTTTGGCTTCGTCAGAGACATTTTACTCAATATGCATAGTTCACAAAGGATGTAAGAGAGCCTGGCTTGCTTTTACCAGGTTTGTGATCCCCCCCCCCATCACAGAGCACATGTGATCTGGTTTACAACAGTAGTGCATGCAGGGGTGTGTGTATGTGTTCTGGAATCCTCCAATCAAGAATATTCTCTGTACTGGAATGTATTGCAGTTCCTTCTTGTTGGTGCCCAGGGAATCCTCAGTTGCCATCTAACCCATTTTTGACTGCTATAGACAAGGTTGCTATAAAGTATTCCCAGTGCACAAGCCACCTTAAAAAAATTTTTTTTGAGATGCGAGAGAATTTGTAATTAAGGCTGTTTTAGGATGTGCTGCTTTCCCACTAGAGACTATTTTAATTTGTGTAACTAATTGTTTACTGTTTCCTGAAACTTATTTCAAGGGGATGGGAGAATGTTCTTGGTAGAAATTAAATGAGATGGTACGTATGAATTTCCCTTCTCTATTGATGGTACCGAAGGGAAAGTATGCAAATTGTGATAGAGTGAAATCTCTCTTCAGATTGACAAGACTGCAGATTAAAGCTCTATTCTTTTCTGTGCCAGGTAGGCATTATTTGGAAAATGGAAAAAGATCTATCACCGAGCCTCTGTGCTAAGGGGAGGTGCAACATTTTAGCGGAGTATGTCCACAGGCATAGCAGAGTCTAGGTTGTAACACTTAACCTTTTGTAATTGCTGTGAGAAGCATCTTGGGGAAAGCTGTCAGCATGTATTAATGAAACAGGTTTCAACAATAAGAAGACAAATAGAGAGAGACTAGGGAAGAGCTATAATTTTCAATATGTAATGAATTCAGTTTTTGTGGTTTTTATAGATGCAATTCAGTTGTAAAGAATTCTGTATCAGCAGTCTAAATGTGCATCAACAAGGCCTGAATTTTGTGGGCTTTATGCAGATGTTGCCTGTGTTTAGTAATTTTGCACTCTTTTATTCTGCAATTACAGTTGAGTATAAGTAACATATTATGGGGTTGGATCCTGTTTAAAACTTCTGAACATGGAAGCGTGACTTCTATACCTCTCCCCTCTCACCGTAGACTGACACCCCCCCCCAAATGCTTATTGTGGGCAGATCCCTAGGGGCATCCTGAGGCTGGATTGCCTCCTGCTTGCATACAGGGGTGATGGGAATCTTTTTGACTTGATCTTAATCCTCTTTCTCTAAATGAAAATTGAGATTTTTTGTTGAGTTCAGTGCCTCAAACCAAGTTCTATACTTAACATGAAATGCATGCACTGCTCTGTATAAAACCCATACTAAGACAATTTTCTGTTGTCCCTTTCTTGCCAGTAAAAACGTTTCTAAAATTAGAACATTTAAGCTATGGAAATTATATGTCAGTGATTTTTTTTTGCTTATTTAAAAAGTTAGCATTTAATATTAAATGCTAAGTGCCAGAATGCCTATGACCTCCTGAAGCAAAGCAGCTGCTATTTATGCAAATGCCAATCTTAACAGGTTTTGTAAAGCAGCTAGAATAACGAGTACTCAGAAGCTGCTGTGAGAAACTGTGCTGCCATTTCTCCTTCCTGTTTAAATCGTTACATTCTGATTTGGGATGCCCTCTTTTTACACACTTGCAGTAACAGGAGTGAACAAGTATCCTTGGAAGCATGTCATCAAATGTCTGTGTTTTATTTCCCTCTCAATTTACCTCGCTGTAATAAATCTCCATTCTATTTTATAGCTGCTGCTGATGAACCAATCAGCTAGAAGCCTCTTGGTGGCCAGTTGTCCTTGCGTAGCTTTATCCTGTGCATGTCTTACTTAGAAGTAAATCCCACTGAGTCCAGAAGGCAGTTTTGCCTTCTGCATTAAGCAGCTGGAATGCTACTAATGAAATGCTCAGCTTCGATCCCCTTATTCTGTGACCAAGAAAGCAGT
The DNA here is from genome assembly GCF_028583425.1 of Eublepharis macularius. Taxonomy (NCBI): domain Eukaryota; kingdom Metazoa; phylum Chordata; class Lepidosauria; order Squamata; family Eublepharidae; genus Eublepharis; species Eublepharis macularius. Next base: position 70,782,745 of record NC_072800.1, on the reverse strand, counting down.
GGAATTGATTGGCCCCCTTTAATTGTGCTGCAAAGAACACTTGTTTTAATTGAAATCCACCTAATTTGTGAAATATATATATTTCCCTGAAATTTCTTTATCACAACCCCCCCCCCCCCATTAACTATTTCAGTCATACGACTCTGCTGAAGGCGGAAACTCAGGTTGCCACAGAGTGGACATCCCCATGTTGAATTCTTACTCAAGAACTCGTTTCCTTCCCCTGCTCCACATTGATGAAAAGTGAAGGAGTCACCCAAAATGTGATAGCATCATGGCTCAGAGTGATTCTAGATATTACAGAAAAGGGGGGGAATGTGGCACATTTAGGAGAATGATCATGTCTCAGCAATGGAACATGTGCTTTACATGCAAAAGTTCCCAAACTCAGAGCGGAACTACAAGTGACAAAAGGCACAGGTTGGACACTTGTCAGCTTCCCTCAAGTTTTGATGGGAAATGTAGGCAGCTTGATGGAATGTTGGACAAGTGACAGTTGAAAAATCAATTGGACAGCAGTCGGAGAGCCAAGCTGCAAGACCAGGATGCCAACATTTCCCATCAAAACTTGAGGGAAGCTGACAAGTGTCCAACTAGTGTCAGGCATCACTTGTAGTTTGACTCTGAGATCTCAGCCTGCCTCTGTTCAGAGCAGACTTGGAACTCTTTAAGTTCTATGTGTGAATGAAAAGTCACGTAGGAAGAGCTGACAGGGGGAGCAGTTTGCTGCGACAACTGGAAAGTCATTTGTGTGGCTTGTTTTACCTTAATGCCATTGAAAAATTTTTAACCTGCTGACATCTCTCCTAAGGGCCTTTTCCTTGTTACGCTGTAACCATTGTGAAAGCCATTTTTCTCTACGGCAACAAGGAAGTGCTGTACTTCACAGGAGCAGCACTCTGCAAAAGGACAATTTGGGCACACGCTCAGCTCTTGCATTTCGAAAGCTGAAGCGGAATTAGCTCTGACAGCAGACGCTTCGTGTTGTTAGCTATATTGTAACACTCTTTTCAACTGGAGGAGGGAAAAAAATTACAGTCCAGTCTTCAGAGACTTGAGTAGCAAGCGCTGGCAGAATTTTAACATTTCCTTCTTTCAAATAACTCTGTAAAGTGGTATGAGATTTTAAATGGTTGACTTTACATTACAGCGCAGTCATTTTCTGAACCGACTAACTAGTTTTATGTTTATTTTACTGCATTTATATCCTGCTTTTCTCCCCAATGGGTACCCAAAGCAGCTTACCTTGTGCTCCTCTCCTCCATTTTGTCCTCACAACGACCCTGGGAGGTAGATTAGGCTGAGAGAGTGTGGCTGGCCGAAGGTTACCCAGGAAGCTTGCATGGCAGGGTGGGGATTCAAACCTGGGTCTCCCAGATCCTAGTCCAACACTCTAACCGCTAAACCACACTGGTTTATCTCCTGGGGCTGTTTCCCCCCTCCAAAACAGGAATTTGAAGGATCTGCTTTGTGTGATTTCTTTTGGGTGATTAACCAGACCCGTGATGCTTGTATCTTTCCCTTCCTCTAAGGAGCTCAGGATAGCATAGCTGATTCTTCCCTCTTCTGTTTTTATCTTGCCCCGAACCACATGAGTAAGGTTAGGCCGAGGAAGTGATGTGTATGTGTGTAATCAGGCAACTCAGTGAGTTTTGAAGCCAGGTTTCCCCAATCCTTGTCTGGCACTATGAGTGGAACTACAAGTGACAAAAGGCACAGATTGGACACTTGTCAGCTTCCCTCAAGTTTTGATGGGAAATGTAGGCATCCTGGTCTTGCAGCTTGGCTCTCTGACTGCTGTCCAATGGACTTTTCAACTGTCACTTGTCCAACATTCCGCCAAGCTGCCTACATTTCCCATCAATACTTGAGGGAAGCTGACAAGTGTCCAACCTGTGCCTTTTGTCACTTGTGATTCCGCTCTATAACTACACTTGACTGTCCTTTAACTAGATATAATAAAGGCATGCGAGTATCGAGGTCCAGTGCAAAGCTAATACTCCCATCCCTTAACCAAAGTAAGGGCTAGAGGATGGACTCTTAACCAGGACTAGATTACAAAGGGTGCACATGCGTGAATGCAGGTTGCATGGACCTTTGAAAAGCTACTGCCAAAAGTAGAGAGTACCATCTAGAATGGCATTCTATTAAGTTCTTGCTGGAAAGGATAATCAATAATAATTCTGCCCACCCCTGGCCTCCCCATATACAGAAAAATATGCACATGCAGAGGCTCCTGTGGCCCGTGGCCCAGGATTTGAAACTGAGGTTGTGTTCAGATGTCACAGTAGACTGGTTAAGTAAAAGTGTGTGTGAAACCCAACGTGTGGCTGGGCTTATGCATAACCCTCATCTTTCCTCCTCTCTTTTCACATACAGAATTTTATTCATTCATTTAAAACACATGCTTTTTTTCCAGATTTCTGTTTGGTTCCAAGTTTCTAGAATACAAATCCCATTACATTACTCATTGTATGTCCCATCCTATTGAATGTATTGACTTACTCTGTGTAATCTGCCTTGAGTCCTAATGAGAAAGGCAAACTATAAATAATGTAAATAAAATATCTCACCCTATTTCCTCAGGCTCAAGGCAGCAATTGTGGTTAAAAAAACAACTCTGATTACCCACGGAGTACAAATGCAGAAGTGCAGGGTAGCCAGAGTTAAGTTTTTCTTCTCGTTAATTATAATTCTAACAGTGCAATCCTAAGGATACTTTCCTAGGAGTAAGCCTCATTGAATAGACCTTAGTAGATTTCTGAGTAGACCTGCTTAGGATTGCTTTCTAAGTCTGGATGGGTTTATAGTTCTGGTTAGTGTGGGGTTAGTGATTGGCTCCATGTAACCCACATTCATGTGTCATTAATAGCTTTTAATTGCAGTGCATATGTATAAAATCAGGTTCGTGTCCAGTCTTACTTTACTGTGATCTAGTGTGACATCTGGATATAGTCTAGGGTTTGAAGCTGACTTCTAATCACCGGTTGCCAAGAAAACTTGGATAACACTAAGCTAGACTAAGGCTGTATAATATACAACTATTTTTAAGATGAACCAGAAGAATTTATACAGGGGAGGGGAGGGATGAGCAACACACAGCCTGGCCACCAGTTCCTGTGTCCTTAACTGGGACTAGGGGCATTTTAGGGCCTCAGAGGGCTCTCTAACAGTAATTTTAATGGTTTTTATAAGCCAAAGTGACGAGCTAGGTTAGGAATTGAACAAACTACCAGGAACATTGTATCACTTTTTTTTTAAAGGTATCTTTAATCTGTGCTTGTGTGGCATTATTTTCCCCTGACTAATCCCCTCCTTTTGCTAATGAACTCTTCTTTGCATTGTAATTGATTTTCTTACATGCTGTCAGATATGCTAAACAGCCACGGCACATTTCTTTTAACAAAATGCCTGCATGGAACAGTAAAAACATTCTCAAGACTTTATGACGGAGGAGTGGTTTATAGTTTTCCGTAATATGGATAAAGAGGGAGGAAAGCAGTATAAACAATGTAGATCACATCTTCCCATTATTTTAGATAATAAACATTTGTTTAGGGTAGGGAGTCAGGGACCTATCCAGTGCATTAACTGAGATGTATAACATCTTGTTAAATGCACTTTTACAGGAAGAGGAACGTTGAGGTCTGAGTTCTGCATACCAGTGATATGATTCTAAACTCTGATTATTTATATTATTGTGAAGAGTTACTGGGGAGAGAAATTATCATGGTATAGCCAAGTCTTATCAGACTCGGAAGCTAAGCAGAGTCGGTACTTGGATGGGCGACCACCAAGGAAGCACTGCAGAGGAAAGGGTCTGCAGAGTCTTCCTGCTTCTGTCTTGCTTTGAAAGCCCCTTGCTGGGGTCTCCATAAGTTAGATGCAACTTGACGGCACATAAGTGCACACACAAAGAGTTACTGAAGGAAGACAGTAAATGGTTGTTGTGAAAATACATCGAAGACAGTAAACTTCAACGTTAGGAAAACTTTTGCTGTTTGTGTTTGAGCTGTTATGCAGGAGATGGCAAATAGTTTTTTTGTAAACACTATACTGCCATTGATTTTGACTGGATTTAGGGCAACTTCTTACAATACAATCACCAGTGTTGCGCTATTGTTTTGTGCAACTAATGTTTGACCTTGGATGCCGCATGCAACACTGTACATCTTTAAACAGCAATGTGTAGATGTCTGCAAAACCTGATTGGACCAAGTTTTCCAAATACATGTATATTGTGGTTTATAGTGTAGGTTTGTGTATGAGCCCACACAGTGACCATTGACCAAAGTCGCTACTTAAATGAAACACAGCTGGAAGTGTCAGTGCAGAAATTTGGTTCCCAGCTTTCTGTCTTGTATGAATTTAGGACCAGAATGCAAATGCTGTTCTGTCTTGTGTGTTCACAGATTGGAGGTATCTTGTGTCTCAGAACAATTCATGCTGTAGCAGCTGTGTGCTGCTAGGTGTAGGGCTGGTTACGTCAAATGACTCAGAGCTGTCAGAAGAAAATTACTCTAAAAACATAATCTTTATTGTTTCTCTTCTGCATTCTTTTTTTTTTCTTTGAAGGAAATTCCTTTTCTCTGTCAGAAAAAAATGCAGCTGTGAGTACCAGCAAACATCAGGAAATAGCCTTTCACCAGTCCTGAATTTTCCTTGCCTTCCTGAACAATATAAGCCTGATGGCCAAGCACTCCAATACTTTTTTTCCCCTTTCATTATTTGAACTCTCTGATATGTTTCTCTGCTTTTCGTTCTTCTGTTTTGGAGCACAGAATTCATAATTTGGTTCTAAATTGCTGTCTGGCCACCTAAACCACATTAGGTGGAACCAGCCAATGAAACATCAGTGATGTCTGTGCCTGCCCTGGTTCCAGAGATCAGCTTGGGTTCTTGGAAGTTCCTCTGGCCTAGGGATGCCCAGTTATGTTCAGCATTTGAGCATTTCTGGAATTTTGAGAATGGGAAGTGGGCACCAGCACCATGGAGTTCTGTAGCTGATCCCAAGATACTGGGAGGTTGCAGGCCAGATAACCATACATGATGGAGGCAGCTGTTTCTGAATGGGAGCTCCCTGCAGGCACAAAAATGATGCCTTTTGAAATATTTCCTGCTTCAGTGAGGAATAGGAAAGCCAAGATTGACTAGTTGCTTTGGAAAAGAAGGAAATGGGCACTATGAAGTCCATTGGTGGGCTTCATGGTTCCTCTTCCTTTTTTTCTGCCTACTAGTTCGGCCATTGTTTCTCCAGCAGCCATGGGTACAACACTGGAGATTACTAATCTAGTTTGATGAGGCTTCTTGGAAGTTAAATTGCAGTTTAAAACAGTGTTCGTTGTTAATGCATACCAAGATCTATCTGAAATGCATGATTCATAATCCACCACCACCCCGCCCCTGGTAAGTGCTGCTTGAAATCTAACCATACTATAATAGGGAAGCATATTCAGTACAAGCCTTCAGTTCACTGTGATTCCAGATATTGAGAAGCCCAAGTGTTGCAAGGTTTTAGTTCAAAGATTCTGTTGTGTGAAAAAAATGTGTGTTTGTGGCACTATTAATGTGGAAGAGTCTTTTATGAGATTGCTCCTTTTATTGTGAGATTAGAACAGAATTGCTTTTTTTTCTTGTTAGGAAAAAATCCAATATTGGCCAGTTCACAGGCAAACATGATTTAACAAAAATGGGGACAAAGATCATTTAGTTTCCTATATTGTAGCTTCTTTGCTAACCAAACTGCAAAAATGAGAACAACTATTATGGAAGTGAATGATGCATGCTCTGTGTAAATCTCTCTATAATTCTTTTTTGTTTTGTTTCACAAGATATTCAGTTTTATGCATATGTGTACTCTAAAGACTTATACTGATTTTTTTTTTGCTCTGGCTCTCTGCTGAGACAACAATATGTGAAATATTTATGCCGTGCTGCATCCGGAAACCAGATTCAAAGGGCTGGCACATCTAGTCACATTTGCAAAAAACAGAAACAAAAAATGATCCCAGGGCCTTCCCAGATCTGAAAGAAATTGGTGAAGATGTGAAGCACCAGATGGTGAACATCTGGTGAAGCACGAGAAGCTGCACTTAGGGCAGTGGGAGGAATGGGAATGCCTTAGTGTGTGTGCATGCAATCATTTGTATGTGCCTGACATGGTTTTTGGTACTCTGAACACAAAAAAAGACCAATCCATGATATGTACTTTTATGAAGGCCGAATCAAGATTTGATGCTGGACATTTCAGGCTCTTCCCTCCCTTCGGTTCTGTACCTTCAAGCTGTCCTACTTGTTGGAATGTTGTGGATTTTATTAAAATCCTGTCCACAACATTTTTGGAAAAAAACTAGAGCAGCTCTGCATTACATTTGATGGGGTTCCAGTTCATTTAACATGGTGATACCTAAAGGGCAGCAGTTACTTACCATAAATCTCAAGGTATGCCAGGAAACTGCATTTCTTTCTCACGAGGCTAGCATTACAAGCTATTTAAATGTAGCAGCACCTGAGTTTAATGAGTCTGCTTTCGTGAGGTAATTTCACATATTTGGCAATTATCTCCTCTCAACAGAGAAAGAGAGGCTTTAATTTTTCTTGGGCCTTTTCTTGGGGGAATTGTGACCTGACATTACCTCATGCAAGTTAGCAACTAAGTTTGGAACTGCTTTGTTTTATTTGAGATATGCCTTCCCCCAGATTAAAAGAAGCAGTCCACGGAAGCCAAGTTGACCCAAAGGTAACCTGTGATGCCTGGGTTCAAATATGTCAGGTTTGGCACTGGGAAATGCCTCCCTTTCTTGGCCTTTGTTTCTATATCTGTCCATTTATATCTGTCAAGAGGGTGCAGCAGTTATGCCACAATAAATTAATAATCTTTAAAGTGTCACAAGACTTTTAATTGGTTCTGGATAAAACAAGACTAAACCACCTAAAACTGTACCAATTATGGCTTCTTTCTCAATCACAGTAACTTGGGATGGGTCTGCTTCAGTAATGGATAGGGAATAAAGTAGAGAGACATACCAGTGTTTTAAAAATGGGTTCTGCTGAACCTTCTTTTGTAGCTTTGGTACTGACTGCAAAATTGTGAGAATCAGTTGTGTGTGGTTTTTTAATTATTTTCCTAATAGCTGTCAAAACAGCCCAGAAAGCATGTGTGTGTGGTGTGTGTGTGTGTGTGTGGACAATGTCTAGTGAAATTTCCAAAGCTGTCAGAGGCATACTAAGTCCTTCCTGCTCATTGCATGACATTGATCTTGCATGAGCAGAAAGTATCTAGTACCAGAGAAACATGCTCCACAATGGAACAATGGAGTTTCTGCCAAATCCTTGAGTGACATGACATCACTTACAGGTTTGCTCCCAGAAAGATCATCATACTGTTGTCATGACAGTGCCCTCCTCATGTCCCCATCCCCTAGGTCTCCTGGCTGACAATCCTAATGATTAGTATTGTGTGCACAATAATGGCAATCATCAATATTCTTCTCTGCACTGTGAGGGACATTGAGGATGGTGTTGCCTATGCTCATAAGATGCACATGCAAATTTGTGCACATGGGCTGATGAGTTCACACTATCTAACAGCGAATCTATGAACACGAAAAGCAGATTTTCCATGTTCCCTTTTTTTTTTTGCATATGTACAGCAGCATCCATGGTAGGGTTGCATTCATCTAAAATCTGTACTACATGCATAGATGTTGAACCAGTAATCCAGTTGCTGAAAACAGGCATGTGTCTTGCCAACTGAGAAGCTACTGGGATGGTGCATTTTTGCTCAACCTAAAATTGTGTCTTAATGCAGTAAAAACCATCAGCTACTTTTCTCAACCACTTATACATGCTGATTTATAATACAACATTTTGGAATAAGGTGGTGGAGACAGCCTCGCCAAGTGTGAGAAGGACTTTAGTCATTTATCTTACCCTATCCAGTCTTAATTGGAAGACATACTGCTAAGTCCCCAGCACGTTCTGAGTAAACACAAACAATACCTTCATATAATTTAATATCTCCAGTTTCCTAAGCAAAGGTTAATGGAAAAGCTTTGTAGAGGTAGAAGAAGTTCATTGGCAAATTGGAAATGTAATTCCTACTAGAAGCAGAGGATAAAACACATCATTGACTCATCCAAATTGCTTTTGCTTAAAAATTACTATGGAATATCAGAACATGTTTTTTTTTCTTCTAATCCTTTTGAGGGCATCAAAGCAAAACAAACCATCAATATCTAATTTTTTTCTGCTCCCTCCACTCCTGTCTTTTAAATTGCTGCTTTGAGTGATCAAACACCCAATATTGTAACCTGGAGAATAGAAAATGATGTATAGGTTCCTTTATGATCACTGTAATAAAGGGGGGGGGAATCTCATGATGGCTTAAATTATTCTAAACATTTTGACTACTTAACTGATTAACAAACGTTTCCACGTTTTGCTGTGTTAACTTTACATTTAGCTTTACAGCCATTTAGGGACTCTGTTTTTTTAGGGTTTATGGTTCATGCATAAGCCATGGCTTATGATTATAGAAACAAATCTTAGGAATCCTCGTGTACTCCTTACTCTTTCCCCCCCTTAGTGCATGACTTAGAAAGTAAATTGCTTCAAAAAAAGAAGAAGCAATCCTAGCCTGTGGATTGACTGTTTAATCCTGGTATGGAGGTGAGACATAAACCCTAGTTGTGGCTTAATAACCATAACCAATCATGGCTTGCAGAAACAGAAGGGACTGATTCCTGAGCTGGTGGAGAGGGAGTGAACCCAAGAATTTCCCAGGTTTATCATTATATGTGAATTATGCCTCCATTATCTGCAGTTTAGAAAACTCCCATGGCAAGGAAGCTAGGAGAGGGCAGTTAATAACTTGAGAGGGCTATACCATTAAAGGGTCTGAGTGGAATTTGTGAGTAATTAAGGATGGAGTGAAGGTAGAACGGTTTGCTAAATTCTGCTCCTCTAATGAAAGTGTCCAGGCATTCCACTGTTGTCATGTTTTCCCTTTACCATTGTCATGTCAAAAATTACAGATTTTATTATGGGAGTGCACTGACTGTAGAATTTGGGCTTTCTGGTCTCAGGATTTGATTCCTCCTAAGACAGGTGCTTCTATTTCTTCCTCTATGTGCACTCTGTTTCTTTTTCTTTCTTGGTGCAACTCCAGGTGAGGAAATTTTCTTCCCTGGGAAGATATGTGAGTGGAATTTTATTTACCTTTACTAGTATCCTTTTGTGTAGTTGGCATGGGGAAAGTTACATCTAAACATGAACATGCTAGCCACCTTCTAGTTACAGAACTGTTCCAATAAATACAGCATTTTTGCTTTTGGAGCAATTTTATGTATGCTAACTATTCCTCACACTGTTTCTTTTTTGATGAATCATTTAGATTCAGAACCTGCCCTGTCCAAAGAGATCAGTCTTGCTATTGTCAGTTGAGCATTAAAAAAAAAACCCAGGTCTCTCTGTGCTTAGAATCTAAATCGAACAGGGCAAGGGGAAGTGACAGAGGGGAAAACAGTGAAAAATAGTTGTTAATTCATTTGCTTAAAAATATTGTTGACATTTTGCAAATCTTTTTTTTTGTGTCCAATGTTTTAATATCTTTACATTGTGATCATATATAAATTGGATGATTTTGCTCTTTTAAAAAATGTAGACGGTGGACATACACAAAGAGAAAGTGGCCCGTAGAGAGATCGGAATTTTGACAACCAATAAGAACACATCCAGAACTCATAAAATCATTGCGCCAGCAAACATGGAGCGTCCTGTAAGGTATATTCGAAAACCTATAGACTACACAGTGTTGGATGACGTGGGCCATGGCGTAAAGGTAAGAAGTCAAGCTTTCCCCATCACCAATTATTTGCAATAGCAAATAGTACTTGAGATTCATATTATTCCTTGTGAAGTAAATATGTGCTGTCAAAAAACTCAGTTGAAATACTGTTTTGAAATACATGGCACTATATATATTTTTGCTGAAATGGCAGGCAGTTTTTGTGTACACTCCTTGCCCTGTTCCTCAGACTTTATACCCTGCCCCTTTATGAATTTATTTCACCTTTGTAGGTCCCCTCCTATCTACTGATAACTATTTGCTTAGTGGCACAAACATACAGAGATCTCAGACACACAAGTTTACATTCCAGCTGCACACACACAAGCTGTACATTGGGCCAAAATAATTTGCACTTCTAAACAGAATTGTATGGTGTATGTTCTATTGAACTTCGTAGGATGTAACTTTATGAGATGGGGCTGTAATAGCATTTCTCCCCATACATGTGTGCATTTGTGCATGTTTACACTCTTGCTTGCATCCATATTTTGAGGAGTCCAAAGAAGGAGAACAAAAGTTTTGCTGATTTTTTAGGTGGTGGGTTTTTTGGGGGGAAACTGAGTTTTTGTACACTGTTACCTTCAAATGAGAGCCCACAGCAAAGGCAGTACTAATACTGGACTGTTTTATGTTATACATGTAACTTGGTGGGGTGGTGGGTCAAGGAGGACCATTATAAAGATGCCTGGAAAGAGGCTGTGGGCTTTTGTCACTGCCAGTAGAAGAGTTGAAGAAGTGGATGGTTGATGCTCAGTACCCAGTCAGTGCTAAGTTACTTTGCAGCAGCTTGAATGCCTTCCTCCCATGTGTGCTTTCATCTTTTTCTGTAATAATGGAGGGTACAAGCACCCCCCCCCACACACACACACACTACTTGATTTCCTGCAGTCAGGGAGAAGCTGCTGCTTGACCAGCAACCCTCTCTCTACCCCCTGCCTTACCTTGAGGGAACTGCTGACTTTAGGGCAGCCTGGCAAAGATGCTGTCCACTGTCCCTCCCACTAAGTTTGTCATGTTGATAGAGCATGAAAGATCATGAAATGGCCGTACTCTTGCAGGCACCACTTCCAGGAGTAAATGGAAGATCGCCTTGTGATATCTCAGAGTCCTCTGGGTGGGGCTCTTATTCTTGGTGACAGCAGGTGGACCAAATACCTTTGATTAGCATTCTGCTGGGCAGTAGGTCTTGCGAGGTTCCCAACTACGCTGATGACTGATACCAGTTCTACAAGGGAGACTCACCCCACAGTTAGATAATCTGTGGCTTAGAGCTTTTTGTAACTCGCAGACACCAAGAAGCAGTGTGCTGTCTTGATGAAGGATTCCATCACAGTGATGCTTCTAAACCCATTACGGGCGTTGGTATTCTAGCCATCAAAAATGCATTTTAGTTTTCCAGAAAGTGCCATGAAAGACTTACCTTCCAACTGACTTTCTTATTCCATAGCATCATCAGTACTTTTGAGAATTTTTAAGAAAAAGAAATCTGAATAATAATTCTCTACTTTTTTGTTGTTGTTCTCCGTAATACTTCCATCCATAATTTTCCAGTTAGCCTCTTAACTCTGAGAATTTTCAGTGTTGTTCTTGCATAACAGCTGCCTGCAGTATGGGAGAATGTTTCATAAACGTGGGCACAGCGAAACAAGTTGAATCTTTTCCTAGCCATTTGTAAGTTGCCCCCGGCTAGGAGCAAGTTAATTAACAGGTGGCAGCTTCCTCATGGCTAGGAACAGATCTAACCTGGGAGGAAGTTTAAAGGCTGACAGATTAGGAATTGGCTAACCTGTCAACTTGGTAGACCTACTAAGATGCCCCTGCAGTATTATTGACAAACCTAGTTGCTTGTTAGGTAGCAGAATGGCACCAGCAACTTCTGTGCTGTGGACTGCCAAGGTTGTGGGAACTAGGAGTGAAAAATCCAAATATTCTGTATCACCCTGGGCGTGGGAAAGGTGCGCTGATGAATAGCAGCAATATTCCTGTTCCAACCAATTACCTTGTATCTGAATGTGAGAGGTGACCCAAAGGAATCCTTGTCTGATGGCCCAGTGGTGACTCTTCATAGTCTTGTGTGCAGTCCTTTGTTTCAGAGGACTGGATCAGCTAATGCTTTAGTAAACTGTCCTGCTGAGGAAATGATGACAAATAGAGCCCTTCCATTTGGGGCTACTTCCACCATTATGCATTTTAAAATTTCAGATGCCATTTTGTGACTAATTTGTACCCTGGTTATACAGGTGAGAATCTGGAAAACACAGAAATACTCTTTGCTGTTCATTTTGTTTTGGCCCACCAGGGTTTCCCCAAAATAGAACGCTCTTAGTAAATTAAATCCCATGGTCTCCAGAGGTCTGCTGGGAAGCTTTCACTAATTATCTAAAATATTGATAGTAGGTCCTCTATTGTCGTTCTACTATTTCTGTTCAGGGACCTAAATGAAAGACTCATAGTGCCTGTCAGCTGCTTGGACATTGGAGTCTTCCACAGTATGGTTTACAGAGAGGAGAGATGTATATGTATTAATTTTCATTTACAGTCTTTCTCACTGATACTCGTGGTGGATTACAAGTATGATAGAAGTATTCAATCCATCAGTAAGCTGATTACAAAATGTGATTATATTTGGATGATAATAGTATTTGAATCTAACAGCAAAGATTCCTAGTAAAACAACAGAATGCATTGGGGTTGGGACTGAGGAACTGGAAGGGGAACACACATTATCCTGAATAGAGCTCACCTCCCAAACTGCTCCATTACATCACAGCAATAGTGCTCTAAAAAAAGGTGCGGGGTTTTCCCCTAATAATCTCAGGCAGACAATTCCATAATGTGAGGCTGCCACAGAGAATGCGTGTGGACAGGCGGTTGTCAATTTACCTGTTTGCAGGGTGGCACCTTCAGAAGGCTTTGCTCTGATGAGTGAAGCTGCCGTGGTGGAACATAACAGGAGAGGCAGTCTAGCAGGTTCATGAGTCCAATGCCATGAAGAGCTTTGTAGGGGATATTTAGAGTCTTGGATTTAGCCCAGTTCCTCTCTGGTACATCCATTTTTAATAGGGTTTTCCAGATTCCCCAAGCTCTAAAAAGAGGTTAATTGGGCATCCCATGTTCTTGGGAGATAAGGCGGAGTGTAAAAGAATGAGGTGGGAATTCTCTAGTTCAGGTTCCATCTTGAGCTTAATGCATAGCCTTTTCCAGGCCCCTGTTACTCAATTTCATGTCCCTGCTCTGGAGGATGGAAATAATAATACTGACTCACCTTAGGGGATTTCTAAGAAGATAACTAAGCTAAAAATTGAAGTGAATCAGAATTACAGGAAAAGTACTGTGCTCGTGGTCCAAAAGCATCACAGTGCTAGCAACTGGCACTTCTGCTAGTGCGAAGGATTAAAGCTATAATGATGCTCTCCCCAAGTTCATGACATTCGCAAATTTTGCACTTGCTGCTTCAGCTGCTACGGCTCCATGCCACATCCTTCAGAAATGGTTTTTTTGAGGGATTTCAGAAGGCTGCAGTCAGAGAGTACCATTCTGTGAAAGGAACTCCATAATAAATATTTGGGATATGGACCTATCCCAAGGATAGGAACTCCATAATAAATATTTGGGACATGGACCTGTATAAATACTAAGCATATTCTTACGATCTTCAGGGCCCATGCAAAAGGGATGAGTTGCTGTGCAGAACATGCTTCTGTAGAGGAAACAGCAAGCTAATGCAGATTAGGGGAAAATAGACTTCTGTTTTTTAAAGTGTAGTATACTAGTAACTAATGAAGTACACACCTTTTTAGCAGATTTGCCTCTTTGTGTAGGCATATAAAATGCAATTTTTAAAATCTGATATTAGAATTCAGAGCCAAATAGCTACATAAGAAGACATTTCTCCCAAATTGTTTATGCAGATATTTTAAAAAAACTCTTTATATCTGTTGATTATTCCTAATTTGGAAGCACATATAGACTTGGTGATGGCACGGCTTTGGATGTAAAAAGCCCCAGGTCTGATCCCTAGCATATCCAGGTTTGATAAATCAGAATGGATTTTTAATAAAAAGGTCTGGGAGAGTTTTCAGACTTGTGCCATAAAGAAGTGCTGCCATCAGAGTAGGGATATTGGGTTGACTCTCTGTTCAGGCAGCTTCCCATGTCATGAAAGTGACAAGTACGGAATGGGAACATGCTATTAAATTCCTGCACACAGCTCTCTGGAAAGATGTTAGTGCGAATTCAGCTGACCAGGAGCTGAGTCAGTTATCTCTGTTCAAGTGGCTGCTGGAGAAAAGCATACCCACAAATAATGGAATGCCAATCAAAGATGGGAAAGTCAGGCTTATTTTTTGTGTGTGATTTCGTATAATGCCCTCTTTCTGGAGTAGGGGATTCATTTCCTAGGCATCAAGAAGTGTCCCCCTCCCCCAAATTTGCAGGCTCAATGTGGTGGTTAAGCATTAGTTTTGATAGTGTCCATTGCTCTATTTCTTAAAAAAATGCTGAGGTGCCTCTTTGGAAGAAAATAAATTCTGCTTTCTCTGTGGTTGCAAATAAGAGCTATTTTTTTTTGTACCTGGCCTACAAATACCAGTTACAATGAGGGGGGAAATGCTGCAAATACTGTATTTTTATTTAAACCTGCCATAAGAATAATAAAAATTAGATTTGCCATTAATTTCTGCTTTTCTTCCTCCTTTTTCTTTTTGCCAACGTAAGTGGCTAAAAGCCAAGGTAAGAGGAGTTATTTCTCACTTGACCTGCAATGCCCCATGACAGTAGAGACTGCTGAGCCATTGTACCTGAAAGCTAGCTCTCTCCTGTACTTTTCTCTGCTCTTGTTTTTCTGTAGGTTGTATTAGATGTACTGAACTTTAGCTCCCACCTGGCAGTTAATATATCATGAATATATTGACAAATGCATTTTTTTATCCATACATAACGTTAATTTTGCCTAACACACATAGCGCTTGGCTTAGATGCTCTACCCTCTTACTGACTTGTATTTTAGACAGAGGTTCTCCAGAAACACTTGCATGCCTGTGCTAATCAGATAGCTGAACTAAATACATTAGTAAATCTTCGATTCAAAATAAATTCAGTGGATCCAACAGATTCACTGAAATCAGATTTGTGTAACTGAGCCATGTTTTATGCTTAGCTTAGTTTTCATTGACTGTGGGTGTAAATTCTCAAAAGGGAGGGGGAAAGATAGTAAAAAGCTTAGACATGGATTTTTCTTCTTGTGTTTTAATCCAGTATGCAGTAAAAAGAAGCTGTGGTTTAACAGCTTTCTGGGAATCATCACTTTGTATAAGCGTATACAAATATTGCCTTGACATACTAGTTGAGTCATTTCAGTGCAGAAAAAAAAATTAAATCGTTATTCTGGCTTTCAGCATGGAAACAATCAGCCTGCAAGAACTGGCACTTTGTCAAGAACAAACCCGCCTACACAAAAACCACCAAGTCCTCCTATGTCAGGCCGGGGAACTCTGGGGTAAGAATAAGATGATTTATTTTGATTTTGCATTGACAAACAACATTGTCTTTAATTGCACGTGCCAATGTTATCTAGAAATACTGTGCTGCTTTTTTTCTTCTTGTGCCCTTCTAGTGTTGCATTTTTAATTTAAAAATATTAAAAATATCCAATTAATTCCTGTGAAAATCTAAGAAGTGACCTTCAAGACTGCAAACTGAGTGTGGAGTCTATTGTCATACTTTCTGTTCCAGTCAAAATGACAGTCGAATGGATCTGTGCAGTCTCAGTCTTCTGTGTACACAAGCTGTACGCAATTTCGATTAAACTCTTGTGCTGAATCCAGACTAACTTTTCCACAGGTGCAAGGATTTCCACTCACAAGGAGTGGTCTATAGGCCTGTCCCCTCCCACCTCTGGGCAGCCTGAAACATCCACTGAAATCTGGTTCGGGGGGGGGCACCCCTTCTACAAGAACAGGACTTGAGGGGCAGTTTGGGCTGCCATAGGAGGTGGGGGGAATTGCACTCCAGGAGCAGAAATCCTTTCGTCCATGGAAACATGGAAATAGGGATGAGCATTGGGTGATCTGGCTTTTCATATCTGATTATATAGCCAGATTTATGCCAACCCAGCATAATCCAGCTATACCAGATCACGTAAGAAAATCCTGGATCAGATTTGGGAGCTGGGTCTGATGGGGCAGATTAAGCTGAGTTTATTCAGTTTAATCTGGTAAATAAGCTTTCATTGGCTTCTAGGCATTGCATGGGGCGGTGGGGGCGGGGGAGAATTGTATCCTTTGACCTGTAGCCCTGATGGCTCTCCATGTTCCTGGCTGGCTTCTCTGCATGCTGCTGTCTCCTGTGCCCTCATAACACTCTCTGCTGCTGTCTGGAGCTTGCCGTGGAGTCAGCGGTGCTTTGAGCCAGCCACTTCTTTGCAGTTTGCGCTGCCCTCTTGTTGCTCCTCCATCCCCGAGCTGAGCCCCAAGAGCCTTCAAGCTGCCTGCTTCTTTGTAGCTTGCACTGCTGCCCTCTCACTGTCTCTCCATCCCCAAGCAGAGGTCCAAAGAGCCCTTCAAGCTTCCACTGGCCACTTCTTTACTGCTCATGCCACTGCCCTTTTGCTGCTCCTCAACCCCGAGCTGAGCTCCAAAGAGCTCTTCAAGCCGCTGCTGGCTTGTCTGGGATGCCTCACCTACCCCTGCTTCAGTTTGGGAGTCTCTGGTTTGACATTGGGGTTCTTTGGGTTTACCTTGCAGTAGTTTGGTTCTGTTGGGCTTTGTTGGTTCAGCTTGCATTGGGAGTGAGACTTGCATTGGGATTGGCTGTTGGCCAAAGGTTGCCTTTTTTAAAAGTTTCTCTTTGTCTGGAAAGCCTTGGAAATGTTTCCCCCATAGGAAACAAGGAAGAGTGGCTGAGGCACCTTGGTCAGGGGCCCATAGGATTGGATCCCAAGGTCCAGTCTTCCTGAAATATGGGGGAAGGGGTCTTTAGTGTACAGGAAGGAGTAGGTTCCCTGCGAGTTTTGTGAAGTTTGCTTGAAAAATGCCTCCTCACCCCTGGAAAGAGGATAATGACTGCATAAATTCAGAATTCTCTAATCTTGTTGAACATGTTTGAAGAATCTGACCCAGATTTCAGGGATACTGGATTTTTTTTGGTATCCCTGAAACCTGGATCCAGATTGACTAATTTTTTTGGGGGGGGGTGCACACCCCCTAGATCCAAGCCCTTGTTTCTTACAGGGCTTTTGCTCTGAATGTGTGGCTGGAACATCCATTTTGAAAGTACAGTGTTTGTGTGGGGGGAGGTATATTACGTATACATACTTACTTAACAGCGATCTTAGTTTTGCTTGTTTCTTAGAACATTGTAGGAAATCTAATTGAGATGGAAGTTGTAGGGAATCTGACTGCTAGCTAAAGATGAGGATATCATGACAGGCTGAGGAGCCTGAGCAGCCAAGGTTAGTGGATTAGGAGTACCAGAGGAGTACCAGGGAGGGCTCAGCATATGTGAGGCACCCACTGTCAGTGTACCATTGGCACCAAAGGCTGGCCGGCCAGAGCCTGCAAAGGAAATCTTGTCAATAATCTGTGATATAGCTGCCAGATTTCACCAGACAGAACATGAACCCAGGCCCATAGCGTCCCCCTCCCCAGGACCCTCTCCCTCTCCTGAAGTGATGATGACAGAAGTCCTGGCCTGAGGAGGCACAGAAGAGGCAAAGGCCAAACTTGTTACATGCCATCTTCCTGAAGGACTAGAGTGGGGTGCTGAAGGTAATTCTTCCTTGGAGGATCCTGACCTGTGCACAGCACTATCTCAAGAACTACAGCATCTGCTGACAGGCTAGCTGAAGCCAATTACCTCCCAGCCTACTTAGGCTGAGCCCTTTTAAATCAGCCTTGCTGTATCAACCACTCCACCAGGCACAAACCTTCTGTTAAAGGCTGTCAGCCCCAAGGCGGAGGGTCTTGTACCTTGTTGAGGAAACCCAACTGGGCCTGAGTGCAGGGCAAAAGAGGTGTACAGACCTCACTACAGTGTTTTATTCCTACAGAAGCATAAATCCATTCTCCGGGTTGAATTGACTAATTGTGCTCTGCTATAGAGGCCCCCAAAAGATGGGGCTGGGGGAAGTATCAGCATTTTGGAACCTTCTGCGGAAGGAGTTATAGCTTGATTACAAGCAAGCACATGAAATTGTATGGGTCAGAAACAACTCTAGACTAGATGCTAACTATTCTAATGCCATATTATAGTTTCTTAACTCTTAATTTCTCAGATGGTGAGTTAGGATACTTTGGCAGTAAGGCCAAAAAGCTCCTTCAGGTTCAGTGGGGTCATGAATACTGGGATGTTGATTGTTTGACTAAATTGCCCATTTAATCCAGAGCAAGTGTTTCACTGCATTCAGGTGTCATGGCAAACAGAGGGGTTTTTTTTGTGTGTAATGGGCGGAAACACAGCTTGTTGCCATAAACTTGCACTGTCCTCTTTCTCTTTCCCCACCTTTCTTCTCAGTTTGTGCAAATATGCTCAATGGAATGCTTCTGGGTATGTGAAGCCTTGAATTAGATTCCAGCACACTGTGATACCTGAGCAAACTGAAGATTGCTTTCCACATGTAAACCAGGACTCTATACCTCAGTTCCAATTTAGAATGCTGGTTTAAAGAGGGGAACAAACTCCAGTTTGCCCAGGTGCATGAGTTTTGGATGTCTTGACAAATTGGAGCTTGATTCCAGGTGTCTTAAACCTGGAGACTTCTACTCATTTCCAGTGCCCAAAGGAGTGGAGTGGGGAGAGCACAGCAACAAACAAGCCTGTCACAGTCAAACCTCTGTCTGTTGTCACATTTGGGCTTGACATTTAACTTGGAAAAATGACTGGTGCTTGTTATGTGTGAGAGAGAAAGGAGTATAGCTGAGGATGTAGAAAATGTGCTAATGTCACTCACTTAAGGTTCTGATTTCTCCGGGGAACAAGTGCGGTCAGATAATAGCTCTCAAAAGGCTGGCTGCAAGGAAGAGAATCCACTGGGCCTGACATGATGAGTTGAATTGTGAAATATCCCCAATAATTTTAATAGTTAAGAAGCAGTTGTTCATAGAGAGCTGACTCTCTATTATTTCCATTGCATAGCTGTTTTTTGGATTGGAGTAGAGATGTCCCCCCCCCCTTGCCAATTCAGCTTAATCTGGTATTTGGGAATACCATAAATGTATTCCTGATACTTGGATGAGATTCTTAATTCTAGGTCAGTCTAAACCCAAAATCCTGAATATATTTGACCATTATTCTCTATAAGAAAAAACTTGCAGGAATCTGGGAGAGAGGGGCATTTTTCAAGCAAACTTTATCAAATTTGCATAGAACCTAAATCCGTCCTAAGATTCCCCAAGTTTCAGGGATATTGGGCTCATGGGTCCAGTTCTGTAGGCTCCTGACCAAGGTGCCCCCAGGCACTCTCCATGGTTTCCTATGGGGGGGAAACATCTCCAAGGCTTTTCAAGCAAAGAAACCTTAATAAATGGGGCAACCCTTGGCTGAAAAGCCAATTCCCAATGCAAGTCCCATGGCATGCTGAACCAACAAAGCCCAACAGAACCAAACTGAAGCAAGGGACTCCCACCGGAACCAAACTGAAGCAAGGCGAACCAACACCACACCACAGAATCCCACCAGAACCAATGTCAAAAAAACAAACTGAATCAAGGAAGGACACTGTTGCAAGTCCAACAGAACCAGCAACTAATATCAAACCATTTCCAGATAAGTCTGGGAAGGCTGCAAAGGGAGAACAACTCATTCACTCACTCCCCCTCCCTCCTGCCTCACTCTCCCTCCCCTTAAGGGAAAAAGCCCTGGAAAGCCTTGGAAAATTGGCGCGGGGGGGGGGGGGAGGAGAGAAAAGTGCTTGCCAATTTTTAAAAGGCTGTAGTTGAGTTTGCTGGATAAACCTGCATAAATTATTTGGTATACATTTGGTATACCAAATCACACAACCCTAGATTGGAGTGTTTAAAGCAAATGGGTAATCTTAATATTCATTCATTCATTCATTCATTCATTCATTCATTCATTCATTCATTCATTCATTCATTCATTCATTCATTCATTCATTCATTCATTCATTCATTTATATTTTCGATTTATAGCCTGCCGTCCCCGCAAGCAGACTTCTTTTGTTCAATATCCTTAGTAAAAGATACTTTCTGTGCAAAAGTTTAAACAAATTCTCAACAATTTAAGACATCATACAGCTTCTTTGTACTGCAAAATGGAAAGCCCACAGACTAGAAAACGTTATTCAGTTTGCAGGGTAGGGCAGGCTCTAAGAAGCCTGACAAATCCTAGTGTAGAAAGTAGTCATAGGTGTTAAAAGGCATTTTATGGAGTAGGAGATGGAAGAAAGTATGGAACAAGTGTGTAAATCCTGCACTGAGCAGAAAGAGTACTGTTGCTGAGTACAGGAAAAAGGCATTGCAAGAGTTATAATTCCCATGGAATGCCAATAAATTGCATATAACTTTGAGAGGTTTGGAGAGACTAATGATTTTACTGAATTCTACTGCTGGAAACAGAACTTGTGACACCTCTGGAGGTGTCACAAGCCTTAGCTGCTTTGGAGGATCAAGAATTAATAAAAATTACTGCAGAATATATTTGTTGGGTCATATCTTGACTCCCTCTTGGTCATTGAGTAAGGGTAGAGAAAGTCACCTAGACAACGTCAGCTAGGACTTTTCCAATAGAAAAAACAGAGCCCATCTACATCAAAATGCCTTTGACTGTTCCATCTTAATGGGCTGGGCAAAGGCTCTGGGATATGCCTATATTGTTCTTGTCTGCTGCATTAATATAGTTCAATAAAGTGTTTGTGTGTGCGGTTTAAGATATTTTAAAACTCCTCACTTTGAACTGAAAGGATGAGGATCAGTAGAGAGTTTGAGAGATCGATGTGCAGGGATTGTGAGACCAGAACATAGGAATATTCCAGCCAGGATTTCTCCCCGGTTCAGTCGCCTTGTTAACATGGTCTGGACTATATGGAGATCAGAAAGGGTGTCATTTCCAGCAGCAGAAACCCAATTCTGGCCAGTAGTCTTTTCTATCCTGGTCTCAAGATCTTGGAGTGGTTGACTTTTTATAAGGATGGCCATTTGAGTCAGCCAAGTGACAAAATATGACAGGAGAGGCCACAAGTGGGAGATGGGAGATACATGTAGAAGTCTTCAGTTTCTCTCTCCAAGATGTATGCCATGATTTGGACATCATAGACCATGCTTCATCCTGGAGTGGGTGCTATACCTAATAGCAGCAGCAGCAGCAGCAGCAACATTCGATTTATATACCGCCCTTCAGGATGACTTAACACCCACTCAGAGCAGTTTACAAAGTATGTCATTATTATTCCCACAACAATCACCCTGTGAGGTGGGTGGGGCTGAGAGAGCTCTGGGAAGCTGTGACTGACCCAAGGTCACCCAGCTGGCTTCAAGTGGAGGAGTGGGGAATCAAACCCGATTCTCCAGATTAGAGTCCTGCTGCTCTTAACCACTACACCAAACTGGCTCTCCATATAAGACATCCTGTAACCTACTCAGTGCAGACTTGGGGCTAGCTAGATGTGATGGGCCTGTGATTGAACAGGAGAAAGGCACATTCAGAATAGAAGTAGTATTCAGTTAGAGACTGACAGATACAGCGGTCTGGAGACAGCATAATCCCCTCAAAGATGTTCATGTATAGAACTGCCCAGATAATCCTGCAGGTAAGCCACCCATCGTTCTTTGACTGAGTTCTCCTGCTGAGAGCAGGAAGGATGGGGTTGTCACCTGTTTGAATGGCAAAGTGATTGGAGGAACTGATAATATTTCAAAACTTACTATTTATCTGGCTGTCACTTAGCCCTGATGGGTTGCCTGTGCAAAAGACAACTGGAGACTGTCAGTGCTTGCACGTTTCCTTCGAAAAGAGAAAGAACTAACATTTTGCAGGTTGTTGTTGATTTTATACATCCTGAAAAACACAACTCCTCAACATAGAAAGCTACGTACTGAGAAGAACAGTTCTAGTGTAGCCTCCTCCCCGCATATTAATTTTCTAAGTGTTGAATTTTGTGAGGGGAAAGAATATTCAATCATGCTCCCCCATCACCACCTGCTGTCTGAAGTGGCACAGTTTAATATATCTTCACATGAGGAGTTGTTTTGTCTAGACAGCCTTTGACACTTTGGTTCAGATGGTATGTTCTGATTCTCCCAGCCATGGTTCATGCAGCAGGATTTTGTGAGCGTTTTCTGTCTCTTTTTTTCCACTTACACACTTATATATTTCCCTATTTTCTGGTTTTCTTTCATTGTTATTTGCTGTGAAACCTGAACCCAAAATATCCCAGGATATAGTGACATTTGCTACTAGTTAGCCATTGAGTTTCAAATAGTAATAATAATAATACCTCACTAACTCCTAGATTCTTGGGTAAAATATGAGCCAGTGAACTACCAATAATTCCAGCCCAAACATCTGGGGCGAGGTGATAATAATAATTAATAAAAAGTGCATGTTGAGCTGCAGAAACTGTGGCCATCTATACATTTCCAAGTTCAGGAGTTTAAAATGCCTTTATGAATATTTGCATTTCCTAGAATACCATTAATATATTTTGCTATAGCTTTACAGCTGGAAAAAAATGTTCTTGTCATTTATCTTGAAATCTATCATATTTATGTCTAGTCCTCCTTTACTGTTCAGTTGTGTAAATTCATTTACTTTTTTCATCATACATCATATTTGGCTCTACAGTCATATTTTAAATTTGTGTTGCTTTCTGCATGACTTTGTGCGAACCCATAATTTCAAAACACAGTTATGGACTTTTTTGACTTTATGAGATGGCTGAAATGATGTACTGCCCTAATGGGACATCTTATTTTACAGAATGAAATTAGGACTTTATGATATTGCTTTTACTGGCTTAGTAAACAGTTTCAACTGCAGTACAGAAATTAACTGGGGGGAAAACCCCACAGCTGGTCTTGATGGATTGGTCTTGTATGTCTACCTGCTGCTGAAGGTCTTACAAGAAATTGTCTGCTAGTCTTATAAAATCTTCTGTGTTTCTGAGAATCATTCATCCAGTGTATCATAGGTATACGGTGATAGAAATAAAGATGACAACCTATATTGTGATACCTTAAAAACTGACTCAACTTGTTGCATGAACAACTGCCTACTTCTTCATCCAATGTTGTAGTAAGATAATTGGATACCACTGACTTTTTCTGTCATGCTGTGTTGAAAGAAAACTGTAAGATGCATACGCGGAAGCGCACAGCTGTTCTGTCACCATGCAAAATTACCCCCCTCCCCAAATTTTTTATTCTTCTCATCAGACGGAACACTCCTTACAAGACGCTGGAGCCAGTTAAGCCGCCAACAGTCCCGAACGATTATATGACTAGTCCTGCAAGACTTGGAAGTCAGCACAGCCCAGGAAGAACAGCATCCTTGAATCAGAGGCCCAGAACACACAGGTAACATGACTAGTGTGATGGGAAACTGAATACAAAGCAAATCTGACATCAGATTTGCAACGATCAGATGGCAACTATGGGTTGGATCCAAAGATTCACAATGGGATAGAATACAGTGCTGTAGTGCAAGAGGTCATAAGGAAGGATGACAGC
The DNA here is from genome assembly GCF_028583425.1 of Eublepharis macularius. Classification (NCBI taxonomy): domain Eukaryota; kingdom Metazoa; phylum Chordata; class Lepidosauria; order Squamata; family Eublepharidae; genus Eublepharis; species Eublepharis macularius. The sequence goes on along the minus strand of NC_072800.1, from coordinate 70,759,213 downwards.
AGTTCTTAGGCTTCCAGATGCACATGTTGTGTGAACTGCTGGAAAACGTCACCTGCCATACAGCTTCCTAGTGTGAGATGTAAAACTGCTCCTTTGCAGAAAGATGCCTTTGGACACAAACGTGTGATGTTAAGAACTTTTAGCTTAAAGCATGTGCAGTTTTTTTTAAAAGAGATTCCATGTTTCACTAGGACCCATGGATCACGTTGCATTGCTTTGTAAAACTCATTGCTGATTGGAAGTAAACGGAGACAAAGCTTAGTTGCAAACTATAGTCAGAATACAATGAAACAATAAACCAGTTCCATAATCCAGAGGAAGCTTTAGACTCTTACCCCTTCTGCAGTCCATGTGCTACTTCTGTAACTGAGGCGGTTTTGAGGGATGCTGCTAGGAGTTCATTTTTTCAAAGGGGAAAAAAGTTCAAAATTCTAAAAAAAAGGGAGGGGAGTATTACTCTCTTCTGTGAGTGTCTCAATCTTTGGAGCTGTCTTCAGTAGTCATGAAATGGGTGAAGCAATAATATGGTGTCTTTTATCACACTATTAAATAACCACAATTGGCTCACATCTCCTGGGCTTAGAGGGGTACCAATATGCCCCTTTTCAGTTTTTTTTGTCTGCTTTCATTGAATAGGACATCTTCTCTGACCAAGTCACCCAGGCAGCTGCTTGGGTGACGCTATAAAGAAGTCGCAGAGGTCACTGACATAACTCTCTCCCAGCACCTGCAGCACAGGAGATCTGGTATCACCTCTTGGGTCTGCACTGCTATTTGTAACCAGCCTGCAGTGGATGTACCTTGCTTGGAACTCAACATTATACCTTGAATCAAAGACTTTGGCTGTGAAGCCTTTTTGGTTTTTTCGGCTTTTGGTTCCCGGTGGTCATCATTTCTTTGCTTACTTTTATGTCATTTATTAGTCTTCGATGTGAACATTAGCGTGTTTTGTTTTTTCTTTCTGCAGTAGGCCACGTGTTCATTCTGTGTCAGCCATGGGAATGGAATGGGCCAGTGGTTGTAGCGTGTTCAGATGCTTCCCTAGTTCAAAAAACAATCATGCATTGGCACATACAAAACTAGTGTGTCCGTAAGAGAGATTTGGTTCTAGCATTTCTCTGACAAGTAGGGCGACAGCTGATTGCTAGATACTCAGTGGACAGGCTCATTTTGTTCTGCTACCACTAGGTTTGTTCCCAAGCAGCTTCAGTCAACCATCAGAGAAAATCTATGGTAGCTGCTTAGTGCAATAAAACATGTATTCCCCCACCCACAATGCTAGGGTTTATTGTGTTGGAATTAATGCTTAAAGACATACGAGGGGTCATTTTAATGAGAAGTGCTGTGACTTGTTAAGTGTCATAATGGAAGCTTATAAACTTGAGATGCTTCTCAGATCTGAAATACTACAATAGTTCTATTTTAAGAAAGCCTGCCATTAGTTAAAATGTCTTATTTAAAGCAGCAGTATAAAACCATGTATCCCTTGCCCCCTCTACCCCCCAAGTCTTTTTATAGAACCATTATTTGAGGCAGCAGAAATGGACTCTTCAGTGGTTTGTGGTACAGCATTCAGCTGCAACCATGGCAACAAGTTCAAGGTTTTTTTGGCTTGCGAAACACTGATTTTTCAGAGGAAAGATCTGTGCTCCCAGTTGCAATGTCCTTTCCCCCCCTTTATGTAGTTGTATTCTTTACTTGTTTTGAATACCTTGACACTTGAACCTTTCTGTGTGTACGTTTGTGTGCACACAAAGAAAATGAATGGAGTACATGCTGTGTTATCATTTAGAAACAGCTCTTTCATTAACCGGAAGCTTATTTAACTCTTCCTGCTTGCAGCTTTAAAAAAAGCTGGTTACCCCTTGCTTCTAACCCACCTGAAAGCTCATCACAGTACCCTATTGGAGGGGGCGGGGAGGCAGACATCACATCCACTTGGTCAATAGAACTGGAGGCACTGCCCATATTGCCAAATTCTCTTCTTCCCTCGCTTTCTATGCAGCAGCAACCTACTGTATCCCTGCAGCAGATCCAACAGAACACTTGTTCCCACTGTTTCTGGATTGGGGAGAACATCTACAAATACGAAAGTTTCACCTTAAGATTAGTTTTAGCTGCGAGGAGTATACTTGTTTTATCCTTAGGTTTGCTAGCATAGTGTAATGGAGAGAAATTGTATTTGGTTCTCCAGCACTCCAAGGGTGGCACCATGAAGCTGCTCTGATGTTTGCCGCAGCAATTGTAAGGTGTCATTTATTCTATTTTTTTTCAAATGAAAGAAAACTTCTGTGTTGCATGTTCTCTCTGAATTACAAATTGCTTAAGTTTGAAAACCTTGAACATCCAATTTATCACCTGTAATTAGTTTAGCGTGCTTGTAACCATTTCACAATGTTATGTTAGGCTAACCGTTCTTTTAGCTCTTGGATGGTTGCTTGCACTTTTAATTAAATAGTCAGATAAGCTAAAGCTAGAGCTGTGTTAAGTGTCTAATGACCTAACTAATTACATCTATATCTGTTAGAATTTTATGCATGTTGCTCCACTGATACAGTAATAAGCATAAGGGATTGTTTCCTCTTTTGGGGGGGTAGGGTTTGACCATTTATAAGCAAATATTCATGCAAGGTGCCCACTTACCAGTCTGCACTCTGTTGTGTTTCATACAGTGGCAGTAGTGGAGGAAGCGGCAGTCGAGAAAACAGTGGAAGCAGCAGTATTGGCATTCCCATTGCCGTGCCTACACCTTCACCACCAACCATTGGGCAAGGTAGGTCATCAGATTTTAAATTTTATCCTATTGTCATAGTGGGACTCATTCAGATGATTCTAATGGGATTGCTTTGTCCAGGGATACAGTTCAGTTTTTTTGTGTATTCAGTTATACCACATCATATTATCGAATACACGAAGACCAGTTGGCATTCACTATGTTCATTAAAATAACTCTGAAATGATTGTGGGTGAAAAGCAGCAAATTGTTTCCCTTTACTGTTTACATTATTCTCTAAAGCTTTTCATCTGGGTTCCCCTTTGCAGAAATAAATAAATGCATGTTGATGGTTGCAATATTTAAGAGTTTTATGTGTATCTCCCCAGGTGGATCATCTGGTTTGCAAATGAGTTTTAAGGAAGAATTCATGTTTTAGGACCAGATTACAAGAGAAGAAAGGGGAAAGATATCACCTGAGAATCAAGTAGAATTTGGTTGGATCCTAGCATTTTTATCTGTTGGCACCCAAAAAGATCGGGTAGTAGGTGATGTGAAATATCTCTACATGAGACTGTGGAGAGCTGCTGGCAGTCTCAGCAGATAATCCTGGCCTTGATAGACCGATGGTATGATTCAGTATAAGGCGACTTCCTGTGTTTGTGTGTGTTTCCTTGGCACAAGGCTCAATGTCGTACTCGGCAAAAGGCATCTTGCGCTGGAGGAATGCCAGGGTGCTGATGAAATAAAACAGCAGGATCCAACCAAGTGCTGTTGCAAGTGGCACTAAATTAACCGTCATCTAGAATTCCTTTAAATATGGTGCTAGCAGTCAAATTCTTCGGGACAATTAAAATATTAGTAGCTTAGATTGATAGAAACTACTTCAAGCAGTGGTGGTAAACCACTTACTCAGCCTAGGAGGGAAGTGGTGAATTCCGTTTGAACTGAAACTGGCTGTTGCTGTTGACCTCTTCTTGGTCTAATCCTTCACTTAATGACACTTCCTTCTTATTGAATTTTAAAACATGTTTGCTTGTTTAATTTATTTATAGCCTTCCTTTCTCATTGAGACTCAAGGCGAATTACAGAATTAGAAGACAGTGCAGTAAAGACAAAATCATGTATATAGCAAACTTTTGTGTTTCCATTTGCACACACATTGGCCCAGTGGTTGTCGGTCAACTGTTCTCCACCGGGTTTACAAGCAATTTACCAGTGTTTAGTAAATTGGCATTTGAATTTCCACATTATCAAAAAATGGTTCTGCTCTAAAATTAGGGCCTAACTTGGCAATCTCAACTATTTTATTAGCACAAATATTTGTTCCTCCTCCTCCTGAAGCACCGCCAGCACCTCCAATGCCCCTGCCTCTCGTGATTGGCAGTATGATAGGTGAGACCTTTTGAGAGTGCTAGAATAAGTGTATTCACAATAACACTTTCCATCTAATGCCTTTTTTTTGTTCTGTTGTGTGTGTTTTGACATTGTAGAGCTCTGAAAAGTTGGGGATTTAACCAATCTAATCACAGCTAATATTTCTGGAGAAAGCCTCTGAAGGTTAACTATAAACACAAGAATCTGCCTTAAGCCAAGATTCTTGGTCTTTCTGATATTGTCTACTCTGGTACAGCAACTCTCCCAGCTATCAGACAAAACTTCTCTAGCCCTGCTACATGCAATCTTTTCAATAGTATGGACTGAAACTTGGATCTGATGCATGCAAAGCATATTATTCACATGTCAATTTAAATCAGAGCAACGATGACTTTAGTCTTACGTTGTCTGTCTTTTTAATCTAGAGTCCTGTGGACTAGTCTTGTGTATTTCATTTACAAAATAGGAGTGTACACTCAGGACATATTAAATTAAGGCATAATTGACCAGTGATCCTCTGTATCTATGTTCTTACATACATGTAAGTTGCACATTCAGAAGCCCAATATTCTTTGCCAGAAGCCCAACAATCCTCGAACACCAGATGGACCACAGCCTGACTTCTGCCTCTTTTCTATGTGAATGTGAACTGTGGCATTCACAATAATGAATATAATAATCTCCCAGATCTTTCTGCAACACATTCTTCAAAAAGTATTTGCATTCATACCACATCTGTCTTATACAGTACATTTCCTGTGAGTGCACTTTGGCTCTATACATACCACGTCAGGATAAATATCACTGTTCGTGGCTATCCCCGAAGTATACATGCTATTTTTCACCATGTTCATAGAAATGAAATATCCCATAAATTAGATATGACAAACAAGATTGGGGGACTTTATTGTCAAAAATGATGTTAGGAGCAGCATAGGTCAAGTTAACCATAAAACCGTTTTGTTCTTGTAGATGTTGAACCACAGAAGTTAAGACTTAGAAAAATGCTCATAATTTTGAACATCTAGTTTAGCATACCAATACATTTGAAAAGATAGGGCTGGATCCTGCCAATTTTTTGGTTCAGTCTTGAACTTGAGAGGCTTTAAGCCAGAAAAGACTTGTGAACTTTCTCTTAATAATTCCATATTAAGTGAACTAGAAGTTGAATAACTATATAGTATATTGATACCATATTGGTACACACAAACATATGTGTGTAAAATTGTACTATTTCAGCACTTTAACTCTCTTAGCACTGGAAAGAGCTTTGGCATTAGCAAATGAGTTGCAAGCGACATGGCTCCATTTTTTAATTAAAAGCATTAAATGTTGCATCATCTTCACTATGAAGCCGAACTGTGAAAAGAAACAACAGCTGATTTTATCAGCTTAGTTGTTTATATAGCACATTCTAATGTGCAAACTTTTGTTTTGGTGTTTTAATCTGTTGTGTTAATGTGAAACGTAGCGAATATCCAGCAATGGGATGATTTGAATTAGTACTGAAGAAGACTGTGGATAGCTCTCATTTGTTGATGGTGAAAGTTCCTTATAGGACTGCCTGCCCCCTCTTGTAGATGAAAAGAGTTCTAGAGCCCGCTCTTTTTTTTATTGTTTGGAGTTTGTTAAATCTTCCTGCTTTGTGACTTTTGAAAACATCTTCAAATTGCAAGGTCCTACCTCCTGCAAAATAAAAGCTTGATGGATTTCAGACAGCTTATCATTTTTATGGCAGTGTCTAAGAAATCGCTTCCATCGTATTTCATTTTCCTTTCTCTTGATAATTTAGAAAATATTGTGTCTATATGTGTTCAGTTAATTCCCTGTAAAAAGATTTTTCTTACAGCAGAACCTGCCTGTTTAAGTCGGCTATGGCATCTCCGAAAATTTTGAGGGTTGTTTTTTTTCTCAACTCTACAATGTTTTAAATCGTTGTCTCCAATTTAAGTCCTAAAAGCAAAGCAGACTGGAACAGCACCTCCCCTCCCATACTTTCAGAGGTCCCTTTTCTAATCTTCTGCTCTGTAGACTGTCATCCGTGGGGATTTGGGCTGCATGAGTTTGCTGTGCTGTGGTGGTCTTACATTCTCCCCCCCCCCCTGGTTTTCTGCCTTCTGTCTTAAGGACTGAGTTTTGCGTTTTGTTTCGGATAAGCCTTCTTGTTTGGTTCCATTTGGCTCCTGCTTTTCAGCTGCTCCTGGGTCAGCCCCTGGGTCCCAGTATGGCACAATGACCAGGCAGATTTCCCGGCACAACTCTACCACTTCTTCGGCCTCCTCTGGTGGATTCAGGCGGAATCCTTCTGTGACCGCTCCATTTTCGGCTCAACCTCATGTGAACGGCGGGCCCCTTTATTCTCAAAACTCAAGTAAGCTTGCTGGGATACTGCAGAGCGCAGAGTTCCTGTGCAGTCTAATTTTGAAGGCAATTAATTTTTTGTGTTTTCCATTATACGGTAATTAGAATGTACACAATGGCTCAGATCCTAAAAAAATGCAAATGGAATTCCATTTGTGCAACAGGGCTTTCCCATCTCTTTTCTCTTGCAGTCATCAGTGCCTCCTCCCAAAGCTGTTCCTGAATGTTGGGGATGGAGGTTTCCAGGAGAACGTTCAATGCAACATATGAGTAGTGGCTGGAGATCTCCCAGAATTACAACTGATCTCCAGGCTACAGGGATCAGTTCCCCTGGAGAAAATGGCTGCTTTGGAGGGTGGACTCCTTGGCATTATACCCAGCTGAGGTCCCTCCCCTTCTCAAACCCTGCCCTCCCCAGGTCCCACCCCCAAATCTCCAGGAATTTCCAAACCCAGAGCTGGCAACTCTAGCCTGCAGCTAGAGGGAAGGTGATTGGCAGAAATTGAACACATCCTCTTTCATAAGAAGGGCAGGGACTTTAGCATGCACTAGGGTACTGTTAGATCCAAGCCTATATATTTGACCAAACAAGGGCCATTTCCATATGGGTTATTTGCCCTGGATTCAGTGCTGTTGGGAAGGGTTCCCCCCCCACACACACACACTTTCCCATAGCATTGTGGTGCATTCATGCATCTCCCGGGTTTCCCTGGCTGTTCTCCGATCTTTTGCAAACCTGCTTTGCTGTAAAGTTTTGGGGGAAATTGCAGTAAAGTCTGAGATTGTTGCTATGTGGGTGGGAAAGTTCGAATTTTCCTGCCCATGTGGCAGCCATTTCCACGGACCTTGTCCCTGTGGTGAATCCCACCTCCTGCCATCAGAGACATTTTAAAATTGGCAATTCAGTATCATTATATTGATGTAACACTATTTCAATATGTATTTCAGGTTCTCTTAATCCTTAGTTTTATTTTTTAAGTTTCTAGTCCCCTTTATTGCAGAGATATAAATGGAAAGGTGCATCCTGCAATAAAAAGGACTAGAGAGATACTTTTTTCAAAAGCTGAGAATTCAGAAAACCTGAAATACTGATACAACGTTATATCATTATCTATTAACAATATTAAATTGTCATTTTAAACAAAAAAATGAAAAAGGCTCAGGGAAAGGTTGTGGAGATAGCTGCTGTTAGGAGCTGGGGCAGGGAAACTGTGAGGAAACCTACCCCATGGAAGGCCTGTTCCTGCACGCTTTATCAGCAGCCATTCCAGCAGTGGGGATACCACACCAGCCTGTCCCAGGATAGAAACCTCCAAGGAGTCTTCTGGAAAATGTGTTTAAAGCTGAAATAATTGTCCCTTTTCTATTTTACACTACAGAGGAAATTGCCTGAAAATTCATATTTTCCCCCTTTATTAGTCTTACCTCATTTCAGCCTCATTTGTTGACAATATCATCATAGCTACAATTAAAATAACCAGTGTAGTTTTGAGAAATGGAAAATAAGTTTTGAGTAACGGTAAATAAACTAGTGAAGTTTTCAAGGAAGACAACAGCCAGGAATGTATGAATAGAGAGAAGTATGGCCTCATGTAGTGTATGTCTCATGTAAGGTTTGTTGAAATTTCATGGTTTAGAATGCAAGTACTAGTCGAATACAGGCACGAGTTCTAAATGCGCATAGCCTGCCATGCTTAAAAAAACATTTAGCTCCTAATTTTAATTTGTTGTTAACATTGTAAAATACATGATTTAACAACCCAGTCCTTTTGTTTCCCACTTTGCTTGGGCTGTATTTTTTTAATACCAGCAAACAGAGATGCTTTGTATTACTGGGATACATGTATGTGCAGGGGGCAGAGAGAGAGGAAAACAATTTAGACATAAAAATTTCTGCAAAGCAGACCATTATTGCTATACTGATGCACAGGAAAGCTATGTTGCTCTGGAGTGACCTCAGTGCTAGGATTTAATTGTAAAGACTGAATTATGGTTTTGTTTTAAGATTACTGCATACTTCAAAGTGCAGAACCTGTTTCAAACTTGCGATTCCACTCTGCTGAACTCAAAAGCCTTTCACATGGTACGACTGTAGGCTTGATGAAATGCTAGAATAAAAATGTTCTCATTTGAAGATAGTTTGGAACCATCTCGTTATCCCATATGACCTCCTTAAAGACCTACTTCATTGCATTATAAAGCTTGCTAATAGGGTTTCTATCCGAAGTTCACCATCGCAAATGAAAACTGAATTGTTGTGAGGCCTTAAAGCTCAAGAAATAGATCACAGTCACTGATGTACAGAAATGGGTGATGGGAGACCAGAGAAGAAATCTTAACGAGATGCATTTTTTGCCTCTGTAGTTAGATACAGCACACCTTGGATCAGCTTGAAGGAAGGCTTTTGTTGCTGCTATATTTGAGAACTAGACATTTATATACATTCATGGAAAACATCCTGTTCTTCTGCACCTTCTAAATAAATTTATTTTGTAATTCAGTTGAGGACCCATTTAAGAATATAAGGGCCCTGCTGCATCAAACCGGTGGTCCGTTTCATCCACTATCCTGTTTCACACAGCAGCTAAGAAGCAGGGAATACAGGCCAACACTTCCAATGGAGTTGCCTCCTAGCCACGAGTATTCGGAGGTTTCCTGTAGTCGTCATGGCTAGTAATCATTGACAGACAAATTTCACCCCTCACAATTCAAACAAAGTGGCATATTAAGATCTGATCTATGAATAGAAAGTGCACTATACAGGCTACTCTGAAATTTAATTCTTTAGTTTTGTGTCGTGTGACGTATGTTGTTGTCACATGGTAAAGTAGGAGGCCTTGCTTACCCTTAAAATCTAGTTTCATGATTTTCGGAGAGTCTCCACTGCCACATCAAAGGGGGGAAAGGCATTTTCCCCTTTGGCGCTTGTGGAAAGTGCAAAGTTTTATTTAGACTTCTTGAGGGTTGTGTTCAGAATACTGGAGTAATTATTTATGAAGCTTGAAGGCAAAGGAAGCTTTGTCCTTTGTCATTTTGATGTCACTGGAATGCCAATAGCAAGCAATAAATACATCCTGTGAAATACTCCGGCTTGCCTGATTAGTTGAACCAAGGCTATTTTTAGGGATATGCAAACATTTTTAAATGCAGCAATCCTTTCATGTTGAATTGTAAGAGATAGCATACATCTCCCTCATCCTATTAAAATCAGTCGCTGTTCTACAAGCTATTATCAAGATATTGTGTAAGTCACAGAAACAGTAAGACAAACAAGAAATCCCACTATCTGCCTGCCATCCCCTGCTAGGTCATCTTCCGCAATCCAGCTTTTACTCACAAGTCAGTGGGAAGAGAGTATACATTTATGCTTCAAAGACCAATTTGAAATTGTTGCCAGCTCCCTGAATTTGTATTTTATTACTCTGCAAACTAAATTCCTTGCAGATTCCTCCTTTCCCTTTCTCTTGAGATTTTTCTGCAAGATCAGTTTCAGGGAGTGCCATTTTAAGAAAAAAATTTACTGTTGGCATCATTCTCTGCCCCACCCCCCCAACTTTGGGTTGGTTCCTGTGGATTCCATCTGTTAGCAGGGGTGTTTGGAAGGCGCCTTCTGCCAGAGAAAATCACCTCCACTAGCAAAATAGATTCTTAGGATCCAGACCTTTACTGTATGAAAGGGAAACATGGGGATTTTAAAGTGGCAAACAGAGTTTTTAAGGCAACTCAGATCCTTGAAGTAGGAAGTGCTGATTTTTACTCAGATTTTAGGGTTTCTCTCCCATTTTTTGGAATTACTAGTTGGCTAACAATTGGGTTCAGCAGTAATTGTGTTATTGGGAACGCAAACTTGAAGGAGGTCTGCCGCGTTGGTTTCTGTTGTTCATTGCATATCTTGTTTTGTGGTCCATTGTTACTGACAGCTGCTTTTGTTTGTTTGTTTTTCCTTTTTTTCCTGTATGTTTTTACTTCCCTATTATGGTGTCTGTTGCTTCCAGTTTCTATTGCTCCGCCCCCTCCCCCTATGCCTCAGTTGACTCCACAGATACCTCTCACAGGCTTCGTGGCCAGGGTTCAGGAAAACAGTAAGTTTGGCCGCTCAGCTTCTCCAACGAGTAGAGCTGACTCTCTCTCCTAGCATGCATGGCTGGCCAATCAGACTCCTTTCTCTGTTTTTTTTCCTTATTGGTTTCCAACTTGAGATGCTAATTCCATTTTGTATTCTAGTCCCAACTTGGAACTGAAGAGTGCTCACTCTCTTGGTTTACTTTCAAGAATTGCAATTTTGGGATTGATTCTTACTGATAGTTGTGCCATGATCCAAAGAGGTCTATGTGCATCTCTTAACATTTTCACCAGAAGATTATTTTTTTTAGAAGAATTCAAAATGCAGTCTGAAGAGTTGGCAGGACACTAGTTAAAGAAAGAAGTGGAGTTGGAGTGTATCGCAGGGAGTTCTGTTTTCGAATGCTCTTGCAGAAATCCCCAAATGGGTTTTTAATCGAGGAACTTTGAAAAGTAGCTTGGAGTATGCATATACCCTGTTGGTTCATGGGGATGGATCCATCCAGCTTTTCCACAAAATCTTGGCCAGTTCGCCTCCTTGCTACCGCCCCCATCCCTCATGACCTTTTATCCAGGCAGGTCCCATGAACCCCAGTGTAGCCTTTGTGTGTGTGTGTGTGTGTGTGTGAGTGATCAACACTTCCTTTTTCATCAACTGAAAAACTAGTTGGGTGCAAATGACAACTTACAGGTTTATGATAGAATATGGAAGGGCATCAAACAAATTTCCACAGGCACAGATGTAATAACTGAAATCCTTTAATTCTGTGATCCCCAGGTGACTTATGGGGACATATTTAGGAGCATTTAGGCCCAGTTTAAAATAAGATCTTAGCCATGTAGGAAAACCTTACTCATCCTGTAGAAGGCTCCTTGAGTTCTCTCTTGTATGTGATGCAGCATTAGTATGCTACAGATCTGCACTCGCATGTCGGTGCTGTGCACTAGTGGCTGGGGGACTGATTTAAACATAAAGACAGTCACACAGAATAGTGGAGGGGCAAGTTGTCTATGCACTTGTGTGCCAGCCAAAGTCATTGGTGCATTGCTTGCCTGGGGATCGATAGGAGGCCTGAATGAGAAGGAATGATGTGAAAAGGAACGCAAGAGTTTTGCAGCATATTAAAAGCGGATGGCAAATAAGATAGAATGGTAGTTGTATCTTAGTGCTAGGTAAAGGTAAAGGTAGTCCCCCTGTGCAAGCACCAAGTCATTACTGACCCATGGGGGGACGTCGCATCATGACGTTTTCTTGGCAGACTTTTTTACAGGGTGGTTTGCCATTGCCTTCCCCAGTCATCTACACTTTATCCCCAGGAAACTGGGTACTCATTTTACTGACCTCAGAAGGATGGAAGGCTGAGTCAACCTTGAGCCGGCTGCCTGAACCCGGCTTCCACCAGGATCGAACTCAGGTCGTGAGTAGAGCTTGGGCTGCAGTACTGCAGCTTACCACTCTGCGCCACAGGGCACAGAGTGCTATGCAGGCCATAAATAGATACAGTGGTACGTTAAAACAATGGAAATGGCTCTCAAATCATAGCAAGATTTAAGCTGCATCAGACATCACAAACAAATCTCTATTTATTCATGACTGGCATGAAGGTCATTAGATGTTTTGACTCGAGTGTTTCCTTCCTTCCTTCCTCACCTTACTAGACTGAGGATGAGAAGTCTTCAACTAGCTACAGTTTGGCAAGATGCCTAAAATCAATCACCTGAACAAACTTCATTCCTAGTAATTAGGATTCTTAACCCAGATGAAACCATATCGAATTGAATCTTGGAATCCTGGTCACCAGTTAGTTTTCCTGGAGGGCCTCAGATGGGAATGAGGGGTGTTTGTTCTGGTGATGAGGCGCCATTAGCAGAAAGTTTTCGTTCCTGTAGGCACCACTTTCTCTTCTTTCATTTCTAAGTTGGGAACTAGAAGGTAGTTATACCTTTAGGATGGGCAGTGTTAATTGAAGGGCTCACCCTCACCATTTAGTTCCACGATTCTCCTAAAACAAGGCTGTAGTCTCAACATTTTTCAGCAGTAAATGAATACAGGACTTGGTTGAAAGCTGTGCTGAAATGAGAATCTATTGCTTTTAGCGATGGAGAAATCTTTGCACACCTTGAGGCATCCATCCTTTTGCCAATAATGTCTTCATGTCGAGTTAAGATGAGATGGGTTAAATTTCTCCTGAGCCTTCTGAAGCGGATTCCAGCATGCAGAGCAGCAAAGAGAGTCTACTGGCTCATGTGTTAAATTCATATGCAAAACTGAAATTGACTGTGGCTCTGCTCTACTGTTAAGGAGCTGGTATGTATGAGGGCATCCGTTTCATATTTCAGATTAATACAGTCAGTTCCACGTTTCTTCCTACAACATTTAAAAACATTAAATAAATAAATGGAAGTTGTTAATACCATCTTTAAATTGACCAATTAAAATTCACTAATTAAATGAAGGGCATTGAGTCATCATCGGTTTTACCGTACGGCTTATTCTTGTCTTCTCAGTTATCTTAACCTGAGTTTTTGGGGTATGTTGTAACAAGGAGACATGCTGCAGATGAATTACTGGTTTTGTTAGAAAGGTTTGGGGTTTTTTTCCTAGTCACAGAAACACAGTTCAGTAAATCCAGAGGTGCATTTGTGCACACTTACTTTCATTAGCTGAGACACTCGGTTCTTAATAGCATTGTTTTTTCTGCTGAAGCTAAAAAACTTCAAAGAAAAGAGGCTCCCACTCTAAGCACACACAAAAAACTGGGTGCAGAAGCACAAGAGTAGGGAAATACAAGAAATGAATAAAAAATAATACAAAGTATATTTGTTTTACAAGAAGCACAAAAGCTTAATATCAAGAAATAAACCATATAAGCAATATTACATATAAACAATTTCAAACAGAAAGGCAACCAACAGATAAGTAAACACTAAGGTTGGTGCCTGTCGCCTGTGAGGACACCGTTTTTGTCTTGTTTGACTGATTGGTGCTATATGCTCTTAACTGTGTTATTTTTGCTCTTCACCCCTGAAGAGGTTGCAATACGAAACATCCGGTCTCAAGCCAGCACTGCCTGTCAGGTGACAGACAACGCAGGCTTTTGCCTTCTCCTATCACCTTTCCAACTTCCACCTACAACAAAAGTGAATGTTTCTTTATTAATAAGGGCAAGAACTGTACTTATCTTTGTATGAGATACCTGGGAACTTATCTGTTGGATATTTCCTTGAATGAGTTTGCATCAACCTTAGTGCTTACTTATCTATTGGTCGCCTTTCTGTTTGAAATTGTTTATATGTCATATTGCTTATATGATTTATTTCTTGATTGATATTAAGCTTTTGTGCTTCTTGTAAAATGAATATACTTTGTATTATTTTGTATTCATTTCTTGTATTTTCCTACTCTTGTGCTTTTGCACCCAGGTTTTTTTGGAAGCTAAAAAACTTAGCATAAAAATAGTTTTTTTTCTTAAAGCCTGTTTGCTGTTCCCATACAAAATGGATCCAGTATATAAATTGTTTTGTGTTTGTGTGCGTGCCTATTTGAGACCCAGAACATCTAGGATGAAGGTCACCACAAATAGCTCCCTAAGTTGCTCTGAAATAGTGATTTCTTTGTGGTAAATCAATGCAGTTCAGTGGGGGTTTTGGTAGAAGAATTCCTTCTGTACTTTTACTGGTAGTCTTCTAAGCAGTTATATTTCACAACATAACACACACACACTTACACTTAATTGAATTGAATTAATTGGATTTAAATTCAAGAATGAATAGGATTCAGAGTACTACCATATTTTCTTGAAAGGAAGGCAACTCTGAATGCAAGCTGATCCCCTTCAAAAATGTTATACACCACAACCATTTTTAGAGGATATAACTAACTTGTATGTGAATGTAAAATGACCCATTCTTTTTTCTGTTCGTAAAAAAAAGATCCCCTAGTCTTGTGTTGGAGTTAAATACTGTATGTATATTAAGAAGAGGTATGGAACAGCCATTAGTAACTGGGAAAAACAGAAAGCTCAACAGGCTAAAGAAGAATCAAAGTTACAAAGTGATGCATTGCTGAAGTCACATTGATTTTAGTGGTAGTATTAACCATATTTTCATTGGCATAATTGTGCCTTAAAATGCTTTACTTAGATTTCTCAGCTGATCATAGATCAGTTGACCACTCCTTGTTAGGAATTTTGACATCATATGCTATGTTTAATGGGAATCAGGGCTTTTTTTCTGGGAAAAGAGATGGTGGAACTCAAGACCGCACAATGACGTCACTTTGGGTCAGCTGGAACAAGGGGGGAGCTTTTTAAAGTTTAAATTACCCTCAGCAAAAATGGTCACATGGCCGGTGGCCCCGCCCCCTGATCTCCAGACAGAGGGGAGTTTAGATTGCCTGGAGGGCCAAAAAAGCCCTGGAATACATTTGTGTATATAAAATGTAGGTGGATTTATTGATCTGGTGAATTTATTTTTATCATGGATCCAGAGGAGTTAGCCGTGTTAGTCTGTAGTTGCAAAATAGTAAGGAGTCCAGTAACATCTTTAAGACTAACCAACTTTATTGAGGCATCTGACGAAGAGAGCTGTGGGTCTCAAAAGCTTATGCCTCAATAAAGTTGGTTAGTCTTAAAGGTGCTACTGGACTTTTAACTATTTTTATCATGGTGAACTTGGAGCCTTAAAAATCCTTTGGTCACTTTAACTGGGCATAATGAGGAGCTCTAGTTGCTGAGATACGTTGCTGAGATACGGAGGATATGTAGCCTTGCTTTACATAGGAGGACTGTTGCCATAGATCACCTGTAACTTACTTTACACAACACAACTAAAGTGAAGCACTCTGAACCTTGCAGGGTGTGCTGTCTGCATGGCACATTGTCTTCTGTTACATGATCTTAAGGTGTTAATGCAGATTCCTTGCCTTCCGTCAGTGTGCAATTGTGGGACATAACTGAACCAGAATTTTTATCCTTACTAGGGGCTCTCTCATTCTCTGGAAGTTCTTTTAAGTCAGAGCCAAAAATAAACTTAACACAATACCATCGAAACCACTATCATGCCAGATTTACAGTTGCGCTGCAGCCTTCAATAGCTGCCACCTCTTCCTTTCTGATACGAACTTTTGATACCTTTGGCATAAGGAGCAAGAAAATGATGGAGCAAGCGTCCCTTCTGATTTCTGCTAGTGATCAGCTTCTGCCTTGGCGTTGTGTGCTTTGACAATAGCATCTCTCTAGTTTGTGGCTGCTAGTAACGTGTACAGCCGTAAATTTGTAGTGTTTAACATAACGACGCATTTTGTTTCTAATCCATGCATGGTGTTGTAATTGCATGCTGTTTGTCTTCCATAGAAAATGTGCTGCCCTGGTAATGCATTTCTTTGCATTGGTGCATAACCTGACAGACCCCTTTCTGCTGACTTTCTAGTTGCTGATAGTCCAACTCCGCCGCCGCCGCCACCTCCTGACGAGATGCCTATGTTTGATGACTCGCCGCCACCGCCCCCTCCGCCCCCAGTGGATTATGAAGATGAGGAGGCTGCAGTCGTGCAGTATAATGATCCGTATGCAGATGGGGATCCCGCTTGGGCTCCTAAAAACTATATTGAGAAAGGTAAAGATTTGACACATTTTTGCTCCCCCCACAAAAATGCTATTTGCAGACCTACGTTCTGTTTTTTTTAAAGCCCCTGCTTCAAATCTCACCTCTGCTGTGAACTCACTGGGTGGCCTTCTGCAAGCTGCTGCTGTCTCAGCATTAGCCTCCCATCATGCTGCGGGAGAGTAATAAGGCCAATCTGTCTTCTAGGCCTTTCGCAAGGATTATTGAGAGAATGTTTGAAGTGCTCTCAATGCTTTTAGATGAAGCTGTGAGAGAAACTGACCAGGGAGAAGCGGGAGGGCGGCTGTACTACTAGAAATCTATCTGCAATCCTCCCCTTCACTGCACTGGCTTGTGGCAGTGTCCTATGAGACAGGAAAGAGAAGGAGGGCCCCCCTTGACCCCTCAAAAGACTATGCGGAGAATCAGGCAATCTGCGCGATCAAAAGTCTTAGGGAACAGTGGCTGTAGTAAGCTAGGGAATCAAGTGAAATTGAATGAAGAAGTTGGATCCAACCCATGTTGCTCCTAGAACTCTGGTCTGGTTTTGGTTGATGGAGGTCAGCTCACTTGCAGGTGCAGCTCTCAGCAGGTGTGGCAGGATGACAACAATAAATATAGTCCAGGCAGCTATTTAGTGAATGGCCTGTGTCACCTGAACACATGCACAAGTTTTCCAAGGGTTGATATCAATAGATCATCGTGCTGTCAGATAAGAGGGGCTCAATTTCCTGTCTAGACCAAGCTGTAGCAGTTCTTGCCCTAGTGACCGGTTCCATTGTGGAACGAATGAAGCATGGTGATCTTGAAGTATCCCCTTGAGCTTTCTGGAACGAGAGGTGCGTGCACTCCATCGTTATGGCAGATACCTGCAAATAGTATTGAGTTGATCATGTTTGTTTCAGAAGGGTGCCTTCCCAGGAAAAAACAAACAACTTTGCTAATAACCTAATTTGGGAAGGAGAAGAATGTTTAACTTGTATTTCAGATAAGGTGGAAATTTAGTCTTGTAGGTATGTGGTGTTTAATTTGCAAAGTGAGAATTGACTGTACCAAGTTCGTATAGCATAATTTGTTCAGATGTCAGGAGTCACTATTGGTGTGTTAAAACTATTAGGACCCCTTTCCTTTTCCCCCTTATCCCTCACTCTGCTACACAGTGGGTGTCTTTTGTAATACACAGCTATTCCTTTGGAATTTCTTTCCCAAGAGTGGAGTACCCTGAAACTACATCAGTATAGCTTGGGGAGGTTTGTATGGGGTGGTGGATGATCTGTATTTCATTGTGCCAGTGTAGACAGTCTCTGAAGATTAGGATATATTAGCAGAAGCATCCAATAGACACTGAAATGGTTTTGGTCAATTCAGCCTTTGGACTAATATAGCAAGACAAGAAGTAAGACAATATGTTCAGCGGTTGGCAGTTGATTGGAATGGATTGATTTAAGCAAGGAGATTCAAATCACCAAGGAAAACAAACTGTGTAAAAAAAAAATCAAACATCTGTATTTAGATACTTTCAAGATGAACATGCATGCTACCTAGTTGCTACAACCATAAAATATGTTGCTTTAAAACGAAATAGAGCCTGTATATCTCAGAGGGAACACAGTTTTCTTAAATATTTTAGATATTTCTACTATTAGAAAATTGTGACACATTGCTTGTTTTGCAGTCTCTGTTGCAACCAACAACCATGACAGGTTTTCATAGACTGGTGTTGGTTAAAACCAGCGATTTCAGCACCCTTCCCACTGTGTTCCTTTCTGTTTTAGACTATCCATTTGTTTGTTTTAGTGGTTAAGAGCGGCGGGACTCTAATCTGGAGAACCGGATTTGATTCTCCACTCCTCCGCTTTAAACCAGCTGGGTGACTTTGGGCCAGTCACAGCTTCTCGGAGCTCTCTCAGCCCCACCCACCTCGCAGGGTGGTTGTCATGAGGATAATAACAACATACTTTGTAAACTGCTCTGAGTGGGTGGGGCTGTCCTGAAGGGCAGTATATAAATTGAATGTTGTTGTTATTGTTATTATATAACCCTCCCAACCCACGAAACAGCAAATCCCAAGCACGAGCAAGGACTGGCCATTGTTTGCCATTAGCTGGAAGGTACAAGCCGATGTTGTTTGGCTGGCTGATTGGTAGGCCCATTGCAGAGTTCCTAGGCATGAAACAGGAGCAAATGTTAGATCAGTGATTGAGACTCTCAGCAGACCTGCCAGTTGCTGCTTCCCAGTATAGTATTGTCAAAATGCAAGTTGATTGAACTATTTAGAATGAACCATAGGTCTTCCTGTACAAAGAAAAGCAGCCTTTTATGAGATGCTCATCATTCACATGTACAGAATGAATACTGAACTTCAGTTCTCCTTTCACTATAAAACCAGGTCAGTTTTATGAGAACTTAAATTAAAAAATAATAATAAAACACCTTACTGCTGAAGGAGGGAGTAGGCAAACCTGTCATGCGCTCCTAAATAACTTATCAGCTTCATGTTTTATTAAATTATATACATCACAATCAATAAAAATGTTTTTAAGCTTTATTTGGGTATTGCAGGTAGTACTGTGATGTTGTTAGTGCCAATTGTACATTGGGCATCAAACAGGATTTGGAATATACCACTATTGCCTGACTTAGGGTGATTCCGCAGGAGTGGTTTTCCCTGCTTCAGCTTCTAAATGACCTCGATTTTTTCTTGTGTTTCCACACGTGGGAAGGCAATCCTAGCAGCAGATTCGAAGCCACTGCATGTTTTGTCCCTTTTTTTCCCATCCTGCTTTCCCCTGATTTATTTTTCCATTCGCAGCAGATTAGGGATTTTAATCATGCGGAATTCTTTATCCAATGTTCTCCCCACCCTTGCCCTTTTCTCTCGCCCTTCGAATTTGATTGGCCAATCATGTTTTCTAAGCCACACCCACTACCCTTTCCCTTTTCCTCTTTTTAAAAAAAAATGTAAAAAAAACATTGCAACGTTTCTACATGTCTATACAAAAACATATCCTGTGTCACATGACAACAGCTGACCAATAACCGGTCCATTTTACAACGCGCCAAATTTGTTACTTGTTGCTTGCTGACAGCTTCTGAGGTAGAGTGAAAGTGTGATGGAGGGACTTCAGCGTTCAACTAGTGGTCTAGGCATTTCATGGAGGGAGAAAGAGACCGTCCTCAACACAACACCTATCACTAAACCACACCGCTCACGAAGAAAGCAGGAAAGATAGACGTGGGGTCATTGGTAACCATTTTCCCTCCAAATGTCAATAGCCAATACTCTTCCACAATATCAGCAGGAAGCGCTCTGGCCTATCCAATATGTTTATTTGATGCAACGTTTATGTGTAGCAATGTTTTTTTGTGAGATTTTTTTTTCTAATGTGTTGGTTTGATGCAACATTTATGTGTAGCAATGTTTTTTGGGGGGAAAAAAATAAAAAAAAATGAAGATGTGCATCATTCGACACTTTCCCCGGAAAAAGCGATGAGGAATCGATTTTTATCCTGTCAAAAATTCCGCATGATTGTCTTTGAGCCGATGAAATATGCGAAACAAAAGCCTAATGTGGAATCGGGGAGAAGTGGATTCGTAGGACTCCACCGCGGCATGACTGCTCAGAAAGTCCGATCAAAATTGATCATGCGGAATCCCCCTTAAATGATGGAAGCCATGTTTTGATCCCCTTGGTGGGCAATATTTTTTTTAATCTAAATGGTATAAATGAAGTAAAATAGATATATTAGGCAACTGCTGTTTGCTATATTCCATGTACATCAGTAGGGATGGACACACACACGCTTATGTCTTGTTAGTAAGAGAGGATCCAGGTAAGAAGTTCTGCCATGGCTTAAGTGGGAATTGCACAGTGATTAGTCCAGGGAAGGTATGAAATTGCCTCGATCTGAACAGATCTGTCTTAGCCAATTTAGCATCTACTTTGATTCGTAGCAAGGTTTCGTGTAGCGAGCTCTTTCCCAGCTTTGCTTCTTGAGTACCTTTTAACTGTCTGAAACTGAACCTGCAGTCCTTCAGCATGCAAAGCATGTGCTCTTCCCTTGAGCTATGGCTTCTCAGACACAGAAGCCACAACTTAAGTAGCAGGTTAATTTGCAAGATTTCTGGAATAATTCAAACAGTAGAGGAAGCAGCCTTCAAAAACAGCTGTGTGATGAGACTGGCTTCTAGCAGAGTAATGTTTGGTTTTTCTTCAATTCCCAGTTGTTGCCATATATGACTACACAAAGGACAAAGATGATGAGCTGTCATTCATGGAGGGTGCAATCATTTATGTTATAAAGAAGAATGACGATGGGTGGTATGAAGGAGTCTGTAACAGAGTGACTGGCCTGTTTCCTGGAAACTATGTTGAATCAATCATGCACTATGCAGATTAAAGTTCTCTCTTCAGGTCGGGTATTGTATTCAATCATGCCATAATTACTTACAAAGGGTAACTAAACGGTTAAGTTGTCTTAATGCTCTTTTAAAAAAAGGTGTGCCCATCCTTTCAGGCCATACTGTTTAAATGGTATGATTGAATGTTCATCTGTAAGCATTTGTCTCTGCAGAGTTTGTAAAACAAGCAACTGTTTATTACTGATTATGCTTATTTACTTACGCATTGTTGATTTTTATGACCAGCCTAAATATTCTGGGGAAGTAGGGTATATAATATTTAATGACTCATGATTCAAATTGTGCCATTTCTTTTTTTTTTCCAGTGCAGCATGGTAAACTAACAACGATGTTAGACTAACATTAAAAATCTGGTTGAAAAGTTTAATAGTGCTGGTCATTTACCTTTGTTTAGACTCTTGCTCATCCTCAACCTATAGTATTTGTTTAAAAGCATGCATACAAAATTATGTATTGAATTATACTTTTTCAAAAATCCAAGATGCTTCCAATTTGTTGTAATCTTTTACCTGGAGTTCTTAGTCTACTCCAGAGAGTCATTTGAGTCTCTAAGGTGTCCATGTGAATCAAAGATGGGTGGTCTTATGATGTATGTGTAATTTGTACCTGAGTTTTTTTAATGAGTAAATTTGCATTGACTTTTCCATTCATAAATACATAAGTGAACCAAAGGTCTTGTCCATTACTTTGTTGACTTACCTTGGCAAAGCAATATTAGTGTTGACTTGATATCCCATGACCAGGAAAACTAAATTCGTGCAAGTTCACCATGACTTTAATGACCCACACAACTGTTTGGTTGCATTTATCGTTACAGGAACTGGCTGAACATTGCTACCTTTGACTCACCACCATATTAAACTGCAGAAGAGCACAGTGGTAGAGTTAGTAGTGGAAACAACCTTATGGGGTGGGCATGTTTTGTAGAGGGGAGCAGTCCTAGGCCAGTGCAGTTGCACTTGGCATCTTTGACAGACATGATCTGGAGGCCACTATAGCACATGAGGAGGGATTCTTTCCTCTACTGTAAGATGCGATTGGAGCTGAACAAGCAAGAGATGCAAGGCTGATGCCTCTTTCTCTCTCTCCTGCCCAAATGCTTCCTAAGCAGTGTGCATCTATGTAGCGGGAGCACCAAAACTACAACTCCAAGGGTTAGTTGTGGATCCTTCCAGTTCTTGAAAATAGCCCCTTGCTCTCGTAGCGTTTCATGCACAGAGACCTGCAGCACAAAATGCTTGTCCGTCAGAGGCGGTGACCCATGAAATAACATTAGCAACCTCGGTCATGAAGTAATATACTTTGGAATACAAGCCTTTTAAGATTAGCTACACATTCAACAGCTTGCAGAATGTGAGAGAACAATCACAAACGACTATTTAACAAGTCACTTAAATGCCTTGTCTGCTTAAGACTATGAAGATCTTGTGTCCTGCTGAACATAAAGTTGCCTGTTTGAAAAGCCTTGCTACTGATTTGTCCACAGCACTGTATTTCAAAAGCATACTAATACAGACTCTGTGGACAGCCTAAAAGGAGGCCAGAGTTGTGTGAGAGATAATGCTGGGTCCAGGCCTCCTACAGGAAAGGCCCCCCCCCACTCCTGCAAGCTTACATAAGGGAACACACAAGCCTATTTTTCTCTTATTCTTAGGAAACAACACATGCACTTTGACACATCTCCCATTGAGCACAAGGTCAGGTGACATGTCTGGTCTCAGCTTGTGTAAAATTTGTATTACGTAGATTATCAAAAGGCAGAACAATTTAGTAAGGGATTGCTGTATGTAGTGAAGATTTATTTTGGAACTTAAGCACTGGCCTTCTGGGTATTAAACACTTACATGGTGAAAAATCAGGTGCATTGGAATTGTAATAGATTGGTTACAGTTATCACTTGTTTTCTAGTGTGACATTAAATACTGAAACATTCCCTTGCCTTCTTACCTTAAATGAACATAATTTTATTAAATGCTTTCTTGCCTTTTCCTATTTGTTCATTTGTAATTTCTGAAATCATTAGCAACTAGAAAAACCTATATGTATTTCATTTATAAATTGGAACAGCTTCTCTTAATTTGTATATAACCTGTTTAATTACAAAATTTATGTACAGTCTTTTATAATAAACCATTCTCCTATAATATTTTGGGTACTCTGACATTAATAGGCAATCAAGATCATTCTCAAACGATTTTGTTATAGCCACATCAAGAAGTCAAGACACCAGAAATTTGTAAAAGTGATTTTTCAGCACATTGATTGTATTTATTCTCATTATGGCCTTGGGTGTTGATACTGAACAATGTAAACAATGCACAAGACATGAATTCCAGCACAACTAAAAATAGTCAAGAGGCATTTGTACTAGTTTCACATGGCTTCCTTCAATAAAACTCGTTTCTTCGTATTTTAGGAAAAAAGTGAAGGTAATTCAAAAAATTCATAACTGCATTGGAAGCAAGCTAAGATGTTTTGAAGTGTAGTTTTAGGCACAGTCTGGTAAATAGCTGCCAGAATGAGTGGAAGGAGGTGTGTCATTTGTCTCGGGAAAGTACAATTTCTGCCAGCTGTATGAGGGCATCTCTTTCTGGGGATGGTCGAAGTTTGCTGATCTCTTGTATGGCCTTGTGGCAATAGCGCTGCGCGAGGTAGGTAGTCTGCTGTACACCTTCACTCTAAAAGAAAAAGGTACAGAGGGGCTTTAAAATGGATTTGAAGATGCACAGACTTAGTGCTCATTCAGTGTACAACTGCAGTTTCATGTTTCTGAACCATTCTAAGAACTACATGATATGTGAATGAATATACACTATGCTAATGTTTTAATAAGATTGAGCTTTATGTAACTACACTGCTGTTTTTACACATCTGATGTTTCATGTCCACATCTAAAAATGGAACACTGAAAAGTAAATCTTAGATGGCTGAACTTGTATATTTAAAATACTGAGTAAACACATTTCCATGAATGACGGTTGGATCCTGCAGAGAATCTCTATTTTTTTTTAAAAAAAAATTAATTTTCCGTTATTTAAATATAACAATAAAAACATATAACAAATAGCAAGTAACAATAAAGAATCTACAATTACAACTTGTAACATTTAAAGCTTTGATAAAACTCCATACATTGGCGTTTTGATAAACTACAACTTGCATTATGTTGTTTGGCTTCTTAATGAGTTACCATAAGCCTGACATTTCCAAATTATAAACTGCTTGTTGAGGAAGTTTTGTGACTAAAAATTCATTTCTAGAGGGAAATTCCAAAAAGGGTTCCCATTTAGTGTAAAATTCTGTTGTTCTCATTGGATTTGTTTGAGAGCATATTTTTTCTGTTATTTTTTCCATCATAAATTGGTCCCAAATTTTGTTATACCAGGTGTCAAGGTTTGGTAAACTTTGGGATTTCCAATACGAGGCTATTGTAGATTTTGCTGCTACTAAAAAAGAAGTTATTAAATTTTTCCTGATTTGTGGTATTGACCGGTCTTTCCAGATGTCTAAAAAAATTAATTCTGGTTTTAGGGGAATAGTGTATGCTGTGATAAGGGCTATTTGGTGTAATATTTTTTCCAAGAAGTCTGTAACATGCTTGCATTCCCACCAACAGTGGGCAAAGTAGAGAATCTCTATTGATGGAAAGCATCTCTGCCACTGGAGCGAGGCTTCATTGCCCTGCCTTGCTACTCTTGGAGCCCATGAGAGACCCCGCCAGAAGAGCATGGGCCAGGAGTGGGTTACTAGTGCAAGTTACCCTCTGTTAGCAGAAATTTGTAGGAGCTTTCTGCATAACAGAGCTTGAATGTTTAACTCAAAAGAGGTTCAGTGTTCTCTTAAAGGAAGTGCATGTGCTTGTAAATGGGCATGCTGAAGTTACAAAAAGTTCAACTTTCAGTTCACTAGAAAACGCACGCACACACACATTCACTCTTCATTAACACTCAAATTCAAAATTCATAGTTGACAAAAATGTGTAGGACTGCTCTTCTGGAGATTAGTGGAGGGATAAAAATTCTAAAATCAGATGGAGTCATTTTAACCAAGTATTACGCTGGATGTCATTATTTGGCAGAACTATATAAAAAGTGGGAATTAGTGTTTATTTTATATTAGTCTTACCTGGAACACAAATTCGTGTGCACGTTCAACATCTCCAGGCAAACTAAATCGCCTCATTATCATGGCATTGATTTCCGGAAACTAAGTGAAGGAGACAAAATAATGTTTCTCTCCAAGAAACTCAAGAGCATAGTAGTATACAAAAGACAGTAAGAAATTATCCACTGCTGTTCCTAGCTTTCAGCCTTTGTTCCAGCAAAAACAGCGGCTTGGAACACAATCAGTGTGTGTTTGATGGAAGGATTTCCACTAAGCAGTGTGACTTCCTTGCCACCCTTGCCCCCACAAACAAAAATGCCCCCTGAAATGCTACTCCTTAGGAAAGAGATTCTTTTTCTTCAAGTATCTGGGTATATGCAAGTCACCCCTCCCACCTCTGCTTTACTTACAGCCTGCTTTTTTGCACACAAGGCAGATTACACAATGTAAGACAACATAATCAAATACCATGACACATCCAACAAACAATGCAATAATAGGACAAAAATCAGAAAAATTAGAAACCGTGCCAAAAAAAGTATCAAACTTGTGTTACAAAACAGTGCAAAAATAATGGAATTACAGAAGCAGAACATTTCTAGAGAACATGTCTGCAGAAATTGCTTAAGTCAGGCAAAGACCACTCTTTAAATTTCAGCATAGTACCATGAACCTTTTTTTAAGGTGGTGGAGAAAGAGAGCATCTTTGCTATTCCTACCTGCTGACAAGCAAATAAGACAGGACCAGTGGCTATTCCAAGCTTAAGGTCTGCTGACGTTGGCTTCCCTAGCTGACTGGAGCATGCTGTAAAATCCAACACGTCATCTATTAACTGAAAAGAAAAAAAATCTTTTATTATAATAGCACATAATATATAACTAACTAGAATCAGGATGAATTTACAGCAATTCCCAAATTCTCTAGGATCCATCATACTGAAGAAACGAGTTTGCTTTAGCATATTTCACTACTTGATAGTCATTGGCACTACCTGAAATGCTATGCCAACATTTTTTCCATATTGGTATGCAATCTCATGAACTTTTGGATCAGGGCAGGCCAGAATGGAAACCTAAAAGAGAAACACAAAGTCCCTTGTTAGCACCTACTGTTCCTTCATGCAGCACACTTGCAATAAGCACATGATGGGAGAGGGGACTTACTCCTAACCATCTTTAAGTCCTTACACATTTATACCCAGGTACAGACAAAATCAGCTCTGTTAAAAAAATGCAATGCCCAAAAGAACTGCAGCATTAAATATATATTTAAACTCTGAATATAGATTGGATGTATTAAATATTTATCATGGCTGCACATCACTTTTTTAAAGATAGGTTGGGGACAAGATGCAGCATTACAGGTACATACTGGTTGGCAAACAGCAACGTGACAAAATTAATGCCTATGGTCTGTTTGTGACATGTATGATAAACAGAAGATAGGAACCTGGCAAGAGACTGACGCAGTGCTAACCTACTGTACTAACAGATGCTTCCTCCCTTGTTTCTATTCTGGAAGAGCCGCCAAGCATCTAGAATCTCCTCATTTTCCAATGAATAAAATGCATTTGTTAGTTACTTTATTCTCCATTTGATTACTGCAGTGTCCTCCCTGCCCTGTCCCCTTCTGTTGAGCACATGAGGGAGAAGCAGACTAGAGGTGTCAAAAATAAAATTACAACTTGGGTCTCAACAATTGTAATATTGTATTTAGTGAAATGATGTTGATTCTCTTTTGCGTACAAAGGCTGTCAATTCATCATACAGGGCACCAGTTTTTACAATACATGATGCAAACAGAGTGAGAATCACAGTGCTGAACTTGGGATTGTTTCATGTGACCACAGCCAACGTACAGACATTTTCCTGCACTTAAGATGATGTCACAGAATGGCTCCTTCCAGGTTCCTTGAGGGGTAAACTGGTCTTGTGACCACATTTCACAGATGCTGGAACCCCCCACCCCCCCCCCCATTATTATCTTTACTCATATCTGTGTTCAAAAAGACCAGTTCACAATCACTACCCAGCTTTTAAAAAGCAACCCTTTATAAACAAGTTGTATGTGAGTGAACCCTAACATAATACAAGATATACACTATACTGCATTCATTTTAAAAGAAAAGCCCATCATGATCTTTGGGACAATATTCAAGACTATCATTTTGTACCTAGAATTTGCTGCAAAATAGGTTGTGTGGAAGTATGATCTTTTAATTATACCCCAGCTTTCTCCCCAATGGGAACCCCAACGCAGCTTACTTTGTTCTCCATTCCTCCATTTTAAGGAAGACATCCCTTCACCCCATTCAAACAGATTGGGCTTAGAACTCCAATGTATCTTGAGTAAAAAGTCCACTGTAAATATAAGCAGGAACACACAAGCGAGCGTATCTTCAAGTCACATAGAATCCAGTCATTTGATAATGGAAGCTGCAGAGCCAAACTAGGCTTTTAAAAATGCAGCTTTACAGTTGCTAGGATTCTAGTAATATTCTGGGATTCTTCCAAAGCAGGTGAGATGGGATTTAATCTTTGACACTTAAGCAAAGTTAAGCAACACACAGAATGCAAACAAGAAATGTCATTCCTTTTTGGCACTATCAGCTAACCCTTCCTTAAGATGACCAACGAATACACAGATTTATCAGGCTTGTTGGATATCTCCCCACCATCATCAGTTTACACGGCAACACTGAGATACCAATAAGGGAGGGCAGAATCAAAGCTAGCTTTACCCTTTCGGAGTGGAACAACAAATTGGAGGGGCTTGCAGATTTTCAGGGCCGTATCTCAAGAAGAGGAAGCAAATAATGAAGTATGTTCCCTTTTTTTCATATACAGAAGAACTGGAAAAGAGTACAATCTAGCAACTTCAGTTTTCCCTCCCCTGAATCATGGTATATTAACAACAGGAGAGACGGAACGTACATACTGCTTTACAGCTGTTTGCTATAAGACTTGCAGTCTTCTTAAATGTTTTTTCGAGGTAGTGAGCAAATCTCTCAGTTTCGTTTTCTTTGGAACCTAGCTGAAGAAATTCACCTATAAAATATGTAAATATCAATAGTGTCAGTTACCTAGTTGCCTAAACAAATGCATAAATTCAATATAGAAACGTTGTTAAAAAGCCTTACCACGCACCAGATCTTCAACCACCTGCGTCAGCACAGAAACAATGGTTGTGTTTCCAATACGTGCTAAAGCTAGAGATGCTGCAGAAAGGATGAAATCACCTGCTAGAACTGCCTGGAAAAGAAGGATTCACTTTTGAGCATTTCTGTATTTTGCTGCATTATATGTTACATCTGATTGATAACGCCCCCTCATTAATACTGGGAGGAGAAAAAACAACAACATTCAGTTTAGAGCCTTAATTAAATGTGTTCTCTCTCTACATATGTATAGTCCTCCTCCTTCTGCATTACTTGAGCTCATTTGCCAGTAGCTTAAAAGTTAGCCAGCTTAATTGCCACATGCTGGAAGGCCAAGCGCAGCTTTTAGAGGCTCCTTGTAAAAGATTTATTCATTGTTCATTTCTGTTATGTATGTTCAAGGGCAGAACCGAGGCAGTGCCCTTCTGCTCAGCCAAGAAGAGTTTATTCTGTTAACACATAATGTCCCTGATCCAACTATAGC
Source organism: Eublepharis macularius (assembly GCF_028583425.1). Taxonomy (NCBI): domain Eukaryota; kingdom Metazoa; phylum Chordata; class Lepidosauria; order Squamata; family Eublepharidae; genus Eublepharis; species Eublepharis macularius. The sequence continues at coordinate 70,730,927 of NC_072800.1, read as the reverse complement.
TGCATGCAACTAGTGACCCTGGATAGGGGAAAAGCAACCGGTGAATCCACTGAACTAAATGAGGCAGGATACATATCTGTATCTGCTTCTTTGGATGGGTTTTCTGTACCAGATCTAGGCAAACAGAAAGAATGTCTTTTTATGGACACCTACTGGTGCACCGTAAGTATCTGCAGTTGCAGGTTAGTCCACAGCAAAATCCCAAAACTAAAACTATGTAATGCCTTTAATTAAAACCATCCCAAAATAAGACAAACTGGTTTGTTCAGGCTCTCTCCCCTTCTATCAAAACAAATTCTCAGGCCATCTAACTAACCTGCTTTTTCAAGACCCAAGGTTGGCCAGGTGGGTGAGTGATACTATAACAAACTGTAATTTAAAGGAGGTTAGGAATGTCTGTGCATTTGTTTTAAGGCACCTGCATTCTCAAAAAAAGAGGGGTTTATTTTATTACTTTCTTGTTCCAGTTAAGGCTCCTTATCTTTAACAAGATAATGAAAGGGGAGATAGTACTCCAAGAATTGTAGAGAAAAGGTGAGAGTGTTTTCCTAGACAGACTGGTTACCAGCTTCTCCCTAGAACAGTGATCTGATGATTTCTAGTTACTGGAAATTATCTAGTAATTAACTGAACCAGCTAAACCTCCAAGCCTAATAAAAAGATTCCATTTTTCAGGAAAGTACTAAGGAAATGCAATCTTGACCTTACTTGTATTCATGAGAGAGCTGCAAAAGACTTTTAGAAACACACCGAAAAGCAACCTACCTACTGCAGTTTTATTTCTTTAAGAGAGCAAAGATAAAAGTTTCGATTATGTTCACTGGGCAGAGTGTTTAATATTTTAAAATGCAGTAATTCTTATGCAAGAATAAATGCTCTTCCACAAAAACATGAAAAACGCATTATTATAGAAAGCACAAAGAGATTAAAATCTTTTCACACATAGCTCTACATGAGCAGAGCCTACATGTTGTCTGGTGCCAGAAAGAATCATACCTTTCAGGCTCACCTTCATCCTTGCTTTGCCCCCAGGCTTTTAAAAATTATTATTATTATTATTAATTGGATTTCTATCCTGCCCTCCCCGCAAGCAGGCTCAGGGCAGGTTACAACAGTAAAAACATGTTACATTTAAAACATCGATAAAAACAGCAAAAATCCCATTAACACCACCCACAGGAGCAGTGTAGCTCCTACCAGTAAAACACAGAGGGGGGAACAGGCCTTTCCAATCAGGCTATAACTCATCTGGGGCCAGATGATCAACTATAACTCATATAGGGGGGGTCAGATATTCATACGGCCCCTCTGCCAGGAGGCTGGTTGGCTTCCAGGTGACTGCTGGTCTGACCTCAGCTATATGCTTGACACTCTCACATTCAATATCACACCAGAGCATCTGCCCAATTCTAGCTCTCATAAAGGATGGATGCAGAGATCACTTTTCTGTGAGCTGGATTCCACACATCAGGTAACTAGCAATGCCATCCCTAAGCACCTCTCTTCAAACCCACTGGCTTCACTCGACTCAGAAGGTTGTAACTCTAAGGACTGTACTATAGGCCCAATCTGCAGCGTCACCTGGATCAGGGTGGGGTGGCACTGCTGGTACTTTTAGATCTTACAGCAGTGTTCGACACGGTCGATCATAATCTTCTGACCCACCGCCTTGCCGATGTGGCGAACTCCTTCCTTGGCAATCAGGGACAGAGGGTGGCACTTGGGGAACAGATGTACGCTCACCATTCTTTAGTATGTGGCGTCCCTTGGGGCGAGTCTTTCCTCAATGCTATTTAACATCTATATGCGCCCCCTCACCCAGTTAGCTTGCAGCTTTGGGCTGGGTTGTCACCAGTATGCAGATGACACCCAGCTCTATCTGCTGATGGACGGCCAGTCTGATCTCGCTCGGAATTCTTTGGTCAAGGGTCTTGAGGCTGTGACAGTATGGTTACATCAGAGTCGCCTAAAATTGAATCACCTGAAGACGGAGGTTCTGGGTCTGGGTCATGGGGCAATCAAGCTGGGGACCCAGCTCCCAATCCTCGACGGGGCACAATTGAAACCTTCACCGACAGTGAGGAGCCTGGGTGTGACCTTGGATGCCACACTTTCAATGGAGGCCCAGGTCGCAACCGTTGCCAGGTCTGCCTTTTTTCATCTTCGACAGGCCAGGCAACTGGTGCCCTATCTTTCGCCCCAGGACCTGGCCACAGTAACCATCCAACAGTCACCTCCAGGTTAGACTACTGCAACTCACTCTACGCTGGGCTGCCCTCGGGCCTGACCTTGAAGTTACAGCTGGTCCAGAATGCAGCGACACGCATCCTTAACAGAACACCAATCCAAGCGCACATTCATCCTGTGGTGTGCCAGCTGCCCTGGCTCCCAGTGGAGTTCTGGATCCGGTTCAAAGTGTTAACCTTGGTGTTTAAAGCCCTTCATGGACTAGGACCTGCATACCTGCGGGACCGCCTCTTCCATTATGTCCCCTGCAGGGCATTGCATTCTGCATACAATCAACTCCTGGTGGTCCCCGGCTCAACCAGGGCCAGGGCTTTTTTTGCCCTGGTCCTGGCCTGGTAGAACACTCTCCTGCTGGAGATCCGGGCCCTGTGGGACCTGTTAGAGTTCCGCAGGGCCTGTAAAACGGAGATGTTCCTCCGGGCCTTCGGCTGAGTGACAGCAGGTGTCCCCCTTCTTCCATCTAAGATCACCACTTTTTCTGGGGCTGCCCTCGGCCATCTACTAAGCCCATATATGGACTCCCAAATATTTATTTAAATAGCCTGCACCTGGTCTCTTTTAATGACTTTTTAAAGATTATTATTGATTTTATGGTTTTGTGATTAATTCACTGTTTTATTAATGTTGTTAGCTGCCCTAAGCCCATTTGTGGGGAGGGCGGGGTATAAATCAAATCAAATCAAATCAATAATAATAATTCCAACGCGAAGACATTGAAGAGTCCAGGGCCAGGTATATCGGGTGGTGAAAACTGGCAAACGCAGGATTGGATCCCATCTAAATTCTACTTCCCTGCCTCCTCCCTCCCTCCCTCCCTCCGAGATGGTACTTCAGGAGGATGCTGAGCCCCCAGCAGCAGAAGGGCAGAGCTGCAAAGCTGTTGAGGTAGGAGGAGCGAACTGGGGGAAACTGTGCCTCCTTACATGACAGGATCCAGCCCATAATCATAATTTCTCCTCCAGAAACTCATAGCTAGAAGCATAGGGGTTTAGGACTAAAGATTTGACATGCACACATTACCTTCATGCCTGTCATGTCAAAGAAATACTTTGAATAATGCTTCAAAATATTACTATAAGATACCTGCCTTGTTTGTTCCAAAGAATGGTAGAATGTGTATTGTGTGGCTACAATCCAGCCAAAATCAAGCACTTTGATGTCCCATTGCAATGTCCATGGGAGAGACTTCAGTACAAGCACCTTCAATCATAATCAGCCTGATTTTCAAGTGCTTCATTGTGATGCATGAGGCAACAGCCTTACACAATGTCAAACCATTTATTTCTAGATCACTATTAGGGAAACACCTTAAACTGGAGATACAAGGGAGAGAACAGGGTTTTCTCATGCAAACCATGAGCACCGCACCTAAGTAATGGACCTTCAACAGGATTTAGAAGGACTTTCTTTGGCTGGACTGTGCTCCTATTTTAGCTAAATACAGTCCAACTGTATGGCTGCAGTCCTGTATGTGCAGAATGCCAATGTATGTCTTAACTGGTTAGTAATTTTACAGGTCTTTAAAGTAAAAGATAAAAACCTGCCTTCTACATTTTAGCTCGCTTTATCATCCATACTGATCTATATCCCGCTCCCAAAGTTACAAGAGAATTTGTACAATTAGGCACACTCACCTTTCTTTCCCCCCAGACTTGATTAACAGTCAGTTTTCCTCTTCGTGAGTTTGCATCATCAATGACATCATCATGAACTAGAGTCGCTGTATGGATCATCTCTGCAATGACAGCTACGGAGCGCTGGCTTGCCTTCACTTCCCTAAAATGAGAAAGAAGGGGAGAAGCTAAGCAAAGCATACATACCCAAGATACTACCTTGGTCAGCCCAAGAAGGATACAAAACCTGTAACAGTTACTGGCAATGATAGCAACACACGTTTTAGGGTTGAGTGGCTCTATGCTCCACTCTTCCTTCCAAACTCAGCCCTTCCATTTCTCGCCAGGAATATGGAGCAGTTTGCTGTTACAAGCACCAAGGGCAATGGGGAAAAAATCAGCATTACTTCTGGTTTGGGTCACCTCCCAGAGTAGGCAGATGTCTATGAATACATAATGCAGTGGGGGCGGTGTGTACACACACAGAAGCACACAAGAGAAAAATTACTCTCTCTTACTTAGGTTTAGCCAATAAACTGAAGACCACCTGGTAGAGAACAACCAATGGAATCTTCTCTTGTGGGATGCTGGGAATGTCATTAGAACAAACAGCTTTTAAAAAGATTAACTGGAGCCATCATCTACTAATTCATTGAGAAATATGACCCATTGAGAGCTAAGCACTGAAGCACTGTGCAGCATGCCTCTTGCTACCAGAGGACAGAAACAAACAACAGATGGCTATCTCCATCCTCCTTCACAACAAACTTCCCTAGTGGACGCTGGCTGACCACTATTGGGAACAAACTGCTGGGCCAGGTTGTCTAACAAACTGTTCAGCATTCCACTAGGAAAGCTCATTAGCAAAAACCTACAGTCTCCTTGGCAAGCAAAGTAATAGAGCTACGAGAGACGGCAACTTAATTGATCCCAGAGAACCACACAGCAAAATGTTCACACAGCTACGAATCACAGGCATATTTATTCAGCCCACTGGCTTATTTTTCTAGATGGGGCAGCAGCCTAATTCTGCCACCTTCCTCAATACCTTCTTCCAATCCCAGCAGACTTTCCCTCCGGCCTTACCCTCTTTATGGGTTGCTCTTTACCCACCTTGAGTCGTGCCTATCTGCTGTTCCTCCCCGCCCCCTTTTCCATTCCACAATTCTCATGAACATCATGCACAGGTTGAATGAAAATAACTCTTGTTCAAGCCAGTATCAGTAATAGTTCTGTGCAATTTTCTCATTAACTGTGCAAAACAGGCCCAGAATAAAGGCCCAGAAGATAAGGCAACTTAAATATAAAGCCTTCCCTCTGTTGGGTACAGAGAAACGGCAACAGTCCTTTTAAGTTATGCAGTGAGAAAAGACATAAGAGAACTTGCATAAGCACATAATGGTCACTTTTTAAAAAACACTGTTAGGCTGCTCACTGTTAGGTAACTGCCATTTGCCTCAGGTATGCAAGCAAATTATCAAGTGCAAGTCTGCTTTGAAACGGCAAAACAAGAAAGAAGACTTGAATTAGTTTCCTTTGCTGTTGCCAAAACAAGGAAATTTAAGAATGACCATTTCCAACCGATCAAGACTACCTTCAGAGAATGAGAAGTTTATAGCCATGAAATAATGCTAATACATTATAAAGGCAAAGTTTTATCTGCCTTTTTATCAATAAAAAAGCAAGTTTATATTCTACAGGAGTAACAGGCTTTTCACACCTTGGCTCTTGACTGATCTGTTTTTAAGGTCAGCCTGATTTTACTAAGCCAATAGGATTTATAGCTCAAATGGACCTCACGAATCTCACAAATTCTATTTTGCATGGCGCACACAATCCCCCTGCCCCCCCATCTCCAGCAAGGGATGTGACAAAACCCACTTTCATCTAAATCGTAACCCACAGTTCACCTGTCCAGCACAATTTTAAAATCTGCAAGTTGGAGCATATGTTTTTGCTTGCCTGAGGGTTAACAGCAATTAGTCATTCCTATCAGTTCTACTAACCAAAGTTGGATGCAGTGCAGAAATACCTACTGGCTCTTTTTTCCTGATGTGGAGCACTTTCGAAATCCTCATCTTTGGGAGTGGAATGGTATGAAGATGCATCAGCTGATCGATACCCAGAAAACTGCACAGCTGCTAAGTGCTTACATTTGTGTACAGATATATCTACTCACAAAGAGCAGCTATTGGGAACAGCTAACCCTTTCTGACAGTCACATTCCCAAGGTCCTCACAGCTTCAATGGTGCTAACGTGCTGCCAGAAACAAGGCAGTCTCCTACATAAATCAAAAAGAGTCCAGTAGCACCTTTAAGACTAACCTACTGGACTCTTTTTGATTTTGCTACTACAGACTAACATGGCTAACTCCTCTGGATCCTACATAATGAAAGCTTTTTGACCAACATTTAACCGGAACCTACCATCACCAATAGACATCTAGCTCTGAAGACTCATCTTCAAGCTCTCGGCTTCAATTTATAGAACACAGCAAGTAATTTTTGTGTGTGCTTTTTAAGATCTTCAAAATAATCAAGGTTTGGGACTTACTCAGACTTGTTATGATGAAAATTGCACGCTCTAGCCATTAGCACCACAATCACAGGTCGAAAGGCCTTCCCTTTTCCGTCCAAGTAATATTCACACATTTCCTTAAGTTCTGTAGTTGATACCCATAATTCCTGTAAACAAACAAAAAAGCACTTAACACAGCCTGCACAGTAAGCTTACAGGATGATTAAATATTAGACTCTTTCAAGTCAGTCATTCATTCATTAGAACCACCTCACCTTTTTCATATCTTCATAGAGATTTTTCAAGTCCTTCCTTCCAAGTTTAAAAGGATCCTTATATTTTTCATCACTAACCATTCTGCCACAACTGTGTGTTCGTGCTGTTGTATGATGAAATCTAGCGACAATACTATGTGAAAGAATTTAGACATTGAAATTCACTGCAAAATAGACATAAAGCATACAAAATTCTGAAATATTCTTATCTTCAAAAATGTATTTGCATTTTCCTATTTCTAAATAACTCAAAGAAGAAATGTCATAATTTCTTATACTTTTAGATCTTCATCATAATCAAAATCTTTATTCAGATGACAAACTTATACGTTACATTAAAAATGGGAAAACAGCTTTTCAAATATCAACTCATTACTCTTTCTTGGACTGGATACTATAACTTTCTGTAACGGGTTCACGTGACACTACAGGGCACACAGTGGGAAACGCAGGCACTGGTCTCTGCATATCACAAGGGTCTGTTGTGGCACCTCCTGGCACCTCATTCTCTTGCTTTTAACAGTACTTCCAATGCAAAAGCACTTCAGGGCCAAACTAGACATTCTAAGGGGCATGGAGCCACCACGGTGTTGCTTTCTTGTAACGTTTTACAAGATGTTACTACACTGTACCTTCTGTCCCCCCACCCCCAATAATATGAGGTGGAAGTAGGGAAAGGCAAAGTCGGACGGCATTAGCTTACATGTTTGCATCAAATATTATAAAAAAGAAATATAGAGCAACAGCAACTTTGTATCTTTTATAACGTGCCGTTTGGTACTCAGAGGATACTTCCTCCTTTGCTTTAATAGCCTCAATATAATGAAATATACACTACTACATATATATAATCATTGATTATAATACTGTTCTTGTCCGTGGATATGGAAATAAACCAACTAGGTTCATGGAAATCAATAAATCTAACTGAAAGAATAGGGATGTGCAGCCCGAAAAGATTCAAGTTTCCCATTTCGGGTTTACCCGAAGCAGGAAAAAAATTCGGAAATACTGTAATTCCAGTTATAGTATTTTTACTCGCTTTGGTATGCTCCGTAAATATTTGGAGCATACCTAAGTGAGAGGGAGCAACCCCTCCACCCCCCACCCACTTACCTGACTGTCAGGGAGAGTGATTAGCTGGGCGGCAGGCTGCTGCCGTGCTGTGGTGGCGGGCCACGGTGGTGGCATGGCAGCAGCAAGTCAGCTGCGGCGGCCGGAAGCCGGCTCCACCTTCGCTCTGCAGGTCAGCAGGGAGGGCCAGAGCCGCCTCTTCTGGCCCTTCCTGCCCCTCAAGTGGCCACCACGGTGGCCATTTGAGGGGCAGGAAGGGCTTTCTCTGCCTCCGCCGCCACTCCGTGGCCCCGCAGGACGGCAGGGAGGGCTGGAGCCACCTGCTCCGTCCCTTTCTGCCCCTCAAATGGCCACCAACTGAGGGGTAGGAAGGGCTTTCTCCTTCTCTGCTGCTGCTCCGCGGCCCCGCAGGGCGGTGGGGAGGACCGGAACCACCGCTGCCGCCAACTGCAAGGTAAGTGGGGGTGGGGAGGCTGGGATGCCTGGGCTGGGGGTGGGTTGATGTTTAAAGGGCCCCGCCGCTGCTTGCAAGCAGTGGCGGGGCCCTTTAAACTCAGCTTCGGAAAGCTTTGATTCAGGATTTCAGAATCTTTACAGATTGGGTCCGATTCAGGTATTTTACCCGAACTGGAAACCCGAAGCGCACATCCCTATGAATGAAGACAAGCATTACTTATAAAGAAGCTGATTAAACAGGACTCCCTCCCAAAAGACACTGCACAGAAATGTTCCCCTCTCCATCTTGGAATTAAGTCCTCTATGCAGTTTGATCCGCCTCACTATATTAATATGCTGGCAGTTCCAAATTTGAGGCAGTCATACATGATCGAATATTGCAATTAGGGGTGTGCACCACCAAAAGATTCAGTTTTCCCACTTCAGGTTTACCAAAACGGGAAAAAGATTAGGAAAAACCTGAATCCCAAGCTGCTTCGGAAAGCTTCGGGTAGAGTGGCAGCAGCCGCAGCACTTTTCCTGCTGTTTGCAAACAGCAAGAAAAGTGCTGCAGCTGCTGCTGCTCTACCTGAAGCTTTCCGAAGTACTTTGGAAAGCTTTGCTTCATTATTTCCGAATCTGCTCAGCAGTTCTGGGGCCAATTCAGAAATCCTGAATCATTCCAAATCGGGCCCAATTCAGGTTAAAAACCCAAATCAGAAACCTGAAGAGCACACGCCTAATTGCAATGCATTGCCAGCAGCCCAGATGAGGGGCCATTTCCTTAAGACACCCCCAGATCAGCGCTTTTGTGACTGCCCTTTGGCAGTGGTCGATTCATTGTCCCTTTTTTTTCCTACTGTCCAAAGTATGCAACAGTCAGAGATTTCGTAGGAAATGGCTACTGAAGTACTTCGCCATCCCTGACACTTCAAGATTAAGATTACTTCTGGGTAGCCTCTGCAAAAGCTGCGTTGTGGACATGGCAAATTTTGTTTTACTGTGATTTTTAATTCCTAAATAGGATATGGCCTATTAAACCTGAACTTGAACATACTGTTCTTGTGCATTACTACATTTCTATAAGACTTGCATAGGAGACTCTCCAAATGAGTTCTATCCAATATATGACAATATGTAAGCAGAAGATAAACTTTTGACTATCAGAATTCCCATAAGACACCAAAAGGAGAGGGAGTGTCCCACAACCTCAAATTTGTGTCCACAACAGGCAGACTTTTAAAAATACTGAGCAAGGCTAACTAAAAATCACTGAATTTTATGGTGTAATAAAGAAGTCTACAACTTACCGCCAAAATACACTGTTGAGTTTTGGAAAGGATAGGCGCAAACTTTCCCCAGGAAAATAGGATATCTGCATGTTTTTTTAAAAAAGAGAGAAAGAGTGACTAGTTATATGCAGACGTATAAAGCCCATCTCCTTCTCCTCCTATGCTGTACAGCTGACCAGTTAAAATATCATCCACAAGCCCTGCTCTCTGTGCCCCCAGATGCAGAGGGGAGGCAAGTGGCAACCTGAGACAGGACTTTTTCAATGGCAATACCTTATATAAGGAATACCCTCCCCTTGAAGTTCACTTGGCCCTTACTGTACTTTTTTCGGCACCAGTGTAAAACAACTCCCCTCTGCTGGCTGTCAGAACAGAAGCCATTGCAGTGGGGAGAAGGGACTGTTAAAAAGCAAATGTTTCCCAACTGGCTAAACAAATTCAGTGCCCCTCCAGATTTGTAGGCTGCCCCCTTGGGAGCTGTATGGTCTCCATCCAGAATCGTTTGAACTAAGATGGCAGGAGTTGAATCTGTAGCCTGCTGCTTGCAAAGCACATGTCATAGCACTGAACTATGGCCCTACTTTTCTGAATTATAAGTCTACAAAATTCAGCTTCAGAATTAAGGCTAGATATCTATGCTGTGGCACAGTAACCAATGGAACAGCAGGGGGGGGGGAGATGATTATCTTTTCAAATTTAATGAAGCTTTCCTCCCTGCCTGGCAGTAACTAACACCACCAGCAATTATGTATTTACAAGCTTGATATAATCACTATTTTATTCCTTTAAATTACTCTGTTGCTCAAGAATTTACACTATGTTAGGTGCAAGCAAGCAGCAAGGAAACTTTTGCAATTCCGTTCCTGTTCAGCTCAAACCATACTGAGCTTGTGAGGGCGTTTTCCTTTATTTGACTAAGCGGAAGTATGTTATCCAAGATCTGAGGTTGCACAAGAACCTTTCTTCAGGCAAATATGAGCACATGGACAGCAAGTTTGTGTGTATCCAGAGGAGTACAGCTGTATTTAAAAAAGAAAGCCAAAGAGCCCTAGAACCATGCTTTTGGAAGAATCTCCTGAGGAACCTGGCCTTGGATTGACACACAACTCATTTTGCAAGGGCAGCATTTCTTCTGTCACAGAGACATTTACCAGACCACTACTTGGCATGTCTTTCCTTGGAAAGCTAGTCCACAGGTTATTGGATTAATAGCTCCAAGAAAGGGAGCCCTGACTCTTGAAAAGTACTACTGGTCTCTAAGGTACTACTGGACCCAAATCTTGATCCTCATCATGGGAGCACATCCAAGAAACTGTGGTAAGGTACTTGAACACTACTCTGCAACAAGTGTTGTCTACAAGCAACTTTATGCAGCAGACATGCCCCACACAATACTATGGAACAGGCACCCAATACAGGGGGCTGCCCAGATCATAGAGCCTTGAAAAATCTCACACTGTGCTGACACACCGGTGGCAAAAAACCCCAAACAGCACTATGGTGTGCTCTCCAACGTAAATTTCTGCCTTTTGTTCTGTTTACTTTTTTTCCCTATAACAACGTATACCAAATTTAAGGACAACTTAATGCCCACTCAGCGCAGTTTACAAAGTATGTTACGATTATCCCCACAGCAATCACCCTGTGAGGTGGGTGGGGCTGAGAGAGCTCCTAGAAGCTGTGACTGACCCAAAGGTCACCCAGCTGGCTTCAAAGGGAGGAGTAAGAAATCAAACCCAGTTCTCCAGATTAGAGTCCCACGCTCTTAACCACTACACCCAAATGGCTTTCCTAGTATTTCACTTCCTGCTTTCCACCGTTTGCTTCATCACTTGCACCTGGAAGTTTCATGGGAACTAGCCACTGGGAGTCATGGTAGGCAAATCAATAGATCAGGAGCTGGACTGACTTTAACAACTCATAAACATAATGACGGAGTTAGGAAGGTTTCTGTGGGTTTAATTTAAACTAATGTATTTAAAGGAAATCTATAACCCCGCTGTTCTTCCTAATATACAGACCCAAAGTATGTAACAAGAAATGAAAACCAGATTTCTGTAATATACAACGAAGCACTCAACCATAGTAACTCTGGAGGAAACCGCTAATTATGTGTAGACAATGTAAGTGACCTTGGGACACAAGCTGTTAGTCTAACTTACCCAGCTGTTAGGAGACTAACATGAAAGAAGGGATAGTTTCAGATGGGTACCTGTATTGGTCTGTAATAAAAGAGCAAGATCCAGGTCCAGTAACACCTTAAAGACCAACTACATGGCTCAGGGTGCTTTCCAGAGTCAAAGCTCCCTTTGTCAGATACGATGGAAATCTTGACTCTGGAAAGCTCATACCCTGGAAATCTAGTTGATCTTTAAGGTGCTGCTGGACCCAAATCTTGCTCTTGAAAGATCAAAAACTGCCATGTCTTTGTCGGAAGTGAAGAGTGGAAATAAAATGGAGCGGGTTTCCCTTCTTGCTTTAAAATTTAGACTGCAGCTATATGTCCGGGGCTGCCGGGTGTGACTTAACTCAGCCGCACTTTTAATACTCTACTTTATTCGTTTGCACGCATCGCTTCTTTTGCAAGGTGCTCCAGCTGGGAATAGTCAAGCTTGGCTAGAAAATCTTTAATAGATTTTTTTTAAAAAAAGCAGAGAGATATTTGGGTTGCCCTTTCCCGTCCCAGCTCGGATCCCCTCACGAATTAAAATCACAAACATCGTCTCACACACACACACACCTCCTATTTCCAGGCCTGCCCCCAAATGTTCGTTATTTTACCCCCCAACCCTCCCCTCAGCAAGCCCCGAGAGCTACCTCGCCCGTCCCGCCATTCATTCCCGCCTGACCTCCATTCGCCCTGGGCCCGCCTCACGCGGCGCGCTTGTCGCCGCGAGTCTCGCGGCCGGCGGGTGTTTGTCGCGGGCGCCCAGGCCGTGCCATGGGCCACCAAGCCGCGCCGCCCGGGAACAGCAGCAGCGGGACCACCACAAGGCCATGGCGGTGGCCGCCTCGTTCCCGCCGCTCCAGGCCCGACTTCGTCGCTGCGCTGAGCCGCGGCTAGTCCCGCCTCGCCTCCAGGAGGAGAGGCGACGACCCGGACATGGAAATCGAGGCTCCGGGCTATGAGTGGAAAGACGGAGCGCGGCTGCCAGCGCCGCCTTCGCCTCCGCTTCTTGTCAGTAGGCCAAGGAAGCGCCCGGCGGAAGGGAGGGGCGAAGAGGTGGCCGCTCGCCGCAGATAGTCAGAGCCGGCCAGGAAGGCGATCGATGAGACTCCTTCTCCCGGCGTCTGTCAGGTGAAAGAGGACGTCAGGGTTCTCGAAGAAGTTGCTGCTTTATGGAAAGGCTCTTGCCGGCTGCAGGGCAGGCAGAAACGCCACAGGTGCAGAGGAAGATCCGGGTGGCATCTCACAGAGCCACTAGATCCCCAAGGTATGAGCCTTCGAGAGTTGACTCTTGAAGGCTCATACCTTGGGAATCTAGGTGGTCTTTAAGGTGCTGCTGGACCCGCATCTTGCTCTTCGGCTACAGACTAGCACGGCTACCCGCCTGAAATTACCCCCGTGCAGTAGTTCAGTCTCATTCACAGTATTGCGCAATTTCATCGCTTTCCGGAGTTAACGCTCTTGAGAACTTGTACTCTGGAAATCTAGTTGCTCATTAAAAGGTTACTGGATTTGAATCTTGCTCGTCGACTGCAAACCACCATGGGCACAGGTGGAGAAATCTCCCCTGGAGGGCGTTACCTGTGAGTTTCTGCCTGGCATGCTTGAAACCATACAGACTCCTGCCTTTTGTCAGAGGGCAGAGAAGGATTCGGTTTCTGTTGCTAGAAAGCTCAAGGTGTAGTTGTAAAACTTCAGGTTTGCTACTTTGTTGTATGAGCAGCCCTTGGCATGGTTATTTGGAAGTAAGTTCCTTAGAACAGCCCAGAGGAAATCTGCAGAGGGAAACTGTACGGTTGCCAGATACCCCTGGCAAATAGTGGAGCATTGGGGAAGGGGTTCACCGCCAAAATCATTCTAGTGATGTGCTGTCATCATTCCTTGTGCACCCTGAAGTGATGTCAGCAAGTTGCTGGTGAGATTCTAGGAGGGTCTGATATTTGGGCAAATGTGTTTAACCATAGAATTTTGGCCAAATAGCAGAGCATCCCAGGCAAATGACTGACATCACTTCTGGGATGTGATGTCATTACATCACCAGAATGTCATTGGCCACGAGCTCCCTGTGATCTGGTAAGTCCTCCACCCCTGACCAGCCCTCCCCCATTTTCCCACCATTTCCCCTCTGTTGGCCAGCTGAATGGTGTTGGGTATTGGCAGTCGAGTATTGGTGGCTGGGGGAGGGAGGTCCCTCACCTTCACCCAGGGAATAGCAACCCTGGGGAGGGGGGAACTGATGAAGATCAGTCCAACCTTTTTTATGAATATTGGCACTTTGATAAACAAAAAACCCAATGTGCTTTGGTAAAAGATTCTTGATTTAAAAAAAAAATCTGTTAACTAAATTCCATATAAAAATGTGTGGCATTGTTATTGGAAAGGATCCTTCTACTGCATAACGGGAAAACTCCACAGGTAAAGGCTCGTTCAGCACTCATGCTGGAGTCTCTTCCTGGCTGGATAAAGGCCTGAGAAGAACCATGCACACAAATTGGCAAGCTGGATCAAAGAGCAAAAGAATTCTTCAGGCATCAGCTTCTGTGATTTAGAGCTGGCTTCATCAGATGCAAAAAGTGATGGAGATCTGATGAAGTGGGCTTTAATAGATGGATTGATCTTGAAGGTTCCATTTTTGTTATTGCCATTCATAACATGCTGTCATGTAAGGCCGGAACTTAGCATGCACAACAGACATGTCTCTGAAAAGCTGCCTGGTAAAGTCTTCCTGAAGCCTGTTTTTAATTGCCTAAGTATTTTAATTAATGACGTTTTTAATTGGTTGGGTATCTAAATTCCCAGGCTGTATTTATCTTTGTAGACTTTTTTTTTTAAAAAATGTGTTAATTGGTTTTGAGTATCACTGCCCAGCCTTAGAACATGCGCTTAACATGTACAGAATGCATTTCTCTCACAAGGGAGGCCCAATGAGCAGGCAGCATTTATCCAAATAATTTTAGAAACACAAATAGCAGCTAGTTCAGTCTGAATTCCAAGGCACTATATGTGTAACATCACACCAGAGAACTATAGGGCAGGTGTTAAATTGTTGCACATTCAGAAGCCCAGTTTAAACATGATGTTGCATGTGTGAAAGTTGTGCTAGTAAGTTTTTTTGCCTACCAGAATCATCTTTAAACTAAAAAAAAAAGAAAAAGAAAAAAAATCACCTTTAAACTGGGCCCAATGTAGACCATTATGTGTGCAATGCAAGATTTGCACATTAGAAAAAACAGCCACTTAGACCTGTAGCCGTTTCCAGACCTGAGACCCAATGAGCTGCAAGGGTGTGGCTTGAAGTCATATGACAGGCAGTGTCGGAACTGAAATGAATGATACTTGCCTAATCTTGCAAGGTGTGGCAACTGAAGATGACCATAGTTATGTAGTAGGTTCCTTCAGGTATGTTGGTCACAAACCATACAGGGGATTTTGGATTGATGATTCTCCGTTTTCAACCGTCAACACTTCGCTTTGAATTGTGCCCAGAAACAAATTGGGAGCCAGGGCAGATGGGTCAAAACTGGAGTAATGTGGTTCCCTGTGACCATATCCTCATCACTTGTACTTAGTTTTTAAATCAGAAGGTAAAACTAGTAATTTGAACAGAGCTTGAACAAAGCCCCTGATGGACTGTTCCTTTATATAATTTTTAAAACTAATATTTTTAAAGCCATTTAAAAGATAGGCCAACATTCGTTGTTGGCCTATCCAATTTCCATGAAATAGTCTCCGAGGGCGTTTTAAAGAGAATTTTGTAGCTGGTTATTAGCATTCAAAACTTATAGATGGGTGAAACCAACAGGGAAAGGATACTAGCGTGGAAAGTGAAAGCATTAAAGGATGATTTTCTTGGTTCTAGCTACAGAGCTAGAATCCTGATCTCATTGTCTCTTACTTTTGGTTTCATACAGACTCGAGTCTTGGTTACGAAAAGTTCTAGGACTCATTATGTCCAAGTGTTCTCTCACTCCGTGGTTGTTTATTTGGTTAATGTTGCTCTATCAATCTGGATGCTACTTCCTAGACTCTGTAATTGCGGCAAGTAGTTTTAGGCATGTGCATCACTACATCAATAAGTCAAACTTGGATCAAGGCTACTGTGAAAGAAAAAGAAAATTATCTAATTTTAGTGGATGGAGACTCTCCACGGAAAAACTCACAGGTACTATTTTATGCCAATATATAATTATAAATTTGCCTTCAGCTAACTCACAATACACTGAAACTGGGAATAAGTGAGTGTAAATATACTGTAAGGGCACCTTACCTGAATTTATCTGAAATCCTAATCATGCTTTCTAGGAGTAAGTCCCATGGAATTTAATTAGTTTTACATTTGTATAGGAGTGCCCTTTATAAAACAGCACCAACCCAGCCACAGCTAGCAACGCCTAAGCTGTTTAAATCAAGTGTGTTGTAAGGCAGGTATGCCTGACTTTTCCCATTGATTGCAAAGGGATTGAAGGATGACTAATTTCCCCTGATTTGGGGCCTGTGGCTCTGATTTTGTTTATTTTGAGTAGTAGGACAATGGGGGAAACAATTATTGACAGGACTATCTCTGATCCTGTAGTTCGTGGTTTCATTGGGCTTAGACTGGAGTAATTCTGTACTGTTGATTGCCCCAGTGCTGGGATCTGAAAATGTGTGAGTTTTCACTGTGTTAGCATGCAAAATTTTGAATGTTGTATCAAATCAAGCTGTTGCCTTAAATATTTTCTTGATCAGATAGGCAGTGGGGGGCTATAAAGGTTAGGGTTTTATATGCAGTTTAAATCAAGGTATGCTGTGTGGTTCAATCAGAAGGGTCTCTACCTCAGTACCAATAGACTGATCTCAAGTGGCCTTCTAAATGCAGTTATTATACAGGGGAATGAGATTGAAATTTTTTTTAGTCACTACCAGATTTAAGAGAAATAAGGATGTTCAGCAAAGAGGCTTAAAACTCTTCATAAGTAACACACAGCTTTTGTAGGGCTCAACAATTATCAACACTTGGGTATCCCGAATAGTTATTAATTTTTTTTATCAGTTATTTTTAACGTGAATATTAACTAGCCTCAGGATTTTCACGGTATAAATGTGAGCTTCTTTCCAAAATCACAGATATTTAGACAGTTTCTTACAGAAGCTGGGCCCTGAGACAGCTATAGACTGTTCCTAAAGCATTCACAGTGCTAGCTTGCTTGCTCATAAAAGACAGACTCTGAGACATCCAGTCTCCCAAGAAAGGGTTTTCAGCCTACCCGTTTGTAAGCACAATCCCTGTTTCTAGACATTCATTGTTTCAGCCCGCTTACACTCACCAAACTGTGAGACAGGATCCCTCCTGTCTCCCTATCTGAACTGAGCTGACCGTGTTTTTCTTTCTCACTTCACCCAGTTGATGTAGCCGGCTTTAGTGAAGATGCATTTTATTAATTGTCATATACTCTGTATGAAGACAGCAAAGGTGTCTGTCTGATAACTGAGTCTTAGGAAAACAGGACATAGAGTTTCTGAGTACAAAAAGGATCATTAAGTCTGATAAACAGCAACAATAAACTGTGAGTTTGTGATCTGAACTCAAGAGATAAAGTAAACCAACTGATTTATCACTACTCCTACATCAATTGTTTGTCTACATTCTTTGTCTGTAAAAGTATATAATGTGTGCTGAAATTGTCGATAGGCACTTACAGCTCTCCAGCTGCCCCATGCTGATATGTAGTGGCTAAGTCCACAGATGGACTTCTTGGCTGTCAGCCGCTCTTCACACACACCAAACGGGCATAGAGGGGATCTGTGACTTACACAAAGGGGTAGGACCGTTGCCTATCCATCACAGGGACCCATGAGACTCACGGGGTGGAATCTCATCCTTCCCCTACATGGTTGCTTGGCTGCTTGTAGTGCCTGTTCTGCAGTGGGGGGCGCTGGGAGCTCCTGCGCTTTCTCCCCCCCCCCGCTTACCTGCAAGTTCACCTGCAATGCCTTATGTGATGATGGCCCCTTCTGTTTACTTGCCTGAGGCACCTCAGGCAGGGGTGGGGGGTGGGGAGGTTGGCAACAGCTCCTGCTCCTCTTTCCCTTACCTGCCCATGACATAGCATTGCAAGATTGCAGTGGCTTCTACCAAAAGTTATATTTTTTATTGTTTGTTTTGGGATTTTTCTGCAAATCTGGACTGCCTGCCTGTTCTAAAGAAAAATACCGCCTATCTGTGCCTTGCCCCATTTTCTGCATTTTTTAATGTGGGGCCCAGGTTCAGCATTAAGTATACAGTGCTTGCTGTTTTCTCTTGTCATCATGTTTTTTTCATGGACCTTCCAGTGAGCTCACTTCCATTCAACCTCAGTGACTCACAGTGACTCACTCTGAAATCAGTGGGCTTAGACGGAAGTAACTCTGTGTAGGATTGCATTGCTAGTCATACAAGCTGTTCCTAGACTATTCAGCAGCAAGCTCTTTTTGGTGATATATTATCAATCAGTCACTGTTTGGTACTAGTTATATCATGATTTTTAAAGCAATATGAGTATCATTCATATAATGGTGAAATTAATATAAAGTGTTATGCAATAAAAGGTTTTCCTTGTTTTTTCTAGCAACACTTCCCATAGATCGCATTGAAGAGAATTACGTTCGTGAAGTGCAAGGCTCCATTTTTTCAGTTGCCTATCCTACTCCTTTTAAATCCAGAGTTCTCCTTGTAGCTTTTTCAAAGGTTAGATTTATTTATTTATTTATTTGGTTTGACTTTTAGCTCACCCATCCTGCAAGATTTGATTTTCTTTATTTTGAACTCTTAGCTGTACAATATTCCTACTTTCCCTAATAAGCATCTTTTAAAGAACAGTGGAAATCTGAGCACATAGAATAGAACCTGCACTATATACATCATTATCAGGGGCTGATTAGTTATTAGGATGAAGGGTTGAGTGGACACCCTTTCCTGAGCTCCCCTGCCCAGTAAGGAAGCCAGCCTAGCCAAGCATGAGCTACTGCTGGGCAGGGGAAGGCTGCAGTTTCTGGCGTGGGTGTGGCGTTGTCTCCAGGCTGTCCAGGGAGGCAGGGCCTGGGCACAGGTAGGTTGAGCCGCCTGACTTCTACCTGCTGGTCTGGACCTGTAATGAAGGGTATGCCACTCACCATCATTGACAATGAACATGACAGCTCCTTTCTTCCAGCCAGGTTTCCCTCCCTCCCTCAGCAGGAGAATGGCCCTTTTCCAGGGCTGTTTTGACTTCCCAGTCCTCCCCTGACATTTATTTTCCAAGAGGGGCCATGGGTTGGTGATAGAGCATCTGCTTGGCATGCAGAAGGCCCCAAGTTCAATCCCCAGCATCTCCAGTTAAAAAGAACCAGGCAGCAGGTGATGTTAAAATCCTCCATATGAGACCCTGGAGTGCTGCTGCCAGTCTGACCTTGATGGGCCAATGGTCTCTTTCAGTATAAAGGTAGCTTCATGTATTCATCTGTTTTTCTGTAGGAACAAAGGACTTCGTTGCTCACTATTTAGTTCCTCTCCAGGGATCACTGCTAGTATTGCCAGAATACATGTGGAGATGCATAAGATTATATTTTCATCCACTGATGCTGTTTACCCTGGACACAGTTCTTTGGTGCAGACCAAGAGCTTCTTAAATATGGTCACATGGCTCTCCTCCCTAGTTCATGTAATCCACCCTTCTACATCTCCTTCTTTTCCTCCTCCCCCATATCCTTTCCAGCTTCTTTTTATTTTTGGTTGCTATTACAGCTGCATGGGCCTTTCCCCCAGCCATAATAGGTCAGCATGGTTAGAAGTGGGTTTGTCAACTGATATGTACAGACTGTGGTTAATGAAAACGCAGGAGAAGATGTAATGCTAACCAGAGCTAGCTCCAAAACCGAAATGGAGGAAATCATGCCTGCAGAAGAGGTGAGAAGGAACAGGTGCTCAAGCAGGGGCACTCTTGTTTTCTTAGTTTTGGACAGTAATACATCTGCACTGGGATAGTGTAGGGATGGTTGTGTTCATTATAATTATGACTAGCATCCAAAGGGAAGTATGCAGGTGGGCGAATTTCCCCCACCTTAATAGATTTGTTGCAGCAGTCCTGAGTGCCAAAGAAACATTGGTTTTTAAAACCAAACAACACCTGTGTGTTTGGAAGCTGTTCTATCAAAAACATCAAAAAATAAGCTTCCAGTTATGTATTCAGCTTGCATTTTTATATCCTGATTCATAGCAGATTTTGTAATGCTTTACAATTCATTATTCCTCACAACAACCTTATAAGAAAAGCATTGGCCTGTATCCAACCATGCAGTGAAGAAAAATGTCCTTAAATTTGAGGGGAGGGACAGATTTCTTCAATTTCCTGCTCTTGCGGGGCGGGGGGATGTCCTTGGACCTCAGGAACAGCATTGTGGAGGTCTGCAGTGGAAGGGAAGATCCAGCAGAAATCTTTGTCCTTTCTTTAAGTACCCTTAAGTCTTCAGAAAATAGTTAACCATTCTAAGCATGGAGTCTGTAGCAGCAGAATAAGTGGCAGTGCAAAGATTTCCGGCAAGCTTTTGTGAGTCATAGCTCTGACTCATGAAAGCTTATGCTGGAAAAAATATTCATTAATCTTTTAAGGTGCTTGTGGATTCCTGTTTTAAAGAGTAGCTGGATGCAGGCCATTCTGATCTGTCCCAAACTCACTGAAGGAGCTTCAGACCTGAGAAATTTTTATTAGATTGTTTTTCCCCAATCTTTGTGCAAGGTGCCCAGGGTGATGTACATGTCTCTTTCCCCTCCCCGTTTAATCCCTATACTTGAAGAGCTAGACTTCTAGTTGGGGCCAAGCTATTGGGGTAGGTGACCCTGATATTACAGCAGATACACTGGCTACCAATCTGCTCCTGAGCACAATTCAGGGTATTGGTTTTGGCCTTTAAATCCTTACATGGCTTGGAACCGGGGTATCTGAAGGACTGTCTTCTCCCATATGTTCCAGGCCAGGAATTAAGATCACAGGGAGAGGCCCTCTTGGCTGTCCCATCAGCCAAAGAAGCTCATCTGATGGGAACATAAGAGAGGGCCTTTTTGGTGGTAGTCCCATGATTATGGAATGGCAATCCCCAGGGAAGTGTGCCTGGTCCCTTTACTGCCAATCTTCAGGAGGCAGCTAGAGATATTTTTTTAGAACTGCTTTAATTAACTTTGTTTCTTTGTTTACTGGCAGTCTTAAACTATGTTTCTAAACTTTTTAAAAATTCATTTTAGAATTGTTGTTTCACATATATTGTATATTGACTTCTCACAGGGTAGAAAAATGGCTAATAAGCGTTTTATATAAATAAATAATCCTCATAGCATCCCTGTAAAGTAGGCTAGTGTGAGAGAGACTGACCAACTGACCCAATTTCACCCAGTAATCTTTGCAGCAGGGTGAGCATTTGAACCTAGGTCTCCCAGGTCATAGTCTGACAGTGTTGTCTAACAACTGCACCAAGGTAGTGCTCTGTATTTTAGTCGTAGGGCTCTATATTTTTGTCTCCCATTACTGATCTCTGCTCATTCAGAGGCTTATGGGGATTCTTCATGTAATCACAGATCTCTAGATATAATGCCTAACTGCACCTCCCTAGAAGTGAATAACAGATCTAGGCAATCTTTACATTGCATTCCCCTGAAAAATGATTGTTGTGGCGTGTAGAGAGGGGGAAAGAGAGAGAACAGGAAGTGGCTACAGTAGGGCAGGCAGAAAGGCACGCAGACCACTTTCACTGCTCCTGATTTCAATGGAATTTTATGAGCATAAGGTGTACGGCAATCTAAGAACTGCATGGGAACTTCTGGATTCTGCTTTGTCATTTCTAGGAAGTTCTAGAAGATATTTTGGATCTTGATGTGTCTATCTCAGACACAGAGGATTTTCTTCAGCTTGTCAGTGGTGCAAAAATGGTCTTGGGGTCTCTTCCCCTGGCCCATAGGTATGGTGGCCACCAGGTAAAGATTTGCTCTCTCATACTATGTCAACAATATTTGTATGTGACAGGATTTTCTGCTGGAAATGATAAAGAATGGAAAAGATTATCTACAACTAAATTGTGTTATATTTGTGTGCTTTAACTTTAGAATACTTAACTCAAGCTAGATTTCTAACCTGGTTCATTACCAATTGAATGATTTTTTGTTTGTTTGTAATACTGTCTCATACACAGCTTTTATTCTTTGCCCTGTTAGAAGCAAGAAAATCAGTGCTTTCAAAGTTCAAATAACTTCATACAATTATCCAGGGTATGTTACACTAAAGCAGGGGTCCCAAACCCTTTTGAGATTGTGGCCACTTTTGGAGTTCTGACTCAGGGAATTGGGTGAAATTACCAAATGGCTGCCATGGAAGGAGGAGCCAACCACATCATTTTTGCTGCAGAAGGTGGACACACACACAAACATACACTCACAGACAGGAAGCCCAAGTACAGGGGAGAAGAGGGGCAACTTTTAAAAATACACTGAGGAAGAGAAGTGAGAGAGAATATAAAACTAACACTGTAGGGGCAGCTGTAAAAAGGTGACCCCTTCTTACATGCCCAGGGTAATGCCGATCACCATCTTCGGGTCTGGTAGCAATTTCCCCAGGCCAATTTGTCTAGGGATCCTGATGGTATTTTGCCATCTTCTGGGCATGGAGCAGGGGTCACGGTGTGTGTGTGGGGGGGGGGGCGGAGGAGAGTAGTTGTGAATTTCTTGCGTTGTGCAGGGGGTTGGATTAGATGACCCTGGAGGTCCCTAGCAACCCTATGATTTTATGAAACAACATTTTAAAAAATACGCTCAGCCGGTTAGGTGCCCTGCTTGGCAAAAGCCCCACCTGGCCCCACCCACTTTCTGAAAACACTTGGTAGGCACTAGGAAAGGTGTTGGTGAGTGCCATGGTGTGCATCGATGCCATGGTGGGGACCCCTGATCGAAGGAAAAAGGGAAGAGAGGCATTCTCACCTGCTGCAATGTGGATAGAAAAGTCCAGATCTTTTCAGGTCCCATCCATACTGACGCTCTACACAACCAGCCATCATTTTTTAAAACTTGGTAATTAACAAATAACAATATTATTATAAGAATCTGTCTGTGAGGTTCTCGGGATTCCCAGCTTACATGTTTAAAGAAATAAGTCTCTAGCTGCTTTCATTGCATAGAGATGCTTTCCCCCTTATATCGCTGCATCATTTTTTACTTTAAAAAAATGAAAGCTTGGAATTTCGAGGGCCTGATAGACAGATTGTTATAACATCATAATGATATATTAATTGCCAAGTTTAGAAAAAAATGAACTCCCCCCCCCCGAGGCTGGAGAGGAAGGAAATGGCCACTGTAGGGACGGGGCAGAGGGAAAGCCACCATGTGGGGGCCTCACTTCCACTGTGCTGAGTAGCTGGCCACAGAAGTAACGAAGAAGGCACAGAGCATCATCGCCATTTGGAAGTCACTCTGGAGATCTGAAAGTATGAAAAGATGGGCTAGAAGTGTTCTTTAATAATAGTTATAATTTTGGCCTGCTCTGCACTGGTTTGATTGGTAAGTTAAAGTAAAAGTGCAATTCTGTTTCCATACGGTAAAGGTCCCTGGTTAGGACATGTTGAGGAATTTAGGTCTTAGTAGAGCACCCAGTGAATCATATTCCCAAAGAAGCTAGCATTCATTTTAAAAATGTTACCTTTTTAGCTCTTACTGTTCCAAAGAGAAGCTGAAAAGGTCTGTTAAAAAATTCTAATGCTAAAAATATGATAACCAAATTAGGAGATTTAAAAAAAAAAACAAGTTTATCTATTGTCCCTGGTGTCTTCCCAGTCTCCAGCCCCTTTACTGTCTGCCAGTATTTCATGAGGCTTGTTTCTCATGTCCCTTTATTATTGGTTTATTTTCCTGTCAAGATCAATAATATCCATATAATGTGATAGCACTGCCCCCAAACCTCAAATGCTTCGCTGAATTGGTTTGTGGTAAACTGACCACATTTGGTTTTCTAACACGGGATCACATTCGACCCCCCCCCCTCTTTGCCGCCTCATCAATTTTAAGAATAATTTTCCAGTTCTATATGTATTGTAAATAGCAGAAGATGATAATTTTTGCATTTTGATTTTTGCTTTTCTTTTTAGTTTGGTAGTTGGGCAGGTCAGCTGGGTGATGGAAGAGCTCACTTGATCGGAGTTTATACAAACAGGTACTGCATTATTTCATTTTTAAATGGTCAGCAAGTTTCTAAGCAATCACTGATACAGATATATTAATAAATTATAAATATGATCATGTAAATGCTTTTCTGGTTGGTTCACATCACATACCTTGTCCTCAGGCCTGATCTAAACATGGTGCTGGCAATGCAAAATAACTCAACTTGTGGGACTTTGCACTTCCATGGCTTCTTGTTTAAACTGGGCTGCTACCTGTGCAAAGCCACTGTGAGGCACGTGTAGCTGCTTTGCATGGGAAACAGCCCAGTTTAAACAAGATGCTGTGTGAGCACAAAGTCCCACAAGCAGAGTTACTTCACCCCAGCAGGCCTGATCAAGAATTAGGAATTTAGAGATTGTTAATTAAAAATCTGCATGGTAGGTAACTGTTGTTGTGTTTCTTATGTGAACTAGGAACTCCCAGCACACTGTCCTAGCTTATCAGCTTTACCACCTATCAAAATTACTGATGCTAATTCTGTTTTTTGCGGGGTGGGGGTTCCAGGTTTGGTGACACGTGGGAGCTACAACTGAAAGGTTCAGGAAGGACACCATACTCCAGGTTTGTTGTGTCTATTGTGTAATATTCTGATGGCTCTTATTTATTTATTCAAAACTGCCTTATCTCCAGAAACCCAAGGTGACTATCAAAGCAGAAAATGGTGCAAGGACACAAACATTATGAGTCTCCAGCAAGGTTAAAATTGGTATACCACTGAGGTACACAGTTAAAAACCAAGGTACACAGTCTTGGATTAGTTTCCATTGCACATTAAAATAACTTGAATAACTCCCACAGCTCTGACCTGGATGCTGCCCGGAATATAGGCAAAGCTGAAGAAATACTTAATACACCCTCTGGGCTGCTTTTGGACCATTTTGATCCAATTACAGTGATGGATATTGATAGGATCCTGGCATCTGTGAAGGCCACTTACTTATGCACTGGATCCTTGCCCAACTTGGCTACTAAAATCATGTATAGACCACATAAATGAGCCCTTTGTGTCTATCAGAAATCAGTCACTGCTAACTCAAGGCATCTTCTATTGGCTACTCAAAGAGGCGATTATCTGCCTGCTACTTAAAAAACCAGCCCTAGACAACAACAATGTGGCTGATTGTTGCCCAGTCTCTAACCTGCCCCTTATATATAAATCGGTTATTATTACTACAATAAATTTGTTGTTGTTGTTGTTGTTATGGGCCAAGTGATTGAGAGAAAAGTAGCGGACCAACTCTGGGTATTCTTGGACAACTGGTGCTCTGGATCCTTTTCAGTCTGGGTTCAGGATGGGCTCTGGGATGGAGGTAGCTCTGGTGGCTTTAGTGGATGACCTCCAACTGAATGTAGATAAAGGCCATACTTCTTTGTTACTCCTCCTGGATCTATCTGCAGCCTTTGATATTGTAGATCGTGCCATCCTGTTAAGGCATTTGGAGGCAGACACAGGTATCAAAGGATGTGCTCTGGACTGGTCATTCTTCATGGAAAGGACTCAAAGGTTGCTGTGAGAAATCAGCTCTCTTTAGTGTGAGAATTATCTTGCAGGTTCAAATTTATCCCCAATGCTAATCAGCCTCTACATAATGCCTTTAGAAGAAATTGTTTGAAGCTTTGAAATTGGATGTCATCAATATGCAGATGACACCCAGCTCTTTATCTTGTTATCCACATCCTCTTGTGACTTAGTAGAAATCTTAAATTGCTTCCTTACCGCTGTGGTCAAATGACTGAAAGCGAACAAATTGAAACTGAACCCAGACAATACAGAACTGATGCCGGATGGAATGGCAGAGATATTAAAGGACATTGTGCTGCTCACTTTCTATGGAGTTCAGTTGACTCTTGCAAACTCAGTTCTGAGCTTTAGGGCTATACTCGACTCAGTATTACTGCTAGAAAAGCAAGTTAATGCAGCTGCAAAAAATGCCTTCTTCATACCCAGTTTAGCATTAACCTGACATGGCCGATCTGGTCATCTGAATCCATGCTATCTAGCATCGAGATTAGACTGCTGTAACATACTTTATGTAGGTCTTCCCTTGAAGTTTGGAACTGGAGCTCAGAGCTCGGAGGCTTCAGTTGGTGCAGAATGCAGCAGCTCGATTGCTGTCGGGAGCTAGGTGAAACTTGCCTATTACTCTCATTCTGCAGTCAGTCAGCTACTAGGCTCAGTTCAAGGTTTTGACTATCACATGTAAAACTCTTCACAGTCCTGGTCCCTCATATCTACAGAACTGCCTCTCTCCCTGTGCCCCATCATGGCAGCTTCACTCATCTGAACAAGACTTCCTGAAGGCGCCATCCTGCAAATTGTCAATATTCTCTGTGGTGGCCCCCACCTTATCGAATGACCTGCCTGAAGAGGTCAGGAAAGCTCTCACTGCCACAAACAATGCAAAACTGAATTATTCAAGAGGATGTTTTTAATATAAATTATAGGTCTGTGCTGAAGGGAAGTGGTCCAGAGTGACATGTTAGGCAAAAGGATAGGGACTGTAGACTATACTACTGCATACATCCTGTTGCTGTATGTTTCTACTGGATTGTTTAAAACACATTGCTTAAAATATCATATTGATTTACTTATTTTTTTTCCAGCATTGTTGCAGCTGTGTATCAGATTTCTGCTTGAATGTACTTACCCTGTATAATCTGCCTTGAGTCTTAATGAGAAAGGTAGACTATAAATATTATAAATAAAAATAAATAAATAAAAATAAATAAAATAAAAATAAATGGCTTTTTCAGAGCACTAGATAAATTAATGAATGGTAATAGCTCAGGTGAACCTGATCTCATCAGATCTCAGAAGCTAAACAGGGTCGGCCTTGGTTACTAATTAGATGGGAGACCTCCAACGAAGGCCAGGGTTGCAGAGGCAGGAAGTGGCAAACCACCTCTGATAGTTTCTTGCCATGAAAACCCCACCAGGGGTCACCATAAGTCAACTGTGATTTGAGGGACACCCCCCCACACACACACACACAAAACCACAATAGTTAGGAACAAGCATATCTCTGATTAGCATTTGTTGGAAGTAAATCATTGTTATTAACAGTTCCTGGATTGTAAGTCATATGTGGCCATTCTGTTAAAAGTAGCAAGAAGAGAACATTTACACCCATACTGTGTACCTCTGGGAAGGGACCATGGCTCAGTGTTAGAGCATCGGCTTGGCGCGTAGAAGGTCCCAGGTTCAGTCTTTGGCATCTCCAGTTAAAAGGATCAGGCAGTAGATGATGGTGAGAAGACCTTAGTCTGAGTCTTTGGAGAGCCACTGCCGGTCTGAGGAGACCTTGATGGACCAGTGGTCTGACTCAGTGTAAGGTAGTTTCATGGGTGTGCTCATGTGTGATCAAAATACGTGTTTTCTCAGGACTTTGCAAGCCATTGTATTCGTTCTCACATCAGAATTCCCTATCAACTCAGCTTGCATTCTTTGTCTAATTTTTTTATGGAGGACAAAATAGATGCCTTCTTTTATTTTCTGTAGAAATGGGGATGGAAGAGCTGTGCTTCGTTCTTCGGTTCGAGAATTTCTGGGCAGTGAGGCTATGCACTATCTTGGAATTCCTACAAGCAGAGCAGCTAGGTACTTTTTCCACATTTGTTTTCTTTTTTTACAGGGGGTTCCTGATTTTGTGCTAATCTAGTAACACTAATGCTGAGTTGTGGGGGAGAGTCCGTTTTCAGAGAAGAATCAGCAGGTAGAACTGCAACAAACACCTAAGACAAATAAGTCTGGCTGGAGAAAAGTGATCTTGAGAGAGATTTGCAGTAGAAAATAGGTGCACAAAGGCAAATTTGCACCTTCTCCTTCCTCCCTGTTTGCCCCACATATATGTTTCCTAAGCAAGCACAGAGTATGGGAACATTTTTGCAGGTACAAGTTTTATCTGTAAACAAGTGAGGCAGACCTCAGGGAGCCACTGATAGTTGCCAGAAGAGAGGTGAACTCCTGTCAGAAATGTGGTTTGCTAGTATCAGGTGCCAAATCTTGTCTTAATTAACTCTCCGTTGTGTCCCAGTTCTGCCAGTCCGTTCCCCTCCATGAGATTTGATATCTTTAAAGTATGTTTCTACCCTTCTTTTCTTTTTACAGTGTTTGTTCTGAATCAAGGTTAAGATCAATACAAGATGAACACTTTTCGAATTTACGTTTGGGAAGGCTCAACTTACTAATGCTTTTCACTTGGCAACCTCCAAGTTGGAGAAATATTAATCTGAGGGAGTGCCCTTGCATTACCCTCTGCCATTTTCTCTTTATGTATTATGTTTTTTGCTTCACTTAGCCAGAAATTAACTAACCAAAAGGGTTTGAAGCAGTTAAAAAACAATACCAATTTTCACTTAAAATACAACTTAAAAGCTGATAGGGAGGGGGAGTTCTTGGTGGGCTCTTCTTAGGGAAAGGTGCTTGACTGCTGCCTCTTCAGCCGGTTTCAGCAGTGGTGGTCAGCAGCACAGGAGAAGGTCTAGCTGGATCTGGAACTGGGCGCAACAGAGAGGCATTGAGCTGCTTTCTGTTCTCCCTGTGGTTCCAGCCATGGCAGTTGGCAGCTGGGAAGAAGGGACTCCCATATATGCTGCAAAGATGCCTGGCTGTTCTTCTGTCTGTCTCCTTCTGGCTTCACTCATGGCAGTTGGTAGTTGCAAACATTAGAGAAAAATCACTGCTAGAGCTGGGCCCTGAGACGATAGCGGAGTGTATGGCCCCTGTTTCTTCTCCCTCTGCCTCACAGATAACAATCGGAAGGCGAAGGCTCTCAAGTGGTGCAAAATCCATGCATGATGGAAATGTGGCTTGTCCTTTGCCCTGCTGGTTACTTCTCCCAGTGGTCCTCCCTTCATTCCCCTTATTCCTTCTGCACTATCCTTGGCTCTAGGTTTTCGCAGCATCCCCCGCCTTGTGAGCCTTCCTCCCGGATATGCAGATGCAGCTGCAAAGGGAGATTTGAGGTCCACCTGTCTATAAATTGACCCCAAATATCTGTCTTTTTAGTGTGTAGTCAATAAACCTTTAAAAATCTGATGTCTGGTCTGGAAGAAAACTCTTGGAGAATACACACCAATGGGTCAGCTTCTTCGTCACAGGTCTGCCTTAAAAAGAAAGTGCTGAGGGGACAGGAGAGAAAAATCCAAGCCTTGTCCCCCTCACATATGCATGCACTCTGGATTTTATGGTGCAATAGAGAAATAAACAGGCTATTTAGTAACACCCTGCATTAATATTGCAACCAGTCCAATGTTACAGCCAGCCCAGGAGTGAGATTAGTCTAACAGTGATAAAACTCCAAACCCATAATGGTCTTCTAATAGTGGATGAGTAAGTCTGCCCACTACCAAAAGGCAAAAGAGTTCTATCGGATCGACCTCCTAGCACAGTGAGATGCTGAACTGGGGCCTCAAGATGATTGGGGCAGCGAGTGACTGTGTGCTAGCAAGGAGATTTCGTAACATTGTGCAAATCATAATCCTTCCTCAAGTATTTTTGTTTTGCAGTTAACCAAGACATCAAAGTGCATTTTGCACTTTGGAAAATTCAATACATCTACAGTCCTTAGAAATATGGGATTATGGTTGTAAGTGTTGTAGAGTGTACCTGGTGTACAGGATGCAATTTGTAGATGTATTTTCTGACCAAACAACACTCCTCCCATTTGTTAGTCACCATGCAATGTTGTGCACATAGTGTTGTTTGGCTTTTAGATTTTTTTTAAAAAATCCTATCAGAAATGAATGGCAGACAGCATCTATGCTGCCCTTCCATGAGACTGTTCGTTACACCTATGGCATGTATATGGCATATCTTACAGTTGCTGTTCAAATGTTCCTAAAACATCTTAAGGTTTTATGTGAGCCAGTTTGGTGTAGTGGTTAAGAGCAGCAGGACTCTTATCTGGAGAACTGTATTTGATTCCTCACTCCTCGACTTGAAACCAGCTGGGTGACCTTGGGTCAGTCACAGGTTCTAGGCACTCTCTCAGCCCCACCCACCTCGCAGGGTGTTTGTTGTAGGGATAATAATAACATACTTTGTAAACCGCTCTTGAGTGGGCGTTAAGTTGTCCTTAAGGGCAGGATATAAATTGAATGTTATTATTATTACATTATACCTAAAATGTAATTGGGGGGGGGGGGCATTTGTCGTGCAATTATAGGGTGAAATCCCTTTCTCATTGTTTTTGCGGTTCTTTTGTGTCCATCAAATATCCATGGAACGCTCCCAAGAGTCAATCTGAAAAAATTTGCTCTGCTGGAATGTGGCGTTTGCAAATGATCCATTGGAAGACCTGCGTTAATGGGATCGGCGAAAGGGGTGTCTCAGGCTCAGTGATTGATGCGAAAAATACAGGACTTGTCTGGGTCAGCACGAAAGCTTCCAGCAGTGTTGGGCGTCCCTGTGGTTGCTGCTGTGTGACATGGTTCAATTCAAAGACAATATCCAGCATCAGCCTTGTGCTCTAGGTATACAGGTTTCATGTGATTTCCTGGCTTCCCTGCTTGGGCAAGCTGTTTTGAAGCTCTTGTCACACTGAAAAGGTTATGTGTGTGTGGTGGGGCTGTACTCTAGATAGCTTTCCAGACTTCTTTTCATAAATATTTAACTCAAAGAACCCCAGCTGGTAGCTAGATTGTTGCCAATGGGAAGCCGTCGTTTCTCGACTGTTACAGTTCATTGACAAAGTTCTTGCTGAGTCTTGGCAAGAAGAATGGGAAAAAACATGTAATTTATTCAAGAATACCCCGTGGATGGACCCACTCCATTAGGTTTATTTGCTTGTATTCCCAACAGGAAGCACCAGTCACGGAGCGGTGCCAGATGAGAAAAATATTTTTCATTTGGCACTTTGGGGCCAGACTTTCTTGAACAGTTTCTCAAACAGAGAATGGGAAGTTAGGGTCAAACTAGATGTGACAGTATGTTTGTGTTCTCAGTGAGGTGAGGAGAAGCGATAGCTGTGAGTTTCCCGCACTGTGCAGGGGGTTGGCCTAGATGACCCTCGGAGTCCCTTCCAGCTCTATATTTCTATGTCTTTGATCTGTCTTTTAGTTGTGTTTTGTTTTACCCCTGTCTCTCTTCGTAGCGCCGCCACCACCACCACCCCGCTTTCTGCTCGGTATTTAACGATGCCTAATAAATATATACCCTGACCTGGTTGGCCCACGTCAGCCTGATCTCATCAGGTCTCAGAAGCTAAGAAGGGTCAGCCTTGGTTAGTAATTGGACAGGAATCCTCCAGAGAAGACCAGGGTTGCTATGCAGAGGCATATAGAACAACTGATATTTTCTGAGATCCTAAAGAGCGGGGGGACAAACTCAGGGCCTGATAACGTCGGGATAATATCGTTTAGATATAGGTTAAAAAGTAAAGGGGCCAGGACACATCCCTGCTTTACCCCTCTCAGAATTGGTATTGCCTCTGTTAAAGAGCCTGAGGGGCCCACCCTGATTTTAGCAAAGATGTTAGAATGGAATTCCCGCAGAAGAAACAATAGCCGGAGGCGTTCTCTGTCAATGGAGTCAGAAGTGGTTGTTAGGTCCACAAAGGCCGCATAGAGATTTAGTGGGGCCCTTGATACTTTGGGATGCTAGTTGGTAGAGGGTTTGACAGCGGTCGATGGTACAATGCCCTTTACAGAAGCCAGCTTGCTCAGGATAGGTGACTTGGTTGGAGGCTTCCCAATCCTCCAGCTTACATAGCAGAGATTTGCAATACAATTTGGCAGCTATGTCCAGCAAGCTTATTGGACGGTAATTCTGGGGATCTGCTTTGCTCGCCCTTTTAAACACTGGGACTACTATACTCAGTTTCCACCCTGAGGGGAGGACCCCTGTTGAATTTACGTGGGTGAATAACTTAGCTAAACTATGCAGAGGCAGGCAATGGCAAACCTTTGAAGAGGAAGAGGTAGTTGATGGAAATCATCTCACCCCTCCATTAGTGGAAAATTTAGTCTGGATTGAACCTGATACTTTGTACTTTGATGTTTGTCTTATGCGTGCTACTCAGAGAATGACGATGATGATCTTATATTGCTGTTGCTGTTTGTCTGTTGATATTTACCGTTGCCCCTGATGAAAGCATTGGTTGAAATGTATTGGACAATTAAACTGTGTTGAAATACCCTTCTCACACCTTTTTGGTTATTTTGGTTGTGCCATCCTTTTTGTTTGAAAGGGCTTCAAAAGGGGCTGTGTACAGCCCATTTGCTTGGAGTTTTCTTCATGCAGTCCTCTCTACACAAGATCATGGCTGTCTGCTTGGCATGTGTGAACCAGTCCTTAGTAAATTTGGACTGTGGAGTTTTAATGTGCAGACTGAAAATCATGTAATATGGATTAGTGAATAGACTGATCACTCCTTGATATCCTCTTGATGCATGCTAGTGGTTGAAGAGGGCATTGTATTCTTTCTTAGTAGGCACAGAACGAATTGGTTTAACAAGGTATACAAAGGAATGTCAGATTCACTCTGATTTTTTCTAACCCCCATCTCCCATAAGAGTTCTCTGAACACCCCCCCGGGCATTTCCTAGGGGTTTCCCACCCCCCAGAAACAGCATTGCAAGGGCGGGGGGCGGGGGGAGGTTGATGCTGCAGAAGGGGAGGAATTGGAGAAAATCACCCCTCCTTTGCACCCACAAAAATCTAGGTGGAATCTAACCCACTATTTTGAATCCAGGCTTGAAGACATAACTGGGGAATGTGGAAACTCATCAAAAAATGTATTTGAGGTGTTTCCTGACTTCATATACATTGAAGGGAAATGAGATGACTGTTAAAAGAAAAGCAAAATAACAGAAAGGCAATGAATTCCCTTTTCCATCCTGACTTTCTCCCTACCTTGATATGAATTCCAGTGGACTAGTCGTATCAGCCTGCTGCAACAGAAGCAAAAGAAGAGTCTTGTGGCACTGTAAAGCCTGACAGATTGAGTGAAGCGTGAGCTTTCATGGGCTAGAGCTGACTGATCATGCATCTGTTCAGGCAGGATCTGGCCCAGGGAGGCATTGTGTCCTTTTATGTATTCTAGTGTTGTTTCCCACGGTCTCAGCAGGTGGCGAGAGTGCTAAGTCTTTTTACGGGACCACTAAAATGATGGCTGTGATATTAAATCATTGGTTGCTGCAGTGTCACATTTTGACAAGGCCTCTCTCTGCAGACC
The DNA here is from genome assembly GCF_028583425.1 of Eublepharis macularius. Classification (NCBI taxonomy): domain Eukaryota; kingdom Metazoa; phylum Chordata; class Lepidosauria; order Squamata; family Eublepharidae; genus Eublepharis; species Eublepharis macularius. Next base: position 70,697,937 of record NC_072800.1, on the reverse strand, counting down.
TGCTCGGTAGGCTTTCCATGCACAAGGACACAACAGGCATCTGGCTGAGTTCCTGCCATGTGCTGTTGTGCGGTTTTGTTGCAGAGGAGTGACTTACTGGCTCAGAGTTTCCCCATTTCTTTTCTCTACGTAATCAAAGGAGAGCTCTCTCAGAACAAAGGACGAACTGTTGTTGCAGGAGGCCAGGCATCTCTAGTCTTCCTGCCTTCGTCTACCCAAGTTTTGCTGACTTTCCTTTATTTATGAAGGTATTTCTGTGCCCATTTTCTCTCCAAAGGAATCCAATGTGGCTTCCAAAAATTTCAAAAACAACCAACAACAAGACAAATAAACCAACAAACACCTTCTGGATTAGCTATCAAAAAAGAGCAAAGAGCCCTCCAGCTTATGCTTGTAGCCAGTATCTGCAAGGAGAGGGCAATAAACAGAGGCGACCCAGATGGTATTCAAGCTAGCAGGCTGTCCCCAACTTCCTCCCTATGTGCTTGCATATGGGAGGTTGGTAACTTGGTATTTTGCTTGACGTTTCTCTTTGCAGCAGCATGGTTCTCATTTCTTAGTGGCTGTGATGTGGTAGGAAGGGATATTATTGAGAATTGGGGGCAGATGTGCATTTTATAGGCAGATGTTCATGATATAGCTTCAGTGTTTTTGTTAAGGCAAAATAACTTTGGGAAGGGATGCTTAACCCTTCAGCTTTCCACTGTGACACCTTCCCATACAGTCCCCCACCTTGGGTTCCCACATGTGCATTTATCCTCCCAAATTTAGCACTGCTCACCATTTGACTGTTGATAGTTACCATTTTCCATAGTTGTTGCTCATTTTTCACATTAAAAAATCAGCCACTCCAAGTCATTGCATTTCAAGTGCGCTAGCAGTTTTACTCTGAAATGTTCAAGCTAAGTGTTCTGTCACTGTGGGCAAGGGTGGACTGATCCGTGTTTGAATACTGTTAAATGAACTATGATTCTGCTTTCTTATGCACAGCCCTGAAACAGCTTTAAAGTGCTTCATTCTAATGGCTCAGTTCTTTTTCTGTTACAGTTTAGTTCTTAGTGACGATGATGTATGGAGAGATCGGTTCTACAATGGGGATATTAAGAAAGAGAGAGGTAACTGCTGCATTTTAGATTGTTGTTCTATAGTGCTGCGCTTGTCTTTTTATCAATTTTTTTTTAAATCACCACATATGCTAGGGCTACCAACCTCCAGGTGGGGCCTGGAGATCTAGAACTACAATTGATCTCCAGATTACAGAGATCAATTCCCACGAAGAAAGAGGCTGGATGAATACTTGTCAGAGATGCTTGAGGCTGATCCCGCACTGGGCAGGGGGTTGGACTAGATGGTCTGTATGACCCCTTCCAACTCTATGATTCTATGAAAGATAGCTGCTTTGGAGGGTGGTCTCTATGGCATTACATTCCTGAAGTACCTCCCCTGCCTATGCTCCACCCCCAAAATCTCCAGGGATTTCTCAATCCAGACAACCCTAGAATGTGCATTTATACACAAACACATTCTGCTTTTATTTATTTATTTCATTCATGCATTGCTTTGCTCCAACATGATGGAACTCAAGGTGGCACACATAGATGTTCCCAGGAGGTCCTCATGCCAGGCACTGACCAAATCCACGCCTTCTTGGCTTCAACAAAGTAGAAAAATCACAGTTCTTTTTATTGGAAGCAACCTGGTCCTGGTCACATGACTGCCAGTCATACTTTGTTTTATGTTTTCATGTAGCAAAATAAATTCGTGAGCACCTAACTCTGTACTGTTGACTTCACTGGAATAAGGTCAGTGTGTTACCAAGGACCACGTTCCTAGATATTGGCTGTCGGCCTCCATCTTGGCTAAACTTGCGCCTCGTGTTTGTTTGTGCCGGCTCCTGTAACTTGCTGCTCTGTCAGCAAAAACTGTGGCGGTTGCCTCACCCCCTCCACTTACTTAGAGGCTGCCAATTCTGTGTTTCTTTTTCTCTGGAACTTCAGGATGTTTCCTTGCTACAAAGGAGGTCCCTACGCTGCTTTTATTACTTTCTCAGGAGTTTGGGGGGAGCCTAAGTACCCTACTATTCCACCATTTCCCCCACTGGGCATACTTGCTGCCCTCTGGATATCTGCTTCACTTGAATAGACCCATCTCAGCAGACTGAGGAGAGGTAAATCCTTCCTCTTTCACTGGACCTGGATCTTTCATTTGCTGTCTTTCAAAACTATCCTCCCGTTTAATTCTTTATGAGTACGTACTCCTGGACATGACCGTTTCACTGTTCCTATGCCTAAGAGACTTTCAATTTCCGTCCCCCTATATTTCCCCTAGATAAATCTAAACTTAATTTTAGAAAAGATTTGATGGTTTCATGGTAGCCTTATAGAGGCACTTTAAGCTTGCTTGACTGCTGTGCAGGTAAGTTTCTAAGCATGCATCCTGTTCCCCTTGGCTGGTGAGTGTGTCGCTTTTTGAGCTGGCTCAGCTGCAGAAGCAGGAGGAGATTTCCCCCTGACACTAAACTTAAGTTCCTCCAAATTGGTTGCTGCTTTAGTCTAGTGATCCGAACCCGTTAAAAAGTCCACGCATGTCTGAGGATACACATAAAAAGGGAGCAGAATAATAAGAAGTGCTAATGGTTATAAGAAGACCTGCCCGCTTCTTGTCGAAATATAAGCATCCAACCAAGTCCTCTTGATGAGAAAGGATTGCTTGGGTTGCGTCGTAAAAAAATAATGCCTTCTGATTCCAACCGTGGCCACAGAGGTCCGTCTGTTGTTATTTCCTCATGGGAAACTGTGCTGGATCTTCACAAAGCTTTGGATTGTGGTCACTTAATGAAAATAATATTTGACCAGACTTTGGGAGATTTTATCTTGAGGCCAAACAACCGGCAAAGGCAACAGCTGTCGGAGTCACTGGTAGTTAGTCAGTCAACTTCAAGGACATGAAATTCAGACTTGTGTTAACTCAGTATGTTGTAAGACATTATTTGTGAAGAGGACAATGTGGTTACGTACACTGCATTTGTAACTCATCACTTATCAGCTGGAGGGGGTTGGCAACAGCCCTCTTCATCTTATTAGGGCCAGGCTACTTCTGATGAAAAAGTGTTACACAAATGTTAATTTTCTGTAAATTAAGACCAACAGTCCTGGTTACCTCCAGTTGGAGAGTTTATGCTTTTAATCATAAAGACAGCGCCCTCTGGTGTTTGCCTTTGGGGAAACAGAACACAGTTGAGTTTGAGTTTGGTACATTTTCTCGGTTTCTTGGAAGTCGTTCTTTTTCTTTATAATGAGGGTCTAATCAGAGTTTGAAGGCTAGGGTGGAGTGTATGTAGGCATACCTTGTGGTATAATCTTTTCTTTATAACAAAATCATTCTTTTCTATTCACATGTTTTTGTGAAGAGTCGAGTTGCTTATTTTTATTTCACATGTTTTATTTTGTTTTCTGGCTTATCTGATTTCTTTTGTTCTTTTAAATGGATCAGCCTAGGAAATCTATGAGTGGTATGCATGTAGGTATACAAAGGTGGAGAGCTAAATAACTGAATGTGCAAAATTATATATGAGCATAGGAAGGTGCCTTATAGTCAGATCACTGTTCTGGCTAGCCTAGTACTGTCTACTCTGAGTGGCAGCAGCGTAACTAGCAAAGAAAGGCCTTTTCCAGTCCATACTCCAAGACCTCCTGGAACAGAGATGCTGTCAAAGGTGCCTGTGGCCTCCTGCATGTGAAGTATATGCTGTACCACTGAGCCTTGGCTCCTTCTGAAGCTAATACAGAGTCAAACCATTGGTCTGTCTAGCTCAGTATTGTCTCCTCCAACTGGTAGCAATGGTCAGTGGTGTCGAGCAGAGAAAGATCTTCTCCATCATCTGCTCCTTCAGATCCTTGAACTGGAGATGCGAGAGATCAAATCTGGAAACTTTGGCATGCCATCTTGCTTTCTCCCACTGAGCTACTTCTCATCTTCCTCAAGCTTACCTTGCCTGGAGCATTCCAAAAATATGAATCTTCAATCACAGAAGAAATATTGAAATATGATCTCCTTATTTTGAGGTTGTAGAAAAGAGCAAAGAGCCCAGTAGCCTGTCAGACTAACAAAATTTGTAGTAGGGTATGAGCTTTCATGAGCCACAGCTCACTTCTTCAGATGAAAGCTCATACCCTACCACAGATTTTCTTAGCCTTATAGGTGCTACTGGACTCTTGCTCTTTTCTACTTCTACAGACCGACTAACACGGCTACCCATCTTGATTTATTTCAAGGTTAGTTGCCTTAGCTGAATGATGTCAGCCATTGTCTAGTTGCAGCAGTTCCTTATACAAGCTTTACTCCCCACAAGGTTGTTCGAGTTCCCCCTGATGGAGGGAACACTGCTGCATGTGTGTTCTCTTGTGCATGAATATCTCTGTCTTTCACGGAATTCAGTGTGGGAGTCTAACCATGCAGGAGTTCTATGTACTCATCAAAGCACACATTGAACTCTAGGTCCAAATGTGTTGTGATTGATTAACAAATAGATCTATCTGTGTTTCAGGTGCAATAGTGCTGCGTGTTGCCAAATCATGGTTTCGAATAGGATCATTAGAAATTTTAACTCGTTCTGGAGAACTAGATTTATTAAGGTTAGAATTAATTCTTTATTCTTTCATTTCTCATATCTAACCAATACAGTATAACAGCTGAGTTCCAAGAAGGATTTTCAGCCTTCCCATTTCAACTACCAACTTTTCCCCCCTTCCTGAAAGCTGCCCGTGAAACTTGAGAAAATGTCAGGAGTGGCATTCCATATTGCACAGACTGCTGCCACCATGAAAAGGAGACGTACTCTCCTGCCCCTGTTGTAGCTGTGCATGAAAGTTCTCTCTGCTGGTACACAGGCTTCTTTGAAGCTGTCCTGTGTAAGTAAGGTCTGAAAAAATAAACGCAAGTGTTTAGGTATCAGCCCTGTTGAAACATTTCAGAATTCCTAAGTACAGACACTGCCTTTTTAGTCATCTAGGTAACTGGGTGCTGGATAGATTTTTCAGTTCTCGAAAGTACTAGTTTAATGGCATCACTAACAGGACTTGATTATTTAAATAGTGGAGTGGCAATAGAGCTTGCATAGCATTGTTATTTTTCTCACAGTGAAAGGAACATTAAATATTTATTGTAAGAAATTCATGTGGCAGGTATATTTCCAGCAAAAAAATAGTCTATCGAGTACGCTTTACATTATGTTTGCCAGAGGTTATATTTATACTTAGCATTTGCATGATTAGTTCCATGGATGTAGGAAGGTTCTGGATTTCAGTGCATTATACTTATAGAAATATTAACAGTACAATGTATTCTCCCCGGGAGTACAAGCCATTACCAAGTGGATGCAAATCGCAAACACTGGCTACCACATTTTAAAAACAACTATAAATAAAATTCCTCATACTTTGAAGCTCAAACCATTTAATTCAAATTTCATTTAAATAAAGGACTACCAGAAATTCTGGTATAAACCTGAAGACTCTGAGAGTGTTCATGTTTGTGGCAAGATATTAAGGGTTTGCACCTACCCGCTGGGATTTTTAGCTTTTTTTCTTTGAAATTTTAGAAGCCCCATGCTGTATCACAAACTGCTTTTGAAATATTCCTCTGTTACAAATGCTGTTTGCCATGTGTTCACAAAACACATGCCGAAAGCATCCTCTGGCGTGTGGCTGAGTGGTCCTTTGGTCAGGATCCATTGAAGTCTTGTGCAGCTGTAAATGGGTTCTCACACTGGTGGGTGAATTTAGAAGGCTGGAAAGATGTTTCAGTTTCAAAAGCCAGCATCACATTTTTGGATGCCGACCCTGTGCAGGAACTGGAAACATGTCAAAATGTTAGATGCCAATGTATTTTTAGCTGTAGGACAATCAGGCTTCTGAGAGTTTTCCAACCTGTTATTATAGATATAAGAAGCAAGTGGGTTTTTCATTCCTTTTCACTGAAAGGCTTTGAAATCACTCACGTGATCTGCCCCAATAAAGTATAATACATAGTTTGAACAACCACTCGTGGTGGCCTTAATATGGATGTAGAATTTTGCTGTGAATTCAGCAGAACTTCTTGACCAAGGAGTATAGTTCTAGTTAGCTTTCTAAGGAAGGCATCTGAGATAGGATCTTTCCAGGTATCAGATACAATCATAGAACCAAATATTCAGTCTTTTGAAACTGATTTTGATTAAATTAATCTTTAATTTTTGATTTAGGGTACTATTAGACCTTGTTATAGATGAACACTTTCCATCAATAAGCATGAATGACTCAAACAAATACCTGGTAAGTGATAAGACTATGAATCCCCTTGCCCAACACCTCTCCCCCATTTATTTGGTTTAAACATTTATATTACTCTTTTCTTTAGATCAAGAGTGTTTACAAATGCTAAGATGATCACTGAGAATAATCAATAGAACAGACAAGAAAATTGGAGTACTAAAATCCTAACAGTCCAGACCAGTATAATATCAACCATTTTAGCCTAAAGGGGACACTTCTCTACAGGATGTATAAAAGTCTTGCACCTGTTATGAAAACGTACAAGGGAACTTCCTGTTCTAACTTCCTTTTGGAGGGATCGGAACCTCAGTTGGCAGATGGGCTCGCCCTAGGAGAGGCAGTCATGCATGTGCATGTACAGGAAACAACAAGTCGAAAGGTTACATATTGTTCTGAGTGTCAACTTCCTCTCCCCCCCCCCCACGTGTTCTTTCCCCTCTTTCCTCTACCAGTTAAAAAGGCATCACTATGTGGTGTATGTAATCTACTTTCCAAATGCTACTGTTTTATATATATTTAGCAGCAACACATAAAAATATATAAATTAACACAGTCAATCTGGGAGGCCTGCCGTAGTCAGAATTCAACTTTACAGTTGTTGGTATGTTTGCCAATGTTGTGTCCTGCAGGCTTTTAAAGCAGGAGCATCAAAGTCAAACTGTGTTTGATTGCAGGCATTTTTCTCTCGAGTAGTATCTGAGACTGCAGACCTAATTGCTTTGTGGATGTCAGTAGGCTTTGCTCATGGTGAGATTTTACTTTTAATTTTGTTTGGTTTGGGGGCATGAAAGTTGTAAAATACTTGGGGTTTTTTGTTAAAGGTCATTGTGATTGACTTACAGGGCTAGCACTACAATTCCAAAGATAATTAATGTAAAGGTCATAAGAGTTGAAAGCAGCACATGACATTGATAACCCAGATTTATGCAGATAAATCTAAGTGAATAACTATAATAAGCTGTTTATGATTAAAAAAACGTTACCTATTTCTGCCAAGGTAAGGAAAAATATCTAGTTTATATTAGATAAACTGTAGAAAATGTACTGTTCATTCAGGGCAGAAACAGACATTATAGAATATACGGGGCTGCTACTGAAAAAGGCATCCCTTTATTGATTTCATCCTGTCCCCATTATTAAATGTTTTATTATATGCAGGAAGATGTATTGTGATGTCATGGTGCTATGTAATTCTCTGTTTTAGACTGCAAGATTTAGCAGGGCAGAAGACTCTGGGTTTGGGTCCAGTTATTCACCATCCTCATCTAGCCGCCTTCTCTTACCCTGCATGCTTTGCAAAGGTGCATGTGAAGGATGGGTTGATTTCTGGTGCCCAAATATCAGCTGTCCGAGGCTTCACAGTGAGCTTCCAGTGTGGACTTCCTGTTCCCCTGCAAGAGCATGCAGCGGTCTATCTAGGAAGGGAAGGAAATCCTATTGTGGGCATGAATGTAGGCGGGCACTGGAGTCCCACCTCATCCGTCCCCCCATCTTACCCATGTCCAGGGCTTTTTTTCTGAGAAAAGAGGTGGTGGAACTCAGTGGGTTGCCCTCGGAGAAAATGGTCACATGGCCAGTGGCCCCAACCCCAATCTCCAGACCGAGAGGAGTTTAGATTGCCCTCCGTGCCGCTTGGTGGCGCGGAGGGCAATCTCAACTCCCCTCTGTCTGGAGATCAGGGGGCGGGGCCACCAGCCATGTGACCATTTTCAAGAGGTTCCAGAACTCCCTTCCACCGCGTTCCAGCTGAAAAAAAGCCCTGCCCATGTCTATTCATAGTGTCTGTAACAGATTCTAGGTGAGATATCAAAGATCAAATCTGATAGTAATCTATTACAATACCTCTTTAGCTATGAGAGGCTGAGCCTGGTTTCCATTAAGTCACTCCAGGGAAAACTTATTGGCTATTTCAGCACACATTCCATTTCTGCTAAATCAGCATTTTCTAGTATATGGCCCTGTATTGTTTTGATGGTAATGTTGTTTCGTTATAGGGGTCTGTAATACAGATAATTTCAGCCTTTTGTCCATAACCATAGATTATGGTCCATTTGGATTCATGGATTCCTATGATCCAGGTATGTATAGCCTAGGAGAATGCAGAATTGATTATTTGTTGCATATAAAGTGTTGAATTCTAAATACATTTTGTAATCTTGACTACATCTAGATGCTTGAATTTAGTTTGCTGAATGTATTCTTTTCCTATGAGTTGTTGGCTTCATACGCCTATGGGTAGAAAATGCGCTGAAAGAAGAGGAGGGCTTTTCTGCAGAGAGTTCTTGCAGTAGCTCAGCTTCTTAGCTACAAATAACACTTGCGTGTAAAGGAGGGGAAACCCCAATGCAGTTTAGAAGCTGATCTGCAGCAAAAATTGTGGGGAAACCTAGAGAAGAAAGAGGAAAAGGGCAGAGACACAGGCATTAGAATTGGTATGATGCCGCATTTTACTGGCCAGTAGGGATGTGCGTTTCGGCATTCTGAATGCCGAAAGAATGCCGAAACAAAAGTGTTTCGGCATTCTTCAAGAATCCCGAAACGTTTCGGGGAATGCCGAAACGTTTCGGGATTGCCGAAAGAAAAACCCGAAACGTTTCGGGATTCTTTCGGCATTCTTTCGGCATTCGAGAATCGCCATTTTGATTTTGCTAGCCGTTTGCCTTAGCAAGCGGCTAGCAAAATCCTGCTGGAAGCAAAGGCTTCCTGCAGGCTCTTAGAAGAGGGGAGGGGGGGAGAAGGAGTGAATCACTCACTCCTTCTGTCACCCCCCACCCCTCTTGCAAAGGAGGATAGGGAATCCTGCTTTGCCTTGCAAATGCAAGGTGCAAGCATTGCATTGCACTTTGCATTTGCAAAGCAGCAGAGATTCCCGCCAAAACTAACAGGTAGGGGAGGGGGAGCAGGAGGAGGGTGGCTCTTGGAGTGTGGGTGGGGAAAGGCAGGGGACTGGGGACTTTAGGAGTCACCAATCCCACTGCTGCATTCTCATGCCAGCCAATAGATTTAAATCTTTGGCTGAGGCTGCAGCAGGGGATTTAAATTTGGAGCAAGACTGTCTGGAACACTTCTGTTGCTGCTGCTGCTGAGCTGTGACCGAGAGAGGAGAAGAAGAGAGACTGCACCTGGAGCCTGGAGGACATCTGCCTGGAGGATCAACTGTGCTGGACATCCTGAGAGGACACCTGGTAGGCCTTTTTAAAATTTTTGTAAATTTTTTTGATGCCGGGCAATGTGCTGCTGTGGCCTGCCTCTGCAAAAAGGTGTTGCAGTTTATTCTTGGCATGGCCTGGGGGACAGGTTGGGCAGACAATGTTTGATGGTGGGGTGGGGGTTTCAGCATTGGTTGTTGTGCTTGCCTTCTTAAAGCTCGATCCACTGTTTTAAGATTAAAACAAGAGTGTGCCAGCTTTGGGCCTACACAGGCCAGAAGCCTTTCTTCTGGCTGGCTCTCACAGTTGTGCTCCACAATCTGGAATGGTGTGGCTTGCTTTTCTGTGTCTGGTCCCCTGCTTGCAAGGATTCCCAACAGGCTCCGTCCTGATCAACTGTGCCAGCCTGTGGGCCACACACAGGTATGGCCTGGGGGACAGGTTGGGCAGACAATGTTTGATGGTGGGGGGGGGGTTTCAGCATTGGTTGTTGTGCTTGCCTTCTTTAAGCTTGATCCACTGTTTGAAGATTAAAACCAGAGTGTGCCAGCTTTGGGCCCACACAGGCCAGAAGCCTTTCTTCTGGCTGGCTCTCACAGTTGTGCTTCACAATCTGGAATGGTGTGGCTTGCCTTTCTGTGTCTGGTCCCCTGCTAGCAAGGATTCCCAACAGGCTCCGTCCTGATCAACTGTGCCAGCCTGTGGGCCACACACAGGTATGGCCTGGGGGACAGGTTGGGCAGACAATGTTTGATGGTGGGGGGGGGGGGGTTTCAGCATTGGTTGTTGTGCTTGCCTTCTTTAAGCTTGATCCACTGTTTTAAGATTAAAACCAGAGTGTGCCAGCTTTGGGCCTACACAGGCCAGAAGCCTTTCTTCTGGCTGGCTCTCACAGTTGTGCCTCACAATCTGGAATGGTGTGGCTTGCCTTTCTGTGTCTGGTCCCCTGCTAGCAAGGATTCCCAACAGGCTCCGTCCTGATCAACTGTGCCAGCCTGTGGGCCACACACAGGTATGGCCTGGGGGACAGGTTGGGCAGACAATGTTTGATGGTGGGGGGGGGGGGGTTCAGCATTGGTTGTTGTGCTTGCCTTCTTTAAGCTTGATCCACTGTTTGAAGATTAAAACCAGAGTGTGCCAGCTTCGGGCCTACACAGGCCAGAAGCCTTTCTTCTGGCTGGCTCTCACAGTTGTGCTTCACAATCTGGAATGGTGTGGCTTGCCTTTCTGTGTCTGGTCCCCTGCTAGCAAGGATTCCCAACAGGCTCCGTCCTGATCAACTGTGCCAGCCTGTGGGCCACACACAGGTATGGCCTGGGGGACAGGTTGGGCAGACAATCTTTGATGGTGGGGGGGGGGGGGGTTTCAGCATTGGTTGTTGTGCTTGCCTTCTTTAAGCTTGATCCACTGTTTGAAGATTAAAACCAGAGTGTGCCAGCTTTGGGCCTACACAGGCCAGAAGCCTTTCTTCTGGCTGGCTCTCACAGTTGTGCTTCACAATCTGGAATGGTGTGGCTTGCCTTTCTGTGTCTGGTCCCCTGCTAGCAAGGATTCCCAACAGGCTCCGTCCTGATCAACTGTGCCAGCCTGTGGGCCACACACAGGTATGGCCTGGGGGACAGGTTGGGCAGACAATCTTTGATGGTGGGGGGGGGGGTTCAGCATTGGTTGTTGTGCTTGCCTTCTTTAAGCTTGATCCACTGTTTTAAGATTAAAACCAGAGTGTGCCAGCTTCGGGCCTACACAGGCCAGAAGCCTTTCTTCTGGCTGGCTCTCACAGTTGTGCTTCACAATCTGGAATGGTGTGGCTTGCCTTTCTGTGTCTGGTCCCCTGCTAGCAAGGATTCCCAACAGGCTCCGTCCTGATCAACTGTGCCAGCCTGTGGGCCACACACAGGTATGGCCTGGGGGACAGGTTGGGCAGACAATCTTTGATGGTGGGGGGGGGGGTTCAGCATTGGTTGTTGTGCTTGCCTTCTTTAAGCTTGATCCACTGTTTTAAGATTAAAACCAGAGTGTGCCAGCTTCGGGCCTACACAGGCCAGAAGCCTTTCTTCTGGCTGGCTCTCACAGTTGTGCTTCACAATCTGGAATGGTGTGGCTTGCCTTTCTGTGTCTGGTCCCCTGCTAGCAAGGATTCCCAACAGGCTCCGTCCTGATCAACTGTGCCAGCCTGTGGGCCACACACAGGTATGGCCTGGGGGACAGGTTGGGCAGACAATCTTTGATGGTGGGGGGGGGGGTTTCAGCATTGGTTGTTGTGCTTGCCTTCTTTAAGCTTGATCCACTGTTTGAAGATTAAAACCAGAGTGTGCCAGCTTCGGGCCTACACAGGCCAGAAGCCTTTCTTCTGGCTGGCTCTCACAGTTGTGCTTCACAATCTGGAATGGTGTGGCTTGCCTTTCTGTGTCTGGTCCCCTGCTAGCAAGGATTCCCAACAGGCTCCGTCCTGATCAACTGTGCCAGCCTGTGGGCCACACACAGGTATGGCCTGGGGGACAGGTTGGGCAGACAATCTTTGATGGTGGGGGGGGGGGTTCAGCATTGGTTGTTGTGCTTGCCTTCTTTAAGCTTGATCCACTGTTTGAAGATTAAAACCAGAGTGTGCCAGCTTTGGGCCTACACAGGCCAGAAGCCTTTCTTCTGGCTGGCTCTCACAGTTGTGCTTCACAATCTGGAATGGTGTGGCTTGCCTTTCTGTGTCTGGTCCCCTGCTAGCAAGGATTCCCAACAGGCTCCGTCCTGATCAACTGTGCCAGCCTGTGGGCCACACACAGGTATGCTGCTTTGGCCAAGGTAACCCTTTTTGGTTGCTGGCCTGGCACTCACAGTTGTGCTCCACAATCTGGAATGGTGTGGCTTGCGTTTCTGTGTCTGGTCCCCTGCTTGCAAGGATTCCCAACAGGCTCCGTCCTGATCAACTGTGCCAGCCTTCGGCCCACACACAGGCCTGCTGCTCCGGCTTTGGTAACCCTTCCCGTTTGCTGGCCTGGCACTCACTGTTTTGCTTCACATTCAGGTTGTTTATCGTTGGTGGACCTCTTCTGGACTGGACTGCACTTGGTGGACATCGGCCTGCAGATCTCTGCGTGGAGGATCAACATTGCTGGACATCTGCACTGGTGGACTGGTAGGGTTGTTGTTAAATTTGGTTTTTGAGCTTATGTCTGCTGCTGTGCCTACCTGCGAGCATATGCTTTGGCTCTGTCTTTATGGCTTGGGCCGGGGGGGGGCATTTTCTGGTTGGGCAAGAGGATATTGTTTGGGGGTTAGGGGGGCCAGCATTGATCGCAGTGCCTGCTTTCTTTCATGTTTCATTTTTCAAGTTTGAGTGTGGGGTGGGCATGAACTGCTGTTTCACAGGACTAAAAAATGAGTGTGCCAGCTTCTGGCCTGCACAGGCCAGAAGCTCTGCTGGGTGGATGTGTTTTGTTTTGCTGCTGGTTGGCCCTAGCCTTTAAGGGGGGGGGGGGCTGACTTGGCTTGTGCAACGGGGCCTTGAATTTTGGGGTTGCGTGTGCGGCGTGTGGTGTTGACTCTGCTAACATTTCCAATTTTCTTGACAGCATCGTGGAGGAGAGGAGGACCAGCTGCAAGACCGCCTGAACATCGCTGGACTGCAGGACTGGTGTTAGTGTGAGCGAGTCCGGGTTCACATTTGGGTGGCCTTGGGGGTGGGTTCTTGCTAGCTTGGGAGGGGGGAGGCTCATCTTCAAAACACCACATCCACACCCCACACCGACATACCACAGATACATCGGTCCCGCTAAATAGTGTCTCTTAGGTAGGTAGGCCAGTTGGTAGGTGATCAGTGGATAATTGCCCTCAACATAATTATTAGGGAAACCGAGCCTAGTTTTTTTTAAAAAACTAAATAGGGACTCAGCAGGGAAAGCATTAGTGAGTGAGTGTTAGGTTTGAATTCTATATATATATATATATATATATAAAAATTTGTAATAGCTGTCAATAGGCTTCCCATTAGTGCCCCCATAACTAGGGTTCCACTGCCCATCTCTGGCACACGTGGTGGTGCCAGGCCGGCCCGGGCATACTAGTGTGTGAGTGTTTAAGGCTTTGTCACCTGTTATTGGGGTTTAGGGCCAGCTCAATTCCAGAGGAATTCAGCTGATTGGCAGGCTCAGGTTCCCTGACATAAATAGGGTTGCTTAAAAAGGCACTTGATTGTTCATCTCCAAGTCACAGAGCCACTAGAAACACAGATTTATAGCAGGTTAGTTAGGTCTTGAAAACAAAGTTGACCTTTGTTTTCTAAATCTTTTCTGATTAGTTAGGGTTGAATTTGGGAGGGGAAAGTATGTCAGAGAGGAAAGCGGAGAGGGGACCCGGGGGAAAGGCTAGGGAGAAATCTAGAGGGGAGGAGGGGAGGGGGAGGGGGACTGCTGCGGCAGCCCCTCCATCTGAGCGGAGGAGGCCCTCCCCTGCGCTGCTGCCGTTCACCAGCCTGGCTTCTGGTGACAGGAAGAGGGTTCGCAAGACTCTCTTTCCTGAGGCAGCTGCTGGAGGGCCACCCCCAACCCGGGTGCGTGAGGCAGGGGCTGGCACTGGGCAGGGGCCTGCTGCTGAGGCTCCTCCTCCTCCAGTGGTTGCGAGCCAGCTGCTGGAGGAGGGGCAGCATGTGGTGTCTCCTGGGATGGGCGCGGAGCACATGACTTTCCCTGCGCTCCCGCTCACCCCAGGAACCCGGAGGATGTTGGAGGAACTGCCCGTGAGACCCCCCCTGGGGCGGTCCACCCCAGTTTCCTCTGAGGCCAGCAGCAGGCCTCTCGCGGCTGTGCAGGAGGAGAGGACGCGGGAGGAAGAGGCAGAGACTGTGGTGGAAGAGCCCACATCTCTGCCCCTTCAGCCTCGTCCATCCCCACCTGCCCGGCCGAGAGTGGGACACGGTGTGTCCGGCCAGAGCACCTCACAGGAGGTGCCGCAGGGTGGTCCCGAACGCGCTTCTCCTGGGAAGCGTGGGATGCCCTTTTCCTCCGAACTCTGGAAGCACTTCCAGACAACGGAGGATCCCCGAGCAGCCCTGTGCCTGCATTGTAGGCAGCGCGTCAGCCGTGGCAAAGATGTGTGGCATCTCTCCACGTCTGGGATGAGGTACCATATGAAGAGGCACCACCAGGCGGTGCTTCTTCGGGAGGAGGGTTCGAGTGGCGCCGCACGGCCGCCAGCTAGCCAGAAGGAGGCAGGCTCCTCTGGTGCTCTCCCCCCAAGGGTACCTGCAGGAAAGGGACGCCAAGCCTCTCTCCCGGAGATGCTTGGTATGCAGGGCGCTAGTGTGCCCAGAGAGGGGATCCGGAGGGCGAGCAGGCGCATCACGCGCCACATCGTCAACATGATAGCAGTGGATGGGCAACCGTATTCCGTAGTTGAAGACTTCGGCTTCTCAGGGCTGCTCCAAGATTGCTTTCCCTGGTACGCCGTCCCTGCTCGCACGTCGTTGAGCAGATCGGTGGTGCCCTCGTTTTACAGGGCTGCCAGGGATCATGTGAAGGCACAGCTGTCCCGGGTTGCCGGGAGAACTGTGCACTTCACATCGGACATCTGGACCTGCCCAAGTGTGCAGCAAGCGTACCTCTCGCTTACTGCTCACTGGTGGGAACCCGAGTCGGTTCTGGGTGGGGGCCGGGGGGAGGTGCCTAGCACAGCTAGACAGGGAAGGATGCGAGACCGCCAGGCCGGCTACTGCAAGGCCTTGCTTCACGCCGAGGTGCTCGACGTGTCCCACACGGCGGAGAACATCGCTGCCACCTTAAGGAGACAGTTGGACGAGTGGATAGGCCAGGGACCCGCCACCGTGGGATGCATGGTGACGGACGGTGGCAAGAACATGAGGGCAGCGGCGCATCTAGTGAGCCGAGAGAGCGTCTACTGTGCCGCTCACAAGCTTCACCTAGTGGTGAGAGATGCGCTGGGGTTGGGCTCCTCGAAGGAACCCGTGGATACCCGGACCCGTGAACTCCAGTTACTTGTCCAGAAATGTCGGAGGCTCACGGGTCACTTCTCGCGCAGCGTGAAGGCCACGCACGAACTGCGCCAGACACAGGTCAGGACAGGTGTGCCAGAGCACGCTCTGATCACTGACGTCAGCACTCGCTGGAACTCCACCTGCGCCATGCTTGAGCGCTTGGTGGAGCAGCAGGCCGCACTCCACGCGTGGCTCTCCGAGCACCGCGGTGCGAGTCAGGTGGGTGAGTTCAACCGGGAGGATTGGCTCACCATCACCCAGACAGTGGAGGTCCTGAAGCCCTTCAAGGACTTCACTGTGGCGGTCTCGTCAGACACGGCGACCCTCGGTCTGGTCATTCCCCTGGTGCACACGCTCCAGAGGAATCTGGCCACCCTTGCAGACCGGGTCGCGCCCCGTGCTGACCTTGTTCCAGCGGTGCGCGCATTAGTGAGAAGGCTGCAGCAGGGCATAGCTGCCAGGCTAACTCCTCTCACTAAGGAAGAGTCATACATGTTGGCGACCATGTGTGACCCGCGCATAAAGGGCACTTTCGCCGAGCGGGACGGGAACCTCACCCAAGCCAGAGACGGGCTCTGCTCTTGGGTGAGGCGCAGGCAGGCCAAGAGGGGACGCCTGTCGACAGGGGGGACGCAAGAGGGGCCCTGCCGTGCGGGTCCCTCTGACGCCCCCTCTGCGCAGGCCCCCCCCGAGGCCACCACCGGAGTGCCGATGGAGATGGAGATGCTCCGGTGGGCCCTCGTCCCCTCTGGGGTCGTGAGGACCGTGAGAGAGGATCCGGCGGAGGCGATGGTCAGGGACTACCTCGCGGAGCCCTGCGAGTCGCTCTCCACCGATCCGCTCAGCTACTGGGCCAGGAAGGAGTCGGTCTGGCCGGACCTCTCCCTCGAGGCGCAGCGGCTGCTCTCATGCCCTCCGACGAGCGTGGAGAGCGAGCGCGTCTTTTCACATGCGGGCGACATTGTCGGCCCACATCGCACTCGCCTTCTCCCATGGAGAGTCGAGCAGTTGACCTTCCTGAAGGTCAACTCTCGCCTCTTCGATTTCTCAGGACTGGACTTCCAGAGTGACTGAGGTGAGCCCAACTTGTGGCCTGCATCCTCTATGAGTCCAATCCTTTGGAATCGCGCTCTCCCCTGTATAAAACCCTGTATATACAGTTAAAACCGGCCAGTAGAGGGAGGGTGGTTAGGAACCAGTGGCAAAGGGAAAACACCCAGCAATTTGAAAGCCCCCCCCCAGGGTATTCAAAACATCTCCCATCACTGAGACATACCCTGTGGGACCAAATTTATTATGAAAAATAATGCCCCAGAAACATGGATTGCTACTGGAGGGAGAAACAGGTTAGATAGGGATTGCTTAGGTGTTTTTATCAGATGAAATCATTGTAAAAAAAATTGTAGAAGAATTGTTGTACTGTTTTTTGAAAGTTGATGTTCTGTTCATGTAAAAAAAAGGAAAAAAAACCAAAAAAAAATGTTGTGATTATGTTTTTTAAAAGTTGATGTTCTGTTCATGTAAAAAAAAGGAAAAAAAACCCAAAAAAATGTTGTGATTATGTTTTTTAAAAGTTGATGTTCTGTTCATGTAAAAAAAAGGAAAAAAAACCCAAAAAAAATGTTGTGATTATGTTTTTTAAAAGTTGATTGAATGTTCATGTTTAAAAAAAAAAATTTGATGTTAATGTTGGGTTTGCATGGTTGGGGGATGCGGGAAGAGTGGTGGATGGGCACCGGCCAATGATGATCTCTCACAGATGTTCCCAGGTAAATTCTGAGGCTGGTGCGGGGGTGGGGGGAGACCTCTGCAGAACTGCTCCAGAAATACCATTGTCCAGTGCCTTGGAAGTGCCCAGTTCAGCTTTGTGTGTCTGAACTGAAAGCACAGCCACAGGAAATGACATAGGTTCTGCTGGACCCTGTTGCAGTGGTTCCCCCCCATTAAGTCGTTTTATGGAGGGAGAGTTGTATTAGGCTGGTAGTTATTATGATCATCTTCTGTTTCCATGCCCTGTTGTGCCCGCTCACTATGTAACCTGTTGTAATGTTCAAAACTTTACTGTTTGTCCATTTCAAAAAAAAAATTGTGTTTAAGATTCTCTGATGTGTAGTTAATTGTGTTGTGTTGTGCTATGAGGGACAATAAGTGTAATATGTTGTGATTTGTTGACCACTTGTAATTTGAAAATGAGAAAATAAAGGTTTTTTTAAACTTAATGATTGTGTGTCTGTGTTCCCTTCTTTGATGGGAGGTTGGTTCCCAGCATAGGGAACAATGGGGCAGGCTGGCCAGCCTGTTCCTGGGGTACTGGGTGTGGGGCAGCTGAGGGTGGTTTTGGTTCTGAGAGGGGCTGAGTGGAGGATTTGGGTCTGTGTGTGGCAGCTGGGGTGGGGGAACTGGGTTTGTGTGGGGCTGTAAGGAGTGGACTATGGGGGATGAGAGCACTGGTCGTCCCTTTTGCCCAAGTAGGCCCCTGCTACTGTCCTGGTGTGGGCTTCCATGCCTCTATCAGTTGCTGGCCCTCCTTTGCCATCTTTTTCAGAAATTTTCCTAGGGCTGCCAAACTCCTGGTTGGGCTTGAGTTCAGGTTAGAGAGAGTAGTTCCCTACAGATAAACTGGCTGCTTCCAAGAGCAATCTCTTTAGAGGGCAAATGCGGACCATGGATTCTGGGGGAGATCCCTACTCAGATTTTCCTTTGCACAAGTCCCACCCCCAAATTGCCAGTAACTTCCAAGGCCAGAGTTTGCCACCCCAGAGAGATCCCGTTCCCACCCTCTTAGCCTTGGCATGAAAGTTGTAGCCCCCATGGAACGCTTCCAGGTTCCTGATTCCAAGCCCAATGACACCAATGTAAGACAATCCAGACCTCCATCAAAAATGGATTTTAAGTAGCAGTGGGATTGGGCTGCATTTCAGTCATTCACATATCTGGTTGTGTTCCCAAACATTTAGCTTATGGTTTTTTAAATCGGCGTATGGCACTTAAGGACACTTTTAAATGGTTCTAAAAACATATTTTTATTATGAAGTATTTAATGTGGCATTGATCAAGGGCAGGCCTTTTGGCCAAATGAGCAGTATCAGTACAGTAAAATTTAGACAAAGCTCATAGGAGGAAAAAGCATTCACACTGTGAAGTGGGAAGAAAGTTTCAATTTACATGTACCATGGACTCCGAAAAAGACATGTCCAGACCAAATCAGGCCTGCTTTCTCCCTTGAAGATATCAAGTGATGATAGTGCTTATGTCACATCATGAGAAGACAAGGTTCACTAGAAAAGACAATAATGCTA
The DNA here is from genome assembly GCF_028583425.1 of Eublepharis macularius. Taxonomy (NCBI): domain Eukaryota; kingdom Metazoa; phylum Chordata; class Lepidosauria; order Squamata; family Eublepharidae; genus Eublepharis; species Eublepharis macularius. The sequence continues at coordinate 70,679,195 of NC_072800.1, read as the reverse complement.
AGAAAAATTGAAGGCAGTAGGGAAAAGAAGAATACCCTAGATGTGGTAGATTGACTTCGGTTTGCAATACATGGACAAGGTTTTTGGGATACTGTGGAGCTCAATATAATTCTAAAGTACACCACAAGTGATTTGAATGCATAAAACATACAGACACATACACATAAAATGTATATACCCCCTCCCCACCAAATTAAAGGTTTATCTTATGCCCCGGTTTTCTCCCCCATGGGAACCTAGAGTGGTTTACACATTGCTGTTCTCCCTTGATTTGTTTCACCCTCATCACAACCAGGCTAACAATAGACAGCTGCTCCATGCCTCACATTGGAGTGACTCCACCGATGGCCTTCTTAGTTGTATGAGGGGGTGGAGGGGGGGGGGGAGGAAGGAAACAACGCACTCCTGCCCACTCTATCTGGGGCCTAGGTTACCAAATTGCTTGGCCTTGGCAAGGAGCCAGTGGTGGGGCGGCACTGGTTCTGGGGCCCCGTCAAGAACATTTGTCCAGGGCCCCAAAATCACCTAGACTGCCTCTGGAAAACACAACACAATTGTTTACTTAGGCTGAGCCAAGAACATCCATCAAGCCTACAAGGCACAGAATCAGAGTCTGCCAGATTCTAGACCAACTCTCTAGCCATTGCACTACAGTGGATATCTAAAAATTGTTCATACCCCCACCAGCAACTTGAACATTTTTCTCCAAAAGGCACACAACTTGGCTGGGTCTCAAAAAGGACTATGATGCATGGGCCTGTCAATGCATACTGGTACTAAGGCTCTGGCCGGGGGGAGGGGGGCATTGTGCCAATGCCACCCTGGCTTTGGAAGGGGACAGTAAAATAGAAGAAATAATCTAGCTTCAGTGCCTCCCCCCCTTCTCTCTCTCTCTCTCTCTCTCTATAATGTGAGTGAAAACATTACTATACCATCACTGAAGCCTACAGGATACTTAGGGTCTGTTCACACACGCATGATCATTTAATGGCAATGCTCTGGCATGATGATGTCTGTTCTAGGAAGTGATGTGATCATCACACAAGGCTGGGGAGCACGCACAATTCACAGCAGGCAGATTTGGGCCACAAGGGATCCTGCTTTGGCCTGCAGGGCCCAAATCAGCCCACTGCAAAGCACAGGCATACTCTCAGGGCAGCCAGATGACATCAGTGACATCACGGCAGCAGCCCCTGGAGCGTACCTTGAAGGCTCATTCACTGACTTTCCCCCTTCGGGGTGATAGGTGAGAGTGGGGGATCCCCCACCAAGGGGAAACGGATCCCTAATTGTGTCTGAGGTTGTGGAAATCAAATGGGTCATATTGCTTCTGTCTTTGAGGGACTTACATGCACATTATATTTAACTCCAGATTTCTTGATTGTCAAGGAATGCATGTGGTGGGGGGTGGGGGGAAGGGTGGGAGAAGGGCCCCTGAGGGTGAGGGTGGCATTTGGCATGCAAAATGCCACCCCTGGCAAGACAAGCCTCTCCCAGCTGTCAGTGGTAGAGATGAGAGCAGAGCACCCACTTGGGGAGGCCATGAAATGGCCCCCCCAAGTGGGAGCAGGCTGAGCCTTGGTGGGGGGATGGGAGGAAGGGTGGGAGAAGGGCCCCAGAGGGTTGGGGGGGGATTTTGATGCAGTGGTTCCCCCCCATTAAGTCATGTTATGGAGGGAGAGTTGTATTAGGCTGGTAGTTATTATGATCATCTTCTGTTTCCATGCCCTGTTGTGCCCGCTCACTATGTGACCTGTTGTAATGTTCAAAACTTTACTGTTTGTCCATTTCAAAAAAAAAATTGTGTTTAAGATTCTCTGATGTGTAGTTAATTGTGTTGTGTTGTGCTATGAGGGACAATAAGTGTAATATGTTGTGATTTGTTGACCACTTGTAATTTGAAAATGAGAAAATAAAGGTTTTTTAAACTTAATGATTGTGTGTCTGTGTTCCCTTCTTTGATGGGAGGTTGGTTCCCAGCATAGGGAACAATGGGGCAGGCTGGCCAGCCTTCTCTGCGGGTGGTGGGGGGGTCAGGGGGGTGGTTGTCTGTGTGCCAGGGCAGGTGCTCTTTCCCAGGGACGATTTGGCACTGCCACCATTGTGGCACCCCTTGTCTGTGCAGAACTGCCCTGGGAAAGAGAGTTTAGGGGTTCCCAAAAGGGGAGGGCAGGCCAGCCTGTTCCTGGGGTTATGGTGGGTGTGGGGCAGGTGGGGGTTGATTTGGGTCTGTGAGGGGCTACTGGGGGGATTTGGGTCTGTGTGTGGCAGCTGGGGGGGAATTGGGTTTGTGTGGGGCTGTGAAGGGTGGACTTTAGGGGCTGAGAGCACCTACTTGGGGAGGCCATGAAATGGCCCCCCCAAGTGGGAGCAGGCTGAGCCTTGGTGGGGGGTGGGAGGAGGGGTGGGAGAAGGGCCCCAGAGGGTTGGGGGGCATTTTGCATGCAAAATGCCACCCCTGGCAACACAAGCCTCCCCCAGCTGTCAGTGGTAGAGATTAGAGCACCTACTTGGGGAGGCCATGAAATGGCCCCCCCAAGTGGGAGCAGGCTGAGCCTTGGTGGGGGGTGGGAGGAGGGGTGGGAGAAGGGCCCCTGAGGGCTGGGGGGCATTTTGCATGCAAAATGCCACCCCTGGCAAAGGAAGCCTGCTTCTTCATTTTTTCCCCATAGGAAATAATGAAGAAGATGCTCCTTTATGGGAGGATGGGGGGACCTGCTTTGGGGGGCCATAACATGGCCCCCCAAAGTCCAATCTGTCTGAAACTTGGGTGGGTGTTAGAGAAGGGGTAGAGGAAGGTCCCCACCAATTTTGGGCTTATTTGGTGGGAAAATGCCTCCTCCAGGCGTCCTGAAAGACGGAGGCATTTTCCCAGCAAAAAAACCCGAAAGAATCCCGAAAGAATGCCGAAATAATGCCGAATCCCGAATCCCGAAAGAGATTCTTGTTTCGGCATTCGGCTAATGCCGGTAGAGAATCTTGTTTCGGGTAATCCCGAAACAAGAAAGCCGAAAGTTTTTTCCTTGCACACCCCTACTGGCCAGTGCAGTAAAAATCCACTGATGCTGGATTTTACTGTCCCCCACCTCCAATGTCCAGAAAAATGCATGGGTAGGAGAATTCTCAAGCAAGGACATGGCCGGTTACCCACTGGCACTCTCAGAGAGAGAGAGAGAGAGAGAGAGAGAGAGAGGAAAACCAGAGTCTTACGTGCCTTAAGGACTGACAGATTTATTGTAGCATAGGCTGCGGTGGGCACTTCCAGCTACCCAGCTGGAATCTGAATATATGAAGGAATTATATGAAGGTAGGCAGAAAAGTAAGGACTTCCGCTTTTGATGTAAGGAAGTTAGCTGGATCTGCAGCCACACACTTATTCATTTACTTCATTTATACCCTGCCTTTCTCCCCAATGGGTACAGAAAGCAGTTTGCGTCATTCCCGTCTCTTCCATTTTTTCCTACAACCACCCTGTGAGGTAGGTTAGGCTGAGAGTGTGAGACTGACATGAGTCTCTTTCAGATTGTGTTTGGGGCTGCTGTTTTTGCATTCCATGTATATCTGTTCACTTTTAGTTCAAATGAGAAGCTGCCATGGCCAGGCCTCAAAGTATCATTCAAGAGCCTCTTGTGTTACGAATGGCTCAACTGGCGGCTCTACATGAAGTGAAAGCCCACTGCGTTGCGATTACTTCTGTTTTGTAAGCCCCCCAACCAGTTCTTCCTTGCAACCCCTTATTTTGGCAGGGGTGACCAGTGGGCATCTTTCTAACACTAGACCAGAGATGGCTGCAAGGCTATAAGATACCTCTTTGAGGGCTGGTTCAGCCTGGGCTTCCAGTTCCCCTATCTTGTTGTAGAAGTTTCCGATTTGGAAAGATTAGGGATTCCCGAATCGACCCCAGTATTGCTGAGCCGATTCGGGAATCCTGAAACAAAACTTCCTGAAGTGATTCGTATCGCCTCGGGAAGCTTCAGGCAAAACAGCAGCAGCCACAGCACTTTTCTAGCTGTTTGCATTTGCAAACAGCAATAAAAATTTCAAACTTTCCACCCCACCGTTTTTTTCACCCATCGGGTAAAAAAGGCAGCAGGGTGGGAAGCTTGAAAGCAACACTTTTCTTGCCGTTTGCAAATGGCAAGAAAAGTGCTGCTTTGAGCTTCAGTGTGCTCCATAAAGATTCCCACATCTTTATGTAGCATACTGAAGTGTTTAAACACCCGAAATTGTTTTCCCACTTCAGGTAAACCCAAAGCGGGAAACCCGAATATTTTTGGGCTGCACACTTCTACATTTGAATATAAGACCACACAGCAAGTAAGTCACTTGAGTGTCCCCATGTAAGATGTCTTGTGTAGAGAGACTCTGAGAAGGCCTTTTTTCTGGTTACCACCTGTCGTACCTGAAGCAATGCCTCTAAAGATGATCTTAATGGTCAGGTAGGTTCATATGGCAGTCCTTGATCCCAAGTGATACAGGGCTTTAAACGTTAATACCAGCACCTTTCTCGACCTGGGAAGCAAGTGGAACAAGAGTGGAGTGATGTATTCCCTACAACCCACTCTAGCCAACGCCCTGGCAGCAGCATTCTGCACCCGTTGCAGCTTCCAGACACTCATCAAGGGCAGACCCATGTAGAGAGCATTGCAGTAAGTGATGCAAGCATGGCAGATTAATTACAGTCTTTACTATTTCAGTCTGATTATGAAAGCTAATAATGTGACATTTGTATAATTTTTAAAAAGACATTCTAAGATCCCTCAGTATATGGAAGAAGACCTTGAACAGAACACTGAGAAAGTTGCTTTTAGTGGTTTAAACATCTGAGTTTATTTTGCACGTAAAATAAGAAAATAACAGACTGCCAACTGTAAACTTGTAGCTAACAATGAATTCCTTTCTTTAGCAAATATTAGACCTTGGGCTAATCCAGTGTAAACAGATCTTGCTATGTTTAGAGACAGAATAAAAATATTTTAGTGCCTGAAGGACTTTTGTTAGTTTGCATTAACATGAAAAAACAAGCACGCTTAAATATGTTAATGTTGTTTGTTTTGTTCCGAATACCCTGTTTTACTAAAATATCGTTTTTCCTCAGGCTTTGTCCCAAACATATCTGATGATGAAAGGCGGTATAACATAGGAAACCAAGCAAACGTTGGGATGTTTAATCTGAACAAGCTGTTGCAGGCTTTAAATCCTTTGCTGGATCCCAGACAAAAGCAGCTGTAAGTAATCCCGAAACACGTCTTCACACTTAAAAGGGCTGGTGGGATGACATGTGCTATAATGACCATATGGGCAGGAAAGAAGGAGGGCTCTCCGGTAGAAACGTTGCTTGAAAATCAGGAGTCCTTTTTGAGAGATGGTGCTTCTTAAAATGCCAGGCCAGAAACTCCTGCTTGAAATGGCCAAATACGGCACAGGATTGTTCCTTACTCACCTGCCCAAATTAGACTGTGCACCAAAGTATAGCTGCCTTTTAGCCAGTCTGGAAAGACAAACCAGCAGAAAACCAGACAGATCCAAAAAGAGATTTTCCAGCTGAAGGTTTTCCAGCTGTCGTTTTGACAGCCAAATGGAAAACTGGTCCGTTGGTATTCCTATATTGCTTGAAAAGACCCCCTTCCATTTACAGTGCAATATTTTTTCTTCGAAGGAAAAACAAAACAGTACCGGCCCAAGTATTTTTCCCATACTGAGGGGCCATGGGGACGGTTTGCTGTTCATTTGCTAGGGCGAGACTGCCACTCCAGTGCCTGTGCACTACATGCTTATGGCAGGGCTGCTCGGAAGGTTTAGGTTCAACCATTTTCAGCATGAAAAGGGATACCTCAAGGGTATCCCTTTTCAAGGGTATCCCATTTGTTCAGAGTCTACTTTCTGTTGTGTCCCATGCCATCTAGTCAATAAGATTTGGCTCCATGGCGGTGGCATGGGAGGAGAAACGATGCTGACATAAGCTCTATAATCAGAGTACTTTTGGCCAGAAGAATGACTTTTTAAAAACGAATGAATGGTTCAGCAGCCCACTGAAAATGAATCCAGGCTTAAATGTAGAGTGCATCCACCACTACCCTCTTGTTGTTTGGAGTAAGTACTGATGCTAGGCAGTGTGTTTGCCAGAATGAGGGCAACGTGAACAGGAACGTTTCATTCCCTTTCAGGCTTTCCCACACATGACTGCTGAGATGGGGTCATGAAATGTGCCTTTCTAATACAGCTCAGTCTTCTCTTAAGTGAACATAACTGGGGTGGGCTGGGAGGAACAAAATGACCCGAGAAGGCGGCCCTGGCCCCACCTCGGCCAAGAAGGGCAAGAGCAAGAGCCTGGCCTGCCAGCCCTGCATCAAGCACAGCTTGGCCGGGTACCTCCTTCCACATCCGGCATAGGGCTCGGCAGGGCTACACACCTGCTTCCCCACTCGGCGTGCGATGAGGGCCGCAGGCTTGTGGCAGTGGCGGCTGACGTCTGCCATGTGCAGGATAAGGGCCACCCCTCTCTTGGGGCTAGAGTGGCCCCGGTGGAGAGGGGGAAAGGCAGAGGCCCATTGGCCCTGGGGCTTTTCCTGACGGCCTTAATGGCCAGTCTGCCTCTGCACAGGAAACCAGAGGAGTGTGTTGACTCATGTCTTAGGGGTTGTGATGGGAGGTGGGGAGTAAGGAGTTTAGTATTACGTGTTCAGGAAAAAATAAGGACTAGTCAGATAGTACACGAACATTTAAGACATCTCAGTGGTCCAAAATTATGGGAATGGATTAAGAAGCAAAACTAAATCTCTTGGTCTTTTCCTTGTAGAACGGTTACTCTCAGGGAACAAGCTTAAAAGCTAGTCTAAACAACACAGAGGCGGACATTTCCTAACTTGGTGGAAAGCATGGGACAGTCTGAACCTTGGCACAACTATGTCTCCGTTTCAACAATGGTGACATCAACACATTAAATGTGGAAGGACATTACAGCAAGAAAAAAAAGGAGAAATTGGTTGCCAAGTGTTCTAACAATAGATTTTTGCTTTGTTAAAAAATTACAGAGGTCTGTGAATTTTATACAAGTCCTCCTTGTTTTGTTTTAGCATTTCACATCTCCTTTTTTTAGTGCTTCTCAGATTCTTGAGGGATACCCTGATCAGTATTATAAACGGTACGTCATTGTTGGAATTTATCTTTTATGAAAGGATACATGTGTAAAATATTTGAAAGAGGTTTCCAGTTTTTTGATGTTCAGTACATTTATTATTCTCAGTTTTACAGAATTATTCAAAGCAAAATTGGGTCTCCTGGGCAGTGGTAGTGATGATGGCTATCTGATTGCGTTCCTTTTAAAAGTGAGTTTCTTTCTTTGGTAAGATGGTTGAACCGCCTCTGACACTGCCAAAGAAAGATACTGATCAAAATCTGGTTCTGTTTCTCAGCTCATGGAAGATGTGAAAGCTGATTTTACGATGACATTTCGGCAACTTGGTGAGATGTCACTAGACCATTTGAAGGACGTCAGCATTCCCCAGGTATTGATGTGTTGCATTTTAGTAGTATGGGGAGGGTTTTTAAACCAAAGTGTGGGATCAAACTGATCCTGAGAACTAGAAAAAATTAATACAACTTTAAAAAAATTGTTTACAACCCCATATACTCCTCAGCCTTAATGAAGTGAATTGTCCTGTGGTGTTTCATGCCCCCTTAACTTCTTTGTGTGTGTTTGTGCATAAATTGCAGCATATGCTTCGATGCCGTTGAGGTCATTTTTTTAGCCTGGTTTCTTTGTGTGGGAAAGTGACACGAACATGTAGGGTGATAATGACAAAATTGTCTTCTGTGTTCTCCAAGGTGGTGTTTTGCTGCTCTTCTCTTTGCTGAAGGGAAATAATGAAGTATCGTTTTTTCTTTGTGGCTGGTGTCATGCGCAATGACACCATCCTCAACGTTTTTTATTTTTATTATTTATTTTGGGGTCTGTTCAGTCCTGCCAGCGTGGTGCTGTGGCTAGAGTGTCAGACTAGGGTCTGGGAGATCCAGGTTCAAATCTCCACTCTACCATGGCAGCTTGCTGGGTGACCTTAAGCCAGTCAGTCTCTCTCAGCCTAGCCTACCTCGCAGGGTGGATGGTCGGAAGATGTTGAGAAAATGTATGCCACTTTGGGTCTCCACTGGGGAGAAAATGGGATATAAATGGAGTGAATAAATAATTAGTAAAATGCATCTTGTTTCGATGAGGGTTTTAATATTGAGCTTCGTTTCCCATTCAGCATTCATTTTAGGGCTTTAGAAAGCACTGAATTTCTTTATAGACAGCATATAAAAGAAAACTATTAAAGCTGGAATCAGATGACTGGCAGAAAACATGGACTTCGAAGTCCTGGATTTTTGGTTGGATAAACAACCGTACTCTGCCCCCTGCATGATCTTCTGTGCCAGTCTTTCCCTGGCTGTAAACTGTTGTGAAAGGTTTGGCTTGGGAAAATCAGCTGTGGGGGGCAGTGGATAGATCGGAGAGAAAAAGAATCAGGTGGGGAGATGGTTAAGCAGCCCTTTCCTGCCTTCTGCTTCATCTCTCGCAAATCTCCTTCCGTGCATTTGAACAAACACAGGAATAGAATCCTGTTTCTGACTGAACATCTAGTTTGAGAGTATAGAAATGCTCACCAAATGTTGGCTATGCCTGCCCATTTTCTCTTTTCACAGCATTGACAAGGAGGTAGAAAGAGGAGTCTGCTTTGCTGAAGTTTTATTATAAAAACTGTGGATATTTCACCTCTGTACATCTTAACCTACAGAGGTGAAATACTAGTTTTCATTTTTTCAAGAGACATCATGCATTTGGTTCTTTTCATGTAGGAATTCTGGGCTATTCATGACATTGCTAAGCATGAGCTCTTTTCCAGCTGGGTCGCCATGTACCTCTTGAGATTACAAAGGTAAATTACAATCCTTTTCATTTTAGAATGACTGCAGAGATGTGTTTTCAGATGGGGGGAAAGGAAAACAAGCATCACTGTTGTCCCCCCCCCCCCCGCCTCATATTTTCTAATCTGCTAAGCAGTTTTGGAGCTGAACTCTCTGGGCTCACTTTTATATGATAAATTCCAGATGTTAGTTAAAATAAATAATGACTAGTCTTGTGATCTCAGAAACCAAGCGTGAGCTTTTGTAGCATAAGCTTTTGGGAGCGTGAAAGAAGCTTTGACTCTTGAAAACTCACACCTTGGAAATCTAGTTGGTCTCTAAGGTGCTACTGGACCCGAAACTTGCTCTTCTATTTTGTCAGATGCATGGCATGTTATTTTCATTTGGCAGAGGTATGCACAAAGGGAGAACCAGCAGAAAAGGAGAGGAGAGTTAAGGGAGTAATTAGAAAAAGAGGCCATAAGTATTCATTTCCCAGGATGAGTGTGTTACATTAGCAGAGTGCAGATGAAAACAAAATCCAGTCAGAAGAGTCAGTATGGGCCACTCTGATGAATTAGCCCCACAAAGCTAAGAAGCCCCATCAGCCCATGTCTCTGGTTGTGCCCATCCAGCCTTAAATAAGAGAGAGAGGATAAAACAGAGTCAGCCTGTGTGATACTCAGCTGACGCTAGCAGGCACTTTCCATCTTCCTCCCCGTCATACATTATGATATGTTAAGGAGATTTCAAAGCATGTTTACAAGGCTGAGATCCTCTTAATAGACATCTGTGGTCAGCTTCAGTTGCTCTTATACTGGGCAGAAATGTGTCAGCTGAATTATGTCTTTTTAAATTTCAGTGGCCCTTTTGCTGTCACTGCATATGTATGTATGGAGCTGATTTGCATTGTGTACTAAATGTCAGCACTGTGACCTGGACAGCCCAGGCAAGCTTGATCTCAACAGATTGCAGAAGCTAAGCAGGGTTGGCCTTGGTTAGTAATTGGATGGGAGACCGCCAATGAAGACCAGGGTTGTAGAGGCAGGCAATGGCAAACCACCTCTGTTAGTTCTTTGCCATGAAAACCCCAGCAGGGGTTGCCATAAGTCACCTGTAACTTGACAGCACTCTCCAACACCGCTAAATGTTAGAAGGCACTTAAATATTTAAAAGTCTCCCTGAGAGAATTTCTGTGTGGAATGGCCTAAATACATATATTAGTAAATACTGTGGACAACAGCTGTGTTCTGCTTTATATTAGCACAGTTACTGGGAAACCTGGATGGTAGTTGATAAGCTTAGTTGTTATTCAAGTATAAGTTGAATATTTCATTAATGATGGTGGCTTCTTAAGAGCAGGATTGAATGGGTAATCACTGTGTTAGTTAAAGGTTGCATGATTTTATGTGCAAATTTTAATTTAAAAAAGGCACATAGAAAATAAGAGGTGCAAAATGAATGACATTTTGTCTTTTTGCTGCGTATTCTGTAGGAATGCAGATGATTCAGAATCTGACCGAAAAAGAAGAATGGCCAGTAAGTAAGACTGGGAGTTTTTCCTCTTCTCGGGAAGTCTAAATATTGTAGATGAAGGTGATTTATATATCGCTTTTTTCAGGGCTCATTTCAAGGGGGAATGCGCAAGAATGCAGTTCCGGCAGTTCCCCAAAGAGGTCACGTCAGGTGGCCCCGCCCACCTGACTCTTGGCCATTTTGGACCCATTTCAGCCTCGATTGTGGCTGAAACGGCCCAGATTGGACCACTGACGGGTGGTGGATCACTCTCCCACTCAGCAGCAGCCCGATCCTGACCATTTTGGGCCCCTTTTCGGCCATTTTCAGCCCCTTTTTGCCATTTTGGGCCCAATTTCGGCCCTGATTTGCCAGGATTGGGTCCAAAACAGCCAGGATAGGTGATGTCAGAGGGTGTGGCACATGCAAACCAGTTATGCTAATGACACACTTCTGGTGATGGCAAGGGGGTGTGGTATATGCTAACGAGTTATGCTAATGAACTATGCTAATGAGTTCCTCCAGCTTTTTTTCTATGAAATGACCCCTGGCTTTTTTGAAAAGCAGCCTGCTTGTAGGAATGGCATGTTGAGGCACTTGGAAATTAGCATTGAAAAAGAAATCCTCAGTACTTGACTCTAAATGCAGTTGACCACAGGAGAAAGACAGAGTTGGCTTTCATAAATTGAAATTCATTTATCTACCTGCCCTTCTTCCAGTATAACAGTGTTTCACGTCCAGATGATTTGGGTAAGAATAGGAAGGAATATATTAATGGCAATTTGGCAGAAGTACAGAATATAGCTGGCATTGATTTCCCAATCCACTTCTCTTTTAAAAAAATGAATCCATCTAGAAGATAAAGGAACTTTCATCCATGAACCCCTGTACCTTAAATATCCAGATGGGAGGTAAAACCACAGCCAAATATCAGTGATAAATTCCTTGAAGCCTAAAACTGCCCCTATAGCCAAATATGATGAGATTTAAGTAGTGGACCTGACTAAACCTTGAAGCAATCTTTCAATTGTTAATTATAATGGAGGGAACCAGTATTGATGCTGCCATTTTTAAGTACAGAGGAAACTGATGAAGGGAGTTCTGACTCTCGAAAACTCTCACCCCAGAACTCTAGTTGGTCTCTAAAGTGCCACTGGAACCAAATCTTGCTATTCTCATACTATCAGCCTGATGCTCAATAATTAAAGCCTCAGTCTGATTACAAGCATCTACAGTTCAAAGTAAACCGCTTTTGTAGCTGTCGTTCTACTGGCTAGTTCGTTTCTGTTTACTACCCCTAATCAGTTTAAGACATGTTGCTGGGGCAGGAGGGGAGGGATAACCATTACAAATACCCCTGTGGAAACTGTGACAAAACTTGATTGAAAGGGAATAAATAATCATGTTTTATTTTTGTTAGAACTATAGAAATTTCTGTGCTTTGTTTTCATTCAATGGGGTTTGAAAGTAGACTCCTTGGAGCTGCTTCTTTGATAAGTTTCTAGCAGTGAAAAACAAAAGTTGTGTTCTTTTACAAGAACAGGGAACCTCTGTACTCCTTTAAATGCAGTGTTACATAAGGGATCATAAAACTGGGGAGAAAGTTAATAAAACCAGCAATGGGACTGCAGGACTAAAAGTGTTGTAGCCAACTTTTCATCCATTTTTATGACTCAGACTCATGAGAAACGGGGTAGTGAAACCCTGTTGGTATCATTGATAATGTTTGTATTGATTAGGTTAACATGGGCTCAAATAAATTGTCCCCTTACTTGTAAGATTTGTATATATGCCATGTTAGGTGCAAAGGGGCAAATAGTTATAACTGCCCCAGTCATTGAGTACTACTCAGGGACACATGGGAGCAGTGCAGAGTGGAAGAACGGGAAGGATGAAAGGTTGTAAATCGGTTCAGTTGTTGCTTGCGTACAGAAATGACATCAGTCACACTAAAGGTCCACAGAACAAAACTAAATTATGGAAGACAACAGAGGCAGGAGAAACTTAAAAGAATACAGAGCAGAACAAGGAGTAAATTGAATTCACATGAAAATGTATTTTCATGTGAAGATGATTAACACCCCAAGCAACCACACCACCATTTATTGTAAGGTAAGACCGACGTAACCATAGATCAAGCCTGCATTTGCTGTAGCCGCACTCACAGCTGTTGATGAAGTTTGCAACCTGCCAGTCCTTTTGAAATCCTTAATTACTTTATTAGATTAGCATTATGAGAGGATGTGATTTCAGCCTGGCAAAGCCCTAATGAAAAGTCCCTGCAAACTTTTCTACCAGTGATTGGGTATTTCATTTTGTTCTCAGGTGTTAATCCTAGGTATGTGCTCAGGAATTGGATGGCAGAGTCAGCTATCCAGAAGGCTGAAAGGAACGATTTTTCTGAGGTAAGGGGTTCATTATTTGCTGACTTGTTTTACTTTTTATGCTTCATAGGCCAATGTTACCTTCATGGAAGGCTGACCAACCTCTGACTGTTCAGTGTCATGATATAAGTGCATGCTGTATGGCCTGTCTGAGATCACACAGTGGCCGTGTGTGTGCATTGTAGCTGGTGCTGATATTTTTCATATTCTTTTGCTTTCAGGTCCGCCTCTTGCTGCAGGTTTTACAACACCCCTTTCAGGTGCAGACAGTGGCAGAAACAGCTGGTTATGCCCAACGTCCCCCTGCCTGGGCCAAAGAGATTAAAGTCAGCTGTTCATCTTGATGATAAGAGAATTTGCAAGAAAATGTCCAAATCTCAGACAAACCATAGTATCATCAGTGGACTGAATGAGTATTTTTTTTTACTCTGTTGCTATTTGTGTGCCTTAAGTGCCTGTATTTCTCATTTCCCTTTTAAAAAGATGCCTCTTGAATTGAATGTAGATAACCTTCATTAAAGTCACCCAACTACCTCCATCTTTTTGGCTGCTTCTGAATTCTCTTGTAAAGGCAACTGTTCTTATTTCTCACCATTGATCATGAACTGGAAGTATGCTACTGGAAGCAGAGTGGAGCATTCCCCTCCTTCTCCTTCCCAGCCTTTGAATTTTCCAGCAACTCTTGTGCCCGTTTTGAGCAATTTCCATGCCCATTGTGCCATGGGAATTGCTGGGAAAACATTCTCTGGTTCAATGTGCTTCCTGTTGTAAAAACAACCCTAGGATGAACTATGAGCCTATCCCCTGGCATTATTGGCAGGTATGGGTGAAGTCTGTCACCTATCCTAATTCAATCACCTACCACCTCCCCCCGTCTCCATACTCCCACCAAGTACTTCCCATACTTCTTCACGTGCATCTTCTACCATTAAAAGGTTGCACTGTCCCGTCAACCCCACACCAATGGCATCTTCTGTCCTAAAGTCATATCAATTGGAGTGCAGCCCGAATCCCACCAATGGAAAGCCAACTCTTGATCCAATACCATTGTGGATCCTAGTTTTGCACTGAATTTGCCCAATAGCAGGCTCCAGCATACAAGCCAAGGGGCATTTCTAGCCCTCCAAATCTTTGTAGTAGGTTTTGCTTTAAAACCTTCTTCTATTGCTGAAATAACCAGTTCCTTCTTCTTCAAGACCAGCAAATTATGTTTTTCTCTGTATTGTCGAAGGCTTTCACGGCCGGAGAACGATGGTTGTTGTGGGTTTTCCGGGCTGCATTGCCGTGGTCTTGGCATTGTAGTTCCTGACGTTTCGCCAGCAGCTGTGGCTGGCATCTTCAGCCACATCTGCTGGCTGACTGTGACACTGAGAGATCTCTGTCTTTTGGTGCTACACCTCTGAAGATGCCAGCCACAGCTGCTGGCGAAACGTCAGGAACTACAATGCCAAGACCACGGCAATACAGCCCGGAAAACCCACAACAACCACCTATGTTTTTCTCTCTTTTATTCTCCATCCCATATCTCTTTTTGCCTAATCACTGCTCCTTAGATCATCTAACTCCTGTTCTTGACCTGTCTGTTCTACTGTCAGCTGGTCTTTCCCCACTGAATCCCCCTCCTTGGTCAGGGACTTCTTCCTTTCTGTCTGAAAATCCTTTCCTGTTTATCCCATTAAGTGAAACACTCTGAAGACACAGAAGATTTTATTTAGGAGCTGGCAATGAATGCAGTCAAAACAAACAGAGGAGAATTAAAGTGAACCATAAAGGACAAAAAAGATGGCAAGGGGTGAAATTGCATAAAGTATTCATGTAACTAGAGGGTCTTTGAGACAAATACCTTTTAAAATGGTGCTTAAAAACAGTTGCTAACCTAGCAGATGGATGGGAGGAATTACCAGTTTTCCTACTTCTAGTAGACATACAATGGCAGCCCTAATAAACTCGGTGGGTTTTTAAAGGGTGCAATTCTGCTTAAGATTGCGCTCTTAGTATAGCATTAAACCAGGTAAATAATATGTGCAGACAATTTATCATTATCTTTGAAAATAACACTTGTCCTGGCTAAGAGTCACTAGCTTCAAAACTACTGGGAAAACATGTGTGGTGTACTTTAGACAAGAGAGTACATATACTATTTTCCATTTTTAAATCCCCAAATGCTGTTTATGTTCTAAAGACAGAAAGAAAACCCTTATGCTTCTATTTGTTATCAGCCATTCAACAGAGCATTTAGAGATTGTGAAGGCTAGGCAGTTGGGGGAGGAACCCTGGTAAAGATGTCCTCAATGCCTCTCTCCCAGCAGGAAACGGGGAATCATCTCAGAGGGCTGTGGTGGGCTGCTGGGGCAGTTTCCTGCTTCTTGCTGAGAGCAAGTTGAGTTGCTAGTGGAGGCAAGGTCAGCTGCACAGCTCTATCAGTGGTGCCAGCTGTTCCTTAACATGTGCCCACCTGCTTTCCTGGGCAAGCGGGCAGCAGCAACAGCAAAGAACTCTTTTCCCTTTCCCA
Source organism: Eublepharis macularius (assembly GCF_028583425.1). Classification (NCBI taxonomy): domain Eukaryota; kingdom Metazoa; phylum Chordata; class Lepidosauria; order Squamata; family Eublepharidae; genus Eublepharis; species Eublepharis macularius. Next base: position 70,663,901 of record NC_072800.1, on the reverse strand, counting down.
ACCATGGTAGGTTAACTCAATAGTAAGTAAGGGATTGGCATTAAAGAAGAGAAGCTGATGCTTGCCACAGGCTTCCTTCTCTCTCCAGAAGTGGGGAGTGGGATGGGGTGTGAAGAGAGGAAGAGGCAATATGAGGCAAACAGGGATAGGACTAGTCCATCAAGGGGGGGGCTCTCCTTGATGCTACTCCACTGGAGACCCACTGAAGAGACTTGTCAAGACATGGCAGTGGGCCTTCAACAGCTGCCTGCGAATGCCAAGGTGCGGTGCTAGACCTGATCTCTCATTTCAAATAGAAATAACAGCTGGAACTTTCAAGCAGCAGCGTTTATTTTTGTAGATTGCTCTGCTCATCCACCAACCAGGCAAGGCTTCATGCTGGACTAGAAGGAACTGTGTAATCTACTGAAATTGGCCAAGGGAAAGTGATGAAGGAAGCTTCTGCCAGCAATAAATGACTTCAGGCTCCATCTCTTCAGCCTTCCTGCTGCTACCACCTACCAGGACTATTCTTCTGGAACCTGCATGTTCTCAGGACATTGTTTGTGCTTCAAGTTGCGCAGTACTATATTGAACAAGGAGCATGGGAAGCCACGGTCACTACAAGTCTTCAGGGAAGTGAAACAATTTGCTTCAAGAAATGCTGGAATGATTTGCTCTGTCTGTACTCCTTTGGACCTCCAGGGCGTGCTCTGGTCTTCTTCCTCCAGACCACCCACTCCATGATCCCTCAGCTAAAACCATGCCCCAGTCTTTAAGCCCATTTGCTTCATGATGTCTCACCCCTTTTCTTTTGTAAAGCTCTCATTAAGTCAGACATGAAATCTCCTTGTCCAGTTGCATCCCCAGTTGGATGCGACTCGTTTTCTTTGGCCTCTCCTCCCTGGCCCCTGCTTCCTTCATGTCTTTTAGGAGGAGGGGGAAGAACAATCTTCTTTCGGACTGCAGGGGGAAGTGAGGGGGCAGAGACTGAGGGGGGAGGTGGGGGTAGTTCTGGACTACCATTAGTAACGGAAGGGGGTGGTGGGGGTACAAAATCTGGAGGAGCGTCATAGAAGTCAGGAGGTGGCGGCGGCAAGTCTGCCAGTTCAGGGGGTGGAGGTATCAGTTCAGGGGGTGGTGGAAATTCTGCTGGATCTGAGGCGAAAGCTGTGCTCGCTCGCTGCGTACTTGTGGGCACCGATGAGGAAGCTGTAATTGCAGAACACCGCCTTTGAGGAGGAGGGGGCGGCTGCATCCCTCCAGGCTTGCGATGGTGTTTCAGTTGAGACGTAGTAAGCAGTGGCACTGGGGTCGGGTTGCTGATGCTGTCTGACTTATTAGCCTGTTAACACAAGAAACAAACTGGTACACGGAAAAAGAACTCTACATAAAAAGCAGGACTAATGGGTTCCCGCGTATAGAATTCAAAGAAGGAATTCAATGAAGTTCTCACTGTTTTCGCATTCTGCCATTAAACTCAAGAATTAGTGAAAATAGATGCATTCAAAACAGAGTATGGGAAATCCATTGAAGCCAAATATTTGAAGGGTTTCTCTCGTAACTTTGCTACTATCCATTTTACACACAGGAAGCTACCTTATGCTGAACAGATCACTTGTCCATCAAGATAGCTATGTTGGTCTATAGCAGAAGAGCAAGATTTGAGTCCAGTAGCATCTTAAGACCCAACCAGATTTCCAACTAGATTACTAGGGTATGAGCTTTCAAAAGTCACAGCTTCTTGACTCTCAAAAGCTCATACTGTGGAAATCTAGATGGTCTTTAAGGTGCTGCTGGACCCAAATTTTGTTCCATCAATGTCAGTATTATCTCAGCCTGGCAGCAATTCTCCTGTGTCTCAGGTGGAGGTCTTTCACATCACCTACTACCTGACCCTTTAGCTGTTACTGCAGATGCCAGGAAGTGAACCTGGACCTTCAAAACAAGATCCTATACCGCTGAGCCACAGCTCCTAGTTCTGTACTAAGGCTACTTAAACAAATACCGATACTCCCTGTATTTTCATTTCCATCATCACTGTGTCCAAAAGTGCTTTGACCCATCTTTCCAAAAAGACTGTACCAAGCAGGTTTGGGAAAGATCACAGCAAAGCAACAGAAAACCAGAAATGGGACAAGTAGAGGATAACAACGTGGATGATTCCACAAGCAGCCCTGTAATAAATGCTTTCCTCTTCCTTAACTTATATTACACTACTCCAAATCTATGCTGAGACAAATCCCGTCACATCAATAATTTTCTTTAGTTCTATACAAACAGTGGGATCTCTCAGAGCAGTAGTACAGAGAAGAACTGGCATACATACATAACAGGTTATCTTCTCATACTACAGGGAAAAGAAACCTTTTTGGTTCCTAGTTTTGAATTGGTGGCTGGTTTAAAATAGAACAAGATAAACACACAAATGATCTGATGAAGATCTCCTCGAAGCAGAGTTTGGCTGGCAAAGGATAGTTTGTTGTGCTTCTTAATTCCTTTTTGATGTACCACATATTTCTACATTTATTTTTCTGTCCATTTACACACTTGCTATTGGTATACCAAATATTGTTCGTAATTGTATGCTTGTCAGTTTTTCATATTGTGGATTCCTTTGGGTTTTTTAGTTTGTAGTTTACAAGATATCCCTATTTTTGATATACTGTCTTGTACTGGTATACTTTAGTTTTGTGCTGCTTGTCAAGGGCATTTACTACTGTTACGTGAAGGATGAAACGGATTTGCAAGGCTAGTTTAAATGCTTTGTGGAGCTATCTGAAAGGCATTCTTTTCTCTGGGCACTGTGGATGGCAGCAGATGGAAATGGAAAAAGCACTACAGAGCCTGAACATAGAGCAACTAATAACTACTGTGTTTGTATAGTCTGCATAGATGAAGGGTGCAATTTGTCTTGCCTGCCCTTTCCGAAGTCCAGGGCCAAGCTGGTGCAATGCATTCTTCCTCCTATTGTACTAAGTCATAGCCACTTTCTTCTCCACATTCTTTTACAACAGAAGACAACCAGAGCCTATCAACCTCTTATCTATACACTGTACACAGACACAACAGAGAGATGAATCTCTTCCAAAGCATCCATCACACAAGTTGTAGGAAAATGAAATGAAGACTAGTAGTTCATTAGATCTGTGTTTGCTTTGTGCTGGCAGACTATTAGGGGAGCTTGCATTTAGCTCTATATTAAAGACTTTGTATTTAATATGAAGAGAGGCCAACGGACAACCTAACAAATATGGCTCTGTTTCATTTGCAGGAGGGCAGCTGGTGGCTGTTAAGAGTTACTACTAAGGCATGGGGTGGAGTGGGGGGTTACAACCAACCCCAAAAGGTGCGGTATAAGCACTATAAAAGTTGGGTCTCTTGTTACTGTTCATTTAAACCTAATCTTTCTTACAGTGTCTAGAAGCCAATGTGCTGTATAAACATTTAGAATTAATGGAAGTATGTAGCAAGAACTGAGTCCAATAGCACCTTAAAGATCAGTAACATATCCAGAGTATAAGCTTTTGAGTCAAAGCTCCCTAGAAAGCGTATAGCTTGGAAATCTTGTACTACTGGACTCAAATATTGCTGTTCTACCACAGACCAACCTGAAACTATCTTCCTGGAAGTATGTAAGCACTGAGCTAGAAATCCAATTTTCCATATACACCTCAGCCAGTTTTTGTTAAAAGCTAAGCAAACACGTCCAAAAGATTTGTAAGCACTTTCAGCTTGGGCAAGGTTCCACTGGAGGCCCAGTCTGGGACAAGGCTGTTAGGCTGTGACAACATAACCCCCGGAAAAGCCTCAGCAACTCATTCATGGCTAACAAAGTATATTGTGATTAACTGCTGTCCTGCAATTAAAACAGACCGAGACAATCCAGCAAACATATTAAATTGGCTCCAGGAACTTCCTTCGGCTAAGGGAGAAAAGTGCTTGCCATTGGAGCAAGGCTCTTCATCTAGTGGAGGGCTGCCATCAGCTAAAACCTTTTAGAAAACTTTTGACCAAAACACTGAAGGGAAAAGTTGGCATTTCTTAAGACGACAGAGCAACTTCTAGATCAGTAACAGATTTTAAATAAAACCGAATAGGAGGTAAGCTAAATACAAAAAGTTGGCATGTGGGGGGAAGCAAATTGGACGTTTGGAAAAGACTACACAAATTCACGGAGAACAGGACTATCAGCAGTGATTACCCATTTTGGCTAAACGTAGCATCCATGATCAGAAGCATATTGCTTCTAAAAAATACTAGAAAATGCATATATGATGCCTCTCCTGAGACATGCCTGAGGCGGCTCAAAAACAATAGCATAAAAATCATCCATAAAAACCAGCCAGATGGCAAGAACACGGTACTCAGAGGGTGGCCATTGCAGAAAATGAGTTCCATATCTCTTGGCCTGATCCCCCAAAGCAATTCTTTCTTACGCACTTCTTATGTTTAATTTGTACCTTTGGTATTTCAGTAGGTTTCCTGCTCTCTGAAGAATCTGAAGTTGCGCGGGTTGTAGCTTGGGGGATCTGTCCGTTTGCATGAGTCCTACCTATGATATGAAAAAGGGGGGGAAACAGGTATGTTTATGTTTTGTAAAGGTAAACAAAATTTTAGTGAACCAACAAAAAAAAAACACCCACATTTTGGAATCATCATGCATATGGACAAAATCGCATCTATTGTATATGTTGATTGTCCTGGGATACTACTGCATCCTTAAAAAATCTGTCTAGAGTTCATGTACCTTTGTACAACAGGTCACACGTCTGGCCAACTGAGTAAGGGAAATCAGACCAGGCAAACATTTTATGATTTTAACTAGAAAAACTAAAATGAATGTAATTTGGCTTCCCAGTTTAGTCTGAGCTAACCTGAAGCTGAATCTTACAGAGATGTTATTGGTATGCACAGAAAAGTTTTTTAATATAGTTATATTTTATCTGAAGTACGCTTCAGAAATATATTCCAGAAGACTTCGTATCACTTCCTGTACAGCACCTTTTAGGATTATTTTGACGCAAATGTTAGTATCTCATTAAGTGCTTCCAGACCTTCCTGGGATCAGTTTTCACCTCTGTCCTATTTTATAATCCCTGGGCTCTGCCCACCCCCCACCTTTTGAATTGATTTTATACCAGCACCATTATACCTTGCTAGTATCTTCCGACGATTTTAAGTGAGGGACAGAAAGTTTGGTACTTCACCTTGGAGACCCACAACTTGTTCCAATTCTATCTCAAGGCCATTATGGGCAGCCTGCATCAGTTTTATGACTGGATGCACGGATGTCATTGATGTCAAGTTAAATGTTGGTGCGGATAGGGAATTAAAAACAAGCCAACAATTCTGATTACAGGAAATGTGTCTGTGGGAAGGCATTACACGAGAACAGTAACAGTGTGCTTATAGACTGCTCTTCTAGATAGATTAGTGCCCACTTAGAGCTGTGAACAAAGTCAGTGCCGTTATCCCCACAATGCAGCTGGGGTGCTGAGGCTGAGAGAAGTGGCTTGCCCAAGGCTGCCTGGTGAGTTCATGGCAATAGATTCAAACCAGCAAAATGCTACATCACAGGTCAATTACTTAAGCACTACACTACACCAGCTCTCCAAGTAGTTAAGCTTGCTTCAGACTTGGGTTTCTTGAACATCAACCTTTCTTAGCCATGCTGCAATCCCCGTCTGAAATTGAATGGCCTATCAAAAGAAGTGGCAAAGAAAATCAAGTATACCCACTAGAAAGAGAGGCTTGGAACTGCTACAAGTAGCTCTTTGGAGTCTATACAAAAGGCTCTACCATCTACCAAATATACACCTAATCTTAACATGCACCAGTACCTTTTGGAGAAGATGTGGCAGCAGTTGTGGGTTCAGCTTTCCCCAGCTTTCCCCACTGAGATGTTAAGCCAGCCTTCTGCAGTGCGCATTTGTAGTTATCATACAATGTCTTGCCATACTGGGGAAATAAATACACATTTTATCTTGAATCCAGAAAATGTCAAGTAATTAATAACTACTGCGTAATGCCATATCTGCCCCAGATACAGAAAAAACCCCTAGAAAACAATAAGCTGGTGAAGGGTGCTATGTATATGTTCATCCAAGAATTTAGTTAAACCCAAGTGAACTGGGTCCACAACAGCAGTGGAGAGCTCTTTCCATCTGTCCACTTTAGTCCATTACGGACTTGATAGAGATCTTGAATTTAAACCAACATAAATTTACTTGAATCCATGTTCGGGATGAAGCAGGCATATATGTAGTCAGTCCCTTTGTGATGCAAAAGTTGCTGTCTCCAAAGCTCAGCAAGGCAAGTTAAGTCACAAATCCAGCAAATATTCTGCACCAGCCTCCTTTCTCATTATGTGGTGTGATGGGAGAGAAGGGGGGTTGCTTACGAAAAAAGGGCCATGCCAGAAGTTTCAGAAAGTGAGATCATAGCAATAGTGATAGCTGCCTTTTAAGTGAATTGGACCCAGGTGAATCCCACTGCATGTCAAAATGCCTAGCAGGATGAAGGGCGTTTGCTCTTTCAAGAATGGAACACTTTTATTAGAATGCATCTACTTGGCTATTAGTAAATTAAGAACTGTGACTGAAACAGGCTGGAAGTTAACTTGGCAGAATTCTTTAAACATTATTTTTCAGCTATCTGCTTTACATTCCTAATTTTCTTGTGCAGGAAGGAACCCCATACTTACAATATACTCAGAATCAATGATCTGATAGTGCCCCCCCTAAAGCGTAGGAGAGGCTGCCCCATGCTTGTGGAACAGACTCCTCAAATGGATCCCATGGGACTTCTTGGGCTTTCTGGACAGGTTGTAAAACAGAGTGCTTCTAGAGGGCTTTTTGGGCAGCCTGAGCCTGAGCAAAGGGAGAATATCCTGCTACTGAGGTGTAAGGCATTTTAATATTGATGTTTTAATATATTATTTTTTATTTCAGAGCTTAATTTTTTAAAATCTATTTTTTAATATTATTGCTTCCCCACCTTGGGTCTTGAGTTGCTTGGCAGAAAGGCAAGCATATAAATATTTTAAATAAAGAAGTACTACAACTCAGAGCTGTAGTGACTGCAAAGACCCAACCAGCTTCAAATAACATGGAGACAAGAGATCATAAATCTTGGGATCCTGTTCCAGTCCCTGTAGGGCCACTCCTCCTCCTGAAATTAGGTCTTTGTGCTAACATGGACAGGATCAGTGCTCTAGTACTGTATCTATTTTGACCACTGCTCAGGATTGGAGAACCACTGCTAAGTCTGCCTGTGCTGTCATTTGGGTAGTTTTCACCACCAGGGTCCTTGGCCGCAGATCTCCATTGGAGCACCAAAGTTTCTTCGCTATCACGATTCCACTGTCTTTTCATTTTCTTATCGTAAAAGACATCTTCTCCTCACCTTGGCAATTCTTATACCAGTTACCCACTGATGCAGAGTCTGCTTGTCATCACAGCACAAGTATTTGATATACTGCGATTCTTTCTGTATTTGAGGATGCTGCCAGGAAAAAAAGATATGTGCTAATATGAAATAGGAGGAAAGAAGCAACAACTTTAAAATTAGTGACAAACTCATTAGACATGGATAAAATGCTGTACACCAAAATATTACCAACTAAGCCCTTGTGGTACAAATGTTACACTTGAAAAAGAGGCAGACATCTGGTGAGTAAAAGTCTGATTTGTGACAGACGGCCTGCACATGCCTTCCAGCAAAGTCAATCTGAAGCATGTCACAGTTCCAGAGGTTAGCACTCAGTGTGTAAACAGGGATGCCAACTGCAGTTGGTCAGCTGACAATCACTCAAACTGGAAGCTGAACATATCTTTAGTTTACAAAACACAAGCCACATTTCTGAGAAGTGCAAATCTTCGGCTAAAGGTACTCTTTTCCTATTTAGGCGCTCAGCCTCTTTAGACTCTGCTTGCACCCAAAGTTTTTAAATCCCTTTTTGTTTTGGGATAGATTCAGAGAAATAGGCTTGCTTCCTAATATACACATACATATTTACAAAGTGCATGTGTTTTAATGAAGTCGTGTTGATTACAGAGCAAAACTGTGTTTAAAGGGCTTAATGTACAGTGTATACTTGATGGACAATTTGGGGGGAAAGTTAACTGGATCAAGGATGACGGTGTCCTTCACACAAACTAGATGGTTAGTGCTACAAAGTAAGTACCACCACCACCCCCAACGCTGAAGACGTCCTGGTTTTCATCAAACCATGGTTTGTTGTTGTGACTATGGTACCATATTGGGTTTTAGAGGTAAATTAAACCATATTTTTGTGGCTCAGACATAAACTATGTTTTCCTGCCAAGTAGGATGTTTTCAGTCACTAAGCTACAAAGAAAGGGAGGAAAATGCATGAACCCAAGAACATCCGATTCATCTGAATTCAGCCATAATTTCTTTTGTCGGAACCCCTCCCAGTCCTAACTGCATGCAGCACCATAGGTGCATTCAGTAGAGGGAAGCCACCGATACATGGAAGGCATCACACAGTGGGTAGAGGATTAGAAGCCAGAGGCTACAGATCACAGATGGGTTTACAAATTACTCTTAGCTAACTGCTGTCTGTGTAAGTCTTGCTTGTTGATAATTCTCACCACTTAACAAACTGAAATGTCATCTAGTCATTGAGAGCCAGTGTGGTGTAGTAGTTAGGGTACCAGGCTAGGGTCTGGGATACCCAGGTTCGAATCCCTACAATGCCATGAAACTTGTTAGGTGACCAGTCAGATGGTCTCAGCCTAACCTACCTCATAAGGTTGCTGTGAGGATAAAATGGAGGCGAGCAGAATGATGTAAGCCACTTTGGGCGCCCACTGGGGAGAAAGACGGCATAAAACTAAACTAAAGCAATAAAATAAATAAATCTAGTTCAACAGGAATATCCAACTCAACAATGAAGGTTAGTTCCATTAGAGAACAGACTCATTGATTTTCCATTAAACTAGAGAGAAATTCACATTTTAACAGCTACTCTTTTTCTTTGCTTTCTTGTAATGGTTGGCTAAATCCAGCAGATGGCATCAGATACCCTGAAAATGGGAAAGTATTTTGTCACAGCAAATATTCCAGTAACTACAGGCATCCTTTATAATTTCATTCCAAATAATATATTTAACCATAGATTTTTCTAAATGGGCTTCTGAGCCCCCTCAAGTCTTTGAAGAAACAATGTTTTAAGGAATAAAATTGGGAAGTGATGGAGAAGTTAGGGTATGAGGTTATGGTTTCACTTTAAAGTACAGTTATGTGCCTGTCGTATGGCAAAAAGTGTTTTCAGTACAAAAGGGACAGGAAAGAGTTTTAAGGAATCTTTTTTTGAGAGGCATCAGAGCAGTTCCCCCAATGTGCTAGCACACCATAAGATCATGACCACTCACCAGATTTGGGTTTAACCCATTTTTGCATGCTATGATGAGTTGCAATCTTGCCATGGAAGTAGACATCAAAGGGTTCTTCCAGATGTCCAACATCAAGTATTACTGTGTCTGTGCTGATTTGGTGCTGTTTGCCTGTGTGCCTGAATGACCTTCTAACTTCTTATAATGGCCATAATATACATTCTGCTACTTGTTTCTGAGCCTGTTGGTTTTTACTGTGTTTACTTACATGCATGTCCTAAAACAATTTGTTATCTCTGTTGTGAATACAGCTTTGATTCTTGTGCCTGCATAATTCATGATGTCTTTTTTTAATCTTCCAAATTTAGCAAAATGATGCTCCAATACCACATCATCATAGAACATGCACACTGTGCCATTGAGAGGGGAAGGGCCCATAGTCTAACGGGATGTTCAGAACCTCCCCCCCCCCGCCGCCCCCCAAATCTCTGGCATATCCAAACTGTTGGGTTTTAAAAAACTAACAGGAAGCCAGTGACATGAGATTGTACCAAAGGCTTGACTTAGTATAAGGCAGCTTCCTATGTCCTATCTATTCAACTGAAAAACCTAAGAATATGGGCTTTCTAGCAAGTCTTGCAATCCTCTATGATACACAAGTCCCCAGTAGCGGGTATGTTTAGTCCTCCATTTTTGGCAATACTTTTATTTAAAGATTAAAGACAAAAGGCAACGTGAGTGGCCCTAAAAAAAGAAATGATTTGCCATTGGAGTAATGAGTGTACAAAACATACAGCAACAACACTTATTATGGTAGTTAAGAAAAGAAATAATCTGGAAGTATTCTCAGAAAAATATCACTCTATAATTGCCTGGCAAAGTAATAGCGTCATTATGTGAGCCCTCGGGTGAGCCTGATCTCACCAGTTCTTGGAAGCTAAGCAGGGTCAGCCTTGGTTAGTAATTGGCTGGGAGATTTCCAACGAAGACCAGGGTTGCAGAAGCAGGCAATGGTAAACCACCTCTGATAGTCCCTTGCCATGAAAACCCCACCGGGGTCACCATAAGTCAGCTATGACTTGAGAGCGCCACACACACAGAAATACAAGCATTGTATGACAAACGCTGGTTTTCATTGTGGGGACAAGCCCAGGGGGTTCCTCAGACCCTTTGGCTTCTTCCCCTGCCCTGCCCGCTGTCCCTGATGCACTGTTTGGAAATGAATAGTTTCTGCTTTTTGCGGCAAGCCACAGCTTGTGGTTAAATCTGAACCAATGTGGTTTGGAGCGAAGAGAACAAACCATGGTTTGTCCAGATGTAGCCACAAATTGTGGCTTGGAGCAAGCGGATATATATGGTCTCTTGCTATATGTAAACTATAAATGAACCGTGCCACCAAGTCATTCTTAAACTGCTGCATTTCAGTGCAAATGCTAGCCCAGAGTTTTAGGCTAGCTTTGATATATTTTCCACCAAATCAATGGCTTCAGAAACCTTCCTCCACCCCTCCCCCTGAAAATATAAAAACAATGGACGCCTCTAAAAGTATTACTGCTACACAATAAGAGTCGTTACAATCAAGACTTGCAGTTCTCTGATGACTAAGCCCATTCCTTCTTACAGCAGTTCTAAATTGCAGGGTTTCACTCCAGACAGAACAGCTTGATGCAGAGGGGAGGGAAGAGTTCTTGAACAACTCTGAAGCTCCCACCGAACAGTCATCTTAGCCCCTAAGCTTAGGCTGAATACTGTTTCCATTGCAAGCTCCAACTACACTATCCCACGCCAATGTCATTTTGCAACACTTTTTAAAAACGCCTCGTAGGCTTTGCTATGCTGTATTGTGTGTGTGGGGGGGGGGGCATATTCACCTAGCTTTTAACAGCAGTTTATCATATGCATGCGGTATCAGGTTTAAGCGCCCACCCTCGCTACCTCCAGTCCTAAGATCTCCAATAGCAAGGCAAGGAAAGTGACTGGGTCAGGAAGAGCTATTGAATAGCAAAGGAAACTTCAACAAACCAACAAGAACACCAGCAGGGGAGGGGTAGTACGAGCATCTCTACCGCCACCCCCACTAAGCACTAAGAGACCCAGGGCTTTGAGTCTCTCAGACCCAAATCACTTCCTACCTGCTCCACTACAGCTCCTCCAATAAGAGCTTAACGGAACAGACCTTTCGCAGGCATAAGACCTCTGGATATCAAATGAAAGGGATAAGTAACAAGGGAACATGTTATCCCTGTGGCCTACTTGAGAGCTTCTAGTAAGCACTAGGCCGGGCACGGTTGTCAACAGAAAGCTGGACTAGAAGAAAGCAATTCAAGAAGGGGAAGGGGCTGCAACAGAGGAAAAGTAGCCTAGGGTTGCCGGCTCTGGATTAGGGAATTCCTGGAGATTTTTGGGGTGAAGCCTAGGGACTGTGTGGCTTGGGGAGGGGAGAAAACAGAGCTGGGCATAATGCCATAGAATCCACCTTCCTCCAGGGGAACTGACTGTAGATCGTAATTCCTGGAGATCTCCAGCCAGCATCTGAAGGTTGGCAACCCTACCTCACGGCCTGCAAAGCCGAAAGAGCTTGTGTTCTGCTGACTGCAAAGCTCAACATGATATAACAGCATCTCCTCCTTCCCCAAGTTCTCTGGCAAGCACAGAGGTCTCGAGGGGTTGATGGGGAGAGGTCAGAGGCAACTACAGATTATGGGCAGCTAACAGACCAAGCAAAAAAAAAATGATTTAAAAAAAAAATTATATCTCATCTTTTGGGCCAAGCAGGGCCACTAAGGTGGCTAACAACAATTCAAAACAGAACATTATAAAATGTGTTTAAAAAAGCAAATAAAACATAGGGCAGGATGGAGAACTCATTAAAGGAATACCAAATGAAACAAAAAAGTCTTTGCCATTGGTGGAAGACAGTGATGGAAAGAGACAGAAAAATTCTCCTGGGGACGGAGTTTCACGATTTCTTCCCCCTGGCCAAGGAGGCCCTCTCTTGGGTTACCATTGGCTTAAACTCAGAAGACGATCATAGTGATCATAGTACGGGAGTAGGTGGTCCTTAAGGTGTGCTGGCCCCCAACTGCACACATGACTCATTTTCCCACTCTTTCATGAGTCTCTCTCTTAAAAATCTTAATTAGTTATCTGAAGCAGTGTACTTTTCAGTATGGGAGTACAAACCCCCACAGAGCTAGCTTCCTGCTGCAAAGCAGTCATTGCAAGCCTTATTTTTTTCTTCCTTTGAGTGGATCTACAAAAGGGCTGTTTTGCTTGGCAAAAGATCTAAGAAAACATGCATTTGGAACCCCATGGAAAGAGGAAGCAAATTGCAGGGAGAGGATGCAGTTTGGTGTAGAACAACAGAAGAAAGCGAAAGGGTTAAGCCACTGCTCCTTCTGCCACTTCTTCATTATCTGCTCCTCCCCAAAGCAGCTTTTCCTTAAAAAAAAAAGCCATATGGATTTTTGGCACATTTTTGCATATCCCCTCCTCTTGTCTTCTCTGTCCAGCGTTCTTACTAAATTTGTCAAAGTCAGCATGGGATAGTTTCTTAAAGAAGGTTGCAATCCTAATAAATATGATTACCTGAAAGTAAATCAGATTGAAACAAATGGGATTTCGTTTCTGGGTTTAGAATTAAGTTTCCAGACTTCTGTAGAAGAGAAAGCTTCAGCAGGTGCAGCTATTCCCATTTTGTTGCTTACATTACAAGACAGAAGCACACGAACTATTGTCCAAGTTACAAATAAATACTGAGCGTGAAGTCGTGTGGACTTGAGGCCTAAGAGTTTTATTATGTGAAAAACTGCATCTCTTTCAGTTTGACTGCTTACAGTCACTATCACTGATCAGGTATCTCAGATTGACAAGAAAAGGGACAGAGGACAAGAAAAGACAAATGCTCGGTTTCAGTTTTATGCACTTTCCAATTTATCTCATGGGAAACTGCAAACACTGTATCAACTAGGCTATCCTGAGCAGTGCTGCGAGGCCTCCCACTATGGCAAGGAGGCCTCCCGCAGACAGCCTTCTTTGCCCACCACCCCTCCAAACAAGGGAGGAAAAAAAACTGCCAACACTGTATGTGCTGCTATGTCACTTCCAGGTTTTCTATGCAAGTGATATACTGGTGCACAGGACACTGCACCCCTCCCATGTCCCCACCCTAAACCTCCTAAGCTTGACGACTGTTTTATGGAGATCATGTTGATAGCTACATGTTGTTTTATAACCCAGGCCTTGTGGCTTGTTTTAATAGAGAGTATCATTTATTTACTATTTTAATACTGATTATCCTTATATTCTTGTTTTTATGATTGTATTGTTTTTACTTTGTTGGCCAGCTTGTGCAGTCTCTAGAGAGGCTGCATATATATTTTAATATTTCACATCAAAGTAATTATATTTTGTTTTAGCAATGTTTCATCTCTGCATTTGGATTTATGCTTCCTTAAAACTTCAGCAATCCATACCCTACTGTATAGCATATTGAAGGCCCCAGCTGTTGATTATATTGACCTACACTGTGTAATCCACCTTGAATCTCAGTGAGAAAGGTAGATTATAAATTACATAAATGAATAAAGTAAAAGTAAATAAAGTAAAAATAAATAAAATAAGCATACAGGTCTCATGTACAAAGTCTAATGCCTTCAAAGGCTAACGCCTTAACAGTAGCATTAGCCTGGAAGGCTAATGCCACCGTTAAAATAATATGGCAACACAATTATTTGGAACATTATCTGATATCTGAAAGGCATATTAAAGGTTATTAGGAAAACCCAGCTGGATAAGCCACAAAGGCAGGTGTACTGAGGAATGGAAATAGTGTATGATGATGCTATTGTGTCACTTTGTTCCCAGGGCACCAATTCTTCCACCCTAGATTAATTCCACATTATGCACCATTACTTTCAGGTTACTCAAGCAAAACCTGCACCAATAAAGCATAATTAAATTCTCTTGCTATCCGAGACACAACAGACTGACTAAGCGAGCCAATTTACATATAGATTACTTTGCTACTGTCAACAGTGAAGAATATGTATTTTTTAAAATCTGAGGCTATGCCAGTTTTTCTGAATCTCTACAAAAGAATGCAATATTCCAGAATCTTTGCAGCGTGCATTCAGCATCAGTAAATAATTCTGAATCTGTCTCCTCCTCTTGACAAGATGCAATCTCCTTGGCTTTAGCAGGCAGACTGTCTAAAGAAGGATTGCACATAGCAAGTTGCCTGGCTAGCAAAAAGCAAAACATACATATTTGAGCTTTCATTCAATTGGACTTCATTCCAACTAAATCTGTTTAGGACTGGAATGCAATGCTCTTTAGTGGAAACCTCAGAATAATTTTAAAGGATTTTTAAACGTTTATGGCTCCTGCTAAAAACATGCATGCTGAAAACAAGGCACTGGTATCTGCAATCCGAACTCCTGTTTCTTTTGCACGGCCTTCTGAGGATTCTGCACTAGATGTTTTGAAACTGGTGGCATAAAGGGAACTGGATTGTGGGGAAAGAAGTATTTTGATGCATGGACTTCTGTTTGTAGGTTGTCAGCCTTCCTTGGAAGATTCAAATGTGCTACCTATCAAAGGATTTTGGTTCTGTGTTCTGACACTAGCAGAGATTGTGGATTGGACTTTCTGATGGACAACTGTGGAAGACTGTCTAGTCTTCAAAATGAGTTGCTTATTTAAAACATAATCAATTAAAGGTAGCATTTGTCATGCAAATAAGTTCTGTATCTGCTAATAATTAGCAAGACCTGTTGTCTTAGCTTTTCAAATATTTTACCCCCAACAACCCTAGAAACGCCGTTCCATGTTTCTAACAGCAGCACAGCCTCCTGTACATACCTTTAAGACGAAGCAGTAATCTGTGGGTGCCTTATATTTCACTTTAAACTGAACACCATAATATACATTTACATTCTCAAACTGTATGAAGCAAGCCAAATCCCGAGACGTCTAGAAGATTAAAGACAAACATAACATTAAACATTAGGAATGTGAATTAATCAATGGCAGGAAACAGTCACATTACATTATTCTGATGCTGATTTTCATTGATAATGAGAATGGCAAATTTGAGGCTTTTGTAAAAATTTTGCAAAACTTGAAACAATAAGAAGTTGCAAAAAAAATTGCATAAGAAACCCTTTTACCTCCATCTTCCTTACCTCCCCAGTACCACATACTTTAGTAAATATGGTCTTTTAGTGCCTTTTCAACACAATTGAAAATAGGGTTGACCGAGTGCCCAGGCCGCAGTGAGCTAATGGATTCATTGATATTTCAGGTCGCTCTCTGAGAATCCAGGGTGTGCCCTCGATTGAAGAAGAAACTGAGGCCGGAATAGTGAGGTGTCAGGCCAAAAGGATGTTCTGGGAGCGGCATTTATTTAAAATATTTTTCACAGGTTCTTAGAATTCTTTTTTTAAAAAATTATATTTATATACTTAGAATTTATATTCCACTCTTAGAATTCTTGAGACAGTTTATGTAAACTTAAAAATACAAAATGCATGGTAAAATCTTCAACACACAGCAAGACAACCATAGAACAGAAGCAGTGTGACAAAACAGCAACAACGCAGGAGTATAACCCAGTAAAACATGAGAATAACAAAAGCAGCAGTTAAAGGCAAGAAAAAGAAAATGTCTGTCTTTTCTTAAAAGCTATTCAAAGGTTCTAGTTATCCCAGTGGGCGAGGGAGCTAAACCATTACTATGTGTCTTTGGCTTTTTTTCCGGGAAAAGAGGTGGTGGAACTCAGTGGGTTGCCCTCGGAGAAAATGGTCACATGGCTGGTGGCCCCGCCCCCTGATCTCCAGACAGAGGGGAGTTTAGATTGCCCTCTGTCTGGAGATCAGGGGGCGGGGCCACCAGCCATGTGACCATTTTCAAGAGGTCCTGGAACTCTGTTCCACCACGTTCCTGCTGAAAAAAAGCCCTGTGTCTAAGAGGGCAGAAATACCCACAATGAATGACTAAACAGAGAGAGTGAGAAAGAAAGAAAGAAAGAAAGAAAGAAAGAAAGAAAGAAAGAAAGAAAGAAAGAAAGAAAGAAAGAAAGAAAGAAAGAAAGAAAGAAAGAAAGAAAGAAAGAAAGAAAGAAAGAAAAAGAAAGCACTATACAAATTCCCACAAGAAGAGAATACCATAGGAGAAGCGCTACCACATTAAACCCCTTGCTTCTTGTGGCAAGAACACAGTATAGATAAATAACCTTTATCAGGACCAACCAAATGACACACAGTAGTGTGAAAGCTTTCAGGTTCTTCAGAATTCTTCGTAGGCCGGATGTTACCCCCCCCAAAAAAGTTATGGCTACCCATTTGAATTTAGACGAGGGCACACAGAGCAGGTAAAGATCTTCATGCACAGACAGGTTCGTATGGGAGGAGGTATTTGATCTCAGGCTGTTTAAAGCACTAAAAAGGTAAACACTTTATTTATTCAGAGTGTTTTTTTCTGGGAAAAGAGGTGGCGGAACTCTCAAGAGGGAAATGAGGAAGAAACATACAGGATTCTTTGAAATAATATTATTTTCATGCACTATTGCTGAGTATTTTCAAGAGGTGCCGGAACTCCGTTCCACCATGTTCCCGCTGAAAAAAAGCCCTGTATTTATTTATTTAATTCGGTTTATACCCCACCCTCCCCACAGATGGGGAGGGTGGGGGGCTTTGCACCGGATGTGTCTAATGCCTAGCAGAAACAGTGAGCAAGGATTATGTGATGCAAAGAGGCTTTACGGGTCCTGAGATATGGGAATCCTAGGAATAACAACAACTATGGCTGGCACTTGTGTGTAATTGAGAGAAAGATGGGGCAGAGAGCCCATGGTCAGAAGGATTCACAACAGAAGACAATGCAGGTGGAGAAGGTGTGAAGCCCAGCAATGGGATTTTGAGAGGGTCTTTCAAGGAGTGGAGATCCATTTGTTTTCCCCTTTCTGGGTACGTGGCAACATAATCATTGTTACGTTGGATCCAAAGTCTGCACTGTGCCTTCCTCTAATGCAAGGAGCCAACTGCCATCAGAAGAGGTGTGGTTCCACCAGTGGAAGGCTCTTTGCATCAAAGACTCCTTCACCTGGATGGAAAGTCTACATCCAGCCTTCCTAAGCTTATGAAAACAGGTGCAGAAAACAACAGATAATTTTCTCTTTTGTGGGGGGGAATTAAAGAGATTTAAGTATCTTTCCAAAAGGAGAATTTTTTCTCAAGTTAGGCTGAAGGGTGCTTGTGCCCATTTGAACACAACTGCAAATCTGAGCAGCAAATCTGCTCCAGGCGTCTTCAAAAAGCGCCATTTTGCTCTCACTTCAAGTCGTCTTTTGGTGACTGCTGTGAAATAACCATTAGTTGTTCTTAATGTGTTGCTATGGCAACACTGTTTTTTCTTACTGATGTTCCCATTTCCTGAGTTAAGGTTATGTGGTGAAGCATTTGACGTATCCAGACACTGACACTGTGCTTCTTAATGGAAATGCAATTGCAGTTTAGTATCCCCTTGCTTTAAAACAAACTAATATACATATTGGTCTATACATGTGATGTCGATGCTTGATTTTATTTAATTAGCTACTCTCTCTTTTTCAGTTTTTTGCATATCGACAAATAGATTCTCAATAGAGCTATGATGATGCCTGGTAAGAGAGAGACTGTTATCTCGCTGGACTTTCTGCAATAATAGCATATATTTCTCCCGCTTTAGGAAGAACTAAGGCATCGCCTACTCTCTGACAAGAAAAGCTGAAGGCTGCCATGTCATCTGCTATACTGAAGGTTTTCCTAATTAGAGACACAAATGTGTTATCAGACAAGGTACATGGCTGAAAGAAGTTTAAAGCTGTTTGGAGCCAGAAAGTAGACTGTGTGCTATATTGGCAGTACATTAGGCTCCACCTATTTGTGTTGGCTGACAACTTTACGAAACCCCTAATCTTGTGCCCCACTTGACTAGGAAAAATCTAGCCCCATCTTGGAGACAACATGTGAGACAATCTAAAAGCCCGTAACCATGCAGATTCCATGGGGCCCCACATCTTCTGAACTCTGGTCTCCTTGCATGCATATAGCTCCCCATCTAGGCTGGAGGCACATACTGCATGTGAAGGAGTTAGCAAACAGGTTAATGATACTCTAAAGCAGTGATCCCCAACATGGCGTCCATCAATGTGTTTGATGGTACCCACTTGCTTCCTCCCCAAAGCATCTCTTCCCTAAAGCAAACAGCCAGTCCTGGCTTTCCTCCACCACTGGAGTAGTAGGTGCTTTTTTAAAAGCGCAGAAGGCAATGTCTTTGTTTATAGTGAGCACTCAAAAGAGGAAGCAGATGTCTCTATCAAGGTGGATGCTTAGCTTGGAACCACCTAACATTCTGTGGAACATTTGTATCTTTGATGATAGGACTTAGTTGCCACAGCAGCCATTTTCTTAACAGTCTCACCCACCCATGGCAGCCATTTTGTCGTGGTGCCCGCAACCAGTTCTCAACATTCCAGAATTGCCCGTAGGTTCAGTAAGGTTGGGGAGTCCTGCTCTAAAGACATGGGACTTATGTGGCCCCCGTAACAAGTGACAAGCTTTTCACATGCCCATAATTTCATACAGATTAGCCATCATGCCTCTGGGTTTCTGGAAAGAAGAGGTAATAAGTAGCAGTGACCCATTATTTCCTTGATAGTAGACAATATTAGAACAATAAGGAAGGAAGTAAAACCTGCCAGAACACAGGCAGAGTTTGAAATTTTCCATTTCTAGGCAGGGCATATAGGGAAGCCTAAACCAAATGCATTTATACACAGGCTGGACCAGAAGCCTAATGTGGACATAGAAGCAGACTGGTGGAAGAGACTTTTTCAAACTAAGATGGCAGGATAGGGGGTGCTTCTAAGGAGTCCTCTGTAAATGCCACTCATGACCAAGGGACCTGGCCCAATCAGGGGACATTTAGTTTTGGAAAGAAGTGTTTTGTTTTCTCTTCTTGGGAGAGTTTTTATGATTCCTGGGAGGATATAAGTTAAAGGGCTCAAAAGAAATGACAGGCTATATTGGAATATATATATTGGAATATTTAATGGTGCAACATGATAAAAGGAGACCAAAACCAGTTTTTAAATACAAATGTAGGTAGGTAAAATATTGTGGATTGGGGTGGGGGGGAGTTGTTTTGGATTTTGCAAAAAGAACGCATGTCACCCCTACTGGGAGGAGGGTTGGTGGGCAAAGAGCAACAAAATTGGATTTGTAGGCATGGCAGGGGAGTGTTTTTATTTTAAAAAATGCTTACAAATCCACAAATTGGATGTCCGCTCTGCACCCTGACTCTGCTGTTAACACTTAGGTCAACTATTTATATTTGGTCGACAGTATAGGTGTGAATGCAGCCACAAACACAAAGAACCTCTGCATGTGGCTGCCAGCTTTTGTGAACAGACTGCCTGTGGTTTTTGGCCTATTACAATCACACCTAGAAACACCCTAACAAGAAAGGGCTTCCCAGGCATAATTATAATCGGCTTGAAGCACATGGCTGCCTATTTATTCAAAGAGGTGCCCAGATGTCATAAGGGTAGCCATGGTACCAGTTTTAGCATGCAAATGGCCCACAGAATGGTAGCCTCGTGTCACTTTCAGATGACTATTACTAAATTTATAAACCCATGTGGCAGTGGGCAGGAGTGATTTTCTCCAACTCCATCTGGTAAAAATCTGCAATACTAATTTTAGTTTCATAAAAGGCATTTCTGCAATCAAGTGCAGAAGAGGGAATTTACATCTTGACTATCTTAGCTACTGTACATGGCTTTGAAATGCTGCAGGATGAACAAACATTTGGGAGTAGATTTGAAGTTGAGAAGTAATGGGAAAGAAACAAGTTAATTAACCTCCCTTCCTAACAATAATAACTGCACTTATATACCACTCTTCTAGTGCCTCACCCAGAGCAGTGAACAAGCTAGTGTTATTATCCCTACAAGATAGCTTGGGGGCTGAGGCTGCGGCTGAGAGGAGTGGCTTACCCAAGGCCACCTACTAAGCTCATGGCAGTAGTGGGATTTGAACCAGTAGAGTGCTGATTTGCAGCCGAACCACTTAACCACTGTGCTGCAGCAGCTCACTCACCCAAAACACCAAGAATCATTTTTCAAAAGAAAACAAATAATGCAGGGTTCTCTAATGTTTTTGCATATAACAAGCAGTTAGGACTGCCAGGACCTTCAGCTATGGCAGAAGATCTCCTGCTTGCAGCCTTAGTTATCTGCTGCTGCTGTAAGTGGTGGCCAGAATATTTTTTAAAAAAAAAGACAGTGGTGTTGCTGTACTGCTATTGTCAACTCTGGAGCAAACCAAGAAGTGAAGTCAGAAAAAGTTGAGCAAACTAGAATTTCAGTGGGTTGGGAATACAGTTCCTTGCCCCTCCCCACAGCGGACATAAGCAGAATTGTGCAAAATTCTCTAAGAAAGCTACTTAAATAGCATTTTTGCAGAGCATGTGAACATACATGTGTGTGTCAGCACACGCATGCAAAAGTGAGAGAGGAGACACACAGACAGACAGAATTTGTTTACCTCTTGAGCCAGTTTGGTGTAGTGTTTAAGAGCGCAGGACTCTAATCTGGAGAACCAGGTTTAATTCCCCACTCCTCCACTTGAAGCCAGCTGGGTGACCTTGGGTCAGTCACAGCTTCTAGGAGCTCTCTCAGCCCTACCCACCTCACAGGGTGTTTGTTGTGGGTACTTTGTAAACCGCTCTGAGTGGGCATTAAGTTGTCTTGAAGGGCGGTATATAAATCAATTATTATTATAATAAGCCGAATGTTATTATTAGAAGAGCGGCATATAAGTGCAGTTGTTATTATTAGCATTTCTTGGCTTTGAATGAGCATTTGATAGTGAAGAATAGATACTCTGGCATAAAGAAAAGGGGATTTTCATATGGATTTGGCTACGCTTGTTTATACTTGTGGATAAATAACTGGCATCTCTGCTAGCATTCATTTTCGGGAAATATGCTTACTCATCCCATTGAAGTGAATGGAAGCTGCACAGCAGCAATCCTAGACTACAGCCTCAAATGTCAAGATCAGCCTTATGGGCTATCAACTTGAATTGTTCTGCCTCAACACTTCCTTTTGTAAAAGGCTCCTCTGAAAAGCTGTACTGCATTATCTAGGTAAATACCAATCTTGAGCAGAAAATGTTTGGCATCCCTCCTGAAGGACTGCAGAGCACTTCCACAAAGAATTTGTAGAAAGGGCAAGGGGAAATGTTCCTAGTTCAGGCTATGGAAGCCAAGTGCTAGCTTTCTCATTAGCCTGCTCATATAAAATGTGAGGTTTCTTCTATTTGCGTTTTTTTGCTCTGCAAAAGCCAGACTGTTTGCAAACTGTCCAAATACTTTCCCGTCGGGAACCAGAGGGAAAGTAACTGCGCTGTTTTGCTGTGAAAGGCCAATGGCAGCTTTTGGGGGGCTCTATTTCTTTTCAAGTCTAGATTTCAAATAAATACCATGTTGTTTTTATCTAACTGCAAAAACAAAAATGGGGGTGGGCCTGAGGAGTTCAGCAACTGCATCCTGATATTTGCACAAGTGTTGCAGTCCATGGAGGGACCCCTCTCAGGTGCACCGGAGGCAGTTCTTACATGGTCACCTCGGGGGTTCTTCACTTTCACCTTCATGAATTGCTTTATTACTTGAAAGGATTTCTTTGACATGACTGACCTTGGTCTTTCCTTTGGGTACATAATAAATTCCAGAAGCTCGGAGAAGAAAATAACGCCTCTTCCAGGACTTCTTTCCATCTTCTTTTAAATAAAGAACTCCTTCAAGCTCTGGCACAATGACAGATGTGCCACAGAAGCTTTCCTGTAGAGAAAGAATTGGGTTATATAAAAACAGGAGTACTCCCAACCAGCCACGTGAAACAACAGCAGCACACCGGTCGACGATGCAAAACCAAACTATTCAAAAAGGCTTTTTACTCAAATGGGAGGGCTGTATTGTAGGGATGGGGTCTCAGATGCTTCACTAATGAGTTAGGGACCATAGACTTCATCACTATATTGCCTTACATATTATCTGATGCTTTAAATATGTACTCTTATGTACAACCAGCACTCCATGTTGTCTAATGTTAGTCCTAGAATTGATTATGTTCTGCTTCAGTATTTTTTATACTCTGTATTGGATTCTTGCTAATACTATGTCTTTTAAACTTGTATCTATTTACCCTATGGTATTGTTTATGAAATGTCCTTGATACTAATTGTACTAATCTCACACTGTGTGATCCACCTTCAGTGAGAAAGGCGGCCAATAAATAAATAAATAAATAAATAAATAAATAAATAAATAAATAAATAAATAAATAAATAAATAAATAAATAAATAAATAAATGGTCTTCTCCATAATAGCAGACTACTGTGCAAAAAACATGTCTCCAGAGAAGACTGGATAACAAATATAGGGGCAAGCATAGACATAAAGCTCAAAAACAGCAGTCACTGATGTCTGGAAGCATACTTGCAGTACTGGACAACAGATGGACTTATTCAACTCTGGGATCCAGCTGAAGAAATATTAGTTGTGCAGTGGAACTAGTCAGGCATAGCACTGATTGGCTAGCGGCTATACCGTGATGGTTCTTCCCATTCTTCCCCCACTCCCCACAGCAGTTTTAAAATGTTTGAAAAAGTTTGTGCTTTTAAAATAAACGAGGCATACAATGAATGTTAAATTAGATAAATGGGCATATTTAAATTGCAAAAGACAAACAGCACATCTGAAGCATGGGGAAAGGAGAAAGACTATTCACTATAGGATCAGAATTGAATATATGTTTGCCTTAAACAAATCAAAGAATGGCCAAAATGGGGCATTTTCTGCTGAGAGAAAAAAAATTCAACAACTTTTAATAAATTGTTTGAATAAGAGTGCAAGTTAACACATCCTAGAAAATACTCATTCTACAGGATATGGTAACATGATTTCACTGTGTGGGCTCCCTTTCCAAAAATCATTTAGCCTCATGAAGAAAAAAGGGAAGAATTTACATGGTCTTATGAATCAGTTCCAAGTCTGCCCTTCCAAAGTCTTCTTGATGAAGCTTCTCAGTATCTTTATTTTAGGCAAAGATGTGATGCTGGGAGTCTGGTGAATAGCACACCCAGCAGTTTTTTATTTACTTAACTAGGCACATGGAAGCTGGATTCTGACTAGGACTGTAATGTGAAGAGATGGATGTATAAGCCTTCCTTCCACTTTCCTGATGTCAAACTTGCCCTGTTGGGGCAAACATACAGGTACTTGTACTAATACATGAATGTCCCAACAGGGATATTGCCAGATTTGCAGGGCCATTTCAGGGCTGGATGACAGTGGAGGGGGCAGATTTAACCCCATAGCACCACAATCCCAGCCTGAATAGGGATCCCACATACATACAAAGAAAAACACTAGGAGCACCACTCATGGGGTTTCCAGAACCGTGCTGGATTTGGTTCTAAGCTGCAGAACCTTGTTTGGCTCCACTGAAGAGCTTCAGAACAACTCTCATCACTGAACTTCCTATTTTTGCACCATGACAAATGAAGAACTGAAATGCTTCTGTTGAAGGACAAGCATACATGGTGATGGTGTGTGCGAGGATATGATGCTACTCAATCAAATGGATTACCCAAATTTGGCTTACCTCCAGCAAAGCTTCTTTGCTTTTCTCATTCATTTCCTTGCTTTCATTTTTCCCTTTGTTTGCCAAGTAGAAATTCTAATGAAACATACAAAACAAGAGTACGGTGATCATTTTAAGACAATAGATCAAACATGCCCCATCTGTGAGAGGCAGGTATTAGGGGCAAGAAACAGTTTCCAGACCTGGTACCAACAAATTGCATTACATGACCACTTTGTGCAACTGTCTTCTTGGAAGTCTACACACACATGGCCCGTTTAAACTCTACATGCAGCACGGTGTTACTCTGTTCTGTAATAAAGTTAGTTGGACCCCTTGAATGTGGCCTAACAGCATGGTCATTTACATCTCCAAGTTCTGGCTGATCTATGCAAGTGGCAATGTAGTAGTATAGAAACACTCCCTCTGCATTCAACAGTTGTTGGCATGGATACTTTGTATGACAATAGATCCAGAGGAGTTAGCCGTGTTAGTCTGTAGTAGCAAAATAGAAAAGAGTCCAGTAGCACCTTTAAGTCCAGAAGCACCTGATGCATCTGACAAAGAGAACTGTGATTCTCGAAAGCTTATGCTACAGTAAAGTTGGTTAGTCTTAAAGGTGCTACTGGACTCTTTTCTATTTTGTATGACAAGACAGTGCATGTAAGTTTCTCTCCCACGCTCCACCACATGTGAACTCTTCAAGGGACTATCCATTCATCAGATCACAACTCATTTTAGAATGTTAGATTTTGGCTCAAATTAATGACATTTCAGTCATTTGTGACAAGACAAGCAAAGCATCAAAATGAAGCACTGACTTGAGCCAGAACTTGAACGTCAAAATGCTTGCAAGAATTGGCCCTTAATGTGTTTTTTACTAAGTAAACTCATTTATTTTTAAAGGCCCAAATTATAACACAATTTTTCATTTCAGTTAACATTTTAAGGAGGTTGGTTGGTTCCTACTGATTCCATTGGCTCAGATACTACATTTCATATAACCAAACGTTTTCCACCACAAAGGGAACTCTTGCAGGTGTTCGGCATTGTTCAGCTTGTTTAGAAGTCTGGCCAAACTATATTCTGAAAATTGTGAACAGCTTGTGTTTAGAAGTTTTGCTTTCTGAATACATGTTAAACTCATAAAAAATTGGACTGATCCAGGTATTTGCCCCAAGATGAAACTGGGAAAGAGTAACCTTCTAGTGGAAGAACAAAGGATGCTCATATCCACCCACAGATTCTTAAAAGTTGGCTGAAGGTAAGAGATAAAACTGGTACAAAATTTGCATGGAATAAGGCATAGATTCCCAGCTACATGCTTTGAAAAATACGTTTCTCTCTACAATATCCTGATCATGATACACTTCAGAAACATTCTACCAGAAAGGCCCATAAATAAAAAGATCTTATGTCTTTTTTTGTTTCTTGCATGTTACGCTTACTAGAATTTTATTGTCCTTGCCAAAATATATATTCTCATATTTTCATTATTTAATTTTATGTTCACTACTTTCATTCTGTGAAATAACCATTCATGGCAATTATACAGATCAAATATGACCAGTAATATCCAGTGATATTACTGTGTTAAAAACAGAGGTGCACAGTTCATACAATGAGCACACATGAACACATAAAGCTGCCTTATAATGAATCAGGCCATTGGTCCATCAAGGAGGCGGTAGTGCGGCCCCTCCTGAAAAAAACCATCTTTGGACCCCACTGACCCGTCCAGTTACCGCCCAGTGTCGAACCTCCCGTTCCTGGGCAAGGTGATTGAGCGGGCGGGTGGCGGTACAACTGCAGGAATTCCTGAATGATGCTCTAGTCCTGGACCCATTCCAGTCTGGCTTCCGTCCTGGCCATGGGACGGAGACAGCCTTGGTTGCCCTCACAGACGACCTTCGCAGGCATCTGGACCGAGGCGGGTCAGCGCTGCTTGTGTTACTTGATCTCACAGCAGCGTTTGACACGGTTGACTATGATTTGTTGGCCAGCCGCCTTGCCGACGTGGGGATTAGGGGGACAGTCTTACAGTGGCTGGTCTCCTTTCTCCAGGGTCGGGGACAGAGGGTGGCGCTCGGGGGAGATCTATCGGCCCGTCACCCTTTGGTGTGCGGGGTTCCCCAAGGGGCGATACTCTCCCCAATGTTATTTAACATCTATATGCGCCCCCTCGCCCAGTTGGTGCGGAGGTTTGGGCTGGGTTGTCATCAATACGCGGATGACACCCAACTTTTTCTGTTGATGGACGGCCGGCCAGACACGGCCCCAGACAATCTGGCCAGAGCTTTGGAGGCTGTGACGGCATGGTTGAAACAGAGCAGGCTGAAATTGAACCCAGTGAAGACGGAGGTCCTGCAGCTGGGACGGGGGCTGCCAGATGTTGGGATCCAGCTCCCTGCCCTCGATGGGACACCACTGGCAACTTTGCCAGTGGTAAAGAGTCTGGGTGTGCTCCTGGATGCCTCCCTATCGATGGAGGCCCAGGTCACGGCGGTTGCCAAGTCTGCATTTTTCCATCTTCGTCAGATCAGGCAACTTGCCCCCTACCTGACGCCCCAGGACCTGGCTACAGTGATCCATGCAACGGTCACCTCCAGGCTAGATTACTGTAACTCACTCTACGCTGGGCTACCCCTGGGCCTGATCCGGAAACTACAACTGGTCCAGAATGCGGCGGCACGGGTCCTGACTGGTATACCTTACCAGTCACACATCACACCTGTCCTGCGCCAGCTGCACTGGCTTCCAGTTGAATTCCGAATCAGGTTCAAAGTGTTGGTTCTTACCTTTAAAGCCCTGAGTGGGTTGGGACCGGCATATCTTCGGGACCGCCTCTCCCTGTACGTTCCCCGGAGATCGCTCCGATCAGCGAATAAATATTTACTTGTGGTCCCCGGCCCTAAGGAAGCCCGCCTCGCTTCAACCAGGGCCAGGGCTTTTTCAGTCCTGGCCCCAGCCTGGTGGAACGCTCTGTCAATGGAAACCCGGGCCCAGCGGGACATATTATCGTTCCGCCGGGCCTGTAAGACAGAGCTGTTCCGCCAGGCGTTTGGTGATTGAAGGGGGCGGTGCCATGTCGGCCTCCCACCTTTGGGGTGGGGAAGGTTCTCCCCACCACTGCACCTTGTTAATTTGTTTTATTATTTGTATATTGATTTTAGTTTTGTTTTTATCAATTTTAACTGTTCACCGCCCAGAGCCCCTGGGATGGGCGGTATATAAATTGAATAAATAAATAAATAAATAAATAAATAAAGGTCAGTTTTGTCTATTCAGACTGGCAGTGGATTTCCAGGGTCTCAGGCAGAGCTCATTCACATCCTTTACGAGCCAGTATTTCTTACTGGAGATACTAGAGATTCAGCGTGGGATCTTCTGTATTCCAAACAAAAGCTCCACCCATGTGCCACAGCCCCTTCCCTAAACTTGGGCCTTAAACTTGGGCTTTTTCAAGAAAAGGAAATGTATACCCATGCAGGCATGCTATATTAATTATCCAAAGGAGTTAGCCATGTTAGTCTGTAGTAGCGAAATAGTAAAAAGTCCAGTAGCACCTTTAAGACTAACCAACTTTACTGTAGCATAAGCTTTCAAGAAACACAGTTCTCGTCAGATGCATCTTTGTATCTGTGCCAGTTTCTTCATGAGGTTGATGGGATTTCCTCTCCATTCGGCTGAATGCAGTGCTTTCCATGGTCATAGATCCAGAGGAGTTAGCTGTGTTAGTCTGTAGTAGCAAAATAGTAAAGAGTCCAGTGACACCTTTAAGACTAACCAACTTTACTGTAGCATAAGCTTTCAAGAACTGTGGCTGGTTAGTCTTAAAGGTGCTACTGGACTCTTTACTATTTTGTATTAATTATGCAGAAGTAAAGCATTTATAACTTAGAATAATAGAACCCTAGAGTTGGAAGAGGTCTTGCCGAACATCTAGTCCAACTGTCTGCCCAGTGCAGGAACAGCTTAAAGCATCCTCGACAAGTATTTGTCCAGCCGCTCCTTGAAGACTGCTATTGAGGGGGAACCCACCACATCCCTAGGCAGCCGATTCCACTGTTGAATTACTATTAACATGAAGAAGTTTTTCCTAATGTCCAGCTGGTACCTTCCCTCCTGTAGTTTAAACCCATTGTTTTGGGTCTTATCTTGTGTTGCCAACAGGAACAGCTCACTTCCCTCTCCAAAGTGGCAGTCATTTAAATACTGAAAGAAAACAATCATGTCTCCCCGCAACCTCCTCTTTTTCAAAATGAACATTTTCAGGTCCTTCAGTCTTTCTTCATAGGGCTTGGTCTCCAGGCCCCTGATCATCCTGGTTGCTCTCCTCTGCACCCATTCCAATTTCTCCAAATCCTTTTTGATGTGAGGCCTCCAGAACCACACACAATACTATAGGCAGGGCCTGACCAACTTGATGGTGGTGAAGAGTGCCCTCAAGTCAAAGTTGACTTATGGCATCTCCTTGTGGGGTTTTCACGGCAAAAAACTAACAGAGATGGTTTGCCATTGCCTGGCTCTGCGACCCTGGTCTTCATTGGAGGTCTCCCAACCAAGGCCAACCCTGCTTAGCTTCTGAGATCTGATGAGATCAGGCTCACCTGGGCTATCCAAATCAGGGTGACCAACTTGATACTAACCATTTTACTTGGGATTCCCAAACACTTTCAGTGGGACCTGCCTGCAAGATTATTATTATTATTATTATTATTATTATTATTATTATTATTATGCTTTTATGAAGTCCCTGTTCCTTTCATTGGGGACTGTACAAGAAACATGTGCCAAAAGAACTGAATACCTCCTGCAAAAAGAACTAGAAGCCTTTGTGTGTTAGTGTGTGTGTGAACAAGCCCAAATCTTGTCCTATCACTGTCACTACTGCACAAACTCAAAACAGCTGCTGACAACCTAAATGGGGAAAAAATGAACTTCCTCTGACTACAAGCAATTTACATTTGAGCATTTATTTAAAAGAAAAACAGACCACCCTGAGTCTATAGACTCAACACTGTAGACTACATTTTGGTATTGACAAACAGAAAAGAAAACGAAGGAGGTTTCTGGTTGTCTGTGGCAGAGGCATTCGCTTCTCAAACCCATGTTAAGACAGATGTGTTTGCATCTCATTTACCAGCAGATTATGTATTGCTGTTTACCCAATACTCTTCCATCAATGAAACTCAAAATAGCTTGGCATTCACCATCCTTTAATAAATAGCATTAGATTGAAGGAGGACACGGCATGTTGTATATGTATATTCTACAGCTAGCATTGTGTGGTCTTCTACAGAGTTACAGCGCCAGTGCAGAAGACTGCATGTCTTAAAAAGAAATCTCTCTGAGGTCAACTACTTCCAAGAGTCTAAAGATCACAGTTAAAAGTATAATGATTCCTTTCTGACGATGCCCTGGAGAGAAATAGTGCCTGACTGACCAGTTAATTTATGCAGTAACTGTCTGGCATTGCTTCATATCGTACTATGTAAAAGCTCCAGAGAGCATGATTGTGTTTACGTGCAAAGGACAAACTGGTCTCTTTGTGAGGAAAGGAATTGAGGTTACTTAACAGATTAGCTGAATCACCTGGGACTGTAATACAGGCATAAGTTTGAAGCTCTTTTTTTTAAAAGGAAAAGGAAAAAATCATATTCACTTTCTCTGACTCTTATCTCATTAAATGATTAGCAATAATTTGCTTACAGAGAAGGCAATCTGTTCTTCTCTGTTCCTTGCATTTATGATCCTTATTGATCTCTCCGTTAAGTAAAGATGCAATTCTCAAAACAGACATTCTACATTATGGGCATTATTTTACTGAACTACTTGAATTTATGATCTGTGGAATGGATAGTGGCTCAACCACTGTTCATAAGATATATCCCACTCTTTTCAGTCATTGTCTTGTATTATACAAGGTGCAGGGAACAGAAGTTATGGTAGCCCAAAGTAAAAGTTTTTTGTTTTAAAAAAATCTCTATCAGACAGTATCCAGCATTAATATTTCTTGATTAATTCTAACCTCCTCCTGAGCAAATGTGACACGGGAGAGCTGGATACAATTATTTCCTTCAGGTCATCCTTCATTTACCAGTGCACAGGAAGGCTGTTGTGCAATGAATGAAACAGCTGTGAAATAATTAGCTATATTTTCATTGTTGACTGGCCACACCTGGCACCTCCTTATTCACTGCATAATATCAACTTAGTTAAGTAATGAAGGGTTGGATTCTCTGGTCCATTGCTCTATGTACAAAATGAAAACAAGTTTCTATCAAAAATTCAAAGGGGGGGGGGAATTAAGGATTCGACCTTATCTCTGTACACAGCATACAGCCTCCAAGATCGTAGCTGGCCATAACAAAGAAACCAACCTAGGATGGTTTATTTGATTTCCTTATAGCTTCCAGGAATCTAGGATTTGCAGCCTGTATGTAAAAAGCCCGATTGCATATCCCTGTCCTAAAGGTAACACCACCACCCCCGTTTACATGCTAAAAATCGTCAGAGCAATGTCCAGTGTAACATAAAGCAATTAGAGAGCAAGCCTGAAAAGGATTACTCAGAAGTTCTATTTTCTTCAATGGGGCTTCATCCCAAGAAAATGCTCTTAGGGTCACAGCCTTATTCTACTGGAGAGTGAGCCAGTTGAAAAATGTATCTTTTGGCCTGCCAATCATCAACCTGCTTGTTGCAGTCACATTAATAGGATTAATAAAGGGTTTAGCTTTTAGTCATGGGCGTGTGACCTTCCAGTTCATTGAATGCAGTTCATTGAATCACTGCAGCAAGTTCCATCTGCCAATGAGATTTTCCTGAGAGAACAAACTATATAACCAATGGACAAATGGAGTAATAGCCATGCTTCCATGTATCAGAGGTGAGCAAAGGACAAAAACTTTGTTTTGCAAAATATCTGTTCTAAAAAGAATAGCTTAATCAAGTTTTAAACGGACTTGCACGGTTCATGTTATATAAGCAAATAGAATTTTGCAATAAAACAAAGTTCAATTTATTTTTGCAGAAACTAGCAAAATGGTTAGCATATCTAATAGGTAAGTAGCCAAAGGATAACGGTGAGCTGTCTCGTAGAGTAACTGCAAGGGGAACCACAATACTCATCCACCAATACCTTGCATAACAGAAATAAAGTATCATTATCATTATTATATACTGCAGATGACCATGCCACAGAATTAAACAAGTGTGTGTCCTCGATTTTGTCCACCAAACTTGATGACTAATGCTAACTATTTCCTACATTTATTTTAGGAACAGAAAATCATACTAAAGTCAGTTTCAGATAGGTAGCTGTGTTGGTCCAGAGTAAAACAGCAGGATTTGAATCCGGTGACACCTAGAGACCAACAAGATTTTCGGGATTTAAGTTTTCAGGAGTGAAATCTGAAGAAGGGAGCTTTGACTCTCAAAAGCTTAAACCCATAAAATCTTGTTGGTCTCTAAAGTGTCCTTGGACTCCAATCCTGCTATGCTATAGTCGGAGTAAGCTTTTCCCACTAGCACATAGCTAGGCTGATGTCTGCTTCACTGGAAGCAGTGCATTTGATGCAGAAATGATCAAAAGCAATTTCCTTTTCGAGTTCTGCTAAGTTAAATTTCTTCTTAGCTAGGAGGCAGATAGACATTTCAAGTTTGATACAGAAGGAGTAAATGGCTAGCTTACCCAGCAACAGCTGCTATAGTAAACTTGGAGATCAAAACAATAAGGATTTCCCTCCATTTAAAAAACAACCATTTTCTAAGGATTTAAATATGCATTTCATCCATTCAACCACTGTATTTAGATGGACAATTACAATTAAGAGACAGAGAACTCCAGCACTGCCATGAAGGTCTTGCTGGGCAAAACAAAGAGCATGCTGATATATGGTAGAATCAGGGGATGCACTTGATCAAAACCCAGAGATTAAGGCTAAATCACACAAGCAATCGTGAGCAGAATTATGAAATAGAAAAAGTATTGGATTGGTGACCGCACATTTAGCTGTCTGCGTGCTCTAACTTAATGATTTTTCAGAACCCATCTTTCCCATTTGTCTTGTTTATTCAGAGGGTGGCCATAGGCAATAAATTACTGTGGCAATTTGGTTCTTTACACCAAAGTTCTATACCAAAGACCACAGTGGGTACCATCATCCACATACAGAAAGAGAAAAGACACTGTTCCTGCTCTATTTTCTTCTTTGAAATTTTAACCTTTAGAGAGTGTTGTGTGATTCCCTGAAGCTGTAAGGGAAACCCATGCATGTAAGACTGCATGCGTATTGCCAAGAAGAATCTGGATGCCTATCCATATCACACTGTTCATCCAAGCCCTACCACATCGGCTACATGCATCATTTGATGCCAGTGAAATGCACATCATAACCAGACATCAGTTTTATATATTATATCTCGAACGGGCAAATGATTAGAAGCTCAGATAATGGAGAGATGGCATAAAAATTCTTCTGAACAAATAAATAATGCAGTCACACTAATGTACTGAAAGTTAATTCCAAATGAACCCAAGGGAATATTTGAAGGATGGTTTCATTATAGTGGAAAAGCACATTCCTCAAAGTCTTTGCATGAGAAACAAACAACGTTCCTACAGCTACTACCTTCTTTTGTTCAAAATTCAGAAGTCTCTTTGGGAACTCAACACTCAAGTTGCAATTTGCTCTAGTTAGGAAAACGATCATCTCCTTTCCCACCCCTTCGAATGAAAGTGTCAGTGTTATATATTGCAGCTAGACAAAAGACACAGGCACAAGCCAATATTTTGAGCTATCAAAACATGAGCTGTGCTCCCACTCCATCTGGATACACAGCAGACAAGAGGGTACACAGGAGAGCTGTCTGCAATGTATCAAGGTATTGCTTCTACAAACACCTCTTCTGCAAATTAAAGTGGTAGAAACAGCTATCCCATGTGTTCTGAATGTATCAGTGACACTAACGTATCGAGCCAGGGGTGGAGCATCTCACATTGGAGATGACATCACTGTTTTACCCACTTGGTTACTAAGAAACTGCAGTCCAGCAAAGAGACGGACTCTAGACCCTTCCTTCACACATGGTAGGTGTTAAAATGCACTTCAGCTCTGATCCGGAAGATTCTTTGGTAGCCAATGAACATTCTCTGATGTATATGAGGCAGAGTTTAAGATCCTTGGCATGAGGGCTTTTTATGCTATTAATCTTCATGAACTGGGCCACAAAGCAAACAAAATATGAACTAAGCCACATGAATGTTTTGCTATATCATACTGCTTT
Source organism: Eublepharis macularius (assembly GCF_028583425.1). Lineage (NCBI taxonomy): Eukaryota > Metazoa > Chordata > Lepidosauria > Squamata > Eublepharidae > Eublepharis > Eublepharis macularius. The sequence continues at coordinate 70,630,582 of NC_072800.1, read as the reverse complement.
ACCTGAGGGTTTTTAAACACAGCACATTTTTCATTTTTGTCCAAAAACAGAACCTTATTTTCAGTGTCCCGAGTCCAGTCTGATAAGATCTCAATCACATTTTCATGATCTTCAAAAAATCTTTCTAGAGAAACCAAAATGGTAATACTGTTTTATTCATGCACAGACATTCTTCAGAGCACATTCCTAGTCTTTAAATTCAGTAATTAACAAAGACAATTTCTGACCAAAAAAAGGTCCCAAGGAATAGCCTAACATCATTCTAAGTGCCTGAATATTAAAGCTAATCAAAGGCAGCTTTTCCAAAACAGAGATTTCTCAGATTTTTTTAATAATAGCATTCCTCATTTTGATATACTTCTCATTTTCTCCAGTGCTGGGCTGTACACAAATGGTGTACACACATGTGCAGGCACACACACACACATAGCCCTTAGCAGGCCTGTAACTCACTAGACCTAGGAAACTGAAACTGATGTAGTACAAAGGAGAGAGAGAGTGGCAGCAAAATGTCACTTGATGCAGCACCATCAAGTTGCTGAAGTAAATGTAATGTTAGAACTGTGCAACTTACCAATTTGTAGCTCTGTGTATATTTCATAAAGGCACCAGTCCACCCTGCAGTCACAGTGGGTTTTTTCAAAGAGATTATCCAAGACGTCGCGTGCCGTTTGCCGCTCATCCACCATCAGTGACTTTGTGCTGTTATCTTTCATGTGCACCTTGACAACAAGCTGGGGAGAGAATAATAGATCAGTCCATTAATTTCACCGTTGACTGAAAGGCTAGAGTGGTCAAGAATCTGTCTGGGCTGATAAGAGATCAGGACAGCAGAGTGTTATTGATTTAAACACATCATGTACCCACAATTGGACTGGGAAAATAATATATCTTGGGAACATTACCAAATAACCCCCCTACTACCCCTTTCTTTCCATTTCTAAGAACTAATTTATGCTTTGGATTAGGAGTAACTGGGAAAAAATGGTGAAACATCCTGTAAAGATCCTGTCTCCTTGTTCTCTCTCTCATAAATTGTTAAGCGTACACAGAAACAGGGTTGCCATTTTGTAAAAAATCCAACCCCTGTGCCTGTTTCTTTAACCAAAGCTTGATCTGCAAATGTGAGCAGGCTCGAATGCTTACTGGTATGAATGGTGTCACTTCCTGATTGCTGCAGATGAAGCTGCCATTTTGCTAATCCATTGCAATAGCAACCTTACATAAAATGAATTCCAAGCATTCTACCTGGAAATGAATTCTACTGCCTTCACTGTTCTTCCTACCAATTAGATGTTCTATGCTCTCATAGGGCTGGATCCAGCTAGATTTTTCACACAATCTTCCTAATTCCCCCTCCTTACTTCAGATTCTGTCTCTCACGTCTTTTTTCCACATAAGTCTTATGACCACCAGCATACCCGTTTTTGGTGGTCAAGGGGGACCCTCTCCTTCCTTTTACACCAGCTGAAAAGTTAGTTAGATCCTGCCCTTAGAGATGAAGAAAACTATTGCACCAATTCAAAGTCTGACAGCAATTTAAAGTTAAAAGTGTTGCATTATGTGGATATCTTTTGAAATACTGACTTTAAAATTTTGCTGAGGCAGAATCAACTTGCCAGATGCTAGGGATTAGATCAAATGACTTATTTCTATTTAGTTTGTCTATAAAATTTATACCCTACTTTTCTGCCCTCATCAGGGTCACCAGGCAGCTAACTAGGGTTGCCAGGTCCCCTTAACCTCTCAGTAGGAGGAGGAGAGGCACTTAGCTGTGTGTCCTTCTCATGCGTGTGCTTCTGGCAGGCATGATGTCACTTCTGGAAGTGATGTCATCGTGCCTGTGGGGAGCGCACCCACTGCACGCTGACCTGGGAGACTTTTTGCCTCCTGGGCCTGTTCTCCAGGGCCTTTCCTCCCCGCCAGCCAGGTGAGTTGTGGCAGGGGCAGAGGCTGGGAGTGGGGAATTCCTCACCCCAACTGGAGGACTGGCAGCCCCTACAGCTAACAGATCAAAAACATATATAATAACATGTCTTAACAACTGTTAAAGCCAAACAAAATGCATAATCAAAGAATTAAAACCAAAGCTAACAGACACATACAAAAACATTAAAAAGCAATTAAAACAAGCAGAAAGAAGGGAACAAAAAAAATCTTCATCCACAGGCAGAAGACAGCAATAGAAGGGAATAAGTGAGTCTCTCTGGGGGGAGTTCCAGAGTTGCAAGTAGCCTTCCTCTGATAGGAGATTCCTTCTTGGTAGAAGGGAGCCATTGGATGTAGCTCACATGCAACATGATTTACATTTATTGTGTTCATCTTCACTGCACCCAATGAAACTGGTCCCCAATTACTACTTGCTTTCAGTATCAGAGAGATAAATAGTGCCATTCTAGACAGAATTATACTCTTCTAAGTCACTAAGATTATAAGGAAGTAACTTCATTTAGGACTGCAATGTGACTATATCCAATAAATAAGAAAGAAAGAGGAAAATATGTTCAACAGAAATGGTCTTTGAGATAGTTACAGACAGATATGGGGAGAAAACTACAAGAAACAGTCAAGTTATTCAAGAGCTAGTTCCAGGTCAGGAAAACTGCTACAGTGCTCATGAAGTCTAATTTTAAAATGTCTGCAAAAACAGAGAACCTTTCTGGAGGAAATCAGGAAGGACAAACCTTCATTTTGCCCTTTGAAAAACAAGAAGGTTTAAGAATTTAAAATGCATACTTTCATTTCCTTTCTTTGGTTGTAGTACAGAATATTAAGAAAATATGTTGGGTATCAATAATCTACAGTATGCTTTTTAAAAAGGGGAAGTAGTATCTGGCCACAGTTGTTTAACAGCCTAGAAATATGGTTGCAATGTTTTTACATCCTTTGTGGTATATTAAACCCATAGCATTAGCAATGACCCTCTTTCTCTATTTATTTTTAGATTTAAAGATTGTGCATGCATATCCTTCTCTAATGTCATTTTAGCTTTTCTTAAATACAGCAATACATCTCTGCAGCACAGGTGATGTGTTTTTAAACAGCATAAACATTATTTTAAACTCACAGTGGCCCCTAGTTTATGGCGTGCTGTTGGTGTAAAGCACTTGCCATATAGTGAACCAATCTGTTCTCCCACTCCATCATTAACTTTTATTTGCTGAGTTCAGCAGTGCAAACAGCTAAGAAGTTGCACCTGTGATCATATTTAAGACAATAGCCATGTGCCTGGAAGGTTTGTGTGCATTAGTCCTTAGTGGTTACTATAGTCAATTATGTTTTGAATCCATTTAAACTGAAGAAAAGTAAGACAACTGAATGAATTAATAAAAAGTATTTGCATTGATTAATAAAAACTACTTGTCATCAATGCTTAAAATAAAATCACCAATTTCTACAAGTCATGGAGGAGGCAGCCGTTTCCATTTTTCAAGAGGAAGTTCCCAAGACTGGAAATATATAAAAGGCAAATGGGGAACTCATGAAGACTCCCTCCCAAATCCATTTCCTTCCCTGCTCTATTTTCTCTCTCTCTTCCCACTGCAACTACAATTTCCTCTCCCCTTCTCTAAGTCCTTTCCTTTGCACTCCCCACCTTTTTCCGCCTGCCCAGTCTTCACCTTTTCCTCCTTCTTTCCCTTCGGCAGCCTCTCCCCTTTTCTTCTCTCCCACCTACCTAACTTTTTCTGTTCCGCTTCTCTGTCTCTCTCCTTTCCTGCTTCCTTCTTGCTTTTATCTTTTCAGCCTCCCTCTCCTTTGACTGAAAAATCAAAAAGAGTCCAGTAGCACCTTTAAGACTAACCAATTTTATTGTAGCATAAGCTTTCGAGAATCACAGTTCTCTTCGCCCTCCGCTCTCCTCCTCTATATCTGACCAGTTTCTTTTTGCCCTCCATGCATCTGACGAAGAGAACTTGATTCTCGAAAGCTTATGCTACAATAAAATTGGTTAGTCTTAAAGGTGCTACTGGACTCTTTTTGATTTTGCTACCACAGACTAACATGGCTAACTCCTCTGCATCTTTGACTGAAAGGCTTTGAAGGCTCTGCAGTCCTGTTGTGGTTGCCTAGCAGCCTCTCAAATGGTCATGAGATCTCAGAACATCTAGGAAGATCTCAGTGGGCTTTTGTCTCATAAAGCTACAGAAATTGCACATACTATTTGGGTTTTTTACCCCCTCTCATGTGTGTTTTTTAGATTTCAGATTTTTCTGCAAACCTGGAACTCCCTTCACATTTATAGAACAATACCCTATCTGTTCCCAGCCCTGCTGAGTGGATTTTTTGATCCACACCCTATGGCCCAGTTCAGAATTAGATAATAATGATTGCTTAAGAGCCAAAGTGCAGGGCTGTCCACACAAAAGTAATCACTGCTTATGGAAGATCAAGCTTGTAGAGAGACAAAGTGAGGTGTATTGTGTGTTAAAAACAAGGTTTGGTCAATTGTCTAAAGGACTTCATTCGGAGAATAAAAACAAAACAAAGATTAGCCATTTCTTACTGACAGATCCCATATTTTAATAACTGACCTGGCTGGAAAAGAGCAACAGACTCAGGAAAAGGAAGTGGGATTGCATCACACTGAGGGCTCCTCCCCTTTTTAAAACTCATTCTGATTCAGTTGACTGATAAATTAAGGGATTGGGTGAATGGCTGAACTCAGATTTTCCCTTGCTTTGACTCCTCCGGCTTTCTATTCCCCTGCCCCTCAAACGTCGTTTTCACTTCACTTGTTCTCAACCTCAGCAGGCTGATAGAAACAGAGACAAGGAGGCAGCAGGCATCTAATTTGCACTGAATGATAAGGCTTTTCTGAGAAAAGTTCTTCTGAGGGAAATACAGTAGGCTTGCACTTGAACAAATACATTTTATGCCAAATATCTTGCTTAACTTGTCAAAACACAGAAGTCCAAAAATTAAAGCCTTTGGTGTCACTGTAATCATTTCAAAGGACATCAAGAATAGAGATTTGGTGGATGCTTGTGTTTGGGCTTCAGTTTTAACTACCACAGGCATGTGCAGCGCGATTTTTTTTTTTAAAGTGGAGGAGGAAATCACTGTCTAAAAACTGAATTATTGCAGGATAGGATTTTCCCTCAGAAAAAGCTCTGGAAAAGGAGATGAAGGGGAGAAACATTTTGTAGTTTATATATTTTGTTATTTTTAGTTATCTTTGATTTATATAACTATGTTATAGAATTCTTTGTTTCTTATCACTATGTTTTTCTTATTAGTTGTTTTTCAAATAAAATATATTATAAAACTGGGTGGGGGAAAAGCTCTGAAAAACACGATTGACTGAGGGCCAAACTAGATGCTACTTTGGGGGGGAGTTGTGGGGGAAGAGGGGCTCCTGCTTCCCCACAGCTGTTTTCAGAAGCTGCAACATATAACACATATCATACAGAATGATATTTACATAACTGGAGCAGCACATGAGGCATTTTGAGCATGTGGCACTCTAAAGTTATGTAAGTAACTCCTTGCGTGTGTGTGTGGGGGGGTACTGTTTCAACTTCTGAAAGTGGTGTGTGGGAAAGCACTATGCCACGTTTCCAAGCCAAAAAAGACTCCTTCTGAACCTTAAAATGACATTCCCTGTAGCTGATGTGTGATTGCAGGGAATGCGAATTGGATCGGGGAAACCCAGACACAACTTGCCCCAAAACGTAACATCTAGAGCCAAACTACAAGTGACGAATGACACTTGCCTGGCAAGTGAACAGACTCACATGTATTCCTCCCTGTTCTCTTGCCATTCACTTGCTCTCCACTTGATCAAGTAGAGCGCAAGTGAATGGCAAGTGAACAGGGAGGAATACACGTGAGTCTGTTCACTTGCCAGGCAAGTGTCATTCGTCACTTGTAGCTTGGCTCCTAGTTTGGTCCTGAACTGGAAGAACTGGAGGATAAGCTTGGGAGTTTCTCTTGTACAACTGACTGAAGCATTACCTGCCTTACACAACTAAAATGGCCTGATTTAGCAATCAGTTTCCATTATTACTAATGATAAAAGCAAAGCAACCACATCTTCACAGAAAACAGAAATTAACAAGCCCAACATGGCTTCTTTTTGCAAGATATTCATAATCTGGACATGCTGTCCACTGGTTTTGGCTCCTTAAAAAGACATAGCACACTGTTCGCAATCCTTTCTTCAAACAAGGTACGTATCAATTGTACGAGAATGATTGCTTTTCATATTTAAGGTCTGGAAATGGAACATTTAATAAAATGATACCTTTTTAACCTTGGCTTCCTTCAGTTTTTCTAATGCAAGTTTAATCTTGTCTGCTTTTGCTTGTGCTTCTTGTTCTTCCTGCAATAAAGAAGAAGAGGAACATCTTAAATCCCTTATTTAAAAAGCAACTCAGCTGCAATCTTAAGCCTTTCGTTCATATTTTCATTTTTGTCTTTTGTGTCTAACAGGAGATTGTACACCACCACCTTAAGAAAACAAGAAGTACAAAAGGCTATCCCAACTTCCCTTCCTACAACAAGGTCTACACACCCACCATTACAGGAACTTAAGAGACACACAAATGGCATCAAAAAACTTTGTTCCTATTAACTTTTGCTCATTTTTTTGTGGAGCACAGTATTATTTTTTTATCTCACAGCTGTCACATGGAAAGTTCTGTCTGGCTGCATCCACACTGCACTTTGGCTACATCTTGGTTTCCAAACTGGAGTGGTGTTTTCCAGAGCAACCAGATATCATTATCCTCCAGTTGTCCACTTTCTAGCTTTCCCTTGGATTTCTACAACCTTTCCAGAAAGATCATAGTCCAAGCAGGCTAGTACCCTATCTGGATGGAAAGGTATGCATTACCTCCTGTCCACATAAGTATCATTTTCCTGTCATCATCCCTTTGTGGTTGCCATTTTCCAGACTGTGACATCTGACAATTGCTTGCTAGCCTTAAAAATAAAATCAATAGTTGCCGTACCATATAAAAAGTAGTGATTTTTTCTTTAAAAAATAGTAAAACAGCCTCCAGCCAGGTCATGGGTAAGAGAAGGCCTGCTTCAAGGGGAAGACTGAGAAAACTGCATATGATAGCCCCTCTGTGGACACTTTGTTGTCACTGAATGTTTCTGCACTTGCAGTGGCATAAAATTCTCAACACAGAATCATTGCCATTTGGATGCAAACTTTCCCATACTCACGTACCACTTACTTGAAAGTTTCTCTTCCCCATTTGCTTTGGAACCCATTCTCTGTGGTTTTCATGGCATCTTCTTGCACTGCTGAAGAGGGAAGCTGGGCTGGTTCCCCACGTCTTAAAAATAGCACCCCACTCACTGAACACTGGCGGCTCTTTTGCGCAATTTCTGATGTCACCATTTCCAAAACCGAGGCAGGCAGTTGTGATTCCATTTTCATGGCGTCAGAAATGGCGCGAAAGAGACACCAGCATTCTGCGAGTGGGGCACTATTTTTAAGACATGGGGAAACAGCTCTACTTCGGAGCTTAAGAAGACACATTGAAAAACTGCTACCTAAAGCTTGGCTCCCCATTCTGAAATATATTGAGAAACTAAACTCTACTGATGGATTACGGTTTGATAAATCCTTCCATGAATTGTTAAGGAACTAATACATTAAGGTATTTCATTTTGTTGATGTAACTTCCAACCTTTGGTATAAGTGGTATCATATTTACTCTGTAACATTGGTCGAATCCACATTACTCATTCTAAGTTGCATGTTCCCCGCATTCCCGAGTGCCGGTCACATTACCTCATTAAACAGACGCATTTCATTCGCATTTCTCCCGAATATGTGGTCACAGGTTTTCAACGGGAGTTTCACGGTGGCCGTGAACGGGCCAATGCGCAATTTACGCGGTTTTTTTAAAAACCACCCCCTTTCCTGTCTTTCCGGCCGTTCCGAGAATTCCTATTGGCTGATTCAACTTGCAAGTGCTCCGTAGTCTGCAAAAGACTGTTTTTGACTTCATAGCATTGGATTTATTGATTATGCTGTTTCTGAATCAAATCTGGTAGTCTGAAAAATCATTTTGGCGTGAATCCATCCTCAGAACGGACTCGCGAAACTTCCTTTTTAACTGTTTTTTATTTTTTTTATTTTATATTACTGTAATATCGAAATTACGAAATATCGAAATAATGACACTCTAAGGAAGTGAAACTTCAGTAAAATTCAGGCACTGAACTGTCCTGCATAGGAAATGCCTACGAAAGCTTCCCACATGCTTCCAAATTTCCAAAAAAGAAACGGGAGAGAGCCATCAGTGCTGTCAGTGGGGGAAAGAGAGGCATCATTATCTTCAATGATGTTTCTTTATAAGGCAAGATCAAAATAATGGAAAAGTGCGCTCAAAAAAATTTTAAAAAATGGGCGGGGAAAAAAAGGTCCCGCCCAAAAAAGCGGTTTTTGAGCAGCCATGTGACCGGAGGGACGCGCGAGAAAGACGGATTGGAAGCAGGAATGTGAACAAAGAGGAAAAAATCGCGAATTGGAGGCAAACGGAAGATATCCGATAAACTTGCGGGTAATGGGTGAATGTGGATTCGACCATTCTTAGAAACTGCATATAACTAATGTTAGTTGGTTTGTTCTTATTGCCCTTTCTTCTTCTTGTTTCACACTTGCATGTAGTTATATTTCGCAACCAATTAAAAAAAAAATTTTTTTAAAGAAAAACTGCTTACCTCTTCAGCACAAAATCCGTCTCTCCCTCTCCAACGATTTTTTGTTCTTCTATTTTATGCCCTCCAACAAGACCTGAATGGGCATCAGGAGCCTTCAGAGGCCTCAGCTTAAGAACTCTATTATAAGTCACAGTCTTTCAGCGTGAAGTACCTGATCTGGTACTTCCGGCACAAGAGGAAGTTTCCCACTAGTTGGATTATACTAGCATTATTATGTGTGGGGTTCATGTACAGAATTTTTTTAAGTTTACAAAAATAATCCTGACGACACCACATCATAGCCCATTATTTGGCTTTTGTAGATAATGGGCTGGATCTAGTGGAAGAGTTCATGGAAGAAGCTGGTGGAACGTTTCTCTCCTTGCCTTCCCTGAGCAACTGCTCAGGAGAGGAGCAAAATGTACAACAGCACAGGGCACTGCAACAGCAAGAGGGAATCAAGTAAAACTGCCTCCCTCTCCTCCACTGGGGTCTTGCATCAGCAGAGAGGGGAGAACAGTAATTTTACTATATTTCTCCCCTCCTGCCAATGGAGTGTTAGGAAAAGTCTCCTTTGCCAAAAGCTTCTGCTGAACCCTTCCACTGGATCCAACCTGATCTCTTTTGTTATTGGGCAGATATCCTCAGAACCAGTCAAAACAAGATTCTGTTGTTGAAAAATTAGTTTTTTCTGAGGTTTCTTACCTGTGTGAGTGATTTAGTAGGTGGTGGCGGCAGGGGTGATGGTGGCAGGGGAGGGTGAAAGGCCAGGTCTACAGGAGGAGGTGGCAAGTCATTCTCAACAGTGACATATAACTGAGTATCATAAGTGGAAGCGGCACTTGGTGGAGGCAGGGTCGTGGGAGATGGCTGACGGTGAGAAGCATCCCTCTGATCTTGGAAAGTGGTCTTCTTTTCTACTTCACTGATGTCTGCTACAAGATCAGCCATTAAAGCATCCAAATCGGTATCTTCCAGTGTATTCAAGGATTCTGTTAAGATAGATTCCACATTCAAGAGAGAGATTATTCCTGATTTAAGGGCCTTCAACACACTTAAAGTTATTAAGAAGTGTTCCACAGACTATATTGGCATGGCTTTGAAGAACTGGCCTCTAAACCAAGGAGATGGGAGACAAAGGCAGCCCTTTTTCCTAAGTTATTTCAGCACAGCATTAGAGAAGACTGTAATATAATGCCAGATCAGATTTTGATTTGCATGGAATAAAAATAAAATATTATAATAATGATTAACTACAATATTAAACAACAAAGGGTAGTTCCAGGGCAACCTTTTAGGACTGTGTTTTTATTTAAGCCTTTTGGATTCATCTTTTCAAGATGAGGCCCAATATTTATTGGTTATATCAATACAAGTTGCTAGCACTTACCATTTAAATCCTTAAAACCAACTGCAAAATTAAATTCTTCATTAGGTGTTTTGGCAGATGGAGGTGGGCCAATTTCGACGTCCAAACTCTGAGAAAGACGGGAAAAAAGCACTTCAGGCTGCATTCAGAATACACAATAAACTGGTTTGTTCAATGCACAGTTCACTGCACAAACCCTGCTGGAAAATTTTTTAAAATTCTGCTGTGAAAGGCCTTGCTAAAGCAGAATTACCCGAAACAGGCAAGCATTTTTTTTTTCAGGAACCCTGTGAAGATTTCCCACTCAATTTCTTCCCTAAAGTGAATTATCATAAATTAGCCCATGATTTTAAAGAAAGGAATGACAATGTGTGAGATACAAAGCCAGTTCCTCATGATACTGGTGTTTAGAAAAATGAGACCATAGATAAAATTATTTGTTCATCACACCTCAGAGGTGAGAGATCCAGACACTCGCTCTTCCCTGGAATCTCCATAACCACTGAAGCAGGGCTTTATATAATTCATTATATAAGCCCCTGTCTCTCAGCCTCTCATATACACTAAGGGGATAATAATACTGATTTTCTTAAGAGGAATGTACTTGTCATAGCTTAGAGAAAGGCAACTCTCCTCCCCTCTAAGGGAGGAGGCTGTTGTGTGTCCAAAGAGAGGATCTGTTTAAATACAGCAGACACTGAGCAAGAGACACTGCTGTGAGCTGGCAGAATAGCCTTGAGGGTGCAGGATCTGGGGAGGTGAAAGCACACAGTGGATCTGCTTGGTGTGGGAGTTCCTCTTTGCTTCTACCTATGCTTTACTTGTATATTGGTAAAGAAAGCACAGATGACAAAACCACCATAAGTCCTCAGTGCTCCCGCCTCCAACAAGAATTAACCCAAGTCAGAGCTGTCTCAAATCTTCTTGGTAAATTGAGAGCAATAAAGAACTGAAGGGGAGACAGGAAGCGCTTGTTCTTGCAAGCAGTTGAGATAGCAAACTGTACCTGTGTCAGCAAATCCATTTCTCCCAATAAATTGCTGAACATTTGATCTATATCCTCACATGCTTGCTCCATCTGAAAAAAAAAGAACAGATAAGAATTACGGGTGTGCAACTTGGTATTACTATACCAGATATATAGCTGGGTATATGCTAATTCATGGTTAACCGGCTATACTGACTCAAATTAGAGATCTTGAATACCTGACAGACATGCCTCTGGGACTGCCTCATCCAGTATGTCCCCTGGATAGCCTTGCGCTTAGCTGATAAGCAGTGCTGGTAGTCTCCAGCCTGAGGAACATTCGTCTGGCCTAGACCAGGGCCAGGGCTCTTTCAGCTCTGACTCTGGCCTGATGGAATTCTCTCCCAATGGAGATCCAGGCCCTATGGGATTTATTACAGTTCCACAGGGCCTGCAAGACGGAGATGTTCCATCGGACCTATGGTTGAGTCCTGATGATGATGATGCCCCTTCTGACTGCTAGTGTCCCCACCATGCCGTGAGAATGACTGTCTCCATCTTTTTGATATCTGCATTTTATGATTTTTAATTAGGGTGCCATTCCCCCACCCAGGGCGAGGGATCCCCTGCTACCACCCTTCCCCCCTGCCCCCACTTACATGGCTGGCAGGGGGGGCGCTCTTATGCCCACAGCGGCCCGATTTCCACCCCACAGCAGGCCTGATTAGGGACAAATTGCACCCCGCAGCAGGCCAATTCATCCCCCTGGTGAGCGCAGGAGCGCTCCCAGGCTGCCCTTTGATCCGCGTGATGTCATCACTTCCCAGAAGTGACAACATTGCACAAGCCCAGGAGGGCATGTGCATGAACAGAGACACAAGAACACAGCTAGGTAAGTGCCAGACTCCTGATCTCCCGCCAGGGGAGTCGGGGGACCTGGCAACCCTATTTATAGTACAGCTGCTGACATGAGTACTCATGCCTATTGATTGACTGATTGGTTGATTTTCTTTGTTTTAATCTGTATTTTAAACTTTGTATTTCAATGTTTGTTGTTAGCTGCCCTGAGCCTGCATGTGGGGAAGGCAGGATATAAGTAGGGATGCCAGGTCCCCCAACCCTCCTAGAGGGATGGCAGGGGACCCAGCACTTACCTTTTTGACATTCCTGTTGTTGTCGTTTTCTTTCCCAGGCTTTTCTGGGCTTTTTTTCCCATTGGGAGGGGTTGGAATTAGAGATGGGCATGAATCGAATTACAACCCAAAAAAAGCACGAACTTGGCCAGTTCGTGGTTTGCGAACCAGTGGTTCGTGGAAGCTCGTTTCCACGAACTTCCACGAACTGGTCTACTGGTTTGTTTGGGTTGTATTAAAGAGGCAGTTTAAATGGCCATTTCGCCAGGGAAATGGCCATATAAACTTTTCCTGCCACTTGCAAGCGGCAGGTCCCTTTAAACTGCCCAAACCTCAGCCCCCACCCCCCAGCCCCAGCCCCACACTTACCTCGCGCAGCCGCCCTGCGGTCCTGTGGCATCCTCCCCCTCCCCCCACAAGGGGCAGGAAGGCCATTTTTGGCCTCTTCCGCTGCTGCATGGGCCTGCAGGGCGGCGGAGGAGGCCGAAAACGGCCTTCCTGCCCCTCAAATGTGCAAGTTTTTAAAGAGTTGGGTCTTGAGTTCCTTGCAGCTTTCAATAATAGCTGTTAAAAAATAAAAGAGAGCCCAGAATGCCTCAGAATGCTCCATGGGGAGAGGAAAGGCTCCTCCCTCCCCCCTCAAGCTGTTTCCCCCTGTCAAAATAGCATGGGAGAGAGGTTTCCCCCCTATTTTTTCTGCTCCACAAGGAGTATTCTATAGATGTGAAACAGGAAAAACAGGAAAAACCTCCCTCCCATGCTATTATGACACAGGAAAATGGCTTGAATGGGGAGGGAGAAGCCCCCCATGGAGGCATTCTGAGGCCATTTGGCCTCTCCTTTATTATTTACCAGCCCTTTACTTTTTAACTGCTGTATGGCTGAGGAAACCTGAGTTGGGTCTGGGGTCCCCCTACACTGCAGCAACTACACATCACAGTTCTTACTAACTGTCCGGCCCCATCAATACTACCCTCTTGGTGGAAGAACCCCCCAGGGAAGACCCTCAACACAGCAACTGGGCTCACCTGGGAAGAAGGCAGCCCCTAGTCAACCAGTGGGGACAGATGCCCCAAAGTAGGAGGGGCCCAGAGAAGAAACCCTGTACTGCCACTCAGCTGATGAGCAGAGCGGTGCAGCAGCAACACCCGCAGCAGCCCCAGACATGGCTGCCTCTGGCCTCAATGATGGCTTTCGTGGCTCTGTCGGGTGAGGATCCCCAGGGCCTGATGTGGCAGGCCCAAAGCAGGAGGGGCCAGGAGAAGCCACCCCACACCGCCACTCAGCTGACGAGTGCACAGCAGCCACGGCTGCCACAGGCCCAGACGTGGCTGCCTCCAGCCCTGATGACAGCTTTCGTTGCAGGCTGGAAGATGCTGTGTCCAGCCCGGGAAAGGCGGGCCTGGCCAGGGAGGTGGGAAGAGTGCTAGAGGGATCCAAGGGCAAGGAACCAGCCCCTGAGTGGTCTGGGGCTCTGAAGGGTAGGCCAGAGGGGGACCAAGGCCAATGCATTGGCCAGGAGGGGGAAAGGCCAGGGAATTAGGGCAGCTGGGGAACTGGCTGTGGTGGGGGGGGGGCGGTGGATAAAAAGGACACTCCCACTGAAGCCAGGGAAGAGATGGCTGGTGTGACTGAAGGCTATACAGAGAGAGAGAGAGGGTGAGAGAGTCACAGCACAGCAGGGCAGGAGGAGGAAACGGGTGACTTCAACCTCCTCTCCTACCCCCATCTGAGGCAGAGAGCTCCCCCACGAAGGTCATTATGGCGGAGGGCAGACCTGGTAAAGCGGGCAGCGTGGGCACTCACACTAACATAGCAAGATTAGAAAGAGAGGCCTTGAACTACAAGAAGGCTCTGCTTTGAGCATGAAGCCACCTGTGCCATTTCTAAGCAAGCCATTTAAATTAAGGAATGTTCTCCTATGTGACTTGCTGTTCTTTATACTTCCAGACAAACATATCATGCTAGAAATGGATGAGCAGGAAGAAGATTGCAAACAAAAGTTTCCGAATACTACCAAAAGAAAGCACGTGATTATGGAGGGAAAAAATTTCACAAGGCAGAACCTTCTTACACATGAAAAATGAATCAGCAAAGGGCAAGATAAGAACTGGGTATAAGGCAAGCAGTTAATCTCACTAGGTTTGTTGGGGAAAAGATTAGCTTCCTGGCCAACAAATTATCACTATTCAGTATCGTAAAATGAGTCTGATACCATCCATAAGACCCTGAACCAGAAAAGCAATTTTTAAATGGTTTTAAACATTCCCTCCAGGGAAGTACCAATACTTGAAGAGAAAACCTCAATAGGATATCAGCCAATTAACACATTGATATGAGCAGGGTCCTACTTTACAGTCAGGGCCTGTCAGACTCTGCTTTTAGGTTTGTAGGATACCCAAGAATAACAACAACAAAATTCGATTGATACACCATCCTTCAGGACAACTTAACACCCACTCCGAGTGGTTTACAAAGTGTGTTATTATTGTCCTCGTTACAATCTCCCTGTGAGGGGGGGGGGGGCTGAGAGCTCCGAGAAGCTGTGACTGACCCAAGATCACCCAGCTGGCTTCAAGCAAAGGAGTGGGGAATCAAACCTGGATCTCCAGATTAGAATCCTGCCATTCTTAACCACGACACCAAACTGGAGTTTGGATTGCTTGTGACAACAATGGAGTTTATTAAAGTTTAACAAGATGTTATAAGCAGGGTGATGGTTACACAACAGTGCAAGATCAAGCAAAGATAGGCTTACATATCCCTCTCTGAAGACTGGGGATCCCTAACAGTCCTCTTGAGATGATAATCCATGGGGCTGGCCACACATCTGTGCAGTTCCCCATAAACCAGTCCCCACTGACTACTGCCCCCTGCCACTGCTCACCTGACTGGCCGACAGGGGGAAAAGGGGTCTGGGAACCAGGGATGCAAGCTGGTAGACACATGCACAAAAAGCACACATCCTCTGCTGATTATGTGGTTCCAGGGATAACCCGGACATGACAGGTTGCAGGGAGATTTTTAAAAAATTGGCTCCATTTTTAAAGAATCAGCCCCTGTTGCAACTTGTGACTTCTGGGTCATGCCGGAAATGACATAATCACAGGAGGAGATGGGCGTCCACACATACAGGTGAGTATCTGTATTCAAGAATACTGCTTGAAAATTGTGGGAAGATGGCTGCCAGATTGTAACATCCAGGGTGACTGCTTGTTTGTCTGCCAAACCAGAGCTCCAAGTGAGGCAGCAAACTCACTGGCCCCATCCTAGCAACGTCCCTGGGCTTGTGAGGGCAGAGGGAGATGATGAAGCAGCTAGGCACCCTTTCCTCTTGATTAAGTGATAAAAAGATACAGGTGAGATGCAAGCTTAGTTTCTTCTTGAAATATCTGACTGTGATACAATACAAAGTGTTATCAACTGACTGGTCAAGTAAATGTTACCCAACCATCTTCTCAGCCCTAATTAGAGCCTTTTAAAAAAGAAATTAATTGGTTCTTTGATATGGACATGCCTATATGCCACTCGTGTTGAAAAATGGCTAGCAGATATTATTTTTATAACTTTTAATAGTTAGTATTAATGAGTCATACATTTCAAATTTTTATAAGGGAGAAAAGTTACAAAGATCAAGAAAAATAAACTCAAACTGTAATCCTATGCATACTCTCATAGGCCCCATTGAAATCAACAGCCTTCTTGAATAAACTGAATCAGGACTGGGCTGTTAGAATAATTCTAGCTGGCAAGAAAAATAATCTATTACTTGGTAAATAATTGCTGCTATCTATTCAATGATCTGTAACTGTGATTTTTATTCCTTTCCAACAGCTTTTTGCCATGCTGGGGATCCTGAGGGGGGGAAAGCTAACCAGACTCTAGATCAATAGAGAGTGGAAACAACCTCAGCCTTGACTTTGCAACCATTCCTCATACACTGAGAAAATCCAAATGTATTCAAACACTGCTGTGCACCATACAAGCCCCCGATTACCATAAATAAACGGCAGCAAAGCAGTAGGCTGCTGACAAACTGAACAGACCAGTGATCTGATCAGATATGGTAATTGCTAAGGAGACAGACAGTCAGCAAGACCCCCCTAGGCATAGCAAAATACCATGCAGTTCAAGTCGGTGAATATTTATGAGACAGAGAGGAGGTTATCAGCTGGGCAGTTCTATCCTAAGAGACTGCTAAAGTGAAAGCAACGTAAACAAAGTTTTGTACTATTGCTATTAAAGTGACATAATACCCCAGGCATCTGTGGCAGAGAAAAAAAAAATTATGCACAGAAATGTATCTAGAAACATCAGATGAGCACTTAAAAATTAAGTCACTGACAAATGCTGTCAGCAGTTTCCTTCACACATGCAAGCTTCCTTCACACAGACAAGCTGTGCTTCAGGGACAGTATCTTTTGCTGCATCAACACCCAAGACTGGGATCAGATCCTGACATGCACTATATAGGATATAGTATAAGCCGTACAATGTTGAAACTGCTCACTGAATTTCATCATGAAACACTCCTCTGTAATAATAACATTCAATTTATATACCACCCTTCAGGACAACTTAACACCCACTCAGAGCGTTTTATAAAGTATGTTATTATTATCCCCACAACAATCACCCTGTGAGGAGGGTGGGGCTGAGAGAGCTCTGAGAGAGCTGTGGCTGACCCAAGGTCACCCAGCTGGCTTCAAGTGGAGGAGTGGGGAATCAAACCCGTTTCTCCAGATTAGAGTCCTGCCACTCTTAATCACTATACCAAACTGGCTTTTATATCTGTAGCTCTCCAAACTTGACATGAATATCTTCTTTTTTGGTAGAATTATCCATACTCTGCTTCCCTGCAGTAGAATAAATATCCATACATTCCCTGTCTGACGTCATGAGCACACACACAGGCATTTTTTGAAGTGCTGGTGATACCAACAATCTTCCTCCACAAATGACCAGACCACAGTAGATAACATTGATATTCTGATTTTATGCTGATTGTTGGTATCTTAAATGCTCTCCAGAATCAGGAACCAGATGCTTGAACCCATCACATATATGGAAAAAGCCACCAAGTTTTAAACTGAGATGAATTTTAAAGAAGGGGGGGGGGATGATCTATCACACCATAATATGTAAGTGCATGGCTAATTAACTAAGGTTAATAACTAGGAGGATCAGGGCTGAACTTCATGTCACTTTGGAATTCCCTGACTGAAACTTCAGAAGCAGCCTCAGAATCAGCCAGCCACTGAGAGGTGATAGGACTTTGGCACTAGGGGAGGTGGGTTAATGTTCTCCATAAACTCATATTCCAAATGAGTATTTTCATTTGGGCCACTTTACGCCCCATCAGAGAACAGAGTCCATATTTTGTCTATCTTTTTTCCCTGCTTTATCTAATGACTTAGGGGGGGGATCATTTTTGATCAGAGAAACAGGACACAAGAAAGCATTATGCCCACCCTCACTGGCAAATTAAACAACAGGCACTGCAGTTATGGAACTTCAATGTAACATACAATTTTGGCCCTTATTGAAGTATCAAAGATGCTATACATCTAACAGCTTGTATGCAAAATGTGTCAACCTATAATTTAGTTCAAGGTGGGTAGTCATGTTGGTCTGCGGTGGAACGCCAAGTCAGTCTTACTGACCATCTAGTCCAACTGTCTGTTCAGTGCAGGAACAGCTTAAAGCGTCCCCGACAAGAATTCATCCAGCTGCTCCTTGAAGACTGCCAATGAGGGGAAACCCACCACATCCCAAGGCAGCTTAACATGAAGACGTTTTCTCTAACATCCAGCTGGTACCTTCCCTCCTGTAGTTTAAACCTATTGTTTCAAGTCCTATCCTCTGCTAACTACAGGAACAGCTCCCTTCCCTCCTCTAAGCCTTTTAAATACTTAAAGAGAGCAATCATGTCTCCCCCCAACCTCTTCTTCTCCAGATGGAACATTCCCAGGTCCCCCAGTCTTTCCTTGTAGCCGGGCTTGGTTTCCAGGCCCCGATCATCCTAGTTGCCCTCCTCTGCACCCGTTCCAGTTTGTCCGCATCCTCTTTGAAGTGAGGCCTCCAGAACTGCACACAATACTCCAGGTGAGGCCTGACCAACATGAGTCCAGCAGCACTTTAAAGACTAACAATATTTTCAGCGTGTAAGATTTTGAGAGTCAAAGCTTCATATCTGATGAAGGGAGCTTTGACTCTTGAAAGTTTGTACCCTGAAAATGTTACTAGTCTTTAAGGTGCTACTGGACTCAGATCTTGGTCACCTATGATTTAGTGATTTAAGAGAAAACTACTGCATCAATTCTTATCAAACAAACAGCACTTCTAGATCTTTTCACTAAACAGATGGACTTTATCAGCAATTGTAATTTCTAACACTCTAAAACTGATTAGTCTGAAATCAAATAAAAACATGCCTTCAGGCGGATTTGATTGATAAATAATTTGGGGATTATTATTTATGTTAAACAGCAACACAAGTGCCAATGTGCATTTATAATGAGAGAATTTTATTAATGTTGCCATTTTGTCTACTTTCCCCCACCACATTTATTTATGCCTGCTTTTAAATAAAAGGTCTCAAAGCTGAATTTGATGTTGTTTTTAGAAGACTAACATATGTCTCTTTTCCAGTGGAGGAATTAGAAGGACAAACACAGCTTCAGCAATAGACACTTTGCTGATGAATCTGCTTGAATGAAATCAGAGAGCAGGAAATGAGGACTAAGAGCCAAGCTACAAGTGACGAATGACACTTGAAGGGCAAGTGATCAGGCTCACGTGTATCCTTCCCTGTTCACTTGTGCTCCACTTGATCTGTCGGCAAGTCTGTTCACTTGCTGTTCAAGTGTCATTCGTCACTTGTAGCTTGGCCCTGAGGCAGCAACTCCTCATCCTCCTGATGTGGCCTTGCAGCGTATGTCATGCAAAAGGAAGGTGTCTTTTCCTAGAACACCCATGCCGTAAGAATGATGAGCTACCTAAGTAGCAGTTAGGGTTGCCAACCTCCAGGTAGGAGGAAAAAAAGTCACAGTACAAGAGCTATTACAGAAACAAAACCCTGTGATAACCTAATAACGTTTTTGAATAATCTAATAATTTAAATTATGTCTGTGTATTCTTTATATAAATACTTGAAAGATATACATGAACCATTGAACTATATTTAGATAACATATTTTATCAAACATTCATAGGAAGTGTGAGATTCTCAAAAGGTACATTAGCAAAACAAATTTTTTTACACACACACACACAAAACAATGGGCCTGTAGAAGGCGAGTGTCAGCAGGTGGAGCAGTGGCAGTAGGTTGTTCTCCCCTTGCAAGGACCTGATTGGCATGGAGGAAGAGAATGCCATTTCCTGGGTAGCTACAGAGTGGGGGCAGGGGGTGGGAAATGCACTCATGCACACTGGCCTCATTCCCCCTTCTTGCCAGAGTTAATTAATAACATAAGGTCTCTCTCCCCTTCATCTGATTGGCACTATTTAGGAAAATAAGTTGCTGTCCCGCGAGATGAACCCAGTGCCTACAGGCTACTTGAAGGTATCAAACACACAAACATTTTGGTGGGAGGGACTCATTACAATTTAGTTTCCTGGATTTGGTTCAGCATTCTGGAAGCTGCTTTACTGAGTTAAATCAGAAATTTCTGTGTGTAATTTGGGCTCATTTAAATAGCTTTAAGAATGCTATTCACACTGGGTTTGCAGGTGCCAATTTCAGCATTTATTTCAATAGGCAGTGTGCTCTCTTAGAATTTCATAGCCTGGGAGAAAAAAAATAAGCATCCAGACTCTAGACTCCAGTTTTGTTTTGCTACTATAGACTAACATGGCAGCCATCTGGAATTATTTTGAAGCGTTATCTACTTGACAGTATCTTGCTTAAGATCATGCTAGTTTTCCTATTAAGAATTGCTCAAAGATTTCAGCTTCTTCTCTGCTGAAGTCAGATTAACTTGTGACCAGGAGGGATGCTTAGTAAAAAACAACTTCTCTTTTAAAAAATTTCCATGCTGTGAGCCATTGGAATGAAATGATGCAAAACTAGGCAGACTGTGTTATCAGCTGTTGTGAGCTGACAGCTGTGTGCTTACCTTGTACTGTTTTAAGGCTCACACAAAAGTGTCAAACTATACCTCTTGCATTGCATTGTGCCTGGGTGTCACACACTTGTAGGGTAGCCGTTTCACCACATTAAGATTCTGAAATATTTTTCCAGCTCTGCTAAAAAAATCATAATTTATCCAGATAATAAGGCTTTCCTTACTACTGACTAGTAGCCAGTGTGGTATAGGTTAAAGTGTCAGACACATCTGGAAGACCCAGACTCTACCATGAAAACTTGCTGGGTGACATTAATCCATCACGCACTCTCAGCCCAGCCTACCTCACAGGATTGCTGCAATGATAAACTAGATGATAGAATAATGATGCAAGCTGCTTTGGGTCCTCATGGCGGGGGGAGGGAGAAGGAAAGACTGAAAGAAAAAACTTATTAACACCGTGTTTGAAAATCTACAAGAAATTCACAGACGAAAAATGTGAAAGAATTTCAAACATTTTGCAGTCATATAATGTGTAATGTCTAACTAAATTATAATCCACAACTCACTTTCAGTGCAATCCTCTGTAGAGTTACTCCAGCTGGAGCCTATTGAAAATAAATGGTTTTAGACAGGAGTAACTATGCATAGGATTGCACTGTTATTCTCTTTCACCAAAATTAGTGGTTTTCACATTTTCCCTTTGGGGTTGGGGCAGAAACATGAGGCCCATGTCTCCCATTCCCACAGACATTATCTCAACAGTATGTAGAAATGTCTTTCACCTAAGGGCTTCACATTATGAAGCATGTACAATAGAACACAAACATGGCAACTGTGTGTTCAAAAACTCATGAACCATAAAGGAAGCTAAGATTCATCTAGGGATGTGCCTTCAGATACACATCCCACAGAAAGCAATGGAGTATCGGTAGACAGCATCAAATGCAAAGTATTTACACCTGTGATTCCTCACCTAGCAAGTGCAGATCTCCTCCCCTGGATGGGGGGGGGGGCAATAGACAGTGCAATCCTAAACAGAGTTACTCCACTCTAAGCCTATTGAAATCAATGGGCTTAGACTGGAGTAACACTGCTTAGGATTGCTCTGTTAGAGGCCTTTAAAGATCTCCTTGGTTGTTCATGTGCTCATTATGATTAGCTTCGTGCCTCTATCAACAGTTCTTTGCTGTTTTTTATTGTTTTACTGTTCTTACATTATTTTATATTAATGTTTAATTTTAATGTCTATTTATTGTATTTTACTGTTTTATACTTGTTGTAAGCCACCCAGAGAGCCTTGGCTATGGGCAGTATAGAAATAACAACAACATAGTTATACAAGCTGCCGGCTGCATCCATGAGATCACGACCACGATACAAGAAAAGACCAACCTACCCCTAACCTTCTAGGGAGGCTTTTAACATTCTTCAGCAAAAAAACCCTAAAACCAAGCGAAAACACTTTTCTTTAAAAACCACACATCTCTCTCGACCAGTTGTGCTGCAACTACACGTGGTGATAAACTGATTTGCAATGGATAGGGAAAGCAACTTTAGGGAAAGAAATTACCACTCAGGCAGTGGCTCAATTCCCCTGTAATACTATGTTTCAGCATTCCACAAGCAAGCAAAGACATCTCTGGAAATATTTACATCCTATTTATGAGGGAGTTAAATAACATTTTAGGTGAGAAAAGGTACTTCACAGTAATGAATACTCCTTGCTGTGTGGCATCTTCTTGATGTTATTCATTGTTTCTGCTGTGTGGCATTATAGGTGTTGAAACAACTAATTATTCTATATAAAGTGTTAGCCCATAAGCAACCCTCCCCCTCCCCCCCATTTTAAGAGGTTCCTAATTTCAGTTTACCTCTAGTCTGCGTAATCCAATCCAAATAGGTGCGTGCAGATTACAAGACTCCTTCTCAGGACTGAAGAACAGTGTGTTATCAAAGAAGCCCTCCTTCGCTTGGTTTTCTCTCTACTCGTGACCCAGGATTCTCATTGCAAAACGTTTAGCTTATTAAAGTAAGAGCTCACATACTGGTTGTCTAATCATTAAAAAGTGAAGCATGACTCCCCCATTGGTAGGCAGGATCCTCCCACGTCCCTTGTGCGGTTTTCTGGATCAGCAGTTAGTTAAGTGTTCTCATCAGTTCTCCCTGCAGGAAGCCTCTTCAAGGGTGCAACCAAACAGTGAACTGATAAGTCATCTATCTTGAAATGCAGCCTTTATTCTCTGAAATATGGCAGAAGAGAAGGTGGGGGGAAGATAGGCAAAAGTAACAGCCCGTATCGTCTAATAGAGGAAGACCCACTGAAGTTAGAGGAAGGCTGCTGGAAGACTTAAAACTTGGTTGAGCAAAGTAATAAGTAGGTTCCTGAACAACATGGAGCAGTAACGGAACCCTGTTATGAAACTGCTCTTGGAAAGCAATGAGTGTATGGGAACTGCAAAACAATGTACATTCTTTGCCTGGAAAAGAATACGGTTTCAACCAAAAAGAGTCACAATGACTATGGATTACTTTCATTACACGTGGTGGTGGTGGTGGTGGAGAGTGATGTCAAGTCACAGCTGACTTATGGCAACCCTTGGCAGAGTTTTCATGGCGAGACACTAACAGAGGTGGATTTGCCATTGCCTACCTCTACAACCGTGGTCTTCCTTGGAGGTCTCCCATCCAGTTACTAACCAAAGCTGACTCTGCTTAGCTTCTGAGATCTGACAAGATCAGGTTCACCTGGGATATCCAGGACAGGGCTGTTATACACTGAGCTATTCATATATGTAGCATAAGCAATTTCAAGTGATCTAGTTGGGGACCATGCAGTAATTTTGGCTGCCAACTTTTCTCCACATATAATCAAACTTCATGAACTGGCAGAACCTCTTTGCTAATGATTCTCCAGAGCTGCCGTAGTCATGGAAATAATGGTGCAAAGTTTATTCACATACCAGTTCACAAGACACATTTCTGTACTTATCTAGTACATTTTTATCGTGCCCTTTCTCCAATGACTTCAGAGCAATACTTCCTTCCTTCCTATTCTATGACAACTTTGTGAGGTAGAATAGGCTGAGAGTGAGTGATTGGACCAAGGTCACCCAGTGAATTTCCACACATAGGGGTGAGGATATGATATTGAGTCTCCCAGATCTTAGTCCTACATTCTTACCACTACACCACACTAGCCACACTCCCTGGTAATTTGTTCACACAGGGACCATTTGCATTGGTATAAAAATAGCAAGAAGTGATCATTTGAACCAGGCCTTTAATGGTTCATATGTTCAGTTATAGAGAGGGTCTTTACGCCATCCTCAAACTGAAAGTACTCCCTCTTTGTACAGCAACACTCCAGTATAAATTGGTGTTTTAACAATTAGAGTGATCAAGGATAATACATCAGCTTTTAAGTATTCTCACATGGGTTTATCATGGGCTAGAGAACATAGAGAAATCTCTAGTCCTCATTCCTTTGTTTTCACTCTCTTTATCATAAGGACCTTTACTATCTTCCTTTGTGACCATGGGCACTAACTAACCAACAAGCAACAATTGTTAAGCCTGTTAAATTGCACTAACACCTACTTTCTAGTCAATTTCTAACTAGCCCACAAAACTATTGGAGAATCCTGACCTATGGTTTTGGATTAAAAACTGCAATATAACTGGAATTAGAAAAGTGTTATGTTCCTAGTTGCCCCTGGTGCAGTTCCTAGAAATTTAACATAATTTATCTGTAAATATCTATGATGTTTTTTCTTGGTGTGAATATTTAATAATGTGGAAAGTTGCTTTAAGGCAGGGGATGGGTTCCATTGGAGCATTTCAGAGTGTAAGCTTCTGGGAGTCAGAGCTTCTGATGCCCTTCTTCAGAACACTTTGAGTCTTGAAAGTTCATACTCTGAAAATCTTGTTGGCGTCGGGTGCCACTGGACTCAAGTCCTGCTGTTCTACTGCAGACCAACATGGCTTCCTACCCGAAACTCCCTTGAACACATATCTGAATTTCGAGCAAATACAAGTAAGATTTTTAATTAGTTAAGCAAGATGGGACTTTTCAAAAGTGTCCATTTTTTTCCACAGGGGAAGAAGAAATTATGCTCTCAGAGACTAGGTCATAATATCAGGCACAACATCTTGCTCCTTCAGTAGCTTTTGTCTCTTGGAAAAAAAATATACCAGTTAGCTATAGCCAAAAAAAACACTGGATGTGTATGGGTGGGGGAGCCGTGGGTGTGTTTTATACAAAAACATTCTATCCAATCACTTAAAAGCTGCCTTCAAGCGTACATTTCCTCACAATCCATGCGATAACTGCTCATCATTTCACAGGACAACCCATC
Organism: Eublepharis macularius; assembly: GCF_028583425.1. NCBI lineage: Eukaryota > Metazoa > Chordata > Lepidosauria > Squamata > Eublepharidae > Eublepharis > Eublepharis macularius. The sequence continues at coordinate 70,606,027 of NC_072800.1, read as the reverse complement.
CAATGCCAAATATGTGAACCCACTGCTACTTCTGGAGAGAGGCACCTATATTTCACTTGCAACCACTTTGCTTTCAGCAGTGCATGAATGTCGTTCTGATTAATCTGCAATGACACGTGGTTTATGACTGGAATTTATCTTCTGAATGTCTGTTCCATCAAAACTATGGACCTGTGGAATACTATTAGCTGATACGGTTGCCTGTAAATTCCAGGCTGGCACACATGAAGCTGACTTATACTGAGTCAGACCACTGGTTTGTTAAGGTCACTGTTGTCTAGTGTGCAGAGCAGCAGTGGCTCTCTAGGGCCTCAAGGCAGAGTTTTTCACATCACCTGCTTCCTGGATCCTTTTAACTAAATCTGCCCGGAATTGAACCTGGAACTTTCTGCCTACAAAGCTGATGCTCTACCACTAAGCCACGCCCCCTCACCCTTATTAACCTTGAGATAATACACATGCAGCAAATACCACACTGAGTAACTGATACTTAAGGTGCCCCAGGGTAACCAGTTTTGTTTGTGGACAGAGGTTCGGTGCCATTACAAACTTCAAGATAAACTAAAATCAATAGCGGGATCAAACAGCAGTCTTTTGTTTGAAGAAGACCTCCTTCCACGTTCGGAAATGCAGCAATGGACCCCACCCACCCCAAAGCAGCTTTCCTCATTATTAAATGTTCACACCAAGAACACAACAACAACTGTGAGAATCAACTATTTAGAAATCAGCTGTTCAGGCTCCACAGTGACAAAAGCCCAGATGAAGGAGAAAAATAATCTTTTAACGTGCAATAGAAAGCCCAGCTCATGAACTCTGAAATACTATGAGGAAAGCCTGTAGCATGGACTCAACTTCTGAAATCAGTTCAGCATGTGGAATTAGATCAAATACAGAGCAAAATGTTTTGTGCAGAAGTGCTCACAGTTGTTTAGATTTCAAAAACTATCAGTTTGTAATAATCCATAATCAAGGCAAAATTGAGTACTCCTCAACCCCATTATGGACTGATTAAAACACTGTGGATTATACATGTGAAAATTCACTAACAACAACATTCACAGAGATAGTAAGCAAAAAACTCCATGTTTCCCACTGTTTCCTACTCTGGTACAACCAGTCCTCATAAAAACTTTTTAACAACACCATCTAATGTGATTTATGCCATCACGTATCAGCAATGCCCTTCCACTCTGTACATTGGACAAACTGGCCTGTTCCTTCAACAAAGAATTAATGGACATAAGTTTGACATCAGAAACCACAACATCCAAAAAACAGTGAGGACACATTTTAACCTTCCAGGACATTCAGTTGCTGACCTAAAAGTAAGTTATCCTGCAGAGGAATCTCAAAGGGAGATTAGAAAGAGAGACTGCTGGATTGCAACTGATAATGAAGCTCAAGATAATGCATCCATCTGGACTGAATAGAGACATAGGCTTCCTGTCTCATTGCCAATGCTGATTTCTCCACACCTAATACCTCTCTGCATACTCCACCCAATTCAATCATGCTTGCTATTGTCATTCACTGGCTATTGTCATTTACCTGCCATTGTCATTCAGCATCTGAAATCACTCCAGTCTCCAAGATATAAGGATAGATGGACTCACATTCTAGCTGTATCTGAAGAAGTGAGCTGTGACTCATGAAAGCTCACACCCTACCACAAATTTTGTTAGTCTTATAGGTGCTACTGGACTCTTGCTCTTTTCTACTTTTAAAACACAAATTATTCAATTCCATAGATAACTAGGTTAACGGTTATCCGGCAAAAAACCTACTGCAGCTGATATTGCTTGTTATTTTCCTAATATACAGTTTTCAAAATTTATTTTTGCTCAAAATATTTAAATGAATCATTTCTGATGACACACAGGAAATATGACAAAAACATTTGAATCATCAAGGTACAGTTTATTATGTTTATGGACAAAGTTAGGAGACAGGCCGTGGCTCAGTGGCACAGCATATACTTTACATGCAGAAGGTCTCATGTTCAATCCTCAGCATCTCCAGTTAAAAGGACTAGGTAATAGACAATGTGCTGTAACCTGGATGGCTCAGCCTAACTGATCTCAGATCTCACAAACTAAGCAGGGTCAGCCCTGGTCAGTACATGGATAGGAGACCACCAAGGAAGTCCAGGGTCGCTATGGCAAACCACCTCCATCCATCTCTTGCTTTGAAAATTCTATGGGGTTGCCAGGAGTCAGCTGTGGCTTGATAGCACTTTACAGTAGGTGATCTGAAAGATCTCTACATAAGACCCTGGACAGCAACTGCCAGCCAGAGTCTCTCCACATGAGACATCTTACACGAGAACTCTCAAGTGTAGAGAGATGCAATGATAGCCAGGAAGTGTAGTTTTAAAAGACAGAGGTGCAAAGATCACTCCTCAGAGGATTTGTTAATTTCCTCTTTGCCTAATAGAGCCTTTAGAGAGGTGAAGAGGAAATCAACAAACCCCCTGAGGAGCGATCTTTGCGGGCTCTGAAGGGAGGTGATATTGGCAGAGCCTTGGGTTCTGTCTTTAAACTATGCTTCCCTGCTAGCACTGCATCTCCCTGCACTTGAGCGTTCTCATGTAAGATGTGTTGTGTAGAGAGACTCTGAGTAAACAATAGTGTCCAAAATGGACCCATAATCTGATTCAGTATAAGTCAGCTTCATGTGTTCAAAGTTACCACATGTAGACATATGTGGGAAAGGAAACAATCTGTCCAAGAAAGCTTTGTTAAAAACTGGCAGGCAGCCTTTTATTTCATACTGGAATAAGGTCAAACCAAATGAGAATGTGAGTAATGAAATTCTGCATTGTACAGCAATAAGTATAAGCTGAATATTTATTGGTATCATATTGTTTTATGATACAGTTTAGAAGTAATGATATTATCATACCCTTTTTGTTCATTTTGTAATTAAAAATAAAAAATGATTGTAATTTTAAGAAGCATAGGAGAAGAGAGTCATTTATAGCAGGTTTTTACAAAACCAGCCAAAGAATACTGAATCCAATTTAAACATGCCTCTAGGCGACTTATTTCTGAGCAGACATATTTAAGATTACATTGTTATTCCTTGAATCATGTTATTTTTATTGGGTTTTAATACTGGGTTTTCGGCGAGCTCCTAACTGGCACATAGTACTAAATACTACCCTTGGTGAGCCAGCATGGCGAAGTGTCTAGAGTATCAGACTAGCACCCAGGAGATCCAGCCATGAAAGCTTGCTGGGAGATTATGCTGCCAGTCATAGTCTCTCATCCTAACCTACCTCACAGGGTTGTTGTTGTGAGGATAAAATGGAGAATGATGTTTAAGCCACTTTGGGTTTGTACTAGGGAGAAAAAGAGGGCTATAAATATCTAAACAAATATTAGAGTAAAATGGCAAAAGAATTGGGTCTGGCAGCAGCTTCCACTCAAGGCATGTCATTTTTCTAGAGTCAGCCTATATGCAGTGTAAAATGTGAGTCAAGTGAAAGAATGGAGATAACAAAAAGGGAAAAAGCTTTAAATGGACATTGATAATACTAAATACAGAGTTATACATATGATTCAGAAAGGAAGAGATTAATTTTCATTCTCCTTTATGACATGATAAGAAACAGCCTTGTTTTAAGAGCCAGCACAGAACAATACTTTTACTTGATTCTAAGAGAAGGTGAGGAAGTAAATGCTAATGAGCCTTCAGTTTTGAGACCCAGCCCACAAGTAGTGAAGCATTAACTAAAGGCAGAATAGAAAACAGACAACACAATTTCTGCCTCCACTCAGTAATTCTCTCTCCATAATAATGGTTTTGAATCTGGGCCCATGAGTGGCACAGAATAACTACAATATATGCTGGACTGTATTTTATTTTCGGTATTCTTCTCAATAATAAAGCCTTGTGGTTGGTATCTAAACCATATATTTTTTTTAGAACAGCACCTTTTTTGTATCCAAGTCATACTGAAACTGGAACTTACCAAGGTCAAACATACAACCTTCTTTTGTTCACTTTATGGACATTGATCCCACATCTATGAATGTCTACACCTTAGTCAGAAACATACATACATACCACTCCAAAGGCACTTCTTGAAAATCATGAATCACTTCTGCCTTCAATGACACATTTTTAAAGTGTTATCTAAATTCATATGCAACTGAAGTGCTTCAAGTTCATTCAAAATGACTGATGCAAGATGTCATGATGTACCCATGAAAACGGGAGTCTTTCGTCTTTCAGAAGGGTGAGATTTTTATTCTTGGAAAAAGGGAGAAGTCTAAAGATACAACGACATAGAATTTAACCCACCCCTCAAAAAAAAGCTCATTCTGCTCTTGGGAACTCTTGAGGGATTCTCCACACAGAGGACTTGCCCTGCTTTGTCATCCAAACTGCTTTTGGAGCATCCACACAATGCTGCCCCCAATCATCTACTTTTAACAACAACAACAACAACAACAACAACAACTGCTACTGCTGCTGCTGCTGCTGCTGCTGCTGCACTTATATACTGCTCTTCTAGGCAGATTAGTGCCTCACCCAGAGTGGTGAAAAAGTTAGTATTATTATTATCCCCACAATACATCTGGGGAGCTGGGGCTGAGAAGAGTGGCTTACCCAAGGCCACGTGCTGAGCTCATGGCAGTAGTAGGATTCGAACCAGTAGAGTGCTGATTTGCACTCAAGCTGGGGGAGTGCTGGTCTCCCCCAGCTTGATACAATCATTTAGGAAAGATCACAGCGCCCAACCTGTACTGGTACCATTCTCCTTGCCTCAGCCCCTGCACCCACCATTTCCACTACACTACTGGAGGACTTTTTTTTTAAATAAAAAAAGCAGTGATTGCTATATTGGTTCATTGGTTATAGTGATCTAGCGCCATGATCTACTAGGTCCACTAAATTTCCAGCTTTCATTTTTTAAATAAAATTAAATTTCTGGCTCTTTTCATTGCGGAGATTTCCAGTAAACTCACAAGGCCAGTCTAAGTAGTTACTCCCTTATAAATCAACTGAAGCTAATGCTCAGGATAGCAAGAAAGCGGAACAATTTTGTTCCAACCCCCAAATCTCTCTCTAGGATTCCCTTGGGGGGCTTGAACAGCTTCTTCTCCCTTCACAAACACACACCTCTTTTTTCAATATTACAAGCATGATATTTTAAAATGTTTTTTCCATCTTTTGGTTAATTTTATTTTTAAAAGATGACACTGTCAGTGCCTTTCCCCAACTTTACAACAATTACAATTTCTACCTGTGGCAGAGATTTTAAGTACACTTACTGTGCAGTAAGTCCCATTCCATTCAGTGGGATTGTCTAATCATGTTTACAATGAAGTATTGCACAATCTGCTTTTTAAAAACTACACTAGTATATTTGCCATTTATTTTGTTATTTTTGTTGCATTATTTTGTGTTTAATTTTGTTTTTCCTAAATAACTATTTTGATTGTTCTAAAATTATTTATTTCTCCTAGGTTGTTCCAAGAACTGTTGCCAGCAATTGAGTCCTTGTATTGCTTGGTATAACACTGCATGGGTATAACGTTCTTTATGACATTGAACAGTTAAGACTAGGAAACTCTCAAGTTTACTAAGAAAGAATTGCATCATTTGTACCTCTGTGAACTTTAACCAAGTATTTCTATCAGCTCTCAACAGAAGTGTGTGAAAGTGCAGACCCCATACCTAAGGAACACTTGGTTAGCAAGTTGTAATATTATAGATCTCACAGTACAATCTTAAGAAAATTTTCCAGGAATTAAGCCCCCATAAGTAGACCTGCTTAGGGTTGCTCTCTCAATGCGAGAACTGTAGTGGGTCAACTAAACCCACTCTACCTCCCAAGTATATTTTGACTATGTGTATATGCATATACTAAGTATATGCACTAAAATATTTACAACAATACAAAGGGAACATGGAAAGAGATGATTCTCCAGAGAAGTAAAATCAGGAATAAAGTCATAATTATACAGAAGAATACAAGTCACCTGAAATGTCTTCTGCATACCCTTTTCCATTTCAGTACTATTACAAGATACACACCATGGAACCATGGGATCTTATTAGTGGCACACTAGGGCTTGCCCAGATTTCCTGCACTTCTGCTACCATGCTGTTGTACTCCCAGGAAAGCTAGAAACATTCCTTCCAGATACATCTTTCACAAGGATACTACTTTAGCCAGGCCAAGTTGCACCTGACGTGGTCAGATACACAGCTTAACACAGGCTGAACAACACTATGCATTTGGACCACAAAAAGTATAAAATGAAAACTCTCTGATCAGGATAAGTTCTCAAAAGAACAAAGGCAGCCATGGCACTATTGCTGTGGATTTCTACCTCCAGGTACTTTTTTGTGGTAGCAAATATTTAATGCCGGATAGTCACTCATCTCTGAAATCACCCATAAACAGTAGCAGCTATGCAGACATAAGGAAATGGAATCTAACTTCTCCCTGTTCTGCTGAAAGATAATGTGACCCACTGACTAAACTGGAAAACATGCTGCATCAGGTTTCTAGCAATGGAGGATTTGTCATTTACTTGATTATACCAAGACCAGCCTTGTTTCTACCTCCTTTGGGTTCTAAATACAATATAACCCCATGCCCCAAGTAATATTAATCTGCAAATATTGTCCTTTGGAAATATCGATCGTATAGAAAAATACCAAAGTGGTAATTGCCTAAACTCTGCAGTCTGTGATTCACTCAAATATGTTGCTTCAGAAACAGCTATTTTAAAGGCAGCACAGAGTATGGGGGTTGAGGGGGGATATTTATTCTGACTTGCATGATGTTGGACATCTCACCCCTGTCAAGAATCTATCATACATGGCCTGGAGACTTAATTTAACTTTGTGGACCACAAGTTGTACAGGGTACCAGGTCAGAAATTCAAGGAACTACTTTGTAGAGCAGTCATTTAGTCGACTTTTTCTCTCTCCTGGATGCCCCTTTAAATGAGTCATTAATAGGGTGCTTCTACGATAAGAGAGAAAATATGGTTCTCTCCCTACACATGCTCTGCATGAGACCTCATCTTCTCTCTTGAACAAAAACACAAGAAAAGTCATAGATTTGACAACAGTGCATGAAGGGAATGCTGAAAAGATGCAGTTGTTGTTCTCTTGAATTCTGAGCAATGTGGGATTTCTGAAATAAGGAAACACACATTTATGCCTTTCTGGGAAAGGGAGCAGTCTATTTTTTTTAACAAGTAAAAAATCTGGCCCCCTTACATTAAGGAAGTGCTAGCAGTTTTTAAACATAGCTTAAAATACTTAGTAGAAGTCAACTGCGGTTATTGCCATCTGTTGCAAAATGGTTGCCGTTGCATGAGACAACCAGCTATTGCAACTTCTTGTGGCAGGAAGTTTTGCAGAGCGAGGGAAACCACGGGCAGAGAAGGAAGGCAACACACCAAATCTTTTCAAACAAAAGTTCAAATGAAAAAAATTGAGGCATCTCTCCTTCACTCCCTGTCCCCATCCTGACAGCTTTTTATCTCCCGAGGAGAGTTCCATATGTACCCTAAGAGATACTGAGGCACAGGCAGACCTGGAAGCCCTGATCACTAAAGGAGGGGAATGGTACTGTCTGACAGATGAAGAAAAGGCACTCATCACATACTCAGAGGAACTTTCCTCACTACGCCCACTGACAAAGGAACACAATTTCTACTCACAGGGCAAATGGGCTTTGATACTGAAACTCCAAAACTGAGGCATCTCGCGTGGGGAAGGGAAGAGTTACACATACAAAATATCTTTGTCATACTAAATGACTTTTCCACACTCGACTCCTTCACTGGCAAACCCTCCGTCTACAACCCAACTGACTTCTGAACTCGCCCCCTCACCCCTTCCTCCCATTACAGCATTTCCATCAGACAGAACAAGGAAGGAGCTCTCCCTAAGGGCGGCGAAGGTTGTTCTTCCCTTTGGTCCAAATGGCCTCTGAGCTTACCTTGCTGCCTTTTCTCGGTCAGGCCGCCAGGAAGGCCGAGACGCTGATGGGATAAAACAGAAGAGAGCAGCCGGGAGGCCGGTGCCGGGCAAGTACCCTGAGGGAGGGTCAGGTCCCTTCCTGGCGCCGGTAGAGCTGAGACGCCCTTCTCCACCCTCCTTGGAGGAAGTGGTGTGTGCTTTTAGTTCCTGTTATCTGTTGAGGGACGTTAGGGTAATACTCTGTGGGACCGATTTAAACATCACAAAGCAGCGTGCAAAGAATCCCACAGAACGGCCTTTTTAGCTGAATAATATGCAAAGGGGGGGGGAGAGAGATGTTGGGTATGATGGTGAGCCTACTTTAGCTGAGTTTAACGGTCTTAAAATGGAGCCCAGGAAAAGGTGTGTGTGTGTGGGGGGGGGGGGCTTAACTGGGTTAGACGGTGCTAGGTGCAAAAAAAGACCTCAGGTTGTACCGACAGCTAGTGAGACAAGACAACAGTAGCTTTTCCTGTAAAAAGCAAGAGCCAACAGTAACTCAGTGCTGATCCCAGGACAAACTGTAACACCCCAAGTCTGTTGTGAGGAAAGTAGAGAGCAGAAACAAAGAAAAACGTGGTAGTCCTTGTACCAGTAAAGCTGAAGATTAATTTTGGGTGTCCCACTTGGTAAAAAGTCAGTTACTTAGTAGAGTGTAACCTAATGAATGAAGGCATAAAATCCCTTTAAACATAAGCGAGGTCCCATCACTATCTTTTGCCCCCTCTGAGGCTAAATTTTGGATCTCAGCGAAACAGATAAATGTCATGAATTTCTACTAGCTCTGTATTTACACCGGGACTCCAAATTTGCAGAATAATTTCATATGTCCCAGTTGATCCCATTTATCAACTAAATGTGCTGCTTTTTTATTCTAATCCCTATAATACTGCACTTTTCTTTTTGTATAGATATTTTTGGGAGATGTATTTCTTTTAAAGTTAAGTTTCCATAAATGCTGTGGTGAATTTACAGAGTATAGAACTGCTACTTGTATTGGGTATAAGGCACAGTAAGAAATGATCCCTGGTATGAGAATAGTTAGAAATATCCTATTTCCATCTGTAAGTCATTGAAGTATATGCCACATGCACAGTACCTATTTACTTCTGGCAGAGACAATTTCTGTCAGAAGGAAGAGCAGGTGTGATATCCTGTGGTGAGCAATGTGCAGGTCATTTTGTTCTGTCCATTTGACATTTGTTGTTGATAAAATCTGATCCAATAAGGGAAATTTTGTCCTAGAGAGGGAAATCTCCATGCCTATAGAGGGAGATTTGATGACACAAACCTACTCACATCAAAACCTAATTTAAAAGTGTAAAAGAAACTTGCTGTTTGGTGTTGTATGTGCATGGCATCACATTTAATTTGCGTGCTGATTTCTAGGCATGCAGTGCTAGCACACAAGCATGATATGCACTCATGTTATGTATGTAGCCTGTGTAGAGGCCCCCAAATCAATGGGATCCCCCCTCATGAAACCTAGCAAATAATCCAAATCCAAAATCCGTGTAATACCTTTTATTAACACCAACAAAAATTAAAGGCATGTGAGCTTTTGCATTCCCTAGAATTCTTCATTAAGCTGGATGTTAAAAAAAGAAAGAAAGAAAAGGGTGGGGAGAGAGATGGTTCATTTCAGACTCTGATCCTGAGGCCTTTTTTTCTGCCCCTGTTTGGAGGTGCCATTTCCTGAATCCCACTTGCATCCCTGCCTCCTCCTTCACATGCCTTCCTTATCTCTCCCCAGGGCTACTGTCAGCACACAGCAAAGTCGGACAGCTGCCAGGGGGTCCACTGCTACTGACTCCCTACTCATGTATCTCCGCTGATGCCTGCACTCAGACCCTTCCACTGCCTGCTTGCGAGTGCTTCATCACTTCAGCTCCCCAGCTGCATATGCTGGAGTGCTGCTGGAGAAGGGAATGTAGGTGATGCACAAAACATCTGTATTCCTGATGGCCATGGCAGTGGCACTTCTAGCTGCACCCTTCACACAGCACCATTGGGGAAAGGTGTGCAAGCAGTGTGGGCAGCTGTGGCTGCAGGTGGTAGGAGAGCTTGTGAGTGGGCAAAGGAAGGATGCACAGGGAGGTGGGAGCACATGGGTGGGAGGGCAAGAAGGGGAGCCTAGTAGTGGGTATGGGAGGGGCTGAGCACTCTCTGCTTAGACCCCCCCCCCAACCTAGATTTAGCCCTGTCCCTCCCTTCTTCCTTTTGTCCTAGTGCATCCTGCTTTTCTACTCTTTGTCACCTTTCACATTCCTTCCTTCCCCTGCCCTTCCTTCTCTGAAATCTTTCTGTCCCTGTGCCACTTCTCCAGGAGGCTTTGAGGTATGCTACAGGGGACTGGAGGATGAAGTGCCTGCTCATAGGGTTGCCAGCTCCAGGTTGATAAATCCCTGGAGATTTGGGGGTGGGTGGGACCTAGATAGGATGGGGTTTGGGGAAGGGGCTCAGCAGGGTCTCCCCCCTAAACCACAGTGGTTTTTATTTAGCTTCCACATGGCATTGCTGTGCAATCCTCTACCTTCTGGTCCCCCCCCTCACATCTAGTGCCATTTGTCCCTTCCCTATTCTCTCAGTTCACATCTACCACCACCACCCTCTCACCAGTGAACTTTTAAAAAAATGGTAGTTGCTGTATCTCTATAGTATTAAAACACTATATAATAGTATGGCTATTACTGATTTTTTTTTAAAAAAAGCACTCCAGTGGCCTGGAGGGAGGAACGACTAAGAGCCAGGGGGGAGGGAGAAAAACATAGACCATCCCTATGCCCGGTGTGAATATTCTGTTGCCACTGCTAATGCCTCTGCATTCACAGCAGCAATGAGAGCATGATAGGAGATCATCTCCACATGGAAGCAGTCTCTGTGTGAGTTTATTTTCTCATAAGCTGCATAACCATGATATCATTTTTATATATGCTACTAAAGGTAACAGGAAAATGTGTGTGTTACGTACTGTTAAGTTGCTTCCAAAAATGGAAAACGCACATCAAAAATTCTCGTATTCCCTGAAACACCTTCTGTTATTACCAAATAAATGCCTTTTCCTCCAGCCTCTGTCTGTATTCTTAGTGATCAAACCTTGCGTCAGTTGCCTAGAAACATAACACATTCGCCATTAGGAGTGAGCGTCCAAAGGACTTTTTAAAAATGAGCAATAGCTGCTCTTTAACATTGTGACAGGCGTTTACTCACACAACAGCTGGCACATTCATTGACATGTGGCCTCATTAGCTTTATGGGAACCTGGAGAACAAATAGTATATCATATGTAAAAATAAACAAGAGTCTTGTGGCACGTTAAAAACTATGTGCTTGTTGAATAGAGCCTGCAAAATCGTATTTCTTTCTTCCTCTTCATTCATTTATATCCAGGGAGTTCAAGACAGCATACTTGGGCTCTCCTCATTTTATCCTCATAGTTAAGTTAGGCTGAGAGACAGTGACCAGTCCAAAATCACCCAGAGTGGGGATTTGAATCCAGCCCCCTCCCCACCCCCAAGTCAAAATGTGGTACAGCCATTAGATTATTGGTCTAGATCTTGGGAGACCCAGCTTTGAATCCCCACTCTGCCATGGAAGCTGGTTCAGTGATCTCAAGCCAATCACACACAGGCTTTCCTACTTCTCAGGGTGGTTGTGATGATAAAATGGAAGATGGATCTCCTACATCCTAGTCTGACATTCTGATGACTACATCACATTGGCAGCAGGCATTTTTTTAATCCAGACTTTTAACTAAGGGTTTGATCTTTTAAAATTGTTTTTGTAGTCCGATTCCAGCCTGAGGACTATTTTATGAGACTTGAGAAAATGTATAGTGCTGTTTTTATGTTCTAGCTGAGTTTTTAACGCTGGTTTTTAATAGTTCACTAACAGTTTTATTTTTGTTTTCATCAAGTTTTACTTTCTAAGCCACCTCAAGCTGGTCTTCTAGAGAAGCAGCATAGACATTTTCTAAATAAATAAATAAAACTATTGGTGCTTTGAAAGCCATTTAACTTCATGGCAGTGTAGAAATGAAGGAAGAGGATACAATAGTTGAATGAACTGGATTGAACAAACAAATAATATGCATATACTTTCTTGAAATGCTATAAATATCTTAGGTAGAAGTAAAACTGATATACTCTGGGGAGAAAACATTAGTCAGAACCATCATTTCTATAGAAAAACACTATTCTGTTTCCAGAGGCCAAAATAAACAATCTCCTTGGACTATCAGATGAAAATCTGTCTGGAAGGGAAGGAACATAGCTGCTCTTTGGAGCATTTCTTTGTTTAAAACATTTGCAGTTAATAATATATACATTGCTATCATTTTTGCCTGCTTTTAAATTAAGCGAGACCGTCTGTATCACTCAAGGATAATTATTAATATTCTGTTCTGTTTTTAGAATAACTGGAATAAGGTCTCAAGGCTGGAAAGAATGCCACGCTGGAACCATAATACCCCCACCCACCAGCCCTACGCAGCTTGGAGTAAGGACCAATGTAAAGTTAAACCATTTATAAAGGGTGCTTGAGAGCCCATCAGATTATGAAGCATTTGTCAGTAGAAGCATTTCAATTACTGCACAGGGTTTTTAAATCAGTAACCAAAGACTCTGAATCTTGTTTTCCTCTTGCAAGTAAAAGAATGTAACCAGGTAAATTGTAGATGTCTTGATATTTTATACTAATACCGGTCTTCACTATACTGTATTGCTTATTTTTGTCTGAAAGAAGTTAGCATACGATATACTGAATGCAGTCATATGTACAAGAACGTACATGTGTACCAAGCATGTGCATGCAAATTTAGAGAAGACCAAGATGAGCCAGTGTGATGTAGAGGTAGTCAGACTAGGGTCTAGGAGACTGTAAAGAGCATCAAGTGTTACGTCAGAGAGTCATTAGCCCAGGGAGCTTCCTGGACACAGAGTTTCAGACTTAAGTCTCTCCAGTTTAAGTCTGCCAACATGAACACCATACTTTCTGTCAGTTTGTGTTTACTGAAGTCAGCTGCCATATTGGCACGGGCAGTGCTTTTTTTCTGGGAAAAGAGGTGGTGGAACTCAGTGGGTTGCCCTTGGAGAAAATGGTCACATGGCCGGTGGCCCCGCCCCCTGATCTCCAAACAGAGGGGAGTTTAGATTGCCCTCCACACTGCTTGGCGGCACGGAGGGCAATCTCAACTCCCCTCTGTTTGGAGATCAGGGGGCGGGGCCACCAGCCATGTGACCATTTTCGAGAGGTGCCAGAACTCCGTTCCACTACGTTCCAGCTGAAAAAAAGCCCTGGGCACGGGAAGCATGGAGTCACTAAATTCCTTAGGGATCCCCCCTACCCCAGCCACCACAACAACCTCTGAAAAAGGTTTACAGGCAGCCTTGAGATATTAACACAGATCATTTTGCAAGCCATAAAACCATTAGGACAATTAATAAAGTAGGGAAACCTAGAAAATATATTTCCTAGACTCTTTGAAATGGTAGAGAAGGACAGTTGGGTCAGAAAAATGCCCTCAGTCAAGAAACAATAAATTCCTTGACTGGAGAACAATAGTCAGATGTTTGCTGTAATGAGGATTCAACTTAGACTGCATTGTACATGTGGCAATTCAGAAATAAAAACTGAAGAATAAAATGAAGAGAAACATGGGTAAAAGGCAAGAAGTACAAATTGTATATATGGAAGAATGGTCAAGAAACCACCGAGTACCAGCTTGATGTTTGGAAATGGTGTTTTTTATTTTTTAAATTTACTTTTTAAATTTGTTATATTGCATCATTACATAGATTTGTTTTTTACTTTTTCTTTAAGGAGCTCAGGGTGATATAGATCATTCTGTCATCCTCCATGTTATTCCCACAACAACAACTCACTGAGGTAGGTAGAGAATGATAAGGTGACCCAGGGAGCTTTATGGCAATGTGGGATTTTGAACCTGGGTCTCCTAGATCTTAGTCTGACACCTTAACCTCTGAGGAGTTAGCCGTGTTAGTCTGTAGTAGCAAAATCAAAAAGAGTCCAGTAGCACCTTTAAGACTAACCAATTTTATTATAGCATAAGCTTTCGAGAATCAAGTTCTCTTCATCAGATGATCTGATGAAGAGAACTTGATTCTCGAAAGCTTATGCTATAATAAAATTGGTTAGTCTTAAAGGTGCTACTGGACTCTTTTTGACCTTAACCTCTATATCACAATGGCTTTTGTTTTAAACAAATATCTGATAATAGTGTCAGTAGGACACAGCTTGTGTGTGTAAAATAATCTGTAAATCAAATCTGGACTGTGGGAATACAAGAACTCATGAGAAAAAGTAGGTGAAGAAAGTCTTTGGAAGAAGAGCAGCAATTTCTGCCGATTCCGTCTTCCTACTCCAGACTCCACTTTTCCTCCAGCGTTGTTCCTATTTGCTGACCTCTAGAAACAAAATTTACAGACTCAGTAGACTATAGTGGGAAGGGGGAGTGGGAAAGCCCCACTCTTCAAGTTTATGGATGGTTAGACATAACCCCATTATGTTTGTTAGCTGAGTTGGGGAAATAAACCAGTCCCACACATGCTTGCCTATCTGAATCAATCCCCCCAAATATTTTTCTCCTCAGAGAGGCTTGTAAGTGACTTCAAATGGTAGAAAGGTGTTTGAGGAGAAGACTGTAAGGAGAAAAGTTGTAATACAGGGGACCAGGGAGCAATCTGCACCAGTATGTATTTTCAGTCTCAATTCAACTTCATCCTCCTGAACTGTATTTGGGACTACTTGGGGTTAGTTGGGTAGGATACAAATGTTGGACCCTGCCCAGATGGGAAAATTCAGGACATGAATGATTTATCTTCAGCCTTAATGCCTCTCCTTTGTATGTTCTGACTGGCATGATGGGTTTAAAAACAGGATTTCATCTACACCCATGTTCCAGTGACCAATAACTCTGTATCAACACTCCTCCCAGCTTGCTTTGGCATGGTGGATTTGCTCCACCATTGCACTCAAGCTGGAATGGGTTTTTCTAGAGCACCAAAACATCGTTCTTTATCCATGTTTTTCCTTTCTCCTTCCATGGTTTCTCATAGTTTGCTTTGATCTTTCTGGAAACATCATAGTGAAAATGAATATCCTCACAGTGTGTGGATGGGAAGGAAGATCCAGATTTCCAAACCTTCCCACCCATATCCAGTGCCGTTTCTCTTCCTGATTTCCTTACATCTGTCATTTGCCTCCCCAATCACTAGTAGGTATATTATAGTTTTTTTAAAGGCTAGCAAAAAACTGTCTAGTAGCAGGGGTGATGATGAATGCCAGGCATGAGGGGATTGAGAGGAAAGAACGGAGAATCACCCAGTGCAGGTTCTGTGTTGTCTCTGCTTTCACATCAGCAACGATGAGGAATATGGATTTGAAGAAAGAGCTTTTATATACCACTTCTGTGCCTTTCAGTATTACATGCCTTGCACCTTTTCTATGCTCGGGAGCCATTGTAGTATTTGTAATGCAACTTGCAAGCATATGACACTTGAAACAAGAAGACCAAAGAAGAATGTATGTTAAAACATGTTAAAACTCTGTAAGAATTGAGGACTAAACAATATACTGCTTGTAGAGATGCACCTGTAGAAATGTCACACAAATGTTATATTATCCTATAGGATTCTAATAGGAATCAATACAAGAGAGCTTTTTGTAAAAACTGATTAATGTAGCAAGCTAGGTCAGCCACTTTCAGTATTATCTCTCTCAAGGCCGGGAAAGAGAGAGACTGCAGAAGTGAGGGGAACATTCCTTTCTGCCCACGGATCTCAGCTATCTGAAAGCCCCAAGGTTGCCAAGATGAGACTTCATGGCACCGTTGAAGGTAACATTGGCAAAAGGGAGGTAGGCAGGAGGAGGCAGAAGGTGTCCTTCCGAGAGGAACAGGCACAAGGACAAGATAAGGAACTGCAAATCTTGGAATTTCCCCAATTAAGTGGTTGACCTAGACTTGCGTCTTCCAATCAAACTAACCCTAGACACCTGTGTCAAGACTACGAGCTAATAAGATAACAAATATTAGAATACTGTAATATTATTATAATTAACCTGAGGGTATAAATTGCTTTGCACTTCTATTGTAGCTTTGATGAGCTTTGGACACAAGGAGACCATCTACTCCTCCATCTACTCCTCCATTGTTTAATTAAACAACCTATTTTGCTTCAATTCAACAGGACTCCGTGGTGTGTGTCTCTTATTGTGATTGGCGAGAGGGACACCTAGGGCACAAGTTTGTGCATAACAATGAGGCCACAACAGGAAATCATCCCAATCTAGAAACCGCCTGATTTGGTCTGCAGAGAAATTAAAAGTGAGCCTGGCAAAGGGAAACAGAGTCCATTTGGAAGATCAGATGAGCAGAGGGCATTGGCAGTGTGTTGGACCTGACCATTTGTGCAGGTGAAGAAGTTACCAAAGATGAAGCATGCTTCCATTTTTTTTCAAGGTTGTAACCCATTCCTGTTCCCTGTTCTGCACTTTTTAATATATGCGTACAGGCAAGTTAGCACCTGTACTCAGTTCAGAAATATTAAGGTCCTCCAGAGAAACTGGGATCCTAGCCTGTATTCTGCTGCTCATATGGAGTCAATACGCCTCCAAATTATTGGAACTGAGTTAAATATATATATATATTTAATGACTTCCATATATATATATATATATGGAAGTCATTCTGCATAACCATATGGAAACAAGATGAGGTGAAATTCAGAGTAGAGGAAAGTATAAAGAGAACCACAATTTCACTGAGTTGTAAAATATCTGGATTCTGATGGCAAGTCAACAAAACAGATTTGACCATGGGTGGGATTCTGTAAAAATCCAACTGGGTTAGTACATGTTGGCATCCATTGACTTATTCCAAAGATGTTGATTTACTTACCGTTCCTGGAATACAAGCAACTCATACAACTCATATCAAATTTATAAACTTCTTAAGGAATTGGGCAACGGCCACTTTAATCAGTAAGGTATTTCCTCTGAAAGGCACTAAAAGAGGAATTGCATGCAGACATCAGTTTATTCTAACCTTTCCTCCAAATGTGTGAGCAGCAGCTCTGCAGTCCAGGAATTCACACAATGGAATTTTTTTCAAACAGAGAAGGGAAGTAAGGAAAAATAAAAGACAACAAAAAGGAGGGAGGGAAGGAACGAAGGGAGGAAGGCAATATCCATCTGAACTCATCTCATTTTTCTATTTTTTTCCCTCTTATTTTTAAGAAGCAACTTACAATGCTAAGCAGAGTAGGGATTCATACCTGAGCCTCCCAGGTCACAGTCTGGCACTCCAACCACCACTTATACTCAAATGTACAAAAATTCATTCCCTCTTCACAAAGCTTGTCCAGATGTTCCTCAAAAGCCTTTGTCAGCCATTCTAAGTGGGTAGAATGAATAAGCAAAGAATTTTAGTGTAAGTTCCAACGTAAACCAACATATTGAAACATTAATGAAGCCTATGCAAGTTCCCAGTTTTGTGGGAGAGCCACATACACCTATTCACTTGCAAAGGTGTAGACTCGATCATATGTGGCAAGTAATGCATGAAGGTTGGTGGTGGAGTTTATGATGTACTCATGGGCTGCACCCACACCTCATTGGACATTGCACTGTGGTTACTCTATAACAATAATTTGCAACTGGATGTTCCTGAGTGGAAAAGAAGCGAGCTGCTGCAAATGATTACTAGTGTGTTGCAGCACAGTAATTAAAAATAAAATTTATTAAAAAAAAACAAAAAAACTAGTGTGTCGCAGCACAGTATCCAATGTCCAGTATTGACATTTGAAGTCAACTTGGAGACTCCAGTTGGTACAGAATGTTGCAGCTCAGTTATTATTAGGAGCTAAGGTTCAGTTCAAGGTACTGGCCATCACATACAAAGTTTTCATTACCTTGGACCCTCATATCTGTAGGACCGGTTTTATAAAGGTAATAGAGCTTTATTATAATTGAATGGTTCAGGAAGATGTTTCAATAAAGAGAATGGGTCTGTGGACTTTCCTACCAAGTATAGCATGTGTTATTTATTTACTTCATTTATCCTCAGTCTTTTCCCCAATGGGACTCAAAGCAGCTTATATTCACCTCTTCATTTTATCCTCATAAAACCCCTGCAAGGTAGCCAGGGCTGAGAGAATGCAACTGGGCCCAATGGCATCCAATGAGCTTCCATGTCAGAGCAGGGATCTCCCAGATCCTAGTCCAACACTTTAACCACTACACTACACAGTCTCCTGCCAGTTATCTGTTGCTGTACGCTTTATCTGGCTCATCTATTCTCCATTAATTTTTATAGCCATCTATGCTCGTGGCCATTGCTATGCTCTCTGACAATGAATTCAACAATTTAATTTCGGCTGAAGTGAAGAAGTGTTTCTTTTTGACTGTCCTGTATCTATTGCTCATTTGGCTCACCCTTGTTTGTCATGACATTGCAATAATTCACAGACAGGCTTAGTTTCACACCATCAGACCATGGGGAAATCTTCTCCCTTTGGATCAATCCGATTCAGAGATGAGAGTTTTTCTCTGTTACTGACCTCTGGAACTTGATTGGATTTGAATCTGCACCAGCCCCCTTTCTACAAGGCCCCCTCCATAAAAAGGTAGGGAGGTTGCACCACCAAGACATTAGCTGTTTTAGATCAAATATGACAAGAATGTTGATCCAGAAGATCCAAAAAGCTAAGAACGCTGTTCGTGTAACATAGTTCATCAAAACCTTTCCGTTAGGACTAAATCAATGACACGTAACAGTGAGTTCCCCAGAACTATTCATCAGCCAGATGTTGCAAAATAAAAAAAGGGGGGGCATATCCTGAATCATCTTTGCCTGCCAGAAATTCTACCGTATTTTGGTATGAGAGGCTCTTAAGATCATAATGACTTGAAAAATCTGCTTTTCTCCACTTTTTATTTTGTGCCATTCAGCTCTATGAAGAGTTCTGGGGAACTCAAACATTTGCACACTGAGACACTGAGAGATTTCTGTCTTTTGGTGCTACACCTCTGAAGATGCCAGCCACAGCTGCTGGCAAAACGTCAGGAACTACAATGCCAAGACCACGGCAATACAGCCCGGAAAACCCACAACAACCATCGTTCTCCGGCCGTGAAAGCCTTCGACAATACAATTTGCACACTGTTATGTGTCACTGGGTTGGTCTTAATCATGGTATTTACATGAATTATGTTCTTAGCTTTTTGGATCAAAGATGCCTGCTCGTTCCTCTGAAACGATAGCTAAACCTTGAAATCTGCCTTAGAATTAGAATTATGTAAGCCTGTTAGAAATAATTTTGATTTTGATTTAGTATTGCCTGTTTGTTTTCTCTCTTTTCTCTGTACCTTAAATAAAATTTTTGAGATCACTTTCAGTGGGTGAGAATTCTTTGCAGGACCTGCGCTGCCTTTCCATGTTGCTTGTATTTCTGAAAGGGAGAAGAGACCAAACTGCTCAGCTTCTCCTAGATGAGTGGCTGGTTGATGAAAAGAGTTGTTTCTGGAATGGTAGCACAGATTGATGGCTGGAGATTGGTGGGATTAGGATTATCCTGGGCTAAAGAGGCTTTGGCCCTTCACAGGCCGCCATGAGCCTGTAGCCATATTAGGACTTTACAGAACCTACTAGGGGAGAGGTGATCCTGGATTTGGTCCTCAGTAATGCTGAAGACCTGGTGAGAGATGTAAATGTGATTGCACCACTTGGGAACAGTGACCATAATGTTATTGAGTACAACATATGTATAAATAGGAAATTGCCAAATAAGACCAACACAGCCATGTTTAACTTCAAAAGGGGTAACTTTTCTGAGATGAGGGGGTACGTGAAGAAGAAACTGAAAGGGAAAGTAAAAAAGGTCAAAACACTTGGGGAATCTTGGAGACTATTTAAAACTACAATCCTGGAAGCTCAAATTAAATATATACCGCTGGTTAGGAAAGGCACAAATAGGTTTAGGAAAAGGCCAGCATGGTTAACAAGCAATGTAATAGAAGCTGTAAAAGGTAAAAAGGATTCTTTTAGGCAGTGGAAAACTAGTCGGAGTGAGGTTGATAAAAAGGAGCATAAGCTGTGGCAAAAAAAGTGCAAGTCTGTGATCAGACAGGCAAAAAGGGAATATGAGGAGCATATTGCAAAGAACATAAAGAAAAACAATAAACAATTCTTTAAATATATTAGAAGTAGGAAACCAGCTAGGGAGGCAGTGGGGCCCTTGGATGACCAAGGCGTAAAAGGATTACTAAAGGGGGATAGGGAAATGGCCGAGAAGCTGAATGCGTTCTTTGCTTCTGTCTTCACTGTGGAAGATAAGAAGTGCATGCCCACTCCGGAAGCACTGACTTTGGGAGGGGTTTTGAAAGACCTGAGTCACATTGAGGTGACGAGAGAGGAGGTTATGCGACTGCTAGATAATTTAAAAACTGATAAATCACCGGGCCCAGATGGCATACATCCAAGAGTTCTGAAAGAACTCAAGTGTGAACTTGTAGATCTCCTCACAAAAATATGTAATCTGTCATTAAACTCTGCATCTGTTCCTGAGGACTGGAAGATAGCTAATGTTGTCCCCATCTTTAAAAAAGGTTCCAGGGGAGATCCGGGAAATTACAGGCCAGTCAGCCTGACGTCAATACCGGGTAAGTTGGTGGAAACTATTATCAAAAATAAAATTAGTGGGCACATTGATGACCAAAAGCTGATGAGGAAAACTCAGCATGGGTTCTGTAAGGGAAGATCTTGTCTCACCAATCTGTTAGAGTTCTTTGAGGGAGTGAACAAACAAGTGGACAAGGGAGACCCGATAGATATTGTTTATCTTGACTTCCAGAAAGCTTTTGACAAAGTTCCTCATCAAAGGCTCCTAAGTAAGCTCAGTAGCTATGGGATAAAGGGCCAAGTCCTCTTGTGGATCGAAAACTGGCTAATTAATAGGAAACAGAGAGTGAGTATAAACGGGCACTTCTCACAGTGGAGGGTGGTGAGCAGTGGGGTGCCACAGGGGTCGGTATTGGGTCCAATGCTTTTTAACTTGTTTATTAATGATTTGGAATTGGGATTAAGCAGTGAAGTGGCTAAATTTGCAGATGACACGAAATTGTTCAGGGTGGTGAAAGCCAGAGAGGATTGTGAGGCACTCCAAAGGGATCTGTCGAGGCTAGAAGAGTGGGCATCCATGTGGCAAATGAGGTTCAATGTAGCCAAGTGCAAAGTAATGCACATTGGAACCAAAAATCCAAAATATAAATACAAGTTGATGGGGTCTGAACTGGCGGAGACTGACCAAGAGAGAGATCTTGGAGTCATGATAGATAACTCACTAAAAACGTCAGCACAGTGTGCGACTGCCATAAAAAAAGCTAATGCTATGCTAGGGGTTATTAGGAAAGGGATTGAAAACAAATCAGCCGGTATCATAATGCCTCTGTATAAATCGATGGTGAGGCCTCATTTGGAGTACTGTGTACAGTTCTGGTCGCCACACCTTAAAAAAGATATCATAGCACTGGAAAAAGTACAGAGAAGGGCAACTAAAATGATTAAAGGGTTGGAACACTTTCCCTATGAGGAAAGATTGAGGCGCTTGGGGCTCTTTAGCCTGGAGAAAAGACGACTGAGGGGAGACATGATAGAGGTTTACAAGATAATGCACGGGTTAGAGAAGGTAGAGAAAGATGTGTTTTTCTCCCTTTCTCACAATACAAGAACTCGTGGGCACTCTATGAAATTATTGAGCAGTCGGGTTAGAACAGATAGAAGAAAATACTACTTTACACAAAGGGTGATAAACACATGGAATTCGTTGCCACAGGAGGTGGTGGCAGCTACAAGCATTGCCAGCTTCAAGAGGGGACTGGACAAATATATGGAGCAGAGGTCCATCAGTGGCTATTAGCCACAGGAGATAGATGGTATTCTCTTTGTGGGGAGGTGGTGCTCTGTTGTCTTGGTGCTGGAAGGAAGGCAGTGGGAGGGCATCTGGTGTCCTGGCCTCACTGACAGTCCTTTAGATGGCACTGGATTTCTAGCCACTGTGTGTGACAGAATGTTGGACTGGATGGGCCACTGGCCTGATCCAACATGGCTTTGCTTATGTTCTTATGTTCTTATGACTTCAAATGAAACACAAACGCAGCCATCTTATCCATAATACATTTTTGCATGACATTGTTCACGTGATTGTGGTATAAAATGTATGAGCCAAATGAACTGCTAGAACAACATCTTGGCCAATGTCTTAAATTCAGGAAAGAACTCTATTATGTCTATGGCTGGCAATTCATGGGAGAGTCAAAATCCTGGTTGTGGGTAGCCACCTATGTCTAAAGCAAAATCCAAAGACAAATGCTATGTAACACCTTTCATTAGGACCAAGCAACATGATACAAAACAGTGTACAAAGCGCCTGAATTCTCCAGAACTGTTCATCAGAGCAGTTTTTTTTAAAAAAAATAGAGATTTTGAGACAAGGACTACTTTCGCACATTTTGATAATGTGGCTTCAATGCACTTTGAATGCACTTTAGCAATCGTTTGCAACCGGATTTCTGTGTGTGAAGCAAGAAAATCTTGTTGCAAATGATTGCTAAAGGGCATTGAAAGCACATTATCCAATGTGTGTGAAAGAGGTCTAATGATCATGGCCTGAGCATCTCCCCACCCCACCCCTTTCCTCCCCTACGCCCTATTTTTTTAAGATGAAGAGTTCTGAGGAACCTAAAAGCTTGCACTCTGCTTGGTGTCACTCTGTTTGGTTGGTCTTCTGTCGTTTGGGGGGGGGAGGGACTCCTAAAAGAAATCGCGCATTTGTTTCGTTTCTCAGACAGAAGGAATAAATCAGTGAATTTGGAGTCGATCGACTGTCGTACCAGCCACCTGTTGCTTCATTCAAAAGCGAGCAGGCAAAGCCTCGGGGGCGGAGCTTCACAATTAAACGGATCGTTTTCAACGCGCTTCGGCCAACCGCCTCGAGGGCGCATTTGCAGCGGGTAGCCCCTTCCGTGGCCGGTCTCCGGTTCCCGGCATGCCTTTTTGCCCCTTCGGTAACTTGCGATCGCCAAAGGCGCGAGAGGGAAACGCAGTTGCTGCTCTTCACCTCCGAATGAGGAACAGAGGAGGAGCCTTCTCGAGTCTCTCCGGAGAGGGGCTTCTCGCCCCCGGCCCACGTGGGAGCGCGGAGTTTCAAGAGTTAAAGGGCGGCGCTTGGGAAATCTGATGCTAAGGATGGCTCCAGGAATGCTACCCATTCACATTCTCTTCCAGGTTTTCGGAGGAGGAGGAAGAGGTCAGCTCGCTGCCGTTGGGGAGAGAAACTTCGCTCCGGGACTCGCTCGTTCACTCCTCCCACCACCGAGCTCGGATCCACCCCCCGGAGACCCGTTTCCCCAAATCAGCGGCCCTTGATTCTGCCTCGCCCGCTTTTCTCCGGTAAGGCCGCCCTCGCCCCGTTGTTTCCTTAGACTGGACCGTAATCGAGTGTTTTGCAAGTTTATGCCGGAGTCAGCGCATCAGGGCTGGTCTGCCTGTGTGCTTACGCCCTCATTGCTAAGCAGGAAGGGGGGAACTTGGGCTGTCCAAACGGTGACAGTGTTGCCAGAGGTGAGGGAAGGGGCAGGCAGGCAGGCTGCTGCTTTGCAGGATTTCCTTCCATGCCAGAAAGCAGCACAGTTGCATTGAAGAAGAGCCAGTGGCTCAGAGGGGCATTTGGGCAAAAGGAACATCCTTGTTCCCAATAAGTTATGGTTCCTTACGTTAAGACAGAACTGGCATCTCTAAGAAGGGATCCGATGAACCTGATCTTGTCTATGCAACAAAGGAAGTAATATGTGTGAGCGACAAAGTGGATTGAGTTTTAAGGAGAAGATTTTTTAAAAATTTTTAAAAGGGATTTATATCCCGCTTTTCTCCACATTGGGACCCAAAGCTGTTTACAATTCACTCCACATCATTTCCCCCCAAGCACTTAGATCCAGGGATTTTCCTTGCAAGGAGAACAGGTAAGACTGAAGTGGTGTTGGTTTCCAGAGGTGGAAGCTTCAGAGGTGAGGCTGCTTTTGCACATGAGGCCTACCTAAATCAGGTCTATACTTAAACGTGCCTGCATGGCAGATATAGAACCTCTGCTGCCCAGAATGTTCATGTGCATGACCCTACAGGATCCATCTGATGCTCTTCCCAGAGCAGATTCCAGTGTGTTGTAGTGATGAGGATGAAAATGGGGGTAGTGTTTAGGATGTAGTGTGCAGAGAAGCAAGTGCAGGTTCCTCAGAACAGGGGTGGTGCCAAGCTTCCACATTTCTAACAAGGAATCACCAACCCCTGTATATTTCTCAGAGGGAAAAAAGGCACTTTGATTATACTCTCCCATCCTCAGCTCTGGATTCTGTCCTGTCATTTCCAGCCAAGTTGTGTCCTCTTCTGGCGCAGATGGAGCTCATGAGCGATGCTTCAGAAGCCATCCAGATACTATCCACCACTTGGACTACTGACTAAAGTTACTGTGAAAGCTTTTTTTTTTTTTGCAACTGCAAATGCAACTATCATGAATATTTGTTTTCCTTAATATGTTGGTTGTGATAGCGTCACAGGCTCTTATTGGATAGCATCCATGCCATCACTGGCAGATGTGTCCCAAGTTCCTTGGCTACCTACATCACCCTTTTTGAATGACTTGCCCATTTTCAGTTCTTTTTCTGTGTCTCCCATCTCCCTCCCCTTGGAGGCTGTTTCTCTCCCCTGTTGCACTTAAGCACATATAGTCTACAGTTTTTTGGAGGGGGCAGGGAGCCACCTACTACCATGCAGGAAGGCTAGTCACACATTACATGTATTATTATAGGCTTGGCTTAAAGTGGTATTAGCTGTTGCATTTTTGAAAGCATAAGTATTTGCTCCATTGAGCAACCAATGGAAGAATTCCCTTATCTATTGAAGATAAAGATTTACATTCTCTGACACCCACTCTCTGACTCAGTGCACTGTGCTGGTCTCCTGTCTTGTAACAGAACGTGGGTTTTTTGTCTTAATCTTGCCTTAGCATTTTGTTTTTCTGTGTTAATATCCTAAAACAAACCTAGAGGTGGTTTGTTATAAGCCCCATTCACAAGTCTCAGTGAACATACATACAATCCATGTACTGTGTAAACTTGATATTTCTTTATATGCGAGTTGAATAATTCTCAGGTTACATTCAAAACATGTACAGCTCATTGTGCGAGTTAAACCCCTCATTTTATCCAGGCACCAGTCCCCAGTTTCATTTGTAAAGTGAACATATGTTGGCTCTTTTTTACAAACATTTTTACATGCACGTGCATGTAGGATGCACGTATCTTCACTGTAACACGGGAACTTGGCTTTAGGGACAAAGACATGAATGAGTTGGGTGATCCCTGTTCCGCCACTGCACTGACCTCTGAGCTTTCCTTTTTCTTTTGTAGATGTGACTAGAGATGGCAGTGAGACGGTTACCTTGGACTTGCTGCTGCTGCCTGGGGGCTTTCCTCTGGCTGCTGATTGGAGAAGGAGGATGCCTTGGCTTGGAGCTCTGCCGAAGTCCGCCATGCAGCAGTGGTGGCAGCGAAGGGGAACATCAGCTCAGCATCAGACAGCAGTGCCAGGGCCCCCGTTGCTCAGGCAGAACAAGTCGTCCCTCCCGAGCTTTTGTTCACAGTACAACACCCGTGCGTGGGCAGCCACACAGCAAGCAGCAGATACCTGTATTCCAGCAGCAGCAACAGCAACAACCCCTATCGGGGAGTGGCCTAAGACATAGTGCCGTAGTTACAAGGGTTGCAGGGGAAAGTTGCTCTGGAGGAGGAGACTGCACCACCAGAGCTCCCAATGGCACCCTACAGGACTGCAAGGGGATTGAGTGCCGCCTGCCCCTGCGTATCCGCCAGAAGCCCCGGCTGGCCAGCCAGACTGTCCCATGCCCTCCAAACCAGGGCGAAGGATGTCCTGAGCCTGCCCTGGTCAGAATAACAGAGAGAGCAGCCCAGTTCATTGGGGAGGATCTTGCTTACACAGCTTCAGAACTGGGGGGTGCCCCACTGGGTGTTCAGCTTACCTGTGATGTCAAACCAGGTAGGTGACAGAAGATTCTATGCTCTTGAGCCCCCTTTCCCCCCATAGCTTCCAGATTATTTTAAAATGGGTGGAGGAGTGCTGTCTTTAGATAAGAAATGTGTGTGCGGTGCATTCCAGAAGATGAGGGTATCTTTCACCGGACCAAGCTAAAACCATGGATGATGGCCCAACTTCTCCTTTTCTAGCACTGAGAAGGGGGGAAAAGTCCTTCATTCTCCTTCATGGCAGTGATATCTCATAGCCCATTCAGGCTGCAGTTCTATGCACAATTCCCTGGGAGTAAGCTCCATTGAATATGATGGGATTCAATTCTGAATCAATAAGCATAGAATTGCTTTGGATGGTAAGTGGGCCCGATACCAGCTCAATGCCTAATCATTGCAGAAAAAGAGACAGCCATATCCCCACCCCACCCCATTTCCTGATACCTCTTATAACATGTATCTGGTTGATCTAGAGCCTTGCTTCTCTGCTGGTTGTAAGGATACTGGTGGCCGAGATGGAGAGGGCAGAGGGCGGTTGCAACAATGGCTGGTGAGCCTTGGCTTTGCTTACAACAAGATACCACTTCCCATGTATAATACATGTTAGCATTGAATTATTTTCAATGGGAGAATGTCTGTGAAGACTTCTGTGCGCAAAAAAAAAGATTTTAAAAGATTCTGTTTGGGTTCTTTTAATATAAAACTTTCCCCCTTTATGGAATTTATATATCCTTACCCTTTTTGTTCTCGAATGTCATTTACCCACACAGACTAGAATGCTCCAGTAACACTTTTCTTAAGTGGTAGCACCTTAACGACTAACAACATTTATTTCAGCATAAGTCAGAGCTCACTTCCTCAGATGTACAGAGGTGGGTTGCCTTTCTCTGACTTCTGTGGTGGTCTCCCATCCAAGTACTAACCAAGGCTGACCCTTCTTAGCTTCTGAGATCTGATGAGATCAGGCTGACGTGGGCCATCCAGGTCAGGGTATATATTTTATTAGGCATCGTTAAATACCGAGCAGAAAGTGGGGTGGTGGTGGTGGCGCTACGAAGAGAGACGGGGTTAAAACAAAACACAACTAGAAGACAGATCAGAGACATAGAAATATAGAGCTGGAAGGGACTCTGAGGGTCATCTAGGCCAACCCCCTGCACAGTGCAGGAAACTCACACTATTGCTTCTCCTCACCTTCCCCAGTGACCTTCCCCTCTACACCCAGAGGAAGACAAAAAAAACCTCCAGGATCCCTGGCCAACCTGGCCTGGAGGAAAATTCCTTTCTGTCCCCAAAGTGGTAATCGGCATTACCCTGGTCATGTTAGAAAGGGCCACGAGTGCCATGCCCTCCCTGTCAATTCACCCCGAGTAGGTGTGAGAGACTCATAACTAACAATAGCAGAGTAAAATAAACATAAAATCTAATACATAATGAAGTAAGATCATGTAACAAAGCAAGGAGTGAGTTATGTCATATATTAGTGCCTATAGTGAGTTAGGAATCCAGGGTCCCAATGAAATCCTGGGATGTGGAGGGGGGGGTACATTTGGCTTGCATTTCTGAATAAATTCTAATTCAGCACTCTGCTCACTTCAGATTTTATTAGAAGAACTGATGGAATGTTGAGAAACAAAATTAGCAGATACTGTTTGTGTTTCAGGAGAAAATGAGGTTCCGTCTGAAGATGCCCTGATACTACAACTCCAGCTTACAAAAGGACAAGAGAAGTTCGTTGAAATACTGAAAAGCCAGCAGATGCTAATTGTGGATTTACAGCAAAAACTCACAGAGCAGCAAAATACATTGGCTACCCAGCAACGGGAAATCATTGAACAACAAAGGAAAATGTATGAGCAAATGGATCTGATCAAGGTCCAGTACGGCATGCTTTTTGACACAGTGAAGCAAATGTCATTTAAGAGTTTGCAAGAGGACATTCAACATTATTTTGAAGCAAATCTCCAAGGCCTTCAGAACCAAGTCAGAAATCACCTTCATAAGTCATACTCCGGGCATAAAGTAGAAGTTGATGCAAAAGTGATTAATGTTGGGGAGCCTTTACTGGACTGTGGCATTTGTGAAAGTGACGAATTTTGCAATTTCCAGAAGACACCCGCACAGTGTGACAAATGCACCTTGTGCCCCGCTGGCTTTTTTCAGTTGTCTGAATGTTCCGCAAATGCTGATAGGATATGCCAGGTGAAATATAAGCATTCTCTATGTTTTAATGGTAGCTCCCCCCAATAGGTATGAGGTGGCTCCAATGACAGGTGATCAAGGGCTCATTGAGCTTTCAGCATTGCATACTCTTGGCTCTCATTATTTTACTTTTTGCTTGTAGTATTAACAGTTTGTTGTCTTTTGTCCACATAACTCACCCCACATGTACGAATTCCATCTGTGACATAGCTATAGTATGATATAAACATATCTAACTAACCTTGGAGCTAAACACTTAGCTCTTCCTCTGCCTGAAAGAGATGTCTCCATTACTTCTAGATTGTTTCAGCTTTATATGGGGCCAAAAAATAAGAGCAGATTTAAGGAGTTTTAGGGGGCTGGTCAAGGTAAGTGAATTCCTCTCTACGTAATTTCAAGGCAAAACTGTTCTTTGGATTAAAATATGTTACATTAAATAGCAGCAGTGGGATAAAATTTTATTGATCAGTAAACGGTTAGTAAACAGGCAGTTTTATAGCAGTGGAAAGTAATTATTAGTCCAAGAATATCTGTGAGGAGGGATACTAATTGTGTGTCTGTTGAAATTGTGCAACAATCTGCACTGTAACTGATGCTATTTAATATGACTAATGGGGAGTTTTAATGATTCTGGAGCTGTGAGCAAAACTCAAGGATGGACCCCCAGAATCATTTAGGCTTAGGGGGAGGGTGATGAGCTGTAAGGTGGTCTGGGAGCCAAGGTGGTTGTTGAGGGTGGGGACAGGGTCAGTCTGCTTGGTTCTGCTTATTAACCCTGTACATTTACATCATGTAATATTAGCGCTGTGGCTCCCAACAGAAAAGCCCTTTTGTTTGCCCCTTTCCAGCCCGCTGCACGGATTGAGCCTTTATTTGATAGAAATGTCAATGTTGGTGATTACATGTTTGCAACTTCTGAACTCAGGCATTGTGCTAAGGCATACAATTGATCTTCAATGCACGTTTCTTCTTAATGTGGAGATGGGAGGTGCAAACAACAAGGGAGTTCTATCCAAAAATGTTGAATGGTATTTGAACTTGACTGTGTTATTTGCAGGACAGAGATGAATGCCTTGAATCACCAAACATCTGTGGGGAGAGGATAAAATGCCTGAATACTCCAGGTAAATTGCTGCTTTCATGAGACTGAATAAAAACAGGAACGTTGCCTCATCGTGCACTTAAAATACCTAAAATATAATATCTAAAGTGGCACAGAAGTAGTGCTGACGAATACTAATAGCTTCTAGGGCAATCTTTTGGTTTCTGCAGTAGCCTTCTTTGCATTTGAATGTCTTATCTTGATTGGGTTTGGTCTCTGAACTGCTATGTTGTTAGAATTGTTGCAAACAATCCACAAAGAGCCCCTAGTTCCATCGTATATTTAATAATTCAATAAATATTGGTCAGTGTTGTCTTCAAGAGGCATGGTGTTAACATAGAGAGCCTCCTTAAAGCCACCAAGGCATTCAGACAAGATGCAGCTCTGATTTCTGCCCTTCTACTGTTGCTTTTTTCCATTTGCTCCTCCACCTCTCCTTACTCTTTTTTTTTTTTGCTCACAGCAAGCAGGGGAGGAGGATGAATGAAGGCAGAAGCAAGGCAGGGGTAAGGTTGGCAGCTTCTTAAATGGCCTGCTTCTATTTTTTTAAAAAACAGCCTAAATTAGGGCAAAGCTTTTCATAGCATGGAGAGAAGTGATGGAGGAAGCTTTGCCTGATTACTATTTGCATGTCAGGCTGCAAAGCTAGCAAAAAAAATGTTGGTAACCCTAAGCAGGAGATGTGACAATACCCTGCCTCAATGCCCAGCTTTCCAAGGGACAGGCAGATCTGCATGGACACTTGGCGATCCAGCAACATTAATCCTGATTCAATTAACAACACCCCTAATGTCAAATAGATTTCTCTTTGCTATTTAACTGGCAGATTATTTGACTCATTGGATAGAAGGCAGATAATTGTGTTTTAAACATTTAGCAATAGACTATATTTGTTTAGTAACAGGGAGATGTTTAGTTTCTCTGGTTATGTTTTGAGTCCCATTGAAATAAAGGGGCTTAAACTCATGGCTAAATTACATTCACTGCAGTAGGGCAACGTATGCAGTGTATTCTGGGAAGTGTTTATGGGTTTTGAAATAAGACATTCAGTATTATGAAAGAAGGCTGGCTGCAAGTTTTTATGCACCTTTGTGCAGAGAGTGACCCTAGATTCATCCATCAAAAATGCCTCCCGACCCTCCAAAATACCTCCCAGACCTTCCCTCAAGTGAGTTTTCCTCCCCTAATTACAATAACCCAAGAGGAGCACTTTGTTCTACTCCTTATGTGGATCTAAAAGGTCCCCAGATGAATTGTTGCTCCACTTCCTGTAACACCAGGAAACAGAAATTCTCCCAGAAGCTCCTCCAATGTCATAGTGATTTCTGGGCTATTATGCTTTTCCTCCATTGAGAAATAGAAGATCTTCCCATCATCTCCAGCCAGGAGTGGGCCTTCTGTTGGGATGTGGACTTTGAAAAGTGCCCAACCATTTTGGCTGTTGATGAAGAACAGTTTTATTTTCATAAAGTCTGCTGTGGTTTTTTTTCTTAACAGGCTCCTGTGTCTTTATCAGCTTACGACAAGCAGAAAGTCAATACACCAGACTTTTCCTAGCATGCAGACTTAGTGAGGAGTAAAAGTTACTGGCTGAATTTCTGTCACTTTTAAAAAAAATGACAACCTTAGACATACATTTTTAGAAGCATAAGACTTCATGTGATTTTATTATGAATCTAATAAAGCCAGACAAGCTTTTTGTCCCCCTTCTGACTGCCACAACCTCTTTTTGCAGCCACCCTGGAGTTATATCATGGTGGTGCCAGGGCTTATAATGATCTTGTTGTAGCCAATCTGTCTGATGGTGCCTGAATTTTAATGTGTTAATATGCGAATAGGTTTTTATTGTATTTTAACAGTATATTTGTTGGAAGCCACCCAGAGGCCGCTTACAGGAAGTGTGGGGTATAAGTTCAATAAAATAAATAAATAATATTTATTATGAATCTATTATTCACCATAGGAAGATATAAGAATTAAGAAAAAAACCCTAAATGTTGTGACTGACTAAAATTCTCTTTTCCCTACGAACAGGAGGCTTCCGATGTCTGGGTATTGCGGAAAAAGATGCTGCTTTAGGACTGTGTGGACAGGAGTACTTTTTTAACAAAGAGCTGCAGGAGTGCCAAGCTTGTCTAATGTGTGAAGATGAAGTGGTTGCTTTCCCTTGCTCCACAGTCAGCGATACAGTTTGTTCAACAGGCAGTGAAAATAAGCTTTCTGAGTCATGGGCTGCAAACATTGTCTTACCCTTGCCCAAATCTGGCACATCTCAAGTGTATCCTGGTTTAAACTTGAAGATAAAAGGGAAGCAGATATGGGAAATAGGTGCAATTGAAGAGAATAGTCTGCTTTTCAAGCAGCATGGCTTAATGTGGGCTGACCTCAATTTTGCTGTGAAACACAATTGTAGAAACTTTCTCCAGCTTTCCTTAAAATTGAACAACAGTGAGGAAGGCTACGAGCTCAGTGGAATTCGTATAGAGCAGCCAGAAGGCAAAATTTTCCAGAGCATCAGTGTGAGCAGTGCTGCAGAGGTGGAACCAGGCCAGACCCTTTCACTGTTTTTGAAGAGCCCCAATCAATTCTGCAATCAAAGCAAAGACCTAAACATTTATGACCTCAACACACCTCTCAGTTTGTTTTGGTTATCCCATGATACGGGGGCAGTGGCCATGACTGCACAAATGTCAACTGCAATGCACTACCAAACAAACTATCGGCCAACCTTTAAATTGGTTTCCCTGTCGGACCCTTACATGCTAACGTTGTCCCACGATGGTCGAGCTGTCAAGTTTACTGAAACGGGAGTTGTAAAGTTTGTTTTCCATCAAGCATTGTATTCCATGGGTCATACCTGCATTCGGGAAGGTTTCTCAGTGATTGCTTATCTCAGCAGAAATGGAACCAATGCAGAACTCATAACCGTGCATAAGTCTGGTGTCAATTACAGAGACACGTCAGTCTCCGCTTCTGGGGCCACCAAAGTTGGAGCTGGGGATCTGATTAGCTTTGAGATCCTTTCCCCAGCACAATGCAATGTTCGTTATTTTGGAGACAGTTCTGGAATTAGTATGCTTAGTCTCATCTGGATCCCATCTGCAGTTTCCACTGCTCTTTCAGCCTTGGTGTCCATTACAGGACTGCCTACAGGAGCCGTAAGAAACAAATTACTAGATTTCACTCAGGTCTCATCCAACGAGAAACAGATTCAGCTGGTTTCCAGTGGGCAACTTGCTCAGAAATACTTTGCATTTACTGAAAAGGGAGTAGCCAATGTTGCATTTAATTTAAAGTTGATCCACTCATGTAATATACTCAGAGTGACTCTAAATCAGCTTGTCAGTGGCCACATGCAGCCCACAGCCATCGCTCAGCAAGTTGGAGGCCAAATGCCAGAAGGAAGCATCTGGACTAGTGTCTCTCTTCGCTCATCTTTTGAAGTCCACAATGGCACAATGGTATCTATTTCTCTTGACTGTGTGCGTGGCAGGATCAACCACGTTGCTCATGAGCATGGAACCAGCTTATCTATTTTGTGGATTTCATCTTAGCTGTCTTGGAACATAACTAAAACTTAACAAATGGAAGGAATAAGTCAAGACAAAAAGGTGGCATCTGCAAAGTCAAAGGTTTTGTGAAACATTTCCTGCTGCAAGTGAGTGGCAGGGAACTTTTAAAGGAAAAAAGAGACAGGGCAAAATGAAGTGAGGGGGGAACCTAATCTGTTATTTGTTGGCTAAAATGGAATTTAGTTCTTCAGCTAACTTAGGGAATGAATCTCTTTATTTTTGGTTTGATGTTATAACCTATTAGAGCCAGAAATATGGAAAGGTGCCTTTCAGTGTTCCATCTAGGGTTGCCAACCTCCATGTGGCGCCTGGAGATATCCTAGAATTACATCTGTTATTCCAGATAACAGACATCATTTCCCCAGGAGAAAACGGCTGCTTTGAAAGGTGGACTGTTCAGCATTGTACCACGCTGAGGTCCTGCCCTCCCAGTAGCTCCATCCCAAATCTCCAGGAGTTTCCTAACCCAGAGTCGGCAACCCTAATTCCATCTCTTCCTTTTTTTTTTCAGACTAAAGACCAGTTCATACTTGACACTTTTCTAGTAACGTCTACTAGGATGGGTGACTGAGGTGGTACTTGCCATGCCAAAGGGGACAGAAAAGTTCTGTGGTTTCTCCTAATCAACATTACTTTTGTTGGTTAGAATCCAGCCATGTACATTTAGCCCTCATGCTGGTATGAACAAATCCTAAGCTGTTTCGGTTCTTTTGCCTCCTTCCTGCTGTACGATTCCCACATGGTGGATGTTATTGTAACACTTTCAAGAGTGAACCAAAACAGACCAGAGAGTCATTTTAAAAAATCAACATCTTGCTATTGTAAAAAGTAATTTCTGTATCTGTGCCATTTCTAGTGTCCAGTATTACAATTTGTATTATAACTTCATTTATGAGAAGTATGATACATTGTCAGTTTTCTCACCAAGAGTTACATTTCAAATAACCGCATGCTGAAGACATATTTAATGCCAGAGTGTAATTTTAGCTTAGAAACAGCTATGTAGTGAAATTCCAGGCCCAGCTTAAACTCACATTCTGGCAAAGCAAATTTGTTTAACAAAAATGTCAACGGAATGAAATGGTCTTTTTAAAAAAAGGAAACTACCTTTGTTGCTAGTAAAACAAACCCAACCTCTTTTCTTATCCTCGTGTTTCTGACTAGTGTGTGTGTGGGGGGGAATTTGTTCCATGCTGAAGGCTGCCATGGTAACGCACTGCCTGAAGGCCGCATCATGACCCTCAGCCCTGGAAGGCCGAAGGTCTGGTAATGAAAATACTTGTTCATATGCATATGTACTTCCAAAAAGAAGATAGGGCACGATACAGCCCAGAAGTAAAGCCCTCTAAAGGCTAATTGATTTCAATAGTAAATTTACCTCTGATTTACCATTTAACTGAATTCTAACTTTTATTTTCTGCAAAGATATATAATACTCTCAAAGGCCAACTGTAGTATTTATGAGGTATATAAAACACTTCATTTATATAAAAGATTGCTGTTATAGGGTAGGAGCCCGAATATCTGGTGTTCACTTTTATGTTACAGATTCTTATCTGAAGCTCCAAAACAAGCCATCTCAACTGAACAGTAGCATGGGATGAATTAATAAATTTATTTGTGGTCAGAGACCATAACAATGACAATACATCCTTATCAATCAATAAAATAATTAAATCCAGCATAAAAATGTAAATGACATAAAAAATACATTTAGCATTTAAAATCTTATCTTAAAATGTATATAGTTCTCTGGGAACCGCAGGAATTCTAATATTTAAAACGTTGACATTAAAATAGTTAAAATCATAAAAAGAGCAGGAGACTATGTATGGCTATTCTTTTTATTATGGAATTTAACCAAATAGAGACAGAATTTTGCCAGTAGCATGGGAGACCCTGATATCATAGCTAAGAGCAGAAGCATCTGTTGTGGTCTTCACAGTGCAATACAAACTGCAGGCTTTCATTGGCCTTGTGGTCGCCCGTGCTGTTGGTCTGCAGACTTGTCTTAGTGATTCTGGAACCCTGAGCAGAAGTCCAGGATGGGTCTCCAGAATTACTGTAACCCTCCCCACTGGAGCCATTTGCTGCTAGGGCTAAGGAAGGGGAGGCCCCAAGCCCCAGACAGGGAGGGTATGTGGCTACCGTCACTGCTGAACTGTCTGTCTGCAGAATCAGCTGCCTTGCCAAAGATTTTAGGTGCCAAATGTTCAATTCACACCTCACAAACTGGAGGTTGTTTGTGCTACTGAGTTTGTGTGTTCCTCCCGTTCTTCTTCAGCATGCTGAGAATGAAGATGGATGTCTTCTATTAATGTAGGTTTGTTTCTGTCTCACTTTTTAATCATGGTTTAATCCTGGCTTAGTTAGAATCTCTATTGCTGGGAAAGAGCGAAGTTAAAGGCTCCCACCTTTGAACACTGTAACAAATTGTAGTTGAAGATTACTTCTGTGGTCAGTGCACATTGGGAAGGAGGGAAAGTATTTGCACCAATTTCCTAGCTTCAGTCAAACTAGCTTGTACACAACTTCTGAACTGAGTCAAAAGTGTGTTTCTGACGTGTATGTATTACAATTTACAGGTCTATCAATACCGTCAATAATGCTATGCGGCTCTTTTCTATCTAACCCATCCTTTTTTTTGTGGTGGTGGTGGCTGTACTATGTGGAGGCCCCAAATTGGGGCCTTTTCTCCCTTCACTTTTTTTTGTTCAGCTGAGTAGTTTTATCAGATTACTCTCTTTTTTTCATGACAATCAAGAGTCTTGAGATTTGAAAAGCATTCACAGCGTTCCTGGCTGCAGACAAAAAACAAGAACAGAGAACAGTAAATTAAGGGTAAAATCCATCCTGACATGAGCAGAAACAACCACAGGGACTCTACTTGGCCTCCTCAGCATGTGTTGGCCGTGACATGGAGTGCACTGGCATGCAAAGTGGAAAGCTGATGTACTTTCTGTTTCTTTCTCAGCCCTTATTCATTAGTCTATGGCTTGGATTGGGAAATTTAGGTACTGCTGAAACTCAATTTTGAGTTCTAGGTTGAGAGCTGGTTGGGAAATGGGAAGCTCGTTCCAGAGAATGGCCAGCATGCTTTGGTATGATGCACAATGCTCATGTACCAAGGAGTATATCATTGTGCCTTATTATTTCTATAGCAATCTTTGCATCCACTGGGGAGGGATTATGTCCAAACTCTGAAAATATAAACATACCTGCTATCTTACTATAACTCTCATTTTAGACTTTGGGTTGAGTTTGGGCTGTGATATTACAAAGAAAGACTTAGTTTATAACCAGTTGCCATTTTATAAAAGGCAAAATATTAATCTCTGAGTTGTGTTCTCAATACTTGCAGCATCTTACAGATTTTATTTGAATATATTTTATTACGTGTGACACAGTTTATATACTTGCTAGAGTATGAAAACATGGGAACGATCTTTACGTATGTTAATTTAAAGTGTGTGAATTGTGACTGATTTCTGTGCTTTTTGCTGGCATTTATGCAGAATATAATACTTTTAATTCTGTTTTTAATTGCTCAGTATCCCTTGGATTCCAAAATACTATTCAAACTGTTATATTGCATTAAGAGAATCTATTGCAAATAAAACAATTTGATTTAACTGTCTAACATCACAGAACATGTGATGTTTCTTTTGAGTCAGACCACTGGTCCATTTAGCTCAGTATGGTCTACTCTGATGGGCGATGGCTCTGCAGGATCTCCGGAAGATAACACAACTATCTGAGATCTTTTAACTGGAGATGCCAGGATGAACAAAATACATGCTGTACTACTATGATTGATTTAATATATTACATGTTTATCCTGCCCTTTCTCCAAGAATCTTGGGGCAGCAAACATGGCAACCCATCCCTTTTTATTTTCATTATAGCCCTGCAAGATAAATCAGCTGAGAGAGAGTAAATAGCCTAGGGTAACTGATGGACAGGGATTTGGAATGATATGTAAAATAACACAGCATGAAATGAAGTTTTATTTGTTGTCACTATTCTCTTTCCAAACTAATTAATTGAGTGGCTTCTAAAGTTAGGAATACGGATGTATATGGGGAAACCATGAAAGGTTTATTTGATGATTCTATAGGATATCAAACATATACTGGAGTTAGAGGGTTTTTTATCCCCTTCTATACTGTGTTTTAGGAAAATGCCTTCATCCTATAACCAGACAAGTCAAGAGGCTGGCTCAATTTACAAATAACGTTTATTCCTCCCTTGGAAGGTGTAAAAAGATTGTTTTATAAAGAGACTTGACATTATTTCTAATTGTATCACACAATATATAAATGATACAGTTAAAATATATGAGTTTAGGAGCGGAGAGTAACTATCAGCTGAGATCATAGATTTTTGTTGTAACCTTTAAATGGTTGTTTCAGGGGGATAGCCGCCATGTTGGTCTGCAGTAGAAGAGCAAGATCCTGGTCCAATAGCATGAACTAGATTTCCATGGTATGAGCTTTTGATAGTCAAAGCTGATAAGCTCAAAAACTCATACCCTGGAAATCTAGTTGGTCTTTAAGGTGCTATTGGACCCAGATCTTGCCCTTAAATGGTTAGCTCTTCTGGTCCACTCTTCAGGAGATAAACATTAGTCTTGGTTTTAAGCATAAGCCTGTATTATTTTCTTTGATAAGATTTGTCCCAAGTTCCAATATAGTTATAATCAATTTCTAATTAAATGGTTCAGTGTTTTTCAAGATACAGCCAGGATTTTTTTCAGTGCAGTCTTAATTAGAGTTAC
Organism: Eublepharis macularius; assembly: GCF_028583425.1. Lineage (NCBI taxonomy): Eukaryota > Metazoa > Chordata > Lepidosauria > Squamata > Eublepharidae > Eublepharis > Eublepharis macularius. The sequence continues at coordinate 70,568,268 of NC_072800.1, read as the reverse complement.
ACCTTTCTCAGTCTGTTGCAGTCAATGGGCTTAATAAGGTCTAACTCTACTTAAGACAGCACTGCCAGTATCTGAAAGTCTTCTATAAATATGGAGATAAGTTTGCTTTATGCATTTTTTAATCCATCTGGCAGGTAGCCTGCATCTGATGGTCATGCTGTACTTCAGAAACAGCAAACAGTTGATGCAGCTGTAGAGAGAGTTATGAAGTAGTAGTGCTTAGGCTGGTTTGGAAATGCATTATCAGAATTCTGCTAAGATCTTAAACCAGGTTCAGATTTATTTTTGTTGGCACGGAATTCTTGGTTGCACTTGCTTTATTGGAAGCTGATCTGTATCATTCTATGATATCTTGCATGAACAGATGAATAATGGAGGCTCAGGGCCAAACTACAAGTGATGCCTGACACTAGTTGGACACTTGTCAGCTTCCCTCAAGTTTTGATGGGAAATGTAGGCAGCTTGGCGGAATGTTGGACAAGTGACAGTTGAAAAGTCCATTGGACAGCAGTCAGAGAGCCAAGCTACAAGACCAGGATGCCTGCATTTCCCATCAAAACTTGAGGGAAGCTGACAAGTGTCCAACTAGTGTCATGCATCACTTGTAGTTTGGCTCACAGTGATTGGGTTTTGATCGGCTGAAGTGCAATGCTGTGTAGAGTTGCTCTCACTGAAGTCCATTGAAATCAGTGGGCTTAAACTAGAGGAGTACACTGCCAGTGACTATGTGGTTGAGTTGGGGTGGGGGGAGTTGCATCCACAGCTAATGTAAGAAGCTGATGTTGTGCACTGGTTAAGATCATAAGCTGTGATCGTTCAGATCTCGTCTCAGCAGCAAACTCATGCCTTCACTTATTTATTTATTCCCCCTTCATTTAATATAATAATAATCACGTTCAATTTATATACCACCGTTCAGGACAATTTAACTCCCACTCAGAGCAGTTTACAAAATGTGTTGTTGTTATCCTCACGACAATCACCCTGTGAGGTGGGTGTGGCTGAGAGAGCACTGAGAGAGCTGTGACTGACCCAAGGTCACCCAGCTGGTTTCAAGCAGAAGAGTGGGGAATCAAACCCGGCTCTCCAGATTAGAGTCCTGCCGCTCTTAACCACTACACCAAAATGGCTTTCTCGCTTAGCCTTAGGATGAATTACACAATTAAAAAAACTGCAATAAGAACATACAACCAGTGAATAAAACAATTACAAAAGTAGAGAACAATGCACTGGAGAACAGTAATATATACAAGGAACAAAGCAATGAGAACTGTCTAAAATTTCACAGGCATTCACTATCAGAAAAACCCTTTCTGAAGCATTCCATTTTACACAAGTTGTCACAGCCTCAGTTTCCCAGCTGCAATATCGGGTAATAATATGGCATGGAGTGGGGGGGGGATAGCTCAATGGTAGAGAATCTACCTGGTATGCAGAAGGTCCCAGGTTCAATCTTCAGCATCTCCAGTTAAAAGGATCAGGCAGGAGACAATCCCATCTGTCTGAGACCCTGGAGAGCTGCTGCCACTCTAGACAGTATTGCCAGCTGATGGACCAAGGGTAGGAACAAAGCTTCATACTAGTGCACCTTGTGTAAGGATCATTGTGATAATGTGCATGAAGAACCTTGGACACTGAAAATGACATTGAAATGCAGACTGTTGCATTCCAGAATGCAAATACTCAAGTACACACATTTGTAAATAACTTATGAAAAACACAAATGTTTAAGTCTGTTGTTTGGATTTTTAAAATAAATTTAAACTGGGACCCACTCCTGGGTGCTGGGCACATCCTTTGATTGAATAATTCATAATTGTATTTTTACGCCACCTCTAGAGGGAACTTACCTGAGGTGGCTTACACGCTATATAAGACATAACACAATGCACCGTAACAGTGGTTAATTGAAACCCAGCATTAAAAAGTGTAAAAACATAAAACATCAAGCTGCTAAAATGAATGTTAAATCGTTCTTAGACGAAAAGCAGAAAATAAAATGGCATTAAAATCAACCACTGGGTAAATTAAATGTTTTTGTCTGGAGCCTGAAAATAGCATGGAGGCCAGGTGAGTAGGATTACCAACCTCAAGGTGCATTCTGGTGTTTTCCCAGGATTACAACTGATCTTCAGACTACAGATATTAGTTCCCCTGAAGGAAATGCTAGCTTCCAAGGGCAAAATCAATAGCAACACACCCCTTCTCGTTCCTTCCCCTTCCCAACTGCTGCCCTCCTCAGGCACTTCCCCAAATGTATTGTCCAAGGCTTTCACGGCCGGAGAACGATGGTTGTTGTGGGTTTTCTGGGCTGTATTGCCGTGGTCTTGGCATTGTAGGAACTACAATGCCAAGACCACGGCAATACAGCCCGGAAAACCCACAACAACCATCACTTCCCCAAATCTCCAGGAGTTTCCCAATCCCAGTCTGGAGTTGGCAACCTTACATATAGAAATTTCATTTTACCTGCATATAGGGTTTGTTTAAGCATTACAAAATGCCTACTTATTAGCAAACGTGTGTATGCATGTAATAGAAATACATTCTTATGCAGTCATCACACTAGCAGAAGACTGCATTCTGTACAGGAATTTTGTAAAATTTCCCTTACACAACATTTGTTCAGCAGCACATGTGTGTCATGCCAGTAGTGAAGGGATATATTTTCACCCGTTTGCTTCATTATTTCAAACTAGCCTAGCTAAAGATTCCCCTGTGATGTGTGCATAGGGGCTTTAATGTAATCACTTCAAAGCAAATATGACCTATGGAGTGATTTAAACTGGTAATCGCATCCGAATTGCATGACTGTGACCCTCGACTGAGAGGAGCATAAAAGACATCTGGGAATATGGATAGATTGAAAGCAGGTGGCTTCAGAAGAGGCTTACAGATGCTTTGCATCAAACACAAATAAAAGCCCTCATGTTCACTTTGGAAAGCCAAAAAAGGACCAAGATTTCATATACATTGTAAAATATTTTGTTTGCTCAAGGAAAAGGTTTGTTGGTTTTATTAAGAATGAAGGAACAAAAAAGGGGTGTTTATCTTGTGCCAAACGGCTGAAGGTATCTGAAGCAAGCATTTCCATTATTGAATCAGCATTAGAATTCCTGGAAGGACTTTTCAACCAGACTTTAAGTTTATTTAACTCATTTCTTTAGCTTTTTATACTATGCCAATGAATTCATATTTTATATTATGATCTGATGTTTTGCACACAAGTAATTACTTTTTCCTCTGTCGGTTCCAGAGAGAAAATGTAGGAAAAAGCACACACTGTGATTTTTAAGAGGAGACAAAAATTATATTTGCCATTTATCACTCATTTTATCAATCAGTACAGTATTACTGAGGGAATATGGCGGAACATAACTGGTGGAACAAAAAGAATAACTGGGCTGTGGTGGCGGCAGTAGTAGAAATAAGTTTGGACCCCCTCCCCCAACTCCCCTTTCAGAATTCTGTCAGCTCTTAGGGGCTACAGCAGGTGCCTCCTGACTTGCAGTTGCTTTAAACATTTTGTCCTTTTAATTGGTCACTTTTGAGTTTAGTTCACAAAATTTATATTTTGCAGCATACTCCAGGAGTCCTCTGAGGAAGTAGACCCATACCTTTTCTTTGCTTAGTCTGCTTTTGAATATATTGAGAGCCAGTTTGGTGCAGTGGTTAAGAGCGGCAGGACTCTAATCTGGAGAACCAGGTTTGATTCTCCTCCACTCATCCACTTGAAGCCAGTTGGGTGACCTTGGGTCAGTCACAGCTCTCTCAGCCCCACCCACCTCACAGGGTGATTGTTGTGAGTATAATGATAACACACTTTGTAAACTGCTCTGAGTGGACATTAAGTTGTCCTGAAGGGCGGTATATAAATCAAATATTATTATTGTTATTATTTTATTTCATTAACTGGAAATTTAATAAGTCTGTCAGTTGAAGTTGCTTTGAATGAATCAGTTGACAAATCACCAGTGTGATTTAGTAGCTCCTGTGTCTAATACTGAGATACCTGGATCTCAACACTTGCACAGCCATGAAATGTCAGACCTTAGGACAAATCCATTCTCTGGTCCATTGTGGAGAAAAATGAGATATATACAAAATGAAATAATAATAATAATAATAATAATAATAATAATAAATATAGCTGAAGAGAGGGGAGTTCTTGTGGGTCCCCTGCTTGTCATATCTAATTTCTAGGGCTCTGATTAAAGAATCATTCAGTTTTCTTTAATCAGAACCCTAGAAATTATATACGATAGTAAAACAGCATATTGCTTGTTAAATCTGCATATAATTTTGACACGATTAAAATAATAGATCTAAAATGCTACTTTCTTTTAGATATTTCAAGTACATGTAGCAATAGGATGCATTCTCAGATGTATGATGGTACTTGCTATTCTTTTAAATACTAGAACCAAAAATATTTTTAATTTTTTAAAAAATCAGCTGTTCAATTCATCATGCACAAAATTTTTATTGCTGAAAAGATATTTAGCCAACCAAATATTATAGCCTTTCTTGTTTCTTTTAATTCATTTTGCCTGTCTCTAGGCATAATTTTCCAGAGACAACTTAAGATAGGATCAAGTCATAAAATCTGCTGCCAAGCACAAAATCTAATCTTGCTGTCTTTCCTGGGAGCATACATAAATATTTGCAAACCTAGGTCCTTCTCCTGAATATATTCAGGGTCTTTTATGTAGCAATAAATGGATCCATCTTCCTATTTTTCTTTGTTTATAAGCCATGTGTATGCAAGTGATAATCTGTTTGCATGTACAGAAATACCACTATAGAAGTTTAGTTGGAGGACTGCTTTGGAACCCCATAAACATTCAGCGCTTGAGTTTGCAATGTTTGTTCATTCTCCGGCCAAAGTATGGCTAATCAACAAAATATGCTAAATTAATCCTGTTAAAAAGTCCATCCCCCAGTAGGAGTAGAATCTGAACATGAGTTTACTATCTACCAAGTATGTAGAGAAACAATATAGTGGCTAAAGTGCAGGAACACAATCTAGGAGACCTAACTTTGAATCCCCATTCTGCCAAGTGCTTAATTACCTTGGGCCAGTCACGCCGTCCTACCTCACAGGGCTGTTGTGAGGATAAAATGGAGGAGAGGAGAATGTTATAAGCTGCTTTGGTTATCTGTTGTTCCCAAGCTGTCATTAAACAAAGCTCTTAAATGGAATCCACTGGCCCCACCCTGACAACAGACCTGCATGTTTGTAGTAAGGCATGGTGGGGAGGGGAGGGCTTCCTTATCCTGCTTCCAGTTCATCTGTTCATCAGTCGGTCCTGCTGGACTCATAGGAGGCTTTAGTAGCTTCAACGAAAGCTCTCTTTATTGCTTCCAACTGGAGCCTATTCACATGTTACAGTGAACACGCATGCATACTACCTTGATGATAGTAGAAGAGCTTGAAAGGATGGCCGGCACAGATATATCCAGGGCTTATTTCGAGGGGGAATGCACAGGAACGCAGTTCCAGAAGTTCTCCAAAGAGGCCACATGTCAGGTGGCTCCATCCACCTGACTCTCAACAATTTTGGGCCTGTTTCAGCCTGGATTGGGGCCAAAACGGCCTGGATCGGGCTCTGACGGGTGGTGGATCACTCTCCCACTCAGCAGCGGCCCGATCCTGACCATTTTGGGCCCCTTTTCTGCCATTTTCAGCCCCTTTTTGCCATTTTGGGCCCAATTTCGGCCCTGAATGGCCAGGATTGGGTCCAAAACAGCCAGGATAGGTGATGTCAGGGGGTGTGGCATATACAAATCAGTTATACTAATGACACATGTCTGGTGATGGCAAGGGGTGTGGCATATGCTAATGAGTTGTGCTAATGAGTTCTTTCAGCTCTTTTTCTATGAAATGACCCCTGGATATATCCTACATATACATCTATTTGTAAGAAAGAGCCAACATATATTCACTTTGAAATTGAAACTAGGAACCAGTCACTGGACAAACATGGGCTTTGTATCACATGTTCAGCTGCACATGCATTAATTGTAACATGAGAATTACTCAATGCACATGTTTTTAAAAATCAAGTGTACACCATACGCACATTGTTTGTATGATAACTGTAACTTGTGAATAGTGCTAAGGAGGCATCATGAACAGGAGATGAAGTGAAAAATGAGCTGGAAAATGAACTGCAAGTCAAGAAATAGAGTAAAATAACAGCTCGGTCACAAACACTAGTACCTTCAGGCATATTATTTAAAAGCAAAACACAGAAGTATCATCCAGTGGGACCCACAGACGCAAGTGATAGAACATAAGACCTTCTGCATGCAAAATATGCACTCTACATCCTCAGTTATGGTATTATCATGTTAAATTCTTGAATCAGAGGAGAATTGACCCGCCAGGAATGAATCTTTAAATTGTTCTCATTCCACATGTCTGGTTGAGTATTTCAGCATTAATCTGAGAGCGCAGAAAAGTATAATGTACCTGGTCTGTTTATTAACAGCAGATCTGAGAGTACTTCTGCCTTTCAGGTACTTCTACAGAACCAGGTTCTGTTCTTGCTCCCATCTTCCAGAGCAGGTCATCCCTGAGATGGAAGGTAGAGAGAGTGATGGAGATGATTTGGCAAAATGGGTCTAAGAAAGATTCCCTGGTGATGGTGGTGGAATATAGCCGATTTATGGTGACCCCTGCTGGGGTTTCCAAAGTGAAGAGACTGACTAAGGTGGTTTGCCATTGCTTGCCTCTGCGTAGAGGCCCTGGTCTTCTTTAGAGATCTCCTATCCAATTAATAACCAAGGCTGAACATGCTTAGCTTCAGAAATCTGACAAAATCGTGCTTGCCTGGGCTATCCAGGTCAGGGTTAAGATTCCCTAACCATTGCTTTTATATTCGGTTCCATGGTTACTTGTGTGTGTGTGTGGGGGGAAACATCTAACCCCCATCCATTTTCTCTGCGGCTTTACTGAAAATAATCCATGTTCCCTTTTCTTACTGGTGTTAAAAATACATCTTTAGGAAAAGTCTCATGACTGCTTCCCTAGTTTGCCCTTGAGAAAATTAGAACAATATGAATTCCTCAAACAACAATTAGTGTTGCCATCTGTTACTGCCAGCAGATGGACATGATGATACCCTTGCGCTCTTTGCTTTAGAAGCAACCTTTATTGCTTTCCTCTATGTGATACATGCATCAAACTACATTTTCTCTCACTTGAGAGAGAAGTGCCCTGGAACCTTTTGCATTTTCTGTGCGAATCAGATTCTGTTTACTACTTCATACATGTTTTCAAAAGAAGTATCATAGGAGCCAATAGAACTAGAACTTGCTACTCTGAGGGCAGGTTGCATGCAAACTGACTGGTAATCTAAACTAGAACCCATGCCATGCTCAGTTTACTGGGAGCCAGTGTGGCCTGGTAGATGAAGTGGGTGGCTTTGCCGGAGGAAGCCCATGCTCAGAAAGTCAGTGTGGTGCAATGGTTAGCTTGTTAGGATAGGATCTGGGAGTCTCAGGTTTAAATCTTCAGTCTGCCAAAGAAGCTCACGGGGTGATATTAGGCCAGGCATTTCCCCTCATCCTAACATACCTCATAGGGTTGTTGCTGTGAGGACAAAATCAAGGCAGGGGAAAGATGTTGTAAGCTGTTTTGGGTTCCCACTAGGGAGAAAAGAGGGATATCTACTAATACTAAAATCCCCACTCGCCTATGGACCTTGCTATGAGACCTCGGCTTTGTTGCCTCCTCTTAGCCTAACTGCCCTCACCAAGTTACTGTGAGCATCACAGGGGTGGAGGAGAGCCACCATTTTTCAAGAAGCCTGGTCATTTTCTTGGAAACGGCATTTAGAAGAACGTTTTGAAAGCTGCAGAGGGATGGTTGCACCTCATTCTGCCAAGGAACCTCAAACCTACCAATTGGTGAGATTTTGCATCATCTCCTCTGCCATGTCTACTTATTTAGGAAATGAAAGTAGCAAAAACCTGTCAGGGGAAAGTGCACTAAAATTCCAGGTAATTATCTAGATGCTATTCACAAACTAATAATCTTTAACTCCCACCATTGCAACATCCTCACCTTCCTATAAGTCAGCCTGACAGATTTACACTCCAATGCATCTGACAAAGTGAGTTTAGACTCATGAAAGCATCTGCTGGAATACATTTTGTTAGTTTTTAAGGAAGAAAAAGCCTTGCTTTTTCATTCAGATACGAGGATTATAATTTTGTGTTCTTGACTTTGCTGTAGAATCCGCACAATTCATTTGCTGCATAAAGACAGCTATGAGAATCAATAATGTGACTCACCCAATGAAGATAAGACTGTTTGTCTAGCAGTGCCCCATTTTGTCCTAATCAGTTCTTTACTTTGGCTTTGTATTGGTGGTTGTTTGTCTAATATTTAAGAAAATTAAGAATCAGAGTACATATATTCACAACTAGAAAACATTTCCCCCAGAATTTTGTCTGCCAACCATTGAAAATAATTTATTTTTCAAAAGAATGCTTAAAGTAAAATTTTCCTCTAGCCCTCTTGGCCTAGTCTGGGTTGGCAAAGGGACAACAGGAAATGCCTTGTCTTTTTAATAGGTAGAAATGGACAGTTACAACTCTTCATGGCATGGAGCTAAATAACATCACCTAATAATTTCTACAGGTCAAACTGTTATTAAAGGGAAACAAGGGTTAAGAGTTTTAAAGCTAAAAACTCAACTGGACTAGGGAGACAGGCTTAGTCACGTGCAGATTTTAAAGCAGCTTATGGCAATTAGCTAGATTTGAGACCGGTAGCGCCTTAAAGACCAACAAGATTTTCAGGGTATAAGGTTTTGAGAATGACAACTCTCTTTGTCAAATACCTATGCAGAAATTAGCTGTGTGAACAATTTCATTGTGAACACAAAGTTAACTGGAATAAGACACATTTGGTCACATTTGATGTTTTCTGAATCTATGACTAATTCGGCATGCTCTAATGGACACCTTGGCATTTGTTTTGAGCTTAGTTTTATAACTAGATACTTTTGACATACAATGCATTAAACTGGAGGGCTGTGACATATCCAATTCTCCTCTAGAACCTGGTTACATAGACTGCAATCCTAATAACACTGTCCTGAGACTAAGCTCCAGGAACAGCACTTATCTTTGAGTAGGATTGTTCCCATCGAGATCAAGCTTAAAGAGGTGTACTGAGGCTTACTCCCAGGATGGTGTTCTTAGAATTGCACTGATAGTATATTCTCCTAAGGAAAACTGTCATCGGGCACCCTGGATACAGTGATATAATACAAAATTCCTCTCTTTTCCATATCACTTGCCGAACATTACTTGGTGCAGCTTTAATCACTTGAGTCACAATTCCATTTCACTGTTGCTGAATATATCAATGTGCCCCTTCGCATTTTGCTCGAGGTTGTTTCAACACTGAGAAATTATGTAGTAGAATGTTGTGCTATGGGATCACACAGAGGGATCTACAACCCTTGGAAGCGGGGGTTCAGGTTAAGAAGCCACCTTTGTTTGAGGTTGAGATGAAAGATGAAGCAAATGAAATGTGAGTGGGCAAGATGGCATCAGTTTCTTCCACCATCGACACAAACGTAACATAACTCCCATGCATTTTAGGCCAAACATTCTGCCTTGCATTATACTGATGTTTAACATCTGTGAATATCCAATACCAGGACAGTTGTGAATTCTTTTGCCAAAGATTGTAGTCTGCATCTCTGATACAGTCTTTCAAAAGTTTATATCTAGTAGGGATATGCACTGAAAACATTTCCTTTTCAGTTTTGGAGTTTCTGAAGGAACTATGTACCATTACTGTTTTTTCCCTGAATGGAGCATTGACAGCTCAGATCTAATCCTTTTTTTGTTTGTTTGTTATAATGAGTTTGGGCCCTTTTCTTTGCAATGAGGGTTTCCGGACTTTTGGAGGGCAGCTGTCAGATGCTAGCATAATCTTGATGGAAGGGGAGGAGATGGAGTATCCCATGAACTGTCTGTTTTTGCATACCCTATGTATCCAGTATTGATAATCTGTTTCTAAAACCTGTGCACCTATTCTAGCCATTCCAAGAATGCCTGTTTTGAGGACTGTTTATTTATTTATTTATTTGTCTGTGGCACTCTGATCCCAGATAGCGGGAGATACATTTGTTAATTCAAGAGTACATGGCTTGTGGCATCCTAAACAGAATGCCCTTTACTAGGACAGTGGCAGATCAAGAAATGCTTGTTTGAAATCGCATGGCCAATTAAGAGAGGTGTGACAGACTGCCGCTGAAGTTTGTAACAGCGGCAGCAGTGAAATTCTTATACATTTGCAGTTCTCAGAGATGTTTGGTGAGGAGGTCTGTTGGCCCCTGATGCAGTCTGGAAACAAGCGTTGTTGATGACCAGTTCCTTGTCGGGTCTCGGTCCTGCAGAGTGTTCCATCTCCTTGTTCCACCTGTTGAAAGAAAATGAGAAGAGTGCATCTACCTAAGAACTTACCTTGAACAGGAACGAGGGGTCCTCACGGCTTCTCTGGTTTGCTGTCTATGTTTCATCTCTGCTTTGAACTCTGATATGAACTTGATTGCACCATTGGATATTTCTGTATTGGCCGACTTTGAACTGTTTATTGCACATTGTTTGTTTATGTGATTTGATATGCTTATAACAGTATTGTTATTTATTCATTGCACTGCGCCACTTTAATACACTAGAATTTCAGAACCTGACTGACTGTATCCCTTAGTTGTGGGTTTCCACTTTGATTACTCAGTTTGTTGCTAAGGGAGCTTCCTTTTGTTTTACTCTGACTGGCAGCAGTTTTCCAGGGTCTCCAGCAGAGAAAGACATTGCCTGGAATCCTTTAACCGGAGATGTCAGTGACTGAACCCGGGACCTTCAGCACACAAAGCATGGATTCTAGCATAACAGTGTGGTCTGCCCTTGCCAGCTTAGCAATGCAGCTTCATTCTTGTTTTCTTGGTGAAAAGTCATGCGGAGTAGTTGACTTGCTTCAGATAGTCAGGGAGAGAACTGAAGTGCCACAACTGAAGTGACAAAAAAGAGAGCATCTGCTTCGGTGTGCAGGAGGTGCCAGGTTCAATCGCTGGCACCTCCAGTTTAAAAGATCAAGTAGCGGATGAAGCAAAAGACCTCAGCCTGAGAGCCTGGAGGACGCACTGACAGTCAGAGTTGACAATATTGACCTTCACAGGCCAATAGTTTGGCTCAGTATAAGACAGCTTCGTGTGCTCAAGGGGGAGAATAGAGCAGGTATCAATCCCTGCTGCTGTTGTTTGCCAGTCACCTGGCAAACTATGTAGCTAGTGGGCTACCGTGGTGGCTGGTGCCCACTGAGGTTGGTGGAACATAATCTGCAAAATAAATAAAAGCGGGAGAATTGCATTTCCCCCCTTTGGGTTGTGCTTTTATACACCAAGTTCATAGTCTGCTAATGACCTAACGCACAAGGCAACGTACAGGCTGAAAGAGCAAGTCCACCTGCAACCAGTGGGCTGGAACCTCTTATTCAGTGGTAAGGGAGTTTTATTTCCTCCTACTGCTCAGGGTTAAATTGTTCTGAACAGCATATTACAGCCAAGCAGCTTCCCACAAGGTTACATGCACACTGTGGTAAGCTCGGCAACAAGGATCTACACAATGTTTCCTTGGGTTCAGACCTGCTCAGTGACATTGTGGTTATTGTTAGCACAGTCCATTTGACTCTTGCAACATAATATTTGTATGCCCAGTATTGCCTCAACCGTCTGTAACATTAAGGACCTTTTCCAATGGTGCAGTTGTAACAATATGTAGTTAATTTACAGTGTGGTTAAATCTGGCTGCGTTTTACTTAGTACTAGATGATCTTAAGAAAACAGCCCTTCGGGCCCGTCTGACATGTTCTGAACTGCATATTCTCCATGGACTTTGTTTCTTTAAAGGCTTGTGCTTTATGCCCCCAACTGTATCTGTCAAGGCTTATGGTCCATCAGCCAGAAAAATATTGTTCCTTGGAGTTCACTTTCAAGGAGGGCCCATTCATTTCAACAGGCTCAAGGAGCCCCATACATCATTCCTGCTGTTTATTGCTGCATCGGTATGTTGGAGAAATGGCTCAGGCCCGCTGAGTCTTTTATCTACTTTCCATAAAAAGAAGGAGACGTGTTTTTCCAGTGTCAGAAATAGGACTGTCCAGCCTTATTTTACCAGTAAAATGCCAATCCTTATGCTACAATAAAGTCGGTTAGTCTTAAAGGTGCTATGAGACTCTTTACTATTTTGCTACTACAGACTAACACGGCTAACTCCTCGGGATCTATGCCAATCCTTGTAACTGATGAGGGAAATAGAGTCAGAGGGTTTACAGAATGCTAAGGTTTTTGAATATCAGCATGCACAGAGATTGCACTCCCGGCAGGATCCCTATCCACAGGGGCTGGTTGCAGATTTTTATGGGCCCTTGGGCACAGAAAGTCTGTGGTTCCCTTCATTGCAGCTCCCTCCCTTACACCACAGGTGCAGCTTTCTTCTCTCCCTGCAAACGCAAATAAGGGCCAAACTACACATTATGGCTACCGCTTGATTGCCAGGGGGATTTGCAGCAGGGCACCAGCATTGCAGGATCCCAATTCAGATCAGAACTGTGGCATGGGGGAGGGGCAAAGTGGCTCCTGCATCCCCCTGGGCCATTCCCGGTCTGAATCAGGTCCTGGTAGCACTTTAAAATTGAGTTCCCATGGGAAACCTGCAGCTGGCAATGTGTAGTGTGGACTTAAGCTCTTTACACCCTGACAGTGCTAGTGAGTATAAAAAGCGATTGAAAGCATTGCAGCTCTGCTCTTCCCAATGTTCCTCTCACAAGCCCACGAGTGATTGCTCCCCCGCCCCCAAGACCCTGCAATGTAGCAGGGACCTCTGGGGGCAATATCTTACTTTCTAATGGGAAAGTTGACTTGAAGACACAGCTAAGTATGCAATTCTCTTGTTCCCTCCTTCTACTGTTGCCAAATATTCGATTGGCTCAGTATCTCCATGCCGCAAGGAGCCATCTTCCAGATCATGGAGGTCTGGAGGAGCCCAGCTACAATGGCCCGGGATGTAGGTGCTGTCTATCCATGACAGAAGGACACCCAGTCTTGTACAACCCCAACTCCTGGGCTGGTTCTAGATCCACTGACCCGGCTCACTCAAGGCCACAGGCTGGAGATTAAAGACCAAGAGGCAAGAGCTCTTTGGCTTTTGCCCTTATTTTCCTGCTTCCGGTCATATCCAAGATAAATAGCCTGTAACAGAGAAGACAGAGAAGCCTGCAACAAAAAACAGAAGCTCTATGGTTGTTGTGGGTTTTCCGGGCTGTATTGCTGTGGTCTTGGCATTGTAGTTCCTGACGTTTCGCCAACAGCTGTGGCTGGCTTCTTCAGAGGTGTAGCACCAAAAGACAGAGATCTATCTCTGTCTTTTGGTGCTACACCTCTGAAGATGCCAGCCACAGCTGCTGGCGAAACGTCAGGAACTACAATGCCAAGACCACGGCAATACAGCCCGGAAAACCCACAACAACCATCGTTCTCCGGCCGTGAAAGCCTTCGACAATACAACAGAAGCTCTGCCCAAATCTTACTCAGTAGGCAAAGAGATGCCCCCTTTCTCCCCTGCTAGAAAAACCTTTGGTTGTCCCTAGGCTAAACTCCTTGGGGTTTCCTTAATTAGAACTAGGTTTATGATGCACGTTGGCCTTAAATATTGTTTACATTTATGTACACTGGCCCCAGAGTTAGATGATTAATAGTGCAATCCTGAGCAGAGTTTGTAAACTCATTGACTTAAATGGATTTAGAAAAGTATTGCTCTGCTGAGGATTGCCCTGTGAATGTCCAAATTAAAAAATGATTCCATTTCCATCCAAAAATCCCTAATCTCCTGACAGCTCTGGCACATTTGATCACTTATAATACTCTCTGCTCAGCCAGAGACCAGTGAATTCCTTGCAAAAACTTTCTGCTCAATCAACTGTGAGATTAGATCTATGGCATGTTTCCTATATTCACCAAAACAGAGCAAGTTGCTGCTTTGGATGAGTTATTTGCCTGGATTTCGTATTTCCTTTTTAAATGGGATATATCAACAGTCCATAAATTAATTTCCTTCAGTGCTCCATGTGTATCAATTTCCTTTTTGCTCTAGGTAAGTTTTTGTCCACAACGTCTCTCCATAATTTTTTTAGGAGTTCTCAGTAACAGAAAAGTTTTTGAAGCTGATGCACAGGAATAAATTCTGAGTCAAAGCATGCTTGAGTTCAGTGTTCAACCGCCACTGCACTCCTGTGAACTTGAAGTCTTGTTTGGTCTTTTCCATTGCCAGTCAAAGTGGTTCACTGTCAAAAACCAGAAGAATTCGGAATCCTAATAAACAGAATGACCTTGGTTGAAGACACAGCTAAACCCTTCTAGCATAGTACAAAAGATCCCAGTAAGAGCCAGTGATGTAACATGATATTTGAGTGAATGACCCCAATCTCTGGGTAGTGACCCTTAACTGTGCATGCATACTGCTGCTCAGAGTCAAAGCTGGAGAGAGAGATCTCAGATCTGATAAAGGTAGCCTAGGAAGAATAAACTGGCTTGAACTGATTCAGCAAAAAAGAAAGGGCTTCATCAAGTCCGTATGAAAATCCTGGTGGATGCAAACATGGACTTTCAGAAATGGGCATTTTAATACACCTAAGCTGTATCTCAGTGAAGATGGTGAGAATCACGCATTATGATTTTTTCAGCTATGTATGTCCCTCCTGAATAGCAAGATACAGACATGATTCAAATACATTTTGTTTCTTTGTGGATGAGCCTGGAAGATCTGCTGATTCATGGTTTTTGCTACATAGTTTAAAAAGATAAGAACAAATTGGTTTGTAGTTCAGAAAAAAATGACTAATTATGGCTAATTATAGCTTGAAGTGAACATGGAGAGAATATGCTCAAGGATAGCCCCATGTAGTGACAAGCCATTGTAACCCCCATGAGGTAACTGGTTTAGCCGAGTAGGGTGGAGTCAGTAGCTAGAGCCAGGCAGCTGAGGAAGGAGGTGGTTGCTGGAGGGCCGAATAATAATTCATATGCTCTTATCACCTTGAATAAGGTAACCAAATGTTGTATGTGAACAATATGACTTAAAGTGGTGTTTGTGTATTGTGTTTGGATGGTGTTACTGGGATTATATTGTTTTTGCAGGGCTGTAATTCCCCAAGAAGAGGACAGAAGCCTGGGCTACAGTTGCTTCGAATTGGAAGGATAGTGAAAAAGAACTCTTATTGCTTGTCTGATTTCACTAAGTCAAACTGTTTAACTTTTCAAAAACATTGTTGGTTTAAAGTTTTGTATGGTTGCACTTAGGAGTTTAAAGGAAAAAAAAGAGTTGTATTGAATTAATTGTTAAAAGGTTTTAAATTTTTTTAAAAAACCTTAAATTTGTGTGAAAGTTTGCTTCCTAAGCTCCATAGAATGCATGCAAGAGGGGGCTCGTTTGCCTCTTTGGGGAACGGACCCCGTAAATACTGGTGGAGATATCCTGTTGTTACTACTCTTGCATAGCCTTCCTCCTTGCCACTAATTCCCCATCTTACTCAAAACGAGGCCCATTCCTGGTAACAACAGTATTCAAACCTTGGTTTCTGCCAGTAAAATGCAGAGGAGGGGCAGGGCCCTTTCAAGGCTTGAGGGGAGAAGGCAGGGACTGACTTGGAGTGAAAAACAGCCCTGGAAAAGGGCCTCACCTCCACCCCACCCTGCCCCTGCCCCTAAAGGAGCGTGGCTGAGAGGCTGTTCACTTGCTGCTACTCTGCTCCTCAAAAGCCAGACGCTGCTCCCTCACCTTGGCTGGGGCTTGGGTGGGCTAGATGGTGCCTTCTTTGCCTCACCTCATGTGCTGCTTGAGCAGGCCAAGGGCTGGCTGCTTTGCCTTGCCTGACACAAGGCTTGGACACCACTTTCCCCACATTGTGTGGAGCTTGGGCGGGCTGGACACAGCCCTTCTGTGATGGGGCTGGCCTGGCCCAGGTGGGGGGAAGTCATCAGCCCACTGGGAGGGATTCCGGTGCCTATAATAGCCCATCCATCCTGGGAAGAAGAATTGTGGCCAGGCCTGAGAGCAACCACCAGGCAACTTGCTACCTTAAGATTTCTTTGACTCACTCAAGTCCAGCTGCTTTCTACTGCCCAACAGCAGCCACCCCACAAAAGGCCGTATGTATATTAGTTACAGTTTCAGACTGTGATCCGGGAGACCCAGGTTCAAATCCCCACTCTGCTATGGAAACTCTCTGGGTGACTTTGGAGAGGAAAACGGGACAGAAATACTTAAATACATAAATGGAAGTCAGAAAGTATGGCTTTTTAGGACCACCTTCATTGCAAGATATTCAGGCTGCCATCCTAAGAGCACTTTCCTGAGGGTGTATAGAATGGGACTTACTTCTAAGTAGACCTGCTTAGGCTTACTCTGCATGCTCAGCAAAACGAGTCTAACATTCTGGCCTGGTAATCAGAACTTGCTGTTCTAGCCACTCAGAAACAGCTCCTAAAGACAGACCTTCTATAGGATCTGGAGTGCATTCTTTGACTTGCATAATTAAACCACACACACACTCTTCCCCCCTTCTTTTGATAAAAATTCCATCAATACATGTATAATCACCATGAAATTGTGTATGGTATATGGGAGAATGCTGGGCATTATCATGTTGCTTTGTGTGTTAAAAACATTAGCAAGTAGAGAGCAGTAAGACATAGTTCATCCAGCTCAGTGTTGTCACCACTTAGCATTAGTTCTCCTAAGTTCTAGACAAAGGCCTTTCTGACCATTGCCAGCTAAGACCCTTGAACTAGAACTGCCAGGATCTGAATCTGGGTCTTAAAACATAAAAATCTGTACATTCTTTCCCAGGACTCCTACTTCTTCCATTTCTCCACACCCTCTACCCCTCTGCACACCCCACCCTATTCAATCACACCTGCCATTGTCATTCACTGGCTATTATCACTCTGCTTCTGTAGTCACTCCACTCTCCAAGATATAAGGACAGATGGGCCATTTTCACACTGCTTACTGGCCACGGAACGTCATGCCAAACTCCCAGAACGACAGCAACTTCCTGGTGCGATTTCATGCAAAATCGCGCCAGGAAGACACTGATCGTCTTCGTCCTTCTGTGCAGCCCCACATTGGGACTGCGCAGGCGCAGGCCAGCCGCGGAAAAGATTTTTCTAGCTTTTAGAGATGTGAAGGGGACGTTCGGATCCACCGCGCATGTGCGCCGGTGTTCCCACCAATTTTGAATGCATATATATCCGAACATCCCCGGCATTCCCTCAGTTCCTTTTTCGCCGCCATCAAAAAGGTTCTTATTGTCTAGCGTTATTTGTCTCTCAGCATCTCTTCGGAGTTTCTTGATCGTTTCCTTCTGCTGTTCGGTTTTTTCCTGTGTCATCTGTCGGGAGATACCGTTCAAAATGTCTCAGACATCTTTATTTAAAAAGTGTCTGAAATGCGGCACGAAAATGACACACTCAGATGGCCATGAGCTCTGTCTCATCTGCCTGGGCGAGGGGCACGTCGTGGAGCGTTGTGCGGTATGCATGTCTTTCACCCCGAAAGCGAGGAGCGATCGAAAGGCCAGGCTCCGTGCCTTCTTGTGGGATGCCAACCTTCTCCCCCCCCAAGCCATCGGGCTCATCGGGAGATAGGCCCCGCTCCGCCGCTCCGTCACCGGCGCCATCTCGTAAGTCGCCAGAGCCGCTCCCATCGGAACCGACAGGGCAACCCATTCCGGAGGCCCGATCTGACTCCGGTTCCGTGGATCGTCCTTTGAGCCGGAAGGCCAAGAAGCGTACGTCATCCAAATCGAAGCCCTCGTCCAAAGCTTCGGCCACAGAGGCTTCTTCGGAGCCCCCGCCTAAAAAGGCCAAGGCCAAGTCAAAAGCCAAGGGCTGTGCACCATCCCCAGCTCCAACTGTGCCACCCGGTACTCCGCCCAGACCGGTCCTGATAGCTGACGATGTGGTGAGTCTCCACACCCCGTCACCTCCTTGCACGCCTCCTCCGTCGGTTCCGGAGGAATTCCTGCCGTTCCCGCCTTTCTTGGAACCGTTTCAGCCATTCGAGCGTTCCCTGCCGTCCGCCCTGGCGCCTTCGGAGTCCTCCGTTCCGATGCCGTCCACCTCGTCGGTTCTGGCACCGTTTCGCTGGCCTGCCCCGGTGCCCGCTCCTCTACCTCCTTGCCAGTCTGTCCCTGGGATAGGGAACATGGCCTCCTGGCAGGATTTCGTGGCCTGGTTCCAGCAGTCCGTGCCCTTCCTGCAGCATCCTTCGGTTCCGCAGCCTTCCGTTCTGGCTCAGCCGATCGTGCACCCTGCGTCTGCTCCTCCTGCGGCTAGCGTGCTGGTCCATCCCTCGGTTCCTGCACCTCGTCCTTCAGCCCCGGTCGATCGCCGGACTTCGGTTCCGACGCAAACCCCGGCAGAATTTTCAGATTCCAAGGATGAGGAGGGCCTGGCTTCCCCGTCAGAATACTCTTCGGATGTGGCTTCTGACCCTTCCCCGGATGACACCGTGGGTGAGCTTCGTTCGTCGTCCCCAAACGACGACTACAGAATGTTCGCCGAGCAGATGGTGAGGATGGCCGCTGCGCTGGAGATAGACGTTTTCTCCACGACTTCCAAGCCCAAAAGCAAGCTGCTAGAGGCATTGTATTCCGGGTCCCCCGCGTCGGTGGCGTTCCCCCCTGTGGAAGATTTCATTGACAATGCCCTTGTGCTCTGGCAGACACCGGCGTCCCTGCCGCCGACGGCAAAGAAGGTCGAGAGGTACTACCGCCTGAAGCAGGACTGCCCGTACCTCTTCACTCACCCTAAGCCCTCTTCTATCGTGGCGGAGGAAGGTCAGGCTCGGTTCCGATACGGTTCCTCTTCGGCTCCGGCAGACCGGGAAGGCAGGAAGCTGGATGGCATGGGCAGGAAGATCTACTCGTCCGCGTCCTTGGGATTCCGTATAGCAAATTTCCAAGCTATAATGGGATCCTATAATTTATTCCTGTGGAGAAGGCTGTCCTCTTACCTCTCCGACCTCCCGGAGGATTGCCGCCACCTGGTTAAGGCCCTCCAAGCCAAGGCCATGAAGCTGTCAAAACAGCAGATGACAGCTGGCAAGGACGCCGCCGACTCTGCAGCGCGAGCGATGGCGACTTCGGTGGTCCTGCGTCGGCACGCCTGGCTCCGGTCCACGGCCCTGCCGCCAGAGAAGAAGGCGAAAGTGGAGGATTTCCCGTTCGAGGGGCCCCAGCTCTTCTCGGAAAAGACGGATGAATCCCTTTCCCTGATGAAGAAAAATCAGCAAACGGCCAAGTCCCTGGGAGTCGCCCCCTCAGCTCAGCTGTCGGGTCCGAGGTATCGTTATGGTCGGTTCTGATCCTACCAGACCCCTTATCAGCCTTACCAGCAGCGTCAAGGGCGGTTCTTCTCGGGCCAGTCCTATGGTCACCGATCCTATTCTACCCAGCAGCGTCATTCTTCCAGGTGCTCCGGCCGGTCCAAGGGCAGGCAACAGCCCTCTTCACCCAAGCCTTCAACCTCCGTGCAGAAGCCCTCTGTCTTCTGACTAAGCCTGAACGCTCCCCTCTACTGCCCGGTTCTTGGACAGGCTTCGGCCTTTTTTGCCCTGTTGGCAACTTGTTACATCTGACACTTGGGTCCTGTCTATTGTGGCCCATGGTTACAAATTGTTATTTATTGATGCACCTCCCCTTTCTCTCCCTCCCCATTGTTCTCCATGTTGTGATGTTGTGTTACACAATAATGTTATAGAGTTGGTGAACAAAGGTGCTGTCCGGGTGGTCAATGTCGCTACTTCCCCTTGGGGATTTTATTCGAGGTACTTCCTGGTGGATAAGAAGGATGGAGGTTCCCGGTCCATTTTGGACCTTAGGGGCCTCAACAGTTATTTAAGGGTTGAGAAATTTCGGATGTTGACCCTGGCACGGGTTATAGAGCTCCTGGAGGTTGGCGTCTGGCTAGCTATTCTAGACTTGAAAGACGCCTACTTCCACATCTCCATTTTCGAGGGCCACAGAAAATACCTGCGGTTTGTCTATGTGGATTCTGTGTATGAATATACGGTGTTGCCCTTTGGGCTGGCCTCTGCACCCAGGGTCTTCACGAAGTGCATGGCCACCGTGGTGGCATATCTACGGTCCAGGGGATGCTTTATCTACCCATACCTGGATGACTGGCTCCTGGTGGGACCCTCAGCTGACTCTCTCCAGGCCCATATTGCCCTCGCTTTGTCTGTACTGGCTAGGTTGGGCTTGGTGGTTAATGGGGATAAGTCTATCCTAACTCCGGGCACAGCCATTAGGTTTATTGGGGTTCATCTCGACTCTCCACGGGGCAGAGCCTTCCTGCCCCCGGATCGCCTGACCAGGCTTTCCTCCTTAGCCCGTCATTTCCTGCATAACCGTTTCCAAACTGCCCTTTTGATCCAAACGTTGTTGGGCCTTATGGCCTCCTCCACAGGGGTAGTTTTTTTCGCACGCCTGCATATGAGGCCTCTGCAAAACTGGTTCGTCCGGAGGTACAACCCCCTCACTATGGGCCAGCATCAGAAGTTCTCCATTCCCAGGGTGGTGCAGCGCTCCCTGGCCTGGTGGACTGTCCCGGAGAACCTGTCTGAAGGTTGTCCTTTTGGCCCTTTCCTGGCAGAGGTCACCGTCTTTACTGACGCCTCCAACCTGGGATAGGGAGGGCGCTGTGGGCAGCTCTCGGCCCAAGGTGTCTGGTCCCCAACTGAGGCATCCATGCACATTAACCTTTTGGAGCTTAGAGCGATCCATTACTCCCTTGCTTCTTTTGCAGATGTCATTCGGAACAGGAGGGTTCAGGTCCTGTCGGACAATACCACAGCCTGCTATTACCTCAACAAGCAGGGAGGGACGGTCTCGCTCAAGCTCTGCAGGGAAGCAACGACTCTCTGGAAGTGGGCCATGGTCAACAACGTCCTTCCCAGGGCCATTCACATTGCCAGGGAGCTCAACACCGCAGCAGACATACTGAGCAGGGTGTTTCTACCTCAGCACGAGTGGTCTCTCAACAGGGTTTACCTCCACCAGGTCTTCCGCACATGGGGTACACCACTCATCGACCTCTTCGCCACGGCCCACAACAAGCAGGCCCCGCTGTTCTGCTCCCGGGCCGGAATTGGCCGTCACTCCCTAGGGGATGCCTTTCAGATACCCTGGTCCCCAGGGCTCTTTTATGCCTTCCCGCCCTTTCCGCTCCTGCACAAGGTCCTCTCCAGGATGAGGGCCTACAACACCCACTGTATCCTGATTGCCCCACAGTGGCCTCGCCAGGATTGGTTCCCTCTCTTACTCTCCCTTTCACAGGGACGGTGCCTAGTACTACCACCGGCCCCGGACCTATTAACCAGGGATGGGGTCAGGCACCACAATGTGGCGGTTCTGAGCCTGGCTGCTTGGCTCCTGTGCGCTCCGGAGTAGGCCTCTCCTTGGAGGTTCTTAAAGTCATTCTAAATGCCCGGAAGCCGTCGACCAGGCTATCCTACCAGAGGAAGTGGTCATGTTTTTCCCGGTGGCTGGCCCCAAAACGGGTCTCTCCTTTTGATTGCCCCTTGCCTATGGTTCTCGACTACCTCCTATATTTGTGCTCACAGGGTCTTGCCTTCCCAAGCATTAAAGTCCATATGGCTGCGATCTCTGCTTTTCATGAGCAGATTGATGGAAAGACCGTTTTTACACACTGGCTTTCCAAGCAGTTCCTAAAGGGCCTTTTCAAGACCTTCCCTCCTAGGGCCCCGCCGATTCCTCAGTGGAGTCTGTCCCTGGTACTCTCCCAACTGATGCTCCGGCCCTTCGAGCCCCTGTCCACCTGTCCCTTGCCTTTACTCACACAGAAGGTAGCCTTTCTGGTGGCAGTCACGTCCTCTAGGCGTGTTGGGGAGCTGTCTGCTCTGAGGTGTGACCCTCCCTTCCTGCAGTTTTTCCCTGGTACGGTCATGCTCCGCACTAGCATGGAATTTCTGCCCAAGGTGGTCTCCAAATTTCACCTACAGCAAAAGGTGGTCCTCCCTTCCTTTTTTCCAACACCCTCATCCCCAGGGGAACGAGCACTACACACATTGGATGTAAAGCGTGCTTTATTGTTTTATTTACATCGCACCAAATGTTTCAGGAAATCTCCTGCCCTGTTTTTGTGTTACTCTGGCCCTCGCAAGGGCTCACCTGCTTCTGCCCAGTCCATCTCTCGCTGGATTGTGTCTACAATTAAACTTTGTTATCAGCAAGCTGGAGTCCAGTGCCCCTTGTTGGTTACCGCTCATTCCACTCGAGCGCAAGCTGCTTCTGCTGCCTTCCTGCGAGGAGTGCCGCTCCGGGACGTCTGCCAAGCTGCGACATGGTCCACTGCAGACACTTTCATCAAACACTATTCTGTGGACGTGAATGCACGGCGTGAATCAGCTGTTGGCACGGCTGTCCTGCATTCTTTGTTCAAGTAGACACTCACACCCGCCCCCATTGGTGAGATGCTAGTTATTCTCCCAATGTGGGGCTGCACAGAAGGACGAAGACGATAAACAGGGTTTCTCACCTGTAACTGTTGATCGTCGAGTCTCTTCTGTGCAGACACACATTCCCTCCCACCTACCCTGCTGTGAGTGCTTGGTTTCTGAGTTTCTCCGGCGGCTCAGGTGAACTGAGGGAATGCCGGGGACGTTCGGATATATATGCATTCAAAATTGGAGGGAACACCGGCGTACATGCGCGGTGGATCCGAACGTCCCCTTCACATCTCTAAAAGCTAGAAAAATCTTTTCCGCGGCTGGCCTGCGCCTGCGCAATCCCAATGTGTGTCTGCACAGAAGAGACTCGACGATCAACAGTTACAGGTGAGAAACCCTGTTTTCGTTCTGGGAGCTTGGCGCAATGTTCCGTGGCTGGTAAGCAGTGTGAAAATGGCCATGGACTCATATTCTAGCTGTATCGGAAGAAGTGAGCTATGGCTCACGAAAGCTCAAACCCTACCACAAATTTTGTTAGTCTTATAGGTGCTATTGGACTCTGGCTCTTTTCTGCTTCTAGGATCCCCCACTGTTCAGGATTAGAGGCAGAAGCCTCAGTGGTCCCTTCTCATCACACAAAGAAGCAGAATACGTTTGTGCAAATTTTCATGATTGTTTCAGATTGTAGATTCTGGTTTCTATCCAACTTTTTAAAGTGTAGCGCTAAGTGAGTCAGTTGCAAATGTTTTATGACACATTTTTATTCTAGTATAAACCTCTGTGGACTAGGGCCCATTTCATCCACAGTGCGAGTCCCTGAAATCTTAAATTAGAATAAAAACTGGTTAATCTTTAAGGTTCAGCAAAACACCTATTTATTTTATTGAGCTCTAAACTGGTTAATCTTTTAGGTTCAACAAAACACATTGTTGTTTTATCGAGCTCTAGTTGTAGACCTAACAACTGGTGACCCAGGGTGGGCTCTGGGCAGCAGTGGCGTCATGAGGGAACCAAGCTTCATAGCAAAGTTCAAGAGCTTATTCTTAAATGTATGCTTGTGTATTTCAATAACATTTTTAAAAACTGAAATGTTTTCATGAAGCCTTTTCTACCATCTGAATGGTTTAAAAAGAATACAAACATTGGAACAAAAATCCTCATAAAAATAGTTACAACAGTGTTATCCAAACAAATCAGATAGTCACTTCCCTGCCTTTAAAAAAATACAAAGGGGTTTGTTTCTTTGGCATTCGTAGACAATAGATGGGCCCATTTAATTGTTTATGACAATAGTCTTTTCTGTCAGTCCAGAGACACAGATGCTCCTGGGGAATAATCAGATATGGTCTGAAACATATAACAATGTACGTGCCAGATTCCTTAAGGGTCTTTTAGGATCCATTTACACCTCTGCCAGAGCTGTTAACACCTCATTAAGTTTTTCCCTGTGGATAGCTTTCCTCAGACATTAAATGGGATGAGGGGCTAGGGAGAAAAACTCTTCATTAGATTCATGGATCTAATAATCCCTCTTAGAATTTCTAGGCCTGAAACCCTGGCTAATGTGAGTTCGGCAGCAAAATTTAAGAGAGTGAGCTCAGGATAAATTATTTCTGCAACCCACTAGCCGAACTGGGCCCAAAATTCTAGACCTTATATTAAATGTGGCTTGTCGAGCTGATATCAGGGATGTTGAGAACTTCACACCAAGCTTGTTAGAGAACCAGACGTTCTGTTTTCAACAATCATGATCACACATGAACCAAGCCTTGGATCTCTTTTCACTGTACAGTTTGAGCAGGGGACCAAACAGCTTTGTGGCCGCTTTATCTCTGTGGTTTCTAACTTTAGCGTCTTTATGATTTGCAGCCTTATTTGGTATCTGCACAGTAGACGATGTCAGTGTCACCCAGAGTAGCTAGGTCATGTTGCTAAAGTGCACTGGTCACACAGTGTGTTCCCCCTTGCCCATCTAATCAAATTGGCAGCCGTGAACATTGTTAACACAGGCTTCAGACAAATACAAAACAGTAACTTTAAAAAAAACAGTTTATAAATCGCTGACAGGCTTGTTCACTTACATAGTTGGTTGCAGAATAGCATGTAGCAATGACAGGTTGGGGGATCGAGGAGAACTACAACTGCACTGTAGGGTTCCAGTGGGCTGGATCCTACTCCTATCCTTCCACTCCACTGAGCAAAGTTTGTTTATTTATTTAAACATTTTTATCCCACCTTTCCTTTTGGTGCAGGTTTGAAGCCTTCCTCCAATCGAAGGAGACTTCATCAAGCGGCTCTTCCAGAGGAGGAAGACAAGCAACATGAGCCAAAACGGTGGGTGCTTGAGCATCCTTAGTTGACGTATTTTTTTTTGTACAAGGTCTTCTGTGCTTTTGACAGCAGCCTGACCCATAAAAGTATAGAAGGCATTTGGAAAAGAGTTTGGATGAAAGTTGGGGAAGCTGGTGGTAGTTTTACATTTTGTTCTGTATTTATTCTCTTTCGAGCCTGCTGTTAGATGACTCAGAGTTTCAGCTCTGCTTTTCCTGCTGCATTTTTTAATGTTGCTTTTTCAGTGTTGTTTATGGTACAGTTTTGTTGTTTATGATGGTCTTAATTACACTATGCTTCAAGAGCCTTGTGCTATGAAGCAGCATAGAAATACCATAATTAACTAAGAGGCAAACTATATGAGATGAATGACATGCGTATGACACATGAATGCACTTACACGTATTTCCTCATTGCTTTCCTGTTCACTCACACGCTACGGCCACACTGCACTCGATCCCTTGCTTGGATTGGCACATGTTTCTTCCCTGTTCCTCCCAGATGAGAGATGGTATCCCATGATGCACCTTCTCTTCTTGCATGCTCAAACCTTCCTCTGCAGCTTTTCTGAGAGGGGGACTTGTTTACTCAGTTGGAAGTATCGGCGGAAAAACCCGCTAGGTTTCCTGAGGGGGGGGGGCTGAAAATGGGGGTTCCACACCTCTGCAGAGATCTTGCATCTATGGAAGCATCTATGGAAAGGGGTGGGTGGGCAATCCCCATGTCAGAAGCCATGGCAGCGTTTATTGCTGTCAGCTAGAATCAACTATTTCATGCCTGTTTGTCTCCAGCCATCTCTGATCAATATTATCTATGGGGGAAACTATGGGGTTATCCAGGGGGATAGGGGTGGCATTTTGCAAAATAAATGTACAACATTTTCAGGGGACCTACTGCTAATGGTCTTCTAAAGACCTACCAAGTTTCAGGGAGATTGGACCTTGGGGAGCCATTTTAATCCCCCCCAAGAAGGTGCCATCAGCCACCCCATTTTTTTACTATTGTAGAGAGAAAATGGCAGCAACTGGAGAAACCCATTGATCATGCCTTTCCTGGGGTTAAAGCTCCATGAAACTTGGAGGGTATTTAGAGGACAGTGAGGAGTAGGTCTCCTGCAAATTTGGAGGATTTTGGACCTTGGGGAGGTCATTTTAGAGCCCCCCCAAAGTAGGTGCCATCAGTCCCCCTTTTTTTTACTATTGTGGAGAGAAAATGACAGCAACTGGGGAAACCAATTGATCATGCCTTTCCCAGAGTTCAATCTCCCTGAAATTTGGGGGGTCTTTAGAGAACAATGAGGAATAGGTCTCCTGAAAATTTGGAGGATTTTGCTTTCAAAATGCCACCCCAGCCCCCAAGATAGCTTCCCTAGTTTTCCCCACAGGGAATAATGGCGATTGAAGGTGGCTGGGGGTACCTTTTTCAGGGCCCATAAAGTGGCCTCCCAAAGTCCAATCTTCATGAAACTTGGGCAGTCTTTAGAGAACAGCTAGAAATAGGTCCTCAGCAAATTTAGTAAAATTCAGTCCTAAAATGCCCCCCAGGCCCCCAGAAAGCCTTGAATCACATTTCCCTTTGGAAATAATAGCCTAATTTTACCAAGTTTGCTCTTTATTGCCAAGCCAAAGTGGAGAACAAGTACCTCCCTTGTTCTTTTCAAGTTCACGTATCAGGCATGTTTCTGAACTTTTGCTCAGATGCTCAATCATGTTGCCACGATCTTCCTTCCTTCCTCTTCCTCATCCCAACTGAAGCTGCTGCATGGAGAGGAGGAGAAGGAAGTTACGGGGGGGGGGTGCAGGAAGGGGGAGTAAGGAGGTGGTGGTTTCAACTAAAAATGGGAGAATTTAAAACATGTCATATTAAAAGCAAAACAGTTTGGGTGTAAGTTGGATCTAAGGGCAAAAAGAGGAGAGAGGGAAGCGGAAGCTGCCCAACATCGATGCTCTGCAATGACAACTTGCTGATGATGACTATGGACACTTGCAACTGTGACTAAACCAGTTACCTGACACGTGCACAGACTAGGGCTACAGGACCCGTGTTCACCCTGAGTAAAATGGACACAGGGAGGTAGGAACAGACATGATTCTAGACATTTGCATAGCCTCGTGTAACTTGTCTCATGTAGTTTGGCTCTAAATAATCAAAAAAGGTGAAAGTGGAGTGAAACAACATTGTGTGTGTTCAGTTGATGTTAAAAGTGCAAGAGAAGAGCCTCCCTTAAATAACATTGTAACACTTAGCACTATCAACAGTTAACTGTACCATGGCTACCTCTTGACAACATCAAATTCGATTAGATTACATTAGATTAAAGAGGAAAAATACCACTGGGTTATCATTTGATCATAGATGGTTCTGAAAACAAGTTATTTTGTGCCATTTCTTCTTTCTTATACACATAAGACCAAACAGAGTCTAAGAAAGAATATGTATGCTTATATATATTTTTTGCTTAAAAACAAGATTCTTTGTTTGTGCCACAGCAGGTTGATATGGTTGCTCCTGTAGGACATGCTGCTAGAATCTGAACACAAATGAACACCTGAAGATACCTTGAACTGAATCAGAATATCAGTCCATCAAAGTAAGTATTGTCTATTTAGACTGGCAGCGGCCCTCCAGCATCTCACTCGAAGCAACTTACATTGCTCTCATCTCCTCCATTTTAGGTAGGTAATTGTGTTGGTTCATAACAAAATCTGAAACTTAAAGTCATGTAATACCTTTTATTAAGACAAAGAATAGTAACACAACACAATGTGCAAGCTTTTGAGTTCTCCAGAGCTCTTAATGAGAGTGGATGTTTTTTTAAAAATGTAAAGGTGGTGGGAGAAGGAAGATCTTTCAGACATCTTGTTTTCTTCCTATATTGGGTGCTCTGCCAACTTCAATATGTGCAGAGCATCAGGTTGTACCCTTAGCCTTCTGAGAAAAAGAAGCCCAAAGCGAAAGCCCTCCAACTGAAACATAAAAATCTGTAGATGGGTAGCCATGATTGTCTGTAGCAGTTGAAAAGAGCAAGAGTCCAGTAGCACAGTTCAGAAGTGGCGACTCACAAAAGCTCATAGCCTACTACAAATGTTGTTAGTCTTATAGGTGCTAATGGATTCTTGCTCTTTTCTACTGATAAAAGCCTGTAGTTGATTGAGTTCTTTACCAAGTTGTTTTCATATTT
The DNA here is from genome assembly GCF_028583425.1 of Eublepharis macularius. NCBI lineage: Eukaryota > Metazoa > Chordata > Lepidosauria > Squamata > Eublepharidae > Eublepharis > Eublepharis macularius. The sequence continues at coordinate 70,540,199 of NC_072800.1, read as the reverse complement.
ATAATGGGAAATGAACGTAATGATAGGAGATTTTGGAATGGGGAATGATTATTTTTAATAATCTCATATGAATACCACAGGAGTAATCAATATTGGGTTTGATACCCTCTATGTTTTATAAACCTCTTATCTTTTCATGAAAAGGACTCTATACTTTTTGAAACATCTTTGATTTACAGAATGAATATTTTAGTAGTCACTTTGGATTTGCCCATCCCAGAACATTACAGATGTTATGATGCTATTCTTATTTTGTTCACCTCCCACCTTTCTTCCATCCTAGGTAGCATAAAGGGCAGGGTTCCAGGGATACCAGACACTGACTAGATCCCAGTGTGCTTAGCTTCAACAAAATTGTTGCACCATATGTCTTGATTTTAACCGTGTTAGCCCATTGAAGCAGAAACCAAAATGATCATTGTGGCACCCTAAAGAATAACAGATTTACTGAAGCATAAGCTTGTGTGGACTGCAGCCCACTTCATCAGATATATAGTTCTAGTATATTATGTATTCATCCTCTGTGTTTTAATGTCCATGGTAGTAGACTGCTTATAGAAATAGCAAACCACTTAAGTAAACAAACAAAACACCAGCCTGTCTTTAGGTTGCCAACTTTTAAACTGGTACCTCTAGGTAGCCGTTTAATATCAGTTTGCTCTACAGCAATTATCAGGTGATGTTATTTGACGCCATAACATGACCCCCCTTCTGCATATTATACCTTTTTAGATCATCCTCCCCCCCACCCCATGGTCAGTTGGCGTCATTATGGACCTTCTTAGCATGGGACCCAGTTAATTATCTTTTAAATTGTCATTGACACTTTTTTTAAAAAAAGTGATGAGCTACTTTGTCAGTCTGGTTGGCTGAAAAGCAGATTAAATATATTTTAAACAATATTTGTCTGGCCCAGGCAAGCTCAATCTCATCAGATCTCAGAAGCTGCAGAGAGTCTTCCAGCAAAGACTAGGGTTGCAGAGGCAGGCAATGGCAAACCACTTCTGTAAGTCTCTTGCCATGAAACCCCCACTAGGGGTTGCCATAAGTCAGCTACGACTTGAGGGCACTCTCCACCACTAACATAAGTCAGCTATGACTTGAGGGCACTCTCCATCACTGACATAAGTCAGCTATGACTTGAGGGCACTCTCCACCACTGACATAAGTCAGCTATGACTTGATGGAACTCTCCATCATCACCACCACCACCTGTGACAATTAACTCTGGCTTTTTCGATGTAGTGATTCCCAAAGAACTCAAATGCACTGGGAGTTTGCAAAACATTGCCAAAGAAAGTCCTCAAAGCCTGGCATATACTGGCATGTGGCAGTATGCAGGAGTAATAGAACAACATTAAGAAAAAATACTCATCCTGCAACACACTAAGGCTAGCATTTTAATGTGTGCTGCAAATAACTTGCATAACCTCATGTGGGATGAATAAAGGTGGAGGATGTAGCGATTGTTGTAATTTAGGGCTATACATCCTTCTAAGGAACATAAAGTATGGGAGTTTACACAAAATGCCTGCTGGCTAAAAGAGGAGTCAGAAAAGTAAATCAGAGAGCATGATCTGGAACACTCTGGAACGCTTCTGGTATGACGTGGAAGTGATGGGTTTCCAATCTAGTGTTTGGGGCCTATTTTAATCACATTGGCCCCTGGTGCAAACCCACACTTCCATGGTTGTGCCAGGAATGACATCATTCCCAATGCGACATGGAAGCATTTCAGAGCGCATGGGAGCATGCTCTGGGGGTTTCTTCACCCATTCTCGTGCTTTTCACACACACTCCGCAGGCCAGGTGAGAGGTAGTGGGGGGTGGAGGCTGGGAGCAGGGAATCCCCCACCCTCACTTGGGGTCTAGTAACCCTACACAGGGGCCCTGTTTTCCCCTTTCTTGAGCTCCATGTGTCTTCAGTCGCATGATCCTAGGATACGTGAAGCAAACAGTGCCCCCCGTGAATGTTTCTGCTGTCAAGGCAGCCATAAATGGTCCAATGTATAGGAAGGATTTTTTGTGTGTGGATACACTGGAAATTAAACAGATGGATAAAGTCTCAAATTGAAATTGCCATATATTAAACAGAGAGAACATATTCAAGAAAATGTTTGCACAAACTGGCAGTGTGGTGGACTCTCTTTACTAACCCTCTGTACTAAAGGTATGATCTGAATGTGAACAATTCAGTGGCAGAGAAACCGGAGTAAAGCATGGGACAGAAATGCTGGCTGGAGCACGGAAGGGAGGCCAGACTGCCAACAGCTTCTTCATAATTCATCTCTGCCTGAGGTACTGCACAAGGACAGAGTGAGAGGTGACAACATTTGCCATTTTTCATAAGTGCCGTGATCTATCATTTGTTTGTCAGGCAATAATTTGTGAGGCTGTTTAGCTAATATATAGGGTAGACATATGAAGAAAAAAAATAACCCATTGCATTTCTAGTTCGGAGTTATTGGGGGAAATAATGTTTGCATTCTATTAAGTCTTTTCTGACTGTTCTGAAATCCTTTTAATTTCATAGGGTGAAAGGGCTGTTTCAGATTCCCCACTGCTTGTAGAATGCTTTTTTGGGGCATAGTTATTGAACCTTCCAGGATTAATGAAATCCATACAATATCATAACAGTGGCTGATGAACCTACCAGGTACTTGAATTTCTTTGCAATGGATTATTAATCTCTAATGTGCCCTGATTTAAGAGCTCAATTTGGTAGATACGGGGTATGGATTCTCTTGAAGGAATAGCATTACAAATTATATAAAAATATACTGACAGCAGCAAGAGGGCCAGCATGGTGTAGTGGCGAGTAGAACACAGGCCATCCATCCCCCAATGTTAGTATCCCAAGGGATGATCTTCAGATCTTCTGGGGGGAGGGATTCAGGATTTTAGATTTTAGCAATGGCTTCTGACAGCAAAAGAGAGTTATTTGTATTGTGACAAAATCCCAAATCCTGTAGATTCTCCCTCCCCCACCACACCCTTTAAAAAGGTGGCACACAGCAAATGAAATTCAAACCTAACAGTAAGAAGTTGGTTGATGGCCATCAAGCACAAGAATCTCAGTGAATATATGTACACCAATATTAAATGATCATCACAAATGGGCTTGTCTGGAATTTTACTTTTAATAGCCTTTTATTATGAGCCTGTTTGCTATCTCAGACCCTCCCATGGTCTCTTCCTGGTTGATCTTTCCTTTGGACTCTGTTTGGCCACAGACAGGGCACATTTATTTGCTGTGATCGTTCCAGAGATCGAGAACACCCTCCCCAGGGAAATGCAGAGGGCAGCTGTACTGTTGGCCTTTTGTAACACTTTTGCAGATGGGCATTTTGCCATTAATATCATACGGAGGTTATTATTTTGAAAGAAAGTTATATAATAAATCATTGATTGCCTTTGAGTTGCAACCAAATCATGGCAACCTGAAGCCCACGAGGTTTTCGAGGAAAGAAAGGAGCAGAAGTAGTTTGCCATTGTCTTCCTCTGTATGGCAACCCCAGTATTCCTCAGTGGTCTCCCATGCAAATAATAACCGTGGCTGTCCCTGCTTAGCTTCCAAACACTGACAAGTTCAGACTAATCTGGGCTATTCAGGCTGCTTTTGTAGGTGAACATTTTGCCACTAATTTCATAAGGAGAGTATTATTTTGAAAGGAAGTTTTATAGCTGGTGTTTTTCTTGTTTTTTTAAAAATGTAATTGTCTGTAACCTACAGGTAAGGGTTTGTTTTTTACTTGGGTCACTGCGGTCAGTGAAAAAGGTGATATATAACTAAACTGGGGCCATTTGATGATAATGCTATATACTCTGGGGCAGTAGTGAATAAGAGGTTAAGACATCCTGGCTTAAGTTGTTAGTACTGGAGACCAGGGTTGAGATTTTTGTTCAGCCATGACATTCACTGGGCAACTTTGATCCAGTCACATTCTCTGAGTCTAACCTACCTCAATGGGATGTTGTAAGAATAAAAAGCAGGAGAGGAGAAGCACGTATGGTGCCCCCTGAGCTCACTGAAAGAAGAGTGGACAAAACGAGAGTATGATAGATCATATGTTGGAGTGAGAATGCCTGCCCTTCTCATACTGGTTCTTATAGTATTCCCACCTGTTCCTCCAATAGACACTAAAGTCAATATTTCATTTTTTTTTAAAAAGTGCAATTTGGTTCCATATTGAGCTACATTTAACTCTACAGCCACAAAGGTTGCAAATCCCTGCATTTCACCCAAGTTTGGCTTTACTCAGATGTTAGCCTTTATAACAACAACATCATCATTTGATTTATATACTGCTAGGATTGCCAGGTCCCTTGATTCCCCCGGCGGGAGCCTGGGAGCCTGGCACTTACCTTTTTTTTTTTTTTTATAAATTTTTTTATTTTCATAACTACAAAACACTACACCAGACTATCACAAGGAAAGGGGAGAGGGAAAGGACAAAGGGGGGTGGAAAAAGAAAAGGGGGGGAATGAACTACAAACACTAAACACTACACTTCAATGTTTCCCTTCATACTGTCATAATACAAAAATAGCTCCATAGAATACTGATGGAGTGGTTAATCATACAGAGAATAAACATTTCAAATTCTGATTAAACTTTCCTCCCCCTTCTAGGTCCCGGACGCAGTTCTCTCTGTGCAACTGCTGTTGCGATGCTCTCCTCCTCCTCCCCCCCCTCCGGCTCCTCCTTTTCTTCGTTCTTGGTGCAGCAGAGTTCTGGGTTTTTATTCTCAAAATCCTTTAGTTGATCTTCTGATAATATCTTATAGGCCTGATCTTTATATCTGAACCATATTCCTTCCGGGAATAACCATTTGTACTTTATTCCCTGGTCCCTCAGAAGAGCTGCAAACTTTTTATATTTAAAACGCCGTTTCCGGACTAGAAATGGAACGTCCTTCAAAATCTTGACTTTCAAACCCATAAAGTCCAAATCCGCATTGTATGAGTTATATAGGATGGTGTCCCGAATCTTTTTAGATGAAAAGTCAATAATGATCTCATGAGGCAACTGTCGCTTTGTTGCATATTTTGAAGAAGCCCGACGGACCTCCAAAATGGCGCTTTTAACCTCTTCTTTAGTCGTCCTCGCGGGTGTCGCCAGTAGTTCCGAGACCAAATCCCACAGATCCTCATTTTCCTCCTCTTTCACGTTTTGGAGACGCAAAATTGTCTGCGTTCGTTCCACCTGTAGCCCGATCAGCTGGTTCTCCACCAACTTCAGCTCCTTTTTTGTAGCCTTCACAAGTGACGCACTTTCCAGAGCAGACTTTTCTGGCCCCCCCGCTGCTGCCTTAATGGTTTTCACCTCGCTTTCAATTAAGCCCACCCTTTGATTAGTTTCGTTCAGCTTGTCAACAAAGGGTTTTATGGCTTCCACCACCGCCCTGCGCCTGGCACTTACCTTGAGGAGGCTTCAGCGTCTTTCTTCGCATGCAACGTGTGCATGCTCCTGGCGTGCGTGACAAGGGTCAAAGGGTGGCCCAGGAGCACTCCCGCACTTGCCAAAGGGCTGAACCCCCCCCCCTCGTGGGCCTGAATTGGCCCGAAACAGCCCTATTGCACTGCACAGGAGCATGCCATGGCAGGGCGTGCTGCCTGGGGGTGCACTGTGCTGCCAGGGGGGCCCTGGGGCTGTGCCCCCCCACTGACCAGGTAAGTGGGAGTGGGGGGAGGAGATGGGAGCAGGGGATCCCCCGCCCCAGGCGGGGGAATGGCAAGCCTATATACTGCCCTTCAGGACAATTTAACACCCACTCAAAGTGGCTTACAAAGTATGTTATTATTAACATACTTTGGTGATGCTGAGAGAGCTTCTAGAAGCTGTGACTGACCCAAAGTCACCCAGCTGGCTTCAAGCGGAGGAGTGGGGAATCAAACCCGGTTCTCCAGATTAGAGTCCTGCTGCTCTTAACCACTACACCAAACTGGCACATTTGTACCTTTGTGCAGAACTGGTGTCCGAACTGTACAGCTCCTGGTGACCATCTTCTTTCTATGTGTTACTAATGATGGTCCCCTTCTCACAGATTGTCCAACTCATTTGCCATTCGCAGAACCTGAAATCTTGTTTGCCCTCCGCAACCTGCCCCCCCGACTCCAACGAATAATGGGCTATTTTAGGAATCGCCCTTCATCCTGAGATGCCTCAAGCTGCTCAGCAAAGTTCTGTAGCTGCATTCCAGCAACCTACCGTATTCCTGTTATCCCTAGTTATGGCCTAACCAGTCATAAGACCAGGCCTAATTATTCTACCATGCTTTAAGAGCAGCATGAAGCAGGCAAAAAAGTGAGCCAAAAAGGGGGGCCTTGACGCAGTACAAGCTTACTCACTGGTAAACACAGTCTCAATAAACCCAGATAAAAGAAAATTCTATGGGCTGTTCCATGCGGTGCCTTAGTCTTCTGTGTGCTGTTGGTGTTCAATATTGTTTTGTTTCCCTTTCTCTTTATTGTATTTGGCAGCTGGAGAACTTTGTTGGGGGGCGGGGGGAGCAAACAGATGGTGGGCTTTGGGGACAGAAAGCTCTGAGTCACTGCTCAGCCAATGCTTCCATTTATATACTTCTCCCATTTTGTCTCCAGTCCTTTCAAAGTAGCAGTAATGATTCCTACTCATTTATCCTGAAAGGTGCTAATTAAGCTTCCGAAAATCTTTCAGATAATAGCATCCAAATTGGTTTAATGTGGGCCTGGGATCCAGAACCTATGCATCGGCTCAAAAAAGCTGACTTGGATCTTCGAAGCCCACCTGGCCCAGTCAGCTGTTTCTCAGCCAGCTTCATTATTTAATTTTAGAATCCATTGCATGGTGAAGGATGGCTCTGAGCAGCTAGCAACCAATACAGCATAAAACAGCCCTTTAAACAAAACACTGGATAATTTTACGGCATTGTTATCTCACTCTTTCTCCAAAGAGCCAACTGGGAGACCCAGGTTCAAATCCACAACACACTCTGCCATCAGAACTCATTGTGTGACCTTGGGCCAGTCATTCTCCATCGGCTTAACCTACCTTACAGAATAAAATGGGGAATAAATTTCCAGAAAACAATAGCACAGATACGTGCAGTCCTCTGATGCTTGTACACAGGGCTTTTTTTCTGGGAAAAGAGGTGGTGGAACTCAGTGGGTTGCCCTCAGAGAAAATGGTCACATGGCTGGTGGCCCCGCCCCCTGATCTCCAGACAGAGGGGGGTTTAGATTGCCCTCCACGCTGCTCAGCGGCGCAGAGACCAATCTAAACTCCCCTCTGTCTGGAGATCAGGGGGCGGGGCCACCAGCCATGTGACCATTTTCAAGAGGTTCCGGAACTCCATTCCACCGCGTTCCAGCTGAAAAAAAGCCCTGCTTGTACATCTGAGGTCAACTAGGAGCAGTGAAGGCTAAGCAATGGTGCTAGGTAACTTGCACCACTAAAACATAAGTGTGTTGGATTTCCTGGAAGCTAGATACCACCTACCCTGATCTGGATGGTCCAGGCTAGCCCGATCTTGGAAGCTAAGCAGGATTGGCCATAGTTATTGCTTGGATGGGAAACCACTAAGGAAGTCCAGGATTGCTTTGTAGAGGCACGCAATGGCAAACCGCTTGTTTGTCTCTTGCCTTGAAAGCCCAATGGGGTCACCTCACCATACATTGGCTATGACTTGATGGCTTCTTATACACACAGACTCCACCCTATAGGATTTCCCCCTTCATCTTAACACAATTTCCCACCTAAACCAGTGCACTGATGCTTCCAGTGGGAAAGCAAAAAGAAAGCCGAGGGTACAGAATCTATACTCAATCCTGGATTGATAAATGGAAATAAATTGACAGGCATGAGACATTTTGCTTTTAAAAAGTGAACATGAACAACGTTTACTCAGGAAAAAATACCCATGTGAGCTCAGGCAAATATTAAGATTAACCAGGCATGGTGAGGTTTCAAATAGCATTGATTGGTTCCTATGTTGCTGGGGTACATTTCTGTGTTCTACCTGTCTCAATACGCTTGGAAGGTCCATGGGAGTGTACTTGTTTGAGGCAGAGGGACAAGTCTCCATCAGGGGAACTTGCTTGCAAAGATAATTGCTCAGATTGAGGTCAGGCAGGGAATTTTTTTTTATCAGAGCAATGACCACAGGTTCTTGGATACTATCCCTGACTAGAGGGTGCTGTTGGGCAAGTTTTAACCTTGTAATTTCTGCTCATGGCCACACAGCTTCTATGGTGTGGTATGTTGACAAGGGAAACCACCCAATAACCTTACAGACCGGCCTTTAAAATGAACAGTGAAGCTAAAGTTTCATGGCAGAGAAGACCACATGATGTCTGTGGAATGGCAGAGAATATGGGGCTAGTCTTTGACCATTATCTGTTCTGTGGTTGTTGTGGATTTTCTGGGCTGTATAGCCGTGGTCTTGGCATTGTAGTTCCTGATGTTTCACCAGCAGCTGTGATTGGCATCTTCAGAGGTGTAGCACCAAAAGACAGAGATCTCTCAGTGTCACTGATGACACTGATGACAGTGGTGACACAGAGATCTCTGTCTTTTGGTGCTACACCTCTGAAGATGCCAGTCACAGCTGCTGGCAAAACGTCAGGAACTACAATGCCAAGACCATGGCTATACAGCCCGGAAAACCCACAACAGCCATCATTCTCCGGCCGTGAAAGCCTTCGACAATACATTATCTGTTCTAGTCAACATTAGGGATGCAGTGAATTTTGCATCAAGTGTGTTCAGCAGTTCAATTAACTTCCTTGACTGTGACGACCAGCCAGATCTCTAGCCCTGCTTGATCTGATATCAAACTACCCAAATATCTGCCAAACAAGTTTGCACTTTTTCTCAGAAGTACACATGCACGAAAACACTGCCAATCCAAACAGATCAGCAGCCATCAACATCCCTAATTAGATGAATGCTAAATTATAGGATTTCCCTCTACAGCATTTATTTATGACTGTTGTATCTGATCTGTAACCGATTCAACTGTCTGTTTAAACAATTGCCTACCAAAGCAGAGCAGCAGCATAGAGAGCAGAGCTCAATCAGGCCATATAAGAATGTGCTTGCGCAGAAAGCAGATTGCATGCATAGCACTGTTCGGAAGGAATATAATCAACCAACTTGCCAAACAGCCATGAATGGGTCAATGAACAGAGAAACACTCTGTCAAAATATTGGCTCCCTCTTTGCAGAGGAACCCTTGGGTGTTCAAGCCACCCTATTGGTCACTGGACACCTGTTGAGAGAGATGTCTGGGAATCGGATCACAAATGAAGGGTTGTTTTTTTTTAATAAGGGAGAAGAAAGTAATCCTAAATGTAATGAAAAATGCTGTCCACTTCGGCAAATAATAAGATAATGAAATAGCTCAATAATTTGTATACAGACAAGAGAGACTTCAAGAGGCTGTGATAATAGAATGGCATTATTTCTATGCTTATCACGTTGAACAGAGGATGTGTTATCAATGCTGAAACAATCATAACAAACAAGATGACAGCTGGAATAAAACACTCTAGTCCTCCTGACCTTTGCATAAAGATAACAGGACAGATGTTCCTGGCTTTTATGCTCTTTCAGGCCAGGAACAGAAAGCAGAGAAAGGAAGAAAACCCAGCAGACATGACATAGCCACATTTTACGTTTTTATTGGGGTTCTGAATGACACCACAGATAAAATACTTGAATCAAATACAGGAAGAACAGGTTGCCATGTACTTCTTTTCCCCAGATGCAACGGAATAAGATGGAAAAGAAAACCCTGCTGAGGTAACTCACATGAAAACAGCAAGTGAAGATCTTGGACTGGCAGGCACACAGAAGTAATATCTACACTGACTGTAATTAGCTTTTTATTTTTTAAAAAAATGTGCATGCAAGGTGTAACCCAGGCTACTTAATCACTTTTGCTATTGCCCCTGTACTCCCCCCCCCTCCAAGACCATTTGGTTGGCAAGCTGCAAAGTCTGGCAGCGATACAACCAGGCAACTTGCCATTCATTTTAGTAGAGTTTTGGCTTCTACCATTGGATTGGAGATTGTCTAGGAGCAGCTATCCTACTAAAAGGTGTCTTGGGACTGTGGTGGGGAGTCAATACAGTGACATCCCCTCCATCAAAGTGAGCGGCAAGGCCCCTGTGTGCAGTACCCGTTGGCATTTGGATAGAGCTTGGAGCAGATTGCTTTAGATCCCATTGGCAGAATTTAAATGCTTAAGCTTTAGATTCAAACATTGTTCATGGGTGGAAGGATCACGGTGACCTAAAGCAGATGGGTAAACTTGAACAATAGAGAAACCAGAACGGATGCAGGTCTTACAATATCAAGATTGAATACTGCTACCACACAGATAAGGACATCTCATTAATATATTGTACAAGCTTAGACAGCAACACATGTTGTTTGGCAACACTGCACAGTTTTAAATCTAAAGTGCACAGCCTCAGTAGGAGGTGACGCAACCATACTATCAAGGTAAATTGGAAAGGCAACACAGTTACAGACACAGATACCTTTTTGTTCTTATTTTGCAACAGCACAATGAGCCAGTACCCAAAGCTATGTCGTTCAGATCAAATCAAACAACATTACATTTGTTAACTTCAAGTATTTTGAGAGTGTAAAACAATATTGCTTTACAAACCCAGGTGGCCATGTTTTCTAGTTAAAGCTAACCCCCCCCCCCCAAACGTAGCTGGGGTTATAAACAGAAGTAACTCCAAGGTGTGAAATCCATCTATGATGGATTTTCCCACTGTATGGCCCATTTTGAATATAACTGTGCATCCGTGGTCTATACGGGTCTTCAACATGCCACAACAACAGTTTTCATAATGGGAAAAACCAATCACCCTAGAGGAAGTATGAACTGTAGCTAGAATACCTCCAGGAGAGGTGGAAATGCTGCCAAAAGGCTGAGTTTGGATGGGGAACACCAGGTTCTGATAACTATTAAGTTTAATGGGCTTTGGGTGAATTATTCAGTTTCAGCTTAAATCAGTCACAGGTCTGTCATGCAGACTATGATGCATCTGAAGTGCCCTTCAGACCATTTCAGGTAAGGAAAATGCCCGGGGGCGGGGAGGCTGAAGCCCTTTCTCAACACATGTTACAGACAGTCCCAGTCCAAATTGGTCAGGACACCACTCCGGTGTGACTATTACACAGGGTTAGGATCCCAGATCCAACCTTTTACTCCTAATGTTTGAAGTGGCCCTCTCAGTGTTCTTCAGAAGAAGGAGTAGAAATATAAATCTAAGAATTAAATTATTTTCCATCAGTGTTGTCTGTATTAGGCTAAGAGAAGGAATACAACTCACCACCTGCTTCCAGTACAGGAAATCCTGCACTTGGTTGTAAAGTGGTAGTTCTGGGAAGTCAATGGGAATAATCCTCTCCTTTTTTAAAAAAGGGAACAGTAAAATAGGAGATTGCCACGTTCTTTTCCTTATTGTCTGTGGAGTTGAGGGGAAGTGGTTGATTTTAATCAGTCTTGGTTGCACTGAGGAGGCATAAAGAGTTGTCATCATAAAAGATGGGTAGGAAATAGGATACTCCTGCATCTAGAACTACTCATGAAACCATAAATGTTGACAAATATGTCAAGATGCATCAAAATCAGTATTTTTTCCTTAGGGGGAAAACATAGATTTGTAACAGAAATATATGCTGGCCTCAAATCACATGAGACGCAAATAACTTAGGCAGCCTCTGATGATATTAACTCACAACATGAGCAGTGACCAAAGGTAAGTGTAAGCATTGACCAGAGGTCTGTGTTGTAGGTATATTCCAAGATGTTCTTCAGAAACCACCTATCTCTTTAGTGGTTTTATGAGGGAATTTTATGAGGGAATTGCTTCAGCAGGTAAAACCAGGCAGGACTTCACTATGTTGGATCTCCAACTCCTTCCAAAAGGCCTTTTCATTTTCAGTTACAAATACGATTTTGGCATGCCCATTTCATGTGCTGGGAGAGCACAATACGTGTGATCCTTTCAGCATGTGCATCCACTGTTTCATGTGAATAGGGTAACGTGTGTCTTTTCCAGCTTCAGTACATGCTATCAGGAAAACCAGAGTTTTGAGGATCTGCATGTGCATGCTGAAGTTGGAAAACACATGTGTTACCCAGCCTGTTCACACAAAATGGTGAATGCACGTAGTGGGAGGATTGCACCTAGCACAATCTTAATGACTTGAAAAATCAAGAACTCTTCCTAATCTTTTTCCTCCCCTGTAATGCAGATCCTCTGGTGCATGTTAGTACTGTGAATCTAAGGCACCTCTGCCTCCCTTCTCCATATCTGGAATGACAGCAGCCCTAGCAAAAAAACCTGGGTGGTGAAACTTGTGGACTACCCAGAAACTGTGGAGCTTTCAGGGGTCCCATATCTGCAACACACAAACAGGCTAACAGCACAATCTAAAACAAGTCTCATTGGTGAAGACTCCCAATATAACTTCAAGTTTAGTCTCTGGTAGGTAACCGTACTGATTGTGCATCTGCTTAGGTAGGCAACATGGGAAACTTCACTCAGAACAATACCATTTCATAATTTCACTGTCACTGATGTTAGCATTAAGAGCTGTAGTACTCTTTTGAGCTTTAGTACTCTCTTGAGTACCCTGGAGATGTATGAGAGAAGGGGACGTGTAGAAAGGAAACATTTCTTTTAAAGAATTTATGTGGAGTTAGGTGTCAAAATAAGCATTTTTAAAAGTTTGATGTCCCTCCTTAGACAGAAAATGAAGGATCTTATTTTTGGGTGGGTGGGGGGTTGCCCCATTAGTCTTTGTAACCCATATAAAATAAAAATCTCTATTTTACAAAATAGGATCTTTTTTTAATATATATGTATATATAATATATATTTCTCTTGCAAAATTATATGTATTTAAATACATCTGAACTGTTGTCATACGTAAACTAGAAATTTTGTCCTAACATACTAAGAAAAAAAGACAAAACATCTTTAGGCAGACATTGCTTTACGCATTTTGCCCTCATTTTATTTTGTGACTATTTGGGGCAATTTGACACTGTTCTGTTTGGCTGTGTTTAACACAAACTATCAATTCCGCTAACTGTACTAACATTAGGAGGGTGGAATTGCGAGCATTTGCATTATTCCTGACCTATTTGAATGCAGCCTATTTGTGGATTACCTAACTGGCAAAAATGGTATTTACAAACTCAAGGGAAGGGATGAAAAAGACTCTACAAAGGAGCAATGTTCTCTGTTTTAAATTGTACTCTACTTTGACGCCACAATATAGAAATAGATTCACTTTGGAACAAACTACAAATACATTCACCACAGTTTGTGACAACTTAATTGTCTACTTAGAGAGGTTTCAGCAATGCTTGGCAGACCAAATGATTATAAATCTTGCCCCAGGCGCTCTATTTCCTCGATCAGGAAATCGATGTCTTGGTGAGCTGCTGCTGGATTGGAGATAACCATACGGAAGAAGTTCACCTTGTCTCCCAGGGGCTGATAGCTGACCATGGTGGTGCCGTACTCCATCATTCGGGCTTTAATTACTGGGGCCACCTTCACAGACACAGCGTGAAAAGCAAATCAATATTGTACAGTCTCTTCTCTGAACTTACTCTGAGGCCCAGACTAAACATTTAACATCTACTAGAACTCATCTGGGCTGTTTTCACACATACCTGTAAGCATCCGGAAGATCGCATGCAACTCATAGCATGAAGCGTCTTCCTAGTGTAATTTCCTGGCATGATCCCGTTTAATGGTGCGATGATGTCAGAAATTGTGCCATTAAAGGGGATCATGCTGGGAAATCGCACTAGGAAGATGCTTCATGCCATGAGTTTTGTGCAATCATCCAGAGGCCTTGGGCATGTGAAAACGCCCCTGATGTCACAATATTGTGCATTTTCCACCACCCCAACTTCAGAATATTAGCTGTTATGTGCAGGGGATGGGCAAACATGATTTTTCATTGTTGACCAATGGCCAACCTGACTTTGCAAAGAATGCAGATGGGTTAGTCATTAGTCAGGAAGCAACACCAGTTACAAAAGATTGGGTGGCTAATGTAGTGGATAGTTCCATGAAAATGTTGTGCAGCAGTAGTGCAAAAAGGCAAACTCCTTGCTGGGGACTATTAGGAAAACAATCGAAAACAAAATAGCCAACATTGTAATGCCCTTGGATCTATGGTGTAGCTTCATTTAGAATAATGCATATTGTTCTGGTTGCTATATCTCATAAAAGACAGAACTGCACAGAGTGCAGAAGAAGGAAACCAAGATGATTAAGGGGTTGGAGCATCTGTCCTGTGAGGAAAGACTAAAGAGTCTGGGACTTCTAAGTTCAGGAAAAAGGCAACTAAGAGAGACATGGCAGGGGTTTATAAATTTACACATGGACTGGAGAATGTGGAGAGAGAACTTTTTCTCCCTCTCCCACAATACTAAAACTCTGGAGCATCCAATGATGTTGATGGGAAATAGATGTAGGATGGACAAAAGGAAATACTTCTTCACTCAGTGAGTAATTAAATTATGGCATTCTCTAGCAGTAGACAGTGATGACTGTGAGAAGAGTTAGCTGTAAAAGGGGGTTAGGCACATTCATGGAAGAGAAGTCCATACATTCATCTAAGACAAGTTCATGATTATCCCATGGACTGATTTTAGATGAATCAGTCCATGGGAATCTCCACATTCAGAGGCAGTAAACCTCTGAAGCCCAGCACTAGGCAGCAACGTCAGGGGCAGACCTTGACCTCTATGGCCTGTCTGCTGCTGCACTAGGACAATTGGTGGGGCCACCGTGTGAAACAGAATGCTGCTGTACTAAATGGACTGCTGGTCTTATCCTACTGGACAGATCTTATGTTGTATATTCCAAACAGTGCAGTCTTTTTTATGGATTCATAATAAAAAGTGGTGTTTCTTCTTTCTTACTTTCTTTTTTACCTTTGAAAGACGATTCAGTCTTTCTTCATTATCCTCCATATTCTGTAAGCTGGGAGGCACGTACCAGAAGCAAACATTTGTGTGCTGAGGCTAAAGGAAGAAGATGAATGCCTTAAAATAGCCCAGTGGTAATAAATTTCATGCTTTCCCCCTCTTCCACATGTTATCACTTCCTATGACAGTGATCAATGGCAGTGTTTTCTTTGTTGACTGAAGCGAGGCCCAGTGAGAATCATGACCCTTACTATGCCCCTTGCATGTGGAACTGTTTCTTGCATCTTTTCCTAACAAATATCAATGCCAGTGTGTAATTCCTTAAGACAGAGACACACACAAACACACACACTATAACTACACATCACTGAAAAGAAAGATGGGTATCACTATCAAATACTACTAAAACTGCCGAATAATAACTACAGTATCTTTGGTATATATAGCACCTTATAAAGGGGGGGTCAAAAGTAAAAAAGACAAATCGCTGCCCTAAGGAATGTTGCGTACTGAACTTTGACAGAAAGCCAGTATGGCTCAAACTTTTTGAATTCCAGCCGCCTTTCTAAACTGATAGTGCTGTCCTAAGTAGAGTTACATCCTTCGAAATCCCTTGAGGTTAATGGGCTTAAAAGGGTGTAACTATGATTAGGGTTGCATCACCAGGGTACTTTCTGCATTCCCCTCAGTATGTCACTGACTGGAATCTGATCCCCACCAGGAACTGGGCCAGAACCATGGCTTCCTGTGGGGACAAAAACATTTCTAGAACAAGGCCAGAACCTTCTGCTTTCCAGTACATTCTAAGTCCACGCCACAAATACAGGGAGTCTTTATGATGCAGGGAAGTGGCCTGGTGTGAGGCATGTAAGACAGGAGTCCAGGGATGGGTTAGGCCATTCCCACAATGTCTCTCATAAAAGAAAAAGATAAGGCTTTTACCATCCCTTTGCTGGGACACAGAAGTTCCAGAGTGGACTGATCAGAGTCAAATTAGGACTAGGAGACCAAGGTTTAAACTGCCACTCAGTCATGAAGCCCACTAGGTGACTTTGGGACAATTATTCACTCTCAGCCTAACCTCCCTGACAGGATTGTTGTGATGGCAACATAAGGAGAGAGAGGGTGACATATATCACCCTAAGCTCTTTGGAGGAAGAGTGGGATAAAATAGACAGATCATTAGAACAGATCAATATTCTTCTTGGGCTCGCTTCTTCTCACATAGTGTGGAATAACAGAGCCAATGGAGTTTTTGTTATTAGTGGAAGCGTTCCCTAAGAATCCACCAGCTTTTCAAATCTTCACTCAGATACATACCTTTCCATCAAACACCATTTCAAAACCATCTCTGTTCTTTATTTTGTTATAAAGATACTCTGCTAACTCCAAACACTTGTCGATTTGTGCTTCAAATCCTGTAGTGCCCTTTGGGACAAAGAAAGAAGAGAGGCGGGAGTGAACTAGAGCAAATATGTGAGGGAAGCTTGCAAAGCAAAATGATACAAGTGATTCCTCACCCCCCTCCCCATCACATATGTTACTCCTTGTGGAAAAAGAGAGAGGGCAAAAAAGAAAGAAAGATGGACAGTTTATATGAATGTCAGCATAGGATCCGGATGGCTTTAGAAGTGGGTTGGACAGCCTCTCCTTCACGAACCTATTAGCAATCTCAGCAAAATACAGTTTCCATGTACAGAGGCAACATATGTCTGAGTGCTGAATGCTGAGGATACAGAGTAGATGAAGGCTGTGCACTTCATGCCCAGAGCTACTGTTGGAAATGGAATCTTCATTTAGATGGGAAAACTCTGGTCTGGCCTTTTTCTATCTACAAAGCTCTTAAAGCTCAAGACAAAGCTCTTGCATCCTTACATTTAAGTCAGTGATATTAATTCAGTGGCTCAGCCACATGTGGCTCTTTGACATGCCAGCCATTGTTCTTCTCAACATGGTCCCCCAAAGTAGCAATTGTTCCAATGTTCCAGAAATGTGGGCAAGGAGACTGGAAGGTGGCTCCCACTTGAAAAGGCACTGCCAGAGAGACTGGAGGATGGGTATGCTGTGAACCTACCTGACCTGCAGGCCCCTTGCAAGGATGGAAGGAAAGAAATGTTCCTGTCCAACAACCCCCCTCCCCTTCTGCACAACCTCTTCACTCTCATTCCAACATCTGGGCAGCTGCTGGGAGGACTGCAAGCTGGCTGCAGAGAGTACAACCACAATCACCACCATAGCTGTCGCTCAGCTGGCCCCAGTGGTGCTTGCACTTCCATTCCTTGGAAATCTCACTTTCTTGCCTGAACTGTTCTGCTTCCTGCTGGGGAAGGAGTGAGAAGGTCAAGAGGGAAACCCTTCCCCTCATTCCAGATACACAAGAGCTGCCTAAGCTCAACACAGGTGGGGAGAGACGTGCACAGATTGACTCTGGTAAGTAAAAAGCTTATAGGTACATATTGAATGATTATTGTATTGTGTGTTTGATGGGGTGGTGTACAGAGCATACAGAAGTCATGCGGCTCTTTTAATAGATGCTAATTGCTAAAGTGATTCTCTGTGAGCCGTGGACCGAGTACCACTGATATAGACAGGACCAAAGAGATGTTCTTAAGGGCCAGATCAAGCATTCTACTGGAAGTTCTGTGAATCTGTTCCCTTTTCCTTTTAAGAAGCTCGTGCATGAAGCCCTGATTCACACTGAGTACATGGTGTATGAGAGAGGAGGGGTTAAGTCTCCCTCTTCCATGCCTGACCAGTACCTGTATATTTACCCCAGTTAGACAAATAACAGCACTGTGGAGTCATTTCGAGAGGGGGAATGGCACCAAGGAGGGCTTAACTCCCCCATGCCATAGTCTGAACCGGAGTTTCGTGACCTGCTGTTTAAAGGGAGGAAGGGAACACTTAGGATCGAAGAGATCTCACAATTGCTTCCCTAAGTGAGTACAGACATTTCAGAGCGCAAGAAGCACATGGGAAGCAAGACTAGGGGCACTGTAGGAGAATCCTGAGCAGCCGAAAGTTTCTCTTCTCTTGCAAACAGATCTCATTCATTAGAGAAACCAGTCAGAAGTCATGCTTGTTCTGGACATAGATTGAAGTGTGAAACTATGACGACTGCTTGCACAGAGGGTATTCTCTGGAGTATCTCTTCATACCTGCTGTCATCCAGAGGCAGTGCAGTGGAGTGGCTAGAGTGGTAGACTAAGATCTGGGTGATTCAGGTTCAATTTCCTTCTCTGCTTTGGAAGCTCATTGGGTGGTCTTGAGCCAGTCACAAACTTTTGGCCTAACCCACCTCACAGAGTTGAGGTGAGGATAAATTGGAAGAGAGGAGAATGATGCAAGGCGCCCTGAGTCTCCATTAGGGAGAAAGGTGGGGGACAAATGAAGTAAAATAAATTAAATAATTTTTTAAAATCCCCCTCCCCCCCAGCCACAGGTAGCATCCTGTTTGCTAGCTTTTTAAGGTATAGGTGTAGGACTCTATAGTGATATACTTACTACTAATTTTTTTTAGAAGGCAAGAAGCTTGCTGGTGGCAGTGGAGGGGAAATGGCAATTGTAAGGGGAAATAGAGGGGAAATGGTGCCGGACAGAGGCAGGGAGGTCACGAAATACACACTCTCTCATCCAAACTTTGACTCCAGTTTTTGTCTCCACACTCTTTGACTCCAATCTTTCCAGAAAGATCAGAGCAAAGCAGTTCTGGGAAACACTGGGGCAAATCAGGGAGACCGCAAGAAGAGATGGAAGGAAAAAGACTGGAGGACAATGTCACATGGATCCTCTTCCCCGGTTTGACAGCCAGGCCTGCATATATCCTCCACGTGGAAGCAGTCTTATTTAAATCGGATTCAAATGTTATGGTAAATCTTGTTTGTTCATGATAGGCACAGATACAGTTTGTTTAATGAGTTTGTGAACTCCTTCTTGCCTTTCCTCTCCTGTTGGAAAACCTTCCAGGTTTGGGGGAAAACGGCAGTTAAACTTTTTTGCTGTGGTGATCGAATGCAAGTGCTCAGAGAAACTGGGGATGCTTTCTTCCCCACAAACCAGGATTCTAAACGGCGAATGATTTAGAATCCCCATTTGGGTGAAGGAAACAAACTCCAGTACACCCAGGCACCTGCATTCAAACATCCAAATGAAATGAAGCTCCGTTCCGGACTTTAGAAACTAGAAACCTTCCATTCGACTCCATCCATGACAAGAGGACAAGAGAGACCACATGACCCTAACAAATGAATTTCTCTGGTTTGAGTGCCGGACTACAGTGGTTTTTCCTTGAGCTTCCACACATTCCATTTGTTTTCTTTCTGTGGTTTCCTTGCTGCTTCTCTATGATTCCTCAAATCAGAAAAAGCATGAAGAAACAAACCACAGAAAGACAAGTGGACAATGATGTGAGGAAGCTCAAGGAAAAACTGCTGCAGTTTGGCACTCAAGCCATAGAATCTCTATGTAAAGAGATCTGTCATGAATCAACAGTTGTTGTTATGTCATCTGAATGGGGTCAAGAATTTAAAACTGGCCCATATTCTTGGTGGCTTAAATCAGTGATTGAAATTGCCTCAATTTAAAATCCATCAACACTTCTGCAGGCTGTTAAAGCTTGTGACCTTTCAAGCAGAATACAACACGCCAGCTATTTTTTTGTACTTGCCGGGCACCTGTTTTTGTATTCGTAGACTAAGAAGCACAACTTGGTTAAAAAAAATATCCACACACTACATATGCAATACTTGACCTCGGGCAGTTGGAACCTGGCCCAGGAGTATCAATATTAGCACAATTACGATAATGTAATAACATAAACATTACACAAAATGTGCATTTCTTGTAGGCAGTTGAGGTAAATGAATTTACTCATCTTTAAGGCAATCTCAGTGTAGAATGGGGACTCATTAGGCAAAAAGCAGGGCTTTTTTCCTGCTGGAACACTCCAGAACGGTGTTCCGGCACTTCTTGCGTGTGGTGGCCTTGCCCCCTGATCTCCAGACAGAGATCAGTTCCCCTGGAGCAAATGGCTTAAGGTTAGCCTGCTCCTTAGAGGAGGGAGCACACACGCAGAGAGGGTAGGGGAATGGCCTGGAACGGGGTGCTGCTGAGCAAGGGAGCACTCCCTCATACAGCAGCGGCCTGATCCAAGCTGAATCGGGCCTAACCTTAACCATTTTGGGCTGCTGCTGGATGGGGGAGTGCTCTCCCACATGGCAGTGGCTGTTCCAGGCTGATTAGGGCCCAATCTGGGCCATCTTGGGCCCAATTCAGCCCAATTTGTGCCCGAAACAGCCTGGATCGGGCTGCTGCTGGGCTGGTGAGTGCTCCCCTGCACCGGAGCAGCCTGTTCCGTGCCAATTCAGGCCTAATCCAGGCTGAATTCAGCCTGATCTGGGTCAAATCGGGCCCCCGGTGGAGCATGGGAGTGCTCCCAGAGCAACCATGGCCTGCGAGATGAGATCACTTCCCGGAAGTGATATCATCATGCAGCCCTGGGAGTGTGCGTGTGCTGTGTGCGTGTGCATGTAGTAACAGGGGCACCACCTCCTACTAGGAGTTGCCCCGGATGAGAGTTCCCCCACCTCTTTCCCCAGAAAAAAAAGCCCTGGCAGAAAGTATTTATTTGGCAACATTTCCAAACTGTAAATCAGCTGGTCCTTTGAGAGTCCTTACAAATATACTCCAGAAAGGAACAGACTTTTAATTAGTTCCCCCACATCAATAATATGCTCGGCTCTAATTGTAGCATAAAATGAAAGCAGGTGTTCTAGTCGCAGTTTTGCCAAGTCTAGTTTTTAAGAATTCCTACAACAAAACCCTCTCCCTCTGCAAAAGCCTTGTAATGTCCAAAAACTAATCCCTGCTAGAGGGGAGATGCAGCGATTGCTTTCCTAATGTCACTGGAGCTACGCTTGAAATGTGCTAATCGCTGAAATTAACAATTGCTATTCATTTGTTCATTCTCAAGGTGATAATTTCATCAATTTCATAGAAAGCTTGTGCACCGTACATTGAAAGCCTGTGTTAGAGGCAACTGGCTTTCTTCTGAGCCAGTTCTGCAAGCCTGCCAAGCAGCAGTTGCCTAGCAACTTCACTACACAATTTCCCCTCATCCATCATATCTAAGCTGTTAGACCAAGACTGGCTGCTTTTGTTGCATCTTCCTGCATTTTCCAGCTATAAGCTACTTTATATATAGTTGCCAGCTCCAATTTGGGTAATTCCTGCAGATTGTGGGGGTGGAACCTGGGGTGGGTGGGATTAGGAAAGGGGAGGGGCCTCAGTGGGGCATAATGCCATAGAGTCCACCCTCCAAAGGAACCATTTTCTCCAGGGGAACTAATCTCTATAGCCTGGAGATCGGTCGTAATTTGGGAGATCTTCTACCACCTAGAGGTTGGCAATTCCAACTTTATGGCAGCTTTACAGCAGTTTTTCTGCACTGTGATTCAACAAGAGCAGCCACAGCTTAATGGGAGAGCATCTGCCTTGCACCCTGAAAAGAGTCCCACGTTCAGTCCCTGGCACGCCTTCAGTTAAAAAAGGACCAGGCAGTAGGTGATGTGAAAGGTCTTTACCTAAGACCCTGAAGAGCTGCTACCAGCCTGAGTAGGACTGGTCTTGATGGACGAGCATAAGGCAGCTTCCAGTGTTCCTGTGTTCAAGAGACACACTGTTTTTTAAGCCAGCAGCCAGTTGCTGTTATTATCTAAAGGACGCTGGAGGAGCAAGGCCAAATAAGCTGTAAAGATTTTGTATTCAAACTACTTGTGAACTTGCAGATTATTTTTTGTAAAGAAATAGCACAGAAGAGCCTTATATTGGTTCCACTGTTCTGCCAGCAAAGGAGTCTAAATATTTGGAAATAATTTGTTTACAAAATGTATATACTGCCTCTCTAGAGACCTGCTTGCGATGGCTAAGGATAAAAGAATTGGCATAGAGATAAAACAATCAAACATGTGCCTTATTCTCAGGGCTTAAGACACAAAAGCTTAATGGGAACGCTTACCTTTGCCCTCCACATAAGCCAGAGCTTGAAGACATCAACATGGCGCCCGCATTGCAAGGCTTTATCTCCGGTGTCATAGGACAGGTCGTAGTGCTTGTCTTGTTGAAAGAGGTAGGAAGCGTGCATTTGATTGCAGCTCTGCATGATCCCCTTGAAAAAAGCAGGAAGAGGCACAGTCAGGAAGAGTACAAGGAACAGGGACTGAGCATATGCCCAGCACTGGTGAGGGACCCCCACTAGCACTCGCCATCTCTCCTCCCCCGATGGTGCTCAAAGTGGGGAGAAATGGCATTGTGTAATGCCACTTCCTGCTAGCAACCCAGGGGTGATGTGCTATGTTGTGCAACACTAGATATTTCCCCAATTTCTATGGTTTTTACCATAGAGCTCCAAGGACATCCTAGAGTGTCATGCAACATGCCAAGTGATGCCACTTCCTGCTAGCAACCCAGAGGTGATGTGCTATGTTGTGCAACACTAGATATTTCCCCAATTTCTATGGTTTTTACCATAGAGCTCCAAGGACATCCTAGAGTGTCATGCAACATGGTGATGTCACTTCTTGTTACACAGCCAGAAGTGACATTGTGCAATGCCATTCTCATCTGTCTCTGTCCCTCTGAGCCTCCTGCTGGTTGCCAACCATAGTCAGTACCCCTTTATCTAAGGCACATTCTTTAAGAACTGGCAAGTCTGCTTGAGCCTGACACAATGAGGCCCAGAGCGATGTCAACTTTAAAGGGCTCACATGACAAAAAAGAATGCTTTATTCTCACAGGGGGGAAATATACCAAAACATGAAGTTTTATTTTCGTTCTGTGTTTACATGATGTTGGCCTGCCACATTAGAGTTTTTATATAGGCTAAAAGGATAAAATGGAGGAGAATGATGAAAGCTGCGTTGGGTCCCCATTGCGGAGAAAGGCAGGGCATAAAAGAAGGAAGCAAACAAACAAACAAACAAAGATTGTGTTTTACTGTATAAGTGAAGCTTTTAGTATGCATTTGTTTTGAACTTTAATTATTGTTTTTAGACTGTATTTGCTATTTGTTTTCCTGGAAGCCACCAGCAGTTCCCCGAGGAGCAACAAGGTGGGACACAGACTGCCTAAAATTAATGAATAAATACATACAGGATCATGCCAACAGAGCCTCTCTCCCTGTTTATCTATCATCTGTACCAATATGAGATCTTGTAGACAATGGGTTCCACCTGGAGGTCACCTGGGGCCAAGGCACAGGCACAAGAAAGAAGCTGGACTCCCTTCATCCGTGGATTCTTGCAACTGAACGTGTGGAGGAAAAGCCCACCAGGCATTTGGGCCATCTCAAGGCCAGCACCACTAGAAGGTGTGGCCTCACCAAGACCTCACCGAGTCCTTGTGCCATGCCAGGATCTGCCAAGTCCTTTGCAAAAAAACCCCATGGAAGTGGCCCCTGCAGCCCTAGGACAGATATGTATACCACTTCATTGTTTCATGACGAAAAGTAGGACACAAATGTCAGAAATAATCTTTATCTCAACTTTCCACGCAGGAGGAGGATACCTGGTTCATGACTGAGTAGGGAATTGAACCCAGGTCTCAACAACCTAGACTGAGTACCAAGCTGCATATTGTGCTCCACATAAGTAACCAAGGGGGGTGGGGGTGAGGGTGGGCAGCCATAATGCAGCTGTAAGTCCCTAGTGGCAATTCCTGTGTTAAAGTGCAGCAGGGCCCAAATTGAATTGGGACCATGGTGCAGAGGGAGGAGGAGCTCTTGCCTCCCCCCAGATGATTTTCAGGAGCCAAAACAGGGCACAAGGAATGTTATTTGCTTCATGGGAGGATCCGTATGTAAGCATTTGCATGTGCAGCACCCAGATGGGGCAAATAATGCCCAGGCAGCTCCAAGGCCATTTCAGTTCCCTAAAATTGTGCAGGGGGGAGGCAAGAGTCCCTCTTCCTCTATGCCAATCTGAATCAGGCCTGTGCTGCACTTTTATGTAGGAGCTGCCACCAAGGACTCACAGCTGCAGGATGGCTGCGAGTCCCTGTGCCAAGCTCGTGTAAAGTGTAATGTGTAGTTTGGCCCTGACACTCTAACCCCCCCCCCACAACACTAATTTTGAGTTTATGAATGATCTCATTTACCTGCATACTTGCCATGCACTCCCGTCTTCATTGCTATTACCACCATTGCTACAAAAGATTCTGCAGAAAATGTTCAAGGTTGGTAGCCCTTGATACTTTCTTCTTTTTTCTTACAAAACATGTCATCTCAAGCCAAAGTTTCACTGTCAGAAAGATGGGAGTGTCTGGTAACTCTAACCATGTGTTTCTGACTATTTAAGCCATTGGTAACAAAAACACAAGTACTGTTTGGAGTAGGATGCCCCGTATCACTGATTTTTAAATTCCCTGCCTTCAGGGAACCCTTCAGGGAACTCTACATGAAGGTTCATGTGGAGTGCTGGTTAAAGTCAGTTGTACTGACCCGTGAAATCAACATACAGTATACCTAAAACTAAGTGCTGGCTCTTGAGTATGCACTGTTAGGCTCACAGCTCAGAGGTTCCTCTGTTGTCTGCAGATACTAGACCATCTGTTTCTACCAGAAGACAAGAGATCGGGGCAAATGGGCCACTTAACAGGAAATTTCTGCTCTGGTAGTCAGGAGAAAGCAGAGTTGAGCCTCAGCAATTCTGCCTAAGCCTCAGGGGCCGCTTGACCCAGACCCACCCTCAGCCATGGAAGTCAGTGTCAGCTCATCAAGTCTCCTCTCTCACTGCTTCCTGTGTCGGGGACGATCCAGCGGGCGAGCCAATGCTCATTGTTGGCCCCACTAAACTGAGTAGCCCCACAGTGCTGGCTTATAGTACAGCAGGGGCCTCTCATTTGACTCACTCCGGGGCTGTTTTCACTTCCCAGTCCACTCCAGTAGGAGATCACTGGAGAGACTGCACTGAAGGCACTCAGGATGTATGCACTCCCCATTTTCAATTACCACTTTCTTGGAAGAAGAGGCACCTCCCTAGGAGAGGCAACAGAGTACACCTTCTCTTGTGCAAGAGTTACTCTGCATTCCCTTCAGCTGCATTTCTAGGAAGTAGAAGGTCACCCAAGGGCCTTTGCAACATTGCTGGGCTCTCTGGAGCAATCGCTTCATTGGCTAACATTTGGTCAAGGGCTCCCCAAACCTGAAGTTGCCTGGCATTGCCTAAGACACACTCAACATTCTCTCGTGTCCATGTTACAAGGGAAGACTAGTAGGAGAGGACAAGCGCCTTTCAGAGAAACGTTCCTCCATTCCTGATCTTCTCAACATGGAACCACCGAGTAGCTTCTGAGAAACGTAAGGATTCCAAAGCACATGGTTGAAAACCCACTTGCAGCCAAATTTCTTATCAGATCGCTGTTGTAACTGATTTTGGGATTTTGGATCAAACAAGGGACTACAGACATATGTCATGTTTTCAGAAACAACTGCCATCACTTTTAGGTAGATTAGTTGACGTCATCATCATGAAAGAGGGAAGTGGCACATGAAAAGGTGAAGTGCCTGAAGGGACCTGAGATGCAAATTGACCGAGACGTACCTCTTCTCTAACGAGCAGAGCAGAACACTGTAGTGGGACTCCCATCATCTTGTGTGGGTTCCAGGTCACAGAATTGGCCCTAGGACAATAAACCATTTTAAAAGGAGACATTGAGAGGCTGGATTGCAATCAGAGAGACACTCAGTAATCAATGCAAATAGGCAAACTTAAAAAGGGAGGCTTTTGAAAGGTCAAAGAAACACAGCTGAACATAAAACCGAGCAATTAAAAAAATAGAACCGTTGTTTGATACTACAGTCGTGTCTTTTATGAACATCAAAGAGAAGTTAATTGAAATTTATTCATACGGGCAACATGCCTTGGAAATGACTGAATGTTTTTACACAGATATTTTGAACTTTGTTTTGGAAGCTTAACAATGTGATTGTGCTAGAAAGACTAAGTTCTCCCCTGTTTCTTCATCCTTAAATATTCATATTGTTTATACAGTACTTTTAATATTCAAGATATAAAAGGTAAAGCACCGAGTCATTACTGACCCTTGGGGGATGTCGCATCACAACATTTTCTTGGCAGACTTTTTGTTACAGGGTGGTTTGCCATGTCCTTCTCCAGTCATCTACACTTTACCCCCAGGAAACTGGGTACTCATTTTACCAACCTCGGAAGGATAGAAGGCTGAGTCAACCTTGAGCTGGTTACTTGAACCCGGCATCCGCCAGGATCGAACTCAGGTCGTGAGCAGAGCTTGGGCTGCAGTACTACAGCTTACCACTCTGTGCCACAGGGCTCTTATTCAAGATATATTCTCTCATTAATTTGCTATATAAACTCTGTGAGACCATTATTAGGCCCATTTTACAGGTATGAAACTGAGGCTGAGAGAAAGGAAATAGAGTCTATCTACTGAATAAACTGAGATCTGATGCCAGTTTCAACTCCAACACTGTCTTTTAGACCTGTAGGGTAAGGGTGTTTTTTCACTTGACATTTTGGAATCTGAAAAGGTTACATAGACATACAATATGCATCCCTTACATTGGTTTGAATAATGATGATGCATTTAATGATGCAGTCCTAAGAAATCTTTCCTGGGAGTGCACTGACTAAAATGGGACTTACTTCTGAGTAGACTTGTTTAGTTTTGCTCCCCAAGAAAGCACCCCAAGGAACTCTACTCAGATCTATTCAATGGGGCTGATACCTGAAAAGGTATTCTTGGGACTCCCGTGTAAATTACTCCTCTCCTCCCCAGAACACATGGAAGCAACTGCTTTCCTGTATTCTGCAGGGGAATGCAGAGGAAAGAATTAGACCTATATATTCTGCACATGTGCAAAAATGTTGTTTGGATGTGCATGCAGCAGGTGTATTTTTAGGATAAAGATACCCTGCTATTGATACCCAAGAACAGGATATTAAATTAGAAGTAAACCATCTATAGCAACCCTAATTAATCTAAACTTTCTGTTCCAAATAAATGAGATAGTTTGTGGGTTTGTCTTTACTACTTTCTCTTTTTCTGGTGGAATTATCATGGCAATGGGTGCACTATTATTTCAAGGTTTTTTTAAAGGTTATTTTGATGTTGGAGAGAAAATCTCACCACTAAGAACTGAAATATGTCCTGGTGTGGGCACCGGTTGTCATAGGAGCAAAGATCACTTCCTGACACATCCCACTGATTTGCGGTGCTCCTGGTACAGTTCATTAGACAGCCTGGAGTGCTGCTTTACCACAAAAGAGAATGATTGCGGCAGTAATAGCATCATTAAAAGAAGCCTCTTGGAAAGGAGACACAGAAACTGGTAGATTCCATACAGTGAAGTGGATTTCTCAACAAGTAGCTTCACAATGCAGCTTGTTAGTTTGTGGTTTGCAAAGGGTAGTATTCATATGTTTTTACCATCACATAATGCACCCTCCCCAAAGAACCCAGTATTTTTTTTAAATGTATCCATTGCAAAGGAGAGAATGGCTGCAATCTGATGCATACTTGAGCACACCTAAACCCATTGACTTCAATGGGCTTAGATGCACCTAATTTGACATAAGATCTAGTTGCACATCAGCAGCACTGGGTATAACCAACTCAAAGTTAAGCTGTTTCAAGACTTTGCTACCTTTTCCTGTTTGTATGGGAGGGGAGACTCATTGAAATCGGTTGGGCTCCCCTTTGAGTACATTTAGATAATGTTGGACTACACACAAAATTTGTTTCAATGGAAGAGTTAAGCACATGTTCAAATTGCTCCTACTGAAATTAGTAGGACATAAAAATGCCTCATTCTGCCCAAATCATGCCATGCTATATAAAAATCTAAGTTTTATAACAATATGAGCTTAAAAAAATAAAATAGTAGACCACTATTAACACTGAAAATGAGAAAGCAGTGCTAACATTGAAAACGATGCTCAAGAGCATATCTAGAAAGTTCTGATCTGGCGGCAACTGGCACACAGTTGCAGTATTTCTGGCATCTAGAATTCAGACAGCATAATGATCACTGTATGCTAAAACATGCCTGGCCACAGGGCTTAAAGAAACGGGGCTCGAATCAGCATAACCTGTGCAATTCACATAGCTGTATTTTCACGGTAATTGCAGGGACTGCATGCTGTTTTGACTGCCGTTCACAATATTCTCACCCAATTTTCAATGTACCCCCTTTCCCCACCTTCTTTATTTACCCTTTATAATTTTTTAAAAAGTTATTATTTTTAAAATCCTAGTTTTCATTATAAAGGGTGATAAAAAGCAATGTCTTTGCAGTGCCACAGATCAAATAATAGGAATAATATCGGATTGTTTCTGTTATGCAAAGATATGCTCCATTACTTCAGTAGCTGGATCCTTCAGATGGCAAGTAGAATTCCACTTATGGAACAGGGTTTCCCTTTTCCTGTAGCTGCCCTCCACCTACTTCTGAAGATGAGGGTAATGGCCGGGGATGTGTGTGGTATGATGGGTGGCTTGCCACTGGAGGAAGAATCAATAGAAATTTGACCCTCCCTTGTGTGAATATGCCTTCTACTTGCCCTATTTGGATCCAACCCATTGTAAATAATACTGCTATATTTTACAAGAGCACTTTGATTGACTTTAATTTGTAGGCATTTAGTGCCTACATTTGTAGGCATTTAGTGCCCCACTTAGGTAAAGGTGCAAGCACTGAGTCATTATTAACCCATGGTGGGGGGGAAACGTCACATCACGACATTTTCTTGGCAGACTTTTTACGGGGTGGTTTGCCATTGCCTTCCCCAGTCATCTACACTTTACCCCCAGGAAACTGGGTACTCATTTTACCGACCTCAGAAGGATGGAAGGCTGAGTCAACCTTGAGCCGGCTACCTGAACCCAGCTTCCGCCAGGATCGAACTCAGGTTGTGAGCAGAGCTTGGACTGCAGTACTGCAGCTTACCACTCTGTGCCATGGGGCTCTTAGTGCCCCACTTACATGCACAGTAAATAATAATCATTTTTGGAACTTTACCTTTCAATACCGTTTAATTTCCATTTATGCTTCCTTGACATCAGCAAGCCACCGCCCCATGCTCCCTGCAAAAGAAGATCATCATAACCATTATTTCTGCTCAATTGCATTGATTTCTGTGTTGATATCCAAATGCTTGAGTCGATTTGGGGCCCGTTCTTTGCATGGCTTGGGAAGCAGCCAAAGAGACGGAAAGCCAACACCTGGATGGCAGTGAGAGTTATCCAATCATACCTTGATGTAATTCAGGTAGCCACCAACTTCAATGGCTTTAAAAGGGAATTCAAGGCTGACTAATAGCTATTAACACTGAGATCTAAAATGGAACCTCCATGTAAAGAAGCAGTATACCTCTGAACACCAGATGCTGGGGACAAAGAACTTGGGGTTGCCATCACCTTCATGCCTTGCTTGTGACTTCCAGAAACTGAGGACCTCAGGATCCTGCAGTCACTCAGCTAGGCAGCTAATTTCCACACTGAGGTGCATGGTTTTGTATTGGATCCAGTATCTGTGACTCAGTACCTAAGGACAGTGCTCTGACCTGGCAAGCCTAAATTCATCAGATCTCGGAAGCTAAGCAGGGTTAGCCTTGGTTAGTAATTGGATGAGAGACGTCCAAAGAAGATCAGGGTTGCAGAGGTAGTTTTCAAGGGCAAACTACCATGAAAAGCCTATTAGGGTTACCCATAAATCAGCTATGACTTGGTAGCGCTCTCCACCACTTCTGTCTTAGGACAGTAATCCAGTACTCACATCAACATGCATCCAGACCTTGTACTTCTTGCAGACATCTGCTATAGCTATTAGTGGATCAAACGCCCCGTATACAGTAGTCCCCGCTGTGGCGCTTACAAGGAATGGAACAAATCCCTACAAGAAAGAATGTTGCAGAAGAAAGAACATTCTTTTAGATTTAGATCTACAACCAAGCATCTACAATAGCAGAGATGTCATATAGTTAGTACATGACATTCCTCTAACCATCACATAAGGAATGCCCCTGATTTATTGCAAACTGAAGTTTAGGGCTGAACTAAACAGTTAAGAGACCCAAAACAGCAACCTGCACATATCCATTTGTTTCTTGTTCCTTGTAACTGCTACTGCAATACCGCACAGAGGGTAACATAATTGCAACATTTATTTCCCAGCCATTGTCCATTTCATGATGTCAGGCAGGGGCTGGGAATGTGGTGGCATCACACAATGTGATAATAGTAATATTATAATAACATTCGATTTACATACCGCCCTTCAGGACCACTTAATGCCCACTCACACCGGTTCATAAAGTGTGTTATTATTATCCTCACAACAATCACTCTGTGAGGTGTGTGGGGCTGAGAGAGCTCCAAGAAGTTGTGACTGACCCAAGGTCACCCAGCAGAGGAGTGGGGAATCCTGCCACTCTTAATTACACCAAACTGATATCACCAGTGAAATGTAACAGTTATAGTGTTAGTCTAGGACTCAGGGAGGGGCTGTGACTCAATGACAGAGCATCTGCGTGGCATGCAGAAGTTCATTTTGTGCCATCTTCAGTTAAAAGGGTCAGGTAGTGGGTGATAGAAATGACTTCTGCCTGATATCCCAGACACTTTCTGCCAGTCTAAGTAGAGAGTACTGACCTTGAAGGGCCTATGGTCTGATTCTGTATAAGGCTACCTCATGTATCCTGCACATGTTCGTGTGACTCGGGACTCGGGAGACCCAGGTTCAAATCTCTATGTAGCAATGACAAGATGACCTTGAGCCAATATTTCTCCTAGCCTAATCTATCTAACAGGGTGGTTATGAATATAAAATGGAAAAGGTGATCTACATTAGCCAAAGAGCAGGATAAAATTGTACTAAACACATGGATATCACATCTTACATATAGTAAGATAGACATTATGAGGAAGAGGGAGCAACTGTGTGCCAAGCAAACAGATATTGCTATTACCTCCATTTATATCCTGGCTTGGTTCAGACATCATGGAAAACCATGGTTTAACTAAATCAGCTATGGTTCATATGATTGTTCAAATGTGAGCCACTCCACTAACTATGGTCAGTCAAGGAACTTCAAGCTAGGATCAGAAATCATGGTTGGAAGTTGATGTATTGACCATGGTTAGTCTTAACTATGGTTTCACATGGTGTACAACTGTGTTCTTCCTGGTTTAATCCTGGCTTCTTCCCTAAACTGCCCTCTCTGCATAGCAGGCAAGAGACAGCAACTGGGTTTCTGCAGGGACAAGAACCAAAGCTATGAAACCAGCATTTTTGCTGGATTGGAATGATTGTCCAAGAGTGGAATCCTGGTTTGAAAAACTAACCATAGCTGAAATAAACAAACTGTGGTTTCACATTATGTCTGACCTACTCTGTAGCCTTTTCTTTGCTAATGTTATTGCAGCTTTCCCCTGTAGGTGGCAGCAAACTGCTAAAGTGATGAAAACATGCCAATGTTTCTTTATATCAGACTTTTTCCTGAAGCATAATAAAATGGCCATCTGGAACGGCCCATGTTTGTTTTTCAGTTTTGAACTCTGTTGAAAGAATAACCCACACAGTCTAAAGTTACTCTGCTGGCTGCTATCTGATGGCAGTGTAAGAGTCACTCTGCTCAAACCAGACGGCTCAGATTTAAAATGGATGCCTGTATCAATGGCTTCTATAAACTGTCCTCCCACAGGAAGTTTACAGCTTTTTAAATGTACTCTGTTTCATTTGAGGACTTCCCAACAAAAATATTTGCAGTCCTGAAATGTCATTTAATTAAAAGCCAGCCTGGAGTTGAACCACAAGCCTCAAGAGGTGGCGTTTCCCTCTCCTTCAGCCCAAATTACACCAGAATAGCACTGAAGAGGTTGTTTGAATCTTTCATCATCAGCTGAAGTTCCTTATACCGTCTTCTGGAATGCAAAATCTTAGTCACAGAGATTCTACTGTGCCTAGGAGGAAAGCCAAGGTGTAGGGGTCTAGTATGTTCACACAGTTCCCCACAAGGATATTCTAT
Source organism: Eublepharis macularius (assembly GCF_028583425.1). NCBI lineage: Eukaryota > Metazoa > Chordata > Lepidosauria > Squamata > Eublepharidae > Eublepharis > Eublepharis macularius. Next base: position 70,508,176 of record NC_072800.1, on the reverse strand, counting down.
TGAATGTGGAATTCCCCTTTGAGAATTCAAGTCCTGGTGCATGAGGGTCTAATTCAGATCAGGGCAGTGGAATGCAGGGAAAGTGTTTTAAGACTTTCCTCTTCCCTGTGTTCTGGCGCGAAACACAAAAACTTATTCTGTAGCGATAGCTGCATGTAACTTTCCCCAGTAGGGCAATGGTCGCTTCCTGAGGCCATTTCAGGTCAGAAAAAAACAGCATGGAGGGAGAGTAGCCTTGCCAAATGTCTGCTGACAACAGGCAATCTACTGGTGATTTGAGCCTCCGCCCACTGATTGCCAGCTGATTGGTGGGAGGAAGAAGGCTGGGGGAAATGAGCTCATGTGCCTCTGCAGCTTTGGTTGATGATGTCACTTTCAGCACAGTCCAGAATTGACTACATCTCACCGGGGCTGATTTTTTAATAATTGGCCCCAAACACAGCATATTCACTACGTTTGGGGTTGATCGTTAAAGAATCAGCCCTGCCGCAACACCGTCACTTCAGGGTCACATCGAGAGTGACATCATCAACTGGGGCCACATGCGCACACAGGTAAGTATCCACTCTCCACTCCTCCCGCTAGTTGCCAGGGGGACCTGGCAACCCTGGAGTAGACTTAAGCGCCTTCTCCTTGAGCAGTATGGTCCTGAGCTGAATTGGGCACATGCATACTTGCAAACTGCGTTCCCAGCGGGGAACTCCTAGTATACATCTGATAGAAACAAATCTGGTAGCTACGAGGACCTTATAAAATGCGACTGGTGCTCAGGTCAGGTTTGGGTAGACCTGGGCTCAAATCCCTGTTCAGTCATGGAGCTTAGCTGGTGAGCCTGGGCCAGTCATGGTCTCACTTGTCTTCCAGGGTGGTTGTGAAGATGCAAGGGGAAAAGATAAACACACGCGTTGCCCTGAACTTCTTACAGAAAAGACAAGGGGGAAAGATATGAGATAAAGTGAAGCAGGTTGAACTCTTTTTTGTTGGATGAGTTAGATTCCCCAAGCATTGCCCTCTTGAGAGGCCGTGTGGAGTAATACGTGTCAGACTAGGAACTGGGTAATCAGGTTCAAATCCCCCACTCTCCCATGGAAACTTGCTGGGTGACCTTGGGCCAGTCACACGCTCTCAGCCTAACCAACCTCACAGGGTTATTGTGAGGATAAAACAGAGAAGGGGAGAACTATGTCACCTGGTTTGGACCCCCAATGGGAAGAAAGACGGGATATAAATGACGTAAAGAAGGAAAAAGAAGGGTTATTTCAGGGACAGCAGAGATCTGTTCAGCCTTAGGCTGCAGAGTTCCATCAAACCAGCTCAGTTACTATAAAGTTCCCTGAGGTTGAAGAGCTCTTCTGAGCTTTATCTTTTTGGAAGGGTGCAGAGACAATATAGATTCCTCTTTTCATATAAAACCAATTGCTGTCCTAAAATTTGTACATTTACTGAGGTTTCACCAGGTTCTTTAAAGGCACTGGTCTAACCCATCAGAAAGCTATGAATGAAAGCTTGTTTGAGAGCCAGTTTGATGCAGTGGTTAAGAGCGGCAGGACTCGAATCTGGAGAGCCGGGTTTGATTCTTCACTCCTCTGCTTGAAGCCTGCTGGGGGACCTTGGGTCAGTCTCAGCACTCTCAGAGCTCTTTCAGCCCCACCCATCTCACAGGGTGGTTGTTATGAAGATAACAATAACACACATCGTAAGCCACTCTGAGCGGGCATTAAGTTGTTCTGAAGGACAGTATATAACTCAAATGTTATTATTATTTTATGCAGAATGCGATGGTAACCAAACTTTTATACACAAAACATTTTTACTACTTGCCAGCTGGATTAATTTAAGTCGAGTTTTGAATAAATATATATCCTGAGTGTAAAAATTAACTTGTTGAAGTATGAATGAAAATATTTGAATTTATAACTAAATGAAGCCTTTATTGAATCTAGGAAAATAATCCAAACCTTTGGTCATGTAGTCCATAGGCCTTTTATGTTTTTATTAAAAAAACTTTAACTCATTCTGTTAAATTGTTAAGTTTTAAAGCCTACACACATAGAATCTTATTGTTAAATTTAAACTTGGATTAAGTTGTAAGAAAGCTGTAAGAAGGAAGTATTTTTATTCAATTTCATTTTTTTAATATTATTTTTTTAATTGATAAGAAATGATGAGGTTATTATCCACCTTGCCCCATTTCTTTAAAATGTGAATCCACTTGCCTTTTGCTTTGCCTCAATGATTCTCCTTTCAAGATCAGATGGTATCATTTTCCCTCTGAAATAAAGAATCAAAACAACATGGATCTGGATTGGGTGTTTGTCCTTTTCAATCAGCCTGCTTTTCAGTTTAGCTGACCACAGTAAGGGGTTGGACCATCTGAATTGTAAGAAAGCTTTTCCCCTTCTTACTGTGGCCCTCTGTGGTCTTTCTCCCTTCTCCTCCCTCCATGGATGCTTTTAAGGGTCAAAAGTCTCATGAGAACAGTGTTGCAAGGGGGCTGTACCTGGAGGGGAAGGAAGATCCGGTGATACAGTATCTATGCCTACTTAGAAGTTAGTCTTGTTTTATTCATTGACTTCCCATAATGTGTTTTTAGGATTGTTGCCTACATCTTCAGAAAGTGCCTTCATCTTAGCCAAGCAGTCCTTGGGGGATCCAATCCCAAAATAACGGTGTTCTACAACAAATCCTATTGGCAACTTAACAGTCTTTCAGGAAAAAAAGGTACCTAGCCATTTGTAAAGCAATATATTTCAGGCTACATCGTTTGCCTTTTTGGCTAAAATTGCATCAGGTAATGACACTTGAAGGTGTCTCATTGATGTTAACCTGATATTATCTGCCGTGGCCAGAGAGAAAAATCAAAGGACTTTCTGGATAATAATAGCTTGTGAATTCCTTTCGTCCTCCACTGGCTATACATCCTTCACAGTGCAATCCTAAACTGAGTTATACCCTTTTAATAGCAATGAAGTCAATGGGATTAGAAAGGTGTAACTCAGCTTAGGGTGGCGTTGCTAATTTCTTTGTAAAGGAGACCTGTTCTGCTCATGGCCCCCCAAGTGTTGTCCTCCAGGTGCTCGATAAACTTGCAGTGCCAGCTGCCCTAGAGGCTGCCACTTCTGTAGGAAGCACCTTTCCTGAAACATTCAGGGTAGTTGTGAGGATAAAATAAAGAAGAGTAGAATGTTGTATGCCACTTTGGATCTCCATTGAGGAGAAAAGTGGGAAATAATAAGAAAAGCATGGTACAACCCTCCCTGTACTGTCTCCCTTCAGCATTCAGTGGGAGAAACTGAATTATCCAATGCTCCGCATAGAGAAAAAAGTTTCTTCCTAAAGATTGAAAATTAGCATCGAGAGAGGCTATGCTAAAAACCTGAGTGGCTAGCTTTCCATACAAGGTTTCTTTTTAAAATTTTTATTGTGAAAAAGTTAAAAGATAGAGCAAAAGAAGGAAAGTAAAACATAACAAAAACACAACTACAAAGAGCCAACAGTGGCCTACGTACAAGGTTTCTGACATATAGAAACCTCACAGGCTAAGCTCAAAGTAAACATGGAGAAGATCCAGGTGCAATTATGCATGTGTCTGCCCATTCAGATGTAAAGCAAGGAGTGGGTGGACTTGCTGGGACATGGGCAGAATGCTATACCTGGTGGCAGTCTGTTATGTGAAACATTTCTCTCCCAGCCTGGCTCTGATAAGAATAGTGATCCAGGCTGAAAGAAAAATGCTTCAAGAAATGAAGCACAATGAGGTGAAGAGGGGAGGAGATCCTAATTTTATTCTTTCCCCCCAAAGTTCCCCTTTTAGTTAAACATAGAGCCAAGCTATAAGTGATGCCTGACACAGGTTGGGCACGTGTCAGCTTCCCTCAAGTTTTGATGGGAAATGTAGGCATCCTGGTCTTGCAGCTGTAATGGAGAGCCAAGCTGTAAAACCAGGACGCCAACATTTCCCATCAAAATTTGAGGTAAGCTGACAAGTGTCCAACCTGTATAAGGCGTTACTTGTAGCTTGGCTCATAGACAACTCCACTCCCTGTGTTATACTCGAATTGGAGGCCATGTGAACCAAAGTACATAGATTGTCTCAGAATGTCTGACTTTTCCCTAATAACAATCACAACCCATCGGAACTGTAGAATGGTGGGAGACTAATTTAATTATAGAATCATAGAGTTGGAAGGGGCCTTACAGACCATCTATTTCAACCCCCTTCCCAATGCAGGAACAATGCATCCCTGACAAGTATTCATCCAGCTGCTCATTGAAGTCTGCCAATGAGGGGGAACCACCCACATCTATTCTCTACACAGCCAATTCCACTGCTGAATTACTCTTAACATGAAGTTTTTCCTAATGTCCAGCCAGTACCTTCCCTCCTGTAGTTTAAACCCATTATAGCACATCCTATACTCTGTTGCCAATAGGAACAGCTCCCTTCCCTTCCCTAAGTGACAGACTTTTAAATACTTGAAGAGAGCCATCACGTCTCCCCTCAACCTCCTCTTCTTCAGACTGAACATTTCTGGGTCTCCCAGTTTTTGCTTGTAGGGCTTGGTCTCCAGGCCCCTGATCATCCTAGTTGCTCTTCTCCACACCCATTCCAATTTGTCTACATCTTTTTTGAAATGAGGTCTCCAGAACTTATGTATTTATTTAGATTTATACCCCGCCCTCCTCACGAATGGGCTCAGGGCAGCTGCACACTGCACAAAATGCTCCAGGAGAGGCCTGACCAACGAGGTATATAGTGAGACAATGGCACCCTGTGATTTGGATGTTATTCCTCGGTTGATATACCCCAAGATTGCATTCACAATCTTTTCCACCTTCTATTTTCCTGACCTCTATTTCTCCTTCCTAAAACTGGTATTTTACCCCATGAAGGAAAAAATATAAATCTCTGTGTGGTGGCTGTATAATCCTCCATTGTGGAAACCAGCACTTATTGAGGGGAAACAGAAAATTGTGAGGGGCTCTTGCTCCTTTGCCATGGTCCTGATGTTGATTGCCTCCCCATAGCTCTGAGTAAGCACTGAAAATCTGTGGGAGATCCCCAACAGATCTCTCCACTTCACATCTAGATTGGCTCTCCATGTGCCTGATCTCCAGCCAGGCCAATATAGGAGAATGCCACGCTGTCTGGTGAATGCCTTCGAAACATTACTTTCCTCTGCTTTTTATAAATGGTTATCACAATGCCACGTTTCTCAAAGGTACTTACCTTTCATCACATCTGATCAAAACCACACTGTCAGTACCAATTCCTAAGGCCGCTGCTCCTTTCTTCACAGAAAAATGACTCTGAAAAAGCACATGGATTAGTTTGCTGTGTTTATACCAATTCTGTTTTCTTTGACTGAAAGAAAAATGTTCAGGTTATACCCTTGTGATCAATTTGCCAGGAACATCTCCTGACAATAATATTCTTCTGTAATTCTTATTTATGTGTCCTGAAAAACAAATGGCAGGATCCTAGTGGGTTGTGGTCTTTATGGGCAGCTTAAAAACTATGGCAGAATGCTTGTAGATTAGTTTTTAGTCAGGCAATGAGTATTGTGTAATAATCTATCCATGTATCTATGTAGAATTTTTTTGCCTACTGCTTCCTCCAAGGGGCTCAGAAGAAAACACCTGTTTTCCACTTCCTCATTTTATCCCATCAACTATCCTGTGAGGTAAATTAAGCTGAGACTGTGTGACTAGCCCAAGGTCGTCCATTTAGCTTCATGGCAATAGGGAAACTTGAACCAAAGTCACCTAGGTCTTACTTGGCACTCTAAGGGGTCCCCAGCATTTTTGAGTCTGCAGGTACCGTGGGAATTCTGATGCAGTGTAGTGAGAGCAGTCACAAAATGGCTGACATAACATGGCTGCCACAGGAGGCAGAGCTAGTCTCAAAATGGCTGTTGTAGCTGACCTTCAGTTACACAGTGAGGATCCTTGTGTGATGGTGGCAGCTACTGCCAAAGCATTGTTTTCTAAAAGTCTGCGCAGCCAATCACATCTCCAATAGCCAATCAGAAATCTTCTAAAACACTTGGTGTCAGGAGAGTTGTTGGCAGGCACCATGATTCCCATGGGCACCACATTGGGGACCCCTGCTCTAACCACTACACAAACTTGCTATAACATACACAAAAAAATTCATGGTCGCTTCTTATTTACTGCACTTAGTATTGTTCAGGATGTTCCATATTTTCTCCAAATTGCATATTCCAAAGCAAGGGTTTTTTTTAGATAAGTGGAAATTTTCTTTATTGTTTTCTAAATGGATCCATATTTGAGTTAACGTGACAAAATGGCAAAATATCTAAGCTACCATGATCTCACCTGTGCCACGAATGAACTATGCAGTCTAGTCAAGCCCTTTCTCTTACACACAAGGCCAAAGCTCGCCTTTCTTGTTACATGGGGCTGTCACACTGTCAGGGGAAAAGTCACAGAAATGGATAGGAAAATCAGTGATTTCCTCATAGCCAATGAAACATCTATAACCCTGTCACTAAGTGAAAATGGTTGTGTGTATTTTTGTGTCTATTAATTATTGGCAACAGAAATATATATGCTGATTAGGAAAGCTCTTTTTTAAAAAAAATCAGAAGCCTTTTGCTACTTATAGTAATCCTTAATAAGAACTTCTGTCAGTAATCCTTCAGCCCTTCTAAGTGTCCTGCAGTGCCTACAACTAAATGAGGAATTTTTAATGGCTCACTTGAGCCTAAGTGTGCCTATGATCTTGGAAAAGTCATTCCGAGTCAGGAGAAATCCTCAGTTGCCTGAGCTGGATAAATATTTTAGGATCAATGTTTCTATCTATATACATACCTGTGTGTTATCTTCTTATGGAATTGTGGTTCTGGATACATGTATGCTTTATTCTCATTGTTTCCTATCTTGTTACCAAGTTTCTTAATAGTTCTTTTAAATGGTAATGTATTAATTTCATTTGATATTTTTATATATCCCCGCCCCCCTGAAGAAGCACGGGTGAAATATGCAGAGGCAGTATAACTGAATAAGGTAAGTTTTCTTCCCGTTGCACCATTTTACTTTTGGTTTCTTTGCTCTGTTTTTGGGGCAGTCCTCTTCTTCTGAATTTTGCATTGATAACAATAGTGACCTGCCATGCAGGACTGTTGTAAAGATTACAAGATAATCCACAAGACAGTTTTGTACAGTGGTTAGAGAATCAGCCTAGGATTGGGGACACTCAGGTTCAAGGCCCCAACTCTTCCATGGAACTTACTGGAAGATCTTGAGCATATCATACTATTTCAGCCTAACTGACCTCACAGGATTCTCATAAGGATAAGATTGAGAATTATATGTCTGAAAAACACAAGCAAGCCTGGTCTTTTCAGATATTGGAAGCTAAGCAGGGTTGGCCATGGTCAATATTTGGATGGGAGACCTCCAAAGAAGACCAAGGCTGCTATGCAGAGGCAGGCAATGGCAAACCACCTCTGTTAGACTCTTGCCTTGAAAGCCTCAGCAGGAGTCACCCCAAGCAGCCTATGACTTAATGGCACTTTCTACCACCACATGTGCACCACTCTGTATTTATGATGATTTATTTGGTGCATTTTTATCTTGCTTTTCCACCAAGGACCTCAAGGTGGTGTTCATGGCTCACTTTTCCTCTATTTTATCCTCACAGCAACCCTGTGAGGTAGATTATGCTCCCTGAAAGGAAAAGTGTATGAAAATGCACTAAGAAGCAGTGTTCCACAATGTTAAAACTTCAAATAAATGATAAAATTGCTCCCAACACTTATCTTACCATGGATGTCATTATACTTTTTACTGACGAACAGAGCCCAGCAAAGGTCACCCACATAACTGGATCAGATTAACTGAATATGCTTCTCCAGTATAAAACATACATCTCCCTTTGTACTCGGAGAAATAGGCTTCTGAAGGTCAGAGGATACCGAGAAAAGTGGCAGGTAGGACAAAATTCTAACAAGCCTTGTTTGATTAGCAAAACTGATAAAACAGAAACCTACGTGCTCGGATGTGAAGGCAACCAGTCTCGGAATAGCTGCCATTCCTTTCTCTTTAACTTCTGGAAACATCTTGAAACGTGCAATCAACATAGCATACATGTTAGATATGGCACCACCTGGAGTCCACAGTAATATACTGTTACTTCTTCAATCCAAAAGTACATTGCTTAAGTACAAACTACATGTTATACAAGTCATAAATTTCCCGCCTGATCTTAGATAAGGAAATGGACCATTCCCTTTGCCCCCTCCCGCCCGGGTAATGGGAAGGCCACGACCAAACAAGCCTTTGGCCATGAGAAGGCAAAAGCCACGTTACATTTATTTATCTAAGATATTTAGATACCATCTCTCTCTCAAGCATCTCAGGACTCAAAATGGGTAACAGCAAGATAACAACAACTGGAGTTTTAAAAAAGTAACATTAGAACAATACATTGAACCTATATTTAAAAAACCAATCTAAAAATAGCTATATTCCACTATCAGCATAACCTCCTACGCCCAGGTAAGCTACAATTGCTAGGAAAAAAGTGTACAGTTCTCTCCCTTCCTTAATCCTTCCACATCTTGCCTTTCTTTCTTCTGCCCATGATGCTGTGATGGTGCCCCTTTGTGAGGACAAAGACCCTCAGGCGAGAGCACATTAGTAGCTCCCTCCCAGCAGCACACTCTTAATTCTACCCATCTCTCTATAAAAACCAAGCCATAATAATATAATAATAACATTCGATTTATATACCGCCCTTCAGGATGACTTAACACCCACTCAGAGCAGTTTACAAAGTATGTCATTATTATCCCCACAACAAAACACCCTGTGAGGTGGGTGGGGCTGAGAGAGCTCCAGAGAGCTGTGACTAGCCCAAGGTCACCCAGCTGGCTTCAAGTGGAGGAGTGGGGAATCAAACCTGGCTCTCCAGATTAGAGTCCCACGCTCTTAACCACTACACCAAACCGGCTCTCATCTTTTAAGTGTGTTAGCGATGCCCCTCATCTAGATGACCCAACTGTCATATCAAGATGACCAGAAAGAATGTCAAACCTCACCCCCATCTGCAACAAATCAGCTGTTTAAATTCTGTTAATAAATTTTTGTTTTAGAAAGAGAGGAAATTGAGAGGATGAAGACAAGGATATAGGAACAAAGTTATTAGGACACTGAATCCATGACTGGATCTCACAGTATTTTTTAAATTAATAACCGCTGCATATATGTGCTTTCTGTGCATCAATTTGCTTGTACAGGGATGGGGAGGGATGTATTTAAATTTGCCCGATGTTGTTTTCCTGATCTAAATTGAAACTGTTTGTCCTTCTAGGGAAATAATATAGGTTTTCATATTTTGTTCCTCAATAGGGTTAAAAGCAGCTTTGGGGAAAGGGGAATTTAGAGCAAGAAAATGGACTGGAGAACAGGCTGAGAGAAATCATCTCCCTTCCCTGCTTGAGCACAATGGCACCCCGTGCCCTCCTCTCAGCTACTTCCAGCACAAAGAAACAGCTGGGATGGGGGGTCTTAATGACATTACAGAGCATCAACAGGCAATGACTTGCGCTAGAGTCAAACTAACAATGCAGTCCTAAACAGAGTTATACCTTCATAAGTCCATTGAAGTCAATGGGTTTACATGGGTGTAACTGTTTAGGATTGCACTGTAAATATGGCAGGGGATTTTTTTTTTAGGTGGCTGATCAACTTTGAATGTGTGTATCCATATAGTAATATCTGTATGTTTATCACATGGGGTAAAATAACAGCTCCCAGAGATGATTGGCAGGAAAATAATGCTGGGAGGAAAAAGTCATATCCCCTTCTTTGGATCTGTGGCCCATGGGAATCTGAATTCCTCCCACACGTACATACACAGAGGCTGTTATAAAACAAACCCTGTGAGGGATCCTCTTATAGCTACCCCATTGTCATATCTAGTTCGATTCTCATTTCTTATTCTGCTAGGTCAGTGTGTCCTAATGCAAGCTCCAAGATTCAGAGGTGGGAGGGGACAATGAAAAGAATTTTTTAAAAAATCTCCCCTCTCTTAGCTGCTCAGTCACATCTCCTGGCAATCAAGGTTTGATGGGGAATAGGGTGGGGGTGGGGGAGATAATATGCCATTGCTTAGGGCTTGGAAGTAAGACTATAAACAGGGGAACAGGAACATATTTCATCCCAGGGTCCCCCCCCACACACACACCATTTCCTTTGGTTAGCTTGCCAAAATGCTTGCTCAATATTGCCTGTTGAAGCCACCCCAATGAATTAAATCTATAAACCACATCAAGTATTTTGTTGGTTTGAATTCTGTCGGCACTTAAATTCTCTCAACTTTCAAGGGCTCAGTCACGATGACAGCTGCTCATTAAAATGCCTTTCATTCCCACCTACAACTCATAAAATAGTTGCATAGAATGGGACCACAAGGCAAACATCTCTTTCTCCCTCCCACCACTTAGGTGGCACAATTGGCTTGAAGGAAGTATTCAGCAGGGACAGGAATGAAAGTCCTAAATTAGCATAGCAATGCCAACTTTTTTCTTTCCTAGAGAGGGCGTTGAACATTTTGAGCAAGGGGCTTTTTGAGCATGCATGCTGCTGGTCTCCCTGAAATCACTGCAAAAAATGTAATGCATCACAGGCTTAAATACATAAAGAAAGATCACGCACCAGGTGAAAAGATCCCATCGCCAGCACCCCCCGGCCAGCCAATTATCTCTCTCATTTTCCTTAATGTGACATATTCCATAAGAACAAAAACTGGAGCAATTTCATAAGTGAACCTGAAACACAGAAATATACAAATTGTACAGTTCAGGTTAACATATCTATATCACTTCCCCTCAAAGACCCCAGATATAATAGACATTCCAGGATTATACCAATATTAGCTGAAAATGTACATTTATTTATTCACATCATTTGTGGTCCACTTTTCTCACTGGGAATCTCTCTACATGAGACATCTGACACATGAAGGGCCCATGTTCGGAGATGCAATGGTAGCTGGGAAGGATAGTTTAAAAAGACAGAGCTGGCACCAGAGCAAAGGCTTTGCTGTACAATGGAGCTGTGTGAAGGGGCTGTGAAATGCCAGAAGGGAAACTTCAGCTCATTATAACCTCTCCAGGTCAAGTCCAGCGCTGGGAGGCAGTTCCAGCCCATTTCCATTCCTCGCTGCCCTCTGATTGCAATCCCACAAAGTTTTAGACTGGAAAGTGAAATTGACAGATTCTTGGGGAGGAGAAGATGAAATTAACAAACCCTCTGATGAGCAATCTCTGCCAGCTCTGTCTTTTTAAACTATGCTTCCCAGTGAACATTGCATCTCCCTGCACTTGACAAACACCCACCGAGAGGTCCCGTGTAGAGAGACTCTGAGACTCAAGGCAAATTACACAATGAACAAGACAGGGATTTTCAACTTTTTTTTAAAAAAAAGACTGCTTTGAGGTACAAAGGTACAAGAGCATTTATTGTATGTAGCCAAAGGTGTTATAAACAAACACAGTAACTTAAAAGAAAAAAACACAAGTTATAAATATTAGCACTAAAATAACTCAGTCTAAAAGTTCGTATCTTAAAACATGGCACCCTTCTGATGCAACTCTTGTTCATATTTTCTAGCTGCCAAAGCAAACTTCTTTGAATCAATATTGTATTTGCTGTGTTTAAAGCAATGTCACAAGTCAGACTGGAAACACCAGTATCATGTTGATTACTTACATGTTAGTATTGGCTGTAGAAGTTAGCCAGTCTGCAGCTAATCCAACCATATCCAATCCAGTCGACAGCTGGTTGAAATACCTGGGATGTCCTGAATAAAATGGAAAAAGTTCTTTCATATTGGAAACTTTTTAAAAAATCATAGTATTAAATAATGTACTGTGTGTGTGTATTTCTTCTGGAAGAACCACCATAACAACAGTGGATTAAAAGAATGCTCTTGCTAAGATAATATTTAGGGATGTTTCTAAGGTATAACTTCTGATTTCACATTTCATTCTGCTTTCACGTTGCATTTCTGCTTTCTCTTTCATGTCTGCTTTCACGTTTCTCCAGTTTGGTCCCTCTAATGCAGTCTTCAGCAGACCACAGATGAAGCATTTAATAATAACAACAACATTTGATTTATATACTGCCCTTCAGGACAACTTACCCACTCAGAGTGGCTTACAAAGTATGTTACTATTATTCCTACAACAGTCACCCTGTGAGGTGGGTGAGGCTGAGAGAGCTCTTATAAGAGCTGTGACTGACCCAAGGTCACCCAGCTGGCTTCAAGTGGAGGAGTGGGGAATCAAACCTGGTTCTCCAGATTAGACTGCTTTTAACCACTACACAAAACTGGCTCTCATTTCCCCATGGCGCCAGGGAAATCTACTTCATGTGGCTTTAACTGACTTCATGTCTTGTGTGCCACCTTAAATTTACCCACAGCAGTGTGTAAAGGACAAGGACTCCCAAAGTTTCCTCTGCTGTCAGTGATCTGTGTGGTTCAGCCTTGTGTTAGAGAGATATCTGGACTATTGCAGGCCTTTGTGTTTTCAGCAAGAGGACTCCGTTTCTGCACTTCTTGTTTTCAGAATACCAGTGGCACCAGCACACTTTTACTTTTGCAGCCTTTTACACAGTTCTTAAGATCATGACGTTTGCTGTCCATTCCTTCTGTTTTTAAAAAATTGTTATCTCCAGCCTAATACAGAGTTCTAGTGATCTTGAAAACTTTGTGTCATTTTGGCTGGTCCTAATAAAAGATATTAAATGGACTTTTTCTTGTTTTGGGGTACTGCAGAAAGGTGTTTACAGGGCAGATAGCTCACTTACTGATCTTGACTGTCATGACTCCATAGACACAGAGCAGAGTTCCCCAACCCTTTTTGAGTCTGCAGGCACATTTGGAATTCCAACATAGTGTCGTGGAAGCTGCCACAAAATGGCTGCTGCAGGAGGCGGAGCCAGCCACAAAATAGCTGCTACAGTATAGCTTCAGTCATGCAGTTAAGATCCTTGTGTGGTGGAAGCAGTTTCTGCCAAAGCAGAATCTGCACAGCCAATCAAATCACCAATCACCTATCAGAAGCCATGCTTGGCAAAAACTCCACCTAGGCCCACCCACTTTTTGAAAACATTTGGTGGGCACCAGGAAAAGTGTCAGTGTGTACAATGGTGCCCACAAGCACCACGTTGGAGACCCCTGACATAGAGGGTCTCCAGGGATGAGTGTGGGGACATCAGAGAGTTTGTGGTAGTACTACCTACACAGGAGCCAAGGACTGTTTCCAGTACTGAAGAATCCTCCCAAAGAGGATACTAAACCAAGACCTAGTTGTCACAACTTAATGTGTGTTCATTTGAATTTCCTTAGCCTGAATTGATTTAAAAAAATCTACCCAACACAGCACAATCTCTCACTTTATCTCACCAATGATACCAGTGGACTTTCTGGAACGCATCTGATGATCGGTTTTGCTGTTCAGGCTTCTGTTGGGACCCTCAAGACCCATTGCCAAAGCCTTACTAGCTCTAGCTTTCCCCTTTTCCAACCAGCCACATCTCATATGGAGTTTCAGCTACAAGGACAACCCAAATCGGGAAGCGGACAGTTCATTACCACCTGTGTTTAAAGCTACAGAGAATTTAAGGAAAGTCACAATGGGAAGTAGGTTATTTTTTCACATAGAAGTCTTAAAGCCAACTCACAAAAATAATCTCCATGAGCCCACCATCCTGAAATCCAAAAGGCTCACTGGTTCTGCTACAGTCAGTGAAGGATTTATAGCTTGAAACTGTGCTTGAAGAGATGTATACATATATGAGTCTGAAAGCGATTTGCCCAGGCAAAATTACATGACAAGAAAATTGCAAATGAACAATTTGCCTCTAGCTGGGTCGCTAGGGGGAGTAGACAGATGTTGTTGTGAATATAGTATTCCTTGTTTTTCTATTCTCAGATTACCTCCTAAACCTATACACTATGGATTGAACAGATTATTTCAAAGATACCCTATCTCCCATCTTTGGTTGCTCCTACAGAGGGAGCAGAAAGCAATGCAAAACTACGGAATCTGATATTACAAAAATGAAAGAGTTTGTATGGTTTCTAGCCATATTAAGAGAAATGGATCTAAGATAGCTGTAATCTGCAGACACTTCAGCATGAACCAAAAAGATTCCTGGTGGTTGTATTCTTTTCAGTCCCAGCCCCCTTCCACCACAACCAGAAATAAGAAAGCCAAATTTACTTTGATTGTATTCCTCATCCTCTGTGAACGGAGCTCAGTGTGCCTTCTATCAATGGCCCTCCAAAGACCTCTTTGCTCATGTGCCACATATTGTCAATGAATACTATACTGCAGAGGCCAAAGCGAGTGCACCAGCTGCAAAGCCTGCTGTGGCTTGTAATATCCTCTCTGGTGAATTGCTGGTGATGAGAGGAGACAGGAGAAGTAGGAAGTTCGGCCGACTGTCAGTGCTCATGAGTCAAGGGGCCCAGGACAGTGCTGGGATTACTCAAACAGCACCAATACACATCATGTCTCCCTTGTCAGAAGCCATTGTTATAAATAGCTGGATTTCCTGGCAATTGTGATTTTTTTTTAAATAACCCAGATTAAAACCAACCATCACGGCCATAGCAAAAGGATTCATGAGAAAATAGGCAGCCCATTGAAAAGCAGCAATTCCCGTGTTTCTGGATTTTTCCATACCGATCTATTCTGAATTCTTACATTGAAAGAAAAATGTACCTGGGGTGGGTTGAAGAATACAAAGAACTGAGTAAAGCTTATTTTCCTAGCAAAAACTCTGTCTGGGCTTCTGTAGGCAAAAGAAAGAGGAACAAGTGCTTAAACAGAACTTGATTCAGGCCAAACACACCTGGTTCTTACTCAAGGCTATAGGATGTTGCCGCTTGAACACGAGCCAGGAGACACTGCAGGGCAATTAAAGCAGACAAAAAGGCCCACGATGGAAGTTATCAGTCTCCAGCGGTCTGCTATCTGTCACATGCACACGGCATAAAAGATCCAGCCCTGGAGACAGTTCATCTGCCATCGTACAGCACACAAAAACTCAGTATTCAAGCTGGGTAGATAGAGCAGCAGGCAGGAGAGTGAAGGAGGGTAGTGGAAGACATTCTTCTCTTCTAAATCTCAACACAGTTGAGGCTAACATTGCAAAGGCAAAAAGGCCACCCTTTTCTGAGCTTGTGACTTTATCTTTCTCTATTACATTTTTAATCTTATCTTCCCATGGTTTTCCACTTTCCATTTTATCCCAACAACCCTGTGAGGCGGATCCAGCGGAAAGAGAGTGGCTGGCCAAAAGTCACCGAGTAAGCTTTGTGGCTGAGTGGGGATCTGAAACTGGATCTCCCCCGTCTAGTTTTCTAACCACTACACCATACTAGTTCTTCTCCTCTTTGGAAGAAAAGTCTGGATAGAGATCTCAAAAAGCCAGAGAAAGGAATGGTAGGTTGAGTCCAATGCTCTCAAGCTTTTTGGGAGGGGATTTCCCCATCTCTGTTACATCAGAAGATCTTGGGGGAATGTAGGAGGCTGCACACAAGCAAACCATATGTTCTGCCACTGAGACCCAGTTTGTCACCTCCAAAGAGGCAAAGCCAGCTCTCTACCTCATAGTTAGGCTGGCTGTCATGAATGAAGAAGCTGAAAACATCTGTGATGCTTTAGCTAGAGACTTTCCCAGATGTTTCTGAGGCAGAGGGGTGGAGAAAGTGCTGTACAACACAGATGTAAGATTCAAGTCAGTTAGAAAGAAGATAGATTTTGCTCGAACTGGGTCCCACCTTTAACCCCCAAACAGCAGCATGAGATTCACGAAATAGCAAGCCTGTGGCATCATAGACACGTGACACTGTAACAGGGGGAGCCAGAGTATGAGTCCAGTAGTGTCACGGTCAGGACCATGGACAGCAGACCAAACGCGCCAGGGACGGGAAGCTCAAGTCCAGTAGGGGGAGGTATACCACAGCGAAGGTCAGACCCACAGAGGAAGGAAGCCTCGTCTCCACTGCTGAGTGCCTTTGCCTCACTCTCCTGCTGCTTTTCTTGCTGTGCATGCAGAGGGAGGCGGGAGACTTGCTTGCATTGCCTTGCATGCCCCATGGACA
This sequence comes from Eublepharis macularius, assembly GCF_028583425.1. Taxonomy (NCBI): domain Eukaryota; kingdom Metazoa; phylum Chordata; class Lepidosauria; order Squamata; family Eublepharidae; genus Eublepharis; species Eublepharis macularius. Next base: position 70,492,029 of record NC_072800.1, on the reverse strand, counting down.
CAAGTCCTTCCAAAAAGCAGGACAAAAAAGGCAGCAGCACCTGAGCGCACGAACATCACACGAAAAGCTGCCGAGCCAAAGGCACCTTGTGATCCGTGAAGAGATCAGAATGTCATCACATGCACTTTCTATGGCAAAGCAGCATAAAGAACCGCAGAGGAAGTTGTACAATCGGGTCCATAGCATTCCACACGCCAGATGGAGGCGCAAACCTGATGCACTCCGACTCGGGGGCCCGACGCTGTGCAGCTTCGGCAGAGCACTCGAGTCCAATGAAGGACAATTGTTTTCAGCACTTTGGGAACAGGATGTAACTAGTACGGCAGCCATACAATTCGTTGTTCCTGGCAAGCAACGTTCTCCTCACCCAAACCCAGTTCCCACCTGCTCAAAGGACAGGTCTGGGGGGTCAGGGTCCTTATGAAGGGGGGAAAGATCACCTCACTGGAACTGAACTTTCCTGACCACGAAGAGCCGAAATTTAATGACCCGCTTCAATAAAGCAAATGGTCCATCTAGTCCAGAAAGATTCCAAGCAACAGTTAATCCAACACCTCTAGGAGCTCAGAACCCAGGGATGAAGGTGAAGGGTGCGTGTTCCTAGCACTGATCACCAAGACTGCACTAAGAGCCAAGCTACAAGTGACGCTGTACACAGGTTGGACGCTTGTCAGCTTCCCTCAAGTTTTGATGGGAAATGTAGGCGTCCTAGTTTTACAGCTTGGCTCTCCATTACAGCTGCAAGACCAGGATGCCTACATTTCCCATCAAAACTTGAGGGAAGCTGACAAGTGTCCAACCTGTGTACAGTGTCACTTGTAGCTTGGCTCTAAGTCAAACCCTCCCTGTCTTTGCCCTCCCTGTCTTTGCCAGACGCTTCTTAGAAAACAGGCATCCCGCTAAAGCCTGACAGCAACAACAACAGCAGCGCCGCCAGGCGGGCATCACTTTCTCCTTAACCCCTCCCCCTATTATGTCTTTGAAAATTTACATTTGTTTACCCTCTGGCATTCAAACGTCCTTGATATTGATTGTACTAATCCCACACTATGTAATCCGCTTTGAGTCAGTGAGAAAGACGGACTATGAATGACATTAAATAAATAAATAAAATCCGGCAGTGAAGCCATCCGCCCAAGCTCGTCCCTCATTCGGCCTCTCTGCATCCCATGGTCTCTGCCTCAGCCACTACAGCCCCAAATGGCTCTCTTTTATCTCTAGAAGGCACCGGATGAAGTTTAGATTCGTCCAATAGGGGACTGGAATGAACATTCCATGAGATTTCGCCGGCCTATCACCGTCAAGCGTCCCTTTTAACAATCCTAAGTGGAGAGATGCCCCTCACCCAGGCAAGCCTGATCTCGTCAGCTCTCGGAAGCTGATTGGATGGGAGACCTTCGACCAGACCATGGTTGCTATACAGGGGCAGGCAATGACAAATCATCTCTGTTAAGTCTCCTGCCTCGAAAACCCCAGCGAGGGTCTCCATAAGTCAGCCGTGACTTGATGGCACTCCCCCCCCCAATCGAGAGATAAAGAAGCGAGTGATCCAAGCCCAGTCTAATGATCTCAGAGCAACGGAAGGAAAGCGATTGACAGTGCGATCCTAAAAAGGGGCCTAGGTCTGCCAAACGCCCCCCCCCACACACACACACTTACACACTTAAGCCCAGATGAGAAAGTAAGCCCCACTGAAGAGACCTGAGTAGGCTTGTTCTCTGGATCTATACATCACTGATGCTATGAGGCCGGTGCTTCATCCCCTGCCATTGATGAGCAAGTAGATTAGTTTCAACAAAAAAGAGCTCCGTGGCACCTTAAAGCCACAAAAATAGACAGGGAGTTGGTGGCACGTCAGGAACGATTCACAGATGCCTACTCCGGCAGAAACTGTGGCGTGATGGAATCCACCTGCTCAGGTGCGTGTGTTGTGTCCTCCCTAGGCAGGCGCCTTATGAAGTTAGAAGCAGCCGGTCCAAGGGGCCACGTACTGCGGGAAGCGCAAGGCTAGACGAAATCGAGCAAAATTCAAATGTCATTAAGAAAAAGAACAGAGACTATTCACACTGGCACCAGCGGGCGATATTGCAAGCCTCCAAGTTCTCCTGAGACGGTTAACACCTATAACGGCTGAAGAATCCCTGGTCCTTTGTTAAATCCTCGGGAGGTGGCATCACATTTCCACTAATCCGACAGTTTGGCCCTGGGGTCTCTCTGATGTCAAAGTTACCACTCAGCAGCAGCCACGAGGCTTGTTGGAGGTCTTCGCATTGCTACTTTACATGCCTTGAAAACTACAGTGTGAAAGTTCCTCATACATCCCTCGGTAGACCGACATCCTGCTTTCCCTTAAGCACGTTTTTCTGCAAGTGCGATTGATCGCAATGGGATTTACTTTCGAGTCTCACCGATTTCAAAGTCGGCTGCCCCCTTCGCGCGTCCGATAAAGGCCACTCAAACTTCACCCGAGGAAGCCCACGCAAGCAGAAATCCATTTGCATGGCAGCGCAGTTGTACCTGCAGAGTTGACAAGTAATTGACAGCAATAGGTCTTCCGACCTACAGGGTGCGGAGCAGGTTGTATTTTCTAGGCGGTGCGATCCTATTCACACCAGTCCTACTGAACTGAAGCGCGCCTGGTGTGACCTTTCCAGGGAAGAGCCCCCAGTCCCATGCAGAGTCCCTCCAGTCTTCTTGGCATGGCACGGAAATCAAGGGGCTTAGAGTGGAGCGCCTGCGCTTCTCATGCGGTCAAGGCGGCTTATAACACCCGTTCTTCGCCCCTTTGGAGCCAGCCTTGCTGCCCCACAAAGAGGCAGAATCTCGGCAATCTGTACAGCGCTTAAATGCGCCTAACTCCTCGATCGGACTACAAGGTCAAGGAGCATTTCGTACGGCAAAGGGGCCCTTCATTTAAACACTCGTCATCTCAACTCCTTTCTATCTCCCTTTAACGAACTCATCAGGGAAAAGGTTTTGTACCGCCTTTCCCCCGAGGCGTTCTTTAAAACGCCAATACGTTCCCTGCAGTAGGAAGCTAGAACGGTGGACTACACATAAGTTAATAGCTGGTGTTAAACTTTGTAAATTTGTATTTGTGCATTGTTTATTGAAATATACTTGAAACTGACTGTACTGATTTATTGTGGGATCCTCCTTGAGTCTTGGTGAGAAAGGCGAACTATAAGTAAAGCAAATAAATAAATGGGTGTCCCACCCTCAACTCGATCTCCGGCCTATGGCTAACCATGGCTGTGTGTTGCGTGATCACCGACAGGCACGCACATTCGCTCTCCTTCCTAAATGGGAGCACCATCCCTCCTCCTCCTCCTCCTCCTCCTCCCCTTCCTCCTGCCAGGGGGTCGCAGGCTAGCGCCCATCCCCCCAAAGTCATCTTTGCAATTGGGGACTATTGGCCAGGCGTCCCTCCAGGCATGAGAAGAGAGGCTGCCCAGCCACTCCACTGCTTCACAGACGGTCATAATTTGGGTTGCCAACTCCAGATTGGGAAATTCCCGGAGATTTGGAAATGGAGCCTGGGGAGGACAAGGACCTCAGCCGGGTATAATGTCATAGAGCTCATCCTCCAAAGCACCCATTCTTTCTAGGGGAACTGATCTCTGTTGTCAGGAGATCAGTCGTAGTTTCGGGAGATCTCCAGGCAACCCCAGTTGTGGTCCTCAAGGACTCGGCTGGTCCTCGATCCCGCCTGCCCAACAGGTGCCCCCAGCACTCCTGTGATCCACATTGGCTGCATTGGGTTGATGGACTGAAATGACATCATTCCTGTGTTGAAAATCCGGCAAGCTGCCAACATCTCTCTCTTTGCCCTGTGGGGACTTGTAATTTACCGCGCATTTCAGTGCATACCTGTAGCAGCAACCTATAAAACGATTAAACCAGAGCCGGCGGTTCGCAAAGGTGAGATCAGAGGGTTGCCTGGCCCGGAAGCTGCCCCCCCTCTCCCCTGCAATCTGAGCAATTCAAACCAGCCTCACAGTCCAGAGTCGTTGACCTCCACCGAGTTTGATCTTGCCTCATTCCCAAGGAGTTGACCTCCTGACGCTTCCACACCAGGCCACATAGCACGCTCCTAAGCAGCGCTACAACGTCCTAAGCCTATTCGCTGCACTGGTTAGAGTCGCACTGGACCTTTTAGGGGGTCGTTTGCGCAGGCCACGGTGCGCGCTTGCTTCAAAGCAACTGCCCCAGCTTTGCAGTTCACTCTTTTTCTGACTTCAATGGGGCTTAATTCCAGATGTTCTCGAGTTCTCTCACCGGTTTACAAACATCTGTTCTGGTTGACTGATTTGGGGACTGAAATAGGAGTCATGTTATGGAAAATTTATCTGGGAACCTGGAGGGATGCCTGGATGGACAGAAATAACTGGCGTGCGAGTCTGTGAAGCCTTTAAGTTAAATTTTCCTGCATTTTACAAGCCCGATCCAATGCCTGTTTTCTCAGTTGTAAGCCTCACTGTTTAGTGGTTACTGTGGGGCAAGGTTCTTTCCATTCATAAATTTAAGAACAGAAACAAATAAAAAAGCATTTGCGAAATGTCGCCTATTGGGCTTTGCATTCTGTGTTTACAGCAAAGCCATGAAGAACGAACACCTTTTTACAACCAACAGTCCAAATTCCATTTTTAAAAATCCACGGTTCATAAATGCACCTGATTAATCAATTAATATACACACAGCTGCACACAGTATAATCATGTCCATAAAAAGCAAATAAAAAGTTATGATCTGTCTGTCTGTCTGTCTGTGGTGTCTTACATTTACAGTGAAATCCTAAGCAGAGTTACGGCATTCTAAGCCCATTGAAGTCACCCCGCTCAAAAGGGTGCAACTATGTCTAGGACTGCATGGTTAATTTCTTTGCAGCGTTCCAGTTATTTGTCTACACAACACTGGGAACAGCTGGGGTGTGCGTGTGTGTGTGTAGGGGGGCCGCTTTTCTTTCTAGGTGCCCTAGGAGAGGCCGGACGCCTAGCAGGCATCGTTGGGAAGGAGTGATGGGTCTTCAACGTACGTGGAATCGAAGTAAGGCAATAAAGCTTAATGAAAACGTCCAGTCACGACTAACAAATCCTGTTGATGCCGACCGGGCTTCGAATGCATTGCGACAGGCTGGTCTCCTTCCATCCCACAGACTCGGGGCTCTCTGCTAGTAAGCCGGGCGGTTGCTCATCCTTGCCTCTGATGCCGGCGCCCGTCTGTTCCTAGCTGTTCAGGTGTCTTAAGAAAAAGCCTGTGCAGGAGTCATGCAAACTAGGCTGAGGCTGCAATCCTAACATCCCTTGCTTAGCAGCCAGTCTCATTGAATAAGATGGGACTTACTTCTGCGTAAATTCGCATAGGATTTCCCTGTCATTGCAGCGAGAGGTCTATGACGTTAATGCCCTGCTCAACTGGGTCCTGATCATTACAGTGTCAGAACACGTGTGTATGCCTGCATATATACGTGCACACGCGCACCAGTCTGTTCCCTCCCTCCAAGCTGGAACACTCTGTTCTCCACCGGCCCCGCGTTTGTTCTGGACTCTTCGTGGCCAGAGGCTGGCGACAGCAACGAGGCAGCCCCATCACGCCCCGCTGCCCAAGGGCGTCTGGCTGGCCACCGCCGGAGACAGAGAGATGGACTCGTCGGTCTGGCTCAGCCCAGCAATGATCGATGCTCTCTGCATTTCTCGGGGCTTCCCTCCCTCCTCTCCCCCTTTGACAGTTAAATTAAGGCTGCGATCCTATCTATGCACACGTGCTGGGGAATAAATCCCGTGAAAATCAGGGAACGCGGTTAGGATAAGATTTGCAGTGGCACAATCCATACACACACACGCCAGCCAATGGCACGTCTCGGGCGCTGATATGAATGGTTAAGGACTGTATCCAAAATGTGATCTTTTTTTTTTAACAGTGCAATCCTAAGTAGAATCACGCCGTTTTAAATCAATTGAAGTGAACGGAGTTAGAAGAGTGTGAATCTATTCAGGACTGCATCCATCTCCAGTGCTAAATGGCCGGATCGTCAATAATGCCGCCAGTCTTGGCGCCTGGACGCAGCGACTTGGCAGGGGTGTTCTTCAAAGACAACAATCCAGCAAGCAAAACAGGGGGTGGGAGAGGGGACGGTCTACAACTGAAAAAAGCAACGGAACAAAGCATTAAATCACTCGCATCCCAACTCAATAACCCAAATCCTCCAAGACCGAATCCTTCACAAAACCTGACAATGTGAAATCAATAGAAAATGCTCACACGTTCATAACTGCGTTTTGAATGGTTTTCCCTCCCGTCCCTACCAAAGGACTTCATTAAGGGTCGCGCAACCAGCTCCTTATCCTACGCCCGGGCAGTTCCGCTGAATTCAGCGCCAGGCCTTCGCTCGGAGCAATCCGAGTTCCCCTCCTTTAGACCGACAAAGGCCAGCCTGCCTTTGTTCATCGGAGCGCTGCGGAGAATTCCGCTACTCGTGTTGGTAAAGAACGAGTAAGACACATTCTGTGTGGATCTGCTTTGACGACACAGGGCCAGGCCACCGAATCCCGCTCGCAGGTTGCCTCTCGCACCCTTCGGTTCCCCCAGCCACCCTCCCCGTGCCTTCCCTTTGCTCCGAAAGGCCCAGCGGTCTTAATGTGCAACGCGACCCAAGACAGAAGAATCGGCCTCTCGGTTACATGGAACATGTTTTACCAACTGCACAAGATGGAGGCAAGTCTGAAAACGAAGCGACTGCAGGAAGACGGCAAATGTCCATGTCTCAAATCCTGGACTCCTCACGCTACAAAGCCTCTGTATATTCAGTTTGGAAAACCGTTTGGGGTCAAAGTCAGCAGCGCGATCGGAAGTCATTACAATTAGGAACAAACTCGCGTTTAAAATGACGCGATTCTATAAAACGAAAACAGCTACTGCCCTTAAAACCCAACACACCTTTGAGTAACACCCCCACCCCTTCAAATACATCGCTTTCTTCCATCGACCGAGACAGTTACGGTATTTGCTTCAAGCAACAGAACTGCAGAATAAATGCATCAAACCGGACAAACCGTGTGTGTGTGCGCGCGCGAGAGAGAAAGAGCGCCTGTGTGCAGTGGGATATATTCCGGACTTGTCTGTTACCTGTTTTAATGGCATATTTTAGCGTGGTCCTGCAATTCAACAGAATTTCTTCCAAGGTCTGGGGGTGATCTGCCAATTCCCAGTTATAATCCTGAAGAAGCTCATTTGGATAGTGGAAATCGATGACTTTGGTAGATCTATCAAAATTTGTCACCAGATATTGGAGCAAAATGTCCATAACATCTTGTAAGAAAGACAATGTGGCTACTTCTCCGTCGGAAGCTGGCAGAAGATCTGAAATGTTGGGGAACGAAATATGACATTGATGTTATGTTTAGATTTTGGACACGTTTTTCTACCTATAGTGGACTGTTTGTCTCTTTCGTTTTAAGTATTCTTTCGTTAACAGTGCAGAAAACAAGAACATAAACATTGCTGAATGAAAAGGGCTTTATTTTACAACTCCCCCACCCTGGGAACATACAATTTCCCTATAATTTAACACAATTCCGTGTTTAGGAATTAATTTATTGCTTGGAGAGAGGTCTGACTTCCTGCGTGTATTGAATATGGATTTATTTTGTTTTTTACTGAGCCACCATCCCCGCCCCCAAGAGAAGAAAATAAAAACACGAAATTAGGATAAAATGTAAAGAGTTTAAATGCAACACAATACTTAAAACCTTTATACGTTATGCGCGTGGCAGTTTGTAATGGGGCTTCTCCACCCCTAATTCCCCTTTAATTCTGACGTGTATGGCCTCAATTGCCCATACGTAGCACTCTCCAATTAGACTTAAACTGTTCTTGGTCGCTGTCCCTCTAAATGGTGCTGAAACCACCGATAAGTCTGGCAAAGTATCTTCAATATCCCTCGACGCAGAGTAATTGACAATGTTGAGGCCGCGTCTGTGATTTTGAGGAAGCCCATTTATCGGTTATATATATGCCCATTCAACGTAGAAGATTTTGGACGGATTTATTGAAGCAGAAAGATTCATGCCCCATAAATATACTTCTTGGCAAGGACTTCCCGAATTTAACAGCCTGATTCAAGTGCCTGGATTCCTCTCTCTTTCTCACTGTCTAGCGCGCACACATATATTGTCTTTTCATACCACTCCCTGGTGTAAGATTTGGAACAAATCCTTCCAGAGGTTTTTAAAAAACACACATGTAGCTATTCAGGCATTCTTTTCTAAGTGGAATGGAGAAAGACGTTTATTTACCGGCATGTGCTTTCTTTCTAATTCATCTATGGCTACAGAAAAACCACATAGGTCAATAGAGCCAGTGGAATTCTTTGAACTGCTTTCTAGACACCAAGAAGAAAGCAAATATATGCCTATGTGCATGGTTTCAAGAAGCCAGTTCGAAGAATGCCACTGGAGTTAAAGGGTCGCCTGATTTTCTCCATGTACGGACTAAACCACAGGTCCTCCCCACCGCACAACTGAAATGGTGTCTTGGCAAAGGGAAGCCATTTATCTACACGCAGCTGTTCAGCAACCACTGTGTCTCTTCTCCTTGCCAAAAGTCACTGTTCACATCCCACTGAAGTGAATGGCAAAATTCCTACTTATTTTAACCAGGATTGCTTTGCATTCGACCAAAATATTTTACTTTTTTTGGGGGGGGGGAAATGTCCCATGGACGAATTCCAAAATATACAACCAGCCAGATTCCAGTCTCTTCAACGTCCCTCCACCCCAGGGTAGTTACCTGAGGAGTGTAAAAATGCATAATTAATATCTGCTTTTTGGCAACCGCACGGCTTTTTATTGCAGGTGCAAGTGGGTTTTCTCGGGAGCGCAGTCGGGTCCTCTTTAGCCCCCGTTTCCATGGGCTTCTCCCCATCTCCGTACAGTAGAGCTAACAAAGACACAAACAGCGAAATCTTAATAGCACCGCGGAGACGCTCGGCACAAGGAGAGAAGCTCCTCAGGAGCACCGAATCGTCCACTTACTCTGGAAGTCCTCCGATCTCTCGCTACCATTATTATTTTTTTGGGGGGGGGAGGGGAGGGAGTATTTTGTTTTCCTTACTTTGCATCCCTCCCACGTTATTAAAGCCTCTTCCTGATTTGGGTTACAAACGTGTTGTCGTCGCTTACCACAGAGTTTGGTTGAAATGCCTCCTGTAAACTTCTGGGCAGCCTGACACCAAGCTCTCGCTGAGGGGGGAGAAACAAGAATATAGGATCAGACGGGTAGCTGGGAGTGGATTCTTCGAGACGCTCGATACACCCTCGCAACAGGGTCTTTATAGAGAGGCGCTTTACCCTCTCCTTCTCCCTGTCCGGTGTTTACTTAAGATTCAGCCTGATTATTGATGGAATGTGTTGCTACCCGCCTCGTGCCCTCGGTATGGGGCGGGCTAGAAATATTCAAATAAATATAGAACCTCGCAAGCTTTGGTAGGAAAGCATTGGTCTAATTCTCAAAGCCCGGAGGAAATGCATGCAACTTTCTAAGCGCTCTGATTCCACTCTCTTGTCCTCAACTCCCCCAACCTCCTCTGCCCTCCCCCTCCCCATAAAGGGGCCAGCAGATGCCGTGCGTCGCCTGCTCCCTGGCCAGGTAGGGTCCTGAGAGATATCCAGCAAGCTAGGTATTTAGCGGCGCTTCCAATGCCTTTGTGGTGCTCAGGTGAGCCGGCTCTCCAGGTGGTCTTTCAGCCTCGTATTTACTACTCCGTCAGGAATCCGCCTTCTCCGACTCCGGTCTTTCCAGGGCAGAAGCGGGTTAAAACAAGTGAGGTCAGGGTTAGGAAACCCATCCCGGGGATGAACTTTGCTGCTGCAGACGGCGAGAGATGGAGGCGTCTTCCCAGGGGCTCCTACCTGTACCGGGGTTGTCAGGATCGCCAGAGACATCTTCAGACCCGAAGGACCAAAAACCAGAGCCGGGAGTTGCCATCTGCGGAGCTGGTCAGAAGCCGGTGAAGTGCAGCGAGCGCGATTCGTGCGTGTGTGCGCGAAAGGGAGCGGGAGAGCGAGACAGAGGGAGGCGGGAGAGGGCGGGAGAGGGAGTGCTGGGGCGGGTGTGAACGCGAGGGCGGCGGCGGGGCGGCGGGGCCCGGGGACGAGGCCGGCGGCGCTAGGAGAGGCGGCAGAACGTGGCTCTCCTGGCGGACGCCGAGCGCCGAAGTCTGGGGTCGCCGAGCTCCAGCGAGCGGCGGCGCTAGGCGCTCTCCATGGTGCTGATGCGCTCCGGGGCTCAGTCCCGCTTCTGAGCCAGGCGGCGACGGCGATAGGCGCGTTTTTACGCAAGAGGCGAACGCTCCCTTTGCCCGGGGGTCCTGGCGTGGACGAGCGAAGGACACACTTGCCTGCGCCTGATCACGACTTCCTGGGAGGTGGCGGGGGGGGCAGTCCTTCTCTGGAGTCGCCTGGAGCGCTGAGGGTCAGAAACAAAAGAAGACGACTGAATCGGCGCGGAGAGCTGCCTTCCAGGGACAGCGCCGACGTGGAGAAAGAAGCCGACCCGGTGGAGAGCCTGAGCTCGGGCTCCCGCGCCCAGTCAGGGGGTGCAGGCGGGCGAGATGGCAAGTCGAGAGGGTGGGGAGCCTTCGGTTACGTATGCTTCTCAGGCTTTGTCTTTAGAGACCTTGCCAGAAATCTACAAGTGAGCGAAGGACAGGGTGCGCTCAGACCTCTAGTTCACTGTCGCAAGTTTCATCAAGCCGTGAGGTATGGTGTATGTATAGAATTATATTAATTCCGTCTATGGAAGAATTTGGGAGAATTGCCTTTGGAGCGTCACGGCTTGTCTGCCTACACGACGTTAGCAGACAAACCGAGCTGTCCACAAAGCAACTGTTGCTGGAACAAAATGGGATTGCATGTAAGGAGCAACCGAACTCCAAGGGCTACGGATCTCAGCTTCTGCTTCTATGCTTCTTGGAAACTGAGAACAATCAATGCTGCTTACATTCTGTGCCCTGAAATATAAACCAGTTCAAGAGAAACATGAAATTGGCACTCAGTGCAATCCTAAACAGATTTGCACCTTTCTGCAATCATGGGTTTAAGAGAGCACAACTCTGCATAGGATTGCACCGCTGGATATTGAGGAGCAGAGAAAGGAAGGCTACAGAGAAACCATTAGTTTTCTTTCAAAGCAAAATTTGGTGGTGCAAATTTTGGGGAATAAACATGTTTTCCTAACTGTGCTTATTTCATGGCTTGGGTGGTGTAATGATATCTTATCAGCCTGGCAGAAGGCACACTACTTGGAGGATTGGCTGCTTCCAGTAGTCAGAAAACAAGCCTTTCCCAGATACATTTCTTGCCTTCTAGCCAAATACTGTTAAATTACATTCCAAAGGCTTTGATATGACAGGAAGCAACAGTAAAACTGGATCCTTGCCACAATAACCCTCCCCATAGCAAGGTTGCCAAGGCTTTCCTTTTCATCCAAACACTATCATGGCCAGTCTCCACAAAGTTGTTTGAAGCATCCTTTCCACGTAGCTTCTCCATGCAGACGCTATCAAGGGTAGAGTAACTTACTATAGATCATGGGCAAGTACCCCCACCAGGAATATCTAGAAGGGGGTGTAGAAAATTAGGTTTCATGGAAACGAGGCACATGATGAAGCCACCCAGATATTTGCTGCTTCTTCCATGTGATTGGTCCAAGAATTCCTAGGAATGCAGCAGTGTGTGAGAACAAAGTGCACCCTACAGCTATCACTGCATGGTCATCTCCAGCAGTACTCAGGTGTGAACAGCAAATGCCAAACCCTGTTATGACTGTCACATCAGGTACAGCTGCTGTAGCTCAGTGATACAACAGCAATACTGCATGCAGAAAGTCCCCGTTTCAGTACCTGGCATCTCTAATTAAAAGGATCAGTTAGCAGGTGATGAAAAAGACCTCTGCCTGAGACTGTGGAGTGCTGCTGCTAGAATATTGACCTTAACAGACCAATGGTCTGACTCCATATATGCCAGGTTGAAAGAAGAATCCATGTGGTGGCTGTAATGAGAGCCAGTCCTTAGGTGCTTCCTGTCTTGCCCCATGGCTAGTTTCCTAGTTCTTTCTCTCTCTCTTCCTGGGGCAACCCAGGGCTTTCTTACCTTCATGAGGCCAAGCAGTGTGCCTTCTCTTGAGCTACAACAGACACTTGGAAGCAAAGGACAGGTCTGGATTACATAAAAGCACTCCTAGGACTCCCCATCATTTCTGTTTCTGTTCCTTTTCTTGAACTGTCACTCATGATGTGGTAATGGAATTTTTTTTTCTTTTTCTAAAATAACAACTACTTTATATACGCTGGGTCTGAACACACCTGAGATATTTGCCTGGAAGAGCTGGAACGATAAATGTAATGCCATGAACACTCTTACAGAAATGGAATGCTTTGGGCTCTAGTGCACTTTACCTTAGGGACTGATAAGAGTTATAGTTTGTTTTTGGTCTTATGAGGCCAAAACAATAGACAATTCACAGTGAGCAGGCTGCAACCAGTGAAGATTGGATATCCTAAGGCAGAAGACCCCAAGATGGTATGGAGGTTGAGATTTAAGCAGTTGTGTAAGCAACAGGAGGGACATCTAAAACAGAGGCAATACAATGCCAACTCAATGCTAAGAAGAGCTACACCCTTCTCATTTGAAGTTAGTGGCCTTAGAAACGTATGACTCAGTTTAGGATTGCACTGTTGGTGTCTTCCAGAGAATATGGAGCTGAGGACAGCTACACAGGCCTTTTTGTCTGTACCATAAAAAGCTGGAGAATGTGTGTTTCTTTGTTGGGGTGTCTTACCCCTTTCTGCCCTGCTCATGAAGATGCTTCTGGCTCAGCATGTCCATAAACAGGTGAGACCCCAGGTGGCTGGCTGCAGAGCAGATTTGTGAGTTAATGAGCTGCAGAGACAAATATATTAGTCTCTTCATCAAGTGATGCTGGAGGCATTAAGGACCAACTCCAGAGTGACAGGATGCCCGCAAGATGCTCACAGCAAACAGTAGATTCCTGATCTGTGATGTTCTTGTCTAGATTCAGGCTGAGACTCTCCATCAGAGTTGGGAAATCTGAAACTGGTGTGGAATGGGGAAGTTTTAGTTTATGGTAAACTTAAAACGTTTTTTCATTTTTTACTTTATTTATACCCTGCCTTTCACCTCAATGGGGACCCAAAGTGGCTTACATCATTCTCCTCTCCTCCATTTTAACCTGAGTGTGTGTGACTGGCACAAGGTCACCCAGGAAATTTCGATGGCAAAGTGGGGATTCAAACACGGGTGTCCAAGATCCTAATCCAAGCATTCTAACGACGACACCAGACTGGGGTCTGCTGAACATTCAAAATATGGACATAATTTAAAAAACTGGCAACTGGCGTTGTCATTCTTAAAAGTCTACATCTTACAGAAACATTTCTGATAGGCTTTTTAAAATCACATTCACTGGATTGAATTATTGTAGAAGGTTAGAGTAGCTACAAAACATTTGATGGAATGGATGGTGAGGGATCCTTAAATGTATTTCAAAATGAAGATGGGGGTTTATGTGTAGAAGGCTAACGCCATCTCTGCCCACTTGGTAACCAGTGTCTGCAGTACAGGGCAGTTGAATGCCAGGTTCTAGGCAGCCCCTCTTCCCTTGTTCTCCGATAGCCCATATAGTTCTTTCAATAGCATCGGAAGTGCTCATCTTGGCCTTGTGTTCTCCTGCCTTGAGAGTGTGTGGGTGAAAAGCTTACTATGTGAAAGGGCAGGCCTGGATTGTATTCTTCCTAGTTTCCCAGCTGAGAAAGACATACATGGAAAAAAAGAAACCAGGGTTTCAATGCTAAGGGATTTTATGCATTTTCTTTTCCCCTCCCAAATTGAATTCAGTGGGAACAAAGCCAAACTGTTATATTAAGGTTGATCTATTACAGACCATTTGTGTAACATTCAGGTCTACAAAGTGCTTTACAACCCTCATCACTGCTCATCCGCACAATCCGTCTTGTAAACTAGGTCAGTAATATCTCATTTTATAGACAGAAGCTGAGTAATTTGGCTAAAGGTCAGCCCCAGAGTTTTTCTTTCATGTCTATTCTGGTGCCATTGTTTTGTTTCATTCTCTTTAAGAAGGAAAAAAAACCTAGAAAGTATGCTGATGAAAATCAAACTTGCTGTTTTAAAGCAAATTTTCTATATCAACAACTGGGAAAAACCCATCTATACATTATAAATGAATAAAAACAGATTCTACACCAATGGGTAAGGTATCAAAGCTGTCAAAAATATAAGAGCCTTGTTGAATCATACCAGTGATCCATCCAATTGAGCCTCTTATTCGCTCAGCAGCTAGTATCCAGTTACCCTGGAGGCCAAACAAACAGGCCATAGAATCCAAGGCCATAGAATCCAAGTCACCGTATAGCACTTTAAGAAGAAGTGTGTTTGTGTGCATCGATGTAACAGAGTGGCCTTCTGCTGGAGATTTTCCTTGCACCAGTAATTTTAACTGGCAGCTGAGGAACACAGGGTTTGAGGGAGGGGGGAAATTTTTCATTCCCACCGTGCAGAAAACCTACAAGCCAATTATTAATCACTGATGCAGAAACTGGACTATTAACACAATATTCAGTATTTCGTTCTGTTCACTTCCAAAGGGGTGAGACAGATTATTGAAGAATCTGGTTCTTCTTGTTTCCCCCAAACAATTAAGGAGTAATAAACTAATCCACATTTTCCCAGTCATTATGAATCCTTATGAAGACTAAGAATTCCTTAAGAAAAAAAAAGTGCACCGAACTGAAGTGAAGGTAGAAGGAAAGTCAAGAAAATGCAGGAATTCATTATGTGTGAGCCATAAACTTTAGAAGCCAGAGAGAGCCTCACGTGAAAAACCATCTTTATCCCCACTCATACATGAATATCATATACTCACCCACTTCACCTACCTATGAAAAGTATAAGCTCCTAAGCAATACTGGTATAAAATATCCTTTCCTTTCAGTTAGACTTTTAATGATGTGCAAACATCATAAAAGCAAATAGTGGCTGTGCAAAGGAGGTACTTAGTGGATTCTTCCCACAGAAACATTCTGGTAGAGTTTCTGGTCAGCTACTAAAGATTCACTGTTTTGAACATAATAAATATTTCTTATACTTGGTGCAGATAAAAATGTAGATCCTTGTTAAATCATATCATTACAATATCAGAGAAACAATTCTCGCACATTTTTAATCTGTACATGTATTTTAAATAACTAAAATAATATTCATTTTAAAAATCATTTCTGCATGGAAGTTGCATAGATCTATGGTTCAGGAAACAAACCTGAGCAAAAGAGAGACCTGCATTTTCACCGAGTATATAGAAAACCAAAAAAAAAATCTTTTTAAAAAATATATACATACGATTTTTAATCAGTTATGGTAAACCAACAAAATAATTTTTCACACCCCTGCTCTTTGTTTTTGAAATTGCAGTTTAAAACTTGACCGTTTCCCCTGCAAGGTGCTACAATACTACTTGTTCACATGATCCAACACATGATCCAATATGATGGAGAGAAACAGACACACGTTAAAAAGGAATGGCCACAGTATAAAACCATACAAAAAGATTATGCTCAAGAAAGCCAAACTGCAGCAGCAGTAGCAGCAGCTAATATTGCTGGATAAGGCGCCGACGTTGAGAAGTTTTCCGTAGCAGTTTCCGGTAGTCGTAAGGATTATCCTTGCTTTTGCTCTCTTCCAAGAGGCTCCCTGTGACCCTCGGCCTAGGGATTAAGTACAGAAGCGCTAGAAATTAGAAGTCAAAACATTTACTTTGCTCAACATCACTACCCACGGCTGAACTTCCCCCCTCAGCAACTTCCCTTCATATGTTCCTCTCCCCCTCCCACTTTGCTGCCTTCTGCACTGGAGGGAAACTTGTTATATGCAAGGTCGGGGGAGAATATAAACTAAAACAGTATTTTGCTAACTAGGTGGGGAAATAAAAAGGGCCTCTGGGCCTCTTTTAGCTGCTGTGTACTTATCTGACTAGTGAGGCCTAATCACAAGACTTGGGTCAGGTAGGCTTTGGTCAGGGGTGTTTCAGGTAACATGACTTTGATCTAATCACACTCTTTTTTCCTGATCTACCTCACAGGGCTGTTATTGTTGTGAGGATAAAATGGAGAATGATGTTGTAAGCCATTCTGAATCCCATTGGGAAGAAAAGCAAAGTACAAACCTCCCAATCAGGGGTCATTTCATAGAAAAAGAGCTGCAGGAACTCATCAGCACAACTCATTAGCATATGCCATGCCCTTTGCCATCACCAGAAGTGTGTCATTGGCATAACTGATTTGCATATGCCACACCACCGGACATTGCCAGAAGTGTGTCAGAAGGCGCCACCTACACCTCAGGCTCCACCACAAAAATCTCCAGGTATTTCCCAACTCAGAGCTGGCAAGCCTACCTGGAGAAAAATTGCTTCAAAAGCACAAAGAAAATAGTCAAGATGTTAAATGGTTTTATTATAAAATCAACAACTCTACAATTAACGATTAACTAATACAATAATTATCAACTGGGGCATACTGACTCAGTGACTATAACCCTATCCTGGTAAAATAAGACAGTCAGTTCACACATGAACAAATATAACTTTATTTATTTTTGGTATGTGTGAACAAATCCTACTGGAATGCATTATGTCTGGGGTGCAATGGATGTTCTAAGCATGGTGTACGTTCTGTGATGACCCATTCACACACGCAGGTCATTGCCTGACATGGAAGCTACAAAATCATGTCTGTATAAACGAGCCCTCAGATTGTTATAAAGGGAATGTTTACACTTATCAAAATAAGTTCCTGATTTCTGAAAAGAATTCTTCAGAAACTCTGCAAACTTCTTCACTACTTTGACATCACGGTGAAATCTGGGAACAAGAGTTCTGATCAAAAGTGTGATTGGAGGGCACATGATCCCGCAGTCTGGCTGAAGCTAAGCTAAGCCCCTGTGGAACTGTAAGCTATCTTGAGTCCCACGATAGAAGAAAGGTGGGCTATAACTTCAAAAAATAAACCATAATGTGCAGCTATCTTTGCCCAGATCAGTTGCACAAGCAACCTAAGTTGTTTACTTTGTGCAGAAAATGTTTTTGGGGTGCCAATGAAGCAGCACAGAAGGTGGCATTATTGAGGATGTTGGACTATGATGTCCTGATCACATGATGTAGGCCAAGGTAACAGATGTCCTGAGGAAGCTCTTCTCACGACCCCTGTGACTACTACGCATGCACAATGAAATCTTCACTCTGAATTCAGGTAGCAACGTGAGGCCCAGTTGTTTACAAATACTTTGGAGTGCATCAGTGTGTGTGTGTGGGGTGGTGGTGGTGGTGGTTAGCTGTGAAAATGGTTCTGGGCTGTTTGGATTTGTAGATTTATTTGCAAGTGAGACTTACCTGTTCAGTGGGACTTTCTCCCAAGCAAGCATGCACAAAGATAGAAGCTTTACAGGCCAATTCTTAGCAGAATTGCACCCTTCTAAGCCCCCTGACTTCAATGAATTTAGAAGGGTGTAACTCTGTAGCCCTTTTACATTGCAATTTTAAGTGGGTCTACTCAGAATCCTACTAAAGTCAAATGGGGTTTTCTCCCAAGAAAGTGTTCTTAGGAAGTCTATCTTCTTATGGGATTTTAAGTTACATTGCGAGTTGTCTTGAGTACCGTTTTAATCAATTTTAATCAAATAGAATCAATTTTTAAAAATCTGTACATTTGCAAACGAATCTGGTGGCAATATTTTCTTTCGGTAATTGCTGTAATCCACCAAAGCACTTCCCAGACCCACTTATTCAACACATGCACATCTCCCAACGAATTCAGTGGGACTGCACAGTGTTCCGCTTTGGCTCATCTTCTGGTATTACTCACCCTTCATTAACCTTCAATGACGCACTCTTTGGCTCTGTTGGTGGTTTCTCTCTTGCGCTGGTATTATCATCATTTGAGGTGGAGTCAATGGAGGAAAATTCTTGGTAATAGCAATCATCGGCATCTAGGACCTTGCCCAAACTACAAAGGAATATGAGGACAATTTTGACCAATAGGGTAAACTAGTTTGTTGGCTAAGAGAGATTTAAAAAATATCAAGGTGACACTCGCACTGGAATATATCTACAAACACAGCAGCACTATGAAAGACTGCTAGGGAAAAAATGCAATGTTTAATATAAAAATATTGAGAGCAGAAGTACACACCACCTTTCTGAGGGCCATGTATTGTGTCTAGTGAGCTTGGTTCGGGGGGGGGGGATCCTCTGAAGAGGTGGATGAGTCTCTGTACAGAAAGAAACACCAGGGGACCCTACTGAATCCTGGAGCCAGAAGCCGATGCCTAAACCAGAGAGCTCACTTCTCATAAAGAAGAAGGAGTGGCTGCGGTTCAATGGCAGAGAATCTGATTTGTATGCAGGTGGTCCCAGGTTCAACCGCTGGCATCTCTAGTTAACAGGATCAGTAGCAGAGGATATGAAAGACCTCTGCCTGATACCCTGGAGAGCTTCTATCAGAGGAGAAAATACCGTTCTTGACGGACCAATGGTCTGACTCACTGTAAGACAGTTTTACATGTTCAAGAATCCTGGTCTTTGATTGGTTCCAGGAAGAAAGACATGGATCTGCAGGGCCAAATTTAGAGCCCTTCAGTTGATCCTTGGACTTTGCTGCTGCATTGAGGACATTTGCCCTAGTTGCCTGGCTGAAAAGTTTCCCCACTGTTTCAGCAATCTTGCCTGGAGCGTGTTTATTACTCTGGCTCCACAGTTGTTCTGCTTTCTCAAGAGCCCTCTTTTTTGGAATACTGCTCCTTTGTCCTGTTTTGTTACTTGATTTATAGCCTGCCTTTCTCACTGAGACTCAAGGAGGCTTACAAAATATAGAAAACAACGAGACAGTATAAGGCAGCCAATGAACAAAGCAAATAGGATTAGGATTACAGCATTAGAAAGCAGAACAACTGTGGAGCCAGAGTAATAAACACGCTCCAGGCAAGATTGCTGAAACTGATGAAGGTATGGCATACCATAAACAATGCAGGAAGTGGTTTACAAAGGTAGAAGACAGAATAAAATCTGAATCCCGTAGTCCCTTAAAGACCAACCACATTTTCCAGGGTATAAACTTTTGTGAGTCAAGGCTTACTTCATCAGAATTGACTCATGAAAGCTTATACCCTGGAAAATTTTGTTAGTCTCGAAGGTGCTACTGGACTGGAATTTTCTCCTGCAACTACAAAATAATACAGCAGAGCTACCCACCTGAAGCTCTCTTAACGTACAAGACTGTGCAATAAAGGTTAGATGATACATATGATAAACATTACAACAGACTACAACCCCATTCCTTTATAAAAGTGCCCTTCTAAACCTGCCCCACAGGTAAGATGGAAAATTCAAGCCACTTGGCTCCAGTGTCCATGGAAATCAGTTCACCAACAGTGCATATGCTTTGCCTTGTATATTTACAGACAGGCAGCGCAGGGCTATGCACAGCCGAACCATTCTGAGTCCACTGAAGTCAGTGGGTTTAGATGGGTGGAATTGCTTAGGATTACGTTATCAGTTACTACCAAATACATTCGAAGTTTCCAGTAAAATTGCTGGGGACACAGTGAAGGCCACAGTTGCATCTACAGCTGGTATTTTTTTCTGCAGCCCTCACCCAGTGAACAACATGGATGGGAGGGATTTGGGTTCAGTTTAATTTGAACCGGGGCTCAGCAACAGAACCTGATTTTAAATGTCAAATGTGAAATTGTGCCACCGGACCCAAAGTGTAGGAGTCAATGTGGATTTTGACAGTGTGCTTCATTCTAGACTCTGCAAAACATTGATTCTATAAAGGGTTTTTTAAAAATGTGCGTAACTGGTTTTCTACTGGATATCTCTTACTGATCAAAGAAAAAGGTAGACAAACCTCTGAGTGGTGCAGAGTTCCTAATCAGGTAGAAAGTGTGATGCGGTTTTAAAAAAACACTGCTGCATTATTTTTCTCATTCTGCACATCTCATTTCTCTGGTGCAGCAACCTTTGTCTATGGAAAATAGATCTCAGATTGTTGTTAAACCTTTCCAGATTTGTTGCTTAAGGATTTTAAGAAAGTTCTCAAAAAATCTTGTCAACCTTGAAAATGTGGCCAGAACCTTGAAATAAAAGTAATTAAGTCCTAAGTCTTCCTACAAGAGAGAAAAATCAAACCTCCCACATTCGGTGATATCCTTAGCAGTGCCCAGGGACGCAGCTTTTGAAAGGCACACAGCAAAGATGCACCTGCTGATTTGGGGGCTGCGTTGAGTCAGAAAAACACGACAATTACTGGGCAATTTTCCGCAGGGCCATTCTTACCGATATAATTGGGAGCTGTATTAGGGCTCCTTTTTAGAAGCCTCTCCTTTTCATGGATTTATGCATTTAACACCAATATGCACTCTGCATTGCAATTTGGTAGGCAAGGCTTCAGCTGAGCCACGGCTGCAAGACATTTAAATTCAGACTCCAGAGTTTTGTGGTATCAGGAATATGTGACATTATCAGGGGGTATGTCAGGCTCCGAAATGAATGAACAGCTTATGCAGATCAATAAAGCATGCAGAGATAATCGCCATCTTTATGCTTAACTGCTTTGGAGCAAGGCCAGAAGGCACAAACAAGAAAAAGTCACTCAACTTTGGTCTGGCCTAGGAAACCCCCTGACCTAATCACTGGGAATTTTTTTTCCAGCAGGGCCAGCCTCAGCATACTCTGAGTGGGGCAGCTGCAGGGACTCAGGGTTTTATTTATTTATTATTTCGATTTATAAACCGCCCATCCTCAGGGGCTCTGGCTCTGGTTTCTGCCAGGGTCCACTGCTGTTGACCTTGCTCCTCCCCAACTGCCCTACCTGCTTGCTTGTAAGCACTCCATGATCCATGCTTCTGACTGTATGCATTTCCCAGCATTGATAAGTAAAAGGGGTGCAGGTGGGTCCAGGCCACTGTGAGTGTGGGTGGTGATTGCAAGGGGTTGGGGGCAGAATGCACAGGCACATGGGTTGGTTTAAGGATCATCAGTATTTTACTTGGGACTGAGACTCTTCTTTGATAAAAGCTTATCCAAACTAGTGGAGAAATTTGTGATGCCACTGTAAAACTCAGATACCTAAAAGGAACTTGACAGTTCAGGATTCTATAATGAATTTTGTCCTTCAAAAGGCAAGGATCTCATTTTGCAAGAAATGGTCAGGTAGCAATACTTGTTCCTTTAAATTTGAGTTAACAATACAGCTAAGGAAATACCATGATCGCTTACTGTCGTGTGTACAAAAATTACCTGTTTTTTCTTGGTTTCCGTTTTTCCTCCTGGACTGATTTCTGAAAGCATAATTTTGGGACATGTTATTGTTAGGT
The DNA here is from genome assembly GCF_028583425.1 of Eublepharis macularius. Taxonomy (NCBI): domain Eukaryota; kingdom Metazoa; phylum Chordata; class Lepidosauria; order Squamata; family Eublepharidae; genus Eublepharis; species Eublepharis macularius. The sequence goes on along the minus strand of NC_072800.1, from coordinate 70,470,568 downwards.
GGGCATATTATACCAGAATGTAATTTACAATCATTTGTCTGTGTGCATCCAGGCCTATTTCCACCTCACCTTTCTGGCAAACATCGGACGCTCTTTCATCTCTTCCCTCATCCAGTCCTGAAACTTGGGCCATCCTCTGCATTATGATTCTTGCACTGATTTTAAACTGGAGATCTCATTCACAGACAGCCTTGTCTAACCCCTCCCCCCTGCACTTTCTGTATAATCTATATTCCGCAGATGTCACTTTTTTGTTCCACCCCATTTTGGGACTCCCTCTTCCTGGGCCGGATCCAGAGTAACTTTTCTGCTAACAGAAGGCATTTCTAACAACAGATCTTTCCCACCTCTCTCCCTCCCATTGCAATTCACTGATTTCTCCCAAATGCTGTTCCTGAAGGATGGGGAACCCTCAAGAATGGCATGAAGGGTACACATTGTGGTCCGCAGCAGAAAAAGGAAATTGGCCGAAATGACACCTCCTCTTTTGTTAGTGGAAAATTTAGCCTGGATCCAGCTCACTGCGATGGCAGAGGTACTATACTGTCCATAAAGGGCAGTGCTGTCAGATAGAATTATAGGACAATTCTAATTCCCCCCAATTTCAAAACTTCAAGGTCTTTAATCTTTTTAAACATCTTCCCCTACAAAGCAAAGCTAGTTGTCCTCCTTTGGGACTTCTAAATTGAAGGGGAGAATGGAACTGATATGGATCTCACTGGTACTTATATCAATGACCAGTTAGCGCCCCTACCATATGCCACTAAATTGGTTTTGGATTTGTGTGAGAGCGCTCACATCTTTTGCTAGATTCTAAAATAAACAGATTCACCCTGCAGTGTATAGAGCACTGAGCAAGAAGGGGGCTGACCTCTCCTGAAGCGCTATTATTTAATTTCTGTTTAGTGCCAGCAGCATGAGCTGCAGTCTGCCAAAATGATTAAGGTGATGATTTTAAGTAGACTCACTTGGAAATTAAATAAGACATCGGGTCAAATGACATGTGATGCTTCTCCAGATGTGTAATTTCATTCTAAAAAGCAGCCATAGTGTGCGTGAATCTGTGTTGGGGCGTCAGTGCTGGAAGAGTTTAACTCTTCCCCCTACAACTGGAGAGGTTCTCTGCAAACTGCTTTCAGCCGGGTAGGAGGAAATGATAGGTACCCATACATAGCTTGTCTTTTTCTCAAAGTCTCTCTACACGTTACTAAGTACCCAGGGACGCTCAAGTGAACCTCATTTCACATGTTCCCCCCTCCAGCTTTCCATGCACTCACTCACACCATCACACTTCAATTTGCTCTCCACACGTTTCATATCAGCTCCTCCTCAACTGCTAAAAGAATCCCCGTTTTCCCCACGTCCATTCATTCAAACGAAGATCTTGACACTTTCTCACACCTTAGAGAAATGCAAATTGGCACTTCAAAGGAACCTACAGTACTTGTTCTCCCAGCAAAAAGAGAGCTGAATTGGTGCTTTGCCCACAAAGGGAGCTCCTGTGAAAGCAGCGTTCACGTACACTGAGCAAGAACAGTCTGCGTGTGAATTGAGGACTACACATACAATCCTGCACTTGAGTGCCCCTAGGGACTTAGTACCCTGTAGGGAGACTCTCTGTTAGGGCTTAAAGATACTCAGAGAGCCCTTCCAATCTGCACCCCACTCCCTGCAGCTATTATGGCCAAAATAATGCTCTGGATTCAAATCATGGAATGCCAACATCATGTGTAGATTGGCTCATGTTTAAGCAGGCATATCCACCCAAACAATCACGGTGCCTAGTAAATGCTGTATCAAATCCTATATAGAGGGCCAAGCTCCACCTTTCTGTTATAATATTCATACATCCTTTTGCCCTATAGAGAGGGCAGGAAGGGGGACAAGATGGAAAAGACAGAATGTAGAATGCTAATTAACTGCAGGGTTGACAAATCAGCTGAGCTGGCTTAATTGCACAAAAGCCAGTCTAACCTCATTCACAACAATTTTACTAAAACCTCAGCAGTCACTTCAACGTATGTGGCTGCAAAATGGACTACAACTTAAAGCACCCAAGCATCTTTTTGCCACTTCCCAAGCAGTATGAGTCTTGCATTTATCCTTCTAGAGGAGCAGCCATTTTGTCTTTTGTGGAAAAAATCTTGCAGCACCTGAAAGACGAATCGGTTTATGTTCCAGCTTTTGTGGTCTGGAGCTCATTTTGTCTGAGGTATACAGAGACTTTTGCTAGAACAAAGAACTCTGTAAGGTGTCCCAAGGCTCCTGTTTATTCTTGAATTTGCAGGTTCATAAAGAGTCCCAGGATCTAAGATTTTTGGGGTACTTCTGGGCAGCAGATTTTCCCATGACTCGTGTGTGGTATGTGCTGTCAAGCTGCAATAGATTTATGGCGACCCCAGCAAGGGGCTGTCAAGGCACTGAGAAGCAGAGGTAGTTTGACAGTGCCTTCCTCCATGGAATCTTTCTTGGTGATCACCCATCCAAGCACTAACCCTGCTTAGCTTCCAAGATCTGATGAGACTGGGCTATACTATGCTGCCTTCCCTCCCCCCATGCCCTGTACAGCATTCTAATACCACATCAGATCATCACAATAAGGGGATATAATTCATACAGAATAACTGCATGCCCAATTTGCTCTTCAGTTTATGGCCCAGCTGCTGTGCTGCCAAACAGGGTCCAATTATAGATGTATGGAATGTGGAGTACAAATATGTGGCCTGGATGCCTCCCTGTCCTAAAAGATGCAATCATCTCTCTAACAGCGTTGAGTTTTGCCCTCATTTCTTCAAATCCTCTCATAATTTCTGATGAGTGCCAGCAATAGCTGCAGCCTGACTAAGCAAATGTATTTTGTCACCTGCTACTAAATAGGTCAATAGCAAGCATGTGCCTACAGCAAGAAGGCTTAATTGCTCTTAAGAGGAATCTAACATACAGCTTCTTCAATCTCTTCCTGACACATTAGAAAGCTTATTTCTCCCTCCTCCCCTTTTCTCCATTTAGTGGCCTTAAGGTTAGATTTAGAAAGCTGCCGCCCTCTGGGATATTTACTGTGGAGCCAAGAGATCTTCCTCAGGTCCTCTCTTGTCAAATTTTTCGGCCCTTTGTGAAAAGCAGTTGCAGTGCAGCATGCAACATGCATTCCTAGTGGTAGAGTCGCAATGAATGCTGAACTTTCACCAGGGCAATCCTACGTCACTGAGTCAGCTATTGACAAGTAGGTGTGTATCAGACTGCAGCTACAGCTACAAATCAGGTCCCACTGAAAGAATAGTTAGGGAGGTGGCTGTGGCTCAGTGATAGAGCACCTACTTTGCACTTGGAAGGTCTGGGGTTCAATCCTCAGCAACTCCAGTTAGAAGAAGATCAAGATGGGTAGCCATGTTACTGTCTGTAGCAATAGAAAAGAGCAAGATTCCAGAAGCACCTATCAGACTAACAAAATTTGTGGTAGAGTATGAGCTTTTGTGAGTGACAGTTTCAGATATAGTATCATGAGTACGAAAGCTCATACCCTACCACAAATTTTGTTAGTCTTATAGGTGCTACTGGACTCTTGCTCTTTTCTACTGCTCCGGTTAGAAGGTTCAGGTAGTAGGTAATATGGAGAACCTTGGCCTGAAGCCCTGAAGAGCTGTTGCCAGTTGGAGCAGACAATGCTGAGCATGGTACTGAGCAGTAGAAGCACTGTTATATTCATTTTAGTGGTGTTTGTTATACCTTGATTGCAAACCTAGCAGCATGGAACAGAACTGCCATTCACTAAACAACAGCTATGGAGCAGGATCCAATGACCCAACCAGGAAGTGGAAGTGCCCCAAAAGACAAGGGGGCGATGCCTGTCAGTTATCCTTGTGCTGCAGCTCCCAGCATTATTGAGGAACTATGACCCTTTATGTTGCTTTCTAAGAAGATGCCAGAGGATGCAGCAAGAATGCAGAAATGGCAAAGGCCAACTCTGCCAATTGAGGACTACTTGCTGTTCTCTGGATGAGAATCGGTTCCAGGTTTTTGTGGGTCCCCTCTCTTCCCCTCCTCTGCCCACCCATGCCCCCCGCCACTCATATTTCCCTGCCCGCTTGCCTGTATTCTCCTCCCCCAATTCCCACCCATTCATTCCTACCCACTTGTTTCTTTGCCAGCCCTCCCACTGCTCATACACTGTACCTCAAACGTACAGGGCAGTGTGTGCAACTGGGAGCACGGCTACCATTCACTTGCTGCCATTCACTTGCTGCACACCTTATTGATTTTAACCATATAACCAGGGATTTTTTTCTGGGAAAAGAGGTGGTGGAACTCAGTGGGTTGCCCTCGGAGAAAATGGTCACATGGCCGGAGGATTGCCCTCCGCGCTGCAATCTCAACTCCCCTCTGTCTGGAGATCAGGGGGCGGGGCCACCGGCCATGTGACCATTTTCGAGAGGTTCCGGAACTCTGTTCCACTGCGTTCCAGCTGAAAAAAAGCCCTGCATATAACCATATAATAGGACAGGAATGCATACATGTAGCAAAGTGTAATATGTCGAATCGTCAGGGTTGTTTAATGCCTTGGGTTTCTGAGGTCTTCTTGGGGTTCTCTGCACAAGGCGGGTATCCTCTCCTCTGGAGGCAACTACAAGAAATTTCAACACACGAGTAAAATTTTGTTATTAAGAAAGAGACTGGGCATTTTTATACGAGTCAAACAGTGAGCAGGAATGCATTAAAAGAAACAGCAGGTAAGAACATCTTCAAGGGGAAAAAATCCTTGCAAGATTATACAGGTTGTATTGTCAAAGGCTTTCACGGCCGGAGAATGATGGTTGTTGTGGGTTTTCCGGGCTGTATTGCCGTGGTCTTGGCATTGTAGTTCCTGACGTTTCACCAGCAGCTGTGGCTGGCATCTTCAGAGGTGTAGCATTTTGGTGCTACACCTCTGAAGATGCCAGCCACAGCTGCTGGCGAAACGTCAGGAACTACAATGCCAAGACCATGGCAATACAGCCCGGAAAACCCACAACAACCATTATACAGGTTGTTTTCATACAAATAAAAGTATGGAACTAATCTGACCAGTAATATGGCAGTCAAGCTAGTAAATCAGTTGGTAGATGATAAATTTCTACTTCTTCTTGCATTCTTGATTCTTTGATAGTGAATTCAACTTGCTGCCCATTGTGCAACATACAACAGCAGCCTGGCCAATGTCTATGAATTTTTTGAGTATTTGAGGGTGCCGCTTGCAACGTGTTCAAATGCCAATTCAAGCAGAGGAGTGAGCACACATCAATGACCAGAGAGAATTCTGATTTTTGTTTTACGGAATTGTATATTTGTTTATTTCATCTTGTAGACTGCCTTGAGGCAGAAATCTGTCATGTAAATGTTGTGAACAAATAAATAGGAATTCAGAGGAAACCTTACTTTGGGAAGTTTGCTTGAAGAGCAACAGATACCAGTCTATGGCTTAGCACTAATTCACACAAACCACTTTGTTTAACATTATTTTAACAACTATAAATGCTGAGCTAGTTTTCACTAAGAGGACAGATCTGAGCTTGCTCTATACCACTTCTCACTGTGGGTGTATGTGTCATATGATGGAATTCCAAACAGAAAAACGAATACTTCAATCTGAAGGAGTGGCTACAATTGTTCCCCTAATATCTAGTATTCTATATGGAAAGTTTTTTTAAAATGGAGGAACATTCAATCATGTGAGCTCCCACCTTCAGTAGTAGATACAATCTAGACACAAGCTCACCACATCAGTTACAACAAGGCCACAACCACATGACATCTGAGGTCCATTTTGTGGCCATGTCAAGATGGATCTGATGAGAATAGCCCTTTTGCCATCCTCTAGTTATGCTACTGAAACACTGGGTTCTTCTGCACACAACACTTTCTGTGAAGTTTGGTAGTTGTGGCAGCTGCCCATGCAGTATAATGGCAACACGATTTCCCTGCATTTTCCCTACCTCTGTCCCTAAAGTTGGCCATTCCTCACATCCATGCCACTGGGCGTCCTTTTCTTTTTACTGAAATTGATATATTGATATACCATTACACAGGAGCGGCGCCAGGGTTTTTGGCACCCGCGGCTGGCCAGTGGGCTGGGCGTGTGCGTGCATACACGCGCACACACCAGCCTGTGTGATGACGTCACATGTGACGTCATCACAGGTGCACGAGCGAGCTGGCCAAATTGCTCTGGCGGGCGGCTGGGACGGCACGTGGGTGGCCTCCCAGTTCTCCTGCTCGGTTGCCCCAGACGCCTGCCTGTGGCTGCTGCGCCCGGCCGCGGGTGTGTGCTGGCAGTGGTGGCAGCATAAGGGGGAGGGCTGCAGCTCCGTGGCATGTGCTCCCACCCCCAGCACCTCCTCCGGTGCCCCCTCCGGCACCCCGTGCCCTGAGGCAACCGCTTACCTGGCCTCAATGGGCGCGCTGGCCCTGCCATTACATTGAAAGCCAGTTTGGTGTAGTGGTTAAGAGCGCTGGACTCTAATCTGGAGAACTGGGTTTGATTCCTCACTCCTCCACTTGAAGCCAGCTGGGTGACCCTGGGCTAGTCACAGCTCTCTGGAGCTCCCTCAGCCCCACCCACCTCACAGGGTGTTTTGTTGTGGGGATAATAACATGCTTTGTAAACTGCTCTGAGTGGGTGTTAAGTCATCCTGAGGGGTGGTATATAAATCGAATGTTATTACTGATATGTTGATATGCCAATGGCCAATTTAAAAAACAAATCTCAAAACAGTCCCCTCCAATGGCATGTATGGGTGAGGGATGGCTGTGGAGACTGGGATGGGAAAATGCCCACCATGTGGGCAGGACCAGGGAAATCTGGACTTTTTCGTTCACACGGCAGCCGTCCCAGCTTTGCTATCATGTCCCCCAAAACACTGCAGCAAAGCAGGTTTAGGAAGGATGGCAGAAAAGCCAGAGAAGACCCAGGAAGAAGACAAATGCAACGTGATGCCGTGAAGGAGACCAGTGAGACACAAAAACAACACTTCCCGAATTCATCGTTCCTGGGGCAAATAACCTGTGTAGAAAAGCCCATTCTAAAACAACAGTAGTACAATGACCTTTTATTAGAACCAATCAAAAGATCATAAAATAATGTCAGGCTTTTGAATTCTCCAGAACTGTTCATCAACTGGTAATACATTCTGATGAATATTTCTGGGGGACCTGAAGGCTTGCTCCCATTTTCTGATATTTTTGTTGGTACTCATAAATAGGTATTACATTGCTGTTTAGGGAATTTTTATGTAGGCCAAGATGGCCACCTGTAATACATGCAAAAGAATCTGCTGATTTGAGTGGTCTATCCCCCAGCTATTCACTGCATTCCCCTTGGTCTGACCTTGAATCATGGATTTTTTACAATGTATGGTTTTGCCCACTCCCTATCAGTCCATCCATGGTTTAAGAAAGGAAAAAATTGCTCTCTAATGTCTCAAAAAGACTTTTTGTCTCTTGTGTAGAGGAAAATGCTATGCTACCAACATCATTTTAATTAAGAAAGTGGCACAAGCATTCACAATCAGAAATTATCAGTAATACATCTGTGCAAGCCCCAGCTAAATTAGCTATGTAACTTTTTCTTTGTTATGTGTGATAAATAAAGGCTTGGAAAGGTCATGATAGATTGGAGGACCAGAAGGAACCGTGGTAATTTACAGTGGTGTTTGAGTAATGATTACGTTTATTGTTCTAGCTTCTTATCTGGAATGCAGGCGGCTCCTAATGCAATGAGCAGACAATTATCCTCTAACATTTTGCCCCTGCAAGAACAACAGCACTTTTCTAAGTCAAGATGCATACAATTTGCTCTCAGCAATGAAATATCAATGCAAATCATTCATCTTACTAAACTGAAAGCACATATTAATCACTCTCTTACACTTAAAGCAGATACAGGTAGCTAGATTAGATCTCACTCAAAGACATTTAATTGTCTAATATGAACGCTAAAATGTCTATATTTTAGGGAGCTGGTGTAGCGAAACGGTTAAGAATAGGTGAAAAGTGCCCAGGGGAGGACTTACCGAATCACAGATGCAAAAAATGGCCCGACACAGCCACTATTCTCCGAGTTTTATCTCAATCGTTAGATAAATATGGAGATTATTGTAAGGATTACTATGCTGCACTTTGAATGCCTGAGATGTGCCGTACAAATTGTTTGCTTATTTTTGTATGGAAACATCAGTATGAGAGCAACTTCTAGAACCCCAAAGAGGAGGGCTGCCACACAGGACTGAAGGAAAGGAAGAAAGGCTCCTTTCCCTTGATTATTCCTTGAACCAAATCCATGCAACACTGCAGCTCAATGCCAGACTTCAGGGTACGTGCACCCACATACCCAGGGTACGTGTTTCCCCTTTTCCTCTAAAGCAACTATTTGAAAACACTACATTCTCGACCCAGCCTATCCGTCTGATTTCCTACTAACCTTCCACCATGGGTGGTCAACAGAAATAAGCTACAGGCAATAAAGCAAAAAATCAAAAGTTATCGCTAGAGCTGCGGAGAGTTGTCAGATATGAATAATGCTGCCTCTATTCATAGCTGAAGGCAGGCAAGCATCCCTGTTTGGCATACAAAGTGCTATTTTTGGATTCACACACCACAGCTGGAAAGTGACATACTGAACAAGTGAAGCTGAGGGAAACATGTACAATTATCCCTTGAACTATTACAGTCATTACAGAAATCGAAATGCCAACCGATTTAAAGGAAAACAAAAGATCAGCAGACGTTGCCACTCACTGATTAATGCCTTTATTGTGGAAAGGGGACTAGACAGAGGCGATCAGGTGGTAAAATTTCTCTCCGAAATCGTTTCTTCCCAAAGCACAAAGATGTTCAGGAAACTCTTTCTAATTAGAGACAAATCTTTACCTCTGATCGATGGCCCTAGCCAGCTGAGAAAACAGAAACACCGCTGTAGGTAAACATTTTATTTTATTAATGAAGTAACACTCAGGACGCTGTTGTATTTAATGCTCTTGTGGATTCCATGATTCGTATTTTAATGTTTTTATCTGCAAAAGACAATGATCCCTATGCTCCTGCACAGAGGCCCGATAATGAAAAAGAAGGAAGGCTGTACACTGCGATGATAAGCCTTGAGAGTATTCAGGAGCAGCAAGCAGTTATATTGCGCAGTAAACTGGGCACATGGAACTTCAGCAAGAACTGGCATCCTGTTTCCTTTGGCGCTACTGATGCCCTCTGTAGGTCACATCCAGTTGTGGTATAGAGAGAACTACTGAATATTGAGGACTGTTGTTACAGCCAGTCTGCTGCAATGATTAGAGCGTACAATCAGGATCCAGGAGACTCCAGTTTTGAATCCCCAACTCTGCAATGGAAACCTGCTGGGTGATCTTGCACTCAGCGTAACCCACTTCACAGGGTTGTTGTGAGGATAAAATTAAGGAGAGGAGAATGATGTAAGCTGCTTTGGAGAAAAGTGTTGAGGAGAAAAGTGGGACTTAAATGATGTAAACAAAATAAATTAGAGAGGAAATACACCCTGTCATACTTTTTACTGGTTGCAGCCCAACTAAATGGGGAGGAGCTGTAGCTCAGTGGCAGGACACACATTTTGTATGCAGAAGGTCCCATCATCAATCCGTGGCACCCCAGTTAAGGGAACTCATGTAGCAGCTGCTGGGGGAATCTTTGTCTCTCTAAGACACTGGGAGCTAAGCTACAAGTGATGCCTGACACAGGTTGGACACTTGTCAGCTTCCCTCAAGTTTTGATGGGAAATGTAGGCATCTTGGTCTTGCAGCTGTAATGGAGAGCCAAGCTGTAAAACCAGGATGCCTACATTTCCCATCAAAACTTGTGGTAAGCTGACAAGTGTCCAACCTGTGTAAGGCGTCACTTGTAGTTTGGCTCTGAGCCACTGCCAATTAGACAGTTACTGCACTAGATGGACCAATGGTCTGACTCAAAACAAGGCAGGTGCATTTGTTTAAACATGGCCAGTGTGGCAGAGCTTTTCCTTACAGACTGCCACCAAACAACTGGTCTGAGGCATCTAAGAACATTGGGACCTGGATGTCTTCCCAGTGCACATTTGATTCTTGCAATCTACCTTAGCTTGTTTTCTAACTCATACAAGTGACGAGCAACTCTGCACTGAGCACAGATTGTGCCATCTGCTCTGCTGGTTTTCAGAGTCAAGGTGGTAGCAATCTAGGTACCTGTCTTTCTAAGGATACTTCCTGTACTATTTGTAGGCTTAAATGCTATACATGGAAGTTGTCATGTTGAAGTTCTGAAACTCACTAGGCTGATCATTTGCAGCTTCAAGTATTCCTCTGTGAATATGCACATAACATAGTGCATTCCTCTGTGAATACACATAACATAGTGGAGAGAAGCAAACTCTGACTGGCTTTTCTCTGGTTTCAGAACTTCAAGGACAAAGGGAGAGCACCCATCCCTCGCGTTCCAATATTAAGTGAATTTTGCAGTTCCAAAACATTTAAGTTCAGAGGGGTAGCTGTGTTAGACTGCTACTGCAAAGCACGGGATCTCATGGCATCTTACAGATTAATTTTTATCCACAAGAGACAATGGTGTGGTCTGGATGCCTCCTTGACAATGGAGGCTCAGGTCACAGCAGTTGCCAAGTCTGCATTTTTTCATCTTCGCCAGGCCAGGCAACTTGTTCCCTACCTCTTGACCAGTGATCTAGCTGCAGTGATCCATGCAACAGTCACCTCCAGACTGGACTACTGTAACTCGCTCTATGCTGGGCTGCCCTTGAGACTGCTCTGGAAACTGCAAATGGTCCAGAATGCAGTGGCGTGCATCTGTTCCAGTCACATATAATACTGGTTTTGCGCCAACTGCACTCGCTCCCAGTTGAATTCCAGATCAGGTTCAAGGTGTTGGTTCTAACTTTTAAAGCCCTTAGCAGACTGGGACCAGCATACCTGTGAGACCGCCTCTCACCACATATTCCCTGGAGGCTGCTTTGTTCAGAAGATAAACACCTACTGGTGGTCCCAGGCCCCAAGGAAGTTCATCTTGCCTCAACCAGGGCCAGGGCTTTCTCAGCCCTGGCCCCAACCTGGTAGAACTCTCTGTCTATGTCAACGTGGGGCCATTCAGACTAGTTATCTTTCCATTGGGCCTGCAAGATGGAGATGTTCTGCCAGGCATTTGGTGGTTGAGGCGGGTGGGCCACCTAAGGTATTGTATCAGCCTCCTGCCATGGGGAGAGCATATGCCCCCCTCTTGGGTTATGTAACATCTATGACTGGCCACCTGCCCCGCAGGTTATTTAGTTAGAGGGATAGGCCAAATGTGCGTGGCTGTATTATAATTGATGAGTTTTTAATGTTTATATTGCTGCAAAATTTTATTTTATTTATTGTATATTTTAAAATGCTGTGATGTGTCCTGAGCCTGCTTGCAGGCAGAGTGGAACAGAAATCGAATAAATAAATAAATAAATAAATAATAAATAAATAAAATTTATTCTAGATTAGAAAATACGGTTTTGTGAACTAGAACTCTCTTCATCAAAGGTGTGGTTCCCCCCTTGACAGATACACATACAAACACAAGGTAATAAGCAAAACACCTGTAACAGGAAGGTCAAACGGCCACGAGAAGCAGAAAGTTCAGGGTGTGATACGGAAAATTCAAAATGCGATCGATAAAAGTACCATTCACAGTAGCAGTGATTGGTGATAATGCTGTCTCTTGAGTTTTGTTAAACTGATTAATGGTGACTTTTAGATAATACTTGAAAGATCGAAATGTTCTCCCACTAGTTTCTTTATATTGCCATTTTTGAAGCAATATTTGTGTCTATTTATTCTTTTGAGTAGATACTGACCAGTTTGTTCTACATACGCAGTGTAAGAGAATTCTTGACACAGGAGGATGAACAAGCGAATGCTCCCAAGGTGGCATGGCTGGTGTTACCAAGTCCTGAATTAAAGTTGCCTGATTGGAAATTGGAACAACTGGTATCTGGGTTTGGATCTCTATTAAGTGACCCACTGTTGTGGACCAGAAAGAGCCTAGTAGCCAAGGTGTGTGTCATTGTATAGCATGTGATTGTACAGAATGGAGATTAGACCTCTGAAGGGTACGTTGCACTGCTTTGGACTAGGAGCTGTAGATGTCACCTAGTCCTCTATCACTACCTTTCTTGAGTCTGTCTTGTAGTAGCTTGTTTCTGGTTCTCAGCGTGTTTCGTATTTTTTTTAGTGGGTATTGTGTTTCAAAGAATGCCTTCATGTGTTGAGTCCTTGTTCACAATATTTGAAAAAATACAGTTATAACTAAGGGGTCAGCTGTAGAAAAATACATTGGTATGATGGTACTCAGGTTAGATTTCTGATTTGACATGGCGCTTATGTGTCTTTTATGGAATTGGACTGTGGTGTCCAGGAAATGTATCTGTTGTACGGACTGGTCCCACTCCAGTTGATGGTGGGTTGGAAATTGTTGACTCTGTTGGAATTTCTAGAGTGTTTCCTTCCCATGGGTTCAAGTGATGAAACTGTTACCAATGAAACTCAAAGATATCTGTGGATAGGAGTTGAGGAAGCACTGCTGTAATTCAGCCGAAGACATGTTCAAATACTGCAGGGTCATGTTGCATACCTACTACTCACAGGTATACCTTGGCCCCAAATTATGGATGAGGACAAAGTGGCCAAGCCTGGTGGCAAGATATGCTGTGATGATGTCAAGGACAATGTTCCTGCTGACTAGTATCCAGTCTCCGTAGAGGATATTTATAGAGAGAGCCTCAAAATTTATAGTGGACAGGATCGTATTCTCTGAGAGACAGGAAGTCAGCAGTGTCTTGCAAAAAACTAGGGGAGTCACTGCCATAAGACATGAGGATAGATTCTATATAGCCAGAAGGACTTTGTGTGATTGCTCAAACAATGGGGAATCCCAGGGTGGCAAGTTTGTGTATTTTGGATAGAAAATTCATGTCCATTGCTCCTGGGATATGCCCATGATAGTTTATTCCTGTGTATAAGCTGGAACTTTCTTCACTAGTTCATTTAGGGCCTTCTGGTATCTCATTGGCACCTGGTAAAAAATGATCTGGAAAATGTGGTGTTGGAGAGCTGTCTCTAGGCCTCCTGTATGCAGTCCAGTTTTTTCCCTTGGAGATAGCAACCCCACCTTCATCTTCCTCTTTTATTACGTCAGATGTTTTTTGAGGCTGCTTATTCCGTTTGAGTGTTAGATGATGATTTGGAAGACTCAGATTCAATCCCATTAAGCTTGCCAGGCGTCCTTGGGCTAGCCGCCCTCTCACAGCTTTACCTTTATTGTGAGGGGGTGGGGGATGAGGAAGAACTAAGTATGCTATCCTGAACTCCTTGGAGAAAGATAGTGCAAGATGGGTAGCTGTGTTAGTCTATCTGCAGCAGTACAAAAGAGCAAGAGTCCAGTAGCACCTATAAGCTTTGAGCTTTCATGAGTGACAGCTCAAAGCTCATTTGTTTTGTGAGCTGTGACTCACAAAATCATAACCTATCACAAATTTTGTTAGTCTTACAGGTGCTACTGGACTCTTGCTCTTTTCTCCTTGGAGGAGGGGTGGGATAAAAATGCAGTGGATAGAATAGATAGATCAAGTTGTAAGTGATTATGTGCCCTGATTATTTCAGTCTGGGTATGGTGACAAGCATTCTACGTAAAAGTCTAGCATGCAGCATTGTGACCATGATGATGGGTCCATGTAGAGTTCTTCTTTTGGTGGCACTGGAAAGATGGAAGCTGTTTGTTGGTTCACTGAGCACTAGTGTGCTGGGAAGTTGGTGCTTGTTACTGCATTGATTGATGGGGGTGGTGCAGGTAATCTGAGTTTTAAATGGTGGAAATAGTGAAATGATTAACCTGTATGGATTGGAATGACAGCCCCTTTGAAATCTTCTGTGTGGGGCAGAAGGACAAATCCACAGAAATAAAGATTCTTCTGCCCAGCTATTTATCTCTGCTATATAAAGCTTCTTTCCTTACGAACAGTTATCTGCATTCCTTGGCTATGCTAGCATATGATGTATGGATGCTGCATGGTGTTCATTCATTTCAATGGAAGCCCCACAGAACAAGATGAAGACTGAGCTTCTTGTTCATCAACAAAGGTAGAACAATTGCCTTTTCATTTGGCAGGCGCTGTCTTGTTGAACATAGCAATTATTGCTGTTGTTGTTGTTGACGATGATGATGACATTCGATTTATATACCACCCTTCAGGACAACTTAACGCCCACTCAGAGCGGTTTACAAAGTATGTCATTATTATCCACACAACAAGACACCCTGTGAGGTGGGTGGGGCTGAGAGAGCTCCAGAGAGCTGACTAGCCAAGGTCACCCAGCTGGCTTTGTGGAGGAGTGGGGAATCAAACCCGGCTCTCCAGATTAGAGTCCCGCGTTCTTAACCACTACACCAAACTGGCTCTCATAAGTGAAACGCAAAGTGAACACAAAGTGAACTTTTCATCAATTTCAACTTGTAGTGATTGCAAACTTAAACTTCTTCTCTTAGAAAGGTTAGCACCATTTTTATAAGATGTGTAACGTTGGTCTTTTGTAACGATGGGCTAATTAAACATCTTTCAAAAAATGAATCTCTGAAGGGTTATACCTTGAATACAGAATATAAAACATTTAATGGAGGACAAGCTACAGGGCTTTTATGTTTTTTTAAAAACTAAAGATTGAATATTTGAAAAGTATTATTATTAATATGAATATTATGAGAGCTGCTCCAGATTCCATCCCAAATGGCAATTAAATTGTACTTTAGTTATGCAAAAAAGCATGTATACCAGTAAAAAAGAGAGACTCGTTCTTAGTTAATTAGAAATCTCAATCATATTTCTACTCAAAAAGTGACTAAACCCCTTAGGGTACATAAAGAAAATTAAAAACTAGCATCCCAGAAACACAAATAAAAGAGTCGTTTTTTTAAAAAAATTAAAAAAGCATCTATATGTTTCTCTTTAAACAAAATCTCCATTACTCATATGCATTTATTCAATAAAGAACAAATAGTCACTATGTTTCATCAATCAAGCTTGGATTCACAGACAAGTGATAAAACATTAGAGGGGAGTTTTTCTATGCATGAATGCATCGAACCAGTTCAACTCTTATGGATTTCCACTAAGAATTGGTTGTTCAAGCATACAATCTACAGCATATTGAAACAAAAAAAATTTACCCTGAAAATGCCTTAAGTGTTGTGTTGCATCTTTTAACACTAACTTACACAAACTTAAGATGATTTTTAGTTTCCACCAAACAGCCCAATCATGTTGACTGTTAGATACATTTCTCTGATTAGGTCTTCAGAAAGTGGGCTTTTTAATCTCAAGGATGCTTACTAGGAAGCATCCTTGAGATTAAAAAACCCACTTCCTAGTCCCAGTTAACACAGTGGGCTGTGAGCCTTGTAGTGCCTGTAATCCAAATTTACTTCCAAAAAAGGTTGTTAAGATTCAGATGTTTGTTGAAGTCCAGGCATACCAGATAAAACTGCAAGACAGCAAAAATACCATTGTTCATTTCTGTTATTTACAAATTTGCGAACTGCTTTGTGTAAAATGTTTATAAAACTTAAGTGTTTGTGGTTGGCATCCAAAATAGCTTTTGAAAGTCTTATCTGTGACATGTGGAACATCGTAGGTTTGTAGTGGTAAAATTAACTTCAAGTTGGCCACAAATGTGAAAATGGAAGAATTTCAGAATCAACTGTATTCTTATATAACTGGCAGTCTTGTGTGGCTTTGAGCATTTGGTTAATACCAGCTGTGTAATTATGCCACAGATTGTAGAGGTTCTATAGGAGCTCCCATCACTATTGCTATGGTCATCCTTATTAATTCTGCATGCTTGCAAAAATGTTATCATTCTTGGTTCATTCCTGTGCATTTCCCAAGTTTTCAATGTACTAAGCACCTTACAGTGAGGTCTTAAACAGTTACACCCTTTTAACCCCACGGGGTTAGAATGATGTATCTCTGTTTAAGATTGCACTGGCAAACCGTTATTTCCTGTCATAAACATAAAGAGGGAGGTAGAAGAGATGTAGGCCTAATCACAGAGTTGCAGCTATTCTCTTATGGTTGCATTTTGAAGAGAAGCGTTGGCTACATCCAAAATAATCTTTGAATAGTTAATCCGTATTATCGAAGAATGATGACTCATGCTGTCAGATCATGCATAAATGCATACTAAAACCCTATTTAAAGCTGCTAAAAGTCGTTAACTTTAGCAACGTAGTCTGACAAAGGTGAATGATCTTGCCAGAATAATGAAGACAGCTTTCCAGTTCTTGATTCTGTCTCACAAGGTCAGTGAAAAATAAGACTGCCACTAAATCAGTGGGTTGGGATCCAATGACTTTCTTCTGCTAAGCCTTCCACTAATGGAGAAAGACTTTCATAGCTGGACAAAGAAGGGAGATAGGCTTAGCAGAAGGATGTCGTTAGATCCAGGCAGGGTCGGATTGATGGGGGGGGGCAGGGGGGGTAGTCTGCCCCCCGGTGCTGCCAAAGAGGGGGTGCCAGGCGCAGCTGCCAGCCACCGGGAGTGCGCCAGTGGCAGCGCGGGGGGCTGAGCAGCTGCCCACACCGTTCACCTGCCCAGCAGGACAGGGAGCGCATGGCAAGCTGGCTGCCCCCTCAGTGGGGAAGGCGAATGGCACGGGCAGCCTCCTAGCCGCCCACGGTGCTGCCACTCCACTGGTGGCACGCCCCGCCCCGCCCCGCCCCATGTGATGATGTCACGGAAGTGACATCATCATGCAGCGCCAGGAGCACGTGCGTGCTGCACGCATGCGCAGGAGATCAGACTTGGGTTGCCCTGGGCACTGGCAACCCTAGATCCAGCCCTGGATCCAAGTGAGTGCAAGAAAGTCATTGGATCCAATTTGCTGTTTATAAGCTTAGTTCAAAACGGAGCTCTGCAGGCAATTCCTGGTTTGTATTAACATTATTATTTTTATTATTAATGTCATTTATATGCTGCCTTTCTTACTGAGACTCAAGGCGGATTACATGTGTGAGATAAGTTCTACAGTCAATATCAAAGACATTTCAATAAACAATACCATAGGGTAAACAAATGCAAGTTTACTAAGACATAGCATTAGCAAATATGTGATGCAGAGTTGAAGAAATGCTGAAACAAAGCATAAGCAATTCTAGGACTGATAGACAACACAGAACTTACCCAGTAGGGTCATACTTAAAGGAACAGGTAGTATATAGGAGCACATACTTAAAGCAACAAATAGTATGTAAGGCAACATAGTGGTGAAGTCTATGGTTCCTAACTCGCTAGTGGAGCATCTCTTTGAGACCACCTCCCCACAATACAGTCCTCCTATCTGATTAAAAAGTGCTTTTGAATAATTCAGTTTTGTATCATTTGTGGAAAGCCAAGAGAGTGGGGGCTCTCTTGACTTCCTCAGGCAGGCTGTTCCACAGGGAAGGGGCCACCACAGAGAATGCACGTATGGTCAGCTGTTGATTTTGCAGCATACCCTGTTCAGATGAGCGAAGCTGCCATGGAGGAACATGCAGAGAGAGGCAGTCCCGTAGGTTTGCCTGATTTAGCAATCTCAGACAACTGTGGTTATGCAAACTGGGAATGGGAATAAGGAATCCAGCTGTGGGCCATGGCACATTTAAAATTAGGAACATGACATCTGGAGTGAGTCAGCACCAAAGATATGAGCATATAGTAAATAGTGAAGGTCAACATTTGAAGCTGCGGAAACAGCATCTTACCTCTTTGACAACATAACTCACTTGGCTTTACTACTAACTTAGTAGATTTCAACCTTTTCAGAATCCACCTTTCAACCCAATCACTGCTTTTAATATTTTTAATCTATATATACTCCTTCTGTTTCTATTCCTTCTTTTTCTAACCCCATCAGTCTTTCTTCTTTTAAAAATAAAGCTCTAACCCTACCCCAAAATGGTGGAGGTTTTTTTTCCACTTTAGATTCACCTTGTGCTCACTTGTAATTCCAAGCCCCAACATGGAGACCAACCGTCATTTTTTCCCTGTGTTAGCAAATTTCCTTTACTTACAATGTGATTAATTCCAATACAAGAGTTTACTGGAGGGAATATTCTGGTACATCCAATTAACTTTCCTGTGCGTGTGTGCCTAACTAGCTTGCTAGCAATATCTGGGGTCATTTCTTTGTTGATTCTTACCTACTATGCACCTATATTTTGTGGCATATTATGGGGTGGGTTGTAGAGGTATAGGGCCAAGCTACAAGTGACGAATGACACAGGTTGGACACTTGTCAGCTTCCCTCAAGTTTTGATGGGAAATGTAGGCATCCTGGTCTTGCAGCTTGGCTCTCTGACTGCTGTCCAATGGACTTTTCAACTGTCACTTGTCCAACATTCTGCCAAGCTGCCTACATTTCCCATCAAAACTTGAGGGAAGCTGACAAGTGTCCAACCTGTGTCATTCGTCATCTGTAGTTTGGCCCACAGTCCTCCTTTTGGACAAGGGCCTGGGAGTGCATGACCTTTTGGATACTCTTATTTATTCATTCTATTATTTAGGGTTTCTGTACAATATGTCACTCTGGCTCTCCTGGGCATGGACCTCTCCCTGTTACTGGATGACAGAATTGTACCCGCTCAAGCAATTGAAATCCTTTAAGTCCCATTCAAGGTGCTTCTGAATAACGAGACTGATTTTTACCTGGTTGACGCACACGAGGAGAAAGGTGGCCGTTCATTTGCTTGTCTTTGGAGAGCTTCACAGGCCTCAGCTGATGCGACAGGATCATTTCATTCAGTTTCTGCTGCAGCAGCAAATAGTCCTCTGATAATTTTGATATCTAGGAAATATAATAAAAGTTGTTTTAATGGCAAATCAAAGGGGGAGGGACAGTAACGAAAGGAGTGAACCAGCTCCTCTGTCACAGAATTCTATTTTCACACATACCTTGACTGTTCCTTAAAATGTGTACATGTTGCAGCCATTTTGTTCTTCCTGTCTGAACGCCCAGAGACAGGAGCTGAAGGTCAAGGACCAAAGGGCTTTTGGGCCATTAGCCTGTAGCTCAGGCCACATGGTGAAGGACAAGGTGGCTCACTGGATTCAAGACTGGCCTCAAATGCAGTTGGTTATTCTTGTTTATATACTTAAACTGTATTTTTAATTGTATTTTGATTGCATTTTGTTTGTGAGTCACTTCAGGGACTTTAACCTCCCCCTTTAACCACGGTCCGGAGAGAAATCAAGCCCCTATTAATCTGTTTTTTCACAAAAAACACCGAGAAACCCATTTCTGAATAGCTGAGTCCGAAGAACAGTCAGAAATCAACAGCTCATGTCTGACTCTTATGAACTGCATGGACAGTACAGAGCTGTCTGCTTTCAGATTTGAAGGTATTGAAACTCTTATGCTAAACCTCCTCAGGATTTAAGTCCTAACTTGTACAAATGGTATCTTCTACAACTCTGCAATGCAGAGGATTAATTTTCAGGGAGCTGTCATCTAATGCAGTGTATTCAGCCTGCACTGACAACACTTTCTCCCACCAACCCCAGCTGAGGGGAGAAATTATGGAACTGGGGTTGGTTAAGGGGAGGAGTGGGGGGCGGGGAGAGAGAAGACAGCAGTGCCATCAGCCCACTTCTTCTACCCAGAGGATTATCGATCAGCAGGAAAATGTAACAAAATATCTTTTAAAAAACTAATTCCCAGTAAACTTTTACCCTGGATTAATAGGTACTTAAAATATAGACAGAGATTATTTAACAGAGATGGGTAGGAAGTGAAGCAGCAATTCCAAATTCCAAACTTAGGCAACACAATTACAGCTAAAACTAGGGAAGTGACAGAGTCTTCTCTCTCTCTTTTTGGCCTTCCATACGTTTCCTGCAGTCTTTCCTCTAGCTTGGCCGGCTTTTTATGGTGTTGGTGCTATAGATCTCTAGAGGTTACAACCTCTCTTTTATGCTGCTCACAAGACTATGTCATTCTCTGCAGAGAAAATGCCTGCTCTCCTCGGGTATTTTTCTTCCCCTGTTTCCCTGCCAAAATACATCAGGGGGCCAAAAACATAGGGCTAAATAAATAAAAGACATCACCCTCTCTATGTTTCTTACCTGCTTTGAGAAGGCTGCCAAGTCAGACTTTTCTTTCTCGGCACCATCTTTTAAAACAGTCTTTTGGCCTTCAGTATAAGCACTGGAGCTTTGCCTCTCTTTCAAGGCTTTAGAACCAAGATTCTGACTCTGCCCTCCTCCACCTTTCCCCTCCTGGTTTTGACAAGGCAATTTCCCTTCTTTTCTGAGCTGCCCTCTTTTCCGGTACCCTCGATAATTACTCTGAATGACTAACGCTGCCTTCTCTTTGTCTCCAGAGCTTTGCTTGCTGGCTTCAGTATGTTTCTGAGAGCCTCTCACGGAGCCTTTCCTTGTACTGCTTTTATTTTCAGAGGAAATTGTCCTGCCATGTTTCAGAGACCCTCTTTCCAGGTGGCTGTCTTGGGTAACAATGGAAGTAGGGCTTTTCTTATCAGTGCCACTTATCTCCAGAGGTGTCTGTTGGCTATGTTCGCTTGCCCTTTTGATAGATGCTTTCTGAGGCAAGTGCCTTGAATCAGCCTGGGTTTTGTCTTCCTCTGAAAGCAATTTTGGAGGCTTTTGTTTCATTGATGGCTTTCCTGCTTGGGGAAGCATCGCTTTGTCTTCTGCTGGTGCCTTCTGGTCCAAGTTATCATGGGAGATGCTTGGAGCGCGAGCAACAGCAACATCTTTCTGATCTATCTCAGCTTCTGCTTCTTGTGCTGTACTCTGAATGATCTTCTTGTCTTCTTTGAGGCTTTGCTCTGTAGACGGCTGTTGCTCGGTCTTTTTCTGGCACTGCTCCTTCACCTTTTTACGTTCTCTGTAACCCCGATAGTTACTCTGAAGGATAATAGCAGCTTCCTCCTCAGTTTGAGAAGAACACGGCTCTACAGCTGCATTGCCCTCATCATGTGGAGAAGAGCTCTGCTCAACAGCTGCGCTGCCCTCAACATGTGGAGAAGAGCTCTGCTCAACGGCTGTGCTGCCCTCAACATGTGGAGAAGAGCTCTGCTCAACGGCTGTGCTGCTCCCAACCTCTGGGGGAATCTGCTCAGTAGATGCCCCCACTTTAGCCTCTGGTGTCGGTTCATCTTTTTTCTTTTCATTCTCAGCAGCTGCAATTTCAGCCTGTTCTTTCTTGAGAAATGATTCCCTAGAACAGACACATTATATTTAGGCAATATTACAGCAGACAGATATTGCAACCTTATAGCACCACTTAGGGCAACATTTATATATTAAAATGTCAATATGATAAATTTAAAAAATAAAAAAATACAGCAAGAAAAGGGACCTGAAAAATGAAGATACACATTTTTGACTAGCAATATTATTAAGTATTCCAAAGATAAGCTGTTTCAGATTGTTTAAGAGGCAGTTCGCTTTTCTCATAAAGTGGAGTCCGCTGGGCTAAGCTACTTGATGTGCCAGTGTATGAGCAAAGATGTTGTTAATTCTTTAGCACCATCAATGTACTTGGTGCTTTACCCATAAGAAACAGAGGACAACTAGGCATGCTTGAGCATCAACTGGTTTGGCTCAACTCCTGCTCGTAAATTGGGAACAGAGAACTGTTAGCATGTGACCATCGGCATCTCTGCAGCTGAGAAGTGCATTGAGGGTATCTCTGGGGAACAAGACACAATGCTCAAGTTTGTATTTCATGCAAAACCATAGTTAAGACCAACTATGGTTAATAAAGCAACATCAAACCATGGTTCCAGATCTGGATTTGGAAGTCCCTAACTGACCAGTGGAATGACCCATGCTCAAAGGGCAGAAGAAGGCACTATAATGGAACACTGATGTAAGGAAACAAACAATACCTTTTCCTCTTGAAACTCTTCCTTTCCTTGAACCCCCTGTAATGTGATTGGATTGTTGTTGCAGCTTTGTTATTTGCATCCTTTATTTCTTTAACTTTCTTTCTTATTAAGTATCCTCTTCCAACTGACAAATTATAAAAAAAGAATACAGCTTTCACTAACAGTTTTAAATGGCCACAGCACAAACTTAGGCTGAATTTACACAAAGAACTATGTAGGTTTGTGCCTTTTTTCTGTAAGCCAGTTGCCTAAGAATTTATTCTGTCTCTGGAAACGAAGATCTCCTTTATCTCTGAATATCTTCTAACATACCTTTCCACAAAATGGGAATCGTTTGTCCCATTTACTACCAAGGCTGCTGTCAGGAGTTCCTGTGGTGGGGCACCTGCCTTAAGTCCACAGTCTCACAGAGAGTCCTTGCCCTAGATTAACTCCATCGATCTGTCAGTGGAAGGTGCCAATGGATGAGGATTTTTTCTTTGTTCTCCGTCTTTCCAGATCTGGAACAGTTGATGGGACCCTCATGGCCTAATAGCCACATGGGATGGGGGCTGTGATGAGGAGGTGGAAGGGAATGAAATCAATCCTCTTAACACTTCTGTGCTGATGGCAGACGAAGGAGATCGCCAATAGCACCCCCTTCCTCTTTCTCATTGCAGTTCCTCAACCCACATGACAATTAGTCCACACAGATCCTGCAATTCTGAGGAAAAAACTTGCTCAGGTTTGGGAAGGACTTCTGGAGGAAGAAGAACAAGATCCACACTATTTATTTATTTCATTTATACTCTGGCTTTCTCCCCGATGGGTTTCAAAATGGCTCGTGCCATTCTCCTCTCCTCCATTTTATCCCCACAATAACCCTGTGGGGTAGGTTAGGCCAAGGGCATGTGACTGGCCCAAGGTCATCCAGCATGCTTCCATGGCAGAGGGGAATTCAAATCTGGGTTGAACTTGTGACCACTGATCACTGGAGTGGTTAAGTGGTTCGGCTGTGAATCAGCACTCTACTGGTTTGAATACCACTACTGCCATGAGCTCAGTAGATGGCCTTGGGTAAGCCATTCCTTTCAGCCCCAGCTGTATTATGGGATAATAATAACACTAACTTGTTCACCGCTCTGGGTGAGGCACTAATCTGTCTAGAAGAGCAGTATATAACTGCAGTTGTTGTTGTTGTTGTTGTTATCTTCTATTCTCCAATGGGAGATGAGCCTGGTAGATACAGAGGAAACAGCAAGTAAGAAAATCATGTATTGCTTCCTCCTAATGAGGCAGGAGCCTCTTTTGTTCTGCCTGCACTGATGGAGCTAAAAATGATGTGAGGGTGTCTCCCCAGTACAGCTGTAACAAGGAAAGAAGTTGTGGTTTGGGGAACAATGCAGCTATAACTGGGAAAAGTGGCTGTGAGTGGGAGGTGGAAAAGAAAACTATGAAGGAGAGTCTTTGGACATCTTGAGCCCTGGGACTGATAAAAATATTCTAGGGGCCCTGCCCACTGCTACAGACCATGAGAGAAGAACTGGTGAGTGAATAGACATCACTTTATTCAAGGCATGATATAAGCAATACTACCAGGACTAAAGAGGAGGGTACACTTGAGAACCATGTTTGGGGAATGAGGGCCCAGGATCCAAGTCAATCTCCTGGATTCAAACAGTTTATAATCACTTTTCTCTTTGCACCACCCCCATCTTATCAGACTTGGTACCTGTCCCTTCCCATCAGTTCCTTTTCAGTGCAACAGCAAACTTTCTCAGGAGTGCGCTTACAAATTCCACTCAGCCTCCCATCCCCTTTTCTTGGCCTTGCAATCTTCTCCTCAATTTCCCCAATTCTGCTGACTGTTTCACTTCAGCCCCCCCTGACCTGCCTGGCAGCCCTTGTCAAGTTTCTGACTTCAGCATGCCTCTCAACTGGCAACTTTCCTTTTGCTCTTGGAATCTAAATGCTTCAGCTTATTTCCCTTTGCAGGGGCTTCTCCACCCCTCTGCCTGCCGACCCAAGCATATCTCAATGACACAGTGTGAGAGCACAAAGCAAAAAAGAAAGGAGAACGGGACAATAACCTTATAGCATTTCCCATTTATAGAAGATACACAATAAAGCAGAGGCTGCACTTATCTCCTCTCTGATCTAGATAAGTATCCACACATTGTGTAAAAAGAAAAACCTGAACAAATTAAAACCATCAATTCTTACCAGCCTGGAGTCTGGTAACACGCGTTTCCATTTTCGATGAATTTTTTGTCTGAGTATATTCTCTACGAGTAGCATAGCCCCTGTAAGCTAAAGACAGATGGTGAAACTTTGTAAGCACTTGCTCCCTGTTAAAAAAAATCTACTGCTATGTACCCCTTTGTGGCAAAGGGAAGAAAAATTTAGGCAGGTGTGCCCTTTGGAATGAAGAATGATTTGTTATGCAAGGGTCTATTGCTTGTGGCAAGAAAGCACAATCAGGTTCATTACAAAAAAAGTAAGGTTCTCCATGCTAGAAATTCAAGACCAAATTACTAACATCACTGGTGCAAGGCCCATGAACAGGACTCACATGTGAAGAGTATGGCTCAAATTGCCATTCTTCATATTAAAAGCATGGAAGCGATAATCCATAATAGGATGACGTGTCCTAGTTTGTGCTAAAGGCCATCTTATGGTTGCTCATATAATGGCTCAATTAGTCTTATCTTGGATCATTCACACACTACATTTTTACAAGCGGAGATCTTTTGTTATTTATTATTTTTTATTTATTTTATCATATTTATATTCCGCCCTCCCCGCAAGCAGGCTCAGGGCGGATAACAGCATTAAAAACATTTAAAACATTTCATTAAACATTATCATAATGTTAGAAAAACAGTTGGGCACAGTGGGTGGTACAGTGGCCAAGAGGGCCTTCTACCAGCTGCATCTGGTTCACTAACTCTCTGCTTTCTTAGGCTCAACTAATCTGGCCACACGAATCCATGCTTTTGTAATCTCAGTTAGATTACTGTAATGCACTCAATATTGAGCTGCTCTTGCTGCTGGTAGTCCAGGATATTATCTGGATTTTAAATTCTATTTGGTTTTAACTTATAAAGTTTTAATTACTGCTTGTTGTAAGCCACCTTGACCCAAGAGGAAAAGCAGAGTATTAATGTTTAAATAAATAAATATGCAGGTCTTGTGAGGTTATGGCTAGGTGAGTAAAGGGAAGACGTAGGGCAAGGCAAAAATTGTCCGTAGACAGCAAGACCCACAGTTTCTCTTTGTTGTTCAGAGCTAGCTTGATTAGAAAGTTTTTATTTAGGTCAGGGTATATGATATATCGAGTATGTTTTAACAGCCCATTCCTCCAAAGAGCTCAGGGTGGTACACATGGTTTTTCTCTTCCCCATTTTATCCTCACAACAGTCCTGTGTCATAGACTGGGCTGAGAAAGTGTGCGTCGTCCAAGGCCACCCAGTGAGCATCATGGCAGAATATGGAATTGAACCTGGGTATCCTAACGCCAACTCTGACACTCTAAACACTACACAGCTTGTGAAATCTTCCATAGTTTGCAAGAACTACATTGCAATAGTTTCCACAAATGGATGGGGGTCTGAAGATATTCCTTGCTTGGGCCATTACGGCCAGCCCACAGAACAGGATTTGAGGGAGAAAAGGAGGCTAAGAGGCCTAATCTCCAAGTAACCCTTTGTAGTGCCCTTCCTCCTCTACCCACTTCTCCCATTCTGGACGGGATGGTCCTTGCCTGCCTGCCCTGCTAACAGATCTGTCACCCACCTCACCGATAAGAATGGCTAAAAGTGGCTTCAATAAGGGAAAAGCAGGGCTGCCCCCTCCCCACTGTGGTTTTTAGCTGCATACTTATGGCATTTTTTTAAAACATTCGTTATACATGTACAGTGTAAATAAATGTGAATCCAAGTACAGGTATCATGTGGGAGCAAAGGTTGCTTGCAGCTCTCTGTCTAGAATAAATGTGGTGGCAAACTCACAGAAAGTACCCAGCACATTTTTTTTATCTCACTCTTCTTTCAAGGAGGTTAGGGAGGCTTATGTAGTTCTGCATTTTTCCATTTTATCCTCACAAGAACTCTGTGAGGCAGACTAGGCCGAAAGAGACCGACAGGCCCAAGGTCACTTAGCGAGCCACGCATTTGAATCTAGTTCTCAGAGATCCTAGGCCAATATTCTAATCGTTACACCACACTGGCTCTCACTGACTTTCTGGCCTGTTGACATAAGGAGCGTCCTGGGCAGAGATGATTGGTTTCTGAGTAGTTCCTTTATTTGGCAGAGGAGGGAAGGCAGGACAGGCAGCGGAATAAATATCCGACTGCTGGACCTGAGGGAGAACCGCAGGCCTGCGGTTCAAGTGCAAGCCTCGCCCACCTGCCTCGAATCCCAGGCCATCCGTGATAGGGCAGCCCGGGGTTCAAACTGATTGGATGATGGCCGGCCCGAGGGATGCCAGGCTGGCCCTCCATCATGGCGGCCGCTGAGCCTGCCTCCCCTCCTGCCTGCCGCCAGCAACCAGGTCCCAGGTAAGTCTGGAGCCTTCATTTCTC
Organism: Eublepharis macularius; assembly: GCF_028583425.1. NCBI lineage: Eukaryota > Metazoa > Chordata > Lepidosauria > Squamata > Eublepharidae > Eublepharis > Eublepharis macularius. The sequence continues at coordinate 70,444,054 of NC_072800.1, read as the reverse complement.
AGGATAAAATGTCATTTCCTAGTCTTAATGCACATCACATATACAACAAGCCATATTTGCATCCAGATGTATATGAAGTTAAACATTTACCTGACTGTATTTTGATTGCACTTTCTTCTCTTTTCTCCTTTAACTTTTTGTATCTCTTTGAACCAAGCCATCCTCTGACATATGCTTGAATCAAAACAATCCTGTTGATTGTTTCCTTCCGTATTAAATTTAGCTGCTCTACATGGTAGTATTTGAGGAACACCTTTTAAAACATAGAAAATATGTAATCAAGTGAACATTCCAATCTATAGACAATACCTTCAGCACTGAATTCTCTATCGTGAAAAATATAACATCTGTCTCAGTAATTGAACATTTGGCCTCTAGGAATATGTATCTCCATGTCTTTGGCAATCCGGATCCAATACATCACCTTTGATTTATCATGGGAAACCACTGGGGAACACAAGAAGATAAATTCCAAGGTGGACAAAGTGTCCCTGGAAAAGGTCAGTTGACTCTATAACCAGGTAAAAAATGTCTCCTTCACAGAAATGCCGACCTTGAGTCAGTTTGCAGTTATGACTCAATGACAAATGAGATGCTCTGTGACTGTCCCCTTTTTAGATGCATGGATGCACCCAGTAACATGGCTACAGCCAAGGTCAAAGGCCTCAGTGACTTTGATCTCCAACATTCTATATGACTTTGGGTTTATCCACTTTTCATTCATTCAATTATGAAGACAAATAAGATCATAAGATGGCATGTTATGGGATGGGATACAGTGTGAGGACTATGCAGGGGTCCCCCCACCTTCTTGGCTTTTCCCTCTAGAAGCCATTTTCAACCCCATGAAAGTTTGTTCCTAGGGTTGCAGTACCTATATGGAGTAATAGCCAGAAAGGCCAGGAGACTGCCACGGGGAGTGGGGAGTGGGGTGAATTTGCTCCATTCTTCCTCTTCTGTCAGTTGGAGCTCAGTTCATGGAAGAGGAAAACTAGAGTAGTTCACCCTCTTCCCTCTGCCTACTGTTGTCTCTCATTACATGGTAGTAACATGACAATAGTGTGGTTAGGGTTAGGTAAGGACCTATTAAGTGAATAAAGAATTTGAGAGAGCATTTAATCTCTATCCCTAGCAACTCCCATTCAAACTGAATTGACAGAGAGCATACTTCGATCAGTACCCTTTTGCAGTCCCTCTAGAATAATAAGTAAAATAATTTATCCTATTACATTTCAATGGGATAGAAACAGGACACTCTTGATGGATTGACTGCCAATGTGAGATAATACTACCTTAGTTTTACCAAGTATCCAGTTATCAAGCTGGGCTTTTTCCAAGATTGCAGCACATGTCTCAGGACTTACGGGAGGGTTGTCGCTTGATTTGTAACACAGGATATAATATCTACAAGGAAAAATCAAAGTGTTGCACTTAAGGAATACACGTAGTGATGAACATTTATCTTAACCTTTATCTGAGTTTCATTCTTTGCATGAACTGATGCTCATGCTGTTAAAACTGCAGTGGATTTGTGTGCGTGACATTTAAACACCAAGCTAGAGGCTAACTGAAGACACAAAGCACAGCTGCATACACAAGCACCCTATAATAAACACTGATACAAAACATCCAAATATTTAATTTCTATGTGTATTTGAGCTGATCAGCTTATTCAGAAAGGCCATAATGTACCGACTCTACCACTTCAGAATGTAAGTGGGGGTACCATGTTTGTGTCCTCACTGTACATTGTGTATACAGAAAACTAACACACCAGAGACAAATAGAAAGCTAGCCTCCAAACCTTTCCTCTTGACATACTAGATTTCCACAGGTAGTAAGTAAATAACATGTGAAAGAGTATTCAAGCATGTGATCTTACTCTTGTGGGGCACATGCCTGAGAAACTTCTAGGTGTGTTTTTCTGAACATTCAGGACTGGTTGACATAACACCAAACCATGGTTCAGCGATACATTAACAAGAAACCCACCTTTGCTTCCCATTCATTTGCATGGCAAAAAGGATTATAGGAAGGACAGTGCAACATGTGTGGTACGCATGAATCAAGATGTTCTACTAGTGCAAAGTTCTCCAAACAACATCATATGCACATTTTCAGAAGCTTTCTCCCATCCTGAAGGCTAATTCACTCAAGAATGAAAGATCAAGTGATGGCCATCACAGACACAACTCTATAGGCACAAATTTTGTATTGCCTCTTGTCACCCAAATGAAGTGTGTTTAAGAAAAGTCTGCACATTCAGCTGGCGTCAAGTGTTCACTTAAGTTTCTATATGCTTGATCATTGATGTTCGAGTTTGTGCATACCAAGCCCTAGTATGGTGCCATCCAATACTGGAGAGGAGTTTACACAGGCTTTTCAAAAGAATAAATTCAAGTCTTCCTTTACAAAGGCATACCGTTTTATGAAGTTAGCAAAGAGAATGCGATGAGAATATCCCTGTCTCCGAATTCGTGCAGTTTCAAGAATCCCTGTGTAGCGCAGCTGTACCAACACCTTCTCCTTGTCATACTTGTTTGCGTGTCTCTCATTGTTTGGCTTAATGCAACGGACAAAGTGAGGTTGGCCAACCACCATTTTAGATAATAAATCCATTAGTGAATACTGAAAAGAATTTGGAAAGAAACATTTGAATAATATATTATCATTCATGCAAGTGAGCAAGCTCTTTGCAATCTGCTTAATTTCCAATCTACTTGCGTTTTGTACCATTCATGAACATGTCTAGAACTTCTGTAGATACCTATAGGTCCTGGCATAGCTGCAGTGTTGTCATGCTGAAACCAGCTATCCACTGACTCTGCAGTAACGAGTTTTCCATGTTCTGATATTGGCGTGCTGAGAACATTGCTTAGATGAAAAGGGGCAAATACCCATAATTCAACAAAGGAAAATAAACTAAGTTACTACTTGAAATGTGCTGTCTGTCTGAGATGCAAGAATCTTTTCAAAAAGGTGCTATAGGACATGGAGGAGGAAGAAGGGAAGAAACTGTGCGAGATCAATTTGATCGCCTATATAATAGACTGAAAATATGAGGAAGCTAAGCAGTTCTCAACTCAAGTCCTAAATTTTTTACAAAAAACCATTGACATATGGCATAAAATTTATCTAAGGTAAATGGCCTCTTATGTTGAATAATCCATATTTCCATTTCCTAACTGTAATTTTTGATTTCAGAACCTACATTTACTCTCAGTGTCATCTTTGTTCTAAATCATATTATGGCGTTCAATGCTTAGAGTTATTAATATTGTTTTGTCATTGTCTATGATTTGGTGTTTATTGGATGTTCCCTGCCAATTCTATACCCAATTATGAGCAGATGGAGGTGTAATTGCAAATTGCATGAAATCATTAGCAGCTGCTCTGACAAGCAATGGTCTTCTGATGGGTGTTTTGTGAGAAGTCTCCAAGACCTATTCTTATTCAAAACAAAAAAGCTAATTATCCGTATCAGAATGACTTAAAAGAAAATTACAGTAATGATGTAATAGCATTCGACATTGTGCTACTCAAGGGTTAATTTTAAGGAATATATTATGTTCTCTTTGTACAATTACAGTTTGCGCTAACGTCACTGCTGTATGAATGGCATAATAATGAAGTCCAACTTATTTGGACAAATTAATTGATAAAATGTTTGGCAGGAAGGCTTTTAAATGCTTCACTGAACAACAGAGAGTTCATTTTCTTCTCTGCCTATTTTCCATGTATTTTCATCTATAAATTATGATCCTCTTCAGCTAGTGATACTAATGTATCATGCCAATGAAATAAATAATTGGCTAAACTGATGTGGTGGTATGGAATGTTCAGTTGCTCAGGGACCTAAACAGTTTGCAGTCCAGCTCCTGTGAGGGTAAATAAAACTGGCAGCTTAGCAATAGAGTTTCAGAGAAATTCTAGAATGTCCTGCGACACCATGATGTCACTTCTGGTTACACAGCCAGAAGTGATGATGTAGCATCACTTGATGCTGTTTGGTAAAACTATACCTTCCCAGACTCTCAGGGTGGATTAAGGGGTAACCTACCTGTAGGCAAAGACAGTCAAAAAGCTGAGAGGGCGAGAACATGGATTTCCCATATTACTTAACCTGAGTCAAACATTTGGCTGCAGATGATTAATCTTGTAGCTATTTTGCAATAGATTGAGTTTTTCACAGAAATTACAGATTTGGTAAATGTAACTCAGTCAGTATCAGATATAACAAAGATTCCAGTTTGGTCATGATGAACTCAAGTTTGTTTATTCTCATGCTTGGGGGCTCCTGTCCTCTTCCAAACGCCTGTCATATGTGGAGTCATCCTAGATTTACCCTCAACTTGTTGTAATATCTGGATTTCAGTACCTCAACATATGGAGTGTTTTTCTTAATTACAAACTGCAATTTTAAACCACGAGAAGAAATATATCCCAATTAGTTCCAGCACCCAAATGTGAATGTCATAACAATTCCGATTATATGGAAGACTTCTTAAACCACAAAGCATTTGGTTCTGCACAGAAGGGGAGGAAAGTGGATAGAGGAACTGTATAAGTGTGAGAGTTAACCAGGACTGAGCTCAGCATAAACAAACCAGGGTTTTTCATGACATCCTCATTCTGTAGAGTACACAAAATAACCTCTTGTGAAAAAGGTTATCAGCTGAAGGAAATAATGCGATACATGGAAAAATGGGAAAACTACCTGAAAACCTGTCTATGATTTTCTAAGCCTAACCTACCTCACAGAATTGTTGTAAGGATAAACCGGAGATGGAGAGAATTATATTGTTAAGCTGTTTTGGGTCCCATTGGGGAAAAAAAGAGGAGTATAAACATTTCAATAAATAAAATCAGTATGCACACAGAAAGTCTCATATTTAACCCCTGGAAGCTCCATTTGAAGGATCTCAGATAACTGGGTTGGTAAAAGATCTCTCCCTGAGATATCCAGTTAAAGCAGATGTCCTGGACTAAAAGGGCCTGAAATGTGACAGTAAAAGGCACCCTCTTATGTTCACTTTGGAAGTAAAGTCAAAGCATTGGAAGAGAAAAGTCTGAACATCTGAAAAATGGCAAGGTATTTAATAGCCTTAAAAATGTTTTGCCCAAACCCTACATTATTTAGATATTATAAACACATCTTTACAAGTGAAATACATTATCCCTAACAAGAAGCAGGATAGCATTTGCAAAAATGAAAGGTGGCAGGGCGGCATTCGACATTTACCACACAATACATAATATTTATATATAAAAACTGAGATCTTACTCTAAAATATGAAGCAACTGTCTGAGTTTTCATATTGGTTGTTTCTCTTGGGTGATGAGTGGTATCTTCTGACTCACTCTAGATGTATCAAGAAAGAAAATGGCAGTTCTTATCTTGACAACTGTAGCTTATTGCAATAACTCAACAAATTGTTCTTTTAAAAAATGCCGTTAATAAAAACAGTTATTTTAAACTATAGAGGCTATTGAGCAATAACTAAGGTAACTCAGAAAATATTACTGAAGTCACATCACAATATTGTATGACACTGTACACACATGCAGAGAAACACACACACATACTGAACACAGTTTGATAACTGAACATACAGACATCTGTATTGTAGGGAAAGGTAGCTCTTGGGTATCAAATTTTTCCTCTCACAATGCTGTGTTTCAGGATTATTTGTAACAGTGCATGATCATCCCTATTAGAACCTTTTGCATGTTATCTTTTTAAACTAACATAGCAACCTGAAATGTATTTACTTAGAAGTGAGACTGTGAATTCAACAGCGCCTACTCACAAGTAAGCATGTTTCAAAATGAGAGCTAGGATCAGTGAATAATTCATTTTGTTTTCCTTCACGTAGTTATAAAACTATAGTCAGAAAGAAGGGAAATGTAGGTGTTTTTTTTACCTCACGGAAGGAATACGAATTGCACAACACAAAGATATCCAGCTAAGCAGAAAAGAAAATAGGAGAGAGGGAGAGAAACCAAGGAAGGGGTTACTTGCTTACTGTTTGTAGCAACAACAACAACATTGCCTTTCTCTACTTTGAATATGGTGAGAGAGCAGCCATGCCACTTCCTTACCTTAGTTTGGCTGATGGATTTCTGTGGAGTCCACATTTGGTAGTTTATTGCAGTCTTGCTTTTACTGTGTGCCAAATTACCTAAAGGAAGACAGAAAACATGCTGCCATAACAGGTGTTTTCACAGTACATGGAGAAGCCTGGCTTTGCCACCAAGCTTACTCAGACCAGAAAGTTGAGTCCAAACATGGCTACCAGATGAGTATACCAGCAAAAAAACTGTGTATATTTATGACTTATTTTGAGACCTTGTGTGTGTCACTTCCTAATAAAAGTCTTGCAACAATCAAGTCTTGGCTGTGGAAATGCTAAGGATTATTGATTAATTTGTCAGTTTTCAGTAATGTTAAGTTGTACATTTTCAGTAAGGCAAATGGGCTTTTTATGCCGAATTTTGTTGATTTCTAGCTCAGAATTTTGACATTGTTTGTCTTTTTAATAGTAAAAGGTTGCAGACACTTTTCTTAGAAGTACTTTGCCTGGCTCCCCAGGTCCTTAAGCCAAGCCAGGTTTATAGAATCGTGTAACCCTAGTCCCCCTTGCCTCATCACCTTAGTAGGACTGAGACACTAGCCCAACAGTAAGGGTTAAGATGGAGAAAAGTGAATTAAATCTCGCACTGAAAATGCTATTACCTGTTTTTGTAAGAGGGTGGATTACCAGCTGTCTGGTCAAATAGTTTTCTGAAGATCGCAACAGTAGTACAATGTCTGCTGGCAACGTATCCCTGTTTTTAGCTAAGAACCCGCCTGCATTATAAAGAACCTGTTTTGAAAAAGGTCAGTAAAAGTTATTACACAATATTTTCCTCATGCTTATTGTTTATCTCAGACGTATTATTTTCATGAAGTAGGAAATGCACTGATTCTGGCATGCATTGAGTAAGTAAGGAAGAAAAGAAGGAAGTGGATTATTTCGTTAGGAAAAACCTGGAGGGCACTTGATTGCTGGCTGGCCACTCAACTGCCATATTGCCTTGTACTAAGATATTACCACAGAAAAACAGAGCCAGTGTGGTGCAGTAATAGGATCTGGGAGATCCATGTTCAAATCCCCACTCTGCCATGGGAAATTGCTGGGTGACCCTGGGCCAGTAACACACACTCAGCTTAACCTACCTCACAAGACTGTTGTGAGGATATTAACAGAGAAGGGGAGAACGCTGTAAGTTACTTTGGGTTCCCTTTAGGAAGAAAAGTGGGATATAAATGAATAAATAAATAAGCCAAACTGGAGCTCCATAACAAAGTATTTTCTGAAGAACCACATACTCAGAACAACGACTCGTTTCAGCAATAGAATACCGCAAATGCCATTCCTCATCTCTACTTTTAAGGGGCCGGGTATGGGGCATACTTTGTAGGAAATCCATAGAGGAGAGAGAGCAAGCCCTGTACATCACTAATGTATTTTGGCTGATTAATTATCTAAAACGTTGCATCAGGACTCTGACGCAATGTTTTGGTGATCCTAACACCAAAAACACACACTTCAATGTGATCACCCTCTGTACCACATGGCAATAGAGATTGCCTGGTTTGAACAGTCTCCTTCAATGCCAGCCCTACTCTTCTAAGAGGGCTGTTGGCAATTGCACGAGAAGCAACCACATGAGTGACTCAACATGATCTATGTTTGCTGATGTAGCTATTATGAAATGAAGGTGCAATTCCTTGTTGCCATACAGCACTGAATATTATCAGATAGGTCTTAGGTAACGTAGCCTTACAATTGCAGCTTATCAAGTAATCATAAACATGTTTTTTTTTAAAAAGAGGTACCACTGCCTCCATCGCAGTGAGTCTCTGACCACAGAGATTCTCTGGGCATCCAGGAAAGTGGGCTTACTCCTTACAGACTCTCCATGGGTAAGTATTTATTTATATATTTTCTCTTGAAGACTCCACAGATGATAGGAGACAACATGATTCCTCTCACTTGACTTGGAGCTTCTAGGAGCACTCCTAAATTGTGGTTCCTTCTGGCAGGAGCACTGGGCTTAGGCCAGTAAGTGACTTGGCTGCAGAACAGGTTACCTGCAGATCCATCTCCTCGTGTCCCTCCGCTGCCAGTTCAGGACTGCATTTGTGCTGTTCTAAGCTGTGGGGCGGTTCTTTCTCTGACAACAGTGGCACTACGTCTCTTCTAGCCTGGCCGTATTTTTATCTGGCTAGACCATGACAATTCTCCACAATTCTGTACATCCCCCTGCCCACAGTGAGTATGTTTAGGCTGTTGGTGAAGGGAAGATGTAAGAGTTCCAAACTGTTTTCAACCTCGTTGCTTATGAAAGCCTTGAAAAACAATGAGAATGTCACGGCAGTTTGCTTTTAGGCTATGATGCTGGAGGAAAACTTTAAACTTGCCACATGATGGAAAGATGTAAATGAATGCTGAGGAGCAGTAATTTTAATTATTCCAAATTTTGATTATTACAAGTTAGGAATGATTCATAATATTAATTTTTTTGCCTTTCCCAAGAAATGGCAAGTTTTAAAAATTCCTCCAGTCTTTGGATAGGCACAGAATATTGCAATTAGTTAGCTCAACTTCTGTGAAAGATTTCCAATTTTGATAATATTGATGAGTCTTTTACCTTTCCAGCATAATGATAAATCCCAAACGTTAAGTCAATTCTTTTCGGCCTCCAGAAATATTTTGACTTCAAGTTGTCTTCAAATTTTTCTGTAAGGAAACACACTGATTGTCTTCTAAAAGGTATAGTATAATAAATATATTAAGTTCTTGCCTACCAATAGTACTAGTTTGTATTGTTTATGCCAGCTTCCCACCCATCTTTTCTCTGCCTGCAAAGAGGAACACACAAGGATGTTTTCATTACAACCTTAAATATTTCATAAGATTTTGATACTTCCTTCTTTGAAAGAAACTCACTGTAAGAAGGTTACTCTGAACTTCCCTGGGTAAAAACAGCAGAACAGATCTAGGTGTTATAGCTCTTTTCTGAGTATATTTTATGAACAACAAATATACATTTCAGAGATGCTTTGAGTACCCCTAAAAACGGTAAAAGTAGTCCCCTGTGCAAGCACCGAGTCATTACTGACCCATGGGGGGACGTCGCATCATGACGTTTTCTTGGCAGACTTCTTACGAGGTGGTTTGCCATTGCCTTCCCCAATTATCTACAATTTACCCCCAGGAAACTGGGTACTCATTTTACCGACCTTGGAAGGATGGAAGGCTGAGTCAACCTTGAGCTGATTACTTGAACCCGGCTTCAGCCAGGATTGAACTCAGGTTGTGAGCAGAGCTTGGACTGCAGTACTGCAGCTTACCACTCTGCGCCCTGAATACAGCCACATTGACAACATTTTCAAATACACTCTTTGACGAGAAATATGCCAGCGGTTGTCAATTCGCTTTTACATACCAAGTGCCAAGGGTCAGTTCCAGGTATTTTCTGTCCCAAAGCCATAGTATAATCATTACCTCCTTCTGTGCACCACCAGTTCGGAGCAAAGTCCCAGAGGCAATGAGTCCAAGCCAGTGGTCATGGTTCCAGGAAGCAGCACCCGTGGTATTCTTGGTTCCAAGAGGAAAAACCAATTGCCTCCCATGTCACCAATGGCTGGGAGCAAGCTTGTAGCACAGTGACACCCTCAGTATGCTGCTCCAAGCAGGAACGGGGAGGGGGATTGGCCGGAGAAGAGGCCTTGAAACTGTTTATAACTTACCCACAAGTGTCTGATCAGTGGCTCGTGGGAAACGGCTTTCCTCATCAAGAAGAGACAATAACCCCATAGGCTTTTGGAGGAACATATCCAACAAAGGCCTGTTGTCCTCATACTCAATAACTCGAGCATCAACTCCTTCGTACAGGTATTCATTCTGTAACAGATGACAAAAACCTACATTAGTTCAAATAAACCTGATCGGTAGCCACTAGCCAGAGGCTGGATGAATGTATGGAGGACAGAAGAGGCATGAGACTCCTCCCTTATTCATTGTTCAGGACATGCCATACGAACAGGAGGGTCTTATCTGATGCCACATTAATAGTGGAACCCTCAGCAGAGCTATATACCATTCCAAGCCTATTTATTTCAAGGGATTTAGAAAAGTGTAACTCTGTTCAGGCCTGCACTGTTCTTGTGTAACACAAGTTTTTGTGGAGTACAGTCCATTCCTTCTAATGCTTAAAGTGTGTTTTCAGCAGATATAGGTAGATAATATTATATAGATAATATTATCTATATTATCTATAGATATATAATACACACATACATTAGAAAGTGTGCTGTAATTCAGAAAAGGCCAAGAGTCCCAATCACTTCCTCTATTTAGCTAGCTTACAAAGAAGCAGGAGGCTTGACATCTTTGTTCTCTATGCATCAGGTCCTTCCATAAGGCACCCAAAATGGCAGTGCTAGAGGGGTCTATAGCCCAGCAGAAAGGACTCCACCACCCACCTGATGGTCAAGACCCACAAGTTGAAGATTACTGCTCTAAAGCCACAGCTCATGTGTTGCTTAGTAGTCCTGAAAGTATTTCCTCATATTGCACTGAGGAGAAGAAAACTGATGATTATCTAATGAGGGACCAGAGGTTGATTCTCATACTGTTATCTTTTGTTTATATCACTTGGCCATAGTGTTTAAAAAACTAGGATGGTATAACTGAGGAAGATGTATAACATCATGAAAAGCTAAAAAGCTTTAGCAAACTGCACCTCAAAGAAGGATATAGCAGAAGTGGCTGTCAAAGAAAAACCACTTCAAGAGAATACTTTCTAAAATAAAGCTTTTCAGTTAGCATCATATGGACATGCAAGGGCTTCACTTAATCACGTCTCACTTCTAGTTGTATCCTTATACTTACAAATACTCACTTCTAGTTATACTTACAAATGATCAGAACCAGCCACAGATGCCTCGTAACATTTGATTCCCCCCCCTCCACCAAGGCCTGTTTTCTTAAACAAATACCTCATTGCCATTTATAGCTGTTAAATATTCATTTTTCACCCTTTTAATAAGCTCTCAAAATCTGGCCACTGACCCTTCATGTCCATTCGCTTTTGGTAACCGCATCTAATTTTATTTCTGTTTTAAAAAATTTAATCACATCTCACCGTGTTAGTAAATTCCTTACCTTCTGAATCAGGCAGCCAATTTCCTAAATGAAATAAAAGCAAACTGCCACCCCCCCACCCCCTCAGAAAGAAAATTCATTGTTAACATGCTTGTTGGCAATTTACTAAGAAAGTAAAACTGCTCGGTTTGGGCTGTTTATTTTTGGTGCTGTTGAACCATAAATTACTCAGCGCACCGTATTCCTCATCAAAACAACACTGCATTTGCATCAAACCTATTATCACCATGTTCTGTTGCCTGGATACAGTAAATGGGAAGCCTAATGCATTTTTTCCAATGGACGTTAAAATAACAAAAAGCAATCAAATGGTTGAACATAGAACATATATATAAACAAAAGTGTTTTTGTCATCTTTTGGTTCTCCAAAATAGAAAGTGTAGGTGACCTATTTCAGAGAAAATTCTGTGTTCAAAAGTACCAAGCTATATATATATATATATTTAAGGGTCATCAGCCAACCAGAGAAATCCTGGTAATTAATTTAATAGACTAATTGACTAAATCTGCATGTATTTGAATATAAAACTCAGTTGTTCTAAGGAAAAGATTCTGTGTTGTAGCAGACGGTATCTATATGATGCACCCTCCCTTCTCTCATATACAGGGAGGAATGCTTCCCAAAGAAATATTTGCCACATGAGATTCGCACAGGTAGCTGTATTAAAGAAATACGTTTCTTTTGATGGGCTTGTAAATTTGATGAGAATGTAAATTTCCACTAATGGAAGGGGGAGACTACATTCACCAATTACCTCTGTCTCACTGCAGACCTCCAAGTCATCCTGAACCGTCCTTTTTCCCCAGGAGCAACATTTCAAGGAGCATTTTGGGATGCAGTGGAGAGGGAACAGGTGAGACAGTCGTATCCCTCTAATGGAAGTGCCTTCCATTAGTGGGGACTGAATGGATCTCTTGCTTTTACAAGTCTCTGTTGCTCAATTCTAATTCTATTTGATTTTATTGACTTATTATTGCATTTGTAGTTTTAAGATGGAAACCTGTTTCAAGAAAAAAATTGCAGAGAGTTTCAGCAGTGTATAAAATAAACAAATAAATTTGGTTTTAATTAATCTAACCAATTAAAATTGACTAGATGTTGTAGCCATATGCACAAACTGAGGGCTTTTCTACACAGGCTGTCACAAAATGCTTCAGAAAGTTACTTGTGTAAAGGATTAGGGACTATTGTCTATGCTACTGCATATAGCTCATTCTGCCTGCTGCTGTATGTAAGATCCTGCTATGTACAATATGCATCGTTAAACACACCATGTTAATATTTATGCTTTGCTTCAATTCTGTTTCCAGATTTCTGGTTGGTTCCAGATTTCTACAATTCAAATACTATTGCATTGTTTATTGGATGTCCCATCCTGTTGATTGTATCGACTTACTCTGTGTAATCTGCCTTGAGTCTCAGTTACAAAGGCAGACTATGCATCATATAAACATAAAGAAAGAAAGGAATACCTACACACGAATGGTAATGCCCACCTGTTCCCATGCAAAAACATGCTGATTGAAGTAGAACTGGATCTGTTCATTGGCAATGTTGATGCAGAGCTGTTCAAAAGAATTTTTTTTGAAGTTTTCAAACCCAAAGATATCAAGAATCCCAATGTTCAGTCCCTCGTCACTTCCACTGAAAAGACATAGCATGTATATTATATTTTTTCCTTTGTTATTTCACATCACGTTCAACATCATAGCGGTTTCAAGAATACCACCAGTGCTCTGGGACTATTACCACTGGGATGACATCAGGAAAGGACTGTGACAGATTCCAATATGCTACCCTGTAAGGGGAGTGAATCAGAGGCTAAAAGAATAACTGTGAACTCCCATTCTGTCAGTTCGACGATGTGTTGCCCTTGCACCGTGGGCAGCATATTCATACAACACAAAAATATTTGCATAACCCATAATTTGTATTGCAAATTTGACTTTACAGAAATATATTGCCTTACAGCAACAAACCATGATTGAATCAGGGACAAAAAGCTCTTTCATTGCAGGAGCAGCCAAGCCAGAAAGATCTGAACAGAAATAAAATCGATGTGTTTTGCTGTCCAGTTCAAAAAATAGAAGATTGATGATGTTGTTACTGTTTTACTACAAATGTTGCTTTTCTGAGGCAGAAAGACAGAGGATCTGTTTAAATTCAAAGACTCATGCCTGATTTACACAACTAGCTTTTTACATGGCTAAATCAACAGAAGTTTACTTCCTCTATGGATCTGAGTGCATTGCACAGGATTTGTGAGCCATATTCCATGTATCCAAAGCACAGTCCTTAAAATAGGCTTCAGGTATTTTATAAGGCATATTTTAAGAACTGTGGTTTGGACACATGAAATATGGGTCACAAACCCTGTTCAATGAACTCAGATCTGTGCGCTAAACTAGGGCACAATAAGTCACTCTCTGGGTCATTCAACAAACACTTTTAGTATGTCCACGTATCATTTTTCTTCCACCACTGAATGCAAGATAGCATAGGGGCTCCGAGGTGGCCTCCTATCCAAGAACTGACCACATCCTGACCCACTTAGCTTCAGAAACACTTCTCCATCATATGTTGTCTCATCCTTAGGATATCCATCCATCCATCCATCCATCTATCCATTCATCCATCCTGGACTGCCTTGCACCTTTGTAATTCACTCTCTGCATAGTTTTTATGGCCTTAGATAATTTTCTGTTTGCATTGTTTTCTAATTTCTATAATCCTAATCCTGGATATTTTGTGCCGCCTGATTGAATTGTTTTCTATATTTTGCAATTTGCCTTGTCTCAGTGAGAAAGGTGGGCTATAAATGAAATAAATAAATGAGAAGCACAGCCGAACATTTACACCCTGCCATGTGGAAAGGCAGGGTGTAAATATTTTAATAAATGAAAAAACTAAACAGTATTATTGCACTAAAGAGATCATGAAGAAACACAACAATGAACTAAATGTTCACCCTTTCCCCATGAACTCGCTTTAGCACTACAGGCAAGTATTTAGACAGGAATAGCTTCATGTTAGGTTTAGAAAGTGTTTGGTTTATTCCATTGAAGGTTCAGGTCCTAAAATTCAGGACACATTTCACTCCATCAGCTCATCTTGCTTTGCCTTGTCTCCCCTTGTTTTCTCCACTACAGCTTGGTTCTTGCCAGCGTGGTTCTTGCTACCAGGCTGTTCCTGCTGAGCTAGGAGCATATACTCAGGATCACAGCAAGTACCAATTAGCTGAGAGCTGAGCAGGAACAAACTCAGGACCGAAGCACCTGGATTCAACGATCATATTGAAAATTCACAATCTAGTGCAAGAGTTTTTCCATGATATCACGAGAGTTATAGAATATTCCTCCGAGTGATACTTCGTAGGCATTGTGACTTGATGGTTTTAGGAGGCAGTTCCATTACTGAAGGTTACATCAGACTGCTGGATCGAGCTACTTCAAAAAGGAATCTTGGATAATTGGAATAGAAAGCTTTAAAACTGGAACTCGGGCAAATTTTCATAATCTTTTTCAATGTCTGAATGGGAGGTTATTGCACCATGTATTATGTTTACATTTTTACTGTGTCAGTGATTCAAGTTCCAGTTAGTCTTTATTGTTTAATGTATTGTTATCCACCTTGGGTCCCAAATTTTTGGGAGAAAGGTGGGCCTACAAATGCGCTACAAATTCCAAACTGAGAGACAGTTTGGTGTAGTGGTTAAGAGCGGCAGGACTCTAATCTGGAAAACAGGTTTGATTCCCCACTCCTCTGCTTGAAGCCAGTCACAGCTCTTTTAGAGCTCTCTCAGTCCCACCCACCTCACAGGGTGATTGTTGTGAGGATAATAACACCACATTTTGTAAACCACTCTGAGTGTGGCATTAAGTAGTCCTGAAGGATGGTATATAAATTGAATGTTAATGTTATTATTAGTTTAAATAAATCAATCACAAAAATGTTACCTTAAAACTGTATCTGGCTTGAGCAGCACGTTGATACGGTTGACTATCCAACTAAAGAGACGCCCATACAGCGCTTTGGCTGTAGCATCTCTTACATCTGTCGCCTTTTCCATTGTATTGGGGCGTATAATGGTTTCCCCGCGGGTCACCACACAGTGCGAGGTGAGAGCTTCTTGCAATTCATCTGCCTGAATACATAGCAAGGAAGCAGCTGGAAAACAAAGAAATGGCAACTGTGTTCAGATCTCGTACCGATTTTTCAAGGAAAGAAACAATTCCTACAGACAAGGCTTTATAAAGTTACTCTTTTAAAAGTGTTAAAGTAAAACTTCTGTTCTTTGTTCCTACTTGTGCCTGCTGAAGGAAGAGGGAAGCTCCCTAACAGACCATAGAATTTACAGATTGAAATTTACTAATGAACAATACAAATAACACTTCCAGGATTACCAGACTGAAATGCAAAGACATGAGACACTTTGGATGGGCCATCCAGTTCTAGAGGTCTAATACGTTCTGAAACATAATCTTTACTGGAGGGTAACTATTCTCAAAAAAGGTTCCCCTACCAGGGCAGATACTAGTGACAAGGCACGTAAAAAACAACGTAGAATAAATATGTGTATGTAGACAGACAGACAGACAGACAGACAGACAGATACTCACAAAGCATAATAAAGACATAAAGAAGCATAAAAAGTAATCTAAAAAAACCAGCCACGGCATAAAAACAGTATCATAGTTAACAGCCCAAAATGGTCATTGCACATTTTGCAAGCAGGATTGTCAGCTACTGGATTAGACAGCATTCTGGTAACTACAAGATGATGTTGCCTCTTGTCTGAAGATGATCCGTTATTGAGAAGTAGCTTCTTTACAGAAGTTGCTGTTGTAGCCTGCCAATCCCATTCACATGAGGGGTATTTTAGCAAATGCACAGTAAGAGTCTATCAAGTTTTCAAGTGCCACAGGTATCCTATGTATTCTTTTTTGGAGATTCATTGGGGCATATGGCTAAAGCAGCAATTACAATGACCTTAGATTTTTTTTTTACCATTACACACTGAGCATCAAGGATTTCCCAGATTCTAACATTTCCAAAGCATCCCATAGCAGACTTCTGCTGATGAATGGAAGGAATGGCCATGTTTTATTATATTTTATTTGTTCTAAGCCACTGCTCTTCCCATTAGGAAGAAAAGAGTAATGGAGGAAAAAGATGTACAGTACAGGTGCCTGTCTTTTTGTCCCCTACCATGACTAACCAGTAACCACTGTTCTATCAGTGAAAAAAAAACCCACTGGGGTGGGGAGAGGTTTAAACTCCTCCTACACTACTTGGCTCCAGTCCAAATTGAGGTCTCCTACAGTTGGAAAATATTAGGAGATCCCATCACAGGTCTCCCACATAATATGTGCATTAGCCTTTAGTCTTTTTTCTAAAATCCTGCAGTGTTTGGGGGCGGGGTAGGAAGGCTTTCCCTTGAAAGAAAATTTCAAGATTTTGGGTACCAGGAACACAGACTTCACAGATTTAACTTGGCCAGATGGAGTCCAGTACAGGTTCTCATCAGCCAGTCTTCAATATGCAGAGATTCATAGACATACCGCCAAAGGTGTGTTGGACCTAGGCTATTTAGAGCTTCATAGGTAATGAACCACGATTCCTTGGACATGCAGATAACTGCATGGTTCATAATTAACTAGACAGCTCACTTAATCACAAAAGGCATTTAATTATGTGTAAAAAGGAAGGAAAACTCACAATTCTCAAGAGGCGTAGGATTGGAAATGATGCTCTTGTCAATCATGTGCTCAGTTACCACCGATGAAAATTCAATATTGCCCACATTTAAAATGGCAGCAAGTATGCTGTACACGCTCCCTAGTTCCTGAAAGACAGACACACAAAAAACCAGGGCAATTATAGACTTGTAATTGGTGCCTCAGGCTGCAAGCAGCATACTAACCTTTCCTCATTTTAATATTAGAGCGGTCCTGAGAATCAACATTTTATCACTGACTGCATCCAATTTGCTTTAGCCTCCCCTTTGGATGAGAAAATATTTAGTGAAAGTTACATAGTTAAAACATAAGGCCTGACCGGCCACACGGGAGTGACTCCCAGACTGAGCTGTAGAATAAATGCACCACATTAAACTATCTCAACCCTGTCTAGGTAATTGGTCAAGATTCTTTGCCTCTGCATGTTTACTCAGAAGAGAATTCTGCTTTGTCACTCCCAGGTATGTGTGCATAACTTTAGAAGCTTTATCATTTAATAGTCACCCGAGCTGTGCACTCCTAAGCACAGTTACACTGTTCTAAGCCTACTGAATTCAAAGGACTTTGATGGGTGCAACTCCACTTAGGATTGCACTGCAGGATTCCCGTGGGGCTGAAAGAAAATAATTCTCAAGACTACAGAGGAAGTTTGTGGGCATGGTGTCATTTAGAACCTGGGTTTCCCACACCCTATTGTCTCAGTCTAGCAGACCGCATTGGTCTGATCTGCTTACTGAGCTTCCAAGACTATCTTGACTGTCAAGCAGCAAATGCTTTTGAAAACCCAGCAGTCTCACCCAGTCTTAGGATTCTGAGATTCACAACACTCCTGTGTGGTAGGCTGGACTGAAAGAGAATGACTTATCCAATATCACTCAGTAAGCTTCATAGTTTTGTAAAGATTCTAAACCATTTCCCACGTCCACATCTAGAGACTGTACTACTGTATACTGTCTGTTGCTATAAGTAAACTGTTAGTTTCCATGTTGTTTAATATGTCATGGTAAATTTCTTATGTCTTGTTTCAGCATTGTTTCAACTCTGTATTTTATCTCTGCTTGTTTTTTCAAATTTCTACAATCCATATCCTATTGTATTGTTTATTGAATGTCCCAGCCATTGATTGTATTGACTACATTGTGTAATCCGTCTTGAGTCCAATTTAAAGACTTGGTTTTCACCTGTTAACAGCTTAAGATCAAGGTATTTGGCTCCTCCTATCCAAATTAAGATCTTCATTGAAAGCCCTTCTTGGGTATCTCCAACTTCTGAGGTTAGGTGGCTTGCTATCAGTAACAGGGCCTTATCTATGGTGGCACCGCCCTAACTGCAGAATATTTTCGCCAGAGTCATCTGTGAGGTGACTCAATTGTTTTCTTAAAGAAAGTAAGACATAACACTTATATTCCCATGTGCTCATGATTAGTTACATGTTGGTATCATTGACTGCTTTTGGGTGCCTCTCAGTTTTTTTGGTGTGTTAACTGATGTGTTATTTATATTGCATTGCTTTCACTGAATTACATGCCGTCTTGAAGATTGGAAGGCAGGGCAGAAATGTCTTAAATAAAACAAATTAACCACAGAGATCAGGACACCAAGATTCACTCAGCTAATAATAACAATTAGTATTTAAATAACACTTTCAGTATTTAAAACACCACATATATATGATTTACAACAAGCCTGCAAGGCAGACCAGTATCATTATCCTCATATTGCAAATGAGAAACTGAAACTGGGAGTGGCTTGCCAAAAGTCACCTACTGACTTTGTCTGCTACCGTGGCAAGATAGGTAGCAGAGATCTCCCAAATCACAATTCAGCCACTAGGCCACAACATACCAACAAGGCAAGCAATGCTTTGGGCTTGTGTTCCTTAAATATCAGCCCCCTCATGTTGTAAAGGCAAAAGATATTTGAGGGGATTCTATAAAAGCTATGTATGGTGGGAGTGGTAGACCTATCTATTACACTTCAACATTTTATTCTACAGAACTATTATCTGTTTCTCCCCTCTGCCATTTTATCTTCATGAGAAGCCCATGAGGTACATTGGGTTAAGAAAGGGAGTGAGTGGCCCCAGGCCGCACAGAGGTTCTGGTCTGGGGTCTCCACAGCCCTGTTCTGAAAATTCTGCTGCTACTTGGTTCTGTGCTGGGTGATATTATTCGCAGGAAGTCAGAAGAACCTCACAGGTTGAATGCAAGCACTTTGGATAACCCAGTAGCAATCCCAGCCAAACAGGGTAATTTGTTTGGCTGAGGGTTACAAAAACAGAATAAAGAAATAGCACAATGTGCCAGTTCTAAAATTATTCTGGGCATTTCTGAAAAGATTACATTCCCTTTTGTTATGGCACTGGGTTACGTGTTTGGGACTGACATTTTTCATGCTCTTTTCCCGTAAGCGTTAAATGTGACCCTATCTGCCTGGTATGTCATGATTACTGTTTACTCTTGGCAGCAATTTTCTGCTACTTTTTGTTTTCTGTGCAACCTTTAGTTTGAAGAAGGAAGAAAGGAATATACAGGCTGTATACTATGGGAACATGCTACTTTTTCTGTGAAAGAGGAAGATTTCCTACAATGCTTACAAGGTTATTTTTATGATTCCACAACATCTTCTTGCCCTGGATGCCTTCTAAATATGTCAGAATAAGGGGGAAACTTCAGTCCAACGGACACATTTCTTTTTCTCCCAGGGGATGAAGCTACTGTGTTTCCTCTGTGGCTAAAATGTAATCACACCTAAATAAGCAGGAATTCTGACAATGAAGATGCCAAGTTCACAAGTGTGGCTGCTGATGGCATCAATAAGTATAACACAAATCAAAGATCTCTGTATTCACCTTTAAAAGGTAGATGACAGATACAGCCTCAGTTCAGATGAAGTCATATAGGAAGGTTTAACACTTCAATCACTGCATAGTGGCATTAATCAAAACTTATCTGTCTCTCCACTGTTATTTGTACTTTAATGGGAAAAGATGTTTTTTTTAAAAAGAACCTTTTTTCCCCTCTTTATTTCCACTCTCTGCCATATAAAGGCCCTAGGTGTTCTGATTTCTACTGATCTTATTTACTGCTGGATTTTATATTTTCAAAAGCAATAACTATTTTGGGGCTTCCTTGTCCCAGGACCCTTTGTTGCAACTTGACATACATATGTAACCCGTGTATATAGCATCACCTAATCTAATTAAGTTTGCATCACTTCCTGTGAAGACGTCAGTAAACGACTGTCTTGGAGTCTTTTCTGTCATGTCCAGAAATACCCAGCCTCCCCCATTTTTTGTGCTAAACAGAACTTGATGAAGAGTTCTGATCAACTTGAAAGCTGGTTCACTGCTCTGCTCCTACAAAAAGACATCCCACCACTGAGGTGTTGGGGTGTTTCTTTGTGGAATGCCACTTCCTTAAGTCCTGTTAAGTCCAGTTCAGCGGACCACCTTTCAACAAAGGTGTACAAATTATGTATTTCAGCATCTTTTCATAGAATACACATCCAGAATTGATTCCAAAACAAAGTCGTCTTGTAGAAGCAATAGCATGAAAGCAATAGCCCACAGTCTCATTAACCCCAATGGAACGAAACTGAGATCCAAGCTACAAGTGACACCTGACACAGGTTGGACACGTGTCAGCTTCCCTCAAGTTTTGATGGGAAATGTAGGCATCCTGGTCTTGCAGCTGTAATGGAGAGCCAAGCTGTAAAACCAGGACGCCTACATTTCCCATCAAAACTTGAAGGAAGCTGACAAGTGTCCAACCTGTGTAAGGCGTCACTTGTAGCTTGGCTCTGACTTAAATCCCAGATCTCTAAGCCCACTGATCAAGATCAAAGATGTCTACCGGCAAGTGCTGCCTTTGGGAAAACATTATAAAAACTGTTCCTGACAACCTTCTGTAAACTATTATATCAGCCAGGGCAAATAAATGGTGATATATTAATAGCAGTGGGAACAGCTTATTTAAAGCACCTTCTTTGACAGTTTAGAGCAGTATCAAGTTTCCTCTTGTAAATAAGTGCTCTGTGCATGATTGTTTATTGCGCTTCATCTTGCGCAACCAAAATTTACTCACAAGCTTTGTCATCCCCCATAAAAGGAGTTAAGGCAGCCTAGCTGGAGATGGCACCTGCAATTTTCTATATGAAAGCTGATCCAGCAGCCCCAGAGCAGAGTATTTTAAAGACCCACCAGCCTAGACTTATTGCTAGATATTACAAGAGAAGTCTAAGAGGCCAGTTGCAAAAAGGGAAGGAAGGAAAGAAGGAAGGGAGGGAAAAGAAAAGTTAAAACCAAATTAAATTTCAGTGTTGAAATTTTTTTAAAATCTGAAATTTGGTAAAAGAAGAGGTTTTGATTTTCAGTTCTGGATAGGAAGACATATATTAAAAACACACTGTCCAATGCTTATCTTAAAATATTCAAATTATTGTGTTTTTGTAGCAGCAGGGAGTTAATACGAACTAGACACAAAAGGTGGGTTGAGCGTTAAGTGGACAGTTCAGTCCTGCTGGTATCAGTGGCAAAGCCCCAGTTTTATTAAGGTCATGGGAAAAACTTGATGGAAAGTTGTTGAGGTTTTTTACAATTCTGTAGTGTATCCAATGGAATTCAAGACCAATTGAAAAGGGTGCTGGAAAATTCAAGCAATTATGCTTTTCTTATATTAAACCACGTCACCCACAAATCTAAATACAGCTTTTATTTGGCAACCTGCCTGGATCTCAGCAAGTTCGGGTGGGGGCGGTGGGGACAAACAAACAGGAGGATGGGTGATCATTTAGAAGGCAATGAAACATAACCAGGGGGCCATTTTTAACTTAATAGGTTCAAAGTTGTGCAAAACACATTTGAAGGACTGAAGTAATACATGATTATAAAAAAACTTACATATACGCCACCAACATTAAAAGAAATTTCCTTTTACTAATTCTTGCTTTGGCTGGAAATATGTGACAATCCATTTTATTAAAGAAAAAAGTTAGGATTGCCAGCACGCACCTCCATTGTAAAGCCAATCACTTTGAAGCACTGTTCAATTAATTCAAACTGGGATTTATAGAACGTATTGTTCATGAAATCTTGTACTGTTCTGAGATGTTCATTCTGCAGGTACCTAAAGGGATGGAGGGGGAAAGAACCTGAGAATTCAAAGCAAGTGCAGAACAAATCTTTATTCTAAGGTTCATTCTAGGAAAGAGATCCCATTTATGTATTTACAAGGGTTTATTTTATTTTACAAAATTTATACCCCATCTTTCTGCCTTCACAAGGACCACCAAGGCAGCAAGCAAATCAATATAATAAAATCATATTTTAACACCATTAAAACCATCCAAAAACAATAACAACGTGTTATTAAATAATTAAAACCAGAGCTAAAATACACACAAAGACATTAAAAACAACTATTAAAACACTGGGCAGGACGGAGGGATCACGGAGGGAATGCCAAACAAAAACAAGAGTCTTCTTCTGCTGTTAGAAGATGGCAACAGAAGGGGACAGACAAATCTCCCTTGGGACACATTTCTAGATTTTTGAGGCCATGACCAAGAATGCCCTCTCTTCATATCAGAAAGTGGTGTCACTCAAAGCAGGGTCTCTGAATATGACCGTAGTGGTTGGTAGGTTCACAAGGGTGTAGGCAGTCCTTCAGGTATGTTGGACCATATAGGGCTTTAAAGGTCAACACGAGCCAGGTTTGCATACTCCCAGGTGATTATGTTATTTCTGGTGTGACCCAGAAGTGACAGGTTGTACCAAGGGCCAATTCTTTAAAAATCAGCCTAAACTGCTACATTTGGGCCATTAAAAAAAAAACCTGGCCCTGACACAACCCATCTATTCCAGGTTGTATTGGGAATGATGTAATCACTGAGAGACACAGGTGTGCATGCACTTCACACATGTGCCTGCCATTCCCAGATGCCTCCTCACAGTGGCCAGGTGAGCAGCACAAGAGGCAGCAGCGGATCCCTCCCACCATAGAAGGAGGTGGAGGTGTCTCTGTTTTTGTGTCCCGTCATAGAAGGAGACCTGGCACGCCTAACACAAGCACCAGGAGTTGTGTCTGGAAATGAACTGAGAGCCAGTTTAAACGGGCCAAGATTGGAGTGATGTGGTCCCTACAACCCATTCCACTCAACATCCTGGTGGCAGTATTCTGCAGCAATTGAAGCTTCTGAACACTTTGCAAGGGCATCACCATGTAGAGCACATTGCAGTAGTCTAACCTAAATGTAACCAGGGCATGCAGCCAGATCCTTTCAGCCCAACAAAGGCTGCAGCTGGCTAATAAGCCGAAACTCATAAAAGGCACCCTTAGTAACAGCTGCCACCTGTTTATCCAGCAAGAGCATCCCCAGACTATGGACCTGGACCCTCACTGGGAGTGCAACTCCATTCAGAACACTGACACCTTAAATTCTTTATGTGAAAACACTCAGTGGGAGAGCAACATAAACACAGCAGAAACAGAATGTTACCTGGGAGGCTTATGTTCTGCTAATTTATAGTGTGCTAGTTTCTTCTTCTCTGCCAAACCAGCATAGATGTAATAAAAAATATGGAAATTCTTCTCACCTCTGAAATAACAAAAACTTAATATGGCAGGTATTACAACGAAATCAAAATTGGACTAAGAATATCCAACTTCTACTTCCCTGATGCTATACAGAAATTCATGGCAGAAGTGCTCATATTTATTCGTTTTGCAGATTCTACATCTATCTATAGGTAAGCACCGAGTCATTACTGACCCATGGGGGACGTCGCATCACAACGTTTTCTTCGAAGACTTTTTATGGGGTGGTTTGCCATTGCCTTCCCCGGTCATCTACACTTTACCCCCAGGAAACTGGGTACTCATTTTACCGACCTCGGAAGGATGGAAGGCTGAGTCAACATTGAGCTGGCTACCTGAACCTGGCTTCTACTAGGATCGAACTCGGGTCGTGAGCAGAGCTTGGGCTGCAGTACTGCAGCTTACCACTCTGCGCCATAGGGCTCCTATGTCTATCTATACCAGTCAATAAATGTTTCATAGTACAGCCCTGGGCAGAATTGTGCCCTTCTAAGGCCACTGACTTCAAGGGCTTAGGTCTGCAACGTAGGAGAGGCAGCAATAGGCACTGCCACCCTGGAATATGGACTGTGAGAGAATGAAGTCTGAAGCTACTAGAGTTTGTTTGGTTTTGATGGTTGTTTCCTCAGTACATCACTGCAAGCATGTTTAGTGGAATTGTGACTAATAAGTGATAATCATAAAGATGACGGTAGGAGAGCAACACTATGCTTACCCTGACCCCTGGGGAAACATAGCTCCCTTCTGGACCCATCAAATATCTATGCATTGCGCAAAACATTTGAATAGGGCTCCTAGCCATAAATTCTGGTGAAGGCCCAACTGAGGAGATCATTAGCTCACAGACAATTCAAGAAATGATCTTCTCATTTGGGCCAACACCAGAATTTATGGCTAGGAGCCCTATTCAAATGTTCTGTCCACTGGCTCCAGAAGTGGGACAGGCCTGTGCACAACAACCCTACACAACTTCTATAACTAATGTGCAGGTGTTTCTGGTGGGCCCAGAAGCGGTACAGGCAGCCTCAATCTACCCCTCCCCTCACTGCATTTACCTTGTCCTGCCCATCCTTTCTCTTTTTAGGAAATGGCTGACTGTTCCCCCTTTTACTTACACAGCTTGATGGATGACTCTGGATTTTTCTAGGAGATATTCCGAAATCTGAGCACTCACAACAGTTCCACTAGAAGTGAACTTCATTTCTAGATATTTCCCAAACCTGCTGGAATTGTCATTAATAATAGTGCCTGCATTTCCAAAAGCCTCCACCAGATTGTTGACCTGGAGAATCTTTTCTTGCAGCGTTCTGTTATTAGCCTACGTTCAAAAACAGACATTTTCAAAAAATGCAGTTTCTCAGAATAGCCATCATAAAAATATTTTTCCCAGTACAATATACTTTTGTTACAGTTTTCTTATTCAGAGATCACAATAAACTCTTGCTTGATAAACAACAGAAAGTAACGGTGGGTTCCTTTCCTAATGAGCAGAAAACAATTATTTGAATCCTCCTCTGCAGAAGGAACGTTGTGTCCACACACTATTCAGGGATCTCATTATGTCTAAGAACATGCCTCATATTTATTGCCTGGCACATACAGAAGAGTGTGGCAGTGCTCTGTTTAGTTACTGATTTTGCAGAATGCAGGCATACTGCTATTCCACCAGGATTTTGTTGCTGATCACAACACACATTAAACATAACTGAAATAAAAAGTGTAAGATAACTATAGGAAAAACATTGGACTTACAGTTAATTTTCTAGTCTGTCCTAATGATGAAAGGCAGTCAGGAATGCTCTTATGCCAGAAGACAGGACTTGAAATCTTCTGGAATTAGGAGATAAGGAGTGACCCCCATGACCTGGACTGAGTCCTAGTTTGGGTTTCTTAGAACCCGTGGAACTCTTAAAAATCGGTTTGAGACCAATGGTCCAAATCAAAGAATTAGCAGTAATAGAATACAAGGAAAAGGAATCCCCTATGAGGCCCTGCAATAACTAAGCACCTCACAGAGCATGCTAGAAAGCAAGCAATTCCATCAGATCCTGATGGTATCAGTGAATAGATCAAAACTCTTCCAGTTTCAATAAGCAGGCCAGCGATTGTTATAGTTCCTCCAATCATGTTAGTGTGTACGGCTTGTGCTCAGAATTTCTTGGTGGCTGCTCCAGTTTGATGGAATGGGTTTCCCAAGGATGTGACGTTCAAGCCTTGCAAAGATTTCAGAACTTTTTCAATGTGCTTTCGGTGGAGGTAAGTTAGTAGGATGGGTAATAGATAATGACCTGCTCTCTTTTTTTTGTGTTGCACTCTTGTAGACTTAAGATTTTAGCTGATTTTAATAATATAAGCGGCTTTTGAGTCCTTACTGATAGGAGAAAAGTGGGATATAAATACTTTAAATAAATAACATAATGGGAGAGACTGGCGCTCTCTCACTAGGACAAACAGGAAATTCACAGTGAATTCAATTTCCCTTTCTTGTACAGTCGGGAAAGGCAATCAGGAACTAGATACTCAAAGAGGCAAATCCTCTCTGGGACGGTCAGAAGATCTCCAGACCTGCTTCTGTTTAGAGCAGCGGTTCCCAACTTTTTTGGTATGGTGACAAGTCCAAATTTACTTTGTATGACGACCAATCCAGGACTGGTCCAAGAGACTGTTATTTCAACTGTGCCCTGCCATTGGCAGGCAGGGAAGGAGCAAGGGGGTGAGGCTAGGCTGAGTTATTTAAGGTCCTTTTGGACCAGACTGAAGAGGATTGGTTGGGGGATGCTCTCTGTTGGAGGTCAAGCCCAGAGGCAGGAGCAGAGCAGAGCAGGAGCAGAGCAGCTCCCAGACTAGCGGGAGAGGAACAGGGCGACATAAACCTCTTTCCCTCCCCATTCCGAGGTCACCTTGGGCTCAAAAACAGATGGAAGCCCCATCACTCCAGGCACAAGATGTGCCTACACAGAGAAGGGGAGCTAAGGGGCTAATGGTGCTTCCATGAAATAAATCTTTAGGGAAAACTCTAGTAAAAAAGGGGGAAAAAACATGAGCCACAAATAGGGCACAAAAGCCCTGCCTTCACACTGTAAAAATAGGCATGGTTGTTGCCTCCTAATACCAGAAGATTTTGAGCTCAGTCTTATAATACAAGAGCACAGTGATCAAACCATTCCTGACTTCTTTTCTTTACTGCACACGAAAACAAAAATCAAAAGCAGCAACACTGCAGGTGTTACAACCTTATAATATAATAACACAGTAGAACTGTTGAAGTTTAAACTAACTCTGCAATGAAATAAGAAAGTGGGGCAAGCAACTGTCATGGGAGCTAGAATTCCACCGTATCAGAACTTCAGAACTACTGTCCAATCCTGCTCTTGGTACAGAATAACCTTGCTTCTGCATGAGATGGGACTCGGAACACGGCCTAAAGAGTAGGCAGTAAGGGGCAGGAGGGTTCATATGGCAAGGTAAGAGGGGAGTTGGCATGGCATATGAAACGCAGGAGGATTAGTAGAGGCCAAAAAAACCCCTAAAAATGTTTAGGAACTGTCTTACGCTAAAACATACCCTTCCAAGGATAGTAAGCTGCTGAACCAGAAGATGGGCACTTTGGGTCTTTCCTGCTCCGCTTTCTCCAGAAATGACAATACACTGAAGGCAAGAGCAGAAGGTTGTCTGTGAAAATCATCTCTCTCTACCATTAAGTGGAGTATCAAATTTGGCTTTGCAGATCACTGTAGTTACCTGATCTGAATTGTAAGTGATCATAGACTGGTATGCGATATCAGCCACAGCAAAAATGTGAGGTGGATTGGCTGTCCGTTTGGCCCCAATGTACAGTTTGGAATGCTTGAAAACCACAGAAATATTGTTTATGTTATTCACATATGCTATACAGTTGTGTTTTATTGTGTTAGTAGTCTTATTTGACTGGTTTTAGCCTAGTAGGATCTTATCAGTAGTCAGGCAGGGTTGGCCCTGGACAATACGGCATACCAGGCATGGAGGGCTCTTTAGTGTCTGCCTCCATTTTGTTCAGCATTGAACCCTTTATTTGGATTGGCATACGTAGCCCATATCACAGCTTTGGCAACTGAGTGGCATGCCTGATTACACTCTGTAAATGTCATATCAGTATATAAAAAATGAATTTGTTCCCTCTTTGTTTATAGAAGCTTTAAGAGTAACTGAAATGTACTAACATCAAGAAATGGAACTGTGCACTGGGTGAGACAGTATTAAATAAAGGAGATGGCCTTAGAGTAGAGATGGGCACGAAACAGAAAAAAAAGAACCATGTGGTTCGTGGTTTGTCGCATTTCACAAACCATGAACCACGAACTTTCACGAACCTGTTGCCTAGGAAACTGATTGATCGGCGCCAGGCTGTCTGCAACGATGAACCAAAAAACAAACCAAATGAACCAGCCTAAAGTTTGTGGCAGTTTGTCAGAAATGGGCTCTGATGAACTGCCAGTTTGCGAACCACGAACCGGCTCGGTTCTTCATGAACTTTGGTTCATATTTCGGTTCGTGCCCATGTCTACCTTAGAGCATTAACACTAAGCCTTTGAACCACTTGTTTCCACTGCTGAGTTACTAGTTGAATAGATGGTCCATGCTAAGTGTTTCTTGAGCCTGGTACCCTCAAATTCCAAATCTCTAAGCAGTTGACCAGGTCACTTGATCCAGCCCTGTACCATACTTTTCATAATGTAATATATGGAACCTGCTGAGGAACATTTCATATTACACATATGAAAGGGATGTGTTCCAGAGCAGGTAAATAGCATTGGTACCTGCAGCCTATTGGGGGTACCAAAAATGCACGTTACAGCAGTAAGCGCTACACAGATTTCCCAATCCAGCAAGAGAAACTAACAGCACCATCCCAAGCAGTTACACCCTTCCAAGGCCATTGTTTTTACTGGACATAGCAGCATGCAACACTGCTTAGGATGGCCTTGTAAAGTAGACTTCTGTACATGCAGCAAATGCATTTGCCAGGCTCATCCAGGATCCAATGAACCCTCTGGGTGGGTCTTTTGACATAAAGATGGACTACCACACTAGTGGCTGAGTGCAACTAAAGAAGGGCTGGGGCTTTATGTCTAAGTGACTATCTTACAGGTACATGCTAAGAAATAACATGTCATCTATAAGCCACATCCTCAGATCATTTTACCAAAGAGCATTCAGGCTGGTAAAGTTTGAAATTATGGCAAACAAATTCATTTTCACACCTTTGTAGAATAAAGGTCTAAGTTTCGAAAAGGATTGATTGCAATGAGAATATCTCCCACGTAGGCATATATCTGATCCCTGGAGTAGCTCTTCTGCAGTTGCTCCGTTACTGTATTCTGTTTTTTAAAAAAAAACAAAGAGAGAAGAGTCTAATTTTATAAGAAATATTAACAGTAGTAAATACCCCCTGTACTCTGTAAATGAGGAAACGAATGGTGAAGCCTTTAAATTAACTTGATCTGACATTGGGTCTTGGTGGTTTCAGCCTCTACACTGTTAACACAATGTGTATTACTTTATACCAGGGATAGACAGCCTCTTCAGCTCAAGTACCTTACCTCGTCTAGTACTTCCAACATTGCTAAATCATCTACATCTTCCTGATTTGCAACTGGAGACCTGTTATAATTCCCCTTCTTGGTATGAATACGCTCAAATCTGTGGAGAGAGAGAGAGAAAGAAGGCTTTTCCTACAGAAAGAAATTCCTACGGGTAGTTTAAACACCAAGAGACAACAGCCTAAAGAGAAACTGCTATGCTGTTTCACCTAAATTCAAAATGGGGAAAGCAAAACAAAAAAGAAGGGGAAATTCTACTTATTTACTGCTTTTATACCCCATATTTCCCAAAGTGGCTCACATCCTTCTTTCCCCCTCAATTTTATCCTCACAACAACCCTGTGAGGTAGGTTAGGTTGACCAGCAAAATTTCCATGTCAGAGTAGGGATTTGACACTAACTGCTACAATACACACCTACAGATATTCAAATTCCCTAGTGAGATATTTCTTGAAGATGTACCTATGGCTTTCACCATTCTAGAGCTATTCAGGGATGCACCGTGCCATGCATCAGAGGTCTTCCCAAATGGTGGCTACTAGAGAGAAACAAATTGGGGAGTTCTTGTAGAATAGTGAAGAGAGACACAGTTGGGAAAGTCTTGGCTCCCAACAGTACTATGGTCCCTGTTCTGGGCCTCTCAAGGCTAGTGCTGCAATGCAATGGCCCTTTAGCACTGACTGCTTAGAAGGAAGCTGTTCTTCTAGCCCTGGAACTGCAGGGACAAAGGGTCATTTTGACCTCACTCTCCTTAAGGAAGAATTTGGGGATATGGACATGAGGGTTGGAGGATATGCATCTCATGCCACACCCCAACCCTTTTTTCATTCCCTATTCCAGGATACCTTAAAGCCAGCTGGGAACAGCCAGTGTGGTATAGTGGTTAGAGTGTCTGACTAGGTCTTGGAAGGCTCGGGCTCAAATCTCCACTTATTAAGTGACTTTGGGTCAGCCACACTCTTCCTGTGTAGCCTACCTCATAGCGTAGGAGAGGAGAGAATCAGATACACTGCCAAGAGCTTATTGGAAGGAGGGTGAGACAAACATGTGATAGACAGTCTACCCTCTCCTCCAAAAGAGTCCTGGAGGTGATTAAATAGGATGGAGGGAGCACTTTCATCTGACTCGAATGAATGTTGCTCCCCAGACCCTCCACTTCAAAGGGATCAGAATCTTTAAAAGCTTGTAGAATCCGGACAGAAGGAAGAAGATTTATGGCCCAAAGGATGCAGGCCAGAGACATATGCCAGTTCCTCATCCCCCTACCCTAGACACTAAATTCCCTCCCAAACACACCCTCATGCTTTAAGATGTTGCAAGCTAAACTGGGGCTGTCAACTCCAGGTTGGGAAACTTCTGGAGATCTGGGGATACAGGTTGGGTACAGGAAGGAGTTCAGTATGGATGTGATGCTATAGAGTCCCCCTTCCAGAGCTGCTATTTTCTCCCCAGGAACTCATATCTGTAGTCTGAAGACCAGCTGCAATTCAGGTTGGCAACCCTAAGCCAAACCCTCTCCATCTCATATTCCTTTCTATTTCTTCTGAATTGCCTTTCAATGTCCCTTCGTTCCTAGAGGGCAGTGAGAATGCCGAGTCCTTACTGGATGGTTTTTCTTTTCTGTAATTTCCAAATAAGTATTTCTTCGGCATAGCTGGGGATTTCCCTGAGTATCCAGCAATCTGTACCTTGTCCCCAGATGACCTCATTTCACTGCTCTGTTGATAGGCGTGACTATCAGGTTCACAATTGGAAGGGGTGATGCGAGGATCCTGGGCAGCTCAGGACATTGGCCTTTCTCTCCCCTTTTCTTGCCTCCAGCCTCTGGTCAGAAAATTGGTCAGCACAGACTGCCACACCAGAATGATCCCATAATCCTGAAGGATTTAGGGTCATTTACATGCTATTTGGCATGCAGTTAACATGGGCTAAACATATCCCTTTTATGAGCTTAGTTCATAGGTCAAACTTACTGTTTCATGTTTTGTTCTGGAACAGAGACTAAGAAATGCACTCAACACACAGGCCTGCTTGAGTCTGAATCTGAGCACAATTTTGACCGCATCTTCAATATATATACTTTCTCTCTAGGGATACTCCCTCCTGAAGCATCCCCGTCAGCAGGGCTTTTTTTCTTGGGAAAGAGGTGGTGGAACTCAGTGGGTTGCCCTCAGAGAAAATGGTCACATGGCTGGTGGCCCCAGCCCCTGATCTCCAGACAGAGAGGAGTTGAGATTGCCCTCCGTGCCGCTCGGCGGCACGGAGGGCAATCTAAACTCCCCTCTGTCTGGAGATCAGGGGCCGGGGCCACCAGCCATGTGACAATTTTCAAGAGGTTCCGGAACGCCATTCCCCCGCGTTCCCGCTGAAAAAAAGCCCTGCTCGTCAGGCTTGATCACTGGTCT
Organism: Eublepharis macularius; assembly: GCF_028583425.1. Lineage (NCBI taxonomy): Eukaryota > Metazoa > Chordata > Lepidosauria > Squamata > Eublepharidae > Eublepharis > Eublepharis macularius. Next base: position 70,412,519 of record NC_072800.1, on the reverse strand, counting down.
GACCAACTGGAAGACCTACTGTTGTCTTTTCTCCCACCCCCCGCCTGCCACCTCTTTCTGTTTGTTCCTAGCCCTTCAATTTCACAAGAGCAAAATCTAACACATTCACACCAATAGCGTGCAAAAGGCTGCCAGGCAATTGAAGCCTCTTGTGTGAAAGTATGTTTTGAAAATACCCTGCAGTTCTAAAGTAAAAGGTCATGGTTTGTAGGACAGCACAGTTTGCCCAGAAGAGCCCTGCATCTGAAGCATTTCTTTGCTGATACTATATTTGAACTGGGCTGTGGGCAATTTGTAAGGACAGATTATTCGTGCCTTTTAAACCAATCTATATTTTGGGTACAATTTTTTTGGTGAAGCAGTACGCGAAGGTCATCTTCTTTTCTATGCATGCCTCTCAATAGGGTGACCTTGAAGAAATCTGCATATATCCCTGTCTAGGAATGACAGATGTATGAACTGACAGCTTACACTTCCTCACGGTATGCTTTTCACATCTCCCAAGGGGAAGTCAAAGAACTTCTGTCGAATTATCGTTTCGCATTGCTGGTGTTAAATCGTTACATTCTATGAACTATTTTTGTCATGTTACTGAATAGATAGAAGTGTTGCTGAGATAAGCACACACAGCTTACAAGTGCTGTTGATGAGGAGAAATAAGCCTAGACTCTGGGATGGCTTCCACACTCCTGTCGCTCTCATCACTACTGCACATGCATAGGCATGAGCATTGGCAATGGGATTTCCCATGAGAGTTTTCCTGCACCATTTCCTGCCATCCGCTGCACAGCCATCATTTCCCCCGATACGCGACCTTTAAAAAAAACCCGATTTTTAAAAACTGGGTTCCCAAGAAAAACGGTATCCACGCTGAACTGAAAAAAGCAAAATGAAGGCAATGTGGGCAGGAGAATGCATGCTTTCCCATACAGACAGTATGAAAAGTGACTGGACAGCATTCTTTTGAAAAAAACATCATAATAAAGGCAGCTGAGAAACAGTATACTGAGGATGGGGAGAACTTGGAAAGAAGGCAGTTGATGCTCCTACCTTCCAAAAAAACCCCCAAACCCTCCAGTTTGGAAGTAAAGGTGAACAACAAAACCTATTTGGAAGCAGCCTAGGAGAATTCCTAGCATTTTCTGCCTGGATTTTCCTTACAGAACTCTAGAGGGTTAGATCTTGTCATACCAGTGGTGGTGCTTTCTTCCAGCTCCAGTTCCTCCCCCTTAGCCTCCTGAATCAAGGGCAGGCTCCTTGTCACCATCACTAACTGTTCTACAACTCTTGCACCCAGAGAAGGCTCCTCACAGCAGAGGAAAGTGCCACTACTCATGGAACAGATCAGCAGGATCCAACCCTGATTTCCTTTCCTTGCCATGCCTGTTGACCCTTCCCTTAGATTCATACAGCAGTATAATAAACATTTCAAGGGATGTTTACCAAGTATGAGGCTACTGTACTTTGGTCACATCATGAAAAGACAAGATTCTCTGGAAAAATCAATAATGCTAGGAAAAGTGGAAGGCAGCAGGAAAAGAGGAAGACCTAAAATGAGATGGCTTGACTCAATAAAAGAAGTCATGTCCTCCAGTTTGTAGGATCTGAGCAAGTCTGTTAATGATAGGATGTTCTGGAGGTCTTTTATTCATAGGGTCGCCATAGGTCGGAGGCCACTTGATGGCACACAACACACACATCCATAAGGACTGCTTTATGGAAGCCCCAATATTGTTTACCATACAAACAATACAGAAAAGACTGAACTGAGCAAAGCTCAAAAACATTCCGGCTGTTTTATTGTCAAAGGGCACAGATAACCTAAAGGGAAACAGGGTTGCTTCACTGCTTTAGCCCCAAGAGAATTTGTTTTAAAGGCTCTCAGTTAACATTAACCAATAAGGCTTTCTGTCCCATCATATTCCTCGACATTGCAGATACAACATATCTACAAATTCCCACCATCTCATTTCATTCTATGAAATTAATATTTGTATTTGCAACAGATACTTGATTCCACTGCCATGCACAGCCTGATGGGCTGTTTTGTGAAACCTGTATAGACAACAAAATTACCCAAGACAATTATTGCTTCTGCTCTGTTTCTCCTCCCCCAACCTCCTTCCAATCAAAGCAAAATGAGGTCGCCGTAATTCTTTAGGCCCAATTGTCAAAATGGAGAGCAGTGATTTTTGATGGCTTCTAAAATAGCACGGGAAATGGCATGATTCATGAAGGGCTCATCTTCTTATGGCCACTGGAATAGTTTTTCTGACAAGGGTAAGTCAGCTAAGAAATTTCTATTGGGAATAGCAAAAGAATAAATAAGCGCATAAGAAGAAGAACCCCTCTCCCCCTCTCAAACATATGGGAAAAAATGGAGATTAACATAAATATGATCAGAACTCTGACTGATTCAAGAGCATGGAACAAGTGTATTTTTTTAAAAAAAATATTAAACATTTTGATCCAACCTTTCTTGTGGCAAATGGCAACTCAAGGAAGCATACCACACTAGCCAAAGCGAGTAAACAGGTACATGAGAAACCGACAATCATACTTCACAGTAACTAAAACTTCTATACCAAGCTTTCACAAGCATATGTAGATGCCAGCAGAATTCTGTCAAAGGTACATCTCCATAAGACAGCTTTGTGCTTGGAACTAAAAGGAGCCCCTGCAGTAACTTATTCCAGAGAGCTGGCATTGCTCCTGAAAAGACCTTACTGGTGTGGTGACCAGACAAATAGCTTTTGAAGACGGCTCCAATAACAGGAGAGGTCTGAGGGTTTCTGAGGTGGCTCACAGGTTCAGGTCAGGAGCAAAGTCATTCTATCCAGGTCCCAAGTCAAACAGTAAAGCTGAGTACTTGGACAGGAGACAACCAAGGAAGTCCAGGAAATGGCAAGCCACCTCTATTTGTCTCTTCCCTTGAAAACTCTATGAGGGGGGTAATGGGCTGTGACTTGATGGCACTTTCTACCACCAAATGGGGGTATCTATTTAAGGAGTCTCCCAGAAGGTATTTAGGAGTCAGCTGCAATGACAGACAGTTTACTATACTATGAACGAACGATAAAAACACACAAAATTCAACTCTGAGTTCATGCAAAAGAATCAAAGAGCAGAAACTGTCATCTTTTGACTACACAACTGGAGGAGGAATTTGTTTGTGTAGGCAGACCTGTGAAAGTGTGAAGAACAATTTCATCAGTGAAGTGCATTTTGCTTTCTAGCGTAGCTTTACCTGAGTGACATTCCCCCTCCCCCAGGTGCAGGTAAATAAATGACCCAGAAGTGTCTATTTTCCCCACATATGATGCAAAAAGGCCCTCTTCCTTAAGGCAGCCGATTCAATGCTAAACACTATTAAGTGTTTGAAAATCATCTAGTTAGCTTTCAGATCTTTCACCTTCAAGGCCTATCATCATAATTGCCATCTTCCCCATTTTTATCTCTCCTTCCTTCAGGGAGCTCAGGGAGGCACGTTTCCCCTTCTATTTCATACTCACAACCACATTACTAGGTAGGCTAAGAGACAGTGGCTGGCCCAACATCATTAAGCTTTACGATCAAGAGCCTAACTAGCATGACTTGGTCATTACCTCATCCACCTTGAGGGCCTTCAGTCAGATATGAGTTGTACGTTGCCTTGTGAAAAATCAATTCCTAGATGTGTGGAGCTCCTGGTTTAGTTTGGAACTGCAGCATGTGGAGAAAAGGAGTTATGTCCCACCACCTTCATTGCTTTCCCAGCCTGAAACAGCCTAGGAAGAGCTACCCTGGGGTAATTTCTGTCAGGCCTGGCTAGGGGATTCCCTCAGACTCTCCACTTCATCAAACACAGTTGTATGAGTTAAAGGTCTTTAATAGGTATTGCTCCCTAGAAGCGCACTTGTACATAGTAATTGCCTGGAACGCCAAAGCAAAGTCTTCCCTGAGAGGTTATACCTCCAGTCCCCTCCTCCCAGTTCAAACAAGAGTCAGTAGAAGTCAGCGAAAGTTCTGAAAGAGATGCAGGGCTGAGTTTCCCAAGGTTGGTTCCCAGATGATCCAGCTGCACTGATAACACCACTCAGCCCAAGCAAAGCATAGCCAAGATACAGTGAAGGAAGAAACTACTACCCATCCCCCTCCCAGAGGATATACATTCACAGGTATGGCAGGCAGGCAGGCAGGCCTGTCTGACAATTTCAGGTTGGGAAAACAGCATGGTGGGAAGGCTTAAGAACCATTTTCTCATGGGTTGTAGTCCCAATTCAAACTGTTCCCCCCCTGTGTGCCTGAACTTAGTTCCCAGCAAAATACCTGCAGTTTACTTCTTGAGGCAGATCCTGGCATGACCCCAAAACATTTTAATGCACAGTTATGCCCTGAGCAGGGGTCTGAACCTGGGTGTCCCCCATCCTAGTCTGATACTCTAACCTCATACACTGTTCTGGCTTTCTGCCCTGTCACATTTCATTGCACAGCATGCTTTCTATGTGTTATAGCATTTCTCAAGGTCTTCCTGGGAATTCCATCCAAATGACTGTATGGTTAGTTTGTGTGTGTGCGTGTCTCACTGTCAGTGTGAAAAAAATCATTGTAGCAAAATCTAAATGGATGAGCTACAAAACCACAAGCTTTGCTACAATTCTTCCTGGATCAGCAAACACAAATAGGCAGATGAGACAACAGGAGACAAGATGATCTTGCCAGATAATGCTTGATGGAATAACCCCTGCGTGAGTGTCACTTTTAGTCATCTAATTGCTATGCACTGGAGCATGTTAGGGCAGGCAAAACTGTCCTTTGTGGGTGAGCTGTGGAGGAGGAAATGGAAGTGAGTGTTGTGAAATACACAGGAGCCTTTGCAACATGTTAGCCGTCAAAAGGCTGGGCTTATCATGGCAAGTGTTACCTGAACATTGACATGAAAGAAACTTAAGAGTTCCATTTAGAATTATCATCTCAACCCAAACAGCAGAAGTACATGCAGTTCTGTTCTAGAACCCAAAGGATGATGAGAATATACTAGGCACTGTGGTGCAGATATGGACTGCCACTCAGACAGAAAATACAAGCCATTCCAAGCCACAGTTCTATGTCAGAGATGCAGTATTTAGTATTGTGTGGCAGCAGCCAGTTTGTTCTGGTCTTGCAGGGGGAAAAGCAAGCATTAGCCCTTACGACTATGAAGAATGGCCTCAAAGCGTGCAATGTTTGGAGCGAAAATTTATTGCCACCACTACTAGAGTTACTACTTAGGGAGACCAGCTCTCCCACTGAGAGACCTCCAAGTCTCCTTCTTCATTGCCTACCACCACTGGGCAGCGTGGCAGAGGAAAAAAATGATGAAAGCAGTGTTATGCCAATGCTGGATGTCACTTGCAGTGAACGCCCACTCTATGATTCGAACAAAACTCCATGGTAAAGCTGAATTACAGAGAATCACATCTATGTCACATCGCTTCATGGTATTTGCTGGAAGTGACATTGCATCATCAACGAGACGTCATTCCCCAGTCCCTTTGTCTCTCACTGGTTGCCAGCTAACGGTTGGTAACCCTAATACTACTAGTAGTACTATTACTTGTATTGCTAAGCAAGCCCCGGTGAAGGGATGGGGGTAACACATATTGCCAATGAGAAAATATTGTGGCATGAATTGAAAAAAAAATGAAACCCCCCTGAATCCTGGAGGAAAGACAGAAATCTAAATCTTTTGTAACATAAAAATAGCAACATGGCCTCTATTGCACTCAGAGGGTGTAGTTTAGAAAGGACTTCAAGCTTGTTGCTCACATAAACTGACTAGCTTGAATTCCTGCCTTAAGCACCTGGCTTTCTCCTTAGCACCTGCTCCTGGCCAATGACCCAGCGTAGCCTTCTTTCTGCATTTCTTTCTTACATCCCAGATGCTTACAAACCTTAAAAGGTTCTTCTGCCATGCTGGCTGGAGATTTCATTTCTGTGAATGCACATAATCATCCTTATGAGACAAATTGTAGACTATAAAAAGAAAAAAGCATATCCTCCTAATCTCACTGGAAGACTGAGAGAAGACATTAAGCTGCCACAAATATCAATAAGAAAAAAATGGGACAGGTTTTAATAAGATTTCTTTATGCAGCTCATTTGCTATGAAGAAAAAGGGACATTAACAATTGATATAGTGTCAAAAAATCCTTTTACATCCTATTTTTCATTTTTAAAAAAATCTATTATCCTTTATCTTGAAGCAAGTCATAAATATATCAATGCTAACCATCTAATAAGTTTCACATCCAGTATGTTAATTTGATGAAGCTGTTTCAGAAATTCTGACATTGAGCTAAAACATTTTCTGCAACATGAACCTGATGGGAACACTTACAAGGCACAGGACTGTGAGCTGCCTGCATATACTAGCCAGCTTCCTATGGATAACAGCTTAGCCCAGATTTGTGACCAAGATTAACACAGCTCACTAGCCACGGCTGCCCCACTAGAGAAGATCTGCCTGGGACTGCAGAACGGGGGAGGCGTTCAACACATGGCAAACCACAATTAATCCCGGATAGGAAGCATTTGGATAGGAAGAACACAATTTGTGGAGGCGTGGCTCCACGCCTCCCAGCAAAAATACCTTTTGCAAGAGACAATGAAACCAGTTCCATTCTACAGTATGGATGTTCAACAGTAACATTTTTTCAACCTTAGAAATGCTACATGCCACTATTTTCTAGTGTGGTAGAAGCCATTTCCTAGACATTATCAGTCTCTCTACACAAGCGACTTACTTTCTGTGTGGTCTTATATTCACATGTACTCTGTCTCCCTAGCAATACATGTGTAACCACAATGGGAGAACAAGTGTAAGATCTTTCACTTGAGCGTCCCCATGTAAGATCTCTTGTGTAGACAGACTCTATGAAGGATTCCTCTAGAGTAACTGGTTTGTAAGGTACAACATGACCACTACATTGAGTGATGATGGGGCTGTTGTTCAGACCCATGTTGGTTCAGCTTTGAGGAGGGCAGGAAAAGGTTTTGTTCATTGCCCCTTGCCGAAGGGCAACCCAATTTTGGAATCAGGTTTGGACCAAAGGCATACTCAGACTGGGATACCAGAAGAAAATATCCTAAAGAAACATCTCTCAGAAAATGTGCATTCTAGCACCCATTTTAATAGCATGAATTAAACAGTTTTGAAAAATGTCCTTTTTACTGCATGCGCGGGGGGCAGGGAGATTACCTTGCTCTTTCTGTGATTCCCATTTGCTGATGAACATCAATGAATTCCATCAATTGCATCTGCAGAATGTTCTCCTTCCCCTCCACCTGCTTCACAAATTCATGCTGCAGCAGGTCAGTCACTGTGGGCCGTTTCTCATAATCTTTGGTCAAGCACCTGCACTAGCAGAAAAACAACAACACCACAACTTGGTGTAACGAAAGATGGGTGGAGACAGAAGCTGAAGCCGAATGCCAAGCAGGGCATGGAACAAGTATCGGGGGTGCTATCCCCCTACCAGATCTGGAGTGAGGGAGAACCGTCTCTGCTCTCGACTCACCCTCCACGATAGCACATGAAGCTGCTTTATACTGTCACACCTTTCAGAGTCTCATGCACATATATAAAAAGACAGCTGGATATTTGCAGGAGAAATGCGGCACTGAATAAATGCGCGTTATCTATTATCTCTCACTCTACTCTCTTCCCCGCATCTAAAGAACAGGCATAACCCCAGTATTATGGGGCATCACTCACGGCTATGGAAGTATCATTTTGCCCCTGCCCATGCTGAGTTCCCTGTTACATCTCTGATGTAACGCTATATAGTTACATCAATATATGTACATTATCTATATATCTATATATATGTAATATCTATCTATCTATCTATCCATCCATCCATCCATCTATCTATAGAAGTAATAATACAGATCTAATAAAACATACAAACAATTCTTTCATCCATAGCTGCTAGATACTAGAAATTCTTCTGCATTGTCTGCATAGCAGCCCCTTTTTAAAAACAACAACACTGCTTTCCTATATGAACACTGGAATGCTTTAGATGCTGTTTAAATAAACAAGATTACATGGTTATAACTGCAGTGATGTGCATTCATACATTTATTTGCTTGTAAATGGCTTCATCGTCACTCACTTGCTGATAAAGTCATTGAATTCTGGCGACCACAGCTCCGGCTGCCGTAACGTTGGAGGTGGGTTTCTGCATAACATGGTATTACAGTAGGTTAATATCTAGTATTACCATAGGTTAGAGTGTATGTTGAACAAAACAAGAGTAAAAGAAGTCAGTCTGAGTAGGGAGTTTGTAGATGAGTCACCAAAAACAACCGAGTTTGTCTCATTTCAAAGGGCCTTGTTTAGAAAAGTATAGTGCACCAATGATGATCCGGATGTTACACAGCTTACTAAAAAGAAAAGAGAATTGAACAATCTCTGCCAAATAAATCAAGCGCAGCTGTAATTTTCCAACATGTCAACAGAACGATACCGTTAATGAGCTATTCATCATTATTTATGCGATATGAGGAGCCCTGTAAAGAATAGTCTTTACAACGTTTTGGGTCTGCTAATATTGTCAGGATTAAATGCAATGATTTTACTTTCATAACTCACACAACCATGGCCCAAGCTCTCCAGTAAAGAGTTCTTTATAACCTAGCAATATGGAAGTTATTCTGCACTCAGAAAGACATGAGAAATTTACCATCAGTTGAAAGCATACGACTGAATTCCAACCAGGATAGAGCTGCCGATCCCATCATATCCAAATCTTGGGTTATCATACATCCCAAATCCTGGTCTTATTGAGTAATTAATTATATTGATTACTACTGCTGTTGTTGCTGTGGCTGTTACTACTACTATTGCTAATACTGTTACTATTACTATTGTTATTGTGTGCACTTATACACAATGCACGCAATGCATTACAGAGCAAAGGTCCCTGCTCTCAAGGAATTTATAATCTAAAATGTGAGGTGAGGAAAACCACAACAAGGGGACGGAGGTAGGAATAAACAGGGGGAGAATATGTTTATTTCATTGCTGAGCTTAGTTTCAGTAGGGGATGGAAACTAAAGAGTTGTAACAAGGGCTTTACAGGAAAAGTGGGTTTTGAGGAATGGTTTGAAGGCACCGTGCAGGTCTTCTAGGCGGCACCCAGTTACAAGAGGCAACATCATTGGAGGGAGCAGGGGGTCTTCAAAAGAGTGGTGCTGGAGGGTCAGGGATATGAGGGGATATAGGATATGAGAACAAAGAATAAAGAGTTTATGCTGGATCCCAGAAAGAGCAGGAAACCAGTGTAAGGAACTAAATGATGGCTTCACGAGGTCTGAGAAAGCAGGACAATTTTGTGAAGACAATGTGGATAGTGGTGATGGTGCTGAGGAGGGGCAACAGAAGGCAAGACAAGGGAAGGTTACAGTAGTCATGGTAAAAGCAGACCAGAGCCCGTATCAGAGTTTTCATCAAGGCAATAGAGAAGAAGGGATGTATTTTTGCAATGTTGTGATGAACAAAGGGATATGACTTAGCGGCACCTGAATATGGGGGACAAGAAAGAGAAAAATCAAATAAAAAGTCAAATATTCATGCCTCTTCCAGAGAATGGTGTGACACTGCCAATGGATATGGAGGGTACAAGGAGAGAAAAGCCAGGGAAAGAGTGAGGAGGTCCAGCACTGGGTATGTTGAGTTTGGGGATGTTGATTATATATCCAGGTGGAAAGTCCAAAAAGACCACTGGAGATGCATGACTGGATGAAAAAAATCAGGGGGGGGGAAAGGGGGGAGAGAGAGAGAGAGAGAGAGAGAGAGAGAGAGAGATGAAAAAAATCAGGGGGGGAAGGGGGGAGAGAGAGAGAGAGAGAGAGAGAGAGAGAAATGTGTATAATCAGCATATAGGTAGTAACTGAAAGTCATGGAGTTTGATGAGATCAGTCAGGGTAGAAATAAAATAGCTGAGCACCAAGAACAGGTTCCAACTGGCAGAGGAAAAGCAGGGAAAGGGCTCCCACCCCCACCACACCGTGGAAACTTTGCACAAGCAATTATATAGCTAAGAAGAGAACAACTGAGGACAGAGCCACAGAAACCTACGGTATGAAGGGAGTCAAGCAAAACGCCAAGAAAGACAGCAGAGGGGTTAAGGAGGAGGATGACTTAGTAGGGACTTTGGATTCGGCAAAGGGGCAGTCATCAGTGATTCGGGTGGGATGGCAGGTCCAGTGGACTGCAGATGCTAGACTGCAGGAGCTCAAGAAAGAAGAGAAGGCAGCAGTAAACAGCACATTTTAAGCATTCTAAGACTAAGAGGGGAAGGGGGAAATGGGTGGTGGTAGAGAGTTGGAAAAGGCCATCTAAGCCCAAGCCTTGCTCAGCACAAGAAACCCAAAGGACAGCATTCACAACCAATGACTGCCCAACCACTGCTTGAAAACCTCAAGCCCACCAGCGGCATGTTTGAATGGAACAGGAAAGGAGATGCAAGAGCAGTGATGATACTGCTGATAGTTTATAAAAAGTAGGACATGGGATACTGCAACAATCTTTTTAAAAAGGTTGTATTTCATTTCCTTATTATTTGTATCCTACTTGAGAGTAGTATTTTTGTCTCACCACAAACTCATGATACAAGCTAGGCTGCAAGATAGCAATTTGTCTCTGGCAACCCAGTGAGCTTTGTAACTGTGTGGCAATTTGACCCTGTTTCTCCCAAGTCTCAGTTCTACCTGCTCGTCACAACACCACAATGGCACTCTTGGTTTCCTTTAACTAATGTTTCTGCTTCACTGTAGCTAAATCTGAACAAGAGGTTTGGAACAGATCATTACCCTTCGAAGTATACTTCATTTCCCCCGTATAACATCACTACAAATGGAAAAGGAAAAATTGTGAAAATGAAAATGTTTCTGTTGCATAAGCAAACTATGCTTGAGCCACTAGCTGTTCTTTAAGTACTGCATTATTTGCATTTCAATAGCCCACAGTGTTGTCTCCCACTTTGCGTCCTGAATTGCAATCCTGCCACCAAAGACTAGGAACATGTCCTTGCGGCACGGATGCATTCTACATGATGGTTCTCAGGGAAGTGTTCCTAGCATTATGCCTGTAAGATGGTGGATCCAAGCCAAGAGGCATTCCTATATCAGATGGAATAGAGTGCCCCAGTCCAAAGATGCAGGGCGTACAGCCTAAAACGAACCTTCTAAGCATCCATTTAATTTAGCAGCCAGAACTCAGTCTATGCTACCTGCTACCAAATGAAAATATTTTCATGCAGTTAGAAAACATACAATACTGTTTACATCACAGAGTCCCACATCTCCAGACACTGTCTTGAACACAAACTCCTGTTCAGATACCTGATTTCCTCTCTAAAAAGTAAAATACAGAGAGTAAACTGAACCTATGTCATTTTACTGGTGAAAAAGAAAACGTACTTAATACATTGCAAAAACCACAGAACCATATAGTTTTCCAGTATTATCATGGCTATGGAAGAAACTACATGCCCAATTATACCTTGGTAACCACATGCACTGAGGCCGTACCTGGGTATTTTGAAAAGGGCTCTCATAGGATGCAAATCAGCCAAGGGTGGGTCCCCATCCCCCAGTTCTATAGCGGTGATTCCTAGTGACCACGCATCACACCGGGCATCATAGGAACTATCCAGCTGTTGCTCACAGGCAATCACCTATTAAGATGAAAAAAATACGTAACATACAAAGCATCTGGAGAGCTACCCAGATAATCACATTGTTTCTGCCTGACACGGTTCTTAAGCTTTCAAGTGCAGCAGCCAGAACAGCCATAATTTCAGGCTTTTTATATCCGCTAAGCACGAAGTGGAAATATTCTAAAAAGGTGAGTAGTTAAATTGTATTTTGATCCTCTGTGCCGTCTGTGAATAACTGCCATGCTGCAGAAAACAGCAGAGAGGCAGACACATAAAACCACGATGTGCTGCAGCAACGCCAGGAAAGAACTCCTCTATGGTTCCATAGCTATTGCTATGGTAACAGAACATCGGCGTAAGCATATAACATTTCAAAAAGAAATTTAAATTGCTTCTTTGTACGATGGAAGGCGTTGCAATCTAGAACCCAATAGAGCTCACATATTACTAAGTACACAGGATGGGTCTGGAGCCTTCACCCTACGTGAACTGTGAATTCAGATGTGAACTGGGAGTTCTTCTCCGTTCCCTTGCACAGGGTGCCCACTGCAGATCAGGACTATGGCGTGCCTGGAGAAAGGGCTCCAGCGTTCCCTCCTGCACCAGTTCCCAAATCAGAAATGGTCAGAGAAGATGTTATTGGGCATGTTAGGGAAACCCATATATTCCCTTTGATACATATAATTTTTTCCTAATAGACCAAAGAAAGCCTTCCTCTGGGGCCCTTCAGATTAGGGAAATGGCGGCAGAGGGAGGTTGAAGCCCCTTATAATAATAATAATAATAATAATAATAATAATAATAATAATGATGATGATGATGATGATGATGATGATGATGATGATGATGATGATGATGATGATGATGATGATGATGTTTATTGCTTTTCCGGCCGAAGCCACAAGCCATACACACACCAACAAAATATGAACTGTACACTTGAACATACCCAATTCACATAGACATAACTCGTCATTATCACTTTAAACTATCTAAACTCATGAAAATCTTGTTTCTTTATCACCGTGGCTAAAAAGGAAGCCACTATAGCAGAGGTTTGATTGTCAGGAAAGTTATCAGACAATAACACTGAGATTGCCCAAGGAATGAAGGGAAGCTTTTCTTTTAACATAATAGGAATAATAAATCTCTCTCTTTCCTTACTCCACTTAGGGCAAAAAACTATTATATGATCCAAGGTCTGTAACTTTCCTTGTCCACAGTCACAAACTCGTTCAGAATAAGGGAGTCCAGAGAAACGACCAGAAAGCACTTTAGAGGGGAAGGAGTTAAGTCCAGCCAATGTGAAGGCTCTGCGTTGAGCTGGAATCTTTAAAGAATAGCAATAAGATGGAATAGCCTCTGGGGGTGAAAGTCCCAGGGATAAGCCCAAACATGTACGTCTGGCTCTCTGGAGAGTACTGCTGTAATCGAGATCCTTTAGTTTTAATTTTATAACTCTTAGGGCCTCATTTGTCTGTAAAGATGTTATATCAATATCCAGAATTTTTAGTTTCTGGTTAATTAAATTAGTTCGGCTACTCTTATAGGTATCCTGCGAGATCAAATGTGCAAAACCTACTTTCCCTGAATTGTCCTTGTAAATTTCCTTGTTCAAGAACAACTTAAAGGCTGTAATCCATGCTCTCTTCTCAATTGAGGGTTGGGCGAATTCCACCCTAAGTGCAGTACCTGCTACGCATCTTGGGACTGAAAGCCCCTTATATGCAGGCACTGCAGTCTCAGTCCAAATAAGGCAATCTGTGAATGGGGACTGAGAAGAACCCGTAAGTCACACCTGACTGTTGCGCAGGGTGAGGGACCCAGACACAACCTGTGTACTCTGTAACGTGGGTACTGACCTTTATTAGAAATAGCAACCCATCCTCTTCAAGACATCGGAGAAGGCCTTAAAGGTCAGTGGGTCATCAGGAATGGGTTATGTCTACTTGGATTAGATGAAGATTTAACTAGACTAGCTGCCTTCTTCTTATCTTTAATCTGGACTGGATAACTTGCAACTCACCAAGCAGAACTCAAGTCTGCCAACCATACATGACAGTCCATCTGATTCAATAAACGAAGTCTTTGTATTGCCTACATGGAAATGCAAAAACAAGAGGCAGGACCCAGTACTTGGCAGGAGTTCCGTGTTAGGCCTGATGGATCACACTTGTGAATCCATTCCTTTAGAGGTGCCCTAAACAAGCACCTCTAAAGGAACATGATTTGGTGCTCACATGTTGCAAAACAGCTCAGTTTCCTGGCAAGCATGATTATTTCGTGCCACAGTGTACCCAAATACCTTACCTTTTAACACTGTGAATACAACTCTTGAATAACAGGAAAAGTCACTAGTTTAAATATAGTTTTTCACATAAATCATGAGATAGATTGAGATGTTATGCCCCAATCCTGTGCTCTAAGTGACTCTGAGACACATGGAATGCCATGTGGCAGAACTGTCCCATCCACCTCAGTATTGGGGAAGGCTGTACATGCGCTCAAACACAGATGCATGTATACTTTTCAGAGCACAAGAGCGTTTCACTTCCCGCATGAACTCTGTAAGATTTGGACTGAAGCTAGCACGTGTCTATACCTCTGAGCTAACCTTCCCACTGCCATTGACTGGGAATAAATGACAGCAATTAGTAGACTCTTCATCAGAGTTTTCATTCTGCCTCGACACCCTTGATATAAAATCCCTTGGGATTCCTAAATGTGTGGCTTGAGTTGAATATGGAGAACTCAACTTACTATATTTGCTTAGTTTTGTTATTTCCTTAGGGAAACACACACACACAAGAGACATGCATGACATTACCCGAGCCAGTAAAATACATACATTACTTCATTGCTTTCGATCATGAATGCCATAGACTGAATTTTAAACAGGAAAATGAAAATCACAGAGCATATTACAATGGACTCCTTTATGGAGGAACTTCAGTGCAAGGTAAGTTATTTTGTTGTTCTCTAATAAAACCCACTGACTCATCCCCTTATTTATAAAGTAACCTCAATGCTTATCTTACGGACAAGGTCTTCAAAGGATTTGGAGCATCACAACAGAGAGTTCTAGAAAGTTGCAGAAACAAAAAGAACTGGGAAAAGTAGAAGCTAAAAAAAGAAAACATAAGCAGACAGCACTAAAACCAGGAATTAATAGTCTCATCTAACCTCAGGAGCCATCCAAAAGGGAGTCCCCACTGACGTATTCCGCCGGAGACGAGTACTGGTCAGCTGAGCAGATACACCTAAAAAGAGACAGTCAGCTGGACATCAGTGTGACAGTTGTACTTAAGGAGCACTGTCCAGAGGTCATCACTCCTTTTGTTATCTCATGAAGGCATCACAACATAGTGTTTCCCCTTTAAAGTCTTTTTTAGCATTTCTGCCGTCCTCCGAAAGTAAGCAAGCAAACAAGCAGTGCTCTGCCACAGAAGCTGGTAAATATTCCTTAAACATTCTGCATTTCCTCCCCTGCCAATGGCTTAAGAGGAGCTTGAATTTAGTTCCAAATGAGTATTTTTACAAGCAGTCCAGACTGCACATTTTTGGGGACGGGTGATTATAGTATTTCTGCATCCTTTTCTTAGCAGCAGGAAAACCACAACGAGCATTTGAAAGAAGCAAACTACCCTTTTATTTAAGGCATCATGCACCTTTTTAACACACTGGTGGTATTCTTTTTAAAGGAACAGTACCAGTACAAGAATTCATTATTTATTCATTCACTCCATTCCAGTGTTACAAACAAAATGGGAGTTTTAACAGCTTGCTTGAGTTAAAAGTACTACTAATGAGAGAATGAGAGGTGGGGGGGGGACTGCCACCAAGCATACGGCAGTTGTAGAATAAAATCACAGATTTGTGCTAGAATATGAAATATAATGACATCATAGAAAATGTAATTCACATAATGGAATCCTGTTACCAAAACATGCATCTGACATTTGATTTTCAGGGAATCCTTGCCACAGTGGGCTGGATCCAGCCAGCCTCTTCATTCATTATCACCAGGGCTCATTTCGAGGGGGAACACGCAGGAACGCAGTTCCGGTAGTTCCCCAAAGAGGTCACATGACAGGTGGCCTCGCCCACCTGACTCTCAGCCATTTTGGGCCCATTTCGGCCTGGATTGGGGCTGAAATGGCCCGGATTGGGCCTCTGATGGGTGGTGGATCACTGTCGCACTCAGCAGCGGCCCAATTCTGACCATTTTGGGCCCCTTTTCAGCCATTTTCAGCCCCTTTTGCTATTTTGGGCCCAATTTCGGCCCTGAATGGCCAGGATTGGGTCCAAAACAGCCAGGATAGGTGGTCAGGGGGTGTGGCATATGCAAAACAGTTATGCTAATGACACACTTTTAGTGATGTCAAGGGGCATGGAATATGCTAATAAGTTATGCTAATGAGTTCCTCCAGCTCTTTTTCTATGAAATGACCCATGAGTATCACCCATTTCTCTTCCTTACTACAGTCTACATCCCACATGGCTTTTGAACATGCATATTCCATGGACCACAGAATAGTCCTTTTTGGTGGTTTGTGCCCCCCCCCTTTTATCAAATTGGTTGGATCCAACCCACTGGTTTGTCTGCCAACAGAGAGAGGTTGGTGAGAATTCAGGGGCACATTGTAGCATCAAAATCCTTGGCTTTATGCTTGCTTCATATTTTCTGCTACTGTTCCCTTTTGTATCTGTTCACTGAGTGTCCTGACTATTGCTCATTATTGCATTTTGCTCAGTGAATGTCCAGTTGTTGATTCTACTGCATTTCACTTGCACTGTGTAATCCACCTTGGGAGTGCTCCCACTCTCATGACCAGCGCTAGAACATCACTTCCAGAAGTGACATTGTCGCATGCAGGCTGGGAGTGTGTGTGAATGACCTTTTAAGTACCAGCCCCCTCTTCTGCCAGTACCAGACCTGGCAACCCTACTCCTGGGGGAACCTGAAGATCTCCCAGAATTATAACTGATCTCCAGACTAGAGAGCAGTTCCCCTGGAGAAAACGGGAGCTTTGGAGGGTGAACTCCTGGCATTACATCCCACTTGAAAACCTTCCCCTCCTCCAACCTTGCCCTCTTCAGGATCCACTCCCGAATCTCCAGGAATTTCCCAATCCAGAGTTAGCAACCCAAAGTCTAGGCCTGAGATGCAACTGACAGAAGCTACAGTAAGCATTGCCAGGCACGGCCCAGCAATCAGCGAGGGATAGGGGGAGGTGGGAATTTACTGGGAAAATGAACATCCTTTTCCGTGCCATGAAATAACTTCTGGTGCAACCCACAAGCAACAATGTCACGCTGGGGACGACGCTTTAGCGCTCAGCCAAAAACTATGTTTTTGACCAAGTGCTAAAGCACTGCCCCTGGCATGATGCAATTGTTTCCAGGTTGCACTGGGCATTAAGTTATCATTGGGGATGACAATTGTGCTCCTCCCATTTGGCTGGCCATTAGCAGGCAAATGAGAACCCCAGTGGCTTGGCTAGAGAAGTTGGTTGGCTTACTTAGAGATCCTGGGTGTAAAATATTAACCTTTTGCTTGGCAGTAGTCAGGCTGTCTCTCTCTCCCCTTCTATAAGGGAATGAGTGTGGCAACACGGCAAAAGAGGGGAGGATGAGGGAACATGGCAGCTGACATCCTTTCCCGGCTACTGGGAGTAGGCAGGCCCAGAGCCTCCCAGCTTTTTGTTCCTCTTTGGCCCCCGTCCCAGGCTTGGGACCTGCCTGCAAGAGAGGCACAACCCACTGACCAACAATGGAAGAACCACAACCTTATGTACTTCTGCATAACTGTTTGTTGTTTGTCAAGCTCACGCAGTTGCATTCATGTCTAGTGAACTTGGAGAAAAACAAGAAGAGTCCATTTTTTCCTCACCCCAGACAGAACACACTTCTGAACTAAATTCATCCACTCTGGCCCAGAAAGGGGTTGCAGAACTGGACCTTTTTTGCCAAAGAAAAGGAAGTGACTGAGATTTTTATTACACTACATTGTCAGATTTGATTATCGCAGATTGCTTCGTGAAGAAAACAAGCAAGCATAAAGCTAGCATTCACTGGCATGACATGCTCAGTTGAAAACACAGTTGAAAACTCTAAAGTGCCACCAATATTTAAGAGCGCATCCTTGTTCAGATGCAACAGAAAACAGGCTTCAAATTTTAATTGCAAGACAAATTTTCTTTAGGCTTATTTTTTAATTATCATCATCTTTTTTGCTGTTGGCAGCGAACTGGCATTTCAGATTACAGAGTCTCGGTTGTCTTGATGAGTGATGTTTCCGTGGGCTCTCATCGCTTGCAAAAAGAACCATGATGTCATGCCACAGTTGGCATTATTCTCTTCCAGCACTTCATCAGCCAGTCATGCGTAATACAAGACAAGTCTTTTTTTAAAAAAAAAACTTGCAAATATCTGACAATAGCTTTTCCACTGGCTGGATGTTTTTTGTTTTTTTTAAAGAAAGGCGAAAGTGAAAAATGATGAAATTGTTTTTGGATGAGAAACAGTATCATCGTTTAAATACTGCATAAAGGCAGATGGATTAAAACCGCAGCACAGACCTTATACAGATGAACATTTATAGTTAAAGACATGGACAGAAACAAAGCTAACCACACATTTCAGACATACAGGTGCCTTTTATACTTGGGGCCAAACTAGATGTGACACTGTCTTTGTGTCCACTACAGGAATGCTGCCGTCATTTTAAAACAACTTAAAAATATTGCAAAGGGGTCTGCAGCACAACAGGTCGAGGCACTCTTCCCCCTCCCCTTGCCTTTTCAAGTGCTGAAATGGCCATGTGCCCCACCCCACCCCCGGCCCACTGTTTGAAAAGGCATGGGAGAAAAACAAGAGCACCTCAGTCTACTGCTCAGGCCCTTGTGGCATTTTTAAATCACTTTAAAATGGCAGCAACATTAAAAACTACATTTTGTTTCCATCTGTAGATGGACAGTTAACTCTCATATTATTGATCTGCTCTGTTTTGTCTGTGGTTTTCTACAATCCATGGATAAATAGATAACCTGATCGTCATTATTCCAAATATACTTGCCGTGTGTCAGGTCCAGTATATATCTAAACTGTACTGACTCCATTTTCTAATGCTTCTAGTGTTTAAGTGCTTTCTCCCCAGGTGCACCAGTTCCCAGGCAGCATTCCCACCGGAGGAGACTGTTTTGTCTAACACCGTTCCACCAAGCATTGGCCTTGAAGGAGAGCAGCTTCCCAAGACTGAAAGATGTTGTTTTGAGAACTGTGGGGGGAGGCTGTTCCAGATGGGTATTGTTACTCTGTATCCTATGCTTGCTCTTCATTGGTAACAATGATCATGTACCATCCTGAGTCTCCTATTCAGGACAGTGGACTATAATGGACCTTGTCTGCAGTAAAGTTTCCTTTCTCAAACAATGGACTTGTGTTTGCTTCTAAAGGGAACCCTGTAGTGAGAGCCTTATTTAGCCACAGTCTGACATTTTGTTACCAATCATGTCTGAGTCGGGCCCAGCGGAATCCAAGGTTGTCCCGGACAGGGATCCTTTGTTCGATCCGTATGCGTCTCCCGACAATCAACCTGTACAAGCCCAAGACTCCCAGGAGCTGGGAGCAGCCGGGAACGGAACCGGAGCTTCCACTTCCACCCCGCCTCTCATCGACCTCAGCACTCGGGACGAGACCGAAGGCGACCCCGGGGCAAGGCCGAAAGCGACCGCTCTCCCCTTGATCTTGGTACCCACCCCGTCGGAGTGGGGAGCCAGACCCCGAGAAACGAGAGAGCGCCGGGCAGGTGGACTCCATCCACGAGTTTCGATGGACGGGCGCCGAAGCCTAGAAACCGTCCCGGAGCTAGATAGCAGCCAACCATGGCGATATTGGAACAGGACGTTCGAGCAAACGGAGGGGGACACGTCTCGCCGCGGCGCCCTGAGTTGGGATTATTCCGAACTTGCCCCGTGGAAAGAGCCAATGGAAGTCCCTGAACAAAGTTGGGAGCAGATACAAGGTCGCACCTATGCGGTAGATACCAGCATCTCGGCCGTGACAGGTATGGCCAAGGGAATTCTAGCCGCGAGGTCGCGAGTCGTCCAAGGGGACCCTCCTCCTTGGGGCCCCTTTTCCCCGGTGAGTGCAACGAATGAAGGTTCCATGAGTGAACAACCGGGGCCAAGTCGAATGCAACAGTTAGAAGCTAAGCTGATGGATATGGAAGAAAGTTTGGCTCATGCCATTCATTTAATTTCTGCAATGGGAGCAGGAGAAAGACTGTCCCCTGAAGAGATGGCGATACAGATAGCTACCCTCCAAGGTGTCATCTCCTATCCGATGGAGGAAGTTCAACAGCGGTCGTCACCTACCGGCGCAGGGGGCACCTATCCTGGCGAATTGGGAGAACAACCCAAGGAACTTCCCACACAGCAGGAAATTCCACCGAGAGGGGATAACCCGGTTGAGCCACCCGGTAAGACTCCCGTTGAGAGGCCTACGGAAGGGGAGGAAAAGCCAAGTGATACACCGGTGATACCCCCCCATACTTCTCCTATAACGGTCCGGCCGGACCAAGCGGGAGCACCCGCGGCCCCATCCGAGGGGGGAGCCCCTGGTCAACCGCGAGAAACTGTTCCCGTCGGGCAACCTTCGGGAGACGGTCTACCAGCACCACGAGGCCAGCCGTTGCTTCCCAGAATAACAACGCCTGGAGGGGCAAGCCCGCGCGGCCTCCCACCCGTTCGACCCTCGCCGCTGCGGCCCCTCTCACCTCGACCACAGCTCATACCGTTGCAGCAGCCCCAGGACCAGCCCGTCTTACCACCTCCGAATCAACCGGGAAGGCCCGCACCTCTACGACACCTCCAACCCCCTCCTCAGCGGCCGATCTCCACTCAACCACACCAGCCTCCTCCACCTCGACAGCTGCCGCCAACGCCTCCCGTGTTACCAGCCAGGCCAAGACTGCCGCCACCTGCTCGCCCACCACTGCAGCCTCCGGCCCAACCGAGACCACCCCCGGCAGCTCCACCACGACAACCTCCGCCAGCACCGCCGGTCCAACCTCCGCCGGCACCGCCGGTTCAACCGCCGCCAGTACAGCCGCCACCGTTGCCCCGACCAAGGCTCCAGTTACCTCCTCCCGCGCCCCAGGCGCAATTAAGACTGCCGATGGACTTCTACCCAACGCCTGCTCCGAGACAAGAACTCCCGATGGGCTGGGTGAAGTTGGAAGCCACCTTTGATGGGGATCCCTCCAAACTGGGATTTTTCTTGGTGCAAGTGGTACAGTTTTTCAACCGGTGGGGGCACCTTTTTGGCAGTGAGGCTAGCCAAATTGAACATCTTGGATCTCGTTTACAGGGCAAGGCAGCAGATTGGTATGTGGGACTATACAATGTTGGGGCCCCAGAACTCGATACTCTCCAGGGGTTAGTGGATGCTATTCGAGCACAATATGAAGACCCCTTAGAAGAAACCCGGGCCCGAACAGAATTGCAAGCCATCAAACAAGGCAGCATGTCAGCAAGAGACTATGTCACAAAATTCCGGCAATTAGCAGCCAAGTGCCCTAGGTGTGAGGAGTCCACAAAAATTATTCTGTTCAAACAAGGACTTAACCCGAGACTTTTGGACAGAGCCCTCATGCAAGACAATCCCCCTACACTGTTAGGTTGGATCCAACTTGTTTGCGAAGTGGAGAATCGCATTTTAGAAGTCCGTTTGGTTGAACAACAACAACAAACGGGACAAAGAAGACCATTGACCTTACAGAGGGGAGCACGGGGAGCTGGCTACGCCACCCGTGGAGCGAGAGATGCTAGATGGCAACAAGGGCTGTGCTTGCAATGCGGACAGGCTGGTCACTTTGCAGCACAATGCCCCTACCGGCCTGTGCAAAGACCTCCGCTTCAATTACGGCGTCCAACCCTTGCTCCGTTTCCTACGCTCCAACGCCCGACTCCAGCTCCACGAGCGAATAGAGGCCGCGGCGCTTCCCAAAGGCCAGCCTCAGAGAGAGGGCTGGAAGCGGAAGAAGTTATGGAATACGATCCCGCTTCCCCATCTTCAGAAGTCAATCCAGAAAGTCCCCAGTCGGGAAACGAGATGGATCTGTCGTAAAAGGACCCAAACGACAGATCCGCCCCAAGGCCGTCCCTGCACGGAACCGGCCACCTGGGTCCATTTTATTCATGCCAGTGACTCTAATCAACCCAGAGAGAAAAATGCACATTCGGGTGCAAGCTCTTATTGACTCGGGCTGCTCGAGAGACATCATAGCCCCAGCTCTAGTCAATGGACTGGTCTTACCAACTCGGGATTTACAAAATCCAGTAATCTTTGAACAAATGGATGGTACCAACATGAATCCTGTCACAACTGAAACCATCCCGGTGATCACAGGCATGGGACAACATTGGGAGAAGAGGTCCTTTGTCATCAGCTCTACTGCCAAGTACCCGTTAATTCTAGGCAGCAAGTGGCTATGTGATCACAATCCCTACATAGACTGGGCACAAGGATGTATTACCTTCAGTCATGCCAACTGTAAAAATCACCGTTGGAATCAAAACTGGGGAGAAGATCCAACTCATAAGGAAAAGGCCCTCCTCACCCAAGAAGAAGTCAACCAAATACCCGAACCGTACTGGCCTTTCCTAAATGCTTTCTCGGAGGAGGAAGCTGATACTCTACCCCCGCACCGACGAACGGACTGTGCGGTGGAAATTTTACCCGGAGCCTCACTGCCCAAAGGACGACTCTATCCCATGAGTCTCCATGAACGCGAAGAGCTCCGGAAATTCATCGACACCAACCTCCAACGAGGGTTCATCCGCCCAGCCTCTAGCCCCCACGCCGCTCCAGTCCTCTTCGTGAAAAAGAAGGATGGGGGACTCAGACTGTGCACGGATTTCCGAGGACTGAATGCAGTATCCACCAACAACGCCTATCCTATACCGCTCATCCGAGACCTTCTCAACGTCGTGGCCCAAGGTAAGATCTTTACGAAATTAGATCTAAAAGATGCTTACTTCCACGTTCGTATCAAGGCAGGGGATGAGTGGAAAACCGCGTTTAATACGCCCCTCGGACAATATGAATACTTAGTTATGCCTTTTGGATTGACGGGAGCCCCGTCTGTATTCATGTCCATGATAAACGAAGTTCTACACGAATTTCTGTACAAAGGGGTGGTGGTGTACCTTGATGATGTTTTAATTTATTCGGACACCGAGGAAGAACATATTCAAATGGTACAAAAAGTCCTAGCCACCTTGATGAAGAATAAACTGCCCATCAAGTTGTCCAAATGTGAATTCCATAAAACCGAACTCACTTACCTCGGGTATTGTATCTCCCAAGAGGGTCTGAAAATGGATCCAGCCAAAATACAGGCGATCCAAGATTGGCAGACACCCACCACCCGCAAAGAACTGCAATCCTTCCTGGGTTTTGCCAACTTCTATAGAGACTTCATAGCAAATTTCGCCCAAATCACACTCCCCTTAACAGAGTTGCTGAAAACCAAAGATAAAGGGGACCAAGCTAAAAAACCCTCTTCCAAACTACAATGGACCCCCGATTGCCAAATGGCCTTCGAATGCCTAAAAAAGCAATTTGTAACGGAACCCATCCTCTCCCACCCCAACGAACAATCCCCCTTCATAGTACAGGTCGACGCCAGCGATACGGCGATAGGGGGGGTTTTACTACAGAAGGGGGAGGATGGGAAATTGCGGCCTTGTGCATTCTTGTCTAGAAAGTTTTCGGAGGCGGAAAGGAATTGGAATGTGTGGGAGAAGGAGGCCTTTGCAGTAAAAACAGCCCTTACTAACTGGAGACATTGGCTGGAGGGGGCGCGATACCCTTTCGAGGTCTGGACAGATCATAAAAATTTGGAGGCCCTCCGAAGCCCACGCAGACTGAATGCCAAGCAATTGCGGTGGGCGGAATTCTTTTCCAAATTCAACTTCACTCTAAATTATCTCCCGGGCAAAACTAACTTTTTGGCGGACGCCCTGTCGCGCATGCCCCAACATAAGAGCAAGCGGGCGGAGACTGTCGACACGGTCTTCTCACCTACGCAACTTGGGGGCGTGGTGACTACTCGCAGCCATGCCAAGCAGCCCCTCCCGGCCAACCAAGAGTGGAAATCGAAACTTAAAACTGAAGTGGAGAAGGAGGGGGATAAAGCTCCGCGAAACAAACTAACCCAATCCCCACAAGGGGATTGGCTAGCTGGGAGCAAGTTTTATGTCCCGGACAGCCTCAAGCTGGAGGTCTTGCAGCGCTGTCACGATGCTCCCATTGCTGGACATTATGGGTACCTGAAAACTTTACACCTAATTCAAAGACAATTCTGGTGGCCAGGCATGCGCAAAGACATTTCCCAATACGTTAGTTCCTGCCCTGTTTGCCTCAGCGCAAAAACCAGAAAAGGGAAACCTCCGGGTCTCCTGCAACCATTGGAAACGCCGAACAGGCCCTGGGAAGTAATCTCCATGGACTTTATAACTGATCTACCTATTTCAAAAGGACATAATTGTATTTTAGTTGTGGTAGATCTGTTCTCCAAACAAGCTCATTTTATCCCCTGTACTGCTATACCTTCCGCTCGAAAACTAGCGGATCTGTTTCTAAAATACATCGTAAAATTACATTCTTTTCCGTCCAAGGTGATTTCGGATCGCGGCGGACAGTTCGTTGCCAACTTCTGGCGGGAGCTTTTGAAAATGTTGAATATTGAGCAAGGCATCAGTTCAAGCCACCACCCACAAACCGACGGGCAATCCGAAAAAACAAATCAAATATTAGAACAGTTCCTTCGTTGCTACATCAATTTTCAACAAGATAATTGGGTGGACCTTCTCCCTCTAGCCGAATTCTCCTATAACAACAGTGTACACGCTTCAACGGGAGAGGCCCCATTCAAAATTGTATACGGAACTCACTTCAATCCCTTCCCATTGGACGCACCCCCTCTCCATTCCTCTAAATTGCCAGATGTATCTTCGTGGTGGGGGGAGGCGGCGCAGCAGTGGACTCTTATTAAGAAACACCTTGAAAAAGCCAAACTGGATTATAAAAAATACGCAGATCGCCATCGTGTGGCCGAATGGGAATTACAACCCGGAGATCATGTGTATATTTCCACAAAAAACCTGAAACTAGCTCAGACAAGCCGCAAACTCGCTCTGAAATTCCTGGGACCTTTTCCTGTGCGCAAGATAATAAATAAAGTGACTGTTGCTGTAACTTTGCCCAAGAATCTGCGCCATGTGCACGATACGTTCCATGTCAGCCTTTTAAAGAGAGCTCCCACCGACAACAAATGGCACATCAAAGCTCCACCCATTCCAACTTTAATTGACGACCAAATACACTATGAGGTACAACAAATTTTGGACTCTAAACTCAAGCGAAATCAGCTTTTTTACCTCATTAGATGGAAGGACTTTGATTCTGGTTACGATGAATGGGTGAACTCTGCACATGTTCATGCTCCTAGATTAACCAAAGCTTTTCATACTCGCTACCCATATAAACCAGGGGGGGATCTGTTTTAAGGGGGGCAGAATGTCAGGTCCAGTATATATCTAAACTGTACTGACTCCATTTTCTAATGCTTCTAGTGTTTAAGTGCTTTCTCCCCAGGTGCACCAGTTCCCAGGCAGCATTCCCACCGGAGGAGACTGTTTTGTCTAACACCGTTCCACCAAGCATTGGCCTTGAAGGAGAGCAGCTTCCCAAGACTGAAAGATGTTGTTTTGAGAACTGTGGGGGGAGGCTGTTCCAGATGGGTATTGTTACTCTGTATCCTATGCTTGCTCTTCATTGGTAACAATGATCATGTACCATCCTGAGTCTCCTATTCAGGACAGTGGACTATAATGGACCTTGTCTGCAGTAAAGTTTCCTTTCTCAAACAATGGACTTGTGTTTGCTTCTAAAGGGAACCCTGTAGTGAGAGCCTTATTTAGCCACAGTCTGACAGCCGTGCATCTCCCTATTAAATGCCATCAACAGTTATGTCGGCATGTCTCTTTACCAGGCACAGAACAATGATAACAAAAAGGCTCTCTTGATCAAAACCAGAGATGCTCAGAGGTTTATCTATTGATACAGCTTAGGATGATGAAAAGCAAATATTCAGCTCACCCATGACTCACCGCTCAGTATCTGCTGAAGGTAACGGGAGAATTTTCTTTCTATTTGGATAGCTCATTTGATTAGTTCAAATGAAATTGATTCAGCTAATCATTTTGTTTTAAAGAATGACTCACATGCAGTTTATAGCGAACTAAGGGCAACATTAGACTGGATCTAAGAGGATGCTACTGGTGCCATGTGACTACAGAGATTCTCTTCAAGTTTTAGAAAGCTTTTGGAAGGTCACTGTGGGCCAGAACCTCACAGGGTTGGACAGAGGGTGCTTCAGCAGAGATGATATTAATGAGGAAGTTTACATCCGCATTTCCAGGGATTGATTTGTTTTAAATGGCTGTGTCAGGCTCCGCTACCCCAAGGCTGGAGTTCTGGGCTATCCCCCCTTCTTCAAATGCCTTGTACAGCCTTGAAGGGGGGAAAGAAGCCTCAGAAATGGGAGGAGGGTTTTTTTTGTCTCCATCCTGTTCCCTCTTTCTCTAGCCATCTGTCACCCTGTGCAGCTCTCTGGAGTGGCCATACTCTTCCTCCCCAGCTTCTGCCAGCCTGGCTATTTAAAGGAGCCCCAAGGATGGCCCCTTTCCCTGGGGTACCCCAAGATGTGACAAGAGGGAGCCAAGGGCTCCCACTACCCTGCCTCCCTCCATGAGGCCCTGCGTTGGGGTTAGCCTGTCTCCGCCCACCTGTTTTCATCTTCCTCCTCTGGCCATACCTCTTGCAGGCCTCACCCACCAGGTTTCCTGGCTTCATGCCTTTCAGCAGGCTGCTTGCTCCCACAGCTTCCCTGCCTGCCACCTGTGCCACACAGCTGCTGCAGGGGGCAGCAGGGGGCACTCCAGGGCTTGCCTTCTCATTCCTATCAAGTTGGGGGGGGGGCGAGTGGCCACGGCCATTGTTGCTGTCACTTAGGGTCCTTTCTCTCACCGGCATCAGCCCTTCCTCTGGCCTTGCGGCGTCTGGCCACCGCCTTCTCAGCAGCCGTGAGGCTCTGGCTGTTGCTGTTGCTGCCGCTGCTCCTCCCAGGATCCACATGGATGGTGAGGGGGGAGGGGCAGCCAAACCCAGACAGGCTGTTTCCATGTTTCCACATGATCGTCTTAACCATGTTCACAAATAAAAAAGATGTACTAGAGATTTTTTTAAAAGAGACAGTCTATAGCATGCTCCTAAGCATGTTTATTCAGAACTGAGGGCCAAGCTACACATGACGAATGACACTTGAACGGCAAGTGGATTGAGTGGAGGGCGAGTGAACAGGGAGAAATACACTTGCTGTTCAAGTGTCATTCGTCATGTGTAGCTTGGCTCTCAGTCCCACTGCTGAACTCTGTGTTTACAAACTAGCATGTGTTTAGAATTGAAACCTTACTGTGAAATCCTAAACTGAGTTCCATCTTTCTAAGGCTGTTACCTTCAGTGGAATTAGAAGGGTATAATTTCTTTAAGACTGCACTGATAATATTCTTGAAAAAAATTTAGTGGTTCAAGACACTGTGATGATTATAAGAATCAATTCACTGATTCAATTATTGCAGTTTGCAGAATTTTAATTAAATTGTTCACTAGGATGTGTAGTGGTTAGAGCATCAACCTAGGTTCTTGGCGATCCGAGTCTGAACCCCTCATTCTGCCATGGAAGCTTGCTGCGGACCGTGGCCCAGTCACAAACTCTCAACCTAACCTATCTCACAGTAGGATTTGAGTCAAGTGGCCCCATAGAGACCAACAAGATTTTCATGGTATGTGATTTTGAGAGTCAATGCTTCCTCCTTCTGAACCTCACAGAACCTACCTCACCAGGTTGTTGTGAGGATAAAATGGAGGAATGACAGGGTTGCCAGGTCTGTGCTAGCAACCAACAGGGGTCAGAGGAGACTTTTGGGCAAAAACTCTGGTTTTGTCCAAAAACTATGGCTTCAGCAACAACATGTTGGAATCACTTCCTGCCTCAGAAGAACTGATGACAGCAAGTCTGCTGGCAACGTCATTAGTCTGCCAGTGGCCGCATGAAGTTGCCAGTCTGTTCCTGTTTCCCCCTTTAATTTCCCCCTGCCAGACAGCTGAGTGGTGGTGGGGAGGTGGATGTTGGGGGCAGGGGACTACCACACACTACCGTGACAGACTGACCAGTATAAATAACACTAAAAGTTAGTTTTCATAATTTCTGCAAAAGATTAACTTATTTGGCTAAAGAGAAGTTTAAAATAAGCCCGTATGTGCCATCCTTAAAGAATCCAAGATCACATAACCCTTTATTACTCTCCCCCTACCCTTTTCCTGTACAATTTAGTTTATTCATCTTTGAGATCCCTTATCTCTTTCTTCTTTACTTCTCTTTATTCATCTTTATGTTGCATTCCTCAGGTACTTTTTTCCTTTCTAAAATATGGACTTCTCCCTTCTGTGCTTTTTCCATTCCTTACCCCAGGAATGCATTATCCACGATATTGTGAATTTGATCCTTTTTAGACTGTAAGAAATCCCTAGGACACAGATAAAATAAATTTAATAAAATCAACTGAAAAGAAATCTGTTTCTTTTGTCTCTGGTCACTCTATATCCGGAATCAGCAACCTTTTATAATTAAAAGGCTACATCAACATCCAGAGCAAGAGACCAAAGAGCCAGCAAAAGAAAGCCTATTTGCATAACCAAAAATATATAACTTAACATTATTGAAAACTGAAATACTGTTTAATAATCCATACTGCAGCCCAAACACTGATTTTTGTGAGTCTTTTATTAGGAAGTAGCACACACGGGATCTCAGAATACTTTTTACGTTATTTGTAATTCGCCTTTCTCACTGAGACGCAAGGCAGATTGCACAGTGTGAATCAGTGCAGTCAATCTCAATAAGTAACAAATAACAAATATATTCTGGAGCACCCAGAATGGTAGTGTGTTGATAGTTGTAGCCCTCAGCCTTAGATGTTACAGCAAGACAAAGCATTTCTATAAACAGTGCCAAGTGCTTAGAAAGATATCACTTGGATCACACGGTAAATTAGCATTCACATGTATATACTTTTTTTTTAAAAAAAAACCTCCCTTGAAATCTCCATTTTGGGGCATTTTGGTCAAGAGACACATATCTCATACAAGACTCATGAGTCATGAGTCCATCTCTACACTTGAGTGTTTTGAAATTACTGCTATTTTCAAGAAAGCTGGTTGTGGTCTGAATTACTATTCCCACAGAAAAGTCCTCAAGGAATGTGACAAAAAGAACTGGGGGAGATTTTCATGCACCAATTCTTGCATTCAAATGCCCCCAAATTAACATAAACATTCAAATCATCTTTTTTTCTGGCTGTCAACTTCCTACTCAGAACAAAATTCAAAAACAAAAGCCACGTAATAACTGATTAAGATTATTTTGTTATGGTATTATGTGCATTTTGGTTTTGGATCTTGCTACAGATCAATAGAGACATCTGCTTTTCTTTCTCTATATTCAGAAGCAAAACTTTCTCCGTATCTTATCTATTTATAGATCATGATTTGAAATTCATTAGTAAGTCATTATTTCATCTCCGAATATATGTAACTGTTTTCTGTAACCACGCAACCTACAGCACATTACACATGAAATGAAAACAATTTAAACAAAATTAAGTTAATTAAACACAAATCTAATTAATTTGTGACTAGTGCTATATCTGGGTCACATGCAACACATTTAATAATGCAAAGATAATGAAAGTCACAGTAAATGCCTCAACAAAGTTAAACAGTATAAACTAAAATGGAATTAGCTAAGTACTAGAGAACATGCTTTGTCTACAGAAGGCCTCCGGTTCAGTCCCTGACTTTTCAATGTGCCAGTCTGTGCAAAATGAGGTTAGGGGCATAAGCCTCAAAGTGAGGCATAGAAAAGGTTACCAGGCCAAAGCTGTCAACATCTGGATGCAACTGTGGGGCAAGACTTGGCATAGTGGCATCACTTCCAGTAAAAATTGGAAGAGAGGGACTCCATTAGAAACCCTAGGATTCACAAAAACTCTGTCATAAAACCATAGAATTTTTGTTAATTCTACAGAGTCCATGATGACACTTCTGGGTTTTACCAGAAGTGA
Source organism: Eublepharis macularius (assembly GCF_028583425.1). Classification (NCBI taxonomy): domain Eukaryota; kingdom Metazoa; phylum Chordata; class Lepidosauria; order Squamata; family Eublepharidae; genus Eublepharis; species Eublepharis macularius. Next base: position 70,382,578 of record NC_072800.1, on the reverse strand, counting down.
CTTAAGTGCATTGGTGTGATTCCAACATACACTTCCTCCCACCGCCCTTTTCTTCCTGCTGCCACCTGAGGTGCTGGTGGGCAAAGGAGCCGGATGCAAAGAGGTCTTCCACTATACCTGGCATCTCTAGGCCTAGAGCTGTCCTGGAATTACAATTGATCTGCAGACTACAGAGATCAGTTCTCCTGGAGGAAATGGCATCTTTGGAGGGCAGTCCACAGCATCATATCCTCAATGAGCTCCCCCCTCCATACTTTGCCTTCCTAAAGCACTTCTCTCAAATCTCCAGCAATTTCCCAAACTGGACTTGGCAACCTTAAATGAGGTATATTTTTCTCTGTTATGTAGCATGGTAAAGAAGGATGATCAGCCAGATTCCTGCCTATGTTGTCTGCAGAGTATTCCCAGGGGTTCTATGCATGCAATCTTCTACTGGAGATGGATACCTGTCACAGCAATATGGATTAGAGCACATTATACTTAGTGATACACAGGGCTTTTTTTCAGCTGGAACGTGGTGGAACGGAGTTCCGGAACCTCTTGAAAATGGTCACATGGCTGGTGGCCCCGCCCCCTGATCTCCAGACAGAGGGGAGTTTAGGTTGCCCTCCACTATGCTGGAGCGGCGCAGAGGGCAATCTAAACTCCCCTCTGTCTGGAGATCAGGGGGCAGGGCCACCAGCCATGTGACCATTTTCACCGAGGGCGATTTAAACTTTAAAAAACTCCCCCCTTGTTCCAACTGACCCAAAGTAACATCATTGGCCCTGGGAGCATGTGTGCACTTTGCGCGTGCACATGTGGTACCAGGGGCACCACCTCCCACCAAGAGTTGCCCCCTGTGCTGGCAACCCACTGAGTTCCACCACCTCTTTTCCCAGAAAAAAAGGCCTGGTGATACACATGTATTTTACTGAACTCCGCATGAACTTTACTGTAGTTTTTTTTCTAGCAGGTGGCATAACTTCAAAGGTGCTCTTTCATCTCTGACAGCCAATTAAAACAGTGAACAGTAGCAGATAAATGTTCTCTAGCTGTTATGGACCAATGATGATCTGATCACTTAACTTTTCCTGCCATCTTTACTGATTTATATACCTTATCTTGCATCTGGACATAATGTCACTTTTTGGTTAGGTAGAATGTCACATGATTGAAAATATGAATAATTAATTAAATCTCAAATCAATCAGTTTATCTATGTTATCACATGTAAAATATCTTAAGATTTCTGCATAAGATATCATATAAAAGTGTTAACCCAGATAGCAAATCAGGGTTTTGCAAAAAGAAATCTCATGAAGAACTAGGTGAGAAATTTATTCTTGAAATGTGTGTTCATTGAAACTGTGATGCATTTCATAGCAAACCTGATTGATTTAGATTTAATTGAAAAACGTTAGGAGACTTAATTCTTGTTGCCTTCATCTGTTCCATCTTTGTAGGTTTTATCGGAATAATCATTTATATTTTGATATCTTGCTTTATTAAAAAGACTAGAGTTTATTTTAATAAAAGGATAAATATTAAGTTCTAAAGAGGAGCCTTTGTGTCTTGGTGGAGGGAGTACTACAAAAAAACCCGTATGAATTATTTTGTACTGACAAACAGACTTAAAAGAGGGATATCTGTTTTTAGGTCTCAGTTCACAGACTGAATACTGCTCAGCATTTAAAGATACAATCTTTACACTGAACAGTGGGAAACCTTAATGAGTTGCAGATATGGTCTGTTACACACCCAGGTGCTTAAGAACTTCTTTTCCATGAGAAAGAACCTAAACAGTATCGGCCTATATTAACCATAGTGCTCAAGAAAGGTCACCAAGTTCAAGCTTTTATAATTCAATTTCTGCACTGTTTATGCATTATGTATCTTTTTGTTCTTTCAAGAAGAGTCATGTTCAAGGAAGCAATATGATTCCATCCCAGAATTTTCTGGGTTTTAATTTCTAGAAAGTAAGTAAACTTTTTTGTGCCGGAAACAGGAACTATGAAAAAGGGATTGAATGTATTTTACTCTAGAAACTTCTTCATGGAATAGGGTTCACGTTATTCTTTAAAGAGAAATCCATATTCTTGCTCCCTTCTCAGTTCGGCTCCTCCCAATTCAAACAATTACACCGGTCAATTTAGTGAACAGAATGAATTGATTGAGAATCTGACTCAACTTTGTAATTGTTTTATATCCCACCCAGCTAATAGCCATTAACATTTCCTGTGCAACTGTGTATGAATACATCTGACCACTTACACAATTATAACTTTCTATACCCCTGTGGTGAAGAGGTTTTTTGTAAATCATATTCCTTATGCCTGTAAGCGAGGTATGGTGAAGATTCTCTGACTTAAGTCAGAACAGCATATTAAAGGATTTACTGAACAGAACTATCTGTTGTTGACAATGTGACCAGGGATTGTTTGTGTATAGAGAGAAACTTTGTCCCAACTGATCTGCTGGGATCCTCCCTGTGATACATCTGAGGAGTACCAGCCACGTTTGCAAGTTTAGGAAAATTTCAAAGCCCTGCAGTTTAGGGCCAAGCTAAACGTGCAGGTTTTTAAAGAGTTGGGTCTAGATTCCCCGTACCCAAGTTGAGTTCCCTGCAGCCACACAGCACCTTTGGGGAACAGCTATTAAAAAATAAATAAGAGCCCAAAAGGCCTCAGAATGCCTCCGCAGGGGAAGGAATGGCTCCTCCCTCTCCCCTCAAGCTGTTTCGCCTTGTCAAAATATGGTAGGGAAGGTAGGGCTTTCCCCCCATTTGTTTGCTCCACGTGGAGTATTCTGTACACATGGACAATATAAATAGGGAGTAGTGGAAATCCCCCTGTACTCTTGTGACACAGGGAAACAGCTTAAGGGGCATAGGAGCAGATGCTCCTTCCCCCGTGGAGGCATTCTGAGGCTGTTTGGGCTCTCCTTTATTTTTTAAACAGCCATTTACTTTTTAACTGCTGTATGGCTGTGGAAACCCAAGTTGGGACTGGGAAACCCACACACGTCTCTTTAAAAACCTGCACATCTGGAGAGACCCTCAGCCAATGTGAGAAAGGGAATTACTTTAATACTGCATCAGGCTTTAAATGTGCAATTACCAGAGTACCAAAAGCATGCAGATGAGACAATGCCATCAAAGGTCAAGTAACACATTTTAACTGCATGCAGCTGTCTCACATGATGTCAACTGGTGGAGTACCTACACAATCATTGCTAAAAGTGTGGTGGGAAGTAAACTGGATCTTTGGGTTTCAATCCTACCTAAGTCACAGATTTATGGGGAGAGAAATCCTTATGGAAAAATTACCAGTGAAAGAATAATACATTTAGAGTTAAGATTGTGCTTCACTCTCTTCCACTATAAAACAGAAACATCAAATCAATAAACACAACAACAGAAATAATTAAAATTATGAAACTTATTAGAAATTGTGCACAATTTGCTTTCATGTTTGTTGGGAGGAGGAACACATTTCTTACTGTAAAGCTTTTCTCCATAGGGAGGCACGGACATGATCCAAAGACTTCCAAGGCTCATAGTTTGTTCATGACATTTGAATGCTGTAAACATCTATCTCATTTACAAACAGTTAAGTTCTAGAAAGGTAACCATGCTAGTCTGCAGCAGAGAAAGCACAAAGAGTTTTGTGGCAACTTAAAGACTTAACACATTTATTGTGGAAAAAGCAATCATGAAGAATTTGATATAAAGTACATGAAATGTATTTTAAACAGCCAAGCATTTCCCCCTGCAGAAATCTATTTTAAATAAAGGTAACAAAAAGTCATTCAACATATCTGTGGTCAACATGTATCATGATTGATCAGTTTTATTCTTTGTTCTCTGTTTGTTTTACGGTTGAATGAGGTGTTTTTGTTCTGTAATGAATGAGAGACTTTCAAACAGGACTTGACCTAATTAAAACTGAGCGATCTGGCCAGACTTATTAACATCAAAATTGCAGAAGGAGGCATAAAATTTTAAGATGGAAAAGAAGGCTTGCAAGACCTTACACAATCTGGGCTTTCCTATTACACCCATGACTGCTAAATTTAAAACTAGTTTTAGATTAGAGGGAATTTACAAGAAAAATATTTGGTCTGGACCAACTGTACCTTCTGCTTAGGGCATGAAGGCCCAACTTGTTTCCTCTTATAGTGGCCCCAGAAAGAAATACTTAGCTAGGCCCAAATGCAGCTGCAATTGACAGGCATAGTTTAAACTAGGGCTTTTTTTCTGGGAAAAGAGGTGGTGGAACTCAGTGGGTTGCCCTCAGAGAAAATGGTCACATGGCCGGTGGCCCCACCCCCTGATCTCCAGACAGGGGGGAGTTTAGATTGCCCTCCGGAGGGCAATCTAAACTCCCCTCTGTCTGGAGATCAGGGGGTGGGGCCACCAGCCATGTGACCATTTTCAAGAGGTTCCGGAACTCCGTTCCACCGCGTTCCCGCTGAAAAAAAGCCCTGGTTTAAACATATGATGTTAATGACCTGTTAGTTCCTAATACATTGCAACTTACCAAAATCCACAAGTTTAACACCTCCTTCAGTGGTCAACAGGATGTTATTTCCCTTGATATCACGGTGGATGGTTTTGTTTTTGTGCAAGTGCTGAAGTCCCTGTAGTTTCCAGTGTTACGGCATTTGTAGCAAAGAAAAGAAGAAACAGTCAAAATACACCAGAGTATATTTTAAGACATTTTCAACCTAATCCTGAGATACAGCTACAATAAAAATCCAAGTGGTTTCATTAGTATGCAAAATACCCAAGCAATGATAATTTATGGAGGAGGAAAATTAATATGCATTTCCCAAGCCTATCTCATTTTTATGCCAGCCTTCTTCCAAAGAGGTCAGGAGGATTCCCCATTTTATAATGCTAAGAGTCATGTGAGGTAAGTTAGACTGAGGGCCAAGCTACAAGTGACGAATGACACTTGAACGGCAAGTGGAGAGCAAGTGGAGGGCAAGTGAACAGGGAGGAATACTCTTGCCGTTCAAGTGTCATTCATCATTTGTAGCTTGGCCCTGAGACAGACAGTGAGTATATGACTAGCCTAAGTTTCACTGCGAGTGGAGAGTTGAACTTGGGCCTCTCTAATTCTTGGTCAAAATTCTAGCCACTATGGGTCTCAAGCCAGTGGCATTTATAAATTCACAATCCCAATTTATTTATTATGTTTATTCATATTTACTCTCTACTTTTCTCACTGAGATTCAAAACAGATTACACAGTGTAGGTTAATATGATCAAACATTAAAAGAAACTGCAATAGGGTATGTATTGCAGGAATTTGATTACAAGCAAAACCTCATACAGAGCTGAAGCAATGCTGAAACAAAGCACAAGCAAATGACATATTAAATGATACAGAAATGACTCAGTAGGTTCACAGTAGTATAGCCCACAGTTCCTGTCTCTTTACCAGCATCTATCTGTACCATTTCCTTACAGGAGGCCCAATCCATGATATACCATGCTGGGATCGAGATGTAATTCTATCATATTAAAAAGACTGCACCAGCACATCATGAAGACTAGTTTTGGTATCAGAGGCAATTATATCTCGTCAGGATGCCCAGCTGTTGCAGGTATACATCCTGTTGCTCTTGGCAGTGCCCCGCATTGACTCATGTAGGCAAATCTCACAGTTCAAAGAAAAGCACATGCAATGATAAGGGAATAAAAAGAGGGGTCCTTGCTCAGTGGTAGAGCAACTACAGAATGTCCCAGGTTCTAATCGCTGGCATCTCCAGTTAAAAAGTAACTGGTAACAAGTGATGTGCAAGACCTCTGCCCAGGACCTAAGACAGTCACTGCCAGTATGAATAGACAATACTGACCTTGAGGGACCAATGGTTTGATTCAGAATAAAGCAGCTTCATGTGTTCATTCATTCATATTGGTTAATATTTTGAACGTTTTTCTCAAGAGGAAAAACCTATGGCTACACACACACACACAGAGACTCATTGAATGTTCTTAATAGCACCAGACGGTTGTTCAGCAGAGGAATTAAGTCCCTGCACCTCTCCTTGAACAGCAGATCAATATTAAGAGCCACCTAAGTCGAGCCCCACATGCACAAGATGGTGGATCAAGATAGGATACTTCCCTACCTTAGGGCAATGCCCTACCTTAATGCTTGCTTCCGTGCACATATTGGCCATTTCCACACTCATTGAATAATGCACTTTCAATGCACTTTAGCAATCCTTTGGAAGTGGATTTTTTGTTCCACACATGGAAAAGCAGTTCCAAATGTTCACTAAAGAGTATTGAAAGTGAATTATCCAACATGTGTGGAAGCAGCCATTATAAGGAACTGGATCAGACTGAAAGAATGTAGCCACAACCCAACACGAAAGGTTGATAATTTCCTGGGAGTCAACAGTCTTTAAAATAATGCTGTTACAGTGAAATCCAAGGCAAAGTTACTCCAGTCTAAGCTCACTGAAATCAATGGGCTTTGACAGGAGTAACTCTGCTTAGGATTGCACTGTTAGTTCCCTATTAAATTGCAGCCAAAATGAAATGGCAATATTTTAACAAGGTGTTCATTTTTACTTACCATGAGTGCTTCATGCAAAATGTAAGCGACGAGAAGTTCACTCATTCTTTCCCCTCTCTTTAAAAACCCTTTCACGAGGTCAGTCACAGAACCTCCATTGCATAACTAGATTGGAAAACAAGTTTAAAAAGGAAAATCATTATAACATATCCTGGGTTTTGGTATATTCCATTTCCTAAGACTATCAGCTCAGAATGCATTTTGACTTCATTCATTCATTTTAAAAATATTAAAACCATCTATTCTTACTCACAGGTTCAGAGTGAGTCATGAAATTCCATATAAAACTGTTCAGGTATATCACGGTCCCCACAACCCAAGTTACATACTAATTAAAAGTCAGTGGCTGTCGTATTATTTATTAAAACAAATTGAGGCACAATAAAAGTTAACCACCTCAAGCACGATTCATTCAGTAGGAGAACATGCTTAACTCTCCCACTGAAATAAACCAGCATGGATCCCCATGTATCAAATTGGATCACTGTTGATTAGATAAAGCATGTTCAGATGTACATAAATCGCCAGAATGCTTTGGACTAATTCTACTGACTGTTACAATGTTGCAACTCTCAATTCCCATAGATAACATCTCTGACAGTGCAATCTTAAGAACAGTTCCTTAACAGTGCAATCGTAAGCAGAGTTATTCCAGTCTAAGACCACTTATTTCAGTGGGCTTAGACTGGAGTAACTCTGTTCAGGATTGCATTGTAAGACTAAGCCCCATTGAATAGACCCGAGGAGGAGTCTGAGTAGGATTGTTCTCTGGAACTTCTCCAGAATAAATGACTTGACAACAGTTGTGGCATGGTTGTCAACAGCACTCCATCTCTTGTCGAGAAGAAGGCAGTAGTATTTTGGAGGTATTCTTATTTGAGGATACAGGTTAGTACTGTAAAATTTTAACTCTATGTTTTTACCGATCTGCAATACTGTCCTCAAACAACCTGCTACTTCAAGAAGCGAATGAAAAAGCATAAGGCAACTCTACCAGTGTGCTTGAGGGAGGCTTCTGCCAAGATTAGGGTGGCCAGGCAGGGCAGGGCCTGATAACCAGCAGAAGATGAGGGGTGGGACATGGGAGAGCTGCCAGCTACAATGTGACATCGGCCGAATCCACATTACCTCCGCGCGTCCCGGTGTTGCGCTAAATGTCCGTGAAACACCCGGAAGTATACGTCTTTCAAGCGCGATTTCTGAAATCGCGCTTGAAAGACGCTATACTTCCGGGTGTTTCGCGGACATTTAGCGCAACACCGGGACGCGCGGAGGTAATGTGGATTCGGCCATCATTTCCAGGGGAAACCTGGAAATGGCATCATGCCTCTCTAGGAACTGCCATAAACTCTGTGGTAAAAATCTAATCACAGAAATTAATATGAAGAAGTTGCACAAAATTTAGCCTAAAACCATAGCTTCTGGGTGAGTCCTCAAGAGATGTGATGTCACTTTCAGGGATTTTTTTACAGAAATGATGTCACACCGTCATTGATGATGATTTAAAAATTTTCCCTCCCACCAGCTGTCAGAATACTGGTAAGCAATGGGAGTCAAGGACAGGGGAAATCTCCACCCCTGGCAGGAACCAGGTAATCATTAACAAAAATGTGTTAATCTTTAATGCTCAATTAAACTAAATGGATGTTGTTGCTGTTGTTTTAAGACTGCATGAATTAAGCATTCAAGGCAAGTATTCCAACAGATTTGTTAAATGTACAAAAGAATGCAACTACAACCCTTTCTCAAGACTGCGCACTATTAAAAAGCATCCCTGTAAATGGGAACTTTTAATCTATGAGGGAACTGTCACCGTTATCAATTTTCCTATTGAAGAACCGGTTCCAGAACAAGAATTATCAGGCAAGGTATAACCACGGCTATCTCCTGAGAATGGAAACCTCACTTTGGTCAGGGCTGTCCTACAACAAAACTAGACCAACAGTTGTGTCTGTTCACTGTGCTAGCATATTTATTCACGGCAAACAGGTTGGGCTTATTTATTTTTGACAAAGTGGAGACAGCTGCACTAGAAGATATGTTGTTTAAAAGGGATTATTAAAATACTTGCTAGAAAATGGGATTAGGAAGCACATGTATAAATGTGCCAGTTTCTGAGCTGTGGAAACAAAAGGCTCCCCCCACCCTCCCCGATCATATTAACCTTGTTCTATTTTCTCCACAGCTCAAGGAAAAGCTCCTGGGCAAAGTGTCCCCTCCAATATAATTGTTCTTTTTCCATTGTCTAATTTTACTAATTGTATCTACACGCCTTTCACGTGGACTTATGTTTGGAGTCAGAGATCAACAGATAAGTAGGCACTTCTCCTCCCTTCCCTCCAATGAACCCACTAGGCTAAACTTACATACGACTTCAGCATTAGTAGAAAAAAATTAAACGGATAAGCAGATGGAAATGAAGATAAAGCTCTACGACTGGAGTATTATATAAATCAAGGAGGAGCCGGACCAATGCTTGTTGGGGATGCTTTAGGCTGTTCCTGCATTGGGTTGGACTAGATGGTCTGTAAGCCTCCTTCCAACTCTATGATTCTATAAGCTCTATGTCACAGCTTTAGACCACAGTTTATTAAAACATCACAACTAAATTGTAAGTGCAGCTGAAGTAGACATACATTTGTGTCACAATGCTGATCTGGAAATAATTGAACTCAGTGACTGTATCTATTGATTGGACTGTTTTGCAAAGCTTTTTTTTTAATGGAGGCATACCCATTCATACAATCATACAAACCATTCATACAAACCACTTCAGACCAGGAACATATTTAACTGCTGAATTAGCATTCCTCTAAAAAGTTTAACACAAGCTCTCAGCCAGGTGGGGACCTCTTATTTCCTACTCAGTATAGCTGCTGATATCTTGCATATTGTGTCTATTTACCTCATTTCATTCTACATTAGGTTCTCCATTTTGACTATCTTATAAGAGTTGAGAGGGTCTTGTACTAATGATGAGTGAACTAAGTACTCAGATTGGCTCCTCAGATTGGCTAAGTACTTCTCGGATTGGCTCCTCGGATTGTTTAGTACTGGCCTTTGTAACATCTCCTATGATGTACATTCATCTTTAAACAACAGAAATGGCACCGGAGGCATTTTTAAAAATTCCAAAATAACTAACTAGTTTATTTATTTTAGAAGGGAAAGGTCAGGCGAAATCAGGGGTTGAAAATTTCTGAGGTAATTCAACATCTCTCTCTCTCCCTCTGAGGTAAAATTCAAACAAGAACAGACTTTAGTTCTTATGCTCTTCATAGATACTTAAAGGCTTCTGTTTTGAGGCTTTGGTTCCCTTGTTTTCCCTCAAACCCTCTATGATAGCTTCTTTTAGTATTCTCTTTCTGTTCTGGAATTAGGAAGGCTGGTACCCACTTTCCAATACCCCAATCCCCTTCTCTTCACACCCCAGTGCCTTCTTTCCGTTGTTAACTGAATCTGATGATCTCCACAGGCAGTTTCCAACCACAGCTGACCAGGGGTCTCTTCACTCTTCAGAATAATCTCCCTGTTTTACTAGGTAGGGAAAATCTCATCTCCTTAGAAGATGTATCCCCTTTCTTTGGCCCGTTTGGAAGTCTGCATCTACTTCCCAAGCCTCCTTGCCAACATTCCCCAGTTCTCCTGCCAGTGTTAAAACTTCTCTCCATTAGGACTTCATCTTCCAACACACTGGATTCCTCTCTGCTAGGTCTGAAAAAGACCTCTTTCCAGCTCATGCTACCCAATCAGATCCCTTGGAGTACCCTGTCACTCAAAGCTCTCTGATTCTGTGAGGTATTAACTCTTGACAGTCCTATAGGTCTGGGTGTGCAGCTCTTCCAGGTTTTTTAGAAAGTGCAGTCCATGATCCATCCCACCTCCCTACCCCTTTCTGTTATTTATATGATTCACGCTTGATGGATTTACATGCTTATGCATCTAAAAAAGTAGGCTTGGACTCATGAAAGCTTAAGCGGGAATAAATTGTGTTAGTCCTCAAGATGCCACAGGAGTCACTACATTTTGCTGCTGCAAACACCCACCTAGAATGTTCTCATGTGGGCCACCTGACTTTGCTTTCTCCATAGCCCTTCAAGCCCTGCACGTCACTTCTGCCTCTTCAACTCAACCAACACTGCGGTAGGATGTTAGTGCTGAACTGATCCACTTTTGATTCTCTTGAGAGAAGTTGACCATTCCTGAGCTAAATTCTTCTCTGTGCAACCAGATCCCTTTGGGAGCTGGGGAGCAAAGCTGCAACTACAATAAGGAACCACTTCTGCTCTTTGGACTGGATCCAACCTGCTTTTCCACTCAATCTTTCCCAATTCCCCAACCTACTGCAGCCCCTGTCCCACATGTAGGTCTCCTGATTCTCCACGTAACTGTTTTGGGTGATCCTTCCTTCCTTTTTTCACTAGCCGAAAAGTAGTTTTAATCTAAGTCCAGTACATTTTTAAACAATCCCACACAGGCTCTTTACGCTGGTATTTTCATCATCTCTTTTCATCATTTGTCTAAAAAGTTCTTTTCCTTGAGATAAACTGTCTACAGACAACCTGATACTAAATGTATTTGCCAAAAATAAAGCTACGTCATGTCCCCAAGTCCACTTAACACCACAGTTCAAAGGGAGCATTAAAAATACCTGCACTTTTTTGATAACTACTTCTCCCAAACCATATTGCTAAGTTGTCATTGGACAGTGTAACAAAATAGGTACTCAAACTAGGAGGGATTAACAAGACAATCACATAAAATACATGATGCATTGAGGCTATTTATGAATGGAATGCAGCACTATGTTACTATAGGAAACTATAACAGTATAATTCAGAGGCCCCACTGTACTTATAACCTCCTAGAATGCACTTGAACTCTTTGATGTACAAATCCTAAGCCACAAAAGGCAAACCGTGTTGCTGACAACTCACTTCTTATCCCCACGCATGCACAGAATGCGAGGATAAGAAGTAAGTTGGGGCAAAATGGTTTGCCTCCCCACTGCCTTGGGGCTTCTCAGCTGGGCAGAGAGAAGGTGGGTGAATCGCTGCTTTCTCCCTGCCTAGCTGATCCACGGGCGAGGTAGGGCAGTGGTGGAGCCCACCTGCCTGCTGCTTAGCTGGGCAGGGAGAAGGGGGGCTCCCTTCCTGCCACCTCTGATGGCAGTGGGGCCGTGCTATGCCTCCCCACTGGCTTTACGGTTCGTAGAGGCCTGCTTGCAGAGCCGGTGGGCCGGCACAGGGCAGGCTGGTGTGGCCCTCCCAGAGCCCCACTGTTATAGCCTACTGTACTTGTTTTTACAACGGGCGCTGTTGCTAATAGCATATAAATAGGGAATGCAGTTTGCCCTGCTCTACTGGCAAAACTGTGTGTTTGAGGATCCTGGTCAGAACCAGTTTTTCTAGGGTATGCAAGATTCAACTGGCTATATGATATTCTGACCCAGACCTGCTAATGCTAATTTTGGTTGCAATGTCACTCTGGAGCCATAGTTTTCCATCACGATTGGAGCAATGGGGGCACTACTTTGCCACTCTCAAGGATTTTTCAAAAGCCCTTATGCTTTTGTGACATGGCAGCATCTTTTCAAGTAAGTTTCTAATTTAGCACCTCCTATAGTGACTAGGATTGCCAAAATGGCAAAGTACTTAAGATGGGGGTGGATGGGTAACAGGTAACTTTAAGCTCCAGTAGCCAGCTTCTGCAGTCTGTGGCCAAATCCTCTCAGGCCAAGCTGTTTGGAGACCAGACACCTCCAGTCATGTTGTCATTGCTCCTTCCCTGCAATTGCACTGCAGAAGTGTGTATTTCTGGAGTTACTCCCAATGAGGCCTTCTTCTGCCCTTCTTGATTAAACAGAGTCAAAAAGATGTCTTCAGCTAGCCTCATAAAAGTATGTTTTAATATGTTAGTTCACAACTGGAAACAGTGCCTTACATTGCACCTGGACTACAGAAAGCCAGTGGAGATGCCTGCCTACCAATTAAGAAGAAATTTCAATGTTTGCTTTTGATCCAGACGAAGAGGGTTGGAGTGATATTCTTCTCATCATGATTACAGCCCTTGAGAACCAGATGCAATGGCAGAGCTACAGATTCCAATTCATTGCATGATGAACCCAAATGCCTAGGCTCAGGGAGAAAGTAGTTTTTCTCCAGGCACACCACAGTGTGCTTTCTCTTGGACTGGGGTGAGTGACAGGTAAGATTCCTGAGATCCTCTCCTGTTGACTTGAATCTGCAGAGTCACTATCCAAGGTGACCAGAAATTAAGACATGACAGACACTACAAATGACTGGTTCATGCCCACTGCAGTAAATTACAGCTTGGCAAATGGCTGTCCATAGTCACCTTATGTCCAATTCACAGTGCCTGTTCCTCATGTCCCTCCAGTAATCAAGAAAACTCATCACTCCAAGGGTCACTTCTCATCTACACCTCCCTTTGCCTGTCTAACAGGGCTTGGTGGTGGGCTAATTGAGAAGTGCACAGAGAATCCTTTTACAATAGATTTATAATAAAGCACTTGCTTTTGCTGCGTGAAATGTCATTTTAAATTGCAACCTCATCATCAAAATCATCCAGCTTTTCTTGCAGCTTTTACTCATCGTTCATCTATAGCACAGGTGACACATTTCTATTCACCCTGCTCTATTAACAATGCATGGGCAGTAATCTCAGCTAGCCAATGATTCAGTACTGGAATCAGAGAGAGAATGCATTGAGCCCGTAATAAGCAGGTGGGATGGGTTATCAAACTCCAGCGCCATTAGATACCCCTGAACATTTCTCCTGGGCAGCAATAAACCTGGTTCAAGACTTCTGCTTCCTCCTTACCCATCACAAAGTTCTTGATCTTTCACGCTGTGCTGCCTGTAGATTTACAGAACACTACCAGTATTTTGCTAGGTACAGGCTGGATAAAGATTTGAGGGATCCTATGCAAGAATCTCCCGGGAAGTGTAAGCTGTTTAACTATGTCCATAAGCACACTGCAGGTTAGATCCAGCCTAAATTTTCTGCTCATGCAAAGCATCTGTCAGTGGAACAGAATGCTCCCACCTCTGATCCTCCTACTGCGTTCCCACTGCTACTCATGGGGTGCTTAGGAACAGGGTAAAAAGCAGATCAGGGAGCTGCAGCAGAAAGGGGGAATTGGTGGAAATTACCCCATGCCTTCCATTAGTGGAAAATTTAGCCTGGAACCAACCCTGCATCTGCAGGAGGGAGCAGAGATTGATTATTTCGCAATCTTTTAAGTCCTATCACTGCTAACTGAACTGAAAGATACTACCTCCAGGTGCCTCTTCTGCTGCCTCCCGGGAACAAAGGAGGGGGAAGGATGTGGGGCAATGGGCTTTGTCAGATAACTAAAGCACAACTTGATGCTGGCGATCTTGTTGTAGAGAGCCACCTTTCCATCTTAGAGCCACAGCAAATACATATTCTATACTCTCAGACATCGCTGGTCCATCAAAAAAAATTCTTTTTGCACAAACCCTCCCATACACCTGCAAAGAACTTTGAGTTGGTTGAAAAGAGGAAATTCTCACTGAATACACATTTTGATTCTGGCTGCTATCCCTCCAGTTAGAATTCAAGCATCCAGGGTCATGTTTGCCATAACAAGCATCCAGCATAAAAATGCTGGGACAAATGTCCACAGCTTAGTGCAGAAGGCTGCTCTGCTTGCAAAAGGTCCCCCAGGTTCAGTCCACAGCACCTTCAATTCAAAGAATGAGGGGACAGGAAAGACCTCTGCTTGAGAGCTGCCTGGAGAGCTGCTGTCAGTTAGCATAAACAATACTGATCTTGACAGACCAATGGTGTGACTCCATATAAGACATTTTCATATCCAGGGGCAAACCCCGGCCCCTCCCCCATCCTCCAGAGCCTTACACTAGCATTGACCTGCGCCCAGGCAAAGAGGTCTTTCAACTGCACAGTATGACTGGGAATATTCAGAGGGAAAATTTAGGGACAAGATGTGAGTGGCTGGATTAAACCTGTCTAATACCTATGAGAAGATTAAGATTTCAGAATGCATTATTATTAAAATCATGCACAATTTTTTCCTCCAGATTATTATTTTATTAAATCTTCATTTCAGACTTGGAGTTCTAAAATCTGCTTGTGGGAAATGTGCCCATAAGCAACAGCCATTCCTTTAAAATGTACTGCAAAGAGGATTTTGGGAAAAACCAAACCACTGCTTTGCTCATTCGTCACTGCAACTTTGTGTTGAGCAAAAAATAACTGCACTCACAATCTGTATTTTACAAAGCACGCTTTCATCTGGCGTTTGCTTTTCTACCAATTGATGAAAACAAAGTGTTAAGAAAGGATTTTTATTTTCCACAATGGTGTGGGCAATAATGTATGCTGCCCAAGGAAGAGGTAATATATAATTTCTCCCCTCAGAAAACTGTGAGTATTTACCAGATTTCAGTGGTCTAAAAACCTACTTGTAGTCACAAATCTTTGATCCTGCAGGGAGAAAAAGGACATAATTTAAAAGGCCAGAATTACTGTAATTGGGAAGCAAAGAAGAGGCCTCGTGGGGTATGATGATCAGAAATGGCAAAATCAAGGTTGATTTAGAGCTATAATAGATCAGAAAAGCCAGGACTAGATTGAAAAGAGCAATTATAAAAGGAGAGCATGGAAAAAGAGATACTTTAGTCTAAAGAGCAGAGAGAAAAAAACTCTCATTACTAGGTCCATTTACCAGGCCCATTTATATCCTGTACATAGCTTCTTTTGAAAGACAGTGCATTATACTGCATTAATAGAGCACATAGCCAAATAAAATAGACCTCATAGCTACTCTATTTTCAGCACCATTGATATTTTCAGAAATAATTATTCTATAGTACACTATTTTGTCGTCATTCAGAAAGTGGTTTCAAGTAAAAGCTCCCTTTGTCTATATTGTACATGCCCATTGTTTCCACCCAGGTGGTAAGCCTAAAATTAGTACAGGGAAGGAAATCCACAAGAAAATATTATACACATGGACAAAGGAACGAGACCGCTATCATGTTTTTGAGAGAAGATCAAAGGGGAGGGAGGAATTGGCAACTCCCTTGATTTTAAATAAAGAAAAACATTTTCTACAACCAAGTTCTTATTTATTTACTTAATTTATACCCAGCCAGTCTCTTCAATTGGAACCCCAAGTGTCTTACAACAGTCTCCACTTCTTCATTTTATCCTCATAACAACCCTATGGGGTAGGTTAGGCTGTAGACTCCAGAGTGGGAAATTCCTGGAGCTTGGAGGGGTGGAGCTTGGAGAAGGTGGGGTTTGGGGTGGGGAGGGATCTTAATGAGGTATTATGCTGTAGAGTCCACCCTCCAAGCCAGCCACTTTATCTAGGGGCAATGTTCGCTGTAGCCTGGAGATGAGTTGTAATTAGAGATGGGCACGAACCGCATTACAAGCATCAAAAACCCCCCAAAATGGCAATTGTGACCCAGCGGATCGTGATCGTCCACGGCCAACGATCCAGCGGTCAGGAGAGGCCTGGATCGTGGTTTTCGGGCTCGGTTCAGGAATCCAGACACTCAGGAGCCAGCAATCTCCTGGCAACGGAGCCAGGGGAATGCCTGAGCTCTGTCTACTCTCCTTCTGTCGCCCTGGAAACCCAAATGGAAGCCCAGCTTTCCTTGATTAGCAGGGCTTCCTTCCAACCATGGAGCTGCAAAGCAGTTACAAGTTGGGAGAAGACACCCAGGGGAGGGAGGGGGAAGGAGGTGTTCTGTAGCCATGGGCACTCCAATCTCATCCCTGCAAACCCTGATAGGCAGCTCTGACGGCCAAACACAGACCTCCTGTGTTGCTGAATGGGACCCATGATTATAAATAGCCATGGGCTGGGAACAGCGGCGCACCCCGCTGCGTTTTCCACGATCCACAATCTGGGTTCGGTTCGGGGACGGGAGATGGTCGTTGCTGTTCGGGAATTCAGGATCGTGGTCTGTACCGAACCACTTTCCACTGGTTCAATAAATTTTTTTGGTTCGTGCCCATGTCTAGTTGTAATACTGGGAGATTTTATTTTTTATTTTATTTTATTTATAAAATAAATCATGAGAAGACAAGATTCTCTGGAAAAAACAATAATGATAGGAAAAATGGAAGGCAATAGGAAAACAGGAAGACCCAAACTGACATGGCTTGACTTAATAAAGGAAGCAAATCTTCCATTTTACAAGATCTGAGCAAGTCTGTTAAAGACAGGACGTTTTGCAGGTCTTTCATTCATAGGGTTGCCATAAGTGGGAAGCAACTTGATGGTACGCAACATACACACAGGGGGTGAAGTAATAGACCTCCACCTGAGTCCCTGGAGGGGTGGAAGAGACAGAGCCAACTTCGATAGAGCAATAGTCTGTCATTTCTTTACACATGCTTTGGACTGTGCAACTTTTTTTTTTAAAGGAGAGCATTTGCTGGCAAAAACAATGGGGAAAAAAGAATTCAAATACACACCACTGTCGTTTAGGAAATGCTATTGCTAAAGCGAAACCTAATGGACTTTCCAAAGAGAGATTGTAGTCCTGGGATACATTTAACCCACTTTTGCCCTTGCTAACAAAAGGGGTCTTTTAGATTTGGGGATATTTTAAAAACCTGCTTCACCAGAAAAACTGCTGGGAGAAAAGATCTACTTGGTTACTAAGGGAAGCACGGCTTCTCTCAAACCACCTTCCACTCTCTTTAATTATCCTGCCTAAGTTTCTGTCTGCACAGGAGACAGGATTTGTTACCATTTCCCCCCATCCTGCAGAACAGCTTGCAAGATCCCTTGCAAGCTATTCCTGGGGGCCACGCATCCCCTGGGACTCACTCTCAGTCCAATATAACTCATGAGTTCCTGTGAAGATAAAATGGAGGGAAAACCACTACATAACACGCCCTCTGCTTATTGGAGGAAGGCTGGGATAAACATGTTCTAGACAAATAGATGGTAGGGTTGCCAGCTCCAGGTTGGGAAATTTCTGGAGATTTTGCAAGTGGAGCCCAGCATGGGCAAGAGATAATGCCATAGAGTCCACACTCCAAAACAGCCACTTTCTCCATTTTCTCTGGGGCCTGGCGATCAGTTGTCATTCCGGGACATCTCCAGCCACTACCTGGAGGATGGAAATCCTAAATTAAGGATATGCATATATCACACTCAGTTTATATATTGCAGGGATTTTAGTCTCTGATTCCAAGGCAACATGAAGCAGATCAGTTCACCACATGGCAGAGTATGTTTTAATCGAATGGCTTCTTGTCTGTCAGTATTACTGCAAACAGGGTGTAATTTTTTTCTGCAATGTATTATGACTTGTTAAGATTGGGGTCTTAAATTTTTCCATATGGTTGGACAGAGTATTAGTAATCCATGACTGGTGAAGCTGAGTAGAAGATATATCCTGTGCTACCAAGTTTATTTGAAGGAACAGCTTATCTCCCCTGCTTTTTTTCCAGACATTTAAGATGACTGAAAGTTTGCAGGGTTCTAAAAATGCATTGGTGTCTTTGTTTGTATTTAATTAAGAAACTATACTATAATATTCCTAAAGTTATGTTTGCTTGTGTGTGGTACATGTGTATAAAATTAATTTTGATTTTAATGTATAAAATCTTTGGGAGATTTTTTCACCTTTTTAAAATTTTGCAGTTAGTCACAGGCACACACATCAGGGTTGCTGTTTGAAATAGAAAACATGCCCCATACACAACAAAACAGAAAACAATGACAATACCGCAGCAATGTATGAGGAAGGGTAGGTAGAACTAATACCTTCATTTCATAGCAACAGAACAAGTCTGTAACTAGGGACATTAGCAGACATGTATGGAGCAAGCTATGACATAAGCCCCATTAATTCTCCCACTGGAAGGTAGATTTTCCCTCCAAAATGATCAAGATTGCTTGCTATGGCTGGACAGCCTCTGGTAGCATGTCTCTGGGTATAATTTAAAGGTCTTTTTGTTCCATACTTTAAAACATGCATATTTATGGCTTATATCTCAGCCCAAATATTTGGTAGGGAGAAGCAAGAGCCCAAGACTTCATTAAATGAAATGGCACTAGAGGCTAAGTAAAGTTTAAAAGGAAATGGCAGATTTATTAAATAGGCAGGGTCAGTATCTAGATAGGCTGGGAAAGTAGAGCTGAGGTAAATTTTGATTGTAGAACAGAATAGAATACTTCACAAGCATTAGAAATAATAAACTTCTTAAAGCATAGTTTCAGTAGTTACAGATATTAAAAGTGACAAGTTGGTAGTTTCAGACTTAGGTGACTTTAATAAGGTTCCTTTCATAGATTTCACTTTACACCTTAGCTGTTCTGACTTCAATACAGCACTCTTTTCCCTTTACACCAGACCTAAAGTCCTCCTCAGAGTGGAAAGTTTAAAAAATGTCAGTCAGTCACTGCAAGGGTATGGAAATAAAATGAATGCAGACAGGGTTTTTTTCTTTTAATGCCAGGGATAGCACCATCCCTACTCCCCCCAACATGAATCAGTAGAAAGAAGTGTGCCTGTGCTGAAAGGCACCTACTTCAGGGGTCAGTAAAAATCAAATTTCATGGTCCAATTTACTTGAAGCTGGGAGGGTGTCTTTAGATTAGGGAGAAGCCTGTGCTCTGTGCAAATTTGTTGCCATTATCTGCCCCACACCCGCCAATGGATTTCTCAATGAAAGTAATGGTCCCAAACCTCTGGAACCCAAACCACCCACATTTGAATCCTAAACTAATATCTCCTACATAAACATAAGCAATCACAGTAAAAAATTCTCCTTCAAACCTGAATGATTTTTTTCTTGGCAGAAATCCCTACTTAGGAGGGTGTAACTCTACTTGGTATGTCACTTCAATTCATTTGATACTGTTGTATAATAACCCAATAATATATTATTTTTCCTCTTTACAACCATGAGAGCTAGAAAATTGCAAGACACGACAGACTTGCAGGATTTGTAACTTGGTTGTGAGATTTTAGGTTCACCCTCCATGCAGATTCTTTTTAGGTGTCCATGCATACCAAACAGTGTCATAACCTATTGCTAATTCCTTACCAAACATTTGATTCAATTCTTTGTATAAAGCAGAGCTCACAAGACAATAAAGACAAATCTACTGAGGACGTTTACAGTTCATTTAAATATTTATACATCTTTCCTGTAGAGTTCATATGAATGAAATGCCAGCGCTTGATATTAACTTTTAAAAGATCATCACCAAATAATATAACTTAGTATCACTTCAGGCAGGCTTTAAATTAGCAAACACTGCTGCCAACGGGATCACAATAATCCTCGATGATAATTATGCTTTGGGATTAGCCATTTACAATTAGCATTTTTAATTAACTTCAAGGGGAGCTTTAAGGAAAAATTCAAAGCACAACACTGTCAGAGCTTTCGTGCCAAACTACAAAGAGGAATCATCATATATTCTCCTATTTTATTGTATTAAAGAAACAATGGAAACTAGCGCTCCCTTTTCAGACTCGAATATACATTGGACAGTCTTTTCCCAAAGCAAGCCCACAACAAAGATCACCTCAGAGCTTCCGTTCGTATGAACTGGGAATGAATGAGAGAACTTCTGCTTGAATGTGCCTCAAATAAAGTGTCATGTTAAGAACATATAAACAGCCCTGCTGGATCCAACCAGTAGTCCATTTAGTCCAGCTACTTGTCCCACACAGTGGCCAACCACTTACTATGGAGGGCCAACAACCGGGCATAGAGGCTGAGGCTTTCCCCTGGTGTTGGCTCCTGAGTCCTGACATCAAGATTCAAAGACTTAAAACAGTCAACATGGCTAATAGCCACTGATAGACCTATCCTCCATGAATCTGTCTAAATCTGACCCCGGTGACCACCTCTGCATCCTCTCACAGCAAATTCCATATTTTAATCACTTTTTCAATAAAGCAGTACTTCCTCTTGTCCAACCTGAATCAACTGCCCATGAACTTTATTGGACGCCTCCAGGTTCTAGTATTTTGGGAAGGGGAAAAAAACTCCCTCTATCCACTTTCTCAGCCACATGAATAATTTTATAAAAACCCACTGTATGGCTGCCATACTCCAGGTGGGACTTAAAGATCTCCCAGAATTACAACTGATCTCCAGATGACAGAGATCAGTTACCCTGAAGAAAATGACTGCTTTGGAGGGTGGACTCTATGGTATTATACTCTGTTGCAGTCCCTACCCTCCCTGAACCCCACCCTCTCCAGATTCCACCACCCAAATCTCCAGGAAATTCCTAACCGGTGTGGTGTAGTGAGTGGAGCTGAGAGAGCCCTGAGAGAGCTGTGACTGACCCAAGGTCACCCAGCTGACTTCAAGCAGAGTTGTGGGGAATCAAACCTGGTTCTCCAAATTAGAGGCCTGCCGCTCTTAACCACTACACCAAACTGGCTCTATGTCTGTTTGAAATTACTGGATATTTGAAGCAGAGTAAAGTAAACTCTATCCAAGTTTAGATCTCAGTAAGGATAGGAGACCCAAGGACAAGAAAGAGATGCTGTTTCAGAACTAAGAAATAGCATACCAAGATGCATACAAATTAGGGTGGGTAAAAGAGAAGGAGGATATTAACAGTAGCCTAGTATTTGACTGCTAGAATGGCTGTAACATAGAAGCTAAAAGGCTAGCATTGGACAGAGAATGTCCCACTGCAATGCAGGGTTGTAGTGCTGGGACTACTTATTTATTTATAGTCCGCCTTTCTCACTGAGACTCAAGGCAGATTATGTAATGCAAGATTGCTACAATCAGTACCGAGGACATTTCCATACAGTATCAAGGACATTTCCAAAAACAATGTCATTGGATTTTACAAAGACATAGCATTAGCAAGGATCCAGTACAGAGGCCGTCGTCACACGGGCATCTCTTCCGTTAAATTTACAGCATATAGCGTCCTACCTGTTATCGGCACAGTAACGTTTCTTTGGGTCACCTAACGGCTCTTCGCGCCACCAGCTGTCGACACCGAAGCACTCTGTTCTGTTCTCTCTAACCGCGCAGAAGCAGCTCCTCCCCCCCCCCTTTTTATTATTCTGGTGTTTAATTCCGCTATAACGGAATAACAGCATATAAACATTCCGTTAGAGCAAAACATTATGACCCTTTTGTTTTTCCAACTTTGAAATTATATAAATAGCCCTTTGCCCGCCGAAAACTCCGTGGCTGACGTGATCCCCATCGCTGAAGACTCTGCCATGGCGATTGAGTCATTTTTACTTCAGCAGAAAGTTTGCATTGTGTTATGGCGTTATAAGGACATAATAAAATAAAAGGGGAGTTGCAGGAAGAAATGGATTCTGGGATTGAAGGGAGGGCATAGGACGTTGCGAGGCGAAATACATCGATGTGAGGCATTCACACTGAGGCACAAAATAGCGCAACTATCAAGCACAAAGCAGAAGAGAGAAAATCGCTACAGTGTTGGAATAAGGTGGGTGTTTGCCGGGAAATAGCGCCATTTTAGCGCTAAATAAAAGCCCGTGTGACGACGGCCAGAGTTGAAGAATTGTTGAAACAGAACATAAATCAATTCTAGGACCAACATTAGATAACATGAAGCACAGGTAGTATATAGGAGTACATATTCAAAGCAACAGATAACATGCAAGGCAATAGTGAATAGTGGTGAAGTCCATGGTCCCTAACTTATTACCAAAGCATCTGAGACCCCTACAATACTTCCCTCCTATCTGAGAAAAAAACCTTTTTGAATAATTCAGTTTTGCATTGTTTGCAGAAAGCCAGGAGAGTGGGGGATCTCCTCACCTCCTCAAGCAGGCCATTCCACAGGGTAGGGGCCACCACAGAGAATCCCCTATACGGGCTGCTGTTGATTTCGCCCATGTGCAGGGTGGCACCTGCAAGAGACCCTGTTCAGATGAGCAAAGCTGCCGTAGAGGGACATAGGGAGGGAGGTGGTCCCATAGGTATGCTGGGCCAAGGCCGTGAAGAGCTTTGTATGTAATAACCAATACCTTGAACTGAGCACAGTAACTGATAGTAAATGTCTTCCAAGATCTGTGCCTTCCCAACAAGCATCACTTCAGTCTTGTCTGGGTTCAATTTCAATGTGTTATTTTTCAGCTATTTCACCACAGCTGTCAGGCAGTGATCTAAGATTTCTACTGCCTCCTGTGGGGACCTGGATAGTAAACTTGTTGCATCTTGGGATCCTTCAGTGCAACCCTAAGAATGCTTTCCTAGGAGTAAGCCTCATTGAACAGACTTGAGTAACATTCTGATTAGATTTGCTTAGGATTGTTCTCTCTGCATGGAGCACTAGTAATTTACTGAAGCTCCAATACATACGACAAACCAAACTTCTGAAGCTAAAATATATATCTCACCAATAAGAGACACAGAGAGAAGAAATGTCAACATATTCGATGTGAATACAATGCGTTTTGGATCAATGCATTTTGAGTTGAAGATTGGTCTTTTGAATCAAGTGACACTGTTTCCTAAAAGGAACTGCTCAAGACAGTCACAAACTTTCATATGCACACGAACAACTACCTCAATCAATTCTTTCTAGGATATGGTTTTAGCTACCCCAGGAAAGAGGCTTTCTGGCTCTAAAGCCATCAAGACACTCTCTCTCTCTCTCTCTCTCTCTCTCTCTCTCTCTCTCTCTCTCTCTCTCTCTCTCTCTCTCACACACACACACACACACACACACACTCACTTTTTCACGTGAAGGACACTTGATTGTTTTCGCAAGTTTTTCTGGGAACTGAAGTCCCTCTCCCCCGCCCCTTTTCCTTCTGTTCCTTCCTCTCTCTGTTAGAATCGCTGCCTGAAGAGCCAGAGAAAGCCTGCGGCAACAGCAGCTTTGGCAAATCGTTCCTCCAGTCACAAGCCTGCTCTCAATGATCTTTGGGGGCGGGCAGCTGCAACTTTCTCCCTTCCCTGGGCGTCCTGCTCAACTTCACCGACATGTCAGCTTTCTCCAGAGTAGCTCCCTGGGAGCAAGACGATTTGCAAAAGCTGCTGCTGCAGCTGGCTTTCTTTGGCTCTTCAGACAGCGATTCTAACAGAGAGGGGAAGGAACAGAAGGAAAAGGGGCGGGGGAGAGGGAGTTCAGTTCCCAGAAAAACTTGCGAAAACGATCAAGTGTCCTTCACGTGAAAAATGTCACTTGTAGCTTGGCTCTGACACACTCTCTCACTCACTCTCTCTCTCTCTCTCTCTCACTCACTCTCTCTCTCTCTCTCTCTCTGACATGTACAGTTACTGCCGGAAGTTATACAGATCACAACCTTACCTATGGCGAGCCCTCAGAAAGCCTTGGATGGACTGGAAGTAGAGCATTCCGATGACTACTTTACAAGTAACCTGAATCACTTCAGCACTTATGGCCTGTAAAAACCAAGCCTTAACGTTGCTTCTAGAAAATCATCATAGGTTCAAACTTTGGCACATCTCACAGACAGGAAACCCAATCCCAGACAGACCTTTCCATGTGATTGTGCACTCAAACTTACTCTTACAGGCTTTATGTTTGCCTATCATGAAGATCACCTTGGATTATGGAAAGCCAGCAGTCCCTTACAAACCTAAGAGAGGAGATCTCATCCAATATGAAAAAATCACCTACCTCCAGCACCAGCCAGAGCTGATCCCCATCCTTCACATCTTTTTTGTAATAAAGTCCATAAAACTTCACTACATTGGGATGATCAGAGAGCGCTTTCAAGATGTTGTACTCAGCTTCAATTTCCTCATCAATGTCCTAGGGTCACACAACAAAAGCAAGCAAACAGGAAGTTAAAATGGCATCCATGAAAACAATCCCCCATTCTGAAGATTTAGTGACTAAAATCTAAAAATATTGAAAAAAAGAAAAAAAATTACAATGCCAAATTACAAAAATGTGCTGTTATGATCAGTTGTAATGTTTTGTACAGTTCAGCTAAAATGCCTGAGAGAAGTTCAGTGTTGATGCTTGCAGTCTCTTGCCAAAGGAAGGCAACAAGTCAGAGACAGACACACAGACACTTGGAAAGGGAGTGCTGGAGGAAGAATTTGTATCTGAAGGGAAGATGGTTTTTTAAAAATCCACCTTAGTCCAGTTAATGCTAACTGCATGTGTTGCGACTTCACTGCACAAGCCTAGGTTGGTATTCCCTGCGGGATTCTACAGTGACTGCCTTTAAGAGAATGTAAACAATAAAAACACCTTTTCTTCTAAAGGTGAACACTTGAGTCTGTTAACTCTGTACTGTAAATTATTCAGATGAGAAAAGTCACGCTTCTATCTCTCATTCACCTTTCTGTTTTGATGATATCCTAACGTAAAATTTGAGAGGTAATAAAAAAAATCACGTCAAAAGCCCAGAAGTGAATATTTCAGCGTTTTATCGATTACAGCATAAATGGGTGGTAATTATTTGAAAAAACACACAGCATACTATTGATTCTCCGTTTTTCAGGCTCTCTCCAGCTTAGCATTCTGGAAGGCAAATGGAAACTGCAGATCAAGTGCCTTTGCTGTTCATTGCAATGGCTCCCTCTGCAGCCACTAACAATTCCTTCTTTTCTATAGAAGAAAACTGGAAGTCTAGTCAGGGCTTCTTTGTGTGTGGAGGTAGGGGTTATGATGACCAATTCTGTACTAAAAACAAATTTGCATGCTTGTATGACCATCCCACAAACCTAAGGAATACATCTGAGGACCAAGCTACACATGACGAATGACACTTGAACAGCAAGTGTATTTCTCCCTGTTCACTTGCCCTCCACTCAATCCACTTGCCGTTCAAGTGTCATTCGTCATGTGTAGCTTGGCCCTGAATGTAATAACATATGAAAATCAGGGCACGACAGAACTACGCATGCAGATTCTTGCTACCGGCACATTTTCGATCTTTGAGCGTATTTTGGTCTTCTGTCTACTCACATGTGTCAGAGAAGGGAAATCATGGGACAGTATGAACAATCTACCCCAGAAGGTGAGAGTATCCAAGGAGAAAGAGTAGATTCCCCATAGCAGAACTAGTACTTCTGGTTATGCAGCCAAACCAAGTGCATCACAATCTTTTGTGTACTTCACAACCAGTCCCTAGCCCGCCCTTGATACTGCTCAATGCCTGTTTGCTGTACTCTCTTCCACTTCCCCTCTGTAGTTTTCAGCCTTGGTCCAGAGGCTATGGGCGCTATTCTTCCCTAAGAGAGGAGTATTTGATAAGCAATTGGCCTTCCTTTGCCTCTCACATGTAAAGCATCTCTTTCAAAGAGGAGAATGAGAAGCCCCTGTTGAGAATGGCATTCCACTATTCCAGTTTGTGCTGGTGGTTCAGAACCTTTGCTTTCCTCGGTTATCAATAAGAAGCTTTCCTGGTCTCTTCCCATTGATGACGGTAGCTGAAAATAGTTATTCATTTAGATGAGCGTTGAGTATAAAGAAAAAAAATCAGCTCTTTCTCTCTTTAGAGAGACACCACAAGATGCTTTGATGCATTTAAATTAATTTCATGCAGATGATAATCTCGTATGAATGAATCACTAACACATTCACCGACATACATTATCCGATGGATGGGGAGGAGTTCAATTCTTTGGAAGCAAAACTACAAAGAACTTGCAATTTGCAAGATACTTCTTCTATCTGGTGGAAACTCTTTATGGTGGGTTTCCAACCACCCATGTGTGGAAGTTTTCATGCGTTATTCTTCATTCCTGCAGCTCCTTGTGATCTCTGAAAAGATCATTATTGGGACTGCAGGATCCATGTGGAGGAGTAAGCACGTAGGTTGGTGACCTGGAGCAAGGGGGGGGGGCAAGGGAATTATTTGACTCCTTTCTCCTCAATGGAGCTGAACTTGCAGAAGGAAGATGAACTATTTCATCCCCTTCTCTTTTTCCACTCCAGCCCATCCAACCCACGCATGCATTCTTCTGTGCAGATCCTATAACCCTGGAAATGACCAGAAGGGGCTGAAGAAATGGAAAAGAGTATGAAGAAACTCAATGTTCCATGCACGGAATGGGAAGCTACTACCAAACGTTTTGAACTTTCGTATACTGCAAGCCCTCACATAAAGGACACTGTCACATCATGTTTTGTCAATGGTTGACCTTTTTAAGAAATGTAAAGTCAACAGACCTTAGAAAAGCTGAGAAAGGACACACTTAAATGACATGGAATCTAACCTTGTGAGCCATGCAAGTTCCCTCCACACATTACCCTATTTCCCCATCAGTATAGGAGGCTTCAAGCAGATACAAAAATAAAGAGAATGCACAATACTGGCAGGCAGAGAGTAAACTCTTAAATAACAAAAACACCCCATTAGTATGTGTAAACATAAGTTAATATATTCAATTAGATACTAAATCAGCTTTGTGCCCTTTTAGTATCAATTCAGCTATAGTCTGAGAGTACTCAACATGGCTCCATCTCTCAGACTGAGCAAGCCTAAGCAGCTGCCTTGGGACACAGCACATGCATCTCGAAGCTCTAAGCAACAAGGGAGTGTAACTAGATAAAGGAAATAAAGCTGATGAGAACAAACTATAGACCCAATAGGTCTGAAGGCCAGGTAGGTAACAATTCGGTATATCAAGAGACAGATGCAAAGAAATATAGAAAACATAAGCCACCAGAAGCCAACCTTCCCCCCTCCCCCTGCAAATGTCTTGCTATTATTTTGAAAGATCAGGCTTTTGGGGTGTGGGGAGAGTCCTACTGTTTTAGGACAGCCAATGAGAAACCATTCTTGCACATACTTGATTTTCCAACCCAGTGTATCAACGGCGATTCAAGAAGGCATTCTTGGTTTGAGAAATTGGAGTAAGACACAGTGGAGGAGGTATTGTCTTAGGAACCCTGATATGATATCATGAACACCAATTCCAACCCAGATTTTTGACTGAGCTGATACATGCATGAGAACAAAGCAGTAAGAAGCTCCTATCAACCCATACTAGGCATGAACAAGCCTCCCAATTCTGTGTCACAGAAGCTTTGATACTTGTAAATTAAGAAGATAATGTCAGGGTTGTCAACCATTATGGCACTTGAGAAGATGCAGTTCTAACCAGAGCTCTGTGTGTGTATGTGTGCAGAGTGCTGTCAAGTCACAGTTGACTTATGGTGACCCTGTAGAGGTTTCAAAGCAAGATGTCTTCAGACGTGGCTTGTCATTGTCTGCCTCTGAGTGACAACCTTGGACTTCCTTGGTAGCCTTCCATTCACATACTAACCACTGACCAGCTTAGCTTCTGAGATCTGACAAGATTGGGCTAGCCTGGGCCACCATAGTAAGTCAACTGAAGACAATGAGCTTAAAAAGGAATATCTCTGCTTAGGATTGCATTATACAGCACCTAAACTATCAAATTCAACATCGTGTAGAATGCATTACCATGAATATCCATGTGTGTGTACTGTATGAATATTTATGAATGTCCAGCCTGTTGTACTTTCACGTTAGTATGGGGAAATCTCAATGTGTTTCCCCTTTCCTGATACTTTACTTGAAGATTACTGACTCCACATGATGAATTTGTGACTCAAAACAACTAGCATATCCATGTTCCAAGTCAGCGCTCAGGTTAGCCAGCAGTTCTAGAGATGGTGGTATGTGGAAATATAATTTTATTTTTAAAAAGAATACTACTGCAGTGTTCATGCTCAGGGGAGGAGGGAAAAAACCATAGCAGTAGCTATAGCACAAAATAATTTACATTGCACATTGTGTTTGGGGGAGCCTATTTTGATAAGAGTGCAAGGCAATTTTGAAACAGCCACAGCTGGTAACTTAAAGTCGCTTACGTGAACTGGATCCAAGATTTTGACCGCTGCTTTGCTCCCATTTTTCTTGTTGAATACCTTAAAAACTTTGCCATACGTTCCTTTGCCGATAGTCTCAGTTATTTCCCAGGTATCCGAAGGATCGGGAAAGCTATCAAACATTATTGTTTTGCCAGTTAAGGTCTGCATCTCAAATATTAATTCCTAGAAACAAAACCAAAATTTATGCATTGAATCCATAATTATAAAAAGTTGAATCTCATCAGGCAAGCGCACACACTTATAGTGCTTTTTTACAAAAACAAAGACCAGGACAGAAAAAGGGCCATTATGACCATACTTACTTGCTCAGAACTCAAGACCGCCCTACTCTTACCTTCCTCTCCAGCCCCTTTTTTAGATTAGATGCAGAGGAGTAGCCGTGTTAGTCTGTAGTAGCAAAATCAAAGAGTCCAGTAGCACCTTTAAGACTAACCAACTTTATTGTAGCATAAGCTTTCGAGAATCACAGTTCTCTTCATCAGATGCAGTTCTCTTCGTCACATGCATTTGACAAAAAGAACTGTGATTCTCGAAAGCTTATGCTACAATAAAGTTCGTTAGTCTTAAAGGTGCTACTGGACTCTTTTTGATTTTTAGATTACAGGCTCTTAGGGGAAAGAAACTCATCTATCTGGTGCTTATCAGTCTCCATAAAGCACTGTATAATTTATGTTTGTAAGATCTAGATCCTGCCCCTCAACAAAAAAGTTCGGGGGTGGGAAGGGAGCTTACAAATAAAAGTACACAGTAATTAAAAATGCAATGCAAACATTAAAAATGATTGAACTAAAATGATTGACTAAAAGCAGCACAGAATAGTGAAAGAGTACAATATAATGGTCTTTCTTCTATACCCAGAACCCGCTTAGCCTTCAAGTGCCCTGGCCCCAAGAGGTGATAGCCAGCACTTGGAAGTAGGCCTGGAAACAAACTGGTCGCCAGGGCAGTTGACTGAGAATTGGCAGGACGTGTTACTTCAAGGCAATGTCAGTCAACAGGCTTGCCCACATTTTGCACCAAGAGAACCTGCTGAATAGGCAACTCCAGAAATATTCTGCATGCAGTCAGACCATTACTAGGTCAAACACTGCCTGTCAACAGCACACCAACTGAAGCCAGCAAAAAATACTAAAGGCACTGCATATTGATGAGGAGATCTGCATCTCTATGTGCACACTCAGATCTATCAGCACACCTGTGTCTTTAGGAGTAGCGGAACCCCAGCCTGACTAGGGCAACACTTTGGAAGCCTAACTGGCCAATATCAACACCATTTTAAATGGATGATCTTCAAGGGTATTTTTTTTAGCCCTCATCTAGTCACTAGCGGAGACTCTCCACTGCCTCACCTGATTCCAATAAAAAGGAGAAATAGGTTTGGTTCTAATCTGCGTATTGATGATGCCTCACTCCAAATTCCTGAACTTTCTCACTCGATGGGTACATATAGGTATTAAAAAGCACGAAGAATAAGATGGAATCCTGAGGTCCTCATAACATAAACACCATGGGCTCAAGCAAGTAACCCCCCTACCCTACCTTCAGAAATTGACTGGCCAGATAGGAATGGAACCCTGAAAGCATAACTCGGGGTTCCAAGCCTCATTTGTGTCAATCTGCCCAAAAGGATTCCAAGATTAAAAGTATCAAAAGCTACAGAGAGATCTGGGAGAATCAACAGGGACACACAACCCTGGTCTCTTTTCCAGTGAAGATTGTCTATGAAAATTGTCTATGGCCAAGTAGGAATTTGGACCTGCATTTCCTAAGCCCTTGACTGGCACCCTAGACACCATACCCAGGCTAGTTTAGCAGTGAATCTGAAGTCCTCCATTCGAATAACCACTGCTGCCATATATTTATTGGGTAATCTTTGGCTAATCACCTTCTGTCATAGCTTCAGCCCTCATCCGTCTGCAATATGAGAACAATGCTGATCTACCTTTCAGAACGGTTATAAAGATTACTGAATAATAAAATTATGTAAGATGATTACATAAATAAATCATACAAAATGGAGCATCTGTCTTTTGGTATACACGGACCTTGCACAAAGATTAGCAATTAGTGAACAAAACCCGTCTCTTTTCTTTCTGGTGGCTCTCAATTATTGTAAAAAATAGAGAGGAAATAAGGGTAAATTTTCAGCAAGTGAATGCTTAATCAATATTTACAAAGAACAAGCTAGATCACAAAGTTTAAGGACCTTTTAATTTTCTTATTACAAGCCAATGAAAATTTACAGTGTCAGAAAAATCAATTCAGTATTACATTCTCTGAAGTTTATTTGTTAGAACTGATGACAACAAAGAACTGGGTCACCAGTAACCCAAGATTGACTTGCTTTTCCTGCAACTGATATCCAAGTCAGAAATTACGGCACAGTATTAGATAACAGCGCAAGAAAGGAAAGGCCCTTAAACTAAACAACTGAACATACTTAAAATGAGGCTGATCCTACGTCTACGACAGTTTGAAGCTCTCCTCCAACAGGACAGCCACTTAAATTGGAGGAAGGTTGGATCCATACCAACACCTAGCCCTGAAGAGGCCACTTAAATGACAATTCATCTATCTAGAAGGAATCTAAAGCAGGAGTTACTCAACACGAGACTTGTGATTACATTAATATGGGTATATTAAACTTACAATGATTTCACTCAGCTACAAGGTTTACTGTTGTTTGGATAAGGGGTTCTCCAGCATTCAAATGATAAGACATTAA
This sequence comes from Eublepharis macularius, assembly GCF_028583425.1. NCBI lineage: Eukaryota > Metazoa > Chordata > Lepidosauria > Squamata > Eublepharidae > Eublepharis > Eublepharis macularius. The sequence goes on along the minus strand of NC_072800.1, from coordinate 70,351,428 downwards.
GACTTGGACCATCAAGCCAATACAAAATCGCACATGTATGGGCAGGAGTGGCTGAAATATACTCTAACCCTCAACACTTCCACTGCAAATGTTTCCTAGAGGGTTATTAGATCTGTGGCAGGGAACCTTGCATACAACTAGTGACTGTGTGTATATTTTGTCTTATGAGTAATTAATTCCCAATAAGGAAACTTACAGCATCACAGACATACCTCAAGTAATGTTACTTGGTAGCAAGCACATGGTTTATGCAATGTTCATGGAAGCAATAACTTCATAGGAAATTATTGTGGGTGACATGTTCATCACTTAATTAAGGGACAATTCTACCTAATTTAGAACAACATATTTTTAATGCAGTTTTTGGAGCATTGCTTTACTAAGCTTGTTATTACTCCAACAGGAAAATGGACTTGAAAGTCTCTGGCAATCTAAGGCACAAGCAGAGAATCCTATTTATGAATTAAATGGGAATCTTTAAGCATTGACCTGGATGACATACCCATATTGTAACATACTTTTGCACAATAAAGTGACAAATCACAAAACAGCTTAGAATTCTTTTTCTCTTAAAATAAAGTGTCTGGAAATAATCTAATTGGAATTGCCACTAGCAATCCCACAGTAGATGCAACCTGTTTCATCTAGTTGACAGATGGGGAGCTAAGGGCATAAAGGCAATACCAGAGTAAATAAAGAAGTCACTTGTGGTACTGATTACATTGTGAGTTCAAAAGAAGCCATTGCTTTGGTAAACTGTATGAAAAAAGTAGCAGATCATTTTCAGATTAGCAAGATTCAGGTCCAGTAGAACTTTAAAGATCAATCAGATTTCCAGGTATGAGTTTTCAAGAGTCCCTTGGACCTCAGCAAGGGGCTTTCAAGAGTCCCTTGGACTCTGGAAAGCTCATACCCTGGAAATCTAGTTGGTCTTTAAGGTACAACTGGACCTGGATCTTGATCTTCTACTGTAGACCAACACCCTACCTACCTGAAACCATTGTCAAATTATCTTATCACTGAAAACAGTATCCTCTTTTAAAAGAATACTACTTCGCCTCCCTAAATAGCCTTCCAGCAAGGAGAAAAATGAACTCTTCTTCATTAGCATCGCTGTTCAGCACACGGTGTACTTTTGATTATTCTGGATCAAATCAGAGCTTTTGGATTTCATGTTTTAAAATCCTGCATCCATTCAGATCGTTGCGAGATTTGCCACTTATGGCAATTATCACTTTAATAGTACCACCGTTACATTAAAAATAAACAGTAGTCTTAGAAAAGGTGCTCCAAGACTCCTGTTTAAGAATTTTGCTGTGCTCCTTTTTCATTTCCTGGCTAGCAAAATGCATTTAAATTGAAGCAAACCCTGTTGATGTCTCTCCTGATTAGCTCGCATTTATGCGTGGGTATCTGCCGCCAAGTTGCAACCGATTTAAGGCGACCCCTGCAAGGGGCTTCCAGGACAAGTGAGAAGCAGCGGTGGTTTGCCAGGGCCTTCCTCTGCAGTATTTCCACCCAAATCTCAACCCTGTTTAGCTTCCACGATCTGACGATATTGGGCTAAACCATGCCGCCTTCCTTTCCAGCATTTATACACACACGTGTGTTTTCTATGCCACTCGGGCTTATTACCTACAGGCAACCGAATTGTTCAGAGATTCTAAAGATGCAAAGGAGTTAGCCGTGTTAGTCTGTAGTAGCAAAATCAAAAAGAGTCCAGTAGCACCTTTAAGACTAACCAACTTTATTGCAGCATAAGCTTTTGAAAATCACAGTTCTCTTCGTCAGATGCATCTGACAAAGAGAACTGTGATTCTTGAAAGCTTATGCTACAATAAAGTTGGTTAGTCTTAAAGATTCTAAAGACTCTGATCCATCACGCCTGCTAAGGAGTACGCCCAATGGTCGTATATAGAGCAATATTTCATTGAAATCAAAGGACTCCCTCGGAAAGGTGTGAGCTGGTCTTTAAGGCACTACTGGACCTGAATCTTCCTCTTCTACTGTAGGGTTACCCACCTGAAACAGAGTTTACTTCCCAAGCAAACAGGCATAAGACTGCCCATTGGCTAGACTTTTTCCCCAGTAGGGGAACACGGTCCAAGTTCAGCTACAGTTGGCTAGAATGGGCGCAGGCCACTAGCTGCCTGCCACTGTGCGCCTTAGGGCCAAGCTACAAGTGACGAATGACACTTGAACAGCAAGTGGATTGAGTGGAGGGCAAGTGAACAGGGAGGAATACACTTGCTAGGCAAGTGTCATTCGTCACTTGTAGCTTGGCCCTTACCCTTGGAACACGTGCTAACTCCTTACGCTCCTTTCCCTTGGCGACCCCGCCTGGATTCGCGCCCGCTCCCCTCGGCTAGAGGCTGCCCTCCCCCCTCCGCTAGCAACCAGCTCCTGCCCCCCTTCGACGCCTCTTTCGCATCTTCCTGACGTCAAGGGCCGAGAGCTCCACTCACCTCGCCTGGGGCAGACGCGGCGCGGGCCTCAGGCAGCTCCCTCCGGCCCCCTGGAGAGCAGCTCGGGCGTGGTTTGGGGGCTGCAGACAGCTCCTTCTCCTCCGCCGCTTGTGCGCTCCGACAGCACGGCCCGTGCGAGGCAAGATTGGAAAGCGGGCGGAGAAGCGCTTGCGCTCACCTCCCCAGCTAGATCGGAGGATCAGGTTGCTCCGGAGTAAGCAGCTTTGGCCATTAAGAATCGCGCCCCCTCTTTTGCCTCTGCGATCACGCAAGTCGTGCCCTGGGGTGAATCGCGGGGCAGCCGCTTCTTACTGCCCCTGTCCCTAATTTCCCGGCAGTCCAAAGGGAGAGCGCGCCGCTTTTTCGGCCCACCCCTGCAGCGTGCAACAGATTGGGAGCCTCCAAAAGCGGCCGCCCCGCCTCTGTACCAGCGGCCACCTGGCGTTAGCAGACACCCGCAAGCGGCTTTGCCTTAAGAGGCGAGCGCGGCTCGGCTCCTCCCGCCTTCTCGTGGTCTTGAAAGGCGCCGCTGGTATCCGCTTAGGCGCTTCTCGCCGGGCAGTGCCCTTAAAACAGAACTCCGAGCTGGTAGGGAGGCATCCGGTCTAGGCGAGGGAGCAAGCGAGGTGCGCTTAACACAGAGGTTGAAAAATGTCACACTTTGACAGCCACCCTCCTTCCCACTCTGCGACCCGTTTTTACCACTATTAATCACCTGCTCATTTCTGAGTAATGTGTGAAGGCGATATCAAAGGCGGGTCCACCCAACCCAGGACTGACTGTCCTGAAAGGCTCCGGGTTCAAACAGGGACTTCTGATCCTGTTACCTGAGCTCCTTTAACGTAGGGACCCGCGACCTTTTACAGTTAAGAAGATAAACTACCTCAAAATTCAGAGCAATTGACAAAAATCCAGTATAAGAAAGCCCATCTGCATAATTAAATCTGTATAACTTAGCATTACTGATCATTCACATGTTGGTTAACAATCCATAAAAAGTTCCGCAGCCCAGTGACTGGTTGTTATGAGTCCTTTATTAGGAAACGGCACACATAAATTCTTTCATTTTTATTTTTAAATAATTTTTATTGGATGGGTCAATATATATAAATCACCATACATACTATAATAAGCACCATAATAAATCACCATATTATTCCCCCCATTCCCCCCCTTTTCAGTTGACTTCCAACAGTTTTCCATTCCCTTCATTTATACTAAACCACTATCTCCTACTATATAAACTTAAGTATTTCTACATTATAATATATACTATATAATATAACCTAACCTCTAATATAATATAACCATAATATACTCATCTCTATCATATTCCAAATATATTTCTAATATTCATTTCAATATTACTATATTCTTCTTAACATACACTATCATATTTCCATCACTAATTGCAAACCAGTAAAGATCTATTCTCCCCTTCTAACAATTATCCAAAGACCCACACACAAATTCTTTCAGTAAGTAGTAAATATAGACAGGAATACCCTGAATGATTGTTTTAGCGCACTGGCACTTGGATTACTGCAAATGGTTCACCTCTATTATCTCCCTTTCTGTATAAAGCATCTCAAAGAAGTCCTTTAGAAGGCAGTGTGGTGTACTGGTTAGCATGTTGGACTAGGATCTGGGAGATCCAGGTTCAGGTCCTCCCACTCCACCACAGAAACTTGCTGGGTGGCCTTGGTCCAGGCATATACTCTCAGCCTCATCTATTTCACACGGTTCTTATGAGGATAATAAAATGGTGGAGAGGAAAATGATGTGAGCTGCTTTGGGTCCCCATTGGGGAGAAAGGTGGGGTGTAAATAAATAATTTTTTAAAAAAATCTTTACCAGTTATTCCCTTTACATACTGTTTATTCTAACATCCTACCTACCCCCTCCAATAAAATACAAGATTTTTTGTTTTATTTAACGAGCCAGATTCATCTCTAAAGCCATAGGTTGCAGACCTCCCACTTTAATAGAAAGTAGTAAAGTAAATAAATAAACAGAACATGTCAGAGCTTGGATAGTTCTTCAGCTGACTTACAGTGAAGTCCCTCTCCTTAGGTTCTTTGTCTGGCTGTCAACAGAGAATGGAACTACAAGTGACAAAAGGCACAGGTTGGACACTTGTCAGCTTCCCTCAAGTTTTGATGGGAAATGTAGCCATCATGGTCTTGCAGCTTGGCTCTCCGACTGCTGTCCAATGGACTTTTCAACTGTCACTTGTCCAACATTCCGCCAAGCTGCCTACATTTCCCATCAAAACTTGAGGGAAGCTGACAAGTGTCCAACCTGTGCCTTTTGTCACTTGTAGTTCCGCTCACAGTTTACATGGCTCTTTTGGGCTGAAGCTGAAGGGCTTTTTCTTATGATCCTCATGGAAACCACAAAGTCCTCTCATATATTAGCAATTTAATTTTGCCTCTTTTAAAATGGGTTTTGAGGATTTTTTTTAATTAAAAAAATGACATTTTTACTGGATTATATGAGCCATTTGGAGTCTGTGATTAAGTAACACTTCAGCTCCTTCCCAAATGTCCCCATTTGTTAGTGTCCAAGCAGGTTGGCTGAAAAGAGGCACAGAAGCAGACTTAAGAAAATAGTTATTCTTTCATGAGTGCTTCTTTGGTCCTTACAGTTGCAAGCCACTTTTTCTTCCAACAAGGTGCCAAAGATGTACCTCATTGAACTTAGTTGTATAACTACCCTCAGAATATTCTCAGAGTCACTCTTGCAACAACTGAACACACCTGATGGGAAGCCATAGTGAGCCACAGCTCAGTTCGTGGGTGTAACCTAAACATGAACCATATGCTAATTCCAACACAAAATGGAAATCATCCAACTGCTGGACTCAGACAAAATACACTATAATGTCCAGTTAGGTGCCTGTTCCTCCTCTTGAAAACTTACAAGGAATGGGATGTTGTAATCCTTCATATTTCTTTGAATAATTCAATACATGCACCTGCCATGTTCTTTCTTCAGAAGAACCTTTCAAAACTGCATTTTAGCCACCCTTTGAAGAAATATATAGATAAATGTATCTATGACAAAGCTTCAGCTCCTTCCAAAATGTCTCCATTTTGATTCATCAACAGGAAGGGGGTTTGCTGAATAACCAGTAAGCATTTCTCTGAACTGGAAAACATCAGTTAAGTGAGAAAGCCACCAGTAGGGATAGCCCAAGAGGCAATGGAGTCATCAGATGAAATCAAGATGGCCTCTTCTCACAATCTCAGACTCCTGGGTCAATGGTGAATGCTGCGGCATGTCTGGGAGATCACAATCTGAGGGAGATTTGTATGAGGGGGAGTGAATTTAAATGACGATGATGATGCTCCTCTGGTACTGACCTACTCTGTGCCCCAATACACCTAAATAGACTGCTCCAAGCACCTAAATGGATTTTACTCTCACAATAGGACAGAGGCGAATTCCACGGAAACTTGGCTGCAAACCATAGAAAGCCGGATGCAGCTTGTTTTCAAGTTGTGATTTCTAAGGTTTGTTTTTGTGAAGTTGTTTTATGATTTTACTGTGCTGTTTTACTTATGAGTTGCATTTAGCAGGTCTCTGGAGAGACAGTATTTGTTTTCTTAATAATTAATTACAGGTTACAAGCTACACCTGGAAATAAGCTAGTGCTCACTGGGCAGTACAGGTATTATATACCCTGTGGAGGTTAAGTACTCTCAGTAGGTTGCCAGTCCTAAAAATACTCCTGAACCCTGAATAGCTGCTTGAGAAGTCTAGGAGATGAAAATCTGCTCAGTTTCTGCTTATCAAGCCTCAGTTAATGGCACAGGAGTCACACTAGGAAAAAGTTGACAACATTAATGCTACAGCTAATGCCAATTTTTTCAGTCATTAGAGTTTCTGGGAAATGACTGAACTGAACAGTCTTCTCCAGGCAAATTTGAACAACATCATGGGATATGTCTTCATGGTATTCATCCTGCTTGTGAATCCAAAGGCTTTAGGTGTCAAATCCATAGGTGCATCTGTAAACATTCCTGGGTCTTTCACTAATCTCTAGAGGATATTCCAAAAATAGCCATCTGGGGATTTGCATTGGGATTTGTCATTGTTTCTATCCAATTAGGAAGGACCGCAAACAGTAGTACAAACCACTTTATGTTTTCTGGAGGGCTGAGGCCTACAGGAGCACAGAAGGTAGTAAAAGACTTGTTAGCACTCCCCGTCTATTTTACAAACCATTCCCTTCATGCTCTTTCCTAAAGATGCTCGGCCCAGACTTTGAGAGAAATCTTATTCCTGTAAGAAATGGATAGAAGAGACCGGGTTTCTTTTAAAAACCAAAGGCCTTCCTTTGTCATTTGTATTTTGCGGCTAAAAGCCACCCCACCTGGCTTTCTTCCTTAAGTGCAATTCTTAAAGATGCATATCTGGATCTGGACTGTCCTTACTTTTTAATTATGGCTTAGTACTAAGGTTGCCAAATCCATCTTGGGAAATTCCTGGAGATTTGGGAAGGGGGGGTAATACCTGGGAGAGGCAGAGTTTGCTAAAGGGAGGGAGCTCAGCAGGGAGATGATGCCAGAGTACACCCCTGAATCACCATTTCCTCCAGGTGAACTAATCTCTAAGTCTGTAGATCGGACTCCAGGCTCCCCTTCGAAGTTTGTAGCCCTACCTCAGACAGAGATGTAAGAGTGCGGTTCCCTTAGTACCAAAACGCCTGTAGGAATGGCTAGAAACAGATAAGAGAATCCAATTAATACTAACTTTTTATTTATATTACCCCAACATAAATTCTGGTTAAATTGTAGATAAATGAAAAAAGTAGGTCCCTGCGGTATTTCATTACCCAAATTGTCTCTGGGAAACCACTTTTATCATTCATGTTAATGTGAATATAATATAGCATATCCACACCTAGCAATTAACCCAAATGATAATCAGAACTCTGTACTCTCATGGAAACATAGTCTTTTCCTGTGCAATTTAGCTAGATGAATAATCATTGAGAATTGGATAAAGCATTCTGTATTCCAGAAACAAAGAATGAGGAAAAAATCCTCAGCATTTCCTTATTGCGGTCTTTCTGCAGCGCTAAGGGAGTGCTGAGTTAAATGATGTCCTCTTTGTGTTAAATAATACAACTTGGCAAACTCAGAGTAAACTAATACACAACTGTTTCTTAAAACTACTACGTTACTAATTAATGTAATGGCAAAGCAGGCCACATTTCACACTATTCTTCAATGCCAGATGACAAACTTTAATACAGAAAATGGGTTACTAATATGTTATTGTTAGTAATTTTTCTGGCATTTGTCAGTGGAAAAATGTTAAAATGCACAATGCCTTACAGAGTATGTGCACAGTATGTGCAGAAATACAAGATCACTGCCCAGAAAAGCTTACAATAGCGACTATGGTCAAGTAGGTGAGGGAAACAGAATGATTATTGAATCCAGAAAAATGAGAGGGGAGGAAGGCAGAAGGCTTGGTATGCCTAGGCCAGGTGGATTCATGCCTGAAGAAGCTGGGGGAGCTCCTGTATCTGGCCTTGTTTGCTGAGAAAGAGGTGGACGCTCAGTCCAGGAGTGTTCTTTTAGTTAGATCCAGGGCTTTTTTTCAGCAGGAACAAGGTGGAACAGAGTTCCGGCACCTCTTGAAAATGGTCACATGGCTGGTGGCCCCGCCCCCTGATCTCCAGACAGAGGGGAGTTTAGATTGCCCTCCGCGCCACTGGAGTGGCACGGAAGGCAATCTAAACTCCCCTCTGTCTGGAGATCAGTGGGCGGGGCCACTGGCCATGTGACCATTTTTGCCAAGGGCAATTTAAACTTTAAAAACTCCCCCCTTGTTCCAGCTGACCCAAAGTGATGTCGTTGTGCAATCCTGAGTTCCACCACTGAGTTCCACCACCTCTTTTCCCAGAAAAAAAGCCCTGGTTAGATCTGATTCAAAAGCAATTTCCCCTCCTTGACAGTGCCGACCATGCCACACTGATCTGGCCTTCTGTAAACTCTTCAAATTACTGTCACTCACTATACTATAATGCTCCCCAAACCCAGAAATTCTAAAGCGTATTTATGGAATGGAGAAGCCAGAGGAGTGATGTAGGTTAGGGTTTGTGCCCATCATGGGCACAACTCCTAGTTTGTTGTGATATCTGAATGCATCCACTGTCATCAAACAAATCTAAATACATGGCAACAAAAGTCATCTTCAGGCAAAATATCCCAGGTGACAAAAGCTGATGTGCCCATGTGCGCTGGCCCCACCTCCCAGCTACTCACAGTCACCAGAACACTCCTTGGGCAGTGCCTAAAGATGTACTAAGTGTGTGCATAAGGGCTCCATTCTCGTTGCTGGGAATACTGAAAAATGTGAGTTCTTGATCATGGAACGAGAGTTTATGCACATAAGTGCCCAAGTGCCATGCGCACAAGTAAGTGCACAAGTGCCATGCGCACATCTCAGCAATCACACAAGGGGGGGTAGCATGCTTGTTCCTGCCACCCCATGCATGTTGTTTTTGCCCAAACGTGTCTTATGGAGAGTGCTAGAAGGCAGCATTTAGAAGTCTGCTAAAACTTTCATATCTGGGTAGTGCTGCCATCAAATGGGCCCTTTAACAGTCTACCTGCCAGATCTCTGATAGAACAGGGCCTCTCCAGCTGACCGAATCAAATAGGTACCTTTGGACACCAATTCCTGTCTCATTAATCCTCACAATAACCCTGTGAGACACCGTTTCCCCACCTCACTGTGGAGGGGGCAGTGCAAAGGTAGTCTCTGGCCTCCTGCCATGCTACTGCATGGTGGGACGAGGAGGACGGGTGGGGCGAGGAGGACAGGTAGGACTCCTCCTTGCCACCTTTGTGCTTTGCTACTGTGTGTGGAACAAGAAAAATGAGTGGAGAGTAGGTGCCATCTTTCTGCTCCCTCTGGTGGTGGGAGGAGAGGGGCTCGGGCTAACCCGGCTCTCATAGAATATGATATAGAAGTCTCCAACCACAGTCTGTATGACGAAGTGGATTTCATCTGGCTGATTCTTATGGTTGAGCTTTACATACAGGCAAAAACAAATGAAAGGAGTTTGTCATTTGCTAAGCTGAAACATCATCTGTGATCCATCTGCACTCCCAGCATCCACCAGTCCTTTATTTGCAAAAGTCTTCTTTCTTCCACAGACAATAATGCGATTTCAACTTCTCTCTTTAAATTGCACCAATTGTCCAGAGGATAATAGGATACAAAGAAGAGTGAAAAAAATAAAAGCAGCTGGAAAAATAGGGTTATGATGAATGCACCCGGGGGGGGGGGGACCCACACTGGAGCCACGCCTATGTGCAGTTGCCTATGGATGGTTTTTAGTTTTAGTTTTTTTTACTTTTTTGTATTTGTATTTCAAAGAAGATGTGCAGGAGAGGTATTGATTTTTTCCTCTGGTGCTAACTACACACAGCAAGAGAAAGAAATGTACTGTGAACTTGGTTTTTTTGCTAAATTTATGGAAATTGTACCATCAATGCATTCTCTCATCCTGATTGATACTGATGAGCTTAATCCTAACAAAATGGAAGAAAATGTTGCTGTGATTGGCTGTTGTGGAAATTGGGCATCAGCCCCAGATGATTTGGGAGTAGGATCTGGGAGACCCAGGTTCAAGTCTCCGTTCTGACATGGAAGCTCTCTGGGTGACCTCAGACCAGTCGCACTCAGCCTAACGTATCTCATGGGATTGTTGTGAAGATAAAAATGGTGAGGAGACTCATGTAAACTGGTTTGCAGTTCCCGTTGGGAAGAAAGGTAGGGTGTAAATTTAAGTAAGCCAATGATGATGCAGTCCATCGGATTTGGTAATGGTGAGCTCTCTTCCTGTTAGCATTCACCATGCTAGCTTTCGTGCTCAACTTTGGAAGTACCAGGTGTGTGTATAAAGGAGGCTGTTTTGTGTAGAAAGCTTGATCTGGGTCCAAGTTCCATTTCTGTCACAAAGTCACGATAGCCTTGATCTAGTCACTACATTTCTGAGTCAGATGTGTCTTATTAAAATGGGAAAGGCGACTACTAAGAATGACAACCCTTTTCCTAGAGAATGGTGCGTATTCTTCCTCAGCCTCCAAGAAACTAACTGCAATCCTAAGAAGAGGTGCTCCAGTCTAAGACTGGGAGTACCTCTTCTTAGGATTGCACTGTCAGTTGCTGTACCTCATTATTTCTTTATTTATAGATTTATTATCGGCTCCCTCCGCGAACGGTCTCAGAGCGGATCACAGCATAGGTAAATAAGTTTACAATAAAATCAACATTAAAAGCATAAAAACCAGTTTACACAGTAAAATTTGGTGACCATCCATATTGCTCAACCCTGTCTCAAAAACATTCCTGGAGATGGGGCGGGCAGCACCTTCTGTCCTGAGGCTCCCTGCCCGCCTACTATATGGCAAAACTGGTTCTTTTATACAAGGAGAAATAAGAGGGTGGACAAAGAGATGATCAGTGCAACTGCTGACTAGGTGGAGGGAAAAGTCACTCCAAGGAAAGATGCCCACGTAATGCATCATTATGCATGATGAATGAGGCATAATGCTGGGGCGTGTCCACACCATAAGGGAGGATGTCTATAGCATGTTAGACCATTTTATATGTCATACAAGCAGGGCTTTTTTTCAGCTGGAATGCAGTGGAATGGAGTTCTGGAACCTCTTAAAAATGATGACATGGCTGGTGGCCCCGCCCCCTGATCTCCAGACAGAGGGGAGTTGAGATTGCCCTCCGCACCGCTTGGCGGTGCAGAGGTCAATCTAAACTCCCCTCTGTCTAGAGTTCGGGGCAGGGCCACCAGCCATGTGACCATTTTCTCCGAGGGCTGAATTCCACCACCTCTTTTCCCAGGAAAAAAGCCCTGCATACAAGCCCTTCTTTTAAATCATATTGGTAGGCACTTAGTGTGAAGAAATGGCAACTGAGGCCCAGTGCTATTAAATACTACAGCAGTGAGTAATGAGCTTTAATTACAGTACTAATACTTGTGCTTAATTAGCTTAAGTGAGGCATATGGCGCACATACTGTGTTGTGAAGCGTACATGGATTATTGATATCAGAAACCACCACTATTCATTTATTGAGCCTAACCTTGATCCATCTGAATGCAGTGCAAAACAGCTAGAGGAATGATCCCTCTTTAATAAAGGCACAATTATATCATGGGAAGCATCATTTGGAAAGCGTGGTAAGCAACAGAGCTACACTGAAAATGAGGCATTTGCAATTTACAGTTTTGTATGGGCTTCTTAAAGAACATGGACACTTGGGCTCCTGTGCTGCATGGTGACAATATGGGAGGTACAAAATATATTACAACCCCAACTGTCTCGCTGCAGGTTGTTTAGAGCAGGAGCCATGCAGATGGAGAGCAGGCTGTAACAAAGACCCAACAGAAATGAACCAACAGATATAAAATACCATGGAAGGGGGGGGGAAATTAACCACAGATACTGTGTAAGATAAACTTCATTCAGAGACCTGGTCAAGCTCAACTAACTTAGCACCGGATCTGCGCTTTCTTGGGGACTGAATGCAGTTGCATTAATTTTATTCTACAGACAAGAACTGCATTTTACTGTCTTCTGATACGAGCTGAAGTGTGTGGCGTTTGCACCTGCTAAGTGGAAGAGAGCAATTTGCCAGTTAATTCAGGAAGTCTTAAGAGGGACGAGATAACATGCCTCGGCTTCTCGCTTTTAATTTATTGAATGACAGTCTCCAAGGGAATCTAAAAATAACTTCATCACCATGCAGGATGATATTGAAGAAATCCACATTATTTGACGCAAGCGTATTATTGACCTAAAAGCTGATGGGCCATAGCTTGAATTTAGGATAACATTGTCTAGATAAATTGCTATGAAGAATTGCTCTGGAACTCCAGAGTAATCACAACACCAACTTTGCAGCAGGAGAAAGGAGACTTTCAGCTTCCTTTAGATGTCATAGTAAAATAATTTTGTCAAAAGAGTAAGGAAGAAAGATTCCTGTTCCCTAGATAGCCTTAGCACACTACTGGGCGGCATCACCCTATCTTCTTGGTATGCCAGCTACATTCCCTTTTCAGTTCATTCTTTCATGAAGTCATTGGAACCAACTATCTTATACATACAACTCTACAATTAGCTGTTGCAATTGAACACCTAAACACCTGAAACTGTCTTATATATTGAACCAGATCACAGGCCCATCAAGGTCAGTATTGTTCATGCTGACTGGCAGTGGCTCTCCAAGTATTCAGGTGGAGGACTTTTGCATCCTCTACTACCTGACCCTTTTCACTGGAGATGATGGGGATCGAACCTGGGAACTTCTGCATGCCAAGCAGATGCTCTACCACTACACCATAACCCAAGCTTCATTAAATGCTCTTGTCTTGCACATGCGCAGAAGTTATTGGTCAAGACCAATGACAAAGCCAAGCAGACCATTGTCTAACCAAGTAATAATGTTTTCATGATGTGTGTGTATGTTTTCTCGAAGTCACAATTCAAACATACAGTAATCCAGACCTTTTCCAGCAGTGTTGTTGAGCATCTCTGTATTGCTATCATTCTTCTACATTTTTGAGCGCTCATATTCAATGTTTTTTTCTAGAGGTAGATATTGATAGAGAAATTGACAGGAGAATCCAAAAATCCTAAATCTCATGGTAAGGCCTAAGGCCCTGGGACAGAGCCAGCTTGGCACAGTGTTGGGTTGGGGTACAGTGACCCACAGTGCTATCCTAAGTACAGCTATAGCCTTCTAAGCTCATGGACTTGTGTGAGTCTGCTTAGGATGGCAGTGTTAGGTACAAAACCTTCACTCTATTCTGAGGCTCCCTTGGGCCAACCACACACTCTCAGCCTAACCTACCTCACAGAATTGTTGTGGGCACAAAATGAGAGAGGGAAGAAACATGTATGGGAAAGGTGAGATAAAAATGGTTAGATACAGACTATTCAGTTGGAGAGCTGCTGTAGCATAGTGGTTAAGTGGTTGGGCTGTGAGCCAGTACTCTATGGGTTTGAATCAATCTTCTGCCCGGAGCTCAGCAGGTGGCCTTGGGTAAGCCACTCCTCTCAGCCTCAGCTTCTTGGCTGTATTGTAGGGATAATAATAACATTGACCTTGTTCACCACTCTGAATAGGGCACTAATCTAGCTAGAAGAGTGCTATATAAGCACAGTTATTATTATTATTTTCACATCTAATAATGTGCAGAAACAGTATAATGCCACCACAGTAAATATCTGAAAATACTTTTGATTTTATTGTGGACTTGTGGTATCGAAAGAAGTCGGAGAACCTTTTGCTGTAATGTTGTTGAAAAAGATTATCAGGTTTCTGACCAGGCCTCAGAATGGCCCAGCATTTACATGAAGGATATTTCTTCTAGGAAATAAACTGAATTATAAGAAATAAACTGAATTATTTCAAAGAACATTCTGTAACTTTATGGTAAACTTCCTGGCTTCATGAATAACAAGTGTAGGAACAGGTAAACACAACAGCAAGCCTTTGTTTGCTATGACTAATTCCTGGGAACTTCTCAGTTTCACACTAGTAAAGCATTCCTTATTCATGAAGATAGAAGAGTCACTTTTCTATTTCTACAATTTAACTAACAGAAAATATAGCTCACAGCCAATGTAGTACAGAGAACCATGAAATTAGTTTTTTTCCCAGGACTCATGTTTTGGTCAAAAGTCAGTGACCCTCAAACAACAAATCAAGACCAACCAATAGTTTGAGGATAAGAAATAAACTCCCCTCTCCTCTGGCTATAAGTTTTTTAAAAAATTAATTAATTAATAATAATTGTACAACAAGGAGTCAACATTAATAACTGCTCGATACAAAAACTGACAATAACAAAATAAACAACATGTACAACCTACTGAATCCCTTCAGACTCTCATCGTTGCTAAATAAACATTGGACAGGCATTTAGGGAATTCCTAGATGTCAAAAAATTCAGATCTCAAAAGCATGGATTTGCTGGAACTACTTCTTGTTCAGCAAGATAATCTACCACTGGGAGCCAAAATTCTTGGAAAGACCTTTGATATGTTTCCAAAGTTGGCATAGTTGTACTACTCCCCCAAATAGTTGAATAATTGGGCAGTGCCACTAGCAATGTAAAAAATCACCCACCTGATCATAGTCCTAACATTTAGGGCGAACAGTTGGATTCTATGAAGTTTGGTTGGGGTTAAGTACCATCTGTTTAAAACCTTGAACAAATTAAAACATGCTCTGGCTACATGTTACTTTTAGGTAATCTGGGCACATTACTGATATGGTATGGACCATACTGTTTTCCAAAGCAATCAATTATACCACTCCAACAAGTCCCTTGTTCTGATCAAAACAAGTCTTTCTCAATGTCTGCCAAGGGAGTCAAATATTGACAGAATTTTGTATTAAAAAATAGAACAGAGTAAAGGCTTCATTGGGATGCTGTTTGTTTCTGCCCAAATCATGAACAAACCATCCATAATTTGATTTTTAGAGCAAAATGGGCAGACACAAAAGCATCAGAATCAGTCCATAGGCACATTCCTGTTCAGGAGGCTCTGATACTAGAAGAGGGATAAAGAGAAAAGTGCTCTGGAGGAAGAGGCTACCATGAAATGAGGAACTGGAGGGCAGGGGGATCACCTCCCCCCACCCACTGGTCACTTTTCATTAAAATGTGGAATGTTATGCTCTGCTTTATATGGCAGATCCGAGTTTAGACAAATGGGCCCAGTGCTATTTCCTCAAGTTTGGCTGTCCATTGCCAAATGTTGTAGGACTATTTTAGAATTAAGTGTATTTGTCAAGTTATCCAAACATGCCATTACAGTTTTAATAATATCAATACATCTTGAATAATATGAAAATCTATAACCAGTATATTGCCCAGAATCTCCCTATCCACTGAAAGCATTTTTTAAAACGACACTGATGAAATTTCAGTTTGATAATTTAAGGTGATGTGTTCGTCTTGACACAGAAAATATAAAGATTCAGAATATATTTAGTGAAAAAATAGAACACTTGGTTAGACCAAATCAGAATATCATGATTGTAAATACGAAAAATAAAACTAAGTTCTTTTTTTGCCGCCACTTTCCTTTAAAAGACTGGTGAATATTCATTGAAAGGAAATAGGTAAGTAGGGCTTTTTTTCAGCGGGAACGCGGTGGAATAGAGTTCCAGAACGTCTTGAAAATGGTCATATGGCTGGTGGCCCCGCCCCCTGATCTCCAGACAGAGGGGGGTTTAGATTTAAATTTAAACTCCCCTCTTTTCTGGAGATCAGGGGGCGGGGCCACCAGCCATGTGACCATTTTCTCCAAGGGCAACCCACTGAGTTCCACTACCTCTTTTCCCGGAAAAAAAGCCTTGTAGGTAAGCATATCCCTAATATCTCTTTCTGTTTCAAGTAGCTTACCATTTTATTTAATTGTGACATCCAGGAGGAGTTTTTTCCTTTTGGAAAAAACAGTCTGCATTACATCATTATCCTGTGCATGTTTGTTGTAAAATAAAACCTTCTATGGCCAAGTCATACTTAAATAGGTTTGACTTGGTTAGGATTACAACCTTCGCTCTTAAAAAGCAGAGGCGACTTCAAAATGGCAAGCAAGCACTATACTGTTCATGTTATTGGTATTCCAGCTTCTGGTATGTCTGTTTAATTTCTCGCTCCGCTGATTTTCAAATGGTAGAAGTAGCAGGGGATCATCACAGTGGTAGAAAGAAAGACCCTAATCTCTGAATAGCTAGCAGGCAAAAGGCCAGAGAGCATCGTTATCTAAAACAGCAGAGTGACAATTGAAAACATGGATGATGGTAGATAGCGGGAAAGTTGGAAAGCTAGAGCAAAAATGCCAGGTTATGGGTGCTTAAATGCTTCGTATCATTCTTGAAAAGCTTGAATATTGGGTTGGAGGCAGTTAGAACACAGATCAGGAAATTATCATATCAATAAGAATACATTATGATCAACTAACCTAATGAACAAACTCCATAGAATAGGAAAGACAATAATAATGAGGGAGGAAGCCATGAAAGAGATCTATAAAATTATGCAAGGGGCAGAGAAAGTGGATAAAGTAAATTTTTTCTCCTGGCCCCTAATACTAGAAGCCAATGAAATTGAGGAGCAATAGATTCAGGATGGATCTATTGCCTTGGGGACCCTATTTTGGGCAGAAAAGTGGTGTACAAACATTTTAAATAAATAATAAATAAGTACTTCTTTACTCCATGAGTAATTCAAATGTGGAACTCACTGCAAGTGGACGTAGGGATGGCCATTGGCCGCAAACATAGGTGGCTTTATAAGGGGATTAGACAGATTCATGGAAGAGAAGTCCATCCGTGACTAACCATGATACTGCACATGAATGTAAACATCATTGTTAGGAGGCAACATTGGGGGAAGTTCTTGGCCTCTGTTCCCTGTTCACTGACCCTCCAGGGCAGCTTTGCCACTGTGTAGAATAGGATGCAGGACTAGATGGACCACTGGTCAGATCCAGTAGGACTCTTCTTATACTACCCACCCACTATATTGAACTATGCATTCACAAAACCTGTTACCAGGTCGCTCTTCTCAAAGGGCCAGATCAGAGATACGTTCCTTACCTGGTCAACAAGTGCTTTATACTGCAGGAACTCTGGGTTAAAAAAGAAGGGAACGGTAGTCCCCTGTGCAAACACCAAGTCATTACTGACCCATGGGGGGGAGGGGCGGTCGCATCATGATGTTTTCTTGGCAGACTTTTTGTTACGTTGTGGTTTGCCATTGCCTTCCCCAGTCATTTACACTTTACCCCCAGGAAACTGGGTACTCATTTTACCGACCTCTGAAGGATGGAAGGCTGAGTCAACCTTGAGCCGGCTACTTGAACCCGGCTTCCGCCAGGATCGAACTCAGGTCGTGAGCAGAGCTTGGGCTACAGTACTGCAGCTTACCACTCTGTGCCACGGGGCTCAACAAGTTCCCGGTCAACAAGTGCTTTATATTCTTCATGAATCTGACTGCAGGAACTCTGGGTTAGAAAGCATATATTCAGCCTGGGTGATGTATGGCTGGCCTGGGGCCTGGCATTGCCCATTTTTAAAAAGAACTTCCAGTTGCTCTTCCTGTGATGTAGCTCCAGCCGTCAAAGGAGCTGCCATCTGGATACGCCTTTAGACATCTAGACATCTTCTTTTGGCAAGAAATAGGTGGGTCGTGTAGTTCTTTGGCTTGTGTCAAACTTCTATAATAGACTATAAATCACTTTTTAAAAACTAAGCAATATAAAGCTCTTCATGGAAAAAAATACACTAAGAAATATATCTGGTGAAAGAGGTATGTGGCTTAGCACCAAGGGGGAGCATATGAAGTAGCTGTGTCTTTCACCTGAAGAGATTATTCTCCAGACATCGCTATACTGCAGAGGAATATATCACAACAGAAGAAAGCACAAAAGCAAAAAGCAATAGACAGCACACAGCCGGCAGAAGTGACTGTTAAAAAAAACACATATTAACAGGGCTTTTTTTCAGCTGGAACGCGGGGAACGGAGTTCCGGAACCTCTTGAAAATGGTCACATGGCTGGTGGCCCCGCCCCCTGATCTCCAGACAGAAGGGAGTTTAGATTGCCCTCCGCGCCGCTCCAGTGGTGCAGAGGGCAATCTAAACTCCCCTCTGTCTGGAGATCGGGGGCGGGGCCACAACCCTTGTGACCATTTTCTCTGAGGGCAACCCACTGAGTTCCACCACCTCTTTTCCCAGAAAAAAAGCCCTGCATATTAATATGCAATCAGAGCTTACTGGAAAGATTCATTTACATTTGATCTCTGATCCAAAAGCTTTTTATCTCATTTCTCTATTAAAATATTTCTGCCGCACTTTTTGGTCACAAGATTGTTAAAATGACTTATAATAATATACCTATTCAAATATATTTTAAATTGTGAATGGAAAAAACACAATTACAAATTAAAGATGCCGTCAGACTGTAGTTTTATTTTGCTACAGACTAACACAGCTACCGAGTTAGAATTAATAACAATCAATTAAAAGGCAGCTGGGGGCAGGGGAGGGAATGTAAGTGAGACAAACCAATAAACCTAAGAATCGTTCAATCCAGCAGAATTAGAAAATGAGATAAATTCAGCAGAAATATTAAGTTAAATATAAAAATCCCCATGAACAAAACAGTCTTAATTTCTGAAAAATAAATTGGAATGGTGCCAAATCAATCTCATGGAGGAGAGAGTCCCACAGCTTTGGTGTCATCATCAGAGAGGCCCCATTCTGTGTTTCTGCCTGCTGAAATTCTGAAGGGGAGGACCACAAAGCAGAAGGACCCTTCGGGATAAACTTAGTGAATAGGTAAGCTTATGCTTAAGAAGGCGGTCCTTAAGGAACCTTGATTCCAAGCCATTAAGTGGATTAAAAGTCAGAACCAGCAGACTGAATGGGGTCTGGAAAGAAACTAAGAACCAGTGAAGTTGGATCAAGTTGGGTGTACTGATGGACTAAGACTGGAGAGACCTAGATTCAAATCGCATTTATTTATCCTATTGTATTGTTTTTTGAAATGTCCTTGATATTGACTGTGCTAATCTCACTCTATGTAATCTGCCTTGAGTCTCAGTGAGAAACGCAGACTATAAATGACATAAATAAATAAATAAAAATGGGCCAGTCATTCTGCCCCACAGTCTAACCTATATCATAGGATTGTCTTGAGGATAAAATAGAAAGTGGAGGCCACATACACCAGCTTGTGCTCAAATAAATATACCAACTTGTCCTATTATATATTATAATCTCAGGTATCTAAATTCAAATCCAAAGCATCTTGAAAGATGCAGATACTAAAGTGAAATAACATGGTCCTTAATAAATCTGGCCCTGTAGGGGGCAATACTATCAAGGAGCTGAGCCACTATTCACTGTGCTATTCTTTCCAAGTGAAGCAGATAAATTTCTGAAACGGCAACAAAACAGCTATGGGGCTTTTTCTTTATAAGCACAACCCTTAACTCTTTTTTATACACTGACTGTTATGTTTTAAACTTGTGATCCGATCTTGAATCTAAATTCCATGTTTTAAGGCTATCCCCTATGTTTTTTTGTCCATTGGCCCATAGGCTGCTAGATTTTTCTCCTTGATAGAGCAGTCAACTTTTGCTGCAGCTCATATGTTATTTTTTGGCATTGTGACCCCTTCTACTCTTCCAGCCTATTTCTATAGATTGACAGAAACATCTCTAAATATCATAAGGCTTTTCTTTTGGCTAGGTTAAATGCTTTTCCCTCCACCATCTTACTGAGTAGATTCCAAGGAGTAGCTTACTCAAACAGATTGTGCCCTTATGGATCTGGTGCAGTTGAAACTATGACTGTTTTCACATGGCTAACACCTCCATGAAATTGCGCAAAACTTACGGCACAATGGCGCCTTCATAGTGCAATTTACCATTTAATGGTGCGATTTCTGACATCAGCACACCATTAAATGGGAAATTGTGCTATGAAAATGCTGTCATGCCACGAGTTTTGCACATTTTCCCAGAGGCATTAATCGCTATGTGAAAACGGCCTATAGCATATTCTTTTTGGCTGTGTGTTGGTGATCCTTTGGGAGATCACTGAATTCAGCTGGTGATAACTTCCAATGCTATTTTCACCTTTCCAGCTTTTCTGTTAGCTGGTACCAATTTTGGCTACAAAAAGCAAAAGTTTTGGCTACAGTGGCTGTTATGCAAGGGTGGAAATAGAGTGATTTGTGTTGCCCAAGACTATTGGATCATCGGATTGTAAGTGAAAGAAAGATTCCTGTGAACTGCCTTAGAAGCCAACATGTGGTTAAAAAGCTGGGATTATATTTTAAATAAATTGCACACCTGAACAACAAAGCAGTCTGCGGAGTGATCTAACCTTGCCTCTAAATGGGAGAATGTCATCGGGCACAGTCGTTGGGCATTCCGAGCACACTCATTTTGACCTCCACATTCCATGGCAATTTAAAAGCAGCACATTGCAACTTAATCTCATTGAATGTCCTGGCCTGGGTGACGTAAGCAGACATTCAGATATGCAGAGAATCATCATGGTGTAGTGGTTAGAGTGCCGCACTAGGATTTGGAAGACCCGGGTTTGAATCTTCACTCTACCATGAAAGGTTGCTGGATGATCTTGGGCCAGTCACTCTCAGCCTGACCTACCTCACAGGGCTGTTGTGAGGATAAAATGGAGGCAAGGAGACTGATGTAAGCCACTTTGAGTTCCCATTGGGGAGAAAAGCAAGGTTTAAGTCACATTAAATAAAGTAAATCATATTTAGTGTTTTGGACAATCCATGGCATAACACTCCATTCTAATTTGTAGCATCACTTTACCTCACATGGCCTATATAATTATTACCAAGGTGTCTCCTCCCATCCATGAGAATTCAGCAACACACAATCCCTGTTCACATGTTACAAAAAATGCACATACATACTGCATGTATATGCATACCAACATGCATTCACTTTAGGAAATAGGATCGGTACCCGGGTATATGTGGGGTTTATCACAAATTCAGCTGCCCACGAGTTGAATGTAGCATGAAAATGAACACACATAAAAAAAATCAAAAGTATGCTGTACATAAATTGTACATGTGTTCACTGTAAGTTGTGAGCAAGGTGAAGATAATCAAGAAGAAACAAAGAAGAAAGCAAACAGGGCTAGGTGAGGTTTATAAAATATGTAAATGCCAATGAAATGGACCTGGAAGATGGCTGACTCTGACCTGTTTTATCATACTATTCAATGTGCATCATAAAATATGAAGAATGGGAAAATAAAACAGTCAGAGACAAATCTGAGAATCGTAAATCAATGCTAAAAGATGGGAATGCACAGTACAAATGCGCACAATAATGATTTAGTCCTTTCTTATCAAAGAAGTCCATGTGTGTTAGAAAAAAATACTTTAAAAGTGTAACAAGAACAAAGTAGGGTTCTGTAGTTACCTAATTCATTGCACCCTTTCTCAAAAAGCTTAGGATGATATGGTCTGCACACATGTATTGTCAGACATGGGTGCCAGTTTGGTGTAGTGGTTAAGAGTGTGGGACTCTAATCTGGAGAACCAGATTTGATTCCCCACTCCGCTTGAAGCCAGCTGGGTGACCTTGGGTCAGTCACAGCTTCTAGGAGCTCTCTCAGCCCCCCCCCCAGGATGATTGTTGTTGTTGGGATAATAATAACATACTTTGTAAACCACTCTGAGTGGGTGTTAAATCATCCTGAAGGGTGATATATAAATCAATTATCATCATCATCATCATCATCATTATTAAGCTGATTTAGGCTGTAACAACTGGCTATATAGAAGCAATCCAAATCTGGACTTGGAACATCCTGCTCTATTAGAGGGATCTATGAAAAAGTGAGGGGACTCCACAAGAAGTTTGGAAAATGGACTCTAGTGTGTGTGTGTGTGGGGGGGGATTTATTTGAGCACCATAAAATACTTCCAAGCACTAAAGGACACTGTGGCTCAGCATCTGCTTAGCATGCTGAAGGTCTACGGTCATAATATGTAAACTCAGAAGACAGATGTGGGGGTGCAGAAAGAGGAAATAGCGGTGCAAGCTGAAGCATCTCCAGTAGAAAGGATCAAGAAGAAGGTGATGGGAAAGACCTCCGCCTAAGCCTCTGGAGAGCTGCTGCCAGTCTGAGTGGACAATGCTGACCTTGAGGGCCAAATGGTCTGATTCAGTATAAGGCAGCGTCACGAGTTCAAAAGCCAGAATATCGTTAGTATGACTAGTATGAATGTAGTACCTTCATAATATGTAAACTCACACGACAGGTGTGGGGGTGCAGAGACAGGAAATAGTGGTGAAAGCCGAGGAATTGTATTACATACTCTCATATAATCTTGCCTGGGGAAAGCATTTGGGGTGGTTTCTAAGACGGAAACTACATGAGATGCCTGACATGTCGGTTTCCCACAAGTTTCCATGGGAAGTGTAGTGAGAAACAACAGCCGCTCAATGCAATTCTCCGCCAGGGAGAAGAGGGAGAGAATCCCTCCCATTGCTTGAGGGCCATATTGAGGAGGACAGCCCAGGAAGCCAGCAGCCAGCCCACCACATGCCCACTGCACCATGCGGCGGTGGTGCCCAGTGCTCCCTCTTCCTCCCACCTGAGCCAGGAGCACTTGCGGCAGCCCAACCACTAGCTCCTACTCAGGGACTGAACAAATGCCACACATGCTCCACTATCTCCCTAGGACCAAGGGCTAGAGAATAGTCCTCTCGGCTCCCTCTGGCTGCTGCCAGTGCGCTCAGATCCCTCCGGCTGCCAGCGGGAGCGCTCCCTCCTTGCAGAGCATGGAGTCTTGTGTAGTTTCCCTCTAAGAGTCTGGGTAGCTGGTTGTCCAAGCAGACCATGGATCTGCACAAACAAAGAAGTTTGGAATTCCAGGATGGATGCTGAGGTCAGGGTGGGGACCCAAGCAATGACTCATGTAAACACTCAGGAAGTGCACTGAAGCAACCAAGCAGGGGAATGGGGAGTGAGCACAGCAAGGGAGCTGAAACTCAGGGTACCCAGCAGAGTGGGATGCAATAAGGTCTGATCACTGAGCACACATTGAGGGGCTCTTGTGACTCTAATTTAAAAGGGAGCTAATAAGAAACAAACCATTTTATTTCCCCAGGATCAGAGAGAGGTGGGGAGTTCTGGGAGCATGGTGGTGGCATTCCTGGGCCCTGGGGGCTTCTTCAGATAAGGAAGGGAAGGGAAGGTTGGGTCAGGAAGGGTGCAAGAGGCTGTCATAAGTAGAATCATATCCTCCAGCAAAATGGAGGCTTAATGGTCATGGTGGCAAATGTTCTCCCCGCTTCCATTTTACTTTCACAACAACCCAATAAAGTAAGGTAGGCTGAGAGATTGTGACTAGCCCAGAGACACCCAGTAAGCTTCCATGGCAGAATGGGGATTTGAATCGGAGTATCCCAGTCCAGAGCCTCATCCAACACTCTAAACTCTAAACACACCAGCTCAACAGCAACAAACCCTCAATTCTTGAGTTCTGTAGATGCTTGGTTCTGTTTGTTCTATGTTATTTTCTCAAAATAATGGTACTGTGTTTGCTTTTTGCCATGTCATTTTTATCACACAGGAAATTTCCTGAACTAATGAGAGCCACATGGCCGTGCTGTTTAGCGTGCGGGACTAAAAATGGGGTGAACCAGCATCAAGTCGTATTCAGCCATGAATTTCGCTGGGTGACTTCGGGTCAACCATTCTTTGTTATCCTAATCTATCTCATGGGGTTGTTGTGAAGACAAAATTGAGGGTGGGTAGGGTTGCCAGACTCCAGGTAGTGGCTGGAGATCTCCCTGAATTTCAACTGGTCTCCAGGCCACAGAGATCAGTTCACCTGGAGAAAATGGCTACTTTGCGGGGTGGACTCTATGGAATTATTCCATGCCGAGGTCCTTTCCCTCCTCAAACCCCACTTTCTACAGGTTTCTCCAGGTTTCACCCCCCAGATCTCCAGGAATTTCCCAACATGGAGCTGGCAACCCTAAGGGTGGGACTCGAATTTCTTGAAGGAAGAGCAGGAGAAAGTGTCATAAGTTATATGTGGGGTGTACACTTTTAATACAACCATAAGTAAATATTCTGTGTGTGTGTATGCCATTTCTTTGGTTATGTTGATATTTTAGTGTGATTCAAGTATTTGAAGGGCTCTCCCATAGAGGATGTAGGAGAGTTGTTTTCTGTTGCCCCAGAGGGTCAGACTAGAAACAAAGGGATAAAATTAAAGCAAAAAAAAATTGGCTAAACATTAGGAACAACTTCCTGACAGTTAAAGCGGTTCCTCAGTGGAACAGGCTTCCTTGGGAGGTGGTGGGCTCTCCTTCCTTGGAGGTATTTAGGAAGAGGCTAGAGGGCCACCTGACAGCAGGGATGATTCTGTGACTCAATATGAACATACGGAAGAGGGAGGGCATGAAGGAAGGAAAAGGTGCAAGGCTCTCGTGGCCTTTTCTTACATGCCCAGGGTAAGGCTGATCACCACTTTGAGGTCAGGAAGGAATTTTCCTCCCGGCCAGATTGGCTGGGAATCATGGAGGTTTTTTGCCTTCCTCTGAGCATAGAGCAGAGGTCACTTGGGGAGGTGGACGGGGGGTGGGTAGCTGTGAATTTCCTGCATTGTGCAGGGGTTGGACTAGATTACCCTTGGGGCTACTTCCAGATCTATGTTTCTGTGTCCTTTTGGGAATGTATGGACCTCAGAAGGGCCAGTTTGACTTAGGGATTTTGCTCCAGACCTAGCAAAAGCACATTGCCTTTACAAAAGGGAAGGGGTCTTTGCAGGCATCCTATGTTATTGTTTTTATTATTTTCTACTTATCAGTATGTCACCTTTGGCGGAGAAAGCAGGATAAACAGAATTAAAATAGATAATAAAGAGTAGCTAATAATAAGTTAAGCTTTTCCACATTGCCTCTGAATTTCTTTTACAAAGGAGCCTGGAATGCTTTGCCACACACATCATTCTCTGGAGACAGATTAAACAGACCCCTTAACTAATCATTTCAAACTAGAAATCAGAAATAGAGAGACTCTCGGAGAGTGAATATCAGACCTCCTGTCTCTTTACTGACTTGGGAACTTCCTATGACATGACAACTACAGAGCGCACCTATTGTATGTTTTATTGTAAATGCAGCAATGCTGTTATATTTAAAAGAAAGCATTACACTGGAGCTGAACTCTTCCATTGTGTGGTCTGAATGGAACAAAACTCTTTCATTAAAGAGAAGCCCTTGAGTATGTAAATGCCAGCCTGTAGGTACTTAGGGCAGCTGCTAATCACAAATGCTTGAAATGACAATTTAAAGTTTCAGTGACTAATCCTGCTTTTGTTCTCTCTGCACTGTGAAGGTAATGTAAATGACTGTGATTTGTTGCAATGGTTGTAATGATGTTGATTGCATTAGAACCTGTCAAAAACTCTTTTATTTTTTCCAATAAGGCAACCTGAGCGGTGCTGGCAATGACAGCTGGGCAGTAGATTTATGGCAGAGATGATTGATGCTCTGCCTGGAGCATGCTGGGTCAAGTAAAGTAGCTGGGTAGAAGAAGAGGGTCAGTCAGAAAACTGAAGTCTTCTCAGGGGAAATTCATGACCTCTAGAGTTATCAAAAAGCCCCCACAGGTATAATGAGACAGGAATGGCAGAAATAGCAGAAGTCTGACAGCCCAACTGCGCTAAAATTTTTTAAATAAATAAGGTCTGTGTTTATTTTAATGTCTGCAGGGGCTTAATTTGGCTCAGGGTCATGGTGAGGAAGGAAGAGGGTCTCCTACCTTCCCTCCCTATGCTGTTCTCCATGCCAAAAAGTCCCCCCCCCCCGGAGAATTATCTACCCCATTTTAAAAGTTCCACTGCCACAGAATGCTCAGTGAAAATGGACCCAACTCATTCAAAAAACGTATCAAGTGGTTTGACTCTCAGTATATTCTAAACATGTGATCCGTTCTACACATGGCAAAATCACCAGGCTGATGACAAGGGTTTACTTTGCTGGGTATCTGCCGAGGTCCCAAATGATGGCAGGTGAGCAGGAATCGGTACTAACTAATCAGCTGCCATTTGTTTGTCTGTCCCCTCTCTGTCTCTTTGTGTCATCACTTTTTCCTGCAGCCTGCAGCATTCAGCCCCTTGCCCCTGCTGAGGTTTTCAAGGCAAGAGACTAGCAGAGGTGATTTGCCATTGCCTGGCTTTGCAACCTTTGTCCTCTTTGAAGGTCTCCCATCCAATTACTAACCCTGCTTAGCTTCTGAGATCTGATGAGAGCAGGATTGCCTGGGCAATGCAGATCAAGGTCAGAGGGGTATTAGACAGACCAAAACACAAGTTTTCTAAAGTAATATCACATCACCATTACACTCAATTTGCAGTTCAGCCTATTTACAAATAGCGTTTTCTCCTGAACAATCTAGTACTGTTTCCCAGCAGTCAGGTATCAGCCCTCTAGAAATCAAACCACAAGACATTCACATTGAAAATATGCTGGGGCATCAAGAGACCTAGAAATGTCAGCTAAGTGCTGAGTCATCAGAATTCACAGGCTTTCCCTTCCAAAGGGGTGTCGTTTGGTTTGATGCAAGGGCAAATGTACAGAGTCACAGCTACCCTCTAGCATTATATGAAGATTCCAGAATGTTAAAAATAGCTTGCATTTGTTGAGTCGCATTAAAAACATCAATAGTTAGAATCTCGCATTACAATTTGCCAGTTGTTTTCTATGCATGCATGGCTTTGGTAGTTGTGGTTTTAAGTAGCGAACGTTTCATGCCTATTGATTTTGCATAATGGTTATATGGGTTTTTAATTGTGATTTTAGGCATTTCATGCCTGTTGTTTTTTTCCAGCAATGAAGTCTGTTTATCTTAATATACTCCTCTAAATAATCACAGTTCTAATCCTAAACCCTTTGTTTGAGTCACAGGGGCCACTGTTTTCAAAGGCCACTTACAAACATAGCAACACACAGCCTCCTACATTTGGCTGCAATACTAAGAACACTTTCCTGGGAGTAAGCCCTGTTGACTTCTCAGTAGACCTACTTAGGAGGAATGCTCCCTTAATCATCGTGCCATGTTAACCTCTCCTTAGGATATTACTCACTACCAGGGCTTTTTTTCAGCTGGAACGCGGTGGAACGGCGTTCCAGAACCACTTGAAAATGGTCACATGGCTGGTGGCCCTGCCATGGCATGGAGGGCAATCTAAACTCCCCTCTGTCTGGAGATCAGGGGGCGGGGCCACCAGCCATGTGACCATTTTCTCTGGGGGCAACCCACTGAGTTCCACCAGCTCTTTTCCCAGAAAAAAGACCTGCTCACTACCATGTAGCACCAGCTAAGCATGACATTACCAATTGTATCCTTGGAGGATGAAAGGACACCTCATCAAAAAGAATACTGAAAGGCCTTCAGCTAGTCGATGCTATTGGGCATCTGGAGGAAAAGGCCATCATGTTTCATTCGTATATGAAATAGTTTCTATATAATTGGACTTTGAACATGGGGCCATAAATATGATGGGTAGTTAATATGGCCTGTCAAAAGGCTCCCTGAGGTTCAGTCCAATCTTTTCAAACCTCCTCTTCTTTATTGACATAATCATTTTAATCTGTACTACACTTACCCTTTCATTACAATTGGAATAATTGTTCTCTGTAGTGTAGTTGCAGCAGTTCTTTTTTCTCTCTTCTGGATCCAAGCCTCTTAAAATGGGATGGAATAATGAAGACTAAATGTTAGGGACTGGATATTTGGAAATGTCAGTAGACATTTATGGGGCTGTTCTTTTTTTAAAAACCGGAAGAAATGCAGTCAATTTATCACACAATCTCATTATCATGGATTTGATTTTTAGAACAATGTTTCATTTTGATGCTTTGTAGGATCTGTAGACTGCCTTCCATGGATGCCAAGCCGAGGAGGAGGAGATTTGGGCCAAATAATTCCTTATATAGTGAAGAAATTGATTTTGGAAATTGAATTTGAGGTATGCATTACAAAAATTCTCAAGCTGAAAATATATTGCTGTTTTGGGTTGTTAGGTTTTCCAGAATGGTAATGCAAATCCCTTTCTAAAAAATACGTGGGTTTTTTTGTGCTGGGGTGCTTACTGTCCATAAAGCAGCAAATACCTTGTTTTTCTTTCGCTCTACTGATTTCCTGTGTAGTGGCCTGGGGAAGGTCGCTCTCAGCTAGCTCAAGCCAAGTACAGGGACTGGCAGCACTTTGGTTCTGGCTCTCTCCTTCCCTCCCTCTTTCATGTGGGTGGAGCCTTTTTTTCTCTGCAAGTGGGATGGTGGAGGGCATCTTGTTCAGGGGCCCGTAGGATTGGATCCTTTGGTTCAGTTCACTTGAAACTTGGAGGTTCTTAGTGGACAGGCAGCACTAACTTCCCTGCAATTCTTGTGTCATTTGGTTGAAAAATAGAGAAAAACAGAGAAAATGGACCAGGAAATAGGAATGCTTTGCTTTCAAATTATAGAGTTGGGGGGCATAGAATTCAACAAACAAATGCAATGGGAAAATACATGTCTTATCTATTAATCTACCAGAAAACATTACAAAGGAGTTCATGTTCCATGATGTTTAAATGATAAGCCTGAGTTTCTTCTTTTAGTGTTGCGTATTCAAGGCTAAGATATACTGCAACATTCTAAGAGGCCCATTACAGAATAGTATAATGGGTGGATCTTACACCAATCCTACCATTCCACTAAGCAAACTTTGAAGCCCTTCTCCTGAGATAATCCTCCACTTCACCCTATTCACTCTCCTTTAGGGATGTGCACTTCAGGTTTCCAATTCGGGTTTTTAGATGTCACCATTCAAACTCTGCCCTTTCTTTCACTATGTACCCTTTGAGGTGCAAACACAGGCTCGGTGTGTATGTGTGTATGTTTGAGTGTGTGCATGTGAGAGAGCTGCTACACATGCCCTCCGCCCAGCATGTTAACTACCTTAGCCCAGTCAGGAGTTCTTGGTGTATGCATGGACAAGCAGCCAGGCACCCTGCATGAGATCTTTGAACACAGTCTGATACCTTTAGAAAGAAAAATACATTTCTAGGCACTAGAACACAGGAGCACTGGGAAACTATAGCAGAATATTCCTGAGGTGTTCCAGACTAAGAGTGGAACCACAAGTGGCAAAAGGCACAGGTTGGACACTTGTCAGCTTCCCTCAAGTTTTGATGGGAAATGTAGGCAGCTTGGCGGAATGTTGGACAAGTGACAGTTGAAAAGTCCATTGGACAGCAGTCAGAGAGCCAAGCTGCAAGACCAGGATGCCTACATTTCCCATCAAAACTCGAGGGAAGCTGACAAGTGTCCAACCTGTGCCTTTTGTCACTTGTGGTTCCGCTCTAAGAAAAAGAAACAAAGCAGGCTAAGTTGTACAAGTCACAAGTTTTATGTTGGCATTCCATTCCAAGGAACAGACACAAGCAAAGCTGGAACTTTGAAACAGATGCCAGTCAAGGCATTTCTCCCTTGTTCTTTGGGCCTTGGCTTTCACAGAGTGTGCTAAGCTTTTAACCCTTACCCTCCCCGAAAAAATATCTTTCCATTTAACCTGATATAGATTTAAAAGTTTAAAAACCCACTAAATCCTACAGCCAGAAAGATGTGCTCTCAAATCCAAGTTATCCAGATGGAATATATAAACCTGTTAATATTCTCCAAACAGTGCATAACAGTGCATGCAGGTGTTAATAGAATAGAAGTAATCTGGCAATAACAGAAGTAACAATCCAGCCAAAGTTTAGTACATTGGATTCCATTAACTTAAAGTCTTTCCCACTGAAATAACTGGGACTTGAAAACACATCTGCAATTTATTAAAGTAATGACTATCTTGTTTCCAAAAGTAGGGTGACTGTATAGTTGCAAGATAACGGATTGGATCCAGAGAAACCTGTGGGGAGAGGCTGTGGCCTACCAGTGGAGTATCTGCTTTGTATGCAGAAAATCCCTACTAGATTCCTTGGAGCCCCTGAAATCTCCAGTTAAAAGGATCAGGTAGCAGATGAGGAGGAACACTTTGACCTGAGACCCTGAAGAGCTGCTGCTGGTCTGAACAGACAATACTGTCCTTGATAGACTAATGGACTGGCTCAATGTCAGACAGCTTCATGTATATACACAACATTTCTGCAAATGCACAGGACTTATGTGACGGATGGCAAGTTTTAAAAGCCTGGAAGTGCTGTACAAACAGCTGAAGAACTATTAAAGGTTAATTCCTCACAGACACAGAGAGTTTTGAGTGACAGGCTACTGGGTAGTATGGGCTCTAGCTGAAAGAGTGATCAAGTGTGAAGAATTGGGAGATGGCGTCCTAACAAAGAGCAGTTTTAACCCTGGCAGGAGAACTGGGGAAAGTTGGCACGGAAGTTTGGAAAATAGGTGCAAACTCCCAAATGGGCCAAAGAAAGGAGATAGATCTTCTAAGAAAAGGAGATTTTCCCTACCCAGTCAAACAAGGAGTTAGTTCTGGAGAGTGTGGTTGGAAACTGCCTGTGGAGACCTTCTGATTCAGTTAACAACTGAAAAGAAAGCACTGGCATTTGAAGAGAAGGGGATTGGGGTACTAGAAAGTGGGTACAGGCATTCCTAACTCCAAAAGAGAAAGAGAATACTAAAAGAAAATATACTGGAGTGCCTGGAGAAAACACAGGAACAAAAGCCTCTAGACATAAGAATCTAAGTATCTGTGAAGAACATAAGGGTCGCTTCCACATGCTCCATTTGTGTGTGTGTGTGTGGGGGGGAGGTTGTCCCTGTCCCAAAGCTGCATCTTCACAATCCACTTTGAGAAAGGTCCCAAAACAGAAAATGCATTTTTGATCTGCTCCTTGTCATAACTGACATTGGCATATTCCCACCCAACTTTATTTTTTTTGAGCGCATGTGGGATTGCGCTGTACCATTGTCCCATCTTTCAGCTTCTGTAGAAACTGGGCATGCATAGTACAGCATTCTCTACCATTGATCTCAAAGTTTTAAATGCAAAAGTGTTTCATAAATATGCGAACAGTAGAGTAGTGTGGTCGCATGATTCCATATCCTACTATATAAAAGGCAAACTGACCACTCACTCCTTATCCCCGTGCAGGCATAGTACGCAGGGATAAGAAGCGAGTTGAGGGCAAGACGGTTTGCCTCCCTGCTGCCTCCTCAGGCTTCCAGAGACATGGAGAGGCTCAGTGTGGTGGCAAGGCCCTCGCAAGGTCCTGCAGCAGCTGGGGGTGGGGCGGGGCTCCCTGCTGCCTCCGCAGGGCCTTGGGAGGGCCATGCACAAGCCAAGCGGTGGCCAAGAGGCCAGCAGAGGAGGAGCCCCTGATCTGTTCCCCAATCCCCCCTTCGACTGATGCTGCCAGGGGAGGCATGGTGGAGGGAGTGCTGCTAAGGCCCATTGTAATTGACAGTCCAAATGTTAAATGATCCAATGTAGCAAGCACTGCAGTATGATTCCCTTTATCGTAATAGTGCAAGGAGTGTTTTAAAAAGTCTAAAGAAGCAGGAGGGAGGGTTATATGATTGCACACGCGAACCAGATGCTCACATGCATCTGGGGGTAGGAGAGGTAATGACAAGAGGAGG
Source organism: Eublepharis macularius (assembly GCF_028583425.1). Taxonomy (NCBI): domain Eukaryota; kingdom Metazoa; phylum Chordata; class Lepidosauria; order Squamata; family Eublepharidae; genus Eublepharis; species Eublepharis macularius. Next base: position 70,319,738 of record NC_072800.1, on the reverse strand, counting down.
GGTTGGAGAGCTCTTCTGTGGTAGAGCTCTTCTGAAGCGAAAAAAAGCCTCCAGATGCATTGATACAGTAGATTAGTGCGCAAAAAAGCGGCATAAAAAATGAAAACAGAACAAAACAAGTTTCACAAACAGCGCTTAAAAACTGGGATCATCATCATGACCTGCTCACGCATGGGAAACAATGACGTATGTAATGAATGAAATAACCTGCCAAAGTTCCGTTAGCTGGCTGTCCTGTTAAGGTTGTGTGGAAACGACCATGAACTATAGTCTGCTCATGTTCTGATTTTACCTCAGAGATTTCTATGTTGAATTACCTCCGAAATTTTCAATCTTTGATTTTACCTGACTTTTCCATTCTAAAATAAATAAAACAGTTATTTTTGAATTTTAAAAACTGCTGGTGCCATTTCTGCTGTTTAAGGACATAGAAGAGGGAAAGAAGAGGCAGAAACGCCATAGCTACTATCCAGGAGTTTCACACAGTGCTGCTTCAGAGGGACTGGGGGTGGTGGTGTTAGTGGTGGCACAGAAGAAATATAAAAAGGCTCTTAAGGGTGTCCAGAAACATCCTTGCTCTTCTCTAGATCCAAGGCCATGTTGCTTTCTGTGTTGTACAATGAAGGTGGGAATGAACATCAGACTTGCTGTTCCTTTGGAAACACATTATTACTATTTCCATCAGACAGTTATGAAGGAACCAGTCAGAGTATGCAGGATGGTCCATACGTACAAATATATATGTCAAAATCTTTAAAAGACTGCTACTATCTGAAATATAAGCATCTTGTCTCCCTTGGAGACAGCTAAAGCCCCCATTTATCTAAATTATCTTGGTAATATGACAGAGTGATTGCTCACTAATGGTCAGTAACAGTTTTCTTTGTCATTTTCCTAGTCATTACCTCCTCTGAATGAACTCCAGAATAGGCTGCCGAGATGTCGTGACTGGAATATCAACCAGCCTTCACAAGTGAGACAATTCCTATTAAAGTAGTGCACCTAGATATCGGGCTTTTTGCCATTTTCATTTATGAAAAATCATACTCTTCCATTACAGATCTTGATGAGTTTAGAGATATTTTACTCTTCAGCAGATGAGAAGCAATATTTATTTTTCACAGCTGCCTTCTGTTTTCCTGCTAACATACAATACATAGCAGCTCTGCACTCCATGGTCTCACCGGGAAAGATCTTTTTGTTGCTGCTGGTATTTACTGGGGTTTGTGATCTAGTCGGCGGCAAATTTTTTTTGGTTTTGTTTGACTTGGATGTTTAAGTCCATTTGCCCTTTTGTGCAGGCTACAGGGAATCGGAGATTACACATGCAGACTGAATCCAATTTTCCCTGCTGGGTATATGAAAAGCTCTTAGCTGAAAGCTGGCACATGGATGGACCACCTCTGCCTTCCCAAAGCAGTGCTTTCCCAGTTCTACGGATTTGCAAGGCCTGGTTCTCACACTACAATTCCAAATTATGAAAGGGTTCCCATGCTTTCCCTTTTTCTTTTAGAAAAGATGCAGCCATATTGCAAAACTGAAAAAAAAACATGAAAAATACCAAGGGCAGCATGGGATGTGCACTCACCACATCAGAAGCCATAGTATTGTTACACAGTATTGTTTTGTATTGTTACTTGCAAACAAAGCTATGCCTAAAGCCATGCCCAAAATTCATACTAGTGGCTTTCTGGTAAATGACTGAGCCGGGTCTTGAATAATCATCATGAAATCAAAATCAGACTTGAGTAGGATTCTGAAATAGACCTGCTTAGGATTGCTCTCTGAATTCTGTCTACACATGGGTTAGCTTCTTGTCTCAGATCCACCACATAGCACATGGTGATCTGTGTAGTTCCATTCAATATGCAGAAGCAAAGCAATTTTTTGGCCACAGAATAAATATTGGAACAAGGAGCTGATACTGCCATGGCTGCCAGATGAAAGAGCCTGTATTACGTACATGTCTGCAAAATCATGTTTTTCTCTGTAATGCTTCATTTTGTATGGAGTCATCCTCAAAAATGGTTGTTGTGGATTTTCCAGGCTGTATTGCCATGGTCTTGGCATTGTAGTTCCTGACGTTTCGCCAGCAGCTGTGGCTGGCATCTTCAGAGGTGTAGCACCGAAAGACAGAGATCTCTGAGAGCTGCTGGCGAAACGTCAGGAACTACAATGCCAAGACCACGGTGATACAGCCTGGAAAATCCACAACAACCATCGTTCTCCGGCCGTGAAAGCCTTCAACAATATATCATCCTCAAAAACTTGATACTTTATACACTTCATATACCTTGGGGAGACACACTGATGTTTTTAAAAATACGTACCCAGTTTCTGGGTCTCTGGTACCACTCTTCCAGTTTGTTCAAGCAAAGGAAATGAATGCCACACTTTAAACTGAAGCAGGAAGTACTCCTATGGGATATGGGGGGGGGGCACTGGCCTTTGTTGGGGTTGAGCTGTTGATTGGTCTTTTCTCCCTGTCAGTAGGTGGTGATTGGTTGCACCTGTGTGCATCACTCAGGGGGATCATCATCGGGCACCACTACTTGATTGGTGGGTATTGCGGAGGTTGCTATGGACACCAGCGTGCTTGCTATGTGGCCTATGCCTTCAGCAGGGTCAAATGTTGTTTCCCCCCCTGTGGAATGCCCATGGGGATCTGACCAATGCCACCAGGATTAAGTGGCTGGCTGGTTGCCACTGCCACAGTTGCCCTCAGGATTGGGCTGCCCACTATTGATTTTCAGATTCTTGTTTCTACTTTTGTTATCTAGGTATTTGTACTTATTTTCCAAATCTTTAATTTAATTTAAGCATTTATAGTAGCATAAGCTACTCCTGCATTAAAGTGCATTGTTCTTTCACTCCCTCTGTTGATTCTGCTGTGCTCAGTGTTACATCTTGCCTCAAGCTCCAACAGCTTTTCTTTCATCCCATCTAACCTCTGTTCTGTAGTTCACTTAATTTCATCATTTTTTTGCTATTTTTGCTAGAACTTTTCAACGTTTTCCTCAGAGAATTTACATTCTACTTTAAAAACATTTTTATGGTCCAATGAAGTGTGACCATCATGGCAATCTTTGACAAGTATCCGTATGTGAGAATAATGAGCTATGTTCCATGTTTCTAAACTGATAATACATAGCAACCCCCTTCATATATGGTCATATATGGTCACATGTCACTTTTTATAGTCTAACAACTAGTTACAATCTTACCAAAAATTAGTAATGAATATTACCACCGCATCTAATTCACACATTTATCCTGTTAGAATAACTTGTTTCAGTCACAGTAGTGGTGGAGAGTGCCGTTAAGTCATAGTTGACTTATGGCAACCCCTGGTGGAGTTTTCATGGCAATTGCCGTTGCCTGCTTCTGCAACCCTGATCTTCGTTGGAGGTCTCCCATTCAATTACTATCCAAGGTCAACCCTGCTTAGCTTCTGAGATCTGAAAGGATCAGGCTCACCTGGGCTATCCAAATCAGGATTTCAATCACAGTATGGCAAGATACATATTGCACATTTCCCCAGATAGCAGTAAGTAATTTTCAGTTCAGTCACGGCACTCTATTGCACTTTGCCCAGTTTATCAGCAACACATTCCGATTGATACTCTCCATGCAAAGTAATAACAGTGCAATCCTAAACAGAGTTAGTCCAGTCTCAGCCTACAGAGAATTGTTACACTTTTTACAGTAGTAATCACATCATTTCATACTACCCCTTCAGCAATCTAGTTATTTCATATTGATAATATTAGTATCATAGTTTGAACCGAGAAAACAAATTTTTACACAATTGTTACTTTAAGAATTTAACTTGGATAACAAATTGATTATTGGACAATCCCTTTATAATTATTGTACAGCCAAGAAACACAACTGTGTCTGTCAGCCTCAAACAGTCATCGTTTAAAAGGTCCAGGTCAAAGACTCAAAGATATAGGACTCCTCCTTCAGTTATTTCTCTAATATTTGCTGATTTCAAAGGTTTTTAAAACAAGAATTATTCAAAAAGTTCCTTTGATATCTTCTGCTCAATAACTTTACACCACTCCTTCTATAAAGAAATTACCCGAAAAAAGGTTTTAGTTTCAGCCCAAACAAATCATTACATACTCCAAACCAGAAAGGACCTAGTTCTGCACTGGAATGACCTTCCTTCACTGATGACACAGAAAGATTTTTTTTTTAAATGTATGCTGTAACTTTCTTAAATACAGGAGGAGGATCAGGAAGTGCCTCACTCAACATCAAAGCTGTGACCTTCTGCCCTCCAAAGCCGCAGTGTGCGGCAAGGATACCTAACTGGTGGTGAATTATTGGAGGCAGAGCAAGTGCCTCATGTGCTCTCCATGTCTCTCTTTTACATTGTTACGTTGCATTGTAGTGGCCTTTTTCTATATGTATGTATGTATGTATGTGGCTCTCCAAGGACTCAGGTGGAGGTCTTTCCCATCACCCTCTACCTAATCCTTTAAATGCTGATGCAAGTTGAAACATTTCAGAGTACAACATGACCATTGCCATAAACAGACCATCATCAAGTTCTCTTTCTTTATCAGGTCACCCAAATATGTGATGGTTGACCTTTTCTCTGCAAGCAAAACTAAAATGAGGAGGTTTATAAGATTTATAAGCATTTTGGAGAATAGAACAAAGAAAAATAGTTATCCTGTGCAACAGCTAACTCCTAGAGCTTCCTGCTAATCTCTGGAAGTTTAACAGCAGTAAGGGGGAAGGACTTGGGTACAAAATTCCAGGGACCCAGGTTGCCCTGGGGCCCACAAGGGACAGGCAAAGTGCCTCGGAGTTTATTAGCAACAAGCCTGCTGATCTTGTGTAGGTTTTTTGTCTGATATTTTATTTTTTATTTTATTAATAAGATTAAAAGCCCAGTAAAAAGGGCAGAGCAATAGAAGAAAAAAAGTAAAGAAAATAATGATGATGATGATGATGATGATAACAACATTCATTTATATACTGCCCTTCAGGACAACTTAATGCCCACTCAGAGTGGTTTACAAAATATGTCATTATTATCCCCACAACAATCACCCTGTGAAGTGGGTGGCGCTGAGAGAGCTCCAAGAAATTGTGACTGACCCAAGGTCACCCAGCTGGCTTCAAGCAGAGGAGTGGGGAATCAAACCTGGCTCTCCAGATTAGAGTCCCACACTCTTAACCACTCCACCAAACTGGCTCTCCAGAATACAATGAATACAAAGAGAGAGAAAAAACAAACTTACATCTTTGATCAGAGATAAAACATTGTCTACTTTTATGGTTAACTGGAAACCCCTTATTGACTTTCTGCGTGAGACAACGAAAAATGAACTGATGATCTGTGATTCTGATTTTTAATAAGATAAATCTGGAAAAATACATAGAAGGGGGGCAGTACTGAAAAGGTAATTTTTGGAGATATTAAAATTAAAAGTATAATGTTTGTTAAAATATGATAGATGTAGAGAAAAATGGAAAATGAAACGTGTATTATTTTTATTTTTTATTTTTTTGGTGTAGGTTCTTCTGAATACAAGGGGGAGACAAATAGTCTGGGATGGCATATGTAGCTCCGTGGTCAGCTACACGTGTCCCTTTTTGCCCAGATAGTTTGCTTGTGCATGGATTTTAAACCTGTATATTTTAGATTCCTTTGGTACTTGAGAAGAACCATCAACCTTTACTCTAAAACATCAATAGCAAAACTGAACAACAATATTATTAAACATTATTACCTTGCACTGCATTTTAGGAAACTCCCTAGAATTTCACAGCTAAGCCTGTTTGTATTCAGCAGGCATATGACCGGCATTAAACTGAAAACCTCTTAATCCATGCATAAACATAAAAGAACACTAACAGATTTGATTAAGTTTGAATGTGACCAGTCAATGACAGACATTTTTAGGGTGAAGCTGTATATCCTGACTGTTTTCCGCTAACAGCTAGAAACATACCGCTGGTTCTCACCAAGGCTGAAAAGGTATTTTTTTAAAATAAGAGTTAGAGTGCAACTGTAAGCAAAGTTACATCTTTTCAAGACCACGGAAGGTAATGGACTTAGGTGTAGCTCTGCTTACAATTGCACTTCTAATCATAAACTCAGCAGCACAGAGCAGAGTAGCCACATCCTGTGACTGTTTATTGTGAGGGTCCCTTCATTGAGCTCAACGGGGCTAGTCTCCCAATAAGCAAGCTTAGGCTTGTACCCTTTATCCCTTGCAAACCCTCAAAACAGTTGCCATATGAGTTTCTTTCACTGACCCCCATTTCTTCGAGGGCCGGTTCCATCGGTCCAGTCATCCTTCTTGTCTGAGCTTCTGCATGTAGTATAGCAGCACCCCTTCATCCGGCTCACTGCTCTAGCTGGCTCACTAACTCCCGCTGATTCCTCAAAGAACCTGGAGTGTTTTCACAAAACCACATTCCTGAACATTCTTACAGTGAGTCATTTCTTAAAGCAAAAGGAGTTACAAATCAAAGACCAATCACATGACGGAAGCCCCCCCCCCATTCATTCCAGTTGTGTGCACTTGTGCTCTTATTGCTCAGTAGTCAAGACAAAATCACTGGGCACATGTTCAAAATGATTCTTAGTGTTGCTTTTATTTGGATTGGGGTGGGCGGGGGTGGGCAACAGGCCTGATGAAAAATATCCTGTCCTTTTAATAGAGGGTTAATATGTAGAAGTGGGCAGGTGAAGCTTTTCATGGCATGAAGGTAACTTCCCATTAAGCTTCTGTTAAAAGAGTGTGACTTTCCCCCCCTTTAGGTAGCTGGCAACCCTACTTATATTTAAATGTTTCTATCCTGCTTTTTCTCCACTACAGACTCAAAGGAGCTTACAAAAAATCACAAAAATATAATGGAGACAAAAAAATTGCAATACTTTGTCTGGCCCTGGTGCCACTTGCCTGACTCACTAAGGGTCACTCTACATGTTACTTCTTTTACAAGTTTGCCATGAAGCCAACCCATGCTCCTCACAGCAGCTCTGGGGAACGGCTTCTATTAAAAAGGAGAGTGCAAATGGGCGTGGAAAGCTGCCACCAGGAGAGGGAGAGCTCCTGCCTTTCTCCCAAGCTTTTTTTCCATGCAAAAACAGTGTGGTGGTGGGGGAGTTTTCCCATTTCTACTGCTGCATGTGCACACAATACACATGGAGCACATGGAGCACATGTGCACATGGAGCAGCAATCTCCCCTCTGCACTGTTTTTGCATGTGGGAAAAAAGCTTGGGAAAAGGCAGGGCTTCTCCTCGCCCTGGCAACAACTTTCTGAGCACATTTGCATGCTCCCTTTTTAATAGAAGCCAATCCCCAGAGGTGGCGTGTGGTGGTGGATTACCTGTACTTCTTGATCTCCAAAGTATTTCCAGCAATCTGAATAGACCTAGACTAGCCTGAGTTTATCAGAGTTTGGAAACTAAGGGTCAAAACACATGATACTCATGGGCAAGTGTGAGATCCAGGTGGTGGCGAAACAGCTGCAGGGGTTCCTGAATGAAATCTCAGCTCTAGATCCCTTCCAGTCCGGCTTCTGCCCAGGGCATGGGATGGAGACATTGCTGGTTGCCCTCACAGATGATCTCCGCAGACACCTGGATCGAGGTGGATTGGCGCTGCTGATATTATTGGATTTGTTGGCAATGTTCGATACAGTTGCTATGAACTTCTGACTCACTGCCTTGCTGTCATGGGGATAAGCAGGGTTGCCTTGCAGTGGCTGGTCTCCTTTCTCCACGGTCAGGGACAAAGGGTGGCACTTGGGAAGAGACTGTCATCCCTCCAACCTATGGTGTGCAGTGTCCCACAAGGTGCAATACTCTCCCCATTGCTCTATGTGTGGCTTCCCTCGAGGCTGACCCAGAAACTGCAGCTGCTTCAAAATGCAGCAGTGTGTGATATTGTAGGAGCACCGATTGGAGTGCATATAACACCTTTATTTGCCAGCTGTATTGGCTGCCAGTGGAGTACCAGATCAGGTTCAAGGTTTTGGTATTAACCTACAAAGCCCTTTGCAGACTTGGACCAGCGTATCTGCGAGACTGCCTCTCCCATATGTGCCCCAGAGGATGCTCCAATCAGGAAAGAAATATCTATCGGTGGTCCCTGGCCCCAAGGAGGCCCGCCTGACCTCAACCAGAGCCAGGGCATTCTTGGTCCTGGCTCCAGCCTGGTGGAACTCTCTGTCCACTGAGACCAGGGCCCGGCAGGATGTGTTATCGTTTTGCCAGGCCTGTAAGCAGAGATGGTCCACCAGGCATTTGGTTGAGGTCAGGCTTGGCCTCCACCAGCTGAAAAAATTGAGAAGAATACAATCTGAAACCCTCCCTACTAGGGTTGTCCACCACCTTATCTTGTTGAGCTGTGTCTGCTGCTATTGATTGCCGCCATCTGAGTGTATATTTTTACATGTGAATGCTTTTAAAAAATCTGTTTATGGTTTTAATTGTATAAATTCATTTTAATGTGTTTTCAAAATGTTGTAATCTGCCCTGAGCCCTTCATGGGGAGGGCGGAATAGAAATCCAAAGAAAATAAATAAATAAATAAATCCTGCGATGATCCCTGGGAATTGTAGTTAAAAAAGCCATCCGCTCAATGTAATTCTCAGCTGGTGAAGGAAGGGGGCGTGCACACGTGCATGCACGCATGCACACACTCTCTCTCTTTCAAAAATCCTCTGAGAACTTGGGATGGGGGTGGGGGTATGGATAATGACGTAACTAGAGACAGGGAAAAAGCTGAGATGTTTTGCGAGTGTGAGAGAAATCCAGTCTCTCCCATTCTTATTCTCCTGGCAGGAAATCGCAGCTCGGATTCCTCCCACCTCACCTCCATCTCTGAGCCGAAGGAAAACCAGCGGATTGGATTTTTGAAAGAGAACCAGCCTCTCTTTGAGAGAATCTCTTTGAAACAGACAATCTCTTCATTTGCGTGGCTGTTCTTTGCCAGAAAATCCACTTCGCTCGGAGGGGGCGGGGTTAGGCTACCATCCTCAGCAATGATTGTGGGACCAATCAAGTGCTCTTCATGTGAAGTTGTTCTGACCATCAGTAGGATTGGCTCTCATCAGTTCTTGGATGGGAGACCAACAAAAAGACCAGGGGTTGCTATGCAGAGGAAGGCAATGGCAAACTACCATCTTTTGCCTTGAAAATCCCATGAGGAGCCACTATAAGTTAAATACAACTTATACCACTTCTGATTTTTAAGCAACCTCTGAATCCATTCAGAGTTACACTGCTTTTAAATATGGAAGTTTTATTTCACCGTTATGATCCCTTGTTCTCCTAATTTCATGGCCCTAAAATTTAGACATGTTGCCAGAATAGAGGAAATATCCTGGAAAAAGCAGTAAAATACAGCTCTATAGGGGAGAATACATTTTCATGAAAATAATTCTCTTACGGCACAATCCTATGCTGAATTATTCCAGTCTAATCTCATTGGTTTCAATGGGCTTAGTCTGGAGTATTCTGTATAGTATTGTATTGATAAGGGGAAATTATGCAATCATGCAGGCACCAGACAACAAACCCCAACTCCCAGTACATCTGATACTCCTATTTACGTACAGTTCATTCAAGAATAAGTAAATATTTGTCATCAAATACAGTTTAGTCTCTTGATTAGCAAGGCAAGAGATAATTTTCTTATCATATGAGCACCTAAACCAGATCCACAGGAAAAGCCAATCATCCTAACTAGTTCCAGAAACACCAGATGGATTTACACTGTAGGCTTTTCCAAACAGTTTTGCACTGATGTGTTGAGATTGCAGTAGAAAGAACTTATTCCTTGTGTACGTATCTCTCTTGGCACATATTAATTTAATGCCTGAATCATGATTCAGTTCTCAGATATTACCCAGGTAGTTTGCATAAGAAGTGCTAATGATCTGATCTAGTAGGTCACATCTTATGTCATACTGAACATCTGCAATTGTAGCTACAATGAAACTAAGACAGGAGGGAAGGGAGGTAACAAAAAAGTTAGAATCGGAGAAATAGAAAGTTTAAATAATATGTATCAGCAGCAATTTAGAAGCCTGAGCGTGCACGTAGAAGGCTTAAATACACTGAACTCTATATGTGGAAATGGTGCCTCATTCTCTTCTATGAATTGGGGAGTTCTACCCGTGAGTCCTTCCCCCTAGGTTCTTTGTGCTATGCCTACTCAGCTGGGAAGGAAGGAAATGAAATAATGCAAATTCTGCCAGTATATGATCAGTTATAAAATTTCATGATGCCTCTCTTTGCACATTTAAAATCCTTTAAAGTGTTTGAAGTCTTGCATAACACTGAAAACACTAAATGACAGCAAGAAAAATAAACATCAGATGCAATCTATTTCCAAAAAGAGCAAAGATTCGGAAAAGTCTGAAAAGATTCGGAATCTGAAGCAGAAAGTCAACAATATTGTGCTCCGTATGCAGAATCGGAGTTCTTTCCATGCTACCAATATGATCTACTGAATGGGTATCCACAAATGCATCTTGATGCTCGTCAGAGCCATGGTGAATGTGTGTGTCTTTTAATGTGGATATTGCACAGGACTTGCCATGTGTGGCTGGAGCCAGATGGAGCCATCAGTTCTATGAACATGGCTCTCAGCCTGCATTTCCTATTCTTCTCATGTTATCTGAATTGGTCTCCTTGAATAGGGCCAGGGCACTACTCTTATAGGGCAAAACGTGCCCTAAGGTGGGATAGCCCACCTAGCTGTTAGAACAAAGACTCCTTTCTTTCTTTATTATTATTACAGCACTTAGCCAGTACGTTAACCATAAAATTTAAGGAACAAAGACTCCAATGGTCAGTTCCTGGGAGTAACAAAAGGTTTTATTACATTGCTTGGTAGCTGCCGGGGCATGTGAAAGAGAATGCAAAATTTGTCCTGGCACTGCACAAAGGGGCAGTTTGTTAATGAAGTCCACTGGAGCTAAGTTGATTAATTTAGTTGGGGAATGTACCTTCCCAGGAATGAATTATGAATACTTATGAATGCTAGTTGATGTTCTCCTCAATCATGGACAGGAGATCTCATCACGGAAGGAGGGAAAGGGATGTGTTAAGTGGGAAGACACTGTGAGACCTTTGTTGCACTGGATTCCTTTAGGAGCTGGGGACACTGCAAAACTAATCACCACTAGTCTCTCTACATTTACATGTGGCATTCCATTCATGCCTGGGTCTCCGGGGCGGGGCTTAGCAGCTGGAATTCCCCTGGCTGCAATCCAAACTGCCATTTTAAATCCAGGGGCCTTGTGATTTTATATCACAGGTAGCCATATTAAGTGGCTATTAAAGATGGTGGAGGCCGGGCCGACTGCTTACACTCACAACTGTAGAACTAAGTCTAATTCATATCAAAGAACGAGATCGGTCTATGCGTAAATGATGGGAAGTCATCAGTTTCAAGACTGATAAATATGATAGAAATCCATACTCTCGTTTGATGGACAGGAAAGGCCTTTTGTCAGCAACACCATCGCCAACAAAATGAAAGACTTGTTCTATGTGGATGAACAACCCCTTCTCATTGCTTCACCTTATGTAGGTTCTTGTGCATGATACACCTGCAGTACCACTGGATGTCACTGTTGCACCACTGCTTGCAATCAGTTGTGCAAGTTTGTTGAGGTCCTAATAGGCTTGGGAACAAAAGACCTAATTTCTCACATTCCTATCATCTTGCTATGGCTGTGTGTAGACAATTTTTTTTTTCTGGAGGGTGCAAATGAAGACATATGTGTTCTACTTGTCATATTTACTGTTGTTTTCCCCAGGATTGGAAATTTCTGATCAAACCTGACCTTCTCTCCACGGTCTGGGTTCTCCTCCCTCCCCAAACGTCTATATGAGTGATTGTAATCAGCATGGCTGGCTAGCATCTGTGACATCACTAATGCCAATGGCCCTTGGCATACAAACTTACACGTACCATATCCTTGTTTAAATGTGCATGTCTTTGTTTGTGTTCGCTGCTCACATCTATTGTCTCTCTTCATCCTCCTTCCTCTATCTTCCCTTTATCTTGAGACCTGTCCTTTTTTATGATGATGTAAAAGAGCAAGTATGCGGCAATCATTACTCAGTGAATTAATGACTGAACCAGTGTTCTGGTTCTGTTTCAATCGCTTCAAGTCTTACTTTGAAGAGAAGCAGTATAATAGTTAAATCACTAAATAAATACTGTATTTCTGCTGCAGGGATCACCATCCCTTCGGATGGGGTTCCTCAGCAATTTTGAAAGGCAGTGGTACAGTCTCCTTATCTGTCTTGTAAATGCAACTGAAAACATAGCAAATCTTACAAGTAGCATTCTTTTAATTTTTCTTTAAATTCCTACAGGTATTTCTCTAGAACAAGGTTCTATACAGGTGTACATGGAAAAGAGGCCCAGAGTGCCATTAACACAATTTAAGTTCTGTTTTAAATGTCTGGTGGAATGTAGCACAACATTGTATCAAATACCGGTATATGCCACAGACTCTCGCAAGTTACTGCATTGTAGCCACCTCCTTTCTCTCTTCCGCCAGGTGGCTTCCGCGCGCAGCTCCTGCAGCTGGTTCCCTAGGAAAGGAGCCAGTTGTGCTTCTGCCATGCCAGGCATGTGGCTGTGGGGCACTTTCTTTCCCAGCAGCAAAAGAGTTCGTCAGCAGGGTGCTACTCAGTTGCTCCCTCGTTGTTGCCACGACCTCCAGCTCCTACTGAGAATGACAGCATTTCACAGGTGAGTGCTTAGGAATGGAAGTGGCTAGAGTGTCATCATGAGCCCCAGGTTCAAATTCCCACTCTGTCATGGAAGTTCACTGGGTGATCTTGGGCCAGTCACTGTCTCTGGGCCTTACCTACCACACAGGGTTGGTTGTTGTAAGGATAAAATGGAGGAGGGCAGAACGATGTTGCAAGCTGTTATTATGGGTCCACCCTAGGGACCTAAAACATTTATATAAGCAGACCATTACAAGCAACCAGCTGTGTTATTTAGCTGATCCCAACAGCAGAAGGGGAAGGAGGAAGAGAAGGCAATGACCTGCCAGGGACTGTAGTCAGCTAGTATCTCCTTTGCTGACCTGTATCCTAAAGAGACCTTCAAGCAAGGTGCTCTCAAGCGTCTCTTAATCTTGCTTGTACACAGCCTGTGAATCTCCAGGTTAGCCTCACATTTCACTTTCAGTGAAAGGCCAATTGTAGCCCTGAGCCTCTGGAAAGAACTACACATCATGCAGCATGGAGCGCCTGCTACCTATCGGAAAGCCTCAACTTCCTCTCTTTGTTCCAAGTCCTCTCTTTTGTTATTTCTGAACTGCAAAAATCAGTTCTGTCCCAACACTCAGATGACTAGGCTGCAGTGGCTTTTCCTTTCCCCTCTGTTCTTCAGTTCTATTTCATGTCATTTATTTATTTTCCCGATTGAATTAATTCTTGTCCACCTCCTGCCCCCACCCCCTCATGCTTCGTTTTAGCATCTTGCTTTTACATTTACATGCAATTAATTTTTTGGCTCCCTACGAGATCAACAGGTGCGGGATGATTGACATGGCTCTGATATGCTCCATCTGGTGGCAGCTGATAACGTAATCCTAAAGGCTGCTGGGTATTATCTTCAGATGCTTAAAAGGGAGCATCCTAATTTGTTTGCAAGGAGGGGGCGGGGGGGGGAGAAAAAGCCCTGAAGCAAATATTGTGATTCAGCAGAAACGACTAGGCAGAGATGGTGCTTTTAGGGGAACAGTGGGAAAGCGTTCAGCAAACCTGTTCTCCTTACTGGAAATGATGAGTCACTAGGCATATAATTTTTACCTTCTGGAGAAATACAGAGATGGGAGGGGCAGCACTGTGTACCAAATAAGACTATGTGGTTTGTGTACACTGCAAACTAACAATTGCTCCTCCCCCTCCAATCACTTGGTTTTCTATTGAATTCTTTGTCTCTGCAAAGGAAAAGTCCTAGCATGTAGGGTGATAAGTATAGGTGCTCGATCATGATATTGTTAGAAATAAAGGGAAATCACTGGTCAGGCCAAACCACTGAGTACAAATACAAGGCGCTGGGCTGCTTTCCTTTGCGTAATAAACAGGCGTAGATTCAGAGTCACAGCAGGACCACAAGTGACGCCTGACACAGGTTGGACACTAGTCAGCTTCCCTCAAGTTTTGATGGGAAATGTAGGCTTCCTGGTCTTGCAGCTGTAATGGAAAGCCAAGCTGTAAAACCAGGATGCCTACATTTCCCATCAAAACTTGAGGGAAGCTGGCAAGTGTCCAACCTGTGTCAGGTGTCACTTGTGGTCCCGCTCCCAGTCATCTCCTCTGCACGCATTTCTGTCTCCATTTAACAGTTAGGAAAGTGATGCTATGCATTGCAAGCAATGGAAAGAGGATTCTTGAAAAAAACTACATAAATGTTAACAAAATTTGTGGTAGGGTATGAGCTTTCATGAGTCGCAGCTCACTGCTTCAGAAGAATCTACCACAGAGTTTGTTAATCATAGAGGTGCTACTGAACTCTTGCTCTCTTCTACTGCTACACTAACATGGCTCCCCATCTTGAGCTATATAAATGTTGCAAGAGCAACCCTGTCAGAGGGTTCAAATAACCTTCCAGCCCTGTGGGGAACCTTCCTTCAGTTTTTCAGGGTCAGGCTCCAAAACTGCAGAGCCTCTTGGACTCCCCTCCTAACTGTCAAGATGGCTGGATGGCAAGTCCCTTTAAGAAGTAGTCCTGCTTAGGAGAAGCACCCAGCTTGTCGCTCATGGTCATGCTGCCAAGCAAGCCTCTTGTCCAATAGTTCCTTGCAAATAATTCTTTGCAGTATGTGGCCTCAGAGACGACACATGGGAAAGTAGCACTGATTTCTTCTAAAGCCACCTGTACAAGCCACTGTCCTCCCAGCATAAAGGTGGTGGCAGCAGCATCTTGTTTCTTGTGGAATGGTGCCCAGAAAGGGTCTGGCAGAATCAGCTGGCCTGAGGAACCAATAGGGTCCTGCCTGGCTAGGCACTTCCATCTGACTAACTCATTGGTCAGTGCATGTTAAGCTGTTGCAGGCTGAACTACAGCGCCTGCCTCCTGTTGTTCATTCATGACACCTGGAAAGTTTACCTATTGCTGTCCTTTACAGTTTCCACAACTGTTTCTTCCAGATTTTTAAGGCTCAACAACCAATTTGCCCTGACCTGTATAGCCCAGGCAAGCTCGATCTTGGCAGATCTCGGCTGCTAAGCAGGGTTGGCCTTGGTTAGTAATTGGATGGGAGCCCTCCAGGGAAGACCAGGGTCACAATGCAGAAGCAGGCAATGGCAAACCACCTCTGTTAGTCTCTTGCCTTGAAAATCCCAGCAGGGGTCACCAAAAGTCAGAGATGACTCGACGACGCTCTCCACCTCCAACTGCCAGCTCTGGTATATTGTTGATATTTAGGTGGCATCAGTTTTTGTAATGAGTTGGATTTTTTAGAACGTATGAGTCTGTTGCCCTGAAATTTTTAAGAAAAAGACTGCTAAAACAGGTTTATACATAATTTTGGAAGTAAAAAATAGCTAACCAAATATGCAGGGAAAAACCGGAAAGCATCTGTCAGCAATTTAAGCACCAAGAATAATATGCATTCTTATTTGCAAGTTAGCATTTTCACACGCTCCACTGATTTCAGCTTTCTGTTAAGGTACAGCGCCACCTTCTGGGAAGAGGGACTCACAGTTTCACTGTTCAAGGAAGCATGTCTATAAACTGCATGCCACATTTGCTCATTTGGAAAAGAAAGACTAAATTTAATTGCTTTGAACAGAGATGTCCAAGAAACCTTGCCAGCCATAATGGAATTCTTTAGCTTCCTTCATAATATTCCAAATGTTTTGCCTCAGAAAGAACTCCCAATGAACTATGTTACTCTAAGCCAAATGCTAGTAGCAAAGCTCGCTCTGAAGGATCGCAGCAACAAACTGCTCCTTCAGTGCCGGTGATTAGCATTTTCAGTGCAGGAATAAAGAATAATGCCAAGGTGTGTGTGTGTGTGTGTGTGTGTGTGTTATGTGTCATCGCCTCTGACCTATGGTGACCCTATGAATGAAAGACCTCCAAAACATCCTATCATTAGACTTGCTCAGATCTTGCAAAGTGAAGGACGTGGCTTCTTTTATTGAGTCAAGCCATCTCGTTTTAGGTCTCCCTCTTTTCCTACTGCCTTCTACTTTTCCTAGCATTATTGACTTTTCCAGAGAGTCTTGTCTTCTCATTATGTGACCAAAGTACAATAGCTTCAGTTTTGTCATTTTAGCTTCTAGGGAACATTCTGGCTTGATTTGATCTAGTACTGACTTATTTGTCTTTTTGGCTGTCTGTAGTATCTGCAGAACTCTCCTCCAGCACCACATTTCAAATGAATGAATGCCAAGGAGGGATATGGAAAAGATTCACCTTGGTCATCTCATAACCAGGAATGCACATTTGTTTCATTTTCATTCTTCTAATTTCAAAACTGTTGATTTTTCATCTTTTTTTACTAATATTCACATTTGTTTTTGTTATCTTCTCAACTGGGTTGAAACTATTCAATTTTTCTGCTGGAGCAAATGGGAGACTGTGCTGGGGATTGTAGGACCTGCACATGCAAAAGCCATGCGGGGCAAGGGCCATAGGAAAGAAGGAGAATAGGCCAAGATTGAGTGAAAAATTGGACTGAATCCATTCCATAAGGACTTTTTGGTTCATTTGGCAGGGGGGGGGGAATGAATACACGATCCTGTTCTCTTGCTTGATTGGTTGCTTTGGACAATTGGAAAACACTTTGACGTCAGTTTCATATCTCTTGTCCTAGCCCAACCCTTCTGCTTTCCTTTCTCTTTATAGAATCATAGAATCATGAATCATGAATCATGAAATCATAGAGTTGGAAGGGGCCATACAGACCATCTAGTCCAACCCCCTGCCCAGTGCCAGGAAAATAAATGAAAACAATGGCATGCATTTTTATTCACTAATTAATTCTTCTGTTTAGATGTAGTAAATGGGCATCTGTTTTTGTTTCTTTCTTTTGACAACAAATGCAGATCGCTGATTACTATAGTTAGGAACTGAATGGATTTTATACCAGGGTCAATACATGGCAAAAATTGCAATTGTGTTGTGTCTTATGGTTTTTTAAGAAAATATTATGTAGAACTGGAACCTTGGAAGTTAAGAAATTAGTTAACTGTGAGTTACAAACCCATTTTTGAAACAGAGGTAAGCCAGCTTTCTGACGTAACAGTGGCCCAGCTTTTCCAGTTACTCAGGTTTGTAGCCATTAGTTGTACCTGAAGCCATGACTGAGCCTGGAAACCAAAGAGACTAATGCTGCATGTCTACAAGCACTTTCCTGGGAGTAAGCTCCTTTGAACAAAATGGGACTTACCTCTGAGTAGACCTGCTTAGACTTGATTCCTAGGAATGCCTTCCACCACTGGATGGGAAGGTCGTGATTCTTGTAGATTGATTCGGTGCTAGTGACCTCCATTCAAAGCCTTATAGCCTTACATTTGGATTGCTGCAATGCACTTTACAGGAAACGACACTGGGATCTTGCAAAATCATTAGTTAGAGCACAGAGGATGGGAGCCCTGCTTAGATGCTGCTTCCTCTCTGAGGTTTCAGATTGCAGGGATGAGGTGTGGTCAGGAGTGTACATATTAAAAAAAACATTTTAAAAGTGTTTTTGGCCTTAATTTTAGAGCACCCTCTGTCAGGGAGTTGCCCCTTTGTCCCTCTCCCATCCTGAGCCAGCAACTAGCCCATGCTTTGGAGGTCAGCTCTGAGATGGTTTAATTGAGCCATTGTGTCTTAGTTGCATGTTAGTCCCAGGAATGGATTATTCTCATGGGTAAAAGGGAAGTTGTAACGTGTGAATTGGCTGTCCTGACTCCAGCTAGAAGCTTCCTCTCATTTCCTACAGCATGAACAGAATAAGGAGTACATTTGGACACTGTGTTGCCAAACCATGTTGTCGAGGAGTTGCCCTTTTGTTCCTCTCCTGTCCTGAGCCAACAACCAGCTGCTCAGACTCCTAAGAGACTCTGAAGACACAGGGGAGCCCTGCTTACTAAGGCTTTTCAGCCTGAAAGGGAGTGCGAGTTTGCCCAGGTGACAAAATATACAGTGCTAGAGACAGTGAACCAAAGCAGGCAAAGTAAAGATACTTTATTTTAAGAAATTTAGGAGGGCTAACACAAAAACTGATGTTACCCAGTCAAGCCTTGCAAGCACATATATACATAAAATAAATCCTTACTGAGGCTAAATAGGGATAACTTAAGTAAGTCACTTAGACAGGCTGGCTAATAACTCCTTGGCTAAAGTCCATAAGATGCCAGGCTTGTCTTGCAGTGCCGGAGAAGAGAGGCTCACGCAGCTGGTGGAGCCCGCCAGATAATGGTGTTCAAAATAAAGCAATGATCCAGCAGCAAGGGGAGAGAAAGCCGCCCCCATGGCTGAAAGCAGTTATGTCTTAAAGCAGATTCACCTAATCAGGGCATAATACCAGTTGGCAGCTGCTGCCTTGAAAAACTTAGGAGAAAAGATAAAGCATGCTAATACACAAGCCCTGCCAAGATCACACAGGTGCGGGCAGTTTGCCTGCTGAAACCTTTCTCAAGCCTGTGAGACTACTTTTACTCACGAGAAAGCTCTTAAAGATAGACTGTCATAATAACACGTTTCTCAGAGCTGAACTAAATGTGACGAGTGGTGGTGTGGGGGGGGGGGAGAGGCAGCAATGCTCCGGGTGCCTTTCCCACGCTCTCCTGGAGTATCACTGCATCTCCCCCCCCGCCTGGCCCCTGCAGAGTGATGCCAGGCTATGCAGCTCTGGGACACATGGCTTCAGGTGGGGGGGCAGGCGAGCGGCGGGGGGGGGAGATGCAGCAACGCTCTGGGTGCCTTTCCTATGCTCTCCCGGAGTATCACTGCATCTTCCCCCACCCGCCCGCCCGCCCCCTGCAGAGCGACGCTGGGCTATGCAGCTCTGGGCTATGTCACTTCAGGCGGGGGCCAGGCAAGGGAGGGGGGAAGATGCAGTGATACTCCAGGCGCCCTGTCTGCTGACCTCTTTGCCTGGTCCCATCTGAAGACCTGCTAGCAGCTAGCAGTGGCCAGGCACCCCTGTCTGCTGTGCAGGGAAGAGGGGGAAGAGAGGGGCCCAGAAACGCCCCCCCACCCCACCCAGTGGAGGAGAAGGGGGGCACCTGTCAACAGCCCCATGCCTGCACTTCCCTCCCTGCCACTCTGTAAACCTTAAACTTAAAGCTGCAAAGACCTTCACTTCCTGCACTTCCCATCAAACCTTGAGCTAAGCAAACACGTGCAGAACGCTAGTAACTTGTCATGTTTAGTTCAGCTCTCAGGCTCAGCTACCTGATTCTGACGCCATCACTCTTTCTTGAATAACCCGTCCCAAACAACATCCTTTTATCATATCCATGTTTTTTTCCCCTCTTAAAGAAGCAGGTATGGAGTGGGAGCAAAATCAAGTTAAAAATTGACTCTTTTGTCCGATTGTTGCATACTTTCACCACCAGGTGTGTCATGAGTACATAATGATTTCCAAAGTAACTTCCATGTATTCTTGTTTCTGTTTACACTCAGGGAGATTCAAACGGGGGGGGGGGGAGTGGGGTTGACTCTGGGGCTATGACAAAGTATCCTCTTCTAACTTTGGCTTCCAGCTTTGACAGTTGCATCAGCTTGCTTTGTCAAAATGAGACTAGAAAACAAAAAGGGAAAGTGTCATCTACTCACTGATTGTTCATGAAAAGAAGACCATGTTGAACCAACCACTTTACACTCAGACTTGCCCATTTAAACTTCCCTAATTGTCCTCCTGCTTTTGGCATCTTCTGATCCCGATATGCTATCTTTGGCCTAAGAGGAGGCCCTTTCTTTGTAATTAACCGTTCTGCATAGCAACAAACCATCAATGAGCTGTGAGTCACTCAGCTGGTAAATCAGACTGTGTGCCGCCAACCAGAACTGATCTCCTCCGGACCCCAGATGATGACAATAATGAGCTATTCTTAAATTTTCCCTGTTCCAATCTGCAGGTGCCTTCAGGACCCGTAATTGGGCGCTGTGGTTTTTTAAAAGGAGAAATAAAACTCGTCATTATTATTTTAGTTTTCAAGGCAACCTGCATTTAATGTTAGGGCACACAAACAAAAGGGAGAAAATGTACCAGCTCAGGAGGCAGTCAAGTGGCTGGTGCAGCTGACTGAGTCATCCGGCTCCACTTAAGGTTGATGGCTTTTTTTGTATTGGCCCATTAAAAGCAGGCCAGTCAGCTGAAATTGAGCAGGCGAAGCTTCTCTCGTTGCTTCCCCCCATCCCAGATACACCTGCTTAATTTCTTCATCTTAGCCAACACAAAAGCACAGGCAAGATGATAACCACGGCCTGGGAACGGAGACTTTACTTCTAAATACGCATCCCTTACTTCTCCCTTAATTCAGTAGAAAAATAGTACTATCACAGGTGGCGGTGTGGCTTAGTGGTAGACTATCTGCTTTGCATACAGAAGTCCCCAGGTTCAATCCATGGCATCTCCAACTTAAAAGACCAGCGAATGTGAAAGACCTTAATTTGAGATCTGGGAGAGCTCTACTAGTCAGAGTAGACAATAGACTCCTTGATAGATCAATGGTCTTACTTGTTATAAGGCAGGTTCATATGTTCCTGTACATGTTCAAATGTGGTTCGAAACCATAGACTGTGTTACTTGTTGAGATCACTCACTATTAGGAATACTAAAAAAATTGTGGTACTTTTACATGACCAAGAAATTGGAAAATTGGCACATAATCAATTGAAGACACCGTGTTCACAAACTGAAAAAGGAAACATTGGTACATCTCTCCTTTGAAACTGGGGAAACAATGTCAAAATAGTTACATTACTACTACATTAGCAAGACAATGCAATCTGGTATACATGCAGTTCAGAAAACCATGATTCTAGGTGCCTGGAGAAGGTAATAAGATGAATGAGGGCCAATAAACTGAGGCTCAGTCCAAACAAGACTGAAATGCTGCTGGTCAATGGAGAATTAGCTCAAGGACTGGAGTCAGTCTGCCCGGAGGAGGTTGCACTCCCCTGAAGAAACAAATTCTTACCTTGGGGATGCTACTGGGTCTTTGCCTACAGTTGGAGGCTCAGTCTCCTCCATGGCATGCAGCACCTTTTATCATCTCCGGCGGGCTCACCAGCTACAGCTGTTCCTTGAAAAATATGATCTGGGCACAGTAATCACACTCAAGTTAGATTACTGTAATGCACTGTACATGGGGCTGCCTTTGAAAACAGTGTGGAATTTTCTGTTGCTCCAAAATGCTGTGGCCAGGCTACAAGCAGGGGTTAGTTACAGAGACTGCATCTCTCCTGTGCTGAAAAATATGCGCTGGTGATCCTTCTATTTCCAGGCACAATTCAAAGTGCTGGTTCTTGCTTTTAAGGCCTTAAATGACTTGGAACCAGGGTACCCAAATGGCTGCCTCATACCGTATTATCCAGCCCACAGATCAGCCTCTCAAGCCCTGCTAGCAGTTTAGGACATATACCACCCGTCAAAATCACTATGCCCCACCCCTTTACGGTTGATGAATGCACAGGAAGAATCCGAATGACGTCTGGTTGATTTGTTATAGCAACTGTTGTCACCAGGGCTTTTTTTCTGGAAAAAGAGGTGGTGGAACTCAGGACTGCACAATGATGTCACTTTGGGTCAGCTGGAACAAGGGGGGAGTTTTTTAAAGTTTAAATCACCCTCAGCGAAAATGGTCACATGGCTGGTAGCCCTGCCCCCTGATCTCCAGACAGAGGGGAGTTTAGATCACCCTCCGTGCCAAGTGGCACGGAGGGTGATCTAAACTCCCCTCTGTCTGGAGTTCAGGGGGTGGGGCCATCGGCCATGTGACCATTTTCAAGAGGTGCCGGAACTCCGTCCCACTGCGTTCCAGCTGAAAAAAGCCCTGGTTGTCACAGTAAAACAGCTGTGGCCTCCTCTTTCTAGACATGTTCTCTTGAATAAAGGGCATTGGGTTATACTCATCTTCAGAGCTGTTGGTGAGATACCTGGAGATAGCTGCTGCCATCATCTCTCACAGGTAAGAACTTGTGTCTGCTAGCAGGTAGTGGTCTCTTTCGTATTGGCTAGGGTACAGTGGGGGGTGGAAATGGTGGCTGGCAGCCATCATTTCCACCACATCATTTCCTGCCTCCAGTTATGACACATCTGGGATGGGAGCTGGCGAGTGGTGGGGAGGCCCTCCTGGAGGATAGACTTCTGGCACATCCAGCAACTGTGAAAGGGACAGGGCATAGTGATTTTGACAGCTAGTCCATATTGTAAGCCAGTTTGGTGTAGTGGTTAAGAGCAGCAAGACTCTAATCTGTCATAATCTGGAGAACCGGGTTTGATTCCCTCACTCCTCTGCTTGAAGCCATCTGAGTGACCTTGGGTCAGTCACAGCTTCTTGGAGCTCTCTCAGCCCCACCCACCTCACAGGGTGATTGTTGATAGGACAATAATAGCACGCTTTGTAAACTACTCTGAGTGGGCATTAAGTTGTCCTGAAGGGCAGTATATAAATTGAATGTTACTGATATTATTATTAATGTTGTTATTATTCCTGCTTTCTGGGCACCCGCCTTCAGAGGCGAGGGGAGACTACGGACAGGGAATTTTCTGTGGTGGCACCTTGCCTTTGGAATGCTCTCCCCCATGAATCTTGTATGGTACCTACTTTACCTTCCTTTAGGCCCCAGGCCAAAACCATCTCTTAACCCAGGCTTTTAATTAGGGGTTTTAATTTACCTGCTTTAAAATAGACTACTTCCATTTCATGGATAATTTTTATGCAGCTTATGTCCAGTCACTTGTTTTTGAAAATTAAACTAACCTACTCTTTGGAATTCAAAACACAAAAATGCAGCCTAAAAGGTACTTTCAGACCAACCATAAGTGATCCTTAACATGAACACAAAATATCTAGTAAATAGAAAAGGCTGAAACACAAATCTCTCTATCAATGAGCAATGTAAGTATTTCTAAAGATAGCCAGAAAGGTGAAATTTGGTACACCTACATAGACCGTTCAATTAAAAAAGCAGCATAGCATAAACAATAAGAATCTTAGTCACTGGGGCTTAGATCCTAACAGTGCAATTCTAAGCACTGACCTTGATGGATTTAGAAAGGGTGTCGCTCCCCCCGCCCCACCTCCACCACAGACCCCCACAAAATTTCAGAGGAGAAAGAAGTCTGCAGTCGGAGGGAGCGCACAGAAGCCGCCTTCCTCTAGTGCAACTCTAGAGGAAGCATCCAAGCCAATGCTACATGCTTCAAAAGAATCCTACACAATGGCAATTCTAAATGCGACATCATCTGCTCCTAAGCCATTCATTCCCAGTTTTACACAAAGGAATTTTCTGGTACTCTTTAACCTCAGCATTCAAATGAGTTTTGTCAGATTATGCAAACAAGAAAAGGGGACCGCTCCTCTTTATCAAGTGCAGCCTTTTGCTTTCTTTAAACTCCTATATTTATCAAGGGCACGTGACATTCTAAATATACACACATTTGTCAGAATCCCAATTTCTGTTCCTAATACAAAAAGTCGGACGCAGCAAGGCTGATTCCTGTGAGGAAGGAGGTTTCTTTGTGGGAACTGTCCTCCGGCGCAGCTGCTCGATCATCATGACAGAATAACAAAACTTTCTTCAGGTCTCTTAAAAGGCCTGTCCTCTCTTAAAGTTAAGATTCCTTATTGATCCTGGCTGGATAGCCCAGGTGAGCCTGATCTCATCTGATCTCAGAAGCTAAGCAGGGTTGGCCTTGGTTAGTAATTGGATGGGAGACCTCCAACGAAAACCAGGGTTGGAGAGGTAGGCAATGGCAAACCACCTCTGTTAATCTCTTGCCACGAAAACCCCACTGGGGGGAGGGGTCACTATAAGTCAGCCATGACTTGATGGCACTTTCCACCACTCAACCCAAAAGAATGGACTCAGTCCCAGGAGCTAGGCCCAGCAACAAACATAAACGTCTGTGCTGGTCATGTACCACAAAAATAAATTGATTGATTGATTGAAACGTAAATGGCAACTCTGTCCTCAGCCATAGATCCAGAGGAGTTAGCCGTGTTAGTCTGCAGTAGCAAAATAGAAAAGTGTCCAGTAGCACCTTTAAGACTAACCAACTTTACTGTAGCATAAGCTTTCAAGAACCACAGCATCTGATGAAGAGAGCTGTGGTTCTAGAAAGCTTATGCTACAGTAAAGTTGGTTAAGTCTTAAAGGTGCTACTGGACTCTATTCTGTCCTCAGCATTAATCAAGCCACACTGCTAGTGCATCTATCAATGTGAGAGGCTCATTCATACGTCCTCCATGATATAGGCCATTCACCTGCCAGTAATACCTGCCATTCAGTTTCTCTTTAGGACATCAATTCTTTACACCGCAGAAGAAATGGATGCTAATTTCACACCCCCAGAGGCTTTTTAAGCAAAGGGAGAGGAATTCTTGGGAATCTTTCTGGCTGCTAATAAGATTTAAACCGGGCTTCTGTTTCCCTTCCTGTTAGAAGGTAATTTAAGCTTGGGGATCGCTGGAGGCACAAGCTTTTGGTGCAACCTACAGGGCAGGAAGAGCCAAAGGGCTTGTAGTGGTAGCCCTGGGTGAGCCAATCCAGCATCAGCCCAGGATGTAATTCCTTGCAATGTACTGGTTTTATTATCTTTAGGGTATTTTTTATTCCAGGTTATTTTCTCATTATATGTTTAAATTGTGCATTTTGGAAGTCGTTTTGGGTTCCCAAAGGGAAGAAAAGCAGGGTAAGAAAGGCCTCTATAAATAAATAAAATATATCAATAATGATAACATTCCAAAACCAGCAGGAACATTTCCTGGGGATACCATGTAAGCTGTCTTGAGTGACATGATGGAAGAAAGGAGGAGCTATTTATGTAATAAGGAAACCTTAAAAGTATGTGCCAACAAATGAGATTCTATTCAAAATGGACAATCAAAAAGCAAAGGCAGCTTTTCAGTGTTTGAAATGTTTCTGACGGTACCATCCTAAGCAAAGTGACACTCTTCTAAGACCATTAACTTAAATGGACTTAGAAGGATGTTGACACCACTTAGGATAGCACTGTTGGGTGTTAGTAAAGAAAAAATTGTCTTGTCGTCACTATTGTGAGTGGGTCTACTCTCCCACTTTGTATATATTTGGGTTCTGCATAAAACATCACAGAAGTACTGCAGTGCTTACCTTTGTATTTCATGCCCTTCATACCCCACATTGTTTTTCCTCTGTGCATATGTGTTTGAGAACTGAGAATATATATCATACATCTGATGAAATGAGTTCTAATCAAAGCAATGTTATGCCGCAAGAATCTTTGTTATAGAGGATAGATTAGGCACATCAAAAGGCTTCTCTACATGTAGAACACCATATGTAGTCTATGTGATTAGATGTAGCTGTCCTTCCATTTACGTGGGCAGCACCACACGCCCCCTCAAAATCAGAATTCTAGAACACATTTCGAGAATTAGGAACAGAGTAGGTGAGGCGCCACTGGTACAACATTACATTGCATGTCAGCATAAATTCCATGAATCTAAGATCACGGTAGTGGATATGATCCAGGAACCTCACACTTCAGATAGCCGCAGAAAGCCACTCCAACTAGAAACAAAGTGGATATTCAAATTAAAGAGTCTAGCACCATATGGACTCAATAATGAGATTGATTATACTTGTTTCTTAGGGTAGTAAGTCCTAGTGGTTAGATTAGTGTGTCTTGCCTTTTCTCATTATGGCTATACCATAGAGGATGTTTAGCTATGCAAATTGATTCAATAATGAGATTGATTATTCCTGTTTCTTAGGGTAGTTAATCCTAGTGGTTAGATCAGTGTGTCTTGCCTCTTCTCATTATGGCTATATCATAGAGGATGTTTAGCTATGCAAATTGATTCAATAATAAGATTGTTTATTCTGTTTCTTAAGGTAGTAAGCCCTAGTGGTTAGATCAGTGTGTTTTGCCTTTTCTCTTAATGGCTATAACACAGAGAGTATCTAGCTATGTAAATTGAGCCCTTGTTGTATGTTTGCATATTGATGCTTGTTGGATGATGGATGTAATTGTATCCTTAAAAGATGTCATGTCCTAAATGGAACTAATTAGTTAATTATGTCAGCTTCTGTATATAAATTGGAGTCCTCTCTCATTGTAACAAATGTCCATTGCACTGAAATGGTGGTCCATGCCAGTAATGAAGATATCATGTGGTGACCTGTTCTAATTGAAGACCATTAGGAAGGTGTACAGTGAGTTATATATTTTTTAATATGAGATGCAATTTCTAATCTTCTGCATGTGATAATATACATCTAATACAATTGACTTTACGTCCACAGTCCAATAACTGTGCCCAGGAAGAAGTTGTTTATACGAAACGGGAATGGTATAATATGCAAGCATAATCCCGTCGGCACATCAATATTTTCATTTGATCTGGATTGTGGTCACCCTTCCCTGTGGGACTCTCTGCCTACATTCCTAAGAAGGCTCTACTGCAGCTCTCACCCAGACATTTCTCTATGAACATTACAAAAACACGGACAAACAACTGTTACCTTGTATAACTGTTACCTTGTATTTATTATATATTTATTACTTTGTATGAAATTGTATTTATTGTGGACACTTTGCACTTTTGCACACTTAGCGCTAATATATTGTTACAAAAATCCAAAATTTCTTTGACTGTATATTCCTGGTATTGTTTCTTGTAGTAAGAATCTTTGTAGCTTTTTTTATCATAAACCTGAATTTTAACAGAATTTATTTTTCCCCTTAAAAACTCATAAATAGCTGTTTGTTTCTGGAAATAGGGATATTATGTTCATAGTTGGGATGACTTCTTTATTAACTGTAGCCACTTAATTTTTTTCTAAATTATCCCAAGATTCCAATATTCATTAAGCAATGCATTAAAACTGTTTAACGTTCAAATGAGACATCTGTTACCTCTCATACATTGTTCAAAGCATGCCAATAATTGCCTAATATTTGCATCTCAGAGGGATTGGCATCTATACACACACAAAAGAGTAAAAAAATGTGTTATTATTCAAGTCAATCATATTTGCACAATATTTACTACACAGACCCCTTTCAACAGTTCTCTTATGTCTTCCAACACATCTGATTGAATAGGTGTATCAAAATCAGTGGACAATAGTTTAAGGGGTTATAAGGGAAAGAAACACACCAGGGGAGATTTCAACTTCACTGTAGCCTCTTCTATTTAGTTACAGTGCAATCCTAAAACGGGTTGCACCCAGGGCTTTTTTTCTGGGAAAAGAGGTGGTGGAACTCAGTGGGTTGCCCTCAGAGAAAATGGTCACATGGCTGGTGGCCCCGCCCCCTGATCTCCAAACAGAGGGGAGTTTAGATTGCCCTCCGCGCTGCTCAGCTGCACGGAGGGCAATCTAAACTCCCCTCTGTCTGGAGATTAGGGGGCGGGGCCACCAGCCATGTGACCATTTTCAAGAGGTTCCGGAACTCCGTTCCACTGTATTCCAGCTAAAAAAAGCCCTGGTTACACCATTCTAAATCCTTTTAAATCTCCTAAAAAGAAAGAAAAATGGCATAAGATTAGAGAATGTTTTCAAATCATTGCAGAAGGATATTTTTGGTATATTGATTCAGCACGTTGGAGGGGAATCTGGGAACAAGTCCTCCAGCTGTATAGTATTAAGGATGAACTTTTCTTTGCTCTTCTGGCTGCAGAGGGCATGGCCAGAGGGCACAAACCAAAGGGCAAGCACCAACGGGATCACAGGCCTTGGCTCTCAGTCAAGCTTTTAGCCCATGGCCCCTGAAGGAGCCAGAACGTGCCTAAGATGGGGGTTTGTGCTTTGGGGTTTTTTTGCTCATTTATTTCTATTATACTTCGGTATGCCTGTGAGCCCCTTTGGGTCCCTGACAGAGAGAAAAGCAGGGTAATAAATTGCCCAATTAATTGTTTTAAAGTAATGCACAATTCAGCCCTAAGGGCTTTAAGCAATGCCTGTAACCATTGAAATGGAATTGTGGAAGGGGCTATGCTGAGAAGGGAGGGGATACAGACAGGAGCAGGCTTGATTATCCATGGAGCTCATTAAATTCCCTGAGATGAAATAAATGGGATGCAGTCTGGAACGCAGATGGGACAGGAAGTGCATTTAGTTCCCCAGAGATGTCCTCCAGGGCAACCCTTTTCTTTCTCCAATGGTTACTGTTCAGCACTATGGGAAGATCTAGTGATTCCGCACACGTTGGATAATGCACCTCCTCTTTATAGATCATTTGGAACGGATTTTTTTGTGTGCGGAACAAAAAATCCACCTCAAATGATTGATAAAGTGCATTGAAAGTGCATTATCCAACATGTGCGGAATCAGCCATATGCAACAAAACCAAGAGACAGGTTCTTTATGGTTAAATGGGTTCTACCACTTCAGTGTGCAGATGAGGAGGGCCGATTTTAGACACTGTCCCTGGTGAAAAGTGCAGAAAAATGTAATGAAGTTGAAAGCTGACCTCTCTCCCTTATCTGCAACATAGTCACAGTGAGATGTTCCAGCACCGGAGGCTTGCACTACCATCCTTAGATATTTAAAGGAATTAACTTGTTCTATCCTTTGGCCATTTATTGACCAGATTCTTTGTTTAGAGTGCTTACCAAAGGACATAACCTTAGTTTTGTGATAGTTAATTGCAAGCTTTTGAGAATCACAGGGCAAGACTACGACGAGCTCTTCTTAGCCCAACTGGGGTCTTAGAGAGGATAACAACATTGTCTGCATGGAGTAAAACTGAGATATGTCAATGTGCCAGTTTTGGAGGGTGATGGTCAATGACATTGAAAAGGCTTTCCATTTCATTTATATAAAATATAAGCAGCAAAGGTGCAAGAAGGCAGCCCTGTCTGACTCCCTTCAGACAGGTTCTGCGAGGTGGCCCATTTTATTGCAGTTGACTCTGAGGGAAGTATGGATATGAAGAGAACAAATTAGAAGAGAGAGCTTTTTATCAATGGAAGATGCCTCCAGTTTATCCCATAGTTTGGCTCTAGAAATGGAAAAGAACCAGTACCTTACTGGGCCTAGAGGCTCACTGGTGTTATTGGCACAGGAATGGTTAGAGATGTGCTGCTCGCCAACACTCACTGGCAAACAGACTACAGCATTTAGCACCAGTTCCAACTTCTGAACAGTCTTCAAGAGCAGGTCCTCACAAAGCCCGTTACTCTAGTCAATCCTTGGTCTTACAGATGCATGGGCAATTGTTGCAGAGTTCTCAAGAAAAGTCACAGCCAGCACATCAAATATTAGAAAGCTGTCCACTCTTCCTACCTTCGGATTCAATATTAGCAGTAGACCCAGGAGAATGCTCAGGCTGTGTATGTGTACCTCTAAAGCGATGCCACATAATGCCTGAACAGCAAGCCAATACCTAGAGCACTTCCTGAGCCTCTGCTCCCCTCCCAACCAACATCACATCCAGATCCAGCTCCGGCTTTTCCCGTCCTCCTCCATCTGACCATAACTTTCAGGTTTTGGTTTAGAACTCTGACAACAACTCACAGTTTCTTTTAAAAATACCAGCTCCAGAAAATCTTCCTGAGTAGATTCAAATAGATATTAAATGCAGGGCCAGCTCCAGCGTCGCTGGCACCTGAGGCAGCTTAATGGATGCCTCTGTGCTCACGCAAAAGCGCACGTGCGCGTGCTGGGCTGCGTGATGATGTCACCACATGTGACATCATAACGTGGGGCTGGTGCATGGGGGCGGGGCTTTCCAGCCCCCCCATTCAGTTGCTCTGTGGGCCAGGCACAGCTGGCTGTGCCTGGCCTGCAGAGCAAGTGAATGGGAGGCTGCCCGCTCAGCTGCCCCACGCTGCTGCCGCCAGCACACACTCCTGGCTGGTGGCAGTGGTGGCAGCAGCTCCGTGGCCTGCGCCCCTGCCCCCGGGCTGGCACCCCCTCCTGCACCTTAATGTCCTGAGGTGGCGGCCTCACCAGCCTCAATGGGCGGGCCAGCCCTGATTAAATGTACAAGACAGAATTGACCCTTGTTGGCATTCCCTTTGCCTGACTCCCTTATCCCACCTTGGCTAGGAACCGGAATTTTCAGGGGAGAAGTCTTTCTTGGGTTGTTCATTGTGGCTGTACGCACTGATTGAGTTTATGGGAACAAGAAAATGCTGAGGCTGGATTGAACAAAAAGGGACTCAAGTATAGGAAGGGACTTAATTCCTTGGGAACAAAGGGACTGGCTGTTTTGTTTCCCATGCCTTGTGGCACTCCACAAATAGGCAGTGGCTATGTGATATCAAGGAGCATTGATGACCACATGGCTAGGCAGTGGTTGGCTGAGTCTGAGTCTGCCACTCATGGACACATCCATGGCACACTGTGATTGGCAGATGCTAGCAGAGTTGTTGTATACTCTGGTGTGATCATGGTGCAGAATTGCTATAGGATACTATGACGTTTCCTCCTCCTCAGTCCCTCTTCTTGGTCATTAAACAGCAGAAATGGTACCAGAGGAATTTTTAAAATTCAAAAACAACCAACTATTTTATTTATTTTAGAAGGGAAAGTTCAGGTGAAATCAGGGGCTGAAAATTTCTGAGCTAATTTAACATAGGAATCTCTAAGGTAAAATCATTACATGCTTTAATTCTTATGCTCTTCACTAGGGGTGTGCAAGCCAAAAATTTTCGGCTAAAGCCGAAAGCAGAAAGCCGAAAGAGGATTCTCTTTCGTATAAGCCGAAAGCCGAAACGGCCAGCCGTTTCAGCTTTCGGCTTTCAGCTTTTTCAATGGGAAAATGCCTCCGGCGTCTTCCCGGACGTCTGGGGGAGGCATTTTCCCACCGAATCAGCCCAAAATTGGTGGGGACCTTCCTCTAACCCCTCTCTACAAACCCCCCAAGTTTCAGACCGATTGGACTTTGGGGGGCCATGTTATGGCCCCCCAAAGCAGGTCCCCCTATCCTCCCATAAGAAAGCGAAGGAGCAGCATATTGTTAGCATGCTGCTGCTCATCTTCTTCATTATTTCCTATGGGGAAAAAATGAAGAGGCAGGCTTCCTTTGCCAGGGGTGGCATTTTGCATGCAAAATGCCCCCTCACCCTCAGGGGCCCTTCTCCCACCCCTCCTCCCACCCCCCACCAAGGCTCAGCCTGCTCCCACTTGGGGGGGCCATTTCATGGCCTCCCCAAGTAGGTGCTCTAATCTCATTCTCTACCACTGACAGCTGGGGGAGGCATGTCTTGCCAGGGGTGGCATTTTGCATGCAAAATGCCCCCAACCCTCTGGGGCCCTTCTCCCACCCCCCACCAAGGCTCAGACTGTTCCCACTTGGGGGGGCCATTTCATGGCCTCCCCAAGTAGGTGGTGCTCTTTTCTCTACCACTGACAGCTGGGGGAGGCTTCCTTTGCCAGGGGTGGCATTTTGCAGCCCCTAAAGTCCACCCCTTACAGCCCCACACAAACCCAATTCCCCCCCAGCTGCCACACACAGACCCAAATCCCCACATTAGCCCCTCACAGACCCAAATCCACCCCCACCTGCCCCACACCCATAACCCCAGGAACAGGCTGGCAAAGGCCAGCCCTCTCCCTTTGTTCCCTATGCTGGGAACTTCTAAACTCTCTTTCCCTGGGCAATTCTGCACAGCCCAGGGGTGCCACAATGGTGGGCACACTTCTGAGTGCCAGCTGGTCTCTGTGAAAGAGCACCTGAACCACAGACACCCTCCCTCAAATTCCCCCACCACCTACAGAGATGGCTGGCTAGCCAGCCCCATTGTTCCCTATGATGGGAACCAACTGCACAACAAAGAATAAAACAAGAACAACACAAAATAAAGTTTTTAAATAATTATTTTCTCCCTTCCAAAGTACAAGTAGGCAAAGCATTGTGACACATTACACCAGCAGTCCCCCCACACAGAAAAATAACACAACTCACTTAACATCAGAGAATCACAAAGCACGATTCCTGTCAAAAATACTTTATTTCTTGAACAGCTTTAGGTTACACAGCAGGGGGAAACACCAAAGGGCATGGCAGCACTATCTTACACAAAAATAACACAACTCACTTAACATCAGAGAATCACAAAAACACAATTCCTGGCAAAAACACTTTATTTCTTGAACAGCTTTAGGTTACACAGTAGGAGGGCACAACAGGGCATGATAGCAATGTACTACAAAAAATAATACAACCCACTTCACCGTTTTTGACAGCAATTGTGTTTGTGTGATTCTCTGATGTGAAGTGAGTTGTGTTATTTTTGTGTAGTACACTGCTTTCCTGCTCTGTTGTGCCTTCCTACTGTGTGACATAAAGCAGTTACAGAAATAAAGTGCTTTTGACAGCAATTTTTGGGGTGATTCTTTAATGTGAAGTGAGTTGTGTTATTTTTGTGTAAGATACTGCTTCCATGCCCTTTGGTGTCCCCCCCCCCTGCTGTGTAACCTAAAGCTGTTCAAGAAATAAAGTGTTTTTGACAGGAATTGTGCTTTTGTGATTCTCTGATGTTAAATGAGTTGTGTTATTTTTGTGTAAGATAGTGCTGCCATGCCCTTTGGTGTTCCCCCCTGCTGTGTAACCTAAAGCTGTTCAAGAAATAAAGTGTTTTTGACAGGAATCGTGCTTTGTGATTCTCTGATGTTAAGTGAGTTGTGTTATTTTTCTGTGTGGGGGACTGCTGGTGTAATGTGTCATTATGCTTTGCCTACTTGTACTTTGGAAGGGAGAAAATAATTTTTTAAAAACTTTATTTTGTGTTGTTCTTGTTTTATTCTTTGTTGTGCAGTTGGTTCCCATCATAGGGAACAATGGGGCTGGCTGGCTAGCCATCACTGTAGGTGGTGGGGGAATTTGAGGGAGGGTGTCTGTGGTTCAGGTGCTCTTTCACAGGGACCAGCTGGCACTCAGAAGTGTGCCCACCATTGTGGCACCCCTGGGCTGTGCAGAATTGCCCAGGGAAAGAGAGTTTAGAAGTTCCCAGCATAGGGAACAAAGGGAGAGGGCTGGCCTTTGCCAGCCTGTTCCTGGGGTTATGGGTGTGGGGCAGGTGGGGGTGGATTTGGGTCTGTGAGGGGCTAATGTGGGGATTTGGGTCTGTGTGTGGCAGCTGGGGGGGAATTGGGTTTATGTGGGGCTGTAGGGGGTGGAATTTGGGGGCTGAGAGCACCTACTTGGGGAGGCCATGAAATGCCCCCCCAAGTGGGAGCAGTCTGAGCCTTGGTGGGGGGTGGGAGGAAGGGTGGGAGAAGGGCCCCAGAGGGCTGGGGGGCATTTTGCATGCAAAATGCCACCCCTGGCAAGACAAGCCTCCCCCAGCTGTCAGTGGTAGAGATGAGAGCACCTACTTGGGGAGGCCATGAAATGGCCCCCCCAAGTGGGAACAGTCTGAGCCTTGGTGGGGGGTGGGAGAAGGGCCCCAGAGGGTTGGGGGGCATTTTGCATGCAAAATGCCACCCCTGGCAAGACATGCCTCCCCCAGCTGTCAGTGGTAGAGAATGAGATTAGAGCACCTACTTGGGGAGGCCATGAAATGGCCCCCCCAAGTGGGAGCAGGCTGAGCCTTGGTGGGGGGTGGGAGGAGGGGTGGGAGAAGGGCCCCTGAGGGTGAGGGGGCATTTTGCATGCAAAATGCCACCCCTGGCAAAGGAAGCCTGCTTCTTCATTTTTCCCCATAGGAAATAATGAAGAAGATGAGCAGCAGCATGCTAACAATATGCTGCTCCTTCGCTTTCTTATGGGAGGATAGGGGGACCTGCTTTGGGGGGCCATAACATGGCCCTCCAAAGTCCAATCGGTCTGAAACTTGGGGGGCTTGTAGAGAGGGGTTAGAGGAAGGTCCCCACCAATTTTGGGCTGATTCGGTGGGAAAATGCCTCCCCCAGACGTCCGGGAAGACGCCGGAGGCATTTTCCCATTGAAAAAGCCTAAAGCCGAAACGTTTCGGCTTTTTTTCTTTCGGCTAGCCGAAACGTTTCGGCTTAGCCTGAAACGTTTCGGCTAACCTGAAAGAAGCCGGAACACTTTTGTTTCGGCTTTCTTTCAGCTTTCAGAAAGCCGAAATGCACATCCCTACTCTTCACAGATACTTAAAGGCTTATGTTGAGAGGCTTTTGTTCCCATGTTTTCCCCAAACACTCCAGTACACTTTCATTTAAGGTTCTCTTTAGTTTTGGGGTTTTAAAATGCTGTTACCCACTTTCTAGTGCCCCAAACTCCTTCCCTTCAAACACTAGTGATTTCCTAGAGTTTTTAACTGACCCTTAAAGTCTCCAAAATGCAGTTTCCAATCCCACCTGACCAGGCATCTCTTCACTCTCCAGAGCTACCTCCCTGTTTAACAGCATAGAAGAAGTCTCCTTAGAAGATCTATCTCCTTTCTTTGGCCCAAATGGGAGTCTGCACCTACTTCCCAAACTTCCTTGCTAACTTTCCTCCTATTCTTCTGTCGGTGTTGAATTGCTTTCAGTTAGAACTCTCTCTCCTCAACTGTTCACACTGGATTCCTCTCAGCTAGGGCTGCAAACAGACCCTCCTCTCTCCAGCTCACACTACCCAATCTGATTCCTTGGAGTAGCCTGTCATTCAAAGCTATTTGTGTCTGTGAGGGATTAACCCTTAACTGTCCTTCATCTGTTGGTACAGCACTTCCAGGCTTTTAAAAAGTGCAGTCCATCACAGATACCAATTAGTGCCAGTGCTATCCATGCCAGCATCAGCAGGCTGCCAGAATCAGATGCAGCTCAAAGTCTATATCAAGTTAAATATCATAGCTCTGAATTTTAAAATTAACCTTTATACATTCTCCTAAATCTATTTCCTCATCCACCACCATCCTTAAACCCTTATCCCATATTTTTCTTGAAATGTTCTGACAAAATATAATAATATTTGCTTATTAGCCCCAATGAACAGTTTTCCACTTGAATGGAAATGAAGGAAGGACCAAAAAAAAAACAAAAAAAACCCACAATGGATTTTTAAAATGAATGAATCAGCAGGTCAGAGTGATTTCTTTCTTCTCTGTGATGTGACAAAGGTGGACGTATTTTTCAGAAGAGGAAAACTAACAAGATTAAATTTAGCTTGCTGACAGGATAAAATAATATGCCAAACAAAGGATGGATAATAAGATCAGTCATTCTCTATAGAGCTTTGTAACACCACTAGCTTTAATGCCCATACATCAGACAAGAGGGTGACGGGGAGAAGTAATGAAGATTCCATCTTTTCCACCAGGACAAAACTTTCTATTACCCTGAAACCACATGTAACTTTTGTCCAGTTATACAATCTTTCCAGGGCTTTTTTGGGGGGGAAAGAGGTGATGGAACTTAGGACCACACAATGACGTCACTTTGGGACAGCTGGAACAAGGGGGAAGTTTTTTAAAGTTTAAATCGCCCTTGGCGGAAATGGTCACATGGCCGGTGGCCCTGCCTCCTGGCGCGGAGGGCAATCTAAACTCCCCTCTGTCTGGAGATCAGGGGGCGGGGCCACCGGCCATGTGACCATTTTCAAGAGGTGCCGGAACTCCGTTCCACTGTGTTCCCGCTGAAAAAAAGCCCTGCAGTCTTCCTCACCAGGGTACTCATGAGGAAAAGGACTCTTCTTGCAAATGACTTGAATACCAAACCTTGTCCTGCCCCCCATATTCCGTTTCATCTTTATCTTGCAAACTGAGGTTTGGAACTTCAGAGATGGAGAGCAGCGAGATGGAATCCAGAAACAAAATGGAATGCACATTCTTCCCATGTCCTCATCACTTTTAAGACAAAGCTGCTTGTAAGCTGCTGGACTTTAAAGCTGCAGTCCTAATCAGATGTACTGGGGATTTCCTCAGCGGAACAAAAGTTTGGTTGACACAAACTGCAGAATGGAATAAAGGTGAAGGGTCTTGAGGTGGTAAAACAGATTTACCAAACTGTAGGCAGAAGTTCACATTTTTCAGTGATCACTGTTATGAGTTGCATTTGTTGCCCAGGCTCTGGGACTTCTCATTCCTGGAAACGGGTTTCAGCCTTCAGCCCGGGCCTCCTTTTCCTCCTGGCCTATCTCTGGGAGCCCTTGGTGTCAACTAGGTAACTTGAGCCCAGAGATGTGGGGAATTATATACACCAGCACAGTTCCCTAAGACCCGACTCCCTTTGCCATGGCCACACAAGATCACATCTCGCTGGGCCGCCATTGCCCTGGTCATTGTCCCAACATGTGAAATAGCCACACCCGCTTCTTCTGTGCCCAGGGGGGCCTCCAAGGCTTCTGCTGGCACCAACAAACAGCTGATCAGTGCCAATATGTCATCCAGCAACTTACAGAGACCTTTCATTATTCAACAATATCAAAAATATAATCACAATTTCAGGTTGAAGAATATATTGATTATTCAGATTGAAGAATATATTAATTTATATCAAACTGGATTTTAAGTAGCCCAGCTGCACCATATGAATAACTCTCAAGGGCAGTAGTGATTTTTAAAGGACTCGTACAGTACAGTACAGTACAGTATATGGTAGATCAGAATAATAATAACAGGACTGGATCGAGGAGGGGCAGGGGGGTAGAGAGATCTCTGTCTTTTGGTGCTACACCTCTGAAGATGCCAGTCACAGCTGCTGGCGAAATGTCAGGAACTACAATGCCAAGACCACAGCCATACAGCCTGAAAAATCTACAACAACTAACGTTCTCTGGCCGTCAAAGCCTTTGACAAAAGTCAGAGTTATTATTATACGTACAATACAGCTGGGGAGCTGGGGCTGAGAGGAGTGGCTTAGCTAAGGCCACCTGCTGAGCTCATGGCAGTAGTGGGATTTGAACCAGCAGTGTTGAATTGCAGCCCAGCCACTCAACCACTATGCTACAGCAGCTCTGTGAGCAGGGCTGGGTTGTCACCACTATGTGGATGATGGTCATCTTTATCTTGCACTTAATTGTTGCTTTTTAATTTTTGTATGCATTTTTTTTGGTTTGAATTGTTTTAATGATATGTTGGAGGGGTGGATTGGTTTAAATGGTTTTAAAATGTCATTTTTATTAAGTATGATTTAATTTGTTAGCGACCTTGATGGCCCTTATAAGGGAAGAAACACAGGGTAGAAACTTTGTTAAATAAATGAAATCATGGACTTCTTAAAAGGCTCAATTAGACGGAAAACATTTCAACCATCATTGCAACCTGATCATAAGGGCAAAACAATGGAACAAAGGGATACATCTTGGGGAGTCAGAACGAGAGATGAGCACGATCCAAAAAAAAATTACCGATCAAGCTGATCGTGGATCAGTGCCGGCGATGATCCCGATTTAACGACCTGCACTGAGCTTCTCCCGTTCCCGATCCGTGGATCATGGATCGTGGATCGTGGAGGCAAAAGTGGAGGGGCACCCCGCTCTTCCCAGTGATACAGGAACGGTGGGTGATGCCGGCGGCATCTGTGTTTGTGTTTGGCCGTCTGTGTTTGGCCGTCAGAGCTGCCTATCAGGGTTTGCAGGGATGAGATTGGAGTGCCCATGGCTACAGAACACCCCCTTCCCCCTCCCTCCCCTGGGTGTCTTCTCCCAACTGGTGACTGCTTTGCTGCTCTGTGGGTGGAAGGAAGCCCTGCTGATCAAGGAAAGCTGGGCTTCCATTCGGGTTTCCAGGGCGACAGAAGGAGGGCAAACACAGCTCAGGCATTCCCCTGGCTCCGTTGCCAGGGGAATAGATTGCTGGCGCCTGAGTGTCTGGATCCCCGATCCGAGCCTGATCGCCCTGATCCAGGCCCCTCCCGATCACTGGATCGTTGGCCGTGGACGATAACGATCCGCCAGGTCACGATCGTGTGATCGCCATTATCATGGGGGGTTTTTTTGATCGTAATGCGGATTGTGCCCATCTCTAGTCAGAACCTCATCAACTGCAGTGGTCCCCATGCTTAGTGGATCAGAAATGCTAAGCAAAGCCCTGTATAAACTAAGATGAAGGATCGCCGTCCAGCAAGACTGGATTTCAACAATGCATTGGTGCTATTTCATTCAAGGATGTTCTATTAAAGTTGATCTTTGAAATCTGATTTCATTGTTTTAACTCTTTTTACACTTCATTGTTCTCTCTTATGAGATTCAAGGTGACTTATAGGCTTTCCAGGAGGTCACCTATCCAGGCAATGACTAAGGCCGTTTTCATACGCTTCCTGGGAGATTGCACAAACTCATGGCATGAAGCGTCTTCTTAGCACGATCTCCTGGCACGATCCTCTTTAATGGCCTGATGACATCAGAAAAAGCGCCATTAAACAGGATCATGCTGGGAAATCGCACTAAGAAGATGCTTTTATGCCGTGAGTTTCCGCACAATTTTCCAGGCACATGGTCATGTGAAAACGGCCTTGGTCCAAACTTGCTTAGCTTTAGCAAGATTCCTTATCCTTTCATGTGCTCTCCCTCCATGCCCTGGAGCTGTGTCAGATTAGGTAAAGTGCAACAAGGAATTACAAAAGTAACTCTTCCCAACCCGTTGCACCACAAGCGCTGCCCCTGTTGAATCTGTCTATTTTTGAATACGCCTGGCACCAGCCCCATCACTTTGCCCATGAGAACTGCTACAACCCAAAAGACGCTGTCTCTGATGCTTTGTCAGAAGTGAGCTCTAGTCCATGAAAGATTAGGGGAGGGGCTGTGGTAGAGTATCTGTTTTGCGTGCAAAGGTCTCCCAGGTTCGATCTTGGGCGTCTCCAGTTAAAAAGAACTAGGTGATGTGAAAGACCTCTGCCTGAGATGCTGGACTGCCACTGCCGGTTGGAGTAAACTCAATTGATCTTGATAGACCAATGGTCTGATTCAGGGCTTTTTTTCTGGGAAAAGAGGTGATGGAACTCAGTGGGTTGCCCTCGGAGAAAATGGTCACATGGCTGGTGGCCCCACCCCCTGATCTCCAGACAGAGGGGAGTTGAGATCGCCCTCCGTGCCGCAGCACGGAGGGCAATCTCAACTCCCCTCTGTCTGGAGATCAGGGGGCGGGGCCACCATCCATGTGATCATTTTCAAGAGGTTCCGGAACTCTGTTCCCCCGCGTTCCCCCTGAAAAAAAGCCCTGGTCTGATTCACTATAAAACAACTTCATGTGTTCAAAGATTAGGCTAGAATTTTTTTTAAAAAAATGTTAATCTGGGCTCTAGTCCTCAAAGTTTAAGCTAAAATAAAACAGTGGTAGTCTTTCAGGCCTGGGTCAGCCCCAGGTAGTACTTGGATGGGAGACCACCAAGGAAGTATAGGGTAGCTACGCAGAAGCAATGATGAACCACCTCTGAACATCTCGTGCTTCGGATAACCATATTCCAACTGCAACCTGACTGCAAAAAAAAAGTCTTTAAAAAATTTGTAAAGGGCTTTGTCTCTGATGAAGCATCAGAAAGGGGCTCTATTCCATGATAATTTCTGCAAATAAAAGTGTTAGTCTTTATCATGCAACAGAACTCTTGGTTATTTTTGTTGCCACAGACTTAAGCCCTTTAGAGTCAAAATGAAGCCCTCTTTCTCTTGTGTGCTATTACTTGGAATGTACACCAGGGGCCGCTAAAGTATTGGATTTGAAAAACGTGTTAAAACTAATTTATCAACTCGATGATGTAGTTTTCTCTATTCCATAATTTCCGTTACAAGAATTCTTTCCTTTTTTTTTACATACAGACAACATATAGCTATTTATAAACTAGTGCTCTAAGAAGCAATAATAGCCTATTTTATTCTGATTAGCCACTGGAATGAGCACTAGAAGTAATATGGAAGAAGAAGAAGAAAGAATAAATACAAGATGCCATACATACTGGCTTGCTTATCCTCTATATCTTTTTCTCATTTTAGAAATTCCTATGTATCTTTATTATTCCTAGTTTGGAAACAGTCACATCCAGGGATCAAGGTATTGAAAGACCTAGATACTTCCATAATGGGTTTACCGGTTCGTTGAGATCTGTTTTGAGAAACTCTTCCAAGAAAATGGGTGAATATTTATTTTTATTCAAACACTTATACCCTGCCTTTTTTCTTGGCTCAGGATGTCTTCTTTGGTCATGTACTTTCATCTATAAAGTGAATTGCCTGGCATCAGACTTGTTTCACAGTAGGCACAAGGCAAGAATGTTTATATTTTTCCTTCCTGTTTTTTTAATAAATTCTGTAGATTTTTTCCCTTTTGCATAGAGCAAGATGGTGGTGTCTCAGAAAGGGTTTTGCATTTTGCTTTATGCCTGATGGTTTGAAAGTTGCCTTAGAGGCAATGAAAAGAATGTAAGGTATAAAGTTATGAAAATAAATAAGTAGTTTCCCATGCTGTTCTAATTATTGGTATCTCTTGCATCAATCTTTCAGTCACATGAATCATAAAAATCTCAGTTCATTGTATTTTGTGCTTTCTAGAAGTCCTGACTTTGGGATGGGGTGGTGAATCATGGTAACGAATGCCGTGTATTAATATTCCATGTAAAACAGTTTTATATACATTTTTCATCTGCCACAACAACCGAAAATCGTACCTACCATTGGGGCAGCGTGTGTGTGGGGAGTGGGGGGGAGTGAAGCTGGCAGTGAGGGAAGATGCCTGAGTTGACAGCAAAGGGTGTGTGTGTGGAGCTGAAGCAGCCGCGTGGATTTCTCCTCCCCCACAAGTTGTTGCAGTCTCCCTCTTGTAGGTCTAATTATAGCACACTCAGAGTCCAAAAAAGATCATGAAAAAATTATCACACTTTCCCTCCTAAGCAGCTTTTTCTAGCTTTCCCTTTAACTGCAGTTTTGTCGGCAGCAATTAGTGTTAGAATATTGCTCTGTTTCCTGGAAAACTTTGTGTCCTGATTTCTAAATATCAACGTATTTTTTTTTAAAAAGCACAGATGTTTGACCACCCTACCTTCTTCCCATTTCGATATATCTATTTTAGTAACTGATTTTAATTTCCTTGAGAAAAGTAAAGATTTGGGGAAGGGGAGGGACAGTAGATCTATGATATAATGAACTGGGGAAGGCAATGTTGCTGTTCTCCATCCACTTGCAATATCCACTTCTAATGCACAAGGCGGAGATGGAACTCTTCCCTCCCCTCAAACCGCGTTGCCTGGGTTTCATGGATCTCCTTTACTAGAGTTTTAAGTCTTTTTAATTCCTTTCAAATAATTGGGGAAGAGAGTTAAAATTTTTGATGTCCTTGTAAAAGACCATGTAAGGTTGGGTCACCGAATTCCTGCACAATCTAACCTTTCTGAATGGTTTGCCAAACTGAAATTGTGTGTGTGTGCCTTCATCATGTGCTAGCCTTATTTACCCTGCCTCTCCTCTCTTGACTATCAATTTTAAATTGTAAGTTCAGTGGGAGCAGAGACCCTCCCCCCTTATATATTGGTGATGTTGTATGAATGAGCAAAAAAGGCAATGTATGAATGAGCAAAACCAGATGCTACCAGGCTTATAGGTCCCACTTGAAGGGAAGGGGGGGGATAGTCTGGAGTTAGGAAAACCTCTCAGAAAACTGAGTAGTGCTTTTGGTCAAATGGAGGAATGCAGTCCTGCTCCAAGGCTTACTTCTGCCTCCTCTCTCTTCTCCTCTTCATGAATCCAAACTTTCTGTGACCCTGATCCAAAATCCCTATTTTGCTGAAAACTTAGCTCAGGATTTCATGGTTCTGGTAAAAAAGAGGCAAAGCAAAACCATGCAGCCTTGAAGAGGCCTCATGCTTATAGATACACAAGCCAACAGTCTGAATTCTGCTTCATCATGCCTTTTCCCACATTGCTGATGACAAATAAGTCAACGGAGATATTAATATTACAATGGCAATTAGAAGCCTAAAGTTGGACCCAAGGGTCAGTTCCGCTAGCCGTGGAGCCTTTCTTCAGTGGAAGAGGCAGTGGAGAGCCAATTTGGTGTAGTGGTTAAGAGTGGCAGGACTCTAATCTGGAGAACCGGGTTTGATTCCCTACTCCTCCGCTTGAAGCCAGCCGGGTGACCTTGGCTCAGTCACACAGCTTCTTGGCGCTCTCTCAGCCCCACCCACCTCAAAGATATTTGCTAGATAATTTAAAAACTGATAAATCACCGGGCCCAGATGGCATACATCCAAGAGTTCTGAAAGAACTCAAGTGTGAACTTGTAGATCTCCTCACAAAAATATGTAATCTGTCATTAAACTCTGCATCTGTTCCTGAGGACTGGAAGGTAGCTAATGTTGTCCCCATCTTTAAAAAAGGTTCCAGGGGAGATCCGGGAAATTACAGGCCAGTCAGCCTGACGTCAATACCGGGTAAGTTGGTGGAAACTATTATCAAAAATAAAATTAGTGGGCACATTGATGACCAAAAGCTGATGAGGAAAACTCAGCATGGGTTCTGTAAGGGAAGATCTTGTCTCACCAATCTGTTAGAGTTCTTTGAGGGAGTGAACAAACAAGTGGACAAGGGAGACCCGATAGATATTGTTTATCTTGACTTCCAGAAAGCTTTTGACAAAGTTCCTCATCAAAGGCTCCTAAGTAAGCTCAGTAGCTATGGGATAAAGGGCCAAGTCCTCTTGTGGATCGAAAACTGGCTAATTAATAGGAAACAGAGAGTGAGTATAAACGGGCACTTCTCACAGTGGAGGGTGGTGAGCAGTGGGGTGCCACAGGGGTCGGTATTGGGTCCAATGCTTTTTAACTTGTTTATTAATGATTTGGAATTGGGATTAAGCAGTGAAGTGGCTAAATTTGCAGATGACACGAAATTGTTCAGGGTGGTGAAAGCCAGAGAGGATTGTGAGGCACTCCAAAGGGATCTGTCGAGGCTAGAAGAGTGGGCATCCATGTGGCAAATGAGGTTCAATGTAGCCAAGTGCAAAGTAATGCACATTGGAACCAAAAATCCAAAATATAAATACAAGTTGATGGGGTCTGAACTGGCGGAGACTGACCAAGAGAGAGATCTTGGAGTCATGATAGATAACTCACTAAAAACGTCAGCACAGTGTGCGACTGCCATAAAAAAAGCTAATGCTATGCTAGGGGTTATTAGGAAAGGGATTGAAAACAAATCAGCTGGTATCATAATGCCGCTGTATAAATCGATGGTGAGGCCTCATTTGGAGTACTGTGTACAGTTCTGGTCGCCACACCTTAAAAAAGATATCATAGTACTGGAAAAAGTACAGAGAAGGGCAACTAAAATGATTAAAGGGTTGGAACACTTTCCCTATGAGGAAAGATTGAGGCGCTTGGGGCTCTTTAGCCTGGAGAAAAGACGACTGAGGGGAGACATGATAGAGGTTTACAAGATAATGCACGGGTTAGAGAAGGTAGAGAAAGATGTGTTTTTCTCCCTTTCTCACAATACAAGAACTCGTGGGCACTCTATGAAATTATTGAGCAGTAGGGTTAGAACAGATAGAAGAAAATACTACTTTACACAAAGGGTGATAAACACATGGAATTCGTTGCCACAGGAGGTGGTGGCAGCTACAAGCATTGCCAGCTTCAAGAGGGGACTGGACAAATATATGGAGCAGAGGTCCATCAGTGGCTATTAGCCACAGGAGATAGATGGTATTCTCTTTGTGGGGAGGTGGTGCTCTGTTGTCTTGGTGCTGGAAGGAAGGCAGTGGGAGGGCATCTGGTGTCCTGGCCTCACTGACAGTCCTTTAGATGGCCCTGGATTTCTAGCCACTGTGTGTGACAGAATGTTGGACTGGATGGGCCACTGGCCTGATCCAACATGGCTTTGTTTATGTTCTTATGTTCTTAAAGGGTGATTGTCATGAGGATAATAATAACACACTTTGTGAACCACTCTGAGTGGGTGTTAAGTTGACCTGAAAGGTGGTATGTAAATCAAATGTTAAAAAAAATGTTCCACTG
Source organism: Eublepharis macularius (assembly GCF_028583425.1). Classification (NCBI taxonomy): domain Eukaryota; kingdom Metazoa; phylum Chordata; class Lepidosauria; order Squamata; family Eublepharidae; genus Eublepharis; species Eublepharis macularius. The sequence continues at coordinate 70,275,723 of NC_072800.1, read as the reverse complement.
GTGGGATGCCCCTCATTGTGGAGGAATGGAACCTGAATTTGACCCTGAGGTTTTTTAGAATGCCATCTAAATTCAAGCACAGGTGTAATATATTGGGAAACATACCAGCAGCATATGAACAAAAAGGATTTTCATAGATACTTGTAAGAATATATATTTTTTAATTACTTTTTATTTTCATATACTGTCAAGGAGACAATTTTCATTCAATCTATTTCCATTCCTATTTTTGTTCTTCGATTGTTTTATGGTATTTTAACACCCTTTTATGTTATATACTATTTTAATGCTATTTATAAGCAATTGATGCTAAAACACAATATTTATATCAAATTTAATTAATATGGCCATTAAAAGAGAAGGATGCCATTTTATTCTGAGTGTAGAGAAATCACAAAAGACATACGAATTTAACAACAACAACAACAACAACAACATGATTTGCTTCTCTGAGATCCTAGACCATGGCTTTCATGAGCTAGAGTCTGATGTGATGAAATATCTTCTCTTGGCCTCAGACAGGGATGGGGGTCGAACACCACCCTATTCCGCCTCCTCTTTCCTAGTGCTACTCATTTCTGAGATGGGAGTGAGAGCTAGTATCTCCTCCTCATCTTCTCCCCCATGCTTTTCAAAGACCTTAGCTGTGCCTAGGGCATGCCCAGTGAACTGACCTCTACCCAGAAGATCTTCAGGAGCAAGGTCAAGCCTGTGAGGGACCAATAGCAGCCTTGGAGTAGTCTTTCCCCCTACTGCTCCCCTTTTCCGCCAGGAGGGTGGAGCCACAGCCAGCTGGTTGTCAGATTGATTATCAGCTTTCAGACTGATAATCGGCTGTCTGATGGCTCCACCCTCATGGTGGAAAAGGGGAGTGGTAGGGGAAAGATTGCTGTTAAAGAGTCAACCATCATGAACCCAGTGGCTGGCATGTGGTACTTTTAAAGGCTGTGGCTCCACTGGGATTAGTGGATGCCAGATTTGGCCTCAAAGAGTGCCCCTCCAACAGCCAAACAGAGATAGGAGGCAAATCCACACACCCTCAGAGTATCCCGGCGTTGTGCTAAATGTTCGCTAAACACCCAGAAATATAGCATCTTTCTAGCGCGAATTCTGAAATCGCGCTAGAAAGACGCTGTACTTCCGGGTGTTTAGCAAACATTTAGCGCACCGCCGGGACGCGCCAAGGGCGTGTGGATTTGCCCAGGGATGGACTTGGAGAGGGAATCCATGGATATTCTGTGTCATAATTTGGGCAAATATATGTTTCTACGTAGTCTTTCTGCTAGGTTTTCCCCACCCTACCCTAAATCAGAATCAAAACAGGTCTTAATGAGTATGTGGTTGCAGTTAGAACAGCTCAGTTTGCAACCTAAATATAGAAACATTAACCAGTTTTAAGCCTGAATGAAGTTGTGATAGGAAAAGGCCATTGATACATTATAAATGAACAGCTGCTCGGTCTTCAAATGGGAACAACCATAGGCTTAAAAGGAGGAAATTAACAAACCTATCCTATGGCTAGTAACGTTCTTGGTAATTTTGTAGTACAGGAGATGGAAAATATCCCCAGAGGTGGAAAACTGGTTTAATGATACCATAAACATTGTATCTATAAAGAGGAGAATACAAAGTGAACAATCTGTGAGAGCACACCAAAAAAACAAAAACAAAAAACCACTGGGGCTTGTAGAGACCACAACATACCTTCATTTGTTTTGCATCAAATGAAATGCCTACCTTCTGTATGCACAGACACACACATTTATTTGCCTCATCTGGTACTGTCGGCAGCCAGGTCTGATGACAACCACTGGTGTGGATTCAAGAAGTGAAGCCACCATAGTTTAAGAGCAAGCCAAGACTTTGCATCTACCCCCCCCCTCCTCATTCTGCCACTCAAAACAGTTGCTTAGATGATTTGGTCAGAGAACTATCCCTAGTCACATCTGAAGTGTAGCTCATTCTTTTCCTCATTCTTCCTATCAGGTGACAAGTTGTGGTTGCAGTTGTATTACTTCCATTGGTTCACACGAACACACAAGTCAAGACCATTACTCTAGCATGGTGTTTATTACCTATTTTGTCTGGCAATCGCTTTCCACGGCTTCGAGCCGAGGTCTTTCACGCCGCCTAGTACCAGCTCCTGTTAACTGGAGGTGCCAGGAATTGAACCTGATACCTTTTGCATGCCAAGCAAGTGCACTGAGCCACTGTCCTTCCCCTAGAAATCCCAAGATTTTTTTCCATGGGTATTTTATTTATGAACATGCCGCTGGCGTGACTTGCTCTCAGGTCCTATCCACACATTATTTAACATAAGGAACCACCATTAATCATCTATTAAATACTTTTGGTATTAAGTGGTTTAGATAATCCATAGGCACCAAAATATTCCTCACTAATCTGAATTAAAGGTTTTTGAGGGTTTTTTGCAATTTTGTCCTTTTCCTATGACCCTCAAAAAGCTCAGTGCACTGGCAAGTGTCATGAACCATTTTTACACTTCTGGCTTATTTTTAGCGTGAGGAAAAGGAATTTAGCTGTAGTCTTCTGCATAATTAATGATTCAGAGTCTTTTCATGTTCTGGGAACTTGCAGTGGATTCTCTTCTCTTGTCAACTCCCTTGGAAACAGAACCGGCAATCTAGTGTATGGAGTCTGTATCGGAAACAGACTCTCAGACTGGAGAACTGAAAACAATGGCACACTCACAATAATATATTGCAGATGAAATATGGAGAAGAAATCGCTTTATATGATAGGAATAATTTTAGAATTCTCACAGTGGTATGATAAAGAGGTTTTTATTTTTTAGCCAATATTCTTTTCCACAGGTCCGTCCTCTCTTCTTAGGCAACTGTAAAATGATCGGTACACTCACTGGATTTCATCCTATGCAGGGCTTTTTTTTCAGCGGGAATGCGGTGGAATGGAGTTCCAGCACCTCTTAAAAATGGTCACATGGCCGGTGGCCCTGCCCCCTGATCGCCAGACAGAGGAGAGTTTAGATTTCCCTCCGCGCCGCCAAGCAGCGCAGAGGGCAATCTAAACTCCCCTCTGTCTGGAGATCAGGGGGCGGGGCCACCGGCCATGTGACCATTTTCATCGAGGGCAATTTAAACTTTAAATAACTCCCCCCTTGTTCCAGCTGACCCAAAGTGACATCATTGTGCGGTCTTGAGTTCCACCACCTCTTTTCCCAGAAAAAAGCCCTGCTTTTGATACCAAACAGTCTTCCAGCAACCACATGTACTAATAAATGCTGCTATTCAGTGGGATCTCTTGAAACAAAACTGAAAGAATTTTAAAATGCAGATCGTCTTAAAAGCTTTTCTATCCATAGGAAAATGTGAAGCTGATCTTGAAGACCAGGTGGCTTTTCTTTTCAATTACAGATCTGCCTCTACTGCTATATGGCTTGTTTCTTTCGTACTGTTCACTATTTGTCCAGCTCAGTTCTTCATTGGGGATTTGAAGAACAGCATCTGATAATGTCTTGTTTGCATTTGACTTTTCATTTCCCACAGAAATGAAAGATGCCAAAATTAAACAGTCATTAAACTTCCACCGTCAAATGCTGTGAGGTCAAGTCCCTAAAGAGAAACTGATGACATTTGTGTGGTATTTGAAGGATTCTGGCTGGCTCTCGATGTGTACAAATGGAATGGCATTATGTAATCACTGAACCAGAAAATCATACAAAGGAAATCCCAGTGTTTGGGGGGGGGCAACATTTTAAAATGGGCTGGTTTTTATAACTTATCATAGGTCAACAGTGAAAGACACTGTTTGGCAGAGGAACTTCCTCCGTGTTGTAAGGAAAGAATTAAAATAACACATTCAAGAGTTCACCCTTTCTAAAAAGTAAACAATCTTGTTAATAAAAATACAGATGCTTCAGAGGGGCTTTTATATGATATGGAAATATGTGCAAGTGAGTCACACATCATATTCCCATACTGACAGTGCTTGATGTGAAAACTCTACATTTTCTGGTGCATTAAGTGCACCACATCTTCTTCGCATAGAAGATTTGTGAGAGGTGGGAGCATGATGTTGACAGAAGGAGATAGGTGCTATTTTAGGGAAAATACAGTACAAGAATCTTGGAGGATGAGGTCCCGGGAGGCAAAGGAGAGAAGAGCTAGGAGCCTAGAGGTCAATGTAGCTGCAAGGAAAAAGTGTAGGAGCTGAGCTGAGCAAAGCAAGAAAACTGGAGGAGCTAAATATAAAGGTTTTCAGGGGCAAAAACATACCTAGGGTCCGGGGATATGAGCGTGGGTGCATGAAGGGAATTAAAGTAAGAATAGGAATGCAGAATCAGAGCTAGAGGACATGGAGCCAGGCTGGGATGGAAGGTTGCACTTGTGATTTGAAGATGCCATCAGGGCTTAGCATTGATAGTAGGTTACATGTGATGTGTCCACTGTGCTGTTCTAGCCACACTGTGTGTGTTCTAGTTTCCTGCCTCTGTTGTGTAGATATACATGATATTAGAACATACTGTGTGAAAGTGGTGTGCGAGCAGAAAGATGCAGTGAGTTGAAAGCTTAAATGCGGCTTAAGTTAAGTGGTTGATCAAGATCCATATTCAATTTTTAAAAAACCAAAATATTAGTAACTCCACTGAGCACAATATGAAGCCTTGCTCCAGCCTAAGGAATCTTTCTCCCACTTAAGTGACTCTTTAGTGAGCCAAGTGGAAGGCTCCTTAGATTAAAGGAATGCTTCTTGGAAGAAGGTATCCACACCGACATCTACCAATTGGATCTCTTTCTCATCATGACCTGAACATACATTTAGCCAGTCAATGTAAAGGTAGTTCTTTCCACATAACGAAAAAGGTTCACATCACTTTATGGTAACTTTTGCAGCAATGAGGCAAAATTAACATTACAGCAAGGTGTTAAAAATAAAAAAATGTTATTGCTTTTGTACAGAAAGTAATTTACTGGCAACACAGAAAACATATTACAAGCTGTTTTCCTAGAAATGTGTTTTATTGCAGAGAAGTTATATTATTTACATGCTGTGATACATTACAACATAACTCTATCAAATAGTTCATGGTGGATGCTGTTGGTTGCAAGATAATTTTTTTCCCAGAAGAACCACAGAATAAAGTGAACAGACATACAGTTTTATATACTCTACAACTCTTAGTAGCTAAAATGTCCAAAGTCAAAAGGCAGTGTTTTCTCAGGCCTACCTGTCTTCATATGCATGCAACAACCTAAGGCGAGCAGCAAATATAAAATCAGTGTCTTTTTTTTTTCAGATCCATAATGGCACCAAAGCTGACAAATGGGTAAATAATTGTTTTTATGTTTTAAAAGCATGTAATTCTTGCATAAACTATACAGGTCTAGTAAGATTGGTATAAATCTATGTCTTCATATACCATGGCTTCAGAACAAAGGAGAAATGCAGCCTGCTCATGCATTTTGAGAAAGACAACCTAGCAAATGTTTTGTGATCATAGCAAATTATTAATTACCTTTCTTCTACATAGAGATGCTAGAAAATACCATGATTCTAGAGTTGCATTTCGCAGCAGAAGAACATAAATGGAACCACCAGAACAACTGAGCTATCTCGCTAATAGATGCTGTAAGAGCCTGTGGAACAAAAAAAAATCTAACTTGGGTTTGCCATGATATAGCTGTAGTTCCAACAGGTTCATTACAATTTACAGTATTAATAATATCCAGTGATGTTTGGTTTCCTTTGTTTTCTAAGGTGCTGAAGAAACTTTTAAGTACTAACAGCTGCTTCACGAATGTTAGTAACTGCGCGAGCATGGGAAATAGTGTATCATTTTATAAACAGATCTCTGTTTCTAACAGGCTTACATACACACACTGTGAGTGAACCTATGAAACATTATTAGACTATTTTTTAAAAAATGAATTGAAAACATTTAAGGTGTCAAAAATAAATATACATATCAAGGCCCGGTTTTCAGCTGCTGAGAAGGGTCACGTCTAAACTAAGCCAAGATGAAACATCTGAGAAGTTTGTCCTCTTGTTTTGTGTTGAACAAATAATGCATTGTACAGAATTAAATGCTAATTTGTCAACCTTCTTTTCAGGGTCCCAAATTAAGAATTCATGGAAACGGACAAATATTCTGATCCATTTTGCAAATCCAGTGTGGCTCACTGGCTTCAATTCCATGTTCAAGTACTATACTTGTGCTGTGGCAACAAGCCCTTCTGAACATTGCTGCCTTTAAAATACCTTGAATCTGCCTCCAACAATACCTTCGTAAAACTTCATCTCTGGTTGACATAGCCCAGGAGACTGGACTGGTTGGATTAAACAATAAGAAAAAACATGGAAGAAATAAGATTGTAGTGATGTATTTGAGGCCGTATGTGTGTCAATGAATCTTTTAATTATTAATCTATTTTATTGCCAAAACATGAATTTGGATGAGCTTCCTAAACATCATGTCAGTGACAGGTAGTGTGGGAATTGGACCTCAATTCTTATCATGGCTTTTTCAATAGGCGTACAGTAATACTGAGCCAGGAATATTCTAATCTCCTTCCCCAGACCCCAAGCTAACCCTTTCATGGTCCCATTCTAAGCAGAGTCAGACCCTTTAGAAAGTGCATCAATGTCAATAAACTCAGGGAAGTTCTGTTAACACAAAACAGGGAGCTCATCTCACTCTTGCATGAGCAGAAACCTCCAGATCCACCCTATATAGTGCAAATGTAAAGGAATGGGGTTGGATGGATTCAGTAATCTGCCAGCAGAGGGTGCAGGCCAGTGCAGATTATTGCATGTTGCTGCTCCTGCAGCAGTCCTTTCACCCAGGAATAACAGCCACATGGGTCAGGGAAGGAAGATGGCAAATATCTGCACGGCTGCAGCCAACAGATTGTTGGATTCAGCCCAGGCATTCATGTACATGTATGGGCAGGGCTTTTTTTCAGCAGGAACGCAGTGGAACGGAGTTCCGGAACCTCTTGAAAATGGTCACATGGCTGGTGGCCCCGCCTCCTGATCTCCAGACAGAGGGGAGTTTTGATTGCCCTCCATGCCGCTCAGGGCAATCTAAACTCCCTTATGTCTGGAGATCAGGGGGCGGGGCCACTGGCCATGTGACCATTTTCTCCGAGGGCAACCCACTGAGTTCCACCACCTCTTTTCCCAGAAAAAAAGTCCTGTGTATGGGCATATATATGAAGTTCATAGCTTAGATGGAGAGTTGGGCAAAGTCCACCTATAAATTTATTTATTGTCTTCCCAGCTGTGTCCTTCCCCATGCCCATAAAATATGTTCTAGCATTCCTCATTTATTTCTAAGTTTGGGTTTCTTCCACTGAATTACAATTCTATTATTTCTACATTTTAACATTTTATATATATATTCTAATTTAAGAAAAATACATTTTTTCAAGAAAAGGCTTATGATAGACTTAAAAGACAAAATGCATATATTTCTGAAGATAAGTACTATTGAAACCTTCTCCAGGTCATTCTGTTCCTCCCACATCCAATATTCTCCTTGTGCCTTAGATGCCACAATAGGAGACTTTTGTGCATGGAGCCACTTGCTCCATATGTACAAATCTGCAAAGAATTCTTCTAAATTGGGGGGGCAGGGGGAATACAAAAAGAAGATTCAGAAATTTATCTCCTGCAACCATAGAGACACAAGAAACCACTGAAGGCAGGTACATTGATCTACACACAGATCTGTGGTGAGTGACTGCATGCACACTTGGGTGTACAATCAATCCCTATAACCTCTACACAGTACAGAAGAAAACCATGCCAATTCACTTCTTGATGCATATCTCCATCTATTATCTGGGATTATCATATGAGGCTATTCTGTACTTACAAGTGGAGACCCACAAGGACTTACAGGGCATCTCATGTTCCCCTCCCATACCATGCCTTCTTTCCCTTCCCTGCCGTGCATAGCCTCTCCCCTTTTCCTAATTCCTTTTCTCTTCCCCACTCACCTTTGTATGTCCCCTTGTTTTCACCTTTCCCCCTTCCACCCCAGGCAGCCTCGCCCCTATGGCCCAGTTGCCAGCTCTAAGTTGGGAAATTCCTGGCGATCAGGAGGTGGGGGGTGGGTGAAACCTGGAGAAAGTGGGGTTTGGGGAGGGAAAGGACCTTGGCACGACATAATTCCATAGAGTCCACCCCCCCAAAGTAGCCATTTTCTCCAGGTGAACTGATCTCTGTGGCCTGGAGACCAGTTGAAATTCCGGAAAATCTCCAGCCACTACCTGGAGGCTGGCAACCCGACTGAGCCAACCCCAGTTGCATGGTACAGAACCGACAAGGAGTTGTGTGCGGTACTTCACCTTTCCCTTTATCCCCTTCCCCACATTATAACCTCTTTCCTTCCTCCTAGCAGTCCCCATACGCTCACCTTTCCCTACCTCCTCCTTTCCTTCAAACCCATTAAACAACTTACCTTTTATCAACCCCCCTCTTCAGCAGTATTTGCTAATTTACTTAATGTATATACTGCTTTTCTCCACAGTGGGGACCCAAAGCAGCTTACATTATCCTCCATACCTCTATATTAGCCTCACAACAACCCTGAGAGGTAGGTTAGGCCGAGAGTGTGTGACTGGATCAAAGTCACCCAGTGAGCTTCTGCAGCAGAGTAGTGATTTGAACCTTGGTCTTCCACATCTACTCTGAAACTCTAACCACTGCACTATGCAGGCTATAGGTGATGCCGCTGTTGAGTAGTAACAAGCAGCTGGGCCTGGGTAAGTCATGCAAGTCATGTGGTATCAAGTCATGTGGTGGTTGTTTCTAGGCCTGTTCCCAATGAGTCCTCCCTCAAAGGCCAAAACAGCTCTGGAAAGGGACCTGCCCCTCACCCCAGCCTTCTCCTGACTGAAACCAACCCTGGAAAACTGGCCTAACTTGGTTACTTGGTTGCCTAGCAACAGCCCCTGAGGGCATCTGGTTAAAGCTACAGAAGCTCCTTTAATCCCGTATTCGTTTTCAGATTTTTCTGCAAACCTTGGGCATTTTTCAGGTGTGTAGGAAGTTCTGTTTTGTCTGTTCATGGCTCCAGTGACCAGATTTAAGTATCCACAGATCAGGGCCACTTCGCTACTAGTATTTAAGATTAATAGCCACTTGAGATTTCTTGTTATGTGTTACTGTCTCTGGATCAGGTTACATAAATTGGTAAGTACCAAGAAATGTCTTTTGACTAATGATTTACTCTTGTAGGGTATGTGTGCACCTACTGTTCTTAGCTGCTACCGGGGGGAGGGGGGGTGGAATCACAAATACTAAGTTCTTAATTTGCCGTATGTTAAACATGTAGAGTAATTCCCCGAAATTTCTTCCATGGAATTTACAAAGCCTTGATAATGAACTGACAAATAATTGTGTCTTCATGCATCCCTTGTGAAACGTGGTCTCATCTTTCCCATAAACCTGATTCCGTTGCTAGAGGACAAGGGCTCTGATTTCTGTTACGCAGAATGGTGTGTATAGCAGTGAATAACAAAGTTGGCAGTACAGCTCAGGCAGCCAAATTTAACAACCTACTTTAACCGCCAAAGCTACAGTGCATGTATGGAGCTCCAGTGACCAGAAGGCTTCCTCATTCATTTTGATAAAGGGCTCTTTTTCTGTGTGCGCATTCCTTTGCGTATATGATCTGCTTTCTATTATATGAAGCTGAGACCCTTGAGCATGCAAAAGATGTGCTTCATTGAGGATGCATTAGATCTTAGATTGGGAGGCAGGAGTGTAATGACTGGGAAATTTGCCATCTGCCCTAGGGCTTGATATATAAGGAGTTGAAGTACCACCTGATATTTGTATGCAGCCCTTGTGGTATCCAAAACTCCCTCTTGTCCTTGCAAAGATTTATTCCTGTTTAGAATACATCATTGACACTGCTGGTTTATCATTGTCATTGTTCAATACATATACAATAATATATAAGTATATAAATCTTTGCCAGATTGGTGCATAGTTTGTACTTAGGATCAGTCTAAATACATTTTACTATATTAATGTGGCTAGCTGTAGCATGAAAGCATTTCTAGTGGGTCGAGGTAATTTTTTTTTAAAGAGCTGGGTTAAAATCTTTGTTCAGCTATAAATTAGCTAGATTGCTTTGGGCAAATTCTCTCTCTCCCCCCCCCCCCTCTGCCTCACTTCTACATATATAAAAGGGAGATAAGATTTATTTATTACATTTATATCTTCCTTCATATGGTTCCCAGGTTATTTCCCAACCAAGCAGCTTTACAAGCCAGACCTGCTTAGCTTCCGCAGAAGAACTGCATCATATGCTTTCAGACTGATCTCCAAATCTAGCTAAATGCCATCTGCCTTCTATAGTACCATAAGCAGTGGAGTACTGAAAAGCTTTGGTATGTTGTGAGCAGGACAGTCAGCTCTTAGCCCAGAAACTGTGGCTGATACTTTAACAGCTCCAGGTTAGAATTCAAGTCAGCATTACAGAAGGCATGAAGCTGCTTCCCCATGTCTCTCTTCTCCTCTTCCTCATAACAGTTAGGTAAACCTAGTATGATGGAGTCACCACACTATGCTATGCTCAAGCTAACCACTCTCCAGGTTGGATTGGGGGTTCTCTAGAAAAGGCACTGGCCCTGACCAGAGAGATCTGTGACCCTGGGAAAATTGCTATAAAAAATGTAACATCTCTCATTCCCAGTGGAAAATGGGAAAGCCAGTGAAGGGCAACCAATGCAAAGAAATAGGACAGGGAATTACAGAGAGTGATTGGCCCATGCTGCCTTATGTTTCTGCCCAACATATGGTGGCATTCAAATTGGAATCTGATGAGGAAGATCTCATCTAACTCTGTTTTTTTCCTCTATGCATTTTCCTTCCTTGCTAGAATTCAGAGTTCTTGACTTAACCCTTTAGAATATTCACAAAGTTACAGGATTCCTGCCAACATTCCAGTAGGAAAGGGCCTGTAAGAGTAGCATCAGAGGCAGCTATTCAACAAATGAACTTTACCCCTCTAATGGATCACATTATTTGATTCTTTCCCAGTTAGAGCAGGATTGCTGACCTCCCCCTCCCAGGATGGTTTCTATGTTCAATGGGTAGAAGTTCAACTGGTGATGTTTCCGTTCTCCCTGAACTCCACTCTCCCCAGGCACTGCCCCCCAATCTCCAGGAATTTCCCAAGCTACAGTTGGGACTCCTTACCATGCTTTGCTCCATCTCATACAGGGGCTGTCACTTGCATTGCACAACAGGGATGATGTCATGCCACGTATTGTGTGTACTAGACATTACGAGGAAGCGGGTGCAAGAAGACATTACATAACCAGAGTTTAGGAACAAATTCTGAGCTACAGGAGTCCACTCGCCTATCCATTCCATAGGGTATACAACAAAACTGGGCCCCTGCTTTCAACAGGAGAGTGAGAAGAGCGGCCAGACAGCTGTAGGCCTGGGGATGGAAACACATTTCAAGAATAATATCTCAAATCACATGGACACATTCCATTGGCTGAGTGGCTGGGCCAGGAGCTGGCAACCTCATCCTGGGTGCAGAGAGGAGAGGAAGGTGAGATGGACCATAATGTTTTTGCCAGCATCAAGATTGCTATAAAATGATTAGTAATAAAGATTACAAACCATGTTGCAGATTAAGGCTGCAACCTTATGTGCACGTTCCTAGGGATTAAGCCCCATTGAACTCAGCAGGGCCTACTTCTGAGTAAATGTGCATAAGCCTAGCTTGTATAAGTACGCTAATAAGAGATAGCTAAAATATGGGAATTCTCTCTTTCTCTCTTCATTGTTCTGCTGTTCTCTTTCTCCTCACCTTAACTGGTACAGGTAAGAACAGTGGGGATTCTTAAGATCTCCTCAACTGCCTGGCCTTTGAAATTTATTAGTATCAGGGCTTTTTTTCTAGGAAAAGAGGTGTTGGAACTCAGTAGGTTGCCCTCGGAGAAATGGTCACATGGCTGGTGGCCCTGCCCCCTGATCTCCAGACAGAGGGGAGTTTAGATTGCCCTCTGAGCCACATGGCAATCTAAGTTCCCCTCTGTCTGGAGATCACGGGGCGGGGCCACCAGCCATGTGACCATTTTCAAGAGGTTCCGGAACTCCGTTCCACCACGTTCCAGCTGAAAAAAAGCCCTGATCAGTATGATGAAAAAGGCTTATCAGCTATAATCTCTCTCTGGAAAATGAATCCTGAATGTTAGAGAGATTCACATTCAGCAGAATATATTTTCTATCCTTCTACATTTCCCCCAGCTTAGAACAGGCTCAATATTAAATGCTGAGCAAGATAAACATAAGAAATTATTAAAGCAATATTTCTGGAAGGATAAATAATATTTGACAGTTCTCATTTTTTTTTTAAAAAATGGTACATTTCTGAACAGTGCTTAGTTTTTAAGCAGTATAGAAATAATAAATATTATTATTATGATATACCAGGGTGTGCTACTATACAAGGTGACTTGGCTTCCGCTAATAAAGAAGTCTGTGATCACAAATGGACAAGTGCAAACATGAAACTTACCTCGTATAAAACCCCTGAATCATACAGCATCAAATAATAACTAGAAGCAGCAGAGTAAAAGGAACAAGCCCACAAGATAAACCACACACACACACACACACACACAAACCCAGATTTTCTTATGGTTTCAAGAGCCAGTGAAAGCTTGGTGGGGTTTGAAATAGCAGGTACAGAAAACTACAATATTAGATTATCTTCTGATTGCATAAATGTGTTGTGTCACATAATAATATCAAAATTATTTTGCAAACATTAATGCAAACTGGAATGCTTTCATATGAGACACAACAAAGTACACGCACATTAGAAGAAAAATATGGGGAGCGCTGAAAAATATAATTTGGGAGGGCGCCTTAAGTGAGCAGCGCTATCAAGGGTAGATCGGAAGGAAAGTGACAAGTTGTCTTTTTGTGTCTTGCTTTGCAACAGCCAATTTATCTCAACACGTTCAGACATCCATTTGCTTACAGTCCCCAATGGCATGATTCTGCTGATTCAAGGCCTATTAGAACAACTCCATTAGATTTTGCAACACATGACAAATTCATACCCATGTTGAGCCAATGTCGGGCCTTTAGGAATAATTCCATTTGGTTTTATGTCCTAGTTACGTGTCCTATTTACCAATCCCACTCATTTTACAAAAAAGGAAATGAAGTATTTCTAAAATATGTTTTCATTCATTTTGGAATGTAAACTCTTTATGGACAAAGAAGGGCCATAGAGCCTCATGTCCTGGATCCCTCCGATAACACCGTTGGCACTCAACAAAGAAACAAACATAGAAGAGACCACGAACTAGTTCCTATGTACTCAATGTGCTCATCGCCTTGGTTAAGCGATGCTCTTTTGGAGTTTGTAGAACCTTCTGGCTTTCTCCTTTTCTTGGCCCTTAATCCTTCTGCCCTTGTGTCTCTCTAAGCCCTCTTATTTTTGCTGTGTAGCTGTTTTATTTGAACTTAAACTGGTTGTGTTCGATAAAGCTATACTTTCTGCTTTTGGAAATTCTGGCGTCTCGTACTCCCAAGGGCAGACATCTATGCGAGTTGTTAAAGGTGGCTGTGAGTTACTAGTTGCTGATCTACTGGAATCAGAGGGAAGTACATTCCCTGCTGGAGAGGAAGAGGCATTTTTTGCCTGATCTCTCAGTTTATTGATAGAACCTTTTTCAGTAGGTTGTGCTGCTGCTTTGGGAGGCAGTTCCTTGGGCTCTCCAGCACAAACTTTGGCTGCGGAATGCAAATTAGCAATTTCACCTTTCACCCCAAGAGCTCCCTGAGCCTGGGCACTCAAAAGTTTTTTCTCCTCTTCTGCCCCATGTTTTTCTTGGCTCTCCCAAGGACATACTTCATACCTATCTGTGCTCTTTTGATTGGAAGGCTGATGCTCTTCCCCAGTCTTCTGATGAGTTTTGCCCTTTGGCTGGGAAGGATGAGGCTTCTCTGATTCAGAGGAAGCAATGGAGACGTGCTTTTGAACTTTTGAGTCGGAAGGACCAGTTCCTGGGTAATAGTCATACATTTCCCAAGGACAAACTTCTTCTATGTCAATGCCATCCTTAGACAACATCTTAACCACATCCACATCGGAATTTTCAGGCACCTGACTGATCCTTTGTTGCTTCATTATTCCAGATTTATGAGGCTTCCTCGACTCCTCTGTGTGAGAGGAGTTTTTCCGGTGCGAATCTTTATGATCACTTTTATCTGAGCTCGAGTGCTTTTTGCTCACATCCTTGCCCTTTGGTTGAGATTTGTGGGATTTGCTACTTTCTTCATTTTGCATTTTCCCCGTTAGCCCCAACGTTTTTTCCTTGGCACTGGCAATAACACTGAGAGATTTCTGTAGCACAGATGTTCGTGGGTGGAGTGGTTTCTTATCTGCGCTTAAATTGTGAGCACTTACAGATTTGCACACCAAAGGGACATTTTCAGTGGACATGGCTTCCACTTTTTCTGGAGTTTTTTGGGCTGTTTTTTTCCCAGGGAGGGAGTCTAGCAGAGAATTCTCTGTAGCTGTTATGACTTCTACGCTTTCTGTAGTTAAGCTATTAGATTCTTCTGTGGGATCCCGAACATGGTCATAAGTGCTGTGAGACTTTTTTAATGAGAAGACTCTGTTTCTCAAAGATTCCTCCTTTGGTTTGATGTGTCCTGTGGAATCTGGTGGGTTTTTTCTTGCCAGAGCAGTATTTTTGGTAACCCCATGTTCCACAAGGTCCTTTTCTTCCCGTGAGCATTGCCTGCTGACCGTCTCAGGGATTTCAGTAATTCTGCGCATGATTGAGCGACCTAAGCCCTTTTTTGAGCACCTCTTCTTCTGGAGGTGTGGATTGTTGGTAATCATTTTTTTCCTCTTGTAAATTTCCAGTTGTGCATACAACTTCTTCAACTCATCCTGCAAAAGCAAAGAGCAAAACTAGTACAGCTTGTTGTATATATATTGTATATATTAGATCATCGCTGGTGTGTGGCAATTCCTAGTTGGTTGGATTTGCTTATGGAAACCCAAATTTAAATCCCTGCTCATTGAGCAGCTTTAGGCAGGCTACTATTTGTTCAGCATTTCTATGGTTCTTCCCATCTTTTTTTCAGTTTTATCCCTTTCCCTTCCTGCTATTTGCCTGCTTGAAAGCACTCGCTGCCCAGCTACTTTCCTTCCCATGAAGGAAAAGCTATAGGGACTTCCCTTCTCCTGGATTTTGAAATGAAAGAAAAGAAAGTGCTAAGCAGTTCCCCTCTTTCCAGTACCAGAAGGAAACTGTTTTTCATTTTCATTTAAAAAAAAAACTGGGAAGAAAGGCTCATGGAACTGTCCCTCTTTGCTAGTTTATACCTGACTCTACTTATTTGGATTGTTGCAAAGCTAAAATACCATTAAGCTCCCTGGAGGAAAGGCAAGATACAAATGTCTCTGATACATATTCAATAAAACAAAAGAAGGCAGGTTAGGAAAGGCTACCTTAAAATTACTATAGAATTCCCAGTCACAGAATTTAAGGCAATATAAAAAGTCCTTTCACCTTCTCCTAGGGTTGTCAGTTGAGGCCTGGGATATTCCTGGATATTTAGGGGAGGTGCCTGGAGAGGAAGTGGTTTGGGGAGGGAGGGAAGCTCAGCAGGGAAGTGATGCAATGGAGTCCGCCCTCCAAAGCTGGCATTTCCTCCAGAGGGAAAACCAACAAACTATTCCCAGGGGAAACAAAACAGGCAAAAAGCCCTACAACAGCCCTTTTGCCTGTTTTGTTTCCCCTGGGAATAGTTTGTTGGTTTTTCAGTCCGTAATCCCAGGGAGAGCCCTCTCGGTTTCTGATTTCCTCCAGAGGAACAGATCTCTGCAGTCTGGAAATCCACTGCAATTCCAGAAGAATGTCTGGCCCCACCTGGATGTTGGCAACCCTATCTCCTCTATTTTATCATCACAACAACACTAAGATTAGGCTAAGAGAGAAAGATTGACCAAGGTAACCCAATAAGCTTCATAGCAAGCAGGGATCTGAACCTGGTGTTTCCAAGTCATTGTCCGCCACTCTGGCCTCCAGCTACACTGATGTATTTACAGTATTTATTTTTCATTACCAAAGGCCAACTGAGGTCTTAGTCTTTTGCACAATGAATGCAGGCGATGACAAACCCTAAGCCTCTTATCCAATAAAAGAGCAATGTAGGACCAGTGGGGGAGGGGCTAGATATACATTTCCCTGGGCTGAAAGGCTGGTCTAGGAACAGGGTATACAAGCCGTGCAACTGGACTGAGTTAAATAGCGTTAATCTGGGGGACTGGGAGAGATGGAATTTAGTTCTTTTTCTCATCTCACTCCCCCAAACAGATGAACAACAGAACTTAACACAGGGCCAAGCTACAAGTGACGAATGACACTTGCCTGGCAAGTGAACAGACTCAAGCATATTCCTCCCTGTTCACTTGCCCTCCACTTGCGCTCCACTTGATCCGCGTGAGTCTGTTCACTTGCCAGGCAAGTGTCATTCGTCACTTGTAGCTTGGCTCTCAGTAAACAGAAATGTGCAAGTACCTTCCCCTGTCCGTTCACTATTTGCACATCCATTTCCTGTTGGACTGGGGTTCCATGTTAACAACACGTCACAGTAAACAATGGATACTCTTTCAAAATGTGAAATTAATTGGATTTTATAGTTTACTGTTAATACAAAGGCAGCAAACCATCTAATACAACCTCAAGTCATATTTAAGAACAGGACTGCAGTTAGCATGCTTGATCAGACCAATAGTCATAGAATCCTAGAGTTGGAAGGGGCCTTATAGACCATCTAGTCCAATGCAGGAACAGCCTAAGGCATCCCTGACAAGTATTCATCCAGCCGCTCCTTGAAGACTGTCAGTGAGGGCGAAACCACCACATCCCTAGGCAGTCAATTCCACTGCTGAATTACTCTTAACATGAACATAGATGCAGAGGAGTTAGCCGTGTTAGTCTGTAGTAGCAAAATCAAAAAGAGTCCAGTAGCACCTTTAAGACTAAACAATTTTATTGTAGCATAAGCTTTCGAGAATCAAGTTCTCTTAAGAGAACTTGATTCTCGAAAGCTTATGCTACAATAAAATTGGTTAGTCTTAAAGGTGCTACTGGACTCTTTTTGATTTTTCTTAACATGAAGAAGTTTTTCCTAATGTCCAGCCTAATGTCCATTTTCCTAATGTCCACCTTCCCTCCTATAGTTTGAAACCATTGTTTCAAATCCTATTCTCTGTTGCCAACAGGAACAGCTCCCTCTGGTCTATCTTCTTCAGCATCCTGTTTTATACAACAGCCAAATAAGTACTTGAGATGGCCGACAAGCTGAACATGAAGGTCAAAGCCTCCCCCCTGGCATTGCCCCCAGTTATTGCTTCTGAACATGGAAGTTCCATTCAGTCATCGTGACTTAGAGCCACTGGGCAGACTTGTCATCCATGAACATGTCCCATCTCTGTTTAAAGCTAACCAAGCAACTGGCCATCACTACATACTAAAGTAACTGCTTCAAAAGTTGTTGGGAGAATCTATCAGGCCAAGGAGTTAAGTGATCTTTGGATATATTTTATTCTAGCATTAGTAACCTACAGGATAGCCCAAACCCTTTCTGCTTACATCACATTGTTTTTTACGCATCATTGTTTTTATTAGGTCAAAGCTAGTGTTGCCAAGTAGGCCCCCTCTCCTGCTTTAAGGCCTGCCATGAAGTGTGTTAAAGTTTCCTGCGTTGCTGCTTTACTGCTGCACCAAAGATTGCCCTGCACGTGTGTGCTCTAATACACGTGTCAGCTTCCTGCCTGCGTGTTAATTACCTTGCTGCTGCAATAGACTGTGTAGTTCCCTGACTCCATGTTTGGTTAACTGCACAAAGAACTCTTTTCCTGGGCAGCCCTGCCTAGACCTGTATCTGGATTTCCCAGTGTGTGTTTGGACTTTATTACAAGTGTGCCCCATGCCTGCACTGCCATCTGCCACGGACCGTGCCTGTTCCCTGCTTTGGACTGTTTTACGTGCTGTTCCCCCTGCCTCCATGGAAGCCTGCCTCATATGGGCCCAAGCCGCTGCTAGCAGCCGGGCGCCTGCCGGGGAAACCTCCAGCGAGCCTGGCTAGGCGCTCCCTGGTCAGTTCCCACCTGGAGCCTCCCGCGGGCCGGTCCCCGAGCTCGCCCTCGCTACCGGGCAGCCTGCTATCCAGCCCCAGCTATGCCCCGCCGGCAACCATGTTCTCAAGCAGCCAGAAGACCCAGGGAAGAAGACTGCTTTGAGAAGCCATTTCGGCGAAGCGGGCACACCACATCCACAGCAAGAGCACCTCGCCCCGCTCTGCATATCTTAGGAGCCGCCCCGGAGAAGGAACTAAGTGCCAACCATCCCAAGCACTTAGAGAATGCATCTCAAAGAAACCTCCGCATTCCAGAGCTGATGACATCAGGACAAGCCCTGTCCGCTGGAACATCCATTCAGCCCACTCGGATTTCCCCCCTCCCTCTTTTGTCCCCTCTTCCTGAGGTGTCACTTATCGCAATCAGATTACCAAAGTGGCCCATCCAAGCCATTCAGTAGCCCATTAGAGCCTTTGTTTCAAACTGTGAGAACCACCAAGTACAGCACCAGCCCCAGGGTACGTTTTGGGGTATTTAAGCCGGTCTCCCAGACCGCATGGTGCGCGTGCCACCCTATCCAGAACCCCTTGCTGTCCATCCGTGGTCCCAGTGCTGGCATTGGGCCACCTCGCTGTTGTGTCTCTGCTTCGCTTCAGGATTGTGAGTATTCCCCACCAACACTGGGAACCTGCTAATGCGAAAGTCTCTATATTTCTTACTCTGTATTTCCTAGGTCTTGTGTGCTTTCTTGTGTGTATGTGCAAGTTCAGGCTTACGCCACATTATTAGTAAAATACACGTGTTTGGAACCTATTTGTAGTCTGCCTCTTTATCACTAGAGTGTCTGGAATCGGGACCTCCGTAAACATAGGTTAGATCCGCGCTAATTTTAGTTACAGACCGCTAAAGCTAATTTCCCCCTTATAATAAAAAGCAGTTCTGGTAACACTAGCCACCATTTAAATCCTGTTTTTTTAAAAAAGACTGATGATGTTCCAAGCAGCACTAAAACAACAATAAAATGATAATTCTTGCATGTACCCTGATATCTTCTGGGTCCAAGCTATGCTCACTCCAAGCTGAATTGATACTGCTGTTCAAATAGGACCCAGATCTGCCCAAGTCAAGCTCATCTTCATAAGCCTCAGTAGCAATATCATCTCGTGGATTATTGCTTGAATGAGAAAACTGCAAGAGAATGGGAACATAACAAAAAAAAATAACAAAAAACACTGAACTACATTTTGGATCCAGCTTATATTAACTGAAAAAATATTTTGCTATTCTACAAACAAAAATATACATAGATAAACATAGATAACTTTGTCGAAGGCTTTCACGGCCAGAGAACAATGGTTGTTGTGGATTTTCTGGGCTGTATAGCCATGGTCTTGGCATTTTAGTTCTTGACGTTTTGCCAGCACCTGTGACTGGCATCTTCAGAGGTATAGCACCAAAAGACAGAGATCTCTCAGTGTGGAGAAGATGTTGGCAGATATATAGTAGACCGTGCAAGACGGATATGTGAACCACACTTTCTCAACAAGGAAACTAATCATCACTTAGTGATGCTAAGTGCACTTCAAGCAAATGGCTACTCCAGAAATGAACTCAGAAGAGCGATTAAACCGAGGATAAATCAAACAACTAAGGAAAAACAGTCTCCCACAGGAAAAGTGTTTTTGCCATATATCAAAGGAATCACTGATCAGATGGGAAAGCTTATGAAAAAGCACAACTTACAAACAGTATTCAGACCCACCAGAAAAATACAACAGAAGCTACGATCAGCAAAAGACAGTAGAGACCCCCTTACCTCTGCAGGAGTATACCGCATACCCTGCAGCTGTGGACAAGTTTACATCGGGACCACACAGCGTAGCATCCAGACAAGAATAAAAGAACATGAAAGACACTGCAGACTTGGGCATCCAGAAAAATCAGCAGTGGCTGAACATAGCCTAACTCAAACAGGACACAGTATCCTATTCCAGGACACTAAAATACTGGACAACACTTCCAACTACTTTGTCAGATTGCACAGGGAAGCCATTGAAATTCATAAGCATAAGCACAATTTCAACAGGAAAGAAGAGACTTTAGGAATGAATAGAGCATGGTTTCCAGTCCTGAAAAACACCAGGATAACAAAATACTCTACATTCTACAATAGCCCTGCAGAGAAGATTAGCATATCAAGCACCAATTCATATGCAAAAGAACCTCCTCAGGATACAGTGAAGCCTCCCTCCATTAGCATCCCACACCCTGGGAAATTCTTACAGGATGACTCAGCCCAAACCCACCTTCCTAAGTAGATATAAATGACCTGCCAACATCTTCTCCACACTGTGACACTGAGAGATCTCTGTCTTTTGGTGCTACACCTCTGAAGATGCCAGTCACAGTTGCTGGCGAAACGTCAGGAACTAAAATGCCAAGACCACGGCATACAGCCCGGAAAATCCACAACAACCATAGATAACTTTGTTTATCTATATACATAGATAAACATAGATACACAGATAACTTTGTAAACTGCTCTGAGTGGGCATTAAGTTGTCCTGAAGGGCGGTATATAAATCGAATGTTATTATTATAATTCTATGTCCTTCGAGTTTCTTAAAAACATGACACCACTTCCTTCACTGCTTCTTAATTGAACAAAGAACAACTTCTGCACAATTACATTGATGTATCTTAGGGTCAACATGCAAATTATGGGAGATCCGTGATCGGACTTTCTAATTAATTGATTTTTATTTTACTTGGAGGTAGGAGCAGCAATGCAGGGAGGGAGGACGTTTAATGCTTTCCACCTACGACCTTTCCTATTCCCCCTCTGGTGTTACCTCTATTCCCGCTGTGGGGCTCACAACAGCTGCGAGGACATAGGGAGAAGGGTTGGACATCTCCCTTGCCAGCACTGCTTCATAGTGCACCCCCAAGGTGGCTGCACTAAAGTAAAGATAAGAAATGCTGAGAGGACCAATTACATATCCCACGCGTAATGTGAAGTTTGCCACCAAAGTTTGACAGGAGAAAGGTGTAAAGGAATAATACCTTTGGGATCAGAAGTAAGCCAATAGTAACCGTCACAGTCAAATGTGTGTGTGCAAAGAACAGCATCAGTGTCCAATCAGACTGAAGTTTTGAGGCAAGACTAAACCTGAAAATAGAATTCACAAGGTTGGCAAATGCACCTTCCTCCACTTTCCTCCCCCACATTAAATGTCAAATTCTTAATATTCCTGACAACACTTAAAGAACAAAAATCCAAAGATAAAAATTTTGGTTTTGCATTACTTTCCTAATTGTTTCACACCCCCACAACACATATATTTACACACCCACTGGCAAATTGTGTGCATGTGGGAGTGCTAATATATACCTGCACATGCATCTCATTGTGTGTACAAAAGTTAGTCCAACAACTAAATAAATGAGGGACACTTGCTTGGCAGGAGAAGCTCTATGTATGTATCAGAAGATATACAGTTTGGGATCAGGTATTAGAAAGAGCCATGAACACACTTCTGAGATCCTTGGATAAAGATGTAGTTGGATGGATAGATAAAAAGGATACAGGGATGCCGCTGAAAATGGCAGCTCCATGGCGAGTTCTTCCTTTTGCCTCCACACATCTTGCCTACGCCTTGGCATATTAGGATGTGCATCTCTCCATCCCCCTTCCCTCTAGCTTAAAGCCTTTCATGACTTAGGACCCACATAGCTGAAGGACTGCCTCTCCCTGTATAGGTCCCCTTTCCAGCTCAGATTTGCGCATCAGCACCTGCTAGAGGTGCCTTCTTTTGGAGAGGTACATTTAACCTCTTCAAGATTCATGGCTTTCTTGGCAGTTCACCATGCCTTTGCAAAGTAACCTCTCTGGCAAAGTTCAGAAAACCTTGAAAAGTGGTTGTTGTTCAAAAAGCCTTTCGAACCTGACTGATTCTGCTGTTTGTATGGTTGCCCCCTGATTGTATGGTGACTATGAGGCTTTATTGATTCTTCTTGGGGCTGGACCTCTTGATTTTTATGAGGGTGGTTTGCAGAAGCTTGTGCATCTATATCGAAATCGAGTTTCTTTTGAATTGTTCAACTGGAGGAAGAGCCGCTAAAGTTGGAGGAAGGCTTCAAGGAGGATGTCTGGGTCCACTCCAGCATCATTAAATGTAATCACACTCTGGACAAAGTGATGCTGAAACTGCATATTATGTAAGATAAATATTGTTCATCAAAGATCATGTCTAAAAAGTCCGAAAAACAGCACAGAAAACACTACAATACATTGGTGTCAGCTCGATTCTCAGCTAAAATGGAGTGAACTAATCAGACTAAAAAGCTGGGGAAGTAACAATGGGCTAGGCAGCTATTTGGGGTACAAACTGACAGACTTGGTTTGTAAATGGAATAAAGCCAGGGTTGGTTCTGCTAACTTTAAATTGTTCTTCACTTCTGACATAATGACTATGTCAACAGGCCACTGTGAGAAAACCCCAACTGCATAAGTCTCCCATCTCCTATCTAGGTCATAAAGCCAATAGGCTGTTCGACCAGAAAAAGACAGCAATATGTAGAAAGGTAAACAGCAGAAATCCTGAAGAAGGGAGCACTGACTCGAAAGCTTACATCCTGAAAATCTTGTTGGTCTCTAGGTGCCACTGGACTCAAATCCTACTGTTGTACAGCAGACCAACATGGCAACTCACTTAAAACTATCGTCACAGAAGGCACCACATTCAGGCACATGGAGTGGAAACCTCACAAAATAAAAAGGAGTCTGAAGCAGGGAGCTCTGACTCTCAAAAGCTACTCTGGTTGTCTCTAAGGTGCCCCTGGACTGGAATTCGGCAGCACATATCCTTCCACCTTTTCTGGAAATCTTTCAAGAATGTCTTTGTCAGCTTCCGCCATGAGCGCTACTATGCTGGGTGCCAGCACACCTGATCTTGATTCTGGGAAGCCGTCGGGGACAGTGCAGGTTCTTGCTCTGTGGAACGAGGGGGGGTATACATCACCCTCGCTCCCTCTCAATCCACTCGCAGGCCTGCTCAACCTGACAGAGTCCTGGCTGCCTCCCCTTTCTTCCAGCCTTTCAAAGCCTCTACCCTCCTCGCCTCCTCTGGGCTTGCTCTTCCTCCTGTTCTTCATCTCTCTCACTCCTACTTCTTCTAGCATCTCACTCTCTCCAAACTCTACCACGCTCCTACACAACCCACCCTCTACTGTGGGTGAACTTCCCTTTTATCCCTTCATCTCTTCCCTGCTCCACCTGTCAGCAATGCCCCCCTCCTGCACTCTATCCACAGCCCTGGCCGACTCAGGCAATTGCACCTGGGCTTGCTCTGCTGGCTGACTGGGGCAGGTACACCTGTGCCTCCTTGGCTGGTTGCCAAGCTTTTCCTGCAGATTGCCTCAGGCAGCTTCATCTGGGATTGTTTTGCTCCTGGCTTCTCCTGGACCAGGCTACTGCCTTCTAGCTGGCCTGCAGGCTGGGGTGTGGCTCTGTGCTGCTTTGGCTGCCTCTTCTCCCTGTCTGGTAAGGCTGCTGGCTGACTGCCTTAGCTTCCTGCACCTTCTCCCTCAGATTTACTCTCCTCCTGGGGGTCCTCACTCTTCCTGCCTGGCCCCCTGCCTTCCCACCAGAGGGTGGGGCTAGCTGGCTTCAACCTGCCTCGCCTGACTCTCTGAGGCTTGGGGGCTTCTTTGCCCTCCTGTGGCGGGGATGCCTCCTTCCCCCCTTCTGTTGTTGGTCTGCTCTGATCCTGGGTGCCCGTTGGGGTGGCTGGGTGGCCGTCCCCCAACTGCCTCCCATCCCCTTATCCTGGTAAGTACGGGGGCTGAGCCTCAGACCTCGGACAGTCTTACTTTGCAGAATACATACTTTCATTGGGACTGTCCATAGTGCATCTTGGCCCAGTCAATCATTTTAACTGCACCATGAATGCAAGCAGTTAAGTCCTATGTACCACAACAGGCCACTTACCTAAGTGTATGGAATACAGCTGAGATAATTAGCTCATTGTGCACTGCAACAGCCAGATAACGGGGCTCGTGGAATGCTGAAGGAACTGTCCGCACTGCATAGCAGAGATAAACACCCCACAGGAGGAATAAAAACTCAGCTGCAAGAAGAACAAGAAACATTTGGAAATTAGCCTTTAAAAAAAGTAAAAAAGAAGAAGAAATGAAATTATCCATCGTGTCCTGTTTTTTCCAATGCATATACACTAATACAGGCAAATTCAACATTCATTATCAGTTTATGCACATATTCATAAGATCTCAAATACTAGAATCAAACATTGATCACATAGATTTTATTTCATTTCTTATATGAGCATCACAGTCTAGAGTCTTGCATGCATGTGGAATTTCCACTATGCCTTTCAGCATACATAATGGAATACATTTATGTTGCTTTCCTTTTGGGAAGCCCTTATGGTCAAGGGAAATCAGGCCATTTTCACACGTCTTACCGCCTCTGGTACATCGTGCAAAGCTCCCGCAAGGACAGCATCTTCCTGGCACGATTTCTCGGTTCTTGCGTGAAATTGTGCCAGGAAGACGCTGTCCGTGTGGGAACTCTGTGAGACATACCGGAGCAAGTAAGACGTGTGAAAATGGCCTAGGTTGAATATGTTCTTCTCACTATCTGTTAATCATGTGCTTCCCTTTTAAATTAGATTAGTATTAGACTATCATAATTGGCTAAGAGATGTGATACCTTTTATTTAACTCCCCTGTCCAGGTTTTTCAATTGTAAGTGTAATGCTATTACTATATTTGGATCAAGAGCAGGTAAGGTTTTTCACCCACCTGATGCATACATGATAGGCTCACAACATGAAAAGTGGGTTCCTAGAATGGCCTGGTGTCCTTGGGACATTCTGAGTTGCTACACTGCTTGCTGTGATGTTGTCTAATATGGGCAGAGAACATACCACCCACTGGCCACGTTAGAAGCTCAGGATATGTGAAATGGCCTCCTATAGAGGTCCCACTTCATATACTTGGACCTGGGTACTTGCAAAGTCATAAGTGAGACCTTTTTGCACATGCCTGCACAAATTATGGAATCCGTTCTGAATTTTGGAGTTTTGGAAGCGTAAAATAGCTTCCTTTTGCTCTCTACCAAAACTTTGTGGAATGGAAGCACGAGCTCCTCTTTTTCCTAGGCAGGACAAATGCAAAATTATATCATGTGATGCTTCCCATGAGCATTAAGATATAATTATGTAATTCTTCATCTGCAGTTCAACTACCAACCCAATGAGCATTGAGCAAATGAAAACTCTGTGCTCCTTTTCAAGGGCAGGGGAAGCACAACATACAGCTAGGGTTGGTAACCTCCATTGTTCCAGAGGAGTTAGCCATGTTAGTCTGTAGTTGCAAAATAGTAAACAGTCCAGTAGCACCTTTAAGACTAACCAACTTTATTGTAGCATAAGCTTTCGAGAACTACAGTTCTCGCTGTAGTTCTCGAAAGCTTATGCTACAATAAAGTTGGTTAGTCTTAAAGGTGCTACTAGACTCTTTTACTATTTAACCTCCATTGTGGAGGCCAGAGTTCTCCTGGAATTACAACTGATCTCCAAACTACATTGTCCTTCTGGAGTCAATGGCAGCTTCAGAGGGTGGACTCTCAAATTCCTGTGCCTCCCCAAACTCTGCCCTCCCCAGGAATTTCTAAGCCAGGGCTGGCAACCCAGGAATTCAATATCTGAAGGGAGGTCTCTAAAACATGATGTTATCTTGTATAGATATGTTGTAAAACATTGTCCATTTTAGATCAGGTCTCTTTTTAATATAGCTGGTACCAAATGTGTAAAAAAAACGCCAGTCTCGTGAAGGTTTATGGCTTCAACAAGATTACTGTGAAATTTTTAGCTAAAGAGTTAATACAAGAAAGGAAAATCAAAAGTCTGAATTTGCAGCTGCTGTTTTTAATCACATCGTTTCTACATCATTTAATAAATTGTGTCAAATTACTAATGTTTAATTTCAGCAGTGTTTCATCCCTGTATTTGGAATTATGCTTGTTTTCAAATGTCTGTAATCCATAGCCTATTGCATTGTTTATTGAATGTAGCAGCTTATAATCATATGCATTTACACTGTGTAATCCATCTTGAGTTTCAGTGAATAAGACAAACTATAAATAACATTATTATTAATAATAATAATGATAGGATACTATTGTCTCACTCCAAAAGCATCAAGACACTGACCTACGATATGTTTTATGCTATATTAGGAATGTATTCACACTTTCATAAAAGTGTTGGGGTGAGGAGGAGTTTAAAAAAGCAAAAATCTGCACCATTTAGCCGTCAGAACTGGTTCTGTTGAAAGAGCTACAGATGCATCTATTTGTATGAACCAATTTTATTTACCTTCTAAACTAAAATACAAAAAAAATGATGGGAGCATTTTTGTGAATGTGTATAAGCAGACATTGAGCACTGTGGCACAGCAGAAATGAACAACTAGCCCCTCTGCATATCTACTCAGAAGTTTAATTTGAACTTACTTCTTAGCAAACAGGAGCACCGCCTAATGAGGTTATTCTGGTAGGCACTTGGGTAGGCAGGCAACAGCCAGTTTCACTGCACTGATTTCAGAGGTTAGTGTCTAATTTTAAAAATTGATTTTTTCTAGCTATCTTTTGTTATAAATTTGTTGACTTTAAAAGCACAGTTTTTCTAGAACTGGCAAGATACAAGCCCTTGTTAGGTAAGCTAGCTGGTGACCTAAATGTGTAGCATTTGACAGCTTCAATCTGGAAATCCCCAAAGAATTCTTTAACCAGTGGCCCGATCTTCTGAAGCACTGCAACAACAAACAAACATGTAGCACAAGGCCTGCCCTACTGGCCCACCTCCACAGCGTGCACATTGTTAGCTGACCCCAACCAACCCAGGATGCTGAACTAGAACACCATTTATTAATGCCACCGTGAAACGCAAACAGCTGCAGGTGCACAAAATTATTGTGTGCCACAGAAATTGACAGTGAGGATGACTCAGCTAGCAAATGACAAGGTTATGGTCCATCCTGAAACCGTTTTTGCTCAGCTGTGCAGTCAGAAGAACCATGAATGCAAACCTAGTCATTTGATGTAACTTGAATTTATAGCGAGTGGCCAGCCTATGACAAAAGAATAGGAAAGGTTCTTAATGCTTGTAGCTTCAGGAAATGGCTCTGGCTGAGTGTCCACCGCAGCTTGGAGGAAGTGACACCCCTCCCCCTCCCAGCCAGCTGGAGGGATGGAGCCGATGAGAGTTCAGATTCTGCAAGTGACAGAAAGAGAAGAGCTGACTCTGTGGTGCGTTGGCAGAAACACTTTGGGATCTCTTTTTGTAGGCTCTTTCTTAGAGGATCCAATATGGAGTAGTAGATCTGCTGCCTTGGATGAGTGCCTTTTCCCCTCCACCTGTGCTCTATTTGCACACTGGTAAGTACATCAAATACTGCAAAAGCAAGATAAGTCTCCAGTGCTCTTTCCTCCAAAGGAAGTCAACCCAGGTAAATGTTGCCCTGGAACGTCTTACTGTTTGGGGAATTGTGGCACACATAGCAGTATTATAAGGGAATGCAAATGGTAGTCTTTGCTGCCATGTCCTTGTATTCATCAGTTTGGTACAGTATCAAAGAGAATATAGGTGTGCTCTATTGATATTTCCCACTCTTCCATTCTATTAATAGATTCCTGCTTCAATGAGAAAAAAGTACTTCTTCTACTTATGGACTTCTCTTCAAATAATTAGACACTTTGCTGTTTGAAAATCTTACTGCATCATTTCCCCTCATTAAATTGGATCGTTCATACCCCAGCTTACCTCACCTTAAAGTATGCAATCAAATCTGACTTTAAATGTGTTTAGGGGATAGGGAGAATTTAATCAATTTGTTGGAGAATGGAAGAACTGCCTCTTTGGATTTCTTATATAAATGAAATTTCAGTTGCTATTCCTATACAATGCCTTAAGTCTAAAAAAGAAAAAAAACCTGATATGTAGAAACAGAGATAGGATACTGGATGCATCTAAGCTTTAACTTCTGTAATAATTTGCCCAAATTCCACCCAAATTTGCTTCTCTACTACTTCAATCTCTCTCTCTCTCTAGGGCAGGAGTACTCACGCCGCAGCTTGTAGAGAGCTTCATTCAAAGTTGCCATCAACCAAAAAAGCCACATTTACTTCCACCCCTAGGCCTGACCCTCAAGGAGGCTCTCAGTTAAGCTGTTCCTCCAGCAGCAGCTGTTTCAAAAAGGGAAGCACCTACCAACCACAAACCCCTCCAGGCAAGGGCCTGACCTGTTTTCCTGAGATGGCAAGTATCATATTGGGTAACAGTACCCAGAAGCGCTGCAGGTGGCATGTTAAAGAGAGACATGTGGCCAGGGGCACAGACTTTTCCATTTCCTGGGGGGAGGGTTGGGGCTAGACATGGGCACGAACCAGAAAAAAACCAAACCATGTGGTTCGTGGTTCATCAAATTTCACAAACCACAAACTTTCACGAACCTGCCCTGGCTTGCGAACCAGTTCATTTGGTTCATGAAGACATCACATCCAGGGGGCAGAAAACCATCACTTCCAGGCCAGCAGAAGGTCACTTCTGGGTCAGCAGAAGGTCTACAGGAAGTCCATCCCCTGTTGCCTAGGAAACTGATTGATTGGCACCAGGCTGTCTGCAGTGACGAACCAAAAAACAAAACAAACGAGCCAGCCTAAAAGTTTGTGGCGGTTCATCAGAAATGGGATCTGATGAACCGTGGTTCGCGAACCATGAACCGGCCTGGTTCGTGCTTAATTTTGGTTCGTATTTCAGTTTGTGCCCATCTCTAGTTGGGGCTGGGCTGGAGGCATTGCTATGCCAGGTCCTTAAAAAAAACTGGGGCCCAGTGACATCACAGGGAGAAGCCAATGACATCACAGGGAGGGGCTTCAATTGCCACCATCTATGGAGGTGGGACCATGGGGAATTTAGGGAGGGGCTCCCCACAAATTTAGGGGGACCTGAGCACCTATGGGGACTCCCCCTAACAACGCCCCTGCGCTGGGAAAACCTAGGAAAAGGTAGGAATTGGCTAGTGGTTATAGTGCTATCTCAGTGATCTCCTTCTGGATCCTGTTTTTGAAACTCACTTTTAGGATAGTCACTTTAAGATCTACAAATATATATACCATGTATATAGGGCAAACTAATGGTCACAAATTTGACACTAAGAAAGGCAACACTGAAAAGCCTGCAGGCTTCTTGGCCAACTCTTTAGAGTGCAGACATTTTAAAAAGAATGCTTAACAGGTTTGCTAGGGCCATTAGTTATCTTTAAAAAGGATCTGGTTCTGCATCCACTTCAGCAAACAAAGAAAATTACAGGCTTGACGAAGACACACAATATCTATCTACCGAAAGAATCCCCAATCCTATAACAATACATTCCTGTAGTTTGAAAGTGCTATTCAACTGCTTTTTTCCCTTCAGTTTCTTCTCTAAGCATTGGCTAATTTGAAACGGAAACTTTGAAACTGTACCATACCATTTTAGGTACCAGAAAAATGCAGAGCATGAACAAGTACAGAGTGCACATTCCTTGCCCATGTTCTCTCCAGGCAAAAGGAAATTTTAAAAAGGCCTCTGATATGCATCCCCCCCTCCATCTTGTTCATGCAGATGGGGTTTCTCATTGCTTCAGAGAAACAGCTCTCAGTTTTAGTAATTGTCCTTTTCTGCAATAGATACCACCTCTCCATTTAAAAACGGAATGGAAATTGAAAGAGGAGCTTAAGAGTGGCCGAAGCAGCCCCTCACACACACATTACCAGTAAAAAACTAACTGTTCTCCCACAGCCAGCAAAAAAGAAGAAAGAAAATCTTCCTTGCATGTTTCATATCTCTGAAAATCTTTTTTTCAGAAAAAGTTATCTAGCTAATGAGATCTGTACCATTCCTTTTTCAATTGTATTATTTATTTATTTATTTATTACATTACGTTTCTTGACCGCCCTCCCCGTCAGATGGGCTCAGGGCAGTGTAACAACCAACAATTTACAACATACAATTTAAAACAATAAAACATCATGAATAAACAATTAAAACATTTAAAACATTTAAAACATTTAAAACATTTAAAACATTTTTCCGTATACAATAAAATTTCTCAGTGGCAGATATAAATATTAAAATTCACTATTTTAAGTGCAGGGCCTGTGTCTTACAAAATGCCCTGCATCAGACTTTGTGAGCTACTGCATGGGTGGTTGACGTTCTTCAATGGTAGGGTCGACAAGAGGACAGCCTAGCCCCCACCAAATGCCTGGCGGAACGTCTTGCAGGCCTGGCAGAAAGATAACAAATCCCGCTGGGCCCTAGTCTCCTCAGACAGAGAGTTCCACCAGGTCGGAGCCAGGGCTGGAAGGCTGTGGCTCTGGTAGAGGCCGGACAGACCTCCCTGGGGCCAGGGATCATCAGCAGATGCTTATTAGCTGATCGAAGCAACCTCCGGGGAACATACGGGGAGAGGCGGTCCTGAAGGTATGCTGGGCCCAGTCCGCATAGGGAACTGGGCCAAACCAAGACCCCCATCCTTCTTCACAGTTCTGTGTATATCAAAACTGGAATCTGTATTCTCTAAGCTCCTCCCTAGTTTAACGTAAATAAATGTTTAAAAAGTGTAATTTAGTTTATTTTCTTATTTTGCTGTAAGCTCTCCCAAAATCTACCGATTAGCCGAATGAAAGAACGAAAGAACAAATGAAAGAAAGAGAGAAAGAAAGAAAAAGAAAAGAAATAAAATTTTAAAAGGGAGAAAAATCAAAGGATTTGCAAATATGTAAATGAAGGGACAAAGTTCATCCTATGACTAATAAATCTTTAGATTTATGATCATTATAAAAATTTGCAAGCAGCCCTTGATGCTATGATACTGCATGCCTATATGATGGAAAAGGAAAAAAATTCCAAAGTCGACATTTTGAAGATGGTATTTGCAGTAGGAAATAATGAACATTCATCTAAAATCCTGCAAAGCTAAATGCAAGGAAGATTAAAAGTATATATCTTCTAGCTAAGCCTAACATTAAAATTATTTAATTAGTAATAACAAACATATCATTCTACTTGAAAAACAATTTATTATCCAAAATACCAATTACACAGCTTAAATATATCATGTAGAATTATGCCCAGGGGGGAATCAGGTTCATATAATTAACTCCAGACTAACACTGCAATTTGCATAGAAAATCTGCAGATGTTACCAAAATTTGCTACATTTTTAATGTGGGTGTTGGACTGCAATTCTGATTAGAACATGAGAACGTGGGCAGTTTAAGATAATTGTTACCTTGATGAAAATCAAAAGCAGCAGTTACATTTTTAATATCAGTGGAGGGAGGGGGAATCTTTTGCATGTTGTTATAGCTGCAGCATTGAGTAATATATCCCATTTATTTAGCAGTCCTCTCAAAATACATATCGATCAGCTCCCAAAGAGTGTGTGTTTATTAATCCAATGGAATTTTCCTTTCTAGTTCTTTGATCCTGCCTGTTGCCAACAAAATAGTCCAGCTTTCTATGCTATCATGGTTTTTTTCCCCCAGAGGAGTTAGCCGTGTTAGTCTGTAGTAGCAAAATAGTAAAGAGTCCAGTAGCACCTTTAAGACTAACCAACTTTATTGTAGCATAAGCTTTCGAGAGCCACAGCTCTATTCGTAAAATGCATTAGATGAAGAGAGCTGTGGCTCTCAAAAGCTTATGCTACAATAAAGTTGGTTAGTCTTAAAGGTGCTACTGGACTCTTTACTATGTTTTTTTTAAGCCATTATTTCTCCATTTATATCTCCATTTTCCTCCAATGGGAACCCAAACCAGATGGTTTGGTTTTATTGGTTCTATACATATGGCAATAAGTTGTACTATTATACCTGTATATTAGTGATTTTATTTTATTTATATTCAAAGTTTCAGTATACATATGTAGAACCATATGACATTTTTAATCTAATTTATGCATTTCTAATTAAACTTTATACCGGTGTTTTTAATTCACATTTTAAAGTATTTTTAACAATAGTATTTTTTTCTGTTGTTTCAGCCTCCTTGGTTACCCTTGGTTTGCAGGGTTGTCTTTCTCTCCTTTTTGTTGTCCTTCTGAGCCAAACCAGTTTACATCATTCTCCTCTCCACCACTTTATCCTCACCAAAACCCTGGCCGTTTTCACACTGCTCACCTTCCCTTGCAACGACCCGGAACATCGCGCAAAAAATGCGGAAGATCGCGTTTTCTCACGCAAGATTTGTGCGATCTCGTGCAAATCTTGCGCGAGAAAATGCGATCTTCCGCGGTTTTTGCGCGATGTTCCGGGTCGTTGCAAGGGAAGGTGAGCAGTTTGAAAATGGCCCCTGTGAGGTAGGTTAGTCTGAGAGTGTGTAACTGGCCCAAAGTTGCCCAGCAAGCTCCCATGGCAGGGCAGGGATTCAAACCTGGCTCTCCCATATCCTACTCTCATACTCTAACCACTACACCACACAGATTACTTTATCTATAGGATGAAATATCCAATAAACAATGTAATAAGATTAGAATTACAAAAATCTGAAACAAAGCATAACATATTAGACACAATATATTAAAAATGTAGAAAATGGTATTACATTATAGAAAACAATGCAGTAAGAACAACAATACATACAGCAAACAGATAATACATACTGTACACCATAGTATAGTCCACAGTACTGTTCTTTTAGAAAATTCCAGAAATTATTGGTATGATGCCAGAGAGAGGATAGAGTTTGGGGGGAGAGCTCAGTAGGAATGTGATGTCACTCAAGGGCTTCTGTTTTTATTTTATTTTTATTTTATTAGCTTTATATCTTGCCCTTCCCACAAACGGGCTCAGGGCAGCTAACAGCATCAGTAAACAACAATAAATACAAGTTGAAAAACATAAAATTATAAAAGCAAATCCCAAACACTGTAATCCAAAATCCAGTTTCAGGCATCATCAACAGTTATACAGGCCACTATGAAAAAGTATAAGAGCTACAGATTTCAACTGTGGTATAGCGCCCAGGGTAAGACAGAGGGGTGTGGCAATCAGGATAGAATGTCAACCAAAGATCCTGTAACAGGCCCTGCAGAACTGTTACAGATTCTGCAGGGCCCGGATCTTCAATGGGAGTGTATTCCACCAGGCTGAGGCCTGAGCTGAAAAGGCCCTAGCCCTGGTTGAGGCCAGATGAACGTCCCTTGGGCTGGGCACTACCAGTAATTGTTTATCCATAGAGCACAAAGCCCTGTGAGGGACATAATGGGAAAGGTAGTCCTATAGGTATGTTGGCCCCAGTCTGTTAAGGGCTTTGAACACCAAAACCAACACCTTGAACTGGATCTGGAACTCAACCGGGAGCCAATGCAACTGGCACAGCACAGGGTGAATATGTGCCCTGAATGGAATCCCAGTAAGGACCCATGTCACTGTATTCTGGACCAGCCGTAACTTTCTGGTCAAGCCTAAGGGCAGCCCAGTGTAGAGCAAGTTACAGTAGTTTAATCTGGAGGTGACTGTTGCATGGATCACTGAAGCCAAATCCTGGGACGAAAGGTAGGGCACCAGTTGCCTGACATGCCAAAGGTGGAAAAAAGCATATCAAACAACAGCCATGACCTGGGCCTCCAATGAAAGTATGGGATCCAAGTACACACCTAGGCTCTTCACCGTTGACAAAGACTGGAGTTGCATGCCATCAAGTGTTGGGAGCCAGATCCCACGACCCAGATGCAAGACCTCCATCTTCAGGAGTTTCAACTTCAGGCAGCTGTGCCTCAACCATATCACCATGGCCTCCAGGCCTTTGGCCAAGGCATCTAGCACAATGTCTGGCTGGCCATCCATCAACAGATAGAGCCGGGTGTCATCCATATATTAGTGACAACCCAGCCCCAAACTGCAAATCGCCTAGGCAAGGGGGCAAATATAGATGTTAGACAACAATGGGGGAAGAATCGCCCCAAGGGAGACTGCACACCAATAAGTGGTATGCAGACATCTGTTCCCCTCGCGCCACCCTAGACTCTCATAGAGTCTTCCCTCCAAAGCATTTCATCCAGGATACATGATCTTTGTAGCCTGTTGTAATTCCAGAACAACTCAAGGTCCTACCTTGAGGTTGGACTGCCTCTCCCACTATGTCCCTTGCAGGGTGCTGCACTCTGTGGACAAACAATTCCTGGTGGTCCCCAGCCCGACGGACATCTGTCTGGCTTCCACCAGGGCCAGGGCCTTTTCTACCCTGGCCCCAGCTTGGTGGAACACTCTCCCACTGGAGATCCAGGCCCTGTGGGACCTATTACAGTTCTGCAGGGCCTGTAAAATGGAGATGTTCTGCCGGGCCTTTGGTTGAGGACCAGCGGGTGTCCCCCCTTATTCCATCCAAGATCACCACCTCTTCTATGACTCCCCTCGGCTATGCACTCTGCCCACATGCTATGACCCATGCAGGTTTTTATCAATATCTAAAGTAGCCTATGTATAATGGCACCTGGAGTATTTTAGTGAAAGTTTTAAGTGTGGTTTTTAAAGTTGATTATTAACTTATTGTATTTTATTGATGATGTGAGCTGCCCTGAGCCCATTCGTGGGGAGGGCAGGCTATAAGTCAAATAAAATAAATAAATAAACATCTCTTTTTTATCTATTGAATGTAACTTATAAATATAGTGCTAGGCCCTGGGTAGAGATGGGCACGAACCTAATTACGATCCAAAAAAACCCATAAAACAGGCTGGTTCGTGGTTTGTGAACCAGGGTTCATAGAAGCTCTTTTCACGGAACTTCCATGAACTTCATACTGGTTCGTTGGGTCATATCACAGGGGCAGTTTAAATGGCCAAATGGACATTTAAACTGCCTCTTTAAGAGACTTGCAAGGGCAGGTCCCTTAAAACTATCAGCTGGCAGGCGGCAGGGGGGAACCCCCCCCCGGCCACCTGCCAGCTGATAGTTTAAAGGGACCTGCCGCTGCTAAGTGGCCGGAAAGGGGTATTTAAACCCTACGAGCCACGAACTAGGTTGTGACTGTCCCCAGTTCCATGCCAGTTCATGGATTTTGGTTCATTAAAATCCATGAACCACGAATCTCATGGTTCGTTTTTCATGCCCATCTCTAGCCCTGAGTACATGTGCTCCATAACTGGAAAACTTTACTGCCAAAAGTTGCCAACTTCATTGATTTAAAATCCTGTTTTACCCCATTTTTCTACCATATGTAGTCTTCATGCTGCATTACAAAATCTATAAACACAACACAACAGATTAGTAATACTCAAAAACAATGGGAAAGGGGGGCTTTTGCCCAGGATTTAACCCTTAAAAGACTGCAAAGAGAGGACCCTTTTGCTGCCACCCCTGTGGGAATAACCCCCCACCTGTATCTCCACCAATTTCCCCAAATTGAGATTATACTTGGCAGTCATATGCTCTCAGTTTCTGTAGGATGTGTGTTCTTACTCTGCACTGCTGTCATTGTACCACAGAATACAACTGCAATATACAAAGTAATAGATCCAGGGCTTTTTTTCAGCTGGAATGCAGGGGAACAGAGTTCCAGAACCTCTTGAAAATGGTCACATGGCTGGTGGCCCTGTCCTCTGATCTCCAAACAGAGAGGAGTTTCGATTGCCTCGGTGGCGCGGAGCGCAATCGAAACTCCCCTCTGTCTGGAGATCAGGGAGCGGGGCCACCAGCCATGTGACCATTTTCTCCAAGGGCAACCCACTGAGTTCCACCACCTCTTTTCCCAGAAAAAAAGCCCTGAATAGATCCCTAGCTAGACAACAGAGAAGAAGCCAACAATACAGAATTTTAACATCTCTAAAGTAAACTATGCAGAGGGCACACTAAATGTGCCATGATGTAGTTTGCCTGTCTTTCAAAAATTTATTCATCCACACACCCACCTCGCACAGTAACATGCTCAGATCAGTACAGGGTTGTTTATTTGAATGAATTCAGCAAAGCAAAAGGTCATTTGTATTAACTGCCACCAGAAACATATCACACAAATGTCACCATAAGGAGAAGGAAGCATTCATAAGCATCATAAACTGCTTCTAATGCAATGAATCATCTGTGCAACCTTTGATATTTAAAATTGCAATGAAGGAAATGAAGAGTTTCCACTTGTTTCTTACAAAGGATGGCCTTACAAACCAGCATGTATGTGAAAGCACAAGAGGAATCAACTAGGCATGTTACCAGAACTGCTAATAAACACTTTCCAATTGCTACAGAATCACACTCCTACATTCCACAACAAATTTTTCTAGGGTTGCCATGAATTTCTCAGTGAACCTGTTCAGCAGTTAAAAACTTACCTTGTTGGACACTCGCAATCAGGGATATGTTCAGATTGCAAAGAGCAATCAACAGCCGCTGAATGAATCTGCAGCTGCCCGTTGGTCAGAAGCCCACTCCCAAGTGAAGGGGATCAGCTGGGAGCCAGGTTCTTATACATCCTGCCCCAACAGCAAATAGCTTCACAGTGATGTTGCAACAGTGAACCCTTCCCTCAAGGAGGGGAGATCAGAAGAATGCTCCTGATCCCAAGCACCCACCCACCCCCTATAATTTGCTGGGTACAGAGCAAAACTTCCCCAGCAGCAGAGGATGAGACACCCACTCCCAGTTGACCCCTCCTTAGCTGGCAATTGGCTTCTGATGGCTGCAAGTAGCCTGTGTTGCCAAGTAGGCCCCCTCTCCTGCTTTAAGGCCTGACATGAACTGTGTTAAAGTTTCCTGCATTACTGTTTCACTGCTGATACACAAAGACTGCTTTGCACGTGTGTGTTCTGGCACACGTGTCAGTTTCCTGCCTGCTTGTTAATTACCCTGCTGCTGCAATAGACTGTGTAGTTCCCTGACTCCATGCTTGGATAACTGCACAAAGGACTCTTTTTCTGGGCAGCCCTGCCCTGATCTGTATCTGGATTTCCAGTGTGTGTTTGGACTGTGTTACAAGTGTGCCCCGTGCCTGCATTGCCATCTGCCACGGACCGTGCCTGTTCCCTGCTTTGGACTGTGTTTTGTGTGCTGTTTCCCCTGCCTCCATGGAAGCCTGCCTCATATGGGCCCAAGCCGCTGCTAGCAGCCGGGCGCCTGCCGGGGAAACCTCCAGCGAGCCTGGCTAGGCGCTCCCTGGTCAGTTCCCGCCTGGAGCCTCCCGCAAGCCGGTCACCGAGCTTGCCCTCGCTACCGGGCAGCCTGCAAACCAGCCCCAGCTATGCCCAGCCGGCATCCATGTTCTCAGGCAGCCAGAAGACCCAGGGAAGAAGACTGCTTTGAGAAGCCATATCGGCAAAGCGGGCACACCACGTCCGCAGTGAGAGTACCTCGCCCCGCTCTGCATATCTTAGGAGCCGCCCCGGAGAAGGAACTAAGTGCCGACCATCCCAAGCACTTAGAGAATACATCTCAAAGGAACCTCCGCATTCCAGAGCTGATGACATCAGGACAAGCCCTGTCAGCTGGAACATCCTTTCAGCCCACTCGGATTTCCCCCTCCCTCTTTTGTCCCCTCTTCCTGAGGTGTCACTTATCACAATCAGATTACCAAAGTGGCCCATCCAAGCCATTCAGTAACCCATCAGAACCTTTGTTTTAATCTATGAGAACCACCAAGTACAGCACCAGCCCCAGGGTACGTTTTGGGGTATTTAAGCTGGTCTCTCAGACCACACGGTGCTTAGGCCATTCCTATCCAGAACCCCTCACTGTCCGTGGCTTAGGCCATTCCTATCCAGAACCCCTCGCTGTCCGTGGCTTAGGCCATTCCCATCCAGAACCCCTCGCTGTCTGTGGCTTAGGCCATTCCCTATCCAAACCCCCTTGCTGTCTGTCTGTGGATCCATTGCTGGCATTGGACCACCTCGCTGCTGTGTCTCTGCTTCGCTCCAGGATTGTGAGTATTCCCCATCATCGTTGAGAACCCGCTAATGCGAAAGTCTCTGCATTTCCTACTCTGTATTTCCTAGATCTTGTGTGTTCTCTTGTGTGCTTGTGCAAGTTTAGGCTTACGCCACATTGTTAGCAAATACACGTGATTGAACCTATTTGTAGTCTGCCTCTTTTTCACTAGAGTGTCTGGGATCGGGACCTCCGTAAACATAGGTTAAGATCCGCGCTAATTTTAAGTTACAGACTGCTATAGCTAATTCCCCATTATAATAAAGAGCAGTTCTGGTAACACCTGTTCCTGAAAATACAGATGTACAGGTTGTGAGCTGTCAAACAGCCTGTTGATTAATCGGCTGCCTGATCTCCACTGCTGGAGAATGGAAAGTGAGCATCCCTGTATTTTTCGACCAATGCAATTAGTATGTTAGAATTTCTTCATGTTTTGTGAGGTCAGCAGGTAAATTAGAGAAATCTTTGACTCAAATATGTAATTTATTTGATCACAAAAGAGAGAGCATTCTAGCTTCTAATGCTCAGTTGTATTATAAATTGAACACCATTTTCCTGTAAGTTCGTTTGTAGCTTAAAACATAAAATGAGTATCTGTCCATGTGTGGGCAGTCTACAGACTGCTTTGAAGACACTCTAAAAAAAGTGTTTAATGTTAACCCCTTCTTCTCAATAAAACTTTCATTGATTATATAAAATGATAGGAGATCAATGCCTCCTCACAGCAGAGACAGTTATAGCTATATTTAACAAAATAAATAGCAAACTGGATATTCTGGAGGGGCTGTTAAGGGAAAAATTAGTAGGTCCTGGGAATGAGACAGTCACAGCTATTAGATCTGTACTGGAAAAGGTGGCTATCTTTTCTCCAATACAAAAAAGGGGCTCAAAGTCTGTCAATGATTGCCACCCTAATTTGAGAACAAGGACTGCAGGCATGGGTAATACAGAGGGGAGTCTGTGGTGGAAAAATAATCAAGTTGCATTAGAAACAGCACAGACTTTGGTGAATGAAGATTGGTGGCGAAGTAAACAGGAAATTTTATACTCCCTTGATTGTCTTCTTCACCTGGATGCCCAGGAGATTGATCTTGAACTCTATAAAAGACTTCCAAATGCATATCAACAATAGTGGTTCAACAAACCACTATTCCATCGATGCTTCTCAAAATGAAAGGTTTTCTACCTTCTTTTGGAATACGTCCTATCAGAGTCTTTCAGGATGAAAGCAAGAGACCACCTCGGCAGATGAAGCCAGGTCATTTTCCTTTAAATAAAGGTCCCCTAAAGACATCAAAATATCAATGTACAGACAAGGTGAGGACATTTGCCAGGGATGGTGTTGGAAATACTAACTTCAGAACCGCCACCCCTAATGACATGATTCAGGAAATGAGGCATTCTACATGTGTTCTATTAAATAAAGCTGAACCTTTAAGGGATCTGATTAATTTCAATCAGATGGTGATTTCCCCTTTGACCAAGTCAGTTGACCCCCTCCAAACTGGGAAGACCCA
Organism: Eublepharis macularius; assembly: GCF_028583425.1. Lineage (NCBI taxonomy): Eukaryota > Metazoa > Chordata > Lepidosauria > Squamata > Eublepharidae > Eublepharis > Eublepharis macularius. Next base: position 70,236,095 of record NC_072800.1, on the reverse strand, counting down.
GGGAAACCAAAATGCCAGTGACTTTTTCTCTATAGACTGCCGTCCCCATCTGACGATATCTCCTTCTCCTAAATTAACACCTGGAAACACCCGTCATCTGCATCTCTTCTCAAGCTGATTATACAAGAGCAGGAGAGGATCTCTCGACCCTGCTGTAACTAGGAACTCTACCATGGCAGAAAGCCAAACTAACTGCTTGTTAACACCTCCAGTACCAAGCATCACAACTGACCCTCAACTCTCAAGCTCGCCTCTGACCTAGCTCAAAACTGACTATTTTAAGAAATTATCTCTTGGAACATAGCTGGTTGGACCTCCCGAGTTTCTTCTCCTAAGGTTCAAGGGTTCTTTAATGGCTTTGATGTAATTCTGCTCCAAGAAACCTGGAGCGTAGAACACACAAACCTCTCTGGCTTTGTATCTTTTGTTAGCCCAGAAGTTGCAAGTACCAAAGGTGGGCAGACCTCTAGGAGGCCTTGCTTGTCTAATTTCTTCATCTTTCAGATGTGGCAGTTTGAAGTTGATTTTAGTTTCAAATTACTTCTTAGCAGGGTTTTTTTTCTGGGAAAAGAGGTGGCAGAACTCAGTGGGTTGCCCTTGGAGAAAATGGTCACATGGCTGGTGGCCCCGCTCCCTGATCTCCAGACAGAGGGGAGTTTAGATTGCCCTATGTGCCACTGAGTGGCGTGGAGGGCAATCAAAACTCCCCTCTGTCTGGAGATCAGGGGGCGGGGCCACCAGCCATGTGACCATTTTCAAGAGGTTCCGTAACTCCGTTCCACCACGTTCCCCCTGAAAAAAAGCCCTGCTTCTTAGCCACCAAACTCAATTTAGCGGGTCACCTATTAATCTTGTTTACTATTTAGATGTCCCCATGTCTAACTGTCAACGAATGTTTAGCCTTATGGAAGGATATAGAAAATGAAATATCTCTTTTGTTACATGATTACCCAAATGCCCTCCTCCTAATAACTGGTCATATGAATGCCCGTATACGAAATTGTAATGAAGCAATACTCTTCGCCTTGTATAAGGCAGATGTTGAAGCCTTAGGGCTCATGTTGTTGGATAGAAACCTCTAAAATTCTAAGATAAATGCTAGGGGGAGGATCTTTTTCCAAACCACCCTTGAATTGGGACTTAATATCCTCAATGGCAATGCTGCCTGTTGGGAGACCCTGGAGAATTTACAAGAATAAGTGAAAGGGCTGTCAGTGTAGTTGACTATTGTTTGGCTACCCCAAATCTTCTCCCTTATTGCTCAAGGTTCCAACTTGTAGGTGAATTAATGGGGAGTGATCATCTACCCGTATATGTAGAGTTAACATTGCCCTTCGGTGAGAAGTTGGAACACCACCCAGATTTAATCTATGTAGGAAATTTTGTGCGGCAGGCACGTTGGAATGACAATAAGTCTGAGGAGGCCTCCAACATCTTTAACTCAGACAGCTGTCGGGCACTTATGTCCCAGCTCATTAATGAACCTTTATCTGTTGCACAATTTGAGATTTTGGAGAAAATTCTTCATTTATTCAAACACCTGTTGGTAAAAACAGCACCCCAATCAAGGATTGCTTTCCATACTGGCAACAAACCCTGGTTCGATAAGGAATGTCGGCATGCTCTTAAAGAAATTTGTAGAATTTATAGAGCTTTTAGATATACTAATCCTAGGAAGCTACTAAGTGCTTTAATGACCCAGAAAAGACAATATAAAAGCCTAATTCGGCATAAAACACAAGGTCTTCTGAGAGCAGGCTTGGAAAAGCTGCTTACAACCATTAATAATCATGATACTTCCAGTTTCTGGGAACTTTTGAACAAGGGCCTGGCAGTAACTCCCCAAATGTGCTGCCATATCACCCCGATTGTGTGGGGAAATCATTTTGGGAATATGTTTTGTTCACCTATTATGCTCACAAATAACATATTTAGCCCTTCAGATAATATCCCCTCTTGGCCCCCAATAACAGCAGATGAAGTGGCCAATCTTATTACGCTCATTGATTACAGAAAACTACATGACCGGACCTACTGATTTTATGTGCTCATCTTCCTGTTTCATTCATTTATTTTACAGCATTTTATGCCATTTTATGGCATTCACACATGATGTGCCATTTTTAAGCAAAAACAGGTGTTGATTTCAGTCTCATTATATACACTTTTACTATTTTAGTTGGAGAAAAGATGGCTGCAATTTTATCCCAAGTGTCAAGAAGCAATAAAAGAAAATGCAATTTATGAACCAGACTGTAACAGTCAAGAAATTCAATAATATCTGTAGACTAGGAAAAACCCTTGTTTGTTTGATTGTTAGTGCACCAGTCCAGGATTTCAGTGAGGAAAATGAAGCAAGTAAGTAAAATGACGGAAACAAAGCGGCAGAAAGTTAAAGAAAAAATCCTGTTAAGTCTTACAGTGCCATCCTTCTGTGTCCTAGAAGTCAATGGACTTGGAAAGTCAGGATGATACAGTTCTATAAATTCCATGTATACCTATATATTCATAGAAAATCATACGATATACCCAGTTCACTGTTTAATAATAGTAGATAAAATCTAGGTGGCTACCATGTTTGAATGTTCCTCTACAGCAACATCTCCCCACATAAAAAAAACCAGCATGCGAAGAAAAAGCTTTTCTGCTGACACGATAGCTGCTTCCCCCAGGAGTGATGTGTGTCACTTGAACATGAAAAGTATCCCTAAGACAATTTACAAAAAAACAAAACAAAACCTCTAGCAGAACACAAAAGCAAAATGCAAAAGAGATAGCGTCTTCTCGTGCGAGTTTGCGCGGCATTCCGGATGAAGGTGAGTAGTGTGGAAACGGCCCTGGAGAAATTCCTTTATGGGAAGCTCAGGTTTTTAACAGACAGAGATCACACAATACACAATCTTTTTCTTTGAAACCAGAGAAGGAGAGCCAGGATATGTTTGTTTTGTCTTTTACATGTCACAAGTATAGCACTTCAGACTATTTCAGAATAATTTCTTTGTCCATGGAGATACTGAGATTAGAAACTACATCTTCATATAAAGATTTTTTTTAAAAAAATAGATGTCAGGCTAAAAAACCTCTCAACAACTTAATTAGGATTTCTAGTACAAATATTACACCATGCATCTCTTTTCATGATTTGAAACAGTAAATGTAACATCCAATTAGCTCTGCCAACATAAAAAGATACTGACATCTCCAAGGGATTGAGGGATTTCTATCTAATAGCTATGTAAAATGCAAAAGATAAGGTCAGTGTATCTTAGATAGCTAAAATCTGTACAGTGATATTTTAGAACATGGACATAGAAAAGAAATTCTGTACTTGTAAAATTCCTATTTTAAGCATATTTACTCAGGAGTAAATCTCATTGCCGTAGAAGTTGTTCCAGGAAAGTGTGATTAGGAACATATCCAAAATCATCAGGAGTCTCATAGCATCTTAAAGACTAACAAAAACGTATTCCAGCTTTCGTGAATTCTAGCCCACGTCTTCAGAAAAGTGGGCTACAGACCATGAAAGCTTATGCTGAAATAAAATTGTGTAGCATTTAAGGTATCACAAAGTTCTGGTTTATTTTTGATGCAACAGGCTATGCCTTTGGAATTCTTAGCATTGAAGGCAAATTCATGTTTCATATTAATCATCCTATACAGAGTTTCAGTTCAAACTTCTAAGCCCGTTGATTTCTGCGGACACAGAAGGATGGCACTGCAAGACTTACAGGATTCTTTCAGGCGATGTCCAAACTCTTTAAAATTTCATTTCCAGCTGTCTTTTTTGTTGGCAGAATGCATAAAGAAGTGACTATTTTACAACACTGTTCAGTAATGTGCACGTAACAATCTCCCCAAACGGCTTCTGCTTCTTAATCATTTTCTTTCTATAAATCAGAAAGCACCTGTGTATTAAACACCCTATTGATTTTGCCATTTGGAGTGGTTTTTCCACGGAAAGCAATAAGCAGTGTTACAAGCCGGGAACCCTCAAGGACTTGTGAAGGACATCTCATTTATCCCTCCTCCACTTTTTCCTCTTTCCCTTCCCTGAAAGCCTCTATAACCTCTCCCCTCTTCCTGCTCCCTTCTCCACCGGCCAGCCTACTTTTTATCTGCCTCCATTTTCAGCTTTCCCTTCTTCCCTCTCGCTGGCAACCTGTACCTGGGGAAATTATGATCCAGTTGTGTGGTACCAGCAGCCAGGCTAGGCCCGTTTGCACAGTGGGGGAACTTGCATGGACCTTCTGGGGGCACTTCATTTCCCCCTGTATCTCCTTTTCCACGCTATTTCTTTTTTCTTCTTCCTGGCACCCCCTTATCCTCACCTCACCACACCTATCACTGCTTCCTTCTCTCCCCACCCACCCACCCACCAACCTACCTTTTGTCTTCCCCCATCTTTAGCTACATTTATTATTTATATATCTCATTTTTTACCCCACCTTTCTCCCCAATAGGAACTCAATGCAGCTGACATCATTCTCCTGTACTCTATTTTATCCTCACAACAACCCGGTGAAGGAGGTTAGGATGAGAATGTGTGACCGGTCTAAGGTCACCCAGTGATCTTCCACTGCAGACTGGTGATTCAAACCTGCATCACTCAGATCCTAGTCCAACATTCTAACGTCTACATCACACTGATTTTCACATGGTGGCTGCTGTTGAACAATAGCGAGTAGTGGGCCTGCCACTGGTTGCTGCTAGGTATGGTCCTTCCCTCAAAGGTCAAAACAGACCAGGAATGGACTCTGCCTCCTCCGCATGCCTTTCAGTGACAGAAATCAAGGCTTGAAATCTGGCAATACTGCTGTTGCCTAGCAACCCCCAGAATGGCCACTACAGAGGATATTCATTTCTTAAAGATACATGTGCTGCTTCTATTATTTTGAGGTGTTTTAAATCTCTAATGTACTTTTTCAGATTTCACAATTTTCTGCAAACCTAGGGCAGCTTTCAGGTTTGTACAAATCTCTGTCTTGTCTGTCCATGGCTTCAATCTGTGGATTTAAGTATCTACTTAAGTATTTAAGTAGAAGAATTACACCCTTCTAAGCTAATTGACCAACAGAGTTTAGGATGGCACAGTTGGTGACACCATCAAAGTTCATAACTTCTGATTTGAAATATAAATTTGTAGGTTCAAAGGGCACCCCCTGTCACAGAAGTGACATCATTATGCAAGCCGGAAGGGAGGAAGCCAGGGTAAGTACAGCTCCCAATCCCCCACCCCCAGGAGACTACGGGGACTTGGGGATCATCCCCTGTTGAGAGACTCCAGGTCCTTGGCAACTTTACAGGGATCTGAACCTATCCCAGATCCTATTGAACATTCTAACCACTACACCACACTGGCTCTATATCTGGTGATGAAAATAATAGTTCCCAAGGTGAAACAGAATAAAGTGCATGAATGTAGCACCATCATCATGCATACACCAACATTAGGAGCTGGGAGAAAACAACCCCAAAACAGTTTGGTGTAGTGGTTAAGAGTGGCAGGACTGTAATCTGGAGAAACGGGTTTGATTCCCCAATCCTCCACTTGAAGCCAATTGGGTGACCTTAGAACAGTTACAGATCTCTGAGAACTCTCTCAATCCCACCCATCTCAAGAGTGATTGTTGTGGGTCTAATAATAACTTACTTTGTAAATCACTCTGAGTGGGCATTAAGTTGTCCTGAAGGGTGGTATATAAATTGAATGTTGTTGTTGTTGTTGGTGGTAGTGGTGTAAAAGTTCAGAATTATCAAGCTGTTACCAAATTAAGCTGAAGAGAGTTCACCCAGCATTAATGGAAATTTTTCTGCACCTCTGTTCATGAAAAGAAGGCTCTGGTTGGAGTTCTTCCGTTCTTGAAGTCAATGAGATTTATGTTGATGAGGAGGTTTGCAGCTTTTGCCAGCATATTTACATGAAGTATCTTCAGACCCTCAGCAGCATTATAATAAACCATCTTGGTATTTTGGGGAAAGGGTGTCTAATTCAGTAGCAAAGCAAACTGATTAGATTAGCACAGGCCTGGCTCAAGTTCTTCCTGTCTGGCCAGTTCCAAAGTGCAGCAAGAGAAGTTGTTTGGCTTCCTAGACAATGCTGAATAAACTAGTAAATTGTAATTAAACTTGCATAAATAGGTCTTTTGATGCACTATTTCCTGTTGCAATCAGCCCCACTTGTTCTCCTGTAGAAAATCTGGTTATAAGCTTTTATAGCTGGATACCCCTATGTGTTCTAATAATAACCCAGCAGATTCATTTTCTTGGTCCTCCTCAGGGCTTTTTTTCAGCAGGAACACGGTGGAACGGAGTTCTGGCACCTCTTGAAAATGGTCACATGGCCGGTGGCCCCGCCCCCTGATCTCCAGACAGAGGGGAGTTTAGATTGCCCTCCACGCCAGGGGGCGGGGCCACCGGCCATGTGACCATTTCCGCCGAGGGCAATTTAAACTTTAAAAAACTTCCCCCTTGTTCCAGCTGTCCCAAAGTGACATCATGGCACAGTCCTGAGTTCCACCACCTCTTTTTCCAAAAAAAAAGCCCTGGTCCTCCTTATACACAAGGACTTGGCTATGTGGTTTTCTTAAACTGGATTTTATTGATGGTTTTAGATCATATCGCACTGTCAAGTTTTAAACTGAAGTGTTTATAGTACATTTTGTATTGATGGGAGGTAGTTTATGGGTTTTTTTCTCTTCTTCAAATAAAGGCAACAGTGGAAACAAAGCATACCCGTTCTAGTAAGGCTTTCTTGTAACTTCCTCCTCCTTGCTTTCCCATTCCGAGAGACATTCCTCCTGAGACACTTCGGGGGGGCCATAGCTTTTTAGATATGGGTGGTATATAAATTGAATGTTGTTATTGGGGGGCCATAGCTATACACCCCAAAGAACTCTTTCCTCCCCACCAACATGAAACAGTCTTTAGCTAGCCATTAAAGCTGCCTTTCCTTCTAACCTTTCCTCCAGTCACTGGTGCACTCTCTACTCCTCAGTACCAAGCCTGGTGGTCTGTTTTCATTTCTCAATGGACCTCCGCAGCAGCAGGAAGGATAAAGCAGATTGCAAGGCATGTCCCAATTGCAGTAGTGACAGAGCTCAGCTGGATATCTCTCATTAATCAGAAATGTATTTTCAGCTGATTCCTAAGACCAGTAATTGGATAATTGTACCAATTAATTGCTTGATGCTTTCAGCTCTTACTACTAAACTACTGCAGTGTACCATAAATTTACACAGCAATTACAAGACATGTAATGTTTGCAAAATATGCTGGAAAAAAGCTACAACTGCAAGTTAGGTGCAGGTCACCTTTTCCCTAGCCAATTGACCTAAATGACAGGCTACAGTACTAATTAATTGTATTATGGAGCTCAGTGGCATTCATGATGGTTGAACTTTATTTTTTAAATTATTCAAGGTCTGTTGTAGCTATTAACTGAACTACAGACCTGGAAAGTTGGCTGTTCATTCCATTTCACTGCTCAAGTTGACTTCTGGAAGCTAATGCAGCAGATTTTTTAAATTAATATTTTATGATATGGTCCCTTTAAATGTTACAACACCTAAGAACAAACAAATAAAGTGGATAACTAAAGGAGCAAATCTTCAACTAGTGAATTAGAACAAAGTGAAGTCTCCTTAGAAGTCTAGATGCTTTTCCCCCTTCTCAGCACCATCGTTTTCTGCTTTTTTGCACTTCTTCCTGAGTTCAAATCTTGTCTCAGCCATAAAGTCAGTGCTCAGTCCTGAGTTCAAATCTTGTCTCAGCCATTAACTCAATGGTGTTCGTAGGCAAGTGGCTTTATCACTACTTCAACCCCTCACTTGTAATAAGTGGGTAATAATACTGACCTTCCATATAGTGCTATTGCAAAGGCTATAAGAAAACGTATGGGACACGATTGGCTGAACTGACTATTTGTCAGCAAACATATTTGACATACAAAAAGCCTCTTCAGGTCCAAAATGTTTCCCATGCTTGTTTGTTGATGTTCACAACTCCAGCTGGCTGCTGTGCTGGCCCCATTTTATTATTTTTTTCAAATTCATGCTCTTTTCCTGGAAAGAGTGATGTAATCAGGGATTTTTTCCAGCAGGAATACAGTGGAACGGACTTCCGGCACCTCTTGAAAATACTCAGAAATAGTGCATGAAAATAATATTATTTCAAAGAATCCTGTATGTTTCTTCCTCATTTCTCTTCTGAGAGTTCTGCCACCTCTTTTCCCAGAAACAAAACCCTGGATGTAATCATGCAATGGGATGGATAATGTCACTGAGGTCAAACAAAGCTAATACACAATGAACAATCTATAAAAGGTGTATTCATTTTTCACTGTGATAAATTTTCTGTCTTCCCCAATTTGGCCAAGGCCTAGTGAAATGCTATGAACATCTGGAAGTTCCAGGCTTGCTGCCTGCCCTGGCAGGGGTAAAGGCACCAGGAGGGAAGAAGTGCTCACTTGTGCTCCTGCACTCCAATCGTGCTGGGAAATGATGTCATTTTCAAGCACAATGGGGAAGCTGCAGATCATACCAAATCCCAAATCACTAATAATTGACCATTTGGAGGTGATTTTTAATGAACTGGGCTTCTGCACAACCGACAGTCCTTGTTACAGTGGTATATATTTACCTATAAACATTTGTCAGTTTAATTCATCCAGTCAGTTGTCCTTAATTATCCCTGCTTCCTGTGAATGATTCTTCTAAGGCCATAATCTTATGAGTAGCTCCTTCAAAATCACATCCATTGAACTCAGATTTAGTTCTGAGTAGACAAGCTTATGAGCTGGTGGTTAATTATCCATATGAGATATGACAATCCTTTAGCATATTTTTTTAGCCAAAAAAATGAAAAGAATTAAATATCATCCACAAAAAAGCAACTTACCAATAGCCATCATATAATCCCAACGGTCTATCAAACACATATTGAAGATCAGGTGGTCTGATGTTTGGCCTTGACCAACTACTGTAATGTTCCTCTCGAGATTTTGCCAAACTGCAGAAGTCCAGCCCGTTAGGAACCAAGCCACTATCAGAAGAATTACAGCCAGCATCCTCATCACACGTCCGCCTGTCATATATGGGATTCGTTGAGCAGTTCGAGACAAGAATACTTTCAAAACCCTGCACAATAAAAAAAACACAGGGTTATAACTAACCGAGGGCATAAAATTGCTCTTCAAAGTCTAGAATCTAAGGCAGATTTACACTGTCCCATTTTTGAAAATCGGGTCAAAACATCTGAGCATCAATTGCAAGGTGTTTTGTTGGAAAGTACATCCAGGCTTCGAGGAAGGAGGTAAAGGATGAGAAAGCTTAAAGTCAGTTAGATCATGCTCTCATACGTTAACGGTGCCTGAGACGAGGCAAATGAGGTGGCACCTGGTTTGGCTCACCCAAGGCAAGGAAGGCTTGTGAGGCGAGGTGAGGGAGGCAGCAGTGCTTGGCTTCACCCACCCCATGCAAAGCAAGGGAGAAGGTGGTGCCTGACTTGCCCCACCCAAGCTAGGCTTCCCAGTTGCCCACTGGTGACAGGCAATCTCCTGGGGGGTTGCCCCATTTCCCGCCAATCACTGGTGATCAGCAGGAGGTGGAACGCCCCCTGGAGATTGCTCCAACTGGCAAGTAACTTGCGATGGTGGGATGCAATGATGTCACTTCCTGAAGTGATGTCATCGTTCTGGCCCTGGGTGTGCTCCCACACTTCACTGGAACCAATATTGGCCCCAAATGGGCCAGAATTAACCCCACACAAAATGTGGGAACATGCCCACGGCCAGCATGATGACATCATTTCCTGGAAGTTACATCATCGTGCCTCTGTGGAGCACATGCATGAAGCATATGCACAAGGAGGTTGCAACAGATAAGTCCCAGGTTCTCCTGCTCCTGCTGGGAGCATATAGGGACCTGGGAACCCTAACTCAAACCCTATGAGAGGTGAGGCAAGGCTAGGCCTGTCCTAGACTCTCATGAGATTGTGCCCAAGACCTGTGCAAAACAAGTAAAATGGTGCCTGAAACAAGGGAAGTGGGTCCAGCCCGTCCAAAATGAGGGCAGCAGCACCAAACTCACCCAAGACCACACAATTCAAGGAAGGTGGCACCTGGCCCATTGGTTAGGCAGACTGCCTCTTCCTCTCTCCCTCCCTCCTTTAGGGGTGGGCCAGAGGGGCTGGGGGAGGGGCCCTTTTTCACTCCCAGTCTCCTCTGCTTATGGGGTTGTTCTGAGGATTAAATGGAGGAGAGGAGAATGATGTAAGCTGCTTTAAATCCCCATTGTGGAAAAAAGTGGGGTATAAATGAAATAAATAAATAATAAATGTAACTGAAGAAGAGAAGGCAGATAAAAGGTAGGTTTGCTGGGAGATGGGAAGGAGAAAAGAAAGCAGGAAAAAGAGAAAGCGCTACAGAGGCTTTCAGAGAAGGCAAAGATGAAATAATGGGGGGAAAGGAAATGAAATGCCCCCTTCACAAGTTCTTCCAGATTCCTGCCTGTTAGCTTTATTTTTGTTCTTACAGAGTGGGGAGGGGCATGTGAGAAATAACTTACAATAACAAACAAACCCCTGTTTTTGGAAAAAGAAAGGATCCAGTTATAGGGATGTCAACAGCCCTGGAGAAATAGTGTCCTGTCCCTTTAATAAAAGATTAATGGGGTGTTTAGTTACTGGGTGACGTTACTGAAGTCTCCCAAGGTTTTCGATAAATTTCTAAAGAATGGATATATTTCAACTATGCAAGTCATACGTTTAAAAGAAATTTCCCGAGAGGTCAGAAGAAGTAGGGCACCTCAAGGAAGACATAATAAAGCATATTTTTCTTTAAATCACCAGTCTTTACGAATAAATCCAAGAGCTTGCCAGCATGTTTCTCCCACTGATACTTTATAGATGGCACAAGATTTGGGATGACACTTGGGGGAAAAAATCATTATTATTCAGATACAATTTCAGCATCCTGTGCTCCATATTAATATTCCAGAGTATTCATCCCCCCACCCCAGTCCAGTACCATTTAGGAATTCTGATTATAGATTGGGGGGGGGGGATTCCAAAATTTTTCTCTGGTCCATTATCCCCTATGGGGAGACTCTTTCTAGGGTGGCAGGAGTGGCTGTTTTCGAGTCCTAGTCCTTCCTTTCAAGAGCTGCCTCCTTCCTCCTTCACTCCCATTTCCCAGGAAACCTATAAAATAGGGATCCTTAAAATACCAGCCCTGGATATTCCCAGATATTCCTGAATATCTCCAGAAACACTGAGGACCCAGATACCAGTATTCCTGAGTATCTGAAATACCACTCCATTACCTGAACATACCCCCAAAAATACCCAGTACGTTTTTCTCCCCAGGTATATATTTGAACTGGATATATCAAATGCATATCCCTACACTGGATTACTTGTCTGAAGAACAGGGCAGTTCTACATGGTTGACAATATTCCACCATCTTCTCTACTAGTGCTTAGAATTGTTGTTGGATACTTGCATCACATGCAAGCAAATGTAACACTATCCCAGATGCATCTTTAGATGATCTGATATCTGTACAGTGTGTTGCATGTAAAGGAAGGATTAAATATATATCTATTTCACTGTTATTTTAGGTGTCCTGTTTCTTATCATAATATCAACAGAATAGTTCAGTGGAATGGGTCAAAAATCTAGCAAACTACTATATCAGCAGAAAAATCACACCTACTATTATAATTCATTAACTCACACTGATTTTTCAAGACTGTCAACATTCTTTCTCTTCATTAACAACTATATAACATATATAGTGTGCTTAACAATCTATGTTTTCAATTAGTAAGACTGTAAGATAAGACATATTAAAAGGTGGGCTGATTTGGGGCAGTAGTGTACTGCAAAAGTGTCCTATAGAGGTGGGCACGAACCAAAATACGAACCAAAATTCATCACGAACCGAACTGGTTCATGGTTTGTGAACCAGTGGTTTGAACCCATTCTGACGAACCGCCACGAACTTTAAGCAGGTTCGTTTGGTTTTTACTGTATTTATATATACATTTTAAATATTATTTTAATGTTTTAAATGTCCTGATATTTGTTGTTTGTTGCCTTGAGGTGAAGAGGCAGCATATAAATGTAATAATTAAATAAATTGAATTAATAAATGTCAATGGAAGGGAGGATTAATCCATCATGCTATAGATGCATTTAGTACTGTTTTCTCATGTGTGTACCTATGGGAAAATTTGTGCCTTCTGGAAAAGGCACACTTCCCCCTGAAAAATATAGATGAAAATAATTCATAGTCTGGGATAGCTGAAGATCTATGTTCAATATCCAGAGTAACCTTGGACCCGAAATGCTTAAAAATCTAAAACTGGCTGCTGAAACTACTGGATGAGTTAGTGGCTAGCAGCATTTCCCCATCTCCATATATAGTCTTTGTCTGTTATGACTCATGCATCCAGATAAGTGTATGCTGATGCTATTCAGCTGGGTCTGATGGAGACCTTAGAGAAGAAGGGAACATATTGGCTAGCACAACATTCCCCCCTCCCCTTCTCCTTTTCTGCTGTCCCTTGGCTCAGCTACAGATTGTACTTCCACTGCTGTACTTGGGAGCCTCAGCACGTGTTTGTCAAGTGTAGGAAGACGCAATGTTAGCTAGGATGCGTAGTTTAAAAGACAGAGCCAATGGAGTTCGCTCCTCAGAGTGTTTGTTAGTTTCATCTTTGCCTCCCCAAAGGCTCTGTCAGTTTCATCTCTCCAGTTTAAAATGGTGAGAGATTGCAACTAGAGGGCAGTGAGGAATGGAAATGGGCTGGAGCTGCCTTCCAGAGCCGGGCTTAGATTTGGAGAAGTTATAATGGGCTGAAGTTTCCCTTCTGGCATTTCACAGCCCATTCACACAGCTCCAGTGTATAGCAAAGCCTCTGCCCTGCTGCTGGTTCTGTCTTTAAGCTGCTCTTCCTAGTACCATTGCATTTCCTGACATGTGTTTTTCATGTGTCAGATGTCTTGTGTACAGAGACTCTCAGTTTGTGGTCAGAAAAAGACAGACAACCAGGGCTTTTTTTCAGCGGGAACACGGTGGAACGGAGTTCCAGCACCTCTTAATAATGGTCATATGGCCAGTGGCCCCACCTCCTGATCTCCAGGCAGAGGGGAGTTTAGATTGCCCTCCGTACCACCGAGCGGTGCGGAGGGCAATCTAAACTCCCCTCTATCTGGAGATCAGGGGGCGGGGCCATCATCCATGTGACCATTTTCGCAAAGGGCAATTTAAACTTTAAAAAACTCCCCCCTTGTTCCAGCTGACCCAAAGTGACGTCATTGTGTGGTCTTGAGTTCCACCACCTCTTTCCCCAGAAATAAAGCCCTGCAGACAACCATCTCAAACAGAATGAGCCCTGAAGTAGTCAAATAACAACAGAGGAGGGACAGCAGACAGGAAAACATTGCCCAAACCAATCTGCTTCCTTGACCAGACCAAAGTTATTTATAGACCTACCTTCTAGGATAGGATCTACCTATAGAAAAGCCAACTCTGAATTTAATCAACATGTTTCATGCCAATGTGCATAATGAAACCCCAACCACTGTTTCTGTTAAAGAAAAGCATTATGGATTGCACCAAGTTTAGGGTTCAGTGTGGCCCATTAGGCATCCCCAAAAGCCCTGGGCAGCTTCTCACTTTGCCCTACACTGCCTAAGATCACTCACATCTGATCCAGAAAAAAATGTAAATAAGTCACATCCTCTATTTCAGGTGGACTCCCTTTATGGTTCTTGCTTTCATTTTTCTTGGGCCATAATGATAAACTCTTCATAGTGCACCACCATTAGAACAAATTAATTATTTGCTTCTGTAAATTTCTCAAGAGATTATTATCTCGCTATATTGTTCACTCCCCCCACCAGCATCCCTTATCAAAGTTTTTCAGAACAAAGAGTGCAAAAGATCTCAAAGTCAATATTTATCAGGAAGCTTCCACATGAAAACAGATCTGAGTAATGCTGTCTAGTAATCCTCTTCTGAAGCACCGCCAGCTCAAGCAGTGCTTTCAAAATTACTTTATAACCCCAGGTGTAAATTGCAGTTTATGGGTTCAGTTGAACTCACACCTCTTGAGGGAAAACCTTGTTGAATTGAACCTGCTCTTTCTGACAAATGAAACTATTAAATATGGCAGAGTTCACAAACCCCAGTCAATCTGACTCCCCTAGACAACCATTTCAGCACTAATTCTGTTTAAAGTTTCACAACATTTTTTTGTTTCTTAGGCAGAAAATGTATTTTCATATTAGCTGTATGTTAGGTTTGCTTCTCACTTGCCTTGTAAGCCCCTTGTTGGGGTTGCCATAAGTCAGTTGCCACGTAATAGCACGTACATACATATGCAACATTGTTTAAGAAATGCCTCATCGTTTTAATAAATGTCTTTGATCGTTTCTGTTTGACTTTTGCAAACGTCATCTACCCATCGTAGACATCAGACAGGGGTCTCCGAAAGGTAGCCCATGCATCCAGGGAAAAAAATACTTAAAAGATCTGCTCTAGGGTCTTATTTCATAGAATTTTTTCTCTCTACTGCTCAGCTGATAGCTTCATTTTTGATACTCTTCCTGGACTATAGGACAGAACAAAACTTGGTAACCAAGGCTGGAGTGCTGGGGAAAAGCTCACCTATGTTTTTTTATTACTCCAGCTCTCATAAAAAAAAATCACCAGTGACCCCTCCAATGTGTACACACACACACACACACACACACACACACCTTTCTACTGGCTAATTTGCAGTCCACCAAACTAAATGGAGCTTATCAGCTATATAACGTAGTCTGAAAGTGGCAGCACAAAACAGGATTTTTTCCCATGTCTTAGGTTGCCAAATGTGGGTTGCATTTGATTTGGTTACACAGATCAAGCCTGAAATTTGGTCTTTTTAAGAAAGAGGCAGTTGCTGGGGAACTAATGTAATCTGTACTAAAAGGCTTAATTCTTTATATTCTGTCAAACCTCTTTCCATGGAAAACAGTATAAGAATATTAGTTTTGATTTTACACTAAATGTCAAAGTTTGAAAGCAAGAAACAAGGCCTCAAAGCAATGTGTGAACACTATCATGGGATCCCCATATCCTCCATGAAATAAAAGATAAGGATGCAGTTCTGTGCAATTACGTGATGATATGCTGTGTCAGTGCAACTCTAAACAGGGTTACACCCTTCTAAGCCCATCAATTTCAATGGCTTTAAAAGGATGTAACTCTGCTTAGGATAGAAGGATTTGAGTCCAGTTCCACCTCAGAGATCAACAAGATCTTCAGGGTATAAGCTTTTGAGTGTCAAAGCTCCCTTCACCAGATAAGTTTTTTCAGACAGCTTTGACTCTGGGACTCTTAGATCCCGAAAATCTTGTTGATCTCTATGGTGCCATGGGAAATCCTGCTGTTCTACTGCAGACTAACATGGCTATCCAGTATTGACCTAAAAACGATCCACTTAGAATTGCACTGTTCATCTCCCAGCAGGGCTTTTTTTCAGCAGGAACGCGGTGGAACGGAGTTCCAGAACCTCTTGAAAATGGTCACATGACTGGTGGCCCCACCCCCTGATGTCCAGACAGAGGGGAGTTTAGATTGCCCTCCATGCTAGCAGCGCAGAGGGCAATCTAGACTCCCCTCTGCCTGGAGATCAGGGGGCGGGGCCACCAGCCATGTAACCATTTTCGCCGAGGCCAACCCACTGAGTTCCACCACCTCTTTTCCCAGAAAAAAAGCACTGTCTCCCAGGAAAAAAATAGGATTACTGCTTAGGCCAGTCAACATTTTGATGTGACGCTGATTTCACATATAACCCTTGTACTGAAATCATTAAGAGGTAACAGTGCTTAAATCTGATTGACTGTATCTTAAATGAATTATATATTTTCCCCTCATGTTTAAAATTAATTGTTTATGGTTATGAAAGAAATTTCATTGGCAGTGTTCTGAATCCATTGCCATGTGATAAAAGTAAAGAGATTCAAACAATGTAAAAATCCACTCAGCTCTTTATATTTTCCAACCCTTTTTATAAATGGATACTAAATTTAAGGATTAATGTCCCCCATCTTTCTGGTATTCTTTTGGTTTTGAACGTTAATACATTTGCCATATTGCACTATAATTGTTATTATTAATGGTTGTCGATATATGGACTACCTTGCTCTCAAATAAAAGCATTTTCTCCAATAAATGAAGTTTTTTCTTCTACCTGGCCCCGTCTGATTTATTAAGTGTCTTGAGAAATAGTGCTAGACGAATGCTAACAGTGCTATTAACATGACATAATGAGATTTTGCTAGCGGGTTTTCCAGGAGAATACATTAGTTAACAGCCACTTATTATAAAATTCAAGCTTTTTACTAGAAAAAAATTGACAGACTCTCTTGTTTTGATGGCAATTTAGCTCTTAATATCACAAAGAAAGTAACATTATTTAGCCCACTTAGATCCAAACCCTGATACCTAAAAACAAAGTGCTGGTTCCTATTTTACCTCACCCCCTCACTCGAGGATTGCCGACTCTGGCTTTGAAAATTCCTGGTGATTTAGGGACAGTGCCAGGAGAGGATGGAGTTCAGAAGGGATGTGATTCCATGGAGCCCACCCTCTGAAGGTGCCACTTCCTTCACAAGGAATTGATATCTATAGGCACTGGCAGTGGTTATTCAGGCCCTGGGTTGCCAACCTCCAGATAGGACCTGGAATTCTCTCATTACAACTAATCTACAAATTACAAAGATTGTTTCATGTGAAGAAAATGGCAGCTTCAAAGGGTGGAATCTATGGCATCCTATCCCTGCTGACCTCCCTCCTCTCCCAAAATTCAGTCCTATTCAAGCCCTGCCTTGAGGCTGGTAACCCTACCTTACTCTTATGCTGATCGCGTAAAGGGAGACCATGCAAAAGGGGTTACTTTGCACACTTGCATTGTTGTATGGGACACCCCGCACACAACCCAGCCCATCTCCTGAATACTGCTGGGAGCTCTAAGTCTAGATGGCTTCCCATTCAAATTCAATCACCTCCAATCGGTACCCTCTCAGGTACTCCAGTCAGTACCCTCTCAGTACCCTCTCCAACTCATTTTCTGGGTACCTTCAGGTGCTCCTTTCTATAAGGGGGGGACTGAACCATTCCATCTCAGTTTGGGTCCTGGACTAATACCAATGAAGTCCTGGAGCCTCCAAACATGATTTGGAGTAACTGCTACTTTACTTGGATATCTAACTTAAAGGAACACAGCTACACATTAAGATTGTGTAAAGTAACTGGTTATTATTGGTTTTTGTGATATAATTTCTTGTTCTGTTCCTTCTTTTTCACACCATCTACTAATTTTCTACTCTATATCTTGGTTAAGTTATTTGCTGGTTAAGTTCTGGTCCTCACCTATATTTACTTTAATTGCCAAACTGAAAGTTGTGTATACAACAGTCTGAAAGATTCCTTTCTGCCATGGACTTGTGGTTTGGCTGTACATAGTTTGGGGGATGCTTTTGCACAACAGACCTAATACAGGGAGTGATTTGGGTAACAATAAAATGTATTTGCAACCCAATTTAGAATTTCCAATCAACATCTTCAGCTTTTGGAGTCATGCAGGCAAAAATGGGCAAGCCTGGAATACTGGAAAGATAAGCCATACAGCTTCTATACCAGGGGTGGCCAAACTGTGGCTTGGGAGCCACATGTGGCTCTTCTAGACATATTGTGTGGCTCCTGGAGGTCTCTGAGTATTGCCATGGCCATACATTTTATTTTATTTTAGTTTATTTTCCTCCCTTCCGTCACTTTTCTTCTTTCTTTCCATGTCTTTCCCTCCCTCCCTTTCCTTCTTTCTTTCCATGTCTTCCCTTCCCTTTTCCTTTTTTCCTTCCTTCCTTCTTTCCCCCCCATGTATTTCATATTTTCAATAAAAATGTTGGGGTTGCCAGGTCTGACTCACAATTACCTGGGGACTTTGGGGGTAAAGCCTAGCAAGGATGTGACATCACTTTTGTGATGTCACTTCCAAGTCAAAGGTCAGGTCATGGCTCTTCCCAAGCTCCACCACTTCCGGTACTGCACCAAAACCCCATCCCTTCTTGTGATGTCACTTTTGGGACACTCTCCTAAACCCGCCTCTTCATCTGAAGTCACTTCAATGCATCATGTCTTGTGGCTCTCAAACATCTGACGTTTATTCTATGTAGCTCTTACATTAAGCAAGTTTGGCCAGCCCTGTCCTATACACATCATCATCACCACCCAAGCAGGATAGAGACAATCAAAGACATTTTCTCTTTTGCCAGGGTTCCTTTTCCTGTTGGGTGGTTTGAGCTGATGGGGCAGGGAGAGACATCGGAGAACATTGAAACAACATGCATGCTCAGAGTATTTAGAATAATTGTGCTTTACAGGAAAGCTGTGCTACTCTCAGTTTGCAGTCACATTGCAATTCGAGCAGAAGAATGTCCTGCCATCACTATTAACATTTGCAATATTCCTTGTGTAGCTTAGAGCATTTCAGTTATTACTGAATACATATGTAACCCAGCTTTACCCGGAAGCAGATAACAATATTGAGGCTGCCAGCCTCCAAATACATGCCTTTTTGCAACCAATTCCAACTCTTAACTCAAACCAATAGGATTTATTTCTCAAGTTTTTGTCATCACATGAAAAAGTCTTGTAAGACATTTTTCACCATTAATGCAAAGTTGGTGCACTTTGATGCTGTGGGAGGAAAATTACCCTGTAAAAACAGAAAGGTAAAATTAAGAGAAAAATAATATTGTGGGATGCAAATATCTGAAAATCTATGACAGAAGGAAAGATTCTTTCTGCTCTGATTAACCTCAGCTTGGCTAGAATCTCTGCTAACAGAAAGGTACGCAGCTGTAAACTATTTCTGTGACAGTCCAGACTATACATCTCTATATATTATGCATGCTATCGATTATTTTCACTTAAACAGATCAATTATGAGTCCCTTTAATTAAAAGTCTTACGTAGCTTCAAAAATAAAAGACCACATCTAATTAAAGAAAATAAAATTGAATCAAAACCTTTGTCTATGAGTCAATAATGTAATTCACAACTCAGTCCTTGGTGGGGGGACAAAAGTGCTTTGGAGCTGACTAGTCCCCATGACAGTGTATCTGGCCAGTATGCTGTCATAAACCCCACTTAGAATGGCAGATCTCTTTGGCAATGCTCCACCTGGGTTCCTGTCAGCAGGGGGCTACTATGGCTGGGCACTGGTGTGCTGGCAGGCCAGGGGGCAGGAGTTACTCGCAAAACTGCTCCAGCCTTGGAAACATCACCAACTGCAGCGTAAAGTTATGCCACAAAAACAGTGGCATAGCCCATATTATTTTATTTATTTATGTCATTTATAGTCCGCCTTTCTCACTGAGACTCAAGGGGGATTACACAGTATGAGGTTAATACAATCAGTATCAAGTACATTTCAATACAATACCATAATGCAAACAGATAAAAGTTTAAAAGACATCGCATTAGCAAGGATCCAAGACAGAGTAGGGAAAAATACTGGAGCAAAACATAATCAATTCTAGGACTAACATTAGACAACATGGAGTGCTGGTTGTACATAGGAGTACATATTTAAAGCAGCAGATAATATATAAGGCAAAAATAGTGTTGAGGTCTATGATCCCCAACTCGTTAGTGAAGCATCTGAGACCCCTTCCCTACAATGCAGCCCGCCCATTTGAGTAAAAAGCCTTTTTGAATACTTCGGTTTTGCATTGTTTACGGAAAGCCAGGAGAGTGGGGGCTTCTGACTTCCTCAGGCAGGTCATTCCACAGGATAGGGGCCACCACAGAGAAAGCCCTTGTATGGGCTGCTGCTGACTTCACTTGTGCGCAGCCTGGCACCTGAAAAGTCACACACACACACACATGCATGGCCCCACCTAAACAGCCAGGAGGAGCACAGGATGCCGACTCAAGCTGCAACCAATCTACTTGTGCTACATCAGCGACCAAGTCTCCAGTCTCCATTGCCCAGTCTCTGCCCCCAGCACTCTACATAAACTCCAGCCACAGTGCCCATTAACTTGGTAAGTAGAGGCACGGCACAAGACTCTGCTCAAGAGGTCTTTGCTGTGGGGACTCATGGAAGCAGCATGCTCACACACAATCACCACCTTGGATGAGGGGAGTTGGCAACCTGTGTCCAGATATCTTCTTCACATTTGGCAGTTCAATAAAGTCTGTGTTATTCCACAACTCTCTCCCTGTCTGTTTGCTTGCCCATAGATGATAGTAGCGCCATGACCCTTCCTGACCCAACACCACCACACCTATCTGTCCCTTCTTTGTAGAGCTGCCCCTTGTTTTGTTCTGCTGTAAAGAAGAGCAGTGGTCCAGTGACACCTTGGAGGCTGTTGCCACATTTACCCTCTCCCCACTTGCAGGGTCTTTGCACCCACTGTGCCTGCTATTTGCAGGGGAGAGGAGTACACTGGCACCACCAGCAGCAGCAACTGCAGATAGTCTCTGCTTTTGCCTGCCACATTTACAAGCAAAGGAATGTTTTGATTGCCTTCACACTAATTGCATTCTGTCTTCTTGTGATATATGTCCTGTTCTTTCCCCTCCCCTCCTCTTCTGTATTTGACCAGTTCGGATCAGGCATCTGATGAAGAGAACTTGATTCTCGAAAGCTTATGCTACAATAAAATAAAATTGGTTAGTCTTAAAGGTGCTACTGGACTCTTTTTGATTTTGCTACTACAGACTAACACGGCTAACTCCTCTGGACTTATGGAGCTGTCTCTCATGAGACTGGCGGGTGTTACCAGATTTTCCAGGGAAAGCAGGGAGCATACTCTGTTAGGAAGTTTCCCTTTAGGGAACCAATGACACGGGAAACCCCAGCACGGTTCGAATCTCAGAGCTCAAAGAAACTCCTAAGGTGAATCAATTGGCAAAGAAGAAGAGAGTTTATTAGGACGTAAAGTAGCCAGGCTAGAGTGCATACCACGACCACTCAGGTTTCAGCTTATATACAAAATGATAATGAGCATCACCAGATACATCTCGCAATGTCGTAAGTTTGAGGTCATTCAGAACTATCAGTTTAGCAGTGCTGCATCTACCAGTTTTGCAATATATATCAACACTGGTCAAGCTAAAGAACACCGCACATGTAAGTAACTTAGATAATGGGTGGGTAAGTCAAGAAAGGGGATGTCCCTTCTTCAAAAGAACAACCAAGAGAACAGCTGTCATTCTTCATGTTATCATACCCAAGCAAGAGAAGGTTTGGTCAGCTATGCAGCTAACTACAAGGTCAGAACAATAGCAGTGAGTTTCCACTACGTTCATCATTAAGGCATGGTTTTATATTCCTTAACACATACAGCTAAACAAGACGTGCTGATAATCATGGGTGACTGGAATGCAAAAGTAGGGAACAAAGCGGAATCAAATACGGTTGAAAAGTTTGGACTAGGGTTATGAAATAAAGCAAGAGAACAGCTCATAGAATTTTGTGAAGCCAACCATTTGTCCGTTGTGAACACGTTTCACACAACCGGCAAGGTGGACCTCACCGGATGGCCGATACAGAAATCAAATAGGTTACATAATCGGAAGCAGAAGACACAGAGTCTCTCTACACAATACTTTTGACATGTGTTCTTTGTATGCTGGAGGATGCAGTGTTAGCTGGGAAGCGTAGTTTTAAGTCACAGAGCCAGCAGAGATCGCTCCAGACGGGATGGGTTCTCTCACAACCCTCCGCCACCTCTGGTGTCTCCCCCGCCAGAGCCTTTGCCCTGCTGAGGCTCAGTTAATTCAAAGTTTTAAGCAGCAAGGTCAGCAGGGTAAAAACTCCAGAAGGGGAGACAGTCTGGCATACCAGAGGCAGCAGAGGCTGTGAGAGAACCTGTCCCCTCTGGAGTGATCTCCGCCAGCTCTGTCTTTCAAAACTATGCTTCCCAGCTAAGATTGTCTCCCCCAAAACTTGACAGACACGTGCCCTGACGTTTTGTGTAGAGAGACACATAGAATCTCTATTCTGTTTACCGATACAAGACAGGACAGCTTTTCCTGTTTTCAACACCCTCCAAAATGTTCAGCAGCTCGAGGGGCAGCTGAAAACTCGGAACGTGGCCTTTTCTTTACTCCGCTGTCCAAAATGGCCCTCAGCCTTTGAGCTGTTTTAATGTTTTGGGTGATTTGGCCAACTAGCTGATGCTGCAGTCCGGTAGGTCAATGTTCCCAACAAATTGTTAAGCAATATGGGGGGGGGGGAATCAAAAACTCCCATAGAGCAGATGTGGCCCCTGGGCTGTACGTTGCCCACCACTAGCTTGGAAGATAGAGAACCCTAACGCCAGATAGTCAGGAGGTTGAAGGAAACCAGCAGAATAAGCAATGGATGCAGGAATCTGAGGACAGGCAAGTGAGAAAAAGATTGAGAACTTAGAGATAGGAAGTGAAAGGCGCATACAGTTGCCTGTTTGATCTCCTGTGCTCCGAAGAAGACAGGAGTCGCTGCTACCATTACTGCAGCATTACAGCCTGCAATCCTAATGAGTCAGTCAGGGATAAAACATGCAGTGGAAGAGGGTGATTATGTTAATTTCAACTAATCAGTTGGTTCTTTGACTGCGGGCTCCTAGACTCCAACAGACAATTTGGAGAAAGATTTGTCATCTTTTGCCTCTTTGCCAAGCTCAGCCTTCTGCCTTCCCGACCTAGTAACTCATTGCTTTAGACTATTTAATAATATGCTGATCAGGAAATCTCATAAGCCTGATGAGATTATCTCCTCGTGCTATCACATTCTTGACAGCATTAATGTAAAGGTTTGTGCGGGGAGGGGCGGCAAATCCTCTCATTATTACAGCTGTTGGTGTCAAACTTCAAGCTGTTTTTTCTTATGTTTCTAATTATTTTATCTGAATTCTAATTCTTTTATTTGAAATAGCGCCATTGCAAACAAACACCTTAATATTCTTCACAGCTCTGAACTGTGAGTTTCATAAAAAGATATTTGGCTTGGTGGGTGCACGCATGGAAATGCATAAGCAGATGAGTACATCAAGGGACATAGGGGGCTCCAAATCAGGGTGTTAGCCTACATTTTTTTGCTAGAGTTACACCTGGGTAAGAGCTGCTGAAACCCAGGAGGACATGCTTGTACCTAACTGTGAGCATCCAACAGTGCACAGATGGAAAGGTCAAATCAAAAGTCATGGAAAGGAAAACAGTCGCGTCAGTTCTTGTTTATTATTTGTTTCATTTCTAACCCAGGCTTCCACCCGAGCTCACAATGACTTACCCAGGAGGATTCTTCTACTCTTTCCCCACCTGACATGCCCCACAAAAACTGGGATCCCACATTTGGTTTCCATTGCTATGAAACACTGCAGAGTAATGCCAAGAGAGGCAACTCAAGGGAAACGAGCCTTGGCAAAACTACCACTTGAAAAATGCAATCTGCAACATTAACTGTCATGACTCCCTGTATGAGAATTTGCACATGTATAGACACTTCGGGCTACTTATGCATAGGATCACCCCTGCCTGTTGCGTCCAGTGACAGGCTCCAGCCACATTAAGTAACTACACTGTTTTCCAACCTAGCTGAGGTCATGCTGAAATTTATGTAAACATCTACACATTATGAAAACAATTAAGAGGATAATTGAAATATGAATTGAACTCACTCATGCATATTTACATCTCATAAATAATAAAATCAGCAAAGGTCAGTGGTAAAGCTCATATTTTTCATGTGTGAATACCATGTTTGATCCTTGGCACCCCCCAAAATTAAGAACTTCAGGTGGTAGGGCTGTGAACAACTTTTCGTCTGCGGTCACTGCCAATCAGAATAGGCAATGGGCTATATAGACCAACAAACCAATTCCGTACAAGGCAGCTTCACCTGTTCTCAGTTCAACCACATTAGAATTCAGCTGTCACTTCACAGGTTCCAATGTAAAGCTGAAGGATTAAAAACCCTCTGAATCTTTAAGCTACTAATTCTGTAACATAATCAGTGACCCCAAGCTGTGTCATCCCATTAATCATTTACAGGGTCATCCTAAGCAGAGTTTAACACTCTTCTAAGCCCACCAACTACTGTGGACTTAGAAGGCTATAACTCTGCTTAGGATTGCTTCTTCTTGGCAGTTCTCTTTCCAAAGAATGCTAAAAGAGATTAGCAGTAAAGATCATAGCACGGCATGTAAAGGTACCAGAAAAATAAACTTAACTTGTAGGCATGATTGCAAAATTTGATCAGATCAGACTTTGCAATCAAATTAAGGTCCCCTCAATTTGCTCATTTTGAATCTTATTGCAAGAGACTCTTCTGATGAGTAGTTTGATCAGAAGGT
The DNA here is from genome assembly GCF_028583425.1 of Eublepharis macularius. Taxonomy (NCBI): domain Eukaryota; kingdom Metazoa; phylum Chordata; class Lepidosauria; order Squamata; family Eublepharidae; genus Eublepharis; species Eublepharis macularius. The sequence goes on along the minus strand of NC_072800.1, from coordinate 70,211,698 downwards.
AGACGAACATTTTTCCCCACCATTCTTCACTGCAGTTCCCATGAAAACACACACACACACACACTTAACTTACACAGCAACAAAAATAACACATGTAATACCTGTGCAGTTTGAGTATAACTGTTCCATAAACAGTAGTAAATCCCAGAAGACGGACCCATCGTAGGAGAACACAGCGAAATACACTTGGTTCAAAATATAAAATGACAACCTATTTTAAAAAAAGAAAAGTACATTAGGTAGACACAGGGCAACTCCAGCGGAACAAAAGAAGTGTTCTGTGTTTCTTCCGCAGAATAAATGGATAAAATACATGACAATCTGTTCCCCCTCCCCCCACCAGTTATACATGTCTTTAAGCTGTGGAATGAAGATTCCAGAATAATGCTCATATCAGGGCCAAATTAACACATTATCTAAGCACCAAAACTCTGCCTCCGCATTGTTTGGTTTCACATTGCAGGGATCACAGAAATTTTTATTTATTTTAAATATTTATTAGCTACTTTTCCACAAAAAAGGAGCTCAAGGCAGCTTACATTAAAAAATATATAATAAAAGCCAATAGCATGGTTTATCCAGATTGCTGTGATATTTCTCAAGCCAATGCTCAACTTCCACCATGGCTGCTGGCATTGTTTTGGGAAGTGGCCACGTGTCCTGGGAGGAACACATTTCACCAGCCATGTCATGATGAGTGCTACACAATGAAGAGCTCAGTGCTGAGAAAGTAGTCTGGGGGCCAAGCTAGAAGTGATGAATTACACTATGTGATCGAGTGGAGCGCAAGTGGAGTGCAAGTGAACAGGGAGGAATACATGTGAGTCTGTTCACTTGCCATTCAAGTGTAATTCGTCGCTTCTAGCTTGGCCCTGGGGGTGGCCACCACATCACATAGGTATCACTTGGGTATTGAGGCCACTGTGATTTTGCATCCTGTGTTCCTGGCCCAATGTACAACCTTCTGCACAGAATCAATCTCGGGAAGGACCCATTCTTCCTGCTTCCATTGGAACCTGGCTGTGCAGAAAGTTGATTGGCTGGTCCTTGTAAGTACCCACATGAACCACTCCTCACCTCTCACCTGGAGACATGGCTTAATCATTGGGGGGGGGGTGGAATCAGATAAGCCTTTTGAAAAGAAGACACAGATAAATGTTTCAGCAGATAAAAATGCTAAGGCATTTGAATTTCTTAAAAACTGAAACATTGCCTAAAGCAGAAAAGGAGAAAAAGCAGCAAATCTAGAGCTAAGCATTTATGCCGTTTCTGGAATGCAAGAGAAAAAAACCTGCACCCATTTCTGTAGGTAGGTAAGTTTTATGCCCCTGTAACTTCTAGCACGCAATAAGCTTAATGGTGCTTTTAGTGTCGTATTTGAAAGCACACTAAGTACTTTGAGAACGAAGTGGTGGTGGTAAGTAGGAAGCAGCAAGGGACACAGCCACCTCCCAAGAGCCTTTGGCTGCCTTGCACACACATTTCTGCTGCCTATTCTGCTGGAGCATTTGCATTCCATCAAAATTCTGTTGCTTGCTTGTGAATTGCTGAACTCCACAAGTTTGAAGATCCAGTTTTTAAAAGCTGAAGTGTTTCAGGAGTGAGATGCGGGGCAGCAAAGAAGTGTGCCTTTATCATAATGCATTTTAAAGAGCTACAGTGGATCAACAAGCATTTGCATGTCTTCTCCTTCAGAAGAAGGATCAACAAGCATTTACACGTCTTCTCCTTCAGAAGATGGATCAACAAGCATTTGCATGTCTTCTCCTTCAGAAGAAGGATCAACAAGCATTTGCATGTCTTCTCCTTCAGAAAAAGAATCAACAAGCATTCAGAAGAAGGATTAACAAACATTTGCATGTCTTCTCCTTCAGGCTTCCTCTGAGAACAACTCCATAGATACAGCTCTGCCTCCAGCTCCTTCTCCCTCTTATATGTATTTAATTTATTTATTTTAAACAATGGTCCATCTCCAAGCCACACTCATTTCCTGACCTACACCACATCTTCCTATTCATTAGTTGTTGCTCCTGGATGGGCCAGTGCTTTGCACTCCTGTAGCCTTAGGCTTCTTGGCTCTTGGATCAGATGCTGGAGAGTTCCATCTACCCTCCACCATGATAATGATGCTGCCCTTCTTGCACTTCACCCAAGCTGGGCACTATCCTCTTCTCCATGCATGAACCCCCTACTTGCGGCTCATAGTCTTGGGGCAGGGTGGGTAAGCCCCAAGAAAATGAGGGGTGCTTTACAGTTAGCCCCAGCAGCATGGGGTTTGTCTGTCCATGGTGGGATCTCCTGCCACACCAGGTGAGTGTGGGTAAAAAAAATGGATAGGCAGGACCAACAACACAACAGTACTTCCCGCCAAGATTATTTAATCATAAATGTAACATTTATTATTAAATGTATATGCCACCTCTCCCAAGTCCTGCTCAAGATGGCTTACAAGTAAAAATAATACCATAAAATCAGAAAAATGTAATAAATTATCAATATAAAAAGCAAAACAAACCATTGGCATAAAAGCTGCATAAAACAGCCACTGAACACATCCATAAAACAGGCCAAAAGCAGACTACAATACCTCTTAATTAAAAGCCTGGGTAAAAGGCAATGTTTTGGCCTGGCACCAAAAAGGCAGGATAGTATGACCCAGGAGAAACTCATGGGAGAAAGACATTCTAAAGGTGAGGTGCCACTACTGAAAATGCCCTGTCTCTAGTGGCCAGCCACTCAACTCTGAAGGTAGGGACACAGAGAGCAGGGCTTGGGGTCAGATCTTAACAGGCAGGCTGGACAGAGAGTCCTTCAGGGGCAAATGTGCATGAGACAGCATGGTCAGGCTAATTTCTGAGTTACTGCAGCTTTTTTGAGTTGTACCTTTCAGAACTCATTATTGTTCCTTATTCTAACTTCCTAAGACTAAAGTGAAGGTAGGTGAAGCCAGGAGTCAAACCCATTTCACTGTAGCTGGCTATATGCTAACATTTACTGAAGAAAGAAAACCCCGCTATTTATAACATAAAATAAGCCCCCATGCTGATGTGTACATTAAAGCGATAAACAAGCCTACTGCTGGCATGGTTCAATTATGGGCTGCTTGCCCTGCTTAGCGAAAAATGAATGTTTTAATAAACTATCTTGAAAGGAAAGTCAGAGCATCTTTGACTCCTGGACAGCTTCTTAATAAGGGACTTTTCCTTGAGAGTGTTTTTAGAACATCCAGCCACTCTGGTTTGTTTGCCTTGTAAACTGACATTTTTCTGGGCAAAAGCTTGCACATCAAAAGGGCCCAAGGGCAGCCCTTACTTTACCAAACCTGGTGCAGGCAGAGATGGGGTGGTCTTCAAGATTCTGGGGACCAGTGGCCCAGAATCACAGCTAGTCACCCCCCCTGTTTTTCCTTCCTCCGTGGCTAAGCAAGGATGCTGCCCCCAGAAGCCAGCTTCCCAAGCCCCAACAGATGCATGCAGTAGCTAGAGCCTGCCCTTCTTTTCCTTTCAGGGGGTAGGGCTGTGGAAAGATGCCCCCCCCCGCAACCCAACCATAGTGCCCAGATTAGCTGCTCCAGTAGCCCATTGACTAAGACTGCCACTGAGCAGATATGACACCAACTTTTGCAGGTAAGAATTCAAAATTTCCATTAGGCTCTTCTAGCTCTAACTTAAGCTTCCATGGTTTTTTAAAAAATCTTTGAACAAAATCTCCATGCCACAAAGCAGGTTTGGAGGGGAAAGCCACTGGCAACATAATACGAGGGCTACAGTTTGAGGAACACAGGCTCGAAGCCTCCCTGGGCATTCAGAACTAGTTGTGCGGTTCTTTGTAATTTGGCTTGCACATGTGCCCACTCATACATAACACATGAGAGGGAAGCATGCAATAATAGAGCTAGAATACAATGAAAATAACAGCAGGCATTTTCAACTGGATTTTGTAAAATAAGCTGGTTAGGTAACTTAAGACATTTTTAGTCCATTCAAACAATATTAAAGCTTCTGGTTACTTCAGATGAAGAAAGTTAATTACGGCAGAGTAAACTGTGGGAGACAAGGAGGAAATCAAAGTGTGAAACTCTAATTACTTTTCTAGCTGTACTGCAGAGCAGGTATTAAAGGGGGAAACAGTGTCCTTAAATGTCATTCCTCCACTAATAAGTATCGTATTAATTAATGGGTTTCCAAGGAAAGTTGCTTAAGGTCAGTTCTTTTAAATTCTAAATAAAGCCACTGGTTGAGATTTTCAAAAGTATCCTAGTGGTTTTTGGAGCACATGTTCCAACCAGCATTCACTTTAATTGGGACTTAATGCTTATGTCCCTGGCATCTCAATCCTCAAAGAATTCCATGAAAGGGAATCTCGTCGGCTTCAGAGGAACATGTCCCATTCCAGACACACAGTGACTACGAGGCACAGAAGGAATTCCCGTGGAAATGAATGCACGAACCCTATGACATTTGTACATCACTTGGCTCTGTTGAATGGAATGAAGAAAACCTGCATGCTCAGTAAACTCTGTTGCTTATCAGAGATCTGATGTCCAAAAGAAAAGTCTGTTTGGTTTGGGGATCTTAGGCAGTTCTGAGAATACCAGTTAATTAGGGTTGCCAACAGGTCTGGCGTAAAATGTCTTGTCCTTTCAAGAGAGGTTTAATGGGTACAGATGGGCAGCTGAAGCTTTTCTTGGCATGAAGGGAAATAGCATTGCCCGGTAAATAAAACCCCCATTAAGCCTGTATTAAAGGGACAGGATGTTTTTTCTCCAGGCTTTTGGCAACCCAACAGCTAATTCTAAGATGAGGTTCTCTGTTCCTTTAAGCTTGCATACTTACTAGGAGAAGTCATACTAAACTCACTGGGCTTTCTCCCAGTGAACGCCTAGATACTGAAATGGGCAGGATCTAATGTTGCCGCCCCCCCTGCTGGGGGTAGGGGGTGCCCGGACCCAGCTCCTGCCCCCTGTCTCTGCTCACCTGGCCAGCCGGGGAGGCACCTGGGGGGAGGTACATGCACAGAACATGCATATGTTTCCTTGTCGTGCTGGAAAATGATGTTGTTTGGCCCCTGGGGATGTGGCACCCCTATCACTCCAAGTGCGGAAGGTGTCGTTTTCCCCATATCCCTCGCATTGCTGCAACTCTTACTGACCACTGGAAAGATCAGACCCAGGGTCATGGGATCCCTGTAGAGGAATAGGCTGGGATAAGGCTACAATTACTTTTCTTTCCTCTTCCACAAGAGCATCTCTGCTCAGGTGAGGCAACAACCTCTCACTCCAGCTCTCTGTCCAACTCTCATGGTCGTTCTTCTGCAACCTCAACTCATTATATTTTGGGGGGTTGAAAAGAGCAGCAGCAGTGCAGAGGAATATGGGAAAGCTCGCACAGATGGTAGGATAGCGCCCAGTCCGTCTAAGATTCAGCTAGAAGAGCTTCAAAGTTGCATGGAGGCAGCTGCTTCCTTGACAGTGCTACATTCTGTCCCTGTTCAATGTTCTAAATCCATAAAGTCAATGACTTAGAAAGGTCTAATTCTGCTTAGGACTGCAGAGAATGGTCATCTTTTAGGGCCAAATTAGACATTATGTGAGAGATTCATGATTAGAAGCTCTTCGGTTAAAAAAAAAAAACGCTTAGCAGCTCCACATGGCTATTTTAAAAATAGGGAAGGTATACTTAATCCCTTTCTCCCACACATCTTCTACAATTCAAATAATCCCCTCGAAATTGTAAATAGCAAAATGGGAGGAAACTGCCCTGACTTTTTCAACTTTGAACGAGAGTTAACTGCCACAGGCTATACTGTTGCATGAAAGTTGTTTTCTGTTATGTTCATTTGAAATCTCTACCCATTACAACCAACCAACAGGCATCCTAGGATTCAAGAATGATGCAAATACTCACTGCAGTGGACAACTAAATACCCTCACACTAGGAATATACAGGCCTTTCCGCATCTTCTTCTAGCATGCTTCGCATTTTTATTCTTATTTCAAGACTGGAGTACCCATGGCCACCACATCACAGAGGAGAAAGTCATGTTTGCTGCTGTTTTCTTTTGTTGTTAATCAGATATCTGGATTAGTATCAGTCTTATAGCTGGAAAGCACCCTACCAGGCAGCCAGGTTTATAAACAAAGGCTATACAAATATACCGCCCTGGGGATGGGCGGTATATAAATTGAATAAATAAATAAATAAATAAATAACATTTAGCAATGCTAAATTGCTAGTCTAGGGCTCTGCACATGATTAGAACTCAGGGCCAAGCTACAAGTGACGAATGACACTTGGAACGGCAAGTGTATTTCTCCCTGTTCACTTGCCCTCCACTCAATCCACTTGCCGTTCAAGTGTCATTTGTCACTTGTAGCTTGGCCCTCAGTCATGATGTGAAATTTCTGCACTTCCATCTCTATCAAATTCTGCATTTAATCCCCAAGATCCGTTAAAGGAGGGAAAACTGAAGAGCTCATAAATGTACATCTCTTCCTTGTGTTCCCCCGTCTATGACTTGCTGGAAGTTCCTTTTGTTCTTTCTGTTTTTCTGTGTCACTTTCTGGGTTCAGAAGCATATGATGCCAGAAATAAGGTAGCGAGCTTCTTTCCTTTACATGTTCCAAAAAGGCCATCTGTTCTCTAAGGTAGGTGTTCCGACCAAAACAACTCAGCATCTTTCCTTTCTTGCATTGTTCTACCATGTACCCACGTACAATAAAAATAGCTGTTTTTGTTGAAAAAACCAAGTGACTATATAGGTTTTATTTTAGAGGTGAAAAAACATCTATTCATCTTTCCTGATTTATAATAAATACCAGAAGGACAAGAAATTGTTTTGGCTTTGCCTTTTCTGTTTAGGGCTCCTTGATATTCTCTCCATTTCCAAAGAACAGTAGACATTAGACTCTTAATGAAATATTGATAAATCTGTTTTAAGGAGAAAGGTTGCACAAAATATTTTCCATACGTTATCAGTAATAGGCCTATCCACCATTTAAATCCAGGTTTCTCAAGATGGGACCCTGAAAGGCAGGGGACAGTCAAACGCCTGACTGCTATTCGCTTCCAGAGTAATACTCTTCTAAATCTATTACAATCAATGGGCTTAGAAAGGAGAGATCCTAAGCAGGTCAACCCAGAAGTATGCCACCAGAAAAAATGATGCAGGAGGGTGATTTCTTGGCTGGAGAGCTGTGAAATAAAGAGTTTGAAAGCATCTGAGCAATTTCCTTACAAAATCAGTTGTACAATTTAATCACATGTATTTGGGCAAGCATCAATGCAACTCACCGGGAAATAAAGAAGCAGTGATCCAAACAGGATGGTCTCCAAGAGAATGAGACACGATGCCCTGATGCTCTACAACAAAAACAAACAGGGACAAGAAATTAGTGGCTTTGGCCTCACCTTATTGTGATAAATGACAGTCTCCCACACTTCCCATTTCCCCAAGTGTCAGGAAATTCCAGGGGCAGGGATTCCTTGGTTTGGTTCCCTTTAGAGGAGAAATCACGGGAGACTCATAGGGCTTTTGTGGTATTTTCTTTATTTACACATGTATGAGAAAAGCACAGGTGCAGGCGAAGAGGAACTTGCACAGGTGAGCAGATCTGCTGCTCCAGATCTCCTCCACAGAGTGAGAAAGAGATCCTGTACCAGCAATGTGCTTCAGCCAAAACACAACAGTGCCTGCCCAGGGCCCACTTCTCTCTCCATCTCTTCCAGAACCTAAAACTGCTCTTCCTTTGTGTACACACACATGCGCACACATACATGCACACCCGACCCCTCTCCTTTTTGCTGAACCATCATCACCTCTTCCATACCCTGAAGGATGTTCGGAAGCAGCCATCTCCTAATATTTAAGGTCCATTAAGGAGATATCTATAAATTGTTAAGAAATATTCCCATTCTTTATGCCGTTCTGTCTTCTGCCCCAGGCATGTCACTTTAGGCCAAGCCCATAGGACTGACCAGTTCTGAATAAACATTCCCCAAGCTCACAACATCACAATAAATACAAATATGTACTTTATCACCCATCTGACCAGCCACCTGATTTGCAAATCAGTTAATCCAGATACTGACTACTGTAATTTAAACTGTCGCTAGCCTCAGTTCTTAATAGGTTTACTTATACATCAGTCCCTCTGAGGTCATTGGAATAGACTTCTTAAGTAAATCTGCTTAGGATTGTTTCATTAGTCCCACAGAAGTCAGTGTAAACTGAAGTGATCCACTGTAAGTAGGTTCTTAGAGTGCACCTTGAGAAACACCACATTCCCCAAATGCACAAGGCACAGTCCTCCAGCACTGATGATTCCCGCGGCTGACAGAGTTCCTGATGCATGGTGATGTCTCCGTAGCTTGATTTCCAATGATGAGCATATTCTGCTGGCAGGAAATGGTACCTTCTTCCTCTGGAATGCTTTCCGGGCTCCTAATTTGGGTTGACAGTGCTGAGAGGTGAAACAGAAGCCTTCCCTTAAAGCAGGTGGAGGTCACTCCCAGCAGGCAATGTGAATTGTGGCAAGCCAGCCTATTTAGCTTGGCCCAACAGTTCCCTCAATCCACCCCGAAAAGCTGGAGAGTAATCAAGCTGGGGTCACAGAGGAGAGGTGGAAGGGCAGGATGGAAGCCAGCAGGGAACTGATGAGGGGCCCCTTTCTGTAGAGCAGCAATTGTCTGAAATTACAGTTTGGTGTGTGGCAATTCTGCGAAGGAATGCTGGAGTACAACCTCTCCCGCCAAGACCCTGCTCACAAAGTATCGTTTAGGACTAGACATTATGGAAGTATTGTTTTCGTCCACTGCATTTCCTTTCCTATGTATGTGTGCCTCTTAAAAGCAAAACCATCGATGTCTCAGACTGGCAAGTCTAATGCAGACTTATTTACTCCCATGCCAAATATGTCTGTATTCAGCTTATGCAGTCTGTTTGGCTAAACACAGACTTCACACACCTCTCTTTTTGTTTGCTGGTGCCAACCTCTTTACAAATAGATGTTACATGCTTTTCAGCACAGAGGTAAAAAAATATTACCCGCCCCTGCCATAAAGCCTCATCGTTGATTTTGTGAGTTTCAGCTCTCATCTTTTATGCATGTTTGCAAATGTTCCAATTGGTTGAACCTGAAATACTACCAATTCTTCAATATTATTAGCCATTCTGAATTTTTTTGCAAGGTGTAAGTTGCTAGATCACACCAACAAATCTCCTGGCTTTAAGATACAACACTTTTGCTCTTATTATATACACAAATATCATATACAACTTTAACATACAAACACTAAACAGCAAATTAGGGACCATTTCATATTATGTGAATTTTGCTAGATTTCCACCACTCAATAGTTTGACACTCATTGCACGTTAGAGAAGAACAAGTGGTCTGACTTTTCCCCAACATCTCCAAAAAGGTGGGACTCATGTAATTCCAGTCTGACAGTACACCCCATTCCTTAATTTATAACTTTTGGCCCAACAGGTTTGGAGACCTGGGAAGTTCTAAGTATATGTCAGAGTGTCAGTATTCTTGTCAGTCTTTTCTAGACAGAGCCACGCCATATTAACATGCTATAATCTGTAGCTGTTTAGTTTTCCTCCCTCTAGGCCCAGGTGGTACCCAGGCCGCATATATCCATGGGAGCGAAGAGTCCTTATCAGCCCGTTCCGGCCCACAACCTTGATGTCCTTGTCTTCTCATGCCTTCGCAGACAGGACTAAGTGGGGAGGCTGAGAATGGGTGTTTGAAGTGTTGTTACTTTCGTTTCATGTGTCATTCTCAACAAAGCTTTTGTTCAGCCAAGGGCCTTCAGCCTTTGGAGTGTGGACACCTGTATCCTGAGCATAGTCTTTCAATAAACCTTTTGGAATCAAGAAACTTTGTGCTTCTTTCAGAAGGGGGGAGACGAACTCTAGATAACTGGGATTCCATAGTCTGACAGTATACATTAGTTATATAAAGATATACCTCATTAATCATATAATTCAGTATTTCAAACATATACCATCAAAGAATCATTCAAGATAAAGCAGACAGGTGCCAAATGTATCCTCAAAGAATCTTCACACAAACCTATAAACAAGTGGTACATCAAACATTCATACTATCCACATACATTTCTTAAAGTGTACAGTGCTCTGATACAGTATTCATTTCTTAAGGTGCACAATGCTCCACAAAACATTTCCTAATTGCTTTTTTCAAATAGTTATAGTCATTAATAATGGGAAAGTCCATAATAAGTCATGCCAAAGTTGAATTCTTATTGTTGCAGGGCCAACAAATGCCTCTAACTAGAGGCTGGCAACACCAGGGCTCATTTTGAGAGGGAACGTGCAGGAATGCAGTTCCGGCAGTTCCCCAAAGAGGTCACATGACAGGTGGCCCTGCCCACCTGACTCTCGGCCATTTTGGGCCCGTTTTGGCCTGGATTGGGGCTGAAATGGCCCAGATCGGGCCTCTGACGGGTGGTGGATCACTCTCCCGCTCAGCAGCAGCCCAATCCTGACCATTTTGGGCCCCTTTTCGGCCATTTTCAGCCCCTTTTTGCCATTTTGGGCCCAATTTCAGCCCTGATTGGCCAGGATTGGATCCAAAACAGCCAGGATAGGTGATGTCAGGGGGTGTGGCATACGCAAATCAGTTATGCTAATGACACACTTCCAGTGATGTCAAGGGGTGTGGCATATGCTAATGAGTTATGCTAATGAGTTCCTCCAGCTCTTTTTCTACAAAATGACCCCTGGGCAACAGACTGCATAGAAGATGACCAAGAAACTGTGCAAAGTCAAGTAGATGAGAAATACTGTTGGATACAATCTGAAGTACTGCGTGTGGGGAGCTTTGCATGCTCAGGGTTTTCTGTCCTCTTTTCAGTGCGGCCATTTGTTCCCCTAAAAGCCGCCCCCCTCAAATCTCAGATGTTCCCAGAACACTATTGCAGCAAGCAGGAGGCGCTTCTGCCCAAAGTAAATACCAGTCAATCCTGTGTGTACATGGAAGGGCCTTGTACGTGGGCTTTTTTGGATCCCAGCCATAATATTTACTCCCTAGATAGCTCCAGATTTACGTTTCATAAGCAAAATAACTATTATTCCCAGCTTTGGAGCCTGGCTTAAAGAAAAGCAGCTGGTGGGAAGGAGCTGCAGGGGGAAGTGGTGAGCGGGGAAAGGGAATTGATTTCTCTCACCCACCTCTTCTCTTGAATTTGCTCCCAATCAGCTATTTTACTGCTTTCCAGCATTCTAGAGTGGGCACACGCTCCGGCAAGCCCCAGGAAAATGAAACTTTGTGGTAATGTGCCCCCCCACCCATCCTTCATCATCTCTCCCCAGGTTGAATGGATCACAGTAATTTTGAAATGCGTTGAGTTAAATCAGCAATGAATGAAGAGTTATCTGCTCCCTGAGCAAACACATTCAAAGCAGTGAATCATGCGCCCACAGCTGTGGTTCTGAACAATTTAGTACATCTATGGTGCTCCGCTAATGTCTGCATTCCAGTCACAGCTGTTGACCTATTAAGGGCTTTTCAATAACCAATTGCCTTCTTTGAAATCGATATTCGGGACATTTAAATAAAGCTTGAAGTATCTCATTATCAATGGTTTAGAAACACTCGGGCAAATGTCTCTATTCTCCTAAACAGATACAGAAATCATGGGGAATAAAGCACCCTGAAGGAATTAAGAAGGGCTGTTATGTTAGGGGGCGTTTCCAATCAAACATGCAACCCCACCTCCAACAAACTGCCTTTGCATCTAACAAAGAGCGCTCGAGTCTCAAAAGCTTATATCCTGGAAAGTCTTGTTGGTCTTTAAGGTACTACTTTGAAACTTGCAGTTCTACTGCGTATCAACCCAGCCACCCACCTGAAACTGCCAACGGCAACAAACAAACAAAAAAACAGCAAGGAAACTACATTTCCTAAACCTTTGCAGGGAGCTGGGGGGACAACCACGTGCCTGCTGAAAGATGCAGAATGCCCTTGCCATTTCCTTTAATTCATTTTTACTGCTTTGGTTTGCAGCAACCAAGAGAACATGATTACTGGCATTTTGAAATCTACATAGTGCTCAGAAGGCAAATTGGGAGCCTATTAGTTCCCACTACTTCTTTTCCTTAGTTCTTCTCCTTAGTGATATATAATCACCAGAATATTAGCACAACCTCAAACAGTGAGCAAGAAATGGTCAGGGGAAAACAGACCCCAAAGGAATCGGCATTCCCTGCTGAGCAATGCGCTCTTCTTGTCATTCCATTATTCCTGCTGGGACTACTCCAATAGCTTCTTGTACCAGTAAAAAAAAAACTGCAGTTATTCCACCCTGGAGAATCATTAAATATCTCTTTGCTAAGAAGGTACAGCTGTTTGGGGGCCTTGCTTTCCCACAGGCTGAGAAACAAAGCAGCTTCTTTGGTGTAATGAAGCTTTTCATAAATAATGTGAAAATACTTTTAATGTTACCTGCTGTCACCCACTGAACTTGTACTAGAAAACTAGTTCTAATGACCACACCTAATAATAATAATAACAACAACAAAATTTGATTTATATACCGCCCTTCAGGACAACTTAAAACCCACTCAGAGTGGTTTACAAAGTATGTTATTATTATCCACACAACAATCATCCTGTGAGGTGGGTGGGGCTGAGAGAGCTCTGAGAAAGCTGTGACTGACCCAAGGTCACCCAGCTGGCTGCAAGTGGAGGAGTGGGGAATCAAACCCAGTTCTCTAGATTAGAGTCCTTCCACTCTTAACCACTACACCAAACCGGCTCTCCGTGTAGCATACATATGTAGCTAAGACTGGGATTACTTTGGAACAAGTTCTTTTAATGGCCTAAGTGAATACTGGAGTTATCCGTCATCAAGATTAACTCTGCATTAGTTTTAGTAATTTTTTCCAAGAGGACACAACAAGTTACTGTTGGGAAAGTTAGTCTTCTGTGTGAGTGCTGAAATACAGAGCACCCCAAGGCTCAGTATTCTCAACAACGTTGTTCAATATTCATATCAAGCTGCTAAATGGGATTGCACCCGGCTACGTGTGGCTGCCCTCCCTCAACTCTCATCTGATGCCGCCTCAGATTTTAAAAATGCACACAGTAAAAAGAAAAGAAGTTTGAGGTTTTTGAGTTGAGACTTACTACTTAAGTGTGTTAACTTTCCAGTCTTCCCACAACTTCAGCTAATCCTGAGATCATTTCTCAAACAGATCCTACCAACCTCAGGGGCAATAAGCAGGCAAATCAATCTAGCCGGCACTGGTTATTTCAAGGATCATTTTGCCTGTTCAGGTGCAAAGAGAAGATGAACTGCAAGCCATTCAAGTCCATCATTTTAATTTCCCAGACAACCATGCCCTTAGAGGATGCTGCTTCTTCTGTAAATGAGAACGTAGTTCTTAAAATGGATAAAAGAAGCTGCATGCTACAACCACTAAGTAGCTACTGTGAAAATGTAAAGCTGCTCTCAGGGTGCTATGTTCACGATGACAAACGTTGCCAGGAAATATCAAGGTAATCCAATAAGGGGCTTGACTCATGTGTTGTCAGGGGAGTTCAAACAAGGTGAGTTTGCCTGGCAATTGTATGTGTTGGTTATTGCGTTACCTTCTCCAGGAGCTGTCGATGAAGACAACCCTTCTTAATAAGTTTTCTTTCAATTATAAGGAACCCTACAATTTTTCATTCATTTCTTTAAAGCTCCACTGGAAATATGGTAGCTCCACCACATGAGGAACCCTTGCCACCGCCATATTCCCACTCCTGCCTTTTATCCTCAAAACTCTTCTGTGAAGGAGATTGGCCTAAGAAATGGTGACTGGCCCAACGTCAACCACCAAGTGACCTTCATGGGTGAGCAGAGATCTGAGGTTGGGTGGTCCCCCTGGTCTAAGGCCAATACTATATCCACAAGCAGATGTGAGCTTATTTTTTAAATAATAACCTGGGATAATACAAGAAAAAATGTTCTAGCTGAAATAAATGGGGATTGGGCAACAGTATAGGCTGTCAATTTGGTATAACATTACTGCAGCATGTGTGGTTAAGTGTTAATCCACGGAACCACTTCACACCTTCATAAAATGGGGTCAGCTTTGTTTATAGTTCAGATTCCCAATACCTCGCAGGCTCTGAATCCAATAACCACAAACCTAGACATCCTATTAAGTAGCAATGGTTATTCTTTTTCAAAATCACACTACTAAATGTTTTCAAAAAAGCAGAAAGCATTAGGCGCAATCTTCTGGGAACCTTTCCTGAACAGACCCTACTGAAATGAAAGAGGCTTGCCTAAGTACACAGATTTGGATTGTGTCCAGTCTCTCCCTGGGCACTAGCTGCATGATTATAAGTAAGCACTAAACGATTATTTGCCCAAGGGAAATCATAAAAGTTTTTAGCTGGCTGAACTGCATCAGATATAGCTAAACCCAAAAGTTACAAAAGAATACACATGCTTCAAATCTCCATAGCTTCTGGCTCTTTTGGGAAACGACAAGATTTATTAGCACTGAATATTGCTATGTCAATACATAAAATTAAAGAATTTGAGCTTCTGAAATGTGTGCAGTGAGAAAGAAAATGTTAATATGCATGTATAGGAAAAATTATTTAGAGTCTGAGTTGGTATATTCTGTTCCAGTGGAATAGCAATCAAAAGAACATTCAGAGCAGGCTAATAAGATTTCTTGGGTACTGAGATGGGCTCAGAAGTGAAGACTTGCTTATGCAAAGAAACTAGGAAATGGGTGTGGCTTGGAGTTGCCAACCCCCAGGTGGTGGCTGGAGATCTCCAGGAATCACAACTGATCTCCAGACCACAGAGGTCAGTTCCCCTGGAGAAATGGCTGCTTTGGATGATTGATTCTATGGCATTATATCCCACTGAGGTCTCACCTCACCTCAAACCACAGGTCCTACCTCCAATCGTCCAGGAATTTCCGAACCTGGAGCTGGCAACCCTAGGTGGCTTGAGAGATGGAGCAAGGAAAAACAACTCTTTTCTTTGGCCAAGACCACGAGGGCCACAGTTCCCTCTGCCTTTTCCCTTTTTCACAAATCATGATTCCTGCTGTTCATTTCCAAAACTACAAGGGAGCTGACAGAACAGTATCCCCAAGTCCCTCCTACCCCGGAAAAATGTTCTGACTGGCAAAAGGGAACTACCCCTTTCTTCTTCCATCCCTGCATCTGCGAGAAGGACCAAATGGACTCTTAGGACTGCTTCATACATGACATATTCATATGTGTCCTGTCTATATATGGAGGGGGAGGGTACAAAGTAATTAGCAAAAATTATCACAGATACATGTTTGGAAGCCTGTAGCAATTATGTAATGATTTGAAGTTGCCTAGACTTGTGCAAGCCATTTGTACAGTGGATGGCAAACTTTTGCTACTGAAAGATACCATTTAGACACAGAAACTTGGCTACTCTCATCTGGATGGTAGCAGTGCTACCCTGTTGATCTACCTGAACCTGTCATCATTCAGTCCCATTGGCCATGGTGTCCTTCTGGACTGCTTTTCAGCAGAGTGGAGGAGATGAGAATCATGTAAATTACTCTGGGTCCCCACCGGGGAGTGATGCAGGGTATAAATGAAGTAAAATAAAATAAAAATTTAAAAATGAAGGTCTTATTGTTTTGTGCTGCTTTTGCCCGATTGTTGGAGTTTGCTGTCTTGTTGCGTTGAGTCTTGCTTATGTTTTTGAGCATTATCCGCTGGGTTTTTAAAATTTCCTTGGACTAGTTTAGGCATATAATGCTATTTTTCTATTTTAAACAGTCGTCCTTATTTTTTTACTGCTTTATTTTCAAACTGCTGCCGCATTAGTTCTTTCATAATTGTTCATGTATTTTGTGACTGTATTTTACAGCAGTCATTTAATTAGAAAAAATACTGTAAATAATAAATAAATAATTTCCAAGTAACATTAAAAACAACCCTTACAGTCCCAATGTGCCCTCCCAAAACTGCTCTTACAAGAGATCAGGTTTCTTCCTGTTTGTGCTGATTCTGAACACCCAATTCTTTCTTGCAATTTCTTTTTTACTTGAAAAGATAGGAAAGGAACAGACCAAAAGCCATCAATCACAAATGAATCACATTCGGTAGGAAGAAAGTACTAGATACCAGAAGACAGAGAAATCCCCCCCCCACCTCCCAACATTTCTTCTTAAATTTGCCACTCCCTTGATCTTTCCTTTTGCACAAAAAAATGAAAATCTGTCAAGGTTTGTTACAATGAAGATAAGTTACTCTGTGCCTTCCAGCCAAAACTGCATTTTGTGCTACATACATGATTCTTTTAAGATGTCAACTCTAAAACTGAAGACTGAATTGTATCCTACAGCCAAAGAGAACAGAAATATTACTTAAGATAAATCTCTACTGTACAAGTTCAAAAAGATAGTTCATAAAGTAAAAGAATCCTCCTATTTCCCTTAGCAATGAACCTTTTTCTTCACAGAGTGTCAAGACTTGGACAGTAAGAACCCCAGTCCACCACTGATCTCAACTGTTTCCATCCATCCACCAGTGTACTGTTCTAAAAAGTCTATACAAACTGTGTATCCATTTTGTTTCAAATTTGACTTTTTAAAAAATGACTTTTTGAATCCTGTGTAACAAAGTTGTGCATTACTTTGTGGCTTAGATGTTGAGGAACTGCAAATACAGTGGGAGACACAAACACTACTGATCCACGCACATTCGTCTAGGTACCTTCCGCACCCTAAGCTATATTAAGCATAACAGACTCATGCCCTACCACAACATTTCACTACCGTATCCCCCTGCCAACAAAAAAGTCTCTAATTTTGCCTGCAGTTTGCATTCCCTTACAAATTAATGACTATGTACCCAGAAAAATTAGCTAGAATATATAAAAATATTTCAAATAAATGTTGGAAATATGAACAGCATGAAGGGACATTCTAGTATCTTTAGTGGACTGGTAACAAAGCCAAAAAAATTCGACACAAGTTCATTGTTAATACAGAAAATTTTGAAGATTAACGTACAACTTAAACCAAAGGCTTTTTTTGTTGGGATTAATGGACAGACAGTTAGAAAATAGACGTGGTATTTTGTTTTTATATATGACAATGGCAGCGAGACTATTATATGCTAAAAAATGGAAGAGTCTGATACTGCCTACAACAGAGGAGTGAATGCTTTTTTGTCTTTTTTTGTCCTTTTTCTTAATTTTTGTTTTTTTTAATAAATAAAATTTATTGGTCCTGCCCCTCCTCCCGCTCCTGCTCCAGCCAATGCTGCTGTAGTTGGTCGATGTGCCTCCTGAACACTCTGCTGGCGGTATTGGCCACTTCATAGGAGACTCTGATCACTGATGCTGGAAACCAGACTGGCCCGTCCCCATAGTTTTTTGCGTAGACTAAGTCACCTGGTTGGAACTTCCTGGGTGACCCTGAGACTTCCAGCTCTCACCAGGAGTCCAGAGTGAAGTCTGGGTGGAGCCAATCAAGCAGGCTGGTTAGCCGCTGGCCCATCAAGAGTTCTGCTAGGCTCCAACCCATCATGGCATGCGGAGTGATGTGCTGCCATAACAAAAGTTCAGTTAACCTTAGGCTTAGGTCCTCATGACCCAACCTGCATCCTTTGTAGACCTCACCATGTGTTCTGCTTGATCATTCATAGTTGAGTGGAAGGGCGCCAACGTGACATGTCAGATGGCGTTGTCATCTAGGAATCTCCAGAATTCCTGCGAGGTGAACTGTGTACCGTTGTCGGACACAGTAGTGTCTGATATTCCATGGGTCGCAAACAGATGCTGTACGGAGCAGATGACAACTATAGATGTCATAGCTGACACAGGGATCACTTCCAACCATTTGGAAACGAGTTCACTACAATAAGGAAGATGTGCCCCTGAAAAGGCCCCACAAAGTTTATGTGGAGCCGTGACCACGGTGTGCGCGTTGACTCCCAAGGTTGCATTGGGGCTTGTGGCATGGTAGAGTTGACAGGTTCGGACCCATCTCTCGACTGCTAGGTCCATTCCCAGCCACCACACATTGCTTTGGGCCAGAGCCTTCATTTTAACGATCCCTGGGTGCCCCACATGAAGTGCCTTGAGCACCTGCTGGTGCAGCCCGGGCAGAATGACTCTGGTCTCCCAAAGAAGGCATCCCTTGTGCACTGATCATTCATGTTGGTGGGAGCTGTAAGTCTGGAACTCCGAGTTCATCCTGCCGACTGGCCCCACCCTCCATACCCAGTTGAGGACCCGGGAGATCATGGGGTCCTTAGCGGAATGGGCAGCAATGTCCAATGCCAGGAAGGGCGGTTGATGCAGGTCCTCCAGTTGCATGACCCTGTGCGCAGAAAAAGGGTCAGCAGTAGGGCCTGGTATTGGTAGACTACTGATGGCATCAGTATACCCTGTGGCTTTTCCCAGCTGATAAAACAGTTTGTAGTCATAGATTGACAGGAACACCATCCAGCACAGCATCCATGGAGACATGACCTGCAGGGTCTGTTGGTCGGAGGCAAAAAGGCCTAGTAGGGACTTGTGGTTGGTAGTGATCTTGAAGTGACGCCCATATAAGTAGTTATGGAACTTTTTAACCCCTGCTACCAGGGCAAGAGCTTCTTTGTTTATTTGGGCATAGTTCCTCTCTGCCATCAATAAGGTCCTAGAAAAGTAAGCGATAGGGGCCTCCCGCCTGTCCAGCATTCGATGGCTCAGGACCATGCCAATTCTGTAAGGGGAGGCATCGCAGGCAAGGATGAGTGGCTTGAGTTTGTCAAAATGCATGAGTACAGTGTTAGATGACAGGAGCTCTTTGACAGCAGAGAATGCAAGGGTGTGCTTTCGACTCCAGGCTCAGGGAGCATTTTTTCCCAACATTCGATGCAAATGCTCAGCTAGAGATGCCTTGTGTAGCAGGAACGAGTGATAAAAGTTCAGGAGGCCCAGAAATGCTTGAAGTTCCTTTTTTGAACAAGGCGGCAGTGCACTGGTGATAGCTTGCGTCTTGCTGTCTGTAGGGTGGATGCTGTCGGCATCAATTAGGAACCCCATGAATTCCACTCGCGGCCCGCCGAACTGGCATTTTTCTTTTTTCACCTTCAGTCCGGCGAACTTGTCGAAGGTGCCCAATGAGTTCGGTAGAGGACGCCTCAGCAATCAGGACATCGTCAAAATATGGAATGACTCCTAGAATGTCCATCAGCAGAACCTCCATAAGTCCCTGAAGGATTCTGAGGGCCACACTGACCCCAAAATGGAGCTACTTAACTTTGAATACTCTGGGGTGGGTTACGATAGTCTGTACTTCTGCGATGGCATTGTCCACAGGGAGCTGCTGGTAGGCTTGCACTAGGTCAATCTTTGCGAAGGTCTTCCCTCCTGCTAGTGATGCCAGGAGGGAACTGACTACAGGCACTGGGTATGCATGCTGTTGGAGACCTTGTTTATGGTGCATTTGTAGTCCGCACATATGTGTACTGCCCTGTTGGACTTGATGGGCATGATGATCGGAGTCTCCCAACAGGCATGTTATATGGGCTCCAGAACCCCCTGGGTGATCAGTCGGTCTAGTTCCTCATCGATGCATGGTTTGAGGGTGAAGGGGACTTGACATGCCTTCAAACGGGTTGGGGGTACTGCAGGATCAAAGTTGAAGGAGACAGGCGGTCCAGTGTAGTGCCCTAACAAGCCATCAAATATGGTGGGAAACTCGGCACATACTGCCTCGATGTCTGATTGGTTGATTTGTTGGACTCTGGTGATGTAGATACCCAACGCCTCAAACCACTCAAGTCCCAGCAAACTTGTGAGGTGTCCCTTGATAACGACCAAACAGAGGAGGCCATGAAAGTCTTCGTAGCTGACTGAGAACATGCCAACACCTGCCACAGGAACCTGACAACCCTGCAAGTCCGTCAGGATTAAATCACAAAGTTTGAGCTGTTGCATCTTCCCCCAGGGACACACTCAGTGAAGGGTCTCCATGGAGATGATTGAGAGCACTGATCTAGAGTTGATCTCCATCTCGCACAGCGTTCCTTCAATGCACATTGTTAGTCTGATCTTTTCTTTGGTGGCCATTCTGGTGTTCAAGACTATGGTTTGGCTGGAACACTGGGTCATGGAGTGACATTCTTTGGGCTGGGGGTGGGGTGGGGGTGGAATCCTTCTCTGCCGGGCATCATCAGTACGGAGTCTGCAGTGAGGAGCTTCCGTTCTTGGTGGCTCTACAGGCCTGTGTGATGTGCCTCCTCTTCCTGCAAGCCCAGCACTCAGCGTTGCGGAATCAGCAGGTTTTATGATTGTGGTTTCCCCCACAGCTGGCGCAGGGCAACCCACTGTAGATTTGTGGTTTGATAAGCTTGGGCTGCATTGCTTGAGTCCGGTGAACTTTGTCATCATCTTCTGAGTCACTGTTAAGGCTTTCATTATGGACCTGTTCCGCCCACTTTGGTAGAGTTGGACTCTGTGCTTGTTGCACCTCTTTGGTCGACTGATCAGCTGCCTCCGCCGCGATGGCCTCCTCGGATGCCATTTTGAAGTTGAGATTCTTTTTCGTGAAGACCTGTCTCTGTAGTTTTTTGTTCTGGAGGCCGCACACCAAGCAATCACAGAGGGCTTCCTTGGGATTGGGGGATTCACAGGGCCGTGCTGCCTTCTGCAGTGCCATGACAAACATAGCAATTGTTTCTCCCAGAGCTTGGTCATGCTTCTAGAAAGCATGGTGGCATGCGATTCTAGATGGTTGTGGCGTGAAGTGATCTTTCAGCTTCCAGTGCCACTAAAGCGTGGGCAATTTTGAAAGTGGATCTGCCACAGACACTGAGGAATGTGGCTTTCTCATGCTCAACGCCAGTGGTCTCATTAGCCCTGAGGTGGAACTGGAATCAGGAGACGTATGAGTTCCAGTCCTCAGTGGCTGCATCAAATGGCTCGAACTGGCCCTTGGCAGCCATGTTTTTTAGTGGTCTGGAGTGAAGAGGGGACAAGTGCCGGCCTGGCTGAGGTGGCAATTCCTTGCCAGCAAATGATTCAGCACTGAGCATTGCGGGGCTGCCTACCTGCCTTCAGTTCTGAGCGTTGCAGGACTGCCTACCCACCTTTGATCCCATCCTTGTCACCAGTATTAAGTATTGTGATTAGCAGTTCAAACAAGAACTTTATTGAAGACTGGAAGAAGACAGACTGGAACCAGGCTCAACAGGAGCCAACTTATACATAAGAAAACCGCACCCCTTTTTAGCAACAACCAATACCAAGTAAGTAGTTAGAATCCTTCATTTGCATAAACTATATACATAGTAACTTATTTCCAGTATGGTAATTGGTCTTTATTATACAGATCTGATTGGCCACTGCCAGCATGAACAACCAATAGTAACAAAAGCTTCAGGAGCCTTAGCTGAGCCTGAAGCTAAGCCAATACACAACAAGATATCTGCTTAGAATTGCATCGTAAGAGACCTTCATTCCTATCTAGCCCTATACATTTGTTATTTTCTAGAGTAATCGTGTAATATTCAGGTGTAGATATTGCTAGAGTTCAGTCCCTTCCCCCAGATGCACTCATCAAACACATTCCAACATAACCAATCTCAAAAGGAAGAAACATCACTTTCTACGACAATGCTGTAAAAGTGGCTAATAAATGTGAGATAAAAGTCTATTATGATGATAGCCAGTATGTGCATGTGGAGGTAGGCTTTGTTTTTTTTGTTTTTTTTATACAACTTTTATCCTTAATTATCTTATCATATCATTCTCCTCTTTTCCACCTTATCCCCACAGCAACACCCCCATGAGATAGATTAGGCTGAGACATCGTGAAGGGCCCATAGTCAACTGATGGGCTTACAAGGCACAGTGGGGATTCAAACCCAGTTGTCCCATGTCCTAATCTGACACTCTAACCGCTATGCAATGCATTAGGATAGCTGTTACGGGAGGCCAGATTGTCTATCCTACTGGTTGCCCCAGTATAATGTTTTCTGCAAATTTACTGATTGGCCTGATCTCACCTCAGCCATTAAGCAGGAATCCTGCTCACTTCTACATGGCCCCATCTTGGGTTGAACATATATAAACAAATGAAGCTCCTTTCTACCACATCAGGCCATTGGTCCATCTATCTCAGTATAGTAGACTCTGACTGGAAGCAGCTTTCCAGGGTGTCAGGCAGAGAACAGAGATTCCTAAGTGGAAAGTGAACCTAAGAAGTTCGGCACACAAAACACAATTTGTTGGTCATGGAGAGGTCAACAACACCAGTCTTTTCTTTCATGCGAGCTATTTCTGAGTAATAGGGGTGGGCACTTAGAAAGTTTCCATTTCAGTTTTGGTTCTGGGGTTTTGGAATAATTCTGTTCCATTACTAGTTTGTTCCAGGTGGGCTGGTGCCAGTTTGGATCTGATCTGTTTGGTTTTTTTTAAATAGTTTTCATGAGTTTTGGCCCCATTCTTTGCAATACAAACTTCTGGGGCAACTGTTTTTGCATTGAATGGCATCAAAATCACACAGAATGCAGTCCGCCCTTTAAACCATTGACCCACTGAGTTTTTCCTCAGTTATGCTGCACAAACACACAACAAGCGAGTGTCAGTGGTGCACGTGGTGAGAAACTGGTTGGCTAAGGGAAAGTGAATGGGGGAGGCGCTGTCATTAACAATCCTGCTTTATGTTCATTTTTTTTCCTTTTTCTATAGTGCCAGTAATTTGTTACCTTTGGGCCATGTTTCCTTATGCTTACTCACAAGGTAACTTGGAAGGGAAATGTCTTTAGAACTGAAGTGTATGATTGAAATCTTCCAAGGCTTTTATCAAGTTTGATTGACTGAACAGACCATGCCGTCCCCCGGCGGCACTTTTCCTCACAGCAATCCCAAGTGCCCTGATAGGGAGGAGGGGATACCAGTGCCTGGGAAGTGCTGTAAAACAAACCAAGACATACCCCGTGAGGTCTACTCAGATGTAAGTTCTATGTTATTCAGTAGTACTTACTCCCAGGGAAGTATCTTTCAAATTGTAGCCTATGATTGAAGTCTCCCTTCCAAATGTTTCCAAAGCTGCTAGGTGAGCTGAGGAGGGGGGGTCTCTCCTTGCAAGAACATGATTGGCAGAGAGAGAGAGAGAGAGAATGCCATTTTACAGGTAGCAATGGGTGGGGGGTGCACTCATGTGCACTGTGCTCAATCCCCCTTTCCACCAAGAGCATTAACTAATAATGTAAGCACTCCCCCCCCGCCCCTTGGGATCTGATTAGTGCTGTTCAGGAAAACAAGCTGCTGCCTTGCAAGACGAACCCAGTGCCTGCCTGCCTGTTGCTGCTGCTGCAAGGTACACAACCAAACAAAACACACAAACCTTTTGGTACAAGGGACTCATTACACTTTAGTTTCCTGAATTTGGTTCAGCATTCTGGAAACCACTTTAAGAAGTCAAATCAGCAATTTCTGTGTGTATTTTTGCATTTCCCCCCCATTATTACAGTCTACTTTCCTCTACTAGCCTGTAACTAAGTTTTGTTCTGTACTAGAGATGTGCACAAACAGGAAAAAAATCCCAAACACAATGTTCGTTGTTCGTTGCCATCCACGAACAGGGATTCACGAACATCGACGGACATGACATGTTCACAAACATGTTCATAGTTGGAGGTTTGTGGTAGCCAGAATGCCCCCCTTGAGACTTAGCTGAACTTGAGCCGGGGAAAGGAGAGTCCATGGGTCTCCCCCTTCCATGTCATGTTCACAGTGGCAAAAACTGGACTGTCTGCTGGAAGCTACTTTGAGGGGTTACAAACTGACCTTCCCAATGTCCAATACCCACCAAATTTGCATAGTCCTCACTGTCCTCTAAAGATCCCCCAAGTTTCAGAGAGATTGCACCCCGGGAAAGGCATGATCCATGGGTCTCCCCCTTTCATGTCACTTTCTGTTTACAGGGGCAAAGACTGGACTGTCTGCTGGAAGCTAATTTGAGGGGTTACAAACTGACCTTCCCAATGTCCAATACCCACCAAATTTTCAGGGGACACAGTCCTCACTGTCCTCTGAAGACCCCCAAGTTTCAGAGAGATTGGACCCTGCAAAAGCCACGATCCCTGGCTTTCCTGTCATTTTCTTTTCACAGTGAAAAAAACTGGACTGTCTGCTGGAAGCTACTTTGAGGGGTTACAAGCCAGAAGGAAAGCCAGAAGAAGTTCAGACAGAGTTCAGACAGTCCATGCCTATGTTGCCAGGGGAATTGATTGAAAGGTGCCAGACTGTCTGGTTTTACAAATGGCTGATGAATGCCACAAAGAGGGCATGGAACGAAGACATGTTAACCAGGAATGGGGCCTCACAAACAGCTTGCTCGCAAACAGTGAATTGGGCTGTTCGTGCCCATCTCTATTCTGTACTAGAAACAGGGACATAACACAGACTAGGAAGAACACCAAAAAAATGAAGCTACCAGCCAAACAGCACAGAGGAAAACCCCTGAAAAAAAGCCTAGTATAGATCTTTTCCGGGCTCTTCTAGGGGGTACATGAACTACTCTGCAGCAGGTGGTGAGCTACTGGAAGCTAACAAGCTACCTGTTGGAGACTGCTGCAGTAGAGTCTGACAGAATGTTGTTGGACTCAGTAAGAATGTTGGAAGACAGTGCTTATATATTTGGATGTTATATGTGCCGTTTCATCTGCCTGAGCTCTAGTGATATCTGAAAAATGTATAAATGAATGAAGCTGTGAGAGATGCAGAAGAGACACGCTGTGCTAAAGAATTCAGGCACTTCACTGAATACACAATTACATGAGACTGGCAGATCCAAGTTCAGCAAACATGTTTTCTAGATCATGACACCACAATAGTGGCAGGCTTTTTTCATGCAGTATTGGAACACATAAGACTTACAAATAGCTTCTAGAAACTGCAGATCCATCATATATATTGAGATATGTTGCAGGTTACAAACAAAACCAACAATGTTTCAGTCTTGCCAAGCTTTTTATTTCAGAATGTATGCCCATTAGTTTTTAAACACAATATGAGAATTCATTAAAATATTATCTGACACATCTCTCAGCATGCTTCTGCCACATTTACTTGGAAATTATTTCTCTCTCTCTTTGCCCATCATATTATGAGTGGTGTGGAGGGCAATCTAAACTCCCCTCTGCCTGGAGATCAGGGGGTGGGGCCACCAGCCATGTGACCATTTTCAAGAGGTTCCGGAACTCCGTTCCACCACCTTTTTTCTAGAAAAAAAGCCCTGGATGTAATTAACCAGTATCTGGAAACAATGAAGAAATGGATGTGGGTTAATTAATTTAGAGAAGATGGAAGTGCTGTGGGTGGGGAATTTCATGCTAGCAAGCATGAAATCTAATGGCATAACAGAAAAAAAAGTATATTGAGTAAATAACATACTGAATAAAAAGCTATGACTTCTGGCCATAACTATGCCAGAGTGTCCACAAGCAGAGGGAAGGTGTGAAAAAAAGATCTGTTTTGAACTCATGGGATTATGCCCTATTTACTTACTGCATATCTTAACATAATGATTACAGTGCATAACTGTAGGATGGATATTTTATGGACTTCTTACAATCCTTTACAAAGTTATTAAAATATCCCAGTACTTTGGAGTTCTCCCAAAGTTATAACTGATCTCCAGATTACAGGAGTATGTTTTGGAGGGAAGACTCTGGCATCATTTCTCTAATGATTTCCCTCCCCAGTCACCTCCCCCAAATCTCCAGCCAGAGTTGGGAACTCTACTTTGTCTTACTGTATATGTTTATGTAAGGAAAGTACACATGTTCATTGATCAAAAACCGAAGCAAGCAATGCTCACTGAAACTATATATATATATATATATATATATATATATATATATATATATATATATATATATATATATATATATATATATATATATATATATATATAAATTTTCCCACTGAATATTTAGAGTAAAACTTTAATTTAATTCATGTTTCCCTAATGATAGCCGTTATTTAAGACAGTCATTAGAAATCTATAATATTACCATAATGAAGTAAAATGTAGAAAGCTCTTCAGATAAGTTATAATCAGGCTATTAAACAAGATGCCTTTTCTGGAAAGGGATTATGAAACTAATAACACAATTAGATCAGGAACATAAATCACAGTTGTGGCAAACACATGTATCAAGATCTCAACAAACGCAGAGTTTAACACACACAATACCAGAGACAACAAGATTTTTGCAGTCAGTGCTTAGGATTCCTGCGGGGTTTACACTGAAAAAGAAGACAGGGAAATCTGCCAGAATTGCTTTTAAAAAAATCTTTCCATTTATAGGAGGATGTGATTGCAGCTATTAATTTGAACAGTGATACACTGAATAAATTTATTTTCATGAATTTTATCTACACTCAATTCCTCTGGTTACTCATTCTTTGCAGAAATGCTCATCATGTTTAAAGTTTTTATCCACATTACCTGGCCCCACCACACTGGTTGCCTACTCTTCTCAACCATAAAAGGAACATATCAGAGTCCCGGGGAGGCGTTTTGGAAGCCTCTTAGGCTCATTCAATCACAGGACATATATGGAGCAGCTTCCCACCTGCTTCTCAATGCTGCTTTTGAGGGTGCTAAAATTACTAAACAGATCTTGTTGGTTAGACCCTGGTGAGGGCTGGAATAGAATGGATTGTTTGCTTAAGTTAAAGAATTTTGGATGGCACCTTGGGATGCCATTAGCTGAATCCTAATATAGCCCAGCACAGAGAGGAGAGGGTAACAGATGAACTGTAACTCTCATCACACCATTAGGTTGCAAGCTAGGAAAAGCTGGGACAGTAGGAATGCCACTCAGGGCTTGGAAACAGGGTGTGCTAATCTGTTGGCAGCCCAGTAGTTAGGTAAACCAGCACTAAGGGGTGGGAGGGGGAGTTGAGAAGTGTGCAGATCATCTGTTTGTTAATGAAACCCAGTTTGATCCAATTCATTTCAGGGGTGGCTGGGCAATAGATCCAGTGGGTGTTTTTGAGAATACACAATTCTACACAGCAGTATCATAAGCTTTCATTTTTATAAAAACCCATAGTCTAACGTCCCTTTCTGAAGCTTACATGAGACACTGCAAAGAAGGTAGGCAGATGCAGAAAGGACGTTGTTTGGGTGTTCCAAGAAAGGCAGGCAGCAGGATACACAGAGGGCTGAGACTTGCATTTGGAACCCCAAGAAAGGCAGGCAGCAAGGCATTACTGCATTGGCCTGACTGCAGGATGGGGCAAACACTCTGCTTGTTTTCTGGAAGAAGCAGGGGGCAGAGACAGGTTTGGGCTTCATCTAGTTCCTACCCCCCCAAGCTCATTGCCTGCTTGTATTATTTGTAAGATGGCTGTGGCTGCTGTGGCCAAAGGCCAGCGCTTCTGTTCTCTTTTCTCTCTGCTTCACCTACTTTGTAGAGTGAAGGCTAAATGCTTCTATCCTCTATCAGTAAAAGGAGAAAGGAAAAAAGAAAAGAAAAGCAAGCACATGCACAAGGGAAGCAAAGACAAGATCAGGTCACTCTATATTAGAGGATCTGTTTCCTTGTCTTAAAGCGGTCCTGTGGGTATCCAGCTATGTACAAATTTGTCTTTTCACAGCTGATGCAGGGGGTGTTTTTATATATATATATATAGAAATAGAGCACACGAGTGAGGGAAGGCAACCCCTGCCTCCTGCCACCTTACCTCACTGGGCTGAGGGACAAACTAAACGTGACAGCATCCTTGAGGCTGCCTCGAGGACACTTCTGCCATTTGAAAGTGATTCTCCTCTCTCCTACTTTATCCTTACAACAAAGCTCCGACATATATTAGGCTAAATATCTATCAAACCCTGATCCTCATATCTGAAGTTTAATCATATTATGAAGAATCAAAATGTAAAACTTTCCTCAAAAAATACATTTCTCATCCAAATTTGAGTATTAATACTTCTGACTGTGGCCGTTTCCACACGCTATTAAAGAGACAGCCCACTCACTGAACTCTGGCATGGTTTTTTTCACTCACTCCATACATCTCTGATTTCAAAGTGGAAGCAGACAGTTTGGCTTCTGTTTTTTCAGTGTCTTTTAGCCAGCACAGGAAAGTTCTCAGAAAAAGACGCTGAAAAAATGGAAGCCAAACTGTCTGCTTCCACTTTGAAATCAGAGATGTATGGAGTGAGTGAAAAAAAACATGCCAGAGTTCAGTGAGTGGGCCGTCTCTTTAACAGCGTGTGGAAACAGTTTGTATAAAACCCAACAAAATGAAAAGAAAACATCACCTGATATTTAGTAATGGTCACATAAGGACAAAGTGATCTCAACAGCTGGACTGGTTATAATGAGAAGCACCAGTTCCTCCTCAGGGGCAAAAAGTAAGGAACTCTGCAGAGGGATCAGATACACTGCAGGTGCACATTAGTCCATTACGAGTGTAGTTTCCATTCCCATAGGAAAATAGGTCCTAGAACAGTCTTCCAAACTGCATAACGAAGATCTCAACAAATAACAATACTGTAAAAATATGGTATCATTTATATAATATAAAGCCACACTGTCTCTTTCTGTCTCTGGCATCCTGTTTGTCTATACACATTCTCAAAACACAGACTTCATTCTATGTATATTACCTATTAGTTTACATCAGGCAGCTAACTGTCTTACTAGCCATGATCAGAAATGACAGTGGAAACTACTGGAAGGGAAATTAAGATGTGTTCTAGAGTACCACATTGAAGGAATCTGCAGAAATGTCAGAGAGAACTTTATATTCTTGAGGAACAAACACCGTTCAAAAACTGTGTGTAGCATCCGCTTGTTAGCATTTTGGAGAAACTTACGTAAAAAGTAAATATCTCTAAATAATTAGCATGAGCAAAGAAATTAATAAGGCACCTAAATCCACATTCAAGTATCCAGCATTCAGCCAGCACTAGTTTCCATCATTCAGAGGTAACCTTTGAAGCCTACATCATTAGTAATCCAAGGAAAGGGAAGTACCATTTTTCCACAAGAAACATATGTGCACAGTACATGAAGCCGCAATACATTTTGCCATGTGGATAAGTAGAGATTTGTGCAACCTAAAACACTCCAGTCACACACCATTGGACTCTGGCTTGGACAGCAAATATAAGTCTTCTACCACAACCTAATTTATCTGCCTTATGCATCAGAAGTGAGGCAGTGGTAACAACAGGCAGCTGAAAGAGAACATTCTTGTAGTCCCTCCATCTTCCTTTACTCCTCCACTTAGATTCCAGAATACCCAAACGCAAACAACATGTATAATAGGAATTATAATTCCCAGAATGCACTGGAGGAAGGAAATGGAGGGACTCTGCATGGAGGATAGGATCTACTGAACTAGGACAGCCAGTACTCTGGTCTCGCTCTTTCAAAAGTCATTGCTCACATATGGACAGAGAAGGATCGAAATTAAAGGAGCCTCAAATGATAGCCAGCTTAACATGTCCTGATATAACCCTTACTGCCACCAGCTTAATTTGAATATTTAGATAAATCATTTTTTTCTCCCTATTGAAGACCCAAAGCAGCTTACAACATTGTTTCCCCCTCCTCCACTACGTCCTCTCAATAACTTTGTGAGGTGGATTAGGCTAAGAGACACTCTACCCATTACTTCTTTTATGAGTTCCCCACAGAGCCAACCCGTGCTCTGTGTAGACAAGACAGGGATTGGCTTCTATATTTAAAAAAGGACAGTACAAATGGGCTCAGAAAGCTGCCACCAGGAGAGGGAGAGCTCCTGCCTTTCTCTCAAGGTTTTCCCCATGCAAAAACAGTGTGGAGGGGAGAGATTTTCCCATTTCTGCTTCTCCGTATGGAGGTATGGTGTGCACGTGCAGCAGCAGAAAGGGGAAAATGTTCCCCTTCCTCCCTCCCCCCCCCCACCATGCACTGTTTCTGTATGGAGAAAAAAAGCTTGGGGAAAAGGCAGGAGCTCTCCATCCCCCCGTGGCAGCTTTCTGGGCCCATTTGCACTCTTTTTTATAGAAGCCAATCCCAAGAGCTTATGTGTATCTGTCTGGAGCACAGGTTGGCTCCATGGAGAACTTGTGAACCTGACAGAGTGATTGACCCAAGGTGACCAGCAGAGATTCCATGGTAGCTTGGGGATACCAAACCTGGGTTTCTCAGATACAAATCCAACACTCTAAGCACTGCACTACGCTTTAGACGCTTAGATTTTACCAGGGGTCATTTTGTAGAAAAAGAGCTGGAGGAACTCATTAGCATAACTCATTAGCATATGTCACGCCCCTTGACATCACTGGAAGTGTATCATTAGCATAACTGATTTGCATATGCCACACACCCCTGGCATCACCTATCCTGGCTGTTTTGGACCCAAGCTTGGCCATTCAGGGCCAAAATTGAGCCCAAAATGGCAAAAGGGGGCTGAAAATGGCTGAAACGGGCCCAAAACGGCCGAGAGTCAGGTGGGCGGGGCCACCTGTCATGTGACCTCTTTGGGGAACTGCCGGAACTGCGTTCCTGTGCGTTCCCCCTCAAAATGAGCCCTGGATTTTACTGTGGTAGTTGTGAGTTTTCTCCCTTAATGGGAAATTTGGGTCACTTCACCGTAAGGAAATGTGTTCCAGACAAGCTGTGATAGAACAGGCAGGTCAGTTAACAAAAATTTGTCAAAGTTTACCTTTGCTTTGCGGAAACGGTAGACCAGTAGCATGCTTATGAAGTCCAACAGCATACAGAGAGTTTGGAATGAGATGATAGTAAGACGCAAGTACTTGTCTTCTTGTACATAGCAGGGAGTATCATCTGTACAGTAGGAACATCCTTCCTTGCAGGGCAAGCAGGTGTAGACTTCCTCAATCATCTCGCCTCCAGAAAAACGGCTGGCTGCATCTTTCCCTAAAAGTACCAGGGAGGTTAAAAAAATGGTTAATAAAAAGCTACTCTGCTCACCTTCCTGGTGACCTGAAGTCTTCCTTTCTGTTAAACAAACAGCCTGGCTTTGAGACAGAGCTGCCATTAGGATGAGGGTGGCAAAAAAAGGCCTGCTTAACACCTTCGTTTCCTTCTTCATTCGATACTCTTTACTCATGATGAACAGGGAGAAAACCATTCCACTAATGGCCACTTTGAATTCTGAAACTCTTCTTCAGAAGATTCGCTGCTTGTCCAATAGTTTTGTCATGAACATGTGCCCAGAGTGGAGGGGAAAACAATGCCCTTATCACACACAACAATGACCGTATCATGCACACAGGAAGCTGCCTTATATTGAATCAGACTATCGAACTATTGATGTCAGTATTGTTTAATCTGACTAACAGTGGCTCTCTCCAGGGTCTTAAGCAGAGGTCTTCCATATCACCTACTGCCAGGTCCTTTTTTTTTTTTACTGGAAATGCTGGGGATTGAAGCTGGGACCTTCTGTATGTAAAGCCAAGGCTCTTCCACTGAGCCACAGCTACTCCCCAAAAGAGGTACATTGAGGCTGCCTTATGCTGAATCAGACCATTGGTACTTCAATGTCAGTATTGTTTACTTAGACTGGCAGCAGCTCTCCAGGGTTCTCAGGCACAGATGATTCACATCACCTACTTTTTGGTTGTTTTATTAAAATTGGAGATGCTGGGAATTGTACCTGGAACCTACTGTGTGCAAAGCAGGGGCTCTTCCACTGAGCCCCAGACTCTCCCACTAACCCTAACCCTTAACTTATTTGTCCCAGATGCTTCTTGGTTTCTCCAAACAAAAAACACTAGTTCACACATGCATATATTAGACTTTTGAGCCCTTTTCAAACAACCAACTGAGAGTGAGTGAATGCATGTCTATAGAAGGGGGATCTGGGACTGAGATGGCAGGTCCCATCTCTGACCTATGCGCAATCAGTAGCCTGCACAGCACTTTTCAAACAAATTTATTCCAGCAAATAAATGCATTGGGAGGGATGTCAGGAATGTGGTGGCAGGTCCCATCCTTGCTGCATGCATTCATGGCCCCTGATCATGCAGACAGGCCTACGTGTCTACAACTTGTTTGTGGACAGAATCTATTCACACTGTGATCTTGCTCACCCGCAAATGCGTTGACTAGCCGTTTGAAGACTGGCAGATGAATAGAGATGGGCATGAACCGGAAAAAAACGGAACCATGTGGTTCGTGGTTCATCACGAACTTTCACGAACCTGCCCCTGGTTCACAAACTGGTTCATTTGGTTCGTAAAAATGTCACATCCAGGTCAGAAAATCATCACTTCCAGGTCAGCAGAAGGTCACTTCTGTGCCAGCAGAAGTTCACTTCCAGGTCAGCAGAAGGTCTGCAGGAAGTCCATCCCCTGTTGCCTAGGAAACTGATTGATTGGCACCAGGCTGTCTGCAGTGATGAACCAAAAAATGAACCAAACGAACCAGCCTAAAAGTTTGTGGCAGTTTGTCAGAAATGGGATCTGGCGAACCATGGTTCACGAACCACAAACTGGCCTGGTTTGTACTTAATTTTGGTTCGTATTTCGGTTCATGCCCATCTCTACAGATGAATATGGTAGACATCAAAGTTACAGCCAAAAAGCATTGCATTTGCAGTAATGTGAGGTTCTATGGAAGTTCTGTCCACCGTTTTATCTTTGATGGCCAATTCAGAAACAGAATTCATGATGTTGCAATCATCCAGTGATGCACATGCACATTGCTCCTCTCTCCGCTGAGAACAAAGAACGAGAAGGCCACTGTTTAGGCCAGTTGAGACATTTGTCCTAACAGTAAGTTCTAAAATTATAATGCCTAGAGCTTTATGGATCCGGTTTATTCAATGCTTCTTCATCACTTTCATTTTTCATAAATTAGCCTACTAGAGCCAACCTCTCTGCTTATTGATTTTTCTGAAGCTGTAAAGCTGTGGCTGGGGCAGAAAGACGGGATGCATATAGAACAGATGTGAGGCCTTCACAGTGGCCGTATGGAGATAAAATACCAAGTTAACCATTGTAATTATTTTGTGCAGAGATCTCAATTACAGCTATTTAGCAGTTTGTTTGCAGCATATGGTTCTTGGGCCATTTCCTAGCACTATTTTAAAAACTACTTTTGGATATCATTTTTTTAACAGTTTTTGGTTGTTTAAAACTTTTTGGAGTTGGAACTTGCATGCAGGGAAATTTCCATGGGTGAAAACTTCAGTCTAATAAGCAAATACTGGGTACGGGTGAGTGAAATTAAGGTTTAAACCGTTTATGGTTATAAAGGATATTGGACAGGCAGCCTTGGATAAATCACTATATTGGATGCTAACTTGTAAGATGGAATGAAGAGTCACCTTTATAGAGCCCTTTGAATAGATCAGGAAAGAATTCTAAAGCACAGGGAATGGTTCAAAGAGTTTTTTGTTATTCTGAGGGAGGATTCTATAAAATGGGATCAAATAATCCTACGAAATAGGATTAAACACCAAAGAGATGAATGTTTCAACATATAAGGCAATATTTTCAGCTCAGGAGGACTGCTATACTAGAAAGAAGAAAATATGCACAATTACCCACTGAATAGATACTGCATCAACATCAAAGCCGCAGGAGAAAACCAACAATTCCTATTATTCACACATGCTGACCAGAGCCTGGCTTTTCGTACTTTGACACTCATAGAACAGATGCCGAATCATATGATTTTTGTTGCTTAATTCTACAATGGCTCCAACCTACTTGGTTCATTTGCTTCAAATGCATCGAGGCCAACCTAATTCACATTTATGCGGCATCGCGCTATAGGATTATGTCACTCCCTGTAAAAAATAAAATCCGTGCTTAAATATCAGAAAATCATCTTCCTTAGAGTACGATGGAATAAAATCTGGCATTGTGGGTATTTTCTTGATTGAGATCTGTGTTTCTCAAAGGATGGGGTAGTCCTCCTTGTAGCTAAGGACATGCTATGGGGGCAGTGGCCAGATAAAGTTATGGCACATATGTGTATTTCATCACAGTTTGTATTTATTTATTTATTTATTTATTTATTTATTTATTTATTTATTTATTTATTTATTTATTTATTTATTTATTGTTCACCTTTCTCACTGAGACTCAAGGCAGATTACATAGTGTGAGATTAGTGCAGTCAGTACCAAGGACATTTCCATACAGTGTCACTGACATTTCCATAAACAATGACATAAGGTAAATAAATACAAGTTTACAAAGACATAGCATTAGCAAGGATCCAATACAGAGTAGACTGTGTTCTTATCTAATCACACAATAAAGAGGACACAGATTAAGTCTGGGGTTCCCACCTATATCAGATGATTAACACAATCAAAAAAGGATTGTGTGTTTGAATCCTCACTCTTTTGCGGAAGTTTGCTGAGCAACCTTGGGCTAATCATAGATTCTCAGACCAACCTACTTCACAGGGCTGTTGTGAGGATAAAATGAAGAAGAAGAGCTGCATTGGGCCCCCATTGGGAAGAAAAGTAGGAAATAAACAAAGTAAATAAAATAAATAATCTTCCTGACCCTTATTGTGCAAAACTCTTTCAAGGTCCAAAACCCTTTCAGGGCTTGGCCCACAACATGACAACTTTTCACTACTTTCAGTGGGAGTTAAAGCAGCTGAGCCACTACCAGAGCTTCAAAAAGAATGAATAGGGCTATTTTCTAGCTTTTGCATCATGAATTGAAATGCTAAGAGAATTCCATCTGTCCTGCTGTCTCAGCAGCCCCCTCTCCTTACCTCTCCATTCTGCCTCGACCTACAACTGTGCAGCCTCACAGAAAGCAGAAGGTTTGCAAAGTTTTAAGAGGAAGGAGCATCTGGCCAGCAAAGACCTTGATTATTAACGATGGTGAGCAAGCAAGAACGCAGCTTGACTTTCGGATTCCTTGCTGGGTTTGCAGAGCTGGCAGTTAGATAAACAATCTTTTTTAAAACTAATGCACTGAGGAAATTTCACAGAGCATCCCAGGCTGCAGAAAATGAAGCTCTGCTACAAATTCCAGCCTGAAAAAATTGTACAATAACGGAAGGAACCTAAAATTCACGTTTCAGATAACAGCACTTTTAACTAAAAAGGGGAATCACCTGAACTATAACATGGAACTGTAATTAAGCAAAACCTGTCCAAGTTGCATAAATAAAACACAACCCATCAAATCCTATTTTCTGATTCCATATGAAAACAGGACCTTTCCCTCTTCTTGTTTTGGTTTAACGTTCCTTGCCTTCCTGTCTCTCTCTTTCTCTCTTTGCATTTGTGTTTTCTTGCTCTAAGAACATTTTATACTCTGATACTCCTGTCCAGATCCATCACTCTGCCTGTCAGGCCTTGCCAACATAGTTATACAAACGGACCTTCAGGTTATGCTGCAGCCGCTACCGCCACCAGCCCCTCGCATTTTTTTCAATGACAGCGTTTTCTTTGATGCCCAAAGTAAGAACCTTTTTGTTCTACTTTACTTTGCAGCAGAGGTGACAGGCCAGACTTATATTTGGAACCACTGGTGGAATTATGCTGCTAGCGCGACCTCATGCTATACTTGTACACAAGGCTTTTTTTCAGCAGGAACGCAGTGGAACGGAGTTCCGGAACCTCTTGAAAATGGTCACATGGCCCGTGGCCCCGCCCCCTGATCTCCAGACAGAGGGGAGTTTAGATTGCCCTCCGCGCTGAGTGGCCCCGCCCCCTGATCTCCGTGCTTGGCAGCGCAGAGGGCAATCTCTTTTTTTTTTTTTTAGAAAAGTTTTTTATTGGGTTAGAACATTATTATTTTTACATTACATTCGATTTTCCCCAAATTTTTCATTTCTAACCCCCTCCCTTTCCCCCCCTTTTGTTGACTTCCAACAGCTTTCCCACCCTCTGTCTCTTTTCCCTTACTTCTATTAAATTCCTCTGTCTAAAACAGATATACATTCTCCATTATATTAAGCAGTACATCTTTAACTCCCTTACTTATTATACACCCAAACTGTACGTCTTTGGATAAACAATTTATCCCATTTTCCAGTTTTGAATATTTCTATATATCATAAACCATAAAAATTTCCCACATTTAAATCAAACAATTTGATTTGTTCTCTATATATTACTCATTTCATCTTTTTACGGTAATTCTATATAACTCATAATCAATCAATTTAACTCTTCTGTACCTTCAGTTTGGTGCGTATAAATCTTATCAAAGAAAGAAAATATTGTTAGTTACTCAATCCTCATGTTTAAACCTTATCCTTAATTATTCTTATCCTTAAGAATAATTTTTATCCTTAAGCGCAGAGGGCAATCTCAACTCCCCTCTGTCTGGAGATCAGGGGGCGGGGCCACCAGCCATGTGACCATTTTCTCCGAGGGCAACCCACTGAGTTCCACCACTTCTTTTCCCAGAAAAAAGCCCTGCTTGTACAAATACCAGCCAAAAAGAAAGGGAAGTCAGGAAACTACAGCTCCAAGTCTGGGCACAAGTGTTCTAAATGCTGACGCTGTCCTAAAATGTTCTCACTAGTAGACTGAGAGGGCAAATAAATGATCAGAATTAGATTCACTACAATGGACTGAATTAAAATAAATGCCAGCATGGTCCTCTCAATAATTCTGAAAACAGAGAAAGAAGAAAAATAAAAAGCACAGCATTGGGTCTAAATGGTGACCAGATCTGTTCTTCATTGGCCTGGGTCTCCAGACATGGCCACCATGCTATTCAGACAAGCATTTCATTGGTGAAGTTGAGGCATACCATTTCTACCTATGTAGTACCTTTTACCCCACCCTTCCTTAAAGGATGGCCGGGCAGCATACATAGTTCTCCCACCCCTCATTTGATCCTTACAACAACCCCGTGAGGGATGGTACATTAGAAAGTAAACAGGTTGCATTCAAGTCCCCCCAGTGCCAGAGTTGTTAGGTTCTCCTTCATTTCAGCACATGCAGTGCCCAGTTAGAATCATGACCATGGTGCACATAGAGAAGGAGCTTCAGCCAGGGGAGGAAGCCTCCAAAGAAAGACAGTGAATGGCCTGGAGAGCTTCCCCCACACTCAACTCCACAACAACACCATGCACAGAGGGCAAGAGCCACTACCGCTGAGAGTTGGTGGCCATAGCAATGGGGGTGGAAGCTACAGCTATTGCAAACCAGCAGCCCCTTCCTTACAAGAGCCACTGCCCCCAGGATCACACAAAGCAGACAGGCACAAAGTGGAGGAGGGTTGCTAGAGCCATGGCTTTCTCCAAATATCCCCTGCCCATATTGTTTGAGGTTGGAAGACAAGGTTGGAGAGGGAAGGATGAAGCCTCTTCTCTACATGCATGTGGCTGTGATCCTAACTGTACACTGTACATGCAGGAATTGAGGGGTACCTGAAGCCCACCAAGTCAACCAGTTGTTGGGACTCCCCCCCTTCCCAGCACACACAGGCTAATCACATACTTCCTGACATCAGGCTCTCCTGAGGTGAAGAACAAGCATGTACTCTGGGGTCCCTGGAAAATGTGAACAACTGCTGGGCACTTCCTAGAGCTGCTGGATCCCCTGCCCCTCCACCCTCCGCCCTCTGACACCACTCAACCAGCCAGCAGAGGGGAAAGTCAGGGAAACAGGCCTCCTGGGTGCAGTCCTGCGGCAGTGTGATGATGTCACTTGTGGGAGTGACGTCATTGTGCCACCTTGGGAGCAGTCCTCTGCTTCACAAAAAACCAATTTGGGCTCAAATCAGGCCCGTTTGAGGTCCAACTCAGCCCACTGCGTGTGGGAGCACACATGGGCTCTGCACAATGATGTCATTTCCTGGAAGTGACATCAAAAAGTTACGTGCCAAGTCCCCTCTCCCACTGGGAGGGTTTGGAGACCTGTCAACCCTAGTACTCCCACATATAAATAGGGAAGTAGCCCCTCCTGCAGAAAAGGGGCACTCAGAAGGCAATCTCATCAGCTGCTTCCCCATTCAGAAGAACTCCAGAGGCATCTCCACAATTGGCAATAATAACAGTTCTAAAGCACAGAAGAATATCTACCCATAAAAGTATTATTTACCCATAAAAGTTGCCTCAGTTCCCTGGTAACTTTGTAGCAGGATCATCCCATCTTACTGCTCCTGTGATGCTGCACAGGACTCTCAATGGAGACTCTGAGCGGGCCATAGTCTCTGAACCACTTTTCTTCCTTCAACCCCTGAATCCCCAATCACAGCCTGGGATCATCGCATGCAGCGTTGTTGTGCGTCCTTCATCTCCCTCCATCGGACCCTTTTGGAATCCTCCTCCCTTTCATTTGATTTCTTGCTCCTTTTTTGCCTCTTTATCAACTTCCTTCTAGAATTCATGGAAGCTTAGGTAATACGCTTTGATTGCATATCAACCGTGTGTGAGAGACAGTGTGTGCTATGAACTGATATTTACTCCAGCTCTTGTTAGTTTTATTCCTGTGGTATATTTTTTCCAAGAAAGGTCAATTGGCTCTCTTTTCCTGCTGGTCTCTTGCTGACTTCCCCATCATCTGAGTAAGAAGCACTGTCCAGATTGGGACCCTGGTATACAGCAGGCAGTGATCCTAAATATAGATGGCCCAGAGGTGCAGGTTTAGCCCAACAGGCAAAGACCTCTGACATTAAGGACAATGCCTTTTGGGCAACAAACCCACAACACACCTATGACTGTATTAACTCTGACACAGGTTGGGTACTAGGGTTACCAGGCCATGCTTGGCAACCAGCGGGAGACTGAGGGGACAGGGGCATGGGGTGGGGGCAGCCATCAGCAATGGCATGACATCACTTTAAGGAAAAACCCAGAAGTGGAGTCACACCACTCTAGGAATCACTGAAAACTCTGTAGTTTTACTCTAGAGTTTCCAGCGATTCCTAGAGAGGCCTGACATCACACCATCAACCCGACAGCCATTTTTTATTTTCTCCTGATGCCCTCCAAGAGGCATCAGGAAACAAGAGGCAGGGGTGGGGCATCATCCATCC
Source organism: Eublepharis macularius (assembly GCF_028583425.1). NCBI lineage: Eukaryota > Metazoa > Chordata > Lepidosauria > Squamata > Eublepharidae > Eublepharis > Eublepharis macularius. Next base: position 70,172,716 of record NC_072800.1, on the reverse strand, counting down.
CCACAGGGGAAATAACAGCCCTAGTGGGGACCAAGAAGTGAAGATGGGAGGGAGGTGGGAATTACTTTTCCAGGTCACCCATGGTGCAGCTCTATGCAGTTTACTTCATTCAGCCTGAGTCAATTGATTTCAATAACTCTATGCACTGCCAATGAATTCCATGGTGAAAAGTTCACGGTTAACAGGTTTGAACCCAGGTATCCGCAGGCCTAATTCAACATTCTTAAACAGTTTACTATACCGGCTAGCTCAGATTCCTAGCCTTAAGCAAGTTAGGTAGTAACCCTTGTGGATCTAGAGACACGAAGCAAAATATGCCTAGACATTTAAAGAGAAAAACCACAGTTGTTCTACTCATCAAGAAAAGGCAAATCAATGATTGACATGTGGGATAAGCAATGATACACTCAGGGCCGGCGGGTCCATAGAGGCGGGTCCGGCAGCCGCCTAGAGCACTGAGGCGCAGGAGGTGGCGCTGGGGGCAAGGGCGCATGCCATGGAGCTGGTGGCGGCAGCGCTGGCAGCTGAAAAGAAGGGCTGGGGACCCGCCTGCCCACCACCCCGGCCACCTGCTGTGCCTGGCCCACTGCTGCTGTGCCTGGCCAGGAGCGCATGCTGGCGGCAGTAGTGCAGGGCAGTCTGAGCAGGCAGCCTCCCAGCCCTTCCACTCAGTTGCCCTGTGCTGCTGCCGCTGCCTACACATAGCTGTGTGTAGAAGGGCTTGGAGGCCACCTGCGCGCCAACCCAGCTGCCTGCCGCGCTAATGGGGCTGGCTCGCAGCAGCATGTTGCGTGATGACATCACATGCAGTGATGTTATCACGCAGTCCGGGTGTGAGCATGCGCGTGGCAACAGCCCGGAAGCTGCCCCAGCCTCAGGTGCCAGAAACTCTGGCACCGGCCCTGGATACACTGCTCTTGTTTCCATCTTGCCCACACTGTCCAATAGGAAGGCACACTTTCTAAACCACCACCTTCTGCTCTGTCAATCAGAGCTATGCTTTGCTCTTCTGACAACTTCAGCAGAGGGAAAGCTGTAATGTGCAGACTTGTATGCTCTATCTTGATTTTCTGCCTCTTAGACTTTAACTTGCTTCTAAAAATAAACCATTTTAAAGAAGAGTTGCCATGCCCTATTGCAATTTTCTAAGAAAGCCCAGCCATTGCAGTGCCCGAGATAAATCTAAAGATATCAACCCCATACTTTCCCCCTTCCCTAGACCCAAATCCCATCCTTCCATCCATGTTATAACCCCCTCTTTTCCTCCATCCCTCCTCTGAAGTCACTTGCCAAAGGAAACATAACAATGAAAGTGCTTGATTTGCATAGGTAGAAAATAATTTGCAAAATATGCAAACTAGGCTGCCTAGATTTGAGGAATATAGCAACCTTAACTTCTGAAGGTCTGGATGCTGAGAAATCCAGCAGCTATTTTACATAGCATTATTATACAAAAGCAGAATGCAAAGGGGAAAAAATAGCAAAATATTCACTTTCAAACAGGGAACGAGCTTCTAGTCTCATGTAGGTGCCTAGAACCAAAGGGATTTTAAAAAATATTTTAATATTTATTTACAAATCAAATCTGCTTAAAAGTAGGTATGTTTTACAGGATTCTCCAGAGCATCACAGACAACAAACCACAAGGCTAAAATTCCTTAAGTGATTGTATAATCCCAGAATTGCAGGCCATTGGGAATATACTGTATAACCCTGACAAGGATAAAAAGGAATCTTGCATTATTAATGCTCTCTCTCTCTCTCTCTCTCTCTCTCACTTTTCAACTCAAGTAAAGGCACTTACTCTGAAAGCTGTTCACTGAAAATATTTCGGGATGATAGAATCCAGCCTTGCAAATGCATTTGTAGGCTCCCAGCACAAATCCAAGACCTTTAATTGGCATACACTGTAAGAAAGAAAGATAGGCAGACAGATGAAAAAGAGGCCCAATCCTTTATCTTGTATTGTATATCCTCATCTTAAGCCTGGCAATATAAAAAGGGGTTTCTTTTACTGAAGGTAAACCAGGGTTTAAAAGAGTCTGTATGTGTCAACAATCCAAAAATACATAGTTGTTTGCAGACAGGATTTCAGAGTCAGGACTGTTTTTCCATTGATATATATACAGCAGCATATATGAAGGGAGAACAACAGGTTTGGCAAAAATGAAAATAGCCCCTTTAGCTTCTGACTTATTGGATCAACATTGTGGCACCCCTAATTGACACAGCATCCCACATTTGCACTGCAAAAAAAAATCTTTAGAGGGCAAATTAGCCCAGTTCTAAGTTAGGGTTGTGATGTGAACCTCAAGTGATGGGTGGAGGATCTCCTGGAATTACAATTGATTTCCAGCCAACCGAGATTAGTTCCCCTAGAGAAAATGGCTGCTTTAGAGGGTGGACTATGGCATTATACCCAAATGTGGTCTCTCATTTCTCCAAACCCCACCCTCTCCAGGCTCCACCCCCAAACTCTCCAGGAATTTCCCAACCTGGAGCTGGCAACCATGTGTTCTTTACATTTACAACATAAACAGTTCTGCCTACAATATTATAATGAGTATTGCAGTATGCATAACAATATATCTAATTCTCATTACAGCCATATTTGTCAATACTTAGATATGGAGACTGGAGCCATAAACAGACAAGACAGATCTTTCAACAAGCCTGAAAAAAGTCCCAGGTATGCAGAAAATCTCAAAGTCTTTAAAAAAAAATCCCCTGGGGAGCCCTCCCCTATAATAGAAGCAGCCCCTGTAGCTATAAAAAAGAAATGCCCTCTCAGGCTGTTGCTAGGGAAATACATTTTTAGCAGTTGTTGTTTCGGTCAGTAAAAGTCAGGGGGAGGGAGCAGGGCACTTCCCAGGAGGGTTTTGGCCTTTGAGGGAGGACTCACCATGGCCAAATCCAGCAGCAACCACCAGGCAAATAACTACCAAACAGCTTGCATGCTGCTTCTATTGTTGTGAGTAGGGCTGTTTTTGAGCTGGAACGCCCCGGAACTGTGTTCCGGCAGCTTTTTAAAATACCCGCGTGACTAGTATCATGTGGGGATTTTTAAAATGGCCTATTTGGGCCATTTTGAACCTGGATAGGGCCACTGCTGGGAGGGTTCCCCCACCTGGCACCATCCCGATCCTGACCGTTTCGGCCCTGACCCAAACTGTTTTGGGCCCTAAATAGGCCCAAATTGGCCAAAATGGCACCGATCCGGGCCATTTCAGCTACTTTGGGCCCATTTAGGGCAAAAAATGGCCCAGATTGGGGCCAGGATTGGGCTGGTGCAAGGCCAGGGAAAGTTCCCCCGCCCAGCAGCGACCCAATCCAGGCTGTTTTGGCCCTGATCTCGGCTGTTTTGGGCATTTTGGGGCCAAAACAGCCAGGATCTTGCCTGTTCCAGGATGAGGAGAGTTCCCCCACCCGGCAGCGACCCAATACAGGCTGTTTCACCCCGAATATGGGCCGTTTTGGCCATTTTGGCCCATTTAGGGCCCAAAACAGCCTGGAATGGGGCCAAAATGGCCCAGATCAGGGCTGAAATGGCCAGGATTGGGCTGGTGTCTGGTGGGAGAGGGTTCCTCCACCCAGCAGTGGCCCGTTCCATGCCATTTTGGCCCTGATCTAGGCCATTTCTGCCATTTTGGGCCCATTTAGGGTCCAAAATGGCCAGGATTGGGGCCGAAACGGCCCAGATCAGGGTGGGTTCCTCTGCCCATCATCGGCCTGTTCCAGGCCATTTTGGTCCTGATCCAGGCCGTTTCTGGGCCATTCTGGCCATTTTGGGCCCATTTAGGGCCCAAGTCGGCCAGGATGGCACAAAACAGCTAGGATTGGGCCTCTGCCGGGTGGGGGAACACTCCCCCATCTGGCAGCTGCCCATTCCTGGCCATCTTGGGACCCTTTTGGCCATTTTTGGCCCAATCAAGCCCAAAATGCCAGGATCAGGCCCAAGTCAGCTGGGATCAGGCCACTTTTTGGTGTTGGAGTGCTCTTCCGTGTGGCAGCAGCCCATTCCAGGCCGTTTCTGGCCCATTTTGGGCCCAGAACTGCCCAGATCAGGCCCTAAATGGCCAGGTTCAGGCTGCTGCCCTGTGAAGGAGTGCTCTTCCGTGTGGCAGCAGCCCATTCCAGGCCGTTTCTGGCCCATTTTGGGCCCAGAACTGCCCAGATCAGGCCCTAAATGGCCAGGTTCAGGCTGCTGCCCTGTGAAGGAGTGCTCTTCCATATGGAAACAGCCTGTTCCAGGTCAATCTGGGCCGTTTTGGGCCTGTTTTGTTCCATTTTGGGCCTGAAATGGCCCAGATCCGGCCACTGGCAGGTGGGGGAGTGCTCCCCCATGGTGGAGCGGCCTGTTCTGGGCTAAATTGGACCCCTCTATGGAACGCAGGAATGCCACATCTGTGTGGTGACATCACTTCCCAGAAGTGACATCATTATCCAGTCCCAGGAGCGCATGCATACTGTGCGCACGCGCATGTATTTAGAACTGCACCACCTCCACCCAGGAGTTGCCCCAAGTGAGAGTTCCCCCACCTCTTTCCCCAGAAAAAAGGCATGGCTGTGAGGATAAAATGGAGGAGAGAAGAAATACTGTAAATTTTGGATGGCATGGATGAAAACAACAAAAACTGATATACAGTGATCACAATGGGCCCCTTGAAGCAATGCTTGTTCTACCCTTCCTTTCCTTTCCACATACAGCTGTGGTGAATGGTCGAGCTGTCCATTATTTGCCAAGTTAAAAGGTGACAACTAACCAACTCGATATGTAAGTGGACTAGGTCCAATGGAACTCTAAACTGTGGCCTCCTCCTGTAATAGAAACTTGTGACAGATTTGTTGAGGCTTTGGGTAAAACCACACTAGGACTTCTTCAGTCATCTTAATTCCTCACGGGGAACTGTCATTCATTACTTTTGTGAGACTATTAATTGGCCTCACAACCATTTCCCTTCTCCTTTCTTTAAGTCACTCACAAGTAAGGCATGATTACAACAACTGTGCCTAGTTGTTTTTCTACTAGCCTCTGGTACACCAAGGGGAACTGTCTCCAAATAGGAAGGTTCAGTTTTTAGCTACCGTGGTGTACAGCCATTGTTAGACCTATCCTTTGTGAATGTATCTAATATGTTGAGGGGGAGGGGTTACAATAGAGGAGACAGGAGAGAATTAAAGAAGAGCTGAAATCTTGTCCTTGCAGTACAGTTGCTGGAGCAGAACTCATGGGGAATTGCAAACCACACTTTTTCATTAACTTCTGCTTGGATATTGCATATGAACAACAGCTTGCACGGTCCAGTGACACTTCTGAATGGTGGAAGCATGACTGCCTATATTTTAGATCCTCTTTTTTATGCAACGTCTTTCAAAGGAGCTCTGCTGATTTATCCCTCAGTACTAATTATTTTCATATCAGGGAGAATATCTGTAGATACAGCAGATGTAGATAGCTTTTGAAAAAGGCAGAAGCTTTGCAATGCCATTATGATTTCTCAATCAAGATAATATATTAATATTGGAAAAGATTAATATTGCTTAAAATCCATTCTGCTAATGAATAGAAATGATTGTCTCCTCTCTTTTTAAACTGACCCCAGAAAGTTTCAGCTGATCATATTTCAATGTACGTGCATAATGTTTTAAATAAACAAAACATTCATTGCTCATTTTTTCTTCCCAGAGGCTATTGTGGTGTGGGAACAGAAGACATTTCTGTGCTTAACTAGAAAGTACCTAGAGCCAATCTAAGGTAGTGGAAAGTGCCGTCAAGTTGTAGTTGACTTATGGTGACCTCTGCTGGATAGGGTTGCCAGGCGTTTATTTAGTGGAATGTATAGTTATTTAGTGGAATGTATGGGGGAAGTGTGGCTAAAATACAGGACATATGAATGACCAGAATTTTTGTGCATGGAGGAGGAATGGCTGACCACTGGCATGCAGGAACTGGCATCAGTACCAGCAGGCCTTCTTGTGCCACCTCCTCCTCCTCCTCCCTGCTTCTAGGCAACCCAGGGGAGTGGCCAGCCCAGCATCCTGTATCACTGCCTCCTCCCATCCCACCTGCTTCCAGCTTTCTGCCCATTGGGGAAGTGGCTGGCCAGCCCACTCACTCACCCTGCCTCCTGCAAGCAAGGGAAGCAATTAACTGCCTGGTCCACTGAGCCTCCCACATGCCAGGGAAGCAGCCAGCCAGCCAGTCTGCTCATTCACCCACTTGCTCACCCAGACTTCTGCAAGCTGGGGAAGTGCCCAGCCAGCACACCCACTCACACAGCCCCTGTGTGCCAGCAGTGATGTCACAAATGATGCCATCATGCTGGAGTCAGAGGTGCACTTGTGAACAAGAAGGTGAAGGTGAGTGCAGCGTGGGCACATCGGGTTTTTTTTTTTTTTTGCACAGGCCAGGGCTCATTTGGAGGGGTAATGCACTGGAGCACCATTCCAGAACATCTGAAAAGAGATTACGTGAATTTTGGCCCAGCCCACATGATTCCTTTTCCTCCCTGCTGCCTCCCTGCTACCCGTGTCATTAGCAGCAGGTAGCGACGGAGGCAGCAGCACCCCCACCCCCACACCCCCATCACCGCCTCCTGGATTCCCTGGTAGGAACCCAGGGCAGGGACGGCCACATGCAGGGGGAGGGGGCGGCCGTGCAGCCTGTACTCCGGGCCTGCAAGCGGTGAGGGCTCTCCAGAGGAGGGTAAGCTGCTTTCAGTTCATTCTGCTTTATTTTCATTCGTGACTCATGAGTGAGTGAGAGAGAGAGAGAGAGAGAGAGAGAGAGAGAGAGAGAGAGAGAGTGAGTGAGTGAGTGAGTGAGTGAGTGAGTGAGTGAGTGAGTGAGTGAGTGAGTGAGTGCAAGCCGGGCTGCTGGGGCTGGCTCTCCAGAGGAGGGTAAGCTGCTCTCAGTTCATTCTGCTTTATTTTCATTCGTGAGAGAGGGAGAAAGAGAGAGAGAGAGAGTGAATGAGTGCAAGCTGGGCTGCTGGGGCTGGCTCTCCAGAGGGGGGTAAGTTGCTTTCAGTTCATTCTGCTTTATTTTCAGGAAGTACCTGGAGATTTTGGGGGAAAGGGGCCTGAGGGGTGGGTGTTGCCTTCTGACACACTTCCGGTGATGTCAGGGTGTGTGTGGCATATGCAAATGCCAACGACACACTTCCGGTGATGGCAAGGGACGGGGCATATGCTAATGAGATATGCTAATGAGTTATGCTAATGAGTTCCTGCCATTCTTTTTCTATGAAATGACCCCTGGCACAGGCCATCTGGCAACCCTACCCAGAGGTTTCAAGGCAACAGACTAACAGAAGTTTTTGCCCTTGCCTGTATCTGCATAGCGACCTCGGTTGTTTTTACAGGTTTACTATCCAATTACTAATCAAGGGCAGCCCAACGTGCTGTCACTCGTATGGACTGGAGAACTTACAATGAACGCCCTCAGTCGCTCCATTTAGCTCCAGAAAGCTGGGCAGGGGCCTTCCAGCTTCCCTTCTGTCCAATTTGTCCCGTGGAAACTGCCAGAGGGGTCTGGTTGGCCCTCTTCTTCTACATGCCCTTCCAAGGTGAAAACAGAGGGGGAGGGAAACCGAAAGCTGCTTCTCTCCCCTCACATAACTCTGGAGCTGAAGAGAGCAACAGGGCACTTTCATACTAAATTCTCCCATTTATACATGTAACAGTGAGTTGTGTCAGGCACCTGTGTCCTGAACTTTTGTCATACACAACATCTAGTTTGGCTCTTATTTACAAGAACTAGTTGGAAGATCCAGAGGAAGAACTTAGACTGGTGTTATAAAATAGTGACAGTGCAATCAAACAGCGTTATGCCCCTTCTAAGTCTACACCAAAGTCTTGTGTCACAGTCGTGTTTCGTAGTGGTTAGAGTGCCATACCAGGATCTGGGAGACCAGGCTTAAATCCCCATTCAGCCACGGAAGCTCACTGGGTGACGTTGGGCCAATCAACACTCTTGGCCTAACCTACTTTATGGGGTTGTTGTGAAAATAAAATGGAGAATGTGTGAGCCACTGAGTCATCATGGTGGAGAAAAGTGGGGCATAAATTAAGTAAATAAATAAATACTTGGACAAAAATATTTGATGAGGAAAAATAGTAAGTGAAGGGTAGTTGAAATGTAATATTCATACAACTTCAAGGCATTACAATGGAAATTATTTTTACTTTAAAAAAATTAAAGACAACTTAGCATGAACTTTCTTTACATTGAGTGATTCTGCATACGTTGGATAATGCACTTCCAATCCTCTTTATAGATAATTTGGAACGGATTTTTTTGTGTGCGGAACAAAAAATCCACCTCAAAAGATTGATAAAGTGCATTGAAACTGCATTATCCAACGTGTGCAGAATCAGCCATTGTTTAAATTGATGAAAAAACCTAACAGCACAGAAGACTGCTGATACCCTGTTTTTAGCACACCCAAAGAACCCTGCATGATACGCCGTGGACGTAGCTGTCCACTCATCTGTTTCAACAGAACGTAAGTCTTCTAGGGAGGTCAGTGGTATACTTCAGTTTCTCTATCACTCTCACTAGCATAACTTGCATTACTTGTTAGTTCCCATCAGAATGGCAATTACAATATCGATGTATTGTCAAAGGCTTTCACGGCCGGAGAGCAATGGTTGTTGTGGGTTTTCCGGGCTGTATTGCCGTGGTCTTGATCACGTGTCAAGACCACGGCAATACAGCCCGGAAAACCCACAACAACCATCAATTACAATATCCCTTCTATCATGTGACAGAAGACATAATTATAAGAATTTTACCTTTGGCTGAGCAGATCAAATCAAAACTGCCTTAGTGGCCCTGATGAAGGCCGGAAGGCATGGTATACATTTTGTAAATAAATTTAATCTGGATTAGTATATATATTTGTTGTTTTATCCCATCCAGGCTTGGTTTACAAATCAAAAAAGCATACATGTATACTTCCTCACAATTTGTAGGGATGGTCCCCTAAAAGGCATCAACTACAACTTTGAAACTGCCACTCTTGGCTAACATGGCTTTGGAAATGGCTGTTGTTAATTTTATGAAACAATGAGTATTTAGAAATGGAAAAATTTCTGCAGGAAAATAAAGCAGTGGAAAAGTTTCCAGAAAATTAGTTACCCCACAGGTCTGCATAGGAATCAAAATGACCTCCAGGGATATAGCTATGCATCACCTATACCCAGTATATTCACTGGAAAATGAGAAAGCTGTTATGTTGTCTTTGTTATTTAGAAACTGACAGGTGCATACTCATAAACCTTGTTGATGGGATTGAGATTTTTTGACAGAGTTAAAATTAAAAAGAGAACTCACTTCTATTATTAATTACACACATCCGGGGCTGCTTTGATTTGCTAGAGTGCCCACCTGCACATAGAGGGATGTGACAAGCTACATGCATTAAAAAATATTTGAGGCAACACTACAAGAAGCTTTGCAAGGCGGAGGGTGGCACATTCTCACAGTCTAAGATGCTCTGAATGCTCAGCATTCAGTCTCCCAGTCACCCTTATGAAAATGTCCACAAGCAGATAAACATCTAGCTGGGCTACCTTTAAACAGAGCCACATGTTACTAGAGAAAGAAGGAAACGATTGATAAGAGGCCTTTTAAACCACCTTCTTCATAGTGTTAAAATGAAACGTATCCGCATTCAGCCAGTTATTTAAATTTATACACACACAGCCACAAACACATGCTCTTGAGCAAGAAGTGCTCCACTCATCCTACAATCTGAGCCCATTGTTACCTATTAAATTCAGCTACAGGATTCTTCTATAAACATTAAATTAAAGCAACGGTCCAAGCACAGAAAGGCATCTTGCCCAGCAGCCTAATTAGACCACAGCAGAAATGTGGCTTTCCAGCAAACATCACAGTTGCTCACAGAGTAATTTATTTCACTACTCCGAGGAAGGACAACCATTTTTCCTTGAAGTGTTTAACAGTATTAAAATCTACCAGATGACAAATTGTATCAATGTGTCTATGGCCAAATTAATCTCTTATACACACAATAGATCAATCTTAGAATTTTTTTAAAAATGGACTTTTTTTACAATGTAGTTGAAAATTAAGAATAACTATTACTAAAGTAGATCAACCATAAAATTAACATTTTAAAATTTTGAATATAAAATGTTGAATATATGTAAAGTAAGGGGATGGAGAGGAAAAATGATATGTAGTATAATATGCTGTTATATATTTTGTTTCGATCGTCATTGAATACTGTTATATATTTTGCTTATGCTATTTTACGCACTGTTTACTGTCTTTTCTGTTTACTTTCTCCCCTCTTAAATAAAATTTAAAACTAAAAAAAATCTACCAGATGTATTGTGGCATCAGTTTTGTGAACTGCTGGTTGTTTCATTGCTGCCTCCATGAGCCTCCATCTTCGAGACTGGTAACTATCACCTTCCACCAAATTGCTTTCTCCCCTTTCCTCTCTGATTTCTTCTTAGTTAGCCTCTTATGTGTGCAGAGTGTGTATGTATGTTTGCCTTTGTATTTCTCTCTTAACAACAACAACAACAAAACAACAAAACAACAATAAACCTTTCCAGATGAACTGGCTGCTTTATTTCAAGAGTTCTCTTAAGAGAATAATCCCCGTTAACACACATGGAGAATCCCAGTTACCTTCTCTTGTTTGTTTCCTTTAAGCTAATTCTCCAACTAGCCTATTTTTGTAACTATTAGGGGCTTAGTCTCCTAATCATTCTCCAAAATGGCACACAACATTACCTATAAGCAGTGTCCTTCTTCTAATAATATTGGACTATACAAATCTAACATCAAAGATGGCATTGTTCAGAAAACAGTGGTAAAAGACTTCACTCTTCCAGGACATTCTGTTGCTGACCTCAAAATCAACATCCTTTTGAAGTCTTTTTGTTGAAATTCTGAATTTGTTTCCCATGACAGGTGTTAAATTAACAGCATAACTAGAACTCCATATCACAATGACCACCCATTGTGAATAGATCACTCTGTTCTTCTCTTAGGCTTATACGCTGGGCCAAACTAGACACTTCAATACTGCTGCTCTGAAAATCAGTCAAGGATTGATGCAGAAGAGAATCTTTAACCCTTTCTTCTCAAGCTTCTTCCACTATTTAGATCATCTGAGGAAGCTGCAATTAGTAAAACAGCAAAGACAGTAATTTTCATATTTTTTCTTCTCCCACTGAGGTAATTACTGAGGAGGGCAATGTAATATGTTAAAGAAGCAGGGAAGGAAAGGGTTAGACACCTCCTCAGACAGCAACCTCTTTCCCAATCTTCAAAATAACTATATGGGTGTGGGTGCGGGGAGTGCTGATTACTTTTTTAAAACATCGAGAGAGATCCTAGTAACAGGTCACTAGCATCTAGTTCAACTATTAGAATGATCACAGACCTAACTGCAACATCTTTAATTTCATAGCCTTCAGGTCCCATGCAACAGAGAACTCCTCATTAGACATTGGCACAAACAGAAAAAAATGAACATGGTGTTGGTTGTTCATTGCCATCCACAAACAATGAACACTGAACATTGACAAACATGATCCTGTTCACAAACATGTTCATTGTTCATGGGGGCCAGCAGGCTCTCCTCCAACCATCAAGATCCCTACTGCACCACTCCCAGAAACCCTACCTGAGCAGGCAGCAGGAAATATACCAATAATAAATAATAGCTTGGCCCCAGAGCCTGGCAGCAGCCCTGGAACCTGAAGGGGTAGATCCCTATCCCACCACACACAAAGAAAATTCAAGCTCCAATGCACTCACCCTGTCTCTCTAACAGCAGCTGTCTCTCCCTGAAAGCCAGAGCTGGGAGCCCCCCTCCCCGCTGGTCTTTTCCTCTTGTAAGAAATTTGGAACTCCAGTCCACACTTGGAAGGAAGACCTGCCTATCAAGCCAAATTGGAGTTAGATTGGGCTTTCCAGGGCAACAGCAGGAGTTCAGACAGAGTTCAGACAATCCCTGCCTGAGTTGCCATGGGAATTGATTGCAGGTGCCAGACTGTCTGGCTTGACGAACAGCAATGAACAGCAACGAACGAGGCTTGCAACGACCAGTTGTTCGTTTAGAATGGGGCCTCACGAACAGCTTGTTCGCGAACAGCAGATTGGGCTGTTCGTGTTTTTTTTTTAGTTCGTATTGCTGTTCGTGCCCATCTCTACTCCTCATACAGTCTGGCTCACAAAAACCTATACCCTGAAATAAATTTATTAGCCATTCACGTGTCACAAGTCTTTGACATCTAGCAAACTCTTATCATCTATAAGACCTTTTGTGCTTGAAGAAACCTTCAACTTCCAGCATCATGGAAATTTGTCCTGACAGCAAAAAAAGATAGTTCAGATAGTTAAGGTCCCAGGCCCTTAATAGCAATTATCAACATGGCTAAATGTGTGGATACTTAAATCCAGAGATTGGAGCCATGATCAGACAAGATAGATCTTTCTACAAACCTGAAAATGGTGTGGGGCTTAACAGGCAGTTGAATACAGTCAGAATATGCCACCTGTCTAGTCCCTAATTATCAAGCAGAGATCCCTGACCCAAATTCACATAGGGCCCTCTCTCTCTCATCTTTCCAGGGGCTTTATCAGACAGGCAGCCAGCTACCTGTCTTCACTACCCCTCACCCAACTACAACCCAGGGCTATTGGAGAGAGGAATATCAGTGTTTACTTCCTATATATCTATTTTATTACATTTGTATTCTGCTCTCCCTGAAAGCGAGGCTCAGAGTGGATTACAGTAGACTTATAAAACAGTAGATTTGTAAAACAGGCAGCATAGTAATTAAAAGACTTCAATACAAACATTGGGGCATTCTTATTGCACAATCCCTCTATGTATGAAATCCCATGGCCCCGTGGGGGTGGCAAGCTGCTTGATGTTCAGCAGACCAGGGGGATCATATCCCCCTCTGGTAGGAGGATGATTAGGGGAGGGAAATGCTCACCTCAACCACTGTATGCCTGGCAGAACATCTCCATCTTGCAGGCCCGGCAGAAAGATAGTTAATCCTGCCGGGTCCAAGTCTCTACAGACAAAAAGTTCCACCAGGTTGGAACTCAAGGCGAGACAGACCACTGTGAGGCCAGGGATCACTTGTGGATATGCTGGTCCCAGTCCATTATGATGCCATCATTTAGCTAGTTAGGTCCACTGGTCATCATGACCAGAATATTTGAGGTTTGTATGTGTGTATTTCCCCTCAGCCAACAATTTCCAGCCAGCTAGAGTTAAAGAGAAACAAGACTAACTTTTAATAACAAGATGTTTAACACAAGAGTGAAACATTTAAAACACATAGATATATTGTTTTTTAGAGGTGCACATGTAACCCCACACTTTCATAACAGTGGATGGTTATAATATAAATTAAGAGGTGTCAACAGCCAGCTATTATCTACTGTTACTCCTCAGCAGCCACAAAACCTACTCTCCCACTCTCCCCTGCCTTAACAGATTCCAACTGACACCAGCCCCAGCATTCCACCAGCTCTCACTGGCTGTTCCCCAGGAGAGTTGGAGCTGGAACTATTCCTGTCTGTCACCCCTAGGTTTGCAGAAAATTCTGAAAAATAAAAAATGAGGGGTTAAGTCTCCATAATAATAGAAGCAGCTGTACTTTTAAGAAACAAACACCCTCAGTGGCTGTTGCTAGGCAACTACACCATTGCCATCCTTCAAAGGGGGGGTGCCTCTCCAGGGATGTTTTAGTCTTTTACAGAGGGTTCAATGAAGCCAGGCCCAGCAGCAACCAGTGGGTGACTTATATTACTACACAACTTGCATGATTCACCCCAGACTGTTCAACAGCAGCCATCCCACAAAAGCCAGTGTGGTGTAGTGGTTGGAGATTCAGGCTAGGATGTGGAAGACCCAGTTTTGAATCCCCAGTTTCTCACAGAAAGTCATCACATGACCTTGGGCCAGTTATACCTTCTCTAATAGACAAAAAATAAGGAAAGCCCTTTGGTGGCATTGGGGAGAAAAGAAATGGCAGCTGTGAGAGGCTTGGGTTTGGAAAATGGCACCAAATGTGGGTAGGCCCAAGAAAAATCTGCACATTCCTGTCCATGCAACATCTACCAATCTTTGACTGTGGGCTTACCGTTTGTCTACTTATGGTGAGCAAACTCCCGGGGATTTGATCTGTTACCTGCCACTATTCCAAACAGCAGTGGGAGAAAAATAAAGGGGAAAAAATGCTCTAGCCTAGTCACTAGCATGTCACTTCTGGGTACAACCTGGAAGTGACAATGGTAGCTCTAGGAATCCCTGGAAACTGTATGGTAAAACCATAGACTTTTACCATAAAGTTACAGTGATTCCTAGAACTATCATTGTCACTTGTGGGTTGTACCCAGAAGTGATATGGTGACATTTCAGCCCCCTAACCTTCCCACTGACTATAACATTTCCCAAAAAATTGTAGCAAAGTAGGTTTAGGAAAGATTGCAATGAAGCAGGGGGAAATCCAGAGAGCACACAAATATACCACAATACCCTCTAGGAATGCTAAAACACTGCACTTTGATACCTAAGTCAGACTAAATTACCCATGTGGAAGCAGTCTTAGTTGATGACTGAAAACAATGCCAACCTGGAGAATATTTGATGTACAGTTTTTACAATATTTTTCCATTAAGTGGAACTACTGTTGAATATTTATTATGCACCATTAGCTTTCTGATTTTAAATGTTCCTGCCTTCATTCTTTCTGCTATTTTATTTTGTTGTTTCAATTGTAGTTGTGCCTACGAAAATGCTGTCTTGATAGGATAGGCAGGATAGAAATAGTTTAATAACTGAAAGTAAATATTGGGGTGAGAAGTGGAGGCGAAGCTTTCTTTCCAGACCCTTCAGTCAAATCTGACGGTCCTATAGCTCCTTCAGTATAAAAGGCAACAAGGTGATATTTGAATGGAATGGTCTAGGAAATCATTAATCACATCTGAATATTTTTTCTTCACCAAAAACTTCAAATATTTGTCGTGACCTTTGTAGAAAACACCATCATTGTTTTGGAAATTGTAGCTGTCTGTGTAAAGACAAGTTATCAAAGCACTATCAACAGGGCAGGTGGAGGAGAAAATAAAAGAGAAGGCTGAAGCAAAACACTCCCTTTGTACAGCTTTCTATTCCAAGGATACTTTGCTTCCTTCTCCACAATAACCCAGAAACCTACTTTCCCCTATTATAAATGCTGAATACTTTTAGCCCTGCCATATAGCTTCAGGCATTTCAAATGCAGGACTATTTTCAGTGACACCACAGTACAAAACAGCCACAGGGAAGTGCGGGGTGGAAGGCGCTTATCTGTGGTTTCAGGAAATTATTTTCAAGGCCAACAGTATGTTCTCAGCTGTGCCAAATAACGGCAACACAAAAACAACCGTTCCTGCCCCAATGGCCCTTATGACAAGCATATGCAAAACTATTTAAGGAGGAAAAGAAAACCAAGGAAAGAAATCTCACTTGCACAGATCTAATTCTGCCCATATTCAAATGTGGCTGCAGTTTAAGGGATCCATTCAAGGCTGGATGGGGCAGCCTGCCCAGGAAATTGCCATATCTGAGCAGTTACTGCTGCTAGTGGGCTCCTTTCTTGAACTTTTCAAGGTTTTGGAGATCCTGTGCTGCTAGGAGGAGGTGGTCACAGAAGCAGCTTGGGAGTCCACTCCAGGTGCTGAGGACAGAGCTCACTCTGCGGTGCTAAGAGGAGTTCCGCTCTCCTCGGGAAGCTTAAGTCCTGATTAATTGTTATGTACCCTTTACCCACATATCAAGCTGAATCCTAAATGCTTGTGGTTTGGTACTAGTTAAACAGCTTGCTATCCTTGTGAATCCAGTACAGTCCTAAAAGACTTAAAAGGGTGCAACACTGCTTCAGACCGTACTGCATCAGCTTTATCTGCCTTGATGCATACACCCTGTTCACTCTTGCTCCTGCCAAGCTCTTCAGGCCTGCTCTGGCTTTCGTTCCCATAAGGAACCTAGCCTCCTGCCCTGGCACAAGCCCTGACCCTTCAGCACCTCCCAGATTACCTTTTAAAATTTCCTTTCTTTTCAATGATGCCTTTATTCTTAGCCAATGACATCCTGACATGTTGCAGCAGTATATGTGTTCAGTGGCACCTTAAAGATCAACAGGATTTTCAGAGTGTAAGCTTTTGAAAGCCACAGCTTCCTTCTTCAGACATCTGACTCTGAAGAAGTGAGCCATGACTCCTGTTGGTCTCTAAGGTGCCACTGGACTCATATCCTGCCATTCTACTGCAGACCAACATAACTACTCACCTAAACTAAAATGTTGCATTTGCAGTGTTTTTCTTTAAAACATTTTAAAGGAGCCAGAGAAAACTCAAGCATTTGCACACTGAATTTATTATACTACATTGAATTAAAATGGCTTTCTGAATTCTTCAGCCCCTTAATGGTGACAGAAGTGACAACGGGTGACAGTATCCCTAGGCAAGAACAGACTATGCATATGATATATTACTTTATTAGGAGGGAAACTGTGGTGTGCATAATCTGTTCTACAAGCTGAAGATATACCTTGGGCAGCTTCCTCTTAATTCATTTTACTGAATAGCTTAATGCTTACGAGCAGTTACCAAAATGATCTGCGGAACAGACAGCTCATCTGGAATGCTGAGAAGTAGGTTCAGTCCATAGAAGCCACAGAAAGAAGTGACCAAACTGAGGTGGAGGTCAGAAAGGTGGACTTTAGAATGCAGGGGTCTGCATTTTTCCATGTTCCTTTTTCCCCAGACAAAAAACACATTCTGTGTTTAGAAAATGAAATCAAGGACAAGGGTTTAGCAGAGCCCTGTTCCTGATGTGGGACACAGCTTTGACTGTAGCATTGGACTGTATAGCCATATAAGTGGACAGCATGAATGCTCATGGATGGGAGAAGGATTGGGGTAGATGGCTGAGCCACTGACCTATCCATGTTCGCAGGTACGTGCAGATCACACGTGTACAAGCATATGTTCACAGAGGCCTTTCTTATTATCAAGAACCCTGTTTTTTTCAGTGTTCTCAAACATGTGGAAAGAGCAATGCATGTGTATACTGATGCTTCTACAGAATCTCTGTATATCTTCCAATGTGTAAGTAGTGATGCAGCCTGCCCCTAAGATCCCATTCCTCCTTCCCCATGCATTCTCATTCTACCCACATATATTTTATGAAAGGCTCAAACCCTTTACTGCACAATGGGAGGCTGCAGCAACTTAATAACTACATGTTAACTTCCAGCCAACTTTCATACTTCCATGTGCCATCTACATTCTTCAGACAGTTCTCTTTGTAATGCCCTTTCTTAGGAATATGCATATGTCAATGCTTTGTTCATAAGGGTTTTTTTTAAATGTAAGGTAGTTCAGCCCTCTGGAATGGGGAGAAAACAGTGTACCATTAACAGGAAATAAGCACATTGCCGGAAGTGTCTGTAGGGCAAAGAGCAACAAATGACCCAAACAAGAGAACCAAGCCTGAATCCACATGTTATTGGATATTGTACTGTCATTGTGCTACAGAACTTGTTCACAACTGGATTTTCTTGGGTGAACAAGTCCATCCGGGAGGTGAATGCCTACTTTAGTGCAACAATGGTGCAATATCCAATATTGTGTCAATGAGGCAGCTACAGTCACACATTATCTGGAATCACAAAGAATTTGTACAAGTAAATTACAGGTCAATTACCTGTGGCGAGTCCACTGGATTTATGGCCCCTTATCGACCTAGCCCTACTGTTGGCCAATCTTAGTTCACTTCAGTACAAATAATATACTAATGGTGGTTGGAGGATTGCATTCTGAATCTCATGAAGCCAACCTTTGGCTAGACAAGGCTAAAGCCATACAAGACTGCTGGTGGTTGATAATACTGTCATCAAGAGACAGCTGGTTTGGGATGAGCTTGCATTCTCCCTAAAGAATGAGTTTGCAGTCTGGGGTACAGTGACAGCGAAGCTCAGTTCCACTCTTTGGCAATGTGGCTGAACTTTCGATGTATTGTCGAAGGCTTTCACGGCCGGAGAACGATGGTTGTTGGGGGTTTTCCGGGCTGTATTGTGTCACTGAGAGATCTCTGTCTTTTGGTGCTACACCTCTGAAGATGCCAGCCACAGCTGCTGGCGAAACATCAGGAACTACAATGCCAAGACCACGGCAATACAGCCCGGAAAACCCCCAACAACCATGGCTGAACTTTCGTTGCTGTATAAGCTTCAGCCTTCTGTTGTCATGATCCGGGCATGGTTTTGCACGCTCCACTCACATCTACTGTAATTAGTGTTGCAATTTAGACTACATGAGGCTGTCTGAATACCTCATAGTCCTTATACAACCCTCCCATCTTCTGATGGGAATATAAGAGCTCAAGGATCTGCATTTCTACTTGAGTCTCATGAAGGGAGTTTGACTCTCAAAAGCTCATACCTTGGAAATCTAGTTGGACTTTAAGGTGCTACTGGACTCAAATCTTGCTCTTGTACTGCAGAGCAATACAGCTGTCCTCTTGAACCGAGGTTAAAATGATTTGTTCTGGTTTTTGTTAATTTGGTTTTGTTGTTTTTTTCCCTTGCTACTGCTCCATGTGTAACAATTTTATTGTGCACTGAATTTTTCCATTTAATCTTAATGGCTGTTAGTTGGTGTTTTAATAATATGGCAGTTTGTTTTAGTGATGAACTGATCTCATCTCTTTGTTAGCTGCCTCTGGGGCCCTGTGGCTAAGAGGTGGGATACCTTTTTATAACTATTTTAGCCAAGTTAACCACAGCAAATATAAGTTTATCTCTACAAAAGTAGATCCCTTGCCTTGAAGACAAGCTGAAAAGAGACCCAAAGTGACACCTGTGTTTCTGCATTTAAAAATAGATTTGTTGGGCAACCTGCAGGTCTTTAAATTATGCATTCATCTATTTTGCATGGAAAGGAGAAATCTGGTCCATTTACTTAATACAACCATAAGATTGTGCTCTAGAGAGTGAATGAAATAGACTGGAGTTAGAAGAAGGTCTTGCTCCTTGGAAAGTATCACCAGCTTATCTGAATTCTTTACAAAGTACTCTTAGGGCCTGATCAAATATTAATTAAAAAAATATAGTAGTTCAACATTTGACCGAGGGAATGCCATTAGAGAAATTTTGATTTTTCTGCCAAAAGGTAAAAAAAATAACCACAGTAAAATTCAGAAGATGTTAATTCAGAATGAAAAGGTCCAAGGTATATAATTCTTCAATTAAGCTTGTGGACTATGCCCCAACATGCTCAGATAGCAGTCTGCAATACTTATTTATAACGGACAAATATGCATTAGAATTAAAAAACCCATAAATAGTAGAATATGACAGAAGATTGCTGCAACTTAATCAGAGCACTGAGAGTTCACTGCTTAATTATCCTCTTGACTCACATCCAAAGAAAATTCCAAGGCAAAAAATGAACATATGGTTTGGAGTATTCAGAAGAGGGAAGTGATAGAGATGTCCACCATTTACTTACTTTAGAAATGTATGTATTGGGCTTATATTCTAAAGCTAGTTCATACATTTTACTCTTAAGGAGTGACCAGTCAATTTACCACTTAAGAGGTTTTTTTTAGCCTGCTTTTGAACTCGTGAAGCTGCAAAGGGAGACACTCGGTCCATCAAAGTCAGTGCTGTCTGCTCATACTGGCAGCAGCTCTCCGGCAGAGGTCCTCCACATCACCTACTACCCAGTCCTTTAACTGGAGAGGCCAGGCTTTGAGCCTGGGACCTTTAACTTATAAAGCAGAGGTTTAACTGCTGAGCCACACCCCCGTCTCTTTTCTTCCCAAGTGCTCAGGGTAGTTATACAGTTCCCTCCTATCTTGTGAGTTAGCTTTATCTGAGAACATCATCCTTTGCAGAGTCACACCCTTCTACGCCCACTGACCTCAATGGGCTTAGAAGGGTATAACTTTGTTCTAACTGCCTTGAATATCCAGGGAAGTTCAAGGCAGAGTGGGCATTTCAATCTGGATCTTCCCATTCCCAGAGTGATTCTGCACATGTTGGATAATGCACTTCCAATCCTCTTTATAGATCATTTGGAACAAATTTTTTTTGTGTGCGGAACAAAAAATCCACCTCAAACGATTGATAAAATGCATTGAAAGTGCATTATCCAACATGTGCAGAATCAGCAGTCTGACATACTTCTATCCACTACTCCATGTTAGCTGTCAGACCATATGGAAATGGAATATGGATATCCTTACAATGCAAGGCTTACCTTCATGACCATATGAAGCTACCTTATGCCAAGTCAAAACACTGGTCAATCTAACTCAGTAGGGTCCACCCTGATTGGCAGCTCCAGGGTAACAAGCAAGGGAAGATTTTTCCCAAGAGACTTTAACTTTAACCCAGTTAAACCTACAGTCCTCATCTTGGACCTCCAAGGGGGAGAGGATGCATCAACAGCATAGTAACCTTCTGAAGGTGTGGCTCCTTATCAGAAGGAATGAAGTTGCTGAGTCAGCTTTGTTTTCCCTTGCTTGTAACCTCTGAAGAAATTAACATTCTCTAGAATGGCAGGGAAGACTAGCCACCATTTAATAAAGGTTTAATGAGAATAATTTTCACTTACAAGACCACAACAGCTGGCATATCCTACTCAGACAGCCTGTTTGCTGGCATGCACTCTTATTTTTAGGGATGCCAATTTTTTCTGGCCCCGCTTCCGTGCTTGCTAGTGAGCTGATTTACAGAAATCTAGCTGGTGAAATTCTCACAGCTACTTATCACAGCTACAAATGTCTGTGTGCATTTTTCTCAATTTGTCTTGAGACAAAAAAGAAGAGTAGATAGTTTTAGTGGCATCTAAGACCCACACCACTGACATATCTAGCTTGTTTTTGCCATCCATCTGACGTTCTCTGACTAATTATCTCTGTGCACAAAGAAACACGACACTATCCTTCGTGCCTTTCTGAGGTAACTTGGCTTTTTTTGGCAACTAGCAAGGGGATCTCCAAACGAGAGCCTTAGGTTTTGCCTTTTTAAATGAGTGGTTGTTTCTGCAGTTGGACGCAACAAACAGAAATCTTCAGAATTGAAAGAATCTGGGGATAATATTTAACTATTTCTCAATTTGCTTTTGTTTTGTAGTTGGAGCTGAGAAAGAGCTGATGAAGACTCCAGGTGAACTTTACACTATTTTGTGATATTTTGTTCATCCTGACAAAAGGTATTACGTCATTGAACCAAAATGGCTACCTTCACTCTCTGCACCAGTACAGGGAGGACAATCAAAGAGTTTAAATTGTGACTGCAATTCTGCCGTTTAATTGGTAAAGAGCAGGGCTTTTTTTCCGGGAAAAGAGGTGGTGGAACTCAGAGGGTTGCCCTCGGAGAAAATGGTCACATGGCTGGTGGCCCCGCCCCCTGCTCTCCAGACAGAGGGGAGTTTAGATTGCTCTCCGCACTGCTCTGCGGCGCGGAGAACAATCTAAACTTCCCTCTGTCTAGAGATCAGGGGGCGGGGCCACCAGCCATGTGACCATTTTCAAGAGGTCCCAGAACTCCATTCCACCGCGTTCCCACAGAAAAAAAGCCCTGGTAAAGAGACCAGGTAAAGATATACTATACTATACTATACTATACTATACTATACTATACTATACTATACTATACTATACTATACTATACTATACTATACTATACTATACTATACTATACACTCAAGGAAAAACTTAGTAGGCTGAATTTTTTTGCCAGCCAGGAAGGTATTATGAGCTCTTGCGGTCTGTGATCACCAACTCTACTTCAGCGTGATTCATAATGTGAGACAGAGAGAGCAAGGCACATGAGCCATGTCAAGAAGAAAAATTGGCAATCCTACCATGCATCCAGAACATATTTTAATAAGTGCTTTTGCCAGGTGAAAGGCTCAGCTCAAATTAAGAAGCCTTTTAACTCTAATCCTGCTAAATCAATGAACAGGACCCAAGCTGCATCTGCTCAAATCCCATTGATTCCAGTGGGAGAGGTCAAGATTTGTTTAATTCTCTCCCACAGAAATCAATGAGATTCAAAAATGTATGACAGGATTGCTTCAATGTATGTACAAAAAGACACAAAAATGCTTCAAGCAGATTCATGGCTTTCATGTACCAATGTTTTAATATTATGCACAACACACTTTGCAAGGCAAATTAACAAGTGAGATTCTTCCCAATCAGGGAGTTAATCAGGGTGCATTTTGGCTCCATGTTTTTTCCACTTATTTATGAATGACCTGGCATGTGTTTTGAGGGCGGTGGACAGGCATTTTCCTAAACTTGACTTCCATCATATCCCACAATTGTTTTATGCTGAAGATGCCATGATGTTATTGTGATGGACTTCGTGATCTAAAAATCTCAGACATGCTATACGGCTGCAGAACTGTTAAGGGTTAATCCCTCTCAAAATCAGAGAGCTTTGAGTGGCAAGCTACTTGTCAAAGGGATATGATTGGGGAGCATGAGCTGGAAAGTGGGTGGTCTTTTTTCAGTCCTAGTATGGAGGAATCGAGTGTAAAGAGCTGGGAGATGGAGTCTTAATAGACAGCAGTGTTATAACACTGGCAGGAGAACTGGGGAAAGTTGGCAAGGAGGTTTGAGAAGTAGTGCTGACTCCCAACTGGGCCAAAGAAAAGGGATAGATCTTCTAAGGAGAGGAGATTTTCCTTACCCAGTCAAACAGGGAGGTTGCTCTGAAGAGTAAAGAGATCCCTGGTCAAGTGTGGTTGGAAACTGCCTGTGGAGACCTTCAGAGTCAGTTAACGATTGAAGGAAGGGGCTTGGGATACTAGAAAGTGGGCACCAGCATTCCTAACTCCGTAATAGAAAGAGAATACTAAAAGAAAGTATACTAGAGTGCTTGGGGGAAAACAAAGGAGCCAAACCCTCAATACAGAAGCCTTTAAGTATCTTGGAAGAGGATGAGAACTGAAGCCTGTGCATGCTTTGTATATGTTGAATTAGCTCAGAAATTTTCAACTCCTGATTTCACCCGACACTTTCCCTCTAAAGTAAATAAACTAATTAGTTATTTTTGGAATTTTAAAAATGCCTCTGGTGCCATTTCTGTTGTTTATGTATGAGGGAACGTCATATTTATCTCATATGCAACTGGACCTTAAGTGCCTACTAATTTATTGTCTGCTTGATAATCCTTTGCATATTTACTAGGGAACAAGTCCTGTTGAATTCAATGGAGCTTACTTTTGAGAAGACACCAAGCAGATCCTTTGCATATTTGCTGTGCAGCAAGTCTGACTGTGTTCAGTAAGGATGACTCCCAAATCACTGTGCACAGGACTGTAGCCATAACTCCCAGTGCTTATGTTATCTACTTTGGATTGTTGATGACAGAGGAATTGAGAGAAACTGACTACAGATTTCCCTCTTGGAGCCAAGCTACAAGTGACGAATGACACTTGAACGGCAAGTGAACAGACTCACGTGTATTCTTCCCTGTTCACTTGCACTCCACATGATCAAGTGGAGTGCAAGTGAACAGGGAGGAATACACGATGTGAGTCTGTTCACTTGCCGTTCAAGTGTAATTCGTCACTTGTAGCTTGGCTCTTGGTTTGCCTTTTCCTTCTTCCAGAAAGCTTTCTAGTGAAGTCATCAGAAGCGCAAATGGTCAGGACAGCCATGCAGTCAACTCCAGCATAAACAGCAGCGATTTTAAAAAACTGGTGCTGAAAAAAAGAGGTGTTGTGCTTCACTGCTTTTGTCTTCTGCATGCCAGAGATATAAATTCCAAAGTTCCCTTTGGAAATTACCACCCAGCTGCTGCTGCGGCAGAGAGCTCCCGACTTCACCTGGGAAGTAAGGAGAGGAAATCACGCCATCCAGGAAGAGCGAAAAAAATTACAGCCGGCGGATTGTGCAGCATATCATTCTTCCCAGTGAGAAGGACCCAAACCCCAAGTGCAACTGACAACTGGAAATGTTGCTTTGTGTAACACTTTATTATCCATTTGCTCAGGCACAGCAGTTGAAAGTAGTTAAAGGCCACAGAGGAATAAAGAACAAGGTGGGGGGGGGTAGAGTGAAGGGCCTCAGGCAGCCAGGAATCAAGAGGGAGGCAGCTTTATGGGCTGGTTTGTTGCTTTGTCCCTGAAAACTATTTGCATGAAACCGTATTTTTCCTGAAACCCATTTCTCTGCCCTCCACGAGCACGTGTCTGGAATTTTAGGCAGGTTTGTCCCGCTGGATGGGCAGCAAAATGAGAGACATTTGTCTCACAAAGTGCAGGCAAAATAATAGCATGATT
The DNA here is from genome assembly GCF_028583425.1 of Eublepharis macularius. Taxonomy (NCBI): domain Eukaryota; kingdom Metazoa; phylum Chordata; class Lepidosauria; order Squamata; family Eublepharidae; genus Eublepharis; species Eublepharis macularius. The sequence continues at coordinate 70,148,358 of NC_072800.1, read as the reverse complement.
GTTATGCACAATGATGCATAAGAAGCCTCTTCTGACACAACGGCCTGGATCCAAAGAGCTGCTGCACAGGTAAAATGTTCAACCTCCTCAGGAGGACAATTTCAGTGATTCTGGGGACCTGGGCAAAAGTCCAGAATGGGGCCCCAAAGTCACTGCCAACCCCCTCAGTGCCAACAAGCAAGGCCTTCACCCCACATGAGGTAGGAGGGAGCCACGCCCGCCATAGGAAGCCAGCTGCCTGAGCCACTGGGGAGGATGCCATCCCAGTTAGAGATACTGGTTCAAATATTGCGTGCCACTTTGGGAAGGTTCCCTGGAGACATAGACATTTTCCTAATAACAATAATATTAATCATATTAAATGACTAGTTAGACAGGTTCCAGGCTGGCCCTGGCCCTTGCCTACCACTTGCACTTTACACACATATCCCAATAGAAACAGCATATGTATAGGGTCTACCTCAATGACTGGAAATGCTAGAAAGTAGCATTCCCAGTCACAGGAAAGGAGATTAACAGTGAAATCCTAAACAGTTATTCCAGTCTAAGCCCATTCATTTCAATGGGTTTAGACGGAAGTAATTCTGCTTAGGATGTCACTTTAAGTAGCATGCTCCTGGGCTATGTATGAGGCAAATGTGCAGATGCAGAAGGTGTGGCCACTGAGCCAGGCAGGCTGGTGGGAAAAGCCTTGTTCTATTCCAGCTCACACCAACTGGCTGGCTGCTGATGGAATCTGAGCGGAAGGGGCCTGGTAAAAGCAATTCAGAGAATTTCTCAACCGCTAACAAATAAAAATGACTACTGTCAAATCTTTATCGACTTTTAAAATCCATCATTATCAATAAAAGAGGCCGTCTCAGGCCATATAACAAATGAGACACCAGGAGGAATCAAACTAGTAATTAAAAGCTCGGGAGATTAAAACTATCTGGACTTGGAACCTAGAAAACTGTAAAGTAGGTGACTAGCAAGTGTTTCAGGTATGGAGGGTTATGTCTCTTGCCCACATTCAGGGGGATTTCCTTGGGCCTCAGCCTGGAAAGGGAGTAGATTTCTTAGAATTCAGCCAACTCCTCTTCTTCCCCCCTGGTTGCTCCTTCCCCCTGTGACATTGAAGCTGACCAGGGAATTGTTGGCCCTGAGCTATGGGAGTGAATATAGCTCACCACAGCACTCTAAGGCTCCCCTTCCCCTCTTCAAAGCCTCACAAGGCTGCCTTGGCTTGCTTGGCCTCTGTTTCCTTGGCAACCATCCTGATATGATGTGGCAGAGTGCTCTTGTTTCTCCTTCTGGGGTTGGGACATGCACCAGCTGATTGGTGCTGGTATTTTTCTTTTTTAAAAAATTTTTTTTTATTGGGTTAGAATCAATTATTTTCACATTTACATTCAATTTTCCCCAATTTTTTCATCTCTAACCCCCTCCCTTTCCCCCCCTTTTTGTTGACTTCCAACAGCTTTCCAACCCTTTGTCCCCTTTCCCTTACTTTTATTAGCTTCCTCTATCTAAAACAAATATATATTCTCCACTATTCTAAGCAGTACATCCTTAACTATTTTTAACATTGTATGCCCAAACTGTAAGTCTTTGTTTCCATCTTAGATAAACAATTTATCCCCTTTTTCAATTTCAAATATTTCTATATATCATAAACCATATAGATCATACATTCGTTTATATCAAACAATTTGACTTATTCTCTATATATTACTCATCCTATCTTTTTATAATAATTCTATATATCTCTCCTCACGTAGTCAATCAATTTGACCCACCTATATCTTCAGACATTCAGTTTGGTACCAGAAAGAAGGAAAATATTGTTAATTAATCAATCCTTATATTTAGTCCTTATAGTTAATTATTTTCTCTATGTTCTGTTTGTTAACCTATATATATCTATATATATATCAATCTATTAATCTGACTGCTTATTAATTCGCATTTATCTCTTCTCCCCCCGGTAAAGTCTCCCCCCTCTACTTCAATGCTTCAGTAGTTCTCAAACTGCCACAGTTTTCCTCCCACCTCCCATTTCTTCTCCAGGTATTGTTTCAGCTTCTCCCAGTCTGTGTTGAACTGCCCTGAGTCCAGATCTCTCAGTTTTCTTGTCATCTTATCCATTTCAGCCATATACAGCAATTTGTAAATCCAATCTTCAATAGTTGGCACTTCTTGTACTTTCCATTTTTGCGCGTACAAAAGTCTAGCTGCTGCTGTCATATAAAATATCAACGTCCTGTATTGGGCTGGAATTCCCTCCATTCCCAAGTTCAGTAGCAGGAGTTCTGGGTTCTTATTAATTTGAAATTGTAAAATTTCACTCATTTCTCTTATTATTTCCCCCCAGTACTGCCTAGCTACCTCACACGACCACCACATATGATAGAGGGAGCCCTCATGCTTCTTACATTTCCAGCATTTATTAGAAGTATTCAAATTCCCTAGCGCAATCTTCTTTGGTGTCATGTACCAACGATAGATCATTTTGTAGATGTTCTCTTTGATATTAGTACATGTCGTTGTCTTCATTGTAGTTTTCCACAAGTATTCCCATGCCTCCATTGTTATTTCTTTATTAAAGTTTATAGCCCATTTCACCATTTGTGTTTTAACTATCTCATCCTCGGTATACCACTTCAACAGTACTTGGTATACCTTGGATATTCTTTTCTTATCTTCTTTAAGAAGGGTCTGCTCTAGTTCCGAATTCTCTATTCGTATACCTCCCTTTACAGAGTCCGAATTATATAAGTCTCTGATCTGTCTATACTGGAACCAGTCGTAGTTAGGTGATAGATCCTCTTGTGTCTTTATTCTGAGTTTGGATGCTTCAGTTTTAGTTATTTCTTTGTACGTTAAACATTGTTGTTCATTATCAACAGCTCTCGGGTCTATCACCTCATATGGAACCACCCACAAAGGAGTTCCTTCTTGTAGATAAATTCTGTACTTCTTCCAGATTATGTATAGACTTCTCCGAACAAAGTGATGCAGGAACATCGAGTTGACCTTTACTTTGTCATGCCATAAATATGCGTGCCATCCAAATATTTTTTTATATCCCTCTAGGGCTAATAGTTTCTTGTTCCTTAATGTCATCCATTCTTTCAACCAAACTAGGCAGATTGCATCATGATAAAGTCTCAGATTGGGCAGTTGCATTCCGCCTCTTTCCTTTGCATCTTGTAAAACTTTCACTTTCACTCGAGGCTTCTTGCCTGCCCAAACAAAATCTGATATTTTCCTCTGCCATTTTTCAAATTGTTTGGAGTCTCTGATGATTGGTATTGTCTGTAGCAAAAACATTACTCTTGGTAACACATTCATCTTAACTGCTGCAATCCTGCCCAACCATGACAAATTCAATCTATTCCATTTAATCAAGTCTCTCTCTATCTGAGTCCATAGTTTTTCATAATTGTTTTTGAATAGGTCTATGTTCTTTGCAGTTAATTCGACTCCCAAATATTTCACTTTACTTGTTACTTCACAATCCGTTGTTTCCATTAACAATTGTTGTTTCTGCTTAGTCATGTTTTTGCATAGTATCTTTGACTTCTTTTTCTTAATGAAGAAACCTGCCAAGTCTCCAAACTCCTTGATCTTATCTATCACTCTTGGCATGTTCTCCAATGGGTCCTCTACAATTAACATTATGTCATCCGCAAATGCTCTGACCTTATATGAATAGTCCTTTATTTTTATTCCACGAATTTCCTCATCTTGACGTATTTGTATCATCAGAATCTCCAATACTAAAATGAACAACAATGGAGATAACGGGCAACCTTGTCTTGTTCCTTTACTTATCGTCAGTTTCTTGGTCAATTCATCATTCACCACGATTGCTGCAGTCTGGTCTCTGTAAATTTCCTTAATTGCTCTGATGAATCTTTCTCCCAATTGTAGCTTTTCCATAGTGGCAAACATAAAGTCCCAGTTTAAATTGTCAAACGCTTTTTCAGCGTCTACAAAGAAGAAACCAACCTCTTTGTCACAACGCTTGTCATAATATTCAATAGCATTGATCACTGTCCTTAAATTGTCTCTTATTTGTCTGTCTGGCAAAAAGCCTGCTTGTTCCTCCTCTATGACTTCCGAGAGCCACCCCTTCAATCTCTCCGCCAATATCTTCGCAAAAATTTTATAGTCATTATTGAGTAGCGATATAGGTCTATAATTTTTCACGTTAGTCAGGTCTTGGCCCTCTTTTGGGATCAATGATATATTCGCTTCACTCCAAGTATCTGGAATCCTTTGATCCCTTAAAACCCCATTCATCACCTCTTTTAGGAATGGTGCCAGTTCATTAGCCATCGTCTTATAGAATTTAGCCGTAAGTCCATCTGGCCCTGGCGCCTTTCCTAGATTTGCAGATTGTATTGCCTTACTTATTTCCTCGTCAGTTACTTCACTGTTCAACTTATTTCTCCAAGCTTCCGAGATTTCTGGAAGTTTGGTTTTCTCCAAATATGACGCTATTGATTCTTTGTTTACTTCTTTTTTATTATACAGCTTAGCGTAGAATTTATAAAAGGCTCTACTAATGGTAGTCTGCTCCAAATACGTTTCGTTATCTTCACAAATTTTATTTATTATTTTCTTTTCCCTTTTCTTCTTCAATTGCCATGCCAGGTACTTCCCAGGTTTATTAGCACCCTCAAACGCTTTTTGATTCAGTCTTTTAAGATTCCACTCCAATTCTTTGTTGCTCATTGCTGTTAGCTGTTCTTGAAGTATTTTAATTTCCTGGTATACCTTCTTTTTCCCTGGTCTCTTTTTTAGCTGTATTTCTTTGGCTTTTATTTTCTCCTCAATCTCTTGTCTTTTCTCCTCTTTCTTCTTTCTTGCTCTGCCATTTAAGTCCATTAGTATGCCCCTTACAACCGCCTTGTAAGCATCCCAGACTTTATTGGTTGGTACTTCTTTATTCACGTTGTATTGTATAAAAAACTTTGTCTCTCTTCTCAATATTTCCATATTCTCTCTTTCCTGTAACAAGTCCTCATTTATTCTCCATGCTTTCCTTTTTCTCCTTTTTCCAAATTTCCACATAATTGGGTTGTGATCTGAGCCTACCATCGGCATTATTTCTACCTCCTTAGTCCATAATGCTAAGTCTTTTGAGGCCCAGATCATATCAATTCTTGATAATGTAAAATGCCTTGCAGAATAGAAAGTAAACTGTCTGCTTTTAGGATATTCTCTCCTCCATACATCTTCAAGAGCCTCTTGTTGAATCAACTCGGAAAAAAGCTTTGGTAATAGTCCTCTTTTCTTTTGTGCCGTTGTAGTCTTTTTGTCTAGTTCCAAGTCTGTCACTCCATTGAAGTCTCCAGCAAGAATTATCTGGTTATATGCAAGATCGTCTAAATGCTTCCTTAAATCCTCAAAGAAGCTTTCTTTTGCACCGTTAGGTGCATAAAGTCCGACTACCAACATTTTCTTTAAATTCCAAATGCATTCCACTGCTACAAATCTATCTTCCACATCTCTCATAACAAATTTTGGCTGTAGCTCCTCTTTTATGTACAACACCACTCCTCTTTTTTTCTTGTTGGAGGCCGCTACAAATTCTTTGCCCAGTTTTCCGGATTTTAAATATTTTACATCCTGTTTTCTAATATGGGTCTCTTGCAAACAAACAATGTCACATTTTTGTTTTAGTAGCCAGTGAAAAATATTTTTCCTCTTATTCGGTGAGTTTAGTCCATTTACATTCCAAGATAATACTTTACACTCCATACTCATGATCTTGTTGGTAAGTCTTTTTCATTGTCCTTAATAAATCGCTCCATCTCTCGCTCAGATCTGATGCGTTTTTTGGCCCCTCCAAACTCAAAGGACACTCCTTCCGGTAACTCCCATCTGTACCTGATTTTCATGTCCTTCAAAATCTGAATTAGCACTTTATATTTTTTCCGGTCCAATAACACTGATCTGGGCAGTTCCTTCATTATAATGATCGTCTTGCCATCAATCTCCAATGGATCTTGAAACTGTTTTGTCACAATCCTCTCTTTCATATTTCGTGTTGTAAACTGCACAATCACATCTCTTGGTAGTTTCCTCTGGGTTGCTATTCTCGAATTCACACGGTATGCCACATCTAGGATAGCCACAACTTCCTCCTCCTCCTTCCCCAGGTATTCAGCCAACACCTCAGTCATCTGTTCTTGCGCTGACTTTCCTTCCACTTCTGGCAAGCCACGAAAACGTAGCTGCTTCTCCATATGTTTAGTTTCTGCAACTGACATTCTCCCCTTCACCAATCTCATCTCTGTTTGTTGCGTGTCTGCTAAATTCTCCATCGCGTCTTCTACTGTTTTAACTCTCTGCTGCGTTCCTTGTAATTCACTTCGTATTGTTTCCATACCTTTTTTCACTTCTGACAGCTCCGATTTTACTGTCTGTGTAACCTCTTTAACCTCTTTTATCAGCTCCAATTTCGTGTCCTTGAGTTCTTTAATCATATCTAAGAGTTTTTTGTCCAAGTTTTTATCCAGGTTTTCTATTGCCGATTGCCACTCTTTTTTTGACATCGTGGGGCTTGCTTTAGCTCGCTCCCACGAATCCGCTCTCTTCCTTAACTCCGTGGCGTAAAATTTAACGTTTTTCTGTTTTAAATGTCCCGGTCCTCTTGTAAAAATTAAATTTTAAAGAGTCCAAAATGTCGGGCGTCTTTTCTCTATGGTTTCTCTATGATTTTGTAATCCAAGATGGCCTACTTCCTCTTCCGCTGTAGCCGCGACCCTTCCCCTTTCAAAAATGGCGATTCCCTACTTCCTGCCCTCCAGCAAGGGCCGCTTCTCTCCAGCCACTCTATTGTTATTACGCACTTCCTGTCTCCCGTCTTCCCACAGCAGATCTCGCGATGGTGTCTTTTTCTCACAGCTCCAAAGCCACAGGTATTCAAAACAATAGTCCAATTTCTTTAATAACTTCTTTAAGCTTAGTCTCTTTTCAAATACAATTCCTGCCGAGTCTTCCCCTCCTTTTCACTAGTCTGTTGCAGTTTAAAGATCTACTTTTTTTCCTCTCTGTTTTTATCAATCTGTCCCGTATCAGAAGATAATGATCTTTACCTTCTCTTCACTTTTCTCGGGTTGTAATCGCTGTTTCGATTTTAAGTTCTCCTCTCAGCTTCTTCCCCCAATCGATGCTTGGGTATGTAGGTCTTATGCCAGCCAAATTGGCCCCAAAACTGCCGCAGAGATTATAGCCGACCCGTCGCAAGGTGGGACCTCAAGGATCGGGAGGGGACCCGTTGTGTAGAGCCCCCCCTCGTCCGAGATCTAGCTCACCCTAGGGTCTTGAGCGTTCTTTGCCTGCTCCCCGCCTGAGAGCAGTCGGCCGCGGGCTATTTTCACCCCACCGGCCGGTTAAAACGGCAGTCCGGTCAGCTCCGCAAGTGGAGCTGCGTTAGACCTCCATGAATCCCAAACCGGAAGTCCCGGTGCTGGTATTTTTCCACTTTCTCCCCCATCAGGTGAGGTGCGGTTGGCATCCTCCCTGGGTACTGTGGCGTCTGTCAGTGGGCTAGCCATTGGGGCAGGACTGTAGTCACCTAAGTCAACACTCTCCAGACAACTGTAGAGAATATTCCACAATCATGGTGCCACCACAAAGCAGACTCTGTCTCCAGTTGTGACCTGCCTAACTTCCAGAAATGTTGGTGGGGAAATGTTAGTGTGGAAAAGAATAATTCACTCAGTCATTCTTTTGAGGCATTCAGATGCTGCTTTTTAATGCAAAACAGCCTACAGAAAAATACCAAAAAACAATTTAACAACCAATTAAAACAAATAATATAATTTAAACAAGCAAAACAAAAACATCCAGGGCTGGTCCTGATCACTGTTCTGCCTAGCACAGGCCACAGGCTGTGAGTAGGTTTGTCAACAGAGCTTAGAGGAAAAGTTCCTGTCCCTTGAATGTGATGTTATTTACCAAGTGTCATGTGCACGGCTGTGGCTGCAGTTGTGGTCAAGACTATTGGGTGCAAGTAATGGGCGAGGCAAGACCATGACACCTGAGCTATCTAGGTCAGAGCTCTTATGAGGCTAATTAAGTTATTATCTTGCTCTAGGTTAGGGTTACCAGTCCCCCAGGGGGATTCCCTGCTCCTAGACTCTGCCCCGCCCCTCACCTGGCCAGTAGGGGGGGAAACGTGAGGAATGGGCCTAGGAGTTCTGGAGTGCACAAGAGCACAATCCAGAACTCTTCCTTGTTGCACCAGAAATGACATCATTCCTGGCATGACAAGGAAGGGAAATCCCCTGGTGCAACAAGGAAAAGCTTCAGAGCATGGGCACGCGAGGTTAGTTCCCCCACACCTACCCCCACCGGTACCGGCTCCAGGAGACCTGGCAACGCTATCCTAAGTTCCAGGGCTTTTTTTCTGGGAAAAGAGGTGGTGGAACTCAGTGGGTTGCCCTTGGAGAAAATGGTCACATGGCTGGTGGCCCCGCCCCCTGATCTCCAGACAGAGGGGAGTTGAGATTGCCCTCCACGTCATGGCACAGAGGTGATCTAAACTCCCGTCTGTCTGGAGATCAGGGGGCGGGGCCACCAGCCATGTGACCATTTTCAAGAGGTTCCAGAACTCCATTCCACCATGTTCCAGCTGAAAAAAGCCCTGCTAAGTTCTGATGCCATTATGTTATGGTGCTTCCCCACCTCAGTGACATATCACCAGCCTCTCCTGGAAGGGAAATACACAGCTGAGTGACATAGTGCCGAGGGTGGAAAACATGACATTGGGTTGCCCTTCTTTGTTGTCTGCCTTATGTGGCTCTTCCTTGAATCTGTCTAAAAGATCCCTAGCTCATCTTATTCTGAGTCATCTTCTCTTTGATCAGCAGAGAAACCTCCCATCCTTGAGTGCCCCTTTTACTCTCTCAGCCTCCTCTCCAAGAATATCAAATTAACTACTTGTCAGTCACTCACGGATTACCTTTTCCTTCCCTCTTATTAGGTATTTCAACTGCCTGCCTCCAACTGTGTGGCTCAGAGCATTTTCTCAATTTATTGCAGATAAAGTAGTAATAGATAGCAGGACAATCTTCGTGCCCCAAAACTTGGAGTGACTCATCTTTTGGAAAGCAAGCTGTGTGAATCACTGCTGGGATGACTCAGAGGCATAGCAAGAAGGTATCTGGTTGGCAACAGAAAAGATAAAATAATGCCCTGTTGAGCCAAAGATGCTGATTTAAAGAGGGGTTTTCCACTTTTTTTAAAAAAAAATTACAATAATAAAAGAGAAAGAGACACGATTTGGTTTTAACAGGACAGACAAAGAAGCAGATTAAACTGTGACTCACTGAATGCCGCCCCTCAGTGCCCAATTTGCTAGATACAACCCAGCTAAGCCTTCCTTTTGTCCTCATATGAGTAAAATCGTGGTTGGTTATTTTTACTTTTAAACCCTGACTGTACAAGGGTAAAGAACAGCCCGTGGCAGTTCATTAACTGGACTCATCAGTAATCGCAAGGAAGTACAAATGCAATTCCAAGTTACTATTTTGGAAAGCAGAGCTGTCCTGCTCATTTCACAAATGGGATACTTGGGATTTTTTAAAAATATCTGTCCCGGAGAAAGAAAATTACTGGTGACAACAGCAGGAGGGTAAAAAAGCAGGGCAGAGAGTGGCTTCATTGCGGTCCCATGTGGATCCCTGGTCCCTCTCAGGACCCAGTCACCATTGCTCTCCATGCATCACGAATGGAACTTCTAACGTTAGGCGTATACCTCAAGTGTAACCCTAAGAACACTTTGCTGGGAGTGAGCACCCCTAAATAAAATGGCACTTCCTTTCGAGCAGAGCTTCCTCACCTAGACCTTTCCTCAAAGCCTCCTCCTCCTCTCCTCGGCCTCCCTGCCTTCACAGAATGCTGTTCCTGCTTCAGCCAGGGCTACTTTGTACACTGGCAACCTGGCAGAGGAGCCTGTTGTTAGTCAGGTGTGGAAGTGCCAATAAGGTGCCAAGAGGATATGTACAGTGCTTTTTTCTGGCGGTCTGTGTCAGTATGCAGTACCAGCACTGTTTTGGCCAGTGGGCTTGGAGCACTAGATATGCTTATATATATATATATATATATATATATATATATATATATATATATATATATCTTTTAAAGGTTCACATTTATTTCATATGTGAATGGGAATTCTGTTGTCTCTCAGCTATCAGCTCAACATAAATCCTTTCATTTAGATTTAATTACTGTATAAAAATGACTCATTTTTCTATTATAATGTATTGATATTCATCATTACATTTTCCTTGTTACAATGATATATTATTACATTCCATGCTCTTGCCCTTTACAATTAACTATAATCTATTTCTATCTTTTGTCTAATATGTATTTTTTCCCTTTCATATCAGTATGACGTTATTAAAAGAATCACATATCATCAAAAGACTGATCACAGAAAACAGATGCAATGTAAGATTTCCTGTCAACTAGCTCCTATGTATAGCAGGCTTCTCATGAGCACAGGCCTCTTGGTTTCTCTGCCTAACAAGCCTCCTGCACACCAGTTTTCAACTGATAGAAAATGTTCAAAGTACATATCCTGCAGCAAGTGTCATTGCTACTTCTATAAAGGAACTTCATTTCAAAATTCTAGTTGATATAATACATACCATTACCTGTCTTTATGTGACTATTTATAGTCTCCATTAAAAGCCCTGTTCACAAGTAACAGTGAAAGCATGCACAATCTGGGTGCAGTGCACACTTGATTTTTCTTTTTAAGTGCATTGAGCAATTCTCATGTTACATTTGGTGCATGCACAGCTGAACTTGTAAGTGAAACCCCACATTCATTTGTTTGTAAAGTCTTTCTTACAAAAAAGTATGCAGATTGTACATGCATTCAATGTAACTTATGAACAGGGCGAAACAGATGAAGTTAAACTGACTGATGATCAAGTGGAAGATAAAGACACCATGGCACAATCAGTAGAGTTGCCTCTACTTTTCTAATCAAACACAATAAATCATTTATATACTGACAACCGAGAAATCAGAAGAAGATTGAGGCTTGAAAGAACAGCTGTGAGGGAACCCGAAAAGATCCTTAAGGATGTCTCTCTGAGGACCAAGATGGTATTTCCCATTACTGTACATGGATGTGAAAGTTGGACAATGAAAAAAGCTGACAGGAAGAAAATTGATTCATTTGAAATGTGGTGCTGAAGGAGAGTTTTGCAGATACCATGGACAGCTAAAAAGACAAATATGTAGGTTCTAGATCAAGCTCAAATTCTCCCTAGAAGTTAAAATGACAAAACTGAGGGTATTGTACTTTGGTCACATCATGAGAAGAAAAGGCTCTCTGGAAAAGTAAATAATACTTGGAAAAGTGGAAGGCAGTAGGAAAAGAGGAAGACCTAAAATGAGATGGCTTGATTCAATAAAAGAAGCTACATCCTGCAGTTTGCAAGGTCTAAGGATGTCTGTTAACAATAGGACATTCTGGAGGTCTTTCATTCATAGGGTCACTATAGGTTGAAGGCAAATTGACGGCACGTAACACACATACATACTGACACAGGAACAAAATACTCTAAAAGACCCTCTACCTCTGTGTTCTATCATGACATCTGTGACTGACCACTTCCAATTAAAGTTGCCAGTGAATTCCCCAAATAACTAAAATCTGGGGAGAAGCAGGGATATTACTGAGTATCATTAACACTCTGGTTTGATTAGAAGTTGGAGTTTCTATTATGGTTTCTCAGAACCTGGAACAAAATTGTGGTCACATTTTCCTGACCAAAATAGCAAAAATTTATAGTAAAATTGACATTGAAATTGTTGCCGGGTTTTGTATAAAATATGTAAATGGCATAAAGATGCCATGAAAGAAACATGAAACAGGAGAGCTAGGAAGGGAGATAGGTGGGATAAAAAAAGAATGATGCACATGGAAACAAAGCCTCTGCTGTCCTTTATGTGAATTCTGAAGCCACTGCAGATTTTCATGAAGACTGCAGGATTTATCTTTCTAGGCCTGAGAAGAACAGCTGGGGGAATTGCACTTTCATAATACAGCCAAGTAGGGCTTTTTTTCAGTGGGAACGCGGTGGAACGGAGTTCCGGAACCTCTTGAAAATGGTCACATGGCTGGTGGCCCCACCCCCTGATCTCCAGACAGAGGGCAATCTCAACTCCCCTCTGTCTGGAGATCAGGGGGCGGGGCCACCAGCCATGTGACCATTTTCTCCAAGGGCAACCCACTGAGTTCCACCACCTGTCTTCCCAGAAAAAAAGTCCTGCAGCCAAGCATTATGTTTTGGACAAATTCAGACAAACTTGGGCAACATCACTAATTGCAATAATAGTTTTAAGTGGGTAACCATGTTGGTCTGTAGTAGAAGAGCAGGATATGAGTCCAGCGGCACCTTAGAGACTCTTGAAAGCTTACACCCTGAAAATCTTGTTGGTCTCTAAGGTGCCATTGAACTCAAATCCTGCTCTTCTCCTGCTGATCACAGCTACCCACCTAAAACTATTTTCATGGAAGGCACTGCATGCAGCCACATGGAGTGGAAATCTATCAACCTCACGAAGAAACTGATCACAATAATAATACAGCAGAATGAGTGACCAATGAATTGCTCTCCCCCATCCACCTCACAAACCATTACTGGACTAAGTGCCTTCCATTGATTGTATATTAACTTCTCCCACATGCTTCCATCTATAAAACTTAATTAGCATAGCAACAGTAATTCAAGCTGGAAATCATTTCCCAGCAGGAAAAACAAAAACTGTTCAGACAGAGAAGAAATAGAACAGAAATTAGAGAGTGTTTAGACAAAAACAGGCTAAAAATAGTAATTATCAAATTCCTAGTATATAATTGAATCATTTTCATGGGAAACATGCCATATTCTTTGGTAGAAATGAGTTTTCCTTGTTCATAGCTATAGCTCATTAAGGGTGATGCGTTGCCATGGATACAGGGAACTATGGTCTGCTGTTCAAGGCAAAAAGTGGATATGATAGGGTAGCAAGGGTTGTTGTACCAATGCAGAATGAGAAGCCACTGTGCAGCCAGCCCGGTGGGACTGCTGCATTGTGGAAGGCCTTGCATGTGAGATGTGGCTGGAGGGAAGAGCAAAAATACAATTGAGGTCAACAGGAATAGAAACCTTTATTGCATTAGTCCACTCTGAGTATCAAGCACAAGAATTTGCCAAACCACATTCGGCAAATCCCATAGTCCCTTTGAAGCAGGAACGTGCGAACAAATTATATCACTTGGTGGATTTCAGGGTGTCCAGGGTGTCCCTGGTCTCAATATACAAGGCTGGATTTTAAGATGGATGCTGTGTTGGACAGAAGTACAACTCCCTGCTTCAAATGTCTCCCTGGTTCAAGTTGTTCAAGAGAGACCATGGCAGAGCCTCTTATCTGACCAAAATCACTTTTCCTAGTCTTAGAATGGCGTTAACTTTTCTGAGGTTTCAAACTATGCCCTCAGCCACTCTAGGTGGTCGTTAATACACAAATACGAATTGACACCCATTTCTGTATTTGTGGAGCTACAGTCCCTGAAGACTTTCCCCATTGTCTTTTGTTCTGCCCTCTATACACAGAGCCCAGAAATAAATTTCTTGGGGAAATATTGTCGAAAATCTACAACAACTAAAATTCCTGGAGAAATCTTTAAAAACATTGATTCTTCCCCAGACTGGAAAAATTAAGCCTCCTTCTTTCTGACCTGGATCTACACATCTCTTATAGAGTACCAGGCTGGGACTGAATAGAGACTATGAATGGTTATCTCATTATCAGAAGTAACTGACTTCCTTTACAGAAGCTAACTGATCTCCATATCAGAAGCTACTGTTTGCATCTACTCCTCCCTCCCCTCTCCCCCTATATATCTGACCAGTTTCTTCTTGCCCTCCATGCATCTGACGAAGAGAACTGTGGTTCTCGAAAGCTTATGCTACAATAAAGTTGGTTAGTCTTAAAGGTGCTACTGGACTCTTTTTGAGAGTAGCACGGTTTGCCCTGGCAGCTATGAAAGTCAGGGCTTGAGGGGTGCTTAATGACTGAGACTCCTCACCTATGTACAATGAAGGTGCTTAGGTGTTTTAAGTAATTTTCTTACTTACTTCAACAACTGACAGCAGAATGAACAATTAGATGACAAATGGAAGAATGAGGCAAAATTAATTCAAGCAATCTTATTGGCTGCCCCATCAATATTCCCTGCTTGTGGTACATCAAACAGAGTGAATATGATAGCGGGATTGAACTGGGTTGGCATTGGCATTACCCAGGCAGACAAAATGACTGCCATCTGAAGACCTAAAAAGTTCACTAAATAATTTTTATTTTATTTTTTAAAATTTATTTTGCTTCATTTATACCCCATCTTTCTCCCTAGTGGGGACCCAAAGTAGCTTACATGATTCTAGTAACAACAACAACATTCGATTTATATACCATCCTTCAGGACAACTTAATGCCCACTCAGAGTGGTTTACAAAGAGTGTTAATATTATCCCCACAACAAAACACCCTGTGAGGAGGATGGGGCTCAGAGAGCTCTGACTGACTCAAGGTCACCCAGCTGGCTTCAAGCAGAGGAGTGGGGAATCAAACTCGGTTCTCCATTTTAGAGTCCCATCACTCTTAACCACTACACCTAACTGGCTCTCCTACTCCTGGTTCTCTTCTACTCCATGTTATCCTTCTAACAACTTTGTGAGATAGGTCAGGCTGAGAGTGTGTGACTTGCCCAAGGTCACCCAGCAAGCTTGCATGGCAGAGTGGGGATTCGAACTGGGGTCTCCCAGAGCCTAGTCTCACTCTAGCCACTATACCACACTGTTTCTAATTGTATGACATTATTACTTATGAATATATGCAGCTGCCTTATGCTAAGTCAGACCATTGGTCTATCTAGCTCCGTTTGAGGACCTCAAGATCTCAGGCAGAGAGATGGCTTTCCTAATACCTGAAATACTGTTGTTGGAGATCTCAAAATTTGAACCTATGATATTCTGCATGCAAAGCAGGTGCTCTCCCTTCTCTGCCCCTCTTCAGCAGGAAAATTGATTTCTCTGATCCAAATCTAAAAAGCATTCTTCCAGATCATTACATTACCATGAACAAAATGAAAAGCATTCCAAGAATGACTCGACGTTTTATGACAATTATCTTCAACTTCCTGTTTATTGGAAAGGGTAATTCGTTTTACTGGAAAGATCCCAGTCATCTCTCAGTAACATTGACCCAGACTTCTTTTAGATCGTAACTCTGCATGACTAGATTTATTAGTAGCCAAATGTTACTCATTGAAAAAAATGTTTGATAAGGTTTGTTTTTGTTAAATTCAAGGCAAATGAGTCTTGATAACAGACTTAAGGACCATAAACTCTTAAATACAATACCATTATCATGTTTTTTATACATAAAGCTCATATATATATATGCCTTAGTACTTGGTACATATTGATGCCAAAATTATGTAAGACCTTTTTATTCAAATTGGCTTCTTGATAGGACAGCCCAAGATGTAATTTACCCAGTAGAACTGAGGGATTATGCTTAACACATCGGGGCCCTAAGGGACACATGATACAGCAACACAGACAGGCAGGTGTAGGTCTGCTAATGACCTTCTGGAAACTTCAGCTGGTCCAAAATACAGCAGCCTGATATATGAACAGGGCAAACTGTTTTGTCCGTATAGCACCTACACTAAAGTCACTGTGTTGGTTACCTATTAGTTTCTGGGTTCAATTCAAAGTACTGTTTTTTATCTGTAAAGCCCTTCATGACCTGGGTCCCTCAAACCCCAAGGAACATCTCTCCCCATATGTACCTATGTAACTCCATCATTTGGTGCAATCGTTTACTTGTTGTCCTCTCCCTAGGGTTGGTTCTGTTTGCCACTGCCTCATCTGGGGTCTTTTTTGGTAACCATCCCATGTCTGTGGAACAGCGAGTTTGGTCAGACAAGCTGCTGTCCTGGCTTTCAGAAAACTCTGTGAAACCACTTTTTAAGAGGCCTTTGAAGGCATGAGGGTCCTAATGTTTATTAACTGAAACCAGTTAGTTGAATAAACTGTGATCTCTGTCATGCACGTATCTAGTGCCATCTATATATTATGTTGTGATTTCATTTTTGGCTTTTTAAAATCAGCCCCTTTGTGTCTCTATTGGGAGGAAGGTGGGAATACGTTTTTAAATAAATAAATATAATATACACAAACAGCCAGGACTAGGGTTGTCATGGATCTATCCAACATCGCACTGCAAAGTCTCATCAAAGTGGGGGGGGGGAACAGTCAGAACAATTGATTCCCCCTACCACCACCACCACTACCACATTTCATCATTTTCCTTCCTAGCCAGAAAAATCCATCCAGCTTTGCTGCATTTAGGCTGTGCTTCTTTTTATTCTCATAATCTGTGCACATTGCTTCTCCTTTCAAAACACTCTGGTTCTGCAACATTAACAGGAAAGTCTGCTGCTACTAAGAAAGACAGATGTGATTCCATTAGACATTGTTGAGAAATGTGACGTTGTTTTTGGCATATGCTCATTCGAAGAGCACAGAGTGGGTTTGAAGGGACACTGTGCTGTCCCAGGCACTGCCTGCATGCCGAATAAGACTAACAAGTATATGGAATTTTTAAAAAGACTTCTTCAGTAAGTTACTATGAATGTCCCAGTAAAGTTTTAAACAAATATGTGAGTCCGTTGCTGTTCATGAGGAATTAGCCCTTTGAAAGGCACCTGCTTTCATCACAGAACTCTGCAGCCAAACCAAAAAAATGAAAAGTCAATGGGAGAAGAGAGATTAACACTATTGTAGTGATCACGGGCGGCCACCCAAGAAAGGGGGACTTAGGTTCAAACTAGGCATTACAGTGTTCATTGGTCTGCCCCTTGAATATTGATGCCATTTTAGTGTTGACTTCAGCCAGTTTGGTGTAGTGGTTAAGACTTAAGAGTGGCTGAACTCTAATCTGGAGAACTGGATTTGATTCCCCCACTCCTCTGCTTGAAACCAGCTGAGTGACCTTGGGTCAGTCACAACTTCTCAGAGCTCTCTCAGCCCCACCCACCTCACAGGGTGATTGTCATAAGGATAATAATAACACACTTTGTGAACCACTCTGAGTGGGCATTAAGTTGTCCTGAAGGGCGGTATATAAATCAAATGTTATTATTAAAAATGCCTCCAGGGCCCTATCCTGATCAGGCCCGCTGTGTGGTGGGACCAGGTGATCCTGTGAGTGTCCCCCTGCACATGCCTTTTCTAGTGCCAAAACAACCTGTTTCAACACTTGAAAAGTCCTGAGGGTGGCAATATCATCTGGTCCCTTCACGGGCCCTTATGGCAATTTTAAACAGCCAAATCATTCTCAGTCTAACCTACCTCTGAGGGACATGAGAATTAAGTCATCCTGAAGGGTGGTATATAAATCAAATGCTGTTATTATTATATTATTTTCAACAGAGGGGTAAGTAACAAAGTCCCTCTTTACCCAGCACCTTTCTCATAAAAGTGCTGGGTAATATATAATGAGTGACCATTATAAAACTGTAGGGTCAGGGAGTTTAGCAGAGATCTTCTGCAATGGGCTCGGGGTTACGGGGACGGGACGGGGAGGGGAGACCAGCTGTCCAACTGACGCAGGGTTGCCTAAAAGAGTGGCTGTGGTGCAGACTGATTCAAAGCCATCAATACTACTAGGATTGTGCTTAAAATAAACAGAGGACTTCATACAAATTAAGGAAGACAGATCCCCGCCTGAAGGCTTGTGATCTAAATATTGATAAGGCACAGGAGGGAAAAAGGATAGGGAGGGCAGGAAAAAGGAGATAAAAATCAGCCAACAATGTCATTTATAAAGCACTGTGAGCTGATTGAACTTTCCCTCGTGCCCCTTTTATTCAGAAGTCGAGCAAAAAGGAACAAGAACAATGGGTAGCTATAAAGAAAGGTAATGTTCTGGCCTCTTTGAAGTGCACTAAAGGGCAATATCAAAAGGTTAAGTGGTCAGGAAGCCCCAGGAGGACAGGCTTGATGCTAAATGGCCAGGGAGAACGTACTCCGAGCAATGTGGAAATCAAATCCCCTGCAGCCCGCTCAGATGGAATGACAGCTGTTAAAAGAGAGACAGGATGGTCTGCTCTCCTGGACCCTTTTGGCTGTGATCAAATCAAGAAGCCACCTGCCGTCTCTATACTCTCTTTATCATACAAAGCTGTGGACGAGATATGCCAGAATGATTAAGAATATTATGAGGTGGAACCGTCATCACATGAAGCCGCCATACCCTGAACCAGACCCTTGGTCCATCCAGGTCCACACTGTCTACTTAGACTGGCAGTGGCTCTCCAGGGTCTCTCTCTCAACACCAACTCCCTGATCCTTTTAACAGGTGATGGCCAGGACTGTGCAAGCCAAGCAGATGCTCTACCACTAAGCCATGCTCTCCCCCCGCCACCCCCACCCCACACACAGCGTGGCTCAAGGGTAAATCAATGCTTTGCATGCAGAAGGTGCTTAGTCCCAGTTAAAGAGGCAGGCAGTGAGTGATGTGAGCTTCCACTTTATAATCTTCGTGTAACAACTGCAGCAGAGATCACCGAATTGCTTGAATGTGCAGAAAGGGCTGACAGTCCATTCACTCCTTCCATGCCCATTCAGTTATAAAGCAACTGTTGGCTTGAAGTGGTAATAACACCATCGTTATGCTGAGAATTATTGTATTTGTATCCAGGACAAATCCAGACACCAACACCCCGAAGGGGTATTTACACAGGGGGCCTTCTAGGAGCAGAACTACAAGTGACAAAAGGCACAGATTGGACACTTGTCAGCTTCCCTCAAGTTTTGATGGGAAATGTAGGCAGCTTGGCGGAATGTTGGACAAGTGACAGTTGAAAAGTCCATTGGACAGCAGTCAGAGAGCCAAGCTGCAAGACCAGGATGCCTACATTTCCCATCAAAACTTGAGGGAAGCTGACAAGTGTCCAATCTGTGCCTTTTGTCACTTGTGGTTCTGCTCTAGGTAGACAGAAAAATATGACTGTAAAATATGGGGAGGGAGTGTTAAAGTGGTCTGATAAGGACTGATCAGTCACCAAAAAGACTAAATGTTGAGAGCAATTAAGTTAATGGGGAAGGGGGGTAGAGCAGGAGGATTAGAATTTGAAATCAACCTTCTCAAACCCCCCCCCCGAGATTGAAGAACCCTGGAGTGAGAGAGTGGGGGGAGTAAAGGATTTCCAAATCCCGCCCCCACACACACACACTGATTCCCCATGGACCCTTAGCTTGTTTTATTTATTTCTTAACTTCATATACTACATCCTAGCTATGATCTCACCACTAAAGGAAACTATCAATAATTAGATGCACACACAGCAGGGAAATGCTAAGAAAGAGCTACTGTGGTGTGGTGTAGTGGTTAGAGTGCTGGTCTCACATCTGGGAAACAAAGGTTTGAATCCCAACTCTGCAGTGGAAGCTCACTGGGCCAGTTACACTCTCTCAGCCTAAGCTACCTCACAGGGTTGTTGGTGTGAAGATTAAATGGAGGAGGGGCAACCATGTAAGCTGCTTTGGGGCCCTATTGGGAAGAAAATCAGGGTGTAAATACCTAAATTAAGTTTTTGCGATGATGAACAAAGTAGAGGATTCAAAGGTACCAGCAACCCAGACTTACACAGAAGGATGAATAAGGGAGATGGCTGGTTCTTAGGACCAGATATGATACTGGGAGATGTGTGAACTGATCTTTCCAGGATAAATGGCACATTCATCTTCTAAATAAATGAATACAATAAATCTGCTAGGGCAGAAGGGTTGGATCAGAGCTGCTGTGCAGGAAGAAAGGGGTTTAACCCTTCCCCCCTTGCATGGTTTTGCTCACTGAAGTCACCACCTATATTCTGATTAGTCTTGATTAGCCCCTAGAGGGGGAAAAGACAGATGAAGAAATGGTAGAGCCAGCCTAGCATAGCAGTGCGAGTGCTGGACCAGGATATGGGAACACCAGGGGTTGGAGCTTCCCTCTGCTACGAAGCTCTCTGCTCAACAGGAGACATCTGACATGTGAAGAACACGTGTAAGGAGATGCAATGGTAGCCAGGAAGGGTAGTTTAAAAAGACAGAGCCGGTGGCAGGGCAAAGGCTTTGCTATACACTGGAGCTGTATGAAGCAGCGGTGAAATGCCAGAAGGGAAACTTCAGCCCACTATAACCTCTCCAGGTCCAAGCCCAGCTCTGGAAGGCAGCTCCAGCCCATTTCCATTCCTTGCTGCCCTATGGTTGTGATCTCACACAGTTTTAGACTGGAGAGGTGAAATTGACAGAGCCTTCAGAGAGGTGAGGATGAAATTAACAAACCCTCTGATGAGTCATCTCCACCAGCTCTGTCTTTTAAAACTATTCTTCCCAGCTAACATTGCATCTTCCTACACTTGCCGAACATGTGTCAAGGTGTCTCGTGTAGAGAGAGGAAACCATGAGTAAGTCAAACTCTTTCAGCTGAACCTACCTTACAGGGCTATTGTGAGAATTAAATGGAGGAAGGAGAGTGGGGAGGATAAAAATGGAGGGGTAAGTTGTGATCAGCAAAACCGTATGGAAGGAGGGGGTAATTTGCCATTTTAAACAGAGTTAAACCCTTCTAAGTCCACTGAAGTCCAAGAGGCTAAGAAGGGTCTAACTCTGTTTAGGATAGCACTGTTAAACAGCTTCTCCTTCATGCCATTGCTCCAATCTGAACTGGGGTCCCCATAGCAGCAAATAATCTTCAGAAAAAAACACTGGGGAAACCCTGTCAAAGAACTTTCAGTGTGTTATCCAGTTAGACCTTCATTATCCACCTTCTTCCTACACCCACCCCAAATCTACCATGCTGCTTCAAAAAGTTGGAATTACATACTTTCCCATAAAGACATTTAGCCTCAACTCTCTGGACTACATCCACAAAGCCACTTTATAAAAATGCCCTGCTTGCACAATACAATAAATTGAACAAAGAGCTCAGGAGGACAGGATCGATGACAGTGATAAAGGAGGATTGATCTGCTGAATGGGATGCCTGTTAGCCATTGTGGAGAAAAGAGGAGTGCACCCCATTTGTCTATTCCTCCCCAATTTAAATTTCTGCATTACAGAGGGGGCATTCTCACAAGAGACTGTGGAAGGCACCCAGGTTCACCACCATGATAGCTAGCAGCTCAGGGGTGGATTGGCCTTTAAGGCCATGAGAAAAGTCCTAGAAGGCCAATGATCTGGGGGGGTTACCCACACCCATTGGAGTCAGCATGAGGAGGGCAGGAGCCACCACCGCAAGACGTTAGCCCTCGTGTTGCATGAGCAACCAGAAGCCACTGCCACAAAAGCCCTGTTTTGTGGGGACTGGCAGCTCCCATCCTCCACAAGTGAGCAGGACCTGCCACCACCACAAGATGGCAGTCTTCACCTCAGGGGAGTTGTTGGCTCATGCCCCATGCAAGGGGGATGGAGCCAGCAGCCCTCACCTCAGTTGAGAGGGATGCAAGCCACTACCACTGCAAGCCAGCACCCCAAACCCACACAAGGCAGGTGAGCAAGAACCAGTAGCCCCCACCCCATGCAAGGTGGGAGGGATCTGCTGGGGCCTGCCCTTTCTTCCCCTCTCCCCTCCACTGGGGGCAGGTGGTGGGGCCTTTTTCCAGGGACATTTTTGCTGGCCTCTGTGGCTACTTGACATCTCGTTTTAGGTCTTCCTCTTTTCCTACCGCCTTCCACTTTTCCTAGCATTATTGACTTTTCCAGAGAATCTTTCTTCTCATGATGTGACCAAAGTACGTTAGCCTTAGTTTTGTTATTTTAGCTTCTAGGGAGAATTCAGGCTTGATTTGATCTAGTACGCACTTATTTGTCTTTTTGACTGTCCATGGTATCCACAAAACTCTTCTCCAGCACCACATTTCAAATGAATCAATTTTCTCCCTGTCAGCCTCCAACTTTCACATCCATACATAGTAATGAGGAATACCATAGTTTGGATTATTTTGATCTTGGTTCCCAGAGAGACATCTTTATCTTTAAGGATCTTATCACAGCTGCTCTTCCAAGTCTCAATCTTCTGATTTCTTCATTGCAGTCTTCCTTTCGGTTGATGATTTAGCCAAGGAATAGAAAATCTTGAACAATTTCAGTTTCTTCATTGTCAGCTTTAAAATTGTGTAATTCCTCATTAGTCATTCATTACTTTTGCCTTCTTGATGTTCAGCTGTAATCCTGCTTTGGTGATTTCTCCTTTAACCTTCATCACTAATTCCAGGTCTTCGCTATTTTCTGCCAGTAACGTGGTATCATCTGCATATCTCAAATTGTTAATGTTCCTTCTACCAATTCCCACTCCACCTTCTTCTAGATCTAATCCAGCTTTCCTTATGATATACTCTGCATAGAGGTTGAACAGGTAGGGAGGTAATATGCATCCTTGTCTGACACCCTTGCCAATTGGAAACCATTCTGTTTCCCCATGTTCTGATCTGACACTAGCCTCTTGCCCAGAGTACAGGTTGTGCATCAAAACAATCAGATGCTGTGGCACCTCCATTTCTTTTAAGACTCTCCATAGCTTTTCATGGTCCACACAGTCAAAAGCTTTGCTCTAATCTAAAATACACATGCTGATTTTCTTCTGAAATTCCCTGGTATGTTCCACTAGCCATCGTAAATTTGCAATGTGATCTCTGGCGCCTCTTCCTTTTCTGAATCCAGCTTGAACATATGGCATTTTTTGTTCCGTATATGGTAAAGGCCGAGGGAACAAAAAGTTGGGTGGCATCATTAAAGCCCAGAGTGGGGAGGGGCTATGGCTCAGTGGCAGAGCATCTGCTTTGTAAGCAAAAAGTCTCAAGTTCAATCCAGGGCATCTCCAGTGAAAAGGACCAGGAAGAAGGTGATGTGAAAGACTTTGACCTGAGACTCTACAGAGTTGCTGCAAGTCAGAGCAGACAATACTGACCTTGATAGACGAATGGTCTGATTCAGTATAAGGCAGCTTCATGTGTTCAAGTCTACCAAGCAACCAATGATACTACGCTTGTGTGTGTGTATGGTGCCCTTAAGTCATAGCTGACTTATGGCGACCCCTGGCAGGGTTTTCATGGCAAGAGACTAACAGGGGTGGTTTGCCATTGCCTGCCTCTGCAACCCTGGCCTTCGCTGGAGATCTCCCATCCAATTACTAACCAAGGCCGACCTGCTTAGCTTCTGCAATCTGACAAGATCAGGCTCACCTGGGCTATCCATGTCAGGGCATGATACTATAATTAATAACCATTATATATAAAAACAACACATGTAGTTATTTGCAGATTACAGAAGTTTTTAAAAAGTATCTAGTGGGTTTCTGGTTAATTACTATGGCATGGTGAAACAGAAGTCAGGCCAGGAAGACCTTTTAGCCTAGGCCATAATCTTGCCAATTTACCCACATTATGGTACATGATCTCCTCTGCTACCTCCTAGCTTCCCCGACTGCTCAAACAAATGGTGGCAAGGGGTGTGTGAGTGTTGTGTATGTTTTGACATCAATTCCAGCTTTTAGCCAGAAGTGACATAACATGCATGCTCCTGTTTTTCCCCATGCCCCACCCCCATGTTATCTTGGGGATTGCAGGCATGTGCCTGGCAACCTTAGTAGGCCACAAGCTCAAAGGCGGCCTAAAATTTAGACATTTATTAATTGTTTTGGCATATCATAACTTGCTTTTATGCACATCCCTATCAGATCCAAATAGGGATGCCATTTCCCCGTTCGGTGTGGGGGATCCCCCGCTCCCTCCTCCCTGCTCCGCCTCTACTCACCTGGCCGGTGGGGAAGGAAAGGTGGCAGAACACTGCCCCAGGCATGCTCCTGGAGTAGCAAGACGACGTCACCTCCAGGAGTGACATCATTGCGCTTCCCCTGAGAGAGCTCTTGCACTTCTCAGTGGGCTGATTTTGGCTTCAAACAGGTCTAATTGGGTTCGTTTGCAGCCCAAATCGGCTCACTGAGAAGCATGGGCACACTCCCAAGTCTGCACGAGGACATCACTTCCCAGAAGAGACATCATTGCAGAGGCTCAGGAATATGCGCATGCATAGTGCGCACACAAAAAACACCCAGGAAAGCAATTAAGGTGAGCACTGGGTCCCCCAACCCCCCACTGGGAAGGTAGAGGGATCTGGCATCCCTAGATCCAATGTACCACATGCTCTCCGCTTATTTTTATTACATCCAGGGGCCTCCAAAGCTGGCAGTGGCCTGGGCCTCTCTGAACCTGTTAAAAGAAGTCTCCTTCCTACACAGTGACCTCCCAAATGAAGCCTCTTGAGTGTGATTTTATAATAGGATACTTTCTGCATAATACAATCCATTTTAGAAGTATTTTGACCATGAAGTTCTGGTCACGAAGATGGCATCACAACAACCTCAGCTATTCAGCAATATTCACTGTCGTGATGTAATCCCTAGCTATTCAGTTTTCAGAAATGATTTCCTAAAATAGCATTCTTGGTGGCGGAAATGCAGGGAATAAAGATGGAGGGCCTATTCAGGAGGAGAAAGAATGTCGACTCCTGCCAAGAACAGTTTTGATGAAGTCTCATGATTACACATCAATGCAGAGGAAACACTTTTTTTACCATGTTATTTCCATTCTCTCTGTTCCTCTTGCTACATCACTGAGCCACTCAGCCACCCACTCTCACTCTGTAGGAAGGAAAAAAACTGGAGTAAACAGCTTCTGACCTGGCTGATTGGTCTAAAAACTACACTTAAGAAATAGTTCTCCCATGGAGCAATACATCAACAGCTCGAGTTTAATCCTGCTGGCCACATTTCATGCGGCTTTCTTTTTCAAGACACAGGAATTTGGCAAATTGTGGCAGCTAGTCCATCCATGTCCAGGCCTCAGACCATGGCACAGTGACTCCACACAATCCTTATTGGGTTACAAACACACCTAGGACTTTGTATGCTCTGTGTGGAGGCTGCTGAGCACACAAACTAGGCCATATTGTTATACAAGTCTTCCTTTTTTAAAGATAAAGGAGGATGTTTAAAGGGCTGTAGCTAAGCAACTCACTTATTCTTTTATGCCGAAAAAATATGCTTTGCAAAGCCTTATACTTCCAAAGTGCCTCTGGGGCAGGACAAAATCAGTTACTATCCTATATTGGCTTTGACTGTAAAGAGCTATTATGCAAATCTGGATGGGGAACAGAAGAGCAAAAATCTTGGAGCCCTTTTATTCATTTGAGAGTCTTTTAGCAGATTATCCAAAACCTATTTCTCAAAGTTGTTGTCTTAAGTTTCAAAGAGAACTACAGCTGCCTTTTCTCAACCTAAATGGAGCCAGCAATACTTCTTCATTGGCAATGCAATCAGCAGCAGAGTTAGATCCTTTTCAGTACGGGGGAGTCAATGGGCTTAGAAGAGGATTGCCAGCCCAGCGCTGGCACACAGGGGGAGATTGCACGGGGGAGAAGGGACCTACCTGACGGACATTCGTGTAAGAAGTAACATCTAATAATATAATAATAACATTTGATTTATATACCACCCTTCAGCACAACTTAACACCCACTTAGAGTGGTTTACAAAGTATGTTATTATTATGCCCACAACAATCACACTATGAGAAAAAGAAGAAAAAGAAAAAGAAGAAAAACCTTAAAACTAAACTACAGATGGAGTTCTGATATTCTCTGCCACAAATATAGATCATTATCAGAGTCTCACTTATTCTAAGTTAAACATAAGAACCCTCTTTTTTCTATTGTTCATGATTCTCAATCCATAAATCCAGATGTCATCAAGTCCTTATTATCCATTTCATGTAAAAAGTCTATAAACGGTTTCCATTCAGTCAAAAGTGTAACTGTCTTTTTCCTAATCAGTGAAGTAAGTTTTGCCATTGACGCAAACTCTGAAACTTTTATCCACCATTCCTCCACTGTAGATGTTGGAGTTTCCCACTTTTGTGCATAGAGTACTCTTGCTGCTGTAATCAAATATAAAAACAAAGTACCAAAGCTGCTTTCCAACTGGCTGTCCATTATTCCCAACAAAAAAAGTCTCTGGTTTCAACCGGATTTTAATCTTCAAAATCTTGTGAATCGATGATTGTATCTACAACCAGAAACTCTTTGCTTTCTTACATGTCCACCACATCTGATAAACTGTCCCTTCTTGTTTAGCACATTTCCAACATACATTTGAAGCATCCTTATACATTCTAGCCAGTTGTTCAGGAGTCATATACCAACGATACATCATCTTGTAGAAATTTTCTTTGATACTAGAGCTTAATGTAAATTTCAACCCCCTTGTCCATATATTTTCCCATTGCTCCATTTATGTATTGTTAGTGTGTCTTCTTTTAGAATGTTTTTTATCTTCTATGTTTGTTGTCTTTAGCTTTTATCTTATTGTTTATAGTCTAAATAAAGAAAAAAACCATGCAAAACAATCACCCTATGAGGTGGGTGGGGCCGAGAGAGCTCCAGAGAGCTGTGAGTGACTCAAGGTCACCCAGCTGGCTTCAAGTGGAGTAGTGGGGTATCAAACTCGGTTCTCCAGATTAGTGTCCTGCAGATCTTAACCACTACACCAAACTGGCTTTCGGCATTGGCATGGTGTCAATTTTCCTTCATTTGACTTCCACTGCTACATGGAGTAGATGTCTGGGTGTGCAAAAGAGGTTGTCTCCCACACCCCTGGCAGAGAAAGGTGCAACTCTTCAGTTCATGGGGGGAATTTAATGAAAGTCTGATACCAAGTATAATCCTAGAGTTAGAAGGGGAGGTGGACACAGAATGAAAAAACCCCACGGACTGTCAGACCATGGTCCATCACGTTTCATGGACCATGGACCACAAACTTTTCATGAACCTACCCCATTCATGGAGCGGTTCATTGGTCTGTGGTCCATCATTTCTGGGGGCCTTGGGACCGCCCCTTTTGCACTTAGAGATGCCAAACTCACAGTGAGGCTTCAGCAGGTTCTCCTCCAGCTACCCTCCAAGTTTGGCCAGGATTGCATTGCGGAGGTCTGAGTTACAGACCCCCAAAGCAGCCACCCACAGGAAAGTTCCAGTAGATAACTAGGAGTTGCAAATGCCAATTGATTTGCATTGGCTTGCAGCACCAAAAAGTTGCAATGAAGCAAAGTCAAACAGAACAGGGTGCAGGAAAAGCCCCCACAGACACCTTCCCAGATGTTGCCTAGGGAATTAATTCTTGCTCCTTTCTTGCATAGAGAAGAATGGGAGCTCTCTGGTTGGCAGCCAGAGCTGCCTGTCCAAGTTTTGATGGCTAGGATTGGTGTGTTCCAAGGGCTACAGGAGGTCTGCTGACATCCCCTCCATTGCCTAGGAAATTGATAGATAGGCACCAGGATGTCTCGACTAGACATGGGCACGAACATAAAAAACCCCAAACATGGTGTTTGTTGTTCGTTGCCATCCACGAACAATGAACATTGACAAATATGATCTGTTCACGAACATATTCGTTTTTCATTGTTCATGGAGGCCAGCAGGCTCTCCTCCAGCCATTAAGATCCCTACCACACCACTCCGAGAAACCCTACCTGAGCAGGCAGCAGGAAATGTACCAATAATAAATAATAGCTTGGCCCCAGAGCCTGGCAGCAGCCCTGGAACCTGAAGGGGTAGATCCCTACCACACCACTCCCAGAAACCTTACCTGAGCAGGCAGCAGGAAAGGTACCAGTAATAAATAATAGCTTGGCCCAGAGCCTGGCAGCAGCCCTAAAACTTGGAGAGGTAGATCCCTATCCCACCACACACAAAGAAAATTCAAGCTCCAATGCACTCTCCCTGTCTCTCTATCAAAATGCCAACAGCAACTGTCTCTCCCTCACTGTCTGCAAAACCAGAGCTGCGAGCCCCCTACCCCTGCTCTTTGCTTCCTTGTAACAAATTTGGAGCTTTACACTTGAAAGGAAGACCTGCCTATCAAGCTAAATTAGGCTTAGATTGGGGTTTCCAGGGCAACAGAAGGAGTTCAGACAATCCCTGCCTAAGTCACCAAAGGAATTGATTGCAGGTGCCAGATTGTCTGGCCTGATGAACAGCAACGAACAAGGCTTGCAACAACCACCTGTTCATTTAGAATGGGGCCTCATGAACAGCTTGTTCACGAACAGCTGATTGGGCTGTTCGTGGCTTTTTAAATTTCGTATTGCTGTTCGTGCCCATTTCTAGTCTCAACTCACAGACCAGCCCAAACAGACCAAATTTGTGAAAAACATGGTCCCCCAAACCGCATGTTTGTGAACCATGAACTAGGCCAGACCATGTCAAATTTAGATCTATTTTTCGGTCCATGCCCACCTCTATTTATAAACCAACTAGTCTAACCTCAACAGATGAAATGCAGCCCTAAAGCTTTCCCAACATGTTCACCAAGTATAGTTCTTGTTTACCAGAGGAGTGTGTCATCTCTGCCCATGAACCTCTCTGGAAGTAACTTTTGGTGCCTTCTCAACACTTGACCCTTTAGATACTTTGATCCTGGCAAACAGGCCTAGCCCTGTCATTTCTCTTCCTTCATTTTTTTCTTCTAAGAGAAGATGCAAAAGCTAGAAAATGCCAAAGCAAAATAGCTATCTTATAAATGAAATGGTTAGCAAAAAAAAAAATCATTGGGATTTGTTAAAGAATTTGTAGACCCCTGACTTGGACTGCCCAAGTGAGCCTATCTCATCAGATCTCAGAAGCTAAGCAGGGTCAGCCTTGGTTAGTAATTGGATGGGAGACCTCCAATGAAGGCCAGGGTTGCAGAGGCAGGCAATGGCAAACCACCTGTTAGTGACTTGCTATGAAAATCCCACTAGGGGTTGCCATAAGTCAACTCTGACTTGAGGGCTTCACCACCACTCCAACATTTGTAGAAAGAAGGCTCCTAAAAAAAATAACATATTTATTAACCTCTTCCCAGCCAGAAGCCAATTTTAAAAACAATTAAACAATTAAAAACAATTGGTTGGACTGTGTTGGTAACACAGTCCAACCAAATTTACACGCCACATTGAACTCAATGGGAAGAATGCAAAGAAGTGTCCTGCTTTCAAAGAATCCATGTTGCTGCAACTCCTACTCCAAATATCTGGTATTGTAGAAAAGCAACATGGATTACCCATTTCAAATACATACAAACTAACATACTAATAAAACCAGATGGAAAGGATGCAATGAGCTGCCAGAACTCTGAACAATCCAAACAATTTCAGGCAAAAATGATTGGGGGGGCATCCAAATACCAAAATAGAAATACTAAATAATTAATATCATGCGGCATCTAATCTTGAAACAATCTACCTTCCAGACCTAATTCTTGGCATCAAACACTGGCCAAAATACCAGCTTATGAATCAACACAGAAAACTACCAGACATAATCATAGGATAGGGCTAAATGGGAATAATATCAAACTGCCCCCGGATTCAGTAAGGCTAACTTCTATAAAATGCCAGCTTTACTTTTGCATTTTTGTCTTCTCTTTAGCTTTCATTCAAACACTTTTTTTCTGGAGAGCACAAACGCCTGGTCAGTCTCAAACACTACCACATCCACACCATAACAGCACTTCTTTGTAACAATTTTAGCAGATGCAATGATGTCACTTTCCTAACCGCTGCCTGAGAGTGGAGGATATGAATGTCCCTGTCCTTATTTATTTCCCCAACGACTCTGTAAACATTCCTCTTTTGCATATCATCAATCAGCATTAAAAGACAGCGGCTCAGACATCAGGCACAAACAGGAATTTATTCCTGACGGGTCGGGGACAAATCTGGCTTATTGCCAGGCGGGCAGTGTCCCTCCACCCTCCCCTTGCATGGCACACCAAGACTAAAGCCAGAAACCTTCAAATAACTCCAAGTTGTGATGTTTGAATGGAAGGCACCCAAATTCAGCAATCACAGCCAATTTTTATCCAGGATTGAACCATGGTTAAGATTAAAATACCAGTTGCTGGAAAAGAAACAATGGTCTGTTTATCAAGACATATACACATTTGGCCATGACTAATTGGAGGTCAACTGAAGATTTCTCTCTTAAGTCTTGGCACACTGTACAACAGGAGAGAAGGAGAAGAGGCAAGCAAGCCTGCCAGTTAACTAGGCCTGCCTCCATCATAAACATGCTTCCCTTTTCTTGTGACATTTGAATTGAGAAAGTGACTTCTATTAGGATCGTAGAGAAACAAAGATCGGAACACAAGGCTCCCTGATCGGACCATCTGTTGTTCAGACAATCCCTCTGGCACTCGTAGCCCTGGCTCTGTCAATCTCAAATCGAAGTGAAAGAAAGAAGGAGAAGTAACAGTGTGAGAGAGTCATTGAGCAGAACCACAAGTGACAAAAGGCACAGATTGGACACTTGTCTGTTTCCCTCAAGTTTTGATGGGAAATGTAGGCAGCTTGGCGGAATGTTGGACAAGTGACAGTTGAAAAGTCCATTGGACAGCAGTCAGAGAGCGAAGCTGCGAGATCAGGATGCCTACATTTCCCATCAAAACTTGAGGGAAGCAGACAAGTGTCCAATCTGTGCCTTTTGTCACTTGTGGTTCTGCTCATTGTTGTTTTCACAATAGAATTCTGCTTATTTTGTCCTGAATACACAGGGCTGCACGTCAACCAGAACTATTTGATGGTGTCTTAGGTACCCCTCACCAAATTCTACAGCCATTAATAACAGTGGAATAGGCATGTGCACACTAATTGTTGTTTGGGGGGTATATTTGTTATCTTTATTATTGTTATAATCAGGGCTTTTGGGGGGGGGAAGAGGTGGTGGAACTCAGTTGGTTGCCCTTGGAGAAAATGGTCACATGGCCAGTGGCCCCCACCCCTGATCTCCAGACAGAGGGGAGTTTAAATTGCCACTGGCGCGGAGGGCACTCTAAACTCCCCTCTGTCTGGAGATCAGGGGGCGGGGCCACTGGCCATGTGACCATTTTCAAGAGGTTCCAGAACTCTGTTCCACCGCATTCCAGCTGAAAAAAAGACCTGATTATAATGCATGTCTGAATTCTTCATTATATGTGGTTGTCATTGTTTCAACAGGAAATGGATTTCTACCTATAACTTTTTTATCTCCCTCTCTCAGCAAACTGAGATGCGTGTCTTAGGGATGGAATCCCCAGCCCAAAGGATTTTCCAAGCCAGATTTCAGAGACAATTCGGTCCTGTTTTGCAGAGCAGACACAAGTAGGAGTTACAACATTAGCATGGGAGAGAGAGCTTTTCCTCCCTTCCTGAGAGCCTTTATTTATTTAATTATTTATTTACTTATTTAACGTCATTTATAGTCCATCTTTCTCACTGAGATTCAAGATGGATTACATAGAGTGAGATTAGCACTGTCAAAATCAAGGGCATTTCAATAAACAATACCATAGGATAAATAAATGCAAGTTTACAAAGACATAACATTAGCAAAAATCCAATACAGAGTTGAAGAAATGCTGAAATAGAGCATAAGCAGTTTGAGGACTGACATTAGACAACACAGAGCTACCCAGTAGGGTCATCCTTAAAGCAACAGGTAGCACATAGGCGCATAAACACCAAGCAACAAATAGTGTGTAAGGCAACATAGTGGTGAAGTCTGTGGTCCTCCTGAACTTGTTGGTGAAGCACCTCTTTGAGATCATCTCTCTGCAATACAGCCCCCCTATCTGTGTAAAAAGCCCCTCTGAATAATTCAGTTTTGCATCGTTAGCCAAAGGCGGGGACTACAGTCTCAAGAGTTACACAGTACCCAACGTGTCCTTTTAATAGCAGGTGCTCCGGAGAGCTAAGCTTACAGCAAGAAATAAAATGACATCCATAAGTCAGCACCACTCTGAGTGAGGGTAAAAGGATTACACCAAAACATACAAACATCAACAGTAACAAAATATGAATTTGGCTAGCTTTTCTATTACTTCTGTTTCCAAAGGGCAGGTGGCATCTCAAGATGGATGTTGTGCTCCTGAGACCTAATTTAGCTGTCAGGCTTCCTAAGAGAGCTCATTTTTCTTCCTATCTTATTACTTGTAGTGACGTAGACATCAGAAGCACGAGTGTTCCAGTCCTGTTGGTACATATCACTAAAAAATACATTTTGTTTATCATCAGCCACAATGGAAAATGTTAATGCCCCAAACACATGGAAAGGAATGGAACAGTTCTGTTTTTCAAATTCAAGAGAGAACATTTCACTCTCAAGAAGCAAAGAACCGGTGGTGCAGTCCAGTGTTTTGAACAGCACAGAAATTTTCCACCTTTCTTCTTGTTCTCAAAAATAATTTAGATGAAAGAAGAAACCCGTATTTCCAGTTGTTTGATAGCACTGTCCTAAGCAGAGTTAGATGCTTGTACATCCATTAAAGTCAAAGGACTTCGAAGGGTCCAATTCTGCTTAGGAGTGCTAGAAAGCAACTGTAGTATTTCTTTACTTCATTTTACAATTTCAGTAAACTTGTCATCTGCAAACCATTAAAATCTCAACAGGGGTTTCTTTCAACATGCTGAAGAAAGTACAAGAAAACTAGTGATTTAATAAACAAAAGTTATCACTCGCTGTTTAAAGAAAAGACTAGGGGTGTGCAAGCCAAAAATTTTCGGCTAAAGCCGAAAGCAGAAAGCCGAAAGAGGATTCTCTTTCGTATAAGCCGAAAGCCGAAATGGCCAGCCGTTTCAGCTTTCGGCTTTCAGCTTTTTCAATGGGAAAATGCCTCCGGCGTCTTCCCGGACGTCTGGGGGAGGCATTTTCCCACCGAATCAGCCCAAAATTGGTGGGGACCTTCCTCTAACCCCTCTCTACAAACCCCCCAAGTTTCAGACCGATTGGACTTTGGGGGGCCATGTTATGGCCCCCCAAAGCAGGTCCCCCTATCCTCCCATAAGAAAGCGAAGGAGCAGCATATTGTTAGCATGCTGCTGCTCATCTTCTTCATTATTTCCTATGGGGAAAAAATGAAGAGGCAGGCTTCCTTTGCCAGGGGTGGCATTTTGCATGCAAAATGCCCCCTCACCCTCAGGGGCCCTTCTCCCACCCCTCCTCCCACCCCCCACCAAGGCTCAGCCTGCTCCCACTTGGGGGGGCCATTTCATGGCCTCCCCAAGTAGGTGCTCTAATCTCATTCTCTACCACTGACAGCTGGGGGAGGCATGTCTTGCCAGGGGTGGCATTTTGCATGCAAAATGCCCCCAACCCTCTGGGGCCCTTCTCCCACCCCCCACCAAGGCTCAGACTGTTCCCACTTGGGGGGGCCATTTCATGGCCTCCCCAAGTAGGTGGTGCTCTTTTCTCTACCACTGACAGCTGGGGGAGGCTTCCTTTGCCAGGGGTGGCATTTTGCAGCCCCTAAAGTCCACCCCTTACAGCCCCACACAAACCCAATTCCCCCCCAGCTGCCACACACAGACCCAAATCCCCACATTAGCCCCTCACAGACCCAAATCCACCCCCACCTGCCCCACACCCATAACCCCAGGAACAGGCTGGCAAAGGCCAGCCCTCTCCCTTTGTTCCCTATGCTGGGAACTTCTAAACTCTCTTTCCCTGGGCAATTCTGCACAGCCCAGGGGTGCCACAATGGTGGGCACACTTCTGAGTGCCAGCTGGTCTCTGTGAAAGAGCACCTGAACCACAGACACCCTCCCTCAAATTCCCCCACCACCTACAGAGATGGCTGGCCAGCCAGCCCCATTGTTCCCTATGATGGGAACCAACTGCACAACAAAGAATAAAACAAGAACAACACAAAATAAAGTTTTTAAATAATTATTTTCTCCCTTCCAAAGTACAAGTAGGCAAAGCATTGTGACACATTACACCAGCAGTCCCCCCACACAGAAAAATAACACAACTCACTTAACATCAGAGAATCACAAAGCACGATTCCTGTCAAAAATACTTTATTTCTTGAACAGCTTTAGGTTACACAGCAGGGGGAAACACCAAAGGGCATGGCAGCACTATGTTACACAAAAATAACACAACTCACTTAACATCAGAGAATCACAAAAACACAATTCCTGGCAAAAACACTTTATTTCTTGAACAGCTTTAGGTTACACAGTAGGAGGGCACAACAGGGCATGATAGCAATGTACTACAAAAAATAATACAACCCACTTCACCGTTTTTGACAGCAATTGTGTTTGTGTGATTCTCTGATGTGAAGTGAGTTGTGTTATTTTTGTGTAGTACACTGCTTTCCTGCTCTGTTGTGCCTTCCTACTGTGTGACATAAAGCAGTTACAGAAATAAAGTGCTTTTGACAGCAATTTTTGGGGTGATTCTTTAATGTGAAGTGAGTTGTGTTATTTTTGTGTAAGATACTGCTTCCATGCCCTTTGGTGTCCCCCCCCCCCCTGCTGTGTAACCTAAAGCTGTTCAAGAAATAAAGTGTTTTTGACAGGAATTGTGCTTTTGTGATTCTCTGATGTTAAATGAGTTGTGTTATTTTTGTGTAAGATAGTGCTGCCATGCCCTTTGGTGTTCCCCCCTGCTGTGTAACCTAAAGCTGTTCAAGAAATAAAGTGTTTTTGACAGGAATCGTGCTTTGTGATTCTCTGATGTTAAGTGAGTTGTGTTATTTTTCTGTGTGGGGGACTGCTGGTGTAATGTGTCATTATGCTTTGCCTACTTGTACTTTGGAAGGGAGAAAATAATTTTTTAAAAACTTTATTTTGTGTTGTTCTTGTTTTATTCTTTGTTGTGCAGTTGGTTCCCATCATAGGGAACAATGGGGCTGGCTGGCTAGCCATCACTGTAGGTGGTGGGGGAATTTGAGGGAGGGTGTCTGTGGTTCAGGTGCTCTTTCACAGGGACCAGCTGGCACTCAGAAGTGTGCCCACCATTGTGGCACCCCTGGGCTGTGCAGAATTGCCCAGGGAAAGAGAGTTTAGAAGTTCCCAGCATAGGGAACAAAGGGAGAGGGCTGGCCTTTGCCAGCCTGTTCCTGGGGTTATGGGTGTGGGGCAGGTGGGGGTGGATTTGGGTCTGTGAGGGGCTAATGTGGGGATTTGGGTCTGTGTGTGGCAGCTGGGGGGGAATTGGGTTTATGTGGGGCTGTAGGGGGTGGAATTTGGGGGCTGAGAGCACCTACTTGGGGAGGCCATGAAATGCCCCCCCAAGTGGGAGCAGTCTGAGCCTTGGTGGGGGGTGGGAGGAAGGTTGGGAGAAGGGCCCCAGAGGGCTGGGGGGCATTTTGCATGCAAAATGCCACCCCTGGCAAGACAAGCCTCCCCCAGCTGTCAGTGGTAGAGAATGAGATTAGAGCACCTACTTGGGGAGGCCATGAAATGGCCCCCCCAAGTGGGAACAGTCTGAGCCTTGGTGGGGGGTGGGAGAAGGGCCCCAGAGGGTTGGGGGGCATTTTGCATGCAAAATGCCACCCCTGGCAAGACATGCCTCCCCCAGCTGTCAGTGGTAGAGAATGAGATTAGAGCACCTACTTGGGGAGGCCATGAAATGGCCCCCCCAAGTGGGAGCAGGCTGAGCCTTGGTGGGGGGTGGGAGGAGGGGTGGGAGAAGGGCCCCTGAGGGTGAGGGGGCATTTTGCATGCAAAATGCCACCCCTGGCAAAGGAAGCCTGCTTCTTCATTTTTCCCCATAGGAAATAATGAAGAAGATGAGCAGCAGCATGCTAACAATATGCTGCTCCTTCGCTTTCTTATGGGAGGATAGGGGGACCTGCTTTGGGGGGGCCATAACATGGCCCTCCAAAGTCCAATCGGTCTGAAACTTGGGGGGCTTGTAGAGAGGGGTTAGAGGAAGGTCCCCACCAATTTTGGGCTGATTCGGTGGGAAAATGCCTCCCCCAGACGTCCGGGAAGACGCCGGAGGCATTTTCCCATTGAAAAAGCCTAAAGCCGAAACGTTTCGGCTTTTTTTCTTTCGGCTAGCCGAAACGTTTCGGCTTAGCCTGAAACGTTTCGGCTAACCTGAAAGAAGCCGGAACACTTTTGTTTCGGCTTTCTTTCAGCTTTCAGAAAGCCGAAATGCACATCCCTAGAAAAGACCATATACATATCTAAAGAAACCAATGCTGCTAAATGAAACTGTTGAAATAAGTAGCCAATATAGGAATGTACACATAGCAACAGTATGTGTACAAATACTGTAAGACCTTTACTAGATAATCCCTTAAAAAGATTTAATGCAAGATTTATAATTGGATTATGAGACATTTGCAGGCAGAGACTTATTACCTAGCTGTTCTTCCTCATTCCGAATCCAGTGGATGGGGCCAGAGAAGAACAAATGTATACAAATATATACATGCCTTTTCTTCAAATTTATGTAACCCAAACCAAATCATAAGTCTCTTTCTAAATGTGTTTTTTTCTTATATGTCTCTTACAAATATGGAAAAGACAAGACTTTTGAGTTGCCATTAAAATGGAACTGCGCACTTAGAATAAACTAACCGCTTTATTAATCAGGCCAGAGATTAACCAGGTCCGGCATTCTCTCTCCAGCAATGGCCAGGAGAGTTCAGAAATTCACGTACAAAATGCCCATCCCCTTTTGCTTCTCAATACTCAGTAAGCAGAGGTACACTGTCTCTGGACACAGAGGTTCTACTTTTTATTATGACCAGAGCTCATTTCAAGGGGGAACGTGCAGGAATGCAGTTCTGGCAGTTCTCCAAAGAGGTCACCTGTCAGGTGGCCCCGCCCACCTGACTCTCAGCCATTTTGGGCATGTTTCATCCTGGACTGGGGCTGAAACAGCCTGGATTGGGCCTCTGACAGGTGGTGGATCACTCTCCTGCTCAGCAGTGGCCCAATCCTGACCATTTTGGGCCCCTTTTTGGCCATTTTCAGCCTCTTTTTGCCATTTTGGGCCCAATTTTGGCCCTGAATGGCCAGGATAGGGTCCAAAACAGCCAGGATAGGTGATGTCAGGGGGTGTGGCATATGCAAATCAGTTGTGCTAATGACACATATCCGGTGATGTCAAGGAGTGTGGCATATGCTAATGAGATATGCTAATGAGTTATGCTAATGAGTTCCTCCAGCTCTTTTTCTACGAAATGACCCCTGGTTATGACAACACAGCTATCAAGAAACCGTATCTTCCATGGACTTGCTTAAATCTTGTTGAAATGTGTTTGTGCTAGCTGCCATCAGAACACCTTGTGGTACTAGAGTCCATAAACCGATTAAGCATGGTCTTTTCTGCCCTGTATTTCAGTGGGTAACTCCTGTCAGGGCTTGTCGCTGCCGCCGCTGGGCAGGGCGCTGGCTGGGCCAGCCCTGATGTCAGAGGGGCGCCAGGGATGCTGCAGGACCCTGCTCTGTGGAAGGAGGGGCAGTATACATCACCCAGACTCCCTCTCAGTCCACTCGCTGGCCTACTCAACCTGGCCTGCTCACCCCCTGCGTCTTCCATCCTCTCCTCCTCCCAGAACTCTCCTCCAAGCCTCCGCTCCCACTCCCACCTCAGAGCTCTTCCTAGCCACCCTTTATAGGGTTTCCTTTCTCTGCCCTGCCCTCCTTCCAGGCTTCTTCCCTCTCCTGGCTTGGCCCAGCTGTGCCTTCCCTCAGGTGTTTCCCTCCCATCACTAATCCCTTCTAGGCTTCCTTGCCTTGCTGGCAGGGTGGGGTTGAATGTGAGCCATCCCCAGCCAAGGTCTCCTTGGCCTTGCTCACAAGGAGCTGCCCCAGTAGGCCTTTGAGCTGCTGAGCTTGCCTGGCATTGTTTGCAAGGAGCTGCCCCAGTTGGCTTCTGTGCTGCTGAGCTTGCCTGGCCTTGCTCGCGAGGAATTGCCCTGGCCAGCTTCTGGGCTGCCTGCTCATTGATGCTGGGCGGGGCTACCCATATCCTCCCCCAGAATGCCTGTGGCAGCTCCACCTGGAGGGGCTTGGCTCCTAGCAACTCCTGAGCCAGGCTACTGTCCTCTAGCCGGGGTGTGGCTCTGGGTTGTAGTGGCTGCTTCTCCTCCTTGGCTGGTAAGGGCTCTGTTTGGGCTGCTCCTGGGTCCCTATTCCCCCTGCCTTGGCCCTTTTCCTCTGTCATGCTTAGCCCCCTCTCTTCCCCCTGGAGGGTGGGACTGGCTGGTGTCTCCCTGCTCCCTCCAGCCCTCTGAGGCTTTGGCCTTTCGCCCCTTCCCCCTGGAGTGGGCAGGTTCTGAACCTGGTTGCTGGCTGGGGTGGCAGGGCCGCTGCCTCCCGGTTGCCTCCCACTGTTCCCTCCTGGCAAGTCTGGGGGCTGGGACTCAGACCCCGGACAACTCCAACTTTATTTTTAATGTTAATTTTATTTTAGTTATTTACTTCATTCATGTCCCATGTTTCTCTCCAGTGGAAACCCCAAACTAGTTTACATTGTTCTCCTCTCATCCATTTTATCCCCACAACAACCTTGTGAGGTAGCCTAGGCCATGAGAGTATAACTGGCCCAAGGTCACCTGTCAAGCTTCCAAGATTTGAACTTGGCTCTCCCAGATCCAAGTCCGACACCCTAACTACCACACCACACTTCCCTTTGTTTGGTCTCTCCACATTCTCATTTTGTAAATCTCCATCACGGCTTCTCTAAAATAGGGCTTATTTACTTCATTAATTCATTGATTAATCTGCATAACTTTGCATATCAATAGTTCTTTGCTTCTTTTTACTCTGTGTATATTACAAAAACATTCCCTTGCATCCGAGAAAGAAAAGCTGCTTCTAAAAAGCTTCCTGACCCATGGATTTGTAAGTTTTTGTGTTAAAATAATTAACCCTGTCTCAACAAAAAAAAATCTACTGCCCAATTAATCAAGGGCACGTGTGACTTTTAATCAATTTATCTGATTTACAGAGCAATCCAAAGAAGAGTTACTAATGGGCTTAGACTGGAGTAACAATTCTTAGGATTGCACTGCATATCAACCTAATGCTGTTGCCATATTTTTGAGAAACCTACTCTTCTAAACGCCCCACAGCCTTGATTTATACAAAATGTGCTCCATTCCTCTTATCGTTTTACTTGCCCTGCTGTGCTCAATGGTACATCCTCCCTACCAGCAGCACACACACACAAAAATCTGTGTTACCATGACCTACTTATTTGTGTTTTGCTCCTTCTGCAAAGAGTGTAAATAGAAACACAGCCTCTTGACACCCTCATTCTAGCTTCCACAAAGACAGTCCAAAATGCGAACAGTACACCTGCCGCACCGCCATTCATTAAGCATATTAAATGTCAAGCTCTTGCCATTTTAGATGTTTTGTGCCGATAGTCCTACTTGCTCAAGCCTCTGTCCCCCACATGGATTTAGGCTTTATTACAGAAACCTAATATTGCATGCCACACTTAACGCAGTACAAGGTTTCTATTAAAAACTCCAAGCATGGTTTGACCGAGAGGGACACCGGCTCAGTGGCAGAGCACCTGCTTAGCATGCATAAGGTTCCAGGCTTAGTCCTCGGCATCTCCAGTTTAAAAATCCAGGTCACTGGTGTTAGGAGAGACATTTCTGTGCCAAGACCCTGGAGAGTCACTGTTTGTCAAGTAGTCAGTACTGAGCTATGTGGACTGTCTGAATTTGTACAAGGCATCTTCATAACTTGAGTTGCAGAGTGCCTCCTAATAAGCCTCATTTTGTCCCACATGATAGAAAACTGTGCCCGCCGGCACCTTCACTACCTACTCAAACATAATCAAAAAGAGTCCAGTAGCACCTTTAAGACTAACCAATTTTATTGTAGCATAAGCTTTCGAGAATCAAGTTCTCTTCATCAGATGCATAGTACAGAAACTGGTCAAATATAGAAGAGGAGGGGAGGAGACAGAAGATGCAGTTAGGGGTGGGGGAGAGGGAGGGTGCAACCAAAACATTCCTTTGCTAGTAAATGTAAACATCTCCTTTTGGAGTCCTTTTGGGGTCAGTTGGCTTGGGTGAGGCTTCAAAGGACTGACCCCAAAAGGACACCAAAAGGAGATGTTTACATTTACTAGCAAAGGAATGTTTTGGTTGCACCCTCCCTCTCCCCCCCTAACTGCATCTTCTCTCTCCTCCCCTCCTCTTCTATATTTGACCAGTTTCTGTACCATGCATCTGATGAAGAGAACTTGATTCTCGAAAGCTTATGCTACAATAAAATTGGTTAGTCTTAAAGGTGCTACTGGACTCTTTTTGATTTTGCTACTACAGACTAACACGGCTAACTCCTCTGGATCTATGCTCAAACATAGGCACAATAAAATCAAATTGAAGCACATTCCAGAGCTGTTGGCTTTCAACAGAAGAGTTGCAGGTCTAGGTGTAAGCATTAGCACAACCTCCCCATTGAAATGCAATGTGGGCCGTCGTCCCACGGGCTTCTATTTAGCGCGAAAATGGCGCAATTTCCTGGCAAACACCCACCTTATTCCAACACTGATGCAATTTTCTGTCTTCTGCTTTGTGCTTGATAGTCGCGATATTTTGCGCCTCAGTGTGAATGCCTCACATCGATGTTTTTCGCCTCGCCACACCATAGGCCCACCCTTTTTTTCTCTCCTCAATCCCAGAATCCATTTCTCCCGTGACTCCCCCCTTTTTTTGTAATAATGTCCTTATATCGCTATAACGACATCACACAATGAAAATTTTCTGCTGAAGAAAACAAGTAAAAATGATTGAATTGCCATTAGAGAAATTTTTATTTTAACCCAAAACCACACCTCGCTAAAAATGGCCGTGTTCAGTCATTTTCCAGGGTTTTTTTTAACATTACGTTAATTACGATGTTATCTAATGTTATTCCATTATAGCGGAATTAAACGCCAAAAAAAAATTTTTTTTAAAGGGGGAGGAGCTGCTTCTGCGCCCATTAGAGATAACGGAACGGAGCGCTTAGGTGTGGACAGCTGGGAGCGCAAAGAAACGTGAGGTGACCCAAAGAAACGTTACTGTGCCGATATCAGCGATGACGCTATATGCTGTAAATTTAACGGAACAGATGCCCGTGTGACGACGGACATGGTTTATCATTCTTTATTGGTCTGGATTGTGCTCCATGTTTACTCAGAATGAAGTCCTATTGACTGCAATGGACCTTGTACTCATGGGTCACAGGGACTAGGTCAGCTGTTGTATCCTTTGCCCAAGGGACCTTGAAGGACCGATGGTCTAACTTGGCACATGGAAGCTTCTTAGATGTACATGTACTTCCCAGTGAATGGTCCTTTCCTATCAAAGCAAAGTAGTTTTCTTCTGGAATTTTATTAGTGTTAGCTTTTTTAACTTACTTACTGGTTCTTACATAGCCTATTATTGTTTTAATATAAAATTTAGCTTAAAATATAATATAAAATTTAATATAAAATTTAATATAAAATTTAATACTGTTGTGATCCATTTTGAGCCTGCTTGTAGGAAGGGCTATAAATGGAATAATAAACAAATAAACAAATAAATAAATCGCTGTTTGCACAGATATCCCTCTAATGGAAGGAAAGAACGGTTATCCTACTGCTTGAGATAACCCTGCAGGGATGGCAGGAAGGCTTTTTGCTTTATCCTCGTAACAACCTTGTGAAATGGGTTTGAGTGAGAAGGTGTGTCTGGCCCAGGGGTCACCCAGCAAACTTCCATGGCCAAACGGGGATCTGAGCCTGGCTCTCCCAGGCTTAGTCCAACACATCAACCCCTCTCCCATTCTGCCACCTGAATCCACACCTGCGATAGAAAAGGAACAAAAAAACGGGGAGGAACAAAAATGATCTGGACTTTTCACTTAAGCAAGATGTCTGTTTTTAAAGAACTCCGGCTCTTCTCATCATGGTCCCGCTAGCGAAAAGAGGAAAGCTCCCTGCATCCTGTTCTTAGGATTCTAAGCCTGTTCTTAGCCTGTTGTATTACCTCCAGGGGAATAATATACTCATCCCATGGTTGACATTCCCCCCCTTTTAAGCAGCTGCCTCCATGGCTCAGTCTGTAGAAATGGCTGGAGCTCAGCCTTGGTTTTAAGGGTGAAACGCACAGTAACTGCAGACGTTCTCATGCATCATTCATTAACTCCTGCTTTTGACATCCTGTCATGCTTTTGCTCATGTTCTCGAGGTCTAAAAACAACCCAAGCAGTGCAATTGCACTGGAATTTATTCAGCATGCAAAACAATTAAAAACCACAGTAGACTCGCTCTTCAGATATTCAAGAAGAGAATGCCAAACCCAAATCTAAATGCCGCCTTAGAGATAAATGTCTGACTTTGGTATCTTACTCTTTCCCCCACCCCCCCTTGACAGAGGCCCCATGCCCAGAACAACTTTGGGAAAACCAGACACTCAAGAGGAATGCCTTTTGGGAAGCTTTGCTCCAAAAAAGACAGGCCCATGGTAGCCTTCCAGTGCTCACCACGTGGTCATTTACAGCTCAGGTTCCACATGGCAGCACCATTTCCTATATCTGGCACCTCCATGAGAACCCTGTCAGGTTGCCAGGCTACTGGTGGTCCTAAACCCAGGACTAGCACCAGGGGTCAACAGGGTGGGTCACCTGCCAAGGCCAACCACAGACTGGAAGAGGACCCGCTGCCAACCGGAAACACTTGGTGCATTTATTCTCATCAGCAATGTGAGGTGGGGATGATCTTCCCATTGCCTGATGTGGGAGGCAATGGAGCATGACTCATGCAAGAACAGTGCTCCACTCCCTCCCAACAGGAAATTAAACACCGTGACAAGGACTTCTGGAAGGCTCTCCCATTTCTTGGCGGGAAAGATGCTAGAGGGAAAGGAGCAGCTTCCTTTAGCTTGGCCTCACCAGCCTTCAGAATGTAGAGTTGTTGGGTACGTGTGAACATGTGCGGGATGGGCCAAGGGTGAGTGTGTCTCAGCATGTGTTTAGTGGGGGGGAGACATCACGTGACGTCTAGGACTCTCAGCCCAGGGTAGAGGGGATGCAGACAGTCTGAACTGGGTGAGGGGTGAATAAGCCTGGCTCCTCCACAATCTCTAGGCATCTCTTACAATTCCCAGTTGCCTTAATGATGAAAAGACATTTTAGAATATTTCCTTCTTCTGGATGTTTGCATTATCTTGCTTGAAGATACATTTATCTGCTAATTGAAGTATTTTTAAATATGTTTAAAAATGCAAGACTCTGAGCCAGTTGTATGATAACGGCGGGGAGTGGATGGGAGGTAAACTTTTGCTGAGAGGAAAAAAATAGCCCCGGGGAATGGAACCGGACGTGCTGCTGCTCCTGCTTCATGCAAATGCAAGACGTTTCTCATTTTATATATCCAGCAACGCAAATCTTTCAACTGCAAGCTGGCAAAGACCAAAGCATACACAGGTTAGCAAAGACAGAGGTGTTAACTTGAATATGCTTGAATAGAAAACATAAGGCACATTGTAAAGAGCTCCAGAAGGATCTCAAAAAAGGGGGGAAGTCAGTGGAGATTTAACAGAAGCAAATGTACATGATGGCCAAAAATGCTAACTTCACATATGGGGGGACGCTAAATCGCCTGTGGTGATCCAGGACAGAGATCTTGGGGTCATAGTGAAAAGTATATAGAAAATATATACTCTGTGTGGGGGTGGGTCCCCACTGGAGACAAAAGTGGGATATAAATATCTAAATATATAATAAACATCTGACTTTAGGAACTATTAGGAAAGGGTATGTAAGCAAATTAGCAAGCTTAATAAATGCCTTTATAAGAAGCTGTAATGCAGCAAAATTTAAAATTCTGTCTAACGTTCTGGTTGCTGTAGTCCCGTGTCTAACATGATACCACAGAACTGGGGAAACTTCAGAAAACAGCAGCAAAAAGCATCAAGACAATCCATTTCCAATCTTTATTCGATCTAATTTCTTATTGACAAACTAAGAGTTTTCCTAGCCATTAACTACTTCACCAGATGACAGTGAGACTGTTAGCCACAGGGCAAGGAAACAAGTTGTTGGAATATTTATGAGAATTCGAGAGGTTGCAACAGCATTGCTACATATAAAA
Organism: Eublepharis macularius; assembly: GCF_028583425.1. Lineage (NCBI taxonomy): Eukaryota > Metazoa > Chordata > Lepidosauria > Squamata > Eublepharidae > Eublepharis > Eublepharis macularius. The sequence goes on along the minus strand of NC_072800.1, from coordinate 70,104,331 downwards.
ACGAAAGCTTTTCTTGAATTTTCATGAAGAATTGTTTTAAAAATAGGAAGACTTGGCAGAGGTATATAAAGGCATAGCAATCTCCTAGAAGTACAAATAGGGTTGCCAGTCCCCTGTAGGGGGGAGGATCCCCTGCTCCCACCCTTCACCCCTCACCCCCACTTACCTGGCCAGCAGAGGGGGGGACACGTCTCCTGGGATGCACTCCTGGGTTGCGCAGCGTGCTCCTGGGCCCAATTTGTCCCAGGATGCTCCCAGGGTGGGCCGTGTGGCCCATGCAATGACATCACTTCCCAGAAGTGACATCATCGTACAGGCCAGGAGCACGTGCAACCACTGAAGAGAAGGTAAGTGCCAGGCTTCCCACCTCCTCCCTGGAGAGTGGGGTAGAGGGACCTGGCAACCCTAAGTACAAATGATTCCCAGTATACAGAGATCAGTTCCTGCTTTGAAAGCTGGCTCTGTAGCATTGCACCCTGCTGAGGTCCCTCCCCTTCCCAAAGCCCATCTTCACCAGGCTCTCCAGGAATTTCCCAACTCAGAGTTGGCAATTGTACATGGCTGGGGGCAGGCCTCAGTGGAAGAGCATCTGCTTGGCATGAAGCAGAGGACCCCAGGTTCAGTCCCCAGCATCTCCATTTAAAACAATCTAGTGATAGGTGACCTGAGACCCTGGAGTGGTGTTACCAGTAGACATGGGCACGAACAGCATTACAAACAGAAAAAACCCACGAACAGCCCAATCTGCTGTTTGCGAGCAAGCTGTTTGTGAGGCACCATCCTAAACGAACAGGTGGTCATTAAAAGCCTTGTTCGTTGCCTTCGGCAGCCATTCAGCAAGCCAGACAGTCTGGCGCCTGCTGCAATCAATCCCCTTGGCAACCAGAGGGAGGGAGGGACTGAACTCTGTCTGAACTCCTTCTGGCCTTCCTTCTGGCTTTAACCCTTCAAAGTACTTCCAGCAAAGAGTCCTGTTTTTGCCACTGTGAAGAGAAAATGACAGCCAACGGGGAGACCCGTGGATCATGCCTTTCCTGGAGTGCAATCTCTCTGAAACTTGGGGGGTCTTCAGAGGACAGTGAGGACTATGTCCCCTGCAAATTTGGTGGGTATTGGACATTGGGAAGGTCAGTTTGTGGGATGTTTAAAGGGCCCTGCTCCTTGCACGTGGCAGGAAAGGGCCTTTAAACTATCACCTGGCAGGTGGCAGGGGGGAATCCCCCCCTGCCGCCTGCCAGCTGATAGTTTAAAGGGATCTTTAAAGGGCCAGGTAAGTGGGTTTGAGGGGACGGGGGGCTAATTGGGGGGGTTGGGGGGTAGTTCTGGCCCCCATGAACAATGAACAACGAACATGTCCAGGAACAGTCCATGTTCGTCCATGTTCATTGTTCGTTGTTCATGGATAGCACCGAATGACGAACAGGGTGTTCAGGGTTTTTTTTTCCATTCGTGCCCGTGTCTAGTTACCAGTCAGATGGCTTTTCTTCACAGAGCTTTTTTTGTCACTGAGCTCTGCTGCATCATCCCCTCTACTGCATCATCCCCCACCCCCGGACATTATAGGTAGTATCATTTGCCAGTCGGTGCTGTGCCAGTTTCACTCCACCTTTCCCCCATTTCCCCCCTCAGACCTCTTTTGCACTGATGTTTCTGGATGGATCACTCCTGAAGAGAGAGAGAGAGAGAGAGAGAGAGAGAGTGTGTGTGCGTGCGTGCGTGCGTGCATTTTAATGCATTTTCAAAGGCTCTGCTCCCAGCCAGCAACTTTCCTGCCCCACTTTCCAGCCCCCACCGTTTCGGGGGAGCAGCCACCATTTTTCCTTCTTTGTGCCCTCTGTTTTTTAAGCCTTCTGAAGCATTTTGCTAGACTGCTACAACACCACCCACCACTAAGCGTTTATTATGTTGACCTATGACCACAGCATCTACAGACTCAGGAAGTATGGCAAATCTTGCTCTCTTAGACACAAGAGGAGGGAGAAAGACTGGGCTCCACAGTTTTCTGTCTCTTTCACTCACAGACACACAGTTCCTGATTCTCTGGTATACCAGGAACTTCCAGAGTGACTACGAAGGGGCAGGGGTGGGGTGGAACACTGAATTTCAACCCAAGGGCATGGGGGGAAGAACTTTCCTATAGTTGGGGATTAGAAGCTTTGAAGGTCAGACGAGATGGAGGGGGAGTCCATGAAAAAGACGAAGTCCTCTTTCCCCTTTAATGGTCCCAGTAAGATCACATGGGTTTGTTTTTTTTAACGGGGGGGGGGGGTAGGCAGTTTAAAAATGCGGCCTCAAGTCTAGAAAAGGTGAAACTCTGTTGCCCTGTGAACACCACTTTGCACTATCCTGCACTGTCCACATAGCATGTGCAAAAGAATGGGGAGGGGCAGCGTGGCCTCTGAGGGGATGGAAGTGCTGATGTAGCAGAAACGTAACCCTCCACCAGATCCAGCATACAAAGGAAAGCTTGGCTGGACAAGGACGGGAGGGGGGGAGGGGGGGAGAAGAGGTAAGCTAGGAGACTGGAAGCTATTTTTGAAAGCACTTCAGCTGGGAGTGGGGCGGAAACAGAGAAAATAAGAGCAAGACTTTGGTGCAGAAATGGCCAGGGAGAACTAAACTCACCTGGACAAACCAACGGTCTGACTTAGTTTAAGCCGTATACAGGACACCAGGTAGGAAAATCAGTTGATGGATTGTTTATGCAGGAACTCAAGAGGCTGCAGCGTCTTTGCTACATGGAAAGCCTAAAGGTGGACATTTCTTTTATTCTACCTCATTCATAGTTTGTGGACAGCAGCTGAGCAGCATCATACAAGATGCTTTGGGGGGGGGGGGTCCAGAGCATAGGGCCACTCTAACATTTAAAGGCCTGGTGGCACATGCCCTGACTATTAAGCAATGCTTTACAACAGGCAAGTGAAGGCTTGGACTAATTCCATGGGAAAGTGTCATATCATTGAATATAAGGATGATGTGAGAATATTACCTGGTGTGTTAGACTTATGGTGGCTCATTCATGTATGCGAATAATCCCTGGACGTGGAAATCGTATGAATCAGCCCTCCTCATCCCCCTCCCAGGTTACTCTTATCAGTGAATAAGCTGGTCTCTATTGACGGAATAAGGAAGCGCCATCCAAAGAATCGGATAGATGACTGTCAGCTCACACAATGTTGCTGGGATTGTGTGGAAAAGCTAGCAGAGAAGAATGGCAACACTATAAAGGGCCAATGCCAAAGCATGGGGGGGGGGAATTGTAATATTAAAAGAAGCAGCATTTATTTCCTTTTCATTTCCCCAAGAGGCTGTGCCAAGGAAGGGAGTATTGTCAAATACTGTTTTTAAAAACTAGCAGTTGATTTGTTTGTGCTATAATTAACTGTGTTTCTAATGCTCTCCATCAGTCAGACAGAATGCAGAAGGTAATTATAGCTATTTATAGCATTCAAACCTTTCACAAGGAACAGCTTTTTTTTAAGCAAACAGGAGGAACAAATTGGGAGGGGGAAATCTTGAAAAATGCTGATCCTTATACAGAAATTTCTTAAGGCTCATGTACAAAATCCAGCCTAAAGCATACAACATGTAAAGCAAATGGCAAAGCAAATGACTGATCATTTGCAGAAGAGGAAATGTCTTGCTTTTCCTATTCATTTTGCTGTTTCTTTTCTAAAGGAGCAATCCTAGGCAGGCTTACTCAGATGCAATTCTGAGTAACTTAAGTGAGATTTACCTCCAAGTAAACATGCATAGGATTGGGGTGCTTGCCACACAGTCTTGGGTCCAAAGCTGTAATATTTACACACACGGACAAGTCAAAAAGTGGTGTCACTTGAGGCCCCCACCCTCAGCTACTGTCCCCTAGCACCTCTGCCCACCTCAAGCAACTAACATGTTATTCTCTCTTCATTCTCCAGGCATCTTTAAATATAGTGTGACAAAACCCATGCATGCCCCATAGGGCTTCCCAAACTCGTGTGAGATTCCTGTCCTGAGAGTTCAGGAAGCCCTAGAGAGCATGCATGGATCACCACGCTGTGTTTAAAGCTGCTTGAGGAATGCAGAGGGGAAGAGCCTTAGATGCCCCAGCTCCTGCATGGAGGTCTGACATAGCAGCAAGAGGCACGAGCAAAGGAGTTGGAGATGAATGCAGTTCCCCAGCCCCATTCACCATCCAAGGTGACCCCCTCAGAGGCCACGCTGCCCCTCCCCATTCTTTTGCACATGCTATGTGGACAGTGCAGGATAGTGCAAAGTGGTGTTCACAGGGCAACAGAGTTTCACCTTTTCTAGAATTTCACCGTGTCCATATGTGTGCCCATGAGGGCAGTAACCTACTGTGAGGCTTCCCCTGAGGCTGTGAAAGGAGCCTCAGATTTTAGAACGAGCCACAACCCCATACTTGCTAGGCCAAGAAAGGCTCCGGTCAAGTCTGTCAAAAACCCTCCCGTTAGCTAACACTGCCTCTTTATTCTCTCCATGCTTTTGCTATAGGTTAATATCTTGACCCATGACTATTACTATTATTGCCCAGAGGCCTCAGGTTTCCTCAGATGAGCCTGCTAAGTGGAGATCAGAGGGTCAATTCCCCATCAGGAGCCGATTTGCCATCCCCACACTCGAGGTCCCTCTTTCACCACAGGCACATCCCACAGGTCACTACCAGTCCTGTGCCTCCCCATGCAGTATCTCATCTTCCTGGGGGAGCGAGGCTTGCCCTTTACCTAGAAGAGCCTTTTGCCTCCCCTACCAAGGGCATCTGTAGTGCTTTTAAGCTCAGCTCTTCCACTCTGCCAATGCTGCATGGCAGCAGCAGCTCCAAGTTGGGTCAGGACTTAGAGCAGCGGAGTACCTATGTTCAAGGCTTCTCCTGCCTTCTGGAGGGTTGCAAGCACATAAACACTGTGATTATATAAAGTTGCTTTTTCAACATTTCTCTGTATTTTTGGCGGAGTAGAAAAAGCCAAATGTTGACTGTGCATGAATCTAGTGCGACGGTTTTTGGGTCTGCTATACTAAGCCCATCCCCCCCAGATGGAAAGATAATTTATTAAAGCCACAGACCATGGGCTGGATTAACAAGCAGGAGCTATCAACTGTAATATTCAGGAAATAGTTTCATGTTTTATATTAGTTCCAGGCAGGGGTCATTTCGTAGAAAAGGAGCTGGAGGAACTTATTAGCATAACTCATTAGCATATGCCACGCCTCTTGCCATCACCAGAAGTGTGTCATTAGTATAACTGATTTGCATATGCCACACCCCCTGACATCACCTATTCTGGCTGTTTTGGACCCAATCCTGGACATTCAGGGCCGAAAATGGGCCCAAAATGGCAAAAAGGGGCTGAAAATGGCTGAAAAGGGGCCCAAAATGGTCAGGATCAGGCCGCTGATGACCGGGAGAGTGATCCACCACCTGTCAAAGGCCCGATCCAGGCCATTTCGGGCCCAATCCAGGCCGAAACGGGCCCAAAATGGCGGAGACTCATGTGGGCGGGGCCACTTGACATGTGACCTCTTTGGGAAACTGCCGGAACTGCGTTCCTGTGCGTTCCCCCTTGAAATGAGCCCTGGTTCCAGGGCACTAGAATTAGGAGCAGTTCCAGCCCGGGTTTTACTCATGTCTTTGTGTAAGCTGGTTATGCCTTGTGTTCATTCCTTTCTCCTAAACAAAGTCACTCTGTCTTTATTTTAAAAGACCCTCAGCATCTTCCTGGATGCTTGCAGCATCTTACATCAACCAGAATCATATTTTGAACAGCTAATGATTAAAGAGTTGTCTTGGCAATACTTGTAAAAAGCATGTAAATATCGTAAGAGACCAATTCTAGTGCAGGACAGAATAGTGGTGTCACCTGCATAAAGTAACAGAGGGACTGGGTAAGATCCCAGTTTAGGGGGGGTGACCACTGATGGGTTTCAAAAGTCAGGGCTAAATCATTCAAGCATAAATTGAAAAGATAAGGGGCCAGAATACAGCCCTGTTTCACACCTTTTGAAGTTGAAATTTTAGCAGTGAGATGCCCAAGTTCTTAATATTTAACTTGACAAGTGGTGGAAGAGTAAAGATTTTTTATCAGAAATAAAAACCGAGGGTCAATATTTATGACTTCTAACTTACTCCATAATGTTTGTCTAGATACTGAATCGAAAGCTCCTTTCCGGTCAATAAAGCCTGCATACATATTTTTCTCCAATGATCAATGCCACTGGGGCCATGTATAATCCATGATGTTTGGACAGCTTTCTTGTTCAGAGGCATGGAAATCAAAACAAGACCTATCGTGTGCAATTCAAGATGTAACATGATGAAATGCATGAATATTGGTCAAGAATACATTTGGGTTTCCCTACTTGCTTACCTCAGAGTTATTTAGATGGCATTTGTGAGTTCCTGAAAACCACCCTTCACTTGAACATTGGTCAATGTCCACTTTCTGCAGGTTGATGTCCATTTTCACAACACCCCTGCAAGATTTTAAAAAATGACATTACCATATGAACATCACATCATTTTCTTTCTCTGGCAAGTGCAGAGGGAAAAACAGCGTTAATTCTTAATTGCATGCACAAGAAGGTATGATTAGCGAACGGAAGCATCTCATTAAGTTGTTCTGCTTATGAGTGCCAAAACTGTTCTGCTTATGAGCGCCAAGAGTAGGAAGTTAAATTCTACTGGACTAGTGTACATTAGCAAATAAGAACAACATTTTTAACGTTCAGATTGCTCTTCATGTAAAGGACACATAGACTTCCACCCACCCAACAGAGGTCGGTCCGGTCCAAAAGTTGCCCCTTAATCGAACCAGCCTCTCCATTTTTCGATGGAAAACAGCATGACAACAAAGCTCCAAGTGACTCTTAGAATTTCCTGTGTCACTATGAGATCATTTATTGTCAGAGACTCAAAATTAATGTGGAGCAGAGTCACTCTCCTCGTTCCGACACTGGCAGGGGCCAACAATGTCACTGGATGGACTTAACCAGGCAGATTTCACTTACATTGAAATAATATAGACCATATTATTCAGTGGGACATTTCTCATATGGAATGAACTCATTTTTAATAATATGTTTAATTTAGTACTTTGGAAAGTACTTAACTAGCTATAGGATATTCCCTTTTGGCAGAATTGCCTTCCTATGGGCAGGATTCTCCATTATCATTGTACTTAACCATAAACAATTTGTGATTACCTTTAGCATTTTTTAATGTACATAAAACCCTCCAGATTTAAAGCCCTTCTATTTCAAAACTTCTTCAGCAGTAGAGCAATATGTCTGTAGGCTTCCCTTTGCTTCTTACTGTTTGCAATTTCATGCAACTTGGCACATTTCTTGAAGCCTCTACTGAATGCTATTATAATAGCAGTGTCAACTGAAGGCACAATGTTGCCACCAAACTCTTTGGGAGATGTGCAGAGTGTCAAGAAGACTCAGATGCAACCCTGGGAGTTCCACAAATAGAGCTTCCAGCAGTGTTTCATTTCTCAAGCATAGGGCCCCAATCGGGGTCATAACTACAGTGAGAGAAGCTTTAAGCCTTTTCCCCAACACTGTTCCCCTCATCTAAAACAGCCCTTGGGAGCTGCGGTTTGCCTCATTTAGGAAAAATACAGGTACTGAGGCAGATACTTACCCCCAGCTGAACCTACGCACCTACTCTGATCATCTTCAGAGATTTTGCTTCAGGTACCCCTGCCGTATGAGGCTAGACAGATGGCAGCCCAAGAAATGGGCCTTCTTGGTTGTGGTGCCCAAGCACAGGAACTCACTTTCCAGGGAGATCTTTCTGATTCTATCATAGGGCCAAACAACAAGTGACACCTGACACTAGTTGGACACTTGACAGCTTCCCTCAAGTTTTGATGGGAAATGTAGGCATCCTGGTCTTGCAGACTGGCTTTCCGACTGCTGTCCAATGGACTTTTCAACTGTCACTTGTCCAACATTCCACCAAGCTGCCTACATTTCCCATCAAAACTTGAGGGAAGCTGACAAGTGTCTAACTAGTGTCAGGTGTCACTTGTCGTTTGGCCCATAGTCTTCCGCCCGCAGGTGAAGATGTTTTTGTTTGGTTTGATGCTCTCTTACTAACTCTCATTGACCCTCCTTGTTTGTGCGCCTCTGTGTTCATAGGTTCTATTTTAAATATTGCCTATATATATTCATCTGCATTTTAGATACTGTTGTCATGGACGAAAGTCCCAGCTGTCACTTTTAGGGCACCTGGCTCCTGCATATCAGGGGAGAGGGGCAGCCTGGGAAACAGCTTGTTGTCTCAGGACAGAAGTCCACAGCATCCTTGTGTCAAAAAGGAAGCACCCTTTGATCTGCAGTCATCTCAGAATTGGGCAAAGAGGAGTTCCCAGGCTTTGGGGGTCCATAACCTTAAGAGAGAACTGGGTACCTTGTCCGAGAGCCCACCGAGGGTGTCTCTTCAAAGGCTGTTCTTTGTCTAGATGTGCATGTATGGGTGCGTGTATGCGCCCATCCATCAGTCTCAATGGGGCTGATGCTCAGCAACTGTTAAGTTCCTTTATAGCTAGTACTTGTTCTCTCTTATTTTTCTTAGTCTGTAACCTTTAGACTTTGTCTGCACTTTACTCTGAGTTGTGGCTGTAGTAAATAAAGTTATTTAGTAGAGACCTTTCACAGCAATTCTTTCCCACATACCTAACTGAAAAGCCAAGGCTACAGGAATCTTTGGGACAGCTGCTCCTCTGGGCAACTGCTCCAGCAGAAGGAAGGACTCCCAAGGTGCAGGGGAGTGCTAACAACCATGGATGGTGGCGAGCAAGAAGAGGCTCCAGCATCCTACCTTACAAGGTCACTGGGAAAGAGGTTAGAGCACCTTCCCTACCACAGCATGCCAAGCGAAGACGCCATACCCAAGAGAGAGACAGAGAAAGCCTACCTGATCTGCTGTTGGGGGGGGGGGGCAGAGAAGAGAGAGATGCCAACTATTCTTATGTTTTCATTGTTTGACTCCTCGTGGACCCTAAGTTGGGTAGGAAAGTGGCATAGAAATGGTACATGAATGCCTATCACAGTTGCATAAACAGTGACTCCCTGGGGCTGTTTCAAGACTGGGAAAATGACAAGAAGGGTTGCAGGGGTTGGGGGAAAATTAACCTCACATGCTCTCCGAAGCTCTTCCTTATCATGCCAAGAATGACATCATTTATGGTATGAGAAGGAAGGGAAAGCCCCTTGCTAGGCTGATTTGATCAAATCAGTCTCCCAGGGGGACCTTCCCTTCCTTGTCACACCATGAATGACATCATACTTGGCATGACAAGGAAGAGCTCCAGAGTGTGCAGGAGTGTGCTCCAGAGCTCCTGGGCACGTTCCCTGTACTTTACCCCTACCGACCAGGTGAGTGGTGGCAGGCGGAAGACACCTGGAGCGCGGCATCTCCTGCTCCCACTGGGGAACTGGTGACCCTAGGGAGCAAAGAACAAAATTCTGGGATGTCTGGAACTACTGGGACCCCTGATCTGAGCCCTGCAGCATATAACACAGAGATGCACTCCCTGGGCAGTTATCTAACAACATATGCAACACTTGGAAACGTGCGGGAAAAGCTGCACCTGAGCCTTGGAAGGCCTCCCCAACATCCTGATTTAAAACTGCACTGAAAAACCAGTTTCCTAGCTTGGTGATGGTTTCAGAAACTCCTCCCCCCAGCCTGTGCAACTTCATGCCATCAACTCACAAGCAGCAGTCCTACCACAAAACACATTTAGGATGTAGATATATGCATGTGTGCCCTGATCTGGATAAGCTAGATGAGCCTGATCTCATCAGATTTCGGAAGCTAAGCAGGGTCGAGCCTTGGTTAGTAATTTGATGGGAGATCTCCAACAAAGACCAAGGTTGCAGAAGCAGGCAATGGCAAACCACCTCTATTAGTCTCTTGTCATAAAAACCACAACAGGGGCCGCCATAAGTCAGCTATGACTTGAGGGCACTCTCCACCACCAAATGCATGCTGCCTCTCCAGAATCCTCTCAAGTCTCATAGAGTAGCATCTGCACCTGATCTGAGGAAGGAAGCTGTAGCCTAGGAAAGTTCATACACTAATAATTGTGCCCTTGCCTACAGAGGTGGGGTGGGACGAGGCCACAGAAAGGGCCTTTTTAGTGGTGACATCTCACCTTTGGAATATACTCCCCCCGGAGATTCACTTGACATGTTTCTTACCTAGGCTTACCATTTGCCCACTTATGGCAGGCAAACTCCTGGTGATTTGATCCACTGCCAGCCACCACAAAAAAATAAAGGGGGAAAAAGGTTCCAGCCTAGTCACCACAGTGTGTCACTTCCAGCTACATCATGGAAGAATTGCAGAGTAGTACCAAGAAGTGACGTGGTAACATCACACATACACTCATTTCCTTCACTGTCCCCGAACCCTCCCACTGGTTGCCAGGTTTGGCGTGGCAACCTTACCCTTGCCTCCTGGTCCAGGCTCCTCCTGGTCCTTTAGGTGCCAGCCCAGAACACTTTTTACCCAGGGTTTCTAACGGAAGGATTTCAGCATTTTAAACTGTTTATATGGTCTGCTTCTAGCCTGAGGAGTATTTGTGTGTATCGTTTTAGACTTATCAGTGTTTGCTTTGTGCTGTTTTTATGCACTGACTTGTTTTTAAGGACTTGTTTCGTTAGTCTATAATTCCTATGTTACTGGTTTTTGTGATTTTATTGTTTTTTTATTATTTTGAGATCTACCTTGAGCAGGTCTTTGGATAGTGTGTGTGTGTGTGTGTGTGTGTGTGTGTGTGTGTGCACATACATACTTAACATCTGGTTTAGTGATTTGATCATCAGACCAGGGAGGGCTGGGTGCAAATTCCTACTGAGCCACAAAACTAAGTCTGAGATCCTGGACTAGTCATTCTTTCTCAGCCTGATTTGCCTTCTAATATTGCTGAAAGCATACAACAGAAGCAGGAGGGAATCATGTGTGCCATAGGAATAAAAAATAGACAGACACAATGTCATTTTTGCCACAAAGGGTTAACATGGCTACCTCTGTGGATATCTAGCCTGCGCTTCTGGAACCCCACAGCTCTTCCACGGTATCCAACTCCCTTCACAGAGACTTGAAAACAGGGTCTGATATGACACATTACAGAATTGCCAAGTTACAATGTGCTTCTAGTTTTGCAAACAGCATCCAAGTACAGATTAACTCAGATACAAAACTTGTAGAAGCAGCCAATATTGATCTGCAGGAATTAACGGATCCATCTGAGATTTACCCTTCTGCCAAGCTACATTGCAATCTCAGCTTTTGAGGAACCATTTGTCAAAGCAGTAAGGCTTGTTTTAGTCTGAGATTCTACGGAAAATTAACCTCCTGGCCCCTGGAACCAATCAAGCATTAACAAGAAAGCAAGGGAGAAAGGATTTTGTTCTTTAATGCAGAAAGCACTTCTGTTTCCTTGATGTGCCTCTTGAGCTGATACAGTTCATTATTTTTGAGGGGTGATTTCTCCCTTACATCAGCAAGAGCACTAGTCTTGATCCAGCACTGGTAGTTTGGGAACTGTACCTACATAAAAAAGCAGAGGAATCTGGTTCAGTCCATTTTCCTCATTTGTAATTGTAGCAAGATCTCCCAGTCTCCTGTGAATCAACAGTAGAGATGGGCACGAACTGAAATACGAACCAAAATTCAGCACGAACTGGGCCGATTCGTGGTTCGTGAACCAGTGGTTCGTCAGAGCCCATTTCTGACAAACTGCCATGAACTTTAAGCTGGTTCATTTGGTTCGTTTTTTGGTTCATCACTGCAGACAGCCTGTTGCCGATCAATCAGTTTCCTAGGCAACAGGAGATGGACTTCCTGCAGGCCTTCTGCTGACCCGGAAGTGGCCTTCTGCTGGCCCGGAAGTGACACTTCGATGACCTGAATGTGATGTTTTCATGAACCAAATGAACCTGTTTGCGAACCAGGGCAGGTTCGTGAAAGTTCATGGTTCATTTTTTTTCTGGTTCATGCCCATCTCTAATCAACAGTGCCATGAAATTGACTAGGCCAGTTTGGAGCAGCTTGTGATACAGTCAATTTACTGCTTAGGAGAACCACATATTCTTGAATTGTGGGCTATGAGGGGAAAAATGTTTTGCATAATTTTGGTCTTTCTTTTTAAAAGTTCTCACGTGGGTAAACATTCAGGTTTTAACATATTAAGTGACAAGTGGAGTGCCTCAGTGATCGGTCTTGGAATCTGTTTTGTTCAACATTTTTATAAATGATTTGAATGAAGGAATAAAAGTAATGCTTATTAAATTTGCAGATGATACTAAATTTGGAGCAGTAGCAAATACAGTATAAGACGGAGTCAGGATACAGGGTGATCTTGACAGGCTGGAAAACTCAGCTAAAACAAATAAAATGAATTTCAACAGAGATAAATGTAAAGTTCTGCATTTAGGTTGGAAAAATCAAATGCGTAATTATAGGATCGGGGAGACTTATCTTGGCAGTAGTATGTGCGAAAAGGATCTAAGGGTCTAGGAACATGAGCCAGCAGTGTGATGTGGTAGCTAAAAAGGCAAATGCAATTTTGGGCTGTATCAACAGAAGTATAGTGTCCAGATCATGTGAACTGATGGTATCACTTTGCTCTGGTTAGACCTCACCTAGAGTATTGTGTTCAGTTTGGGGCACCACAATTTGAGAAGGGTATAAACAAGCTGGAACATGTCCAGAGGAGGGCAACAAAGACAGTGAGGGGTCTGGAAGCCAAGTCCTATGAGGAAAGGTTGAAGGAGCTCAGTATATTTAGCCTGGAGAGAAGACAACTGAGAGGTAACATGATAATCATCTTCAAGTACTTGAAGGGCTATTATATAGAGGATGGTGCAGAGTTGTTTTCTGATGCTCCAGAAGGTTGGACAAAACCAACGGGTTGAAATTAAATCAAAAGAGTTTTCGGTTAAACATTAGGAAGAACGTCCTGACAGTTAGAGTGGTCCCTCAGTGGAACAGTCTTCCTCGGGAGGTGGTGGGCTCTCCTTCTTTGGAGGTTTTTAAGCAGAAGTAGATAGCCATCTGACAGCCATGCTTATTCCATGAACCTAGGCAGATCAGGAGAGGGAGGGCAGGAAGGGTTACATCAGTGCTTAGTTCTCATGGCTCTTTCTTACATGCCCAGGATAATGCCAATCGTCACTTTGGGGTCAGGGAGCAATTTTCTCCAGGCCAGGTTGGCCAGGGACCCTGGATGTTTTTGCCATTTTCTAGGCATGTAGTAGAGGGTCACTGGGGGTGTGGGGAAGATAGTTGTAAATTTCCTGCATTCTGCAGATGGTTGGACTAGATGACCCTGGAGGTCCCTTCCAACTCTACGATTCTAAGTGAGTTTTTTAGCAGTTCCAAACAACAGCTATGCCCATGGTACGTGTGCATCAAGGGGTGAGTGTGTAATTGTCTTTTCATGACCATTAGTCAATAGGTGTCTGCAACAACCATGTCAAATCTGTATACACATTTATTGCACCAATGCAGTACAATGCTGAAAAAAATATATAAACACAAGTACTAATAATAAACACAGTATTAAGTAAAAATCAGGAATAATTTTTGTTAGGGTAAATAATCAAAAATGTCTGTGGGTGCAATGATCAATGAGGTTATGCTCTTTGTATTTTAATAATAATAACTGATCTTCTATACCACTCCTCTAGACAGATTAGTTCCCCACTCAGAGCAGTGATCAAAGTTAGTGTTGTTATTATCCCCACTATACAGCTGGGGAGCTAGGGCTGAGAGAAGTGGCTTACCCAAGGCCACCTACTGAACTCCTGTCAGTAGTGGGATTCGAACCACAGAGTGTTGATTCACAGTCCAACCACAATTAAAAATACCAGCTTGTTTTCCTTTAAAATGTAAAGTAGAGAGTCCAGAACAAAAAAACTGAGTAGGAATTGAAGGGTTAAACCTCCTCTGTGTTCTCTGCATGGCCTCAAGACAAACTGAGGTTGTGGGAACCTACAATTTGCAAGACTGGGGTCACAGACTGGCCTGCAAGTTGCATTTTATGGCATGAACAAGAGGCACAATTTTTGTTTCATGTTTGAAGCCTTATTTGTTTGTTTCTTTGTTTATTATGTCATTTATGGTCCGACTTTCTCACTGAGACTCAAGACGGATTACACAGATGTGAGATTAACACAGTCAGTATCATGGACAATTTTATAAACAATGCCATAGGGTAAATAAACCCAAATTTACAAAGATATAACATTAGCAAGAATCCAATACAGAGTCGAAGAAATATATATGTTATGATATGCCACACACTCCTACACACACTTGACAGCAAATTCCGATTGACCCAATGGAATTTACTTCCAAGTACACAAAATTGGGCTGTTAATCCCATCCGATAACATTGTTTAGCTATGAAACTGAAGGACAGAACAAATACAAGGAAAGAATGCATGAATGACAATGGAGATCTGTAGAGGAATTATAGAAGGAGACAGCTGTGCACTGAATATTAATTCGGAGCTGTCCTCTCTCTGTCCCTTTGACTTTGGATGTCATGTGTCATATGGATGCCATCCACCTGCATCCATTTTAACTTATACCTGTAATTTAATGCCACTGAACAAACACCACTCAGTTGAAATGCATCCGACAAACATGCACTGGATTATTTTTACAAAGCATGTTTAGGCTTTGCAAATTCCAGTTTGAATCAATGGGAATTGTCTACTGTTGATTTCCCTCTGGATCAATTTGCAATTGACAATGTGTGTTTTATTATTCTTGGGCAAGCAGATTTGTAATTTAGTAGATGTTTCTGGCCAGTTTTATGGATCCTTAAGATGTTGAAGTTTTTATTCTGACATCTGTACTGCCATTCCCTTCTGAGGAACAATTTAAGGTGCTGAGATAACCTTTTCAAGCCCTTAACTGCTTAGACCCAACAGATGGAAAAAACCACCTCCTCCCATCACCTGTTATAATCACTTCACCAAAGACTCTCTCTTAACAATAACAACAATACCATTTCCATTTCCATTTCAAGTTCAGTTAGCATGAAAATTCAGCTCCCTCGCATCTCGCTGCAGAGTCACTGAAGTCCATACTCAAGATCTTTCAGCAGAAGTGTTGGAACACAACCCCCCACCCCCACCCCCAGGCATGGCTTTTAAGTTAATTTCCTTTGTAAAAAGTTTCATTCATTTTCATTACTAAAGTCATTCTTTTTGTTTTATTTGTGAGTTGCCCTGGTGCTGGTGGTGCCAGGTTGTTTGTCGCCTAGTCACCTGAACCTACTAAAGTAGCACAGCTTACGGAAATGTAGCTGTTAAACCTTCATGATCCTTCTGTGCTCTACCTATCTAAGGAAATAAAATACATCTAAATCTACATTACAAACCTTGTATGTAAAGTCTGTTAGCACGGTGTAGTACATTCAGAAAAGCAAGAGGACTGCCAACTGACCAGGAAAAAATCCTTACCTGTTCCTGCACTTTCAGCAGCAAGATAATCTGTAGCAGGTAGAGCTTTTCACAGCATGAAGAAAATGGGGGTGGGTCTTAAGGAACTGGGTATGGAAGCTCTGCTCCCTGAATGGATCTTCTTGATGTTCCCTGTTTTTTTAATATATACATGCACACAGACAGAGTAACTGAACAGGCGCACCTAAGGGTCAGGGAGCTGGTGGGAGCAGTGTGGGATGCAACTAAGGTTGCCCCCTGGCCTAGAGAAAAAAGTCTTCTCCCTTTAAAGGTAAAAGTAGTCCCCTGTGCAAGCACCGAGTCATTACTAACCCATGGGGGGACGTCGCATTGCGACATTTTCTTGGCAGACTTTTGTTACGGGGTGGGTTGCCATGGCCTTCCCCAGCCATCTACACTTTACCCCCAGGAAACTGGGTACTCATTTTACTGACCTTGGAAGGATGGAAGGCTGAGTCAACCTTGAGCTGGTTACCTGAACCTGGCTTCCGCCAGGATCGAACTCAGGTTGTTGTGAGCAGAGTTTGGGCTGCACTACTGCAGCTTACCATTCTGCATCACGGGGCTCTGTCTTCTCCCTGTAACAGAGGCTTAATGGGTGCATATGGGCATGGAGGCAAATAACATCACCTGGTAAATAACATCCCATTCAACATGCATTAAAGGGACCAGACATTTTTCTCTAGGGCAACCCTACATACAGCTTGGGACTGCATCTCAAATGAGGAGTCCACATAACTCATGAGTTTCCCTTGCACAAAGCAGACAGTAGATGTCATTCTGCTCATGCAAAGGTATCTCTGGATCCAATCTAGAGATGGAGTTCAAGCTGCTACTAAAAGCCCAGGAAAAATAGCCACGGATAAGTTGATGACTCTAAGGAATAGGTATACCTCAAAGAAATGCTGGTAGAGAACTTAGCTACAGTTGACTTGCTGAAATGAGTCGAGACACACTCCACAGCAAAACCAAAGATGTTGAACAAGGAAGCATTTCAGAAGTAGAAAGCACAGATAAGTTTGCATGAGGGAATTCAGCAAAGCTGTACTGTAAGAAGATAGTCTCACAAAGAGACCCTTCTCTGTGTGCTACTATCTGTTGTTTGAAGTACGATCCCACTGGGTAGCTCCATGTTGTTTAATATGTCAGGCTTAGAATTGTTTATGCTCTGTTTCAGCATTTCTTCTACTCTGTATTAGATTTTTGCAAATTTGCATTTATATACTCTATGGCATTGTTTATTGAAATGTCCTTGATACTGACTGTGGTAATCTCATACTATGTAGCAGTAGAAAAGAGCAAGAGTCCAGTAGCACCTATAAGACTAACAAAACTTGTGGTAAGGTATGAGACTTCGTGAGTCACAGCCCACTTATTCAGATACAAGATACTTCTTCAGATACTCCAGTCACAGATACTTCTTCAGAGGAAGTATCTGAAGAAGTGAGCTATGATTCACGAAAGCTCATACCCTACCACAAGTTTTGTTAGTCTTATAGGTGCTACTGGACTCTTGCTCTTTTCTACTGCTACAGACAGACTAACATGGCTACCCGTCTTGATCTATCTCATATTATGTAGTCCGCCTTGAGTCTCAGTGAGAAAGGCGGACTACAAATTACATGCATGCATAAATAAATAAATGTAAAAATTCCATATTGAGGGGGGAAAGGTGTGAGGGTCAGCCAATGGGGAAATAATCAATCTACTGCATTTTTATCTTCCATGGTTCTCTCCTCTTTCTCTATATCTGCACAGCAACCCTGTAAGGTAGGTTAAGCTGACAGAAGTGACTGGCCCAAGGTCACCCAGCAAGCATCGCACAACTGAAGAGGTTCCTGCACTTCCAATCCTGTTTATAGATCATTTGGAATGGGGTTTTTTGTGTGCGGAACAAAAAATCCACCTCAAATGACTGATAAAGTGCATTGAAAGTCCATTATTCAACGTGTGCGGAATCAGCCGGTGACTGGTTGTGGCTGGAGTCACGACAATGGGAGGAGAATTCATTAACTGTTCATTTAGGGATTTTTACCCTGCAGTTTTGCAATTCGTGCCTTTACTTGTGGAAGGATTTTCTTTAAACCTGTCGCAGCTCTTCCTGAATCTTTGTGCCAGGAAGGATTCAAAATCCGAAACGACTGCTCTGTTTCCTCAGCTAAGCAGGAGTCCTGCATTAGCTGTGCTCTACTGGCGTTTGATAAGGACACAGAACATTAAGTGCATGATAAGTAAAATTTGGCATGTCAGCAGCAGATCAGCAGGATATTCATCCAGTCTGACAGCGCTGTTTAGCAAGCGCCAACCTCCCTGATATGTCGACAATAATAAATAATAATGGTAATTGTAGACCATCTGACAATCAACGATATTGTGCCTATTGAAAGCTAATCCCCTTATGACTATAAATATTCCACCTTCTGGCCTTGCTTCATGCTGCTAACACAAAGCACCACGTAAAGATTCATATTTAACACTTTGAATGAACTCCCACAGTATAAGATCATCTTTTAGAGTTATGTACATAGAGTAAATATTGCAATGATTTTTTTTTTACTATTAGGATTTTATAGCACATTTCCAAGTACACAGAGCCTACCCTCCAGCCTACCCTACAGGGCTGTTGTCATTATTACAGTCACGAGTCACAATATGTTGCATCAACAGTCCTTTACCTAAGACAACCTTGTGAGGTCATAACTGGGGTAAGATCGGAATGAGGATTTTCTGGGTTTCACTTTTAGCTGGTTTGCTGCACCAGCACTCAGGAATTATTTCACAGACGACGTTCCATCAGGTCAGAACAAAGCCTCTTTTCAGAGGCTTAGCGCCTGCTTTGCGCACTCCATGTGGCAGCCAGATTCCCCCCTCTGCATGGAAATCCCCAGCACAGAAAGATGGCAGGCACTCAAAAGAAGCACAAGATCACAGTGACTGCATGTCATCCTACGGAAATACTTGTTGCAGTTGGATACAGAATGAATAAGTGTCCAGTTCACCTTCAAGATGAACAAAATGCATTTCAGCATGAGCTTTTGTGAGTCACAGTCCACATCCTCAGACGCACCTGAGGTAGGGAGCTCTGACTCATGAAAGCTCATGCTGAAATAAATTTTGTTAGTCTTTAAGGTACTGCTAGATAAATATGTCATTTAGCTAGAACTGATTAATACCGTGGTATACTTATTGTGTGTGTGTATATACACATACACACATATATACACACACACACATATGTATTTATGTATGTGTGTGTATGTGTATATATATATATATTTACACACACATATATACACACACATATATACACACACATATGTATATGTATATGTATATGTGTGTGTGTGTGTGTGTGTGTGTGTGTGTGTGTGTGTGTGTGTGTGTGTGTGTACATACATACATATATATATACAGTTTTCCAGCTTTGCATGCTAGCTAAAGTTGTGAGTTTTTGGAGTTGTCTCCTTGCAAATGTACTGCTGTTGTTTTGAGCCATCTTGTCTCTGCTGAAGGGATCTGAGACCGAGTGCCTGAGAGAGTACTCTAACCTGTGAACCCACAGCTAAAGGGGAACATTACAAACACAGTTACCCCTCCAGAATAGGGACATGTATTTATTTACTTCATTTATTTATTTACTTCCTCTATACCCTGCCTTTCTTTTCAATGAGAACCTAAATGAGAACCATCATTCAATGCGAACGGTTTTCAACGAGAACTGTCATTCTCCTTTCCTCCAATTTATCCTCACAACAAACTGGTAAGATAGTTTCAGATGTGTAGCCATGTTGCTCTGCAACAGAAGAGCAAGATTCGGGTCCAGCAGTGCCTTAAAGACAAACCAGTGCCTTAAAGACCAGCCAGATTTCCAGAGTATGAGCTTTGGAGAGTCAGAGCTCCCTCACAGGACCAAGATCCTAATTGCACGCTCTAACCACTACCCCACACTGGCTCTTTTTAGGCAGCTGAGGTTGTACGCTTAATCCTACTTGCCTGGAAAGTAATGGCAGTGGAAGCAAGGGGACCTACTTCTGAGTAAACAAGTTTAGGATCAGGGCCAGTCCTCTGGCCAAGCCACTGAAGCAACTGCTTGAGAAGCCAGAATCCCAGGGGCACATCATGTGCCCAGCCACCTTCAGCAGAGAATGCAATGGGCAACTGATTATGGGCCTGTCTTGCTGTAACAGGGGAACCTCTAAATTTAAGGTTCAAGAATTCCCACCCCAAAACCAAGTCAAAACTTGACTAAAGAATTAAAAGCTCAGAGGCTACAGCTGAGGACGGGGGGGGGGGGGCGGGGAGAATGGTCTCTAGCTGTAAAGAGGTCTTTGGATCATAAAGGTGACTTGCTAAATTGTGAAGGACTGCATGGAACCAGGTGCTGAAAAACCCTTTATTAAATATCTGGAAGCAAGAGAAGTTTTTTAAAAATGGCAAAGTTATCTCTGAGGGCCTCTTGTTTATAAATGTCTGGGAAATTGGGGGTGGGGTAGCTTATGCAAAGTAATAATTTAGAATAGAAACGGCTGTTGAAGCAACATGCAAAGGGAGTCTGGAGGAAGATGGAACGAGAATGGGTAGGAACAGCTAAAATTTTGCTTAAGCCTTTGTTTCACATGTACACATGAAAGTCTTGGGCAAGAAGTGGTCAGAACCTGTGCAGAAGAGTCAGGTGCAAGGATATGGAATGACTAATCTTTTGACCTCCCACTGAAAACAATAGAAACATTAGAAGTGGATCATCTAGCAAAAGGAAGTGCAAAGCAATCCAGGGAGGGAGAAACCTAAAGATAAAGACACCATGCCAAGAAATCAAGCCTACCTTGACACAGCATCAAAGCTAGGCTCAGCTACAGGTGCCAGCTTCCTCTTGCCCTTCCTGAGAAGACCAACGTACTCTCCATGTCTGAAGTAACTGGCTGACCACCCAGTGGTATCCTTCATTCCCATGGGTGATAATTTGATACGTTTTATATATTTTTCACTTGATTCTTTATTGTTGCTAGTGTAGTGCGCTACTGTGCTTTATTTGTAAATCTAACTTAGGAGGTGTGGTTGATACAGCTCTTGCTAGAATTCTGAAAATGACCTGTTGTCGTCATCATGGCAGCAAGCTTGCTCCAGGATAGTTTCAGCCTGGCAGTGGGTGAAACAGGCTTGAGTTGACAAAACACCTTGAACAACCTTGGTTAAGAGTATGGTGTAAACAGCCCATGCTGCGAGAGCAGGCAGAGCAGCACCCCAAGTTCTTGGACATCCAACATGAGAAATCATCCACCATTCATCTGTGATGGCTTAGTCAACTGCTTTGTTTTCATTTGTGTCTACCTTAGGATTCACCATCCACTTAGATCCTATCCAGTAAAAAGGAAGCAGGAATAAAGAGAATGCATGTGCACTTATCAGAGGAATAAGTGTACACTAGAGGTGGGCATGAACCAAAATACGAACTAAAGTTCGTCATGAACCAGGCCGGTTCGTGGTTCGTGAACCGGCAGTTCATCGGAGCCCATTTCTGATGAACCACCATGAACTTTAGGGCGGTTCGTTTGGTTCATTTTTCAGTTCATCACTGCAGACAGCTTGGCACTGATCAATCAGTTTCCTAGGCAACAGGGGATGGGCTTTCTGCAGATCTTCTGCTGACCCGGAAGTGACCTTCTGCTGACCTGGAAGTGGTGATTTGCTGCCGCAGAAGTGCCATTTTCACGAACCGAATGAACTGATTTGCGAACCAGGGCAGATTCGTGTCAGTTCATGGTTCATGGTTCATGAAACGTGACGAACCACGAACTGCAAGGTTCGTTTTTTTTCTGGTTTGTGCCCATCTCTAGTGTACATGTGTGAATGAACCCGATAAAAACTTGAACTAGAATCTGAAGCTGGTTCATAGAATCATAAGGTTGGAAGGGACCTCCAGGGTTATTTAATCCAACCCCCTGCACAGTGCAGGAAATTCACAACTACCCCCCCCCACACGCACCCCTAGTGACCCCTGCTCCATGCCCAGAAGATGGCAAAACACCTCCATGATCCCTAGCCAAACTGGCCTGGGAAAAATTGCTTCCTGACCCTAAAGTGGTGATTGGCATTAGCCTGGGCGTGTAAGAAGGGGTCACGAGAACTAAGCACTGATGTAACCATTCCTGCTTTTCCTTTCATGATCTGCCTGGGTTCACAAAATCAGCACAACTGACAGATGGCCATCTAGACTGCCTCTGTATTAAGGCCTTGTGGAAAACACTGACCTCTTGTAAACTTCTTTCTCCTTCTTGTTGAGTGGCACGGACAGTCCTTCACTCCTATGACATAGCTTTCCTATCATTTCCATTCTGAAAATGGACTGCAGCTTTCCGTAAAAATGTAATCAGAAAGCAGGGTACAGCAATGTGGGCATATGAATTAGGATCCACCTGCAGAGGGAAATCCCTGTGGGCCATTTTGGAACCGTTTGCAGTAGTCATATCTGAAATCTGTCTTGTCAATGAGATTATGGAAGCTTCTAATGCGTCTTCAGATATATAGCATGGATCGTAGCGTATCTGGGGAGTTCCCAGTAATTTAATCAAAAGAGCTCGTTAAACAGTCTTTTCTTGCTTCAGTTACTTCCTGGCTGAATTCTGCCAGCAGAGGAAACGTAGAACATGATGAGGATTTCTAAGTGCATAAATTTAATGTGTGGGAACCAAGCAGGGATTTGACCCCCCCCCACCGCCGCCCACCAAAATAGCCCTATTTTTTCTGCTTTTCGACAGCTACAGTCCCACACGACTCCCAAGGCCTTTTTATGTAAGCCTGTGATTCCCCTTGAGATTTGCATTTATTTCCTGATCAGAAACTCCATTTCTTTCATGACTACAGAGCACATGGATATTCAACAGGTGCAGGTGGAAAGCTGCACCTATTGAATTGCAGCCATTAAAGGCAAATTTAATGTGTGTGTGTGTGTAAGGGGGGGTAACAATGGCAAAGGTAGCTTTACTTTCCACCCTTTCCTATTGGACTAATAAGACCTTCTTACTCAACTTACTGGTTTTCAACCACGCTGTCAGGCAGTGCTAATGGCACGACTGCCAACTATACCTTTGGACTCGGCTTAAGCAGAGCACCCAGCCTCAGCTCAGTAGCTGAGATCAAGAGGATCAAACATCTCTTAGCAGAAATCACACCTCGAACTCAAGTCATGGAAAGAGGGCAGAAGGTTAGGATGAACCAGTGGAAAAGGAAAACACCAGATCTGAGGACTCTATACAACTCAATGAAATGCAGAGTTAGGCATTCAGTCCTAGAGGGGACCATGCGTCAGGAAAGAATTTTATTTATACTACACCTTTCTCTCTGATGGGCCGCTTACATCATCCTCCCTTCCATTTTATCTTCACAACAACCCTGTGAGGTAGGTTAGGCTTAGAAAGTATGGCTGGCCCAAGGTCTGAGGCAGAGTGGGGATTCAAATTCAGGCCTCCCAGATCCACATCAGATACTCTTAACTACTACACCAGACTGGCTATCATAATAAAACATTATAAGGAATCCAGGGCAGCTGCATAAAACATCGTCCCTGTATTGAGTTTTCTCCGCTCTACTGACTATGAAGTATCTCTTGCCCCATGTTGGCTCAGTAGAAAAACATCTACAGAAGGTCCCAGGTTCAGTCTCTGGCATCGATACTTAAAAGGACTCAGAGTACTTAACACTAACCTTGACAGACTAAAGATCTGACCAGGGATAAGGCAGTTTCATGTCTATGGTATCACAAGGTGGACCCTGTCCTTCCCCCCATGCAGATCAAATCCTGCTGATAGGGATGTGGAAATGCACAACATGATGACATCACAACCCAGGGCAAGGAATAGGACACATTATAGAGGAGAACTCAGCACATAAGCTTTCTTGCCATTGGAAAAAGGGGGAAGGGAACCATTATTAATGTCCACTCTTGTCATTCATACTATTCTAAGTGATATTCCCTATTGGTTTACTGAGCAACTGAAGCTCCAGCCATCTGTTAATGGGGTGGGTCAGAGTACCTTGGCCTGTTTGTTTGTTTGTTAAGCTTACAGCCAGCTCCATGGGTAGTGCTTATGACAGATCCATTCCCTGATTCTAGTTAGGATTCCAGAAAGTCCAGAGTAGCTAGACACTACTCCATACCAGATTTTATATCCCACTAGCAGAGCCAGGGCATTCTGTTGTACATACTCCCCGTCTATGCTGGCCTTTTAAAATCTCACTTCTTAGGAAAGCATAATTGTTTGCACAGCAAACACAAAAAGTGTGGAAGTAATGTATGCATGTATATTTATCCTTAAGTATATACACACATCTGGGAAAATTGGGTCACAGGTGTACATGAGTATTTAAATTATTTCCCCAATTTATGCATTTACTACAGAAAGCAGGAATGCAACACTTGTGTTTCTCACGGCTTACCTTGTTCTGGAAAACAGCGAAATCTCACATGAAATCACACGAGAAGACGCTGTTATCGTGCAAAATCGTGCGAGAATACGCTGTTATCGCGCGAGAAGATGCGATAACAGCGTCTTCTCACGAGATTTCACGCGAGATTTCGCTGTTTTCCAGAACAAGGTAAGCCATGTGGAAATGGCCCAGATTGTAATGCATAGTGCTGTTCCAGAGGTAGGGATCCCAGGTCCCCCAGTGGGGGTGGGAAGCCCCGTGCCCACCCTCTGCCCCCTGCCATCACTCACCTGGCTGGTGGGAGCGGGAGAACAGGCCTTCTGGTCACACTCCCAGGGTGGTGCAACAACATTGTTCCTGGGAGTGATGTCATCGCACCACCCCAGGAGCACACCCACCCTTTGCAGAGGGCTGATTTGGCCCCAAATGGGCTGAATTGGGTCTGTTTGGGGTCCAAATCAGCCTGCTGAGAAGCATAGGAGCATTCCTGGTCTCTGCATAATGACATCATTTCCCAGAAGTGACATCATTATACCACCTTGCACAGGCTGCATACACACACAGAGACATCCAAAAAAAGTGAGTGCTGGGTCCCCCCCTCACCGGGAGGGTAAGGTGACCTGGCAACCTTATGAGGCCTGCTGCACCTTGAGTCACAAACCTGGAATTCTCCTGGCATCACAACTGATTTCCAGAAGCTTCAGAGGGCAGCCTTTATGGGATCTCAAGCCCGCTGAGCTCCCTCTCCTCCCCAAATTCTCTCCTCCCCTAGTACCACCTGCAAATCTCCACGAACCTCCCAAACCAGAGTTAGCAACCTCGTTCTCTCTGATTCCCAGTGCTCAAAGGTGTCCCAACTGCTTTAAAGCAATCAGAAGGGGCAACTAATTAATGTTGCCAACTCCTGGCTGGGAAATTCCTGGAGATTTAGGGGCAGAGCCTGGAGAGTCCAGTGTTTGAGGAGAAGGGAGACCTCATTGGGGCATGCCATAGAGCCCACCCTCCAAAGCAGTCATTTCCTCTAGGGAAACTGATCTCTGTCAGCTGGAGATCAGTTGTGATTCCGGGAGATCTCCAACCCCGTCTGGAGGTTGGCAACTCTACAGCAGACACAGGATAGTCATTTCCACAGCAATAACACTGCCAAGATAACAAATAGGGCTAAATTGTTAGATTTTTTTCCTCCTCCCTCTGCAGGTTAAAATTCCAAAGGTTTGCTGATATTAGTTTTTTTTCCCCCTTCTTTTAAATTTCGGAAAACATAGAGCTACACTGGGCTGAGCTATAAACGTATCTTGAATCAATCTTCCAAACTTCTTGTGGGTTGCAAACAGGATGGGTACATCAAGGCACAGTTTTTGGAGGCCCCAATGTGGTCAGCGTGATTCTTTAAACCAGTTTTGCAAGCCTTTGTCCTGTAATCTGCTGGCAAGAGTAACACAATTTTTTCCCGACTTGGTAAAGTTACTAGACCCTGTTCAGGACTTGTTTCGATAGGACTAAAGCTGCAACCCTGTGCCCACTTGCCTGGGAATAGGGTAGTTGCCGCCAGCCATTGACTGGCAACCAGTGGGAGAGGGAGGGAGCAGAGACGGGTGTGGGGTTGACATTGTGTGGGGTGAATACCCAGAAGTGACATCACTGCTTCAAATGTAAGATTTGCCAATCCACTGAGTTTGGGGTGGATCTCAGAACACACATTCAGCATGGAGATGTCACTTCCAGGTATTTGCCAGAAGTGACATTACACCATCAGTGCAACGCCAGATTTTCAGATATTCTCCGTCACCCAGCTGAATGACAGCAGGCAGAGGGCAGGGAGGCCAGGACTGGGAGGTCTCCCACCAGTAAGTCCCATAGAACTAGTGGAACTTCCTTCAGACTAAATGAGCAGAGGATCAAACTGTAAACCAGGACTATATTTGGGTAGACTGGGTCCACTACTTACACATGAGTAGAGGTGTCTGGGATATTCTGAGTCATTTGCTGTTTCTTGCCCTGTTGGAATTCTCCAGAATTCCCTGCAGTTACTTAGAATTGCATTGATCCCAGTGAGAGACAGAAGGGCCGTTTTCACACTGCTTTCCGGCCACGGAACATCACGCCGAGCTCCCAGAACGCCAGCGTCTTCCTGGCACGATTCTGCGCAAGAACTACCATTCTCGCACGAAATCGTGCCAGGAAGACGCTGGCGTTCTGGGAGCTTGGCGTGATGTTCCGTGGCCGGTAAGCAGTGTGAATATGGCCAAGATGACAGACACACCCCTACCAGGAATGACTTGGGATGTAAATATTACAATCTTTTTTCCTAAGCAGAAAGAAGGCCTTGTCTTTTTAAAAAGGAAAGTCATCTGTTTGGTTTTCTGTATTGAAGCCCCAAGATAAGCTGGAAAGGATATCAAATGTTGGCAGCTTCTTTAGCAAGAAAACACACAGAAAGGTTATTTCTCTCTTTCCAATCCATGAAATGGGAAGGAACGTCTGAACAAGAACATTAATATGTCCCTAGCAGATGGTTCAGAGAGGCATGGTGGGGGGGGGGGGTCAATACTGCACTTTAAGGAGAGAAAGATGAATATTTCATTCTCATACTCTTAAGGGACCAACCAGAGGAGCTTGGAATTTTTAAAAGCATGATTGTTATCACTCAATGACATAAAGAAGGGAAATTAAAAGCCTATTCTGAGAGGCTTGTGTGGTGATTAATCATAATGATATAATGACACAGGTATAATTTTTTTCTACATTGTTTTTATAATTTCAGATTGTGAATGGATTTTTTTTACTCTATAAATGAAAATTACATTTTAGTTCGAGCCATGTGACTTGATATCAGGAAGTTGTAGAAAATGCTCTGAAACAGAGACGTATTCACGGGAGTTGCTCTGTTCTCCAGGCACTCGGCCAGAGACCGGAGCAGATGGTTCAGAACGGACCGTCCCCAGAGATGCTCAGGCTGAATAACAAGTAGTTCTCATTGCTTAGAAGTAAGGGCAGGCGTTTAGGTGGCCTGAAGCCACTGGGGAGGGAATATGCTTCTTGAAAGATTCACACCCCCAGGAGCCAAAGTGGAAGTGGCCCTTGGCATTTTCAAAATGTACATGGTACAATCCTCTGGAAAGGTACATCCTTCTAAGTTCACTGAAGTCAACAGCCTTAGAAGGCTGAGAGCCAGTTTGGTGTAGTGGTTAAGAGCGATGGGACTCTAATCTGGAGAACCGGGTTTGATTCCCCACTCCTCTGCTTGAAGCCAGCTGGGTGACCTTGGGTCAGTCACAGCTTCTAGGAGCTCTCTCAGCCTCACCCACCTCACAGGGTGTTTTGTTGTGGGGATAATAATGACATACTTTGTAAACCACTCTGAGTGGGTGTTAAGTTGTCCTGAAGGGCAGTATATAAATTGAATGTTGTTGTTGTTGTTGTTGTTGTTAGGATATAACTCTGTTTAGGATTGTACTGTCAGAAAACAATGATAAGTAGGTTTACTCAAAATCCTACTCAGGTCCACTTAGTGAGGCTTTTCCCCAGGGAAGTATTCTCCGGATTGCACTGACAGTGATACAAGAGCCAGTGTTGTACAGTGTTTAAAGTGTCTGACAAGAAGCTGGGAGACCCAGGTTTGAATCCCCCCTCAGACATGGAAGCTTGCCGAGTGACTTTGGCTCATCACACACTCTCCACCTAATCTACCTCACAGGGTCGTTGTGAGGATGAAATGGACAAGAGGAGAACAACGTAAGCTGCTTTGAGTCCCCACTGGAGAGATAAGTGAGGTCTAAACTAAAGTAAATAAATGAAATCAAATGCACAGATTTGCAGGGTTTCCCCCTCTCTTAGAAGGGAAACTAACTGCGATTCTAGTTTGCCATGTCTTTGTTAAAACTGGGTAGAGCGACTGGGACCAGAGGAATTTGCTTCCAAGTTTAGCTCCAGCCTAGCTGGTCACCTTTGCTTGAGAAGGCGCTGTGCCATTTTTCAGAATGTGAGCTTTTTTACCATGGACATATAAAAAAACCATGTAGGGAAAACTGAATGCATGAAGCAGACCTTGGGTTTGGTTTTGGGTTTTTTTTTCCTTTAGAGCCTCTGCAAAGGCTCTAAAATTATTTTACATTATTTTGTATACTATTTCCACCCAGTCTTGCCCATCATTCCAAAAAGTTCGACCTGAATGATGAACATCTAAAGAATCTATGCAGCCCAATACCAGACAGGGTGGATCGTGTGAGAAAAGCTCTGAGCACATACAGTTAACGTCTTTGCTAGCAATTATTCATAGGGCCTGACAACTCTTAATGTAGCTCCATATCCATAAAGAGGCAATTCTGGGCCAGAACAGGAGTGACACACTGCCAGGGAACGTCAAAAAAATTATGTACGGGGCAGCAAAAGTGGACAGAGAGACCTTTCCCTCCCTCTCCCATAACACTAGCACACATGGGCCCCTAATGACATTATGGGCTGACAAAAGAAAGTATTTCTTTACTCAAAGAGCAACAGTCTTGTGGAATCCATTGCCACTGGTAACAGTGACAGTCCCTAGCTTGGTTTGCTTCAAAAAGCAATTAGACAAATTCATAGTGGACAAGACCATTAATGGCTTTTTGCTGCTATGACAAAATGGACCCTCCATGTTCAGAGGCAGTGATCCCCCGAATACCAGGGCTGAGGGTCAGGCGCGTGCGGAGGCTTTAGCCTCCGCACCCAGACTGTAAACTTCCCAGAGGCATCTGCTTGGCCCCTGTGCAAAACAAGGTGCTGGACTAAATGGGCCACGGGGTCTGATCCAATATGCCTATTTTTGTCTTGTTTGGCTCTTAAAACCCTTCTCTGAGCCCCTTAGCAGAAAGATAAAGAATTAATTTTTTTTGTTTACAAATATCATACACGTTCTTTAGCTTTTGAAATAGGTGATCTATAGTGAAAGAAGAAGGCCACAGGGGAACACATCTATTAATACTAACCTTTTCAATGTGACAAAGTCCAAATCATAAATAAGCTGATTGTTAAATTCGAGCAGAAGGAAAAGGGGGAAACTGCTGCCTAGCAAGGTACGTCAAGAGCCACAGTGTGTCATAGCAAAACAGTAAAGCAGGAAGGCTGTGCAGGATTTGGGGTGCATAAATTTGCAGTGAGCAGAGTTAACCTTGGATGGTGGGAGGGAAAGAGTCTTGTAACTGTGGCCACGATGACCTCTACTGGACAGTCTGTGTGGTGAGGCTTGCTTCAAACTGAGACTTGAGTTGCATTTTATCTATGCAGGATGGAAAGGAGCACTGCCCTGATGCAGTCCTAGTGACACCGAGAATGCTCCCACTGGAAGACTGCATTAGCTGTATCTGAGAAAGAGGATGCTTTACAGGAAAGAGAGACCTTAACATGATCCAAGTTCATGCAGGGTATCCTCAAGTGAACAGAGATTAAAAGGGCTGCCCATTTATAAGGAGAAAAAATAGTTTCCTTGGCAAGTCTATGCATTTATCCTCAATTTGAGTAACCCAGTTAACTTTTGACCTTCTAAATTGCTCATGCAAAATGAGCTTTGCCAACAGACTGGTTTCTAACCCAAGTGCAGAGACTTCAAAGGGGGGATTCTGGGTGCCCATCCGCTAATTACCTAATCAAGCAATGGCACAAATGGAAGAAAGGTCAAGTTGGGGCATGAATGGAGAGGACACTCAGTAGCCAGGGAGCCTGAACTGGAAGGAAGGAGGCTGGGCCAAGAACGGGTGCAGTGGAGACTGTAGCAGTGAGGGAAGGCAAAGTATTCAGCAGGCTGGAGGTGGGGGTGCTAGAGTCCACAAGCCAGCTTTCCGGCAGGGTCTTTACAGAGAAAACGGTCATGTCCAAAAAGAATCCCACGTAAACACCATGGACCAATGGATAACCAATCAAGGTGGGATCCAAAGATGGCTGCAATACCATTTCATGCCTGCTGGCCCCATCCCAAACCATTCACACAAAAATTACGACATTCATAGCTGTTCACTGTGAAGACAATAAACAATATCACTTGGGTGATATCTGCAAAGACATCAAAAGTGGTGGTGTTTAAACATTATGGTTGCTGCAAGAATTGAACTTGCATGTGAGGGGGAACACAGGGCTCCAAGGAAAGAAGGGTTATTAAAGTAATGGGGTAGGATATCACAATTTTTATTTCTTTTCAAGATACACCCCACTTCTTGGGACAACTGAACTCCAGGCAGTTCACAGCGTTGAAGAATCTACAGTTCTTGTCAATTAAAGCAATACAAAAATATCGACTGTTAAGAAAACACATGATGATAATGTACTTCATAAAATAAACATGAATTCTTGTTATAGAGTTGTCAACTGGGCTAGAGAGAAAAAAGACCTGTCCCTTTAAGAGCAGCTAAATGGGATGTTATTTACTTCCATGTCATGAAAAACTTCAGTTGCCCATTTCCACACAGTCAGCCTCTGTTAAAGAGACAGGACATTTTCCGCCAGGCTAGCTGGCCACCCTAGTGAGGTTGCTGCTGAACATCCTAATGATGGCATCCTAATGCCATTTTCTAGTTTTTTATACAATTAATCATTGAGAGTTCGAGGCTCTGATTTTTTTTGTATGTTGTTTGTATTTGTACATGTTGGTGGGTAAATAAAATACAAGCTTTAAAAAAACACTAAAAATGCATTCCTCCATTGCTATAAATAGATGCCTACAACATTGATTTAAATCTGTGGATAGTTTTACTGAGTATAACAATTTAGAAACAAGTGCAGAAAAACCATAGTTTGTATTGGCTTTGACGTGTGGCTCAGCATTGTCCATAATACCATTTAAGCAACCATAGGAGCACTTTAAGCAGATCTACTCAGAAGTAAGTCTCACTTTACTCGATGGGGCTTACTCTCAGGGAAGGTTTTTTTTAAAAAAAAGGATTGCAGCCTCTGTCTCCCTTGCACTTTGGCCTAACCAGCTCCTTCCCAAAACAGAGGTGTCATGAAAACAAACTGGTCTTCCATATGTTCCAACCGTCCCAATTCATCAGGGATAATCCCTGTTTTCTGCCCTTAATCTTGTCAGTTTGGTATGCTATTTTGCAGCATCATGAGTTGCTCAGTTTGCCACCCCTCCACTTTCAGCCCCTCCTCCCATATAGACATTAACAGTGCAATCCTAAACAGAGTTAAACCATTCTATGTCAATTGGCTTCAAAAGGTGTTACTTCGTTTAGGATTGCAGTGTACATTTTCAGGCTGGCAGGGGTGATGCATTTATCTTGTCTCTACTTCACAGGCATACATAAATGTAAATGCAGATGCGTAAATGTGGGCTTTATATGATCTGCTGCCTGACAGTTCATCTCTGCTGAAACTCATTTTGAGCAGCTGATAACAGAATGTAGGACCACTATGCGTTTGTATCATTTCTTTAACCAAAAGAACAAATACAGATTTTTTTTAAAAAAAAAGAGAGATGGGCTATTGCAGACAGTCTAAATCCTTCAGCGAGGTTCTGCTGGGTGGGAAGACAAGAGCAAGATCCTCGGTATGTAAATAGGGATGCTCCAAGTGTGTCCCAAGTGTTATCTCTGGCACGTTAGAAGGTGAAAGCCAAAGCATATACTTCATTCAGAAACAAACAAACCTAACTAGACACCTTAAAAAGAACGGCTACTTAGATTAATCAGGGAAAGCACAGACGGCATCCCAGCAGAATAGATGCAGAGAAGCACAGTAGGCAAGAGGCTAGGCCTTGGGCTGAACAGGCCTACAGGGAGAATTACAAGGCCTGGACCCCAGATTTTAGCTGAAACATGAATTGGGGCGGGGGGGGGGGTTAGCCCTAATCTCACCATCTGTAAAATGGAAATAGTAATTTGCTCCAGCAGTTTGAAACTTTGGGATTCAGAACTGGAGGGGGAGGAATCTTTCCATGCCACTGCTCTATAGAGAAGGATTTAGAGGTCATGATTACAGCTAAATCATTTGTCTGCAGCTAGGATTCCAATGATATGGTGCTGCTGCCTTAAACGTTTCTGGTCCCTAAAGCTGACAAACTATTAGATTACCCAATACCAAGCTGAACAAAGTAGGGAAAAGTTAGGCTGAAATCCCCAGAACACTTTCCTGAGACTAAACCGCATTGAATAAAATGGGACTCGCTTTCAAGTAGACCTGCTTAAGCACGATCCTTTAGAGCCGAAACAGACGTGACGAATTTCACGTGTTCTCCACGTGATTGCACTTACACGTGTCTCGTAGTCAGAACTACCCCACCACTTGCAGCAGTATTTGGTCATGACTTTAACTTTAGTATGATCGGATCCATGCAGGGTTGCCACCTAGCCTGGAGGAAATGTCACATCTCTTTAATAGAAGCTTTATGGGACGTTATTTACCATGCAGTGTTAGTTACCTCCATGCCACGAAAAGCTTCAAATGCCCATTTCCACACATTATTAAAGGGGCAGGACCATTTTCTCCAGGCCTCCTGGCAATCCTACTGCCAAAGTACTAAGTTTGCCTACTCACTAGAGCTGGAAGTCCTTGTGAGAGACAGCGTGCCTGCTTTCCAGTTCTATTTCTCCTTTCCGCCCCCAGTCAGAAAATTTATTACTTGCCATTTTAGATCTCAAATCAGTTGGCAGAATTTTTTTTACAAATCCATGGAATTTTTCCCTTCTTCTCTCCAGGCAGCCTCTTGTAGCCTTTGAAAGGCAGTTTCGGAGAGAGAGGCAGGTTCCTATGTTGCAGCAAAAACAACACGGAGTCTTGTGGCACTTTAAAGACTGATTGATTGTGGCATGATTTCTTATGGTCTGTAGCCCATTCCCCAAGTTCTCCCTGTGCCTTCAATGGAAGACAGATTTTAGCACACCCACGGCCACAGTGGGGGGAAATTGTAAATGGGAGTGAAGTACAATATGGCACTAGGCGGTTTGGGCTCAGTCATGATTACGGCTTCCTCTAACATTACAAAGACTAAAGTAGTTTAGCAAGCCTAGCAAGATTGTGCTGTCAGCTATTACTGCTGCTCTGAATAGTCCCTGTGTTTATCTCACATGCATTGGAGCTTGGCAGAGAGAAGTCACAATCTGTGCCTCTTGCATTTCATTGTCTTTTGAACCTGTTATTTAAATTGTTTTACTGTATGACTCTCTCTCTCTCTCTGCCAATTTAGGATATACTTCATTGAGCTGATCAAGTGAGCTCTAGTCCAGGAAAGCTTATGAAAAGGACTTGTTCTTCATTTTAAAAGGAGAAGCTTGGTAGCCCCTGCTTTGCCCCTAAATGCACACTCACATCTGATCATCTTTCAGTCATTGCTAATTTTTTTTATTCTCATCATTTGCTTAAGAGATTGGAAAATTGCATTCCAGTTTTACTGGGTCGAAGCAAGAGTGATCCTACGCTTGGGACAAAGCCCCACTGACCTCGGTGGAATTTACTTCTGGGTAAAGTTACTGAAACATGCACTTGCTGGATTTCTTAATGCAACCTGTGAGTGTGTGTCACAGAGACTGAATCCAGGAAGGTGTGGCTCAGCCCTCTCCTATTTGCTGTGTATTGGACTGCTTCTTTTGTCTCCATTCTTAGAGCTTTAGTTTCTAAAACTCCTTAATGGAGCCACCTCTTATTCAGATTTGCTATGCAGCATGAACAACTTAATCAGACTCCCTCTCTCATACCTGAATTCAGGAAGGAGGTTTGGCTGCAACCCATAAAAAGCTGCAGAGACAGTGACCAGCCAGGCAGGTTTGTAGTTTCCATTCTCGCACTCCAAGTACGGAGAAGACCACTTGATGTGGTTCTTCTCTGCCGGGTAACCATTCCTCTTTCTCCAGCTGTTCTCCAGAGGCTTAGAACCAGGAGTCAAGACTTTCCGGTGTAGATGCGGCCTCCACTTGCGCCTCAGGCTGTGGAACCACTCTGTTTCCCCAGAGGCATTGGCCACGTGATGAGCCACAGAGGACAAGTCCTGGAGCAGGATTTGGTTGTCCTGCCGGCTGGCCTGGAGAAAGACCTGAGGGGCAGAGGACAAGGGCTCCAGGTGGAAGGAGATGGCTGCCCTGGAGATATTGGGATCCCCTTCCAGCAGGCTTCGGATCAGCGCTTGGTACCATTCGATGTCTTCCTGCAAGTTCTGCTCCCGGGATTTATTGCTCTGCAGAATCATGTTGAGAAAGTTGGTGGCGTGGATGAGAGCATCCAGAGCACCATGCAAGGACGGGTGGGAAGCCAGGCGAGACTTACCAGCCAAGCTGGCCAGCTCATACCTCCCGGTGCAGTTGGCATGCCTCAGCTCCCGAGAATCGCCCGTGTAGAGGAAAGAAGCGACGTTCTGGGGCACCTCCTGGTTGAGTCTCTGGGCCAAGATGGTACTCTCCATGGATCTGCTCCAGGGAGCGGCAGGGAAAGCCGCATTCTCGTTGTAAACAGACTGCTTCCCTCGAATCGCTTCCTCTTTGTCGGGCACCGTCCGCCCTTGGCTGGCATCAGCCCCCGACTTCAGCTGAGCCAAGAGCAGGATGGGCAGGAGCCGAGGCAAACCCATCGCCTCCCTCAGCCGAGCGCCCGCCAAGTCACTTCTTCTCGCCTCCCCCCGCCTCGTCCGGCCCGCTCGCAACAGGGATGGGCTTAGCAAGCCCCCGGCATCGGCGAGAAACTAGGCGAGGGGGCGGCGAGGAGGGAGCTCGAATCACCTGTGGCAGCGCTTCCCGCGGTCTCTCCCGAGGAGCCGGGCAAGCGCCGGGAATTACGCAGCCCGGCCGGCTAAGCGAGCCACTTCCATCCCTCCCGGCTCCGGGGAGATGCTATAGTTAGCCCGCTTACGTCTTGATCCCCCATCTGCCGCTGACGGCGCTCTCCGAAAGGTATTTTAAAGCCCTGCCCGCCAGCCCTCCTCCTCTTCCTCCTCCGCCGGCTGCCGCCGCTCCAGCCGTCGGTCAAGCGGCACGTTCGCCGCACCCAGAGACGCGAGGCGGCCAGGGCTGCCGCCGACTTCCTCGGGCATCGCGTCCCCGGGAAGGCAGGAGGGCGCTGGCGGTGGGGAGAGGAGGAGGCGGGGCGAGGAGCAGGAGGAGGCGGAGGAAGGCGGCTTCGCCGGGGCAGGTGCCTCTGGCAGGGCGCTCGGGTTTCCCTGCTCGGCGGCAGCCGCGCAGCCCCGCCCTGGGCTGGAGGAGGCTGCCAGCACGGCCAGCCCCCTCTACCGCGGGCGCCTTCCATAGGTGCGCTGCAGACGCCTGCAGTTCTCTATGGCCGGCCCTGCTGTCAATCAGGCGACAGCCATTTAGTGGGCCGAGGAAGGAGCTGTCCAGTGCTGAACTAGGAGGTGAGGAGGGAAGGGCGGAGAGGGCGCTGCCGCCGGCAGGCGAAAGGGAGGCTTCTTTGGCACCTGCAGCCAGGGCCGTGAGGAGGGCGAGACGCGAGAGCGACCTTTCAGGGGCCCTCCATCGCTTCAGATTTGGCCCAGCGAAGAGGGAGAGTCAGCAGAGATCTTGTTCCTTCCGTGGACTGGGTGTTGTTTATTAAAGGGGAGAAAGGACAGAGCCCAGAATTGATTCCTCCGTTTCCTTTGTCCCAGAAAGTAGTTTGGGTGTTTTTTTTAAAGCGATGGTATTAATGAATGAATCAGTTAAGAAACTGGACGTGGATAATCAGAGACCAGGGGAATAGAGACATCTACTGGATAAGCTCTAAAAACTTCGTTTTTGCAAGAGATTGAAGCCGGTGGGTGGGGCAGA
This sequence comes from Eublepharis macularius, assembly GCF_028583425.1. Lineage (NCBI taxonomy): Eukaryota > Metazoa > Chordata > Lepidosauria > Squamata > Eublepharidae > Eublepharis > Eublepharis macularius. The sequence continues at coordinate 70,068,698 of NC_072800.1, read as the reverse complement.
AGAGTACCGTTAAATCAAGAATGCTGATCAGTGCCGGGGGAAGTGTTGATGCTTTTCTTTCTTTCTTTTCCCCCTTCCTTTTCCTTTCTTGATGTCTATGTACACCGATAAACATATCGTATATTCTCACAGCATTCCAAAATGCTAATCAGGCCCTTGTAAGAGGGGAAGGTAAACTAAATCAGCAGGCATCCAGTTCATTTTCGAAAGTAACTTGCAATCGTTTGTTAAACCTTACACCTTGTTAGCATAGATGGTGTATGTTTGCAGCCAGTAGCAATGTTTGACAACACATATTCTGCATATCCAGTTATCATTATGGACTTTGGCCCCAATCCAAGGCACAACTATGTACATGTATGTCCCTCTGTTGACAATGGAGATTGTGTATAGAAACACCTATGAAAGCTTTTTTTTAATTTAGAAGGTGGTATATAAATGTTGTCAATAAATAAAGTGTATGTAGTAGTGCTCCTGTTTAACATAAACTGTGTGCTCATTGTTATACCAAATGGGGAAGATCATTGGTGCCAGTACACTGAATTGCCTCATACAGTATTATTCACCCATCAATTTGATCTGAAAATTGTGGACTATGATTTATCTACTTGGCTAGTTAATGTGATGGTATTATAGTAATGTAATTTATACTAGAGGACCACTGTACAGTGTACTTCCCGATCACTTCTGCAATTGCTGCCTTTGTCCATGTTCTTTCTGCTTCAGTAGCTGACCTGATCTGATGGGGGCACCCTGGGGGCAGGGGGATGCTTAGGCCATGCAGATTATTCCTGAGCACTCTGCCTACTGTTGGTTTGTTCTGGGGTCATAAAGAGACTTGCCAGTCAGGACCTGGGGCAGCGTGGTTAGGCAACCTTATCAGACATTAAAATAGGAAATCAAGTGTCCAGGAGCAACTTCAACTTACATTATATACAGTCCCTACAGCCGCTGTCTCTGTCCCATATGGTAATTGACAAAGGTCTTTTCAGAAGCCTTGGGGCCTAAGAGAAGAGAAAGCGAATGTACTTAACAGGATAAGGAATTCCTTTTCTTTTTTATATATATGGAATTGTTCTGCACAGAACAATAACGAAGTCAGGAAGTGGCTTTGCTATTCTATTATGATACTTTCCCTTTTCTCCATTCTGGAATCCAGAACCTTGGAGACCAGAGTTTAAAGCCCCACTTGGCCACAAAGCTCACTGTGTGCGCTTGGGCCTGTCACTCACTCTCAGCCTAACCTACTTCCCAGGGCTGAGGTGAGGCTAAGTGCAGGAGAGGCAAACCATGTATGGGGTTGGGGAAAGGATATATAGAAGACCCCATGTTTTGTTCCCCAGGTTGAATCTGTGTGAAATTCAACCTTCTCAGAATTTCTTGTCCAGAAGGCTTACATTCTGACAGAATGTAGGAAAGGGGAGTCCAATTGGGATGCCTGACTTTAAAATAATTCTTCAAATATGTATCGCAGGTGAAAGCCTTGATCAGGTAGTTCCATTTCCTATTTTTCCTACTTCCTTCATGATTAGCATCTGATCACAGCATCTGATGAACAGGGGGCATCCCTCAAGTCATAGGATGTCCAAACATGGGTACCACAGTGTCTGCTGATGGACATCCTGTGACCCCTTTGCTTTTTCCCCAAAGCATCTCTTCCTGAAAACAAAGAGACAGTCCTGGCATACCCAACTCATTGGAGCAGGAGGTGCTTCAGAAGAATCCAAGAAGCATCATCTTTTTGTATGCAAGGAACACTCATTCAGAACCAGCCTCCATTATAGGAGAATGCTTGGTTTACATTGGCTGCCATAGAGGACTGGGCCAGTTTCTGGTATCACCTACTCTCCCTTCTCAGCACTCCAAAAGTGCCTATGGACTGAACAAGAATATGGATCCACAGGATACGTAATCAGCACAGCTAGAAGATTTGCAAGAGATACAAAGTACTTCTATACTATCTAATTCCTGTCTAGCTCAGCTATAAGCTTTAAGTCTTTTTAGCCACAGTAGTGCCAGCAATATGGGCACAGTATGTCGTCCCCTTTTATAACTGGATTCTGAGGGCATGGCCCAAGAACGATAGTCATCCAGGTACCTCTATGCCTTCAGAATTATCCACATCTTATCTTTAAGATACCTCAATCCTTTTTATTTTATTTTTTTCATCCCAGTAAGATCCTTTTCATCCAAGTCCTAAGAATACTGAAAAAGCAGCTTTAGAAGATATCATTTCAAATGCATTTTCATGTTCATTAAACAGTAAATGTCAAAGAGCTTCTGGGGAAAAGAGAAGCAGCTACTTAAGGGGGAAATATTTTCCCCCAGTATGGAACAGATATCAAATAAGGTTTTCCAAGGTTGCCATGAACATGAACGGATCAAGCCTTACTACTGTACATTAGCTGATGAATGTACTGTACAGCCATCATATCTTATATTTGAAACAAGTGCATACATCTGAAATACCTAAAATATTCTCTCAAAATACTGGAACTTTGGGACATCCAATAAAATTGATAGGCAGTAGATTCAGAATAGACATTTTAATCAGCAAGTGATTAAAATGTGATGGCCAATGGCATAGAGAGCTTTAAGAGAAGATTAGACAGATCCATAGAGGATGGGTCTATCAGTGGCTACTAGCTGCCTTGAGGACCCTATTGGGGCAGAATGTTTCTTGGAACAGAGCTGCTTGCAAGTAAGTGGGTGAATTAGCAGCAAGGAGCAAGGCTATGTGAGAGGGGTAACTATGGGATAACTCCACCAGTGTTTACAGCATCCTTTCCCCAAGGTAGCAGATGAGGCTGCCTAAGAGCTGTAAGTAATGGCAATTGTAATTTTAGGTAAATTTAAAGAAAATCAACACAGAAGTATATTGAAATGTATTTTTATTACAGTGGATGCCATGTTAATTATGAGCCTTTGATAAAGTTTATTACAAAATGGGAAATAAGACACTGGCAAAGCCCGTTAGGCTCTCTCCAGCAGCATCTTGACATCTACAAGATCTTCATACTGAAAAAACAGCACTCTTCAGAAGAAACACCACCTAGAAAAAGAAGAGAAGACTGTGAGGAATCACTTTGTGTGACCATATTACTTACCTTGTGGATTCTTCTATAATATTTCCTCATCAGCTGGATTTTGCATTATTATGCCTATTGTGAAATAATTATTGTGCATATAATTCTGATTTATAAGAGGATAGAAGTTTATTGATTGATAGGAAGTACGGTGGATAGAACTTATTTTTGTACTGATATTTATTATAGAGAGAGAGAGCACTTTAAGCACTTTGCACTCTCTAAATATTATCAAAATAGAAAAATTGTTTCAAATAAGTTTGATGTATGAGTACTTGTGAATGTTCATCCAATTTTGATACCTCCGGTGGGGTTTTCCCTGACAGTTGGTAGCTTTGTGATTTCTTGTTGTTAAGGGCACAGACTGCTAGCAATGACCAGCCAGTGAAAGAAGAGTTCAGTTATATTCGCTGTTCTCCCTAAATACCATAGCTAAAAGGAGACCCATTCAGTCATTCATGTTTGTTTTTACATAAAGAAAAGATAGGACCAAGGTAAGCATATTTAGGTTAAGTATAAAAATATACACACATAAGATTGCATTACGTTTTTAAAAGGGTTTATCTAAAACTCCTGTCTATTAAGCCCGCCTCGCTTCAACCAGGGCCAGGGCCTTTTCAGTCCTGGCCCCAGCCTGGTGGAATGCTCTGTCAATGGAGACCCAGGCCCAGCAGGACATATTATCGTTCTGCCGGGCCTGTAAGACAGAGCTGTTCTGCCAGGCGTTCGGTGGTTGAAGGGGGCGGTGCCATGTCGGCCTCCCACCTTTGGGGTGGGGGAGGGTTCTCCCCACCATTGCACTTGATTAATTTATTTCATTATTGTTTTGTATATTGATTTTAGTATTGTTGTTTTCTTGTTTTTATAGATTTTAAACTGTTCACTGCCCAGAGCCCCTGGGATGGGCGGTATATAAATTGAAATATAAATATATAAAAATAAAATAAAATCCTCATCTACATTCCCTGATCAGTGCTCTCTCGTGCGTGCTCTCTCATTCTCTTGCATGCGTTCTCTCAACATCCTGTTTTTGCTTCATTTATTTTATCTCACTTTCCTCATGTCCACATCAGGCTGCCAACCTCCAGGTGGTAGCTGGAAATTTCCTGGAATTACAAGTGATCTCCAGGCCACAGAGATTATTTCTCCCGGGAAAAAATGGCTGCTTTGGAGAGTGGACTGTATGGCATTATACCCTGCTGAGCTTCCTCTCCTTCCCAAACCTCACCCTCCCCGGGATCCACCCTCCAAATCTCCAGGAATTTTCCAACCCAGAGCTGGAACCCTATTCCATGGCAATCCTGACATTGGCTGAAAAAGCAGAAAAACCACTAGTCATAACAAGCCTATAAGTTGCCCACAACAATAAATACAGAGCATTCCTAAGAACCCTTACCTGGGAGTAAGCCCCAATAAATAAGTTGAGTAGGATTCAGAGTAGACCTGCATAGCACTGCTCTCTTAGCGCATGGTGCAAGATATGGCAATGGCCACAAGCTTAAATGGCTTGAAAAATGTGTTGGAGAAATTTGTGCAGGGTAGGCTTAACAACAGCTATTCACCAAGATAGGTAAATGGAACATCCATCCAGAGGTAGCACATCTGTGAATATATGTTGCCAAGGTTCAAATGTCCAGCTTGTTATTTCCCCAGAACAAAGAGCTGGTCAGTTGGAAACAGTAATCTGGATTTGATGAACCTTTAACCTGATACAGTCAGGCTCTTTTTATGGCTTTTGAACTGTGTGTAGCATTTGAAGATGTATTCCTTAAGTTAGGGTTGACAGAAATCACTGTAGATGGTTTGAAGCCTGTCTCCGCATGTGTGCTTCTGTCATTCTGGTGCGCTCTTGCTCGGTGATCATGCACTTGCACTGAATTCCCATTAATGTCACACAGGAGTCATCTTTCAAATATGTATACTGAGAGCAAAGCTAAAGCAGTGGCTTCCTTCTTTTTTAAATAGACACTATTTCAGAAATAATCGCTTATTTATTTAATATTTATTTATTATTTATTTCAGTTATATCCTGCCTTTCTCCTCAACGGGGACCATCATTCTCTTCATCTCCATTTTATCCTCACAACAAACCTGTGAGATGCGTTAGGCTGAGAGGGTGCAACTAGCGCACGGTGACCCAGTGAGGATCTACAGCAGAGTGGGCACTCAAAACTGGGCCTCTCAGATCTTAGTACAACACTCTAACCGCTACAGCACACCAGTTCTCAAATATTTACATCAAACAGAGATGCAAGAATACATGTACATGAACCTATTGTGGCTCTTGAAGGGCATGCATAATTTGGGTGAGATGTGCATCTTATATGTACCAGAATTTCAACCCACTCTGATCCCTAAATAGAATTAGAGAATCCCACATTTTTATTATAAATAATTCTCAAGGCAGATTAAAAACAGATCATGTACTAAAAAAAAAATCACATAATGAGGAGCAAATATAAAAGATACAGTCTAAAACAACCAGAAGTACAACATTCATAAAGGTAAAGGTAGTCCCTTGGGCAAGCACCGAGTCGTTACTGACCCATGGGGGGATGTCACATCACGACATTTTCTTGGTAGACTTCTGTTATAGGGTGGTTTGCCATTGCCTTCCCCAGTCATCTACACTTTACCCCCAGGAAACTAGGTACTCATTTTATCGACCTTGGAAGGATGGAAGGCTGAGTCAACCTTGAGCCGGCTGCCTGAACCCAGCTTCTACCGACATCAAACTCAGGTTGTGAGCAGTGCTTGGGCTGCAGTACTGCAGCTTACCACTCTGCATGATAGCACATATATAGCTTCACACGCCGCATTTGCACTGAAAGCCTTACAACAACCATCTAAGGTTGATCAATAGAGATTCTCATTTCTACCTTCAAAGGCCTGATAGAATCCTGCTTTCAGGATTGGAATCAACTTTCTCTTCAAGTCCAAAGGGCCCCTTGCTTGATGACTTACAGGGACATCTTAGCATGTTTCCTATAAAGCATCAAGCAAGGGGCCCCATGGAAATCAAGAAGACATTGTTTCCAAAAGCAGAGTGCTACCAGCAAAAAGGCCATGCTCCTAGTACTTGTCCACCTGACTTCTCCTAAATACAGGACTAAAGAAAAAGCCCTGTTTGCCACTTTTAATGTACAAGGTAATTCAGAGTTTGGGAAGGCTTAGACAGGCTTATATAGAGATTAGGGTGTCCGAGTAAGACCTCAGACTTGGCACAGTTCAAGTCTCTGCTCAGCCATTAAGCTCATTTTTTCCCCTGACACCCTTCACTTAGCTGCTAAACTCTCCTGTTAGGAGGTCTTGACTTTGCAGACCTTGCATCCAATGTCCATCAATCAGGTTTTCCGCTCTGCCATAATTTGTTAAAATGTTACTATCCTTTAGTGTTTTGAGAAAAGGCATTCTAACACTGAAATTGTATGTGCCCATGTAACACAAAATCCAGCTGACTGCATACGGAGAATAATCATTGCGAAGGTCTGAAACATCTGTGGAGAGGGGTGGAACCTTAAGAGGGTATCCTGTCCTAGAGTCCACCCTCCAAGGCAGCCATTTTCTCCACAGGAACTGGTCTCTGTACTCTGGAGATGAGCAGTAATTACAGGTGATCTCCAGTCCCCGCCTGGGTGTTAGCAGTCTTACTTTCAAATAGCGTTGCCAACAGACCTGGTGCAAATTTTTCTGTCCCTTTCTCAGAGGCTTAATGTGTGGAAACTAGCAGCTGAAGCTTTTCATGGCATGGAAGTAAATAGTATCTTCTGGTAAATAACATCCAATTAAGCCTCCAGTGAAGTGACAGGACAGTTTTTTTTTCAGGTCTGTTGGCAACTGTAAAAAATAAAGTGGAACACCCAAGAGCACAATTAAATATCACTGTGAACTCAATGACCATTTACAAAATACCTGATATTTTAAAATATTCTTTGTGCTGCTAGAAGGAAAAAGAAACACACCCTTTGGCATAGCACCTCTCCCCCACCCATACTACTCATTTTAAATTACCTGGTAAATAACAGAAACTCATGATTATACACCTTCCAGACAGAGGCAGTGTATGCTGCCAGATGCACAAAATTAAACTGTAAGATGTGGCATTTGGCTCTCTACCCCCAACTCCTATTTGAATTCCTCTCTCTTTTCAACAACAGCTAAATTTGTGAACTACTAATTAAAGAAAGGAGCCTTTTTATACACACAGAGTTTTTTAAAACCGGCTCGGAAAGTCTTTTCTCTGCTCTTCATCAAGGGAAGAGAAAAAATATGGGCGCACTGAAGCTTGAGAGAAGAAAGCAAAGACTGCTGAGGAATTTTGCTTCGCAGCATTTCCCTGAGCAAATGAAAAGAAGAGGCGAAAGAAGCCCATATGTCATCCCGACAACCATCTGGGGAGAGAGGGGAGAGAGACCGCTGCAGAAGCCAGTTTGGCAAAGCACACCCACAGGCAGGTGCAATCAGGGCAGAACTTTGAGAGAAGAAGGTGGGTTTCTTTTGAAGATGCAATCGATTTCCACCTCTCCTTTTCATCAATGTTTCTTCTTAACGTTTCATGCCACTCTAGGAAGCATGTTTAAACATCCCAAATATTTCACTATTCAATCTGCACAGAAATCTTTGGAGGCAGATCAGGTTTCACAGCTGGAGCTCCCAAAGCTTAGCTCCACATATTTATTGATTTAGAAAATGTGTATGCCGCCTCTCCTGAGACTTGCTCAACGAGGCTCACCAAGTAAAAGCAAATGCAGTAAAATAATAAACACAACAACCGTACAGTGAACAATGTTAAAACAGAGTATATCCATGGAGCTCTTGCACAAATAAGGCTTTTCATTCATTCCAGTAGAGGGGACAACTGAGCGGTTCTGAGCATGGCACACATAGGGCTGTCTTCACCATTACTATTGGTGCTCAAGATGGCCATTGGAGCCCCTGCACCTTAAAGGAATTATTGGATCAGTGCTGAGAAAGTGAAGTATGGAAGTAGCTCAAGGCCATCCAGGGAATTCTTGAGTGAAATGAAACATGAACCAGACCCATAACCACCATCTACACAGCATGTGCAATTCTTATGTGCAGTGCTTAGAGTATCAAACTGGGGAGACCTGGGTTCGAATGCTCAGCCAGCCATGAAGTTCACTGGGTGACGCTGGGCCAGCCACTCTCTCTCAGCTTGCTTCCCCTACAGGTTTCTTGTGACTGTGCAAGAGAGGAAGGGGAAACCTGTTGATTTTATGTATTTCTTATTTATGTATATAATATATTCTGCTTTTCTCCGAAATAGAGATCCAAAGCATTTTACAACATCCTGTTTCTCTCTTCTATTTTATATTGGCACACACACACCTGCGAGGTAGGTTAGGCTGGAAGAACATGATTGGTCCAAGTCACCCAGTGAGCTTTGATACTACCTTGAGCTCCTTGGAGGAAGGGACCAACAATGTGAGAGATGATCAGCTACAACTCAGAATGTACTAAGATGCTTAAATGTGCTCTTTTCTATAGAAATAACTTCACAAAACAGATTGTGATCCTGGTCACATTTACCCAAAGCACAGTCTTGCGATGTAGGCTAGGCATAGGAAGTGTGCAGCTTACTCAGGGCTATTCAGTACATTTCCTGACTCAGAGGAAATTCAGACAGTTTAACAGCATTTTCACTGCTGTCCAGAGATTCTGAGCCAAGCTACAAGTGAGGCCTTACACAGGCTGGACACTTGTCAGCTTACCTCAAGTTTTGATGGGAAATGTAGGCATCCTGATTTTACAGCTTGGCTCTCCATTACAGCTGCAAGACCAGGATGCCTACATTTCCCATCAAAACTTGAGGGAAGCTGACAAGTGTCCAACCTGTGTAAGGCCTCCCTTGTAGCTTGGCTCTTTGTCCCTGATGTTTCAACTGCTGGCCAATTATTCCTATGCATAAGCCATCCTATAAACAATGCAAGAACTGGATCGCAAAAACTAGGTAACAATGAAGTTAAAAAGTCCCTGGGGTTGCCTGTGCCATGAGAACAAGTCTTCAAGAAGGCAGTTGTTGCTAGGTCCAGGTCACTAAGAAACACAGGCACCAATGTTTTAATGGCTATCTTGCTCTAATTTATTGTGAAAGGCTTTGTGAGTAGAAGAAGCAGTCTGTGAAACAAATAAACCCAGATATATTCCAGATCAACATTCCAAAGGAATGCACCTTCCATCTTAGCAGGAACAACCCACTGGTTGCTGTTCTTCAAAATATCAGACTCAACCTCTGAATTCACTTTTGCTAGCTGGAGATAAGCTCATGAGACCTGGGCCACTTCTGCAGCAGAGACTAATTCTCTGCTACTTAGTGCAGCGTTGATTCACGTGATAAGTGTGTTATCTTAATGCTGCTGTACACATTAATAATGTGGGAAGGAGCAACGTGGGAATGTAGAACATCTGCCTTCATATGCAAGTTCCCAGGTTCGGCTCCCTGGGACCTCTATCCAAGACCCTGGAGAGCAGCTTCCAGTCTGAGTAGACAGAGCCTGACAATGAGAATTGGGTCACTGCCATGATCAGGGAGGACAGCAGCGGAGGATCTATGCCAGCCAGCCATGCCATTCCAAAAGAGCAAGTTAGCAATTCTGAACAGGGATAACCAAAGCTGGAGTCAAAGAGAACAAGAGCCCAGTTGTCTGTCCAAGGATCAGGTGACGGGAAGGCCTCCTGAGGTAAGAGAATCCAGAAGAGCCAGGGCCAAACTACATGACACATTTTTTAACATCTTGGGTCCGGGTTCCCCAAAACTGACGTGCTTTCCCCGCAGCCACACAGCAGCTATAGTGAATGGCATTTTGACAGTCTGTGGGGGCCTGATTTGACTCAGGACCATGGCATGGGGGGAGGAGGAACTACTTCTTCCCCTCCTACAGTGTTTTCCTGAGCTGGAATGATCTGAGGAGAGTTATTTGCCCAATTTTGGAGTTTCACATGGAGTATTCCATGCATGTGCAAGTCAAAATTGGGGCAAATAATCCCCCAAGGTGATTTCAGCTTGGGAAAACAGCACAGGGGAAGGCAGGAACCCCTCCTCCCCCCTCACCATGGTTGTGAGCTGAATTGTTCCCTTGCAGATTTTAAAAATGATCTACCCACAGTTGCTGGGTAGCTGCAGGGAAAATTAGTTGAGCCTGGAAAAACTGGGCTTGACTCATTAAAAAATGTACAATATGCTTTTGGCCCCGTTTGACCTAGAGGTATGTTGAGCCAGGCAAGGTCAAGAGAAACATGGGCTGCCTGGGAGGTGCTGGGGCATGGGACAGTAAACTGGTCTCGTCTTTTCCTCTCTGCACCCTGAGGCAGCTCACCACAGTGCACACTGATAGTCAGAAGTCCCAGGTTCTGAGCCTCGATGCCCCCTTTTTTGTAAGAAGAAGAAGAAGAAGAAGAAGAAGAAGAAGAAGAAGAAGAAGAAGAAGAAGAAGAAGAAGAAGAAGAAGAAGAAGAAGAAGAAGAAGAAGAAGAAGAATCTCTGCTGAGAATTGTGCACTTACCAGTTCTGTCTTCTTTTCTATTTTTAGTTCTCATATCCTAAGCCAAGGAACTGAAGAATATAAACCAGAGTGTCTCCCTCCTCTATTGAACAAACAGGAAACAGGTGAGTCTGATAGAGCTAAAGCTGGATACTGAGCTACATAGACTGCAGTAGAGTTACCCTCTGCCCACCCCAATCCCCAGATGTTTCTAGCACCAATGAGAACATCCCCCTTGGTGTGCATACCACTTAGAGCAGGTGGGAACCGCAGATGTTTCAGATCAGCATTGAAGACCCAGAATAAGTAACTAGTCCCTTCTGATCCTTAAGAGAAAATTCTACCTAACAAGCAGGATTTGAGTCCAGTGGAACCATAGAGACCAACGAAATTTTCAGAGTGTAAGCTTTCAAGAGTCAGAGCTCCCTTCTTCAGATATCTAACAAGGAGACCAGTGCTTTTGCTCATGGCTAGCTCCATATACCTTTTCCCAAGCAACCAAAGCATGGCTGAAATGGGATGTGCCTGATACCAGCTGAGCAATTGTTAATTTAGAGCAGGTCGCTTGGTAACTCAGTGGCTGCTGCAAAGTAGCTTGTGCATCCTCTAGAAGACCCAGGAAAGACTGCAAAAAGATCTACTCTAGGTTTACCAAAAAGCTGGTGTTCCATAGGATTTTTCTCTGTGCTGCTTAGCTGATAGCTTCATTTCTGGTGCTCTTCCTAGTCCATGTTTTCTTTCCAGGACAAAGCAAAACTTAGTAGTATGCTGAGGTAGGGGGAGTAGCTCCAGTTATCTTTGATTACTCAGAAGTAGCTCTCATAAAAGAAAAGGTTGGTGATGCCTAATCTAAATTTCTAGAAAAATGGAGGCGCCAAAGGAGCAAACGGAGCAAGAAATGGAGGAAGCATCATGTCCAAGCAAACAGCAAATGGGGCGTGGATCCACCCCTACTATTGTCCCCTGAGTGCTGCGCCATTCTTCTCTGCCCTGACACACTGCTATTTGCTTTGCTCTAATGGCAACGTTGCTGGCGAAAGGGATTTCTGTAGCAGCAGCAACTCTTCCTATGGGATCTCCATTCACTGCAATTTTGTTTTCACTGTCACAGAAGAAAACAGATTTATCTCGGGCCATTTTCTCACTTGCTGGCTTGTTATAGTGACAGGTTGGCACAGCCAGGGCCTCCCCCTCATGCCCTGAAGCAACCTGTCAGAGTGATGGGAACTCCATTAGTATTTTATATCAAGGACCAGAAACACCTTCTGCATTCAAACTGGAAAGGACAAGATTAGTAATCTAACCCTCTTATTGTGCCTTGACAAGGAAGGGAAGGATAATTGACAGTGCAATCCTAAACAGAGTAACACCTTTCTAAACTCATTGATTTGAATGGACTCAGAAAGGTGTAACTGCAAGTCTACAAAAATGCTGGATGAGGTTTCATGAACAAATTCCAAGCAGCGCCAATTCCCTGCTAGGAATTAAGAGGGACTTTGGGTTCCTAACTCACTATAGACTGTAATTCCTTGCATATTCCTCCTCTTACAGAAATGAATTACTTCAGCTATATTTGCATAACTACCTGCTGTATCTGCTTATCTCATTTTATCCTGCACTAAGGTTTACATTTTGCCTATCTAACAACAGTTAGGAGTGTCTCACATGTACTCTAAGTGAACTGTTTACTCTTTGGACTGTATTTTTCTTTATATTTCTCTTTGGGTTTTTTTCTCCCTTTATGTCATCTGTAGTTGTATGTAAATGGGTCTGATGGATGTACACCTTATACATCTCATGAAGTAAGCTCTGACTTATGAAGCATTAAGCTGGAATTTTATTAGGCTTTAAAGTGCCACTGGATTCCTGCTTCATTCTGCTCCTGCAGACTAACACAGCTACCCACCTGGAATTATAAAGGATCATGCATATATTCTTCATATATAATCCTTCATACACATACACAGTGCTTTTTTCTGGGAAAAGAGGTGGTGGAACTCAGGACCACACAATGACGTCACTTTGGGTTAGCTGGAACAAGGGGGGAGTTTTTAAAAGTTTAAATCACCCTTGGTGAAAATGATCACATGGCTGGTGGCCCTGCCCCCTGATCTCCAGACAGAGAGGAGTTTAGATTGCCCTCCGCGTCAGCCATGTGACCATTTTCAAGAGGTTCCGGAACTCCGTTCCACTGTGTTTCTGCTGAAAAAAAGCCCTGCACATACATAAAGGTAAAGGTAGTCCCCTGTGCAAGCACCGAGTCATTACTGACCCATGGGGGGACGTTGCATCATGACATTTTCTTGGCAGCCTTTTTACGGGGTGGTTTGCCATTGCCATCCCCAGTCATCTGCACTTTACCCCCAGGAAACTGGGTACTCATTTTACCGACCTCGAAAGGATGGAAGGCTGAGTTAACCTTGAGCCGGTTACCTGAACCCAGCTTCCACCAGGATCTAACTCAGGTCATGAGCAGAACTTGGACTGCAGTACTGCAGCTTACCACTCTGTGCCACGGGACTCTTGCACATACATACAGAGGCTGAAAAAGAGATTGATCCTGTAGTAAGTTCTACATGTTGCGGTATCCTCAGTCATAAGAAAAGCAACTCACTCATACCCTTTCTGAGGAACAAGAAGCTCCCTCTGGGTTATATGAGTAAGGCAAGAGTCCCAGTATTAAACAGAAGAATCTGCTGGTCAAACTCAGGGCTGATTCACAGCCTTCATTACTTTGAGCAGAGTTTCCCATAGAAGAGAATGAGAGAAGCTGTGCAGCAGCAATGTCTGCAGGGTGAAGGCTTTTAGAATGGTCTCTTCCAGCTGCTCTCTCCATGGGAATGCATTATACATTTTCGCTCAATATACTTGACTAGATTCAGACAGCTTTCTGCGGTCACAGTGGATGGCACCGAGAATCCCACACTTAAGAAACAGCTGCAGTGCCTCATTCAAAGCTGGATGCTGCAGACCGCTGTGGTGCTTTTCTGAATCCAAACAGCACCACCGTTAGTCCAGCGATGCCCCACAGGCTCCGAGCAGCATCTCATAATGAGATGCTTCACAGAATCAGGTCAGCCCCCTGAATTCATTCATCAATGCACCTCTAAAAATCCAGGCAAGCATCCTTACAATAAACTCACTACAAACTAGTAGTAGCAGAATGGGTACTCGCATTTCTTTACCATTTTATTTTAAAAGAAACAGGAGCCCAGTGGAACTTTACAGACTAACCAAATTTGATTCCAGTATAAGCTTTTGTGGACAAGAGCCCACTTCAGGAGATATGAGTGGCTGCTCAGTAGGTAGACCTTTTATGTATGGCAAATAGAGGTGGGCACAAACCAAAATATGAACCGAAGATCATCACAAACCGGGCCGGTTTGTGGTTCGGGAACCAGCAGTCCATGGGAGCTCATTTCTCAAGAACTGTGATGAATTTTAGCCTGGTTCATTTGGTTCGTATTTCAGTTTGTCACTGCCTGACACTGATCAATCAGTTTCCTAGGCAATGGGGGGGGGGCTCTCTGCAGACCTTCTGCTGACCCAGAAGTGATGTTTTCATGAACCGGTTCATGAAACCAGGGCAAGTTCATGAAAGTTTGTGGTTTGTGATTCGTGAAACTCAACGCACCATGAACTGCATGGTTCGGGATTTTCCCGGTTCATGCCCATCTCTAATGCCAAACAAAATAAACAGCAGATTCAAGGGGGCATAAATTGCAGGAAACATACAGTGAAATGTAGTCATGTAAAATTCCAGACTAATCAAGGAAAATGTAGAGACTATATATTAGTTGCTAAGCTAATGGGTGGAGAGCTAGACCTGTAACGGATTTTGCTAAGTCCCGAGTTTTGCTAAGAAAAGTCACAACTATAATGAGTAGAAATCCCATGTTCAGGAGATAACGCCAGACAAGGGATTCCAATTCAGCACTTTCATGCTGTCTCCTCCTTTACAAGATCAAACAGAATGGACACTTTCAGACCAGCAACAGAATGTCCCTGAAAAGTGAAAAGTTCCCTACTGCTCCATCCACTTTCCCAGCTCAGTTTGACTGTGACATGCTGTGTACTCTTTTCCCTAAAGCCAAAACTGAATGCATCAGCTGTCTTTGAAACAAATGTTGGTGCTCCTTTGGTGCTGCTGTCTCAGATCAAGACATCTGTTCGAATTTTCTCCAAGTCTGATCTTTGAATGCCTTTCTCTGTTCCCTCCATCTGTCAACACGGCACCTGCATTTTGTGCTTCAATACCTGTTAACACATAATGAGAAGACAAGATTCTCTGGAAAAGTCAATAATGCTACGAAAAGTGGAAGGCAGTAGGGAAAGAGGAAGACTCAAAATGAAATGGCTTGACTCAATAAAAGAAGCCACATCTTCCACTTTGCAGGATCTGAGCAAGTCTGTTAATGATAGGACATTTTTGAGGTCTCTCATTCAAAGGATCGCCATAGGTCAGAGGCGACTTGACGGAACATAACACACACACACCTGTTAACAACTCACTTGTTGTTAAGTACTTCTTGCAATACCAACTGTGCTAGACAGTCTCCCCCTTACTGGCTTGTCCCAAAGCTCAAACATTTTTTGGCTAGGAGATACTGGTAGACTGTATATTTTCAGAGGCAAGGGTCCAATTTCATTTATTTCCTTCCTTCATTTATAGTCCCCCTTTCTTGCTAAGAACGTTCAACAAGATTTGAAAAATTTCAGTCTCTTTTTCCCAGAATGTGTCTTCATCACACTGCTACTATGGCTTGTACCTTCTCATTCTGCTCAGCATAGTTTGCAGCCTTCCTCCAATAGAATAGCCTCTTCCCTCAGAGGAAGGCTCCTTAAGCTAGAATAAGGCTTTTAAACTTGGCTGAGCAGAGGAGCAGGATACATGCCAATGTCTCGTAGAATATAATAATAACATAATAATAACTTTTGATTTATATACCACCCTTCAGGATCACTTAACACCCACTCAGAGCAGTTTACAAAGTGTGTCATTATTATCCTCATGACAATCACCCTGTGAAGTGGGTGGGGCTGAGAGAGCTCCAGAGAGCTGTGACTGACTCAAGGTCACCCAGCTGGCTTCAAGCGGAGGAGTGGGGAATCAAACCCATTCTCCAGATTAGAGTTCCACGTTCTTAACCACTACACCAAACTGGCTCACAGTTTGCCTTGAGTGCTCCTGGACACCCTAATCTTCTTCACTGTTGTTGTTGTTGTTGTTGTTGTTGTTGTTGATGATGATGATGATGATGATGATGATGATATTCTGTAAAATTCTGTGCTGTTGTAATTGTTGTGGAAGGTTGACCATTATTCTGGCTGCTGCTGCTGATGATGATGATGGAAGGTAAACATGATTGTTCTCCCTATGTTGCAGATGAGTCAACTGAGGTTGAGACAATAGTGGCTGCCCTTCAGCCCTTAGAAATTAAGATCTGAGACAGAGACCTTCTGTCTACTGTTCTAAGCTACTGTACTTTCTCAGTTACTTTCATGGTGTGATGCCATTTTTTGTGCACCTCAATTAGTTCAGTTTTCAAAGACCACCCATCATCCTCTCTGGAATTAGTTACCTTTGTACCATGCCTGCCATGGTAAGTGCCATTGCTTAGTGTTTGGCATCTGGGCTTCACTGGCATGGTCTTTTCCTCAGCTGGGTTTCCTCCAGAGCCTTTTCTAAGCTTTGCGTTGTGGGTTTTTCATCTTGTTTGATGGGCTAGTCTCTTCCATTTTCTCTTTCTGAATGCTGCTTCTGCTTTCCTGTCCATCCTGATGATAGAAAAGATCCTGTCGGTGGGCTGGTTTTCCATGTGAAATGTTCTTTGCACATCAAGGAATGCCATATTGCAAGCCTGCCTTTCAAAATGTTCTTATGTATTGCCAACACTGCAGGGGAACTGTGTCACTGACAGACTAACAGAGAGGAATTTCTTTTTCTTACGTTTGATGAGTACTGATCTACTTCAGCCTCTGTATCCATTTGTGAGTCAGAGAAGAGAGAATCCTTACTGTAATATTTTATCTGTCTGTACATAAGGCACTGTCCGATGCAATGGTCTCTTTCCCTGTGAACGTTTTGTCTTGTATATACAGACACTTTTACTAGTCTGTGCTGTTTCTAAATGATTATCATTTTTAGGATGAATGGCCAATTTCTTTACTTGTAGGGGGGGTGCATTCTATACCTCAAGCAATAGTCCCAGGGATAGAAGCCCCAATCTGTCCATTTTGCTTTGCAGATGATTAGATACTGGATAAAACTAACATTAAGGTTATTGGCTGAGGAATGCTTGGCTGGGAAATGAACAAAAAACAGTTTACGGTGCAGTGGTTGGAACAGGATCTGGGAGAACAGGGCTTTTTTTCTGGGAAAAGAGGGGGTGGAACTCAGTGGTGGAACTCAGGACTGCACAATGACATCACTTTGGGTCAGCTGGAACAAGGGGGGAGTTTAAAGTTCAAATCGCCCTCAGTGAAAATGGTCACATGGCCGGGGGCCCCGCCTCCGAGGGCAATCTAAACTCCCCTCTGTCTGGAGATCAGGGGGCGGGGCCACCAGCCATGTGACCATTTTCAAGAGGTGCCGGAACTCCGTTCCACCGCATTCCCGCTGAAAAAAAGCCCTGCCCACGGCTGAATCCCCACTCTGCCATGGAAGCTTCCTGGGTGAACTTGAGCCAGTCACATATTCTCAGCCTAACCTACCTCACAGGGTTGTTGCAATGATAAAATGGAGGAGAGGAGAATTATGTAAGTATACTCCACTTCTCCACTAGAGAGAAACTTGGGAGTATAAATGAAGCAAATAAGTAAGTAAATAGTTAGTGTCTTTCTGAAAACTAACTTGAAGTCATTGCTCCTTAAACTCGTATGTTTGGTGCTGCTGAATTTTAATTGTTGCTTTTCTTATGCTTTAGATTTATTTTGTTGTTTTATACTGATTTTCTGAGATGGATAAATGAAGTAAATACAAATAAGGGGATCTTCAGAAATAAATCAGAAGGAGAGGTCCATTAACTGTAACTGCAGGTCACCTGGCTGTTTGAAGTCTTTACACCAATACATTTAGGATCGGGAGCAAGCACCATTGCCCCCGTGGACACCTATGAGACCATGTGTGTGTTGCAAAGCCATGTTTTGTTTGAAGCACTCAGAGCAGTGTGAGTGCATGTGTGTGTCAGTCACAGCCCAGACCTCTAAAAGATATTCCAGGCCTGCTGCCTATATTATCACCTTTCATTTCAAAATATATTTAGTTAATTTTATTTAATAAGCTATAAGGAAAACACACACTGGAGGTATTCTATGCAATTGCTCCAGAAGAAGGCACCCTGCTCCTGCCTGTTCTACAAAGCACCAGTAGAGCTGACAAGACAGAAGTACTTGTTTTTAAACTGGGGGGCGGGGGGCGGCTCAAGTCATAGCTGACTTATGGCAACCCCTGGTGGGGTTTTCATGGCAAGAGACTATCAAAGGTGGTTTGCCATTGCCTGCCCCTGCAACCCTGGTCTTCGTTGGAGATCTCCCATCCAATTACTAACCAAGGCCGACTCTGCTTAGCTTCTGAGACCTGATGAGATCAGGCTCATCTGGCTATAATTTTATAAATATTTAATTCAGTCAAATAGCTTTAAACAGCTTACCTGTATTTCAATTCTGGCTCTTCTGCAATGATTCATCCTCCCACTTGCAGTTTACTCACCCTTAGGTCTCCTCACCCCAAAAAATCTTGGCTAGAGACCTAGAACCAACTCAGATCTGTATGAAGGGGGAAACTGGGTGAGGAAATCCTCTACATGGTTATAACAGCGGGAATACCACTAGAGGGAGGGCTGTTGCTTATCCCAATCCCTTAACAAAATAGACACTTTTTTCCTTCTTGGACAGACCTCAAATATCCAATTGCTGCTACTGCTCTTTATTCTTTATCATCATCACCATCTGTTATAAATACACAATACAAAACCCGCATCTCAGAAGCCTTTATATTTCTTATTTCTAACTTCTTAAATACACCGGTTCATCTTTAATTACTCCAAAACTCTAAATGAAATTCTAGTATCCAATTAAAATTAATGGAGATCACAGATTTATATACACCAATTAGGGCATGTCATTAAGCAGTCTCTTCTTTACTAGACAATAACAAAGACTTCACATCGTGATCCTAGAAAATGACAATGTACTGAAACAGAGGGGGCCGTTAAAACTTTCCAAACGTTTCTCTGAAGGACGTTGACATTCAAATCCTAAAGTTTCCGCTTGATGGCCCCAGGCATTTACATGACTGGCCTCACTTTGTGACATGACAGAGCAAACTATAAGCAGCCAGAGAGGCTGTCTGAGTTCTGCCTGCAAGTCCCCTACAGTGACATTAGAACAGATCAGCCAAAGGCATCGGGGAGGCAGGAAAGAGTTGAGGAGACCTCAAGGGTAAGAAGGTCAGAGGATAAAGGATGAAGAGACGGACCATCAGGAATGAAATCTGGCAATACTTATAAGGCCAGGAAGCTCAGAAACCTTTTCTATATTTACAGCAAATTACCATCTAAATTTTTGTCACTTTTTCCACTTGCAAATCTGAGATCTGTTGCTTCTCAACCATAATGCAGTTTCCCACCAGAATAAATTTCCACTTCAGAGGAAAATTATTACCTCATAAAGGAGCCTGCCAAGTTTAATATTCATAATCATCACATTAGCTGCTAAGAGAATTATTAGCTCTTCATAGGAAACTAAAGGGATACTTAAATATTTCCTTTTTCAGCATATATCTTAAGATATTGCCATAAGTTAACAAAAATTAGTCTATCCAGGTAGCACCTTTTACAAATTAGTTTCCATTATATCTCAGCTTTCGGTTAACACTCCAGAATGCTTACAAAGTTACAGTAAAAATTTTTTAAAACATTTTAAAAAACCCAAAGAATAAATACTCATAAAAGCAGTAAGAGGTATAACATTTTTTTAAAGCAGCAATCAAAACAGCTCATAGAAACAGCATCAGCTGGAATCCATTAAAAGTAACTAAAATAGCAAATGGGACACCCACACAGAACAAGCTGCCTTCTACTGAGCCAGTCCATAGATCTATCAAGGTAAGCACTGTCTATTCTTATCTGCCACTTGACAATTTACACAGTATAGAGAACAACAAGCAAGAAAATGGGAAGCAAGTAGTCAAAAAAGAATGCAATGATGTGGAATGACAAGTTAAAATGATCCAGGAGCAAGCCAAGCTGAGCAGCCATAGCAGAGCTACAAACCAAATCAACAGGTCTTCCTTGGTTCAGATGTGGCTAGCGGCAATAATTAAGGGGTGAGTTCTGGATCCTCTTGCAAAAAGAAGCAATGGGTGAGCTTCTACTACCAGCATCACCTGTAAGGTCTGAGCTAAACAGCCACCAGCACTGATGGATTCCCACCAAGGGCAAGGAATCCCCGGCTCCCATTGTTCATCAGCACTCCAATGGCTGGAGGAAGGAATGTTGTGCATTTTTGTGCCTTCCGGCTCTACTGCAGCATCCTTTTTCATACCTTAGGTGACCAATTGCCTGGACGATCAACCAACAGGGCATATAGAGATCAAGAAGACCTTGTCCTAATGCCTCTTCCTGGCACTGAGTTATATGTTTGCTGCCTGTGAATGTGGAGGTTCCTTCTAGTCACCATGGCTAGTAGCCACTGATGGACCATGAAGCTGACTAATCCACTGAGCTAGACCATTCTGAGATTCATAGGCAAGAGGTCTGACTTGGTTTCTGGGGGATTTTATGCATCAGGTCAACCTGCGGTTTGGTTTAAGACACTGGAACAACGCTGCAATCTGTACGTCTGAAAATCACCAAGAAACAAAACCTATTATTAAGAAGCTGTTTGAAAACATGAAACTTTAATGCTCCAGCTCCGGCGTGGTGGAACACACTCTCGATGGAGATCTGGGCCCTGTGGGATTTGTTGCAGTTCCCACAGGGCCTGTAAGACGGAGATGTTCCGCCAGGCCTTTAGTTGAGTGCCAGCGATCTGCCCTGCCTTCTTGCCGCCACACCCCATCACATAATGCCGTGAGCCCTGCATTGTAGCTTTTTACAGCAGTCTTTGTATCTGTTAACAGCAGCTGAATTTTGGATTGTTGCGATTGCTCTTTTGTAACAACTGCATAGAACAGCAGAAATTCAATAGGCAATGCTTTGTCAATCACTGCATATATTAATAGTGGGAAAGGTTCAGCCAGTGAAATTCCTCCAATCATACTCTTTAATCTAAAGGAGTTCAGTAGAAGAATTAGCCACCCTTCTGCAACTGATACAAGGTTATATAAACAACTCAGAACAGCATTACAAGGCCTAAATTTATTGCACAGCATCCCACATCATTCAGATTCAGATTCATTAGGTCCTGTCATTAATTACACTGCCATAATCAAAGTAATATCTGTCAGCCAATTGGAAGAACAAGTAGATGAGTGAAATTTCATAGTCTGGGCCCTCATGCTCTTTCCTTCATTCATCTTCATTAGCAGCATCTCGCTGGACTTCCCAGAAATAAAAAAAGGATATTAATTAAAGGGTTTTTAAAAAATCTGTCAAGGAAGAACAGAAAGAAACCAAAGGTCCTTAAAAAGCAGCCATTTTAAAACAAAGTATGAGATTATTTAAAATAAATAATACCAGGGCTTTTTTCTGGGGAAAGAGGTGGTGGAACTCAGGGGGGTTGCCCTCAGAGAAAATGGTCACATGGCTGGTGGCCCCGCCCCCTGATCTCCAGACAGAGGGGAGTTTAGATTGCCCTCCACACCTGTGGTGCGGAGGGCAATCTAAACTCCCCTCTGTCTGGAGATCAGGGGGCGGGGCCACCAGCCATGTGACCAATTTCAAGAGGTTCCGGAACTCCGTTCCACCGCGTTCCTGCTGAAAAAGATCCCTGAATAATACATAGAAATGTAGAGCTGGAAGGTACCCCAAAGGACATCTAATCCAACCCCCTGCACAATACAGGAAATTCACAGCTATCCCGCCTCCCCTCCCTCAACGACCCCTGCTGTATGCTCAGAGGAAGGAAAAAACCTCCAGGATCCCTGGCCAATCTGGCTTGGAGGAAAATTCCTTCCTTACCCCAAAGCTCTGATTGACACCCTGAGCATGTAAGAAAGGGCCACGAGAGCAAGCATAAGCTCATCCCTTCATGCCCTCCCTCTCCTGATCAGTGTATGTTAATATTAAGTCAGAGAATCCTCATAGCTGTCAGGTGACCATCTAGCCTCTTCTTAAATACCTCCAAGGAAGGAGAGCCCGCCACCTCCCGAGGAAGCCTGTTCCACTGAGGAACCGTTCTGTCAGAAGTTTTTCCTAATGTTTAGCCAAAAACTTTTGCTTTAATTTTAACCTACTGCTTCTGGTCCAACCTGCTGAGGCAACAGAAAACAACTCCATCCTCTCTGGGACAGCCCTTCAAATACCGGACGATGCCTATCGTATCACCTCTCAGTCACCTCCTCTCCAGGCTAAGCATACCCAGCGCGTCACCTTTTCCTCATAAGACTTGGTCTCCAGTAATAGTAATAACTGTAATACCCATACTGGTGCCACATTCTTTTTGTTTAATATACTGTAAGAGCTCACTCTCACTTCATAAGGTAGGGTATTATTATCCCCATTTTACAGATGGGGAAAGAGAGATGAAGGAGCTAGCCCAGGCAACACGACTCCTCAGGAGAGACAGGAGTGAAATTCAGGGCTCCGTCCTAGTTCAAAATCCAGCTCTCCGTCCATCGGACATCCTAGGCTCCTAAATGGATTATGTTGCGCTGCTTATTTTCATAATAATAACAACTGCATTTATATATTGCTCTTCTAGCTAGACATATTAGTGCCCCACTCAGAGCAGTGAACAAAGTCAGTGTTATTATCATCCCTACAATACAGCTGGGGACATGGGGCTGAGAGGAGTAGCTCACCCAAGGCCACCTGGTACTGCTCACGGCAGCAGAGGGATTGAACCAGCAGAGTGCTAATTCACATCCCAACCAATTTGCATGTATTGTGGGGAGCTCATGTTCGTAGCTTATTTCCCCCTGAAGAACGGCACCATTTTAAGGAACTGACCTATTTTAGATGGCAGAGAGTGATATATGGCAGCTAGCAGCCTTTTCCGTTGCATGCTACAATGCAGGAAGAAATGCTACCAGGCATTTCCATACCGTGCAGCTGTTAAAGCCTGACTTTATAGAAGTAGGCTGCCATTCATCACTTCTGAAATATTAGAATGCTCTGCTTTGTGCAGCTTATCTGTGATCAAGACAGATGCTTATTAACAGACTTGGGTTTTGTGATGGGGAAGGTTAAATCTGTTCTTTTAACTATGTGTACAAGGCCTAGACAAGGAAGCTTAGCAGAGTCCACTAAGTGAAACTTGTGTCCATAACCCCAGCCTTTAAAACCCAGTCTAGACAGTGGAAATGCTGGCGCCCACAGCTGCTTTATGAAGGTCATGAAGCAATGGCAAGCAAATGCACCTGTGACTCAAACTTGCTATTCTGTTTCCAGGGTAATATGCAAATGGAGAATTCATGCATCTTTCCCCCTAGGAGAAATGTATGACCTTGGGGGTCTGCAATTCTCCACATTCCCTGTAGCACATTACCTTGAAAGTGGGACAAACAAATGCACCTATGCATATATATATTTGGTGCCTCTGGTAGTATGTGCTTCAAGGGGGAGAGAAGTATGGGGACAACTGCTAAGAAGATCTCTCTTCCTGCCCAGTTTATTGTTCAAATGTGGTGCATTAATATTAAAGATGCTCTTGCAATCTCTATTCAATTGGAACATAAGAGAAGAAGTAGGTAGGTTCTCTTGTCTCCATGTGAGTTGAAAATCTATTTTCCCACCAAAACATATAAAGAAAAATAAATCTCAGATAAAAATGGGCCTTTTTCTATGTGATGCAACAATAAACTACTCTAAGCCATTTTGGTGCCTATTTATAGTACATAGTTTTTGTAGGAAGCAAAACTGCCAGTATATTCCTATGTGGAAATCTAAAAAATTTTAGTTGTACAGAGCAGAACACACACACACACTCTAAATTTGTACAAATGGAAAGAAAGAAGAGAGTGATTTGACAGTTGGTGTGATTTATAGGAAATAATGACTGCTCACTCAGTCCTGTTTTCACTCCTGCCAGTAACTTCTATGAGCTTGAGCAATATATTCATGGAGTGTTTTTAAAGGTATTTAATGCTTATCAGAGATCCCACAATCTCACAAATAAAAGGGCAGTTTATCAGAATAGCCACACTCTGGATTTCACCTGTGTTTCTGAGCATGCACCTCTCCCCCCCCCACTTCTAAGTCTTAACGAAAAGTGCTCTATTTCTAGACTGTAGGGCTTTATAGGTCAATTGCAGCACTTTGAACAGAGCTTGGAGGCAGACTGAGAGCCTGTGTGAAGCTTTCAAAAATTCCTTATAAATCATATCTGTTGTGTTGCCACCTCAGTGTTAAAGAATGCCACCACCAGACCAGTCTGAAAATGATAAACCTTGACATATGTGAGCGGTGCAATTCAGAGTCGGAAAGAAAAGGAAAAATAAAGGTCAGTTAAATGAAGGAAACAGATAGGTCAACATCAGGGATTGGACTAATTCTCATTTCTTGTAATTCATGAAAGGTGTTAGGTTGGAAGCGTCATTCTTTTAGTGCAGTGCAAAGCATACCTACATTAAGCATGTATCATCATGTTCGACCCCTTTAACTGTTATGGCTTCCCCCCAAGCATCCTGGGGAACTACAGCTTAGGGCAGCATGCATCATTTTCTTTTAGAAATGTGTGGCATATCCCATTCCTGCCAACATGCATCACATGGTCAGATGACGTTCATATTCCTGATCTGATCGGTGAGGCAGAAGACTGGTCTGTCACGGCAATGATCCCCAAAAGAGCCCTAAAAAGAGCCCGCACTTTCCTGTGGTCCCAGAAAAGGCAATGAAAAAACAGAAGCCAAACAGCCTGCAACCGTTTTGAAAACAGAGACGTCTGGACTCAAGGGGGAAAGCCACCAGCATTCAGTGAGTGGACCATTCCTTTAAGGACATGTGGAAACGGCCTAGGTGCCATGATGGCTGAAACAGCAAGGCAGCCATTTGGCTACAGCTAAAACACAAACCAAGACTTCTGGTAAAAGAGAGAGGTTGCTTCAGCAATACCGAATCTGCTCAGAGTTAGATTAAGACATCCTGATGCCCTTAAACATGGAAACTTTAAGAGGCTACCATACCATTACCAAAAATTTAGTAACTGTGTATTTAGAGGTCCCTCATAATCTGAAGCCATAAATTATAGCTCACTTAGCTTGCGTGTGTATCCACTCGGCATCTATTGGAGGAGTTTTAGCTGCTCTGAAGCCTCACCCTTGCTGGTGTAGATAGACACAACACCTTCTAGCACTGGCTTCCATTTGGGATTGTTGCCATCTTTGTTGCTAAGGAGCAAAGAGGGGGTCCCTGGGCATCTGTGCAGGTGATGAATCAAAGCATCAGGCAATGGTTGCTTAGCTGGGTGCACTAGGTAGGTAATACTAAATAATAACAACAACATTTGATTTATATACCATCCTTCAGGACAACTTAATGCCACACTCAGAGTGGTTTACAAAGGGTGTTGTTATTATTCTCACAACAATCACTCTGTGAGGTGGGTGGGACTGAGAGAGCTCTGAGAGAACTGTGACTTACCCAAGGTCGCCCAGCTTCACCACTACACCAAACTCACATTCTTCTATGGTTAATATCCTGAAGTCTTCAGTAGTGTGTTGACTCCTCCTGACCCTGCTTAAACCAGGCCCTGCAGTGGTCCACACTTGGGTGACAGGGTCCTGAAGGGCTGCCCTCTCCCTCCAAGGATGTCCCTTCCACTTCAAGCCCTGGGTTGACATAGTCCTACCTGCACAGAACTACCTTGCAGGGTTTGGTGAGGAGAAATGACTACGAAGCCTGGGTAGCATAGACGTGTCCTCTTCCTCAGCCTAAGCTAAACTCGTGCAGTAGAAGAAGCCCTGAACTTTTAATAGTAAAGCAAGATCCAAAAGTGGCGAGCAAAAACAAAACTCCTTGTCCGTTCCATAAATGGTCAGTGAATTTCCTTCAGACAGAGATTGTTTGGCACATATTTTATCATCAGCAGTGGAACCTAATTGGATTCATTATAGCAGCACTTCCCTACATTAGCATTGTCATTGGTACCGAGCACACATTTCTCCATCCTCACTTCCAAAAAGCTGTCAGTCATCCACCTACAAGCTTGGCACAGACGGCTCTACTGGCAGATCCCATCCCACTGTGCTACTATCATGTGTCTGACAAACGTTATTGTATCAGGCTGGTGGGTGATCTTTCCATCGAGCAGCTGCTTGTCATTAGAACAGGAAACCTCCCTCTTAAGGCATTTGGAGACTTCCTTTGGCGTAGAACTTCAGAGTTTGCTGTAGTTGAGGAAATGGGACTGGAGCGATCCTTTGGCAGAAACGGGGCTTTCCACCCAAAGCACACATACTTCAGGATGCCTCTGTGCTCAGTTGTCTAAATCCTTCCACTGGTGGCATGTAGCCCTGTTTTGTCTTTCCGTTTGCTGAACCCTTGTCTCGCGTACTGAGAAAATAAGCTAAGTGTGATTGCATCAACGTGCACAGTTGCAATGTTGTGTGAATGGAGCAACATGTGTCTTTTCCGTGTGCAAGGTACATTTGTTGAAGGTATGCATTCAAACATACCAAAATGTAACAATATGTGCATAGCCACATTCACACAAAATGGCCACCACACGTACTAGAAGGATTGCATGTAGCACCCTCTCCTGGCACATGGAGAAGGAGCACCACAAATGCAACAACTGAAAAGGGCTTACGAGAAAATTCTCTTTAAGACACATGAATGATGCAAAAAGGCTGGAAGACATTAAGACCCCCCCCCCAACTCGCAAGTACTAATAAGACAAGGACTACCTCCGTGCTTTTACTTTGCATGGCCTGCTTCTCTGATCAACACCAGTCCTGATGGTTTTTAATTAAGATAAATATGATACGTGTTATAAATAAGGGACGGGGGAAACCAAACATTCCTGATATACTGCTCTTGTTACACAGCATGGTTACAAACCAGGTCTTCTAAACAGTATAAAGTTTAGCCCCAGATGATGTCTTTCTAGCTTGCCTGAAATATGGTCACTTTTGAACAAAAGGGGAGCATTAATAAAATAACAGTGCAAACCTACGCATAGTTACGCCCTCCTAAGCCCTTCTTTGGTTAAAACTTTACTGTAAGTCATTAAGAAGGGGCTTGAGCAAGCATCACTGGCCACATTTCTCGAATGCCGCTGCGAAGCGGTTTACCTGCAAGGCCTGCGATTGTGATGCAGTAGTCTCTGATTCACTGTGTGGAGAACCCGGACCTCAGTACAGAAGCTTAGACCGGGTGATCTCCAGCCAAACCTAGTTCTACCACACTATTCTACTCCTGTAGATTACCTAGGACAGATCAGAGCTATTCTATCACATTTTCCTTTCTCTCTTTCCCCAGGGAGCCTCAGGGCGCCTTCCTCCCATAAGACAAAGATCACTTCTCTGTCTCATTCAGTACAAAACACAAAGATTGCAGGCTCACTTAGCTTGTGGCCTAACCCTTCAAGATCTGCTAGGTTTTTGCTATTGGCTCCCCACGTTGCTATAAAATTTTTAAAGACGAAAACACTTTCCCCCTTTAGAATGCTCACAACAAAGCAAACAGCTTGGTTTCAAGGAGCGAAACCCAGTGGAGGCTGAAGGGTCTTTAAACCACTCCCTTTCCTGCATGAACCCCATGCCTGACTGACTGAGTCTGCACGTGCTTACCATTTGCATTTCATGGAGAGAACAAGAGGTGTGACCTGTGTTGTATTCATGATGGACCTTAGGCAGCTTGTGAACTGCACGGCAGATTGGGGCTTTGAAGCTGCTTTTCCCCAGTTCTAGGCCACACTGCAGGTGAGGACTAATTCTAGCCCCATCAAAGAGGGACAAGCCATTTGGTTGTGCCTTTCTTCCCTAGAAAATTCCATTCCCTACTTGATGGTAATTCTTTGTGCTGGCCATGGGCCACTGCAGATGATTTGGACCAAAGATGCCCACAGGGTAATGCATAAACAAACAAAGGAGAACTTGACCTCTTCCTGTTCTTGGCTGAGCACCAATTCCATGTTGGCTAACGTTCCATGAGTACAATGGGTCAAGAAGAGTCTACCAAAGTGGGGGATTATTGGGACACTTCGTTCTTCTAGTCTAGTCAAAAGGCTGGAGCCCAAGTAACTGCAGCGACTAGGGTTACCATGCCTACAGAGCAGGTCTTTGAGGCTTTTGCCTCATCGGCACAGCCTATTGTAAGAAAAGCCACCTGTTCTTAGACTCTGTATAAAGATCCATTGCTGTGTAGTGGTTAGAGCACCAAAGCAGAAGCTTGCTTCAAATCTCCACTCTGCTTTGAAGCTTCTAGGGGTGGCACTTTCGCTCAGCTTAACCTACCTCACAGGGTTGAAATGGGGAAGAAGAACCACATATATAACCTTGAAGTCCTCTGAGGAAGGGCAGGGTAAACATGTGATGGATTAATAATATTGTTGCCTTTGTATTTCATGACTACGTGAAAGCCCAGAGTGATGCCCAAGATAGACTTGGAGACCTCAATTTCACTTTCTGCTCAGTCATAAAACTCACTCACTGTCTTTGGGCCACAGACTTTCTCTCAACCTAGCCTACCCCAGAGCTGTTGTGAAGATGAAGTGAGGTAGCTCCACATGGTAAATAGTCCCAGACTCTGGGACGAAAGACAGAAATCACATGTGATAAAGATAATAATTAAATAGAACTCTGGCATTGAAGGGAATATGTGAAAGGAAGCAGAAGCAGTGAGGGCGGGAAACAAACGGAGGCAGTGAGTTATCGACTGAGTAATCTCTGTTCTTTGCAGACAAACAACTTCCCTCTTGCAAGTTGGAGACTTCATTGATCATGAAGCCCGGAAGCTCTCTGGAGACCGCAACTGACGTCCGCACAAACGATCGGGCTGATGAGCTTGGAGTTGCTTTCCAAGGCACTGTGGATAACTGTGTTTGTGACAACCTCTGTAATAACAGCCAGCCAGGCTCTGTTTTCAGTCTCCTAATGGAGAAAAATTTGTGATGGGGAAAGATGGGGGGGAAATGGTAGAGAGAGATCCTGTCAAATAACTGTCAAAGCAAGAGCCAAATGTCGTTTCCCAAACAATGTTGCTGTATTAGTTGGACACCCTCAGATGATTCATTTGGCAAAAAGGGGCACAAGATGGGCAGCCTGGCAGAAATTCAGTTACCTACAGCAGGCAAAATGTTGCCAGCTGAACCACAGAGCAACTCTGTTTGCTAATTGGACGTGGAGGGGGGAACAAATGGGATGAAATACACAGGGCTTTTTTTCAGATGGAACGTGGTGGAACAGAGTTCTGGAACCTCTTGAAAATGGTCACATGGCTGGTGGCTCCGCCCCCTGATCTCCAGACAGAGGGAAGTTGAGATTGCCCTCCGCGCTGCCAAGTGGTGCGGAGGGCAATCTCAACTCCCCTCTGTCTGGAGATCAGGGGGCGGGGCCACCAGCCATGTGACCATTTTCTCCAAGGGCAACCCACTGAGTTCTGCCACCTCTTTTCCCAGAAAAAAAGCCCTGGAAATACACATTCCATGGGGCAAATACGAAAATACCAACCAGTGCTATTGTACTGCAGGACAGCTGTGGGATGTGTTGCGGGGGGCACAGACAGCATAATAGACCGGAACCCCAGAAATCTAGGTCAAATGTGAGTGAGATCCCACACTTCACTCTGGGATCTGTTCACTGCCACCACAGCAGAGGCGTCCACCGAGTGGCATCTCCACACACCAGGGGTAGACTACCCATATAACTTACAAGGAAAGTTCCTGATGGGCCCCTACCCTGGAGACCCCCTGGCAGCCATGAAAAAATCGAGGCAGTCCCCCATTAGCTCTGCCAGTGCTGCAGGAGCCACTCGGCTCAGACCTCGCCGAGTGCAGCCGCGCACTGCAGTCATCTAATCTAGATGTTACCAGGGCATCCACTACAGTGGCTAGATATTTTCTGCCCAGAAGAGGCCATAGCTGGTTAATCAGTCAATGCGAGAAAGAGAACCCCTGGCCACAGCTGCCACCTGCTCATCCAGCAGTATTCCCAAGCTGCTCCTTCAGGGGGAATGCAACTTGATGCAGATGTGTGAAGAAACAGCCCTTTTGATTCTGAAGGAGACAGAACCAAACCAAAAACACTGTGATTTGGTTGAAACATCTTAGGGAGCAATGGACAGGCTCTCTCGGTCTCTCTCTGGGATTTGTTGCAGGGTAGCAGAGGTGCTCCCCTATAGGAGTGCCTCTGTGTTTCCACCTGTTCTCTATTTGCACGTTTATAAACAAAGCAAATATTACCAAAAATGCCATTTATCTAGCATGCCTTCTCCTCCAGACACAAGTAAGCACTGCCCCTGGAATTTCCCCCCACTTATATAAGGGCAGAAGGGTTGTAGCAACAGTTTTACACTTTTAGTAACTGTACACCACCTTGATTACTATTAGTAGAGAGGTGGGCTATAAATATTTTAAAGAAGTTACGAGCAGTCTTGTGGAAATGTATTCTAAGTAACATAAAGATTTATTCAGGAAAGCATAAACATTTCAGGTACACTCAAAAAACCTGAAGTCACAGTCTAGCCATTTCTTTGATGTCTTCCTAGATGACACATGGGCATAAGGATCCTAAAAACTACAGAATCGTGTTTATCTGGATCAGAGAGCAAAAAAGCTATTTTCCCAGCATGACAGAGACTGCCAACTAGAGAGTATGCAGTGCAGCTGGTCTGTCAACAGTGACACAATACCATCAAACACCCCGAGCCAGATAGACTCTTTCCTTGCCAAGGGAACAGCCAAAACCCCTGCGAGGTAAAACTCCAGACAACTGGTTGTTTATATAGGTCTGGTATGCTTTTGTGTTCTCAAGCAGGAGAAACCGCCTGTTAGAATTTTGTTCATCAAACTGAACCGTTTGCCACAATTGACAGCTCAAATGATTCAAAGGGAAAGTGCAGTATGAGTCCAAATGGAAGACCCAGAAAATATGGGTAATTTGCAAAAGCGATCAGAAATAGCAAAGTGTGGAAGACATATCTTTTGGCCTGATGAGCATTTTATGGTCAAGATGGTTGCAAAAATCAGTATGACCAGAGATCTACTGGCCCTTCAGCTTACTGGGAAAGTTCCCAATGGGCTGTCCAGCCAGAAGCAAGCAGGGCCAAGGGGGCACCTAGAGTGCTTGTGGTTCTGCTTAGTTGAGACTCGCGTTGCGGCAACAATGACAACAGGATAGGTTTGTCCACTGGCAAGTCTGCACCCAGTTATCATCACTGTGGTCCCACTTGCCAACTCGAGACTGGGGGATTCCTGGAGATTTTGGAGTAGAACCTCAGGAGAGTGAGGTTTGGTGAGAGGAGGGGTCTCAATGAGGTATCTCTACATAGGTCTCCCCTCAAAGTCAACTCAGAGACTCCAGCTGATACAAAAGGATGCATCTTGTTTATTTGCAGGGGCTAGATGGAGCATGCACATCACTGCCATTCTGTAGTCACTCTCTTGACTACCCATCAGTTACTGGGGTCAATTCAAGGTCATGACTATCACATTCAAAGCCCTTCATGGCCTTGGGCCCTCCTATCTGTGCAGCTGCCTCTTCCCCTATGTTCTGCCACAGCCACTTCACTCATCTGGACACGGCCTTCTGCAGATACGGCCTTGCAGTTGGGCTACCATATAGAATGGCCTGCTGACTTCCCACAAAGTATGCAACACCAAATTATTCAGAAGGACTTTCTACTCAGATTGTTGTGTCATAAGAAATAGCTTAGAGAGATGCCTTGGTAAGGGACAGGGGTTGTAGACTTTGCTATTGGGTACTGTCTGATGTAGATATGCTCCTACTGGGTCATTCCACATTGTGAGAGGTGTCAAATTAATTAATTGTGGTTTATTTCAGAGAGGGTTCATCTCTTTATGGTACTTTTAAAATTTTCTGCTACCACACCCTATTGCATCTGTTTTTCATTGAATGTCCTAACTGTTGATACTATTGTATTTTGCTTAGTGAATGTCCTTATTCACTTTCAGTGTGTAATCTGCTTTCAATCTCAAGGAGAAAGTCAGAGAAAGCAACCATTTTCTCCATGGAAACTGATCTTTGTAGTCTGGAGATCAGTTCTTATTCCCACCTGGAGTGTGGCAACATTAGTCCCATATGAGTGCCCCTCACTGCCACCCCTACCAGTACTTCACTTGGCTCAACTTGTTCCAGGACTGTTATTAACATTCCCTATTTCTCCTTGAGCCCTCTGAAACAAGCTTGTGGCATTTACCTTTTCCAATTATTTTACACAATTATCTCTAAGTCCTGCAGACTGGCATGTATCCTGATTTTACCTTTATGGATTGTGATGTCTTTCTGTCCTAAAGGACTACTAATGAAGTTCAGACAAGCTGGCTGGGAGAGATTTCACTTATTAGTAAGATATTCCTGAAAGCAAAAAGCAGTCTTTGCCAAGTTACCTTTATTCCTGGTTGTTTTTTTTAAAGCCTGGCCGATCAGAACACAGCAAAAATATGGCTAGAACAGCAAAGAGATAATCTCCCTAGGCCTTACAGTTCAGAGACACCAAACAGAGATGGTGAGGTTTTTAGACAGGTCTCATCCAACGCTTTTCAAATGTACGGTGTGTACACGAAAATGTCAAAGGCGTTCCCCTACAGTGCCAATGGTTACGTTCAAATGCCAGAGATAGAGCAAGCCCAGCTGTCCTGAGAAACGTCAGCTGCCAGGATCAAGTGTGTATCCTGAATTGGTTTGTTAAGAGAAATGTGCTCCTTTTTCATATCGCTGCTGAGCGCTTCAGCCACAGGCCATCTTTGTATTCCATGAAGGTATTGCAGGAAAATAAAGACACACTGGAAAAGAGGACTGTGGAGAAGGGTGAATCAGCTGTGCAGACTCGCAAACAGAAAACAACATATGATGTTTCTTTCTATGTGCAGCCTCCCTTTTCCCCTGGAAGACTACCAGACAATGCTAAGCTCTGCACAAAGGAGTCCAAAGAAAATGTGTCAACAAAAAAGCACAGGGCTTGCACCAGAGTTTTTCTTTAGAATTGCTGTCATTTGTTGATTCAAGGATTTAGCAGAAAATAAAATGGTCATCAGTACTGTTGTGTTGATTTTGACCAGCTGAAGCTGGAATTATTCATATCCATTACAATAATAGAAAGAATTCCCTCTACACAGGGCTTTTTTTCAGGGGGAATGCGGGGGAACGGAGTTCCGGCACCTCTTGAAAATGGTCACATGGCTGGTGGCCCCACCCCCTGATCTCCAGTCAGAGGGGAGTTTAGCAATCTCAACTCCCCTCTGTCTGGAGATCAGGGGGCAGGGCCACAAGTCATGTGACCATTTTCTCTGAGGGCAACCCACTGAGTTCCACCACCTCTTTTCCCAGAAAAAAGGCCCTGCCTCTACATATATATACCAGGCTACAGACCTCAAAACCTGGAAGTGGCCTGGGCTTGTCTGGACGTCTGAGGACCTATGTACATATGCCAGGAGTTTCATGCTTCCCAGGTGCATACAAGCCTGATTCTTATTGTGACTGTAATACAGGGATCCCCAACATGGTGCCCATGGGCACCGTGAATCCCATATCTTTTGCCACAGTAAGTCTCTAGCCCCTTGCTTTGTGGGGATATAAGGGAAAAGGTATATCTCTGCAAAGGAAGGGGCTAGAGACTTACTTTTTTTAAAAAAAAAATGAAGGCTGGGAATTCAGAGAACCTGCTGCACCTGTCATTAAAACAGTAGGTCAATATGAAATTTATGGTTTTTAAAAGGATCAAAAACAAAAGCAGAAGGGGAGAAATGAAGGTGGGGGGAGGAGTGGTTCAACAATGAACAACATCCAGTCATTGAAAAGTGGGTTGGAGGTAGGTGGAAATGGGCAGAACAAACAAAATTGAAAGAAACATTACACAAAGAAAAAATAACTCAATATTGGCTTCCCCAAAAAGATCGAGGTAAAAGTGGTCTTAAAGGAACGATACCGGGAAGGGGGGGGGGAGGCAAACAAACAGAGCAAAAACTAAAGGCAAATAAAGGCAAAAAAATGCATGCAGAAATCAGAGGGTACATCGAAGGAGTATGGGGCCAAAATCGTCTGAACAAACCATGCAAAAAACCCTTGTCTCTCTGTGTGTTATAAAATGGAGAAGGAAAAGAGAGAAAGAAATATGGCAGACAGGCCTGGCCACGCAGTTCAGGTGACTCCAGGGGCACCTCTACTTTCCCAGTGCGCACAAGAGAAGCATCTAGCTTCTGAAACTCCAAGGGTTAAACCTCCTTTTTGTTCCTGTGCAGTGGGTCCCTCGATCACTCAAGGGCATTCTTTAAATTCTTTCCTGTGGCAGATTGTTTGAAAGCCCATAAATAGCTGCTCTTCAAACACAATACTGAAAGATAAAACTAATAAAAACAAAAAAAGAAACCTAACCATTTCAAGACTAAAGCACTAACTGTATTTTTAAGGCCAAATGCTTGTACTGAGAGTTTCATAAAGAAAGAAAGGAAATGGTGATGAAATGCCGTCATTTCTCTTTCATTACAATTCCCAGTTCTTGAACCGTTTTCTAGATTAACAGGGACATCCTAAGCAGAGTTGCACCTTCTCGATCCACTGAAGTCAATAGTCTTAGAAGGCTGTTCAAGATTGCCCACCTGTAAGAATTGAACTAGATATGATAGGAGGGTGGCATTTCTAACCAATGGGAAATGATACATTTATGAAAATTGGTTTGTAATGAGTTCATAATTATGTTTTCCCCTTTCCCCAGATAGCACAAATTCTCAGTTTGGACAATGGTCTTAGGCTCCATTTTGGAAGAAAGTTGTTGTTGGTGGAGAGTGCCCTCAAGTTGAGGTTTACATAAATTACTTATCTGAACTAGCATAATGACCACTAGAGGGAGTGATGGTTCCTCCCATGGATTTCCTCTTCTGGACAGATCAGGGAACTCAATTTACTCAAACTACTCCTAGTCTTCTCTGCTTAGTCATAGGAGAGATGGACAAAGCTGTCCATTTACTCATCTTTGGTACAAAACTGGACATTCTAATCCATTGTACATTATGGGCAACTGCATTACCCGGTGAGGTGCAGTGCAGTCTATGAGGACCAGCACAGTAAAATAGTAGTTAAGAAGAGAATCAGACTACGATCTAGGGGATTCAGGTTTAAATCCCCGCTCTGCCATTGGAGCTTTCTAGATGACCTTTGGTCAGTCACTCTCTTTCAGCCTAACCTACCTTACAGGGTCATTTTTGTCAGAATAAAATGGACCAAAGAATGGTTGTTGTAAGATGCTTTGGGTCTCTAAAGAGAAGAAAGAAATGTACTTATCTGAGCAATTTTAATGAGATTATTATGCACTCTGAGCCCACTTAGATTAGTAAATAGAAATTCTTTGTTGATTTGTAAATGCAAACTAAACCAACCATTTTTTAAAATTCTTTTGCCCTAATGAACAGCGAAATTCTTTGGCTTGCTTTCCCGCAAGAAGGTCCAGAATTCATTATGTGTGTTAAGTGCTGTCAAGTCACAACCAACTTATGGCCCCTCAGCAAGGGGCTTTCAAGGCAAGCGAGGAGCAGACATGGTTTGCCATTATCTTCTTCGGCAAAGTCTTCCTTGGCAGTCACCCATCCAAGTTCCGACCCTGCTTAACTTCCGAGATCTGACGAGATTGGGCTATACCACACTGCCTTCCCTCCCACAGAATTAATTACAAGCTGTCTAAACCAACACCTGAAGTGTCCTATTTGCATGGAGGATGGCAAGACCACAGCCAGTGTGAGTGGTTTGCAAATTGAACAAACAGATGTTACTATAATGTAGTTGAAAACATGTCAGAAGCCATCTCTCCACTGTGGATGGCTTCTGACAAGGCGTAATCATTCTGCCGCCAGAACTTCAGGAGAGACGTGATCGATTCCCCTATGCAAGCAGAACAGGCCATGGGACCCTGTCAGTGTTGTTGCTCTCCGTGGGAATGCAGAGATAAGGATGGATGTCATTCTTCAAGAGAAAACGGAGGCTGGGTAAAGAGAGACAACATGCTCACAAATGGGTCTTCACCATAGATATTAATAGTCCGTTTTCTGGGCTACCCCACCCCCTCAAATCTGCACTGCACACTTTGAAGGCTCAGCTTGAGGTCCCAGAGACAGCTGCTTTTCAACCAAGCATCAATCAGCCAAATATAATGAAGATTAAGGAACCAACCAAGGAAAGGAAAGTAGATTTTCAAAAGAAGCCCAATCTCTAGATATATTTCCAACTCAAAAATGTTTGGGAAAGGCTTACACCTGGGAAGCAGCACAGCAAGTTAAGTTAAGCAGAGCTTATCAGTGAGTGCAGCTTAGAGTTTGTGTGCATGCATGCTGATGATGAACTCACACAAAGTCCCCTTCTTTAGTAAAGAAAATAAGATTTGTTTTATTTAGCAAGACCATTCAGGCTAGGATAGAGAAGAGAGAGGATCTAGACCTATGTAAGTTGGGATGTTGGTGGATACAGAGAGCAAGCCCTGCCCTCCATGGTGGCAAGATGAAGAGAGTGTGTGAGTGCAAGCAAAGGAGATGAAGAAGATGACCAAAGGAAGTTCCCTGAGAGCATCTAAACGTCAAAGGGATAGCATCAGATAAAGCAGTATAGTGTGTCTTTCTCTGTCAGGGCTGTATTATTCATAAGACTGACTAGGCTGAAGCCTAGGGACCGTGCAGAGTCCAGGGGGCCTGTCAATTTTTTTTGCTGAGGCACACCCCCTCATAAATTACAATTAATTGATTCTCTTATATAACCTCTATTAATAAGATAATTTACTGCTTCCTTAATGAAGTGAAACAAATTGTCTCCTATATTAAAACAATTATCGATAAATTATATATTTTAAATAAATAACAACAATTTTATTCCCTTCAAAATATGACAGTATTGAACAATTATACCCGTTTTCCTGAAGAGTTCTCATGCAATAAAAATATTTTTTTAAATTGTGAATAGAATTCTTCAGGAGACCCTCAAAATGGATATAGGGCTATGAACTACGGGCTAGTACCTACTGTACCAGGGTCAGACTGTCAGCTGTAGTGGGGTGAAAGGTTGAAGCGCTGGAGAGGGCCCAAAATACCTGAAAGTCTAGGGGCCTGCCTATGGGTTAATATGGCCCTGATCTCTATAGTAAGCCGCCTCTGTAACCTGAGACAGAGTTTTGACTGAATGCCACAGCATCGTTGGCAATATGATGATGTCACTTCCGGTTGTGCCAGCTGTGATGGCAGCATGTTGGGATCCTGGTAATCATCCCACATTTTTAACCCCCATCATTGGATTGTTAGTGAGCCCCCTCCCCAATAGTGAGTCTTCCACCTGTCGCAGTCTCAGGCTGGCAACCCTATGCGAAACACGACACAGAGATCAACAAAAAACTTGCAAAAGTAAATGCGTCCTCACTTGGTTTGGTGCCGGGTGTGCAGATAAAAGAAGGGTGTTCTAAAAACAATATGCAAAAACCTAGAAAGATGGATGGCTATTGTTTGGCACAGATCAGCCACTCCCAGTCTCTATGGGGAAATAAGAATTGTCACCTGGCAACCAGACAAGAAAGCTTGCATAGACTGAAAGAGGGGGTTGCTGGATTTTTTTTTCTTTTAGACCATCGATGTATTACCAACGTATCTCTTCTCAGCCTTTTTGCTAAGATCAAGTGACTTATTTACAATGCAGTTGTAAAATATCTCATAGCTAGTAAAATAATCGTAGCAACTTGTGAAAATCCTCCCAGTGGTGCAAAGGCTATGTAGGCCAATATTTTAAGCTGATATTGCCGCTGGGAAAGAATATGATCTCTCCTCTGAAAGAAAATATTATCGCCGTCCATTAGTTTAAAACAGAGTTGAAGCCATATAATACTCTAAGGGACTTGGGACACGGGGTGGGATGGGGGTCACGTAGCCATGAGACAGTAAAATCAGGATACGTAGAACAAAGCCACCATTAGGAAGCAAGGCGCATCAGAGAGCTCAGTCACCTTTAAAAAAATATTTGTGATATGATATCATTTCAGAGAAAGCAGCTCAGACGCTTCCTCCTGGGAACCATTATACACTCAACAGAAGAGCCATGGGAGGCCGACAGATGGCTACAGGGGATGTCATATTGCTTAGAAAACGTCCGCTAGAACAGACACGCAAAGGGAAGCAGCTGAAAGGATTGTAATGTGTCCATCTGAAATCGTAGCTGGCTGATGAGAGCCCTTTGGGGGCGGGTGGGGGTTGGACTCCTCTAACTATCCCTCACTTTGCAGTGGATCAGAAGGTATATCCATTGCACAGTGTGAGTAAACCAATACAGTTAGCGTCAAGGAGGCAAAAGGGATATTACCTGCATTTGGAACACTCTGATGTTGCACATCCACACCCTATTCCTGCACAGCCCATTATGCACTTGCCATGTCTCCAGGCCCTGCTGCTACCTCCCAACTAGTGTCCTGTCGAGGAGGAAGCTGAAGATTCCGCACCAGCGCTTTGCAGCAGCTTGCCTAGTTCCCACTTCTAGGCAACAGGTGAAAATATTTCTCATTTGCCAGGCTTTAAGCCAATTTTCTAGCCTCTGGGAATTTAATGGCCTGCCTGCTCTTTGTAAGTTGTTTTTATGCTGCTGATTTTACTGATTACTGTTTTTACTACTGACCTTTTTTGTTGTCTCGAATTGTTTTCAGCTAACTGGGTTACATATTGTTTAACCTTTGCTGTCACCTTCATCAGGCAAGACTTTGGAGAGCAGGGATAGAAACATTCCAAGTACAATACAACAGAAGAAATAAGAAGCACCAAGCCTGCCTCCCCTTGCATAATGATATCACTTCCAGGAAGTGATGCCATCGTGCAGGCCTCGTGCTGCCCATGGGACCGCTTCCACACTCCACAGCAGGCTGATTTCAGCCAGTTTGGGGCTGAAATTGGCCCGCTACTGAGCATGAGAGTGCTGCTGGGGCAGAACGTCAGTCCCTGGAGTGCTCCTGTGCTCCACGGTCCCAAATGGACCTGATTTGGTTTGCTGTGGAACAGGGGAGTGCTGCCGGTAGAACCACGGTGAGCTCCTGTGCTTCCCAGAGGGCCAATTTAGGTCCCAAAAATGCCAATTCGGCCTGTTTGGGTCCAAATTGGCCCACTGTAGTGCATGGGAGCATACTGCACTGCCCGGGAGCGTGGCCTAGGAGGTGTGTTCCCCTACCTTTTCCCCTACCACCTAGTAAGCAGGGGTGGGGGTTGAGGGTGGGAGCAGGGGATCCCCCGCCACCAGCAGGGGACTGGCAACCCTATGACATACAGTTCACCGTCCAAAGCAGCCCTTTCCTCCAAAGGAATTTATATCTGCAGTCTAGATATCTATTGTAATTCCAGGAGAATTCCAGGCAACCACTGGAGATTCATGGAAGAACTGGGAGGAGTCTGTCTCCTTAGTAACTGGCATTTCCTTCTCTACTGAGGAAGGAAAATGAGCTGGAATTGATTCTGAGGAGGCAGGAATGAGCAGTGATCTCCTCCAGCTGAGAAGCAATGTCCCTTCTCACCAGCCCCAGCACCAATGAGGAGTGTGTGAGAGAGAATTACTCCATTATAAGCCATTCCCCACTCATCCCCACTGGCTGCCTTTTATGTCTTTCTGTTCTTGAATGCCACAATATCTGGAACTCTGTTCCATATTGTGGGAAATACACATGGAGACAGTGTGTGCAGTGGTTAGAGTGTCAGACTAGGAGCCTGGATGCCCAGGTTAGAATCTCTACTCTACCATGGAAGCTTATTGGGTGACTTTGGGCCAGCCACACACTCAGCCTCACAGGGTTGTTTTGAGGATAAAATAGAAGAGCAGAGAACCTGTTCTGGAAGAAAGGCAGGATATAAATTAAGTAACTACTTCATCCTTATTGTTTACCAGAATCTGGAGCAATTTGGGAAGGGAAGGGAGGAACCTCAATGGGGTATATTGCTCTAGAATTCACCCTGCAAGGCAGCCATTTTCTCCAGGGGAACTGATCTCTGTTCCCTGGAGATCAGTTGTAATTCCAGGAGATCTCCAGCCACCACCTGGAGGCTGGCAACCCTACCTTCCACACATTAATAATAAAAATAATAATAAAGGCTTAATGTGTGGAAATGGGCAGCTGAAACTTTTCCTGGCATGGAGATAAATAACATCTCCTGGTAAATAACATCCCATTAAACCTCTACTAAATGGTCAGGACATTTCTTCTCCAGTCAGCTGGCAACCCTACTTGTGCTCTCCTCTTTGTTTTATACTTGTTATTATGAATAAAGTTATACTCTGTTTCAGGGCTTTTTTTCTGGGAAAAGAGGTGGTGGAACTCAGTGGGTTGCCCTCAGAGAAAATGGTCACATGGCTGGTGGCCCCACCCCCTGATCTCCAGACAGAGGGGAGTTGAGATTGCCCTCCGCGCCGCAGGGCAATCGAAGCTCCCCTCTGTCTGGAGATCAGGGGGCGGGGCCACCAGCCATGTGACCATTTTCAAGAGGTTCCGGAACTCCGTTCCACCGCGTTCCAGCTGAAAAAAAGCCCTGCTCTGTTCACTTCAGAAGACTCTCAGCATACTCTTGAGTGACAACATGGTTTATATACCCTCCTGAAAGAGCAGGAATCCTGCTCATATACAGACATAGCAAACATTTCCGTTACCCACCTTCTGACATGTGCCCTGCTGATCCAGGCACACTTCACAGAGCAGCAACACAAGTGATCCCTCCACAGCTCCTCCTACCCTTCTCATCATGAATCAAGTCACAGCCCGTTCTGCCACAAAAGCAATGCTGCCCCTCAGGAAACATGGCATTTAAGCTACAGGAGAACAATTGTAATGACACATCATTGAAGATTCAGGCACACTTGAAAGATTAATTTCATTATCAAGCTGTTGAACGTCATTTCACTTTCCCTGTTATTGCCTCCGTTTGTTCCAAAGGTCCGTATCTCTCACTTGCCTTGCAGGTTGATGGCTTTCCATTATATTTTAACCACCTTTTTATACCTCTCATTCTTTTTCGAAGAAACCTCAACAAATTTATCATAAGGCAGGGCCTTGTGCACCATATGGTGCACCTTCCGAGATAATGAAATACCTGCTAAAGCGCATAATAGCTGTCTTTTGTCAGCGAACGCAAAGCCTTTTTGTTATTCATGGGTCTGTTTTTCCAATATTTCCCAGGCCAATGCACAGAAGATGGCTGCTCACAGGGCATTTGGCAGAAGAGCCCAGAGTCTACCCTCAGACAAGAGAAATCATCCACCAATTTGTACTTTTTGCAAAACCTTCCCCCAAGTGGTAATCTTCAGAAATGCTTTGTTTTCTGTCAAACAAACCTGAACAATTTAGCCTTTCAGCTAAAGTTTCCATCAGCATATATTAGATCAGTGCCTATAAAATTAGGTCTGGTTTATCTAGACCTTTACAAGACTTTTCTCCTGCCTTTCACACAGCAGGGGTTTCCCCTTGATTTTCTTTTTCCACTTTCAAAATAGCAAACTACCTAATCTGTTCTCTCTAGGTCAGTGTCATGCTATTATCACTTCAGACATCTTGAATTAAACTGGAACATCCACCAGAAAGGTGGTGATGATTATATTTCTCATTGATTAGAATAGCTATCCTCCCAGATAGGAACACTTTCGAAGTACTACCAGTGCAAGTCTTAGAATACTTTCTTTGGAATAAGTCTCATTGAATAAACCTAAGCAGATTTCTGAGTAACCCTGCTTAAGATTGCTCTCTCATTGTACTTACAGATGCACCCGCACTGATCATGGTGTATTTCTGGGCCATCTTTCAGGATGAGCCTGTGAGGTGCTGTTTTACAGTGGTTTCGGTCCTATCTCAAAGGTTTAGGTTTCAGAGTGTGGGGGGCTGGAAAACTGCTGCTCCACCTCTCAGAGCTAAGCTACAAGAGACGAATTACACGAGGAGGAGCACGGGAAGGGAGTTGCAAATGTTAGCCGGGAAGCTGAGTTAAAGAGATCGGAAGGCTTTGTTAATTTCCCCTCTCTACAGAACCAGGGAGATGCTGCTCAGAGGGTTTGTTAATTTCCTCTTAGCAGCTTAGAAGGGGAGGTGAAACTGACAAAGCCTTGGGAGGCAGAGAGGAAATTAACAAACCCTCTGAGCAGCCATCTACCAGGCTCTGTAGAGACCAGAGAGAGGAAACTGAAAAAGCCTTCCAGTCTCTTTTAAAACTCAGCTTCCCAGCTAACATTGCAACCCCCTTCATGTGCTCCTCCTCCTGTAATTTGTCTCTTGTAGCTTGGCTCTGAGTCTCTAGGCTACGGCGTCCTGCAAAGATCTATCTTGTGCTCCATGCTTTTCAACATCTATATAAAGCTGCTGAGGGCAATTGTCCAGAGATTTGGACTGGGTTGCCACCAATAAGCAGATGGCATTCACTTCTATCTCGCACTCCCAATATATCCCAAGGAAACCACAAACAGAAGCCTGGTGGCAGTTTTGGAATGAATGAGGCTAACAAACAGAATCCAAATAAAAATAGAGGTGCTACTTGTTGTGGGGAAGGTTTGACACAGGAAATGGGATTCTCTCTCTGTATTGGATGGGGTTGTACACCCCCTGAAAGGAGCAGCACGTAGCACATGGATGCTGCTGGACCCAGGTCTTCTCTTGGATAAGCAGGTGGCAGCAGCAGGTAGGAGGTGTCGGTATTGACCTTTAAAGCCCTGTATGGCTTGGGGCCTGCATACTCAAAGGACCACCTTCTTCCACATGAATCTACCAGTCCACCCAGATCATCTCCAGAGTC
Source organism: Eublepharis macularius (assembly GCF_028583425.1). Lineage (NCBI taxonomy): Eukaryota > Metazoa > Chordata > Lepidosauria > Squamata > Eublepharidae > Eublepharis > Eublepharis macularius. The sequence goes on along the minus strand of NC_072800.1, from coordinate 70,026,064 downwards.
CCTGCTTTGGGTCCCCCCCCCCAATCTAAGGCTAGACAGGTGGCAACCTGAGGAAGGGCCTTCTTAGTTGTAGTGCCAAAACTTAGGAACTCCCTCCCTAGGGAAAGTCTGTCTCCTCTGTCATCCTCTTTTTTTTGTTTCACTTGACATACCCCTCATAACTGGTATTGGACCTCCTGCCTGATTGCAGGGTGCGTATGTGTTTTTTATTGATGTTCAAATGAACAAAGTAATGTGTTGATGTTTGTTGCCTCAGGGACCCTCTTTGGATGAAAAGGTAACTTAAGAAATGTTTTAAATTAATTCCTTCAATTTATTTTTAAAAAGGAGTATGGCTTGATCAGAACTGATAAAATGTTGACAGTTATTATGAGGTACCAAGTTACCACAGAATATTGCGTGTTAATATGAGATAGAAAGTAACCATAGAACTAATAATGTTGTTGCCTATTATGAGGTATAAAGGAACCAGGGTGGGTTGGACGCAACAACTCTCCACTGAGCAGCTTTTCTTGGTTGAAGAGAAGCTCAGCTCTTCACTTAGCAGAAGGTAATATCTGGGTCTAACCCATAAATTTTAAAATGCTCCCATTTTTTCCCAATTGAATGTTTATACATTCAAGAGCGGACCTTCATATTTGCAGTTACATCCCCTCCCTAGCCCATTAAAATCAGAAATGACATCCATGATTCCAGAAGCAGATAGGAGCAGTTGTGTAGTTACCAGTCATCCTACTGTGTGCCCCCAGTCTTGCTTATTTTTATGTGCTAATTAGCACCAAAGGGGTGGTGTTGGTGGCAGCGGAAACAGCCTGTCTCTCCACCATTCATGCACTTTGTACATTGTTCTTATTGTGCCTTTTTTCTTGTCAAGCCCCATGCTCTTCGGCAAAAGACCGCCAGTTTGTTCAGTTCTCTTGAGAAGCCTCTGCGACTCAGCTGTTATGCTGCAGAGTTCTGGTCTCCAGGGTACGATAGATGGTCGCTGCAACCTTGAGCGGTTTCACATTCAGCATAGATGAGATCTGACAACCAGATAAGGGGCATTCCTCTGACAATGGCATACTGTAAACTGTAAACAGAACTGAAAGAGAAATCTAGTGGAACCACAGAATTCTTGCAGAGATTCTTTATACTCTCACACGAGCAGAATCAGCCAAAAGTGAATGGCTGGCCAACATCAACATTCATAATAAATGAGTAGAAAAGTATTTTTTTCATTTTGTTTCTGCATTAGAACTAGCAATTGATTTCTTTATACCTGTCTGAAGTATAGATTTTAAATATTTAAATAGCAAATACTCAGCCATTATTAATATGAATATCAGATATGAGGGGAAGAGACTCAGCGGCTCGAACCAAAATTGTATGCTTATAATAGCTGGGAAAAACCTAGGATGCTTACATCTGAGAGGGTGAATAGCAAAAATTTCATCACACTATACTTACCATACAAAAGTTTTTCTTTAAAACAAACCACTCCCCCCTCTAAATCAATAGTCTTAGAAGGATGTAATTCTGCTTAGGACTGTTACGGGAATGATTTAATTCTTAATTCTTTCAAGTGCTCAGGTCTAAATCTGCACTCTCTTCCAAACATAACATTTTTCTGCTTTAGTGTGATGGGTTTTTTTAGCCACTCCCCTTTAAAATTATATCACACATGTAGCCAACTGCTGTATCACACATGTAGCCAACTGCTGTATTCACTACTCCCAATGGTCACACAGACTGTACCTCTTGGTGGCCATCAGAACAGGAAAGACATTCGGGCCTGCCCACCAAAATATGTGCATCTCATATGACACCAAAGCTGAGTCAACAGAACTCCCAAATTCCAGTTCAGGCAATCAACCTGAAGGGAATTTAATATATTCACCTCAAAGCTCCTATAAAATCTCTTTTCTTTAAGTTCATGATTCTAACTCTGAGTTTAATATAGCATTAAATTTACTCTACAAAGAATGGTTGTGAATTCTTTTGTAAGAACAGACTTGAGAGAATTAAAAACTGTTCTGCTAAGAAGACTTTATGATAATATGTGACAGTGAAAGATTTGAATGTGTTATCCAGGCAGCTGCTCAGCAAACAAAAAAATTGCCAAGGTTGCTTCAATGATGGTCCACACATTTATCAGTTACCGGGATGCTTCCTTTACTGGCAGTAAAAAAGAACATTTATATACGAAGTCTACTTTGACTAAACATATTCATGTTTCCAAGAACTCGGAGGGGGTGAGCAACCTTGAAATGGCAGTGTGGAAAGTTAAAGACATAAACATCTGAGCCTGCTGTCTGAATGGACATGACAGTTTAGGAAGCCATTTCATAGAAATAAGAAAGGGGATACAAGTTCTAACAAAAGTCCAAGCAAGAATTTTTGCATATTTTCCAGACATTAAATCTTTATTTTTTTATAATAAAATTTATTACGGTCACTGACAAGTAAACAGTTTGAAGGGAAGCAAGTAAATAACAATCAAGAAAACAGTGGTGTTAAAAACAGAATACATGCCGAATAATGATGTACCAAACAAGACTTGACAGATGGAACCATACCTATTTATATATGTGCTGCTCACCTGTTTATGTCTGAAGTAGGGAAAGCTGGGGGGAGCAGGTTGTTGTTCAGTTCTGCCTCTCTTACCTTGCTGTATTCTGTCAATTTAAGATTTTTTTCTTCTAGCACCAAAACCAGCAGAACACAGTGGAGAATAGTGTGGGGTGAGAGCAGAGGCCTGCTCCCGTCATTTGCATGATGTTTCTATTACTAAAGAAATAGATGCCAACCTTTAGTTTTGTGTACTTTCAGACTAATGTGACTTGATGGGTGAATATGCTCATGACCCAGAAATGGACCACATTCCTACTACAACATATAAATATAACTGACAGCACTAACCAGTTCTACACGTTAACTCAGCAACATGCATAGATGGCAACAGATATTGAAGAATGCACGACAAAGACTTTTCATACACTGTCCATAATGTGCATGAGTTATATTGTCCATTTTCCATGTCCACAGCCTCCACATGCATTTTGTACATAGTCCAGCCATATACATAGTTACTAGATAGAAACTATATAGATATATGTGCGCTCTCCAGTGGTAGCGTCCATTATGTACATTCTCCAACATCACTTAAATTACGTAAGTTTACCAGGCAATGTGTAAGTTCCCTATTGATGCAGTCAATCTGTGCACCTGTATACACCTTCATATGAATGAAGTCCCTAGTGATCACACACAATGTCCGTATAACTCACACCTGATGTAGCAAACATCAGGTAGTAACTAGTAACTAATAGCAGAGCATAGGATTACAGAGCCAAAATAATACCTAAAGTATCTAACCACTGTTAACAAGCAGACAGACCCTGCCTCCCACATAACGCTCATTTGCCCGGTCAACGTACATAATTTAAGTGATGTTGGCAAATGTGTGCAATGTGCATTGTCTCCGGAGAACATGTATGTAACGTTTGCTTAAATCGGTCCACAACATGAGTGCAAAATGTAATCAGCCAGAATGGACATCTGAATTAAATGTCTCTCTTCTGTTCTGCATCCTACATTAACTATGACGACAGACACAGTGCAAAAGTCTCAAAAGAGGGTTAAGCTTCACTTTGTTCTGGGCTGTACAGTGAGGTGTCATCAGACTGCAGAGGCCCCCTATCTCTACTTCATCTTTTCAGCTGAGACAGGTGAAGATGTGGATGTCCAGGACATCCAGACAACACTTCAGTTGTCTAGAACTGAAAATTAGCTGGGCGAGGACAGTAAATTGAAGCTCAGCCCAGTTAGGAGTGGCTATGGGGCTGCTGGTAGACAGTCAAGCTAACTGGGACTTGCAGAATCAAATTGTTTTGGATGGGACAGCAACTCTCTTTTCAAGATCAAGTTAGCAGCTTGGAGGTGGATTTAGATCCAGGTCTTCAAATGGAGGTGCAGAGCCTCTCTGTAAGCTACCAGCACGTTTAACTGATCACAGTTGGCGTGCTTCCTGCCATCTAGCATGAACTGGTTATGCTTATCCATTCTCAGACATTGCAATTATGATGGCCATTACAGAGCCATCCATTTCAGGGATAACACTGTCCTTTCCACCATTCTCTCCTTCCTGTGTTGCATCATACAGCAGTGATCCCAGCACAGCGCTCATAGATGCATGATACTTACTTTCTCCTCCCTCCCCCAAAGCAATGAGCCAATCCTGGCTTTCCTCCACTTCACTGGCATAGAAAGAACCCAAGCGGCCTTAACTTTTGGCTAATGGAAGCACCTGTTGGGAAGCAGATGCCTCTGTCACATCAGGAACCTCACAACATTTTGCTGAACCACTCAGCTATTTGTGATTGAACTGAGCAATTTTGTGATGGGTCCTCCCTCCCAGCAGCCATTTTGTTGTAGCATTCACTACCTCTTCTCGAAATTCCAGAAGTGTCCTAGGTTCAACAAGGTCGACGACTATCAATTTAAGCTTGCAGGGAGAGTTTCTTGTTTTCTCTCATTATAGGACATCTACTTGTTGGTAGGCATGAACAAATGTTCCACTTTCATTTCTATCTATATTCATTTCTATTTTTGCCCAGTCTCAGGTCTCTACATTTTGGTTAGTTTTGTAGATTTTTTTAATTGTGTACAGTATGTTTTTGAATACAAAATGTATACAGTATTTATACAGTGCATAATATTCCCACATATAGTACACAGGATGGTGATTTGACACACATTAGGTTGCAAAGTTATACACATTATGGGAAAAATTCATTAGTTCTAAGGGCAGTATCAATATAATTTAAAAAATTATATACGCAGATGACTGAAGCAGTGACATATTTACCAAGCCGAATTTGAGCATAAAGGAGCCATCCACGTTCAGAAGGAGGAAAAATTAAAACACACTTAGAAGGTAGCCACTGTAGTGCTGCTATTCCAACTGCATCAAATTGACCAAGACACAAGATCTAAGACAGACATCCTCTTTTTTGAAGAAGAGTCCCATCTGTGGTGAAGGTAACAGAAAAGACTGTCCCAACAGTATTTAAAACGTGAGCTGTTTCTACAAAAATCTATCTACAGGGATTGTGACTAATTTTTCACTCATCTTAATATTTTGTTTAAACAACATAAAGAACTTAAAGAGGATTGTTAGTACAAGACCAAATGTTGGAAATGTTTTTGATCATAAACAGTTAAGAATGCCATCTTGTGGCTAAGAGCTGAATACAACAAGGTTACTATTAAAAGCTGTGCTCTTGCACAAATGTGGGACAAACCCAGGGCTTTTTTTTCAGCAGGAAAGCGGTGGAAAGGAGTTCTGGAACCTCTTGAAAATGGTCACATGGCTGGTGGCCCCGCCCCCTGATCTCCAGACAGAGGTGAGTCTAGATTGCCCTCCGTGCTGCTATCTCAACTCCCCCCTGTCTGGAGATCAGGGGGCGGGGCCACCAGCCATGTGACCATTTTCTCCGAGGGCAACCCACTGAGTTCCACCTCCTCTTTTCCCAGAAAAAAAGCCCTGGATTTATGATCCCTTTGCTGGCCCATCGCCATGCAGCTGATGAAGCATTCGAGCCAGTGTTGGGGAAGTTAAACTGAAATTCACCATCTGGTTGGCATACTAGTTCTCTTTAAGGTTGTGGTTTAGCCCTGGCAGACTCAGCGTTTCATTTTCTCAAAGCCTAACAATGTAAAGAAATAAAGTAAGCAATTGGTGAACCTTACCATAAGAAGCAACTAATGGAAAATAAGAAAAAATACAACACACCAACTTCCCAGTGCCTTCCGCAAATCAACTCAACACTTCAAGACCCAGTTCTACACCTTTATAAGATTATTCAAAACAGCTGTTTAGCTGGGGTGCTTATCTTCAGTTTTGATTTGTGTAGCTGAACCGTGGATTCATTATGCCTCTGCTACGTATGTGCCTTTACATATCTTGAATGTATTTTCCCCATTAAATAGCCGACACATTTTAGATTACCTCTGTGGCTTGGATCAAGTCTAAAAGGTCCATGCGCACAAGTAGTGGTGGTGATTTTCATTGATTCCCTCTTCTCGCAGGAGACTTCCAGCTTCCCACAAGCTGCTCATGGGGGTCTTTCACCACCCCTTAGGAGCAGAGTTGGGGGGGGGCATTTGGGCTGCAGCGAGGAGGGAGGATTCTAGGTAGGATGTAAGCCTATTTGCCCAAGAAGGCAAAGCAATGCCAATTAAGTAAGGCCAATTAAGATCTGACAAAGAGAGCTGTGGTTCTCAAAAGCTTATGCTGCAAATAAGTTGGTTAGTCTTAAAGGTGCTACTGGACTCTTTACTTATTTTGCAACTACAGACTAACACAGCTAACTCCTCTGGATCAATGCCGATTAAGTACATTACATAGGCTGCTTCCACACACGTTGGATAATCCAGTTTCAATACTCTTTAGTGAACATTTGAAACTGATTTTCCATGTGTGGAACAAAAAATCCACTTCTAAAGGATTACGAAAGTGCATTGAAAGTGCATTATTCAACATGTGTGGAAATGGCCATAATCTAGACAGTCATAACGGATCTGCATAGATCTCTTTTGATAAACTAGATGACCCTGTACCCAATTCCTCTCATCTATTTCTCACTTTTCAAGGTGTTCTTCAGCCTACCAATAAATAGTATTATGAAGGAATACAGGAGTCACTACCAGGTGGCTGGTGGGCACTAGAAGTATCAGATATACAGAAAAGGTAAAAGGGTCACAAAATGGCTGATGAACAGCACAAGCCCACCCAACACAAAGTGACTTAAGAAGGCTTACAACGGTCACTAGTCCAAACATGCTGTTCATCTGGCTCCAAGACTAATGAATGACAACACACATCCAAATAATGGGACTGGGGGACAGGGAGGGAGAGACAAGGTGAAGAATTAATGGAAGGCGAGTCCCCTAGGACTGAGGGTCGAGATGGAACGAGCAGTGAGCCCACCATGGATTGGGCAGGAAGCAGGCAGTGCTGGGGGAGGGGTGGACTGAAGTAAGTGGTAGGAGAGACGGATGGCAATTGTGCTTCACTTGAACTCAGAGCTCAGCTGCACAACTATTTGCTTACCACAATGTGATTTCTTGTAGTTTCAACCAAACAACATTTTAAAGAATGCAAGCCTTGCAGGCAATTCACGTTAACTGTTTCCTTCTCCTAAATGACTAGCGGGAGTCCATCTTGAAGGTTGGCTCTGTTTGGAAATCAAATCTTAAACAAAACATGAAATAAGTGCTTCATAAAAGGAGGTTCCATACAGATCTTTACTATGAAAAGATTGCCAACTGGAAGGTACAAAAACATCCAAGTATATCAGCCTTAAGAATGATGTTATTCCCAAAAGTAAAACTTGCTTGGGAAAAAGTCATGTGGAAAATATCAGCACAGTTACTAGGGCAGCCCTGCTTGGATACCCAGGACCTACTGGGACAGCTGCTATAGTGATGACTTTCACTAATGCTATCATCATTTGTATCACTGACATAACTAGTGATCATGTATAGAGCAAAGTGCTCTACATCTTTCTCAAGTAACCCTTGTAGCAACACTGTGAATTTGGTCATTTTTATTCCTGTTTTGCAGATGGAAGGCTGAGGGAGCGTGACTTGCCAAAGGTTATGCAAGAGGGTCTATGACAGAGGTGAGACTTGAACACCAAACTACCCATATTAGCTCTATAGAGTCATTACTTTTCACTTGGTTGGTTTCTTAGGTTACATTCAATATTTACTCACATAAATGTTTCTGACAATATATTCACTACATTTGACACACTGTTTACTCAACATTTATTAAAACATGCTTTTTCTTGCAGGGAAACAATATTCAAAATTGATTATATAAGAGGCCAACAGAGCCTCAGAAAACCTTCATGAACTGTTTTTGTATTAAGGCTTCGACATGCTCCATAAGGACATTCACGTCAGCAGCACAGACCTGATGGTTCTGTTGCTTATTCTTTTCCATTGTCTCTAATAAGCCCCTGTGGACCGGAGGCAAAGGTCTGTAGGAGTTTAACAAGTGAAGTTGACTTAATGGAGTCTGCTTGATTTCTCCCATTCTCAATGCCTGCAGGATAGCAGGTGCAAATTTGGAATAATGAGCAGTAGATGAAATGATAACTGGGCAGGTTTTATCTTGTACTCGATCGGCAACCACTTTCGCAACAGCTGTATGTGGGTCCAAGATGTACCCTGTGGAATTGTACACAGAGTGGATAGTATCCAGGCAGTCCTTCTCAGAGCACCAATCAGCCACCAAGTCTTGCTGAAGTTTTTCAAGGAACTCTTTTGGTAACTGGAAGTAGTGCTGATTTTCCAGGGAGCTAAATAACTGCGCCACCAGTGGCCCATCGCCATTAATCATCAGGTGCAAGTACCGCTCAAGGTTGGAAGATTTCAAGATGTCTATTGCGGGTGATGAACTTTGCCGTAACTGCCTTCCCCTTAGGTCATACAGGCCCGTTCTTATAAAATCAGTCAATACATTGTTCTGATTGGAAGCACAAATACACTTTCTTATAGGAATACCCATTGTTTTTGCATATACAGCTGCTAATAAGTTGCCAAAATTTCCTGTTGGAATACAGACATCTACAGGGGATCCAAAAGTAATAATATTTTGCTCAACAAGATCTAGGTAAGCAGAAACATGATAAACCACTTGGGGAAGCAGTCGTGCCCAGTTTATAGAATTTGCTGCACTTAATGCTGTTCCGTATTCTACAGTGAGAAAACCGGTATATTCTGAATCGGAAAATATTTTTTTGATGGCAGACTGGCAAAAATCAAAATCAGATTTGACACCTACTACTACTGTATTTTTGTCCTGGTAGCCAATCATCTGTGATTTCTGTATCTGGCTGACACCATCTTCAGGAAAGAAGGTGGCCACTGCAATTCTTTGCTTGTCTGTTTCTGTAAGCCGACTGAAACCATCTAGAACGGCACTTCCTGTGTCGCCAGAAGTAGCTACCAAGATCAAATAATTGCAGCTTTTGGGAATGCAGTATGCAAACAGATGAGGCATTAATTGTAATGCCAAATCTTTAAATGAAGCGGTTGGTCCATGAAAGAGCTCCAGGAGAAACTGATTCCCGGTCAGATGTCTAACTGGGGCAATTTTAGAACACGCAAAGTTTTGTCCATATGCAGCTTCAACAATTGCCCACAATTTAGGAGCAGGTATATCAGCAGGGTGTATACAGCTTTCCAATATAAGCTGAGCTCTTTCCGCATAGCTGGTCCCTAATAAACTTTGCCACTCTCCAGCAGTGAATTTTGGAAGTCCCATCAGAGGAACAAAGAGTCCACCATCAGGCGCTAAGCCTTCTACAACAGCATCACTGAAGTATTTCATAGAGTGCTTTTGCTCACCTTCGTCATCACACTTTAGACTTCTGGTTGAAATTAAGCCTTCTGATTCCAAGTCTTGATATCGCTTAACTGCATGAAGTACTTTATCTGCCACAAATCCAGCTGTAATCTTATTTTCACAAACAACACGGACATCATACCATTTTCTGTAAAACTGCTTCCTAAACTGAAGTATGTCTCTCAACGAGGAGCCAGAACCCTGACCCACAATACGATCTACTTTCATTAATTTCAGTCGCTCCATTATGCTTTGAGTAGGTACGTCCAGATATACAACAATCCCATTTTTCTTCACATGCTCCATGCTGGCCGCATGCATTGGGTTAGACCCCGTAAGGGAAACTACACTTCCTGATGCTGAAAAGCTTAATAGGGCTCTTCCTTCCTCTTCTAAAAATTGCTCTTTACCAACATCCTTCAGTTTTTCTGACACACACATATTCCACGTTTTTTCAAGGACATCGTCATCCACATCTATGAAACAGCAGCCTAATTTCTGCCCTAGGATTCTTCCAACTGTTGTTTTCCCAGCCCCAGGAGGTCCCATCAGAACAATATTCTTGTCCCCAATGAAAGAGTGGAATGACATCCATGACTTCCATGAAAGCACAAAGCTTCTTGGAAAAATCAACTTTATATACACATCGAATACAGTGGTACGGCTCATTCGTTTTAGATGCTGGTTCCAAGCCACATGAAACATCTTTTCGTCTTCCAAACCAATTTCACAAGATACTGAAAAGCTTTAAAGAGAGGAGGAAAAAAAGCCAGTTAGCCACCAAAATTTTTTTAACATTAGACATTTATTATGCCTATTAGAAACTAAAGGCATTTCTGAATACTGTTCCTCTCTCAAGGGTTTTTTAACAAGATCTCCCACCTTTTTATACCATATCTGATCATTTTCAATCCTACAGAGGAGCTCAGAATTTCATTGAATTTTGCCTTTTACAACCTTTACACCAAAAGTAACATTTCACCTTTGAAATGTGTATCCATTGCAAAGTTTCTAGTCCCAAAAGTAGCCTGTATATATTAAAAATAGCTTCTAGCGTATATATACTAATGCTTTGTAGCATAATACCTTCTTTTTTTGTACATGCTATATATTTATCTGTTGCCTTGGCCACAAAGAGAAGAGGACAGAAGAACCAGTTCTAAAACTGTAGACTTACAACATGACAGCAACACTGACTCTAAGCAGAAAAAGTACCCAGGATCACTTTTTTAAAACCTCAATGGCTTCTAAAGAAGCCTCCTTTCCCAACACATAGGAGCATACACATAGGAGCATACATTGGACAAATTAAGGCTAAAGACAGGTTAGCAAAATTGAGAAATCTGGACATTTGACATGAGTAGAGTTGAGATTACACCATAACATTTTATTTAAAAGATCCCATAAGTGCAATTCATTCCCAATGCAGTACCAAACATCTAAACATTCCAAAGAGTCTAAAGACCGTAGAGTACAGTTGATATTTTTATATAAAATCTATAAAAGCCTCCAGATAGGTAGTCTTTCTTTAACAAAAACCCACGCTCAGCAATTGTGTTTAAATTAACAAATAGGTCATAACTTACAGTTACAACAGTGATTCAAGTTTATCCGGTTATCTTCTGGGTAGACATTACAAAAAACAAGTAGTATCTGCGAAGGGCTCTGGTGCAGGGTTCATGTTCGCCCCCACCCCCTTAATCTGAACGGAATGCAGCAAAAGAGAAAGAATAGAATGAAGCGAACATCATCCAAGCAACTGATCTCCAGAGGGAATGGATGAATGAGCACGGGGTAAAAAGGGCTCACTGGCACTGATAAATACACGTTGCCAAGAGTGGATTCATTTTGTTTGCTCGGGAAGGCAACAGCAGTATCAACATGAACTGCAAACAACACACAGAGCACACACAATTATGCAACAGAATACTGGGGAAATCTTTCAAGATACCTCTGCTTTTCAAAATTCAAAGATTTTGCTCTGAAGGAACATAATACTATAAATCTTACCTACATAGCTCATGTAAATAAAAAGGATTATTTTCAGTGAAAGCTGTCAGAGTGCAATGGGCTGCAAATTGCCTCATCGAAAATTGTCAACCATTTGCAAATCACTAGTTGTATGTTAAGATCATGCCTGCCATTCAAGATGGGTGTCCCTACTGAGTATTCCAATGTCACTTAAGGCAACGCTTCAATGGGTATTAATGATAATACTCATTTCACATTTCAGTGTTTAGATACTAGCCTACACAACTGAATTAGAAAAAGCATAAGCAGAGAGACTGTTTTTAAAGTAACCAGCATTACAGCCTTGTTAAATAAAATGCCGTTCTAAAAAGCCTGGGGTGGGGTAGCGGAAATAAGAGCATTTCAACAGATATTTTTTAGGTTGTTGTGGATTTTCCAGGCTGTATAGCCATGGTCTTGGCATTGTAGTTCCTGACGTTTCGCCAGCAGCTGTGACTGGCATCTTCAGAGGTGTAGCATATGTAGGGCATATGTGTCCTACTTTCCAAACTGCAACAGGATCCAAATACAGGACAATCCAACAGGAGGTTCATACATACAAGCTTCTCCAGCCGTATTCATTTCAGTGAAGTATTACCTAAAAACCCTCCATATGAATTCTGTCCCTTGATACTGATTACTCCGTTATAGCAACGGCATTCTGATACTGCACTTAATACTGTTACACTAACCCCACATTTTTACACCATTCTCCTTGTGCCATCTGGCATCTTTGTCAATCGTCCTGAGGTGCCTTCACAATTCTAGCCAGACTGACATCATCAACCAATGCTTAAGAGCAAAGTTCAGCCTCTGAAAGTTTCACAAACCTTGTGGCGTATCCCGTTGTCTAATATTTGAGCAGCAAAGGCCCTGAGCAGGGGGACGTCCCTTGCTCTACTTTATCACTAGTTTAAAATATTTTTATTTTGAATGCTATTTGCAGCTGGGCAACTGATTATTGTTTGTCATTTGTACAGCTTTAATTGTGGTTTTATATACTGTAAACTGCTTTTTAAGAAAACTGAAAAGTGACCAATAAGTTCAAATATAAATAAAAAATATTTATCGCAATGAACACACATGCCCAAATAACTGAACTGGACTATGGGAAGGAGAGTTATTTCTTCCAAGGGGCAGCTTGTACGTTTGTAGAAAGATCTATTTTTCACTTGAAGAACCTAGGTTTAGACTCTACGAAGAGCTAATAGATGGCCAATTATAACAGCAATCAGGCCAGAAGGCACAGTGCAAATTGAGACTGCAGCCATATCTAACTCGGAGATGTTGAATGGAATGAAGTCAGAGTTCATTCTTAGACAGCTTTCCTAATAAAAATCTACAAGCTATGCAGCCATTTGGAACAGCAGCACAGACATTCTCTAAATAAATGCAATAATTGCTGGCTTTGCAGAAAATGACTGATTTTCTGGAATTCACAAATAGCTACTAATTTTATTAGTCTATAATCATATAACCAAAACTGTCCAGGTGAAAATGAATGGCTAAAATCTGACACACATTCATGTAGATGTTCACATAACAAAAGGCATTGCTGCATCTGTTCCAATCATATGCACTGATAAGCCATGGGCAAAAAACTAACGCATGCTATATTATTTTTACACTAGATATTTTGTTATTTTCATTGCAAGAGTCACCACATCTGTCCCCAAAAATCACATACCTGACTACTACCTTTCTGATAACACAAAACTGTTAATTCTGTGTCATACTATTACAAATATGCACATTAAGCTGCCATACTGAGTCAGGCCACTGGTCTATCAAGGGGTCAGAAGCATCTACTCTGACTGGCAGCAACTCTCCAGGATCTCATGCAGAGGTCTTTCAAGTCATCTACAAGCTGGTCCTTTTAAATGGAGATGCTGGAGACTGAACTAACCTTCTGCAAAACAGATGCCATACCACTCAGTTGCAGACACCACCATTAAATGCTATTTGACTGAAGCATGCAAACTAGGAATGAAAATCCAAATGTGAAACTCTCATAAGACCATCCAAGACATACTATGCCAAATAAAAAGTTCTAACTGTGAAGTAACAACCAGAAAACTAAGTCCATGTCTACTATCACCTCTAAAAGTTATACAATTTAACAGGAAAAAAGGAAGTTGGCATTTTTGTTGTATGCAGAAGTACTCTTTAAGTCTGAAATCATACTTTCTTGTAAAAATAAGAATTTTGAAGGATTTGATAACAGTTGTCAAATTCTCTTTTGCTTCCTAAAAGGACAGGAATGGCATTCCTATAGGAGAAGCAAAAACAACAGAGAATGTTGTGGAATCAGACAGGCAAACACATTTACTGGCAGTCCATCAGATGCACGAACTGCTACACTGTTGGCATCTGATGGGTTTTAGCTCAAAAAACATACAACCACAATAAACATGTGTCACACAAGACTCTTTATTACTAATGATAACATAAAGCAACCAGACTGAAATTCCAGAGTGTTTCCCATAGTTCCAGAGAAGTGTAACATCAGATCAGAAGCCATGTCTAGGGATTCCAAGTTCAGAAGCAGTGGCCTCAATTCAAAATGGAACTCAAGAGCCAAGGAAGGTGTCTGCCTACAGCAAGAAGAAACTTCAGATTAATGATAGTCCAGACCTGCTCAAAACTCTAGGGTTACAGCAAACCAGCTTTTCAAACTAAAGGACTCTCCAGAGCTGCAAGAGAAACTGGAGCAAGATGGGAAGAAACAATGGTAACTTTGTGTAGGCTAGTCTGGTTAACAGTTATCAGCAGGCTTTCTGGAATTCTGTTCTCTGCAGTGATAATTCTCTGTGATAATTCTATTGAAGTAAAGATCTAGGATGTAGTAAGGAGGCACTTCATCTTGTATGAAAGGCCAAAACCTTCCAATACTGGACACAACTCACCTTGGATAAGGAAGGGGCTTTATTATATTCAGTTTTTTAAATTCAGTTCAGTGCTACCCACCGTTTCCCATCAGGCAAATGCATTCACAGACACGTGTCTTAAGTGCAGCAAAACCAAAAGCACTGCAGCATCTTAAAAGACTAACATTTGTAGTATAAGTTTTCATGGGCTGAATCACCAGAGCCAGGACAGCCTCTGAAAGCTCAAGTGACAATAATAGCACGCTCTCAGAGTTACAACTGCAATCAATAGACTCAGACCACAGTAACTCCACTTAAGATTGCATTCTTAGTCTAAAAAAATAGCTGTATTAGTCTGCAATTGCAAAGTAAAACAGGAGCCCTGCAGCTCCCTAAAAGCTGACTAACAGTGATTCCGCACACATTGGTTAATGCACTTCCAATCCTCTTTATAGATCATTTGGAACGGATTTTTGTGTGTGCTGAACAAAAAATCCACCTCAAACGATTAATAAAGTGCACTAGAAGTGCATTATCCAATGTGTGCGGAATCAGCCAAGATGCATCCTGACATAAGCTTTCATGAATCAGGTGTAAGGTCTGACTCACACAATTGATGCTGGAATATACTGAGCTCATCAGAGGGCTCCAGTTTGATTTCACAGTAAGTCTTCAAGGGACTACAAGGCTCATTTTGGTTTTACTGCAACTAACTTAACACAGCTACTCCTCCTCTAGAGCAAGTATAGCAAATACTTTATTGCGTGTGAATGTTGGAGCCATCCTCACCTTACGTTGCCCCTCTCCCCCACTGGAGGAACACAACTAGATGGCCAAATTGAGACATTCCCAGAGGTTTGGAGGTGGAGTCTTGGGAAGGCAGGGGAGGGCCCTCAGCAGCATATATTGCCATAGTTTCCACCCTCCAAAACAGCCCTTTTCTTAGGGTTGCCAGCTTCCAAGTGGAGACTGGAGATCTTCCAAAATTACAACTAATCTCCGAACAACGGAGATTCGTTTCCCTGGATAAAACAACAAATTAGGAGGGTGGACTCTATGACAATATATCCTGTTGAGGATCCTCCCTTACCCCAAACCCCACCCTCTCCAGGCGCCACCTCTCCAATCGCCAGGGATTTCCCAACCTGAAGCTGACCACCCTACCTTTTCCACAGGGGAACTGATCTCTGTAGTACAGAGAGCAATTGTAATTCCAGGAGCTCTACAGCCCCCACCTGGAGGCTATCAGCCCTAACAACGACCATGAGCCTGCACTAGACCATCCGCACTCCTTCCAAAGGAGAAGAGCGACGGGATCGCCGTCATGAGCAGCCAAAGGGCGCAATCCTAAACACACTTTCCTAGGACTAAGCCCCATTGAATAACATGGGGATTATTTTTAAGTAGACCTACTCAAGCTTGCTCTCAAATAATCCCAAGCACCCCACAAAGAATGACGGCTTCAGCACACAAGCAGACCTCACCTCCAACAACAACCTCTTCACCGCGACTAAACCACTAACTAACAGGCCACACCGTCTTACTATTACTACGCATGCGTGCCTCCCACATCGGCACCAACCTCAGCCTCCTCCTCCTTGCAGCCCCGGCCCGCCGCTGCGCCTGCGCATCGTTCTTTCCCTTTCATTGTTTATCATTGTTCCGGAAATGACGCCACAAAGCGACCTTCTCCTTCCACACAGGCAGACATGCACAGCTGTTGCCAAGCAATGGTTTCCCGGAGCAACCAAACAGAAGGCGCGTTACTTATTCATTGTAAGCTGCTGTTGCGAAAGGTTCGAAAGAGAGCGGAGAGACATCGAAGCACAGGGCGGCGAGTGGCCAGGTGAGGTCGTCTGCACTGTCTTGTACCTGGGTTTCTGGAAAGTTGGACACTTTCATAGACATAGCCATCCCTCTGCGCCAAAGATTGCCAGCCTCCAGGTGGTGGCTGGAGATCTCCAGGAATTACAACTGATCTCCAGGCTATAGAGATCAGCTCCCCTTGTGAAACTAGCTGCTTTGCAGAGTAGACTATGGCATTATACCCTGCTGAGGTCCCTCCCCTCCCAAAACTCAGTCCACTTTAGGTTCTACTTTCAAATTCTCCAGGAATTTCCTAACCTGGAGCTGGCAACTCTACGTGTGTGGCAAAAATATTTCTTTTATTATAAATTACAGAGGAAGAAATTAGGAGAAAGTGAAATGACTGGAAATGGAAGGTTGTGTTAATTCCAGATGGGGTTGCAGTGCACGACTGCAGCAAGGCTAACAAGATGTGTTGCAGAATAAGCTTTTGTGAGTCACCTCTGATGAAAAGAGCTTTTATTCTTGAAAGCTCATACCTTGTAAATGTACTTTGGTCTTTAAGGTGTTACTTGCAGTTTGACTACAGTCCAAGTCAGCTACCCATCTGAAGCTAATTTCTGATAAAGTAATCTGATTTATGAAAGCTTGTGCTAGAATAAATGTTAATTTTTAAAGAAAGGGAATGTGTGAGTGAGAATTTGAAGGGTAGGTAGTTCGATTAATTTTCTGTGCTGCTTTTAATTAAATGATCTCCAGGACATTACCGGTTTGAAGATGGCTGCCTTCTTGGTGGAGGAGAGCATTTACAACCTAATACCTCAAGTTCCTTGCAAGCCTTTCAAGGTACCTAGGTATGGAAATATAAACCTTTCCTTTGGGAACTGTTCTGACAAAGCTTTGTATTTTTCATTCAGAGATGCACCCTTTCTTACAAAATTATGTTGTTACATTAACAGAAAATGAATTTAGACTTTCCTGTCACACAACAGATAATGAAATGACAGGAGATATCAGTGACATTCATCAAGAATAGGTTTCTTTCCATGAAATCCTAAGCAGAATTACTCCAGTCTAAGCCCATTGATTTTGAGTAACTATGCTTAGGATTTCACTGGCTGGCTGGCTGAAATAAACTGGTGGTACCTTAAATACTGACCAGTTCTTTTTTTTCTTAGTCTATGCTTTTGTGCCCACTTTGTTTAACAAAGCGAGCTCTATGTATTGTCGAAGGCTTTCACGGCCGGAGAACGATGGTTGTGGATTTTCCGGGCTGTATAGCCATGGTCTTGGCATTGTAGTTCCTGGTGTTTCGCCAGCAGCTGTGGCTAGCATCTTCAGAGGTGTAGCACCAAAAGACAGAGATCTCTCAGTGTCACAGTGACACTGAGAGATCTCTGTCTTTTGGTCTCAGTGACACTGAGAGATCTCTGTCTTTTGGTGCTACACCTCTGAAGATGCCATCCACAGCTGCTGGCGAAACGCCAGGAACTACAATGCCAAGACCACGGCTATACAGCCCGAAAAACCCACAACAACCAACGCAAGCTTTATTTCACAAAAGCTTATGCTAGAATTAAAAGTCTTTAACTCCTACTTCTGTGGCTCATGTTGCTAATTTACCAAATCTACTTGATGCTGGATCCATTATACATAACATTAAGGAGCATCTCAAAGGTTATTGGTGGTAACTTTTGTGTGCAGAGAGAACTAAGTAATGAAGAAGATCGCTAGCTATGCTCACAATATAGTGCAATCCTAAAAACAGTTACATTCTTCTAGCCATTGATTTCAAAAATGGACTCAGAAGGGTGTAACTTTGTTTAGGATTGCCACAGTTAAAGACTATTGGACTTGGTGGGAATTACATAAAGCTGCTCCTTTTATTAATTTCAGGTTCTACCATATGGCAAATTTCAACAGCCCTTGTTCTTCTCCTTAGAACAGTTACCATATTCTTTTGAACAGCATATCTTAAATTCTTTTCCTCAAAGTGATCCAGGAAAATGCAGCTTTTAAAAGAGCAATGCTACCTTATTTATCCATGTATATTCTTCAATGCCTGCGAGTCCTTCAGTGGTTAGACTTTTCTTTCAGAACTGCTGGCCCAGCAAGGTAAGAATGGTACCATGAAAGCTAAAAGGGAGGAGAAGGTAAACAGACAGCATAATCTCCCTTTAGCAAGCTCTCCTTTTCCTTTAAATGGGTCTAATCTATTGTGAAACTATGCACAGTTGCAGTGCGGCTTATAAGAGTGAAATATTCATGCACCTGTAGTCCAGTGTTTCTATAAAGTATTGTAGTCAGCTAACTTGTTTTTTTCTGTTCAGCCTGTGCTAAATTGTTTTCAGCCATCTTTCTGCACATACCCCTTCTGTCCGGGGTTCAGTTTTTTATGAATTAAAATTGGACGCACGTTTCACTTGTTGCTAATGATAAGTGTATCTTTAAAATTCAGAATAAAGGCCAGCATCCTTCTTTCAACTGCAGGATCACCCAATTAATAATGTTTCCCACATACCACCTTTGCTGTTGCCTAGTCAAGGCTCAAGGATAGGACTCTGTCTTCTAAGCAGTAATGATTATTCTAGCATTAGTGTGTTGTAGGGAAAGGGTCAAGGTGATGTGGTGACTGGAGTCCTGAACTAGGCCCTGAAGACCAAGGTACAAACTCACACCCTGAAACTCTCTGGGGCTGATTACTCTCTCAGCTTAATCTACCTCTCTGGCTTGTAATACCAAAAACACTGCATCAAGGAACTGAGGTTCTTATGTACCTTTTATTCTTGGGCTGGTATAATGATGAGAGATAAAATGGGGTGTGTGATCAGATCCTCCACCTTTTGCTCCTTTTTTTGTAGAAAAGGTGTGATAAAGGTTTTAGTAGCCCCACAGTTTCAAGTGGGGCTATCATTCTACCATGCAGTTATTATTGTTGAGTAACTAGTGATATAACTGTACGATGAAAGCATCTTCTTGGCTTTAATAACAAATCAGTACTGAACTTTCAGTGTCTCAGAATAAGATGGTTTACCTTTGTCATCCATGGGATAAAACCCAAAGTCATTGCATAATAACTGAAGGATTTTCTGTACATGAATATAGTATTGGTAAACTGAATGCAGTGTGAATTTATGAAATAAACAATCCCAGTAACCATCAGCTGGCTTGTATAGCAAGTTCTGAAACAAATTGACCACTGGACAAATGTATAATAGTGTTTTTCAAGCACAAACTAATACAGAGTAATATTGTTCATCCAAATATCTTTCACTTTTTAAACTTCCATAAATAGAATTTTAGATCTATTAAGTTTTAGATTGCACACACACAAATAGGACAAAATAGTATATAGGAAAAGTAGTTTGCCTTCTGGCTTTTTGTTATAGCTGGTATATCTTCTTTTCATTAAAGATACATATCAAAGCTGAAACCATATGTGAAACAAACAATACAACAGAGTAAATTTCAGTGGAAGACCATGGGACCAGCCAAAGTCCACGTACCTTCTCCAAAAGACTTCCTTCAGAAACATTCAAAGGAACCGAAACTACCAAAGAGTATGTTTGAGCATAAGAATATTTGAAGGCATTTTTATTTCAATTTTGTATTCTTTGTTGACTTACACTATGCACATGCCACTTTCTCAGTACCTGTTCAAGGTCACTGACAACAACAAGACAAATAAAATATAACATTAATAAAAGACAAAAACTCAGGCCCACCCAGCAGCCTGACAAAGATGGTGGACCCAAG
The DNA here is from genome assembly GCF_028583425.1 of Eublepharis macularius. Classification (NCBI taxonomy): domain Eukaryota; kingdom Metazoa; phylum Chordata; class Lepidosauria; order Squamata; family Eublepharidae; genus Eublepharis; species Eublepharis macularius. Next base: position 70,006,225 of record NC_072800.1, on the reverse strand, counting down.
AGGAGGCAATGCGGTGAAAGAGAAGTGCCAGGCTGGCAGCCCGTGTTTCAGCCACTGAGTCACAGGATCAGGTCTTAATCGAGCTCTGGCCAGGTGAAGATCAGGAATAGGGAGAGCCTCTCACTCCAGACCCTGCTGATGATGATCCTATCTAGATGTTACCAGAACATGCACAACAGTGGCTGGATCTTTTCTGCCCCCAAAAGGCAACATTTGGCTATTCAGTGGAACCTGATAGAAGGCACTCCTAGGTGCCACTGCTGCTTGCTTGGACAACAGTAGGCCTGGGTCCAGGAGCACCCCAAGCTACACACCTGTTCCTTCAAGGAACGGGAGACACCTTAAATCCTAGGTCACACCTTTTGCTCACCAATAGCACTCCTGTCTTGTCAGGATTAAGTTTAGTTTATTAACCCACATCTGCCCCCAAACTGCCTCCAGATATCAGTTCAGGATTTCTGCAGCCTCCCTGGAATCACTAGAAGGGCAAGATAAAGGCCAGTGTCATCTGCATACTCCCCGGAGGGTGCTGAGATCAGATGATAAGCACCTATTGGTGGTCCCTGGCCCCAGGGAGGCTTGATTGGCCTCAACAGTGGCCAGGGCCTTTTCAGTCCTGGCCCCAACCTGGTGGATCTCTCTGTCTGAGGACACCCGGGCCCGCCAAGATCTTGTCTCCTTCAGACAGGCCTGTAAGACGGAGATGTTCCGCCAGGCGTATGGTTGAGGCCATCAGGGTTTCCATCAAATGAGCCTCTTTCCCGGTCTCCTCTATGTCTGTAGGGGGTATTGACCATCTACCCCCCCCTCTATATATGAGTGACCACGCATGGTTAAGCCGCACGTCCACCTCCGTCAGATGTTACATGGTTTTTATACGGTGAGCAGGTGTTTTATTAGAAAGCTGTGTTAATTTATTGTGATTTTATCTTGTATATTTTATCTTCTGTTGTAACTTGCCCTGAGCCTGCTTGCGGGGAGGGTGGGATATAAATATAATAATAATGATACTGGTGAATGCTCAGCCCAAATGTCTGGATGACTCACCCAGCAGTTTCATGTAGAGGTTGAAAATTACGGAGGAGAAGATGGAGCCTTGTGGGATCCCAGGGGCCAAGCAGCAGTCCTCCAGCATTACCTTCTGGAACCTACCTTCCCTGGAGGGAATGGAATAATTGCAAACAGTTCCTTCCAGACCTAACCTTCAAAGGCAGTCTAGAAGGATACCATGACTGATGGTATTGAAAGCAGCTGTCCAGGAGAGTGGCCGTATGCATTATATTATTGTGAGATCCAGTATCCAGACAGTGTTTATGTACCCCTGACCTAGTTTACAGCAATACGATTCAGTTCTGTTGCCTGACAGGGCAAAACTTTCTAGCCAGCTACCAAAGGCTGTGAGCTGCCTCTTGTGTGACACCTGCTGCTCCCAATAATCATGGCACGTATGAGCCCACAGTGTCATAAGGGAGCATGCTGCATACGGCTGGACTAGAATATCTTCACACCAAAGGAAAACAAGGCAATGAAGAACTGGCAGGCCAAAGAATGGATGGATGTGAGCCAGTACACCAGAGCTCCAGGCAGGACTGAGGTACTGTTGATCAGCAGAGAAGCTACTTGAGTGAAGAGTCAGCCTGTCCTGGAGGGGATTGTGCTCGCTTTGAAGGAGTAGGTTCATTGCTTCGGTGTGTTGGCAGATCCTGGCCTATGGTTGGAGGCTCAGGTCTCCTCTGTGGCACCTTTTGTCAGCTACAGCCCCTCATTAAAAAACGTGATCTGGCCACAATGATCTGTTTTCTGAATCACATTCAGGTTAGATTACTGTAACTCACTGTATATGGGGCTTCCTTTGAAAACTGTCCAGAAATTTCAACTGGTCAAGGCTGCTGTCTGGGGCAGGATACTAGGGGTTATATCTCCCTTGTGAAATATCTGAACTGGCTTCCCATCTGTTTCCAGGCACAATTCAAATTGCTGGTTCTTGCTACTATAGCATAGTGGTGAAGTGGTTGGGCTGCAAATCGGTACTCTGCTGGTTTGGGTCCCACTACTGCCATAAGCTCAGTAGGTGGCCTTGGGTAAGCTATTCCTCTCAGCCCTAACTTACCAGCTATAAGTAATACAGCTGTAAATAATACACTGACTTTGTACACTGCTCTGAGTGGGATGCTAATATGTCTAGAAGAGCAGTATATAAGCAGAGTTATTGTTGTTATTATTACTAGTCAGGCCCTCTGTGCTTTGCTACCCTTGTACTTGAAGAACTGTTTGCTCCCATATAGTCAAGATCCTCTTGAGGCAGATGGTGACCAGATAGGGCTTTTTCAATGGTGGCACCTTTCTTGAGGCACACCTTGCGCCTCCTCTACTCTTTTTTAGGCTTCAGGCTTTTAACTAGAGGATTTAATTTTTCAAACTGTTCTGCTTCTAACCTAAGGACTTGCTGTGAGGATCATTTTGGCTGCTAAATGTTTTATGGTCTGGATTTCTATGCTGTTTTATGCTCAGCATTTCTTATGCGCTTTTATACTTTAGGTTCTTATTGGCTGCTTTTGTTAATTTTAATGACTTCATGTTTTATGATTTTATCTTGTCAGTCAGTTCAAGCAGGTTTCTGAAGAGGTGGTATACAAATGTTCTAAAGTAAAACCTGAGGCAAAGTTAATATAGTCTTTATGCTGCTTGTTAAGGAAAAAGTGCTTTAAAAATTTTAGTTTTGTGCTTTTTTTTTGCAGGGAAGGGGCCCCTGTGATACTGGAAAATCTATATTTACTGTAACTTTGTTGCTGTTTACCAAAAACAGGGAAAAAAGATCAAGTTGGAAAGAAAACTTTAAAATTAAGTGTTCCTCACAGAACCGATCATCCAGTTATGGGCGTTCAAAGTAATAAGAATTTCATAAACACAAATGCAGCAAATGTTATCATGGGAGTGGCTAAGAAACCAGTACCAGTTTGTGTCGACAGGTACCAAGGTGACAAATTTCTCCTTGAAACTTCAGGACTTGTTCCAAGATATCTGAAAAAAAAGGTAAGTTTGTAAATGGTTGTAAAATGCTGGGACTGTGGAGGATTCTTGCCCTGAGGCATGAACAAAATGCTTTGGACTTAACATTCCAGTTGTACATTAAAGAAGCAGTAGTCAGGGCTTTTTTTCTGGGAAAAAAGATGGTGGAACTCAGTGGGTTGCCAGCACAGGGAGCGCGCACGCTCCCAGAACCACTCAATGATGTCACTTTGTGTCAGTTGGAACAAGGGGGGAGTTTTTAAACGTTTATATCACCCTTGGTGAAAATGGCCGGTGGCCCCGCCCCCTGATCTCCAGACAGGGGAGTTTAAATCTAAACTTCCCTCTGTCTGGGGATCAGGGGGCGGGGACACCGGCCATGTGACCATTTTCAAGAGGTGCCGGAACTCCGTTCCACTGCATTCACGCTGAAAAAAAGCCCTGGCTGTAGTGTACTGAATAAAAAGACAGCCTATTCCTTCACATATAAGGGGATTCTCCTTTCTCCTTTATACGTAATGATGCATAGGGAAGGGACTGGATTGTGTATAGTGGTTGTGCACAGTGTGGTGTAGTGGTTAGTATGTTGGATTAGGACTGGGGGATACCTGTGTTCAAATCCCATTCTGCCCTGGTGAAGGAATGTCTCAGCCCAAGGTACCTCATTGAGTTCTTGTGAAGATCAGATGGAGGATGGGAGAATTAATATACCATCTGTGCTGCCTAGAAGGAGGGTAGCATAAAAGATTTCAACACTTGGAACACATGTGGATTTTAAAAAAAATTGTGAACCTTTTTTTTCCTTGTAGGATTATGGCGTGACTCCAACGTATGTAGTTAGGCGAAATGAAGAAGCAAAGCAAGCCCAAGAGGCATATGATGCCTACGTCAAGAAGACTCTTAGAAAAAAGGCTATGAAACGTCTCTCGGATGAAGAGCGGGAGGATCTTCTTGAAGTATGTGGGCTGACTTAGATTGTGTTGTCTCAACAAAAAATTCAGTCAGGAATAGGAAACAGTTTATAAAAGAAATAGAAGGGTTAGATTTTTTTTCACTAGATGGAGCTCTTGAATGCTTATATGTAGGACTGAACAGGTCATAAGATGTGACTGAAATTTTAAGCATTTAGAGTACACAAAGTTCATCTGAAAAGATGGGTTCCATCTCATCACCCTCTTTCTTTAAAACTACATTAGTAGGCCTCCATGGAATATCCACAAACATCACGTGTTTTGTCCCTACTTGAAAAAAACATACTCTGTGTCATATTACTTTAATTCTTTCTTATGTCACTGGGGAATGGCTCAAGAATGATTAAAGCCCATTTTTTGTAGAACGTTGCTACGTGCTATATATCAATCAAACTCATTGTTTCTTTCCTATAATTCATTTAGGGTCTTAAGAAGAACTGGGTACAGGTTCATCAGGCATTCCAAAGCCTTTCAGTAGAAATTGATACATTACCAAAGAAACTTAATAAAGAAAGACTGGAGTTGCAGATGAAGCAGTTGGAACATGACATCAGTACTATAGAGAAACACAAAGTGATCTACATTGCAAACAAATAGGAGATTTTGACAGAAATGTTCCCTTTTTTTGTCCTGAGATGAAAATGAAGTTATTTTCCATAGGAAATGAAAAAATAACCTGTTTATTCAACAGTAGAAAAATAATTAATTTTAACAAGTATGTTAGAACCTTACCACGTTTTATGTTTTCAAGGTTTTAAAAATATGCATAATGTGCCTTGTTTTTTCAAATACGAATCTGTTTTTTCCTATCTAGACATTTAAATTAGGCCTATCGTATAAAGAATGTAAAGATTTGAGATGACATTATAACATGTAACATCCTGTTGTGTAGTAATTCAAGTAAATGTACCAATAAGAAGAGCAGGAAAGATTTGGAGGATAGTTAATAAAGTGCTCTTGATATTTAAGTTAAACATCCCAAGTTTCTGTGTGTACTTTTTCTATATTATATATTTTAGTTCATTATCTCATTTATTTAAAGGTCAAGAAGCAGCCATAGATTTCCTGCAAAGAGATGAAAATATGTTTGTATTTAATCTCATGGAAAATCCAAAACTTGAAACAGCATCTGCCTTTTGTATGGTTAATTTCAACAGCAAATTCACATTCTAAATAATATTTCTTCTTCATTTTTATTTTACTTTACAAAATGTATACACTGGCTTTCTGCCCTCGTAAGGGCCATCAAGGCAGCTAACAAATTAAAATATACATAATAAAATCATGTTAAACCCAAGAAAAACACATTAAAATAATAATAACATTTGATTTATATACCACCCTTCAGGACAACTTAATACCCACTCAGAGTGGTTCACAAAGTGTGTTGTTATTATCCTCACGACAATCACCCTGTGAGGTGGGTGGGGCTGAGAGAGCCCCAAGAAGCTATGACTGACCCAAGGTCACCCAGCTGGCTTCAAGTGGAGGAGTGGGGAATCAAACCCATTCTCCAGATTAGAGTCCTGCCACTCTTAATCACTACACCAAACTTGCAATTAAAACCACAACTAAAATGCATACAAAAACATTCAAACAGTGAGCAGGAAATCACTGATGGAATGCCAAATGAAACAAAAAAAATCTTCACCTGGAGGCAGACTGGTAACAGCAGGGTACAGAATGATAAGTCTTCCGGCGGGGGGAGGTCTAGAATTTTGGTGCCACAAGGGAAAAGGCGCATGTTGCCACCTACCTAACCTCAGAAGGCAAGGGCACCTGAAGCAGGGCCTCCGAAGATGACCATAGTGGTTGGGTAGGTTCATAAGTGAGTAGGCAGTTCTTCAGTTATGTTGGTCTCAAACCATATAGAGTTTTAAAGGTCAGCATCAACACCTTGAATTGTGCCCAGAAACAGACTGGGAGCAAGAGTAGATGGGCCAAGACTGGTGTGGTATTGTCCCTGTGACTCATCCCAGTCAACATCCTGGCGGCAGAATTCTGTACCAATCGAAGTTTCTGAACACTTCTCTAGGGCAGCCCCACATGAAGAATGCACACTGAGAGGACCATAACGATGGTGCAATAGCATTACCCAGTGGCACGGCGGATTTAATGGCTCTGACTCTTGGCTTGTTCAGTACACCGCCTGATACTCAGCTTATGTTGTCTGCCCCCCTTGGTTAGCTGCCTACTGTCTCAGCATTGCCGCCACTGAGGTCTTAACTATGGCTCCCCTCTTCCTGTTGTGACTGATATCATGTGATCCAGGTATCTCATGTTTGCAACTCAGTTGGTCCTATGCTCAGAAAATATAATTTGTTTGGCAGTGATGCATTTTTAATGGGGAGGGGCAGTTATGGGTAAGCCAGGGATATCAGTCTCTGGGGAACACTACCAGAGTTGGTAGAAAAGTACAAAATAACTTCAGGAAGCTGTATACAGTCATGGTTGATCCTAGTGCTATTAAATAAGACCTCCCATTTTTCATATTGTCCTGCTTCTGTTGTGTTAAGCCAGTTAGTCCAACACCCTAAACTTGCAAGAATGGTTATTCAGCAAATAGAATGCAACTCTCTGAGCATGTATGTCAGATGCTTGACAGCCTCCCTGCCTCCTAAGAATTTGGCAGCTCAGACAGGAGATTCATTCTAACCCATGGTAAGATAGTACAGAGTTAGGCTTGGTGGGTCACAAGCTGTTTTCCAAGTAAGGTCTAGTGGAATAAGATGCAGCTCTGTAGTTGGTGCCCCTGTAAGCATGGATCAACATCTGGAGCAGAACTCTTTCCATTTAAACCAGATGTGTGCTTTTTCATGAGGGTCACCAGCTCTGTTGATCGCAGAAGAAAAATGCTTTAATGGAAACCATTTAAGCTACAGACATAAAGAAAACATTCTTACTCCATTCTCTCTCCAGGAAATTTGTCAAAATACATTTAGAGAATCCTAAGAATGTCGCTCTATATTTACATGAAAAAGAAGTGCCAGCAATTGGACCCATAGTGTTTTTGAATTGGCTCATAATAGTATAGTAAAAGGAACAAGGGTAAATAAACGCAGTTGTTATTTCCTTAGAATTGTTCCTTTATTAGAGTGAACAGAATAACAAGAACAAATGTCAACTTATTTTTTTGTACAGCCATCTGTTCTAATTGCTTTTTTGCATATTTTGGTTCCCGTCGGTGATGAAGCTGCCTTAGACCGCTAGTCTATCTACCCTAGTGGCAAAGCTCCCAGGTTTAGTTTTTTCCCCCAGCCCTTCTATCTAGAGATTGGCTATGGTATGCCCTTTACTCATAACTGGTAAATTGTACCTGAGTTGTAACATGTGGAGGTTCCTCCATATAAAAAACTCCCCTGAATAGAGGGAACCAAAATAACAATCTAGTTTACCATATGTAGGAATTGGGAGAGAGTGGATATGAAGAAATGTTCAGTCATGTAAGTTCCCATCTGGAGTCCAGTGGTGCAGCCCAGATATAGTTTTGGCACCTCCAGAAGGACTAGGTTGAGAAAAGGTTTCTCCCTAAGAAGCACTCAGAACTTCCACAGCAGGCTATGCTTCTTTAATACAATAACATTACATTTATATACCACCCTCCAGGACAACTTAATGCCCACTCAGAGCCGTTTACAAAGTGTTTTATCATTATCCTCACGACAATCACCCTGTGAGGTGGGTGGGGCTGAGAGAGTGCTGGAAGAGCTGTGACTGACCCAAGGTCGCCCAGCTGGCTTCAAGCAGAGGAATCAAACCCAGTTCTCCACTCTTAACGCCTACACCAAACTGCCCAAGTGAGGGTTTGAATGCTAAATCATCAGTTGTGGAGCTACCTAAACAAGGGGTTTGATAATGATGTTCACTGTAAACTGGAGCCCTCTGAGTTGTCAAGGGTTCAAGTTGGAGATCTGCTGCAGTGATCTACACAAACATTTGGTCGCCCATTGATGAGCAAGCAAAGGGCAATTACTAGCATGGTGTAGTGGTTAGAGTTGCAGACCTGGGAAACCCAGGCTCAAGTCCATGCTCTGTTCTGGAAGCTCACTGGATGACCTTCGGCCAGTCACACACACTCTCACACACACTCAGAGCCAAACTACAAGTGATGCCTTACACAGGTTGGACACTTGTCAGCTTCCCTCAAGTTTTGATGGGAAATGTAGGCATCCTGGTTTTACAGCTTGGCTCTCCATTACAGCTGCAAGACCAGGATGCCTACATTTCCCATCAAAACTTGAGGGAAGCTGACAAGTGTCCAACCTGTGTAAGGCATCACTTGTAGTTTGGCTCTCAGCCTCACAACCTCATAGGGTTGTTGCGACGGCAAGATGAAAACAAGAGGAATGAGGTATGCCGCTTTGGGTCCTCAGTATGGAGAAAGGGTGGATGGTACATGAAGGAAATAAATGCTACAGTGAAATGAGAACTTAAATAAGGAAGGCATACAGCTATCAAATTATTTGTTGATATTGAGGGGGGAAATTAAGACAGCAAAGAACAGAAGTACCCTACACAGTGAGGATCCTTGGAGACTAGAGGGAAGTGCTCTCTAGCATCTGGCTTCAGCACAGAAACCCCTCTGGAGCGGTTTTCTTCATTTGAGACTGAAACTGCCCTTTATTAAGATTAATTCCCTGGGGGATACTGTGCTACAGCAACCCAAAGAACCCAGCAAAGGGGAATTGCCTGAAAAGCCAGGCCTTGGGGCACCTTCAACTCGTTTGGGAAACTCAAGTAGGCCACCATCTTTTTCTTTTAACGGCATGCCATCTGTGCCTTTCCAGGCTGTACGACTGGCAGCCTGAACAGGAACAGTTTCACATCTCACAATGTTGAGGAACTACAAGGACTACATTCCTACAGATCAGGCAACTACTTTTTCCCGTTTCTGCTTTTTCCAGATTTTTTAATTTACGTTATTTATAGTTCACCTTTTTCACTGAGATTCAAGGCGGATTACATAATATCAGTCAGCACAATCAATACGAGGAGGCGGCATCTAACAAACCACATAATAGGACCAGGATTGCACAAATCTGAAACCAGGCATAAGTATTAATGATACATAAAACAATGCAAGAAATGGTAATGAAGACCAGAGTTGCAGAGGCAGGCAATGGCAAACCAGCTCTGTTAGTCTCTTGCCATGAAAATTCCACCAGGGGTCACCAAAAGTCAGCCATGATTTGACGGCACTCTCCACCACCACTAAAACAATGCAAGATGTGGTAATATGTAAGTAGAAATATAATGCAGTAAGACAAGAACACACAGCAACAGATAATACATAGTAGTAGTATAGTCCACAGTCCTATTCCAACGCAGCTCTATTCCCTGATAAATATACCCTGAATGATCTTCCTCTGTGGAAAGCTAGTGTAGCACAGTGGGTCAAAGACTGGACTGTGAACCTCAGATTCCCCTAGACAAAATCTAGATTCAGCAATGAACTCGTTTGGGTTGTCCATCAGCAATGTGGGGGTAATACTGCCTTTACAGGATTGGTTATATGAGAGATTGGATGGGAAGTATTTTGCACAGAGGTACAGAACAGTCAAGTCCTAGCTGCTGTGGCATAGTGGTTAAGCAGCTGAGCTGTGAATCGGTACTCAGCTGGTTTGATCCTACTACTACCATGAGCTCTGCAGATGGCCTTGGGTAAACAACTCCTCTCAACCCGAGCTATACTGTGGACATAATAACAACAACTTTGCACACTGCTCTGAGTGAGGCAAGGATGTAAGGATGATGATGATGATTAGAGAAAGACATGACACTAAGAAGCACTGATCCCCAACTTTCAAAGTTCATTTTATTACTTTATCCCATTTTTTCTTCAGTGGAGTCCCAGAACAGTTCACAATCTCATTCTCCTCTCAAGTTTATCCTCACAACAACTCTGTGAGGTAGGTTAGGTGGAGAGAGTGAGTGGCCAAGGTCCCCTAGCCATCTTCCGCAGCAGAGCGGGTCCAGCACTCTAACTGGGATACATCATCATCTCTTATATACATTCCTTCAGTATCTATCAACAAAAAACCCTTCTGCCATCTCTTCTGTTTGTTAGACAAAGCAATTGGGCCTGAATTATTATACTTGTAAATCTCACGGAGTTCAGGCTTGATTTCAGTGCGATGCTGGCCGAGGCCACAGAATTCTCCCCTAGGCCTTTGCCCTTGCCCTACATCTTCACACGAGTGGCAGCCCCAGTCGAACGAGACACCGGGCACATGCAAGGTCCACGGGGAAGTGCTTAGTTTTGCCTCAGCCGGCATCGGCTTTAAACAGGCCACGCTTTCAGAGCTCGTTCTCTTTCAGGATGCAAACCCAAACGGGCCAATCCGGCTGAATCAAGCAGCGAGTCTTTTCCTGGAATGTACCATTTCGCCGGCAGACGGTGGAGACTGCATATCTCAATGCCCACCCATTCAGAACATTTTTTTGCCCCCATGTGAAAGCAACCAAATGCACGCATACATTTGGTTGCTTCCCCCGCAGCCTGAATTCGTACGTCTTGTGTGGAAGCTGCTGTATAAACCAGCTCCGAGGACCAATGTATTATTAGCACGGCAATGTGCTTAATCCCAGACTGTACCGCTCTAAGCAGAAGCGGCCAAAGCAGCCCATCAGAGAGGGAGCATTTAGCAGCGAATGCTTGTTTATATGCATAGGTGTAAACTACGGGGGGGGGGCAGGCTGAGGGGCTCGAGCCCCCCCCAGATTTGGCCAGGGAGGGCTGAGCCCCCCCCCAGCAGCCAGTGAACTACATGGGGGCTAAGGGGCTCAAGCCCCCTCAGATTTCACATGAGCCAATGAAGCACAGGATTGTCCACCCTTCCTGTTATATCATAGTATAATTTCGATGATTCTTTGGGGCTTTGTTCCTGTTTTTTGCTTGTATGTATTAGTGTGTTTATTAAGAATTTATCATTTTTAAAGGTATTGCGGTTTGTATAAACAATTTACAAATAAATGTTATAGAAGAATTAAGAGACTCTGATAGAAGATATTTGATTTTGAAAATCAGGCTCCTGGAAGGCAAGATTTACACACTAGCAATAATATATGCACCAAACAATGCAAGAGAACGTTTTTATGAAACTGTTTTCCAATCCATTTTCAATTTTCAAGAAGATAATAATCTTCGGAGACATGAATGGGGTAATGGATCTAAGAAAAGGATAGGGGGGGGGGGGGACAAAGAATGCAAATTTCCCCAAAATGTGCTCTCTCCCCTCCTATCAAGAAACTATTTTTGAAATAGTATCTAAAATAGTGTATGATGGCTTCAGTGGGTTAAACATCTAAAAGATTTTTGATCCTACAAAGGGAACACAAAGCTTACAAACTATCAACCAAGCTTGTGTCTCTTTTACATTGTGGGCGACATAAATAAAAGAAAGGACCAGAGAGCATGTGAGATTTTGACAGCCATAAATCCAGACAGCATTTACCTCAGAAGTCTCTCCCCTCTCTTCACTTCCCCCCATCTTCTTCAAAATGTGTTTTGTTACAATTGGAAGATGCTTGTAGGACCAAAAATCTGAATATTGGAGACTATACTTTCTTTTCTGACGAACACCAAACACATTCAAGGATTGATATGTGCTGGATATAAAAAAATGAGTTATTTATATTGTTTGTTATATTATGTTTACTCATTTTCTTTTGACATTATTATAATTGTGCTATTGTTTTTATTTTCTTTTTCTGTTCTGCTTATATTTATAAAAATAAATTTTATATAAAAAATAATTTATACAGTGCCTTAAAATACCTTTGACTATGACACACTAATTAGCTTAGTCCTTAACCCTGGCTGGCTCCACCCATTTTCAATGTAGCAACAGTCAGATTGCAAGACCTCTGTTGGATATAAGTGCAATATAAGTGCATGGCTACAATTTACATTCAGGGAATGTTAGAAGATTCCACTTCTAATGCTGTCCCATTCCTCAGGTTTCAGAGGGGGAGAAACCAGAGAATTAGAAAGATAGACAAGTCAGAGCATCTGTTTACTGTTTATTTCTTTACTGCCCTTTGATGTGTAGATTACTACTCAGGAGTAGAGATGGGCAGGAACCGAAATACGACCCAAAAACCCCCACGAACCAAGCTGGTTCAGGGTTCGCGAACCAGGGTTCATGGAAGCTCCTTTCCACAGAACTTCCATGAACTGTATGCTGGTTCGTTGGGTCGTATTTACAGGGGCAGTTTAAACAGCCATTTCCCCAGTTAAATGGCCATTTGAACTGCGCCTTTAAGGGCCCTGCTGCAGCAGGTTCCCCCCCCCCCACCTGCCAGCTGATAGTTTAAAGGGACCTGCCTGGGAGGGCCCTTTAAAATGTCCAAACCCCAGGAGCCTTCCTGCCCTTCAAGAGGCTGAAAATGGCCTTCCTGCCCTTCAAATGGTTGCTGCGGAAGCCATTTGAGGGGCAGGGAAGCTGAAAACGGCCTCCCTGCCCATCAAATGGCTGCCGCGGCATTTGAGGGCCATTTGAGGGGCAGGAAGGCCGTTTTCAGCCTTCTCCATCGCCCTGCAGGCCCCCAGAGAGGTGAAAGAGGCTGAAAACGGCCTTCCTGCCCCTCCTGGGAGGGGAGGAAGGATGAGGCACTGCAGGATAAGGTAAGTGTGGGGCTGGGCTGGGACTGGGGGATGGGGGGGTTGGACAGTTTAAAGGGCAGTTCCTTTAAACTAGGCTGCTGAGGGGGGATCCCCCCTGCCAGCTGAAAGTTTAAAGGGACCTGCTGCTTGCAAGGCAGGAAAGGGCCCTTTAAACTGTTAAATGCCCCTTTCCCTGCTGCTGTTAAGGCCAGAAAGGGGCATTTAAACCCCACAAACCACAAAATCGTTCGTAACTGGTCCAGTTCCATGGTTCGTAGTTTGTGAAACCCATGAATCACGAACCTGCTGGTTCATTGGGTTTTTTTGTTCCATGTCCATGTCTACTCATGAGGACTTCCTCCTCAGAACAGATCTGTAGGTAGGAAGCTCTCTTCACTTTCCTATCAAAGTATGGAGTTTCTATAATAAAGAACTTTGATTTCTTTTTTAAAAGTACAATTTTTCTAAAACTGCTTCCCTTTTAAAACTTATACACTCATACCAGCCAGCACGCTCCAGCCACCCATTATCACGTTTTCTCTGCAGTCAGTGCTACTCTGTTAAGGACCAGTTTCTATTCCTTTTAACAGGGAAAAAAGTGAGCATCTATTTTACTTTCCAGTAACCTTATCATTACATTGTATTTTGGAAATGGAACACTGGGAAAGGGTAGGCTTTATGTTTCCTTGTTGAAATAGCTTCGTTTGCTTGTTTGTGGCTTTTTTTTTTTGCTGGGTGTGGGAGAACAGTTAGTTTTTTTTTATGGTAATGTATGGGGGGGGGCTGCTTCAGCCACTCCTAAACTCCTCTTTCAATTTCCATTCCATGTTTAAATGGAGAGGTGGTATCTATTGCAGAAAAGGACAATTCCTAAAAATGAGTGCTGTCTCTCTGAAGCAATGAGAAGCCCTATCTGCATGAACAAGATTGGAAGAGGGGGGGGGGTGCAGATCAGAGGCCTTTTAAAAATTTCCTTTTGCCCTGTGTCCAGGCTGTGATTTGGTTAATAATGTCTTTTAAGGTGGAGTTTAAGCTGTGTGTTAAGAAAGCAAGGTATATAAAATCCTAGGTAGTATAATTGCAAGTTTTCTTTGGGGTCATGACTAACACTGTTCTGAATTGCGTCAAATTGTGCTTGTACTCACTTATAGGATATGAGTTTGAAGTGAGAAGCTGGGAGTTTGCTACTACTTTGCACTCTGTACACTGCTCAGAAATCGAGTGCACGGCAATTGTTTTGTATTCTGCCCTGGTTCAGACTTCAACCATGCACTTACCAAACGAAGGCATCTGCAATGCCATAATTTAGTAAATTTCAGTACTAAGTCACCCTTATGAATAAGGCAGAATCAAGACTCCGGTAAATGAACGTCCAGGAAAACTTAAAAAAATGTTCCCTTACAGGCTTTTCTGTGTTGCCTTTCGTAGTGTCAAATTTATGACCATTAGTTTGTCCTATACACATGGTATGTATAATTATAGATCATAAAGTGACTATCCTAAAAGTGAATTTCAAAACAGGACACAGCAAGAGATCGCTGAGATAGCACTATAACCACTGACCAACTCCCAGATTTTCCTAGGTCTGGCCCAGCTCAGGGGCATTGTTAGGGGGGTCCCCATGGGTGCCTGGGTCCCCCTAAATTTGTATGGAGCCGCTCCCTAGATCTCCCATGGCCCTGCCTCCATAGATGGTGGCAATGGAAGTCCCTCCCTGTGATGTCATTGGCCCCTCCCTGTGATGTCACTGGCATAGCAATACCTGTGGCCTGGCCCCAGCCCCCCCCCCCCGAAATTGGAAAGTCTACACCCCTGTTTATATGTGTTGGTCTTTAAGGCGCTCCTGAACCCGAATCTTGCCTATATGTGGGTTAGTAAAGAGTGCAGCAGCACCTTTAAGAATAACCAAATTTACCGTAGCATAAGTTTTCGAGCACCACAGTTAAGCCCCCTCTTCCCACGCCTGCACCACCGACTGCAGCAGGCGTTCACGCCCCACGTGCCTCGCAGCAGCCTCCCTAAGTTCCGAAGGCAAACCGAACTCAGAGGTACCTTGGCTTAGCGAGCAAGCATCAAGTCGAACGGGTTCCGAGGCTAGACCACGGCTCCAAGGAATGCCTCCTTTGGGCAGGCTGCGTCTTGAGGGTGAGGCTAGTAGGGTTGCCAACTCTGTCTTGGGAAATTCCTGGAGATTAGGAGGTGGAGCCTGGGTAGGGTGGAATTTGGGGAGGGATAATGCGAGAGAGTGCCGTTCGGAGCTGTGCAACCCGAACGCGTTGCAGCAGCTTACTTAAGTTCCGAAGGCCTACTAAGCAGTTATAATGGGGGGGGGGGCAGGTCCCATCTGGAGGTTGGCAACCATGGGCTGAAGGGCGGGAACCCCTGTGCACTGGCTGCTGGAGAGGGGAAACCAGCCGGGTGGGTCGATGGAGGTTTTGGCTGAAGCCTCGGCGCGCCCCCAGCTCCCGCCTGAGCGCCGCCCGGAGCTCCTTCCTTGGCTGGCCTCTTGCTGCAGCTGCGGCTCCTTCTTCTTTCCTCTCGCCGGAGCGAAGCGCCTCCTCCTCCTCCTCCTCCTCCTCCTCCTGGCGCTGGTGGTTGCTCGCAGCCCGCGACATCCGATCCGAGAGAAAAGAAGGCCGAGCTGAGCTCCACGCGTTCCCTCCAAAGCTCCGGGTTCCTCCTTCTCGCTGTCCCTCCAAGGCTCTGGCCAGCCCCCTTCGGAAGATGGCCGGTTTAAGCAGCAAGATTAGCTCCGCAGAGGCAGCGGCGCCGGGACGCAGCGGCCGAGGGGTCGTGGTAAATGCAAAAATCCCCCTCCCGTAGCCAGCAGCTGTCGCAAAGACGGCTCCCCGAGCCCGCCGTGGGGCTCAAGCCCTTCCCTGAATCCGCTCCACCTTCCTTCCATCACTGGAAGGATATAAGTTCCCCCCATTTGAAGAAAAAAACCCTCTGAATTGACATTAGAGAAGTCTGTAAAGGTGCATATTTATTCCCGTTCACTTAACGTGGATGACTTACCATCTTAATGCTGTTTTTGGTACAATGAAAAGCAGAAAAAATGGTGGATTTCCCTCTCGTTGCATGCAGATTCTAATGTGTGGTGCTGACTGCATTCAGGGGCTGGCATTGATACGAATCTTCATACACATTAATGCAGAGAATACAGGAGCATAGCCTTTCTGAAGCCAGGTCCTATGATCTCACCCCACCTCTGGGTTGTTACCTGTTTTCCTGTTAGAAGCTTTTGTATTTTTAACTGTGGCAGGGCAGGTAGAGCTTTTTCCAGCATAGAATCTCCAGGCATGTGGAAGAGTTACGTAAGTTTAATTTCTGCTTCTCACACAGCTGTTCAAACTCCTAGGAGGGTGTGACAACACTACAGTCTCCCCCCCCACACACACACACACACTAACCTGTGCCACATGCAAAAATCACTCCTTCCTCTTCTCTTTTTATTGGTCTGGATGAGATAGCTATTTGTGTACATTATTTATAGTCCACCTTTCTTGCAGAGGCCCAACTTGTAGTTAAAAATATGTGTTACTTTTGCCTGAAATCAAGGTGGTGGAACAAAGGTTTCCCTTTTAGTAGCCATCCTGATTAGGAGGTTTACAACAAGGTGATTACAAAGTATTAAGGCACGGTGCTAAGATCTTGCTGTCAGTAGGCGGCTGTCAGTGCAAAGGTATTTGATTAGCACTGCAGGTAATGAGCGTCATTAGCATCAAAACACAGTCTGGGAGTCCAGCGTCTCCGGAGGTGCATTTCCAAAACTATTATATGGCCAAGATCCTTTCCTCCTTCCTCAAAACAACTCCTGTCTTGTCACTATGAGTTAGGATGATGAGAGGGAAGAAACAGATCTCTGCCTCTGCCCCTCAGATATATGTTTGCATAATACTTTGTGAAGTTTCTCTTCATTTTCTTAGACTGCAAGACTCCCTTAGCTGGAGGTGGCCATGATGCAGTAGTAGAATGTGTATTTCCTTAGCACACATTTCCTAGCCAGGTTCTATCCCTGACATCACCAGTTAAAGGACCTACAATGGCAGCTGACTGTGCCTGAGACACCCTGGAGAGAAGTAGCCAGTTAGAGTAGAATATAGGCCATTTTCACATGTCTTACCTGCCACCAGAACATCGTGCAAAACACCTGGAAGACAGCGTCTTCTTGCACGAAATCACGCCAGGAAGATGTGATTTTGCGCAAAACTCCCAGATTACAGCGTCTTCCTCGCGCAATTTTGCACAAGAAGACGCTGTCTTCCGGATGTTTTGCATGATGTTCCAGCAGCAGGTAAGTCATGTGAAAATGGTCATGGCTTCATGTTCTGGTTCAGTAGGATCTTATGGGATCTGCTATAGAATCACAAGAAGTAGTAGAACTCTGAGGCCTACATTAGAAGTCTGAATTTACCTGCATCAAATCCTTCATTTCTGTGAAACTGACCCTTGTGCCCTTTTTCTCAGAGACCCTTTAAGAGAGCAAGACAGGACCTCAGTGCCACCTCAATAAACAAATTTTATTCCAGCATAAGCTTTGGAGAGTTGGAACGCCATTCATCAGATGTATGAACTGAACATCCATTAAGCCAATGCATTTATATTAAAGAGCTGGTGTGAAGTAGTGGTTGGACTAGGATTTGAGAGACAGATTCAAATCCTGACTCTGCCATGAAAGCATGCAGGTTGACCTTGGCCAGTCAGACACTCTCAGCCTGACTGTAGAAGACCTGCTTGAGTCATGTAGATCCTTGCTAGCAGGACTATGTCTGAGAGGGAAGATTTCCTTCACCTTTGTTCTTCACCTTTCTCCTGAGTTTGTTTCTTTCAGGCAAAAGCTAGTGTGTCCTCCTCGACTTATTCTCCTTTGCCTCATGAAAAGCCTGGCTCATCCTGGGGCCAGCCTCTTTGGAGGCTCTACTCCTCTGGAACTCTCATGGGATCTGAGCCATTCTTTTGGGAAGCTGCTGCCACTCCCGCCTCTCAGCTGGGAGGTGTCTCCTTGTTTCTCCGTCTCTGGCTCAAGGCTGCCTCCCAGCTGCTCATCAGGCAGTGAGCTGTTCAAGTTCCTGTCAAGCAATGGAGCAGCAAGTGTTGCCTTACAGTTGTTTCACGTGTTGCTGCTTTGGTGCAAAGGCACAGGGAGTCCTAGGCTTCTCTCAGAATTGTGGAGCCCAGGGGTTGCTCAGGTCCCTGACGCTAACCTGCCTTACAGGGCTGTTGGGAGAATAAAATAGAGGAGAACGACATAAGCCACTTTGGGTTACCACTGGAGAGAAAGGCAGGGTATAAATGAAGTAAATAAATTAAGCAGGTCTCCCGTTTCACACCAAAAATCTGAAATAGTGTCCCTGTTCTGTTTTCCTTTTGGCAGTCATGCATTTTTAAGACATGCAGTCTGGGAAGTGTCCCTCTTTCCTATAATCGAAGCAAATTTTTGCCAACAGTTGTTCCTCTGATTCTGCTTAGGTATGTAATACCAAGCTGGGCAAAGTTCCTGTATTTTCCAGAGGGAATAGGTCTTTAGTCTTTTAACTGAATTGCCCAGTTGATGAAACACAAATCTTCGTAAAGTACAGGAATGTTATCCTCCCTTCTTCTTTTACAAGCATTTATGAGAACCTCTCTCAGATGTTATCATCTTTATCACATTACTGGCATGTTAGATTTGCTGCCCAGAATGGCAGAACATTTTCTTTTAAATTCTTGTATTCTGAAAGTCACAGTTGTGGGTGGCATTTACCTATGGAGACAGTCACACATATTTTTAATGTAAGACTAATTGCTACTGCATGTACTCCCATACAATTTAGATCACTTCTGTGCTTCATGAATGCTTTCAGTCGAAATTATTTGTTGTTGCTTTGCCATGCCTTTCTCATTAACAGTATGGAAGTGTGGTAGGGTGTCCCATACCCCCTCCTGGTTTGTTTTCCTGTCATCATGCCATTACAAATAATGTGATACTCTAACAACAAACTTTTTCCCCGATGAGCAGCCTGAAAAATTTCTGTAAGCATCTTCTTATAAAAGCTGCCCACAGGAAATTTCACTAATGTTCTAGTCTAGTGTGAGATTAAATGCATTTAGAACCAAGCATGTTGGAAGGCCAGAAGCTTTCCCTGTTCTTGTTAAAAATGCCAGAAGGTATAGGAATCTCCATGTTATCCCAAACAGGATCTTTTGGTTTTCTTCTGTGGGAGGTGAGGTGGATGAGGAGGGGAATGTGTGACGGCTCCTTTTCACGTATTACTCAGGTAGAATCCAGAGGCAAGATACTCTGCTCATGTTACAGTGAACCCACGTACAACCTGTGTACGTAAATCTGTTTGTAAGAATGAGTCAACACACATTTTCTTGTTAAAATGCCTTTTTGGTCCTGGCCTCAGCCTGGTGGAACTCTCCGTCTGCTGATGCTCGGGCCCGAACTGTCTTGTTGTCTTTTCGCCAGACCTGTAAGACAGAGATGTTCTGCCAGGCATATGGTTGAGGTTGGGGGATGGGCAAGTTCTTCCTGCCAGTCTCCTGTTGGAGGAGGAGGTATTGCGCCCCCCACCCCACCCCAGCTTTCCCACCAGTTGATATATCTTTATTTCTCCGTCCCCCATTCCCGTGGGATGTTTGGCTGGGGTTGGGTAATGCCGTCAAGAGGTGTTTATTAAACAGTGTTTATTAAACAGTGTTTATTAAACAGTATGTTTTTATGATTTAAAACGTGATTTTATTCATTGTTGTTTATCTCTCTGAGCCCATGTAAGTGGGGAGAGCGGAACACAAGATTAATAAATCAAATCAATCACATTTACTTTATGAATAAAACTGGCGACCAGTACCTGGATAACTGGGGGGTTTGTATCCCACCTTGAACTGTACATGCTTTGATCGTAACATGAGAATTGCTCAACAGACATACAATGAAGTGTACACTGTACATGGATTATACATGCATTCACTGTAACTTGTGAACAGGTCTACTGGCTCTGCATGTCCACATTCTGATCTGCTCTCACTCAAAGCCAGAAAGATTGAGAGAGAGATTTTCTGATTCTCCCACCTTTATTTAACAAAATAGTTATTTCCAAGTTACTATTGTTCATTTTAAAGGTAATGATCAGATGCCTGGATATCTATCTGCTCTGATCCTGCTTGCGGGGAGAACGGACTACAAATCAGGATGATGATGATGATGACGATGATGATGTGTTGCCTGTATCATACCCTTTGCCAACAGTTGTTAAATGCATGCAACAAAGCAATAACTGCGTACTGCAAATAAAGATTTCTAATGTAGTTTATCCGATTTACAGATTTCCGATGATTGGCCAGGATATAGTTTGGATCTATTTACATATCCACAGCACTATTATGGGGATCTTGATTACGTGCTCATTCCACACGGGATCATTGTGGACAGGTGAGGGTCCATGAGTGTTCCATATGTCATAGCTAAATGTTTTAGTGTCTCCTATGCAGAAAGCAACTTAATAGGTTTGATGACAGGAATGAATCCATCCATAAGTCAGTAAAATAATAGCATGCCTGTTAAATAGTTGCATTTCTTTTTAGGCCACAATCTTTAGCATAGCTATTTGTACGGAAGTTCAATTGAGATCAGTAAAATGAATTCCCAAAGAGATTTAGTTAGGGCTAAGATTTTCAATAACTACCATATAAGCATTTCAGTTTTACAATCTATGGAAAAAACTTTGCATTGCTTGTTAACAGATGTTCCAACCCAAATTCCTTTTCTCACTCTTTTTATTAAACAAGTATAGATGTTGGGGCAGGGGGTTTGTTGCTGTTGCAGTTGTTTGAAGAAGATAGGCACCACCTTTTTTAATGGAATGATTGTCGTTCTGGTTGAAGCTGGCATTAAGCTGTGTGTTTACCAGAACCAAAGTGGATTTGTGAACTTAGTTGACAATTTGTTTTCTAAGTGATGGCAGAAAGTTTTTTTCAGTTATATATGTCTCTTAATTTCTTTACATTTCCACATTGCCCCTCATCTACAGAGGTCAGTGTTGCGTTCATAGTCAACAACCTGGTGAGTTAGCCTAGAGATAGAGTCGATGTGTAATGCCATCATTTCATTCTGAGTGATGCTTAGGTTCACATGTTCGTCTCTCCATGTGCTGTGATTCTCCCTGTTTTGTGGTGAACCATGTTTAATGCTTCTGATGTGGTGGCAAACGCTGTTTTATACCTCCCCTCCAGAACAGAATTGGAAGCCACAACCAAATTGTTCCATGTTTTACAATTTTAGTTTAAAAGGCAAGTGCCTAGCAAAAGTTGTAATAGCTTATTTGCTTGGTTGGCTTGTGAAGTCTGAAAGGAGGGAGGAAATCATGGTACAAGTAGACAGAGAGAAGATGGAGTGTGCAAGCTTGAAGCTCATTTACATAACATTAGATTATAGCGTGAGCCAGTCCCGCCTGTAACTTTCCAAGACTGCCCTGCTAAGCAGGGGGCTGAACTGACGTTCTCCCATCCAAACACAACTCTTGACTGATTGCACCATTCTAAGCCTCTTTAAATATAAATGTTTTATATTTCAGACTTTTAGAGAATAACTTATTAAATTTTTTAAAATTAATTTTGAAAAGCTATGACAAAGCAGTCCTCTGCAGTATCTGGCGAGTGTGCTCCGATGTGCTGTCACCAGAAATAACGTTCAAATGCTTTCTATCAGAGATGCTTTGAATTTTAATATAGAGATGGCCTCAGGGCTGAAATGTCACCTGAAATAACTCTAGGTGCCAAGTGGTAATGCTCAGAATAGTAAAAAGTGTGAGAAAAAGAGATCTTAAAGATGATGCATACCTCTTGCGCTTAAAAATAACAGGTGGGGGGGGGTCACTGCTCTCTGACCAGATGATCAACATATTTTAAATATCTGACGGTGTAGGTTTTAAAAAAAGCTTTATTTTGATAGAACAATGTTAAAATCCTGTTGCACACACAGCACTTCTCAAGTTAATTTCAAGCTACTTCTGGTGTTGTACTTTTAGGTTGTGAAAATGCATGTAAGGTAGCAACCAAGGAATCCCTCCCTACACACACACAGCAGAGTTATACCCATCTAAGCCCCTTTGACTTCAGTGGATTTAGAAGGGTATAATTTTGCATAGGATTGCACTGACCCTCTTCTTAAAGGGCTGGAATGGTTTGATGTGGGGATTGCACTGGAGATTTCAGGAGCTTTGCTGGTCTGATGCATGCCTTGCATCTTTGGCTACTTTCTGTCTAATCCCATAATTTTTATGAGATTATGTATGAATAACTGTGCCAGAATATGAATGGTGATGTACCTCCAAATGCTGGTGTTGTATCTCTAAATGCATTACTTTCAGTGGAATTTATTTGGTTGCGCATTTAGTTGCACATGCCAACCTGTATCCAAGCATGGCTAGTTATGCATAAACATCTTTGTTACGTGCCACTCGAGTTCTGTCGCAGTGCAGATATGTTTAAAATTAGGTTGTATCTGAAGTTTAATTTTTTTGCGTTGCACTTTAGGATGCTTGCTCTACAAAACCTGAGTCTTACCATACATTTGTCCTTAATTTCTGCTTTAGGATAGAGCGTTTGGCCAAAGATATCATGCAAGATATTGGATACAATGACATTGTGGTTCTCTGTGTACTTAAAGGTGGCTACAAATTCTGTGCTGACCTTGTGGAACATATTAAGAATCTCAGTAGAAATTCAGAAAGGTTCATCTCCATGAAAGTTGACTTTGTCAGACTGAAAAGTTACTGTGTAAGTAATGAATTTGCTTTTTTGGTTCAATATGCTTTTAGTTACTGTATTGTGCACAGTTTTTCTTAACATAAAAGGTATTAGAGTCCACTATTACAAGCGTTTTCTGTGGGAGTCAGTTAATAAGCAAAGGGCGTGATAGTTTTTCTCTTTTCATAAAGACAGTATTTATTTTGGAAACGGTGATATTAAACATAAGATCATGCTGGTTTAATAGGATCTTAAAACCCATTGTACTATAGACTGACCCGAGTGACTTAGAATAACAGGAATTTAGCCAATCAGAAAAGGATTTTTTTAATGCCAGAAATAATACAATTCCCAGAGCTGCTTGGGTCAGTTTGACCCATTGAAACATCTTTAAACTTGCCATATAGTTATGGCCTAAGCCAAAGCCAGAGTAACTGGCCAGCATCCAAAGAACTGTAAGATTAGTTCCATGAGTCCCGAGAGACTCTGAGACTTTCTTCTCTTGGATAGTATCTCCCACCCCTCTGCTGCAGAACAAATGGCTGTTGAAACTGAGGGGGGTTTCCAAAAGTGGTTTATGATGCGACATGTGGGTTCACAGCTGTTCAAAGGGAAAAAATGTGAAACATCCCATCAGATTAGCACAAGCCCCTTAAGTAAACTTCTGCAGCCTTTTGGATCCTGGCTACTTTTTAACAGTGAAAATATTGTTATTCTAAGCACATTGTTTTTGGATTGTGAAGTGGTATAGCAGTGAGAATCTGGAGACAAAGTATCAGTTGTCAAAAATGTCCAGATGACATTCCTTTGTCTTGGAATGCCAGAGGTATGGAGCAATCGTACCCAGCCTAAGAACACATCCAGTTTTACTGCAAACCACAAGGTGAGGAGGGGAGGGTGTTCAATTTCGGCACTGTTCTTGGTGTTGAGACATTGATCTGAACCAGAACCGATTATTGTATTAGACTTTCTCTAAGAGCTCTTCATCTGTTTCTCATGTTGAGTGTCTACACACATGAATCTTCTTGCTTTCATTTCTCAGATTTTTCCTTTAAAATTTAATGTTTTCTTCATTACCTTTCCTTCTTTAAAATTTGACTTGCTTTCGTTCCCAGGTAGTGGGCTCTTTGCTTAATTTATTTTTTCTCTCTTCTAGCTTCCCCCTACTAACCATTTCCTGTTTCTCTCTTCCTTAAGGGAGTCCTGCTGCTTTCTGTTCACTTTACGCAGCTGTGCTCTTTTCTCTCTCCAACTGTTTGTCTCCAAGAGCTGTGTCCAAGTCATGTAAACACTGGTGGGATTCTGATGAAAACTCTTGCTCCCAAGTTCAGCGTTCATGGCTAAGAGGTTAGTTCATCATAGGTGATGCAAGTGGAAGGGGATTCTTCTGGATTTCACTGCTTGGGAAAGTTTCCTGCTTTTTATTCCTTTCTGAAGAAAAGGGTTCTTGGCAACTCAAAAGCAATTGGATCCTGATTCTTTTTTGCTTGTGGAAAGTGCTTTTACCAGAAGGGGTCAAGATCAAGAACAATTTTTGCTGATTTCCTCCCCCCCCCCTATTGATCATCATGCTTTTTGCAGGGGTCCACTGATCTCCCAAGGGTCAGGACTTGGGGAGCCTGGAAATTTCCCATTCATGAACATTGCTGCACTAGCATAACATCGGATTCAAGACATACAGTGCAATCCTAAGCAGAGTTACTCCACTCTAAGTTCATTGACTTCAATGGGCTTAGACTGGAATAACTCTCTTCAGGATTGCAATGTAACTGTTTTTTGGGTGGGGATTCTCTACCAGAATTGGCAGAAAAAATTCAACTTGCCTAAAAGTCAAAACAGTGCTAGTTTTATGCTGCCTCACTGGTAATCTACATGCACTTGGTTCAGTAGTTGATGAAGCAAAGGCATCTGTTGGGTCTCCTGATGATCTAGGAATGAGACCCCAGCATAATTCTCGTATTTGCAACTTGTCTCTGTGCATCTACTGATATGACAGCCCCGCTTCCTGATAAAAGTTACGAATACTCCAAAAGAAACTCCTGAGTTTGCCACCAAAATAGCGGGCTCAAATAAAGTTCCCATGTGACAACAGGTTTCTGAGTAGTAACTGAGTACAGTCATAGGTTCTACTAAGACATCACAACAAACTCGTTTATCACTGCAGGAATGAGACTTGGTATTCCTTGGGCTCATATGCTTCCCCCTCGTGTACAGCTTGATTATTGAGGACTTCGTAGTAACCAGCAGACCACAATTTGTCGTAGAGTCCAGATCTAACAAAATGGCATGCTCTGGTTTATCCCCTTGTGCATTCCAAACTGTGGTTTAATCCTGGTTTGTAGGAAAGGGGACAGTATTGACATGACAACAAAATCTGATGGAATGGGGGGATGGAACCAGGACATTTTCGATATCTGCATGTGAGGGAAGAGAGCGCATGAACTTGAGGACTTCAAGGCTCTTTCATGTAACTACAAACCATGGTTTATAATTTGCCTGGATCTAACCGCATTAAATAAACATAGAGATACTTAAAGTTTCTTAAGGGAGGAGCCGTGATTTCTGCTGATTTGCCTCCTGCCACTGCAGAACCCCATTACACAGAAACCAAAATTTAGGAAGCTCAGTGGGCTACAGCTGGAAGGAGGAATCAGCAGAAATTGCTACCCCCTAAAAAAAAAAAGCTTACGGGCACTGAACGTTTCTTAATAAACAGGTCAACATGCCCAAAAGGCAGCTGTAGTTAAAGCTGAATGTGTTCTCAGGCAAAGAATTGAAAGCAGACAAGGGAAATTACTGTACAGGATTCTGTTGGCAATTTCTTAACTGTTCTGGAACAAGAAGGAAGGACCTGTCCTATTATGTTAGATGGATAGCCATGTTGGTCTGCAGTAGAACAGCAGGATTTGAGTCCAGCTGCACTTTAGAGACCAAGAAGATTTTCAGGGTATGAGCGTTTGAGAGTCAGAGCTCCCATCTTTGAATATGCAGAGTGCATTTCTGTGGGAAGAGCTTGAGTGATTCAAAGTTGGCAGGGGATTGGAAACAATATTTATTGATAAAGATATTAATTAAAACTTAATTTGCCAAGCAATGCAGGATCCCCCCCCCCGCACCTTTTCCTACTACAGCCTTGGTAGTTGTTGTGGCAGTCAATTCATTTTCAACAGTCTAAACTATTGGAAATATTATTTCTATGCTGTGTATACAATTTGAGGTAAAAGTTTAGAGAGTTGCCTTGAAAGAACAGTAGCTGGTTAAAGAGTTTGAGCAACCACTTCCAGGGCTGCTATGGAAACATGAGGGCCCATGGAATGGGGCAGATCATATAACTTGAATTCATACAATGTTTAGGTCACATCTGTGAGGAAAAATATTTGTCTGGAAACCTAAGGTGGTTGTCAGCCTGCAAGCGGGCTCAGGGCGGGATATTATTATTATTACTATTAGTAGTAGTGGTGGTGGTGGTGGTGGTGATGATGATCCTGAGCCCCTCTGCATCAAATAGCCATTCTTGAAACTGTTTTATCTTTAGGAGGAGGTTTTGTTAAATTCACATGTATGTAACATGTAGTCGATCAATCTGTAGGCTTGATGAGGCAACGGTCTTCAGCCAGCGGGTTCGGTCTGTCAGATGGGATGTGATCCTTTCTAGAGCTGCCTTTTTGTTACATTTTGGAAGGATCTACTGCTGGGCTGCATGGATCGAAAGGAAAGGTCTCGTGGCTCTTGCCTCTCTTTGCTTACACATTTAGAGAAGCAGTCACTCCTGAGAGGAAATCAGTGGTAGAAAGGATTCCTCCATGCTTCTTGACCTGTGTCATGTTCCTCCTTAGTGTATCCCTTCTATTGCTTAGCTTGTGCTTCCTATCTCTGTCCCTCATGGTCCTTGTATTCACAGTCCTGGCAATGACCCCTGTGAAGTCACAGCATTCCCCCTGTCACATGATTTCGATGACACGCAATTTCCTGTTACATGCTTGCAGCTCATTGTAGTCCCAGGACTGGAGAGTTTGAAGACCAATGATTTAAGAGATAGCAAAGGTTTTGTCTCTGCTTTTACATGGGGCACCTTCATCGACACAGCTTGTTAATACTATTCTGTTTCTTTCGGAATGTTTCCAGTTTAATCCTCTGCTCTCTCTGGAAAGGGCTACGAAGCAGTGCAACCACTGGGGAGAATCCAATGAAAATGTCTGTTGTGTAAACCCCTTTGAATAGAATGGGAGCTCAGTAGTTTTCTTGTATAGCGTTCATTCTTTTCAGTGGAGTTTGTGCAAGAGACTGCCTCACTGGATTTTGTCCACTGCCAAGCACCATGTAAACAATGGGGTACTAAAAAAGAAACTTCACAAAATCAGAAATTGGTATAATAATAACTCCATGTGTTTGGCTATTTTTGACAGCTATTCATTTTGTTTCTGAGTCAGGGAAACAGGCAGTTTCATGTTTTTCATCGGCTATTGATTCCATAGGCTTCTAGGATATTTAACACTGGTTGATTACAGACTTGAAACTAGCAATTTTGGCCACTGTTATCAGGGAAGTAATTCTCTATTCACCCCTGCTTTATAGGAAATCATCAAAAGAAAGTTGTTTTTGATGACGTCTAAATCATGTGAGGGGAGTGTAGAAGGTTATGTGGCTTGCTCTTTTAATCCTTTGAAATTCATCAGAATTATTTATGGTACTGAAAACATAACTAATTTTAAAAATGTGACCACCGCCCTGAATAACAATCCAGACACAATGGACACATTGATATGTGTACTCAAAATAATATATTGACATTATCTGTTTGCTTTTTCTGTATTAAGTTATTTTAAAATTTAGTTTATAAGCGTTCATTCTCAATATTGTTGCCACAAACAGAAGAATCTGTGCTGCAAAACACTGAAAATGGACAACAGTGCTATCATTGTATTCACCACAAAGCTTAATGTTTTAGGGAATCGGGTGCCCTTTGGTAAGGAATTCCAGTCAATTGACATATTGGAAATATACAGCACATACTGTCATCGGAGGCTTTATTAAATTTTTGTGCTGAACGAGAGACCTGAAGATAAAGGTTAGTGAAAGGCTTGAATCAATCGAAGAAATTCTGCCTGTTCTTTGGACTCCTTCCTGTGACTCTCCATCACCAGGCCTATAATAGACCTTTGTCTGTCTTCTCTCTTCCTGCCAACGGCCTGCATTTCCTACTGTCAGTATAGCCTGCCTGAATTTTGTTCCACTTTCTTCTTAGGCAGTAACTGCCAACCTGGGACTTTTTCCAAGGTCTCTCTCCATCTCATCCAGGATTCGTTTAATTGGTGCTTCTTGATCTCTTGCTTATATTACTTCCTACCTTTGACCCTTTTATTCAGCCACCATAGGCTCTCTTCCTACCCAAGAGTCCTACATGCATAGGATCAGCTTGTTACAGGATCTGCCCCCACACCCCGCCTCCAACCAGATGCTGCGGATATGAATGTCTGTCCTTGTGGACAGAACTAATTGCTTCCTACAGGGAGACCATCCTTAGTTGCTTCCTGGCATGGAAGCTCTCCAAGGAACACTTGATCGCTGTTGGGTTGCTAATTTATAAATGTTGTGGTGTTCGTTTGGAATGGGACAAAAGGGAACTGCATAGGCCTGAGAACATTTCCCATACTAAGTAACCACAATAAAAGCAGATTAGCAGCAGCTCCCTGACAGATGCAGCCTAACAAAACTCCCCTTCCATGTCATCTGACTTAATTCATTACAGTAGGAAAAGCTGTGCTCATTAAACTCATTAAACACAGCCCTGTCTAGGAAGGATGAGTATCCCATGTTGTTGGTTATACGTATACATCCATTGGCCATGGGAAATAGAACTCATGACCTTCCCTGTTTACAAAAAAGCACACATGGGCCTTCTACCCCTTGAGTTAAAGAAAAAAATCAGTTAATTCAATGGGTAGAGGATTTTCTTTAGGAAACTGCAAGGATTGAAGCATTCTGTTCTTTGTGCTTTCATATCTGTGGCTGAAGTAGCGATTTGTGCTGTCTTCATTCACAGTATGTGGTCATGGATTAATTACAGATTGGCGCCTGCCTGGTGGAATGCATTCCTTTAAACCCAGAGGCCAACATTTTGCACTAATTCTAAAATGTATTTTAAAAGAGGAGGAGGTGGTGGCTATGAGAAGCCGGTTAGAGCAGAATTCGGGCCAATGATACAGTTTCAGGCCAGCTGGATTTGGCAAATAAACCTTTCTTCTGTCTTTTGCTAGGAGCTGCTCAAAGAGCAGAAGGAATGGCTAGAGAACTCTTTAGCACATTGGGAATTTGAAATTGGCTGCTTAATTTTAAGCCCAGATTGAAAGAGTTGTGTACATAAAGTGCTGTTTTTGTCATATATTGTGCTACCTGATGGCTTGTATTTCTTTTCAGAATTTGGCAGGCTTTGGGGGAAAGGGATGAAAGTTCCCTTTTGGTAAGGCAGGAAGGAATTTCAGTGCCACAGACTGCCATGCACAAAAGCATTCTTATACGTGCACAAAAAATAAGAGGCTTCTTCCAGCACTTGGAACCAAGGCATGAATCAGACATGGCCAGTACGGCCAGTACGGCTGTTGCCCAGCCCAAGTCTTGATTCTATTTGATCTGGAATCCTTTTAGTCCCTCAAGATCTGAGGAACCAATGTTGACTGGTCATTCTAGAGCCGTAGCACAGAAAATACCTCAACATTTAGCCCTAGCTGCTCACTATACTGAGCAAATGGCTGAGGGGGGTGGGCTGTGCAGTCTCTGATGCCAGTGGCGTGGTAAAACTAGGACTAGTTTGGTTCTTTCCCTTTAAAATTTTAAAGGTGTCCTTTTTTACTCCACAAGAGCTGTTTTTCTAGGCTAGCTTCTCTCTTTCTCTCCACATTCCTATTCTCCCCCAAACCCTGTTGAAATTCTGCGAGAAAAATTTGTATTACTCCGAGAATTTGGGGGGTGCTTTGCATCAGTTTGGGTGGCCTGGAGCCAACCTGGGACAGCTAATGTCTGGGATAATTTGGGCTTGGGTATATTGGAATGCACACTGCTATAGGCCAGGATCCTCTGAGCCAGCCCAGCCACTGCTGCATTCAATACCACATGTTCTTTCCAGAAATTTATGTAAAGAATAAATAGCATTTCTTTGGCCTGCAATCAAACTTTCTCACAGAATCTGCAACAACCATATTTCTCACAGAAATTCATTTTCCTGTTGAAATCGCTCCCTCTATCCCCCAAGCTGCTATTAGTTACCTCTGAATAATAACAACAACAACAACAACATTTGATTTATATACCGCCCTTCAGGATGTCTTAACACCTACTCAGAGCGGTTATTTTTATGTTATTATCCCCACAACAAAACATCCTGTGAGGTGGGTGGGGCTGAGAGAGCCCTAGAAGCTGTGACTGACCCAAGGTCACCCTGCTGGCTTCAAGTGGAGGAGTGGGGAATCAAATCCAGTTCTCCAGATTAGAGTACCGCGCTCTTAACCACTACACCAAACTGACAGTACATATAACTCTCTTTTTTCCCTCAGTGCTACTACTAGTGTCTTCATGATGTGGGCATTCAGGGATCCTGAACAAGAAAATCACATTAAACGCCTTCCCTCCCAGTGCCCCAATACATATCAATTTAGGTCTTACCCACCAACTGCCTCTAATTTTTTAAATAGGATGCAGAGACATCTGATGATGCATCGCCAACCTCATGTGAAGTTGGACCTTTGTCCCTGAGTAAATGATTTATTGTTTTGCTGAGACTCAAAGTGAATTACAAAATTAGAAGTACAATGCCATAAAGAAAATCATAATGCCCATAAACAATGCTACAACTAGATTACAAAAATTAGGAAATGATGCAGTACAAACCAGATAATACATACAAGATAAACAGTGCAATAAACTCAACTCTGGTCTCTTTATAAGAGTGCCCTCCTGATCAATTCCATTTACTACAATCCTGTTCCCTTTAATAAAAATGCACTCCTGAACAATTCTGTTTTATAAACCTTCTAATGACTGCCAAATAGCTGGTATTCTCTCTTGCTATCTCGAAGCAGCCATCCATTAGGAAGCTAGTGGCGTATCCCTACTGTCCCTTCTCCCTGAATCATCATGTATTCCATATTCCAGACTTTAGGCATTACAGTTGTCCAGTTTAGGCAATACTGCAACACATAAAATCAAAGCTTTTACCACTTGTAGGGAAGGAAATGCTACACAATTTTTGCCAAGGTCTTTGCCAAACACTCAAGAGTGTTTTACCAAGTATGTCATTATTATCCCCACAACAGACACCCTGTGAGGTAGATGGTGCTGAGAGAGCTCTAAGAGAGCTGTGACTGACCCAAGGTCACCCAGTTGGCTTCAAGTGGAGAAATCTCAAACCTGGTTCTCCATTAGAATCCTGCTACTCTTAACCACTATACCAAACTGGCTCTCACTATACCAAACTGGCTAGATTGCCCCTCATTATATATTGTCAGAAGATTTGGCCAGGGCATGAAAGCAGTGAGCCAACTGAAAAGGTCTAGTCCTACCTAAGGGTGCCAACCTATATTAGTCGTTTGTGGCACATTGAGGCCTTGGAGAAAAAAAGATAAGAGCCAAATTTTTCAATTTGCCAAAGTACCTACTATGAAGGGTCCTTCTCTTGGGCCCCTTCTGATATGAATTTGGAAAGTACTCCAGAATTACAAAGGTATCAAAAAACTCACCAAGCCTCAGATGACATTTAGAAACCCCAGACCATGAGCAAAGTGCCAATCCTGTAGTTCCTTCTCATGCCAGCCTTTCTCTTCCCGAAACGCGGGTCAATACTTGGGTTGCATTGTAGACTCCTTCCATGTGACCTGATCTTTTAATGTTGCCTATGCTGCATGAGGAGGAGAAAGCAGGTGCCTTTCCAGCCTGTAGCCCTGTTTACAAGTTACAATGAATGCAGGTGCAAATTCATAAATACAATAAAAACATACAGATATATAAACAAACACACGCACAACCAGGGAGTAGGGCCAATAAGAGGTAACTAGAGGTATACCAAATGAAACAAAAATCTTCACCCGGGGGCAGAAGACAGCGACAGGAGACAGGCAACATTAATAACAGTTTGGTGTAGTGGTTAAGAGCGTGGGACTCTAATCTGGAGAGCCGGGTTTGATTCTCCACTCCTCCACTTGAAGCCAGCTGGGTGACCTTGGTTCAGTCACGGCTTCTAGGAGCTCTCTCAGCCCCACCTACCTCACAGGGTGTTGTTATTGTGGGGATAATAATGACATACTTTGTAAACTGCTCTGAGTGGGTGTTAAGTCATCTTGAAGGGCAATATATAAATTGGTTGTTGTTGTTATCTGTCCTATAGCACTTATTCTATATACTGTATGTATCACTTCTTCCCCATAGGGATATAGTATGGCATACAAACTGACACATCCCCACATGGAGGTAGCTATATATAGCAAGTGTCTGAACATCCGTACATTCTTTTTAAAGAATGAGTGAGTAAGTACTCTGGGGGTTCACCCTGAATCATTTTGGTTAACAGAATTACAATGAAGGGTAGAAAACTGTTCACTGAATTTCTGACAGTTCTGAGTGCCTGAATGAAACAAAGATGAATCTTACTTTTACACAGCAAACATCCAAACCCCACTGCAGCAAGCAGTGATTTGGGTTTCTGTGAATCTATTCACAGTCAGGTAAAATTTTCAGTATCCTCAAAAGCCCAGCTTTTCTTTTAAAATGTGAATCTAGCTCTTTTGTGACTATAAAGATATTCTTGATTTTCCCAGATATTGTCTGCAAAGCAAGAGCAGGCTGTTTATAGCAATTCACTGTTAAGGGGGTTGAGGATTCGGCGCTTCACATAATTCCTTGTTGCTCTTTATGCATGGCAGACTGTAGAAGTCAATGTTTCCTAGCACAGAATTTAAGTTGGTGCTGAGTTTTGAAAGAAAAAAAAATTAAGCACAGAAGTGCTTTGCCTGCATCCTGTAACTATCCAGTAGAATGGATAATGGCGATCCCATTGGTAATACAAGATCTGGGGAGGTTCTGAAGCCTGAAGTAAATATTATTTTCCTGTTCCTATGCTAACAATTTTGCTCAGAGATTTCCTTACATTACACTCTGGAAAAAGGACATTGTTAATTGGAGCAAGCCCAAGGACTTTAATTTTCCCAAGGAATTTGATGACCTCCTTCTCTGGCATTTTTAATGGTTTTGTTACTTGAAATAGATCACATCATGTGCCCCACCCTGTGAGGCATAAGCCAGAAGAGCACACTTTCTAGCTTAAGATTGTGGTCACAGCAAGATTTTTTTTTATCAAGATGCTTCCTGTCCCATTAATTTTGTGTGTCATGTTCTAAAGTAGTTGTTATGATAAACATGGGGCTCATTTCGATGAGATGGTAGTATCTGCTGAAGTTCAGGAACAAAAATGGCCTTCTAGTGATGAAGGGCAGTTCTTCTCCCACTTCCAGAATTTAGATTATGTAACAAATACTTCTTTCAACTCTCGACTGACCGTCTGAATGGTTCTTTACCATTCTCTGTCGTTTCTTGCTGCTCCCATTACTTATTTCTCACCAAAAAAATGCCACATACTCCTCAGACTTTGAATTCTTGTTGTTGCAACCTGAATAAATTATGCCCATGAATTAATTTTTGTAAAATTGTTTAAATAGCATGACTCTAGCTTCTATGGTACCAGCTTTGTAGTCAAATGCATGCTATCACTCATGCAGCTTCTTTATATCAAGTCACTATGTTGTTCAATCAAGATTATTATTGTCTGTTGTGACCGGTAGCTTCTCTCCAGGGTCTCAGTTAGAGGTCTTTCCCATTAGCTACTACCTGACTTTTTTTTTTTAATGCAGCTGTCAGGGATCAAACCTTCTACATGCAAAACAGATGCTGTACCATTAAACCATGTCCCCTCCCTGTATATATTGATTTGATGTTTCCTCAGTTCTGGCTTTGACCTGTATTCCTCACATGGCCTTCTGGCTCATGCTGCGGTTCTTCTCTTTAACTGTGGAATTTCTGTCTACCTTCCACTGTCAGCCTCATGTGCTGAAACTAAGCAGGTCTGGGTGTAGTCAATACCTGGATGTGAAATGTATCAGGAACCTTGGGTAAATTTCCTTGAGTCCTATGCTGGAATAAAGGGAAGATATAAATGGAATTGACAAACAGTTAAATTTAGTTGCATTTTTCAAGAGCAGTTCCTTATAGAGCTCATAAAGGCCTACCTACCCAGATTCATATATCTGCCTACCGTTGCTGCTTCCTAATAAATGAGAGGTATTACATAAAGAATCTGTAGCCAGAGTTCTGAGAGCTGGAATGTTACTTGAAGCCCAGAGAGCCTTCTGTTGTAAATGAAAATAAGAGTGTTTAAATGAAAATAAGAATGGAAAGTGGGCACCTTCTTTCTATAAGTGTCATTGCTTTGCCATAATACTTGGTGAGGTGGTGGGTAAGGAAATTCTTATACCAGTGATCCCCCATGTGGTGTCTTTGGTGCTATGGTGCTCACGGATCTGTTTCTTGGTGCTCATTTGCTTCTTTTCCAAAACATGTCTTCCTCAGAGCCCAAACTGGCTTTCCTCTACTTCATCAGAGTAGGAAAGTTCAAGTAGGCTTATCATTAAGTCTGCAGGGAGTACAGCTTCCAACGTAGGAGGATGCTTTGCTTTGAACCTCCTTGCATTTTTGTGAAACCTCCCAGTGTTTTGTGATTTAACCAAGTCGCCATGGCAGCCATTTTGTGATTGTTCCCACCATCCATGGCAGCCATTTTGTGATTGTTCCCACCACCCATGGCTGTCATTTTGTTGTGAGGCACACTACCTCTTCCCAAAATTCTAGGAGCACCCACAATATCAACAAGATTGAGGACTTCTGCCTTACACTTATTTTCCCACTTATTAGCCATTTTTCTTCCTGAATGTCTTTTAATAGACTAACAAAATTCTGTATTCTTATTTAAAACACACAACATGCTATCCTTGCATGTAGGTGGCCCTTTAAAAATATTTATAAATTATTTCGTTAGCTAATAACAGATAACATCAATTTCTCAAAAGTGATGGGATCTTTTACTGACAGTGACACCCCAGAAAAGAGATCTTGTCCTTGTCAAAAACATGGAATGAAAACATTAACTGTCAGTTTGCAGCAGTGGTGAAAAGTTATGTTCCATGTTAGGGATCTATTTAAAACAACGTGGCCAGCTCCATGATGTTTTTATACAAATCTGTGCAGTGACTGCCTTGGAGACTCTCTGCAGACTTCTCATTGCCACCTTTCAAGATAATTTTGTAGTGGTGAAGAAGATGCAAAAGGACCAAGAGATGGGAATAACTTCCCTTTAATGAAGGGTTAAAGGAACATTGTTTTTAAAAAGTAGTGTTATATCATTGTGAATGCTATAGATAGAGAAATGTTTCATGCAATATTTTATTTTTTTAACAAAATTTATACCTGCCTTTCTGCCCTTATAAGGGGGGGGGGGCGGTCTCCTATATCTCAGGGCGTCCTGATGACATTGATTAGCAGGCAATGGAGGAAAAGCTATGGAATGCACTTCTTTACCCAATAATAATTAATTTATAGCATATACGGCCACTAGATGTGATAATGCTAACTGTGAATGAGATCCCTTGAAAAGGAGGTTCAGTAAATTGATAGTAATTCTATTAATGACTGTAGGCCTTGATGGCTCAGTGAACATTTAGAGGTCATATACCACTGAATATTGGTTGCTGGGGATGGGTGAGTGAGCAGGCCACATCGAAGGGCTGTTGGCTTCATACTCTGCACATTGGCTTCCTAAAGATGCATCTAGCTGGCCACTGATGGCCACTCAATGCTAATCCGGTAGGACTCTTCTGAAATTCTGCAGAATGTCTTCTACAATTGCTGCATGTGTTGAGCTAGCTTACATTATGTATTTGCATTAAGAATAAATTCCCTTTGACTAGCTTCCTGTACTGTATATGGCATTAAGTCCAGTTCCTGTACAGGGAACTCAAGGTCAAGCTGTTGATGAGATATCACATCACTGAGAAGGGTGTGTGCCTGTGATGGAGTATAACTGTTTGCTTACTTTGTTTTTCCACTAGCTCTTTATTGCTTCAAGAAGTTATTTGAGAGGTTAGAATAACATCAGCCCTGCCAGGCTACAGCATATGAATTCCTGGATAGTGGAAAGATCCTGGGACATGATCATGTGTTTTTAAGCCTCTGCAGCAAAATAAATACTGAACAACTAACATTAAGGCATAAAATAAGATCTTTTAACGTTTCTCTAAGAACAGAAATTGCATACTGTTTTCTGCATATGCTGCTTTTCCTGAGTAGGAAAAATAAAGCATATGCACAAAGGGAGCCCTTGTGAAACAATGATGCGTCTGTCTGCTACTGTAACACATGCCCTCTGCGTGTTGCTTCGCCTAGGCAGCCACCTAGGATACGTTTGCAAATCAGGGTGCTTATCCTGGAGGAAAACTGGTACCCACTTTCTACAGTGACCAAACCTTATTTATTTTTCCTATCACATAGGAAATATAAACATAGGAAATAAGTGTCAACATATTTTTAAAAACTGAACTAATTACGGGTTGGATCCATCCAGACTTTTCACTCAGTCTCACTCAGTTACCTTTCATGGTACACCCCCTACCCTGCTTGGTTTTTGTCTCAGCACAGCCTTTTTAAGTGGTCAAAGAGGAAATGTCCTTCCTTTGCGCTGGATTAAAACACATTTTGCGCTTAACATCTCTAATGGAACAGGAGGTCTTAACCAATTTGACTAACTAGTATACGTAAGAGCACTTTGTACTGCATGAAGAACTGTTCTCCAGTAGAAAATTATGTTCAGAAATACAAATGCAAAAGGTGAGAGTTCTTTTAAATATTTTTCCCTAGTCTAGACAGATGTTTTCATTGGTAGAAAGCTGAGAGTGCTACATTTTTCAATGAGTTCAGATTTATCAGGCGTGCACAGTTCACAGCATGGAGCTGCTCCGAGCCAGGAGATAATCCCGTTCATCCTCCCTCTCATTCATATAATTAAATTTGGAGGTTAAATCTTCCCCACTAGTGGTTGAATGGCATTCGGAATGGCCTTTCTTATGTCCCCCTCCTAACTGCAACTGCTTGCACAGTGACGCCATGGGTGGAAGGTTAATCTACAGCAGAGTGGAGAAACACAATCTTGCATTGTTTCTGTGTTCTGAAAGAACTCATCATTAGAAAACATCTCACTTTGTTGCAGTAGTGCTGCCCAGTAGCCTTATACAGTGTAACACAAGCCATATGCAAGTGCCATTGAACTGGAGTAACACAGAATCCAGGATGGAAATAATTTTGGCTTGCGATTGCAGAGTTGGACACTATCGGCCATAATTTTTGTTCTGCGGATCTACCATCACTTTTCTCCATATTTGTATGTATATGGTGCATGTAGGAGTGTGTATAGCATTTCAATAATAGTGCATCATTAGTCAATAGACTAAGATCAGCCTTACAGTTATTGAATAGATGTAAGTAATTGCTTCCATGCCAGTGGTTCTGTATGCATTTGCATGTGTGCACATTGCCCTACTATGCAACCATATCTCTGCATGGCTATTTGTTTTTTAAAAGTTTCTAATAATCCTGCCATTTTGTGGAACTTCATAGTTTTTAAGATTTTTCATTTCTCCTTAATAGTTATTTCCAGGCCAGAGCCAATGACTGCAAAAGACTAGGCAACCTAGTATTTTCTGCCTCTTTCCTCTCCCTCTCCCCTTCCTCTGCTCAGTTCTTTCGTTCCATTATGCGCTCTGAATCAGCTTCCTATTCCTTTTTTCATCCAAAAAACTAACGTCATGTAATACCTTTTATTAAAAACAAGCAAAATACAACACAATGTGCAAGCTATCAGGTTCTCCTGAACTCTCCACTAGACTGAATTTTTAAAAAATGAAACAGAGGAGGGGAAAAAAAGATGTTTAAGGCCATAATCTGCCCCCCTTCAAATGTCCTAAATCTTTACTACCCACCTAGCAATCTTGCTTTGTGTACCTGCCCAACTTTCTCTGTTCTTTTGTTCTCTTTCCCAGTGTCTATGCATAATCTGTGTTGTGTCCTTTCTACTCTTTTCGACACACATGTGCATACACACACTCTTTCAGATCCACACTGGAGTAACTAGGCCTAAAGCAGTTTTTAAAAGCCTATTACAAGAAGATGTGCATCTTAATTGTGCTCTCCTGCTGTTGTCCCATGTCCCACTCCCATCTCTTATTTCCATATCTCATTTGCCAGCCAGTCTACCATTAACTATCACAGTTTTTTATAATACTTGGAAATTTTTATTTTTCCATACCTCCTTATGACTGCACCACAGCTCCACTTGACTTCTGTTTTATCAGAGTACATGATGTACTTCAGAAAAACTGATTTCAAAGGCCCAGACTTTGCCATTTCCCTTTAGGCCATCCAACACATATCAAAGTAAAAAGACCCATTTAGCTGTAGATAATCCAGATCTTGGGGCTATCATAAAATCAACAGCAGGACCAAGACTAAAATGCACCCCACTGCTTAATTCTTTGATTTATTAATGAGTCTAGGAAGTGAAAGAGCCATCAAAATGTCATAGTTCAAACAAAAGAGTATGCAGCTCTTGGAGTTGCACTGAAATCCTGTAGTCCACCCCACATCCTGAAAGTTGAGCTTTCATTGTTATACTCTCCCTCTTTGAGGAAAACTTTCCAAATAAAAATGGCTGCATTCTTTGTAAACACCTATTAATCATGGTACATTGTTTGCTACATTGTCTCTTTTCTTAGGAGTCAGTATAAGGAAAAGAGATTTCCTGTTTTAAGTGTGATGAGTATACAAATTCCAGTTCTATAAAATGTTCATCCGGAATATGTGGGTAAGCTCTTCCAAACATGCTAAAAATAGGTGAAAGTATGTATGGACTTAAATCAACTCCTCCAAGGTAGTTGGAAAGCTAGAGTCCACTTGCAGCTTTTGTAGAAGGAACAGAAAAGAGGTGGCTGGGTGTGTCTTTCAGCTATTAATGGGAAGTTAAAATGTGAGTCACTACATACCCTCCAAGAGTCTTTAGAAAATGCTCTTGGAAACAAATCTAGAATAACTGTCACCTCGGTTCTATTCTCACCATTGCAATAAAGACAGAATCATCGTTCTGCATCTCAGGGTGTATTTCTGAGACCATTTGACCCCCAAAAAATCAATCCAATGATCTTGAAAGTAGGTTGATAACTGAGAGTCTTTCTACACAAGACATCTTATATGAGTAGGCTCAGGTGAAAGATTTCACACTTGTTTTCCCGTGTGACAGAGTACACTTGAATATAAGTACACACAGAGTACACACAGAATCTCCATGGAAGCATCTCTATGTAAGAAGTTTTGTGTAGAGAGACTATGAATTAGCCTGAGTTACCGGTATGAAGTGAAACTGTTTCTATACAGTGCTTCTAAGATTTTTTTCTGTACGGGCTGACATTATAACAGCCCCTCTCACTCACACACAAAATTTTCACCTGCCCTCTCTGACTGCAAGTTCAGGAAGGGTATTTTTAAAAGGCAAATGGCTGTGGTGTCTGTGTACAAATGCCCACTAGCAAGGACTACCGGGTGCACATGGACTGCTATTATTAAGCAATAACCAAGAGAAAGGAAAAAGGAGAAGGAATTGGTTAGATGAGACTTCTCCTTCCTCCATGCTTAGTTTCCACTCGCGTCACTTCAGCAACCACCTCATCTTGTGAAGCTGCCCTATAATGTGTCAAACCATCGATCCATCGAATGTAACATTCTCTCTTCTGACTGGTGTTTGCTCTTCAAGGTCTCAGCTGCAGGGAGGGCTTCCCAATCCCTGTTACCTGAGAGCCTTTCACTTGAACGGCCAACAGTTGAATGTGGGACTTTCACCATAAAAAGTATATAGTCTTCAGCCAGCGAGTTCGGTCATAAAGCCCCAGTTGCTGGGTCACAAGGTGCTAGAGAACCAAATCTTTTTTGGAAAGATTTGCTACTAGTGCACATTCATTTAGATCAAAGTTTCCACATCTCCTGCCTCTTTTTCATGAAAACTAAGATGAGCAGCAGGGCAGTGAAGGGAGTCGCTCAGTAGTGGAAAGGATTGCCTTTTAGCAAAGGCAGTGCTCTCCTTCTTCCTGTTGTGTGGTTCTGATGTGATCTTACTTCTTGTCTCATGTTTGCAACTCACTGGGTTCAGTGGTTCCACCTGGAAGTTGAAGGCCAGCCCTAAGTCAGGAAACATGAACCACCATCATTTCTTGACAACAAAATGCTCAGCATATGTAACAGTTATTGCTGCTATTCACGGGTTATAGTGTGAATGCAGGCCCTGGTATACTGCCTCCCCCAATATGAAAATCAGAGGGCCTCAGGTTGCCATTCTCCCATTGGTCCAGGAGTGGGTCAGTCAGACTCGTAGGAAGTAGCTCCTCCTCTGGTGCAGGGTCGGATTGGCTTTGCAATTCCAGGTAGGAGGGGCTCTTCCCTGGACCTCCAGTTTTTTCCGGCCCTGCTCTTGCAGGGTTGTGTTTTGGCTTGCTCGTATACAGCACAGCAATTTCGAAAGAAAGAAAGAAAGAAAGAAGGAAAGAAAGAAAGAAAAGGAAGAAGAAGACGACGACAACAGAGGGGACGGAGGGGCAAGGGACAAGGGAAGGGAATCTCCCTCCTAACTTGCGCTCCCCCCCTCCCCCGGATCGAGCCGCAGGGAGTGGCTAGAAAACGGCGCCAAAAGCGGCGCGCGAAGAATGCCGCGGGCGCACGGACGCTGCAGAAGGCCGGGGAAACTGCAAACGGCCGCGGCGACGGTGTTGACCAGCGCGTCCAGCAGCGTTTTTTTGCTGGCTCGGCCCGGAAAGCAACCTTGGGTCTCCAGGTGCACGGGCGGCGGCACTGACAGAGGCACTCCCAGGACTTCGGCAAAGGTAGGGAGCTACATGCCTGGCGGGGGCCGGAGCGGAATAAGGCAAAACCAGCGTGGCTTTAGCCCCTGGAGCCTGACTAGAGAAGGTGAAACGGGGGTGCTAGGTGGTCCCCCCCCCCCGTTTTTTCCTTTTGGGGTTTTTTGCTCTTCTCTAATGGCTAGCCCCCCCCTCTCCTTCCCCCGTGACCTTGATGACTCTCCCTCTCATCAGCCGCCATTTTGTGTTCTCCCCTAGGTGGGAAGATTTTGGCGGGAATGGCCACCAAGACAGGGCAGAGCGAAGAGGGGACAGCAGAGGGACCCTTAAGCAGCTTGGAGTCTCCTAGCTCACCCTTTTCCCCTCAATCAGAGCACGGTCCCAGTGGAATGAACCAGGAGAGCAATATGGATCTGAAAGACCAGGAGACGAAAGCAAGTATGCTAACCTGGATGAGGGGTGAAATGAGAAAGGAACTCAGAGCAGTAGTGCAGGAGTTCAGGGCTCAGCACGTCTCAGAGTCATCAAAAGGGAGCCAGAGGCGCTCTTCCCACAAGGGCAAGAGACATGCGAAGCCCACTTCCCTTCACAGGTCCAAGAGGAGGAGGAAGGAGAAGGAATGGACAGAGGAATCATCCAGCCAGTCTGGAGACATTGATTCAGACTCTGAAGCATCGGGTCTAGTAACAAACTCCGATGAAGAACTATCAGAGGAAGAGGAAGACCCTATGACCTCGACACAGCTCAGGCTGTTTCCACAGGATCTATACTCTAGATTATTGCCAAAGGTCCTGAGGACGCTGGAAATCACCCAGAAGGAAGTGGGGAAAGAGGATGCAGACCAATCCTACCCACAGGGCAGTGAAAAGGTTCTCCCCAAAGTAGGACAGCCGCAGACGGGGGTGCCATTGCCAGCTATGTTTCACAGCATCCTTAAGGCAGAATGGGATAACCCAGCTAAACCAAAGGCCTTACAGTCAGTGTTCAATAAATTCTATAGACTGGGACCAGATGCAACAAGAAAGATCAAGTTACCTGCAGTGGACGACCCGATTTCCAGCCTGGCCACCACATCAGTACTACCTATGGATGCAGAGGGCATGCCTAAAGATCCATCCGACAAAAAGATTGAGCAGGCACTACGCAGGAATTTCGAGGCGTCTGCAGCATCATTGAGAGCCTCCGCCACGGGTTCACTGTTTGCCAGAGCAGCGTTCACTTGGGCGTCAGAACTAGCGGATGCAGGCAAGGAGATACCACGGAAATTCAGGAATGTGGTCAAGAAATTAGCCCTGTCCACGGCCTTCATGGCAGATTCCTCAATGGACTCTTTCCAGATGACCTCGAGGGCCATGGGCTTC
The DNA here is from genome assembly GCF_028583425.1 of Eublepharis macularius. Taxonomy (NCBI): domain Eukaryota; kingdom Metazoa; phylum Chordata; class Lepidosauria; order Squamata; family Eublepharidae; genus Eublepharis; species Eublepharis macularius. Next base: position 69,964,560 of record NC_072800.1, on the reverse strand, counting down.
AACGTGACAGCAAGACGCAACACGTGGCTCAGGAACTGGGACGTGGACCCACCGGCACGCAACAAAGTGGCGGCGATACCTTTCTCAGGGACAAAGTTGTTTGGAGAGGCACTGGATAAATTTCTAGTGGAAGACACTGAGAAGAAAAAGGTCCTGCCCTCCGAGAAACGCGACTTCAAGGGCAAGAGCAAGCAGGCTTTTCGAGACCCCAAGCGTTCCTTTCGATCCAGTGGTGACAGAACGTTCAAAAGCCGGTGGCAAACAAAACCAAGGAGTGACAACAAGCACTTCGGTTTCAGAAGACAGAGCCAACAGTCAAAGGGCCAGAAGAAAGGAAATCAGGCATGACTATCTGGAGGGGAAAGAGTCCATCCCAATTGGGGGGAGATTGCAACACTTTGCAGTTCAATGGACAAGATCAATATCAGACAAGTGGGTACTGGAAACAGTATCCAAGGGATACACTTTGGAGTTCGAGAGACAACCGCCCTCGAGACTACTTACGCTGCCGAGACATCAAATGGAATCGAAACATCTCAAGATTCTCGGAGCCATTCGACATCTAGTAGAGATAAGAGCAATAGAGCCAGTCCCGAAACTCCTACGGAATCGGGGTGTCTATTCGGTGTTCTTTATCGTACCAAAGAAAAACGGAGAGGTAAGAGCTATACTGGACTTACGATGGCTCAACCGGTACATAAAGCGCCGCAAGTTCAAAATGGAAACCCTGAAGACAACAGTAGGAGCGATCCGGAAGGAGGACTTCCTGACCTCAATCGATCTTTCAGAGGCATACCTTCACATACCGATACGACAGTCTCACCGCAAATACCTCAGATTCGCATACAATGGAGACCATTACCAATACAGGGCGCTACCGTTCGGGTTGAAGTCTTCACCGAGGGTGTTCACCAAGGTGTTGGTGACATTGGTAGCAGTGCTCCGGGTCCAAGGGATTGCCCTGTCTCCATACCTGGACGACCTGCTGATAAAGGTTCCCTCATTGCCTGCGGAAAGGACAGCAACACAGGAAACGACCCGGTGCCTTCAGGAGCATGGGTTTGTGATCAACTGGAAGAAAAGTTGCATCGTCCCTACACAAAAAATCAATCACCTGGGAGTGTTCATAGATACAACAAGGGACAGAGCCTTCTTGTCCGAAGAGAGACAACAAAAGATTTCCACGATTATAAAGGCGATACAAAGCAGGAAGAAAGTGGAGGTTATGTTTCTAGCGAAACTGCTCGGCATGATGGTGTCATGCCAGGACATTGTGAGCTGGTCTCGCTTCCACACTCGCCCACTCCAAACCTTTCTACGTCCTTTCCAGAAAGTCATAACTCACAAACAAAGGAAGTGGGTGACGATAACAGTCTCTCAGGGTGGAGCTGAATTGGTGGACGGAGCCTGCCAGGTTCAGCGACAGCGTACCGCTCAGAGAACCAAAGAGATCCATCGTGACTACGGATGCGAGTCTGTCGGGATGGGGCGCTTATATGACAGGCAGGATGTGCCAGGGTACCTGGACAAAGGAAGAAAGGGACCGAAGCATAAACTTGTTAGAGCTGAGAGCCATCAAGTACGGACTATGGGAGTTGCAGGAGGATCTGCTACATCAACATGTGCTGATAAGAACGGACAACATGACGGCGAAGGCCTACATAAACAGGCAAGGAGGGACCAGGTCCCCAAGATTGAGCAGAGAGACAGAGGAGATTTTCCAATGGGTGGAGTCGCATCTCCTGTCCATAAAGGCAGTGCATCTAGCGGGGAAACAGAACATAGTGGCAGACTGGCTGAGCCGAAATTCAGTGGACCAAGCAGAGTGGAGACTGCACGACCAAGTATTCAGACAGATATGCTGGAGATGGGGGACGCCGGAAGTGGATCTATTCGCGACGGCATCGAACAGGCAGGTCACAAAGTTCTTCGCCAGGTGGGAGGAAAAGGCAGCCATCGGAACCGATGCCTTAAGCGAGGACTGGCCTCGTGCCCTGCTTTATGCTTTTCCACCGGTCAGCATTCTCAGCAGAGTGGTACAGAAGATCGTGGAAGAAGAGGCGGAGGTGATCTTGGTGGCCCCTTACTGGCCACGGAGACCGTGGTTTCAAGAGGTCATGAGACTATCGACGACAGACCCATGGGAACTGCCCCACAGGTCGGACCTGCTGAAACAAGGAGATATACTACACCCAGACCCGACGTCATTAAGACTGACAGCTTGGCGGTTGAGTTCGACCAACTGAAGAGGTGTGGCTACGCCGAGGAGGTGATAAAGACCATGTTGGCCTCCAGGAAGGACTCTACTAACAAGAGCTATGACAGGACTTGGCAGGTGTTCTCCAGTTGGTGCATGGAACGGAAACGTACTGCTCTGACTGCGTCCATCAAGGACATTTTGCTTTTCTTACAAGAGGGGTTGGATAAGGGACTAAGCACTGGTACCCTGAAGAGACAACTGGCAGCCATCTCAGCTGTGAGGGGATCTAGGAAAGGGGGCTCCCTCAATAAACACCCTCACATAAGACGTTTTATGCGGGGAACTATGCTCTTAAATCCTCCACAAGTACATAGGTTCCCTACCTGGAATCTGAATGTAGTGCTTTCTGCACTTACGAAGGAACCGTTTGAGCCCATGGCGCTCTGTCCCCTTAGAGAGCTCACTCTAAAGACCATTTTTCTAGTGGGACTAACGTCCGCTAGAAGGGTATCGGAGATACGGGCCCTGTCTGTGAACAGGGAACTTTGTATTTTCCATGCTGACAGGGTAGTCCTGAGGCCCGATCCGACCTTTATTCCAAAGGTGAACTCCGACTTTCACAGGGGTGAGGACATAGTGTTGCCTTCTTTTTGTCCTAATCCTACTCATAGCAAGGAGAGGGAGTGGCATAAATTGGATGTTCGGAGGGCCCTGAGCTATTACATTGACAGGACTAAGACTAGCCATAAGGTGGAGAACTTGTTCGTCTCCTTTAGGAGGAGTTCTTTAGGGGAACAAGTGTCGACTGCAACCCTGAGTAGATGGATCCGGGACTGTATTGTTCTGGCCTATAGGACAAGTAAGAGGTCCCCTCCCGAGGGGATTTCTGCCCATTCAGTAAGGGGAGCTGCTGCGTCAGCGGCATATAGGGCTTTTCCAACTCTGGAAAAGATATGCAAAGCGGCTACCTGGAAATCGGTGCACACTTTCACCAAACACTACAAGGTAGATCAGGTGGCCTCAGCAGAAGCGGCCTTTGGGAGGAGAGTGCTACAGCACGTCCTGGAGGTCTAGAGTAGGAAATTACCCACCCGGTAGTTCACTGCTGGACATATGTCCCACGAGTCTGACTGACCCACTCCTGGACCAATGGGAGAATGGAAGATTTGTGTTCACTCACCGTGAAGCTTCCTTTCTCCGTGGTCCAGGAGTGGGTCAGTCAATACCCACCCAATAGTTGTTAGATTGGGAGGGGGTATCCTGACGGATGTAGTTGGATAGTTTGGTTAGGAAGTTTTTTGTCAAGTTTATACATGTTATCAGTATGTTATGAGCAGGTTACAAGATGGAAGGTGGCTTCTGTGGCGTACTGCATGGAGATAATGGGCTTGGAAAAGAACTGGAGGTCCAGGGAAGAGCCCCTCCTACCTGGAATTGCAAAGCCAATCCGACCCTGCACCAGAGGAGGAGCTACTTCCCACGAGTCTGACTGACCCACTCCTGGACCATGGAGAAAGGAAGCTTCACGGTGAGTGAACACAAATCTTCCATTCCCTGGCCACATTGCATTGCTGGGCACGTTACACACTGAGCAACTGCACCTTTTCCTTTGTATACACAGAACAAGGTATGTCCGTTGTTTTTAGCATGGCTGATCTGTGTTGAACAATCTACAGTATTACCTATTACATAAGAAATGGTATTTTTCCAGTCCATCCTCCACTTTTTTGTACTCATCTTTTAAAAAATTTATTTAAAACTTTATCCCTAGAGAATGGTGCAGGCAGGCTTTGAAGAATGCTGTCATGCTTAGTGCCAGCTACATTAAGCAGCGGCATGTGTTTGTACTACCTGCATTTTTCCAAGTTCACAACTGTGCAACTTGCATTAAGAAGATGCCCTATGATAATACTAATAGTCGTGTTTAAGAATTTGCTAAGTGTTGCAGACAACCAGAAAATAGCTGGGCCCCTGTTTGCAAGCTTGCATTCTAAGGAAATAGGAAAAAACGAGAAAAACGAGAAAAACGGAGCCAGTGGTAGGAGTGGGATTAACCTTTTCCCTATTTGCTAATTTCCCAGCTGTAACCATCCTGTTGGGAGAAACATTAAGGCTACATATGGGCAAGTAGCAAGTACAGATACTGGCTTGAAGTTGGGAAAATGAGATGGCTGTGGGGACTACCCTCTGCATTGTGGATACAATCAAAGTTAGCCTCCCCTTCTCTGCAGTGACTGCTATTTAGAAATTTTAAAAAGCTTGGAAGATCCATTCATTTTCTAAAAGAGTTTGTAATTTGAAAATTCCTGCAGAGCCGTTACATTGGACCCTGAATTGGGAGATAATGCACCTGCAATTTCTTCTGTCCTCTGCCCCTTCTGTCTGCCTCCTCTTTTGTTTACAGTTGCGAATAGGGATGCTGAGTGCTTACACTTGAATGCAATCTCTGGTTCATCAGATGTATCATCACACATCTATCCAGATGGCTAAAGAATCAACAGAAATTAGAGCAAAATTTGTTCTCATTCTGGAAAAGTGGTACCAGCATATACAGCCAGTAGGATGACAGCAAACTAGCACTGCAAGGAATGATGCCAAAATGTTGGTAAAGGGACAGTTCCATAATAAAAAAGTGGCTTGCCTGAATATGAAAAATTTTGTTTGAATGTTATTTAATTGAAAGTCGCAGTTTAGTCGATGGCCTTGACCCAGTCTCTCTGGCAGCCTCTGTTCCCCGTCTGCAGACTGGATCTAAGAACTATCAGCATTCATAAGAGAGCCAGCATGATGCAGTGGTTAAAGTGTCAGACAAGGATCTAGGAGATGCAGGTTCCAATCCCTACTCTGCCTTGGAAGCTCGCTGGGTGCCTTGGCCCAGTCACACTCTCTCAGCCTTGTTACCCAAAGGGAAGGTTTCCTTGTGAGTTGGGGGGAATTAGCAGCAAGAAGAAAGCAGCGAGAGGGGATAACTGAGAGATCTCCACCAATGTATACAAGAATTGTCCCAGCTAGAGAATTTTTTCAGTGACCAGATAGATGTCACAACCAAAAGGGGATTTTTATTGAAAATAACAAAGATCAATGGCACACTAAACACACACACAACACACATTCACAGCTAACTGGAAAGCAGTGGTGAAAGTTGGATAGAGGTCAAGGAATTGGGTGATGTTTACCATCTAGGAGAGAGGGAGAGTGTTGACCAACATGCACGTCAAGGCAGAAGGATTTGAACGGAAGTTCGAGGGTGGGTGCTGGATGCAAAGTATGCACACAGCTATGACAGAGGGGTAGTCCAGTTAAACTGTGGATCCTACCTAGGGGCAAGATTGCATCTCTTCCCCCAAACAAAGACTTAATGGATGCTCCCGAGGTGAGACAAAGGATTGAGAAGTGGTCTCTGGGGCAAGACAAAGAGCTGGTGAACTGTCTTCTAAGTGGGTCAGTAAAGCGGCAAACACTCTCCGGGGGGGAGGAGGGACAATGAACTTGGAAGGGTTTATTGGGTTTTCCCAGGTAGCACTAAAGTTATCAATTATGATTGACAACCTGTGAGGTGGATGGGTGAGGTTATCAGCTTCCTGGCTTGCCTAAGAATAGGAAAGTGGTTAAGGGGAGATCGATAGGGTGTGTTGAGTTGATTAATTTAGGAACTTCAGGAAGGCCCTATTGTATTAGGATCCTTAGTGTGCCTCTGGAGTGTGGGAGGGGGATGAACTAACCTCACCTGTCATTCCTCATGTTTACACGTTCCATCTCCCAGCCGGGATCTGGCTTCCATGTTGTTTCTGCCAGCTTGGGCAGTAGTTTTAATGCTCGAAGCATAGTCAGAAAAGGGGGCTTATGGCATAACTATATTCATAAGCCTTCTTAATATTGTGGGGGCAAGTCCAATCGCTAACAGCCTAACCCACCGCACAGGGTTCTTGTGAAGATAAAATGAAGAGGAGAATAATGTTAACCACTTTGGGTTCCCACTGGGAAGAAAGGTGAGATGAAAGTGAATTAAATAAAATAAGGTTACAGTAAGGATGGATTAACGAAGAACTGTAAAAGAAGAATTTGTGGTACACCCATGTCCTGTTGTATATTTTTCAACTTTCAAACACCATCCATGAGCTCACGTCTTTTGAAAACGAAAAAACAGTGCTATAGATGATAGGAAAATGGGCAGGCAGTAAAAGATGTAGTCCGCAGTACAGCGACACAGACATTTAAATATGTACGGCAGCTGCATTTTTGCTATGATCACAGTAGCCTTTTAAACATTTTAAAAGATTCCACTTTCTGCCACGAGCTGACAGATGTGTGCTGGTATTGTGCCACTTTCATTTTATAAGATGATGGGATGTAGGATTTTTTTGTTTTTTTCCTGAGGCCACCCTGTTCATTGCACGTGTCGCTTAAGATGGATCCAAGAACTGGCCTCTGAAAAGGAAGAGAAGCGTAATAACGTGCTGTCCCACCCAGCTCAAAAGACATGATCTAATCCTGGAAGAATTGGCCACATGCAAGTTGTTGTTATCATGGAAGGTTTGAGAAGGAGGCTGCTGCAGAAACATATGGGGCGGATTTCTTCGCTAATGTACTTCCTGCTACAAAAACACACACAGTCACTTATCCTGAAGTTTCATGGCAGGTTGCAGCATATATATTTTTAAAAAAACAACATTAACAATAAATTAGAAAGCTAAAACTTCGTCTCTTGGCCTAGCAGATTTTAATCCCACCTTCCCTCCAAGGAGCCTCATTTTATCCTCAAACAATCCTGTTAAGTAAATTAGACTGAGAGAGAATGACTGGCCCAAGCAGGCTTGCTCAGGGGTCCAGAGAGGCCCAGGCTACTTCCAGCTTTGAAGCTCCTAGCCATAACAAAAACAAGTGGTGAGACTTTTCAAATGCCAAAATAATGAACAAGTGCCAATATTTGGGGACCCTTTTGAGGTTGAGGCCCAGGCCAAATGGCCTCCTGCCCCACTACACCCTGATTGGCCCTGGGCCGAAGATCACCTAGTGAGCTTCATGGCAGGGTGAGGATATGAACTCAAGTCTCTCAGATCCCAGTCCAACAATCCACCCACTACACAGTCTCCATCTTGCTTAAGCTAAAGCAAGACAGACTAGACAAGTGCTTAATATAGGGTGGTTATGTTAATAAAACAGTCCACATGTTAGGAACTGACCATAACACAGCTGGATGGAGTCCTTACATGAAAATCCTGGGTAAAGAGAAATTATATTTCACCTAAATGAGAGTAAAGGAGGTGCCAGCTGAATCTCAAGAGGTGAAGGGTTTCCAAAGACAAGGTGCTGCCACCAACCCCCCCCCTTTCTTTGGCATTCATGAGGCATGGTTCATCAGCTCCCATCATCTTATAAAACGACAGTTTTAGCTGAAGCCATGGATAAGCAACCTTTTCATCCAGGTACCAACAAATCTGCAGTATGGCCATGAGAAGCTAAACAAAAAAGTTGTTTTTAGACAGACGTAGGGAGCAAACCAAGCCCCAGAGGCACTACCATCACCTCAGAGACTTGCCACAGATATGACTGGGTGGGTCTGAAATTCAATGACAGGCACAAACTGCACCCCTCAGATTCCACCACAGCACCTGCAAATTCCTTGGCTGGAAAAAATGGCATTGAATGTCAAACAAAATGGTCTGCATCAGACATTGTCTTAAAAGAGAAATTATAAGATTAGTTCTCATTGAGGTGCTAAACTTGTATCTGGGCTGTATCACTTCAGACCACAAGCTGTAACTCACACAGCTGAATATTCCTCATTTTTTTAATTAAAAAAATTGAAAGTTGTTGGAAGGAAGCGCTCTGCTAGGCCTTGGATTCCAATATGATATGGAACCTACAGCCCAATTCTTCAAAAGTTCTATGTTCTTTGGGATTTGCTTCTTGATAAATGCGTGGAAGATTTCTGCTGTTGTTCTCCATTCTGTTGCATGTACCTCCAAGTGAACATACCTAGGACAGGGCTGCATTGGCAGATGCTTAGAATTGAGTTTTGGCCATTTCCAAGCAGTAAGATTTTCACACTGGTGAACATCTACTGAAAGCACTCTCTGTGGGCTAGTTGACACATTGGTGTGTGAAGTGAATCCACTGAAAATAATTGATTTGGAACCAAAGACAATGCTGAGGGGGAAGCCTTCCTCTGGTAAGTTTCAAGTCCAGTAGCACCTTAAAGACCAACAAGATTTTCTGAGTATAAGCTTTTTGAGAGTCAATGCTCTCGTCTTCATCTGATCAAGTTTATTCCCTGAAAATCTTGTTGGTCTTTAAGGCTTTGAATCTTCCTGTTCTGCTGCAGACCAACATGGCTACCACCTGAAACTTTCCTCCATTAGTAGAGTTTCTGCCACCAGAGAAAGGAGCCCTTCCACTGGATGAAGTTCTTCCTTTAGGAGGTAGGAACCTTTAGTTTCTAAACTAGAGATGGGCATGAACCAGAAAAAAAATGAATCATGTGGTTTATGGTTCGTCATGTTTCACAAACCACGAACTTTCAGGAACCTGCCCCAGCTCACGAATCAGTTCGTTTTGGTTTGTGAAAATGTCACTTCCGGGCCAGCAAATCACCACTTCCGGGTCAGCAGAAAGTCACTTTCACGCCAGCAAAAAGTCTGCAGGAAGTCCATCCCCGTTTGCCTAGGAAACTGATTGATCAGCGCCAGGCTGTCTGCAGTGATGAAATGAAAAATGAACCAAACGAACCAGCCTAAAGTTCATGGTGGTTCATCAGAAATGGGATCTGACGAACTGCTGGTTCACAAACCACGAACCGGCCTGATTCGTCATGAATGTTGGTTCATATTTCAGTTTGTGCCCATCTCTATTCTGAACTGATACCTATCTTTGATAGCAAATCCCACAAATCTATATAATATATACACCTAAAAAGAAAGCTGGCATTTTTCAGAATACTGAATTTCGGTATAGTCCCAGTTTCTTTGCTTCCCTGGTACAGTTGCAGAAGATTAACAGCCTTTGGTTATTCCTAAGAATACTTTCCTGGGAATAAGCCCTATTAAATAAAATTGGACTTTTCCCTGAGTAGAGCTTCTTAGCATTGGCCCCTAAGTTTCTTTTACTCATCTTTAAGATTTATATAGAGACTTCAGTTGTTTTGTTGTGGGTTTTTTGGGGTGGGTGGGGTGGTTTCACAGTTGTGCTGTTCTGGTTTCAGAGGTATTAAAAGATAAACCATCAAGGCCCACATATGATAGTGATAGATACTTGTTTCCCCCACAACTCCCTGCACTGCAAATAATGCAGAAAGAAAATGGGCATCTTTTATTGGTGGGTAGGATGAAGCAAATTGTGCAAAGGAAATGTGCTACAATTAGGGCAAACGGGAATGACCTAAAATAGAATGTGGACGTCCTGTGTTGTATCAAGGGCTACTGTAAGAGATCACTGCAGGTCACTGGGAAGGAAGCCATCTCCAAAGTTTACGTTAGTTCCAACTATTTCCCTACCTTGCTGTTCTATTGTCTCATCTCTGTTTTAATTTATATAACCTTTTCCTACTCCTGTATATTTCTGTAGCATTTATTTTATCTGGTAAGACTTGAATTGCTAACTTGCCTTGTCTACATCACTTAATGTAATTGAGGTCTATTTTTTTAATATGGCTGCTGAGGTGAAAATTGCATCAGAGCCAATAAAAGAGTGGAGTACTGTTAAGTGGCACAACCATGTTCAGGGCAAGAACGAAGCTAGAGTGGCTTGGTTAAGGAAGGTGCAGGGTTTTATGCTTTGGGGAATGACTTCATTGTGGAAATCACATGAGACAATTGGTGTTGTTATACCCTAGATGGGCACTGGCCCTTTGTGAAGTGGCATGTGTTCCAGAGGCACAGCTGGGGTCAGCACACAGTGAGGTGAGGCAGCTGCCAGGGCTGTAGCTTGAGGTGGGACCCACTGCTGCGGACTCCCTACTCACTCATCTCTGATGCCTGCAGTCACATCCTGCCACTGCCTGCTCGTGAGTGCCTTGTCACCTCTACTTCCAGCTGCATGTGTTTCAGAAGTGCATGTGGGTGGTGCACAAAGCATCAGTTTTCCTGGTGGCCTTGGCTGTGGCACTGCTAGCTGCACCGATCACCATTGGGGAAAGAGCAGGTAGGCAATATAGGCATGCAGGTGGTGGGAGAGCTTGCAAATGGGCAAAGGAAGGGTGGAAAGGCACGTGGGGGCATGTGGGTAGGAGGGCAAGAATGGAAGCCTAGTCATGGGCTGGACCTCCTGGAACTGGCTCTGTCCAGAAGGAACAGAGAACAGGAGAAAAGAGCTTTTGCTGCAACAAAGAATACAGGCTGTCGTTTTGCATGGATCCTTTGGCACATTGTTTGGGCTTTGAGAATATTTAATAGCAGAATTAGTTAGGAGGATTCAGCCTAGTTCTGAGCCTGAGCCTTCTGAGGTTGTCCTAGAAGAAATCGACACTATAAGAGCAATATTTGAGTCATGAGAATAGAGCAGGTGCTTGTTGGTGGGGGCGGGGGGGGGGGGGTTAGATCACACCAGACATTCACCAGCTTCATCTAGGAGTTACCAGCTTTGTATTGGGGATATTTGTTATTTGTTGTAGTAAAGAGTGACATTGGGCCACACATTCTTAGCATAACCAGCCTCACAGGGTTGTTGTGAGGTTAAAATGGAGGAGATGAGAATGAGGCAAACTGCTTTGGGTTTCCATTCGGGTGAAATGTGAGATATAAGTGAAGTAAATAAATAAAGTTGCATCACCAGGAAAGCAAGGGATCACATGTGTAAAACACTCTTCAAACCAGTATATTGCAACAGATAAAACTTGAGGCATATTCACATTCATTTGCATTCTTGTAGTAGCTGAAGAAAACAGAAACCTAAACTAAATAACACTGTTCTCTAAGTGGCCAGCTAATCTGGTTGCATGTGAGTGGGAGCATGGGTGTGCCTCTTGTAAGCATGCACAGGAATGTTGTGCAGAACCATCTTGCTGCTTGCAAGACCTGCAGAACAAAGAACAAAAATATTGAAAGAGGAGGAGTTAGATAGTAATTTCTAGCTCAGTCAAAGAGAGGCATCACACAAATACAGTTTGCTTCTAATCTAAAGGGGAAAAGAGCGCCCCCTGCCAGCTGAGTCACTTCTGTTCCTTTTTTTCTAGCAATGGCATTGTGGCTTTAACTGTTATGTGACAGAAATTCCACAGATGCAGCTTTTTCCAAGTATGGTGAAGGGGAAGCTTCCATCTAGTGGGTTTCCCCTGATTAAAGGTACAGGAGCCCTCTCAGAATGGAAGTTGAAAAAGTATGAACCCTAGCCAGGATCCAAGGAACAGGGTTACCAACACACCTGGAGAAAAATTCCTCACAGAAATAGAGACTTAATGTGCAGAAATGGGCAGCTGAAGCTTTCCGTACCAAAATACCTCATTAAGTCTCTATTAAAAGGACAAGACATCTTTTCTCCTGGCTGTTGTCAGCCCTGTCAAATGAAGGGGGGAAGATTTGGGTATACTTTACCAAAGCCCGATGGAACCAGCCTAGGCTGCAAGTCCATTATCATGAAACTGTAGATACGATAAAGCATTAGGCAGGCCAAATTGCCCACTTTGGCGAGCAACCTCCTGTTAATCTACTCTGCCCCCGCCACTGCTCCATAGGGCAATGGGAGAGAAATAGGGGGAACAAAATCTGTTTTTACCATAGAGTGTTGAGTAAATCCTAGAGTGTCTTGTGGCATAGTGACATCCCTTAAAGTTAAACAGCCTGAAGTGATGTTGAAGTGTTGATGGATGCCATTTGGCTAAATGCTGCCCTTCCCAGTCTCCTAGGGGTTACTAGTTTTGACTAGTGACCCTATATGGCATCAAGTGAGGGGGTCCATTACAAATTTGAACTAAGCCCAGAGAAATAATGCTTTGGCCCTAACCAAGCCATTTAGCCACCAGTCCCTGCTGTGAATAAATTCCTGCAGACTGGCCAGGATCAGATTAAGACATGCTGAGACCTTAAACTAAGTCAAGTTTAAGAAGCTCCATAGAATTCGCCCCTCCCCATGGTAATTTACTGTTTTTAGTAATTTTTAACTCACAGATCTCTTGTAATAAGAGTCTCTAATAATCCCCAATGTGTTACCCATCAATGTGTTTGTTGTTGCCCACTCTCCATCTCATTGGAGCAGGAAGTACTTTGGAAGAGCTCAGGAAGAATCACCTTTGTATCTGTAGAAAGCACCCATTTGGAAACAGTTACAGCCATCACAGAAAGATGTTTGACTTGAAACTTCCCAACATTTTCTGATTGGCCCCAATCTCCATGGTAGCTGTTTTGTGGTGGTGCCCATTACCTGCTTTCAAAATTCCAAAAAGTTCTTACAGGTTTAGCAGGGTTGGGGAGTCCTGTCTTGAGCTGCTTGTGCATAAATCTAGCTCTGAAATGAGTTTTAAAGGGGAGCTTGTAACGAGAATGTGTAAGCAGAGAAAATCAAGACCTATCATCTCTTTTCTCCCCTCTTCTCTTGGGTGGTTTAGCTGGATTCCTCTTTGTTGATCAGATTTTGTAGCACTGTCGTTATTAGCATCCAGCCTGTTCTCTAATGATTTCAGAGTGGATTTAAGGTATATTCCTGCCTGACTGCCATATCTTCAGTTTGTAACAGAGGTATGATGTTTTCGGATCAAAGCCCTTCTAAAATGCCTTAAAACTTGGCCAGAAGACAGTAAACAACACATAATGAGGAACAGAAACATGTTGAGTTAAACTGAGAAGATCAGCGAAAGCATCTGCTTTTTCAACCTCCTCTTTAATGCTCTGGGAAAGCATTTGAGTGAACTTTTCAGATAATGCCATTTGGAGAAGTTATGTATCCTAACTTGGCATGCAGGCATGACGGAATACAATTCCATTCATATTTTGCTAAACGTTAAGTCTATTCAGGGAAAAGAAAATGGATGTAAATAGCTAAAAAGAGATTTTAAAAGTCAGCAAGGTGTTAGACATGATGATAAACAACAATTGATTAAAAACATGGCTTATATGGATGGCATTAATGTAATGAGGGCATTGATGCAATATGTAGAGGTGGACTCCCCCCCCCTCTCCCATTTGTTCCTTTTCTCATTTCATTGCAAGGAAATATATTTCTGCCTTGGCAGCAATTGCAAATATGGGGACAGGGAATTGCATAGCAGTTTCCCCAGTAGCAGCCAGTCCTCAACTATACAAGCCTCACTTTTTTTGTCTAATCCGGTGCTTTGAAAGACTCTTGGATTCACTTCTTAAATTCTTTGCCAGCATCAGAGTTGCTGCTGCAGCCAAGAGTGCAAAAATGCAAAGGGAAAGTACTTTAAAGTAATTGAAAGGGATTTTAGCATTTATTGTAGAACAGTAAACAAAAATCTTTTGTAAATTTCCCCTATTACTTTTTCCTGTTTATCCCCAGAGGTTGGAAGATTCCTGTCTACAGCTAGACTGTGCAATTGCAGCATTATCAAGAAAAATCTCACCCTCCCCTTTAGAAAAATAGTAGAAACCCACATAGCTCTTCTTGTTCTGGGGACCAAGGGGATTTTCTATTAATTTATCTCTCTCCTTTTTTATCGTACCCTTCGTCTAATGATCCCCCTCCCTCCCACCCTCCATTTTATTCTTACAAGGCTGAGAGAGCACGACTAGTCCAGGTTCACTCAGCAAATGTCATCGTCTGGTGACTGGTTTGGATTTGAACCCAGGTCTCTCCCATGTCCAGCACTCTAGTCCATTTGGTAATCTGGCAGTCCCTTTTTTTCTCCCCTGATCCTTAAAGGATTTCAGTTACATTTTTGTTTGTACTCCACACGGTTACAAAGAGTGAGGGAAGGCAGCACCAAATGACAACATTCGATAGATAGATCGATTGATCAATCGATCAACAAAATTATTTTAAAAAATTAAAATGATTGTTCTGCTTGCTTAGAATCAACTTAATATGTTGGCCAAATTGGTAATGTGAGGCAGTGCTTTTTCAAACTCCAGAGTTTCTTAAAAGCCTATGGAAGAGTAGTAAAGATGAACAGTTTGTCTATGACTACTTATCACTGCCTGCACTGCACAATCAAAGGAAAGCACTGAACATGTTCTAAGGTATATGCTGAGTTTGAATGGGTCAGGCACTAGGTCAACAGTCCTGCACACAAAGGACATCTCAGAATGTGCCTCTCTAGTAAGCAGGTAAAAAGGATTGGAAGTGCATTATCCAATGTGTGCGGAATCACTAAAAGAGATATGAAAAGGTTCCTTTAGAGTGAAGTATATTAAAACCAGTGGTATAGGCTCCCATCTACGGCATTTTACTGTACCAAATGTGATTCCGTACGTATTCAGAAGGTGGCCAGTAGTGAAGTGTTCCTTGCTGTTGACCCCATTCTTGATATGAATCCATGCATCACTTTTTGGTGGAATGCAGTTGTTGCATGGTACCTTGGCCATGTAGTTCACTCTTGGGTGGAAGGTTAGAGCAGTAGTTCTCATGCGCTAAATACAAACATTATCCTACCGAAAAATTTGGTTGTTGAGCCAGGGTGTTGACAGGACCCTTCCTCCAAGGAGCTCAGAGAACTCCCCAACCCTTCCTCCAAGGAGCTCAGAGAGCTGCACATGATTCTACCCTTCTCCCTTTTATCTTCACAACAGCCTTGTGAAGTACGTTAGGTAGGGAGTGAATGACTGGTCCAAAGATATCTAGTGAATATCATGGCAAACAGAGATTTGAATCTGCGACTCTGCAGGCCTAGTCCAAGACTTTCATCACTAAACCACACTGACTCTCCTTGGCCTTTGTTGTAAGATGGGGAAACCCTGCTGTCTGACAAGCACCAGGCTAAATATTTTCTTTTTAAGGGAGCTACTCCTTTAAACTTGTTTTTACAATCTGCTTCTAGCCTGAGAAGTGTTTTATGAGACTCGTTTTAAGGTGCTAAATGTTGTAGGCTGTTTTATGCTCTTGCTTGGTTTGTAATACTGGATTTTAATAGTTTATTAATTGTTACAACAACTTTCAAGGTTTTCATGTTCTTATTATATTATCAAGTAGGCTGTTTGGAGGGTTGGCATAGAAATTATATATATATATATATATATATATATATATATATATATAAATCTCTCATTAAAATCTATGGAATTTGACAGTCCTATACTTCCATGCGAGTCAGTCCACTGGGGAGGGGCAACTATTTTGAAAGAATGTCACTCTGATGTTCAGTTAGTCCCATGGAAATAACTACCATTTCTACTACAGCCATTTCTACCATTTCTACTACAGCCCCCATCCCATATGACTTTTGTAAATGCAGGTCCCTTGATCTCTAGTATAACCTTTTTTGGTGGTTAAAAGGGACTGCTTCTTCCATTTTCATCAGCAGAAAAAGCGTGGTTTGAGTAAAACTGAGAGTAAATTTTTTTTCTTAAGAAAAGTTGATTAGCTGTTGACCTGTCAAGCTGGAATGAGAAAGCCACAAGAATCATTCTTGCCATGTTTTTCTTTTCCATGCTGGATGTACAGTAAAGCATTATACATTTTAATTTTTCAGAATGACCAATCTATGCAAGATACGCAAATAATCGGAGGAGAGGACTTTTCAGAGCTGACAGGAAAGGTTTGTAAACTTTTAAATTAAAGCAAGTAAGCAGGAAATTTGGAAGGAAGCTGGTATGGTATAGCCCAGTCTTGTCCGATCTCGGAAGCTAAGCCAGGCTGGTACTTGGATGGGGGACAGCCAAGGAAGACTCTGAAGAAAAAGGCAGTTGCAAACTACCTCTGCTTCTCATTTGCCTTGAAAGCCCCTTCCTGGGGTCATCCTAAGTCAGTTATGACTTGACAGCACACACTGACATACATATACACAGGGAATCAGGAGCCTAAATCTTGACAACGCTCATCGCTTCAAAAGGCATGCCTATCAGACAACCAAAATGAAATCTAACAGTAAATATGAAATCAGTGCTGCCTGAAATATGATCGCAACAATCTACATAATGTAACTGCAAGCTTAAACAAAACCAGTCTGAGGAAAGCACTTGCTGGTAAAGGGATAGGGACTGTAAACTATACTACTGCATACCGTCTGCGTAAGAAAGGTGAGAAAGTCTCTGTGAGAAGGTGGATTATAAAGAATGTTGCTAACAACAAAAATTATGATGATGATGATATGATGTTATCACGGCTCACCATATGTTTGGACTGCAATTTTTGGTCCCTCACCAACCTGGATTTTATCCAAGAATCTAGGAGTCAGTAAGGTATCATCTTAGAATGCGTCTGTTTGCAACTGTCCAGTTGTTATCCTTTCTATACTGATACTGTTGTTGTTATTTCACTCTTTTTGTTTTCCAAAAAACATTGACAACAAGAACGCAGAGGTTTGCCTCCTTAAGGGAGCACCAAAAATCCCATCAGTCCAGAGCAGATTCTTCAGCTAAGTCCTCATTTTTCCCATCTGGGGAGGTAAACTAGCCTATTACAAACATGCCCCAGATCCTGTAAACAGTAATATTTACAGAGGACATGGTTCCCATCAACACAGAAAGCAGATATTAATCCTTCTCTTTGCCACCTCGTTGACGAGGTCCAGAGGTATGCTGGGATACGTGCATGGCAGCATTAGCATTAGCTGAGTTGGTTCTAAAAGAGTATTAGAAAATCTTTGTGGCCATTATTAATGACTAAATGGAGACTTCATATGAACGCATGAGGCTGCCTCACTGAATCAGATGGTTGGTCCATCAAGGTATTCAGTATTCTCTTCTCTATTCCATCAGTCTTGTCTGCTTCGACTGGCAGCATCTCTCCAGGGTCTCAGGCAGAGGTCTTTCACATCACCTACTACTACTTGATCCTTTTTTAAAATTTAAACTGGAGATGCCTGGCATTGAGCCTGCACGCAGTGAAGATGCTCTACCACAAAGCCATAACCCAATCCCCACAGTAACCCTCTGAATATCAGTGTTGGAGGACAAAAAAAAATGCTTTAGCCTCTGTGCCCTGTTTGTAAGCTTCTAAGGATATCTAGCTGGACACAGGATGGTCGACTAGATAAACCATTGGTCTGATCCTACACTGCTGCTCTTGTTTTCACACCCACAGTACATCCATCTGAGTCGCAGATAGTTGGCATGCCAATAGTCTTGTGCACACAATGTTTGTTTCCTTAAAACTTTTGTATCCCTTCTCTGTGTATAAACATCTTCAAGTTGACTTATAGCATAATAAATAATAGTAAAACAGAAAACACAGTACTATTAAAACAGCAACAATGACAGGATAAAAATGACAGCCATTAAAACAACATCAGTTTACAGTTAAAACTTTTAAAAGCATCACAGCATGAAACAAAGATTCCTGGTGGCACTCAAGAAGCAGCAGCATAAAAACAGAACAGCTAAAATCTCCACTGCAAGATTGTTCGCTACCTAAAACCCTAGGAGATTGCAACCCGTGAGAGCAAATGGGTGTGGGTTTGGTGAACCAATGGTCTCATTAAATATAAGAATGTTTCATATGATCATTATTTATTTATTTGTTTGTTTCATAGTCTACCTTTCTTGCCAGGACTCAAACACAGGCAAATGGACCAGGATAGCCAAACATCTCTAATGTTTTTGGGAAGGAAAATTAGCAGATTCTAGCCCAAACCCCATGATATAGACCTTTTTTTTTCTAACTAGTGAGATTTTTGTATCCTGCCAAGGCATATGTTACATGTACCAGTTTTATTTTATTTTCAAGTATTAAACACTGAAAAGTCTTTTTATAATCAGTCACAAACAGGACATCATTCATAAATAGCATCATGTTTACTTTCTGCCTTGATTACAGATGACTTGAATAATCCCAGTTGATAGGATTAGATAAAGCTTGATATTTTTCAGAAAACCCTTTTTTTTTCCCAGAAGAGGCTTAAAGCCAACTTTAGAGCCATATTAGGGAACTGAAAACTGTATAAAACCCAGTATCCATAGGTCACAGTGCCCATTTATGCTCAGAGGCCTAATTTTGATTAGTTTGTGTCCAGTGGTTGATGAAAACAAATGCCAAGAATTGTACAGCTCCTGTGTTAAGAAGACTTTTACAGTGTATAAGGTAGGGAAGCGGATGATGTGTATACACTACATGCCATGCAGCAGAATCTAAATGACAGTGATTTGCTGCTAGTAAGCCTTCCAGCATCAAGAGGGGCTGAAGCAGCTTATAACTGGTCCATAGAAGGACAAGTTTATGAGTTTCAGTTGCTCCCATCATGGAGATATCACAGTAGACCACTATTTATAAACCATGGGTTGATCATCCCCCAGTTAGACATCTGAGTGCAGATGGTCCAATCAATCATGACCTCTTGGTTGTCAGCAAACTAAGACTTCAAATAAAAGTTCATAGCTGGTTTGTTAACCACAGTTTGAACTAATCGTGGTTTGTTATTATGTATTGACCATTTTCTTGCATAGCATGCACACCCAATCAGACCATTTGTCTTTCAAGGTTAGTATTGTCTACTCTGACTGGCAGCTGCTCTCCAGGGTCTATGGCTGAGGGCTTTTATATCACCTACACTACCTGATCCTTTTCGTTAGTGGTTCTAGGGGTTGATCCTGAGACCTTTTGTGCGCAAAGCAGATGCTCATGGTCCCATCTCATCTTGACTGCCCCTTGTGGCTGCCTGGCCACAGACATGACAGTGCAGGGAGGATGGCCTCAGTTCAGGGGGTTAAAAGAGAAACAGGAAAAACGCAAGCTGGGATTGGTTACTTTTGTCCTGTAAACTTAGCTAGTATGCACCATGGTTTAAAACTATGGTTTATTGTGACATCTGAACACAGTCTTGGCATTGTGCAGCTGATGCCTACTTGTCTGCCTTCTGCAGATATAATCTGCATTCTAACATTTTCTGCAGCTAAAGAGAAGATGGTTCAACATATGCTGAAGCAAAGATGTGTGGTTAGGGAAGGGAAGCTGAGTTGGACATGCAGCCAGCACTTGTGGTCTCATCCTCTGTTGTGAACATCCGCTTTCCATTCATCATTAGCAGCATGAAGGTTACTGATCTTATTGAAGCTGTCACAGTGCCTGGTTGCTCTGATCTCCATCAATTTGTTAAAATAAAATATTCTTCTTCCAGATCCAGGCTGCATGGCCATATGCTTACGAACATATGTTCTTGAATGACAGCTAGTGTTTGTTACACATAAATCGGATGATACTGAGTATAAGATAGAGGCACCATGAAAATACGATGAGAATAAAGGTTGCCAATTAATTAGGAAAAACAAAACAAAGCCCTGGCCTAACCCTGTCCTTTTAAACAGACTTTTGATATGCAGAAATCAGCAGATTATGTTGTTTGGGACATGGAATGGAGTAGTAGTTTTTTACACACATCTAATCTGCATGCAGAACATGTAGTCAGAGAGCAGGAAGTAGCATTTCAGCTCTTTCCCCTCCTACCCATGGCCACCTGAATGTGGGCATATGGCCTACATATATGTATGTACATACTGTGCACACATTGGCTCCAGTGCTATGTCCGTGTCCAGCAAATGTGCCCAGACAGAGGCACGGCTGGCACACTCGTTCCTTCCCCCCTCGTGTGTGTGTGTTGGCCCCATTTAAGAACGGTTGTTTTTATAGGGCTTTTATGGAATCTGAATGTGGGGGCAGGAGCCTGCTTTTTTAAAAAGGAAACAATGCTTGGGTGCTCTGATCACTGAATTCCAACTCTCTTGGCCATACTGTGTTCCTTAGGCAGAGATTTTTCAGCATCACTCACAGGATGTTTGCACATGTCATTCAGATAACTTTGTTTCCTCTTCTGGAACAGTTATGAGGCAGCAGAGCTATTCCAGGCCCAACAACCATTCCTGTGGTTGTTGGTCAAGGCAGTCCTGAAAGCTTGGTGTATAACCAGTTATCATTTACCTGTTATCTTTTGCTCCTCAGTTTTCAATCACAGCCCTCTCATAGAGCCTCCTCTCTACATGTGAGCATTTATGGCAGGCAAAGGTGGACTGGCCAGTTCACTTAACCGGAAAAGTTCTCAGTGGGCTGTTTATTCTGGAACGCCAGCTGAGGATCCCAACCTGTGCACTGAAGACTAGTGACTTGGAGGCAAGACTGGCCTCTAAAAGGGGCAGGGTTTTCTCTGTGGCCACCCAGGAGCCTTTGAATATCCACCTATAGACAGTTTATCTGGCACTTTCTATGCTAGCATGTACAGAAGGGTGGGGGGTTGCAGCAAGAGGTTTGGAAATTTATTTGTTTTTCTGTTATTTTTATTGTTCATTTTTAACTTTTAAACCCTGCCTTTCCTTGGGTTAGATTCTGTCATAAAGATGTGTACACATAAGCAGGAGTGTGATTTTCCCCATTTATCCCACTGCAGAGGCTATCCAATCTACCCTAGTGCTGTTGTAAATCTCTGCTGATGAAAGAAAACTTCAGTAGACTAGGATCTTCTTGCCTCCCCTCTTCCACTGCAGCTGCAAACTGTCACTAAAATGACAGTTTGTCCCCCAGGATCAGCCTGAGGGAGAATTTGGAAATCTGCAATGGGTGTGGAGAATTGATGAACCCCCCTTTCATTCGTAGAATTTTTCCACAGGATGCAACCCAGAATCTCTAAACAGTGAAACTGTACAACTCCTTGAAGGCAAATTTGCATTCTTACCATGCTCTTAGGCAGCAGGAGTTCAGTCCTGCAATAAGACCAGCAATAAAGTAGTTCATTTCTGTTCTGCCCGCATTGCCAACTCAGGTTACTCTCCACTGAAAAGGCAGCCCAGACTGTACAAAAGTGAAGTGGTTTACAGCTCAGACTACTGTGGAAGTAAACAGCCTTTGCTTGAGACCACAGGTGCAAACGCACCCTTCCTTCCAGCACTGAACAACTCCAGCTGTCAGGGATTTTCTTCTTAACATTCAAGCCAAATTTAAACTTTTCAGAATGGCGGTTTTATTGGGCTGAGATCTAGTGTAATCTTCCGATTTACATAACCAGCCACATCCAATATGGTTTGGTTCTTGGCTGTATCATCCCACGCTTTTGATTTATCCACTGACTCACTGGAGTTCATTGGCACTATGATGAACTTGTGAAGGAGAAGGTGGGGAGAACTCGCACCTGCTGCCTCAGTTCTGTAATTCAAAAAGAAATGATGTGGGCAGCAGACATCATCTCGTCTCCAAAGAAATGTCTATAGATAGTTGTACAAAAACCGAAACATATGAGAAGCTCAAGATCAGTCTTTTGAAAGGTAAGAAATTCCCAAAACAATAAAATAAAATAAAATATGTAATATTTATTCATTAAACAGGATCATAATTCCATGGCAGAAAACATTTTGATGGGTGTTTCAGTTCTCCTTATGAAAGTTTTGTGGCACCTCAAAGACAGATTTTTAATATAATAAATAAATACTCAACAGGGCTTTTTTTCAGCTGGAACAGGGTGGAATGCAGTTCCGGAACCTCTTGAACATGGTCACATGGCTGGTGGCCCTGCCCCCTGATCTCCAGACAGAGGGGAGTTGAGATTGCCCTCGAGGGCAATCTCAACTCCCCTCTGTCTGGAGATCAGGGGGCGGGGCCACCAGCCATATGACCATTTTCTCCAAGGGCAACCTACTGAGTTCTACCGCCTCTTTTCCCAGAAAAAAAGCCCTGATACTCAATAAATAATTTGCTGAATAAGAGTGTAACAAGGGATTTAATTGTATTAATTAGGACTTAGATATCACAACCACTTTCCTATAGGGAAAAAAATCTCCACTTCTGATTCTCTCCCTCCTTTTTGCCAATGTCCAGCCATTTAAAAAGCACAGGTTTTTTTTTTTAAACTGGCCAGAATTGAGGAGGAGGATAATTTCATTTTAAAAATAGTTCCTCAAAAAATTAAGGTGTATATTGACTAACCGTGGTGTTGTTATTAGAGTCTTGGACTATGATCTGGCAGACCCAGGTTTGAACCCCCACTGTGCCATGGAAGCTTGCTGGGTGACGTGGGAGCTCGCTAATCACATCTCTTCAGCTTAACCCGCCTCACAGGGTTGTTATGAGGATAAAATGGAGGAGAGTAGAATGATGTCACCCACTTTAGGTCCCCATTAGGGGGAAAGGCAGGCCATAAATGAAATAAATAAATAAAAACAAATATAAAATGTTGGAGGAATAAAGCTGTTTCTTTCCCCCAGATTCCTTCTTTCCTCCATTTCCTAGCCCAAGAAGCTTCAGTTGCAACCTTGTGTTGGACTGGAATTAGAAGTAGCCAATTGTAAATGCATTTAATTTGCATTTAACGTGGAGTCCTTGGGGGAAAGTTCAGGACTGGAGGAGGGGTAATCAGAGTAACTTTAATTTATTTCGTACCAGTTTCTTTGCTCACGTTTGTCATTTATATGAACAACAATTATAAAGAGAAAGGTGGGGACTTGGGAGATGTACTGTGTCACAGTAATCAATAACGTGTTAAATTAGAGGGCATATGTACCGCTTGGGGGAAAATAGCTGTGAAGTTCTTGGCTTCTATTAGTGAAAAAAGAGGGGTGAGGGATCATGAGGAAGGGACAGTTGGAGGAATGGAGGCGTCTCCCCTACTGGCCAGATAATGAGAGGGAGTAGCAGTGAAAAAGCTTGCTCTGGGCTTGCTCTGGGTGGGCTTGCTCTGGGTGGTGCTCCATCATTATGATGTCCTAAGCCAGTGTTTCCCAAAGTTGTCTGGACCGCGACCCATTTAAAAAAAAATTCAAAGTTCGGGACCCACCTAATACAATAACCATATATAACGCACCCGTGCCTAACATGAAGAAAAAGAAGCAGCGTTATATTGCTGCTGCAGCATTTTCTCGTTAATACATATCGTAACTATGTGAAGGACTGTTCAATTAAGAAAAAAAGAAAAACATCCAGTTATAATTGAAATTTTTACTTACTAAATATAAGATGTGATATTTCAATGAGAAGGATGTATTTGTTTCCTATTTCTTGCCATTACAGCTTTAGCGTCGACTTCGATTTTAGTCACCTTTAATCGCAATGAATTAGTTACATCCAATTTATTTTGGTATTTAGTTTTAATATGAACCATGGCTGAAAATCCCACTTCACATAAGTATGAGGTAGTGAAGGGGAGGAGGACTTTCATGGCTTCATCAAACAGGCAGGGATAGGTGTCAGCAACTGAAAGCCAGAATTTCGTTAATTGCTTGCGATTAAAAGTGTTTGTCAGCGATGTATCTTCTGATAAATCAATAAGTTCTTCATTTGCTTTTGTTGACATTACAGTTGGTATGTTGTCTTGAAACGGGTTACAAATCCAGCTCATCATGTTGAACTTTTTCATCTCTTCCCCAAAGTAGGCGTCAAAGTTATTTTCCAACTCTGTTAAATGAGTGGAAATTGCAGACACTACATTGATATCTGGCTGCACTTCGTTTTCTATAATGAAAGTTTCAAATGTTTCAAAACAATCATACTTGCCTTCCTCGATACATCTCTTCCACAACATAAGTTTTTTCATGAACGCTCGAATTTTACTGTGAACTGCAAAAATATTGGATCCGTTTGATCCTTGCAGGTACAAATTGAGTTCGTTTAACTTTGAGAAAATATCCACCATGTATGTGAGCTTGAGGATGAATTCTTCGTCCAGTAGAGATTCAAGATATTCATTTTTTCCTTCCAGGTAAACTCTAACTTCATTGCGTAATTCCACTAATCTTGTCAGTACTTTCCTTCTGGATAACCAACGTACCTCTGTATGCAGAAGAAGAGATTTATGGAGACTACCCATCTCTTCGCACAACTTTTGAAATAAACGTGTTTGTAAGGGTCTTGTTTTAATATAATTTACAATTTTCACAGCGGTATTTAATACTGTTTTTAAATCATCAGGCAATGGTTTTGAAACCAGTGCTTCTCTATGAAGGCTACAGTGTGTCCACGAAGCATTGGGACTTTGTTCAAGAACCCTCGTGACCACACTGCTATTTTTGCCGCACATAGCTCGAGCTCCATCAGTGCATATGCCGACACAGTTCTCCCATTCCAACCCTTTTTCTTTTGTATAAGAATCAATTTCTTTGAAAATTTACTCATCCGTTCCACGAATAATTGTTTTGCAGAACAAGATATCTTCATGCGTGTTCTTTTGCCATATATAACGCACGAAAACAAGTAACTGAGATAGGCTTTGCACATTGGTAGACTCATCCAGTTGTAGTGTAAAATATTTACTACCAACTACTCTATGGATTAACTCATCCTCTGCCCATTTGGACATCTCGTCAATTCTTCGTGCAACAGTATTATTGGAAAGTGGTATACGTTCGATTTCCTTTACTTCTTTTTCTCCAAACATCACTCCAACAGCATCTTTAATCGATGGCAACACTAAATTCTCGCCAATGGTATGAGGTTTACCTGCTCAGGCGATTCTTAAGCTAATAAGATATGAGGCTTAAGTAGCATTTTCATTAATATTTATGAAATGAGAAACAATATTCTTTGAAGATTTCATATCCAATAATTTTCTTTAAAAGAAATCCACTCGCTTATTTTTTAAATGGGAATGTTTCGTTTCTATATGACATGTCAACTTACTTGGACGCATACTTTCGTTCACCAATATTTCGCAGCAAATAATGCATTGAGGGCATGGATCCACCGTATCTTGATTCCACGTGAATCCTAGTTTCAGGTATTCGACATCATATTTTCTCACAACTTTTCGACGTTTTGTTTCATGTGAACTCGTAGAGGGAGCTAGTAGGTCAGGCTCAGTGTCACTTTTGTCATCCGAAATAACATCTTCTATTTTTTCATCGCTCTGTACACAATCCGCTGCTGGCGGTGTACTTTTTGCTATCCGTTTCAACCACTTGTCCGTTATTTAGTTTTAAGAAGATAATAAACACACAATATGTGACGACGAATACTACAGTGACGACTGATGCTCGGGCTCGCGAGTTGCCTTCGGCCACCCCGCCCCCGCCCCACACCCATGATGAACGATCACACTCCGCGCCACGCCACGAGAAATTAAATTATTAGTAACCGTTCGGTTGCCAGCCTAACGACACGGCCCGGCCAACGTGTTGCGACTGTCGCCCTATCAGTTTCAGGGCCCACCCAATATCCGCTCGCGACCCACCAGTAGGTCCCGACCCATACTTTGGGAAACAGCGTCCTAAGCAGTCTCTTGTTCGGGTTGTGCAAAGAGCCAACCCTATGCCGGACATGTTACTTGCCTGCAGATTTACTGTTGGGAATTGGAACTGGTCAGATCCTCTTTACTTAATAAGTATTCTGAGTAAGTGAATTCTACCCATACAGCGTGGCTGTTCCTCAAACATTCTCATTATGAGCAGAGCAGACTCATTTTTCTTTTTGGTAGTGGTTAAGAGGAGCAGGACTTTAATCTGGAGAACCAGACTTGATTCCCCATTCCTCCACTTGAAGCCAGCTGGGTGACCTTGGGTCAGTCACAGTTTCGTAGAGCTCTCTCAGCCCCACCCACCTCACAGGGTGATTGTCGTGAGGATAATAACACATTTTATAAATTGTTCTGAGTGGGCGTTAAGTTGTCCTGAGGGGCAGTATATAAATCGAATGTTGTTGTTGTTAGGGTGATTGTTATGAGGATAATAATAACACACTTTGTAAACCATTCTGAGTGGCTATTAAGTTGTCCTGGAGGACAGTATATAAATCAAATATTATTGTTTCGTATCCTAAATATCAGGTTTCTTAGAAGAAGGTTGCTAGTTTTTGGCCAGTGTCTTTAACATTTGGCAGAAAAAAATCAACTGGTGCCTGTTTGCTCACCACACAGATGCAATGATGGGGAAGAGCTTCACCTATTGAATTTCTGTCCATCACACAACTATTGAAGGAACAGGAGCCCATCCAGAAAAAAAGTTTGTAGACACAATTATGAGTGAGTGAGTGAGTGAGTGAGTGAGTGAGTGAGTGAGTGAGTGTTTGTTTGTTTGTTTGTTTGTTTGTTTGTTTGTTTGTTTGTTGTGAGTGAGTGAGTGAGTGTTTGTTTGTTTGTTTGTTTGTTTGTTTGTTTGTTGTGAGTGTTTGTTTGTTTGTTTGTTTGCTTGCTTGCTTGTTTGCTTGTTTGCCGCTTTTCTTCTCAGTGGGGATCCAAAGCACCTTCAGCATCATACTCTCCTTCTTCATTTTATCCTAACAACCTCATCCCTGTGAGGAGGGTTAGCCTGAGAGAGAAAGTGACTGGCCCATGGCCACTGAAGCTTCTGTGCAGAATGGAGATTTGAACCTGCATCTTCCAGATCCTAGTCCAATGCTCTAAAACCACTACACCACACTGTGTATCATGGTTTACACTGCAACCATCATAATATTTTGAGTTTATTTGACAGGGACAGCAAATTTGGATTATAGGCTGATTTACAGAAGCTGGTCTCGTGCTGCCTCCAGAAAAGAGGCATGACAGAATTCAGGCCAGGAAATCAAGAAAGATCGGTCAGGAACCAGGCTAGTCAGGATTGCCCATGACTGGGTGAGAGCGATAGAAGAAAATGTTGCCGAGTGTGCCACCAAGAAACCATTGACAAGGCTGACCTCAGCAGCCTCTTCCAGCCTCCTGTTGCAAGGACTTCTGGGAGTTTGTGAGAGCGAGGTCGGTTTTATTGCCTCCCGTGACTTCAAGGTGGGGTTGAGAGGACCTGGATGAACTCTTTTCTCCCATGTCAGCCCAAATAATCTGTTGTAAAACCTGTTGAGATGAGAGAATCAAGACTTTTTAACGTAACGATTGTGTAACTTTACGGTGGGAACCTGCTATGTAAATTCTTTTTATTTTAGTATTAACAAGACCTTTCCTAGCAATAGAGCTTCACTTTAGAATCACAGCAGGAGAAAGAATTGTTGCTTCATCACAGCACCCACAAGTCTGTCACTTGAGCATAATTGTATACCAGTGCAAAAAAAAAAGAAAGAAAAGCTGTGGGAAACAAGAAAATATTAGTAGCTTTCTAAAAGATGGACAGTCATTTTTGTAACATTCCCTGCTACTATTTACAAAGCATGTTGTGCCTCTTTTAAAACACTTTATTAGCTAACCTTGGATCATTTCTTTAACCACCCATGTGGAGATAAACAATGTAGGTGTATTGACTCATTACTTGAGTATTCTCAGCTAATTACAGGTCATTTTTCACCTCTCAAATTGCTCCATAAGCATACATACAGGTTTAGAATGCAACATACCTTAATCACAGCCTAGCATTACCAAAGAACTGTTTATATGGGTCTGGGATTTTGTTCTTTGCAGCCTCTCCTTGGGGAAAGAGTCCTATGTCATGGATTAGCATAGGGTGACATCAGACCAGTCTGGCATTTGTCATTTGCAAATAGGTTTTGATAGGCAAGACAAAGCCAAGAAAGAGCCTTTGTGATTTTTGCTGTAATATGGTTAAATCAGTCATTTATGAATTTTATGGTGGCAATCTTAAGAACTTTCCTGGGAGCAAACTCCACTGAATAAAATGGGACTGACTTCTGAACAGGTCTGCTGGGGTTTGCTCTCTCTGTGTTACTTCATCTCTGCAAATCAGAAACCAGCTTTTGCCATTCTAGGTACAAATTGCCTTGCAATTTATACTGAATGGTGCTTAACAGTGTAATCCTACACAGAATTACATCTTTCTAAATCCACAGAAGTCGATGGGCTTAGAAAGGTATAAGTATGCTTAGGAGTGCGCTGTTAGTTTGTAAGCTTGTGTGCTGATTTCACAGGGAGTGTTCCAGAGATGTGAAGGCCCAGAAAATAAGAGTGTTTTTTTCCACTCTGGAGGACTTACTTTTTCCTAATGGAAAAACTGGCCATTTTTGAGAGCACCAAACCACCCCCACCCCCCCATGATTTTTTTCTTTTTGAATGAGTGACATGCTTTTTAAGACAAGGTTCTACTAACTCAAAATGTGTAGCATGAAGATTATTTAAAACTATCTACAGCATTAGAGAATGATGAGGGAGACCTGTAAGGACTTGTAGGGGGCATCTCATTTTCCCCTCCCCCACCATGTCCTCTTTCCCTTCCCTGGCTGCCCCATAAACGCTCTCCTTTTTCTGCTTCCTTTTCTCCTTCCTACCCACCATTGTCTGCCCCACTGCCTTCAGCTTTCCCTTGCCCCAGCAGTCTCTCCCCTGTGGCTCAGCTGTGTGGTGCTGGCTGAACTAAGCTCAGTTGCATTGTGGGGAACTTGCAAGGACTTATATCTCCCTCTCCACACTATTTCCTCTTTCCTGCCTCCTAGCAGCCCCCATATGCTCACTTTTCCCTACTTCTCTCCTTAAGATCCACTAAACAACTTTTATCTACAACCCCCAGCTTCATCATTCATTTACCTCATTTCTCCACAATAGGGACCCAAAGCAGTTTACATCATTCTACCTATTATCAGCATAACAGGTTGGGCTGAGAGTGTTATTGGCCCAAGGGTTGATAGCAAAATGATTATTCGAACCTGGGTCTCCTAGGTCCTACTCTGAAACTCTTAGCCACTATACTACAGTGGCTTTTGGGGCGGGGAGGGGCTGTTTAACAGTAGCAAACAGCTGGGCCTGGATAAGTCATGTAAGCCATGTGGTACCAAGTCATCCAGTGGTTGTTCCTAGGCCTGGTTCCGATGAGTCCTCCCTCAAAGGCCAAGAAGGCCCTGGAAGGGGTCCTGCCCCTTCCCCCTGCCTTTTACCGACAGAAACCAAGCCTGAAATACTGGCTAAACAGTTATGGTTCCCTAATAACAGCCACAGAGGGTATCTCATGAAAGCTGCAGGTGCTCCTTTTATCTGTTTGGGGTTTTTTTAACACACACAGCCTCAGGATTTATGTATCCACAGATCAAAGCCACTTGGCTATTGGTGTGTAAGATAAGGCCTTTGAATACTGTAGATATGAACAACATATTTTCAAGGATATTGTTTAAACGTGATTTATTTTCTCCATAATTAATATGCAACAAAGTGTAGGTTTATAATACACTATTGAAGGATTCACACAACTATCCTTCCATTCTTTTACTGACTGGCCTGGAGCCAAATTTCATTTCACACTGGGAGGTCCATGACTGATCTCCTCCTGACTCTTAAATGCAGCCACGGGATGTGTCTCTGTTAATTTGAGCAGGGGAGCAGCTGAACCAGAGTTTCCATCTAACACTGCAATCTTAAATCCAGTTCCTCCCTACTAAGTCCATTAGAGTTAACTCAGGTTAGGATTGCATTGTAAATCACAGCACACATGCATCTGCCAGTGGCCATTTACTCAATGGAAGGAGGGAAAAGAAGAAGATTCAGACATCTGTAAACCCACCCCCCCATCCTGACATATGCACACACAGTAAGTGGCATCTTGAGCAGAATGGAACTAGCATCTTTTGCTGCATTGGGGACCCTATTTTAGTGGAAAGCCAGCACAGAAATGTTTTAAATAAATAAATAAAATGAACTCCCCACTCCGCATCCAGCTTCCTCAAATGAGCAGAGCTCTTCATGGCTACATTTAGTAAAATGTCAGGTGATGAATCGCCTGGCATGCTGTGCAGCTTGAGGCTTAGTCCAAGCCCATGTTGGGAAGATGTGTGGAGCTCTCCAGAATCAGAATCCACCTTCCTATTCTGTGACCCACTGGGGAATCTGGAAGTGCAGAGGTGCCGGGGTTCGGGCCGTGTTCCTTGTTTGCTGCAAGCTGTTATGATTCTGTGCTTAACTAAGTTTGTTTCTCTCTCGTTTCAGAATGTATTAATTGTGGAGGTAAGTTCACAGTGTTTGCATCTGCAAAAAGGTTAACAGTTCTGAGATTCGGTTCAGTTCATCCTGTATTACATGTTCTCCTAGTTCCAGAAATGCAGAGCGAATCCTGTACAGTCCCAAGAAGCTTCATGGTGGTAGTTTTAAAAAGCCATTTAACTATTGGTGTACAGAGGATTTGCTTAATTCATTTGTGTTAATTCCAATTGTTGATCTTTAGCTAACAAACTTTGCTCAGACCCTTGGTAGCTATAACCCTTTTCAATGACAGTGCAAAAGGAAAAGAATGTGCCAGTTTTCCAAGAAATTAGAATGATGCTAATGCAGCAGAGCATTCTAGCTCTTACAGTGCAATCCTAAGCAGAGCTACTCCAGTCTAAACCCACTGGGCTTTGACTGGAGTAACTCTGCTTAGGATTGCACTGTTCGCTAACCTTTTTAATGTCTTTCATGCTTTGCAAAGGATATTGTTGGAACTGGAAAGACAATGAAAGCCCTCCTCAACAATATTGAAAAATACAAGCCCAAAATGGTTAAGGTAACAAGGTAAGTGACATTCCAGTGGGGGGTACCTCAGTGGTAGCACATGTGCTCAGGTTGCAAAGAACTCAGCCCTCAGCATTTCCAACTGAAAAGGGGGGGGGGTCTTAGAGATGTAAAGGTCTGCCCCAGGGGAGGGGGAACTAAACCATCAAGGGGAAATTATTTTTCCTCAAGGACTATCCCCCTTACGCCAGGACTTTTTTTCAGCAGGAACGCGGTGGAACGGAGTTCCGGCACCTCTTGAAAATACTCAGCAATAGTGCGTGAAAATAATATTATTTCAAAGAATCCTGTGTATTTCTTCCTAATTTCCCTCTTGAGAATTCCGCCACCTCTTTTCCCAGAAAAAAACCCCTGCCCTACGCACATGCATTTTTCCAATAGAAAAATTAGAAATTTGGGGGAGTGCTGAAGAAATCTTCAGTGAAATAATTTTTTTTTGATTAAGTGAAATACTTTTTAAGGCAAGATTTTACTTACTCAGAAAGTGTAGTTTGAAGATTTTTTAAAATGTAAAACTATCTAGGATTAGACAATGATAATTTCTGTGTATACTGCATACATATACAATGTATTCTCAAGGATATGTCTATTTTTTAACCTTATTTTTTCCTGTCTGAGGTAGCAATTTGTAGCCCTTTAGTACCAAGCATATTTGCAATGTTGCATGTATCAAACAAATGTATATGTATATGCTAAATAATAATAATAATAAATGATGCATTTTGTGTCAATAAAGCAATGGAATCTGTGACTTCAGAACTCCCAGAAATGTGCCATGTGTAGGAAGGCTGAGAAACGTCTCATTCATGTTCCAGGCCCTGCACCCGATAGTCTCCTCAGCAAGTTCATATGGTCTGAAAAAATGTTTTATGAATGGAGTGAAAATAGAAGAGGGAGTGGGATTGGAGCAGGACAGGGAATAGCTTGAGTTTCACTGTTTAAGGAGTATAATATCCACTTTCTGTATGATTGGACTACAGAAAGATACAGTTGACTCAGAGCTAAGAACAGGGGTGGAACAGGACAGGAAATCCTTATGGAGTTTCCCCTAGTAACTGTTCAAACATCTCAGATGTTATTGATAGCAGATGCGGGGGGGGGGGGGACAACAAACCTATTTTGTCTCCGTCAAGCAGACTAGTACTACTGAAAGGGTAAAGGAAAGTTTAGGTACAGCAGGCTTCAGTACCTTGTGCCTTACTAAGCCGAACACAGCTATGTACAATGACCCACTTGGGTCTACAAAAATAGGCTTGTTTTCCAAGCACCTCATTGGCAACATAAGGATGGTGATACCCACCACAGCTTGGTGTGTCATAAGCTGTACAAGCCCTGCGGCAATGGAAGAAAAAACAAAGAAGAATGAACAATGAGGAGTTATCTGAACAAATCCAGTTTTTCTTTAATCAGAAAAACATTTTGTTCTTTATTTCATAACAGTTTGTTGCTGAAAAGAACATCTCAGCCTGATGGGTACAGACCTGACTGTAAGTGGATTTTCTTCCCTCTGTAGTTAAAATAGTCCATTATCCTCCTTTCACTGAACAGGCAAGAAATAACACGTCCAACTCATGGAACATTTTCAGCAGCGATGCTCTGAATGGAATTTGAACACTGAATGTGAAAGTTCCACAAGGATCAGCATAGATAGTCATTTCAAAAAAAGGGATACGCCTATCTAGGGTTGCCAATTGACTAGCAAACCTCCAGCCAAGCCTGCTACCCCCCGCCCCCTTCTGATAAGCAGAGACAAGCAAGTAACACGTTTCATGGTGTGGAGCTAAGCCTAGGTCATGTTCAGATGCCACAGCAAACAGTGGCTTGTTTTAATTGTGACTTGCGCAACAAATTAGCTCCCCTCCCTCTTCTTGAAGGGATTGAAGACTTCATAGTTTGGAGCATTTAGGCTTGATAGTTAAATTGAGTGCTTGAGCATACTGTAGTTTGTTGCCTACAAATCAGGAATCTAAACTGTGGTAAAAACCTGGTTTAGAATCCAAGTTTGTAGGAAAGAAACAAATTGCCATTCTGTGTAAGCACCCACCTTGGATACCATGTCAAATTTCAGTTAGTTCTGCTTCAGGAAGTCTTCAGTCTAGGTGTGATGTGTGCAGAGAAGCAGTGAGAGCACATAAGCCCAAGATCATCTAAAACATATTCTTGGACCACACAAACCATAGTTTGTTGATGGAAGGTGTCAGAAAATTAACTTGAGAGTTATGTTTACCCAGTGGCTGCCTTCGGATGTCATGAACAAACTGAGCCAACTTTGATTTGTTTGTAACAAGAATGAGCCTCGTATATTGGGTCATGTGAATGCAACCATTACCAACCTGGCTAAGAGTTGCTGTCTGCAGAGTCTGTATTTTTTCCTCTCAAAATGTGAGGACTCTTTGCATAGAATTGTGGGTCATTGTATGACCTAATTGGTACATCAAGACAGCTCCAATTTAGAAGATGCCCTGCCTGAGCTGTAATGAAGGGTTCCTTAGCTTCACACAAGGCATAGCTGAGATTTGGCTGTTGTATATATTTTCCAGGTCAGTGAACTATCACAAGAAGAAAGCGTCCTTGTTTGCATTTCTAACAATATAGTCTTTTTTTTTTCCCACACAGATTATGGATTTGAAATTCCAAATTTGTTTGTGGTGGGCTACGCCTTAGACTACAACGAGTACTTCAGAGATCTAAATGTAAGTATCTCTCATTCTTGAGGCCCTGAATAAATTTTTCTGAGCTCTGGCTTTCCAACATGGCAGCTTACAAACTGTGTCAAGTCCTAAGAAAAATGACCAGATATAAAATGAGGCAAGGTCCTGTACCTTTAATAACTGTAGATGAAGGAACTTTGGCAGGACTTGTCATACAAAAACCTGCACCTGCTTCACCACAACTATTATAGTTGTTTTATTGTTTGGTTTCTCTTATGACAGTTTGTTCAGTGTGTTCTAGTATTTTTGTATCCCAGTTGTTTTGACAAGTTTGAATAAAAGGGGACAAGCGTTTGAATAAAAGGGACAAGGGAACCACATCGTTCCAAAGACCACTTCAGTTTCTTTAAGAGCCAATGGCAATGTTAATGGATTTTCCTCCACCGCTCACATACATACCCTGCTGTTCCTAAGGTTTCACTGACTCTAAGGAACAACGTTTCACAAGAGTCCAGTAAGTCACAGCAGAAATCACTGCCCCCTCTTTTAAAAATTTAAGTGCTATTAAGAACTGCATGGATGGATGTAGGCCAAGGCAAACAACATTAAAATAAATAAGCATATATTAAAAAATAGGAAAAGTGTTTTATTTGCTCATCTTGAATGTTTATGTAGATGGATACTCAACATTAGATACAAAAAATTTATAGTTCCTCTCATAATAGTTAGCTGGCTTGGAAATAAAGACCTCTGCTGGCATTGTGTCTTCTTTTGCAGAGTACTGTATATACGAATTAGGACTAATTTTCCTAGTCACACTAAATATTTAGTATATAACTCTACTACGGCTCCATCCTACTAATTAGGATTAGTAATAAACACTATGAATTGTCTGTTTATGAATTGTGACATTTAACTGTTTCATTATTTTAGCACATATGTGTTATCAATAACCACGGCAAAGCCAAATACAGAGTCTAAAGAAGTAATTGGCCGGGCTGAACTGGAATTTTGACGGCATCTTCTGAAGAACAATTCGCCTGACATCCATCTCATTCATCTTGGACTAAACAGTGGTATTTCCTGTGACCAAGCTCCTCGGACTTGGTCATCATAGGCCTCATAATGCCTCAGTCAGTACAAAACATCTAGAAATCATTAACTTTCATATAATGAGTTTTGTTCTGAATACAGGGATAATAGGTAAGGCAGAGGTATTTGTTTTTATCCATTAACCTATAAAGCCAGTAACTTTATGAATCTGGAATACAAATGTGCTTACAGGTTGTTTCACAAGTGTTTCACGGGGCTGTCTTCGGCCTTGGCACACCCTGGCAGTTCACATTGCTCCTCTCTCAAATGACATATCTGTGCCTTCTTGCTGTCTCTTCCTTCTTTCTGTCCTTTGCCTTTGTTTACATCTCAAGAAACAAGTGCTTGTGCCAACACACAGGGACTTAAAAGTCTCAGACCATGACTTCTATTAAATTCTGCTACTGATTACTTAGAATTTGTACAGTATTAACAAGCATATAACAAAGTAGAAAGCAGGAAACACATCCTGAGAGAGAGGTATAAAGGAGCTTTGAGATTCAAGGCGGTGTGGGGGGGCGCTATGAAATTCTGCAGGGGAAGATAATGCATGGAACATGTGGACATCATCTGGTCTATCAAAGCCTTCTATCTGGGCCACATATAAATTAGACTACATCAGTTTTCCACATGGGGTTCGATCCAGAACAGATGTTTCTGTGGTGCAGGGGTTTCTGCTGAGTGTGATTTTCCTGCCTTCCCACTCCCAGGGCAGCCCAAAATGCCCCCAGAAATCCTGTTCATTGGGGAGAGGGGACCTCTCAGGAACAGGATTGGAGGAGCATTTCGGGCTGCCACCTGATTGAAGGGAAGCAGAAAAATTGTGCTTGCATCCATGGAAATATTAGTCTGGATCCAACCCATAGGTACCATCTGAGTCCTGAGCTTCCAGTAGCAAAATATCAAGCTTTATTTCAATGACAGGCCTTATTGCCTGGATTTACTTCCCCTTCTCCTCAACTTGCCATGATACTAGAAGTGCCTATCAAAGTGGTTCCTTGTGGTGGATTGTGGGTTAGCTTGAGACTTAAAATGTCAGGATGTGGTTTGCAGGCCCTCTCTTGCATACTTATGTTCTTTGTAAACTAATTGCAGTCAATAGATACTAAAAATGCCTTGGACTCAGCATTATAACTCATCTTACTTGAGGTTCATTTATCATGCATATATTGTTTCCATATACTGTTAATCATTCTAAGACTACAGTCTTAAAATACTTCAAAATAAATCCCATTGAACTCAGCGTGATTTACTTTTCAGAAAACCTGTTTAGGATTGTGTTTTAAATCATCTATCATTCTTAGGTAAGCAACTGTCGTTCTATTATAATTTTTAGTGTTGGAAGGGAGAGAGAAGTAGCATAGAAAATATATAAACCAGAAAGATCATTTTGGTTTTGACTGAGCTCTTACCTGCACTTACAGGATAGCCAAAGTACGTGAATTTTTAGGGTCCAGAATTGGTTGATCTTCACTGAATGTGATTGTTGATGCATTTCCGACAAACCAATCATCTGTTCTTCCAAAACTCTATGGAACTTCGTTAGAATACTGAATAATGAATCTTTGCAAGGCACTTTTGATTGAACTTTTCGAGAGACAATGGTGTGTCCTGGGTGTACTCGGCTGTGCTTAGTGCTTAATTGGAACAAAACAATAGCTGCCGAGCTTTGGTTTCCAAGTTGCACCCTTTAATTTGTATACAATATAAGAAAGTCACAGATTTGATGAGAAACCAAAAGCTGAGAACACACATTTCCGTAACTCAGACTAACCGTATACAAAGGTTTGTTTAGATGGCATTTATTTGTTCTTAGATTTGATTTTTGTCTTAACGATCATGGATTTTTTTATACATGATTAACATATGAATACAAATGCAGGAATGAATGCTTGGAACAAAGTATATTGTATTCAAAGATAGGAAACATTTTATAATAAAATTCTATAGCATTGAAAGTGATTGTTATAAATTTGGTGTGATTTCTGAGTGTTCCTGATTTCTTCTTGACCACCATCTGCAAAAGGAAATTTTTCCCTTTACCTGTTGCACTTATTGGAAGAAGGACAGTATGTGGGGACAATTACTATTCTTTAATAACAGTTTCTGCTAATTTGCTTGTAACAGATGTTAGGCTAACTGGGTCCAGTTAGGGCTGCCCCATAATTTCTCAGTCCTTATCTAATACTCCGGAAGAAGTATTGTCTAGTTCCATGCCCCACCATCATTTTTATCTCATACTTATCTTACTTGAGGTTACTGGAAAAGTCCTGCTTAGAAACTTTAAGCCAGTGATCCCCACTGTGGTGTTCATGGGCGCCATGGCACCCGCTGATAAGTTTATTGGCACCATCTTGATCCTTCCCCAAAGGATCTCCCCATCAAAGCAAAGAGCCCACCCTACCTTTCCTCCTCTTCATTGAAGAAGGAGGTGCTTCAGAAGAGCCTGGGAGGTGTCACCTTGTATCTGCAGAGAACAACCATTCAGAAACAGCTGCCTTCATGATTTGAAGATGCTTGGGTTGGAACTTCCTAACATTTTGTGGAACCTCGCAACATTTTGAGATTGTTCAGAGGCCTTGTTGCAGCCATTTTTAATTTGTTCCACCCATCTTGTGGCAGTAGGGTTAACATTCCCCCACCAGGGATGGGGGATCCCTTGCTCCCACCCTTCCGCCCCCCCACGCCCACTTACTTGGCTGGTGGGGGGTGCGTGCCTCCCCCAAGCAGCAGGGTGAGCCCCCTGAGCTGCGCTGTGCGCTCTTGCACCCACAGCAGGCTCATTTGGGGGGAAATCGTGTCCCGCAGAGCCTGATTCAGCCCTTGGTGAGTGCAGGAGCGCTCCCGGCTGGCCTTTGACCCCCGCACGATGACGTCACTTTCAGAAGTGACATCATTACACAAGCCAGGAGCACACGCACGCACACAAAAAATAAAAACCCCTGAGTGGCAAGGTGAGTGCTAGGCTCCCAATCTCCTGCCAGGGGAGTAAAGGAACCTGGCAAACCCCCGGTTTTGGGCTTCAGGGGACCTGGCAACCCTATGTAGCAGCCATTTTCTTACAGTGCCTACTACCTGCTCTCAGAACTTCAAATGTGCCCAAAGGTTCAACAAAGCTGGGGGCACCTGCTTTAAGCTACAGGGATTCTCTCTCAG
Source organism: Eublepharis macularius (assembly GCF_028583425.1). Lineage (NCBI taxonomy): Eukaryota > Metazoa > Chordata > Lepidosauria > Squamata > Eublepharidae > Eublepharis > Eublepharis macularius. The sequence continues at coordinate 69,927,101 of NC_072800.1, read as the reverse complement.
TGCTGGAGATCCTGTGTTTCAACTTGGATAGTACCGTGTTCCCAAACTTCAATTTAGTACAGTTTTAAAGTCTGAGTTGTTCAAATCCCATATGCTCATTCATGGTGGTTGAAGGCCATCTTGGCTTCCTGCAGTGTAATACTTAAAATGCTTTTACTCACTTTACAGTATTGCATAATATTTGGCCTCCTATGAATATCGTGCCTTTTGGGGATAAACCCATTTTGTTCTCCATGGATATTTGTGTTTATAAATCCAATTTGCCAACAGGAATGTGAAGATTTTCAGATCAGTGTTCAAGAAAGAGATTAGTTGGTAAACTTCTCTTCCTGTTTTGCCTTTACTGGGTTTCAGAGGGACCATATCTAATGTTATTTATTTAATTTATCTATAAACCAGTGCAGCAAGTGTAGCATAGTAGTTAGGCCACGTTCAGACCCCCATTCAGCATAGTGGGTGAACTTGGGAAAGCTCAATTTACCTTACAGGGTTGTTGTGAAGACAACACGGGAGGGGACAGGACCATGTATGCCACTCTGAACTTGGAACAATAAGTGGATAGATAGATAGTAAGCTTTCTTGACTGAGATAAACAGGATACATTTTTGAATAAATAAATACGGTTGTTGGAACATCAGAACATAGATTCTTGCACCTTCAGATGGGCAATGTTTTATGCTAGCTGAAAGGCTTTGCTGTGAATGAAAGACTTCAGGGGCATTTAACATCAGGCTACCTCCCCGACTCTCAGTATTCAAACAGGAGACACCCTTCAGAAAAAAGACCCCTGTTTTTGCAAGCAACACACTTTCATATGGTGGGTCTCCGAATCCTCAGTCCTGGAAACACACAAAAAAATTTTCATGTCTAGTTTTTAAAAACATTTCCATAATGTCAAAAATTATAGTTGTAAATGTTTCCCACCAAATTCATAAGCTTTTTTTTTTTTTTGAAAGATTTTCTTATAACTGGATTATTGGAAGTCTGAAAACACTTGGATGTTGCTGTTTCTTTGGCCCTTGAGATTGACTGAAGCTGAATTATTACAAGGATTTTGCTAAATTCCAACAGGACCTGTAGGCATGAAAAAGGGAAGATCTTGAGGTCTGACAGAATAGTAGCCCTTATAAAATCTTGGTGCAGTGGTTAGATTGTTGGAGTAGAGCCCTGCTGGATCAGACTAACGAAACTTCTAGTCCAGCATCCTGTTTCTCACAGTGACCAATTAAATGGAAGCAGGGCTTTTTTTTAGCAGGAACGCGGGGGAATGAAGTTCCGGAACCTCTTGATAATGGTCACATGGCTGGTGGCCCCGCCCCCTGATCTCCAGACAGAGGGGAGTTTAGATTGCCCTCCGTGCTGCAATCTAAACTACCCTCTGTCTGGAGATCAGGGGGTGGGGCCACCAGCCATGTGACCATTTTCTCCTAGGGCAACCCACTGAGTTCCACCACCTCTTTTCCCAGAAAAAAAGCCCTGGAAGGCAGGGACACAAAGGAAAAAGTCCCCCCCCCTACCCCTAGCTGTTGCCTTCCTGCTCTGCAGTCAGAGTTTTACTGCCTCTGAACTATGGGGGTCCCATTTAGGTATCATGACAAATAGTCACTGGTCAAATCCACATTACTCATTCTAAGTCGCATGTTCCCCGCATTCCCCACGCAATCCCGAGTGCCGGTCACATTACCTCATTAAACAGACGCATTTCATTCACATTTCTCCCGAATATGTGGTCACAGGTTTTCAACAGGAGTTTCACAGTGGCCGTGAATGGGCCAATGCGCAATTTACGTGTTTTTTTTAAAAACTACCCCCCTTCCTGTCTCTCCGGCCGTTCCGAGAGTTCCTATTGGCTGATTCAACTTGCAAGTGCTCCGTAGTCTGCAAAAGACTGTTTTTGACTTCATAGCATTGGATTTATTGATTATGCTGTTTATGAATCAAATCTGGTAGTTTGAAAAATCATTTTGGGGTGAATCCAACCTCAGAACGGACTCGCGAAACTTCCTTTTTAACTGTTTTTTTATTTTTTTTATTTTATATTACTGTAATATCGAAATTACGAAATATCAAAATAATGACACTCCAAGGAAGTGAAACTTCAGTAAAATTCAGGCACTGAACTGTCCTGCATAGGAAATGCCCACAAAAGCTTCCCACATGCTTCCAAATTTCCAAAAAAGAAACGGGAGAGAGCCATCGGTGCTGTCAGTGGGGGAAAGAGAGGCATCATTATCTTCAATGATGTTTCTTTATAAGGCAAGATCGAAATAACGGAAAAGTGCGCTAAAAAAATATTTTAAAAATGGGCGGGAAAAAAAGGTCCCGCCCAAAAAAGCGGTTTTCGAGTGGCTGTGTGACCGGAGGGACGCGCGAGAAAGACGGATTGGAAGCAGGAATGTGAACGAAGAGGAAAAAATCGCGGATTGGAGGCAAACGGAAGTTATCCGATAAACATGCGGGTAATGGGTGAATGTGGATTCGACCATAGAAAGACCATTGACAGAATGTCAGAGGCATGTTAAATGTTAAAGACATTTAAATTGGTAGCCATTGCTGTATGTTATGGCAGTGAATTCAATGTTATGATGCATTGTATCAAGAAGTGCTTCCTAATGATGTTCCTATCCTACTGCCCATCCATTTCATTGGGTGCCTTGAGTATTTGAGGGGGAGGGGGGACAAAATCAGAAAACCAGAAGCAATTTTACTGGTGCAGATGACAGGGTATTCTATATTATTAAATACGTTGTTTCTTATTTGATGGGATTGTTGTTCACTTTCCTCTTTTTGCTCCTATTCTTTCCCTTCCCCTATCAGTGGTCATGATAGAGTCTTTGTGGTTAACCCTGGACTAACTGGGTTAGATCCAGACTCAACTTTCCAGGGGCAGAATGGAACTTTCCTGTCTCCCCCTTCCCATCGCAGCTCACTGATATCCATAAAATGCTGCTCCTGGAAGATAGAGGACCCCAAGGAATTAGAAGAGGGGGAGCTGGAAGGGGGAATTGGTGGAAATTGCCAATTTATCTGAATCCAAATCACTGTCTATAAAGTTAAAAATGGTACAAATTGAAAAAGGCATGTCCTGTCTGTACATACATTTCTTTTACTTTTATGCTTGTATTTTGTTTGTCCAGAGGAGTTAGCCATGTTAGTCTGTAGTAGCAAAATAGAAAAGAGTCCAGTAGCACCTTTAAGACTAACCAACTTTACTGTAGCATAAGCTTTTGAGAACCACAGTTCTATTAGTCAGATTTCATTTGTGGATCTGTTGGATAGCATTTTTGAACAGTTATGCTCTGTGAAACTAAAAAGTTGAAGAAAGTGAAGAAAAAAAACCCACAAATGGTTTAATTGTTTACACATTTTATTTCTAGGCCTTTTGAAATCTTTTAATAACACTTATCCTGTGTCCCACCAAAGACTTTCATTACATGAGCCAATAGATCTTTTTAGTTTCTGGTTGCACCCCATGACTCATGAATTAGTTGGAGGAGGAGTTTTGTGCATGTGTTTTTAAAATTCAGTTCAGCAACATCTGTTAGATTATATAAGGCAAAAGGATGTTCTTTATAAACCGTTATGGACAACATGTTTATGTATTTGGCATTCACCCTTTTTTTTTCTCTTTCCTTGTTTGCTCTCTAGTGCTGGCATCCTTCCATGCTCTGCCCACAAAGATAAAAGCAGAATTCTTGCATATACACCAAGGTGACATCAACACTTTGGAGTGTTCTCTTTTAAGAATTAATTCAGCTCATTCATCCTTCAATTGGTCCAATCCCCAAACTATCCAGTAAAGGAATGCCTGATGATAAATCAAATACGGTCTAAAACAGCTTTATCCTACAACCAGTTCAAGTGCTGGATTTTAAAATATATTTTAAAAGTACAATGTTGAAATGTATTCTAAATCTATTATATTTTCAGCTTAAGAAAGGTATTTGTGAGTCAGTTATGACTTGAAGGCACTTTCCACCACCAATAATGAATTCTCTTATTTCCATGATTCTTTTGCACAAGTCCAGTACTAAAACAATGTATGTCAAATGGCTGGAAGTTGGGATCGCATGCAAAACGATAGATTATGCTTACTTTCAATGGATTAATCAATTTATTCATCATTGGTGCATACGTACACACGCATTAGAAGCAGTTGCTAGAAGAGGCAGAAAAGGGCACCTGTGATGATTAAGGGGTTGGAGCACCTTTCCTATGAGGAAAGGTTAAGGCGTCTGGAACTTTGCTATTGAGAAAAGAGAACTAATGGGGGACATGCCAGAGGTTTATAAAATTAAGCTCAGGGTGCAGAAAGCGGACAGAGAGAACTTTGTCCCTCTCCTAAAATATTATAACTATAGGCAATCCAATGAAGTTGATGGCAGTAGATTTAGGACAGACACAAGGGAATACTTCTTTACTCAACAAGCTATTGAAATGTGGAATTCACTGTTAAACTATGTAGTGATGGCCACAGGCATGTGTGTGTGTTACGTGGCATCAAGTCGCCTCCGACCTATGTCTACCCAATGAATGAAAGGCCTCCAAAACGTCCTATCATTAATAGACTTGCTCAGATCCTGCAAACTGGAAGATGTGGCTTCTTTTTATTGAGTCAAGCCATCTCATTTTCAGTCTTCCACTTTTCCTAGCGTTTTTGCCTTTTCCATACAATCTTGTCTTCTCATGATATGACCAAAGTATGATGGCCTCAGGCATAGATGGTTTTAAAAGGGAATTAGACAGTTTTATGGAGGCTAGGTCTATCAGTGGCTACTAGCCATCGTGATGGGAAACTCCACGTTCAGAGGCAGTAAACCTCTGAATACTGGTGCCATGAGGCACTATCGTGGGAAGGCCACAGCCTCAGCCTGTTGTTGGCACTCCAGAGTAACTCATTGGCCACTGTGTGTAACAGGATGGACCACTGGTCTGCTTCAGTAGGGCTTATGTTCTTAGGTGCACTGGACCAAAGCCAAAGGGCTTTTGTCTGACTATAGAATAAGGTTTGGGCTACTTTCTCCCTCCAGAATTTTAGTCAATGAGGTTCTGATCCATTGAATAACTGGATTCTTGGGAAATGATGGTTGGATTCCTTATGCAGTATTACCATAAATTATTGGCAGAAGGGGATTTTTTCACTTTCCGCCAGTAGTTCCCTGTGAACATTGGGAAGGCAATATTGGGGTATCTGTGGACAAAAAGCCACATGGCACAAATAGTGGCAGTGAAGGGGGACTACCCCTTCCCCCTGTTATGTCAGTGGCAGTTCCTCTGGAGCAAGAGTTATGTGGTGATGAGGCAGAAAAGGGTGGCTTCACCTACTTCAACATCTTAATCACAGTGCCTGTGGTCTTAGGAGCATGAGGGTTTCCCAGTCCCCAACACTCGCTTTTCAACACTCAAAAGGGTCTGTTAAAGGAAAGACTTGCCTCTGCCAGCAGCTTCTACTGGTGGTGCAAAGAATCCAACCCATTGTGAGCACCACATTTAAGTAACATAAAATACCTTAAAAACTGGTTTCCACACAAGTGCACATTACTAGGTTCCTCATCACCTGGTGACTGAAACACTTGATGTACCAAACTGAATACATCCATTATTTTTTTTGAAAAACTTTTGAGTCAGAGGAAGAAAGAAAGTTCCATCTGTTGTGTTCAATCTATGATAACTAATTTGTATATAAAGTCAGCACTTGATTCTACAGTTATCAAATGATAAACATGCTTGCATGAACCAGTCTGAACACATGCATTTTCTAATTTACTTCATTTGTACCCCACTTTTCTTCCCAATGGGAAATCTATTTCATCCTCACAACAACCCTGTGAGGTAGGTTAGGCCAAGAGTGTGTGACTGGCCCAAAGTCATCTAGCACTTCCATGGCAGAGGGGGGATTTGAAGCCAAGTCTCCAGATCTTAATCTGACACTCTAAGCACTACACCTCACTGCTTCTCATTTATGCTTAAAACTAATACCAATTGATGCCAAAGGAAGTGTTAACTCATAAATTTGGGTTTTACTTTCACAGCTAAGTCTTATTTTGTGTAATTACTTTGAGAGATTGTGTAATTACTTTGAGAGATTGTTTATTTTTCTGTGTTTATGGAATGATTCATTTGAAAACCATCAGAAAAACATATGTTCCAAGTCGGCCTCAATTAAAATAGAAAACCCAACACCACGCGTCAACTGTCCCAGTGAATTTCGCAGTTCTTTTTTTAAAAAACAAAATATGAATAACTTTTTGTGCATCCATTTTAATTATTTTTAAAATCAGGATGGGTACTGCATGGAAGGGAAGGGGGAAAGAGACAAGGAACACTGCATGGCATAATCTACCGAGGAAGACCAGAAAGCTATTGTCAAGTCCTCCTGAGATACATTTTTCACTGACGATGGAACAATCCTGCAAGCCCCAATGTGATGCAAGTTAAATGGAAACAGTCATTGGCAAACACAGTTCAGTTGGTGATAGTAGCCCTGTTCACAAGTTACAATGAGCACATGTACAATCTGTGTACAGTGTATACTTGATTTTTTTAAAATACATGCATTGGGTACTTCTCATGTTACACTGGACATATGTGTGATACAGATCTCACATCTATCCAGGTATTTGTCCCTGGTTTAAATTGCAAAGTAAACACACACTGGCTCTTTCTTCCAAACAGTTGTTGAGCGGGTGGCAGAGGAGCAGTTGCAGAGATTCCTGAAGGATACCTCAACCCTGGATCCTTTCCAGTCCGGCTTCCACCCGGGACATGGGATGGAGACACTGCTGGTCGCCCTCCTGGACGATCTCCGCAGTCACTTGGACCGAGGCGGATTGGCGCTGCTGATACTATTAGATCTTTCAGCAGTGTTCGATATGGTCGACTACAGTCTTTTGACCCACCGCCTTGCCAATGTGGGGATACAAGGGACAGCACTATAGTGGCTTGTCTCTTTTCTCCATGGTCGGGGACAGAGGGTGGCACTGGAGGAGAAGTTGTCATGTTGCAGGGAGCAATATTCTCCCCATTACTGTTTAACATCAATATGCGCCCCCTCACCTAGTTGGTGTGAAGCTTCAGACTTGGGTGCCACCAGTATGCTGATGATATCCAGTTATATCTGCTGATGGACAGTCGGCCTGGCTCGGCCTGTCCTGGGGCATGCTTTTGAAGTCGTGACTGGATGGTTGAAGCAAAGTTGGCTGAAATTAAACCCCACGAAGACGGAGATCCTGTACTTGAGCTGCGAGCGCATTGATTCGAGGCTCTGGCTCCCGGCCCTCGATGGGGTGTTGCTTATGTCAATTCTGAGGGTCAGGAGCCTGGGGGTGATCCTAGATGTTTCCCTGAAAATGGAGGCTCAGGTTGCAGTGGTTGCCAGGTCTTCTTTTTTCCATCCTCGACAGACCAGGCAGCTTCACCCTTATCTCTCAACCTGCGACTTAACGACAGTGATCCAGGCGATAGTCACCTCTAGGTTAGACTACTGTAACGTGCTGTACGCGGGGCTTCCCTTGGGTCTGATCCAGCAGCTGCAGCTGGTTCAAAATGCAGTGGCACATGTCATCACCGGAGTGCCTGGCAGTGCACATATAACACCGGCATTGCGCCAGCTGCATTGGCTGCCAGTGGAGTACCAAATCACATTCAAGGTTTTGGTACTTACCTATAAAGCCCTATGCTGACTGGGACTGGCGTATCTGTGGGACCACCTCTCCCTATACGTGCCCCAGAGGACGCTTAGATCAGGTGCCAGACAACAGTTAGTGGTCCCTGGCCCCAGAGAGGCCCGCTTGGCCTCGACTAGAGCCAGGGCCTCTTCGGTCCTGGCTCCAACCTAGTGGAATGCTCTGTCCAATGAGACCAGGGCCCGGCAGGATTTGGTATCCTTCCGCTGGGCCTCCAAGACAGAGCTGTTCCACCAGGCGTATGGTTGAGGCTAAGATGGGCTCCTACTGGCCAAATAGAGTTGTTCGCCCTCCCTACCAGAGGCATCTGCCATCAAACTGTTTTAACCAACCATGCAGGTAATTTTAATATGGTGGAGTAGATGGCAGACTGATTGATCAGCTGACTACTCCTGCGCAGCTTTTTTGTACCTCTTAAAATATTTATATTGCACTGTTTTATATGGTGGTTTTAAAATTGTAAAATGTTTTAGTGTGTTGTTTTGCAGAGTGTAATCCGCCCTGAGCCTGCTAGTCAGGGAGGGCGGAATAGAAATCAAAAGTAAGTAAATAAATAAATGCTCTGACTGCTACTTCACCGAGACTTAACACTGTGATGGAGCATGGTTGCACTCCTCTGCTCGGCTAGCTAGAGAGTCAAAAGCAGAAGTACAGCAGTTTCTTCCCTTGCCCTTCATGCCACTGACAGAGACATTTCACCAGAGCATCCAACCAGCAGTGTAACAGGATTGCTAAATCAGCATTCTTCACTGAGCCAATGAAACTGCTCTGCTGACAGGAGGAGCATTTGGTTGTGATCTTATCATCCCACCAAGCCAGCTTTGTTTTGCCCTAGTTCTAAAGATCATGCCTGGACATAGAATGAGGTAATGTAATGACAGAGACCAAGCAGGGGAGACTAGGCTGGTGTCAGTATTCCCTCCTTCTGGTGTTCTCTCCCCCCGCCCCCCACCCTTGGTTTTTGCATCTTGCTGTGTGGGTTTTTTGCAACTAAGGGAATTATGGCAACGGGAGCCTTGAAAGAGGCCCACACACAAACGCTTCCAGCCTTAGAACAGAAGCAACGTCTGGGTTGTAATTTCAGCGTAACAGAGTATGGGAGCAGTTTATGGTTTGTAGGGCATGTGACAGGTATATCCTGGCTGGCGCATCCTTGCTGCCATTTAGGCTGGGATGCAAGCTGGGTGTTTATGGGGAGGCTGTGGAAGGTGAGAAGCTGATAAAACCAGCATGTGTTGAAGCAATCCAGGATTTGAATGGTCTGCTTTCACAAATCAGCTAGAGTTAAACCATTATTTCATGTTCTGTTTTAAACAAGCCTCCCAGTCTAATCCAGAGTTGAGGATAAAACAGGACGACTGCTTGAATGTTGAAAGAGCAGAGAGGTGGTCTGGAGGAAAGAGATTTGGGGGTCTGATGTATGAAGGGCACTTCCTTGTAGCAGGGTTTGGTTTGGTGGTTGTGTTTTTTCCAGTTTGATGGATGGCCTTTTGGTCTCTTCCAATCTAGTTATTCCTTAGCAGTAGGAGCTATCCGCTCTGTTGCAGGTTGAAAGAGCAGGAAAAAAGAATGGGGACTTGATTTCTGTGTTTTAAAAAAGAAGTGTCTGATTTGTTTCCAAATTGATCAGAGTGGAGGGGTTTGCTGGCTTGCGGAACTCATAGCAAAGAACTCCCTGTACCCACCAACATGCCCAAACATTCTGTTTTGTTCCCAAAGCTGAGACAACAGATCTGCTATGAAACAGAGCCCTGCGCTGGAAAAGTTTCCTGGCTATTGACACGCAAATAAGCCTTTACAACCCAGCACCAAAACATCCCCTTTTGCTGCTGCAGCAGTCCAGGATCCAGCAGTCCAGTGTGTCCCTGTTATGAAACGCAGGCATGCATATCCTGAACAGCATCCACTTAGGACAGCTGCACATGAAGCATTTGACTAGTCTAAATACTTGGAGATTTACAGTGCAATCCTATGGAGAATTACTCCAGTCTAAGCCCATTGAAGTCAATGGGCTTAGACTGAAGTAACTCTCCATAGGATTGCACTGTTAGTAGTAAATGTCTGCAAGGGTCACAACCCAACGTTTGCAACTGGTTTGTGATTTCTTCATTGGGTTATATATCTATATATGGGAAAGGAGTTACATGTAAGAAGACATTCCTGGACAGAAGAGAAGTCAAGATGCATCGTGCATTGGTACAAAATAGTTTGAAAGTTCTTGTTCTGGAGTGAGGAAGAAATCTGAATGATCTCATGACCTGGCACAACCCTGGATTATATGAAAGCTTGCTTGTGTTTCTGCATTTCTACATGTCTAACCTCAGCCTGAGGCAGTATGAAATCACTGCTTCTGGCAGTGAATCTTAAGACTTGGGATAAACATTGTCCAAAATGTGCTATCCCTAAATTGTCCTCAGCAGAAAGGGCAGCAGCAGGGAGAAGAGCCTCAAGAATGACTCAGCTTTCCTGGACAGTTAAATGAGAGCCAAGCTACAAGTGACACCTGACACAGGTTGGACACTTGTCAGCTTACCTCAAATTTTGATGGGAAATGTAGGCATCCTGGTTTTACAGCTTGGCTCTCCATTACAGCTGCAAGACCAGGATGCCTACATTTCCCATCAAAACTTGAGGGAAGCTGACAAGTGTCCAACCTGTGTCAGGTGTCACTTGTAGCTTGGCCCTAAGCTGCTCCAGGAATCTAAACAGGCACTCACTGTCAACACCACCATTTTGGGGGCAAGAGTTTGCAGTGTTTTGATTGACAGAAGGGTATAGATTCATTTGCTCTTTTAATCTTTCACTTGAATCCTGCGCTAAGGAAGGCGGCGAAAGTGCCTCCAGGGGCCTTTTCAGTGGTCTCCCTGCCCAGAGATGTGCCTGCATTAATATAACCCATTTACTAGATAAGGACTCTTCCCCCCGCCCCAAGCTTTTGCTCTGAGTATTACTTAAAATGTTGTTTGTTTGCCTTGGGTTCTACACCGGTTCCCCCTCCCCTGCTGGTACTGTGATGCTTTGATATGTTCTTTGAGTTAAGGTATTTGATAAATTAGTGCAATCCTAAGAATGGATTCCTGAGAGTAAGCTCCCTGGAATAGACCTGAATAGGATTCTGAGCAGACTTGCCCAAGATTGCTCTCTATGCTAGGAAAAGTTTTTAAAATAAATAAGATGGTGTTAGGTGGGCCTCCTAAGCAGCTCCTTCTTCCCAGCCATTTGAAGACACAATGCTGAAAACAAGCTGCTTTGAGAGGCTTGCTTGGTGCCCTCTCAAATGTACTTCCCTTGACCCTCCCTTGCCATCGATATTGGAGGCACTTGAAAACAACCCGATGCAGACAAGCCATAGGACGGGCAGAGGGTCCAAGTGGCAGCCTAAGTCTGCCATCCAAAGGCTATTTTCCTCAGAGTAAGCCCCAAGGAATAATATGGGGATTGCTTCTGAGTAGACTGTTAAGATTGCTCCCATACACTTTCATCTCAGCAGGGGTCATTTTGTAGAAAAAGGGCTGGAGGAACTCATTAGCATAACTCATTAGTATAACTCATTAGCATATGCCACACCTCTTGCCATCACCGGAAGTGCGTCATTAGTATAACTGATTTGCATATGCCACACCCCCTGACATCACCTATCCTGGCTGTTTTGGACCCAATCCTGGCCGAGCCAGTTTGGTGTAGTGGTTAAGAGCACGGGACTCTAATCTGGAGAGCCGGGTTTGATTCCCCACTCCTCCACAAAGCCAGCTGGGTGGCCTTGGGCGAGTCACAGTTCTCTTGAGCTCTCTTAGCCCCACCCACCTCACAGGGTGATTGTTGTGGGGTAATAATAACACTTTGTAAACCGCTCTGAGTAGGCATTAAGTTGTCCTGAAGGGCGGTATATAAATCGAATGTTATTATTATTATTATTATTATTATTATTATTATTATTATTATTATTATTATTCAGGGCCAAAATTGGGCCCAACATGGCAAAAAGGGGCTGAAAATGGCAGAAAAGGGGCCCAAAATGGTCAGGATTGGGCTGTTGATGAGCAGGAAAGTGATCCACCACCCGTCAGAGGCCCGATCCGGGCCATTTCAGCCTCAATCCAGGCCAAAATGGGCCCAAAATGGCCGAGAGCCAGGTGGGCGGGGCCACCTGACATGTGACCTCTTTGGGGAACTGCCGGAACTGCATTCCTGTGCGTTCCCCCTCAAAATGAGCCCTGCATCTCAGACAGCAATAAGGCCAAGGCAAATGTGGATTTCTAAGCATCCACCATCATCTGTTTGTACCTAGGTTCGATCAACCACAGGCTGATTTGCCACTGATAAAAATACGTTGAACTGAAATCCCCAGTGAGTGACTGGTTTGTGCAGCTAAGGAAGGAATGTTTAACATGGCTTTCACTCCCAGGAGGGCCCACACCATTCCTATTCACTATCTCATGTTGCACAATAACAAACTGACTATAGCGATTGACATAAAGAACTGTCTTATAATGAGTCATGTAATGTTGGTCTGTCCGTTCCTATATTTTTGGCAGCGGCCTTCCAGGGTCTCAGGCAGGGCTTTTCTCCATCCCTGCTGTCTGAGATCCTTTATAGCTGAAGATCAAACCAGGGAGCTTCTGCGCTTAAAGTGTGGTCTCTATTACTAAGCCAAGGTCTTTTCCTTCAGCTCAGCAGAGCCACTGAGACTCCCAAACTTTATAAAAGCAAACACACCACATGTGCCCAATGGTTGCTGTGAAAAGCACATAAGCAATTCCCTGCCAAATACCAAGAGCAGATTGATATGCCCAGATTGCTTAGGGCACAGCTTGAACTCTATAGCTGTTCCCGCCTAGCTCAGCAGGAAGAAGAAAGCTCTGTGACTATTCCAGGATCTGCTTGCTAAGAATGCCCCACGTAGCTGAAAAGCCCCTAGTCCAGTGAACATGGCGCAATTAAGATTGGTGGGAACATATAGAGGAGCAATTAGGAGGGCAGTCTGAAAATGTATTGGCATGTATCCAATGATCTGCAGAGTTCGCTGGGCAGAATGTTTCCTCCTGCCGCAACCTACTGAACCCCCTGAAATTTTGTCCGGGGTGTGGGGGGGGGTGTCAGTGGATTTTAGGAACAGCAAGATGACAAAGTAAGAAGGATCTGCAGTGGGAAAGGAAATTGGCAGAAATTGCTGCGCCTTTTCTGAACACTAGTGCAATTCAGAATTGCAAGGCTGGAAATATACCACTGATCTTAGGATAGGATTCTTGTCTCACTACAGATACTAATTTTCTGAATTTCCTCCCCTGCTCTAATCAAGCTGATTATATTTCGCATTGTTTCTCAAAAGCATATACCATGGAAAACCTTGTTGGTCTTTAAGGTGCTATTGGCCTTGAATCTTGATCTTCCAGGTTTCAACACAGGAGAGGCTCCAATTCAAGAACTGTGATTTTAATATCCCTCATTTCCCTTCATTTTCAGTTGTGATCTGTGCACATTAAAATAATAAACGATGGGATCCTAAACAGAGTTGCTCCCTTCTAAGTTCATTGGATTTCAAAGGGTGCGACTCTTAGGATTGTACTACTAACGTGCATGTTGGCAATTCATGGAATGGTTGTTGTGGGTTTTCTGGGCTGTATTGCCGTGGTCTTGGCATTGTAGTTCCTGACGTTCCGCCAGCAGCTGTGGCTGGCATCTTCAGAGGTGTAGCACCAAAAGACAGAGATCTCTCAGTGTCACAGCCTTCGACAATACAATTCACTTTTCCCAGCTTGATAGAAAAGCAAATGCAACTCTGAAGTGGAAAAAAATAATGAAAGACAGCAGTGAAAGGATACTCTTTAAACCCAGAGATTGGCTGGAGGATTATGAAGGCATTTGAGGACAGTTTATAGAGGTTTATATATGTTAAGCATAATAACAGGGACTAGAGAATGGGAGAAATGTCCCTTGGTGCTTTCACGTTCTCTGACCGAGCATTTTTTCTTTCCCCTTTTCTCCATGCATGTCCATTTTTCATCCATACCACCAGCCTCTCTTCCCAGGGAGATATAACAGTGATATGAAGGCCAGTTCATGTTTGCATAAACATAATTTCTCTAATCTTGATCACTCTGTAGTTGGTGGTTGGTAACCTACCTCCAAATGGAAGACTTGTGTTTGATGCAACATGAAAAATCTGTCTTGTGTTCCATTTGTGTTGCTGGTTGCCCATTCATGCCATCATTTGACACAGGGTATGTGTATGTATATATGTATGTATCAATATGAAACACTGAGAAACAGTGTGGTGTAGTGGTTAGAGTGTTGGACTAGGATATGGGAGACTCCAGTTGGAATCCCCACTCTGCCATGGAAGCCTGCAGGGTGATCTTGGGCTAGTCACACTCAGCCTAACCTACCTCACAGGGTTGTTGTGAGAATAAACTTGGAGGAAGCCACTTTGGGTCCCCATTAAGGGAGAATGATGAAGTATAAATGAAGTATATAATAACAAATAATACACTACAAAAACTCAGTGGTAGGTATATGCGTGGCCTACTAAAGGTTCCAGGACTGATGCCTGAAATCTCCTGAAAAGTAACTTCTGCTTCAAACCTTGAGTGCCTGCTACAAGAACCAATGGTATGACTAAGGAGAATAAAGCTTCCTATTCATCTCATCCTGCCCGCCCTCCTCCACTGAACCCTCCTCCATTTTATCTTCATACAACCTTTTGAGTAAGTTTGGGTGGAAAATAGGCCTAAAATTGACCAATGAGCCTAATAGCTGAGGGGGATTTGAACTCCAATCTCCTCAGTCCTAATCTGGTGGTATAACCACCACACCACACTGGCACGTACAAAACTACAAGTTGTGAAGAAGTACAATGGCTTAAATGGGAAAGAGCTGATAGCAAACATTTTATTAATTGTGACACAGCCATGTCAGTTAAAAGCCTGAAAAGATGCAGAGCCTTCTGAGGTAGTATAGTTAAAAGGCATCAATCTTGAGGAATCCCTGTCCTTTTTTGCTAACCCTAGGCAAAACAGGGCCACAATCTTCACTCACCAAATCCATTAGATTGATAAGAAACTGTTGGTTTGAAAAACTGCCCCCTAATTAATCAGGCAACAGATTCCATTTTTAATAATTTAGTTAATACAATCATTTACAAAAATTACAGCGGTGCTTTCTTAGAAAAAGTGTTCCTCTCTCAGAGGATGGAATGCCTCTTCTAAGGCAGTTTCAGGAGGATTGCTGTGTTGGTCTGCAGTTGAACAGCAAGATTTACATCCAGTGACATCTTAAAGGCAACTAAGATTTTCAGGGTGTAAGCTTTTGAGGTCAAAGCTCCCTTCTTCAGATATCTGAATATATCTGAAGTGCGTTGACTCTTGAAAGCTTATACACCAAAAGTCTTGTTGGTCTTTAAGGTGTCACTGGACTAGAATCTTTCTCGTTTAAGACAATGCTGCAGTGGCTCATGTTTGAATGGATTATCATACGATGTATTGGAGGCTGAATATCTGAATAGGAAAATCCTGACAGGAAAAAAGTACCAGACTGTGAGCAAAAATGACCACTCTGGAAGAAACAAGCAAACAAAATGTGCTTCCCCTCCCCCTTCAGAATGATTTTTACTCATGTAAGCTTATGTAAATTTAATCCCTTCATTACATTTCATATGACTAATCAGGTTAGTCTTAGGGAAAATCAGTAACACTTTACCTTGAAAAAAAAACCTCACAAAAATTACTGGGGCGGAAGGAAATAATGGAGCAGCTGCCCAAATACACATTGTATTTAACTGGGACCTGGAGGTAGGGAGGGGAGACATTTGGGTAGGTTTATGGAACTTTGGAGTGGATTGTTTGTGATGATGACCAAATAATAATAAAAAATTCCCCTCCTTATGACTGTTTCCTCATTAAGAACTCTTCCAGAAGAAAGACTCCAGTTTTCCTATACCCTTGTCCCCACATCATACCTTCACATCGAATATAAATTAAACATCCAAACAAGGAGCTTTTATTAAGAAGAGGTACTTGAAGGTATAAACAAAAGGGAGAGGAATTGTTCAAGAGGGTTCCAGGAGGACTCACTGGGAATAATGAGGTGAATATGAACAAAGGAAAATGTATTGGAGGCTGAATATTTGAGCAGGAAAATCCTGACAGGAAAGAAGTACCAGACTGTGAACTAATTTCCCAAGGGAAATGGTGGGAAATCCATTGCTTGAGTCATTTAAACCAGACAAGACAAAGCATTGGAGAATACATGGTAGGGGGGCTGTCTTGTGGTGATGGAAAGGAGGGGGGACAGCATGCGGTAGATAATGTAAAAGCTCCTTTCAATCACAATTTCTTTGATTCCAAAATGAAATAATATGCCTCACTGAGGGCCAGTTCAGAACCGTCTGCCAAACCTACAGCTGCACAGGGCTCATCCCTCCAGGGACAAGTTGAAATGCAAATATGATGCTAGCCGATCAGGCTTCATTGTGTGTTCTGGAAGAGGAGCTGCTTCATGCCGGCTGAGAGAAGCACAGTGGAAATAACCTGAACCTGCGAAAGGAATCCATAAATTGTCCCATGTTTTCAAAGCACGCTTGAACACAGCACAAGCTCTGTGCATCTGGGATTGGCGGCTGACCCTTCTCAGGGAACTGAACCATTCCTGACACCTGCCAGCCCCAACAAAACCACAAAAGCAACCTCTCCTGGGCACTCAAGGACATCCCTGTGGGTGCCATTCTACAGTTAAAAGCTCCACTAGGTTTGATAAAATTCAGCTGTACAGCATTCAGAAAATAACCAGTCTAGATTTTCAATGCAGTTGCTACTCTCTATATATTTTAAAAGTTCCAGTCTTGTTCATTGCACAGTGTGATAAAACAGGAGTCCAGTGGCACCTTAAATATTTATTTGTTAATTAAAATATTTACACCCCACCTTTCTGCTTGGATCAGTGCAACTTACAGTAATAATGAAAGAATAATAACATCTATACCAGCCCTGGTGATTCAGAGCTCACCTGAAAAGGTGCTTTGAAGAGCTGAAGAAAGATGTTACAGAGACGCCTGTTTCAAACAATTTTTTAAAAAAATTAGTCAATTTCCCCCAAATGTGTGAGTGTCACTTGTAACTGTTGTTAGCAGGGTCCCTCACCTTGCTGTTGAATGTGTAACAGCATTGACCTCAGGATGGTACACTTTGATTTGTGATGGCTCTCTCATACTTTGAGGGCGGGGCATCTGCTTTGCATGCTGAAGGTCCTGTGTTCGAGCTCTGGTATCTCCAGTCAAAAGGATCAGGGAGCAGTGGATGAGAAAGACCTCTGCCTGGAGTCCCTGGAGAGCTGCTGCCAGTCAGAGTAGATTAGAGTGATGTTGACAGACCAACCGTCTCACCCAGCAGAAGGCAGCTCCATGTGGTTGCATGCACTCGATGCAGCAGTCCTCAGTGATGACTATATGCCAGCCCCATAATTAAATCATCAGCTAGGAATTATTTACCCTTTGCCATCTCTGACATTGTCAGTCTGGTTCACGCAATACATTCTTAGGATTATATTCGATCCCATGTTGGCTTGGGCTACAGGGCTTGTTTTTTTCAGTCTAGAATGCATGTGTGCAAAGGGGAGCTGTCATCTGAGCACTCCACCAGGTGCCTACAGCCTGGCTTGCTCTGCCAGGATCAAACTGCGGAAGCCGGGAAGAAATAATAGGGGCTCTTTATGCTTGTTTTCTCCAGCAATACTCAGGCTGGCAGTCAGCAGCGACTGCCTGCTGTTCTTTGTGCAGGATTGGTTTACCTTCCTGGCACTTGGACTGAATGCTGCCTTCCTGGTAGACAAAGGAAAAATGTAAAGGGCAGAGGGGAGGAAAGGTGTTTTGGATGCTATCAAGGAAGACATTCTGAAGATGTTCTTCAAAGAATACAGATAATGTACTCTTCTTACATGCCAGTAAATGTAATTTGAGATAAGAGGGTAATGCTCAGGATTGTGTAGGTTGCTGTGATTGTACAAAAAATGCAGGATAGCTGCAGAACGTGATAGTGGTCCTCACTCTCATACTCCTTGCACCCTTCTAGGTGTACTGACTTTTTATTGACTTAATTACAGATAGGATGTGGGGAGAGGGGGCTTATCCTTCTTCCACCCCACTCCCCAGTTCTATTTTTGTGACCTGAAACTGCCCCAAAGACAACTAAACATCTATTGATGTGTTACATATCAGTTTCCTCAATGAAGAAAATAGCAGCTCCCCAGGACTGTTTTAGGTCAGGAAAACGACATAGGGGAGAAGGCAGAGGCCCCTTCTCTTCCCAGGCCATGGTATTGATCTGAACTAGGCCCACATGCATGTGAAAGTGATAGAAATCCCAGGATTGTAGTAGATGGGTGGCATCCAGACTAACTTTCCTATGGCTGTATGGACCTTTCCTACCTCCCTTCACCTGCTGCATCCCACTGATCTCCATGAAATGCTTCTCCTTCTGTATCGTAGGGCTATCAACCTCCAGGTGGTAGGTGGAGATCCCCCAGAATTATCTGTCTTCAGTCGACAGAAACCAGTTCCCTTGGCGAAAATGGCTGCTTTTGAGTGTGGACTGTATGGTAGTAAACACTGCGGAGGCCCCTCTCCTCCCCAATTCCCACCCTCCCCAGGTTCTACCCCCAAGTCTCTAGGGATTCCACAACCCAGTGTTGGCAACCCTATGCACATAGGTTGCCTCCTCAGGAGTTAGTCAGACAAGGGGCCAGTTGGCCTCTGAGGCAAGAGCAGCTGGAGCTGGAACACAGGGCTTGCACCTAGTAGACCAGTTGATCCAGCAATACAGCTCTCTCAAGACTCAGCCTAAACAGGCTTAGGGGTGAGTTGGCTCAGATGCATTTTTCTGGCAAGTATTGGATCTCTGGAGGCTGCGTTGTGTTCTGGCCGGAATCCTGCAAGGAAGTATCTCACTCAGTGTTCTGTTCTGAGTCTGCAGGGAAGTGGCGCACTGCCAGCCTCACACATTGCTTCCTTTGTGCCACCTCTGCCTGGGCCTTTTGCTGCCACCATTCCTGCCGCACGGCAGGTGATCTGGAGGGGCTGCAGGCCCTGGTTTGTGTCCTGCCTGGCAAGGGCCCAGTTGTGATGTCTGAGGCCGGTGGCAAGGACTTGCTTGCAAGCTCTGGTAGGGCGATCTCTTGTGCTGTTGGGGCATGGTCGGACAGTGCCTCTCTTGCAGACTCTGGCAGAGTGGTTGTTGGTGCTGCTGGCACATGGTCAGTCAGAGCCTCTGTAGCACCAGGCCCTGCCTAACCCTCCTAGTCCTCAGGCTCTTCCTCTGAGCCCTTTATGTCTGAGTTACTGACCTGGTCAACGTGGCGGTCAAAGAGGATTGTGACAAGGGATAAGGGACTCTGAAGAATGACATGGGAAGTGGGAATCTGTGGTATCTGCCAGTTTAGTCTGGCATCAACCTGATAGCTTGATGAGCCTGTTGATTCAGTGCGCTGCAGTGATATAGAAGGCAAGCTCCATGCTGGGAGTTATTAGGGAAAGAACTGATGATGCAATTCGTCTTCTTGGAAAACAGCTTCTAGAGCAGTTACTTACCCCTCTATAACACTTCAGATCCTCCTAAGTACCTCGGTTCTTTTGATTTTTCTACAGTCCAGTTTTTAAGGTCTCTGCAAAACCTCAGTCGAACAAACATCAACAATCAGCTGGAAGTCCTCCTCCTTTCATTTTTCTTGGCAGTCCACATTGGAGCTTCTAAACCGTCTCCACCCTACAGCTGCATCTCATCAGTGATCTACTTCAATGCCTTGGGCTGGCCAGGAAGCAAATATCTCCCACTGCAACCTGTTTCCAAGTGACATCTCACAGGCATTTTTAGAAACAACTTCAATTATTGCTCCACAGTAGAGATGTCTGAAAAATGTTAACATGAGGCAAACGTTCTGAATGGGTTCTGAGACAAACGTTGAAGCATTTCTGTTTACACAAATACTCATTTATCTGAAATATTTCTATGCCAGCTTTTCTTAGGATGTGGTCATGATTAGACATGGGCATGAAATGGGAAAAAAACTGAAATGAGAGGTTCGTGTTTCATCACGTTTCACGAATCGCGAACAATTTTTCACAAAATTGACCTGTTTCATGAAACGATTCCATTAGTTTCGTGATTCGTCAAAACCAGGGGCATTTCAACGGTCCCCTTCACCCAGAGAGATGCCAAACTCACAGGGAGATGTCAGCAGGTTCTTCTACTGGAAGCAGCAAGAGTGTGAGCCCTCAAAAGAGCAGAGAAAGAATTGAGAAGACACAAAGACAAGCAAATGAAAAAAGGGGCGGCCTAGGCCCCGGAGCCAGGCTAAGGTCTAAGACTAGGGTGGGGTAGGGTGGAGGGGAAAAGGCACCCTCACCCAAAGACCTTCCCACAGCAAAGCCAAGAGCTGGAAATAAGAGGCTTCTTTCACTGTCTTTAAAGCAGCAGCAGCCAACAGCACAATCCCAGATCCTTCCTCACACTCTCCCACTCCAATCCCAGCAACAGGTCCTCCTCCCTCTGAAACACGAAGCAGAGAGAGGTGTCTTTTATAAAAAATGCTGACAAAGAGCAGAACAGGAGGTCTGTGGTTGGCTGACAGACCTGCCTAACAGGGTTTGGAGGGGTGAGATTGGTGTGTCCATGGCTACAGAAGGCCCACCTCCTTGGTTGCCTAGGGGATTGACCCCCCAGCTCCTGGCTGTATCAAGGGTAAATGGGCTATGATTGTGGTTTCCAATGGCAACAAAAGGTCTGGGCCCATTGTTGCCTAGGGAATCAATGGATCTGCGCTAGCCTGTCTGGAATTATGAATCGTTCATGAAACTAATGAAACAGGCCAAAAAGTTGTGAATTTCATGATAATTTTGTGATAACTGCGGCCCTATAAAGTGCTGTTTCGTGACACACGAAACAGCCCGTTTCGTGATGAAATTTGCTTCGTATTTTGATTCGCGCCCATATCTACTCATGATAGAATAAAAGGAAAGAAATAAAATCAAAATGACTAACAACCAAGTTAGAAAAGCAGTTAAGAGGGTGTTAGTGATGCACAAATACTAAAACTGGCAACAAGAGCAAGGGAAGAAAAAAACTATTACCCATCATCAAAGGGAAGGAAATTACAAATATCTGAATCTAGTGCCTAAAATTCAAAAGAATAGGGGCTGGATAAACAGATGCAGGTACAGAGTTCTAGGGATGAGACGACGCAATCAAATTATTCAGTAGTCTATAGAGTTGACTCACATATATTTGTTCATGACGTAGCAGAGAAGGGAAGTTTGGGACCATCTTTACCAACAGTATAACATCTAGTCAGCTTCTGTTTCCCTTCTTTTTGCAGGTACATAAGCTTGGCCATGGCCAGAGAACTGAATGAATCTTGGCCCTTTGCCTTTAGTTATGGTTCATTCACAGCCATAGCCCTGAATGAGTCAGCCCAGAGTGTGTACCTTGGTGGAAGTGTTTTGTTTGTTATTTGAATTGTCTTTTCATGAGCCACTTTGGTCGCCCCTCCAGTGAAAAAAGCAGAATAAAATACTTACATAAAGCCAATAAGGAGTATTTGATACCTCTAGCAACCAGTGTGATCTTATTCCTGCCCCCTTGCCTTTTCAAGTGCCAAAATAGACAGGGGTGGCTGTTTCAGTACTTCACAAGGCATGGATGTGGAACAAGATCACATGATGCTGCCATTCCACAGGCCTGATCAGGATTGCCCTCGCAGCAATTTTTAAACAGCTAAATTCTCCGCTAAAATGGTGCCGTCAGCCATGGATTGGATCTGCAGCTGCCGTAACATGGTCTTTTGATCTCACTGTCTCTACTTAAGGTAAATAATTTAATCACATTTTCAGAAGATGGACAAATGAAGCAGCACCACCCCCCCACACACAAATTCTTACATTTTATGAAATGTAATGGTTTAGGGAATAAGAACTTCCAAATGTAGCATAAAAATACACTTTACAGATCCTCCCTAAAATAAAAAAGAAAATAAAAAAAGCAATCTTTAAAAAAATGCTTACCTTAAACCTCTGCGGATTCACAAAATATACTCCCGTAAGTTGTCACCGGAAACAAGAAAACCTGAATAGGAGAGTGTAGGCAGTCAGAGATTTTGGCACACAAAAGTGAGTAGGGATCTTTTTGGCTTTCTGGCACACAAAATCATATGAATCATTTTACAGATAGAGGAAGCAAATGTTATGTATCTGATGCCTTGGCAGAGGTGGAAAAGCTCTAACAGCGGCCGTTTACACACGGCTCCCTGCTGCTCATAACAACCCGGAAGATCGCGCAAAAAACGCGGAAGATCGCGTTTTCTCGCACGAGATTTGCATGACGTCATGTGACATCGCACAAATCTCGTGCGAGAAAATGTGATCTTCCGCGTTTTTTGAGCGATCTTCCAGGTTGTTACGAGCAGCGAGGAGCTGTGTGAAAACGGCCATGGTTCCCCCATTGACTTTTTGATCCTCTGGATTCCAAGGACGTTAGACAGGATTCTTTGCCTATGATAATGATGTAATGATAATGATGTAATAAAATCTATTACAATTTCCCTACATTAATATGTAGAGAAAAACTAAGTGTCCTCAGTCACATTTCAGTGTGACTGAGACAGATTGGAGCTATAACTTAAGGTAGATGATACCTGTTATACAAAATAGGGTTAATTAGGGCATCTTGTATTTGGATGTAAAACTCACATTGGAGCAAAATGTGGGCAATTGACTCTGGTTCCCTGTTATTGCAGGGGCAAGTTCTTTCATGGTAGGGCAATTATGTTAGCAAAATTCAATGTCTTCCCATCCGCAATTCTTTATGGAAGATTTGCAAAATTGCCCTACCTCGAAAGAACGTACTTATTTACTTGAATCATTTTAAATCTGCCTTTCTCCCACCGGGGATTCAAAGTAGATTAGATGACATCCTGCCTCAGTTAAAGGCTTGCTGAAATAGCTTGGCTTCCATAACTTGTGGAAACATAATAGAGTAGATGCCCCCCAAATGTTCACAGGGAGGCCATTCCCGTATAGGCACCTCCACCAAAAAAGTCTGTGCATGAGCTGAAGTGGATTTAACAAGCTTGCTTAAAGGAACGGAGAACAAACTCCGGGTAAACAAAAATAATTTCTGCACACATACATAGCAGGAGGGGCAATCCTGTAAAAAAGTGGGACCTAGCCCACGAAGGGTTTCAAAAGGTAAAGAACCTTGAACTGGAACCAGAAATTAACCAGCAGCTGGACCAGTGACTTTAAAATAAGTGAGATGTGTATTTGTGCTTTTGAAATCTGAGTAAGGAGAAAGCCATGTGGAGAATTACTGAAAACCTTCCTCTCAGCTCCCTGTTTTGCTGTTGGTGAAGGACTGCATACCCAGCTGGAGTGATTTGCGGCAAACAAAAGCCAGGTCATTCAGCCAGGTCCCATCAAGCATGCTAGAGCTATCTTATCATTTATCAGAATAGGCAAACAGAACAAAGAGATCTTCTTATTTGAAACTGATCCGGCATTACACAATATCAAGGTCGAAGTGGAGGGAACCTGAGACTTCTTTCCATCCATATCCTTGAGGATGGGCTGGAGATTAGAAGGATATCGACCTCTAAAATGCCTCCCTGCTCTTCTATCATACAACTCTCCACCCACCACTGCATTTCCAACCCTGTTTGGAGCATTACATCATAGCCTCTCACCAACCAACGATAAAACAGCTAGAGAAGAAAAAGAAACCCCATAACAACATTTGTCATAGGAGAAGCACAATACGGTTTTCTTGTTCTGTTAGTAGCATTGATGATGATAGGCCATGGGTCTCCAACTTTTTTGAGCCGGGAGGCACCTTTGGAGTTCTGAGCAGAACCACAAGTGACAAAAGGCACAGATTGGACACTTGTCAGCTTCCCTCAAGTTTTGATGGGAAATGTAGGCAGCTTGGCGGAATGTTGGACAAGTGACAGTTGAAAAGTCCATTGGACAGCAGTTGGAGAGCCAAGCTGCAAGACCAGGATGCCTACATTTCCCATCAAAACTTGAGGGAAGCTGACAAGTGTCCAATCTATGCCTTTTGTCACTTGTGGTTCTGCTCTCTGACACACTTGGTGGGCACAGCCACAAAATGGCTGCTGCAGGAGGTGGAGCCAGCCACAAAATGGCTCCCGCACTTAGCTTCAATCACACAATGCAGATCCTGCCAAAAGCAGCATTTTTAAAAATTTTCATAGCCAATCAGATCTCCACTGGCCAATCAGACGCCTTGCTGGGCAAAAGTCCCTACTGGTATGGCCCGCTTGGTAGGTGCCAGGTAGGCTTGCCAGCTCTGGTTTGGGAAATACCTGGAGATTTTGCGAGTGGTGTTTGGGGAAGGCAGGGTTTGGGTAAAGGCTGGAGTTCAGCAGGTTATAATGCCATAGAGTTCACCATCCAAAGCAGCCTTTTTTCCAGGGGAACTGATCTCTGTCATCTGGAGATTAGTTATAATTCCAGGAAATTTTCAGCCCCACTTAGAGGTTGGCAAATGCAGTGCTAGGAAAGGTGTTGGTAGGGGCCATGGTGCCCATGGGCACCACACTGGGGACCCCTATGATAGGCTATTGGGCAAGAGTGGCGACTAGATGAGCCCTCCTTATGCCCTACAGATTGTTCCTGGCCTGCTACAGGTTAAAATTGGCTGAAAGGGGAGCTCTGAGCTCAGCCATATCCACCTCAGTTCATCCCAGTCCAGTCTTTGTCTTACTCGTCTAAGAGGCAGATGATGCAATTAAACAAATTAACGTACTGTTGCAAGGAGGTGTCTGACTATTGTTATGAGGCCTGATGGAAAATATACGTGTGTGTGGGTATCCATTGTTAATGCAGAATGAAAGCATTCTGAGACTTAAGAAAAGTTAGCCCACAGAAACAGAACCTTCTCAATAAAAGATTTGTCGTAAATGTTTTTCTTCCATCCTTCCATACATCAAGCAGAACAGGACACAGCTGTCACTCAACAGTAAAGCTGCTTTCATACATGTTGATAATGCATTTTCGATGTATTTTAGCAATCATTTGCAGGTTTCAGACAGGAAAATCCCATTGCAAACACTGTACAGTGCATTGAAAATGCATTAGCATAGCCAACACATGTGAAAATAGCCATAGTTACTTTCAAAGGAAAGAATATATACTGATTTTATTAGAATCTAGTTGTCTCTCAGGTGCTCAGCTGCTATTGGGAGAAAATAGAGCGAATTCACATGAAACAAATTTATTTATTTGGTTCATTTATGCCCTGACTTTCTCCCCAGTAGGAACCCAAAGCTGCTTACCTAAACCCATGGGCTTAGAAGAGAGTAACCCTGCATAGGAATGCCCTGTTTAATTTCACAACAACCCTGTGAAGTAGGTTAGGCTGTGTAAGTGGCCCAAAGTTATTCAGCCAGCTTCCGTAGCAGGGTAGGGATCTGAACCTGAGTCTCCCATCTTACTCCAACACCATAGCCACCTTACAATGAATCAGATCATCAAGCACCATCCACGCCAGCTGGCAAGGGAACTCCAGAGTATCATTCTTTCCTATCACCAACTACCAGATCTTTTTAACTGGAGATGCCAGGGACTGAACCTGAGACCTGCATACCAGGTAGATGCTCAATCACTGCGCCACAGCTCTACCTCCCTGCTGCAGCCACAGTGAAGAGAAATTCCTTCTCTTAACAGATAGGTAACATGATCAGCTAAGGAAATGCACTGTTTGCATGAAGCCAATCTGTTTTGAGTATCTAAGATGAAGTAAGTTTTTTTAAAAAAAAGATGATGCCACAATAAGTCGGTTCCTATGAATCAACTGGCTTTAGCTGCAACAACTTGTACAGAGAGAGCAAGGGAGACTGGCAAAAGTATTACTTACAGCTACTGAGGCTACCTGAACAAATGGGCCTCCAGCGCTTTCAAAAAAGAGAACATTGATGATTGTCAACAAAACATCATTAAATCATTAATTATGACACTAAATTGATTTACTATGGTATATAGTATATCAGTAGCAACTGCCTGATGAGCACATCTGAACACTTTTGATGCACTTATATTGATTGTCATTGTGTATTCTGTTGCAAACAGAAGTAATTAAATAACGCTGTTGGGTGAAATCTTACTTCCATTTAAGTCAACGAGAGACTTTGTCATCAGTTAAGCCCTAATATTACTTATATTATAGTGGGTTATAACATCCCTGTAGCCTCTGCATGTTTACTGGGAATTAACTACCATTGCACACAGGTGCTTACACACAGTCAAGTCTGCATATGATATGACTACAGTTACAGCATTTCTTTAACATCTGTAATAAATGTAAGGTTTTCAGTTGTTCCAGAGAAAATGTCTTATCCCTAGAAGCTTAATATGTGGAAGTGGGCAATGGGAACATTTCATAGCAAATAACATTGGTAATGAGAGGTAAGTAAACTCTCATTACACCTTTCTTAAAGGGACAAGAATTTTTTTCTCCAGGCCAGCTGGCAACCCTAGATAAATATGTATTTTGTGCAGTATTTTTGTTGGCTGAAGAACCAGGACAAAACAGGGACTAGGCAAAGAAGTAGGACCTGATGGAAAGGAGGAACGGGAGGAAAATGGAGGCCAAAGGAATCCTTATTCAGAGCCTAGAGATAAAGGTATGATAAAGAAAGATTGCTAGGAAAAGGTCCTAGAAGCAAGATTGCGGAAGACAGATGTCTTTAAAGGAGCCTAGAGAACTTAATGGAGGAAAAGTCTGTAAATAGATTTGGGGAGGGAAGGGATCTCAGTTGGGTATAATGCCATAGAATCCACAGATGCAGAGGAGTTAGCCGTGTTAGTCTGTGGTAGCAAAATCAAAAAGAGTCCAGTAGCACCTTTAAGACTAACCAATTTTATTGTAGCATAAGCTTTCGAGAATCCACACTTTCCAAAGCTGCTATTTTCTCCAGGGCAACCCATTGTTGCCTGGGGATCAGTTATAATTCTGGAAGATCTCCAGTCCCAGGTGGAGGATGGCAGCCCTATTATGACTAGGGTTGCCAATTCTGGCTTGGGAAATTCTTGGAGATTTGGGGGAAGTTCCTGATGAGGGTGAAGTTTGGGAAGGGGAGGGAGCAAGGATGTGACATCACACCAGGACTTCTGTTTCACCAGATCTCACCTTGAGGTTGCTGCTAACCCTTTCTTTCTCTCCCCTGCCCCCATGAAAACAGCACAGACTTGAGAATGGGGGCAGGGGAGATAAACCTATATAAAAACACCCAGGAGAGAGCAGGGGCTGTATGCTGCTGGTAGAGAAAGGGGGCTTGGAGGGTCAGCAATTGCGGATTCAATGGAAAAGACTTAAATTAGAAATACGCTTATATATTTGCAAACATTGGGGCTTTTTTACTGTTTTGAAAGTGTCTGGCAATTTCAAAACTGATGTGACGTGTTTATTATTCTTGTACTTGATATATACAGAGCTGTATGGAGAAAAAGAGATCAGCACGGCTTAGTATAAACAGATTGTGACTGTACACCAGCAAACATTTTCTGTCACTTCTTTAATTCCCGCCCCCCCTTTTATAAAAGCAAATACATAAACAAACAGAATAAAACAGCCATTCTAAATAAAAAGGCTTACAATATGCTTTTATCAAGATCCCCCCCCCACCCCATATTTATTATTTCCTGATTGCAGAAAGGCAGCAGGGGCTGCCAAAAAATTCAAATTAATCCCTTCTGCTCCTGCAGATGGCAGAGTGCAACTGAAGGCAGTTTTGCTAAAACACTGAGGTGGGCAGAGGCTGTAGCGTCTCTAAGGTACTTCCGCATTAGCAACAAGAGAATCTTATGTTTTCATTTTTAAAGGAAAGAGTCTAGCCCTTGTTCATATAGCAATAAACTTGAACAGCAATAAGTCCAAAAGGACACTAGTTTGCTAATGTAGGCCAGTGCTTTCCATGTCAGATAAGAGCTACTAAAGCCATAATGTGCATAATATTTTCTTCCCTGTTGTATACATACCATGTATTTATTTGTATCCCCCCTTTTCTCGCCGGAGGATTCCCAAATTAGTTTACAATGTCATTCTCTTCCTACTCTATTTTATCCTCACACAACAACTCTGCGAGGCTGGTTCGGCTGAGAGAGAGCTGCTCACCTGTGGTAACCCAGCATGTTTCTGTGGCAGAGTTGGAAGGTGATTCAAACCTAGGTCTCCCAGACCTAGACCAACTCTCTACAACACTATGCTGGGTTTTTGGTGCTCATAGCACGCACGTGCTTCAAACATTACACTTTAAAATCTGCCACAAGTAAACATCACATCAATAATTTGTGAAGCAGCCACAAGCAATGTCTAGGGTCACCTAATGGCCAAGGAAAAATGGTACGCCTTCTCCCAACCTTTTAACAAATGTTTGTTATGCAGAAATTAGCCCACACAGTGTTCATGGCACAAACCTCAACACAACTAGCTGGTAATTGCTCTGCTGCTTTTAAAGAACAGCTATATGGGCATTTACAACAGTTCGGACTCCTTATTCCTGAATAAGTGCATAAAAGATTACTACTTAAACCAGTTTTAGAAAATACAGAACACTATCTTGTGTCAACAACAGTTCAGCAATGGTGAGACCATCTGAATGCGTCTCAATACACCCCCCCCCGGGTTGCCCACTCCAGTTTGGGAAATTCCTGAAGATTTGGGGGGTGGAGCCTGGAGAAAGTGGGGTTTGAGGAGGAGAAGGACCTCAGTGGGGTATACTGCCATTAAGTCTACCCTCCAAAGCTGCTCCTTTCCAGGGGAATTGATCTCTGTAGCAAGTCTGGAGATCAGCTGTAATTCCGGGAGATCGCCAGGCCCCACCGGAGCTACTCTCACTTAAGAGGTACTGTTATTCTTGTGACTGCACTTCTGGTGTGCAGCTTTTTAAATCCAGAGCCTATTGCATATTGACATAAAACTGGTGCAGAGAGGCAAT
This sequence comes from Eublepharis macularius, assembly GCF_028583425.1. NCBI lineage: Eukaryota > Metazoa > Chordata > Lepidosauria > Squamata > Eublepharidae > Eublepharis > Eublepharis macularius. Next base: position 69,898,425 of record NC_072800.1, on the reverse strand, counting down.
TAATCATTAATTTATTCCTGTTATGAATGCCACACATTATGCTTGGTGCTTTAATCTCTGTCAGTTCAAAAGCCCATTTTATCTTTGTGTGCGGCAATCTGCATAGCCAAACAGTTTTGGGGCAACCATGGGGAGCTGAAACTGAAGGCCTATTCTGTTCATTAGATATACTAATCCACACAGCTGAGCCTCTGTGCAAACTTTTCTTCTTCTGCACAAAGAAGAATCACTGAAACTCGCCAAATAATTTCTGCTTTGGTCTCACTCCCAGCATGAACATTCTTACATAGTCTTGCGTGTCGATCAATGATTGGCTACCTGACTAAGAAGCAGTGCAAAAGCTTCCTAAATGAAGAGAATTATTATAGTCAACATAAACTGGATTAGGTAAGAGCAAGTACAGTTGCAGTCTGGATCTTTGGGCTGTCCCTTTTCCAATTAATCAGGAGATGCTGCTGCAGCAGTCTTACTTCCACAGATTCCTTCCCGTTTGTTCCTTTTGCCCACTCTCTTTGCAGCAAGCAGTACTCCATGTGTGTTGCAGACAGGCTTGCCAACTTGCCAGGAGAAAAAAAATGTTCTGTCCCTTTAACAGAAGTCTAATATGTGGAAATGGGTTGTTGAAACTTTTCATGGCATGGCACTAAATAACACCACCTGGTCTTTGCTGCCAAGCCAATAGATATTAACAAGACCACTAAATAGGCCACTGTACAAGATGGCAACTCTAATTTATGTCCCCTGCAGGGCAACCCTCCCATTGCGTCTCCTGGCATTGTGCTCTGCAGACAAGCAACTCCCCCTGGTCCGAAGGACATTCGGCTGACCTCGACCAGAGCCAGGGCTTTTTCTGCCCTGGCCCTGGCCTGGTGGAATGCTCTCCTGCTGGAGATCCGGGCCCTGCGGGACCTGTTACAATTCTGTGGGGCCTGTAAAACGGAGATGTTCTGCCAGGCCTTTGGTTGAGGACCAGCGGGTGTCCCCCCTTATTCCACCTAAGATCACCACCTTTTCTGTGACTGCCCTCGGCCATTTGTTATACCCATATGTTATGGCCTATATGCAGACTCCCGATTGTTTATTTAAGTAGCCTATGTATAAGGCGTCTGGACTATTTTAACGACTGTTTTAAGATTGCTACTGATTTTTTAGTTAATGATTAATTTATTGTATGTTAAGGATGTTGTGAGCCGCCCTGAGCCCATTTGTGGGGAGGGCGGGGTATAAATCCAATCCAATCCAATCCAATCAATCAATAAAAATAATTTGCAGGGCAAGGAAAGCTGTTCTTGAATTCCTGCCTGTAAAACAACTGCTCAAAGCACAAGTCTTCTGCCAGAAACAGAAATAAAAAGCAAGTAGAGGTTCTACAGATACTCTGAAACAGCAGTTTGCATCCAGTGTACATCTGTAAAAATTTTTAGTGGATCAAGAGATTCAGCTACAGTCTAGCACTATGTCGGGTACACCAACAACAACAAAACCTCAGGCAAAAATGGTTAATTCGGCATGGCCCCTTCTAATAGGAATGATAGATGGAGAATGGTGTTGAAGTCTTTTGGCAAAATGAGTTGAGTCTTAGATTGTGTAACCTACACATCTAACTCCAGTTTCTAAGACCATGGTATACATATGTATTGTTTGTAATTGGTATAATGAGCCACAGAGAAAGGGGAAAAATGGATATTGTGATCAGTCAGTTTGCTCTATATGGGGGTGTTGATATGGTTGTATAAAAGAGGCTTTACTTAATTTTCCTGAGCAATTTAGGTATGCCAGCTCTGGTCTGGGAAACTCCTGGAGATTTGGGAACTAGTACAAGTGCATTTGTGGCTTCAGACATATGTATCTTAACCTGGGAGATGGCTCTACTGAAAACAGTGGAACTTGGGAGAGTAGAAACACACTGGATTGTGCTGAAAAACTGCCCTTTTTCACATAGACTTGCCAGTGGGGAGAGTGAAATGCTCTGAAGAACTTTAAGTGGCATATGTAAATTAGGCTTTATTCTTCCTTTGGGCAAAAGTTGTGTTTTTGTGTGATTACAGCATTCTGCTTGGCTCCTGGAGAAACATAAAGCAAGTTGTCTCTCCCAAAGTCACACGATTACATATATTCTTTTTGTAGTACTAATTAAAGCAGATGAAGCAGACTGCCTGATTGGGAAAAGGTCATGAAGTGAATTATTTTGCCTTCCAAAGCTTGTCTACCCGGTAAAAACTGTGGTCTAAAATCTGCTAGGGAAAAAAATGCAGATCTCTATTTTATGAATTTTAATCTCCCCACTCTGCAGTTTATTATATTTAAGAGAAGGATTTCTAAAAAGCTGGAACTAGTTCTGATTAAATCTAAGCACACCTTTATTTGAGTGAGGTCCATTTTTTCCACTCGGCAGCCATAGTCCTCCTCAATCTTTCCGTTGGCTGGCTTTGCTTCTGTGAAATGGCCGGACAGTAGTGCCAGGCTATTGCAAGTCTCCAGGAAGAAATGAAGGCTTCCCGCTGTGTGTCCCCATAGCAGCTGCTTGATGGGCTGTAGACTGACTTGGTTTATTTCCACTTTAAAATCTGAAAGGGGAAGATGTATGCACTAATTTATCACATGTCTTTATTTCTTGCAATAGGGTTGTCAATGGTTGGGTCTAGGGATTGCCAGGCCTCCCACTATAATGGGAGGCCTCCTGCCAGCAAACCCCGTAGCCTGCCACAAAAAAACAGTGATGTTACTGACATTGGTACTTTACTTCTGAATAAAACTAGGAAATGAAATGGGTAGCTCTAATTGGCAGCAACTCTGGGGTTACCATAGAGTTTCTGACAATTCCTAGAGTACCCTTTTGCCACTTTGGGGTTTTATCTGGAAGTGACATAGCAACATCACTGATGTTGCTGTTCCCCTGCACTGAGCAAGTCTACCCAAATTTGAGTCTCCACCTCAAATTTCCAGGAATTTCTCAAATCTGAACTGGCAACCCACTTGGTGGCCTTCCTGGGGCAGAAAGGCAGGGTACAGATTTTGTAAATAAACATAAAATAACTCCCATTCAATCAATGTGCTAAGTTCATTATAGTGGGCCCTGATAGACCTCCTAACCAGGATCTGGATGACATAGGCTCACCCACTCTTGTCAGCTCTTGAAGCCAACCAGGGTCGGCCCTGGTTAGTAATTGAATGGGAGCCCACCAAGAAAGACCAGGGTCATGAGGCAGACAATGGCAAACCTCCTCTGAATGTCTTTTGCCTTGAAAACCTTATCAGGTCATCATAAGTAATCTGATTTGGTGCCGCTTTCCACCATCATGGACATCCAAGCAAAGGGATTATCGTCCTGTGTGTAGGGCTGGAGTCCTTTCTATCACCTACTCATGATCACGCTGCTGTCTGTACTACTGGTTGCATGTGCTGACCAGCACCATTGGAAAAATGGTATGCAGATGGCTATGAGCACAGGCAGTGGGAGAGCTCACAAGCTGGTGGGGGAAAGAATGCATAGGCAGGTGGGGGGAATGTGGGTGAGCTGTAGAACTGACAGATGTCCTGCTGGTGCTCTATGGAGTGGTGGTGGTGGTGGTGGTGGTGGTGGTGGTGGGGATAAATGGGGGGGGGACATGCTGTACAATGTCACAACATTGCTTCCAGTTAGAACTCAGATGTGACATCTTTTACCAAAGAATGTTGGGGAAATCCTAGAGCTTTGTGGTGATGCCACTTCCGATTATGCCGCCAGTAATGATGTCATGCTACACTGTTTTATCAGGTGTCTTTCCCTCCACCAAGTCTCCTGCCTGTTGCCAGCACTAGGCTGGCAGTGGCAAACCTAGAACTGGACAGGCTGGAGGAGAGGCAGGAGCAGGGGGCCTGGTGGTGGGCAGAGTAGGAGAGCCCCTGGCACTCTTTGCCAGCCTCCTCAAACCTGGAATTGGCTGTCCCTGTGTATGGACTTTTTCTCCTCTCTGAAGAACAATTTTACACAACCTCTGATTTGCAAATGGAATTGTGCTGGAGGGCCCTTTTTATAAAAGGAATAGGGTTGTAGTTTTGACTGTCTGTGAAATGTTTGGCATTGTGAAATCGTTTATTGGATGTATTCTACTGTTTTCATTTTGTGGTTCTCCAATTGTGTAATTCAGTTTTATTGACTTGTTTGTTATATGTATTATACTGGTCTTTATTGTATTGTTTTCTAATTCTGTAATTCAACCTGAGTCTCAATGGAAAAGGTGGGCAATAAATGAAACATATTGAATTATTTACTACTAGTCAGCCCATGTATACTCTCCACTGCTTCTACAGTGATGTGGGTGTAAGTTCTTTTATAGCTAAAAAAGTGCAAAGTTTCTTCAAATCCATACAGCAAATACTAATATATATACTTCATACCTGTGGTGGAGGCATCCACACTGACAGACATATATAAGTATATGCCTCCACCACATTATAAAGCCTGTTGATTTGTGAAGACAGTATTTCTAGACTGGGGGTATTGTGAACTGGCTCCCAGTTGATAGTCCATGTTTATATGATAGTTTCAGGTAGGTAGCCATGTTGGTCTGCAGTAGAACAGCAGGATTTGAGTCCAGTGGCACCTTAGAGACCAACAAAATTTTAAGGGTATCTCTTTTCCAGAGTCAAAGCTCTTTTCTTTTTCCCTTCTTGGTTTATATGACTTGGTGTTGCTCTGGATTTCTGAGTCCATGCTGAAAGGTGTAATGCTTTTGAATTATTTCCCAAAGCACTCTGTCGCCTCCTCATTCCGTGCGTGAAATTTGTAATCAGCCTTTTCCGAACAGTAACGAGAAACGTCTGAGCTTTCCTAGCTTCTGGGTATTGTTTTTGTAGCTCGGAGTGAGGAGGAGGGAACGAGAGGCGGGTCTGCGTTAATGTTTTCTGCTAGCCGTTGGCCTGCGGGGATTTGGGGCGGGAATAAAGTCTCCACAGACTGTCTCTGCGGTTTCTTGTGCTGTAGCGCTGAAGCGCGGGAACTCTTTCAGAGTAGGAGCTCTTGGCTGCCTGGTTCCTATTGGTAACCAAACTAGAGGAACCGGGAACTGCTCGGTTTCATCCGCTATGGGGTTGCCTCGGTGTCAAGCTTGGGTGGAGCCCTGGTGCAAAGTTTAGTTTTAGGGGAATAGCAGGATTTAAGTCTAGTGGCATCTTAGAGATCGCACGATTTTCAGGAGGCTTTCCAGAGTCAGAGCTCCCTTCTTCAGATACTAAAAAGTTTTAGGGGAGCCCCCCCCCCCCGCTCCATAACTAGCGCCTGGCTCGTCTCGGTTTGAAAAGAGATTTACTGGACTTGTGCGTGGCAAACAATGGAGGGAGCCTCTCGCTCCCAGCTCCCCTCCCCTCCCCCATGAACTCAGAAAGGAAATTTGCTTGGGAAAATCATGCCTCGTATAGGGGAGCATAGTAAATAAAATTGTTTTAACCTCCCCCCCCCTTCCTCCAAAAATTAGCAGCTAGAGGACGCAGCGCCCAGCTGGCAGCCAGACATGGGTGCAGCTGGCATCACCGCGATTGCCTGGGGCAATGGGACGATTAAAGGGACCCCGTGTGTGTGATTGTGTGTGTGTGTGTGGGGGGGTCTTGATTTTTAAAAAATCTATTTGCTAGCCGTCACGAGTGGCTGATCCTCTCAGGATAAAGCAGAGCAAGCTGTTTCTAATGTGTACACACGCTGGCCCGAAGCGTTTGTTTGGAAAATCGGAGGAGCCAGGCGTGTGCTGCCTCGGGGAGGAATGGGAGGCTGGTTCGGGAAAGGAAATAAAAAGCTCTCGTTCGGTGGTTAAAAAGAGTATCCCGAAGGATTCAAATATTCAGAGCAAAGCCTTTCGCCCGCATAACGGCCTCTGCATGACGAAAAAGTTTCTGCCGAAAGGTGTTCAAACTTCTACGTTTTAAAAGTAAGAAAACACACCAGTGACTCTTGAAATTTAGCAACATTTATTCCAGCGTGAGCTTTTGGTGAGTCAGAGTTCGCTTCGTCAAACTCATAATGAGGGTGTGTGAAGCACTCTGTAGCCCTAGAAACGAGGGCTATAAGGAAATGGCCTCAAAAAGATGACAGGGCAGGGACTATAGACTTTGCTACTATGTACTATCTGTATGTACATATGATCCAACATGTTCCTGTGTTTGCTTATGCTCTGTTTCAGCATGTCAACTCTTTACTGGATTTCTGCTGGTTTTTAAATCTTTGTAAATTTGCATGTATTACATCTTTGAAACTGTACTGTCACCCTGTGTAATCCATCTGTCTCCGTGAAAAAGGCGGACTACAAATGACATAAATGAAACTGTTTGTGCGTTAAGAGGCTTCTTGCACTTCTATCCTGGTTCTGTTTTAATCGGGAGAAAAGCCTGTTTCGTGAGGACCTTCCAGCTTGAGAGGCTCTGATATTAACAGCTGGGACTCCCCCCCCCCATGTCAAACAGCCCCCCAGCGGGACTTATATCTGTGTCTGATGGGAGCTTGAAAAGTTTTTTTCCAGATTCCAGACTCTTTGAAGGGATCCTTTCTACAACCTGGGCTGCATCTCGCTCTTTCTTCCGGTGTCTGAAAGGGAAATCTCGGCGGTAAGGAGGGCAGATCGGTGCTTTTTCTCCACCCCTGGCTAACCCCCCCCCCCCGCCTTCATTTTCCTGTGATATGAGTGTGTATGGAGGCGGCTGCAGTGGCAGGCGCTTCCCTTCTCCGCCCTCTCCTCCCTCTGTCTAGGGCTTTGGAGAGGAGGAAGAGGAAGATGACGAGCCAGCGCAATTAGCCTAACAAGGGACAGGAGGCGGCGGCAGCAGCAGGCGCGGTGGCGGTGGCTTTTCCCGGGGCCATTGACATGTCTTCTTGCCTCCTTTCCTCTCCCTGCCGGCGGGAAAGGGGGACGCTGCGGAGTTGAGCGGAAAAGTCCGGCAGGATCTTCTTTTCTCTCTCATGGCAGCTTCTTGAAGAGTGGGAGGAATCCGTTTTTCTCCCCTTCCAAGGACCCCATTGTGGAGACGGGACTTGGCTCGGATTTGTGTTTTTCCCCTCTTGTTCTTAGGAGGTGGCTATCTTCTTTTGCTTTTCTTTTGAGAGGTATTTTTCTTTTTTTCTTTTGGAGAAGGGGGAAGGGAGCGCATGTGGAAAACTGCTTTTTTTTGGTTTCTTCCTCTCTTTTGTCCCCTCCTGTTTGTTTGGTGCCCCCCCCCTCCCGCCAATGTGGACTCCCGCGGATTTACTCTTCCTTTGTAATTGGGCGATGAAATAATGGCGACCCGTTGGGCAGCGGGACCACCCGGGGGAGATGAAGACGCTCAGCCAGCCGAAGGCGCCCAGAGCTGCAACCAGGTAGGGAGACGCAGAGGCGAAGCGGCAACGACGAAGGCGGGCGTGGGGAAAGCCGAAGGGCGGCTCCTGAGCGTGGTGTGACGGGGGCTGAGAGAGGGGAGAGCGCTCCTCCGCTGCGGCGAGGGAGAGCGACCCGACCAGCCGGGGCGGTTGCCGCCGCCGTGCCGTGGGGAACGGCTTGGGCTGGAGCGCCTTTAATGGCCGCCCCATCCCTGCCTCCCTCGCTCTTCCCTTCCTGCCCGGGCTTGGGCGCTGGATGTCGTTGGCGGCCGCCCGTAGCCCTCGAGCGGGAGGCGCCGCTTCTGACGGAGAGGGGGGAGAGGGAAGAAAAGGAGGCGGGAAACAACGGCAACAAAAGTTTGTTGCTGCCGCCTCATGGATTCCTTCCCGCTCCTTCCACATCCCGAGCTCTGGATGTGGCGTGAGGAGAAAGAGAGCCAGAGTAACCCAGGATGGGGTGGGGAGCAGGATTTGAGCCCGGCGCCACTTTAGAGACCGACAACGAGAGGTGGGGGCTCGCTTATACCGATTTGGGAGACTTTTTTTTTTAACCCTCCCCTGCAAATGTTAACAAAGAGAGGAAGAACTGGGGGAGGGGTGTCTTTCCTATCTCGGAAATCGTTGATATTGAAAGAGGCAGCCCCCCAATCTCCCCCCCCCACTTTCCCTTTGTCCCATTGATCTGATGGGGGGAGAGGGAGGAGAGAGGGCAGCCTCTTTCCCAGTTATCATGACACTTTCCCATTTCCCCCCTCCCTCTGGTGTGTGTGCATGCATATCGCCCTCCTCTTTCCTCCTCTCCTTTTTACAGGCCAACTCCAGCAGTTTCCAGCCTTCAGGTCTGTAGGGGTTTTTGTATATTCTTCCCCCTGGCCCTCCAGAGTTCTTGCTGGGAAGTTGCCATGTGAATCTTTAGTTTGGAAAGTTGTATATTTTTATAAGTGCCTTATGGTGGCACTGCATGTTCAGACTAATACCCTGGCCTCAGAAAGGCCCCTGTTTCAACCCCTTATCCTAGGCTGTCCGTATTAATAGTACTAATAGTATTAAACCTCTGCCAGTGCTGTCTGTTTACTCCCCACTAGACATCAAAGGTGACTTCTCTTATTCAGAATTGTTATGAGGGCTTCCGATAGACTGAAGCATGCTGGAGTGTCATGCTGTGTCTGTGTTTATATGGAGCATATGGTATGTGAAAGTTTTTATCTCCTCTGCATGTAAGCTTGAGATGTGGAAGTGTCATTATCTTGTGCTATATAATAGAATGCATGATATGTAGAAAAGCATATTGCAACAGAGTGAGTGTGTCCCTGAGAATAACACTTTTATTTAAAAAATTGTGAGTATGAGAGGACAGCCTTTAATCTCCTAGTCTGTCCTTGATTTACACCCTAGTGCATTGATATAACAGTGCCACATGTGGTATTATAGTATTGTTAAATCACTTCTGCGTTATGTTCTAATTTTTTTGCACAGCTAGGTTAGGTAAGGACAAAGTGTCTTCTGTGTGTTTAGTCCAGAGTTGGAAAGTTGTAACAGGTTACATTTCACCATTCATGATACTTGTAGTGCTTTTTTTGGTCAAAGATATTTCCAACTGACAAAGAATAAAGATCTCCTCCTTCTTCAAAATGTTAAAGTTGGAAAGGGAATGAGAGAGAAAAAAAACTATGAGAATTATTTCTCAGTAGTCATGGAAGCTGTGGAATTCCAGGCACTGAGACTATTCGTATAATCCACCTATCATTAGCATGGTAAACCATAATGAATCCTTTGGAGTTGAGGCGTACAAAGTAGGTAAGATGATATTTCACTGAACCTGCTTCTGTTTGAGAGAGAATGTAAGCTTTCAAGTTCATATACGGTCTTTGAGGTCTTTTCATAGAAGAGTAGTGGCTGTCTTTCTACTGTGCTTGGTAAGGCGGCCTTTTAGTCTGAAAAGTTGTATATTATTTCATTGACAAAAGGAGTTTTTTCACTGTTCTATGTACTTCATTATCTGGCATCCATAGAATAATACATCTCACTGATCTACATTGGAACTGTTCACTAGCATTTTTTTTATTTACCTTATATATAGTCTGCTTTTCTCTCTGAGACTCAAGGCAGATTACACAGTGTAAGTCAATACAGTCAGTGCCTGAGAGATTCAATACGCATTACAGAAATTTTTAAAAAAGCAGAAATTTGATACACAGCTGAAACAAATTATAAGCATTTTAACACAACATATTAAGCAATGTGGAAATTACCCAGTAGGAGCATGCTTACAGCAACAGACAGTATACAGCAGTATAGTCTACAGTCCCTACCCTTTTACAAAAGCTTCTTTCTGAACCATTTCCTTACTATTACTAAAAGCCCTCTTGAATGATTTGGTTTTGCATAGTTTGTGGAAAACCAGGAGAGTGGGAGCTTTTCTGACCTCTTCAGGTAGGGCATTCCATAACGTGAGAGACACCACAGAGAATGAGCATGTCCAGGCAGCTGTTGATTTTGCCCAATTGCAGGGTGGCACTTGCCGAAGGCCCTGTTCAGATGAGCGAAGCTGCCGCGACAGAACATAGGGAGAGGCGGTTCTGTAGATATGAGAGATCAAGGCCATGAAGGGCTTTGTATGTGATAGCCAGTGCTTTGAACTGAGCCTGGTAAATGATAGGTAGACAATAAGGTGACTGCAGAATGCATGTCCCATCTAGCTCCTGGTAATAGTTGAGCTGCGACATTCTGCGCCAGCTGAACTCTCCAAGTTGACTTTGAGAGGAGACCTTTGTAGAGTGCATTACAGTAGTCTAGTCTTGATGTTATCATGGTGTGGATCCAGGTGGTCAATTTGACTGTGTCAAAGTAGACTGAGTTTGTAGAAGACATTTTATTTGCAGCCTTATTAACTAGCAGCAGTGCTGGATCCAGTATAACACCGAGGCTCTTAATTTAGTCTCTACAGTGATCAACTGAACCGCATTGAAAGTGGTGAGCGCAAATGTCTGTCAAGATCTCTGGCTTCCCAACCAGCATCAGTATCAGATTTGTTTTTAGCATGGCTCTTTTAAAAACATGAGTCATATTTTTTGTTAGTTATTTGGCTTAGTTTAATATAACTAAAACTGGAATCTTTATGGGGAAATTAATATAACAAATCCTTATAGTAGATTTACTTGGAGAACTGTTTAGATAGCATATAGTTGTAACATATCTGTATTACATGGAAGAGTAGAACTTAGTTTTGGTTTTTTAGGATTATAAAATCAAATTCTCAGCGATCCAGTTCAGATGCTGTGCTTCCTAGTTGGTATTCCATTGGCTTGTACGCTCCACCCTCTCTTGATTGTTCTTGCTTTCTTTAATTGCTGGACAACTTGCAATAGTGCATATGAACTGTGTAACTATAACCACTGTTACATTACAATAGTTGGCTTCAAAACTGGAGATTAAAAGTTTAGACGGAGGCTTCAGTCTTTGGTTTGCTATGGTGGTTCCAGGTCAGGTGTAACACACAGCTCATAGGTAATTCTAAACGAAGAAGTGAATGTTCACAAAAGCAAAAGAGACCTGTGAACCTACTGGGTGTTTCTGGTCACCAAACAAACACGATATCTGAACTGAGTCAGCGTTGACAGTATAATATTTCATCACATACTATAGTTTGCTGCTGTTGCATTTTTGATTAGAGTTCCTTGTTAAATATAATGTGAGAGCATGCTTATACGTCTGCTTTTAACTACCCTCACCGAAGGTCTGTTGAAATTCTTCAGGGTAAATCAAGAACAGACTTCAAACTCTTACATTTTTTTGCTTCGGTGGGTCCTAACAAATGATGAAATGAAAGATTGTGTGATTATTTGCAGTGTGGGATCTTTTGATCATTTGCTTCCATCCCCTTTGAAGGGGACGAAGTGCGCAAGTGTGAGGCTGGCTTCCAACTCCTGTGGAAAAATTAACTGCTGAACAGGCTTTGACATAATTAAAGTGAGAAGAAAATAGTAATATGTTCCCACTGAACTATTCGTTTGTGGAAAACATTAACAGAACAGAGAGGCCTATCAGCCCCTTCTTTGGGGGATACCTTTGTCGCCTATAGTGTGAAAAATGCTTTCTATCTAGAAAGGAGAGGAGAATTCCAGGGTGTCTGTGTTACTTCATTGAATGTTGTCCTGGTGGAGAAATTCTAATCTGTATGTATCAAAGGTGAGAATGATGGGAGTAAGGCATTACGTTGTGAAGAGTTCCTATGCAAATTGGCAATATTCTTAACCTTTGATCAGAGACGCAGTGCAGTCTCACGCAGAGTTACATCCTTTTACTTTTTGTACTTACTGTGTTTCAAAACATGTTAACTTTGCTTAAGATGGTAGTATACTATGGAGTGACAGATGAGGTATCATTTATAAACACAACACAACTCTTAATATATTTTCTATTTCACTGCTAGCTGGTGCCATGTATACATTGATATTTAACATTTCAAGTTCATGTCTATGGTGTCTTCCACATGGGAATAGTATTTTATGGTTTCCCTGTTGTTGGTGTGCCTGCAGATAAAGCGTAGCAGCAATGGTTACCCCCACATGGCAGGTTTCTCGGCAGTTTCCCAGCTCCAGTCATCTTGGAAGTGGCCGCCCTCCCTACTTCTGGGCCACCAGGGCTTTTGCAATTGGCACAGAACTATCATTATATACTGTTGTAACTCTAGGTGTAGCAGGTTCTCTGAATTCCCAGCTTTCATTTTTTAGAAAAGTCTCCTAGCCCTTTCCCTTGTGAAGATATGCCTTTCCCTTATATCTCTGCAAGGAAAGAGGCTAGAGACTTACTTTTAAAAATATGAAATATTAAAATATGAAAGCTGGGAATTCAGAGAACCTACACCCATTGTTACAGCAGTCTAATGATATTCCAGTGAGGGTTTTTTTTTAAAAAAAAACCATGGCAGGGGGAGGATATGTCTGTGGTGGGGACTGGGGCAGTTTCCCCATGTCTTAAAAATAGTGCCCCACTCATGGAATGCTGGCGGCTTTTTTGCACGATTTCTGATGTCACTGTTTCCAAAATGATTGCACACGATAGTGTGGAGCTATCCCATACCTCTTAGGAAAACGCAAATAGAGATAAACCTATAAGCTTTAACCTTTGCTGATTACTCAAATCTACTACTGCAGGATTGTTTATAGTGGTCCTCAATGGAGGTGGTATTAGAAATTGTTTGTTTGACACACACTCTGGTGCTGGAACTTCTGCCTAAATGTAGAGAACTGGTAAATACCATGTGACTATTTTGTAGTGGATGAGTCATGTGGCAACTCTCCTTTTTATGTGGTCAAATCACAAGTTAAGGTTCATGTTTTAAAAAGTAGTTTTGAACTAGACATATAGTGACAAGTCCAATTCTTGACTGGATTTCTAATGTGATTTATTTGTAAATAAAGACTGCGGTCCTACAACATGGGCCGTTTCCAGACGGCTTACCTGCAGCCGCTCCATGCCGCAACGTCGCGGATCGTGCCGGGGAAAACGCGAAATATCGCGTTTTCCCCGGCACGATCCGCAACGTTGCGGCATGGAGCGGCTGCAGGTAAGCTGTCTGGAAACGGCCATGATTAATGGAGAACTAATTTGTAATTTATTATGGTAAGCCTTGTTTTCTGTTCCCATGCATCTCATGAATGAAGAAATGTGTCATAAGAAGCATGGATGCATGTGTGTGAGAACTTGATAACAGAAATTCTGACTTCTTTCTGTTAAAAACGTTTGTCATACTTGTCATATCTTCTCATTATTGTCTGCAAGTTTCTGTGATGGGTTAGTAATTACACTATGTGGTTGCCTAATGGTACAAAGCAAGGGCTCATGATTTAATAGCACTAGCAATGAATGTAAATTTGAGTTGTTTTACATTTTGAACATAGTGTGGGTTTCAGTTTTCCAACCGTAAAATTAGAATGTTGTGTACTTTGTAGGGCTGTGTGAAGAATTCATAACCTGATAACTCTAGCACTTTGGTCTAAATGTCTGGCCTTTCACTTTAATTTTTGCCTGTCGCTGAGGTGAATGTTGGAATAACAGGGAAGTAAGACTTATTCCCATATGATCTGTAGCATTAGGCAAATGTCTTATCTAAATTAAAACAGCATCTTTGTACATGGAGAGAGCTGTATGTGATCATCTTGTTGTCTTACTGTTAATTTTCCTCATACTGGACACTAATAATATATGGAGTTGGTGGTATATTGCTTCAAGTCACTTGCTTCTTGGCAAACCATTGATGCACATTTTTAAATCTTAACAGATTTTCTTCGAGAAAATCTTACTACATGAATGTACACTTTTTGTATAATAACAATATGCCAAATGCTTGTTAAAAGCTGGAGAATAAATTTGAATGTTACTAATTTTTTTTATCAAACTGTCGTCACATCTACCACTGCATCAGTTCTCTCATGTTTTTCATAGTGATACCTTCCTCTTCGTTGGATGTATATGTACTGTAGTAAGTACACAAATATGTTTCTTAGCAATAAAAACTCAAGTGTTGGCTACTCAAGACTTCATTTCGATGGATAGTTTAGTAAATGGTTAGGGGGTAGCTGTTGTAGAAATGGGAGGGAAAATGCACAAATACAAGTGGTCAAAAGATTTAAGCAGTAGATATCAGAATTATGGCAATCTGACAGGCTATCTCAAATGTCCAACTGTTAAGGGAGCCCAAGAAGCTTTAAGAAACTGATAATTGTGCTTCAGTGTAGCATTTTTAGATGTGTATCTGCCTTAACTAGTCTCTGAAGTTCGAAACTTCTTATTTGCATGCCTGTCTAGAGGTATGCATGGACAAATATCACTGCAATCAGGGGGACACACTTTCAGTGCAGTCCTAAGCAGAGTTACGTCAGTGACTTCAATGGACTTAGACTGGTGTAACTCAGCAGAGGATTGCACTGTTAGTGTCTTTGGGAAGCAATGCTGCTTTACAACTAAATGCAACTCAGTTTTGCTAGTACATTAGTGGACTCAGTGTAACCAAACCAAGTTTTAAATTTGCTTAAAAGACAATTTTCATTTAAGTACATTCATTTAAGATGTCTTCATTTTTTCAGGATACTAAAAGCATCATTGACAAAACAAGAAGTACATAAAATTTCACATCAAATTGTTGAATCCACGGTTTTGACTTCTGTATCAGACTGCGGTTGTGAGGGGAAATTGCTCTGGCTTATGTGGCTATACAGAAATAGTGGCTTCTTAAAGAAAGCTGTCAAAATGTTGCCCCTGGTCACAGTGATGAAGCACACTTTCTATTCTATTTTACTACAAGGAATTTTGTACTAGACTAAACAAAAAAGAGAAGTGCTATAAAAATATTTATTGTTGGTTTTACTCTGACTTTTGGCTGGTGGTCTCTGTTTATGTCACTGAAGATTATTTGAGATTCCGTGCATCTTAGAAAAATATTTTTCATCTCTTTAGTATTACTTCATGAGAGCCACAGGAATATACAGCTCTCTGCAAGAGCTGATGTTCTCTTCATATACTTCTCCGCTTTATTCTGCCAAGGGGATTGTGTTACCTATTTTCATGGGTAAATGACTACACTAACTTAAGCTGTTGTTAGTGTTGGAACACCCAAAGGCTATCAGGGCCACGCCCATACCATATCAAACAGTGAAGAGGCCCTTGCACCTCCAGCATGGAGGAATGAGATGATTCACTGTATCTGCACCAGGCTGATTAAACACAGTACCCCCAAGCAAGCAAAAAACTTACCCGAGAGGTGAACTTTAATCAATTGAATCATGTTTTATTAGTATGCAGTATCATATTTCTTTTAAATTAACATATGTTAACGCCCGTTGTGAGCAGGTCACATGTACGTTAAAACAAATTTGTTAACTATATCCCTACTCAGTTAAATAAGAAAAAGTGCTGAGAGAAAACAGGTACCACTCCCCTCCCCCGCCCCATTTTTAAGTCAGTGGGTTGCAAGCCATAACTCCTTGCAAGAGCCCTGTGGTCTCTTGTTTTCCATAAAGTCTTCTATAACAGTGAATGTGGCTGACCTTCATGTCTAGGTGGTGCACTTTATATGGATCTCTGATTTAAGCTTTGATTCTCTGCTTTTTGGTACAGCCTCTTTCCCTTCACTGTGATGGCAGGAACACTGGAAGCGAGGGTAACAGCATTTGGTGGTGGTCTTTTCTTTGGAGGGCAAACAGTTAGGCATACAAGTGGGGTGTGATAGAAGAGGAAAACAGAAGAAGTTGCCAGTAACTGACTAGCAAGCTTGTACTTCAGAGTGGCCATGATTTCCCCACATTTTCATTCTCCTATTTATGTTTTTTGGGGAGGGGGATAGAAGAGCTCTATAATACTTAGCACCCCGCTAGCCTAGTTACCCCAGCTGTTAAGAACTTTGCCCCTCAAAATTAGTTCCAAAACTATTTATAGGAGGGGTAAGAAGTAACATCAGTCTTATGCACTGCCGTAATTTGCATCTTCTCGTCAACATAGGATCATCCTGGCATGTCCTCTTCCAAATATTGGTTAAGACACAACTCAAGACTATTTACCACAAATAAATTCCATTTCTGCTTTCTAGTCATTCTGAAATCAGGATAAGGAATAGAGTTGCAAGCTCCAGGATGAGAAATTCCTGGAGATTTGGGGGGTGAAGGCTGAAGTGGGAGGGGATGGACCTTAGTGGGGTATAATAACATAGAGTCCACCCTACAAAGCAGCCAGTTTCTCTAGGAGCACTGATCTTTGTAGCCTGGAGAGCAATTTTAACACCAGGAGATCTCCATCCACCTGGACGTTGGCAAACTTAATAGGGAATGAGTTTTTTAAAAAAATAGAGTGGAGTCATTTGTCTTCCATGTAGCCTCCTTCTTCCAGCCTAAGGAACCTTCCTTCAATTAAGTGATTCTTTCTCTAACAATAGAGCCACTTAGAGCCAAGCTACAAGTGACGCCTGACACAGGTTGGACACTTGTCAGTTTACCTCAAGTTTTGATGGGAAATGTAGGCGTCCTGGTTTTGCAGCTTGGCTCTCCATTACAGCTGCAAGACCAGGATGCCTACATTTCCCATCAAAACTTGAGGGAAGCTGACAAGTGTCCAACCTGTGTCAGGCATCACTTGTAGCTTGGCTCTTAAGCTGGAGGAAGGGTTTAAGCTTGAGGCAAAAGGAAAGGTGGGATATACATATTTTAGCTTTAAAATTACTTTTATTTGAGTGGTAGAATAGGGGTAGGATCCATCCCAAAAACTCCAGTGTCTGTTGATGAATGATATGGGATTTTACTCCACTACTGAAGGAGGATGAGAGAAAAGGAGGCAGGAAAAAGAGGGTTTGCTTGCTATAAATGACACTGTTCATAGAAGCTTTGTGCTAGTTTTTAAATAAATGTGTTCTAACTGTCTGAGATTTGATTCTTGCCAAATGCCATATGTTTATGCCCTTGTTTTTACTTTCTTTATTACGTGTCCCCAGCTGGTGCTATGATAGTAAATGAAGTACTGCCTCAAAGGGCATTGCTAATTGCAGTACAGTGGGTGATAAATCTTGAAGTATCCCGTATTTGTATAATGTACAAGACGTACAATATGGTCAATATGTTTTGTGTGTTGTACAAAGTATTAGTAGTAGTCTATAAAAAATCTTGCGTTGAATCCTTGATAGCATTGGGGAGATGCCTCCAGATCAACTAACCTTTCAATTTGCATTAAAGTAACAGAGTTATATAGTGACTCATTTTCTGTCATTTAGCTTCCAAATGTTAAATATGTGTCCTGCCTCCTCTTCTAAATCTGCTTGCTCTCAGTTGGGTTTGCTAAAATATTGTAGCTAGTTATATATAATTGTTAGAAGATTATAAGTTTTAGGTGGATCTTGGAAAGTTAAGGCTGCATTCAGATGTCACAACAAACCTAACTGATGAGAATACACCTGGCTTGTCATACTCATGTGTTTGCATCCCCCCCCCCCATATACATGGCAAATAAACTCCCATTTGACAGATACCAGCAGTCAGCCATCATTGAAGTTTGGTGTTTTATTTCAGACTTTTGGAACGTGGGAATTTTAAACTGTACTGTGTACATGAGGGAAAGGTGAAGGAGGGAAGAGAATATGTAAGAATAAGGAACAAAACCTGGTGCTTTGTTTATTTAAAACTAAGTTCTAATAACTTGACTGTAACTTATTTCCAGTATATAGGAATATAGCCTTAATGCAAATCCTTGGTCATTCCTTAATGACAAAATGGTGTGGTGTAGAATGCTCAGTAAAATGGCCTGGTTTATCATAGGTTGGTTTTGAACATCCAGTATAAAGATATAAACATATTTACAGAATTATTAGTTTTGCAGTTGTAAAGATTAAAAATTTAAAAAACTTTCCATATATATGTGTATATATAACCTGATTTTTAAAAAAGAGTTATAAAACTTTAATCTGTACTGTCATCTGGTTTTGAGTGCATAGTTTGACATTTATTAAAAGAATAGGTATGCATTCTTAATCTACAGGGGAGGATAAATATTTAAGCCTGTTCTGAAACATAGTCATGTGGATGTCAAATTCTTCTGGAGCTTGATCTTGTATTTAGCATGCATGAATGCTACAACACCAGTGCAGCTAATCTTCTTAAATAAGAGTTTGATAGTGGCTATGAGAAAGATCTCTCCCCTGCAAGAAGTCCACATTTTGGAAACAGCTTTGTTTTTGGTTACTAAATTACAAACTGGCAGGTTGTTGCGATTGTCTGAATTGAACTGATGCACCTATTTTCCTTAAGGCAGAGAGATTTCCAATCTTGGTCTAAGTTTTTCATTAATTTAAATCTGTTTGGTTTGCTTAAATTTCACTGATCAGCTATGCTTTTAGTTTGAAGAATCCTGATGCTGATATTCTTAATGCTGATACTGAACAAATATATAATAGATCTTATTCTTAATTATGTTTTTGATTTCTGTGGGATTCAGCTTCTACAGTGGTTCTTCAAGATTGTAGCCTTAAGCTAAAATGTTTACCTCTAAAGACTTAAGGAGGCTAATGAATTTGAGGTTAATGAGAAGGTAACTGATGCTTTGCTTTATGTGCTGTATGCTTTGCTGTATGATGCTTTGCTGTATGCTTGGTTAACTTGGGGTCTTGACAGAGTTGTTCCAGGTGTCTTCTCCCCCTGTCTTAATAGGCCCGAGCTCTCTGGTATAAGGAGAAGCTGGTAGGGATCTAATTTGAGTGTAGCAGTGTAGAACTTCAGTTGTCTTTTTTGTTGTTGTTATTTGTTGGAGCATGTCAATAAATTGCTTATTGCTTATAGATCAGGCTACTTACAGGGGTCCCCTTTGTAACATTTAGTACATTTTTCCTTGTGTTGTGTCATGACTCGTGAGCTAACCTAATTAAGTTGTGTTTTGTGTTAAAGTAGAAAGGAAGATATATAACCATTCTTTTCATAGTCATTGCACATTTCAAGCGATATTTCCAAGCCTAAGTTGGAGATGACTGAATGTTCTCCTCTACAGCTTTCTTTGGTGACTAGTGCATCCTTCTCCTGACAACTTGGATGGCTACCAAAATCCCCCAATTCTCCGAGGAGACCTGAACTCCTGTTTTTTTAAAGTACTTATGAGTTAAGACACATGAAATTGTCACATCGTTGGTGTTGCTCTCTAAGATCTCGAGCAGAGAGAGGTGTCATGGGCCAGCCTGGGCTCAGTGAAAGCGAGGGGTCCTCGGGAGGAGAGGAGCCTCGTGTATCCAGCCCTGACTCATCAGAAGCCGGTGATCAGGAGGAACAGCTGCTGGCTAATCAGAATTCACAGCCAGCAGCTGAGGCAGACACAGGTGAAGCTCTGCCAGGGGCTTCCACTCCTCCAGGTTCGCCCACACCCAGAGAGTGCTGCAGACAAAGGCAGAAAGTGGAACTGCAGGAGAGGCAGTGCAGTGCTCGCCTCCTGGGCCGATGACGATGAGTAGGATCAAGATAGAGACCAAGCAGCTGGCTGCAAACCATGCCTGGCTATAAGAGCCAGGCTAGAGGAGCTGCCAGACGTGGAAGCAACATGTCAGTATCCTGCTACTGCTGTGAACACTTCCTCAGACTGTGCCTTGCTTACCTTGATTCCTGTGTCCTTTGGACTATGCCCTGGCTCTGCTTGCGCCTAACCTGTCACTGGTAACTGACCTTGGACCTCCTGACTTTGCTATTCAGACTACCCTCAGCTCAGACCTTGGCTAACCCTCCACTTGATACTCAGACCTTGTAATGGACTTTGAACATGCTACCTGACCAGTCCACGGCGAGAGGTCTATCCCAACACTTGCTACCTGAAATCTTTTGACTGGAGGTGCCATGGATTGAATCTGGGCTCTTTTATATTCAAACCTTATGCTCTGCCGGTGTGATACGGTCATCATAAGAAGCACTCTCTTGGCTAATAATGGCCCTCCAAGAAATTGAGTGCCCTGACCTGGATAGCCTAGGTGAGCATGATCTCTCAGATATCAGAAGCTAAGCAAGGTCGGCCTTGGTAACTAATTGGATGGGAGACCTTCAACAAAGGCCAAGGCTACAGGTTCAGGCAATGGCAAACCACCTCTGTTAGTCTCTTGCCATGAAAACCACCAGGAGTCACCATAAGTCAACTCTGACTTGAGTGCACTCCACACACAAGGTATTGAGTATGTGTTTTCCTTGACTCTTGCTACCTGTGTTCCTTCACCTGGACAGTGCTGAAGCAGGTGTTGTAACCTCAGTGTTGAGCAGTCCTGCAAACAAGTGCACAATCTTACTGACTAGGAAAAAATGTTATTAGCTTACCTGCTACTCTTCACCTTACGTTGGATTCTTGTGGCCTGTTGAAAACTTGAAAAGGCAGCACTTTTCAAGTTCACAAAAGCTTCCCTGCCTGTATCATCTTAGTTGCTCTAGGTAATTAGGCCATTGAGTTATTACAAACTAGGGTTTTTTAAGTATGTGATGTTCAGTCTTATAGGAGCTGACGTGGTGTTCTGAATGCAACAAGTTACACCTGTGCATTCAGCAGGTGTGATCAGTAAGCTGATCTAATGACTTCCACTTCAAGAGTTTTATGCATGTAGGAATTGGACCCAAGCTACAGGTCTGGAATATCAGCCTTGGGGGGTTTTAGGTGGTGTGTGTGGCCCTGTATGTTGTCAGACATTAAAAAAACAAGCTTCTCTGTCATTTCACCACTTTTACTTGCTGTGTTAAATTGTATGCAGTGTGAGAAATGAATATTAGACTAGATTTTTCCATAGAGTAACAAATTGTCTCTGGATATAGAAGTTTCGAAATCACTCAGTAATATGAGCAGGGCTTTTTTTCTGCTGGAACGCTCTGGAACGGTGTTCTGGCAATTCTCAAAACTGTTCGGGCTGGAAACGGCCAGGATCGGGCTGGAATTTGACAGAACTTGATTGGGCCCGAATCTGCCTGAGGCAGGGCGGCGAGCAGACTCAAATTGCAGGAGCGCTCCTGGGGTGGCCACACCCTGGATGATGACATCACTTCCTGGAAGTGATGTCATTGCACGGTCCTGGGAGTGCATATAGTACCACTGACTTCCACCACCTCTTTTCTCAGAAAAAAGCCCTCATATTATATGAGTATTAAAAAGTACTCTCATGGATTCTAGAATTTCCTTCGTCACTATAGTCTTTTCTTGTGGCAAGAGTTCCCCCCATGCTTAGGTGTTTTCTTTTTGCCCAAGTTGATAGTATTTTGAATGCACAGTACAGCTTACTCTAAAGTGGAGGACAACTGTAATCAGGTGGGGAAAAATGAAGGATTCAAGCCAAGTGGTTTACATATCAGATTGTGTGTGCTGAATTTCAGCTTAATCTAAAATGCCATGATTATCAGAAAAAAATGCTCTTCAAATCTTTGGGCCTGCATCTGACCACCTGATTCTTCTTTCATACAGTGGGGAGGAAGAGAATTCCAGTGATAGCAAAAACTTCTCTATGCTTGTGAAGTGTACTATATATTTACCAGTCGTTAGAGGGAAATCTTTTTCAGAAAACACAGACCAAAATTACTGTGACCAGCTGCATTTGAAGTAAAATAACATTGGACAGCACATTAGAGTAGGAAGGTTTGTAAAGAATCTGAAGCTCACATTTAACATATAATTAGTGGTTTGAATTCCAGTGTCGGTTTAAAAATATATGCACATTACAAGATACACATGCAAAGAATGTAAAAAGCTGGTTAACTGAAAATCAGCTAGCAAACTTTTTCACTGTTGTCAATTTGCTACAGTCTTTAACACTGCCTTTTGTAATAGATGTAGCTAAAACAGTATTTTAAAAATGAAAAAATAGAACTTAGCTGAGTAGCCCAGTCCTAAGCCTGCGATATTTGTGTTCTGTAGAACCAGATATCTCCTATACCTGTTGTACAGTATGCACAATTTATTCATTTATGGGTTCTCCTGTCATTTCAGCACTGTAATGGGGAAAACTGCAACTGGTGCCAGTTTGAATCACATTTATTTTAATTTTGAAAATCTGAACTTCACCTTATAAACTTATCCTAAGACATAAAAGGCTTAAGTGTGTTGCTGAAGACTCACTTTTTATCCCTGCACATTCACAGTATGCTGCTGTTTCAGGGCTTTCGGAGGCCCAGGAAGACCCGGCCCAGCGATGGGTAGACCCAGTGCCATGACACTGAGCCTTCCCGCCACTGAGGAGCCCACCACCCAGGACCCCCTGGTGCTGCCTGCCACTGCCAAGGAGCCCGCCGCTGCCCGCCACTACTGAGGAGCCTGTCCTCTGCCACTCAGCTGGGCAGGAAGAAAGCAGGACAAATCCACTTTCTTCCTTCCCAGCTGAACTGTGAGCGATGGGGGACAGTCTTTGGAAGGTCCAGTGCGGCTCTCTGGAGGCTCACGAAGGGCCGGCGCAATGGGCTGGGAGTGCAATGGGCAGCTGCAGCCGTGCCTTGGGCCCTCAAGCTGGCAGGGGCCGGGAGGATGGGAAGGAAGGCCCTGGGGATGAGGTCACCCCAGCCAGTGTCCAGAGCATAGCACCTGGGCTTCTCCCTCTCTCTCCCTTCGGACAGCTGCACACAGCTGCAGAGAGCCCGGTGAAGCCCATCCCGATTCCCGACCCGCCTCTGTCCCCGCAGGCATCCTGGTGGTTCCCTGGAGGAGAGGCTCAACGAGGCTTGGGGGGAGGGGAAAGACCTGGTGTGGCATCTGAAAGAGGTATGCAGAGAGGCTTTCAGGAGGAGTTGACGGGGTAGCAGCAGGAGGAGTTGGCGGAGAATCAGTGGGGCAGCTCCATTGAAAAGCATCACAGCACAAAAAAATTTTCAAAGAAAATGTGGAATGGATTTTCCATAAAGGCCTCTGGGCCCAGATGGACTGCTCTGGAACTGGTGGTAGGAGAAGCATTCTTGGACGAGAATGACAGGCCCCACAATGGAATCACAGCCCCTGGGTGTAGCAGAAGTGTTCTTGGACTGGAATGTCAGGTCGCAGAGTAGAATGACTGCTCCTGGGAATAGGCTTTCTCCTAAATCCACAGTGAGTACAACACTGAAGCATTTTGTTTTGTTTTTCTGTTGGCTGGCCAGGTGTCATTGTTGCGTTGCCATGGCAGTGCCCTGCCCATCACTGTCAGCCCTGCCAACCTTTGGGGACTATGAAAGAAGAAGGGCTCTTACCATTATTCCCAAAGGTGGAGAGAGGACAAATGGGGAGGAAGGAGGGAGCCAGCCAGAGGGAGAGGCGAGCAGAGGGAAGCGAGCAAGGGTGTACATCTTTCTGTGTGTTAATCTTTGAAACTCCTTATCTTGGCAGCTGCTGCAGGGCCTTGGAAGGGCAAGGCAGCCCTACTGGGGCAATGGCAGTACCTAGCCTGAGAGTCCACTTGCTTCCGGGAGGGGGCCCGCCGAATCTGTTTTCTAGAGCCCGTTGTATTTGTTCACACAACGGGCATTGTTTCTAGTAAACTTGTAAGTGGCTTAAAACACTAATTATTGATAAAATAGCAAGGAGTAAAACCAATGTCATGTGTAAAAAACATAAATATCTTCTAAGGTTCTGGTTCTACTGTTGGAACACAGCAATGCTGTGCTTAAGCATTGAAGTAATTTGTGATGTATGTTGTCACAGGTAGCTGCCTGAACAAATGGGTTCCACTATCAGCTGTGGTTGTCAAGGGCCTCTGAACCTGAGCTAACGTGGTGAACAATGCAAAATCTATAGTTCCTCTGAGAGTATTAACATTGTATGACCTTATCCTGGACTTCAACAGTAATGTATTGAGGTGTGAATCTTACTTCCGGCCTTATCTTACAACTCTCTCAATTATGTGAAAGTAATGATTTGTTCATAATATATACACATATCCTTTTCTATATATGTACACAAAGTGAATTAAGAAAAAACAAGAAAGTTTCAAACGATGAATGGAAATAAATGACAGATGAAAAAAAATCACTGTAGTTCACAGAACACCGGTTTTAGTACTCTTGGTAGCAGTTTGCTGGAAAAGCTAAATAGAACAACAAGATCTACAAAGCTCCTCAAATTCATATGGGATCCAGTGAGGCAGGTATCCTTCTGCACTGCTTGCCATAGGTGTGGCACTGTGACAAATCAGATTCTGTTATGAACTGGAGCTCATATTGGCATGGAATACCCTGCACTTTCTCCTGATCAGCTCTTAATAATTACAGAAGTTCATATCTGAGGAGGTTTTCAAAGAACAGCTGTTTCAATGAGAGAGTAGAAAACCTCAAAACAAGGTTAAAGACCCTCTTAGATATGATCAAGTTTAAATTGCCAAAACAACTCCTCCTTACAAGTTGGAGTCCTGCTTTGACATAATAAGCTTTCCTCTGTTGGTGAAAGGTTCCTTAGTGGAAAGGAGTTGTAGAATCCAATCAGAGCATTTTATTATGGTTTCTTTAATTTAAAAAAATACTTCAACAGATTAATCACAGATTATATTGAAAAAATAATGACAAATTGGTTACGAAAGCTTATTGACATAACTTCTAGCAACACAATAATGTAAATACAATAAAATCTGTATACAGACTCATCTCAGTTACAGTAACAAAACCCACTAAGTATTAAGCTTCTTAATAACCAGGGATATGCGTACTTCCAATAAATAATGTTGATTTTCATCCTGGATGTTCTATAAGGTATGCTGATTCCAAATGGGGCATTAAAGATCATAACTCCTCGAAGGGAACTTGAAAGCATACTGTAAATCAGTCCGAATAAGTTAGGATAAGAGTAATATGGGCCCAGCAATTTACCTTAATTAAGACTCTGCTGTCTGCATTCTGAGTAATTTAAAGCTTCTCAATAGCACCAACCATTTGTGTGGCTTTTTGGGGGGATTTCTTTACCATTCTACTATTACTAGCAGTGGAAACAGATTAAAATGTGAACATCAGAGAGATTCTGTTGGATGAACATATTTTTAACTGGAAATTAATTTATTATTCATTTATTTATTTAAAATATTTATTAGCCGACTACCTACCTTGCAGAAGATCAAGACAGCTTACAGTAAAAATAAAATAACAATAACAAAATAAATAAAACAAAGTTTAAAAACACAGTTTAAGGCTGCCAGTAAAAAAGAAACAAAATTAATTAAAAACACTTCTAAATAAAACTTCTTCAGCTGCCTCGTGAAGATTGGCAGTGAGGGGACCAGGCATACTTCCTTGGGGACGCTGTTCCATAATCGTGGGACTACCACCAAAAACGCCCTCTCTTATGTACTCATCAGATGAGTGTCTTTGGCTAATGGGACAGTCAGGAGGGTCTCTCTCTGTGATCTTAATTCGTGGCCAGTAACATACGGGAGAAGGTGGTCCTTTAGATACCCTGGTCCCAAGCCATGTAGGGCATTCAAGGTCCGAACCAACGTCTTTGGTTTGGGAGTGTATTGATAGCCAGTGTAATTGCTGTAATGTCTGGGTCACATAATCTCAATAGCTGACCCTAGCAAAGCATCCTGCACTAGCTGTAGCTTCTGAACATTCTTCAAGGGTAGTGCAAATGACAGTACGTTGCAATACTCCAATCTAGATGTGACTAAGGCATGGATCACTGGCTAGATCTGACTCAGCCGCAGCTGATGCGCCAACTAAAGCTGGGCAAAAACACTGAGCTGCTGGAGCCACCTGGTTTTCTAAGGTGACTGCTGTGTCAAGCAGCACTCTCAAACTGTGAACCTGGCTTTTCAAGGGTTCACATCCAAGATAGGAGAGAGCTCAAACTCCTGGTCTGCCTTTGTAGTAACGCAGAGAACTTCTGTCTTGTTGGGATTCAGTTTCATCTTGTTCACCCTCATCCAGGCCATCCAATTACCAGTTCAAAACATCAACAGCATCTTTAGAATTAGGTGGAGAAGAAGAAAGCTATAACTGGGTATCATCTGCTTATTGGTGACACTGCAGCCCATATCTCCTGATGACCTCTCCGAGTAGCTTCATGGGGGATAAGATTGAACCTTGCAGAACCTCACGGGCCAAAGGCCATGAAGCAGAACAGGAATCTCCCAGCCTCACCTTCTGGGACCGACCTCTCAGATAGGACTCAAACCACCGTTACACAATGCCCCTTAGTCCCAGCACTGAGAGGTGACTCGGTAAAATACTATGGGTTGATAATATTGAAGGCCACTGAGAGATTCAGCAGGATTACTTAGATATTGCTAAATTATTCTCAAGAAAGTTCTCACTGCAGTAGTTTCCTTTTGCTGTGGTAGATGGTGTTATTTCCATAAGCCTTACAATGTAAAGTTTTGTATATGTAGGAATATGGAAGTGGTTGACAGTCTGTTATTTGAGTGCTCCTTTGGCATAAAACTTAAAGGTTTAGTTTTATTTATTCTGTTTGGAGGGATAGTGAAAATTGGTCAAATTAGCAGAAATTGGAATGGCCATTGGCAAATTAAAGATATTAGTCATGCTGTAGGCTACATATATCCTGGTGACTGTGACATAATTTTCAAAATTGGTGGACTGTAGACTGGACAAAGATTTCTCTGCTGTTTCCTTCTTTCAAGTTGTATGATAAATAATTGATTCTTACATTGTTTAGCAGATTTATTTACATAGTTCATTTCATCTGCAATTTTTGTGTAGACTGTAGATAAATACACTTAATTTGAGACATACTATATAGATGGACCCCTTCTGCGTTTATTATTTCTGAATAAACCCCCCTGTTCCTAGGGTTTACTTGGCAGTGTAATTAGGATATTCTCTAAATTGCCTATTTTATATTCTGTTCTATCACTTTCGGTAATGCTTTGTTCTTTTTCTCTGCTAGGTTCCAAATAACCTGCTTCTCTTACCCACCATCGTTTGGAGATTTCTCAGTTGTGAATAGGTGAATAATTTTAAATGTGGGATCATCATAGGTTTAAGAGGTCACTGAGAAAAAGCTACTCAGCTTTTTCTCAGGGCTTTTTGAATTTGAGAGGGCAGCAAGAAGGAGAGAGTAAGGCTTGCTGCTCGAATAGTGGGGAAGCAATTTGATTGTTAATTGACATGATTGTCATCAATTTGTGGTCTAGTCATCTGATGTCTGTTTCAATAAAAGGCTCCTGCAGACTCACTTTAGATCTCTCTCTGTCTCTTATGCTTTGTAGATTATGTATTGTGTGGGTTTTTTCCCCTTTAAGTGCTTATTATCTATTGGATTTCTTGCCCTGTTTTTGTAGATCTGAGTGTAATGTTAACATTCGCTGGATGCAGACAGACATGAAGGAGCTGG
Source organism: Eublepharis macularius (assembly GCF_028583425.1). NCBI lineage: Eukaryota > Metazoa > Chordata > Lepidosauria > Squamata > Eublepharidae > Eublepharis > Eublepharis macularius. The sequence continues at coordinate 69,871,322 of NC_072800.1, read as the reverse complement.
TTTTTTATGTTTATTTTGGGGCTTAGTGGCTTAACGCTGATCTTAAAGGAATTGTAAACTGTACCAAAGCTCTACTGAAATACTAGTTTTATAATGTTAAAATCCAGTTCGCTTCTGTCATTCTTTGATACTGCATTAGCATGCTTTGATCTAGCAGTATGAAACCTGTTTTCAGGATACGCTATGGAATACGTGAGATATATAAAATATACATCTTTTTTAAAGCTGACACCTAAATGCCTGAGGTCCTGTGTAGTTTAACTTGTTAGTATTTTATTGACTTCTAATTCTATATTATCTTTAACAGGGCTTTTTTTGAGGCGGAACGCCCTGGAACAGCATTCCGGGAGCTCTTTAAAATACCTACATGACTGGTGTCATGTGGGTACATTAAAATGGCCTATTTTGACCATTTTGGGCCCGGATTGGGCTGCTGCTGGGCGGGGGAAGGTTCGGCATCAGGCACCAACCTATCCAAGCCGTTTTGGACCCTAAATAGGCCCAAAATGGCCGGAATCGGGCTAGTACCAGAAGGAGCCCAATCCGGACCATTTTGGCCCTGTACCCAGGGCCGGCACACCCATGGAGGCCAGGTAGGCGGTGGCCTCGGGTGCGCGGGCACTGGAGGGATGCTGGAGGGGGTGTTGGGGGCGGAGGCGCGTGCAGCGAAGCTGGCATGACTGGGCTGCAGCTACTGCTGCAGCCAGCCAGCCCCTTGCCGCTGCCACACACCCCAGCCGGGCGCAGCCTCTGTGCACCGCTCGAGCAGCGGCATGCGGCTTCTGCACAAAGCTGGCGCGCTGGGCCATTTCAGCCATTTTGGGCCCATTTCGTTCTCCAAATGGCCAGAATTGGGGCCGAAACAGCCAGAATCGGGCACAAAACGGCCCGGATCGGGCCTCTGCCGGGTGAGGGAACATTTCCCCACCTGGCAGCAGCCTAATCTTGGCTGTTTTGGGTCCAATTCATGCCCCAAATGGCCAGCATCAGGCCCCTGTCAGGCAGGGGAAGACCCCCCCATCTGGTAGCAGCCGAATTCTGGTCATTTTGGGCCTCTTTCGTCCATTTTGCGTCCAATTTGGGCCTAAAATTGCCAGGATCGTGCCTGAAATAGCCAGGATCAGCTCTCTGCCGGGCAGGGGAACACTCCCCCACCTGGCAGCAGCACAATCTTGTCCATTTTGATCCCCTTTTTGCTATTTTGGGCTTTGTTTGGGCCACAAACAGCCAGGATTGGGCCTGAAACAGCCGGGATCGGGCTGCTGCCCAGCGGGGGAGGGCTCTCCCATGTGGCAGCAGCCCATTCAGGGCTGATTTGGGCCGTTACTGGCTCATTTTGTCCTAATTTGGGCCCAGAATGGCCTGGATCAGGCCATAAACGGCCAGGTTCGGACTGCTGCCTTGCGGGGGAGTGCTCTCCGGTGTGGCAACAGCCTGTTCCATGCATATCTGGGCTGTTTTGGGCCCATTTTGTCCCACTTTGGGCCCGAAATGGCCCAGATCCAGTCACTGCCAGGCGGGGGAGTGCTCCCCCGTGGCAGAGCAGCCTGTTCCGGACCAAGTTGGACTCTGCCCCATGGAGTACAGGGACGCTCCTGGGGCGGACATGCCTGCGTGATGACATCACTTCACGGAAGTGACATCATCATCTAGTCCTGGGAGCGTGCGCGGGCTATGTGCACACACATGTATTGAAAGGCACCACACCTCTTCCTGGGAGTTGCCGGGTGAGAGAGTTCCCCCATCTCCCTAGAAAAAAAGTCCTGATGTTTAATATTGTAACCTGCCTTGAGTCTAGTTTTTGGAGAAAGATGGCTTTTAAAAGTTTTAATTAACTATTCTGATGTATATAACATTCACTTTTGACTTTCTAATATGAACAGAATTTGAGCTGAAAGGGACTTGTGAACAATGGGTTGGTGTCAGAAGTGTATAACTAATAAACGAGTATTTCTTCTGCATATTGCTGTTCCCTCTTTCAATGAAAACAGGCTACTGTTTCTCAGCAAGGTTGACATTGGTTTGACATTCTTCAGCTGGAGCAGTTTGGCAGGAATAAAGTACAGCCTTAGACATATTCCTAAGTGCGCACATGTAATACCTGGTGCATTGTTTACCCCAAGGTCTGATTTTGTTGGATAGTTTACTGAAAGACTGTCTACAGGAGTAGAACAGAAGGCTCGATATTTATGGTCCCACACACTCATTTGAATGTTAAATTACAGTTGTTAAAAACATATTCTGTTTTGTGTATTTTAATGTGCAAGTTTCCCATTAATTTATTCTAACAATGTTCATAATGTAATTATAATGATATCTGACTAATATCTGTATCATATATTACTCAGACAAGTCACATCTTGATGACCTATTCAGGTCTGGCAATCTGGCGGTCTTCTAATTGCGCATATGTTCATTCCCTTTCTGACCAGATTCAGATGTTATCTTGGTAGCGTGGAAGCTTCTTCTGTGTGGTCCAGACTAGACATGGGCACGAGAGGTTTGTGTTTCGTCATGTTTTACAAATTGCGAACCACAAATTTTCACGAAATTGACCCGTTTCACGAAACAATTCGTTAGTTTCGTGATTTGTCAAAACCAGGGACATTTCAATGGTCCCCCTCACCCAGAGAGATGCCAACCTCGCAGGGAGACTTCAGCAGGTTCTCCTCTACCCACCCTCCAGTTTGGTCAAGATTGCAATATGTTAACTGGGAGGCAAGTGCTGCCAGAGTGCTTGACTGAAACGGGGACTAAGAGTTGCTGGGTCAGACTCAGGAGGAGAATGAAGGATTATCTGCCGCAGTGTGGAGCTGGGCCAGGAAGATGGAGTGATGGGCGGACTCAACTGCAGGCTTCTTTCACTCTCTTTTAAAGCAGCAGCAACCAAAAGCACATTTCCAAATACACACTCTCTCTCACTCCAATCCCAGCAACAGGTCCTCCCTCTGCCTCTGTCTACTGGGACTGAAACACAAGGCAGAGAGAGGTGCCTTTTATAAAAAAAAAAACTCTGACATAGAGCAGAACTGGAGGTCTGTGGTTGGCTGACAGACCTGCCTAACAGGGTTTGGAGGGGTGAGAGTGGTGTGCCCATGGCTACAGAAGGCCCACCTCCTTGGTTGTCTAGAGGATTAACCCCCTGCTCCTGATTGTATAGGGCAGAATGGAAGCTCTCCAGATGACTAGGTGAGCTGCCAATCAAGGGTAAGTGGGCTATGATTGGGGTTTCCAGTGGCAACAAAAGGTCTGGGCCCATTGTTGCCTAGGGAATCAATGGATCGGTGCCAGCCTGTCTGAAATTATGAATCGTTCACGAAGCGAATGAAATAGGCCAAAAAGTCGTGAATTTTGTGATAACTGCGGCCCCACAAAACACGGTTTCACGACGCACAAAATGGCCTGTTTCGTGATGAAATTTGCTTCGTATTTCGATTTGTGCCCACGTCTAGTCCAGACCCATGCTATTTTGATTAACGTTTGAAAATAGGAAAAATATGTCTGAACCAGATATGTTAAATGGTCATTTCACTGAAATTAGTCTACTAGTCCAATGGGTCAGTTACTGAGAAAACAGAGCAATTGTTTAAACTCTGAAAGACTGAAATTAATGGAAGAAACTGTAAGTGGAAAAATCATTGTATGAATATAAGATTATTTCTGAGAGAAAAGTAAAATATACGTAGTAACTTAATAGAATATCATTTGTATTGAATGATGTAGTAGAAAAGAGCAAGAGTACAGTAGTACCTATCATACTGTAGTATAGTATGAGCTTATGTGAGTCACAGCTCACTTTTTCAGATACAACTAGAATGTGAGTCCATCTGTCCTTATATCTTGGAGAGTGGAGTGATTTCAGCTGGTGAAGGACAATAGCAGGCATGATTGGATAGGATGGGGCATACAGAGGGGTAGTGGGTGTGGAGAAATCAGCATTGGTAATGATAAAGGAAGTCTAGGTCTCAGTTCAAGCCAGATGGATGCATTGCCTTGAGCTTTGTTATCAGTTGCAATTCAGCAGTCTGTCTAATCTCCCTTTGAAATTCCTCTGCAGGATAACTGCTACTTTTAGGTCAGCAACGGAATGTCTTGGAAGCTTAAAATGTTCTCCCACTGGTTTTTGACCGTTGTGGTTTCTGATGTCAGACTTATGTCCATTAATTCTTTGTCGAAGGGACTGGCCAGTTTGTAGAGGGTGGAAGAGCATTGCTGACACATGATAACATAAATCACATTGAAGGATGAGCAGGAGTAAGAATCTGAGATGGTATGGCTGATGTTGGGTCCACTGATGGTGTTGCTTGGATCTATATGAGAGCAAAGTTGGTATCTTGGTTTGTTATAGGCCTTGGTACCAGCATCCATGTTACTGTTAAGTAGTTTATCATTGAGCGTGAGTAGTTGTTTTAGGTTAGGAGGCTGTCTATCATTGAGCGTGAGTAGTTGTTTTAGGTTAGGAGGCTGTCTGTAAGCAAGAAAAGATTACCTCCCACCCCAGTACCTGTGTGAGGGAAGTGTCGCAATCCAGCATGGGTTTTGGTTATTAATAATGTGTTGAACTGGCTTGAGTTGTGAGCTGCAGATGATCACCAGTGGTGTTCTGTTGTTATTTTCTTTGGGCTTGTCTTGTAGCAAGCTGTTCCTGGGTGTCATTCTGGCCTTTCCAGTCATCTTTCTCACTATGTAAGGGGGATGTGGTAGTTGCAAAAATGCCTGTTGCAGATTCTTCAAGTGAGTATCTTTGTCTGAAGGGTTGGAGCAGATGCGAGTATAGTGCAGGGCTTGGCTATTGAATGATGTGTTCATGGCTCCAGTTTAAGACCATGCTAGTTTGTTCTGGCTCACTGATGATGTACTTAACCATACCTGAAGAGCACACTTGTGTATATATTTATTCTTTCCCTTACAGTGTGTGTGAAGAAGTCATTTGATCTCTGAGTTGCTTGAATAGCCGAATAGTTTTTGCCATAGCGTAGTATTGATGCTTTACAGAAGTGTGACAACTATGGGCTAGATCCAGTGGTTTCCTTTCACTAAGACAGGAGCCTTCCTTCAGTGGAAGATTCTTCACATAGCAGAGGGGAACCATTGGATTCAATTCTGTTTCGAACTTAAATACTTATCATGCTTATGAATATTGTCATCTCTACCTATTCATATAGTTTAAAAATGTCTTTCTGGAGATGGATGCTGCATGAAGGGGGGTGAGGTGTGTGGCTGTTTACTCTTTTCTTTACTAAAGTTGGAAAGTACTAAAAAGTTTCCCTTAGAAAATCCTAAAGCAAAGGCCGTGTAATACCTTTTTATTAAGACCAACTGAAATAATGCAACACAATGTACAAGCTTTTTGAGTTCTCCAGAGCATTTCATCAGGCTGGATGTTTAGAAACAGAAAAGCGGGGTGAGGGGAGGAAAAAACATCTCTCAAGTCATGATCTTAAGTCCTTCAGAAAATTTAACCTGTAATGAAAGGCCAATAATATTCAAGACCAGTCACTCTGTGCAGAAGGTAAACACCAGAATCCTGAACCCCTTATCAGGCTTTAGCACAGAACAATCCAGGTAAGGAATGAAAGAAAATAGCCCAAGTATTTTAACAAGGCAGTACCTTTTTGATCTCTTGCTCTGTTGGCAGAGTGGCTTAACAAGGATGCCCAGCATTCCAGGGATCCTTCAGTGCCTCCAAAACTAACATTAGTATAGTATGAGAGTGTTCAAAAATACTGCTAGTTAGAGCTGCGTTATAAGGTGTTTTCCCCCTTAAGGTTATACAATGTTTGAATTAATATTTGGCAATAATGTTTGCCTCATTGCATACCCAGGGATCAGTGGTAATATTTTGCATTTAGGTAGCTCAGCTTGAAAGAATGTCTTTTTTTTTCAGAGTATCACTCGAAAGTTGCAAAATTGTCTTGTGGTTTTTAAAAATGTTTTTGCTTCTGAATTCCCCATTTTTGTCCTTAGGAAGGGATGTTTTCTTCTTGTGCTGTGAAACTAGAAGAACAGTGATACCCCTTTGCCAATCCTTCCTCTTGTTGAGGTGCAGAGTGCTGTTTCCTCCAAGGAAATGCTTATGGAATAATTCCCGTTAGAGGGCCATATGTGGAAAGCATTGAAAATACATGTGACTGTTTCAGTTAAGAACAAAGAGTAACCTTTTGATACATGTTCAGAAGCCTTTCTTTTAAAAACTGCTTTTATTATTTATTTCCTTCTAGAGTTCTATATGTGTGCCAATCACTGTATCAACGCACAGACCATTAAGTATGTGTGTAATGTTCTCATGCCTTTTCCTATACAGGAATACCTTCAGAAACATTCTTTGGAGAACCATTTGAAGTAGGAATTGGCCCATGATGTCAGCTTTAAGCAGAGAAAGGCAGTCTGTTTTGCAGACCATTTGGGGGCACCTGTGGATGTCAAAAAATTAAATGTGAGAGCAATGTTGAATGTTGTTCGCTTGTCCCAATGTAGTGACCAAGGCAAAAAAGGCTAGTGCCAGCATCTGTCCACGAGAAATAAATTTGCACCAGAAGGTTGAATGTTCAGAATTCCATATTTGTTCGTTTGTTCATTCAGCTAATGCCTGCAAAATGCTTTACTTGGAGTCCCAGTAAACGTTGGTTACGCCTGTTTATTTTAAGAGATGGGTCTCTACCAGGCTCTTTCAGATCTCCTTCAGTCCATTAAAAACTTTAAGTATTCATTCTCTAGAGATTAAAAACCTAGACTAAAAACTGCTGCTGCTGAGATTTTTTTAAATGATAGGTATCAGTTCTTTGCATCAGTACTTACATGTTGCTTCATGATGAATTTGCCTTCTGTTTTATAAATCCCTTTGTGTACCTTACTTAGTACTAAGTTCGTGGTTTATTTTATTACAGGCACAATTTTTTTTTTAAATTCCCCTTCTGCCTCTTAACTATGAAGTTTTAGAGGCAAGACTCTACCTGCTTTTCAAGCTTGGAATCTGGATAGTGTGTCAGTCCACTAGTATCCTTTGATGGCATCAGTGTTTAAGAGCATGTTAGTGGAAAGCCATATCATATAAAAGAGTAAAATGGAGGGTGCTAGTCGGGGAAGCTGTGAGCTGCTGGTGTAATTGAAAAAGAGAGTCCCGTTTGCTTACTTTTATATTCTTTGAGGATTTCAGGTAGCACCTTATGTAGCACAGTTCTATCTGCTGAAGTGTTTTAAGATAATTCATTGTTTCTTATTTTCTGTGTACTCTTTATTTGAAATATGCAAATGTTTCAAGTTATATGCCAATTTTTCTTCAATTTTTGTATCATAACAGCCCTTAGCTAAATTAAATTTAAATAAAAACATGGGCTACTATCCAACACAGACTTAAGTCCATTGATTTCTCTGTTAGATCATGATCATGAATAGTACAATTTTAAGAGTAAAAATGATAGCATTCTTGACTTTAAAAATAATGTTTTATTCTGCAGATGGTGAGAGTCTTTTATAGCATGCCTTATTCTTCATTTGCATACGCCCACAAATGTACTGAAACTCCTCCTTTGAGGAAAGCACAAAACTGATAGTGAAAACCACCTGACATTACTCAAGTTTAGCATTCTGTTTTGAGAATTAACATAGCATAGTAGAACATTAAAAATATGGTTCAGTTTCCTCCATTTCTAGTTATAAAAGTGAAGTATATTACAAAGTTCTCTAGTCAAATATTAGCAAAAGAATAGTTGCTTGTCTTTGTATTTGACAAGAAAGAGTCAAATATTATCCAGCATCCTGTGAAATGAAGAACGCCACAGTGTACGTAGCAGTATAGTTTTTCATTTCCTTCTGGTGTCATTTGTTAGCAAGAGCTGAAGTGAGGGCTGCTTCCCCCTAATCAGCAGCAGACATCTGCAAAACTGAAGATACAGCCAAATACTACTGAGGCCACCCATGCAACTTCATTAAATTGTAAATTAATAGCAATTGCTACAAATGCCATGGTTTCACAGTAACAGTTAGCTTTATTAGAACAACAAGCAGTGTAATCATCAACAGATTTGACCGTGATGTTAACTACAAAAATAGATTAGTGAATACCTTAAATAATTGGCTATTATTTGATTGGTCAGTTGACCAAGGCTTGGATTCTATGCAATGCAAGCTGAGTTATGCTTGAGAAGTGCTCCCCCCACCTCATGCATCTCAATACAGTCTTCTGTATCTCCTGAAACACTGCAACTTCAGAGCTCTGAACCGCCACAGTATGGGGAGGCAAAAGAAGGAATCTGTTGCAGGATAGAGGAATTAGCAAAACTCATCCTCCCCTCATCCACAAACAGTAATGCTATTCCACTGGAGAAACTGCTGTTGTGTCAATGAGAAAGCACCTTAAGCTAGGGTTGCCAGGTCTCCGTGGTGGGGAGGGAAGCAGGGGACGGAGTGTTGTGGGGGGAATCATGAGGGGGTATATATCTCACTTTTGCAGCAACCCATGTCATGTCGAGAATGATGTTATTCCGTGCTCGATGTGTGCACAGGAGCACACATCACCCCCAACACTGCATTCCAAATCTTAGTGTATCTGTTAAATGCCTAAAACTTATCAACTACTTTCTAAAAAAACAATCACCATAAAATGAGGAGAATTACATATCTTACAGTAATGTTTGTTGTGTCAAGTTATTCACCACAACAGCATACAACATTTACCTGCACAAATTCAATTCTAATTTTATAAGAAACAATCATGGATAGAACAGATTCAAAGCAGGGGCATCTAAGGGAATGCCTGTAGTTAAAACATTGTACAGATTCTGTGGCCACCTTTGTTAATTCAATTAAGAGGTGGTTAATCTGTGTTCAGGAAAGCACAGCTCACTTTTTGTTAGGCCTTCACAACTTGACCTGCCTAGTTGGACATAGCTCATCAGCCAGGTATTGTGTTCCTTCATTATTTATTTATTAATTAAAATATACCTCACTTTCATCTTGGTTCCAAAGTGGCTTGACATCCCTTCTTACCTCCATTTTTGTAGTCTCAGGCAAGCAATGAAATCAGGTAGTTTATCTAGTCCTTGGTGTTTTGTCAAGGATAACTGCTGTTTTGGTTAGGCTGGGTCACATATTGTGTAGGCTCTAGACCATACTAAGATGCAGTTCTTCAATTCTCTAGGCAAAGTTGACTGACTCATATTTTCCAGCAACTTGGATTACTCTAACTGCTTCTTAAGTTTGCTCATCCTGTCTGTGCTTAACAAAGAATATCTTATGCCATGCGAGTTTATTTCCTCTTCCCCCTTTTAATGATCTAGCATCAGTATTGTAAAATATATTGATTGCAACTATTTTATATTAACCTTAGACTTAATGTAAATTAAATTTGTCTGCATACATTCAGTACACTTGTTCCTCCCAGTGGCCTTGGGCATTCCAGCTCTACCTCTCACACTTTCATACGTACAAGTGCATTCATGTACATATATTGTTAGTCTACCATGGCATTAGAAAACAATATGGTAAGGAATTATGAATGTGGTCCACTAGGAGCTGAAGATGAAAGGATAGTGGATAAAAGGGAGATGAAGAGACAGAGGTGTGCCAAGCTGGCAGAGAAACCTGGAGAGTCCACATAATATTTGTCCAGAAGTTAAGTGGGCTAGTTGGTCAACTTATTTATTTCATTTATACCTCACTTTTCCCCTCAGTGGGGACTCAAAGTGACTTATTCTTTCTCCATTTTACTTTAAAAAAAATTATCAAATGCCATGCTAATTAAACACAACTTTTAAGAATGCTGTTTCTGCACCCATCAAATAAATGTGTAAAATACTGCTGCAAAGAAGAGTTACTACTTAAGAGGGTGCAGGAACTTGCTGTGCTGAATTAAAACTGAAGCTGTGAATTTTTCAAAAAATCCACCTGTTTTGTTTTTTTCTCCCATTTACTGAAAATGTTACTTTTTTATATTGACATACATAGAAAAGTATGTTTGAAATGAATCAAGAGAGAGAAGAAAAAGCAGTGCTGTTGCTACTACTAGGGTTTTTTGAATGCTGGGTGGAGAGCATATTAAACCACTAGGCACTTCTAGTGTGGCAATCTCTGAATCCTTACAGCATCCAGAGGTAAGTTTAAAAGGAATTACTCTATTACACTGAGGATAATGTTGCAGGCAGTGCTATAGATATCTCATAATGATAGCTTGTGGCAACATTTGCATTCCTTTAGAGGCTGAAGTTAGCATAGGAAATACTGCAAAGGTGCTCAGTAGAAAAGGCTCATGGCTGGTCACAAGTGTGAGGGTCCAGGTCAGTGGGAGGAGTCCATACCTCTTATCTAGATCTGATTTCACAAAGGTCAGATCCACAGACTTGTTTAATGAAGGTCAGTTGGGATCCAGAAACTTTGATCCTAAAAGTAGCAGGCCTATTTCTTGGACTAAGCACGTTGGTTCATTCACTGAGGTATTAAAATGTAACCCGAAGACTTTTTTCCTGTGGCATGTTAGCTTCATAAATATGCTATGCAAACTGATAATGCCCTAAAAGATTCAAGCCACTTGCATCCCTTACAGCACTAACTCGTAGCATGATTCTGTTTGGGAACTTCAGGATAGAGCACTAGTGGTAAATTACTAGGCTAAAGCCAAGAAGTTCAGTTGTGCAAAGGTAACAAGTTCTAATTTAGTACAATGTATGCTATAAATTGATAACTTGGTATCAGTTGATATCTTGCACTTGATAACAAGCACAATGGCAGAGGAGTTGTATGCAGGGCTTTTGCATCCAATCAGTTGACACTGCAATAAATTTGACATTTGCTTTGCAACAACTTATTTGCTATGTAAGATCAGATGTGGCTCTTCACATAGCACTTTTGATGTGGGAATTTCCAGCATTTAAATGTGTAATCTCTTATGCTTTGCCCTACTCCACTGTGGGAGTGTTTCTTTGGCCCTTAAAAATGAAAGAGAGAAGCAGTCAAGTCTAGCAGTACAGTACCATGCAGTCGTACAGTGTAAGTCCACAGGATTGCACTCTTAACTCTTCCAGCCTTTAGGATGTGCGAGAATTTGAAACCAGTGTGGTAGAAAGGTTCATTTATCTGCTTTTGCATTGAAGATTTTTCCCTCCATCTTACTTTCTTAATCTCCTTTGAAGAAACCACTTTGTATCTTGTACATTTTATGATACCCTTTCTCCAAGAAACTCAGGGAAGCATCCTTGGATTCCCATCTCATTTTTTTTCACAGCAATCTTGTGAGGTAGACTATGCTGAGACCTAGTGGCTGGTCCAGTGTGCTTCATGACTGGACAGGGATTTAAATCCAATTTATTTCATTTTTTATTTGTAAGTATATGAAACAATATTTGTGTGTCTTTGTTTAAAGTTACTGTACCTGAATTATGTATTTTCCCCCATCCTTCCCATCATACCCTTGTCTTTTAAGAGTTAAATAACTTTTGCAAGGAAGGGAACACTCTAATAACTGCTGTAGTTACATTCCACACAATTCAGGACATATCTACACATTTTTTTGCTAAAGTTTCCCAGCTTCTGAACCCTGCTGTATTGTAAACAGAGTTGATAGTGCTATGCTGATCCTGGCACTCCATATTACAAAGTCTTCTGGTAGTCTGCACCAACTGCATGCTTCAGAGCTGGTTTCCCATTATTATTGCAGGATAAAAGTCATCTTCTTTATGGACTGGCAATACCGAAAGTATGTGTATGGGACAAGTGCCCTGGAAACAGGCCTTAAAGGTCCTTGCGAGTTTTTGTAATGTACCATAAAGTTTACAGTAGATAACAGTGGGGTTGTATGCCCCAGTATGTGCCTGCGGTGTTTCCCCTTGCTCTTCATTGGCAACTGTTTATGCTGTATTCATGTATAAGGAAATTAACTCAAAATAGTTTGGCAAGCATCTTTGAGTGTTCTCTTTCTCCGCAGTGTCCCTGAGTGACAGTGACCTTGGTGTGAATCTACTGATGAGCTTTGCTGCTATCTGGGCAGTCTCAAATAGCTATATTGAGCATTCTTAAAAGAAACAACAATCTGTGCTCCTAATAGTAAATTTGATGGCCCCGTGAGTATCAGCAGGGCTGTGAAACAAGGCCATTCACAGACAAGTTAGTGGGATTTTCTTATTCATGGGACTCAGCTATGCAGAAAAATAGTTTTCAGATCTTAAGTAACTGTACTATCCCATCTCCCTAGATCTCTTTCAGGCAGTAACATCTTACGGTATCCTGGAATGCAAAATTAGGATTGGGGGATGCATTCTGTAAAGTATGCATCCTCCCAACTCCAAATTCACTCTCTTCAAAGTATACCACACAGCATATCATCATCATCATCATCATCAACATCATCAGGAAGTAGAAAGAGAAATATTCCTGTACTTTGTTGTACTATTCATGTTCAGTGCTGGAGAAGCAACTTTCTGCTTAGGGAGCCCTGAACCTCAGTTGTCAGGGCAACTGCACTGGTGCGCTAGATTGCTGAGATTCAGGACTCAGTAAACAGGAAGTTATTAATGTAACTCCATAGCTCAGCGGCATTGTACCATGGAAGGAATTGCCTAATCCTTTAGCCCCCTGCAATTCCCTGGAGTCCTTCAACTCTTAATAAACCATTACATTACCTAACTGTAGGCAAGTCCAACCCAAGTTGTTAACAAAAATTAAGGTAAAGTCATTCAATTTCAAAATTTAACAGTTTAGGCCCATAGTTCATAGATTCTTCACTTTGGACTTTTCTGTTTCCCATTCTTCTCCCTGACAACAAAGAGCTATCAGATACTTTCAGTGGCTTTAACAACTTTACTTTATTTGGTATTTAGCCCTCCCTCCCCGCAAGCGGGCTCAGGACAGGGCACAACATTAATCAAATACATAATTATATAAATACAATTAAAATCATATCATAAAATCATAACTCAGATGGCCTGTTGCACGTTCCTGCCCTCAAATACAAAGAGGGAGACACCCGGACGGACGGTGACGGGAGGCTCAATAATGGTCCTAATACTGGCCTCAACCATATGCCTGGCGGAACATCTCTGTCTTGCAGGCCTGCCGAAATGATACCAGATCTTGGCGAGCCCGAGTGTCTTCAGATAAGAGAGTTCCACCAGGTTGAGGCCAGGACCAAAAAAGCCCTGGCCTTGGATGAGGCCAAACGAGCCTCCCTGGGGCCAGGGATCACCAGCAAGTTCTTATCTGCTGAACGAAGCACTCTCTGGGATACATACGGGGAGAGACGGTCCCTCAGGTATGCTGGTCCCAGTCCATTTAGGGCTTTAAAGGTCAACACTAACACCTTGAAATGGACCCGGAACTCCACGGGAAGCCAGTGAAGCTGCTGCAAAACTGGTGTAATATGTGACCTGAATGGAATGTCCATCAGGACCTGAGCAGCAGCATTCTGGACCTGCTGTAGTTTCCAGGTCAGACCGTAGGCCTGCATAGAGGGAGTTACAGTAATTGAGGCTAGAGCTGACCGTTGCATGGATCACTGTGGTTAGGTTCTGGACTGAAAGATAGGGGGCAAGTTGCCTAGCCTGCCGTAGTTGGAAAAAAGCAGTCCGGGCTGCAGATGTGACCTGAGCCTCCATAGATAAGGAGGAATCCAGGATCACGCCAAGACTCCTGACTGACGAGACAGGCACCAACGAGGCCCCCTCAAAGGCTGGAAGACAAATCCCTGCAGCCCACGGCCCAAATACAGGACTTCCGTTTTCGCAGGGTTCAGCTTCAGTCTGCTCTGCTTCACCCAACCAGATACTGTCTCCATGGCTCTCAACAGGACGTCCGGGGCTGATTCAGGTTGGCCACCCATCAACAGATACAACTGGGTGTCATCTGCATACTGGTGACAATCCAGTCCAAAACTCTGCACCAACTGGGCAAGGGGGCGCATACAAAGGTTGAACAATGGGAGAGAGTATTGTCCCCTGTGGGATGCCGCACACCAATGGCTGGCGCACAGACACTCTTTCCCCCAGCGCTACCCTCTGTCCCCGACCGTGGAGAAAGGAGACAAGCCACTGCAAGGCCGTCCCTCGAATCCTCACATTGGCGAGGTGGTGTGCCAACAACACACGGTCGATCGTGTCGAATGCCGCTGAGAGATCTAGCAATAGCAGCAGCCCCGACCCGCCTTGATCCAGGTGTCTACAGAGATCGTCTGTGAGGGCAACCAACACTGTCTCCATCCTGTGGCCTGGATGGAAGGCAGACTGGTATGGGTCCAGGATAGACGTCTCTTCCAGGAAAACCTGCAGCTGCTAGACCACCACCCGCTCAATCACCTTTCTCAGGAACAGGAGGTTCGATACTGGGCAGTAACTGGACGGGTCGGCAGGGTCCAAAGATGGCTTTTTAAAAAGAGGCCTCACCACGGCTTCCTTCAATGGCCCAGGAAAACCCCCAGAGCTTAATGATGTATTAATAATATCCTCCAGTTGGGCCCCCGACCTATCGACACTGGCTTTCACGAGCCATGACGGGCAGGGGTCCAGGGAGCATGTGGTGGGGCCTAACCAGCCACAAGATCCTGTCCACCTCATCCCGGGAGACCAGGCTGAAGTGATCTAAGGTTGAACCAGAAGACAGCCAAGGGGCCTCCAGTTCCCTTACTGTATCAACTGTGGCTGGCAGATTCTGGCGGAGAGACAAGATTTTATCTGCAAAACTCCCAAAAGCCTCACAGCTAATAGCTAAATTTCTATTTTGGCAGTCTCCCTGAGAGAGGGAGACCAAGGACCGAACAACCTAAAACAATTTTGCCAGGCGTGAGCTTGCAGATGCTATGGAGGCGGCTAAGTATTCCCTCTTTTTCGCCTTCACAGTCACTTCATAGGCCTTCATGAATGCTCTATAAGATGATCTTGCCTCTTCCCCACAAGTCCGTTGCCACACTCACTCTAGCTGTCTCAGTTCCCGCTTCATCAGACGTAGCTCCTCTGTATACCAGGGGGCTTGTCTGACTTGGGGACGGAGAGGGTGACGGGGAGCGATCTCTTCAATGGATTTCGAGAGATGGACCTGCTAGTCTCCCACCCAAGTCACTCAACGAGCTGCCAGGGGGCATTGGATCCCGCAGAGCATTCTGGAAACCAATTGGATCCATGAGCCTCCGCGGGCGAGCATAAATCAGCTCGCCACCTATGCGGCGATATATATGCAATATAAACAGGAGAACATATAAATTAATTATTGGTTATTTTAATAGCTTTACATTATCTTGCCTTTAAAAATTGTTTTAATTCATGGAAAAGGGGAGCAAGAAGGAACTTCAAGGTCAAGTCCATCATGTGCTAGAAGTGCTTCCTCTGTGAAAGCTGCTGTATGGAAACTGAAAAATTATTTCTGCCCTTTAGAGGGTAGTCTTAGTTCCTTATTCTCAGTAAAACAGGAGCTTCTTCAAAGGTATGCAAAGGCCCGCTTAGCGTCAAATTAGAATGTTAGATTTAATAATTCTTCCTTCTTTGGGATTATCAAACAACTTTCCATAAAATAGCTAAAATTGGCTTTCATAGCCAAGGCACTGCACTAGAACTAAGTGACCATCCAAGTGTTGGCATTGTGTGGGCTGGTCCTTGCAAGGGTTAAGGCTACCCTTTATCCAACTGGCTCATGGAAAATTAAGGTTATTCCTTTTTCTGTTTACCCTATATGCCACCACAATCAAGAAAAGATCGATGAGTGATGCAGGTTCAATATTTGCTGGTTTTTTTTTAAAAAAACAGGCTTGATATTTGAGCACCTGAAACTTCAACAAACTCTCTCTAGATGATGGCATATAAAATACCTATATGGCACGTTCTTTAAGACTTTATTTGGAATCATCCCTTTCAGTTGAGTGGAGATTAATCTTAGTGTAGTTCCACATAACACGGAAGCCTTAAAAAGACATGCAGTTCTTAAGTGTTCCTTAGTTTTCAGGATAGAGGCAAAGAGATCTCTGCCCCAAATGCTCAGGTATTTCCCTATTCTTTTCCTACGTTTAAAGAATTTGGCACTGCCTGCCTGCGTTTTTAAGTGCACTCCGCAGTTAGCTGTCTTGCTGACTTGGCAGATAGGGAAGGAGGGAGGGAAAGGTTCTTTTTCCTGAATCTCTTCACTGCATAGCTCTTACATAGAGCACCACACGGACAAAAGCTGAGTCAGAGGAGAGATGCAGTCTGCGCTCTAGGCAGTCATGGCCCAGTTCAGGATTTTAGACTGCATGATCAACCACAACTGGAGTTTGATATGTAACCTGTATTGCGCTTGGAATGGTCAGGTTTGTCCATTATGTTGTTTATGAAGAGAGGGAAAATATTATTTTGAAAAAAGGCACAAACTTGACCCCTTGTCTTCTTCTCCCCCCCCCTTTCTCCATCCCCCATTCTGTACGGTATGCCATAGTCTCCAGCAAATGGTTATCAACTGTATAAAAGTGTGCATTTCTTCTGTTATTGCTTAGTTTAACTGTTATATCGATTACAAAGAACTGCCTTTTGCAAAGATTTAACTGCATTGGCTGCAGGCAAGGATGCAGCAGTATAAGAGGCACTTCAGTTCAAGAAAGATACTGAAGGAACAAACTAACTGAAAGTATACATATACTTAGAGTTATAGTTGTTTATATAATTACGTTGTAGGGCATTTATTTTTTTCATTAATGTTGCTCTCACTTTTTACTTATATGGAAAAAACAATCCAATATTTGAGTCAAGGAGTTTGACTTTCTATAGACAATAAATACCTCTTAAATGTCATGTTAAAATCTGTTCCTGGTAAACAAGCTAGATTTTAACAGATCAGTTAAAGCAGCTTTTTGAAGGAGAGGTAGTAGCTGGAATAGTGGAGTTTGGATTTCAAAAGTTCTGCAACTTCCTTTTAAAACTATGAACTCTCTGAATGTTGACTTTTCTTCTCAGGTAGAAGCAAAGTTAAGTGTTGGAAACAAGTCTCAGTCCAGTTCTCTGTGTGTTTATTCAGGAAAAAGTTCACCGAGTTCAATGTTTGTAAGCAACAGTAAAAGCATTTAACAATGTAATCCAAAGCAGAGAACTCCCATTGACTTCAATGGATTTAGAAAGGTGTATAGGACAACAGCCTCTGCATGCTAAAGTGGAGGATATGAAGAGGCAGAAGGCGAGATGGGTTGTGTGTGTGTGTGGTGGGGGGAAGTTAATTGCCGGAGATAGTTTGGTGTGGGTGGGTGATGAGTTGGGAGGGACTCACACGTTCTTGACCTAGGGTGGTTGGGATAGGTAATGTGGCAGGACAGAGGTGGTGAGTGTGTGTGTTTGGGGCGGGTCAAAGTTGAACAACATGGTAGCATATAGAAGAGAACTTGGATTCCTTAGTTATTCCTTAGCAGTTGTTGGGATGGTGAGGAATGGAGTCTTCTAAGTTTAGGTAATGTTTGCTCTCCAATACCGGAAGAAAAAGAACCATTAAAGAATTTGTTCGTTTCTTAAACAAAATAGAAGCAACTTTCTCCCTCATCCTGAGCCAATTCTTTGAAAATGGTAAGCATGAATGGTAAGCAGAACACAGTTAAAACTCAGTGTCTCTTGGTCACTCTTGTCTGCATAACTAAGAAAAAGGGTGGGGCAATGGAAAGGAAACTGATGGGGTTGGCCTTATTTTCAAAGAGTTATTTTGTTCCTTGCTCTGTCTTTCTGGTTCATCTCTATGTCCTTACTATGTTGTTGGCAGCACTGTAGCAGTACAAGAATGTAGGGATCAGGGTGACTTTTTTCTCACTTCTTTAGCATTGGCAGTGGAAGTGCTAAAGAAAATAGACATTCTTCCCTCAGTATGGGCATCTTTCCATAATGGCCCTTTCCTTTATGATTGGGATTCCCATAGGTGATTGTGGTGGGGAAGACACACTATTCAAGTTGATTGCCATTCAAATCATCATCATCACTGTCAGTTACGTGCTGTTCTGAGATGTCCAAGTTTCTGCTACTGGAGTAACTCCACTTACATGTACAAAGAGGTCTCTCTCACTCTTCCCCACTCATGGCCAGTGACCTGAGAAGTCATAAGGAGAGCCTGCTGAATCAGACCAAAGATCCACCTAGGCTAGAACTCTGTTTCCTGCAGTGGCCAACCAGATATTCTAGAAAGTCCAAAGCCAGGAATGAAGGCGGCATCCCACCCCTTCAGTTTACCACTCAGCAGCTAATATTCAGCATAATATCTCTGATTCCTGAGGTCTTCAAGGCTTGTATCCATAGATGTGGAATAAGTGATTCATGATAGCATGTTTTAGAAATTATATACTGTTTATATGTAGACTACTGCGACATATTTTTCTAAGAGGATATAAAAGGTATCTCCTGAAGCTTAGCAAATAATTCTTTGGCTAATAATAAAAGGAAAAATCTGACTTATTCAATCTGAGTATAAAAATGGAACATTTGGGTTTTTTTAAAAGAATAAATGGGTGGTTTTCTTTCCATTCTCTATGTTAAAGGAAAGATAAGCTCATTTTCAGGGCCTTGGCAGCTGGTTTCCTGTAAAGGATGAAGAAAACTTCATTTAAGTATTGTGTGTTTTGGCCTGCAGTGTAATAGAATTACATTGAAGCAGAAATGGGATGTAGCTGCTAAAAGGTCAAAAGCAGATCTTGTATGAAATTCATAACACTAATTAAAAGCAGTCATGGACTTTGGGGCCTTCTCATCTACACACTTCTGGGTCTCTGTGTTTTCTTGAGTCTGACTTTGGTGGCATGGCTTGTTACTGGCAAGCAGTCGCTGGCATAAAGTGCACCTCCAAGAATGGAAGAGACCAAAAAGAAAAGGGTGAATTTGGGTCATCTGTTGAAATGAAACATTTTGACTAAATTATGGGTGCACCTTGGCATTTATAAACTTATGAAACTCTGGTCTGTGTGGCTGGGCAACAGGCAACAATAACAACAAGAATAACCTCAGATCTGGTAGGTGTGACCTTGTAAACGAAGGGATTCAAATTGCTATGGCATTGCTGTTAAAGTTATTGTTAAAGTTTGCAGTGGTTTTCAATACAAATTTTTGCATGGAAAGCACCAGTACTCAGCAGAGTTCAGAATACAACTATATAGTGGTGTTTGTTTCGTGGGAATAAATTTGGGCTTCTCTTAATTTAATTTTTTTAAAAAGGCAGTTGGTCTTATTTATACCAAGTTCTGGGTAGCGTACATAGGAATTACCCTATTTTGTTCTTCCCGCACGGCGAAAAAGTCTGAGAGATGTTGGCTGCCTAGAGTCGCCGTGGCCGAACAGCCATTTGAATCCGAGCGTGGTTGTTTCTTGAATGTTTTTCCACAGACACCACTACAGAATTTTTACTTTCTCTTCTCCCCACTGCCCTGAGTGTGTGTGTGTTTATAGTCCACCTTTCTCACTGAGACCAGAGGTGGATTACACAGTGCAAGTGAAATACAATGTAGTCAGCACCTAGAACATTCACTGAGCAAAATATAGTATGATTCAGCAGATAGGACATTCAGTGGACAGATACAGTGGGCAGTGTGTGGTAGCAGAAAATTTGAAAACAAGCTTAAAGCCAAGTACAGAGATGAAATTTTTCTGAAAACAAAAGTGCAACTAATTAACATGGCATCTTTAGCAATGTGGAAACTCCCCAGTAGGAGCAGCAGACAGTACCTTATAGCATAGTCTATAGTCTCTGTCCCTACTAATGCATCTCTTTGAGCAGTTTCGTATTATATAATATAACACAAACAGAGGTAAATATTAACAGGTAACACAGGCATGTGGGGGTTCAGCTTTCAAGCTATACATGCCAAGAAAACTTTCCAACTTGAATAACTTAAAAATACAAATAAACACAATTCCCTGCTTCAGCTTGCTAGCAACTTCTACACTCAGTCACCAAACAGTTCAGAGGACTTAATGTAAAAATCTGATTCTTATAGCAGGTACCTGTCCTCTCCTGTGAAGCTACGGCCTTCAACCAACTATCATAGCCAACTGACAACTACTCACTGACAACATTCAACTGTCATTCCTATTTGGCTCTGCTTCCTAGCCCTTGGCTTCTGTGTTGCTGAATGGTTGTTACTCCTGTATCCATCATTCCAGGTTGCCTGTTTCCTACCAAAGTATACCACATTGGCTCTCTGCTTTGGACCCATTTCTCCTGTTCGTTAGGGCCAGAACCATCCTTACAAGATGAACATGTGGGCTTCTCTCTTCCTCTGTTCCTTTCCATCATACAGAAAACATTTATGCAAGACAGGAGCTTCACGTAGTCTCCTCTTTCTCTTTTACTGAAGGTGAAGAATCACACAAACCAAGCCTAAATTCATTCATGCATTCCCATACAGATACTGCTTTGCATGAAACATTGTGAAATGTTAAGAAATAAGATAAACCTTTTTAAAAAGTTGAACTTCTTCTACACAATGAGGTGTAGTGCTCAAATGTTTGGAAATCTTTATGGAGCAGTGGAGGGGAAGAGATATATCCATGCTGAAGGAGAAATAAAAGAAAAAACTACAACCCAAACCCCAGCTCCTGCTATTGTGCCAAGTAAATTTATTCAGGCATAAGCTGCCACGCTGCTGCCTGTGGTCCCACTGAACTGAGAGATCCACCCTATAAGACATCCATGTATCTACCCTTTAAGATTTTCCTCTTTCCCGCTGTTGGTCTATGAAGCGTTCGGAACATCTGAACAGTATGGGTTCAAGCAGATTGTATATTGCAGTGCAAGTACTTCTGTGTTAATGACAAATTATTTATCACAAATAATAGGGTGGTTGGAATATGGCCAAGAGTGTTCATGTTGTGGAATAAGTAATTGATCTCATCTGCCTTGGCTCTGTCTTTGATAGTATATCCATTAGGCAGGTATTAAACTCTCTCTCTTACATACAGTCTCTCAGTTCTTTACCTCTTTCCATCAGTGGCCAGTCCTTCATTTGCATTAATTAACATATTTAAATGACTCAAAGAGGCAATCTCACCAATTCTTTCTATTTAAATAAAGTGCATTCAACTTGCAACTTTAGCTATTTTGTAACCTAAGATCTTTTGTTATATTGCACCACTTTTACCCCCTGTCCAGCATACTTGTAAATGTCTGGGAAAGTTACAATGGCTTCTCAGATTGAAAAGTAAGTTACATTTTTTTAAAAAATCAGTGAACATGGTAACCATGTGAACATGCTTGCCTTTGGTCAAAAATGCTTTTTGGACTGGGGCCTGACAAACATGCTGGATGCTGTTTCCTTGTCACCACAGTGGTATTTACTTACAATGCTTTGCTCCAACACACAGTTTTCCATCTTGATGTTCAGATAGCTATCGCTAGGTTAGGCCTCCCTCTGGTCTCTTATCCCATTTTGTGGCCAAGTTGATCCCTTTCTTGCTCCCCAACCCCTGGCTGTTTCAACAATTGTTGTCATTCTAGGAACCTGATACCACAGAGGCAAGATCGTACCCTTGTACTCAGTTAATTGGAAATAATTACCTCCCCCATTTTGTACAATGGTCATTAAACTAAATTAAAGCCTTCAGTTTTCTTCTAAGCTTGACTGATACGTGCATCTTTATGGTTAAAATGTATTGAGTGACTGTAAGCATGTAACTGTTGGCGAATATTTGCCACCTATGGCTGAGTGAGTAGACAGGCCAGGGAGGAGGCGCAGCAAAGAACGAGACATAGACCAAGGCTGGGAAAAAACATGGCCACAACTTTATTGTAAAACAAACAGCGACAAGGAGTATTGGCGCAGCATATGGATCGGATCCCACACCATCGGCTGACCCGCCTGCCAGCCGATGCCTCCCACAGCCCCCCCCAGCCCCCTGGCCAGGGGGGGGGACCAAGGAGTGGCATTGGGGGGAGTCACCCGGTGTTCACCCTCATGTGACCCCCCTGCCACCTGGGAGGGAGGATGCCCCGGCAGCCCCCCGAGCTGGGCCTGCCTTCATACCTCCCTCCCAAGATTCCTTATTGGAATCCCCTCAACGGGAAGCCCCCCAAGGGGGGGACTCCCCCAAAATGTGATCCGATCCAATGCCCCAACGCCACAAGAGCCACAAGTGGCTCCCGCCAACACTCCTAGCGCTTCAGCCAATCCAACAGGCCATCCCGCAGATCCTGCAACCAGATGTCGTGCCCCCAGCTGGAGAGGTGAACCCCGTCCGGGCGAAACAATGGAGGAAGGCACCGTGAAATGTCCCAGTGTGGGATCAGGGAACCTCCAACCTCTGCTATGTGCCTGGCCATCGCACAGGCCAGCTTACGCCTGACACCCTCGATCTTCTCAGGGCAACGGGCCCCGCGCCAGACGCATCGCTGCAGTAAGTCAGACCAAAGAAAGGCAGTTTGCGGAAACAATCCCCGCAGGATGTCCAAATCTGCACACATGTCGCGTCTCAATTCGGGGCCCTCACGCCTGCCCAGGTCGTTCTCTCCCAGTTGGATGACGAGGACGTCCGGTGGCCCCCAGCGTTCCGCCTGATGCCTCAGCCTTGGGACCAGGGCTTCCCAAAGCATGCCGCGCACTCCCAGCCAGCGGATCTCCAGGTGCTCCTCCAAACCCAGGTGCTTGCCCCATCCGGACGATTGCGCGTATTTTGCGGCCCAGTGCACAATGCTGTGCCCACAGATCCAAGCCGTCCTCCTGCGCCCTGCAAAGAAGTGAGAACAAACCAGGCCATTAATAGGGGGCCCCACCACCCCGCCGAATGTAGGTCCGGAATACCTGGGACCGCCAGCGACCGATTTCCTTAATGACTGAGCTGGGCAAGCCCCGACCATGGGCCTCCGTAGCCGCGCCGATGCGGAAGGAGTGTGTGCCAAATTCCCATTGTGGAAGCCCCACAGCCCGCAGACAGGACCGGAGGATGGCCGCAAACTGGTACCGGGTGAGAGGCGAATGGTCCTGGTGGACCAGCAATGGGCCCTGGGCTTGAGATCGCAAGCTAAGGTAAGCCCCCAACGCCCGGACTGGGCACATTTCCTGGTCTCCGGATGCCCGCAGAACGAAGGTGTGCCCTCGCCCTAGCTGATCAGTTTTTGAGCGGCGAATTCTCACAGACATTCGGCGGGGGGACCAGGCAATGTCGTCGAGCTGCAAGGCCCGACACCCCAAGTCCCCCCGGGACCCGGCTACCAGTTCACCGACCCGGAGGGCCCCGAAAAAGGCTAGCAGGAAGGCAGAGCGGAACAGGCAGGCCTCGAACGTGGACCAGCAGAGGGCTGGGACAGCTCGCACTAACCGGGCCAGGATGGCCATGGTGATCGGCCGCCTGGAGTCCGGGGGAGGGGGGGCCAGCCGCGCCCACCCCTCCACCGCTCTGCGCGCCAAGAAGCAGTTGCCTGGGTCTGGAAACCCCGCAGCTTTGCTGAAAAAGGCAATTGCAGAGAGGTCCCGCTTCATGGTCCTGGCTGACAGCCCCCGCCCGCGCAGATGTGCCAAATAGCGCAGCACCATGTCCTGAGAAGCCGGCCATGCCTCCCCGCCCCCATGCTCCTTTGCAAAGGATAAGAATCTGGCCGCTGCCGCCGAGTAGGCACGCAGCGTGGATGGCGCCACTGAGCACAGTACTCCCTGTGTTATGGAATCCCGCCAGTCCTCCACAGCTCCTCCGGAAATGGGTCGGGCGTGCGACGTGCCTCCGGCGCAAGCATGAAAAACCTCTCCATCTGGAAGCGAGATAAGGCGTCTGCCAGGCCGTTATCCACCCCTGCAACGTGCCTGGCTGAGAATGTGATGTTAGACACGAGACAACGTAACACGAAGGGACGCACCAAACGCATCACCCGCTCAGAGCGTGAAGATTGGCGGTTAACCACCTTGACCGTGGCCAGGTTGTCGCACCAAAAGGTAACCCGCTTATTGCAGAGCTGGTCAGCCCAGATGGATACCGCTACCACAATGGGGAACAACTCCAGGAACGTGAGATCCCTGAGAATATCCGTCCCACTCCAGGAGGGGGGCCAGCGCTGAGCACACCAGCGACCCCGGAAATAGACCCCGAACCCCAGGCTGCCCGCCGCATCGGAATGAACTTGAAAGTCAGACCCCAAGTCTATCGGATCCTGCCACAGGGAAACCCCATTGAAATTATCCAGGAAGCTAAGCCAGACCCGCAAATCACTCTTGATGCCTGAAGTGAGGCGAATGTGGTGATGTGGGGCAGAGGCCCCCCGACAGGCTTGCGCTAGCCTGGCGCAAAAGGCCCTCCCAGGGGACACCACCCTGCAGGCAAAGTTAAGATGGCCAATCATTGATTGAAGCTCCCTCAGGGTGCATTTACTGCGAGGAAGGAGTC
Source organism: Eublepharis macularius (assembly GCF_028583425.1). Lineage (NCBI taxonomy): Eukaryota > Metazoa > Chordata > Lepidosauria > Squamata > Eublepharidae > Eublepharis > Eublepharis macularius. The sequence continues at coordinate 69,847,053 of NC_072800.1, read as the reverse complement.
CCGAAATGAGCTCCCTAAGCCGCCCCAGCTTATCCTCTGGAAGACGGGACAACCCGGCCAGCGAGTCCAACTCTATACCCAAGTAGGTGATACGAGATGAGGGACCCTCAGTCTTTTCCTGAGCCAAGGGGACCCCAAGCTCAGAGGCCAACGCCTGGAAGGCTTCCAACCGGGCGGCACAGCACGAGATGTCGGGCGGGGTTGTTATTAAGAAATCATCTAAATAATGCGTGATCAGGGGACTCCCCAGCCGATCCTTGGCCGCCCATTCCAGAAATGTGCTAAATGTCTCAAAGGCCGCACATGCGATTGCACAGCCCATAGGCATGGCCTTATCCACGTACCACTGCTCGCGAAACTTAAAACCCAATAGGCAATGGTCCTCAGGGTGAACGGGCAGCAACCGGAACGCTGATTGCACGTCACACTTGGCCATTAGGGCCCCTTGCCCGCAGGACCTGACCAGGCGCACGGCGTGATCAAACGAAGCGTATCTGACCGAACACAGGTCTGGTGGGATGGACTCATTGACTGAAGATCCCTTGGGGTATGACAGGTGGTGTATCAGCCTATACTCCCCTGGGGACTTCTTTGGGACCACCCCCAGAGGGGACACCCTGAGATTGGGAAGGGGCGGGCTGGAAAAGGGGCCCGCGACCCGCCCAGCAGCCACCTCCTTTGCGATTTTGGCCTCGACCACCCCGGGCAGATCCCTGACTGATTTGAGGTTCCCCGAGTTCGTGGCCACCCGTGGACCTTTGTAGGGGATACGGAACCCTGAGACAAAACCCTCGCGAAGGTATTTGGCTGCCTCCCTGTTTGGGTAGCGCGAAAGGAGTGGTAGGAGGGCCCGCAGTCTAACCGGGGAGTGCGCGAGACCTAGAGCCGCAGGAGCCGGACTAATTGCCAGAGTTGGCTGGCTGGGCGGCGGAGAGGGCCGATCCTCCTTCCTTACGTGCCGCGCCACTGGAGGACCGGCCACCTCGAAAGGGGTGAGGTGTCCCTGCGCCGCGCGGACAGGCGGGGCGGGAATGGGCCCCCCCGCATGCGTCGCAGTTATGCTCAAAGCGGCACTTCGACCGCTGGCACCTGCCCTGATTGTACTCCCAGCACACCCCCCGAGAGCGATCCCGCCGAAACTGCCCGCGCCCCCCCCGCCAGTTATCACCTTTTCCCTTCATCTGCGGTCCCACTAGCCAGAGCCAGAGCTTCTGGCTAATGAGGTCCCAACGCGCCCTGGGGTTATGGGACGCCCTCTTGCGGAATGCCTCGTCATAGTCCAGGGCTGCCCCATCGCCTGCCAGCGCACGAGCCCTGAGCACATTACCCAAGTGATTGGTGAGGTGCCACCCCCGCTCTGGATACGCAGCCTGGATAACCCCCATATATACCGTGAACCCCTCCAGCCAATTGGAGAAGGTCCGCTCTGCAACCTCCTTCTTGCCCCTGCTCCTGTCCCTCCTGGCGGGGGGGGCAGACCTCCCATCCTCTGACTCCGGTTTTATGAGTGATAGAACATCTACATAATATCCATCTAAGACCCGCTCCCGGACTTTGCGGGACAAGTGCGTCCCAGGGGGATCCTCGTCATCCCTGAAGGAGGCAGACACCGGGGAAGGCTCCTCCACCCCCCAAACCACTCCGGGGTCTCCACACCCCCCGCGGGCCCTGGCCCTCCTGCGCTGAGCCCACTTGGGAAGCCCCGGGGTCCTGGCAGCCACCTCCCAATAATCCTCCTCTGTGGACCCCTCGTCCGACAACGTGGACTCACCTGACGTCCAGTCGCTGTCTGTGTCCTCCAGGTGATGACGCCGACTGCCTTTTTTATGCTCGGCCCTTCTCCTCTTGCTGCGTCTCCTGCGCTCCCTGCTGCTCGACTCGTCTGAGCTGGACGGGGAGTACGTCCTCCTCCCGCGCTTGGCCGCTGGCAGGCTTTTCTTCCCCCTCACGGCAGGCTTCCTCCCAGGGACCTCAACAGGATCGGGGGCAGTGTGAGCAGCCCCCGCCCTGGAGCTCCCCAGGTGCTCAACCCGCTCGGTCAGGAGCTCTAGGGCCCGAGAAATATCCTGCAGGGAGCTAGGATTGGCGTTGGTGGTCGCATGGCCCCTGTCCTGGTCAGAAGACCCCATGGGCTCACCACCTCTAGCCCTGCTCTGCCTGTTGCCCCCTGAACGCCCCGCCCCGTTGTTCCCTGAGCCCTGAGTTCCCCCCTTTCTGTTAGCCCGAATGTTAACAGTAGCCGCCCTGGCACCACCTGCCTGTTGAGCAGCCACCCCACGTCCCTTGCCCGCACGCCCCGGTCGGGCTCGAGAGGTGGTGCTGTTTGCACCCCCGGCAGGCCCCCCCCTTGTGGCCCTACTGCTCCCTGCCCCAGAGGAGAGCCCTTTTTTTCTGCCCCCCGAAGCTCCCCTAACCCCCTCCACCAAGGGGTCAGATAGTCGCGGGCCCCTCTTGGCCGAGGTCTTTGCTGGAGCCTTCTTAGTTGGAGCCATGCCGCTTGCTTGGCTTGGCCCGTCTCCCCCTGCTGTTAGCAAGTCTCCGCCGCCTCTCTGCCGCCGCCTCCTTCGGCACCGCTTGAACCTGGGGCACGAGGCTCAGCCCAACCACGTGCCCGCAGGGTCTTCGAGTGCCCGACTCTTCCGCCGAGCTGGCTGGCTGCGCCGCACGAGTGCCCTCACTAACCCCGGGGCTCAGCTCCAACCCCTCCTGGCACTCGCGCAGCGTCGCAGCCGCCCGGGCTTCCTCTGCTCCGTCGATGTCCCTCGCCGCGTCCTTCTCCGTCTGCTCCTCGGAGCGAAGTGAGGGGGGGGCGGATCCGGCAGCGAGCTAAATACTCGTCTGCCGGACCTTGGAGGAAACCGCGGCCCCGGACCCCGCCCCCCAACCGCTCCGACCCAGGGCGGCCGTGATTGGCCGCCCTGGGTTTGAACTGATTGGCCGCGGGCCCGCCCGGGGCATGCTGGGCGATCCCACGGCCAAGGCTGCCGAGTCCTCCCGGCCGTTCTCCCTCCCCGGCGGCAACCACGACCCCAGGTAAGTCTGGAGTCGCCGTTTACTTTCCAGTGTGTACTTGTAAGCTGCCTTTATTTGAACAGATTGCTAAGGTGTTCATGCAGGTCTACTGGTACAAGGCTGAAATTGGTTCCTAGTTCCCTGTTTGCAGTTTCTGATTCCTATTCTGCAATACAGCTGCTGATGATATGTAAACAACTCTACACCCTGAATAAAATTTGGACCACCACAAACCATATCTCCTTAGACTCAAAGCTGCTCTGCAAGCTGCCCAAGGATGCTGCTAGTTTTTGTGTTCCAAATCAGGGTTCTTCCAAAGGTTGCTTAGATCTTAAAAATAAGTAAATGGGGTGTCGTGGGCTGGGCCAGCCCAAGCAGAGTAGTCCAAGTCCAGTCCGAAGTCAGTGCACATGTCCAAAGCTAGGGGTGAGTCCAAAGGTCGGTTAGCAGTTGAGGGCTACACAGGAACAGAGTCAAGGCACGGTCTGGAGGTCATAGAGCAAGGCAAGGGCAAGCAGAGTGGTTGCAGCAGGAACAGAATTCTTAACGTGTTGCTTCCACACCTGGTCTTCTGTGGCTGGGTTTTATAGGCAGGCTATGTTTGCAGCCAGCTGATTGGGAGCTATCCTGTGCTCGCTCATCACTCTCAACAAGCAGCTGGTGTCCGGCCAAGAGGCATGCACTTTGCTGCCTCTCTTGCAGCTCCACACATTGCCTTTGTCTGCAGCTCTCTCTGGGTGAGGCTGGAGGTTTGGATGACCTTGGCTGCGCTTCGCCAGTGGTGTTGGAGCTGGAGAGTGGTGCCTCTGGCTCAGCTGCAGGCTGTGGATTATGATCCCCCAGCAGCTGTTCCTTCTGATCACCCGCTACTGCTGGGTCAGAGCTGGCTAGGCTGGCTACATGAGGCTCCTCTCCTCCTGAGGAGTCCTCACTATCACTGAGTCCCATGACATGGGGGCTGCTGAATCCCAAAGTAAGCATTGGACTACCCTGTAGCATAGCTTTGGAGTTTGCCTTCTCTTGCAAGTTGATGTAACTTCTTGACCAGTGCCCATTGTTGTGGAAAGTGCACCAGAGTGCCTCTGGGAGTTCTCTTACTTTGCATTACTAAGGACTGAAGAATAAGTAGTGTGTGTGTGTGGGGGGGGCTGTATCCGTGTTGCACCCCAAAATAAGGTTTGGACCACTCTGAAGGGTACATCCCTAGACTATGGAGACAGTTCTCTGAAAGGTACCCAAGAGTGGTGCATGGTTTTTGGTGATTTTTGATGCAGAGAGCTCAAATCAGGTGTCTCAGCTCAGAGACTCATTGTACAACTCTGAACATTTTGAAATGTTGATGATGGCCAAGAGAAATGGGAACTCGGTGAGATGTAAGAAACCACATGCCTGCATCACCACTTAACATACTGTCTTATCAGTTTCAGGACTTTTGGAGCAGTTAATTGAAGTTAATTTCTAATAGTAAAGGAGGCAGATTTACAGTGAAGGAAGTGTGGAATATGAACTCCCCTAATTCAAAATGCCATGGGCTGTATTCACTTGTATCTAAGTTCACCTGCATTGCCAGCTTCTTTTCCACTTACATTCTTTTTCTTTCCCTGTTCACAAGGGCAATAAGGTTTCTCTCTCTCTCTCTCTCTCTCTCTCTCTCTCTCTCTCTCTCTCTCTCTCTCTCTCTCACCCTTCCTTTTGTCTGGACATCGTGATGTTGATTGTACTGACTCACACCATGTAATTTGCCTTGACTCAAGCAGGGTGGGAGGGAAATTGAAAACCTTTGTGGGCTACCTCTGGACCATCAACAAGCAAATTTGGAAGAAGAGGCACTGAGGAGGTGGTATCTCTGCGCTCACATGGGCTAGATTATGACTTGTACTCACATTTTGTCATTTTTTAATGCTTGTAAAGAGATGCAAGCTTTTTTAAGGGGCTGCAATTTACCCTCCATAGTTTTCTGGACCTTTAATGAAGGTCATGTCAGTATTTAAACAAGGAGATGGAGAATCTGTGCTTCAGTTAAAGGTCTCTGTGACCTATCAAATTGGACAAGTATGATTTTTCTTATTTATAAAGGATGATTTTTCTTAGGTTTCTCAGTGGCACCTCCATCTTCAGTTGTTAAACATGACAGGTGTTTTGAAAAGAGATGCTTATATTGCACTTAAAACATGATGCTGTTGCTGTTTTGACTTTAAGGTAGCTTAAGGTTGCTCCGATCTTGCTAGCAGCATCTGAATGCCTCTCTGAATTGTATAGATATGTTACCCACAGATCTGTGCTGACTTCTTTTAAACAGAATGCAAAAGTGCCTGAAACAAATCTTGTAAATAGTGAGTTTAGATTACACTGTGTGGCGGCAGAGGGGAAGTAATGATCTAGTAATATACTTTCCTTAAAAGCATGCTCTATGTGTATTAGAGTTCAACCACTGAAAGTACTGTAATAACTTAAGGGTATTTCTGAAAGGGCTGGCTCAGAGCAGTGATAACTATTGTAAGTGGACTGTTTCCAAGCTTGCTGCAATCTAAACTCAATGCAGGTTACAGTCTTAAGGGAACTGCAGCAGTGCACTGCAGTCTCTCATTTATCTCATCCACTTATTCATGCACATAGACACACTGTCACCTATCAGCTGTATTTGTTGCTGGATAGCTGTGTGCCAGTCCATTCATTTCTTTGTATCTACTAGTGACCTTTGGCAAGTGAACAAGGCCTCCCAGTCTTCTCCACCCATCTAGAGACATTGGCTTGGCATATGCTCTTCTCTCTAACTACATGCTGTGCTGTGTGTCAGAGGGCAGTCCCTTATCGCATTGGATTTCTAGTGGCAAAGGTTCTTTCATATGTTTAAGTCTGTTTGCATTTTAGTTACAGTTAGTATTTTAATTTAACTTGCAAATATTTATCTTCTATGTTGTTAAAAGAAAAAAGCGAGAGAATAATTTTAATGGCTTCTCTAACGGGGGACTCATTTAGAGAGCAATCCTAAGCAGGTCTACCCAAAAGTAAGTCGTGTTTTATTCAGGGAGTCTTAATTCTAAGAAAATGTTCTTTGGATTGCAGCCTCTTTCTTACGCTGCTGCTGCTCCTCCTCCTATTATTATTATGTGATGTTTTCACAGTCCACAGATATTTGGGCTGGAATTTTTCGGTTCTTCACTGACTCGGATTTTATCTAAGAACTTAGGAGTCAGTGAGGTATTGCCGTAGTATGTGGCTAATTCCAAGTAGAGTGGCTGTTTGCAGCTGTCCACTTGTTATCCTGTCTTTGCTGATATTGCCTAGATGTTCAGTTAGTCCTTTTGGAATTGAACCTACCACTCATATCAATACTGGAATAACCATTGTATATTTCTCCCAGAGATACTAAACGTCAAATCTTGGATCTTGAAATTTTGTTATTAGGGCTGTGCAATTTGGTATTTGTATATGGAATATATACCCACATCGTGCTTCATTGGTATTACCCAGGTATACTGAATAACAGAGAATCCTGAATATAGTCAGGAATACGAAATATCTTCATGCTACATAAACCCAAATTTGGTTCATTTGGGCTTGCAACAGTGTCCCTTGCTTCAGTTTGATTCCTATGGGATTCTCTGGTTTGACATTTGTTCAGAAGGGATTCTTTGGTTTGATGTTAGTTCCCTTGCTTCGGTTTGCTTCTGGTGAACTTCATTGGTTCAGCTTGCATTGAGACTTGCATTGGGACTGACTTTTGGCTTGGGGTTATCCTTGTGTGTTCGGTTAAAGTTTCTTTCGCTCTCGCTCTCGCTCTGGAAAACCTTGGAATTTTTCCCTCATAGCAAATAATGGAGACTGGCTGTGGTCACCTTGTTCATGAGTCCATAGAACTGGACCCCTGGGTCCAGTCCTCCTGAAACATGGGGTTTCTTTAGTGAACAGGAACAACTAGGTTCCCTGCAACTTTGGTGGAGTTTGCTTGGAAGAGCCCCGCTTCAGCCTTATCCAGAAAGTCTTCCCCATAGGGAATAATGGCCAAATATATTCATTATTCCCAAATAAAACTGAATCCAAATAGATAATCTGGTATGAATATCAGAAATACTGAATATTTATGTATTTCTGATATCCGGATCCAAATAAAACCTTTTTTTTTTGCTGCACACTCCTGTTTGATTATCTTTCAGTCACTTTTTCTTCAATTTGACTGTCGCCTGCGATTTTTGCTTATTATTAATTAAATCTTAATTGCACTCCCTGCTAGGTCTCTCAAATTCTAGGGTGAACATGATGCAGTACTCTGCAGTGCTTAATTCTAAACTCCTTTTATTTCACTTTCTAGCACAAGGATAATAAGGATTTCTTGGGAAAGCTTTTCCTTTGAATGTGCTAGGCCCCCCTTCTCCTTCTCAAGCTTTGACAGCATTAAAAGGTCTGCCAGCAAAGTGACAGATGCTCGACTCTAAAGGCACTTCTCCTGGACTTGACACTTTAAGGCAGATCTGAATGTTGATTGGGAGGGCTTTGGGTTGTTTGCTAATGTTATATATAGCTGAACTGTAAAGACTACAGAATCAACTTTCAAATACCATGTTATTGATTTAAGTGATCCAAAATTTGAGTGAATTATTATTTTGTAAGAGAGGATTTAGGGGACAGATTTGCCTATGTAAAAATGTAATCATAGCAGTGACCTCTTAAGGATCACTTCTTGCGCATTTGGGGCGCATAGCAGTAGCTATGACTGAAAAATGGACAGGACATAAGGAGACAGAGTGGGGAAAGGGAATTCCTTATCATGAAATAAAGTGGGGATGGCAAAATCAGCCCAAGAGAACAGCTGCTATCTTAGTTATTCTAGAATTAACTCTCAGGGAAGGCAGGAAACTGTTGTCACTTTTGTGTTCAGCCCATAAAAACAGGGTATATAAATGTCAGTAATATAAATATGTCCTGTTATTTCATGGCATTCTGTGTCTGATAACTTTGCTACGGTTTTTGCATGACTGTGCAAGTCTTCTGATACAATACTTGGTGCTTTTGGTAAGTTAAGAATATTTTTACCAGAGTAATTAATTTGCATTTGGGAATATACTTAATTTTTTATTAATATTTATATTTTGCCTGTCAGCTGTAGTTCTCAAAGCAACATATATACAAATAATATTGACATAAAATAATCAATATTAAAATGCAATAAAACAGATTTAGCAGGAAATGAAAACAGCAGAATTCTGTTAACCAGCTATTTTTAAATGCCTGGGTAAAATCCTGGTTTTAGGATGCTTAAAGATAATCAGAGAGTGCTAAACAAAGATGGATGGGACACAGATAAGACATTGCCTCTGAGAAGTCCCTGTTCCTCTAGCTACTCATCTTGCTTCTAAGCACATGGGACATCTTGAGTTGAGTGTCCGTCAAACAAATAATGGTGGGTTTGCCACTGTTTACAGAGTTGTTACCACCCATCTTCATGTTTTGGTGGTTCTGCTTTTACTTGGCTGAGTGATTTCCAGAAAGTGGTGATGGGGGACTGCTGTTCATCTTCAAGGCTTTTATGCTACGGGGTCCCACAGGGATCTGTCTTGTCTCCCATGCGGTTTAAAATCTACATAAAACCACTGGGAGAGATCATCTGGAGATTTGGGGTGTGGTGCCACCAATATGCGGATGACACCCAGCTCCATTTCTCCACATTAGCTGAGTTTGCTGGTTGTGTGGAAACCTGAACAGATGCCTGTAGAAGGTAATGGGATGGATGAGAGTTAATAAACTGAAGCTCAGTTCAGACAAGACAGTTGGTCAATGGCAAAGCTGCTTGAAGACTGAGGAGTCAACCTATCTTGGAAGCAGTTGCTTCCCCCACCCCACCCTCAAGGATCAGGTTCATAGCTTGGAGATGCTGGTGGATCCTGGCCTACAGTTGGAGGCTCAGGTTTTCTCTGGCATGTACCTATCCATCTTCAGCTAATATACCAGTTACTGCCTTTTCTTGAAAAACATGATATGGCCATAGTGATCTTTGGATGGGGCTGCCTTTGGAAACGAATTAGAAACTTCAGTGGGTCCATAATGTGGCAGCCAGGTTATTGTCAGTGGCTGGATACAGGGATTGTGTCAGTCCTGTGCTGAAAAATCTGCACTGGCTGCCTGTCTGTTTCTAGGCAACAGTCAAAGTGCTAGTTTTTACTTATCATGCCCTAAATGGTTTAGGGTTGGTGTACTTGAAGGACAGTCTGCACCATATTGTCCAGCCTACCAGTTAAGATCCTTTTTTGAAGCCATGCTCTGTGTGTCCTTGTCTTCACAGGTGAGGTAAAGGCTGCTTTTTTCTGTGGTGGCACCTTGCCTTTGCATTGCCCTCTCCTGTGAAGTTCTCCTGGTGCCTACTTTTCTTTTAGGAGCCTGGCTAAAACATTTCTTTTTACCCAGGCTCTTAGCTAAGGGATTTTAGCTTTTAAATGTTTTATGATCATCTTCTGGCCCAATGATCATTTTATTTAACAACATTTGATTTATATACTGCCCTTCCGAACAATTTAATATCACACTCAGAGTGGTTTACAAAGTGTGTTATTATTTACATCATTTAGATCATTTTACATGTTATGCTGCTGTTAATGGCATTTGCCTGTTTTTAATCGTTGTGTTTTATTTATTTATTTAAAACATTTCTACACTGCCTTTCCACCCAATTCAGGGTCCCCAGTAATATATAAACTATTAAAAACAAATAAAACGTGTAAACAGAAACAGAGAGGAGAGCTAATAAGACTTAGTGAGGGAATGCCAAACAAACCAAAAAAAAGTCTTCATCTGCTGGTGGAAGCTGACCATAGAGGGAGACAGACAGATCTCCCTGGGGAGGGAGTTCCAAAGTTTTGGTGCCATGACTGACTGAGAAGACTCTTTCTCAGGTTGCCACCCATCTAGCCTCAGATAGTGGGGGCATCCAAAGTCGGGCCTTCAAAGATGACTGTAGTGGTCAAGTAGGCTTATATGGGAGCTAGCCCTGTTTTTAATGGATTTGTTTTAATGGTGTGTTTTAATGGTTCTGTATTATTTTAGGTATAAGCTGCCTGAAGCAGGTCTCTGAAAAGGTGGCTTTTAAATAAATAAATAAATAAATAAATAAATAAATAAATTTTGAACTGGACTTATTTGTACTAGTGGTATTTCACAGTTCAAAATAACTGATCTTTGTAGTTATAAATATTAGCTCTATACACATGTTCTCATTGAACACTCTATCAGTGTACTTAGAGAGGGAGCAGGTACAACGGTGCTGGTGCCATTTTTGTGCCATCTCTGATGTGAGCTTGGTGTCGAGGCAGGTGCCATCCTGTGATCGTGAATGCTGCTATTTGAACATCATTGGTTCCACTCATGGACAGGGCCGGTGCGCCCATTGAGGCCAGGTAGGCGGTGGCCTCGGGCACGAGGGCACTGGAGAGGCGCTGGAGGGGGTGGCGGGGGGTGGAGGTACGCGCAGCGGAGCTGGCGTGACTGGGCTGCAGCTGTTGCTGCAGCCAGCCCCGTGCCGCCGCAGCCAGCCAGCCCCGTGCCGCCGCCGCCACATGCCCCAGCCGGGCGCAGAAGCTGGGGCATGTGGCGGTGGCGGCACGGGGCTGGCTGGCTGCAGCAACAGCTGCAGCCAGCCACACCAGCTCTGCTGCGCGCTCCTCCGCCCCCACACATCCCAGCCGGGCGCAGAAGCTGTCAGGCTGCTGCTGGGGCGGCGTGCGGAGCACAGAGCAGCCTCCACGCGCCACCCCAGCAGCTGCTCGCGGCTTCTGCGCCTGGCTGGGGCGTGTGGTGGCAGCGGCAGCGGCGGCACGGGGCTGGCTGACATGCCAGCTCCTCTGCGCGCTCCTCTGCCCCCACACATCCCAGCCGGGCGCAGAAGCCATCAGGCTGCTGCTGGGGTGGCATGCGGAGCACAGAGCAGCTTCCGCGTGCCGCCCCGGCTATCCTGTGCTGTGTGATGACATCATCGCACGATGACGTCATCACGCAGTCCGTGGTGTGCGTGTGCAGGAGTGGCCGCAGGCGCCAGAAACTCTGGCGCTGGCCCTGCTCATGGATATGATGTTTATGCGTGGAGGGAGGCTCAGGACCTGCATGCTCATACTCGCACCCCTTCTGTGTGAATTAACTGAGCATAGAGAGGAGTTGTGTACACAGCTAGTGTAAGAGTATACAACTACTGCTGAAGTGTTTATATAGCCCAATAATTCTAGTACAATTTGATTCAGTTTCAGTTGTTACTCAGTAGTCAAAAGCTTTATATGTATGTTTGATCCTTAGGATTTTAACAAAGTGTGTATCTTGTTCTTTTGTAATGTGTCAATAGTTTTTCACATTTCTTGTTGGACTTCCTAAAAAAAGGTTGGACTACTGGAAATGACTGTTGTCTCTTTGTTTTGCTGGCTGGCTTCTAGGGATACCAGTTTTTATTTCTTACATTATTAATTCTGGTAGGAGGAGGCAGAAATTTTGAATTTTTATTTGTTATCCATTATGAATCCATTTTGGGCGTATCTGTTTTCTCACACTTCGGTTTATACATGCCACCATGTGTCAGCAATCCCTTTTGCCCTCTGCACAGGACAAAGGTTCAGCCACTTCATAATGGAATAAATAGACTCAAATTTCATGTTAAAAAGCGCAATATTCAGAAATGAGCAGGAGAACATTTCAATTCCCAGACATTGTGTTTGACATGAAAATTGCCAGTCTTTAACAAAAGAACTTCAGAGGAAGATTCCAGTATGGAATTGCTGAATGGGATTTGGTCAGAGGTTTATTAATACAGCTAGACTTGCATACAGAGGATTTTCCTCTGTGTGTAGGTGTTTATTGTCTTAAACTTGGGTCTCCTGACTAATACAGGTATTAACTAGCATAGCCCTAATAGTAAATTGTCTATTTTAAAATTAGATTTGAATTTTACATAATTATGTTTTACTCTGTACTTCATTTATTACCTTGATGCTGCCTTTTTTGTCCTGTCCCTGCCTAAAATGTCTGTATAGTTAGAATATACTCATTTCATCTGAGTAAGTTGTCTCCAGTCAACAAAAGTTATTGTGGAACAAAATGTTATTAATTTTTAAGATGCAACAAGACCAACTAAAATGCCACCCCTGTGGAATTCTTAATCCAAAGTGTTTGACATTAAAATATACACTGAGCCGTGCCCAGCCTGGTTCAGAATACATTTTAGTTAGGGTTGGTTTAAAACTTCTTTAAATGAGAAGCAAAGTAGTTCTTTGCTGCAGTACAGTACTCTTTGGCATATTTTCCATTTCAGTTCAAGGTGTTTCCTGCCAAGTGCAAATACCTGAGAGTCTTGGAAGCTTGCCATATTCCATTCCATTTTCTTCTCTACTTCCTTCTGTGGCCCTGTCTGTTCCCAGCTAGAGAGAAAAATTGTGTATTTGCCTGGTTAGATCCCCAGGATTAGTTTTTAAAGATATGACTTGTTTTTTCATTCCAGTCCTTAGCTTAGACATATAAATTATATTAACTTAGATCTCCCAGTGTTCCAAGTTTCACAGCGCGACAGGGAGGGCTTTATTAGAATCACCAGCTTTCCCTTGAGCCATAAAGGAAAGTATCTCTCTATGTTTTGCTGTAGCTGTGGTAGAATCCTGCAGATGTCTGGAACAATTTGCCATAGGGAGTGACAGTGTCTAGCGTAATGATTCCTTAGGCAGTTTGGAAGATCACTGTGTTTGGTGAACTCTAGTGTTAAAAGAAAACTATGTGAAAATGCAGTGCATGAACACAGTATTTGCAGCTGAAACTCCAACATCCAGACAGAGATGTTGCATTTTCATGTCTCTTGTTATGGCAAAAACTGATAATGTTGTAAATAGGCTGAAAGCATAAGAAATAGCAATGAGCAGCCTCATGCTTTGTGGAAACTCACAAGAGCAGCTTAAAGGCAATGGCCCTGCCGCAGTTTTTGGTCCCCCAGTGTCTGGGAACATGCCAGGTTCCATTCAACTACCACAACTACTAACAGTTGATAGGCTGTTCCTCCTTAATTTGTTTTCAGAGCTGTGATCCTTATCTTCTTTCACTGAATTCCAAACATTAAGTATGTATTATATGAAACAGGTCTTATTTGGTTAGGGGTGTGGGGGAGGTAACATGAGATAACAATTTCTCTCTCTCTTTACTCTGTCCACGCCAGCATAACTTATACATTTGTATCATGTGTCCCTTGTCTTAAAAAAAAAAAAATCCCCCATGTGTTCTTTAACCTTTCTTTTCAGAGAAGGTGTTCAAATTCTTGGATGAATTTGGTTGCCTATTTTGCTCCTTTTCCAGCTCTACAATCTCCTTTTTGAGATGCGGTGACTGGGTGAAAGCTTTATTCCAGATACTGCTTATCCAAAGATTTATATAAATGTATTATGATGGTGGCCATTAGGTTTATTTTTAACATAGATTTTTGCCTTTTTCACTGCCATAGTTACTCTATTATATGAACCAACTATCGCTGAATTATCTACGATGGCCCCAAGATCTTTTTCATGGCTAGTTTCAGCCAGTTCAGAGCTGAACTGTGTTAGCCGTTGGGATTTTTAAAAAACAAAATGGCAAATACAATTCGGTGTATTTTGCCATCTTGCTCCCTATTTTCTCAGTTTGTGGAGGTCCCTTTGGAGTTGTTTAGTCTTTCTTTTTTATTGTTTTTACTGCAAACTTGGCTTCTACATTGGTTACCCTGATTCAAGATAGTTATGAATGCTAAATGTTACCGGTGCCAATATAGGTCTTTGGAGGACTGTTTTGCTTACATACTTCCATAGTGAAAATGTTCACTTTATTCCTGTTATGGGCTTCTTGTTTTTCATTGACTTATTAAACCACAAAAGGATCTTCCCTGTTATTTGATTGCTACATTGTCCTCAGGAGTCTTTGGTGAGACAGTTTGTCAAATAAGGATCAAGTGTATATCTCTTAGTATTTTTTATTACGCTGTAAGAAGAATTCTTAAAGGCTGAAAGGCAGGATTCCCTTCTTAACAGAAGCCATGCTGACTCAGCAAGACTTGTTCTTCAGAATGTTTAACAATGCTTTGAAGTTATTTTCTTGGATGGAACTGACAGGTCTGAATGTCTTGGATCCTCCCTGAATTTCTTTTTACAAAACTGATGTTACACTGGGTATCTTCCAGTTCTTTGAATGGTAGTCTGATTTTTAGTTACAAGTTGCATATTTTTTGTTAGAAGAGAAACAGTTTCACATTTGAACTCTTGCTTTTTAGTATGTCTCATCCAGACTTCGTGATTTATTAGTTCATCATTTGTCAGTCCTAGGACATCTTCTCTTGTTACCTTTTTGTTTTTTATGGTCAACGTGAATTTGCTTTGCCAGAGTTTATGCTTGCCCTTTGGGCAAGACCTTGAAGCTTCCTTGACCCTGTTCACTGGCCACATTAATATCCCTTGGCCTTGTTTGTACCTGTACATGTCATATACATTTTATTTGAGATTTTATTGTAGTCATTTTGAATAAGCATCGAGCCCTTTTCAGAGATTTGCGTTGTCTAGTTCTCAACCACCTTTTAACTACTCCCCTTCTTTTTTTAAAAAAACCCCTCTTTTGAAATTAAAAGCAATCATTTTGGACTTGCTATTTATTTAGATGTTAAACTTGTGAGCAGCATGATTAGTGTTCCTGAGTAGTTTGATGATATTTATCTTCCCCCATTGAATCCTAGGCATTATTCAGGATTAAGTTATGCTATTTCATGCAGAAGTAAGTTTCCCTCTGAAAATAGAATACCTTTAGGAAATGACAGAGTAGTTCATGAATTGCTCTTACAGGGTAATCACTTTTTGTTCAGTTCATGAGCAAAAGCATGCAGGAATTTTGTTCTCAGCAAGTCATTCTTGTCTGTACAAATCAGAATCTCCTTCTTATGCTGAATCTTCTCCCTCCCATTTTATGCACAGTACCACTTCTTGCTTTCCTTTCTCAAAACCTTTCTTTTAGAAGGGATCTTGGACAGACTGGATTGTTTGGAGAAGCAGCTGTGAAGCCACTTACCTAATATTAATAGCACCAAGCTTTATTCAGATCACAGGCTTGGGGTATAGATTTCTGTTGATGGTTGTTCAGTGGGTAACTTGAAATGAGTATTTTTGTTTTGAGATAACAATGCTCTTGTCTTTGCAACTGGTATTTTCCACGCCGCTGATGGCAGTTCAAGCTCAGGCACCATGGACTGAACGGGTATGGAAAATTTGTTTAACCCAGATATGTTCTGTACTTCTGGCAGGTGGGGATAGCATGAGAGACCAAACTGATAGATGAGTACTTCTTATGGGCATCAACTGTTCACATAGAAATGTTAGAGAATCAATCCATACTATGGCTCCTTTAAATTTTCATTTTTATTACTTAATTAAAATACACATTTAACGTTTTGAGATCAGATGTTAAAAATAGGAGCTGAACTTTCAGTAACTTCAATGCATTGTGCACATCTTCCATGTCTAGTTGTGACTTTGTTAATAAAAAGAGTTGTGAAATAAATGATTGCAATATATAGAATGTAGCATGCAGTGCAGGCTTTTGAAAACCTGGAAAGGATTTGGAAAAATCTGTTACATGATCTTTTGAATAATTAATTTTTATGACTGGATTTGTACAGTTGAATGTTGCTTAACCCACAGGTTTCAGTGAAGATGAGGAGCAGATTCTCACTTTACTTTTTGTGTATTCACACATTATGGAGTATATGGGCTGGGTCTGGAATCCCCACTCTTTCTCCTGTGTAACATGTGAGTTGCAGGTTCTCTTCAGTTCCTGCCTGTGCGGTGTCCTATTTAGATTGCAACTATGAGGTGTGTGGAGAAGGGGCTTCAGCTTTCATGCCATTTTCCTCACTTGCAGAGGTCCTTAGGGGTGTGCTATTTGACCCATTGGTGAAAACCCACATGGACACGCATGGGTTTTCCCAAAAGGGGAACTGAGAACCCACAACTCATGTGTGACTGTTACACAGCATACAAACTGTATGAATTGTTCCTTACAGATGTACCCTCTTAAGTAGGAGGTTTCTTTAAAATACATGTAAAGGCAATTGGAAGTAACTTGTGTATTTTAAAGGGATAAATCTTTTTTTTAAATGTGGGTGTTTTGCATATTATTATAACAACATCAACAACATTCGATTTATATACTGCCCTTCAGGACAACTTAATGCCCACTCAGAGCAGT
The DNA here is from genome assembly GCF_028583425.1 of Eublepharis macularius. NCBI lineage: Eukaryota > Metazoa > Chordata > Lepidosauria > Squamata > Eublepharidae > Eublepharis > Eublepharis macularius. The sequence goes on along the minus strand of NC_072800.1, from coordinate 69,830,829 downwards.
TTACAAAGTATGCTATTATTATCCCCACAACAAAACACCCTGTGAGGTGGGTGGGGCTGAGAGGAGTGGGGAATCAAACCCGGTTCTCCAGATTAGAGTCCCGCGCTCATAACCACTACACCAAACTGCAAATATACTGTGTGCTTGGGTTTGTGGGCTAAACCAAGATACCCTTATTCTGAATCTTCCTTCTGCTATGGATTTATCCAAGATTGCCCCATTTTTAATCCAATTAATAATCATCAACAACCCAGAATTTCTCCATTCCCTAAATTCACTTAAATGCTTTCCTGGGGGGAAACCAGTCTTGATGAATGAAGGACATTAGGGGAGAAATGCCTGGAGCTAAGATTTTCCTATATTTGTCCCAGGTTTTCAGCATGCTGTCTAATAGGAATTGGAGGAAATCATAACTGGCCTATTTTTAGCAGAGCACCAGATGGTTACTGATAAGGAAAATGGTGAAGACAAGAAACTTTCTACAGAGATCCAGGCTTCCGTTGGGTTCAATTTTAAAGCCCAGATCAATGGAGCCAAAGAAGAGGCAGCATAATATAAAGACAAGTCTGGGGACGTTCAGACCAGCTAGACTTGAGGGCCAATGTAATGTCTGAAAGCCAACTCTCTGTTTACAATGAGACCAAATAAACTCATTGAGAGCCCTTTGCCAGAGTTGTATTTTCCTTGGGAGTATTTTAACTGGGAGGGATCAGAACAGAAACATAAACTTAGGGAGAATTAAAGATTTAATCAGTGAGATCCTATCAAACCATGAATAACCTTGCTTTTTCCATTTAGAAAAAACGATCAACACAGATTTTAAAAGTTCATCAAAATTTACCCAGACAACGTCATTCATAAGTACAGGGATATAAACTCCTAGATATCTCATCTTCTTAGTAACCCACTTGAATGCCCACTATTTAGCTATTTAGTAACTAATTAATATAATGTTGAGAAAGCATTTGTAGGAATTGCCCCTAGATTTCTTCATGATGTCTTTTTTTACCCCAAAGGAAAGAAGTCAAGTGTTGATCATGAAAAGCAGGTTGCAATATACTTGTTTTGTTGAATCAGAAATTCAGAGATGGAATGGCTACCCCCTTTGTCCCTAATATTTATTACATAGAGGAATGTGACCTCCAAATGTGGAACTAGTAGCCATAGAGCTGCCATTAATCTATCACAATCCTTTTTAAAGCAGATAGATCAAGATGGGTAGCTGTGTTTTGTCTGTCTGTGGCAGTGGAAAAGAGCAAGAGTCCAGTAGCATCTAATGTGTTAGTTCCACCTCTTTTGGTTCTGACAGTCTCCTCATCTCCAGCAGCAGATACATGTGTTCAACTGCTGATGCCAGAAGCTATACAACAACAGCCTAATCAACCTTTGCCTCAGACACGGGACCCAACTTTGATACCACCGATTTGCACCTCCTCCGTTATCCATGCCCTGGCCACTAGGCACGGCCTATATAACACAGATACCAAATTGGCAAGAATTTCTGACTTGGCTACAAGCTGCACCTCTTCTTGCCCAAGTGCCAAGTCCTCAGTTCCGGCCCAATTGGTTCCAACTGACCCATTTGTTCTGTCTCATCATTTCCAGACTCAATCTCTGACTCTTTCTGATTCTGAGGAGGAGAAAGAAGTGGTCTCTCATTCAGACATTACATCTGAGTTGGCATTGGATCCTTCTGAGGAGGTGGTTGAAGAGGTAGCTTTGTCATCCCCCAACGATGATTTCTGCCTTTTTACCAAGCAAATGCTAAGGATGGCAAGAGCCCTAGAACTGGATGTCTTTGCAGCCACACCTAAACCAAAGAGCAAGGTTCTCCAGGCTCTCTACACAGATTCACCAGCATCTGTGGCTTTCCTTGCAGTGGAGAATCTTCTGGATATCGCCCATGGCATGTGGGAGGAGCCAGCATCCATACCCGCCACTTTTCACAAGATCAAGAATTATAAGTTGAAACAACAGTACTGTGCCTTCCTCTTTGACCATCTGTGCCTATCACTGATTGCCAAAGAGGTTCAGTCAAAGTACTTTTATGGATCTCATTCTTCTCCTCTGGACAGAGAGGAGCACAAACTTGATGCGTTAGGCAGGGAGGTTTATTCCTCTGCAGCCCTCAGTTTTCAAATAGCTACATTTCAAACTATAATGGCTGCCTACAACCTATTCCTTTGGGAATGTGTATCCAACTATGTCCAGGATCTGCCTGAGGACAAGAAGGATTTTGTGAGGATTTTGCAGGGTGAGGCCACAAGATTAGCCAAGCAATAGATATCTGCAGGTAAACATGCAGCTGATTGTTCTGCCATTGTCTTACGGCATCATTCTTGGCTCCATTCTTCTGCTTTACCACAGGATAAGCTCAACAAGATCGAGAATTTCCCATTCAAGAGTACTTCCCTCTTTTCTGAAAAGACAATGACTCCTTCAAATGAAGAATAATAATAGGACCGCCCACTCCCTTGGGGTCATCACTCTTCCAAAGCAGCAACAGCAACCACTGAAGTATCGATACCAGAGGCAACAACCTTACTACCAATGCTCTGCAAGGTCCCCGTATCAACCATACCAATCCCAATCCCTTTTTACCATCGAACGGGAGGGAAATGGTATACCAAAACAAGGCCTGAACAGCCTCAACCTCAGTCTCCGAAATCGTCTCAGGGACAGAAATCCCTCTTCTGACTGGCCACCCCTCAGCCAATACATCCCAGTTCTTTTATGGAGAGATCACTCCCTTTCCAGTCTAATTGGAGCATAATTACCAGTGACTCCTGGGTGCTCAAAATTATTAGTCAAGGTCATTGTTTACATTTTTCAGAGTTGCCTCCTTTGACTCTACCAAGGAGCGTTCCTTCATGTCCCTCTCGGGACCTCTGTCTCACCATTACCGAGTTGCTTTCCAAGGGAGCTATCTAGAGGGATAGGATACCCTATCCAGAGGGTACCCCAGGAGGAGTCTCCCCTGGGATTTTACTCAAAATATTTTCTTGTGGACAAGAAGAATGGTGGGGTCTGCCCTATCTTAGATATCTGCTTTGAATAAGTTTATTAAAGTTGAGAAATTTCAAATGTTAACCCTCTCCAGAGTGATATAGTATTTAGAATCAGATGACTGGTTCGCTGTAATAGATTTTAAGGATGCATATTTTCATATTGCCGTACATCCTGGGCACAGGAGATACCTCAGGTTCTTATATGAAAACAAAGCCTTCTAGTATACTGCCCTCCCCTTTGCATTATTCTCGGCATCGCGTGTTTTTACTAAGTACGTGGCTGCTGTAGTTGTTTTTCTCAGGTTGAAAGGGTGTTCTAGCTACCCCTACCTGGATGATTGGCTCCTTGTTGCCTGTTCAAAGGAGCTGCTTTTAGAGCACATTAATATTACCTTATCATTAACTGGGGAAAATCTTACCTTATACCTACCCAATCTATTCTGTTCATATGGGCTAGTTTTGATGCTGTGGTAGGATAGGTCTTCCTACCACTGGATGGGACAGGGTCGCTCCAATCCCTCACTTTTCTTTTCCAGTCTAACCTGTTCCAGTCAGCCTTGCCCATACAGAGACTGCTGGGACTCATGACAGCTACCCCCAGTGTTTCTTTCGCTCGTCTCCATATGAGACCTTTACAAAACTGGTTCTTTAGGCACTATGACATGGCCAAGAATTCTCAACAGGTTAGGTTTTCCATCCCCAGATCTATAGTCAAATCCCTGTGTTTGTGGACACACAGTGAGAACCTTTTTAAGGGTAGGTCCTTTGGGATCCAGGTCTCAGACATTTCCATAGCCACCAATGCTTCCCTCATAGGTTGGGGAGTGTGCTATGGTGTTCTTTCCACCCAAGGTACTTGGTCACCTTCAAAAGCAAGAGTGCATATAAATGTTCTGGGTTAAGGGCAATTCGTTACTTCCTTGCTTCTTTTGAAGGTTGATTATGCAACAAAACTTCATGTACACATTGACAACTCCAGCGGACTTTACTACCTGAACAAGCAAGGGGGAATGGCTTCACTGATTCTGTATGCTGAGGTTTCAGAATTATGGCAGTGGACCATAAAGACCAATGTCTTCCTGCAGGCGATACATATAGTAACAAAGCAGACTCCCTAAGCAGAGTGTTCTGTCCACACCACAAGTGGTCAATCAACAACGACTACATATGTCCTATATTCCAAACGTGGAGATCCCAAGACGTGGCCTGGTAAATTTCAAATGATGTCAGTAGATGATTGGATTCGCTGTCTGCCAGATTTGTTTTTGTTGGTGGTGGTCAGTGCCTTGCAGGTTCTGCCTTGGCTATGTTAAAGTGAATGCAATCATTCATGCCTCTTGACCAAGATAGTCTATGCAGAAGAACTGTTCCCATTTTGCTTCCTGTTTTTCTGATTTCTAAATATCTTAGGAGGGAAAAGCTTGAATAATCCAAATTAAATTTTATTCTGAGGTATTTGCAATGTGGTTCTAATCTGTGGAACTGCAGATCAGTTTGATAAATCACCTGAGGGCTGCTTCCTATGCAACATTTCCCCTCCTAATGGAATGGGAGCTTGTGTGTGTGTGTGGGGGGGAGTTTATGCTGTCATTTGTGAACAGGGTTGCGAAATGGCCCTCCCAAAAATACTGGACAGGAGCCCCTGGAACTTACCTTTTCTTTATTTGCTTTGCGCAAGTGCTTTGTGCACTTGTGCTCCCAGGCCCAGCACAATAATGTCACTGAAAAATGTTGTCACCGCTGTTCTCCCTCTGAGGCGGAGGACATCTTGGGTGTTTCCCACCGTCCAATCGGGGAGGCAGGAAGTTAAACTTTCTTCCTCTTCCTTTGGTGTGTGGGACCACCCTCTCTCCTCAGTTCTTTTCCTGCCTCAGGGGAGAGCAGTGCCTTTTAGGATAGCTTAGCTACCCTGTTCAATCTATTCATCTGTTATTTTCTTCGTGACCTAGTGTCTTAGTCTTCTTGTTACCTTCCCTTTGTCTGTCCTCTCCTGTTTTTTCCTCTCCAGTCTTTGTCTGTCTATTTAAAAAAAAAAAAAAAAAAAATAGAGAGAGAGAGAGGGAGAGAGAGAGAGAGGATAAAGACTTCCCCAAGAAGTCCGGACATAATGGAGGGACGAGCACGGGAGTCCTCCGACTCTGAAGACTCCTTCCTGGAAAGGGCTGAGGGCTGTTCCCTGGAGGCCGTCCTTCCGACGGCGGGAACATGCCCAGCCGGGTCCGACTCGCCTCAGAGGCTTGTTCGGCCCCCCGGCAGAAGAGTGCCTGAGAAGGGGAAACAGCCCGCCAAAAAACGGCCCCGTCTGTCGCAGACGGTGCCGGGAGCAGCCGCACAGCAACACGAAGACCAAGGAACGAGTGCAGCTGCTCGGAGCCCAGTTTCGGCGGGAAGAGCCGCAGCGGCCGCTTTCCCGCCAAACCGCGACGACGCGGTTGCCAACCTCCCGACTGGAGAGACGCAGTTTTCTTCATCCATCCAGACACAGGGCTCCGTTTCTGGCACTCTGGAGGGACACGTAAGTGATTACCCCCCCAATCTTTCCCCGGAGATTTTGGCAGCAATCAGATGGTCCCTAAGGAAAGAGCTTTGGTCCATCTGCCAAGCCGGGAGTCCGGGTCCCTCCCCCGCTATTCCAGCCACAACCCCAGACACCGCCCAGGTACTGGATGGCCGACCCGCAGCCTGGCCAACCAAGGCGGCCAAAAAGCAGCAGAGTAAAACGCCTGCCTGGGTTGAGGGGGACTCCTCAGGTGACGAGGACTCTGGAGAGGGGGATTTTCTCTCAGAAGAGGAACATGAGTTAGCCTCGGCATCCTCTGATCAATCTAATAGGCTATTCCAGATGGAAGATCTCAGTTATTTACTGTCCAAAACCCTGTCAGCATTGGACCTAAACGAATCTGATAAAAGGGAGGAGGAGGAAACTGCCCCAAAGGGGGCCAGTTCAAGACCAAAGGGGAATAAGGAATTTTTTCCCAGGGCTGATAACAACCCCAGAGTTTTTCCCTTCCCCGATTTCTTTGAAAGGCAGCTTAAAGCAGAATGGTCACTGCCTGCAGTCACCAAGCAGGTCCCCAATGTTATGAAAAAGCTGTATACATTGCCTAATTTTGCTGACGAGCTCTTGCAGGTGCCGGTCATAGATGCTCCAGTGGCGGCACTCCAGTCACAAGGTCTCCTTTCTGAGGATGGACAAGGCATGATTAAAGATGGTCTCGACAAAAAAGGTGAGGCGATCCTAAAGCGCGCGCATGAGGCCATGGCCACGTCCATAAAGGCCTCAGCCATAGCTTCGGTGGTATCTAGGGCAGCTGTAGTGTGGACCAGAAGGCTGATCCAGTTATTGCCTCAGAACAACAGCAGGTTGTTAGAAGGGGCCAACAGAATACTTAAAGCCTGCACCTTTCTGGCCGACGCAACATTAGACTCAATGTCCATGACTTCCAGAGCAATGGCGTCCTCCACAGCCGCGCGACGCATGTTATGGCTTCGGGTTTGGCAAGCTGACCTCCAAGCCAAACTGATCCTGATGTCTTACCCCTTTCAGGGAGGCAAGCTCTTCGGGGACCAACTAGAAAAGATCTTAGTAGAGACTAAGGACAAAAAGAAGGCGCTCCCAAAATCCATCAAAAGACCAGAGAGAAGGTACTTCGGCTACCAACCCTTTAGATCACATCACACATTACCTAGGAACAGACAGGATCAGAAACGCAACTGGACGCTTCCCCGAACCCAAGCACGCAGGGGTCCCTTTCATTCCAAATTCAACAAGCAACAGGGACACCGCGGTGGCAGGCAGGACTCCGAGGACAAGGGGCAGAGACCCTGACTCACACGACGCTCCGGTGGGGGGACGACTGCTCGGGTTCCATCAAGCCTGGGTAGAGTCCAAGGCGGATGCCTGGGCATTAGAGATTGTCTCCAAAGGCTATGCGATAGAATTTGCTACCTTTCCTCCGGAGCGATTCCTCCTTTCACCGCTCAAGAAAGACCCCCGCAAGAGGAACATCACAATCCAGGCCATGCAACACCTACTCAACATAGGAGCCGTCGAGCCTGTTCCCGAGGAGGAGAGGGGACAGGGAGTTTATTCCATCTTCTTTACGGTTCCCAAAAGAAATGGCGACTGGAGGTCCATTCTGGATCTCAAGTACGTGAACAAGTTCATCAAGTTGAGAAGGTTTCGCATGGAAACTCTTCGGTCCATTGCAGAAGCACTTCAACAAGGCGAATTTCTAACATCAATAGATCTGACGGAGGCTTACCTACACGTACCGATTGCTCCAGCTCATCGGAGATTCCTAAGATTCTGTATACAAGACAATCATCTTCAGTTCAGGGCGATGCCCTTCTGACTGGCAACGGCCCCCAGGGTATTTACCAAACTGTTGGTGACACCTATAGTCTGGCTCCGGGAGAGGGGTTACCAACTACATCCGTACCTGGACGACATTCTAATACGATCCCCTTCGCGAGAAGCCGCAGTCAGGGAAACAACGTTCGTTATTCAAGTCTTGGAGAGGCACGGTTTCCTAATCAACAGAAACAAATGCTCTCTACAGCCGTCGCAACGCCTAGAACACTTGGGACTTATACTCGACACCAAGGAGGGCTCTCTGTTCCTTCCGAAGGAAAAGCGGACAAAGCTCATCCGGCTAGCCTCAGAAGTAATCAGGCAACAATCATCATCACTCATGGACCTGTCCAAATTAATGGGGCTGCTGGTAGCTCACTCGGAAGCCATCTACTGGGGCCGGTATCACCTTCGGCCTCTGCAATCGGCGCTCCGACCGTTCCAACTTCAAATAGCACGCAAATCCAACTTGAAAATACAGCTCCCTCTAACAGTCAGGGAGAGCATGAGATGGTGGACCATAGAGAGCAACCTGCGCCAGGGCAAGAGTTTCCTGTCTCCTCGATTTGTCCAGATTTTCACGGACGCGAGCCTGCTAGGTTGGGGAGCGACGATAGAGGGACATCCAGCCCAGGGGGAATGGTCCGACACAGAACGGAAACTCCCGATCAATGTACTGGAGATGAGGGCGATCCTTCTTGCCTTGACGTACTTCAGGGATCGGATAGTCCACAGTCATGTCCTGATTCGAACGGACAACATTTCCGCAAAGGCGTACATCAACAAACAAGGAGGAACCAAGTCCTCGCGTCTTCAACGAGAAGCCAACAAGATCATCGGATGGGCAGAACTCAACCTACGGTCACTACAGGCAGAGCACATCAGGGGAGTCCTCAACGTCCAAGCCGATTGGCTGAGCAGAGAAGCTCTTCATCCAGGGGAGTGGGCCCTGAAGAGAGAGGTCTTCCTCATGGTGTCGGAATACTTCGGCCAGCCGAAGGTGGATTTGTTCGCCTCACATCTGAACAACCAACTGCCGAGATTTCTGTCCCGGTACTATCATCCTCGAGCAGAGGGGACGGACGCTCTCCACTCTCAGTGGCCACCAGGTCTTCTGTACGCTTTTCCACCACTACCAATGATTCCGAAGGTCCTGAGGAAGATGAGGGAACAACGAGCGACAATAATTTTAATCGCACCATGGTGGCCACGAAGGCCTTGGTTTGCCACTCTGCATCGTATGTCTGTAGCACCTCCTCTCAAATTACCAATTCATCCGGACTTGCTTCAGCAGGGACCCATATGGCACCCCAAGCCGGTGTGGTGGTCTCTGACCGCCTGGAAATTGAGCGGAGGCGCTTCCTGCTAGAAGGCTATCCGGCGGAGATAATAACTACTCTCTTGGCATCTAGAAAGAGATCTACTATCAGGATCTACAACTCGGCATGGAAAGCATTTACTCGCTGGTGTCGGCGCAAGAAGCTTGACCCTACTCAGCCTTCCAAAACTACAGTGTTGGGTTTTCTGCAGGAAGGACTAGATAGAGGTCTGCGTCCCGCTACACTGAAGAAGCAGGTCGCTGCCATAGGTACCGTATTACCGACGTTAGAAGGTATTTCACTGGCCTCACATCCTCACGTTCAAAGATTCCTCAGAGGGGCTACTCTGCTGAATCCGCCAACGGTGCATAGGTTCCCGACTTGGCGCCTGAACGTAGTGCTGTCGGCTCTCACGAGACCTCCTTTTGAACCCATTAGAGACATTGCGCTGCGATGGCTAAAGTTGAAGACCATCTTCCTCGTTGCCATTACTTCGGCACGTCGTATCTCAGAGTTGGGCGCCCTTTCAATTCGGCCGGAACTGTGTATTTTTCATAGGGACAAGGTGGTCCTCAGAACGGATCCTACCTTCGTGCCCAAGGCATACTCGAGATTCCACAGGTCTCAGGAGATTAACCTCCCATCCTTCTGTCCGAATCCCACTCACAAAAAGGAGAGGGAATGGCATAACCTGGACGTGAGACGGGCTCTCAAGGCGTACATAATCAGGACTGAGTCGATACGCCACTCCGATTCTCTTTTCGTTAACATCTCACGTCCTAAGATGGGTCTTCGCATGTCATCTGCCGCTATTGCCTACAGTATAAAGTCTTGCATTCAGGAGGCTTACAAAGCCATGAAGATGGAAGTGCCGTCGGGGATCACGGCACATTCGGCAAGGAGCGCGGCTGCTAACGCAGCCCTCAGAAAGAATGCCTCACTAGAGGACATATGTAAGGCCGCCACGTGGTCTTCGGCTTCTACCTTTATCAAACATTACCACTTGCACACGTATGCTTCGGCAGATGCCGCCTTCGGCCGTAGGGTACTTCAACACGTAGTAGAGGACGAAGGATCCATCCCACCCAGGACATAGGAAACTGCTTTGGGAGCACCCAAGATGTCCTCCGCCTCAGAGGGAGAACGGCCCCTTGGATACTCACCGAGAAGGGTCCTTCTCCTCTGAGGAAAGGAGGACATCTTGCCCTCCCAGGATCCTCGTACCATCTGTGTTAGTTCCGTGTTCTGTACTCTATATGTTCCCTTACAGTTCAGTGTGTTATACACTGTTGTATCTGTCTTGTTTTTTGGCTAGTTTCAACTGTTTGATGTCATTAGTTGATGGTGTTCCTTTTTACCTTTTGTTCACTGTGTTCTCATCTTCACCTTAAGAGTGATAGTTGTTTCCAACAGTTCAGGAATTGTGAGAAGGAATACTGCTGAGGGGAGTCACCCGAACTGAGGAGAGAGGGTGGTCCCACACACCAAAGGAAGAGGAAGAAAGTTTAACTTCCTGCCTCCCCGATTGGACGGTGGGAAACACCCAAGATGTCCTCCTTTCCTCAGAGGAGAAGGACCCTTCTCGGTGAGTATCCAAGGGGCCGGTATCTAGAAAGCTCAATGGGCCATCTGGCTGCTTTCTAAGTGTGCAGCAAAGAGGCCCAGCAGTCCAGCCGGTCCCTTCCCAGGTGCACACAGAGATGAGTGGGCTGGCCGGCCGGTCATTTCTTGGGCATGTATGGTGGCAGGCGGGCTGGCAACTTCCGGGGCATGCAGCAAGGAAGCCAGGCTGACCAGCCAGCTGGCAACTTCCTGAGCATACATGGAGGTGGGCTGGCTGGCTGCTTCCTAGGTGCAGTCTGTCCTGTATTTTAACCCCCTTTCTCCCGGACGGTCCGAGAAAAAACTGAATTGTCTGGGAGAAAACTGGACACTTGACAACCCTATTCATGAAGAATGCACAAGTTGGGAAGGTAATGCAGTGGCTTCAGTATTTGAGGAAACAGAAATATTTGCTGGAAATAGAAATACTTGCTTTAGGCTTCTTTTATTTATTTATTTCATTTATACCCTGCCTTTCTCCCCACGGGGATTCAGAGTGGCTTACATCGTTCTCTTCCATATTATCCTCACCCCAGCCCTTTGAAGGAAGTTAGGCTGAGAGTTTATGACTGGCCCAAGTAAGCTTCCACAGCTCAGTGGAGATCCAAACCTGGGTTTTCCAGATCTTCACCTGACACTGTAACCAGTGTACTGTGCTTGCTGTCATGCCTGTCCCCCCCACCCCCGCTACATGGAGATGATCTCTGTGTACAAGAAATGTCATATTTGAAGGGGCTTGGAAGGGTTATAAGATCAAGATCAAGATTTATTTATTTTATTTATATATTTGATTTTTAGTCCGCCTTCCCCGCAAGGCGGGCTCAGGGCAGAGATTAAGATCAAGATTAATATTGAACACAGCATCCTGCTTGGAGGTATTTCCTGGTTCATATCCTTGATACTGATGTAAAAAGGCACGATATTGGCTTGGAAAATGGTACGTAGATGTCACTATGATCATTCTGCTTAATAGTTAAGATACAACAAGCAAAGAAATCCCTAAGAATGAGCACAGCTTGAGCTCTAGCTGGCTGTAAAATCTACACGAATGTTCATGACTGTTTATAGAAGGGACATTTTCAAATAAAAATAGTTCTTCACACAATGTACAATTAATTTACTGAGTTAACTGTCCCTAGATGGTGATGACCACTAGCTTTGATTATTTTTAAAAGTAAATGAATGATAGATTTATATACAGCAGATATTAGCCATGATGGCTAAATAAAACTTGTATATTCAGAAGAAAGTATGCCTCTGCATTCTGTTCGTTGGGAGCAGAAAATGGGGAGGAATGTCCCTACTTCTACACTTCCTGGATTAATCTGATTGGCCACTGTAGGAAACAGGATGCAGGCCTAGATGGATCCTTGATATGCTTCTGCAGGGCTGCTCCTATGTTATCTTTTCCTGTTTTGTTTGAGAGATGGTGCTGTAATCAGTGATGGAACTGTGACTTGTAAGCATGAGTTGCTGCGATGTGTTGAAAGGGGGAAGGGAGATATCTCTTTAGCAATGAACATAAAACCAGAGAGGTCAGCTCATTTTGGGTTTCAGTAGCAGAAGGTTAACACTTCAAATCCAATAGCTGGACAGATTAAACGACCCCTTCTCCTTGAACTCTAGTATTGCTTATATAATTTTAAGGTACATTCTTTTGATGTTTGCTGCCTTACTGTTACAGAATGTGCTGCCTGTGAACCACTTAGTGAATAGACCTTTCATTGCATTTTTGCCAGACTCTTGAAGGGAAGGGAGTTGGCAAGAGAGAAAAGATTAAGAAGTTATGAGGTTTGGAAAAAAAAAATCTGATGGAGCTGCCAGCCTCCAAATGACAGTTTGTAGAGCATAGCAGGTGAATCAAAATGTGCTTACGTAGTACTCTTGTGGGCAGAATGTATACATTTGGTGGTACAAATGCTTGACAAGGCTTTCCAAAAGTAGTGGGAATCAGCTTTATAATTAAATTAGATATTTAGGGATTTTTAATCCCCTGCATGAGCCTATTGCAAAATGTTAGCAGCAGCTATCAGACCACGTAAGGAAGAAAATGTCTTTTTTATCAATATGAGTAGTTCTGGCAATGGTAAAATGATCAAAGGATGTTTCACACTTCGGTCCTGATCGATAAAAAAGCAATCATAATGTTTAGTATGTTTTATTTAGGTCTTTTGAGTTCAATAAGTGTGGGTATAACTGCAGCTTAAGTCCCACTGAAAGCAATTAAGTTAGTTAAGTCTGATTTGTTTCACTAGTGGTATAGTCATGAATAACTTTATTTGGATCGGACTCACTATATAGCCACTAACTTAGGTTTGCTATTGGCATTCCAGGCAGGAATATGTAACTGATCCTAGCCCCCTGATAGAGGTATGCAATTCGGGTCAGAATTCAAATTAAAATACCGAATTCTGCCCAATTTGGTAAAATTTAGGTGTTCCAAATTAAAAATCTGGTATTCTGAATTTTTACCGAATTTTTTTTTTGGGGGGGGGGTAAAATTTGGCCATTGTTTTCTATGGGGAAAAATCATCAAACTTTGCCAAACCAAACCAAACTTTGCTAAATTTGGTGGGAATTTACTCCTGCCTGTCCTCTAAAGATCTCCCAAGGTCCATGAAGATTGGACTGGGGGGCAATTTTTTGAGCCCCCAGAGAAGGTGCCCCCACCCATTTGCCGCCATTCCCTATGGAATGGGTGCAATTCTCTGATGTGATGTTGGTCCTCTTGCTTCGCTTTGGTTCTGGGGAATAATGGAGAGTGGGTGGGGGTACCTTCTTTGGTTGCCGGGATCAAATCTTTGTTAATAACTGAAAGAAGACCAGGGTTGCAGAGGCAGGCAATGGCAAACCACCTCTGTTACTCTCTTGCCTTGAAAACTCCAAAGGGGGGGCACATAATGAGTCATCCATGACTTGACATTACTTTCCACCGCCACATGTGTGGTGGAAATATGTTGTCTGAATAAAAAAATTAAATTAAGTAAATCCAACCATATTTTGTCTATTTTTACTCTGCTTTTCCTAGCCATGTGAAGACTGATTAGTTATTCTGAGCAGCAAATCTCTGCCTTCAAATCACAGCAGAAGTTGCTTAGTTTTTGTCTGAATTTGTCAGGAAATACCTGTATATAGAAGTCTTCCTAACTCCTACTTTATTTAGTTATGAAATGCTTTAAATTGTTTTGAATGCAAAATAGTTTACTGGCTTTCCCACTGGTGAATGAAGGAGAAATGCATTTTTGGTCTATAAAGGCTATGCTTGGGATCATTGTGTGACATTAAACAAAATTCTGAAGTTGATACCATGCTACGCTGATTTACTGATTTATTTACATAACTAGCTTGATATCCACGCTTTGCTACAGTATTTAACTACTTTAAATCCAGTTATAATACTTATGGGTATGTAACATCTTTTGGTTTGTGTGGGGGTTTTTAAAGTTGTTTTTGTAGTATAATAGCATAGTACCCAAGCGTCACAAAGGTGTTTGAATAAAGCGAAGTGTGTTATCCCTATTCAGGAGTCTTGTACCGTCTTTCTTCAACTGTTTGCAGTTTTCTTTACCTGTTTTTTTCCTCAGAACACAGTTGACCAATCAGAGAGAGAGGGGTGCAAGCAAGCAGGAGCCTGCCAGCCACACAGGAAAGCCAGGCCCCATAAGGAGATTGGCAACCCTAGTGAACTTTTAGGGGAAGACTGGGAGGTGCATTTTACCTCAGGACACATTCAATGACTCCTAATAGCAACTGAATTCTGTTTAAAATATGGGGAAAATATGGGGGGTATGGACCAATCAGGCCGCATACGCAAATGATCTCTGTGTTCCAACTGTCTGAGGGGGTGGGAATGAGGTGTGGAACATTGTGAGCCCCAATCAGCCTGCATATACACATGACCTTGAAAGGCTGGTCCAATCAGGGACGAGTGGCCAAGCAGGCAGTGAATGGGGGCGCAAGCAGGCAGTAGCCTGCCAGCCACACAGGAAAACTGTATCCCTTTGGGAAAAACATTTTACCCCTACCCCCGTAGGGGGCAAATTTCTTAAAATCCCTTCTTGGTGGGTGTTTACATCACGAAAGGAATGTTCTCCCCAAAGTTCATGTTTCTAGCTCCTGGGGTTTGGACTGGGTGTTGAAGAGTCAATCAAGATACTTATCTCTCTATAGTATTTATTTATAGTCTTCCTTTCTCACTGAGACTCAAGACGGATTACTGTGTGAATCAGTAAAGTCAATTTCAAGTACATTAACAGGGATGTAAAATTAGAAGCATTCTTTTGATCAATCTGAACAACGCATTTGCTTACAACACTATGCTGAAATGTATGAAATTAAAAATTAAAGTTGAACATTCTACCTGGCAACCTTTTTCATACTTCCTTTTGTTTTAGGTGTCCAAAAATAAAGATGGAAAGGAACAGAGTGAAGCTGTATCCCCGTCAGAGGATGAAGAAACATTCTCTTGGCCTGGCCCCAAAACGGTAGTTTTACGCAGAACGACACATGGTTTTGGCTTCACCTTAAGGCATTTCATTGTTTATCCCCCAGAGTCTGCTGTTCAGTTTTCCTTTAAGGTAAGTTAAATGGCTCTCTGGTAATTCATCAGAAGCGAACCTTTTGCTTATAGATACATTTATATATCTGTAATGTAGAACATTGGTCCAGTAACCTTCTTTGCAGTTCAGCATGTCAAGAATTCAGTCCAATTTACTGATGGTCATGTTAGAAATGACAAATAAATTCCTTCTATTATTGTCTTAATCAGCAGTCCTATGCACCCATTTTTGGGAGAAGAGTTTTGTGAAAAGAACAGCAGTTCAGTTTATTTGCTTAAAACCATAATTTGTTACAAACTGCATTCACAAATGTATACAAAAGATTAGGTGGAGCATGACTAGAATACTGGAATTAGCTAATTACAGCTATTACATTTATAGCACAAAACTGTAACAATGCCGCTAAAAATATATCCATTGAACTTAAAAACACAACCTGCTGGATCAGACCAGTGACTCTTCTACTACAGCATCCTGTTTCACACAGCAGCCAGCTAGTTGCCCTGGAGGGCCAAACAAACAGGGCATGAGGCCAAGGCTTTCCTCTGATGCTGCCTCCTAGGACTGGTATTCAGAGATTTACTGCTTCTGGATGTGGAGGTTCCCATGTTCGCATCCCATTTGTTATACTGATCCTAAATTAGGAGTCCACCTTTACAAGAAAGAGCAGTAGATTACACAATACTTAGTTCTGATTTTTATTGCTGTTATACCAGTAAGAACTGTCACACAAGTGACCTTTTGATCCAAATCAGACAGTAAATAGCATATGTTTTCAAAATCCATTTGCCCAGTGATTCTGTTGAGCTGGCCTGAATTAAATCTCTTTATTTACTTCAATTATACCATGCCTTTCTCCCTAATGGGGACCCAAAGCAGCTTACATCAGGGCTGGACAAATCCCAAGCACCATGTTGCCATGATACCTAGAAATTTCATTGTGGCTCCTAGGGTTTTTTTTTTTGTGGTAGCGATAATTGGAAAAAATGGTTATACATAACCCTGAATGCTGAAATATGACTCTGGCTGCTAACTTTTTGGGCTGACTTCTAGAGGCAAAGAAAATTTGTCAAGGCCTGGGTCACATCATGCTCATCTTTATTTTATTCTGACAACCCTGTGAGTGTGTGTGACTGGCCCAAGGTCACCCAGCAGTTTTCCATAGCAGTGTGTGGACTTGAACCTGGGTCTCCCAGATCCTAGACCAACATGGTATCCTCTACACCACACTGACATAGTATTTGAGCAGTATATAATACAGTAGATTAAATTTTCCAGTGTCCTATGGCTGCATTCACACAGCCATTAGTGTACTGGGATTTGTATCTGTCTTCCGTATATGCTGATGACATTCTTAAGAAGTGTAACTGACTAAAAGTTTTCCTTAGTAAGCACTTTATGAAAGGTAACATTAAGAATGTTCTGTGTCTTTGCATACATTATCTCAAATATGATTCAGTGGCATTACTTATATTTTGATATGAATGTCCTCCTAAATATACTTGTGATTTTTAAGCTGTTCAGGAAACTGTGTGCATGACTCCTATATTATACCCCAAACCAATGGTTCAAAAAACTTATAAATGGTACATGATTTTCAACTCTTACATTGGGAGCAGGTTGGCATATAGTAGTAACCACCCTTCAGTATGCTATATAGCTCTTACCACCATAGACAGCTTAGTAAATATTAAATGGCAGTGGTTGTCGAAAAGATGATTAACAATTAAATGTGAATGGTGAACTTGAGCATGAATAGCTTCAATAAAACATATTTAGATTAGCGATTTCCTTTTTTGATCATTTAGTTCTATCAGTTAGCTAATCCATTATTTAAAATGTGACTATGGCTAGAATGGTTTGTCTAATTTCATATAAATGAAGTCATTTTTTGTCCCTGCAGATAAAGTTGCTTTGCTGCTGCCTAAGCACTTCTAGAATAGTTCAAGGAAAATTGTCTTGATAAGCTTGACCACAGATGCTTTGAATACTATTTTTTACCAGTACAGTAATATTGGATGTTTGTTTTTTCTTTTGCAGGATGAAGAGAATGGAAATAAAAGTGGTATGTTCTCTGTGATTTTTGCATTTTTTGCAAATAATATTTTAAGAGCCATAATTTCTATCCTAAATCTACTCAGCGGGCCGTTTTCAAGCCATTTTTCTAGATTTATGCATATCCAAGGAACTGTGTTTTAAATTTTGGCATTTTATTATTTTAATATATATTTTATAGGAAATCTCTAGGTCTGCCTTATGAGTTTGTTGATTTGTACATCTGAAGATACACAGATTTAAATGAAAGGCATAAAACCAAAACATGTATATTTCATAATTAATTATAAAATACTGTTGCCTTAGAACAAAGTACTTAACTTTCTACTTAATGTACAGTTCGTTTGAAAGATGTTAGGTGTGTCCTGTCATGACCATTGACAATTCTATTTAAACTATTAATATCTTCAAATGTTGAAGCATTTTGAGCATAAGATAATATACTGTAATAATTTTAAAATATGAACAGGATGTAGTTTGTGCATATTGTAAATACAGATTTAAATGCAACTGAGCTGTTCATATCTAAGCATAGCAGAAAGAAACCAAATAGATGTTTTTATTTTTATTTTAAAGGCTCTGATTGTTACACATCATAATACATCAGTGTCATATCAAGTATAGATGCAAATTATAATGTAGATTTGTAATCCAGAGTCTTAAGGGTGGAGCCTGCTGTACTGAATCCAATAGACAGGACTCCAGAGTTGACAGACAGGTCTTTGGGATCCACAAACAAACTGCAGTTAGTTGAATTGCCTAAGGACAACCGGCAAGACTAGGATATAGTCAATGGTATACTCAAGCTAATTTATACCCATGCAAGTTCTGTCGTCTTTCCTACACACTGATAGAATAAATTAACATATTTTTGATGCCTGGGGTGGAGGTGGGGGAATTGAGGAATTAAAAGCTTTTAGATACTACAAGGTAAAATGAAAATAAAGGTAAACATAAGTCAAATGGGAGTGTCCAGCATCTAGAGAAACACCCAATTAGTGTAGTTGCATCATAATCTATCGAGAATGCTAATTTTAACTAGTGACGTCAGTATCTCCCTTTCCCTCTTCCATTCTAAAAATCAACTAGCCAGCCCAGAAATAGGTCTAACTCTTTACAGTAGGAAACCCATGAAAGCCTTCAGTGAAGCAGTGTTCATTAGGAAATTGCCAAGAGCCAATTTGGCAACAAGGTATGTTTAATATGTTCTCTGGTATAATTCAAGTGAATACACTGCTGTGAAGTAGCTAAAAGCAAGACTTACCCCACATAAAATGATACCCCTTTGTGAGATTTCTTTCAGATGTTGCTCTTACAGTCGCGTCATCTAGTTGTCCTTGTGGGCCAGATAATTCTGCAATGAGGAGAATGTGATTTTGAAAGTTAAGATCTCATGCTTCCTGCTTAATTTGGAGGCCTTGAAAGGGATGGCTGTGTCTTTCTGCAGTTGCTTTCTGCTCCTCTTCAGTTTATGCTTTGGATCCTAGGATGCTTTATTGTCAAGTCTCTTCATGATTAGTTGTTCATATCCTGTCTTTGCTGCAGGCTGAATTAAAGCTGCTTGTATGTTTTCGCAATGTTGGTGTCAGACTGGGATGGTGTGTGAGAATGGAAGTTGGGGTGGAGGGTGGAGTGTTGCAGGTAAAGTCTTTGTTGAATGCAGTCTGTCCTGACCTGGTGCAAATACCATTGGACAGGTAGTTCTGAACATGCTAATACGGTATGTCACTATGTGAACAAGCCCTGTGATCATGTATTACCATCTTCCCAGGTGTGCTAAGAGTCAATTCATGACTACTATTTTAGCTGTAATTGGAGTTTGGAGTTACTTCAAAGAACCAAACTTCCTCGCCCCTCCAAATTAGAACTGTAAGCCTGTGAAGGCTCCCTGGTTATTAAGCTTGGTGGAGACAATAATAGCACACTGTTAGCTCTTTCCTGTATGCATATGGGAGGGTTGAGAAAAGTTAATGTTTGTAAGCTAGTTTTACATTTTGGATTGTAAAGTATAGTAAAGGTGCAAGGAAATATTGGCAGGTGAAAGTGAATGAAGCCTGTGTGCTCAAAGGATTAGGCTTTCAGTAGGAAAAGCAAGTAAACATTGAGATGAGTGACAATTTGAGTATCAGTAGAATGAGCTTTACAATGAGAAAGGAGAGCAAAGGAGCAGAAGGCATATAGAAGGGACATGAAGCTCTAGCTGCAGAGAGCAGTTATTTGATGCCCACCCACTTCCATCAGATTCCATCCAATTAATTAAAAATAAGCACTATTTTTTGTTTCTCATATCATAGTCAGTAAAGTTATAGGCACTGTGGAAATATTTTAAGGTGGAAAAACAGGCCAGCACTATTTGTAAAGTGGAGAAAGATTTTGCAAAGGCCTTGTAGGGAGTCTGTGACAGTGTGGTTAGCTTGAATGTACCTGATCAAAATTATGTGTGCAGTTCTTGCACAGCCTAAGTAAGAAGGCAAGCTACAAGAACCCCTTTATTTTTTACAAAGTCTTTCAAACATTGTAGATAGTGTTAGAGTAAATATGCATAAGCTGCAGTGGATAGGACACTATCACTTGAACATATGAAGCTGCCTTATATTAGCTGTGTTCACAAGTTATAGTGAACACACATACCCTCCATGTATAGTTTTTACTTGATTTTTCTTTGTAGATGCATTTAGTAATTCTCATTTATTTATTTATTTATTTATTTATTTATTTATTTATTTATTTATTTATTTATTTATTTATTTATTTATTTATTTATTTATTTATTTATTTATAGTTCTCCTTTCTTACTGAGACTCAAAGTAGATTACACAGTGTGAGTTAGTACAGTCAGTTTCAAGGATATTTACATTCCTATCCGATCCAAGCCACACAGTCGCGCCTGACCCTCGGCTACTCCGTAGATCGTCCCCCTCCAGGCCTTTCTGTCCTATAGCACGTCGAGAGAGATCCGCAGTCTCGCAGTGAAGTTTTTACAGGGTAGTTCACCATTGCTTTCCCCAACCCAACACACTTAGCCGTACAACAGCCACGAATGGTAAGTCATACGTTGCCACCCCATTGGCACTTTGAGGCGGTGTGGGATAAGGGGGTGTTTACATTCACTACATGATTTAAACCCCGACATTATCCAGGTACTGGTCCTCAGTTAATTTTGTAAAAATGCTTGCTAGCTCTCCCTTACAAACAGGTATATGCACTTACATGCAAGCTGTACATGCATTCACTTGAATTATTGAATCAGACTCTTGGCCTTTGAATATCAGTATTGTCTACTCAGACTGCCAGCGGCTGTCCAGGTAGAGGTCTTTTCACATCACTTTCTACTTAATCTTTTTAACTGCAGGTCCTGGGGGACTGAATCTGGAACCTCGCGTGCCAAGCAGATGCTCCACCATTGGGCCCCTTCCATATCATTTTCTTATCTGTGCATTCCTACTGTGATACTGTTTAAAGTATATGCAAAGGAGCCATCTAGTGGCAGACTCACACAAATTAGAGCTGAATAATGGGATTATTTAATAAAGGTAGTACAGCTTTTTTTTTTAAAAAAAAGACACAAACAGGCTTATATTATTTAGTTAGTAACAGAATGATTTGGTTAAGAATTGGCTACTCACATTTTTATAAGTGTTGCCATAGATTGTCATTATTGAATAGTGGAATATAGTGGTTACGTCTTGTCCCCGTTCCTCCCATTTCAGGACTTGATCCTCCTGGAGCAGGTAGAGCAGGTGTGAACCTGGACATGTTCTGTTACCTCCAAGTCTTTGTTCTAATCAGGAGGGAAGAATGTTCCATTGGATGGAATGCAGAAACGGAATGACAGCTTTCTTCCAGTGGAAGAGACTTCTTCCTTGAAACCACTCTTGGAGAAGCCAAGAAAACCAAAGAAAAAAAATTCTTAATACTGCAAATGTTTCTGTATAAATAAGCAAGAATAGTACAACCTAGATGAAAACTCTGTATCAGTAAATAGGCTAAGACAGATTAAGATCAATGCAGCTGAGAGGGCTATCTTGCAAAAAACCATTTCTGGATGACTTGCTGCTGAACAATTGGAGAAGCAGATACACTGCTCTGGCATAACTTAAGATGCTCTGGAGACCCAAATTGCAGCCACCCCCTGGGAGGTTCATTAGTGCCCCATTAAACAGAAGAGCAAATAGCTGGTGGGTTGGGAACTTGACAAAGGCCCCTTAGTTCCTTGTGAGCCATCCAGAGCTGAGATTTTACTTTGTACCTTTCCTATTGCCTCCTAATAGCTGGATGAAGGCAGCTGAAATACAATTTCTACTGGATGAGAGGTATGCTGAGAGGCTTCCAGTTCTTTCAGGATGTCCTCCTAATCTTAACTGGGAATATTGATAGATGCACTGGAAAACTTCAGCATGATTTTAATAATCCCCCCTCCCCATTTGGGCAATTCTAGTGGTTGTAGATATACTTTGACATACAAAGAATTTATCGTGGATTGTATGGTGATTCCCAATAGTCAGATTTTTTTCCTGTATATATTTGCTAGCCTGACTGAAGCCTCGTCAGGATGAAAAGATAAGTGTAAATATGTTTTGTTGGTACTAAGAGAGAGGACAGCAGTAACTCAACAAAAATACGACATCCAAACCTTGACTCTGTTCAGGTGACATTTCTCCTATTTGGGTAGTGTTTTACAGTGAGCAAAACCCTGACTTTTATACACTCAGTACCCGTGGTGAAAGTAATGAATAAACTATGTTGTATTGTGTTTGGGGGGGGGGGAATGAATGCTGCTTACTAGGGTTGCCACCCTCCAGGTGGGGCTTGGAGTTCTCTTGGAATTACAGCTGATCTCCAGGCCACAGAGATAAGTTTCCCAGGAGGAAATGGATGACTCTGTAGCATCAGTCACTGCTGAGCTCCCTCCCATCCCAAACTGTACCCTTCCAGGAATTTCCCAAGCTGGAATTGGCAGCTCTACTACTGATGCCAGAATCCATTTATTTGTCCCTTTCAGAAGATCACAAATTTGATTGGCATTAGCAGCTGAACCAAACCAATGGTACTACCAATCATCACCAGGAGCCCCAAAGAGAATATCTTCTTTCTGATACCACTTTGAACTTCAGAGTATCTTGAACTTCTTAAAATGGGTTGAACCCTTGCCCTCCTCCCCATTTAGAAGCTAGGAGGAGGCATTCTTATTATGCTTACCTTGGGTGGTGCTCTAGCTGCCTCCAAACTCTGGCACAGCTATAAGAGGGATGAGCTCCTAAATTCCTCCTCACCCCAGAACAGAGAATGGGACATAGACTCACCTCTGTCATGCTCTGTTTTTTAACAACTGGTATGTCATGGGGGTGGACAGGGGATGTTTGCCTTGCCCACTGTGGTGATCAAATTTGTTGATTCCTGATCTCTGTCCATTTGGGAACAGATTATTGGGCCCAGAGTCAAATAAATGCATAGGAGCACAAATTACTCTTTATTTCTTGTGTATATGTGTGTGCACACAACTATTTGAAAATTACTGCTGTTTGTTGGGATAACATTCCATCAAGGGCTGAGTCTTTCTACGTACACGGCCCTAACTCCTTGGCTGTTCCCATCTGAAAAGGAGCTGCTGTGTTGTTCTGTGTGCATTACCCCAGGCTTTAGAAGCCTATCTCCGAAGGTTTAGGAAGCTGGACAAAGAGCAATTGACAGTTTTTGAGAAGTAGAATTTTCCTGATTTGATGTACATGGTTGTTAAGAGATGTTGGTTGGATCCTTTGTTTTGTTCTTTTAACAGTAGCACTTCCCTCTGGTGCAAGATGCTGTGCCCCTCAATAAGAGGCTCTTCCGCCAAGGGAACATCTTTTTCTATTGGGAAGGCACCTTGCACCAGAAGAAGGTGTTACCATTAACAGAACAAATCCAGAGGATCCAACTCATGTATGCAGTAGTTAGAGAGGCTTCTTTTGTGTTACAACTGTATTGTGAGTTCCGATTTGTTAGTTTTTTAAAGCGACTTTGGGTCCCAATCAAAGTAGCTAAAAATCAAAATCAAATAAACCAAACCATTCTACAGAAAAAAGGGATATTTCAAATAAATAAATATTTTCCCCTAGACCAATGACTGAAGATAGGTGATTTTTTTATGTATTTGCCCTGTGGTTAATGTTCACAGTGGAAAACAAAGATGTCCTGTAGCTCCAGTGCTCCTTTTCAGGCTAGTTTCAAACTAGTTATGACCTCATAAGAGTATCCTGTATTAATAATTTGCTGGCGTGTTGACCAGGAAGCTCTAAAGTTAATATCAGGCTTTATCTGATGGTCCTTGTGTTATAGTCTTAGCTGCTGTTTTGTTTAGAGAAATTTAATATCAAGAATTTTTTTTTAAGGCATCAACTTTGATATTTAATTTCCTGCCTGTCTCCAATGAAACTGTCACTGTTTATGGCTCATAGGTTAAGGTTTTTTTTTTTAAAAAAAGTACATATGTAAGAATAAAACAGCTAGAAGTGCAATTTAGTATGAATGGTGGGAACGGAACACAGCTAAAGATTCAGATGAACTTCTTCATATTTGCAGTAATGTGCAAATGTAACTGTTCCAAATTCAAGAACAGGATAGTGCTTGCCCTGAGTGAGACAGTTAGTTGACAATAAATATAATCATCTGTTTTCTTGTCATTTAAAAAATAAAACTTTATTCATGGATTTAACATTTAGTTCATAACATTATATACATTGTACAATATATATACAATGAACAATATATACACAATATATATACATTGAACAATATATATACAATGTATATATTGTTCATAACATTATATACATTGTATACATTGTATATACAGATATACATCTATATCTGATTATTTCAAAATTGTTATTCAGCTTTATGTTAATGTATACATTTTTAGTGTGCTATGCCCTCGTGGCATGGTAGTTAGAGAATCCAAATCCCCGCTCTGCCATGGAAGATTGTCGAGTGACTTTGGTGACTCTCAACCTAACCTAACTCACAGGCTTGCTGTGAGGATAAAATGGTGGAGGAGGGAATCTTGTAAGTTGCTTTGGCTCCCCCATTGGAGAGGAAAGCAGTTTATAAATAAAAAGTGAATAAATGTTTTTGTAAATATAAAGCTTATCTCCAGAATAGATGCACAAGGTAGATAAAATGCCATCTTTTGTAATACTGACGAGTGAGTTGGCCTTTTGATTTTGAATGACGAATTTAGGAAAGCAGCTTTATTAAATTGCCCTCTGTAATGATTCTGAAAACTAACAATTTATTAGAATAATGGTCTATGCAGGTCTTACATGGATAGTTTTTATTTAATGTGCATATGATGGTGTGAACTGTTATTTTTGCTTTGGTCTTGAAGATGAATTGTTGAGTTGTGGCTTGTGAGATGAGATCATGTGATCAATGATGGAATTTTGATAAGCTTAGAAAAACGAAGAGATTCATTTTTGCTCAGCAGCCTACTAATTGCAGCAGAGAATCTAATCCCCGCAAGATATTTTTGGTGCTTATCTTCAGTGGTCTGATACTCCTGTTCTTTCCCATTTGCCATCTGATTTTTGTGTAGCGGTATCCATAGCAACTACCATCATTTCAATTTCCTCATTTTCCCTCTATTGATGAATGCTGCTCATGCCATGTGAACTGTTAAGCCTCATCCTCACTGCTGCTCTAGTCAATTTGATCTTTTCAGACTGCTTTTTAGCTTTTTCCATTCTCTTGAAAATTAAATCATCCAATGATGTGTCTAATTATAGCTCCCCCCCACCCCCAACTCAAACATTCAGGTGCAAAATATTATGGGCTGAATACTCTAAACATTTGTTGGTGGTCTCTTTTTAACAGATAAAAGAGGGAGGATTTTGTTTTATTTGATCTGTGACAGGGTCTAGTGACCTGAAATAACTTTGCCTGCTAACCTCTAGCAAGTGTAAAGGTAACTAATATATAAAATACAGCAAATTACTACTGTGTTGCAGTCAGTCCATGAGCTGGATTCCTTTATCTTTAAAATGTGCCAGAATGGAGGAACTATTGTCTTTTCAAATAATTAATAGCTGTCATCCTTGCCGCATGGGACAGAAGGGATAAGCAGAGAGATCTATGCTCACATGAAGGAAGAAACTAATTCTTCCGCACCTCTTTAGAGGATGAAATCACACTTAGACCTGCTGAAAGCGCTGAAAAACTAGCTGCAGAAGATCAGTGTAAAAGACTTTCAAATAGATAACTAGAATAATTAAAAGACTCTCTGTTCTTAACCTGTTTATTTATTTATTTATTTTTGATTTTTATTCTGCCCTCCCCACATTTCCACCAGGCTCAGGGCAGTTAAAAGGTTATCTATCTTGTTTTTGTTCAGGAGCATATTTCATAAAATACTTCATACCTAATACCTGAAGTCTATCGAATGAAGTTTAATTTGGATAATATATAAAGGCTGTATTTTCTATCAAACTACTCTTAAATAGTTACTTTTCTTCTTTTAATAGGACAATTAAAGCGGATCAGCAGTTAAAGTGGTCCATTCATTAGCATAAATTGACATCAATTATATTACCTATTTCAGTGTGAGGGTTTGAAAGCCAGGAAAAGTTGTCGACATAAATAAATGAAGTAGTAGTGTAAGAAAATGCAACAGAGGGCAAAATAAAAGGAATAGCAAAGAGGATAAATTTGTTTTTGGTCATGGCAATCCTCTCATCTCCGTGTCTTCTGATCCAACAACGGAGAGTGCGTACTTCCTTCCAAGGGGATTCATATAAAGGGTACCACCTGGATCAGGGCAGTTGGGCTGAGGCTTTTTTATGCGCAGCTAGAAGGCTGCACCGACTTCTTCTCCTACTACGATGCTTTGCTGATGGCACAGGGAAAAATGCTTGGTATATTTCTCATTACATGGATGAAAGAGCTTCCTTCTTGGGCATTGGAATGGTGTAGCCCAGTTGCCAATTTTCTTTTCTTTTCCTACACTGTAAGGAGTACCCTTCACAGGGTAAAGGAAACCATAGGAAAAAATTGGCTTGGGGACATGCAGATGATGCTATACAGCTACTTAGCAAATGGCTTGTTTTTCTTCACCTTGACTTACTGTACATATGGCTCATGTTTCTTTCATGCCAATGGTTGTGAGGTTCCCCGATGACACCTAACATCTTGCATATTTGCAGGTTGCACTGGTATGCTGGAGTCCTCTTCTGCCTCTTCTCAGGTCCACTTAGAGTACTCACCTAGTTCATCACACCTACTTTACAATTTTAAGAAATAACTGGGTTTTTTAAAGTTATATTTTATAGTCCCTAAAAACAAAATAATCAACTGTTTACATTGCTTGATTTATTAATCTCAGAATGTTAAATAGTTTGCTGTTTGTGGATTCTTTAAAAACATTAGTCCAAATTTATAGATCCTTTACGTTTCCTCCGAATCAACTGAATGACTGTGTGACTCGGGATGGAGTAACAGCTGTGGAACAATACAAGTCTAATTGTGTTGGTAACATTCTAGCACTAGCGCACATTGAGGAAGTGAACAAATCTCCATATTGCCCTCATGGTGATCTGATCACTTATGTTCTCAGCCAATACATCTCTTGCAATTGTTGCTGACTAACCGAAGAAATACTTCCGTCTCACAAGTGTATTAATTCCTTCATCTGTTGGATAGCAGTTAACAAAAAGCACTAGCCAGTCTTATTGCTTTTGGAGAAAGGAATCACTCTTAGGAATAATTACGTAATACAGTTTTCAAGTTTAAAAAATCTAGACTTTCTTACTAGTCTAATTTGCTCCTTTCACTTGCTAGCAAAAGTTGCTCTGTTGTCTGATCTTTCTCTTGGGTGAGGTTATTAACATTTTAGATTACTTTGGGTTATATATTTCTGTTGACCAGAATTTTACAACCTATTATCTTTTTACTTTGCTGAAAAAATGAGTGCATGGTGTTTTTCCACCTCATTTTTATTGCTGGGGTCATTTCATGCCCACTACACATCTAGTTAATAGCCTTGGGTTAAGAAGTCTGACAGGCTCCCTGGCAGTCTGGGCAGTACCAACACCCAATGCTTTTGTGCTAGTTTTAATTTTCTTTTCTCCCACTGAGAAAGAAGTGTAGAAATACTCTGGATAGGGAATTTTGAATAATTACTGTTGAGGCTTGAATTGCGTGTTTGCTTTATAAATGACCTGGTGTGAAAGTGGATCTTTGTAATTTTTGATGAAGTTCATGAAAGAGGAAAGATTCTGCTTTTGTTTAGTTGAGTTTTCTAAAGCAATAGGAATGTTAAGCCAGAACAATCAATTGACTGAGAATTATTGCTTGTTTTTTCCTAAAAAGAGGGGATTATTTTGGACTTTTAGAGATGTTACAGACCTTCTCAACAAGTACATTTTGAAATGAGTAAGCCTAAATTACAAATATTTAAACGTCTTCAAATCAGATTGAGTTAACCCCTTTAATTACATTGTTGTGCTCTCTGCTAGAACTCTATGCTAGTTTCATATTTAGAAACTAAATATCCATTCATTCATTATTTTGATACTGTCATGAAACTCAGGATGGTTTAGATGGAGTTTGCAGAAGATTTCTAATCCAAGTGCTGACCAGATCCAGGGCTCCTTAGCTTCATCAAGGTTGCTACATTCGTATTTCCTCTGACCCTACCTAGGACCATATCAGTTTTCCTGATGTTCATAAGAAAAATAACTAGGGGTGTGCAGCAAAAAAAGATTCGGTTTTCCCGCCTCGTAATTTATGAAGCGGGAAAAAGAGCCGGAATTAAGCCATTTCCAAAGTGGCAAGCCACTTCAGAAATTGCTTATTGGCCTGCTTCGATGTGCTCCGTAAAGATTCAGAGCACATGGAAGCTTCCTGCCTCGACAGGTTCCTCTTTACCCGAAGCCGGGAAAAGGAGGGAATTCCCCCATCTCCCTGGCAATGGGTCAGTGAGTGGTGGCAGTGTGGCAAGTTTAAACTTGCCCCAACGCTGCTGCCTCATCTTCACCTGATGCCGGGGAGACGAGGGAAATCCCCCAGTCTAGCCGACATCAGATGAATGAACAGCGGCGCAGAAGTTTAAACTTGCTGTGGCCCCGCTGTCTCCAATGGAGGGGAGGCAGGGAAATTACTCCATCTCCCCTTTATCGGGTGAAAGAGGCAGCAGCGCCCAGCAAGTTTCAGCTTGCTGGGTCTCTCTTTTCTCCTTCACCCGATGGAGGGGAGACGGAGAAACTTCCCTGTCTCCCCTCCATCGGGTGAAATGCCCCTCTCTGTGCTGCTGTGTAGCGGCATGGAAAGGGACATTTGAACTTCTGAAGGCTGCACTCAACTGCTTGTCGGGGAAACCCCCAACAAACAGCTGATCAGGGGTTTAAATGTCCCTCTCCCTGCTGCTGTTCAGCAGCAGGGAGAGGGGCATTTTAACCCCTTAATCTAAAGCCTCCTGAAGCTATACAGATAGCTTTGGGAATCTTTGATTCCGGGTTTCCGAAATGGCCCCAGCACACTGGGTCCGTTTTGGAAATCCCGAATCTTTACAAATCGGGTGGGATTTGGGTTTTTTTCCAAATCCGAAACCCAAATTGCACACCCCTAAAAGTAACCCTTCTACAAAATTGAGTTTTGGTTGTCATATATTACTCCTGCTGAGGATGATGTCATCACTGTTGCTGACAGAACATTGGTACAGAGAACTGGGCATTGCATCAGACATGTTTGGCCTCTTGAGGCTGAATTCTCACCCTGAATTCTCATCCTAGGGCTGAATTCTCACTTAACATCACTTACCATTTGAACCTGCTCGTCATTAGAGGTGGGCACGAAACAGGAAAAAAACGAAACAAGAGATTCGTGTTTCGTCGTGTTCCACGAATCACAGAACTTTCATGAAATTGTCCTGTTTCATGATTCGTCAGAATCCAGGGCACATCAACGGCCCCTTCATGCCCAGAGATGCCAAACTCTCAGGGAGACTTCAGCAGGCTCTCCTCCAGCCACCCTCCAAGTAGCTCTCTTCAGGCTCTCTTTGCTGTCTTTTCCCTCCCATCTTCCTGGCCTCCTGCATTCTGCTGCTGCTGGAAGAAAAGTCAAGTAGAGCGGATCTGCTTGGGTTTTCCTTTCTTCAGGTTCTATTTGCTGACTTTTCCTTCCCATCCTCCTGTTCTGCTGCTCTGGCATGCCCTCTCTCACTGCCTCCATGTTCTCTAAGGAAAAGCTGAACAGAGTGGATCCGCTCAGGGGAGCTTGGGGACAGGGAGGTGGGAAGGCATGTCTGAGCAGCAGAACTGGAGGTAGAGAGTCAGGGAAGGGTTCCTGAAGCTGGCAAGCAGCGAGCAGCGGCAGAAGGAGCTGCTGAGGCTGCTGCCGCCACTGCTACTCCACCATCCCGTTCTTAAAAATGGAGAAGGGAAACAGAGAGGGGAAGGAGTCTCCGACTACAGTTCACCGGTAAACTTGTGCAGACCTGCATTGCTCAGCTCTTAGGTTGGCAGAGAGAGCTGCCTATCAAGGTTATGTGGGCTAAGATTGGGTTTTCCACTGCAACAAAAGATCTGCAGACATTCCAGGCCTATGTTGCCTAAGGAATCAATAGATCGGCACCAGCCCGTCTGGCATCACGAAGCATTCATGAATCGAATGAATCAGCCCAAAAAGTCACGGATTTTGTGAAAAATGCGGCCCCACGAAACATGTTTTCATGATACACTAATCGGCCCGATTCGTCATGAAATTTGATTCGTATTTCAATTCGTGCCCATGTCTACTCATCATGTATTTCAGCTTCAGCTGGCAGCCTACTACTTGCACAAAGTAGCTCATGTACAGCAAAGCAAAAAAGGTAGTGTAATAAAGGAGTTTGAATATTTTATTTCTGTTGCTGATGTAGGTTTTTTAAAAGGAGGAGGGGGCTGGATGGGTGAGTGGAATGAAATCTGATTGGACAGTAGCTGTACCCCAGGGGGCAGTGTGATCTGCAGTTTTTAATCAGTGCCGAGGGGAAGTTTTTCAGTCACCCTTAGAAAGAGGTCATTCGAGTTAAGGGAGGCCACCTGTGTGGATCCTAAGCTGTCTGTCTGTTTCTGAGAGAAAGTATTTATTCTGCCAAGTTCAATTAAACGGCGTATTCCTGAGAAAGTCTGTTTGTTTCTCAGAGAAAGGATGCTGGCTGAATCAAGCAAGCTGTGTGGAAGCCTGAGAGCCTAAGTCAGGCAAACTATGTGTGTGCCTGCGGCAGTCTTTGTATATCTGAGAGATTATTCTATCTAGGTCAGGCAAACTGTGTGGAAAGGCCTGAGTGAATCTATGTCTTTCTGTATTAGATGAAAGCTTATTCTATTAGAGAGGATCAGTGTTGAAGATTAGTCTGTGTGCCTGGGTTTGTGAATATATAACTGTCTTTGAAACCACCAAGTTTAAGAACTATTCTGAAATCAACACACTTATCAAAATGCTGCAACCATCACACTTACGTACTTACAAATACATTCTACTTTTGTTTAGGATAACCCCACCCCCCTTTACATTGCAACCACCCTCAGGTTATTACTATTCTGTCAACTACCATCTATAACAAAGCCTTCCTGTAGTAACAGTTAAGCAGAAGAGATCTGAGGTGAAACCCTTTGGTAGCAGGAAAACCCTTTTGAAGAGGCAGCAATATATAGGTCACTCAAACAAAACAGGGAAGGTGTTCTCAAGGTATAACCTTGGGTAAAGTAGAGAACACCTAAGCTCTGTGTGAGTGGAATTAAAAAGAATGTTGACTGTGACCAGAGTCTGTCTGAGGTATAAATTTAAGGTAAAGTAAGGAGGAGCTAGATTTAAGGTCCAAAGCCAAAGGTTTAAAAGGCTAAAAACTAAACCAATCATTACAGGCAATTTATTGTATTAAGGCATAAGGTACTTCTGTAAAGGGCCTTGAATACTAGACAGTTGTGTTTAGGTTCATCAGAGGTTCCTACTTGTTTTTTTTTTTTTATAAATTTTTTTATTTTTCATAACTACAAAACACTACACCAGACTATCACAAGGAAAGGGAAGAGGGAAGGGACAAAGGGGAGTGGAAAAAGAAAAAGGGGGGGGAATGAACTACAGACACTAAACACTACACTTCAATGTTTCCCTTCATACTGTCATAATACAAAAATAGCTCCATAGAATAATGATGGAGTGGTTAATCATACAGAGAATAAACATTTCAAATTCTGATTAAACTTTCCTCCCCCTTCTGGGTCCCGGACGCAATTCTCTCTGTGCAACTGCTGTTGCAATGCTCTCCTCTTCCCCCCCCCCTCCGGCTCCTCCTTTTCTTCGTTCTTGGTGCAGCAGAATTCTGGGTTTTTATTCTCAAAATCCTTTAGTTGATCTTCTGATAATATCTTATAGGCCTGATCTTTATATCTGAACCATATTCCTTCCGGGAATAACCATTTGTACTTTATTCCATGGTCCCTCAGAAGAGCTGCAAACTTTTTATATTTAAAACGCCGTTTCCGGACTAGAAATGGAACGTCCTTCAAAATCTTGACTTTCAAACCCATAAAGTCCAAATCCGCATTGTATGAGTTATATAGGATGGTGTCCCGAATCTTTTTAGTTGAAAAGTCAATAATGATCTCACGAGGCAACTGTCGCTTTGTTGCATATTTTGAAGAAGCCCGACGGACCTCCAAAATGGCGCTTTTAACCTCTTCTTTAGTCGTCCTCGCGGGTGTCGCCAGTAGTTCCGAGACCAAATCCCACAGATCCTCATTTTCCTCCTCTTTCACATTTTGGAGACGCAAAATTGTCTGCGTTCGTTCCACTTGTAGCCCGATCAGTTGGTTCTCCACCAACTTCAACTCCTTTTTTGTAGCCTTCACAAGTGACGCACTTTCCAGAGCAGACTTTTCTGCCCCCCCCGCTGCTGCCTTAATGGTTTTCACCTCGCTTTCAATTAAGCCCACCCTTTGATCAGTTTCGTTCAGCTTGTCAACAAAGGGTTTTATAGCTTCCACCACCGCCCTGCGCACCAATTCTTCGAGCGACTCCCCTTTCTGCAAGGTGGCCGAGATTGACTTACCGAGAGCGGGACTTTGCTTCTTTGCTGCCATTTTGGGGGGGGGCGCCAACAAAATTCTGGAACTCCACGAAGGGGAAGAGCGAGTCTTCTTCAGATCAACCTCTCCTTCACAAACGCTTGTAGAACAGAAGGGATTCGCTTGTTTACAGGCTTCCGCCTGTTTCTTTTACTTGCCGTTTCTCGTTGCCCGGCGGCACTCGAGGCGCCGCGCACATCTGCCGGCCTCCATAGGGACAAACGGGCAATTCCCTCCCCGCATTGATTTCGGGGAGTTCTTCCCGCCGCGTCCCGGACCCTGGCTCCCTCCCTGGGAGTCCTGGGGGCTAATCCTTGCAGATCAGCCGCCCGGTCAGGGTGCCCGGTCGTTTCCTCCCGGACCAGCCGAGAGGAGCGTCCGGCATGGCTGAGAAAACGAAACCGACCAGAGGTTCCTACTTGTAGTGAGTTTGGGATAGGGTTGCCAGGTCTCCCAGGCCCAAACCAGAAGTGGGGGGGGGCACGGGGAGTGTGCACGGGGAGAACTTACCTCACATGCACAAAGTGCATACTCCAGAAGACTTCCTTGTTGAGCTGGGCATGACGTTATTCTTGGTGCAACAAGGAAGTGAAGGCCACTGCATGAGGCCAATTTGATAAAAATTGGCCCCCAAACTAGTGTTTGCATTAGACTAGTGTTGGGGTTTGATTTTTATCAAATTGGCCCTGCGTGAGGGCATTCATTTCCTTGTTGCACCAGGAATGATGTCATTTCCAACTCAACAAGGAAGTCTCCCGGAACATGCAGGAGCATGCTCTGAAGCTCCCAGGCCTGTCCCCCACACTTTCCCCCCCACCCCACTGGTCAGGTAAGCAGTGGCAGAGGGCAGAGACTGGGAGTGGGGGATCCCCCACCCCCAATGGAGGAATGGGACCCCTAGTTTGAGAGGCTCTGCAGATGAAGCCAGATAAGCCAAAGTCTAGATATAATCTAGCTAGACCAAAGTAACTAAATGCTATCCAGTAAAATGGAGGCACAGTCTTAATTGGAAGAAATATGCATTTTCACCACTGGAAACCCGAGCCACAGTGTTGAGCTCAAAGCTGTGTTGCATGTACAGTTGTAAGAGGTTAATGTCTTGATGCTGATGTTGTGTCTTTCTGGGTCCCACCAGTGGTACAGCAATGAAGATTTATTTTGTCATTCCTTTCTGTTGCATCCCCCCCATTGTTTTATCTTTCCCCCCCAAAGGACGGGAAAGATAATAAGGAAGATATAGTCGAATTTTGGCTTCTTTTGCATTCTTTGTTATTTGTTCTATTCAAAAAAGTACTATTTTCACTATATGAATTCATTAACCTAGCCAGGTGAATATTAGTAATAGTACTGAAAACATTTGTTTTTAGCATTTTAATCCTCACAATAGCTGTGTAAGGCACGCCAGTATTGTATTATGAACATACTGCAGATGTCAGAGACTAAAAGAATGCCTATGGTCTCCTGTTGAATTTCCAGCATAGGTTAGATTTGAACCAAGAATTTGCAGCTCACATTATTAGCCCCTCATTATACCAGCATTCTCTGCTGCCCTTGCTTTATATAAGGCAGTATGGATAAACAATGGCCTAATCATTCCTAGTCTAGCCTTGCATGCCATGATGTGTAAACACTTTGAACTTTGTCAGATTAGTTTGATTGGGAATATTGTAAATCAATGCTATGATTGTTTGAGAGATTCCACTGTGGTCTTTTCAAGGTTTGGTGAAGTTTTAAAAGTTTAAGAAATGTTATTAGGGTTTCACTAGGTGTGGTTATAAAATATTGTCTTATTGTGGGTAGAAGTATGGAAAAGAAAGCTGTTATAGAGGGACAAACTACAGGTCCATCCCATGGCCACTGACACCATTTTACAAGCAGTTGTAGTACTTTAAAAAACTGGATTGCAGGTGTGGCAGCTTCAGGAGCTCTTGTCCCCCTCCTTCCACATGCCTTTTCAGGTGCCGAAAGAGGGCCCACCCATTGTTGTTTCAGAACCTGAAATGGAGCAAGGTGGTTAGTGCACACAATATGGACTGAGGCCCACAGCAATGTTTAAAGAACTTCAGCTGCTTTTAAAATGGCATTGGTGGCCATGGGATGGATCTGTGGTCACTGTTACTTGTAGTTTGTCCCTAAGTGACCCTAAAGAATGGGAATAGACATAGTGTTAATGAAAAATAGGCTTGTGCTGTAGCAATGCATTTTACATAGACTACTCTAAGCCTCAAAGCATTTTATCTTCTTTCACTTTAAAGTGCTAATGCTCCGTTTGTTAGAAGAATGAAAAATGATTTGGATCCTAATATTTAATATAACAATGAATGTGGTATAATTAATCTTTCAAATCATTCTTATGTTTCTACCCAGGAATGACACTGAATGTGTATCTTTCTTTTTTCTCTTTAGGGAAACCACGAAACAGATTGGAGCCCATGGATACCATATTTGTTAAACAGGTTAAGGAAGGTGGGCCTGCTTTTGAAGCTGGATTGTGCACAGGTGCTTTTCTACACTTACCTATACTATATTGTGTTTGCAGACCCAAACTCACTGATGTGATGAACTGATGTGGCATCACAATCATTTTAAACTTCTCAGGGAATAAAGGTCCCTGAATATTTGCGCTGGTGAGGGAAGGGGGAAATTGTTAATTTGGCTGGGATTTTAGCCTATCTTGCTTTTCTTGAAATGTTCTATTGCAGAGGTTTGGATCTGAAGTCTGCAACTTTTTACAATTAAAGAGCCTATCTGCTTCAAAATTCAGAGCAAGAAATCAACAAAGAGCCCATATAAGAAAATCCCATAAGCATAATTGAAAATATATAATTTAACATTACTGATAACTAGAGATGGGCATGAACCAGAAAAAAATGAACCATGTGGTTCATCAAATTTCACGAACCATAAACTTTCACGAACCTGCCCCTAGTTCGCAAACCAGTTTGTTTGGTTCGTGAAAACGTCACATCCAGGTCAGAAAATCATCACTTCTGGGCCAGCAGAAGTTCACTTTTGGGTCAGCAGAAGGTCTACAGGAAGTCCATTCCCTGTTGCCTAGGAAACTGATTGATTGGCACCAGGGTGTCTGCAGTGACGAACCAAAAAACGAACCAAATGAACCAGCCTAAATGTTTGTGGCGGTTCGTCGAAATAGGATCTGATGAACCGTGGTTCGTGTTTAATTTTGGTCCGTATTTCAGTTTATGCCCATCTCTACTGATAACTAGCATGTTAATAAACCATAAAGTTGCTGTAACCCTAACACTGGTTGTTGCGAGGCCATTGTTTGGAAGTGTCACACAAGAGATCTCACAAAAATGAGCACTCAGTGCAAATGTTTTTGTGCACTGGCATAAATTTGCACATTTTTCACAATTGGATTACTGGCAAATGATCACTTCTATCATTTCATTTTCTGTAAAGCATCTGTAAAAAGTATTCCAGTATCCCATCTGCCCCTCCAGTAGACCTTAACATAAAAATTTGATTTTGTTTTATAAAGAGCCATATTTGGCTCCATCAAAACTACAGAAGTGGATAAAGCAATGAGAATGTTGCTGTCATCTTGTTTCCTTTTCCTTTGAAACATTTGAATTGGCTGTCCAAGTGAAGTAGTCTAGATGTTCAACTGCCATGTGTTTTCTTCCTATAGGTGACCGCATTATAAAAGTGAATGGGGAAAGTGTTATAGGGAAGACATATTCTCAAGTAATCGCTTTAATTCAGAACAGGTACGATATTTGCAAGTTTGACCATTTTTAAATACTGTATAGTGTGCTCTTTGTGAAGAGTTTTGGGCCATGGTTTATATTTTGTGAAATGGTGATCTGAATGTGCTGAACCACCATAGAATTACAGATGTGATCAAATCTAACCCCATTAAATTCATTCCCTACTGCCCTAGACCACTTTCAGTCTGATTTCAGACTGGGATACTGAATAGATAGCTCTAGTGGCCATAGTAGATGACCACCACCTAACCTTAGACAAATGCTATGCCTCTCTGCTTTTTTTACTTGACTCATCAGCAACCTTTAACACAGTGGACCATACCATCATGTTGAGATGCTTGGAGGTAGAAATAGGTATTAAAGGATGTGCTTTGGATTGGTTTCAATTGTTCCTTATGGGCAGGACTCAGAAAGTTGCTGTAGGGGCAAGTTTTCTACAGTGTGAGGTCCACAAGTTTCAATCTTTCCCCCTATGCTATTCATTCTTTATGTTAAATCCCTTGGGAGAAATCATTCATAGTTTTGGAATAGTGAGCCATCAGTATGCTGATGATGTCACTCTACATTCCTTTATCCAAATCGCCTGGCGATGCTATAGAGTCTTTGACCCAGTGCCTTGGCTGCTGTAGTTGAATGACTAAAGGTAAATAAGCTGAAATTGAATCCTGACAAGATGGAGGAAAGGTTGATATGGAAGACTGAGGCCCTGAAGGACATGGGGCCTAATTGTCCTTCACTAACTTGGTTAAAAGCCTTGGAGTGATTCTGGATCAAGCTTTATTTTTGAAGAGACAAGATGATAGAACTTACAAAAAATTCATTCTAGCACCTCCACATCTCAGAAGATGACCCCCTACCTTTAATTGCCTGATCCGGCCACATGTATCCATGCTATGGTTACCTCAATGCTAAACTACTGTAGTGCATTCTACATGGGTCGAGTCTGCTCTTAAAATCTTCAGCTGGTACAGAATGTTGTGGCCTGGCTATGCATGGGTACTAAGTGGAATCTGTATATTGCTCCCTTTCTGCAGACACTCGATTGGGTACCTTTCAATTACTAGGTTCAATTTAAGGTACTGGCTGTCACCTACAAAGCCCTTAAAAGCATTGCACTCACATACCTGGATCAGCTTGAGAGGTAACCTCTATTAGGGATCATTTTTTTCCCTTTCCAGTTCATCAATCCCAGCCCCACTACATTATGTTCTTTTACTAGGAATCCTTGATTTTCAACTGAAATGTCATATTTTGTAATCTGCTTGCTGATGACAGAATAGATTTGTTAGGAATCTTTGATGTTTGATTCAAATGTTGTCATTCAAATGTTATACTTTATTGGTTTACTGATTGACTGTATAGTTCTGTCATACTTGTAATCCATCTTCAGTCCCATTGAAAAAAGTGGAGTATAAATGAAATTAAACAAATAAAAGTACTGTGATGTAGGGCTGGCCACCCATACAAACATCAGCTCTTGACAAGTCTGCAGTCTCAGTCTAGGGATTGTTTTTCCCTCTTTGTTGAAAGCACTTATTGAGATTATTTAAACTGAAATGAGCTCTACAGTGAATTTTATCATACTTTTGGGTTATAATCAGGAAGATTAATTAGAGCCTAATTACATTGACCATCTAGCCCACTGAGCTTCCAAGAGATAGAAAGTATGCATAGCCTGATTCCTAGGCCTAGTGCTCTCAAATAGCAGATAAGGAATCAGCTTGCACCTTTTACTCTGCAGATGGGACTGACATATAACTCAATGCTCCTCCATTGAATAAAAAAACCTGCACATTTATTTATACTCCTCATTTATTTATTTATTCAGATTTTTTTAAAATGCCACCTCTTTAGGAACCTACCAAAGGTGGCTTATAAAATACAAAATAATAAAAAATATTAATTAAAATCCAGCCCAACATAGACTATACACACCACTGACACCATTACCTGACTAAAATAGTATAGTATTCAAAGGTCATCCCCTTAATTAAAAGCTTTAATTAGAAGCCTGGCCTGGCACCTAAAAGAGAGCAGCATAAACACCAGGCAAGCCTGAAGGAGAAGGGCGTTGGACAAGTGAGGTGTCACTGCTGAAGAAGCTTAGTTTCTGGTTGCCACCCACCTCGCCTCACCTCTGAAGGCGGAGGCACAGACAGCAGGGATTGTGAGGTAGATCTTAATGGGCAGGCTGGACAATAAGGGAGGAGGCAACCTTTCAGGTACGTTGGTCCCAAGCTATTTAGGGCTTTAAAGGTAAAAAACAGCACTGAATTGCGATCAGAAACAAACGGGCAACCTGCTCTTTCAGCACTAGGGTGATACGATCCCTGTATCCCACTCCTAATAATAGTCTTGGCTGCTGCCTTTTGGACAAGCTGAAGTTTCCAGACCAGTTTCAAAGGCAGCCCCATGTAAAGCACTTTACAGTTATCTAACCTGGTTCCTTGTGCCCTAAGCAGTGTTACTCTAGTCTAAGCCCATTAAAATCAATGGGCTTAGACTGGAACAACTCTGCTTAGAAATGCACTGTCAGTGTACTGAGTCAAGTGTTTGTTTGTTTTTTTATAAAAGTGCAAATTGTATATATATATTTCAAAACAGAAAAATACTCTGATTGTGAAAGATCTACTAACTAAAATATCAATCCTTTTCATAACTCCACTTCCTTCAAAGAGTGTTCCACTGGTTATTAAAAAATATTTAAAATGTACATCTTTCTGGTATTATAGTGAATTCTTTTTCCTTATGTCTCTTCTGAGCATGAGCCAACTTTATCTAAGCAGCAGATGTAAAATTAAAATTAGGTTATGTTCTTGATCAGTGCTGTACATAGTAATCTCTAAGAATTTGTAGGATTGTGCTTCAAATTATGTTCAATCTGTCAGTTCCATTCTGTGGGCGACATTTCACACAAGCAGATATTATGGAATGAGTATGCTTACATTTTTTGAATCCGTGTGAAGAAAAGTTTATAAGACTGAGCACATGCTGGTATTTTTCTGTGAACTGTTGATGATGGATACTGTTAAAACGCTAGTGCCAGGAAATTCATTTGCATAAATTAAGTTCAACTTACTGAATTTATTGTATTGGGATTTGGGAGAAAAATTAACAAGGACATTTTTGTTTAATAGCTGGTGTTCTGGTGATTTAGGAAAGGTACATCTTGGTTAGAATCTTATCCTGAGAGAGGTTCAGTGGTGTCATATGTAAGTCTCACTTTCTCAAAACACACAGACACACATACTGTGCAGTGAATTTGGAAGACCGTTGATAGCCTTATAAGCTATGTCACTATTGGCATTTTGCAGGAACCCAATGCCGTCTCCATGTTCAAGCTTTCTATAAAAATGATAAGATCTTCCCTATGTATAGGCTTCTTATCACTTCCATGTAGAAGATACAAGAATATGGTAATGGTGTGATTTACGGTACAGTCCTAATGCAGTTGCCCTCTCCTAAATTCATTAAAGTCTGTGGGCTTATATGGCTGTAACTCTATTTAGTTTTGCAAGATTAATATCAGGAATCTTATAACCACTCCAGTTTACACATATTTTAGTCTCCCATGAGTAGCAATTGTTTGTTATTATTTCTTGAAGTATTTATATCCCAGTTTCCCCCTGGAGGGACCCAAAGCAGCTTACAATAGAAGAAATGCCATATAAATAATCTAGTAGAAAAGCAAACAAGTAGAATACACCCATGATGCAGTTGTTGGGTTCATTGGCTGGTACAGTTGATGACATAGGCTGTAAGCCACATGCTAAGAAACAAAGGCACATATATTTTTTTACATGGCAAATGCACTTTGGTTTTCAATCCTTCCCAGCATTCTAAGCACTACACAACACTGTCCTTGTACATAACCATGAAGCAGCTGTGAAGTTTTGGGCCAAGCTGTGAGGGAAGAATAATAGTGGTCTTGTAATGAAGAGAAAAATAAGGAAACAAAACTTATTTGCTGGTGGTTGAAAATGGAATTAATTGTGAGATAGTTAATTAATGTAGTTCTTTAAATGTTAGCCAGAAATTAAATTCCTGATCAAAATGGCCAATTGTAATAATATGTATCCTCTTCCCCCAATTCTTCTTTGCAGTGACAGCGTATTGGAACTGAGTGTTATGCCAAAAGATGAAGACATCCTTCAGCTGGTAAGTTTTGTATTTCTGAAATGAAAACCAAGGTTTCTTCTTGATAGTACCTGTGCAAAGACGAGATAAAATATTTGAATAATGCTACTTCTTAGTTGTAACATCCATGCCCCCCCCCATTGCTTTGTTTGCTGTTGCTTTAGTTCTATAAATATGGAGGGTGAAAAAAATATCAAGTATGAAAAGAAGAATAAGGAGCCTTCCTGTTCTTGGTACACTCCAGGGATCTATAGCAAGAATTACTATAGTTGAATGGAATGGAGATGAATAAAATCTAAAACACCCCGCCAAAGATAAGTTTAAGCATGTATGGCCATTGTAAGAATGGAAGCATACCTATGAAGATGGTCTTCAGCAAAAATGGATACAATAAGAAACAAGCTGTTTTCCTTCCAATCAGTTAAATTTGGTTTATAAAAGTTAAGTTGAGAGATCTCCCTTCAGGTTTTCCTTACTCTGTAGAAAGTTTCAAGTAGATCCTTTGTTGTTCTGTAAATTGGTAATCCTAACATAATTTCCACTATTTTTACTGGAATTTATTTATAGACATGGGCATGAACAGAAAATAACCCGAACATGGTGCTTGTTGTTTGTTGCCATCCACGAACAATGAACATTGACGAACATGACCTGTTCACGAACATGTTCGTTGTTTGTGGGGGCCAGCAGGCTCTCCTCCAGCCATCAAGATCCCTACCACACCTCTCCCAGAACTCCAACCTGAGCACGCAGCAGGAAATGTACCAATAATAAATAATAGCTTGGCCCCAGAGCCTGGCAGCAGTCCTGGAACCTGAAGGGGTAGATCCCTACCACACCACACCACTCCCAGAAACCTTACCTGAGCAGGCAGCAGGAAAGGTACCAGTAATAAATAGCTTGGCGCAGAGCCTGGCAGCAGCCCTGGAACGTGAAGAGGTAGATCCCTATCCCACCACACACAAAGAAAATTCAAGCTCCAATGCACTCTCCCTGTCTCTCTCGAAATGTCAACAGCAACTGTCTCTCTCTCATTGCAAAACCAGAGCTGCGAGCCCCCCTCCCCCTGCTCTTTGCTTCCTTGTAACAAATTTGGAGCTCCACACTTGAAAGGAAGACCTGCCTATCAAGCTAAATTGGGCTTAGATTGGGGTTTCCAGGGCAACAGCAGGAGTTCAGACAGAGTTCAGGCAGTCTCTGCCTCCGGTTGCCAAGGGAATTGATTGCAGGTGCCAGACTGTCTGGCTTGACGAACAGCAACGAACGAGGCTTGCAACAACCACCTGTTCGTTTAGAGTTCGTTTAGAATGGGGCCTCACGAACAGCTTGTTTGCGAACAGCTGATTGGGCTGTTCGTGGCTTTTTTTAGTTCGTATTGCTGTTCGTGCCCATCTCTACTTATTTACGAACAATTCATACATTACATATATTTTTGTACTGGAAGAGTGATAGGACCAATTTCCATCTATATTTACTAGTAACATTCGATTTAATAATAATAACATTTGATTTATATACCACCCTTCAGGACAACTTAACACCCACTCAGATCAGTTTACAAAGTAGGTTATTATTATCCCAACAACAACCTATGAGGTAGGTGGGGCTGAGAGAGCTCCTAGAAGCTGTGACTGTCCCAAGATCACCCAGCTGGCTTCAAGTGGAGAAGTGGGGAATCAAATCTGGTTCTCCAGATTATTGTTCCGTGCTCTTGACCACTACACCAAACTGACTCTCTAGAAGGATGCAGCAGGATACCATTTCCCTTTCAGCAGTTGCCCTCCCCATATCTTGTCCTTTAGTTCCTACAAGGAGAAAGCCAGTGTCACCATTCAACTATCCTTGGCAGTAGCCGTATATACAGTATCTTTCTGCACTGGCTATTTTCTATTTGAAGGCTGATGTTCTAGAGTTAGACAATCAGACTCTTCTGTTATCCTGTATATATATCATCAGTAGCCTTGGGGAGTTAGCCAACTTTTGTCAGGACACACCACAGTCACTGTGTGTTCTGACCTGTTAGTTGAAAAGCAGTAATTTTTTATACTATCATTCTTGCTTAGATGTAAAGGAACATGTACCATTTTGCTTTTTTTGAAAAAAAAAATCCCCCTGTAATGATCTGCTGTTTGTTTTTAACCTTTTAAACCTTTGGACTCAGACCTTAAATCCAGCTCCTCCTTACTTTACCTTAAATTTATACCTCAAGAGGGCTCTGGTCAAAGCCAACACACTTTTTAATTCTACTCACACAGAGCTTAGGTGTTCTCTACTTTTCCCAAGTTTATATTTCAAGAACACTTCCCTGTTTTGTTTGAGTGACCTATATATTGCTGCCTCCCCAAAAAGGGTTTTGCTGCCACCAAAGACTTTCACTTTAGATCTCTTCTGCTTAACTGATTGTACAGGTACTTCCAATCAGATTATTCTCCATTCAGCCCCCCTCCTTTCCTCAGAGGCCTGCATTTTAACTAACAGTAACTTTTAGAAACCCACATTAGCAAGCAGAAATAAAATCTGAACTATGTCAATGCAAAAACATTACAAATCATATGGGTCAATTAATCTGGATTATTCTAGGGGCTTCTGATGTTTCTAGAAATGGTGCATGCAAAACATTCCCTGAAATGAATGGGATAGTTTCTGTGTGTGTGTGTGTGCGTGTGTTAGGGGCTACCATTTGTGCGCCTTAGCCACTAGAATAAAGTGGTAACTGTCTTTATGGGACGGGAGCAATAAGATTAGTGTGATTGTGTTGAAAATCAAGAGAAGGAAGCTTAAGGATGATATTAAAATGTTGCAAGATACAGTTTTTGTTTTAAGTATACTGAGATACAGATGAAGAAAAAAAGACCCATTTCTGATCCAAAGATTAATATCAAATATTATAATTCTTAGTAAGATGCAAAAATATGCTGTGCATCTATCTAAGGACTACAGTCTAAGACTACAATCCTATGTACAGGTACTAGGGGAGGAGGTGAAGTTCATTGAATTTGGAGCAACAACTTATGCATATTTATTCAGAAGATTAAGTAGCAGTGCATTGACACCTCAGTTAAATAGTAACTGATACTTTATTTATATGCTTTCCTTTTGCCAAAGGACCGCTGGATCCATAGATGCATAAACTTTATAATACGCAGGGATGGTTTGATAGCTTGTATAATTTTTGTGCCTGGAATGAAAATGGATGGCAAGAAACATTTTAACAAGACTATTTTACTTTAATAAGTAAGCAAGCCTCTGGCCCTCATGAGGAAAGTCTGAGGCAAATGAAAGCAAGCACAAGGTCATTGTATTTCTCTCTGATCCTATAGTTCAAAATGTTAATGATTGATTTTGCTTATTTGCACTTTGGATTCTTTATTTTAGATTAAGAAAATTAAAGAATAAGGAAATTATAGAGTAAGGGTAATATGTTTAATAACTATAATTTAACAACATTTATTTTAATAAGGTTGGTATACAAAGTGTGGTAGTTACCTATTTAACATATGCATAAGTGATGTGGCTTTCTAGCTTCTTATATATACTTATTAGTTGGAACAAGTTGTCCATCTTTGCTAAATGCCTAAATTGAAAATGAGATAGTCAGTTTGAAAATATGTATGTGAAATAACATTGTGAAATGTTGCAACATTGTAAAAGCCTTGAGCCAACCATTTTGCCCTTCCACTTCCAGCACTGATAGATATGGGGATGACTAGAAAAGATCTGGACGATTTAACCGGGTATATGTAGAAATATTTAGTGGCCCTTACATATGATATTGTCAGTTACCACTAAATAGTTTTCTGCATGCATAAAATTGCAGTAAAAACCTTCCTGTGATGTGTGCTTGACACTCCTAGTTGTTTATGTGGCTGTAATTTGTAGTTGAAATAAATGCATTGCCATATTCTTCTGATAGATTCTTCAACATTAATTGGGGGGGGGGACAGGGGCTGAAGTTCATTATGAAATTTGCAACAAAATTGCTGAAAACATTAATCAAAATGACTGAAGAATGAATTACTTTATTCCCTGTAATGATAGGTTAGGCT
The DNA here is from genome assembly GCF_028583425.1 of Eublepharis macularius. Classification (NCBI taxonomy): domain Eukaryota; kingdom Metazoa; phylum Chordata; class Lepidosauria; order Squamata; family Eublepharidae; genus Eublepharis; species Eublepharis macularius. The sequence goes on along the minus strand of NC_072800.1, from coordinate 69,786,941 downwards.
GTATATGCACTATTTAAGAAGTCAGAAGTCCACTTCAAGAGAAGCAGAATTCTGTGATGTACTTTTGAATGATGTGAATGAAGCATATTTGTATATATTTACACCTTTCCCCCCAGTTCTCATTTCACATACCTTTTTTATTTATTTTTTTTAAAAATAACATTTCCTTCTGGGATGGCTATACACTCCTCAGTGGTAGGACACTCATTTCCTCTGATACTTAAAAATCTTTTCAGATGTTACATGATTATAACTGCTGGTTTGCGACATAACTACTCTTCTATTCATCATTTGGGGACAGAATATTGCATTATTGGTGCTGGGTTATGACTACAGCAAACATGGTGCTAAAGGAAAAGTTCCTTTTGAAAAATACTTAAGAAATTATATATTGTCGAAATATTGTCGAAGGCTTAAGAAATTGTCTGCGGTTTTCAGAAATGCAATTATCTGAGGAAGAAAGAATTCATTGACAATGTAAGCCTAAAAGAACAGTGTTCAGGTTCCCTAAGCATAAGCAGTCCCCTTTGAAATGAAAAAGTACAACCCATATGCATCTCATTGAAAGCCTGCTGCATTCAGCTACATGCCTGAAGAAGGCCTGAAAGGAAGTGCAGTGTTTTGTTACAATCCAACCATGGCTGTTTCCACATGGCTTACCTTGTTCTGGAAAACAGCGAAATCTCACACGAAATCACGCGAGAAGACGCTGTTATCACGCGAAATCGTGCGAGAAGACGTGATAACAGTGTCTTCTCACGAGATTTTGCCGTTTTACGGAACAAGGTAAGCCGTGTGAAAACGGCCCATGTAAGAACCCCATTGCTTGCTTGTAACTAAAAATTTATGAATGAACAAGGCTACAAAATGTTGCAACATATAAGGGAATTCATTTAAGATGTTCTTTTCAGAGCTACCTCAAGTCTCAAGCCATAACCCAACTACTTTTAAACTCTACCGGCTTAAAAAAATGTTTAGGTTTCAGGTAGAAGACCTGCTGCATAGGAAATTGACAGTAACATAATTTTGACTTTATACTTCATTCCAAACATTTTAGCACTTGAGTTTACATTTTTGGCATTTCCTTCAAAGCTAAAATGCCCTTTGCTAAGTGCAACTGTAGCTGCATGGCACCAAGACGAACTGAACTGGCCCCTTGGAACAATGTAAATGTCCCTTGGAGTTTTTTTAAAGCTTAACATGTTTAAATTACTTCACTTTTAATTATAGTTCACATTTTCAGTGTCTTTTCAGGACAAGTCCATAAATTATGGGGAAAAAAACCAGGAAAATGTTTAAGCATCTTGTGTCAAGTAACTCTGTTGCATCAGAAAGATGAAAAGGCAACCACTTTATATTAAACATATTGTTTTGAGTTACCATCTCCAGTGTTTTATTGACTTTCAAAATGAAGGGCTTGTCCCTTTGCTGGATGCATTACAGTTGTTCCCATAGTGTTTTATGTCCTAAAGGCTGGTTTCATTAACAAATACTAATTTGCTTTCCAAGATCATGCACAGATAAACATTGTGAACATTTCTCTTAAAACACATACCTCAGCAGAAACGGAAATGTACCTTTGGTTGGCAGTAGGTTGTTCTGAGACCCAATTCATGCAGGTGTAGCATCATTGCTGCTTTCTCAGTTGCTTGTCAGTTAGCTTTCTAAATTCAAAAAGGACTCTCTCAACACTAGTGCTCCTTCAACAAAGCTGGGGACAGCAGGTTGTAGCAGTCATGTGATTAGCAAGTCATCGAGGCAGTTTTTTAAGATACTAGAGTATCAATTCAGGTTTAAACCTGTCTGTTCTTCCCATTTGTTCTAGGCGAACACTGTTCTTTCCAGCTTACTTCAGGCCTATATTCGATGTGCGTCACCTCTTCTTGATCCTTTCAGTTAACTGTATGGTGAACCTGGTTGCATAGAGTAAATAGTGTAAAATGCTTTCTGTTTCCCCCTAGTGTTGCTTTGATATACTCTCCTCTGGTGAGGCTTTCCCGAAATCTTATTTTCGTTGGTTACCTGCTAGTTTCCATAGCTTTCTTTTACAACATTATAATTGTCCAGATGATTTCTTTCCCTGTTTAAATTGTGCATGGCTCAGAGTTTGCAGATGTTAGTTCCAGTGCATTGAAGCCAGAATTATGGCAATTATTTGTCATGTGTGCGTTACTGTGTGGGCATTCTGTCTTTTAATTTTGTTTATTTAGAATACGTATACCCTGTCTCTTATCACTTTTGAGTCAGATTCCAGCAGTTTACTAAAACAATAGGTTTAAAAAAAAAGAAATAAATTACATTTTTAAATCCAATCTTTCCGTAAGGAGTGCAGTGTGGCATACGTGGTTCCCTCCTTATTTTGTATGCTCACAACAACTCTGCAAAGTACTTAACACACAATTGGTCCAAGGTACCCCACAGAGTTTTTCATGGCAAGCGAAGATTTACAGATCAGGTAAAACCAGGTAAAATCTGAGATCCTGCAGTCCAGTTGTCATTTGAAACCTATCAGCAACATCTAAGTGTAAAGCTGAAGTACAAAAAAGGAGAAGGAATATACCCAGACAGCAAAATAGTCCAGGAGAAAAGTATTTAACTGGCATCTAAAGCTCAGAAGACACCAAGCAAGACAATGTGGAGAGGATGTTCCGTAATTAGGACTTCACAACAGGAACGTTTCTAGCACTCACCTGTGTTACACTGGATGTGAGAACATGTAGCAGTGCTTCTATGGATGACCTTTACTGTCAGGCAGCAGATGGGAGCAGATGATCTTTTTTCTGGTATATTGATTATGGAAATCTCTCCCCACCATGATTTTTCTGGCACCAACTGAGGTGCCAGGTGAAAACATAACCATTTTCCTTTGGATGCTTCTGGGTTTGTAGTTGTTGTTTTGTTTTATTTCTAGCTTTTGTTGAGGTTTTGTCTAACTGCATTTGCTTTGCTGTCTTCACGGGGGTAAATAGAAATGGTTTTACTGCTGATCTCTTGATCTTTGAATGGTATTATTACCTCTCTCTTAACTGACCTTTTTGTAATCTCTATTGGGCTTTAAATAGTGTCTTATCGTTGCTGAACCTTGAAACAGCAGTCCTAAGGGATTAGTTCCTTTGGTCCTCAGGAGTAAGCCCCAAAGTTAAAGCTACCTGGCCTGGAAGAGGAGGTGGTTGCCAAGGCAACCAGGCAGAGATGCCCTTCTCCAGTCCTCCAGCCATCTTGACCATCTGCTGCTGCTCCATTGTTGGCTCTCATGGCAACAGCAAATATCTGGGAGATTCCTGAAGGCAATCTTGGTAGAGTCACATCACCACACTGTAGATGCTTCATTCCCAGTTAGTTGTCCTCCCCATTTCCTTCTAACATGCCACATGACCTGTTAGATCATAAGCCTTCTGCAGCAGACTTCTCTTCTTTTCACCTGCTACACAAAGGGCCTGATCCTGGGCGTACCTATTCCATGAGCTTAATTCTCTGCTTCCAGAAGGCTGTCAAAAGAGGAGGCAGCAGCTGAAAACTCTAGCATATGTAGTAATGCCTGTGAGAAGGGAAGACTGAACTGCATTTATAAGTGTCACATAAATGACATCAGATTCAGTGTGGAAAAGCTTTACCCTTTTCACATTCAAGCAGGGTTTTAGTATTTTAAAAAAATATTATTCAGAGAAGCTCTTAAAGCCTCTTTCCATTACTGTTTCCTGTTTCAAAAATTTCAGTTTCATTTGTAAATTATTTTAAAATGGTGGCAAATAACCACAAGATGGTAATTGTATACTTTAAAAAATAAAAAAGAGAATTATGTTGCCCTCTAGATAAACCTTGGCTTCTTCTGATGTGTGCTGTTTTGGTATTTGTTATCATTAGAGCTAATGCTTTAAAAAGTGGAACATCTTGCAAACCTGCAGGTTTGAGTAGAGAATATATATGCCAAAGTTGGACTAGAGAGGCAGTATTGGCACACTCCAGAATATGAGCCAGTATATTGTTTCCTTAGAAGCTACCACAGCTTGCTTCCCCCCATGCGTTTTTTCTGTGCCTTACCCACCCATTCTTCCTCCTAATCTTAAAAGCACACAAATGCAGCGTCCCTGTTTTCTGTCATGAGAGAGAGCATGCAAAAAAGAGACTACTGATTAGGAGGCACTTTGCAATTGAAACACAACCTGTTCCTCGTTACCAGAGAAGAAACACTGAAGATATCCAAAATGAAAAGGATCACATGGGGAGGCTGTTTTTCTCTGAAGATTATTCTGAAATCATCCTTCTAATGTCAGCCGTGGAGTATGAAAGCAGCTGCAGTCAGCTGACGGCTTGTGGTTCTGTTCGGATGCATGTGGGGAAGGGATGCACGGATTTTAAATACATAATGAAGCCCTTGTTTCGTCATCTGGAAGCAGGGATGCTAGCGGCACTGGGGAGATGAAAGACCGTTATGTTGCTCTCGTAGAAGGGAAGCCTTGTAGCACAACCAGCGAGCTCTGCATGCAGCAGAAAAAAATGCACCAAGGCAACATGGCACAACTGTATTTTCTTTTTCTGAAAGGATAGAGAATAAATGCCAGAAGCAGGTAAAAGCCTGAAACGGGCATGCTTCTGAGGATGCTGAAGTTATTGTGTATGCTCCACTGCCCTTTACCTCTCTTGGTACCTTCCAGAGAAATCGGTCTAGATTTATTTTTAGCTTCCTGTGTAGCCAGCATCAGTATGACTACATAACTCTGTCTTTTGTACATCCATAAGCAATTTTTACTATATTTTCCTGTTTTCTGCCAGCTGCAGTTTTCAAAGGATGTCACAGCCCTGGTAAGAAATGTACAGTAGCCATTTCTCTGATTTTGTAAGGCATGTGTTTCTTGGTAGATTTTTGCAAAGAGCTGGACTGTTAAAGCCTGCAAGTTGCTTGACAGCAAGCTAGATTCGCTGGTTAGCTGGATTTGAGTTGTACTGTCAATCTTGTTGCCTTTTAATGTGTGCCTGTGTTTTTGTTAGTGACTTGGTTTTATTTCTTTCCAGTTTGCTTTTTAATATTTTGTTTGCACTTAACTAATGCTCGCCATAATATTTGTTGCAGCTGTGCGTTAAGTGCCTCGCCCTCTAAAGCACTTTGCTCTCAGTCTAATGTTTATGGCTGCATTTGGGCTTTTACAACCTGTCTAATGCTAAGGCAGGGCATGTTGATTTGTCTGAATGGAGCATGTTATGATTTGAGCAGGAAGCGTTGTAATATGATACCACACCTAAGCCATGTATAAAAAGAAAAAAGAGGCTGTAAAGATTGCTGCATTGGCAAGCTGTGTGTTGTCAGCTCTTATTATTTCATATTGCAATTAAAAGAAGTCATAGCTAAGTGTGAAATAATGGTGCCTAATATGTTCAGAGCAAACCTTGCAAATGTGCTGCTAGTTGTATGACGGTTGCAGGAATGTATCTTGATGCAAAAGGCTAAAATGCAGAATGTGAAAACAGATTCTTAAAATGTAAGGTAAGATGGAAATTATTAAGCTTATGTAGAGCATACATAGCTTGTGCTAGACCATGTTCCACTGTAAAGAAGTGCTTATAAACAGCTGCCAAAACATGTATGTTGATGTGGTGTCATTAATGTTTTTTTGAAACCACTGTGAGTAGTACAGCATTTACGGAATAAGTAACATGTAAGATAATTTGGAAGGAGGGTGGGCGTTGGCTGGCAACAAAGACGTTAACCACTGTCTGTTCACGTTAGATATAGCAATTGTGCCTTTTAGAAAAGGAATCTGTACTGAATGCAGGGCTACCTTCATACACTGGCTGCTTTCTTACATGACAAAACCCTGAATTTTCTAGGGCTGGATTCCTTGTTTAACCTGTCGAATGCTGCAGAATCCTACCTTCCAGAATCAAAAAAGGTCAAAAGGGAGGAATGTTTGAATCTGGGTTTGAAGACGTGTGTGAAAAGAAATCTCTTTTTAGTTTCTGTTCACAAATTTCTCTCTTCAAATCCCCTGAAGGAACTGCCAGAATTTTCTGTTCATTTGATTTATATAAAACATGCTTTGTCCTTTGTGGAGGCTTGCATGATGTATTTCCATACATGGAGACTAATAGTAGAAAGAATTTGACATTTCTTGTTCATTGAATACTTATTCTTTAGGAAAGATCAGGTGTACTATGTACTTCATATCTGAAAAGTCCTTTTCCTTCAAGGAATTTTGCCATCTACCGGAGTCATCTCTCTGCAATGTTGTGATGGATTTCCATTTTAATAATGACTTAATTTCTTTTTAAATCCTCTGTTTACAGGCGTATTCCCAAGATGCCTACCTGAAGGGTAATGAAGCCTACAGTGGTAATGCCCGCAATATACCTGAACCACCGCCAATATGCTATCCCCGGTTAACATCTGCAGCTTCTGTCATGGCACAACCTGTTGAAAAAGCACCTTCCGACTCTTCGCTGGGAAAGCAGCAAACTAGTAGACCTGTACGGACATCAGCACAACCAGATAAGGCCTACAGAATGGAAATACAAGTGCCTCCATCCCCCACAGATATTGCAAAATCCAACACAGCTGTCTGTGTTTGCAATGAGACTGTAAGAACTGTTGTTGTGCCTTCTGAGAAGGCTGTAGATTTGCCATCTTGTAGAACAAATCACACTGGTCCAACACACCGGACAGAAGAAGTCAGATACGGTTTCAAGGAACAAACCCTAAAAACAAAAGCACGAACCACATCAGCACCCACATCAACGTCTACTGCCATTGTACTTCCACAGACTCCACTTATAAGGCCAGTAGATCCCACTGGACTGGCTAACAAATCTGGAAACTGTGGAGGGCATTTAGAAGGAATTTCAAATGCTAGACCTCCTGCTCAAATGGCAGGTATTCCCTCTGTCACTACCAATCACTATACTTCTCCAAACGCCCACCAACACATAGACTGGAAAAACTACAAAACCTACAAAGAATATATTGATAACAGACGTTTGCACATGTATGGTTGCCGAACTATACAGGAAAGGCTAGATAGTTTAAGAGCAGCATCTCAGAACACAACAGATTATAATCAGGTGGTACCGAATCGCACTGGCTCGCAGGTACGACGACGGAGCACCTCTCATGATAGAGTTCCACAGTCTGTTCATATTCGGCAAAGGAGTGTGTCCCAGGAAAGACTTGAGGATCCTGTGTTAATGAAAGATTGGCCAAGGAGTGCCTCGCAGGATGCTCTAACCTCACCAAATATCAGCTCCCGAAATCACAGGACACGGTCTTGGGACTTTTTAGGCAAGCAGGGTGAAACATTAGAAAACTTCCACTCAGATAATCTTGTTGTAGATTTAAGCAGAGACAGAAAGAAGAGCTACAAATGGCCTGGATTTACTGAACCAGATGACCGCCGAGGTATTTATGAAAGATCTAGGCCTCCTGCATTTCACATGTCTCTTCGTGGTTCGCATTTTTCTGTGGTTCCAGGTGCTTATAATTCAGATAGTAGGAGAATGGGCGGTAGAGCCATGGGGCCTGCCTCCCAGTTCCAAAAGGTGCCATCAGATGTGAAAACATTGCAGCCTTCCAGAGACTTGCCAGCTGCTGTTGGGACTTCAAAATCTACAAGCATTTTTCAGGAAAGATCATCTCACTTAACAGCTAGAAGCACAAGAAGCAGCTCTTTGAAGACTTCTGTACCCTATGCAGCAAAACCATCACTTCCCCTTAATCAGAGTCTAGACAATGTTACTACCAAAGACCAAAGAGAAGTAAATCATATACATCACAGTGGTTTGTTAAATCAGCAATCAACGATACAAGCAGAAAGTATACCAGACCATAAAATAGAACTAGACCTGAGCACCCTATCCCCTACTTCCTGTATAGCTTCGGCCAAATTTGTCCCTCAGATTAGTGAGCACTTAACTACCTCTGTTAATTTAGATTTCTCTGTCAAACAGAAGGTTGAGGATGAAAGTATAAAAGAGGCTGGGATTGAGGCAGCAAATGATGTAGTTGAGGATGGAGAAATGGTTACCTTGCGAGAAAAGTCCCCTTCTGGCCATCAAACATCACAGCCTTTACGGCATCAGTCTTACATTTTAGCTGTAAATGATCAAGAACCTGTCTCTGACACTACTTGTTGGTTACCCAATGATGCACGTCGAGAAGTCCATATAAAAAGAATAGAAGAAAGGAAAGGTTCTGGTTCCAGCCCACCAGGTGATTCCTTGGCATCCATTCCATTCATAGGTGAGTTAAAACACCAGTTTTGATCACTCTGTATCTGATATATGTAACCAGATTCTTTTAAGGTCTCACAATTAAGGGATTTATGCCTGTGTGATACTACATTTGTGTTCATGGCCCTACGGATGACCACTTTATCATTTTGGCATAATGCACATGACATCCAGTGGGACATAACCATTTATTTGTGTGTACCAAAGTTTCTTTTTGCATACTTTCCCCATTAGCTGTGGTATGTGTGTGAATACTGCAACCACTGTGGGCTAGAGGGCATGGGGCTTTGTATGACAAGCAGACATTAAACAGATCCATATATGATGGTCTTCCCCACCTAATCTGTATTTCCCTTCTAGGTGAAGGGCTGATTGGGCAGATAAGACCCGTGTGATTAGGGTCATCCCTGTGGCTGTGATATTCACACATATACTTGCAACCCCATCAGTACAGTGTGAAACTGCTCCCATGCAAATGGGTGACTGTATGAAGATGCCTTGGTCGCCTTACTGAGCATGTTTGATTTTCAGTGTATTGCACCCAGTGTTATTCCTCTCAACAGAAAATACTAAGCATCTGTAGATAACATATGATCGACGTTAAGAAATTCAGTTGCATTTTTAAATTAATCTGCTTTTCTCTTTCTGTGGGTGGTTTTTGAAAGGTTTATTCTGTGAAGAAAAGACTCTTTAATTTTTAATCCAGTAATATATGCATTTTCATTCATAATACAATTTACAGCTTTATTAATTTACCTTTCCATAGTTGTAATAAAGCTTTACAAACTAGTAGGCATGGATTTGTATTTGTCGACACATCTTCAAATGTTGTGGTGATTATATAATTCGTAAGGAAAAAAATGAGAATAGGAGTAGCCAGGCAGGTTATGAAGAGCATAGACATATGCTGTTAAAGAATTGTTTCCTAGGAGTAGAGTGCTTGTCCTGTCTACAGCCTAGAAAGCAAGGAAAGGGAGATTGTTCTTGTTATGTAAGATAATGGGCTCCCATGGAGGAGCTGGCAAACGAAGGTCACAGCAATATGATGAATAAATTAGAAACTGGGGAGGGATGAATGTAAAATGCACTTAAACTGAAGAGCAAGTAGGTCTTTCATTATGCATTTGATGCAATATTAATTTTGTTCAGGTTGTGACATTTAGTTGTGTGAGAATCTATGACTCTTGACAGTTATTCTTTAACTAGAGTAATAACTTGGTCTCTTAAGAATGTCATCTCTGCACAGGTGTGCTGCAGTGTAGTTGTACAGGGAGTTGACACTCGCTGCAGCTGAAATATGAAGGTCAGCTAAGTCATGACATTGTTGAAGGGATTAAGAACAGGAAGCTTAGTAGAAGCTGGATGCTTTCTTACCCTTTTCCTCCACTACAATCTGTGGGAACAATTTTCTCTAAAATTGGTAGGTTTCAGTGTCTGGTTTTAGTCTCTGTACAACAAGCCCAGCAGGCAGCAGTGAAGGGAATAATATGCCTTGCAAATAGGTTCACATCACTTACTAGCCTACACAGTTTTTATAAGCTCGAGTAAGTCATTTGTAGCTTGAAGGAAAAGAAGAAAAAACACCAGCACTTCCAAATTACCAAACCACTTCCAAATTACCAAAGTCTCTCTTGATACAGATAAATAGATACTTCACCCCAGCCTTGACAAATTTTCTTTGGCTTTAAGAGCCAGTCCAAAAATTTAGACTCCCAACTTATTTTTCAGCCTTTGGGATTTTGTATTTTAATGATCAAATTTTCTAATTATTGCTACTACAAAACATAATCCTAGACCAGTTTCTCGTAATTTTATTCAAGCTATAATAAAAGTATTATAGTATATAAATATATATGCTTCTGTCTGTCTGTCCTTCTGTCTGCTTTCCTTCCTTTTATATCCTGCTTTTTGTCCTAATTGGGACCCAAAATGGCTTATTACATTGTTCTCCCCTCCTCCACTTAATCATCACAACAACCCTATGATGTAGGTTAGGCTGAGAGATTGTGATGAGCTCAACTTATCCAGCAATCTTCCATGGCAGATCAGGGATTTGAACTCGGTTTGCCATGCCGGCTGTTATATGAGGGTAACACCAACTGTCATTGCAGCAGAAACCTAACCTCTAACACTAACCTAACTTCTCACCAATTTCTCTGAACTTCAATATTGCTTTAAAAAGCTTCATGCAACGAGAGGAACTTAGTGCACTTGCATTTTTATGTCATCCACATCTGGAATAATATAGTGTTGAATGGTAGGGCCAGGGAACTTAAATGTTGCTTTTTGAAAAATATTGGTCACTTTGCTTGTGGTTTACAGGGCCATGAAAGTACCACATGCAGCTGCTGAATGGCCAGCAGTGTCCACTGTCCAGCATGTGCCGTGCTTGGTTACCAATCAGCATCAGCAGCCTCTTACTACTAGCTTCCATCCCACTTCATCAGCCACCTTGTATACCAACACTTTAGACCATAAAGACTATATACAATCTCTGCTTGGGGCTGTCATGATTTATTTACCACCATCAACTCTTTTAGGCCTTGCTGTGACATTGACTGGAACTGTGAACATATTTTCCAAAGAGGCTTGATGAATTTTGACCATTTAAGGAATTTTAATAGTTGACCATGCATGCCACCTGGCCTATTTACTCTTTCTGAAATCCAATGAACTACTTCTGTCATGTTGAAGAATTTGGGCATGCTCAGTGTGCGGCTTGACTCCCAGGCAATAACAACAGTGCTTAGCATTTAAATGTTCAAAGGAATTCACCAGTATCAGTGTAGTAACCTTGAAATAAAGACCAGTGGTATTACCCCCCCTTTTGCAGATGGAAGATTGAGGCTAGGAGAAAATTGTTTGCCCTAAGACACAGGTGAGATTAGAACTGGGGATTCACTTGTCCAGATCCAGAGTCTCTGAGCCACTGCAGTGTATTTAGACTATTGTATTTCTTAATGCAATTTTGAAAGCTTGCAAATCTTATACTCTTCAAAAATTTAGCAAGCTGAAACAGTTTTCCTACAAAGTTGTGGCTGATGTGCCCTCTAAGGAGAAAATACCACCTGTGAGTGAAAGAGTGGAAGAAATGGTGATCTCACAAATCCTTGTTGGAAAGGTCACTGTAGTGTGTCATTGTGCACTCCTAATTGAGAGGTGAAACTATTTTCTTTTCTTTTTGCAGTGCCTCCATATCAGAAAAATACAGTTCTGTTATGAGATGAACTTGAAACTCTTTTTCAAGTTGGAGCTTGGCTCCTAACGGGCTGGGCCAGCACCATTCATTCACTAATTCTGCAGCAAGTGTCCTTTCCCCTTCCTCATAATTTTCCTGGTTGTGCCAAGGCCTCATAACATGGAAACCTGGCTAATGCATCTCCATTAGCCCCTAACAGCCTCATTGGTCTTGCAGACGCTCTGCAGCAGGGCTTCCTTGTTGCAAAGCCTGGCCGCCAGGTACATTTTGTGAAAAGAGAAAGAAACAGCAGGAAAAGAGGCTTTAAGTCGAGTTGGGATACAGGCAGAGAGTTGGAGATAAGCGAGCTCTCACAGTTCCCATCCGACTTCCAGTGTTAACATTGGATGTACAACAGGACCGAACTTCAGAATGTGCTTGAAGTGAAAGTATCCATTTTCTAGTCTGTGGAAAATAATGTTAACAGAGCCCGTTAAGAATGGAATCCGCAGAGTCTTGCCTATCTCTACATTAAATGGTGATGTCCTTGCTAATGAACTCAGTTTGTGCATGTTATGCTCAAAAGAATGAAAGAGCTGAATCTGGTACTACCATATCAAGCCTTTGTATATGTGAGGGAACCCTGTTGCTTGATTCCTACTCAGCTAAAAAGACCTGCTGTGGCAGCATAGGATTCCAGTGTTCCCTTTTTTTTTAATGAGCATCACTAGCTCTTCACTGGTTGACACAATTCCATTAGCCATCACTCCCCATTAGCTGTGACAGATTTTAGTTTGAGACCTCTGTTTCTTAAAACAATTTGCAATCCCTCATTTTTATGCTGCTATCATGTTTATCACCCATTTGCCACCTCCCTTGTGTGTATGAGGGTGTTGAAGGTGAGGAATTAGGGGATGAGGATGGGATTGGAATCTGTTCACCTCTCAGAAGAAAACAGGAAGGGAATTGGAATAGCCTACCCACTATCCCAGAAGACCTTTCAAACTGCTTTGAACTGATATACACACACACACACCCGCCACACCTGTACTTACCAGGGGTGATGGAAGTGAGGCTGTGAGCACCAGTGGCCCCAGCAGGTCCTGGCAGACAGGGGTAGCCAGGCTTACTAACCCGTCTGGAGACAAGAGAAAGAGGGCTCTAACTGGAGCAGCTTGCCCCGGGGAAATGCACAGGTGGCAGAATTTGGCCCTGTCCCTGCTGGCTGATGCAACAAAAGAGAGCCAACCTTTTTATGTGTGGGAGCTGCTACTGACCTAGAGGTTGGTGGCACGCCCAACCAGCAGGAACAGGCACGAGAAGGAAAGGCTGCTTCCTGGAAAGGTTTTGGGCGCTAGCATGCCTTCACCAACTAGCTCCAGAAAGATGGGGCAGCCATTAAAGAGGGCAGAGGGCAAGGCTGAAGGACAGCAAACCTGGGGGGAGAAAAGGGTGGGCACACCCCAGGCAGTCTCCTTCATAAGGGCTAGGCACACCGGCTGGGAAGGACATGCTCTAGCTTTCATGCTAGCTAACTGGGAGTGCGGTGAGAGGAGGAAGACCAGGGTGCGGTTAACACCTCCCCCTTTCTCCTGTTGAGGCCCCCACAAGGAGGCTCTGCAGGATGTCTGCCCTGCCCAACCCTCCTGACGTAACAGACTCTTGCTCACCCCATCCTAGGGACCAAGCAAGGAACCTTGCAGGAGACCTAGCCAACATATCTTAGAGAATCTTTTGGAACACAGCATAATATTCACTGGTATCCCCTTACCTGCCGTAGAGTTGCTGGTTGGGGAACTCTGAGGAAACTCAGAGCTACACCCCAAGAGCTCTGAAAGCGGGGCCAGATTCCCCTTGCCTAGTTGGGTGAGGACATTGTGGATTGTAAGGGTGGGGGAGGACCAGAATACTTCTCTGCTCTGCTTTTCCTTTCTCCAGCCAGTTCCTCTTGTACTGTTTGATTTGTCATCTGAACAACTACAGTGTGGCCAACAAGTGGTAGCCCTTTGGTCAGATCTGCCCCCTCTTGTTGCCACTAAAAAGAGGCCAGCCCCTGCTCACATTGTGCAAAGCTTACTCGGCAGTCTTGGAAGAATTGCATTTCCAGAGTTTGGGCCCCTCTTTGGGAGCAATCCTTGTTGGTTGTAAAAATGGCTCAGCCTACCCCATCAACTCTGCTTCTCTGCACTTAACCAGTTCAATCTCATTGTGCTGTGTTGCTGGAGCCAGGGTTTGGTGCAGCAATTGGTGGCTTCCAATTAAGACTGGAGCTGTCAGGACCAAAGCATATTCAGCTGACAACCAACCTTCATCCTAGGCAACACTCAAAAACCAAACAAGAACCACAGATATTTGAGTGACTTGATTGCTACAGTGAAACCAAACAGGATGAAGAAAGAGGTTACAGAACTGGGGATATTGCCCGATATGTGGAGATTCCTCTGTCTGCCATCCCAACTTCAACTGCACAATGGCAACATGGTACCAGTGCCTACAGCCGCCTTGGTATCGGCATCAAATATAATGCCAGTACAGGGAGAACCTGTTCTTAAACACTTGAAGCTGGGCTTTTCTAACAAATCCTTTTTCTTAGCCACGCTCTTCACCAGCTTAACAGAAACAAGATGTGGGCTCTTCCTTCCTGAGTACGTATCGATTATGACCAACTACCATCCAATTCCTGTGTATCAATTACCAGCAATTCCTTGATTCTTCAAACTGAACATCCTTCTTTATCTATTCCCGACCCCCAAAAGATTCAATATCTACTTTGGAAAGGTGCCGGCATAATCACAGATCCTTCTGTTAATTAATAGTCCCAAAGAAAGATTTGACCAGTTACAGATTTCAGAATGGGGTGAACAAATTCATTACATACAAACAATTAAGAATGATCTTCTGCATAACATCCTGCCACTACTCATGAAGAGTATGGTTCACATCCATAAACTTAAGAGATATGTATTTCCACATAGCTGCAACAGAAAATACCTGTATTTTGCCATAGGAAACCACCATTACTGATACAATACCCTCCCTTTGGGATGATCCATGGCCTGCAGGTGTTCACTGAAAGCATGGTGGTTGTAGCAACATTTCTGAGATGACAAAATTCCCCCCCCCCCCATTTCCTTATATAATAAGCTCAGCAGTTCACAACAACTCTACCCTCTCAATATACATACCATCCTACATTTGCTCCATATTCTTGTGTCAAACCGTTGAAATCTTATCCCAGCTTGTGCTCTGCATTTCATTGCAGCAGTTTCAACATTACTGCTAGACAAGCCTTTCTACACTGCCACCTGTTATCACTCTCATGAAACACTTTGTCAACCAGCACTCAACCTGGGGCACCCACCACTTTAGTTACCTTGTTTGCCCACCTCTCCATGTGCACCTTCTAACTGTGGTTCCTATCTCTCTTCAAACACTCTATTGGTGTTATGGCCCAATGTTCTGTTGTCTTTTCATTGGTGCTTAGAGCCTTTTAATCTGTAACAGGTTGCCTCATTATTACACTTTGCAGTTCCAGAAATTACAGTTACAATCGATCCCTTCCTTTGTGGGTGAGCAGCCCACTGTGCATATATTGTAATCAAGTGCGTGTGGACTTCTGCAGAAGCAGGAATGCGCATAAATTGCCTTGAACTTCTTGCAATAGGAAATGCTCTTGCATCTTTGTCCTGCTTCCTCCCAATTCCACTTTTTGAGTTATTACAAACAATGTGGTAATGTGTTTATATAAACAAAGGGGCATTATATCTATGTAACGTTGCTCTGGACATCTGGCACCAGTGTGTCTACCACATCATCCTACTCATAGGCATACATCTTCCAGGTGTAGACAATATCAAGGTAGGGTAACTCAGCAGAGGTGACACTTGAATAGTCCCTATGACTGCCTAAGTGGCACCTTGAGAGAGGCAGATTCCTGGCATTCAAATACATTGTCAGCTTCAGCAAATCTTCAACATCTTGTTTCCATAAATTAACTGATGTATTTATAACCCTTTTTCTTGCCAGAAGGACCCAAAGCAGCTTATAATACTATATAAATAAACCAGCAAAAAATCAAAAAAGATTGGACCATCATAGGGCAGGGGTGTGTTTATGGGGCTAGAGGGCTCCTGGGAGGAGATGCACAGGCCCCCTGCCCTGTTGCATGTGACTACTTTACTTTAAAAGTAGATCAAGACCAAAGTCTCCTTAGGTGAGCAGAATGTCTTGCACAGTTCTGTGGATCCTACCCATGATATTGTTAGCCCAAAAGAGCCCCACCCACTCCTGGCCCCCTTAAGAAGAAGGCAGGTGGAGTGGAAGGAGTACAGAAGGTCTTTATTTCAGTAAAAGGAGGAACAGGTTCTTAACACAAGTTACCTCCGGTTCCTCTCAGAAAACAAAGCTACCGCCCCTTTTATACTCTGAGGGAGGTCTCTTCCATATATGGTAGTCCAAGCTAATTGGCCTATTTCAGCCATGCAGTATGAAATTCAAGGCCATGTGTGCCTAAAGGGTTAAATAAGTTGAGTTAGTCATGTGTCCTCTAGGTCTGCCTGTGATCAGTATTTTCCTTTAGGAGCACTAGGCCAAACTAGGCCTGACACCTAATATGTCAGGTATGTGCGATCAGTATTGAAGTCTAAAATCTATCTGGCAGGAGGCTCTGTCATGGCTGAGCTGTGAATGAATAGAAATACAATGACAGGAGTATGAGACTTTCCTCATTTGTCCAATATTCATAGGATATTTTATTTATGTCTTCATTTTTATTATTTATATTTATTTATTGTTTATTACAACCTGTAGTCTCCTTGAAATATTCTATTGTTGTGGTGTGTGATGTAGCTTATTGGAATGGGTAGCCAGACTCCAGGTGGTAGCTGGAGATGTCCCGGAATTACATCTGATCTCCAGGCAACAGAGACCAGTTCTCTTGGAGAAAATGGCTGCTCTGAAGGGTGAACTCTATGGCATTATACCCCACTGAGGCCCCTCCCCAAAACTCACCCTCTCCAGGCTCCACTCCCCAAATATCCAGGAATTTCCCAACCTGGTCCTGGTGGCAACCCTAATTATATCATGTTAGCACCAAAACAAGACAGGTATTAATAGTACTTTAATTTTATCACATCAAATACCATGGAACAAAATTTAATGTGATTCTGTTAGATTATGTAATAATATTGGGAATATATACCAGCTTGTTGCTTTTATTATTACTGGGAGATTTTAAAGGTATCTTTCAGTTTTTTGAATCCTACCATAATTTCAGTTACGGCATTTGTGACTCCCCTCCATTTCTATCCCTTACACTTCCTGACAGATTGGCCACAGTGAAATTCATTGCAGGAGTCCTCTGTCCATTTGGAACAAATGTGGTAGTGTTTTCAGCCAAGATCTGTGCATCAGCTGATCTGCCTGACATTACAAATGCATTAATTTTGTGAACACTGGTACAGTTTTTCTTCTTGTAAAAATAGAGATTTTTTAAAAAAGTAACCTGACTTTTAACACCATTTTCTAAATTGAGGGCATGTCTAGGTAAACTTTTTAAAAAATCACATTAACGTTATGAAATTTATTCAAAATGAAACATGCCATATCTTCAAGAAACTCAAAAGCTCTCTTTTTTTGGTGAATTACAGTAAATGTCATATACTGTGGAAAAATACATAGTAGTGTGAATACCATCTTAACCCACAATATTTGAGTCGATTTGTTTCAAATGTCCACCTTTCTTGGCTCTGAGATAAAAGATTTTGAACTTTTGGTTGGAGCCGGGGGCATTAAAACAACCATAAATGCTACATAACTGAAAGGTTTTAAAGGGAATAGTGAACATGAGTGTGTGTGTGTGTGTTAAATATTTGCCATTGTAGACCACAGTGTATTTTTTCCAGAAGTTGCTTTTGAAAAAGAATGCTTGGTAACTAAGAGAATCAAATTGATAAAATTATTCATCTCCTTTAAATTATCTGGCTTTAAATATTTATGGAGGACATTGAAGGAAGATGTTTTAGCTGTGAGATGTGCATATGATACTGGGTTTCTCTCTGGATTGTCAAATCTTTACTGTCGTCTCAAATATTTCTGATAAATTGCTTATTCCTGTCTCTGTGAACATAAAGAAGCCACTGCAGAATTACCAAGTCTGTTTGAAAAATGCTGATAATTTTTTTAAAAGGATATGTGTGTGTGTGCAAGCATTACCAAACTTTGATGCTGCAGATCTTGCCTGTTTAAAACAGAGCCATCAATTACTGCTTGAAAACACAATGCGGTCCATGCTGATGTGTTCATTGAAAGAAAAGAATAAACCTCTGTTTGTGAATGCTTGCAGATTTGAATGAGCCTTTCAGAAGCACAGCGTATTAAAATGCATAGCACCTAGAATCCAATCCATACATATTAATTATTGCAGTGTAACATACTTGTGGTCTGGATTTCTCCAGTTCTATCTTGTTTAGCTAAAGTGCAGCTATTGAAGTCTCTTCTTTTTTTAATTCTAACGTTTCACAGATCAGGATCTTCTAAATTGTACATCCTGCACATCTGTTTCACACTTTGGCAAATTCTAATAGTAGTACAGACTAGTACTTTTAAAATGCTTAGGCTTCTTTGAATACTGCAGGATGACCCTTGTGGCTATAGAGACTTCGAGGTGCTGGATATGTACAGACTGTGATAACTTATATCAGCAGCTAGTGGAAGCTATACTTGGTATGTAGCAGTAGCAACTTTTAATGTTTGGATTTTTTTACTTTAACAGGAAAACTGGGGTAGTTTGTATTACTGGTGTAGACTTTCTGCTTTGCCTAGAGGTTTATTATAATATGCATGTTGATTTTTTCATCATGTTAAAGAAAATGGTTTTGTTTGCTCTCATTTCATTTTAATTGTTGACACACATTTACCTGACAGCAGACAAATGGTTGATAAGCTTTTTTTAAAAGGTGACAAGCTTCCTAAGTAAATGTAGATGCTCTCTTCTAAAAAACATGTGCCATGAAGGAAAAATCTAGCCCTGTTATTTTATCAACTCAGCTTAGTCTTTGTTCATTTTATTTATGTTCTAGATATGTTGAAAATATCTTGGCACATATGTTGCCAATCATTATGTTGTTCCATTAATAATGTGAATTTGACATGGAGTATACTTGAATTGATGTGTGGGGGGGGGGGAGATTTTTTTTTGAAAGTTTGGCAAATGATTGAATATTTACCCTCTCTGTCCTGAAATGCCACAGTAATATCAATTCAATTTATAGTGCCATCTTAAGTAGATAGTTTCAAGTATCTAGCCTTGTTGGTCTGCAGTAGATCAGCAGGACTTTGGAGAGTCAAAGCTCCCTTCTTCAGATACTTCCGATATTTTAGTACCACTGTACTCAAATCCTGCTATCTTAAGCAGAGTTACACCCTTGTAAGCCCACTGAAGTCAGTGGCCTTAGAAAGGTATAACTCTGTTGAGGTAGGCACAGTATTGTGATCTCTAGTATTGTATTGGTAGAGAATACTACACCTATCCTAATTATTTATTTGCTAATTTGGCAAGCCCTGTGTATTAGCTGCATGTGAAAGCTTATTAATTTGCTGCATTATCACCTTGCAGATGAGCCAACTAGCCCCAGCATTGACCACGAGATTGCCCACATTCCAGCTTCTGCTGTTATTTCAGCATCTTCTTCACGAGCACCCACCATTGCAACTGTCCCTCCTAGTCCCACATCTCTTGTCCCTTTAATTCGACGTCAGCTATCACATGACCATGGTAAGTTTTCTAAATGTCTTGCGATATCAGATTGCTTTGGCTAATCCATTAATGAGATGCCAGAGCTGATACACATTTGGTAATCTTCTTTGGAAACCCTGTGCCTTATGCCACTTCCATCTGAAATGCAGCAGGTTGAATATACAGGAGAGGTGTGAAGCTTGACCATGCACCTTTTTCTCCAAACAGCATAGGGGCAAGGGCCACCATCTTGCAATAGCAGTGGCTCCACATGGGGTGAGGGCTGCCTGTTTGGGTTGAGGTGGCCTTGGTCTGTGAGGGGAGGTCATCAGGACCCACCGGGACTTTCCCTGCTGGCCTTCATGGCCTGTCCGCCCCTGGGCTTCAAGATAGTGGAACTCTCTTCCCAGAGAAATATGCTTCAGCCTTTCTGTTTATAGACACCAGACACTGTTAGGAATTTTTTTTCCAGACAGCATTTCATGAGCTCTTAGTTTATATGCTGAAGATGGCTCAAGATGATGCTGATTTGCTGCTTTTGTTGTTGTTTTACTTTTGGATTGCTTTTTTGTGATTGTACCTTTTTGGTAGATTTCATTGAAATTCTGTTCCATGCATTATCTGCTTATTGCATGTATCATCCTGCTCTTTAGTACATTATTTTCTATTTTTGTAATTCCATTTTCTAAGTTGTGTGACATACCATATCTGATACTTTTTTTTCATTGTTTCTAATTTGTACTCCTAGTCCTATTCCATTGCTTGTTACGTGTCTCATGCTATTGGCTTGCATGAATACATCATGTAATCCTCCTTGAGTCTCAGTGAGGAAGACAGGAAGTCAATAAACAGATAAACTGAGAGAGAGATTATAAATATTGCAATTAAATAAACGTACTTATAATTGCAGAATCTATCAGGATAAGTGTTCAGGATGGCCAGATTGCCACAAAAAGTGAGAGGTCTAAGTCTTACGATGAAGGACTGGATGACTATAGAGAAGGAAAAGTGTAAGTCATAAATTAAACTCTATATATGCATCTATAGGTATGAGCTTTTGTCAGAGTTTGATTTCAGCAAGATTGGCTATAATATCTATTTTCTCTCTATAGGTCTATAAAGCATGTAGCTAGCTTCAAAGGAATCAAGGTCAGTAACTGTGTATTCAGCAATGTTGTATTAACTGTGGAAAATAACGTTGATCTGTTTCAGTGTTCCTTGTTGATTTGAATCACTAAGGGCCAAACCAGAGGGATGGTATCCTTGTGGCTGCCACACGGACACCACTGCCATTTTGAAGTAATTAAAAAATGCTACGAGGGCCCAATCCTGATCAGGTCCTTAGCGTGGCAGGCTGAGGTGCTCTTCTTACTCCACCCCACTCTGCGGCTCTTTTACCACTTGAAAAGGCTAGGGGGAGGACAGGAGGACAGACAAGAGCACAGTGCTGTGGACCTGATCAGGATTGGACCCCTTACAGTATTTTAAAATGACAGGGGTGTCCTCGTGGCAGCCACTAAGACACCATCACATCTAGTTTGGCCCTAAGGTGAACAAAATTGAGAATCCAGATACTATACATGTAGTTGCTTTATGGTGATCTGCAGATGTTGATATTTTGCTGTATCCAAGCAATGTGTGTCAAAGTGGAACACTACCTGAGCCATAACAGAAGCCAACTTAGGCACCTCTGCCATCTTTATGAGCATCTTGAGAGAGAACCAGGGCTGATTTAAGACTTTCTCGAGCTGTTTTCACTTCATCCTTTCCCATGTGATTGCTGGTTTCCTGCAGGGAACCAAATTCCCAGATTTTGGTTCTTAATTTCAGCTTTGAACTGAGAGAAGAGGGGGCTTTTGCCTCCCAAGCTGTTTTGCTGACCTCAGACACTGCAGGGACTGCTATTTACCCCATTGAGTGCTATACAGGTACTGATGGGATATGCAAAGGTTTTCCAAAGCAAATAGCAGTTCTTTTAGGGCTGTTTGAAGTTGGCAAAAAAGCTCGGGGTGTGTTTTGGGAGCAGCATATGCACATGGTCCCAATCCAAATCAGGCCCTATGGCCTGGGAATTGATTTCCCAGTGGGGAACACACAAACATGTATCTGAATGTATGGGCCTAGGTGGAAACTAAACAAATAGTTAGGCCCAGTGAAGTGCAGTGCAGAGGCTAGTAGCCACTAGCTGTGGTGCAGCTGATCTGAGCAGCCTGCTTGCTCAGGCTCAAGACAGCTCAGGCAAGAGGGGTAGGAGGTGGGTGAGCACAATGTGCTTTTTTAACTATGTTTTTGTTTAGGCCCCAGACAGCCAAACATCTTCAGAAAACTCAGGGTCCAGAAAAGCTTCTTCTGTAGAGGTCTTTGGTGATGCCACCAAGGAAGGATGCCTCCATTTTCGACAGCTAGTCACAGACAAGGGAAAGGTACTGTTTTTTTAAACATACAGCTAAAAGTTAATAAAGAATGTTTAACTCCTGGTTTCTGAGCATTTGGTGCAATGGGTAGAAATTTCTTTTTTTAAAAAAAAAATCGGAACGAAGAGGGGAACAGAAAGAAGAAGGGGGGATAATGGGGTCAAAGGAACAGTAAGATTTTGCACTACGAGAGTTATTAAAATACAGAGTACACAAAACATATCTTAATCTTAAAGTTAATAAAGAATGTTTAACTCCTGGTTTCTGAGCATGTAGTGCAACAGGTAGAAATTTCTTTAAACTCTGTTTTTCAAAAATTGCTAGGGTCTGTTTTAGAAGGTATATTCTCTGGTATAACTAGAATGACTGTAGAGAAGATTAATGAAAGGAGAGGATTTCTTTTGCATGTCAGCTTCTCCATAGCTCCATAGGAAGCACATTGCTGTTCTGGCAGCAAATGATCTTCAGGCTATTAGCTGTGGTGAATTAACAGGAAAGAGTTTAGCCTGGAGGAGGAAGTCCTAAAACAATATTGGTGAAAACACTGCCTCTCTGTTTTGTCTTCCCTCAGAAACTGTCATGTTTGCCTAGGTAGGCATTTAAGCAGCAGCCTGTTAATAAAGCTTTCAGTAAAAGTGGTCCTGTCATATAAACGTACATGTTTTCTGTATGGTTTTAGGCATATCTATTTATTTCATAAAAGAAGTTTTCCGTGATAAATAACTGGGAGATCAGGATTAATCCTCTGTAAAATACTTATTTCTTCCATTCTACCTGCTTCTCTCTTTTTGAATTTTAGTCGGCAAGTTCTTGTGTCAGGTACCTGACTTTGTGTGTGTGTGGTTTCTATTTTTTCAGAGAGTTGGAGGGAGTATCCGGCCATGGAAACAGATGTATGTGGTTCTTAAAGGCTGTTCCCTGTACTTGTACAAGGATAAAAAAGAACAAACGATTCCATCAGAGGAAGAGCAGCCCATCAGTATCAATGCTTGCTTGATAGACATTTCCTACAGCGAAACAAAGAGGAAAAATGTATTTCGACTTACCACCTCAGACTGCGAATACCTGTTTCAGGCTGAAGACAGAGATGACATGTTGGCATGGATTAAGGCTATACAAGAGAACAGCAATTTAAACGAGGAGGTTGTGTGTTTGTTAAGTGTTTATTTCTTGCTTCTATTGTGCTTTGCATACTTCACTGAAGGGTGCACAGCTATTCATCCAAATTCATATGGTGACATATTGAAGGGGGAGTTGATGCTGTGCTGCAATTAGCTAGTCAGCATGACTAATACTCTCATTGTTATTTTATTCACTCGTTCTTTCAGCTGTCCTTTTGTTGGGTCTTGTTATATGAATCGTTAAGCCATAGATGATGATTTATGTTTCAGTCTTGGGATTTAGGAGCATCCAAAAATGCCTTCTAATGTACAGTAGAGGGGGAAATATAACAAGTTTTAGGCCTCAATTTTGCATCTCATGCTTGCTGAGAACAAGGAGGCTTTTAGAGTCTTGGTGTGACCCTCCCCTCTTCTTCCTGCAACTCCATGTATACTGCTGCTCTTCTGAATATAATATGAATTGTGCAGCCATTCACACTCTGCTAAAGCTCTCCTGGCCATTGTTCTTCCCCAGGCCCATCTCTGCTCTGCAGGTACACCTAGGAGTCCATGGAAGAATGCTTGCAGAGAAGGCTTGTGGGGAGGGGGACTTTATCTGGATTTGAATGGCTTGCCCAAGTCATAGTGTACTCTGAAGGACTGTAGTGCCATGCATGTTAAAGGGAGTGGAGGGGATCTTATACTGAGGCCTGTGAGAGTCACTGTCCACTTCAGTTCATGCAGAAAGAAGTCTCTAACAGATTTTATGTTTTCCTTCTTTTTAACTGTAAGGAGGCCCAGTTATTTTATCATTAAGTTTTCAAAGTGAAGAAATTCTGGTTTCTTTGCTTCAAGGAATCAGGTGTGTGTGCGTGTGCCAGAGAGAGAGAGAGGTTATCTAATACAAGCCCCGCTCTATTCAGAAAGAGCAGTCTAAATAATGATTGCAGTCTATAGTCTGAAGTGGCAGACCAGAATACTTCCACTCTGTTTATCATTTTTAAGAAAAATAGCAATGCAGTAGTTGTTAAATAATCAAATCATGAACTTCTCGGATATACCTTAGGGTTAGAGAGCACCTGATGCATCAACCTTGCTGGAAGCAAAGCAGGTATAGGGCTGGTTAGTGCCTGAATGGGAGACTTCTTGGCAAACATTATGAACACCACTTTTGAGTTCTAGGAAAGAAGGAAGGAAGGTGCGATATAATACCTTGATTGAAGCTGCTTCTGACACTGTCCGTCTCAGTCATAAGTCTTCATTGCCAATCTACACATTAAGCAAACTGAGGCAGTAGATGTCAGGTGGTATAATAGTGTGGAACCCTCCCCCCTTAGGTAATTCACCTCTGTCATTCTCTGATAGATCAAGGTGTTATTAAAATTTTACACTTTTGGAAAGTTATAAATATAACTTTAGTTTTATTTATCCAGTGCTGTGTTTTCCTGCTTTCTGTATTGGTCATTGCTTTGTTTAATTGGTTCTTTCTTTTGGTTTCTTTTGCTGTGCTTTGTTCTGTTGTATGTATTTTCATTACTTTTAATGTATAGTTTGTTTTTGACTTGGTGGTGTTAGCCATTTTGTGGACTTAAGGCTATTTGAGAGGCGAGTGAAAATATTTTAAATAAATGAAATAAACAGATAGGAAAAATGACCATTATAAGCGGAGTGTATTGCATTTGATTTTGCAGCTGTGCATTCTGTGCAGACCAAAGCTTGAGAGAAATGTACGTCTTTAAAAAAAATTAATTCATGCATCCGTGAGTAAAGTGGTGGGCAGATGTGAGTATAAATAGTTGAAGACTTTTACGCAGACGTTAGTCACGGTATTTCATTCATTTATTTGGAGCTGCCTAGTCTTGTGGGATGCCAGAATTGTTCTCAAGGAGGGATTTGCCTTAAGAACATGACAAGAAGATCTTTAGTTTTCCATAGTGCATTCATGCATGGTTAAATTAAAACGTGCAGAAATATATTGTGATTTTTAAACTAGTTATGAATATTTTTTAAAGCTAAATGTAGTCTAAGACGCAGGTAATTGTGGTATGTTGTATACCTATCATCCTCACTGTTTATTAGCATATGAAATATAAGGGGATCACAAAATTCTCTTAAGGCAGGTTTGGCAATAGAATCTCAATCCTACCTTATCAGATCGGTCTTTGAATCAAAATCTGGTCTAAATGAGTTTTGGTGGCAGTCAAATGAGAGTCATACTCCCAGTTGGTTTTGTGTTTACTGTGAACAGTAGGGAATTTTGTTCTTCAAAGACCAACAGGTGCCCAAGAAAAAGCACTTTTTTGTGTTGTAAAATAGAAACAAAAATAGAAAGAAATTCTTTCAAAACTACCTTAATGAGTGCTGAAAAGGCATGGTGGGCATACACAGGGCTAATTTTGAAGCATTTTCTATTTTTTTTTCCATGTTGCAGAAGGGTGCAATTGCACTTCTATGTAGCATGCAAGCAAGCAAGCAAACAAAATTTAAAACTCCCTGAAAAGAACTAGTAATGGAGGAGTACACTGTTACTAGGATCACAGGGTTATATCTTCTGAATCTGGCTTGATAAACTTCAGCTAGAATTATTCGAAACAGGTTTTGCAAAATAGTTCTCAATTCCTTTTACAGAACACCGGTGTGACCAGCAGGGACCTAATCAGTCGAAGAATAAAAGAATACAGCACAATGATGAGGTAAATGACTGGCGTGCAATACAACAGATCAGTTGGCCTGATTATCTTGGTTCCTTTGTTTCTGAATAATACAGTTTATTTTTTCCCCCAGTGCTTCTAGCGGCAAAACAGAGCCATCCCCCAAAACACCTCGTCAGACCTTAAGCATCAGGCAGACATTCCTTGGTGCTAAAACTGAACAAAGGACCCAAAGCCCACATTCTCCAAAGGAAGAATCTGAAAGGAAATTCATTGCTAAAGGTAACTATGCCGTGTGTATTACCACATCCAGTCCAGTAAGGAAGCCCAGTTGACAAAAGCACACAAAGATCAAGGCACTTGTTGCACACAAAGATCAAGGCACTTGTTGCACATAAGATTCTCAAGAAGGAGATCCATGGGTTTCCAAGCATGTTTGTCTGTTCCGAGACATTAATAGAGAAACCTTTCTTACATTAAATCAACCCAGTGTGCTGTGCTTAACTTTGTTCTTGCCATATATAAAAATGCAGGCCTGCATTAGCTTCCCAGTCTCTTTTAATCATCTGTTTCAATCAACTCATTTAAAATACTTTAGTTTGTGTGATTTATTTTGGTACATGATTGTCTAGTTGGTTTGGGAGGTAGTGGTGGTGGAGTTGCTGTGGAATAACAAAAAGCGTTGGGATTCGTACAATATTCTGGACTCCTGCAGGGTTGAGGCAAAGGAAATGGGGAAGCCACGGCTGCAGGATGGGGACTGAGAACAGAACTGCCGTTCTCTGGCTGCCAGAAACTATACACTCTGGGGGTTTTTTGGGTTTTTTTTGCAGCAGCTATTGTTACAAGAGCAGACTTATTGTTGCCAACATGATTGCCCTAGCTTTATCTAATGTGTCCATCCCCCTTTTCTTCATTCAGTAAAATTAATATGTAAAACCTTAAATTGAGGGTTTGTGAGTGAAGCTTGGTAGTGGAAGTTATGCATTTATTTTCCAGGAAGGAAATTAATTTCTGCAGATGATGTTCTGCACTGCCCCAGACAT
This sequence comes from Eublepharis macularius, assembly GCF_028583425.1. Taxonomy (NCBI): domain Eukaryota; kingdom Metazoa; phylum Chordata; class Lepidosauria; order Squamata; family Eublepharidae; genus Eublepharis; species Eublepharis macularius. Next base: position 69,760,600 of record NC_072800.1, on the reverse strand, counting down.
CAGCCTAGAATGTTTTGCAAGCTAATCAAACAAGCATGCAGCACAGCTATTTTTGGTCAATTTTGTAATGTTATTCATAATTTTAAAGTGGACATGGCAGCCATTTTTGCAAGAAGTTCTGTGCCCACATTATTGAGCTTTGGTTAATGTGGTTGTATTGTGTTCCTCAAAACCATGCAATGTCATCCTGAAGCATGTGATCAGAAATATTCTCTCACATGTCATAAGTTTGCACATGTCCCAGGTTCATTCTTGTTAGGATCACAATTTTTGCTTGATTTGTGTGTGTGTGTGTGTGTGTGTGAGAGAGAGAGAGAGAGAGAGAGAGAGAGAGAATATATGTCAATAATAACATTCAATTTATAACATTTGATTTATAACATTCGATGTGTCAAGCATTTGTTAATATGCAGTGGCCAATTCTGAGTCTGGGACACTTTCAAAATGTCCACATCTGTCCCCACCCTTCTCTTCAAGGCCACAACAAGTATCTTTCCAGAGGAATGTCTCGAGAGATGGTTATTTACACAGAGTGTATGCCCTTACGTGGATCTATCTTCCCTGTAAATTACTTTTCTTATCTTCCCAAGCAAAATTTCCTGCAGGGGGTTGATGGGATTTTTGACTTGTCAAACTGAATGAGAAGGCCAAAAAAACTGCAATTCCCATCAGCTCCAGCTATCAAATAAATTTTAAACATGTACTAACAGCAGCTGCAAGCTGGCTACTGCATAATGATGAGAGCCACCAATTGCACAGATGCAAATACATTTTAAAATACTGGATGTTTTAAATTGCAAATGAATATATGGTGTGCAAGAATCAAGAAAAAATAAGCTGAATTTGTTAGATTTTTGATGCATTATATATGTAGTTCACAGCACCAGTAGTTACAGGTAACATCGGTACAGACAGCTTAGACCCACAACTTCTCCATGTGGTTTACAGACATTTAATAGATGGGGTGGTTGCTAGATCGGTGAATGCTACAGTACCATTGCTTATGTTGACTCTAGTACCAAGGAAATTGATTCTTGTATCAGAGGTGGCTGTATCGTAGTAGTTGCTGAGGTTGTGGTGAAGCTGTGGTCTGAAGTTGGAGAAGTTGTGGTCAAGGTCCAGATCTTAAGTTACTATTCTGTACAAACAACTTAGACCACAGGTTCTCCAAATTGATTCAGCCACATAATATATGTGGTTCATCTGCCTATGTTGTGCCCTCACTGATTTTTGGGGGGAGTACCTCATTCCGTTAACAGTTGAGTCACCACGTCCAGTCTGTCTTTTCAGTTAATCATTTAAAAATCTTATCTCCACCCCCCCTTTTGCCTTTCTCCCCTTAAGAAAAAGATGAGACAAGCCCACCAAAAGACAAAGGTACATGGCGAAAAAACATTCCCAATATCGTGAGAAAAACTTTTGAGAAGAAGCCATCTGCAGCTGGGACCTTTGGTGTCAGACTGGATGACTGTCCCCCAGCTCAAAGCAATAAGGTAGCAGTCTTAAAACAACAACAAATGTTTTGCCTTGATAATTCTTCTTGTGTGCACAAGACGTTGTAAGGCATACACTGCAAAGTCATGATCTGTCTTTTGATTTTTTTCCCCAGTATATCCCTCTTATTGTTGATGTATGCTGCAAGCTTGTTGAAGAGCGAGGTCTTGAGTATACAGGTATTTATAGGGTTCCTGGAAATAATGCTGCCATCTCGAGCATGCAAGAAGAGCTCAACAAAGGAGTGACCGACATCGACATTCATGATGATGTGAGTGATGCCATTTGTTTTTCTCTCTCTCTAAAAGCTGCAGTTGTGAGCAGACTGACAAGAATTTTCTCTGTTCCTGATTCTTAGAAATGGCGAGACTTGAATGTCATAAGCAGTTTACTGAAATCGTTCTTCAGGAAACTTCCAGAGCCTCTCTTCACTAATGGTAATTCATTCTCTCTCACAACTGCCATACTTTGTAAATTGACTATTATGGCTTAGATAAGAATAACTGATTTGTTAATTTGTAAATAATACTCAGTTTATGCTGAACAAATCTCTCTCTCATGCTTTTGGGAAAGGAACATTTTGTGCTTGATTGATCAAGTGTTTCAATTCCTTCATCGTCAGTCTTCAGTGCAATCCCACATTGGGACTACGCAGGCACAGACCAGCCACCGGGAAAGATTTAAAAGCTCTCAAATAGTAGGGGATGCTCCTCTGCAGCTACATGCATGTGCGGAGGCTTCCTGTCAAATGCCGTGTTGCTGGGCAGTGCGATCTCCCTTCCCTCAGTTCCTCTCATGCTGCCGCTGAGAGAGGTTGTTTTCTCTTGCGCTCTCTCACTCTTATGACTTCTGACTTCTCTTTCCTATCTTCACTCCGGAATGTTAACTAAGACGATGTCACAAAAAATGTTATTCAAGAAGTGCATCCGATGTGACATTAAAATGCCACACTTGGACAAGCACGATCTCTGCCTACTCAGTCTGGACGAGACCCATAATGTTGGAGCCTGCCAGCACTGCAAGCGCTTTATACCTAAGGCAAGGCAGACAGCACCACACGTTCAAAGGCAGCTCTTTGGGAAATGTCCCTTATGGGTTTTGACAGGCTGGCTGACTCTTCCACCAAGCAAGACCCGAAACCGCGATCCAACCGGACCCCTACTCAAACAGACACCCCGGATCTGCACCAAAACCGTCCCTCAGTTCCAAAGACCGCACCATCTGGGGATGCCCCAGTTCCAAGCAAGCATTCTAAAAAATCAGATCCAAAGAAGCGTCATTCCCCGGAACAGGATGAATGTGCTGTATCAGAGCCACCGGCGAAGAAGGCACAGGCAAAAACTAAACACCTGAAGCCCCCTGCCTTGGCTCCGTCACACTGTCACCACTCATCAACTTCGACTCCTTCCCTCACTATAGAGGAGGAGATCCTCCGGGCTCCATTAACACTCCCCCCTCGCACTCCATCACTGCAACACGAGGAGGGCCTGACTGAAGTGCTTCAACCAAGTTTCTCCCTGGAGCTGACCTCATTTGCTACAGCCTTGGTTCCGCCAGGGGATTGCCTGGATCTGACTCACGAGCAGAGCACCGCTTGGAATGCAATGCTCTCAGCTGCTCCACCCACTACTCCTTCGTTGCCTATGGGCACAACTTACTCTCAGACTCTCAACTGGCAGGATTTTTTGTCGGGGCTACAGGCTGTTCCTCTACTCCCGTCGGGTTCGACCCTTCCAGTTCTAACCCAATTGGTTCCAACTACATCGGTTCCAGCAGCTGCTTTGCTTTCATCAGCTCGAACACTCCAAGCACAATCGTTGACGCCTTTTTGAGTGTGACAAAGGCAAGGAAGTTGGTTCCCGCTGAGATGCCATTTTAGAGCTAGCATCGGATTCACTGCCCGAAGAGATGGTCGGAGACAGAACATTCCCTTCACCTACTGAGGACTCCTGCTTGTTCACTGAGCAGATGACCCAAATGGCTCAAGCACTCGACGTCTTTTCAGAAACACCTAAGCTAAAGCGCAGGATCCTCCAGACATTATACGGCAGCACCCTTGCCAGCTGTGGAAGACCTTCTTAATATAGCGCATGCTGTTTGAGAGAAACCAGCTTCATCTCTTGCCACGTCCAGGAAAATTGAAAACTGCTATAAGCTGCAACAGAAGGACTGCACCTTCCTCTTCACTCATCCCCACCCCTCTTCTCTGGTAACAGAGAGGTACAATCCAAACATCAATATGGGTCTCACTCATTCCCAGTGGACAAAGAGGGAAGGAAACTGGACACACTGGGAAAGAAAATATACTCCTCAGCTGCATTTGAATTTAGAATCGCAAATTACCAAGCCGTAATGGGCTCCTATAACCTGTTCTTATGGGATCGCCTCTCCAACTATACCCAGAAGACAGGAGGGTGCTGATCAGGGCCCTCCAGAGTGAGGTGACAAGACTGGCAAAGCAGCAGTTGTCAGCAGGGAAGTACTCCGCTGGCTGTTAAACTAGGTTACAGGTTACATTTTACCAAGTTACCACAGTTGTCACTTCCTCCTAATGTTTCCACCTGTTCTGTGGCAGTGCTTTCCTCAGTTGTTCAGGAATTACTTGACAAAGGGGCCATTCAAAAGCTGTTGCTTGACGACTCTCTACTTGGATTTTACTCCAGATACTTTATAGTAGAGAAGAAGGCTGGGGGGCTCTGCTCGATACTGGACCTCCACAACTTAAATATGTTTATTAAAGTTGAGAAATTCAGAATGTTAACTCTGTCCAGTGTTTTACATTACTTAGAACCAGGTAAGTGGTTCGCGGTGATGGACTTAAAGGATGAGTATTTCTACATTGCCATACACCCAGAGCACCAGAAATACCTCAGGTTCTCCTTCCAAGGGGAAGTTTTTCAGTACACAGTCCTCCAATTTGGCTTATCCTCAGTACCCTGTATGTTCACAAAATGCATGGTGGTGGTTGTGGCCTATCTTAGATCGAAGGGGTGTTCCATCTACCCGTATCTAGATGACTGGCTCCTGGTAGCTCGATCAGACACCTTACTCCAGGAGCACATTAGTATCACCATTCAGTCTCCCGTTTGGGCCTCATTATTAACTGGAAGAAGTCATCTCTTACCCTGACTCAGAACATACAATTCATAGGGGCCAGATTGGATACCACATTAGGGAAAGCCTTCCTGCACATGGATTGGGCAAGATCTCTATGGGCTCTAGTATCCAGGTTCCAGAGGAGCCGTTTCCAACCAGCTATACTTATTCAGAGACTTCTGGGGCTCATGGCATCCACCACGGGTGTCACACCTTTCGCCCGCCTCTATGTGAGACCCCTGCAAAACTGGTTCATTAGACATTTCAACCCACTTAGGGACCCACAACAGAGAAGGCTTTCCATCTCCAGGTAAATCACCAGGTCCTTAACTTGGTGGTCAGATGACATGAACCTCTTTAGGGGAACACATTTTGGACTTCAGCTACGAGATGTGTCCATCATCACTGATGCCTCCCTTAGGGGGTCAGGGGCACAATATGAGGACCTCTCCACACAGGAAGAAGGGTCAGAATCTGAAAGGAATATGCACATAAATGTACTGGTGCTCAGGGCAATTCGTTACTCCCTTGTTTCCTTTGCAGATCTCCTGTGAGACAAGAGGGCTGAGGTCCGCACAGACAACTTGACCACCCTCTATTATTTGAACAAACAAGGGAGAACGGCTTCACTGACTCTCTGCTCAGAGGCATCACAGCTCTGGCACTGGGCCATAGAACACAACATCTCACCTCAAGCAATCTATATTGCAGAAACGGTGAACAGCAAATCGGACACTCTAAGCAGGGTGGTCAAACCTCATCACGAGTGGTCCATCAACCCCATTTACCTTCGTCACATTTTCCAGAGATGGGGAATGTCGGAAGTTGACTTGTTCATAACATCTCAAAACACCAAGGCCAGAATCTTCTGCTCCATAGGGGGATTAGACCCAAAGTCCAGAGGGGATGCTTTCCAAATCCCCTGGGATTGGGGCCTTTTCTACACTTTCCCCTCCGTTCCCCTAATACCCAGAGTATTGAGCAGAATAAAAAAATACAGAACACAGTGCATCCTGGTCACTCTCTTTTGGCCTTGGAGAGACTGGTTCCCAACTCTTTGGGAAATGGCCAAGGGCTCTTACGTTCTTTTTCCAGATGCACCAGACCCTCATCCACAGAGGCCAGATTCTACACCACAATGTCTCTACCCTCAAACTGATGGCATGATTTCTACTCCTGTAGATGCCCCCTTTTCCAGGGAGGTTGCAGAGATCATATTGAATGCTCGGAAAACTTCCACAAGATCCTCATACAACCACAAATGGTCACATTTTTCATCCTGGGTAGCGCACACTAGCTTCTCCTGCTTTTCCTGCCCATTATCTCTGATTTTAGACTACCTGGTATCACTTCTTAAGAAGGGACTCTCTGCCTCATCCATCAAGGTTCACCTTGCCACCATCTCAGCATTCCATGAACCTGTGGATGGCAGGAAAGTTTTTTTCCCATCAGGCCTCTAAACAGATTTTTCCCATCAGGCCTGAAGGGCAACCTTAACACTTTCCCACCTAGGGCACCTCCCTTGTCCCAGTGGAGCCTCGGCATTAGTATTGGGACAGCTTATGCTACCTCCCTTTGAACCTCTCACCACCTGTGACCTTAATCTGCTCTCCTGGAAGGTAGCCCTCCTTGTAGCAGTCACATCTCTCAGGAATGGGTGAGCTTGCTGTCCTGCACATAGACCCACCCTTCCTCCAGTTTTTCGAGGAAAAGGTCATTTTATATCCCAGCCTAGAATTCCTCCCCAAGGTCGTATCCAGATTCCACTTATACCAAAAGGTTACCTTACCTGTCTTCTTCCCAGACCCTTCCTTGGAAGCAGAACATACACTACAAAAATTAGACATCAAAAAGGCTTTATTATATTATGTTAATAGAACAAAACCATTCAGAAAAGTCCAGGGCTCTATTTGTATGTTCCTCAAGCCCACATAAGGGTCTTCAAGTTGCTAAGCAATCACTTTCCAGGTGGTTCATAGCAACTATCAGGTGATGCTATTCCTCAGCCAACGTTCCCTGTCCGGTGTCCATCAGAGCACATTCCACCAGAGCACAATCTTACTCGGCTGCCTTCCAGCGAGGAACTCCACGACATCTGCCAAGCAGCCACCTGGTCATCAACAGATATGTTTATATGCCACTACTCCATGGATGAGAACTCAAGAAGGGAGACAGCAGTAGGGACAGCCATCCTTCATTCACTTTTCTCCTAATCATCTCACACCCTCCTCCACTGGTGAGTAGCTTGCTATTCTCCCAATGTGGGACTGCACTGAAGACTGATGATGAAAACAGTGTTGCGCTTACCTGTAACTGTTGTTCTTCTAGGTCTTTGTGCAGGCACACATTCCCTCCCTCTTACCCCGCTGTGAGAATCTCCTTACCTTGAGGCGGTCTGGGAGGAACTGAGGGAAGGGGGATCACTCCGCCCAACAACACAGCATTTGGCGGGAAGCCTCCGCACATGCATGTAGCTGCGGAGGAGCATCCCCTACTACTTGAGAGCTTTTAAATCTTTCCCAGTGGCTGGCCTGCAGAGTCCCAATGTGTGCCTGCATGAAGACTTAGACAAACAACAGTTACAGGTAAGTGCAACACTGTTTTTTTCTCCGAGTTGGTGTTGTTAGGCCCCCATTCCCATTTATTTCACTGTTTCTCAAGTTCAACAAGCTGCTGTTGCTGAAATGCACTCCACTATTCTTGTACTTAAAACTGGTCAGTTGCAGCTTACTAGCCCCCCATGTTGCAGCATTTCAGCATTTTTCCTCCAGTTTGGGTGGTCCTTAGCCACCACAACATACAGGGAGATGTACCGAGTCCATGGCTGACTGTCCTACGTTGCTGGTACCTTTGTCTGGTTCAGCAGATCAGGGATTATGGAGGACTGAGGGTTATGAGTTGATGGACTGTATGTTTTAAAGTGTTCCCCTTACTGAGGAAGCCACCTGGCCCTGTTCCTGTGTCTTTAATATCAGCCTGACACAGATAAGCTGTGCAGATGAAGCATTTCCCATCACCTAGCTCTGTGCCCGAGAAGACCCTGTCTTTTCTAATTGCTGTGCTTTGAGCTTCTGTCAAAGAGGCAGCGGCAAGTACTTTTTTAAAAAAAGAAAGATGGCAAACTTAGCTGTGGAATATATAAAATTATATTGATTTACAGACACCTCAAATGAGAACAGTATTTTAATTTTTGTTTAAATGACATTTACTTATTTATATCTCTAAAGCATTTATAGATTGCTTTCCCAGAATCTCAAAGTAATTAACAATACAATCATATCAACAAAAATTTATTTCTTGCCTTGCTTTTGTTGTAATTCAGGGTGGATGTATGCAGTAGTCTTCCATGGTCTTCCATCCAAGCTCTGAAAAATCCCAGACTGTGTGTAGCTGCATCATGTGCCTTCAGCCCATGCTCTGGAACCATTCCTCAGATCACACTAATGCCCAAGTTTAGCTCTGTGTGCCTTTGTGTTGCAGCTCTTGGGCTAAAGGAAGAAAAGGAAGTTGGGTAGGCTGTATAAAGGCCCTTGCAATAAAATAGTTTTTTTCTTTTCTCAGACAAATATGCAGATTTCATAGATGCTAACAGAAAAGAAGATCCCGTGGAGCGACTAAAAACACTAAAAAGGCTGGTATGCTGATTCTGGATATGTGCCCAATTTGTTGCCACATTTTGATGATCAGCATGATTGTTAAACTCTGTGCTCATGTGTTTCAGATCCATGATTTACCTGAACACCATTATGAAACGCTCAAATTTCTGTCTGCGCATCTAAAGACTGTAGCAGAAAATTCAGAGAAGAATAAGGTAAAGTTGATTAGAAGTTCCAAGGGTTTATATTCATGAGTGTGTTTGTTTGGGACCCATGATTGATCTGTGGTTTACTGGCATATATAAAGCAGAACCCCAGACCATTTGTGCTTTCATGATTGGGCTGGGTTGGGCCAGTGAGTGTCATGATAGAGTGGGTTTCCTGTAGTCTCACAAGTCCAATAAATGTACTCAGGAAGAGCAGTGCAGGAAGTGCCATGTGCTAGGATATAGCTAGCCATGAAATCTTAGTCATTGTGCTTCTTACTGACCTGCTTTCCAGCTGCATTTTTGGAGGGGTGGGGAATGAGGCAGGAGATTCCTGATCTAAGACACTGGTAAGAGGAGGGGGAAGGTGTTTTGCATTGCTTGCCAAGGGCAGATCAGCCTGAATAACCCAGATTAGGTTGAACTTGTCAGAGCTAGGAAGCTAAGCAGGGTCAGCCATGATTAGTGCTTGGATGGGAGACCACCAAGGAAGACCAGGGTTGCTATGCAGAGGGAAGCAGTGGCAAACCGCCTCTGTTCATCTTTGCCTTGAAAACCCCATGAGTGGTCGCCGTGAGTAGGGTGTGACTTAATAATAAAACGCTTTGTAAACTGCTCTGAGTGGGTGTTAAGTTGTCCTGAAGGGCGATATATAAATCAAATGTTGTTGACGGCACTGTTGTTGATGGTATTTTATTATTATTACCAAGGGTTGAGCAGTTTTATTTTTCTGGTATTGTACATTGTTACACAGCTTTGCTAGGCATCCAAGCAAACTTTCCTTCCAGCTGGAACTGTATGTATGGCTACAGAATATAGGGAAGGAGGGAGAGAGTTTCAGTAACCAAAGTCCTTGCCAGAGCAACTGTTGCATTGTATGGTGGCTGGGAAACTCATCATCTATTGAGCAGAGGGCTGTCAGGTTAAGATCTGTTGCAGAAGAAATGTGTCATGCGTATCAGAGTGGACATAGTTCATTGTTGGAGGACATCCTGTTGCACAACTGCTGCTATCTCGATTGCCTAGAAAAGTCATGAGGGTGCAGCTCTAATACCTGTTGTGAAGTAGTGAAGCTCTGTGCCTTTATACTGGGAGAAGGGGGAGAGTGGCAGAGCACATCCTTTGCATGTATGAGGTCCCAGGCTCAGTCATTCATGGCATCTCTACTTAAGACAGCATGAGAAACAAGAAGTAACAGCAGCTTGACTCTGCTTCATGCAGGTTCACATACATGTTATTGTCAGACTCAGGATTATTTTTCTGACCATCACATTTGTATCCTACCTTTCATCCTAATAGCTCAAGGTGGCATAGGTAGATCTTAGTCTGACTCTCTAGCCACTATCCCACATAAGCCGGCTTTAGTGTTGCTTTGATACCTAATTATCAAAAGAGAATATCTGGAAACACATTACCAAATCTGTTTCTCAATCAGGAGAGAGTTTTTTAGAAAGAGAATATACAAGTCTTTATCCCTCTTACAAAGAGATAAATCAGACCTGTTTTCTTTGCATTGTCAGATGGAACCAAGAAACCTGGCAATAGTATTTGGTCCAACTCTTGTGAGAACATCTGAAGATAACATGACGCACATGGTTACCCATATGCCCGATCAATACAAAATCGTAGAAACGCTTATCCAAAAAGTAAGTGAATCAATTTCACCTTCTCAAGCGCATAATACTGGCAGATGTGCTTCTTCTAGCTATAGACCAGCTTTGATTCCGGTTCTTCTCCTTTGTACAGCTCACTTCTTCTTTTCCTTTATTTCTGCAATGTCCACATTTTTGTGACTTTGGTGGGTTTTTTTCACTTCTTTTATTTTAAATTGTAGCATGACTGGTTTTTCGCAGAAGACGATGCTGAAGAACCTCTTGTAAGTACTGGTCCTTTTAAATTTCTGGATTCCACCTCCCTCTTAGTTTAGGCCCTGCAGTCCTGCTGTTTCTAATATGGGAACATATTTTCCTCATATATTGCTTGCTCTTTATAAGCCACTCCACATAGTAATGGAAATGAAGAATAGTATGCGGTTAATTTTTAGACTTTCTCCTCTAGAATGAGCTCCTCACCCCAATATTTATTCTGCTTTTTGTTTGTTTGCATAAGAGTTCCTGAGGAAATGGTGTTTTCGGGTGAATAGTTACCGTTTTCTGAGTGCTGTTAAGTCGTAATGAACCCATTAACTGTGAAAAGATGATGAAGAGATCTTTGTTTATTAACTGTAGACAGCAGTTCAGGAGGAAAACACTGTAGAATCTCAGCCAGTGCCAAACATAGATCATTTACTCACCAACATTGGAAGGACGGGAGTATCTCCTGGAGACGTATCAGGTAACTTTTCCCTGGGCGGTCTGTAGGCTAGAAAATTCACTTCTAATGATTTGTTTTAATCTTCTTCTCTTTCCTTTCTTTGCTAATAACTTGATTTTTTTTCCTTCTCAAAGTGATCATAGGTGTTTTTGTTTTAAGGGCCCACAGTAGGGCATGTTGCATGTGACATAGGATTGGAATGCTTCCTTGGTTAAAAGAAATAAAGTTCATAAACAATGAAAACAACTAAGCATGCTCACGACTGTGTCATTAACCATGGTGATTGCTCCATATAATTCTTACAATGAGATGGACGAGATAACCTGCAGTTGTACGAATGGCTGTTGGGATAACAGAAAGCTTGAACTTCCACGCTGTGTTCAAATAACACTGATTTTCACATTAGGAAGGCAAATCAAGGTTTTAAAGTTAACGGTGTTTGACAGATAACCAACGTTTTTCCCAAAGTATATTACTATGCTTACTAAACATTGACTTGTTTCTGTTTAATAATGATCATCGTTATTATTTGGCTAAGTAGTGCTGTTGCAAACTTTCTTGGTGACTTTCCCCCACACTGCCACTGCACTGTTCATTAACCAAGCATGTTGTTTATCACAAATGTTATCCCTCTGTTTCTAGTGTGTGTTTTAGTTCGTAGAAGACTCTTTTTTCGGCAATTTATTGAAACAGTCCCTCTATCCTGATGTTGAAACAGGAGAAGTGGGAGGAGTCTATCACACGGTGATGTCACTGGTGGACTCTGTGATGTCATTGATGGACAGCTGGAACTGTAGGAAGAAGGAGGACTGTTGTCCACACTGTAGCTGCCTTGTCTGCAGAAACCCCCGTTTCTTGTAAATGCACAAAGGATTAGTTGATCTGTGCTGTACATTTTTTTTCTTTTGAAGAGTATTTTGAACAGATCAATGCTACTTTTTAAAAGTGTTTCTGCTGTTTCTTGTTATTTCTGAAGCAGACCCTGAGGAGAAATAGCATGGTATGGTCCACTAGTTTTTCTAGTCATTAGCCATGTGTCAAAAGGGGCAGGGCATGGGCGCTCAGTTCATTAATTCCAAGGTGGGGGAACCCCGTGAGAGTTGGAGAATGGCAGCATCTTCTGGGTGCTGCATTAGCCCCTCCTTACCCCCTTTATAACCATATAACTCTTTTGGGGAGATGGGTGAAAGTAAAACTATGGTGTCCATTTTCATTTCATAATAGCGCTTCTTTTTGTGTTTTTTTTAGATTAAGCACAAAACTGATGGCTGTGGAAATCTAGCTAGGGAGAAACTAAAATTTCTGAAATGTGTAGCTCAGAGGAGCACTTGAATGTGAAGCTGGGGGATCAAAAGATAAAACCCCTTATGTCAAAATATCACCCCTTAACAACTCAAACATTTGAGAAAATACAAATGTGACTTATGATAACAACCTGGGGGAAAATTGTTTCAGAATTTAGCCAAAGGCTCTTCTAAAGAAATTGGTGCATTGCATTTGCAGGAGTGTACCAAGTACAATCCTGAACAGGTCTCTCAGCTGCGGTTTTGCAGGGCTCTGTACTTAGAAACTTGAATAAAAATTAGTCTTTCTGTTCTGTTTTGTTCAGAAGAACAGGGCTCCTTTGCCATTACTGTCATTGAGCTGATTCTGCCTACAACTCACGGCATCCTTTCATGGCGGTGGCTTTCTGTGGTGCAGCTTGCATCTTTTGTGAGCTCTTACTGTCCACTTTGTTCTGATTATTTTAATTTTTTTTTTATCAATTTGCTCTCACATTTTGTTCAGTGCTTGTCTTCTTTCATATGTCCAGCATTGTCTAGAGCAAAAAGCAGACTTTGAGCAGTGTTGACTAAACATGTTGCATTTTGATTTTTTAACAGATTCAGCTACTAGTGACTCTGCAAAATCTAAGGTAATACATTGCATTTGGGTTCTTTGCTAGGTTTGGTTGATTGTGCATGAAGGCCGTGTGACATTATTTAGGCTTGCCATGTGTAGTCTTGTGTATTGTCTGTATTCGTGGGGGGGGGGGTGGTCAGATTCTCAGAAAACAAGAGCCCTGCTACGTCCTCAGTATATCCACTGCAGGCACCTAACAGTATCTCTGGCAAGAGGCCACCCCTACTGCTGTGAGTCTTATGATGATGTCAAGGCTAATAGAATTGTATTCCAGCATGAGCTTTTGTGAATAAGAGACCCCTTCTGATGGAATGCAAGGATCCTCACTATGCCGACATTTTATGGAGGAGAACGGAGGGAAATCAGCACAGTCAAAGGACCAAGAAATACAGTGTGAATAATCTCCTGACTGCTGTTTTTCCCCACATTCTCCTTCATAAAATGTTGCAGAGTGAGGATCTGCGTACAGCATCTGAAGAAGTGGGGTCTGGTTCATGAAAGCTGGAATAAAATTTTCTTAGCCTTCAGCAGGCTACAGGGCTCCTATTTGTTTTTGCTGTGACAGACTAACACAGTTACCCCACTGGAGTTACTGGCATGGAAGGGTCTTAGTTCTATGGAAATTCTTGAAGATTATGAGGAAGAGCAAGATTCAGTAGCACCTTAAAGATCAACAATATTTCTTGATAGAAGCTTTTAATAGTTACAGCTCCCTTTGTCAGAAACAGGTTGGAGGAAGGCTCCTTAAACTGGAGGAAGGGTTCAAATTTTGCTCAGTGGAGTGGTAAGATAGAGGTAAGATCCACCCTGTTGATTGTGCACAACTCACAGTTTGCCTGGAAACCAAAATAGCAAACCATGGTGTGATCATGGATGTCAGTTCAGATTTCCAGGCAAGCTATAGTTTGCACAAATTATAGGAGGGAATTTCAAAGTGTGAAGAGAGGGGGATGAAAGGAAGAGAATTGGCAGTAGACTAACACATTGTCATGTAGGATTTTGGGGTGAGGTCCAGTACCAATGGTATCATTGGCGAGCCAATGTAATAGATGACATTGAATGTAGAGTGAGGAGACCTGGACTTATCCATTAACTTTATACTGGATGGCCTAGGCAAGTCAATGGGTTGGATCTAGATTAAACTTTCCAATGCGCGGATATAACTTACCTGATTCCCTCCTCCCACTGCTCCTCTTGAGTGTTAGGGGATCCTGCGGAATGACCTGGGGGACGGTCTCCAAGACTTGTATTTATTTATAAAATTTATATTTATGTCTTGTGCGCCATAGCGCCTTTTCTTCTGAGTCTTAGCATCTTGTTCAAATAGTCCTAGGCAGTTCACTCCAGGAACATGGGGGAAAACTAAACCAGGCTAGATGACTGACAGATCTTTGTTAAGGAGCAGAGTAGTTCAGTGCTCATGGTAGCAAGCCTCATCAATATTTTTCATGGCTGGTAGTCCATAATATTTTTAATTTACTTCATTTATCCCCCCACCTAGCTTCCCAGTGGGAATCCAGAGCGGTTTACGTTGATCTCCTCTCCTCCATTTTATCTTCGCAACAGCTCTTGAGTTAGGTAGATTAGGCTGAAGGTGTGTGACTGGCCCATAGTTACCCAGCGAACCTCCGTGGCAGGGTGGGGATTTGAACTTGATTCTCCCAGATCCTAGTCCAGATTCTTGTTTAAAATATTATGTACCATTGTGTGTGGAAGCATGTTTTTATTTCGTGATCTCTAATGGTTTTTTTAAAAAATTGTGTCTCTCATCCAGGGTTCTTGGGGGTCTGGAAAAGATCAGTATAGCAGGGAGCTGCTTAAGACCTCCCTTTTTGCAGCAGCTAGTCGTAAGCGGAAAAAACCAAAAGAGAAACCCCAGCCCAGCAGCTCCGAGGATGAGTTGGATAATGTATTTTTCAAAACGGAGCCTGCGGAACACCATCGCTGCGGCTCTGCAAAAGAGGACGTGCCTAAAGATGAAGCGGAAAAGGAGATTGCGGGGAGAAAACAGAGAGCAGCGGTTCTGAAAGAGAGTAGTGTTAGAAAATCTTCTGCGACAAGCAGAGATGAAAATGTGTTGCCAAGGAAGGAGAGGACACACTCGGAAGATCCCTCATCAACTTACCACCAAAAATTCATGAGATCTCCAAATCTCAGCTTTCGGCTTAGTACACAAAAAGATTGCACTAAACCTCCTGTCTTGCAAGCCTCTACTCAGACAGAAGAAACAGTCTCAGACTCGGGCACTATGCTCAGCACTTCTTCCCAGGCTTCTCTGCAGAGATACACCTGTAAGAAATTGGCCCACCCTGAAAATAAATGCAGTGAGTTCTTAACAGCTGACGCCAGCTCCATCACTTCAGATTACTCGACAACCTCATCCACTACATACCTAACTGGATTAGATTCCACCATGCTGAGCCATGAGGTGCAGTCAGTGACAGAAAGCAAAGGAGAGGAGGCCGATGATGAGAGAAGTGAATTGATCAGTGAAGGTCGCCCTGTGGAAACAGACAGTGAGAGCGACTTCCCTGTTTTTGCCACTAGTTCAGCCATGGAGAGGCTGTTTCGGGGGAAGATGCAAGACATGGTGAAAAGCAGCCGGAGGAACTCTGAGGAAAGCGAAGTAAGTTGTACTGAGGGAAGCTTGACACCAAAGTTGGACAGCCGCAGACTATTCAGTTCACACAAACTTATTGAATGTGATACGTTATCTAGGAAAAAGTCAACCAGACACAAGACGGACAGTGAAGGTTCTGGAGATGCCAAGTGTGAGAAGGAGCAGCCATCAGTGACCAAAATGTTTGACATCATGAAGAAAGGAAAATCAACGAGCAGCTTAGCAACATCGGCCAAAAGTGAGCCTGAAAAACAGGAGCCTACATGGAGACTGAAGATTACTGACAGACTAAAACTGAGGCTCAAGGCTTCTGCAGATGATATGTTTGGAGTGGGCAATCAGAAATCAAACTCTGCAGATACAACTAAGAGAAAGAACATCAGGAGAAGGCATACATTAGGAGGCCAGAGAGATTTTGCGGAAATAAGCGTTTTGAATACATGGAAAGTGCAAGAGAAAAATCCGAACAGGGAGAGAGACTTTTCAGCAGTAAACCGGCTGAAGCCCAAATGCCCAGCTCAGGACCTCTCCATTTCGGACTGGCTTGCACGAGAACGTTTACGCACGAGCACAACTGACCTTGATACGGGTGAAAGTGGAGAGCCCCAACTGGAGAACACTAGAATAGCAGATTCGTCAAAGATAGAGCTCTCTTTGCCTGCAGAGATGCTGGCAGAGGACAGCAGTAGTTCTGGTAGTTTAACTCTAGTTCCTAGAACGCCAGGACCACCGCAGCCACCGGATCACATAAACGGAGAAAGCTACCAGAATATGAACAAAAGTAGCTTCAGTCCAGCAGTTGATGCCCATCCTCATAAACTATCTGGGACCCAGGTGGTCAGATCTCGATTTTACCAATATCTTTAAAATGGAGCAGTAAATGTCCACTTCAGCAATTCAATAGCGGCCTCACTGTTAACGTGTCCCCAATTGTTCTGTATACATTTCTTTTCTGTACTGTTATTTTGCAGTTGATGTGGTTGATTTCATCATTATGCACTGTGGAAGGGTCTTTACAGAGCATTAATACTGCAGAACATTTGGGGGTGGGGAGGGGGAGAGAGAGAGAGTTTAAAATATATATATAAATAAATCTATATATATATATATATATAAATAAATATATTTTAAATAAAAGTATATTTGATTGCTGCATACAAATGTTGAACAAAGCATCTAATGCAAAATGCTGTGTAATGTGTACATGGTTTTTATGACTGACAATTGACATTAGTATGCAGAAAAAAATGTTCTTTGGGTTTTAGTCACTAACAAGTGCCTCATCGGGGGAAAAGTTCATTTGGTTTGTTAGGGTGCCATAATAACTGTTAAATTAGGTGATGTTAATATAATCAAATGAATGCATTTGACTGGTAAGTCGTTTCATGACATGTTACAAATTTTAGCACAGGTGGGTACAGAGCTTCCATTCCTTAGGCATTCCAGTTGGATTTCTGAGTTTTATATTCCAATTTTAATACAGTTTTTTGAGTTTTATGTGACTTGAATTTTTAATCTTTCTGTAAAATAAGTAACTTAAATGTACATACTCCATGTGTATCTTTTCCTGATACCAGATTTGATATAAATGTTGTAACATAGACGTGTAGATAGTGGATCCTGGATGGAACTGGTTTCTTTTATTGAGAATATAATTCTGCATGAATACTTTAATGACTCCAAACCTGTATCATGCCTGTGTGCATACCCACTTAAAACACTGGAAATAAAATTGTTTTGGTGATTCTTGGTGTGGACTGACTGCCATTCTAGAGGGGAACAATGAAAAAACTCCTTGGTTGAGATCAGTTGCTTCCCCAAGTATCAGATAAATGAAAGGAGGCCGTTGAAAAGGACTGTGAATGTAGAGAACTGCAGTTAAGATTGGTGAACCGTTTTGAACATGGCTAACTTGGAAATTGTCGTTTGTTTATAAGAAGAATCATTTAACAAGAATTAGTTACTTCTTTGCAAGTACAAAAAGTTACGCAACCAGCACACAGGGCATGTTCAAGTGCACTGAAAAAGCAGTAGAAATCCACTGGGACGCCTTCACTTTCAACATCACAAGCTGCTGCTGGAGTTTCAGAAAAGGTATACTATGCAGTGCAGGAAGGTGGTGTTTGTAAAAATGGCCAGTGGCCATATGGATTCAGGATGGATTTACATTTTAAATGACAGGCATTTTTGTAGCTGTAAACCCCCAGAAGTGTGGTGATACATGTTTAACACACAGTGACCATGCCTCCTTAGCATATGCCTATGTTTGTGCACACAGACATCTCTGCTCTCAGTTGTGTTTACTGCTGCTAACATTGAGACATAAGCAACAAATGTACTTCCTGAATAAAATCTGAATTGGCCTTTCATTTGTGCCATAGGGTGGGTTGTGGCCCAAATGAATAAAAATCAGGTTTCTTCCACTCTTTTTGCAAATTGCTTGTGGATGACAAAGGGACTTTGGACTGGGGGACTGGCAGTTGTACTAATCAGTTCAGAACAGCATGAAAAGCATGGCCTTGTGTATGCAACATCAGTGCTCTCACTGGATTGGCAGGTATTCTCAGGTTGCTCATTACTCAGATCCCTACTGAATTTGTTACATTTTTAGCCCCCCCCCCCAACACTGGCTTTGCTTCTACACTGTATGTAGAGAGTAAAAGGCCCGGTCAACACACAGAATATCAGTGGTATGGTAATTCCACAAAATATAGTTAATGAAGATGTTTCTAGGTGTGAAGTGGTTCTGGGGTGGTTTTCACTGTTAAGGTTACAATACATTGATATGTGTGCAAGCACATGCAGAGCCACTGAGCTCAAATGGCTTGCTGCATGCTTGCTCAGCTTCCACGTGGCTGAGTTTTTGGCAACTGATATGCCACCATCAAAAATGGAGGGGCTTCTGGTATGAATCAGTTTTCTGCAACATCATCTTTCACAGGCATAAACCTGCTTCATTCAATAACTATGAAGTGGATGGGAAAGGTAGTCTGTGCCAGGGACACATTTGGATAAGCGCCTCAATACTGTCTTTGGCTCTCCCACCCCCTCCCTAAGAATCTTGTGCAAATGGCAATAATTGGGGCCACTTTTCACAACCTTGACTCACAGCCCTTGTCAGAAAGAGGTTGTATAAATCACATACACAAGCCGAATCCATCATTATCCCATAGCTCATCCCAGGGTAGGGCTTGCATTGGTGTTCTTATTCATGCATGGTGCTTATATGACCGATTTTAATTGACCAGCTTTCAGCCTGGATAGTAAAACACAGACTCATAGATGCCTAAGGGTTTTGGGAATCAGCTCTCATTTTAACACTTTCAAGGACCTAATCGCACAGTGCCAGACTCCATCTCAGTGCTAGGAAGGGGGAGAATGTTAGCAGACTATAGCTGGGCAACTGACCATCAGCTGTTGCTGTTGCTTGCCACTTCAATCAAAGCACACCAAGCTGTGCACAGCTCCTACTTTTCTGACTTTGGATAGTGGAGAGACCTGCAGTTTTGGTGGATGGAGCAGCCACAACAGCCTAATGAGAATAAGTGTTGGTGTGGTGCCATAGAGCAATCCTGTGTGTCAGAGTGTGCGTATGGAGAGGTGTGATTGTAGGGTATTACTTAGTGGAAGCTATCTGTAGAATCCTCCTGAACTGAAAAGCTGGTATAAGTTAAAAAATGTCTGATACTTTATATTCTTTGAAAACAGAACCAAATGTATAGGGAGGGGTAGTGGCTCATTCGTTAGACACCTGTTTAGCATGCAGAAGGTCTCAGGTTCAATCCCTGATATATCCAGTTAAAAGCACCAGGGACTAGGTAATGAGAAAGAGCCATTGCTAGTCAGAGTGGACAAGGCTGACCTTGACAGACCAAGGGTTTAACTCATGTACTACTTACGTGAATGGAAGTGTCAGCATTTTTTTCTCAAAATCAGGCAAGAGAGATCATGGATTAAGACTGAGGAGAGGGGGATTTAAGCTTCTACCCATGCCATTTCCCTGACCTGAAAGGGCCTATGAGGAGGAGCTGCTATTTGCCTCTTTGGGGAAAAATAAGGTTACTCATATTAGTACCTGTATGAACCTGTATTAGTACCTGTATGAACAAACACTTGATTCTCATTGGGGATTCCTTCCCCCATGCTACAGTCTAGTCTAGGCCTTGGCATGTTTGATTTTTCAAGACAAAAACTTCTAGCATGTTGTTGAACCCTAAGAGCAATGGTGAGAATCAAATTTTTGAAATAAATTATAGCAATCAGAAGCAAAAGGAAAGGCGGGATGTAAACATTTTAATTAATAAATGAACATCCACTGCGTTTCTACCCACTATCTCCAAATTCATCTGGATTGATCAGATCTGGACACATGCAGTAAAGTGGTTCGTACATTCACTTTATCTTTCTGGGTGCTTTGAGTTATGACTTCCAAAGAATTATTAGCTTTATAACTTGAACATAGTGGAAAAGCTTGCATGTGAGATCTATTAGGCTTTTTAGTAACCTTTCAGAAAAACCTTGCATTTTATGATTCTTCCAGAACTATAACAGTGTTTTCCTGGCAATACCCAGCCTTTAAAGGTGTTCACCTAAGAATTGAATGTTACTTCTGTTTCTTGATGCTTCTTTCTGAAAATCACAACTGTGGATAAAGAATTATTGATGGTTTTTAATGAACTGGTTTTTAATGGACTGATTTAGGGTAAGACACTGTGTAAAGTGCCATTTTACACCTAAACCAGTCAAAAATGGGATGGAACACAAAAATGGGAGGAACACAATATTTCTTACAAAATATTCTACAAAATCAGACCTGGGAAGTATGCTCAGTCTCTCCCATTGTAGCTGCCACCCTTACATGTCTATACTGGCTAAGTTACCCCTGTCCAATGAGAAACTGGCCATGCTTGTAGTGTTTTATTTATGGATATACTTCTAACCTGTCTTTCTCTTGAGACTATGGAACTCAAGGCAGATTAGTTGCTGCTAAGATTGCTTCAGTTTTCTTACTGCAGCGTCTAGCGCTCAAATTACATGTTCAGAAACGCATACTTCCGACTTTCACACAAAGTGACAGAAACGGCATGTTTAAATTTTGCTCTCTCATTTGGAAGCTTCTGTATGTAGAACACTAAACATGATACAATGGAACGTATGTTGGGACGCTCCTCCCTGCCACACTTGCTTTTTTCCCACAAAAAGGTTTTGTTTTTGATTTATATGAGGAAGAATGCGTGACCTTTCAGTCAGTCCGGTTGTACTGTCTCAGCAGATGGGTGTAATGTGGTATTTGTGAACGAACTGCCAGGCCACAGTTAGGAAGCATGTGATAGGGCAGCCTGGTTGAAGTTCAGCCTGACTACTTCTCAGTCAGTGCTGGGAATCCTGTGTAAGATGCCTGTTTTCTATTGATCTTTTATAGTCAAAGGCACATGCAGTTGATCTGGCCTAGCCAGTCACATTTGGATATTTGGAGAACATCTGATCTATAGAAGTAGTAAGCAAATTCACCTTGCAGTACCTTTGTTCCACACATATACCCATCTACTCTAGACTTATATCCCTTACTCAGGGCTTTTTTTCAGCTGGAACACTGTGGAACGGAGTTCTGGAATCTCTTGAAAATGGTCACATGGCTGGTGGCCCCGCCCCCTGATCTCCAGACAGAGGAGAGTTTAGATTGCCCTCCGCGCCGCTGAGCGGCGTGGAGGGCAATCTAAACTCCCCTCTGTCGAGATCAGGGGGCGGGGCCACCAGCCATTTGACCATTTTCTCTGAGGGCAACCCACTGAGTTCGCCACCTCTTTGCTCAGAAAAAAAGTCCTGCCCTTTACTCTATTTCAAGACGCTTTGACCTAGATGGTCCAAGTAGCTCAACCTCATTAGATCTTGCAAGCTGAGCTGAGGTTGGCCCTGGTCACTATATAGATGGGAGACCACCAAGGAGGGCAGGCAACAGCAAACCATCTCTGAATGTCTCTTGCCTTTAAAACCCTATGGGGATGCCCTATGTCGGTTCCAACTTGACAGCACCAAAAAGAAAAGTCAAGAAAGCAAGAAATGTCACAATTGAATGTGAAGGAAATCTTGGGCCACAAGCCATGTTTTGTTTCTTTTCCTAGTGGAATATGGTTTCTCGGTCAGTCATTGGTTCCCTGCACTGTGTTGTGGTAAGCTCCGTTACCACTTGTACATTTATTTGCAATCGCACAAATTTATTTCAAGGGGCTCCAACAAGTAGTTAACGAGTTACCGGAAGCTCACTGGCTACGGCAAAGTAATTTGTCGATGCCCTAGAAGACAAAGGAAAAGAGCTACAGTAGCTTTTTCTTTTAAAAGTTTTTATTATAAAAATTTTCTTTGAGCTGCTTGGCTGGCAGCTTCATTTCTGGTGCTTTTTCTAGACCATGTCTTGTTTCTAGAACAAAATTAAACTTGATAACATACAGGAGCTGGGTGGGGGGAGTTTCATTAAACAAGTAGATCTCATCATATAAAAGGTTGGTGACCCCTGAGCTGTTGCAGCGGGGACTGTACAGCTGAGTAGTAAATACTAAAATATCACTCCAGTTACTGGGTTTCCATGTTGCATCACATTTAATCAAAATGGGTCAGATCCAGAGTTTTGCAGTGGCTATTTCTTGGCTGACCACCAGGAGTGAGTTTGATACGGTGTTTATAATTTGCTCATTTACACGTCTCGTGGCCAGTTTGGTGTAGTGGTTAAGAACACGGGACTCTAAAGAACTGGGTTTGATTCCTCACTCCTCCACTTGAATCCAGCTGGGTGACCTTGGGTCAGTCACAGCTTCTAGCTCTCTCAGCCCCACCCACCTCACAGGGTGTTTTGTTGTGGGGATAATAACATAATAATAACCGCTCCGAGTGGGTGTTAAGTCATCCTGAAGGGTGGTATATACATCGAATGTTGTTATGTTGTCAGCATAGGAAGAAGGCAGGTGATGAATATTTTATTATACAAAACTCTGACCTGGCAGATGGGTCTGAATGTAAGAGCAGTTCTGCTGGCTCAGACCCAAAGATCCGTTTGCAGTGCAATCCTAAGAAGAGTTACTCCAGTCTAACTTCAATGGGCTTAGACTGGAGTAATTCCTCGTAGGAGTGCACTGTTAAACCCCCATCTTTCATACACAATGGCCAACCTGATGCCCACTGAGTTATTTAAAATGCTTTTAAAATATGTGCACGTTACTGCATAATTTTGCGTGCTAGTGATTGGCATAGCATGGCCACCTCCGAACAGAACCATGTTCCTCCATGGCTATTGCCGAGCTGGATTTTTGAATGTCAGGGCAAGTGTATGCAGTTACCTTAAGCAATTGCAGTTCATCGCTTGTAAAGGGCATGAGCTTAGCTGCTGTGCAAATAACGTAAGACTGGATGCCGGAAGTACTGTCTTGGCATATTTTCATAACTTGTGGCATAGTGTGAGTACTGTGAGCTGTCACTGGACATTACATAAGATGATGATGTGGGTTGATGCTAGCGGAAGATGTGAGATTTGAACTGAGAAGGATCTAACCTAACTGCAGCAACTCAGAAAGTTGTGTGAAAATAATTCTCAGATGCTTTGGCAAGCAGTTGATGAAGAATACTTATTAACTGTAATTTTTGATGAATGCATCAGAGGCTTGATTTTTAATAAGCACCTGAATTGGCAACAACTAACTTGAGCCTGTCAAAGAGAAGCAGTTTTAAGTCCTGTAGATTCCAGTTGGGCATTTACTCACACACACATTTCTTAAATTGAGATTAACAGGACTTCAGGATGCTTAACTTCTGGATTGATGTCCGTAGTTGCATGTATAAAAACATGATAAAAATTAAGAAGTAATTGACTGGTGACAAAAATAATACCAAAATGTATAAGCATGCAGCCCTTTATTTTTGCGAAGGTGTGTTTTTTTTTCCTTTTGCTCCTGTATATTATATCATGGAGTTGTACAAATAAGATATTTACAAAAGAACACTCTAACTTTGCAAATGTGATGATTCTGACTCCTTCTGCATTACTTCCACCCCCAAATTTATCATGTTGATCTCCCAAATCATATTTTCAAACCATGCATAAAAGGGACCTTTGGTGTTGAAAACTACTCTATGTGCCCAGCCACATACAGTATTTATTTATTTATATATTTATATATATATATATATTATATTTACAAAGGTTTTCCATTATATAGAACAGTACAGAAGTGTACACCTTTTTTTTAAAATCCACATTGAAGTACAACATGATTTACCCAGGTCTCAGTAGAAGGAAAAACGAAGGAAGCTAAAACAATCAGCAAATGCCTAAATGTGAAAACAATTTATCTCCCCCCCCCCCATGTCATTGCAAATTATTAAATATAATCTGAATGGCAGTGCAGTTGTCTCGTACACATCAATTGTCCGTCTCATCTCTGTTTCTTGTGTACAGGAAGTGTCCAGCATACTACTTATCAAATGTTCATTATAGTATCAAATGTTTGGCAAAAAAGATTTTTGAAAGTAACCATGAAGTTTTGTTGACAAAAATAGAAATCTGTAACAAATCTGAATAACACTAAATAAAAGAAAAATATTTTAGTTTCAGTTTTTATAATTTTGCATTATATCGCACGATGTTTAGTTCTGGTACTTAAAAATAGCTTTATACAAAACAAGTTACTTTTTAATAATACATTTCTTTTCATGCTTGATACATTTCTTGTGCACACATACTTTTAATTCATTCACACCCTGCTGTTCTGTTCATAACCGTTTCTAGCTAAAGGATGGGAGGGGACAGGAAACCCCACTCTGGCATTTTAACAGCAATGAATGCTTACAAAACTACTTGTGTCTCTAATTTCTAATACCTATCCAATATTTAGCACAAATTTATTATTAAGCTTCAAATGATACAGCAAAAATGGTATACATTCCTCAGCTGTGACATCGGTTGCAATCTCCTCAGAAACTGGGAAGCCTTTGGTGAAGGCCAGCATAAAGCTTTTTAAGATGGCTCCTTGGTGGTGGTGGTGGTGGTGGTGGTGGAAGATGGATTGGGCTTGGTGACACCTCCATTCTGTGACTTGTAGCTGGTGAAGCTGGGTGTGTGGATTGACCGGATGCTCTTCATACCTTGATTCAGTGAGGTGGGAGAGGTGGAAGAAGGAGAGGAGGAGGAGGAAAAGGAAGATGGAGGAAGAGGGGTTGGCCGGCCATTTTGAGTCTGTATTGAGAATGAAAGATGGTGACTTTTACCTGTGTGAGTAGAATTCTGGAGCTTTAAGGAGCCATTAGAGACGGATGGGATTAAGGAAGCAGAGTGAGTGCTACGACCTGTTGAAGGACTGAGAGGGTTAGAAGGAGGAACAGAGGTTTTAGTAGGTGGGCTCAGAAGGTTAGTGCTATCGCCACTAGATACAGAGCTACTTTTCCCAGAAGTGGAAGAAAAGGCTGGAATTTTTGAAGCAGGTAGGGTAGGGGAAGTAGCCTTATAGTCCCCACCAGCTTTCTTAGCACTTCCATTAGCCTGTAAATAAAGATGGTGGGAGACAGTTTAAGTTAGCACACACGATAAATCAAATAGGGGCAGCATGAGAAATTAGGTTTACAGGAAACAGGAATTAAGTTTGAAGCCTGCACTAAATCTTGTAAG
Organism: Eublepharis macularius; assembly: GCF_028583425.1. Lineage (NCBI taxonomy): Eukaryota > Metazoa > Chordata > Lepidosauria > Squamata > Eublepharidae > Eublepharis > Eublepharis macularius. The sequence continues at coordinate 69,735,721 of NC_072800.1, read as the reverse complement.
CTGCGGACTAGATCTGGTAGATCTCCTCCACCCTCCCCCACAACCCCACATGGAACATGGACAAAGAATGCACAAAAGTGGGAAGACGCTGAAAGGGAAGCAAGAGAGAATGTGTGTGGGAGGATGACACCGCAACATCAGGACTGACCACCACACTGGCCATGCAGCAGGATTGTTATGAAGAGGGAAAACATTTGGCAGATGGTTAATATACGCCGATTGCAATCTCGTTAAACAGGGAGTTAGTACCAACAGTTTCCTCTGAAATGCTTCAAACCATTTCTGTTCCTCTCACTGACAGATTAAACAATTACAACTGAGTACTGAAACCAAACCCCAAAAAGGAGATGTTTTACTGCAGACATGCACAAGCATGACAAAAAAAGAGAATGCTGCTATTGGATAGTTTCATGACTCTCCCACAAGCCCTGGATGTCCACTTCCAAATTTCAACAGGAAGACAATGTCCATTATTTGGTATCATCCAAGTCAGTCCCTTGACTTTACCAAAACACACCAAAACACACCACAGCTCTGTCCATCCCAAGATTGGGCTTAGGGTAAAACTACCTGTCTGTACTGCCGCTGGTCCTGTAGTTTGTGTGGTTTGCTTGGTTTCTCAACATTTCCTGGTGGCCTACTTTTTGTGGCTGCCGGGACTGGCATTCTGCTTGTCTGTGAACTGCTGGCTGAACCCTGAGAGAGAGGTTGGGGTGCAAAGGAGGGAGAGAAACAAGGGAAATGTAGTTAAATGTCAGTCCATTTGCAACAGGATTGTATGCCAGGAGCAAAGCTGATTTGTGTGAGAAGCCAAAGCCCTACATGCACAGGAAGCACCAAAAGAATTCACATCAAAAGTTGCACCACAAGTGTTAATTCGGGAATCAAGAATGGATAGTAAAAGCTTGACTCTACTGATCAACCAAAATTTAACTTTCCCAAGTGCTCCTGCACCCACGGCAGAATTGTTACACCGAGTTTTCCTGTATTTCCCATCACCAAATCAAAAAGATCGATTTTTTTTAAAAAACACACACATTCTATTAGCAGTTAGACATCTCGTGGATGCACCAAACCAAGCCACCCAAAAGGAAGCAAACCAATCAGAAGACACCTTTTGCTTAATAGTGATTATTACTGCAGATTTTAGAAAGCAGCTGGAGTTGTGATTTCTCAAACTAAAGTACCTTACGTGAAGTTGATGGTATTGGTGAAGGGGATTCTATATCAGCATTATTCTCTTCCAGCACTATGGGTTCTTTGGTTGGGAAAAGGCATGGGACAGGGCCTCCACCTGATCGGCATGTGGTTTCGGAAACCGATTTTGGACTCATCTCACTAATGGTGCTCTCCAGCTGCTTAATAGTCTGTTCCAGACTGTCCAGAGTTCTATAAGTGTTTTTTCTAATTTCATCAGTCCTTGATATTTGGGCTGCAGCATCTGCATCTTGCTTCCCAGAAAGGCTGTCAGGCTGAGAACTGGGAATTTCAAACCTTTGGGCCTCTTTGTGCTGTTTGAGAGTGCCATCTTCCTCCTCCTCTTCATACACCACAACCTGCAAAGTTTTCTTGCCAGTTTTGGTTCCTGTGCGGATTGCCTGAGTAAGAGCAGCCAGCTGCTTTTTGGGGAATTTAAACTTAAATCTCTTTTTAGCGTCTGCAGCCTCCAGCTTTGTTTCTGGATGCGGCCCACAAATTTGACTAGATTTCCTGCCATCGGGCTTATCAGTTTCTTGTTCTTCAAGGAGTTTGGGCTGAGTTGGCAAATGAGACAAAGGCCGAAGTCCATATTGCTGCTCAAATCTGTGATTTGCTAAATAATCATGGGATTGCCTCTGACTACTCTCTGTCTGGGTAACTGCATATGCCTGGGCATCACATGGGTCAGAGCCTTCGTTTTCTTCTTCTTCCTCCTCCTCTTCTTCTTCTATCTTCTCCTCCATCATTTTCTCCAGTTCCTCATCACATTCTTCAAATATTGTCGAAAGTCTTTTATAAGCTGCTCTGATATCCATCGGTTCGTCAAAAATGATGATGACTGGCTTTTTGTCCAAGCAAACAACGGAGTCTTCAGTTTCAGGATTCTCTGGCACATCATGTTGGGATGCCCTTTCCTTTTTGGAATCTATGTTAACCGTCTGCACATCATCTCCCTTCTTGTTTACTATATCATGGACTTCTCCGCTTGATAGCACCTGGACTGCCGTTTTGGTAATCATGAAAGCAATGTTCTCCGAGGGTGGGCTTTCTTCACCTGGAGAGCTAGCAGGAGACTCTACCTCATCAATGCTATTTAAGGTAATGTTCCTAGACATTTTATGCCTTAGTACTACATGACTGTGGCCACTAACAGATATTTCTTGCTCCTGCAATGATCTAGAAGCTAACGAATTCTCCTGAGTTTGCAAGTCTATTTCCCTAACGGGAGGTGCCCCTGAGTTTTCCAGCAACTCATTCTGGGGCACACTATGTCCAGTCTCAGTTGCTACTCCATAGTTTTGTTTTTGCCTTCCAGGTTCTATAGGTGAACCTTCAGACCCCCTTTTCTGTTCATTGTCTAGCAAATGGACACTCGAGATGCTTGTGTTTGGCTTAAGATAATTTTTCTTGGCATAATCCTTATTGTCCATGAGCAAATCTTTGCTGAAGGTCAAGTTTTCAGCCTTTGGAAAGCTAGCTTTATTTCCAGTGATGCTGCAAGTATCCAAGACCATCTCTTCTGTTCTCCCTTCTGGCTCCTCCTTGAGGTGGTCACTATCTTTTGATGCCTCCCCATACACCTAGGGGGAAGAGTTGCATTACTTAGTTACTGATGGATATAACTTTCTTTTTTAAAGGATGGGTCTATTTCCCCCCAATTAATTGGCATATCATCAGCAGATAAGGCACAGATGATGTGAACTCGCCACTCTATACGTCACTGCAGTCATTTCCATGGTCTTCATCTGACTTCTGTGCATCTTCAGGGCATAATTCCACATTCTGGTAGAACAGCATGTTTCATGTGACTGCATCGGACTATATATGCAATCAACATGGGTTCTAGATGGAGACGGTTTAAACAACCCCTCTGTGGCACTTATATCATTATTGGTTACAACACTGAATACCACTGGTACAAAATTATTTCATCTTGACCTAACTTAAGAATTCTTTTCTCACCAGTTGTTTTGTATCACACTGATACTTTTTAGGATACGTAGTTCTGCTAATGGAAGCAATGATTTCACACCAGAAGAACTGTTAACATACAAGCCAGTTCACTAAGCTAACTAGATCAGAGAGATCTTCCACTCTGGAACAAGCATTCCCCTGTGTTGGATTGCTCAAACCAACACTTAGATCCCTGGATCTAAATACAGGCATAGTGATATTCTTTGAATGTTATTTGTGCTCCAGTACAGTAATTAAGACATCATTGTTTAAGACCACAATAACTAGCTAAATAGCATTGGGCGAAGCTACAAGTGACGAATGACACTTGAATGGCAAGTGTATTTCTCCCTGTTCACTTGCGCTCCACTCAATCCACTTGCTTTTCAAGTGTCATTTGTCACTTGTAGCTTGGCCCACTGTCATGGAAGCCCCTTTTTATGCATGAGCAGCACGGAGTGTGCATCACCTGTGCCTTACAATTTCAGTCCAACTGAGTCTAGGGAGGAGGAGCATTTTGCTCTTGCAGCACACTGCTTGTAGGTAGGACAGGGAAAAAATGCATGCCATTTAGATGGAGCTCATGACTTTGTTATGAGTAGCCTTTATTACAGTCAGCCAGGCTACATGAGGATGTGTAACAATAACATAGAGCCAGTATGGTGAAGTGGTTAAAGCAGGGACCACCACCACCACCCCCCGCCCAGGCACCGTGGCACCTGCCAACACTTTTCTGTTGTCCACCAAATGTTTGTTTGTAGAAAGTGGGCGTGACTTTTGCCCAGGAGGCTTATGATTGGCCACTGGAGATCTGACTGGCTGTGCAGATTAATAGACATCCTGTTAAACAGATTCTGCTGGAAATGTTGAAGAGCTTACAGTTATATATAACATTACTCCCTGACATTTTGTGGTTGGCTCTGCCTCCTGTGGCAGCCATTTTGTGGTTGCACCCACCACTCTGGGTCAGAATTCCCAAGGTGCCTGCAGACTCAAAAGGTTGGGGAGCCCTGGGTTAGCATGTTGGACTTGGATCTGGGAGTCCCAGTCTGCCCTGGAAGCTTGCATGGGCCAGTTACACACTCTCAGCCTAATCAAGCTCACAGGGTTGTGGTGAGGATAAAATAGAGGAGAACTGTGTAAGCTGCTTTGGCTCTCCATAGGGAAGAAAGATGAGATATAAAATAAGTAAACAAACTATATCCAGCAGTAGTTCTGACTGAGGTAAAGCCGCACACAGTGTTGGAAGCAAAAAGACAGCTCAGCATTATGTTTGGTGGGATCCAACTCTGTGTTCAGCCACTCTCTAAAACAGTAGTTATTGCTGTCACGCTAATGGAAATGGAAGGCCATCACAGACACACGTGAACGATTTGCCTTTCAGTGGGGAAATATTGATGTTCAGAATAGACACAGACAGCAAACAACAGAAGAGAAGAGGACTGTCTGCAAGCAGCATCCAAGAGGCAACTGAAACTTACTACAGCCATGCAGGTGTAGCTTTGTTAGCACCGAACAAATAACCACCCCTCAGAAGAGCAAACCCTGGAAACAGGTGAGTGAAGTCACATGCATATTAGGCCAGACTCAAGAACAAGAGATCCATGTGGACATCCACAGAGGACATAGTTTAATATGTGCGCAGCAATATTCTGATGTTCATGGGCGGGAACCTATGAAAATTCTATTACCTAGAGACACTTTGATGTGGTGGTCAGAGTGTCAGAGTAGGCTCTGGAAGTACCCAGGTTCAGATTCCCCGTCTACCAGGGAAACTCAAGTGGGAGACCGTGGGCCAGTCACACACTCTGCCTCAGCCCAACCTACCTCAACAGGACGGTTGTTGCGAGGATAAACTGGACGAGGCGAGAGCTATGTTGTAAACCACTTGGGGCTCCCACTGAGGCATGGTTGCATAGGAGGTTGTTTCAGCAGCACCACAGGGAACACAAGGGGTTCACCTTTCACTGTTTCTGTCTTGGGATTCTGCATTTTTCCTGGACCAATGGGTGCTGTTTTGTGCAGTGCCCTTTGCCCCTGAATGCCATGTTCTACATGGCGGGGGGGGGACAGTCTTCACTGGGACACGCAGGTGGGAAGGACCATTACCTTTGGGATAAGGAATAGAACTATATGCCCTGCAGCTGCTTCAAAGGTTAGATTTTCCTTTGACCAGAAAGCTTATGAATTCCTCATGCCCCAGCCTCTTTCAGAATTATTATCACCCCAGTGATTTTTAATCCTGAACGTGAAAAATAGGAGCGGAATTACTTGTATTAAACCCAAAGGAAAATAGCCCTAAATGTAAAATGATCCCGCCATAAAAGGAGGTTATACACCAAAAGGGTCATTTCATTACTGTGCATAACTTTAATGTAGGTGAATTTACAATCCTCCTTCACTTTTGACTCTACATGTGGGAGGAAAAATACCTAGTCTTCCTTTCAGGTAAACAGGACAAATTTTGTATTAATCTTTTTCCTGGAGCTTGAAGCTCCCATGGGATTGTTAATGTTCATTTTCCATTGAAATTGTCAACATATAAATAAAGGGTAATTTTTTTATATATATCCCTTCGGAGGAGCAAATTGGCATTCTGTAGAAGTTAAACTATGTGATGTCTGCTGTTTTCACATGCTGGGTGAGAATACTCACCTGGTATTGTAAAGTTCCGGGTTTGGAAGAAAAGCAGGATATAAAATGTAAGATAAATATAAATCAAAATACAAAGACTGTTCTGTGGCACAAAACAAGGCACCCTTTTTTCTCTCAGGGGTACCCTTATCACTGTTCTTTGGGTTAAAACAATTTTAATTAATGAAAATGGTAAGATGTTCAACTGTAATTTTAAAAATGGCATTGGTCAAAAATCTACATTGCTGTGCTTAGACAGGGCATCCCTTTCTTAGTCTCAGATACCACCTCTCATCATTCCTGGACCTTATTGGGCTCTTTGTAAAAGGGATAATGCCCATTGAACAGCTGGGATAGCAGAGGCAATCCGCAGCTTTGTTTTGAGATGTTTAAAAGTTAACCTCATCTAAATCTACATCAACAAAAACAGAGCCATCATGGCACACACAGTAAGCAACATTACAAGCCATAAGGTTAGTCCAGAAGCAAGGAAAGAAGGTGAAGCCAAGACCAGGTGGCAGAACGGAAGATGCCACTGTTACCTTCTTCTCCTTGGGATGTGTTAAGGCCAGAGGCCTTGCATCTTTTGTTTGTGTGTCATTTCTGGTCTGTTCAACATGACTGTTTGAGTTTATATCCATGTAAGAACACTTCTGGAAAGCCTAAGGAGTTAAAATATGGCACGTTATCAGAGGATCCCTTTGGAGCATTAGCTAGGCTTCCTGGTGGTCTGTTAGTGCGGAACTTACATATTCTGGGTGGGATCCATTGTGAGCAGAAGGGAAAACATACTTAGCACAGTTCTCCATGCACAAGCCATGGCACAAAAGCTTCAGCAACACACACAGCACTTCAGTATTAATAAAATAATACATATATGGAGCACTGGAGCATACAACAGAGGGTTTGCATGATTTATTTAATTTGAAATGATCAGAGGAAATACCTTGTGCTATGCCTTGTGCACACATAAAAGATACTGGGAATATAGGTGCAAGTGGAGAGTGAGGAGTAATTCTAGTGCCTACACTTGCATAAGACCTGTTACAGAAGCTGAAATGTTTTGTGCGATCTAACCCTTTTTCTTAAGCCATTCAAGACAAGGTGGGATTGTTTGTACTAGTACCTTCAGTACTAGCCAGCTGTGTGGTTGAGCTAGCAGTGCTGAAAGTTAATAGTGAATAGCTTTCTCTTCCATAGAAGCTCCCAAGGATACTTTGCTGGCCAATGCAAAGCACAGAGAGCACAATCCAGCGAAATGCAGTCACTGTGAACGACGGAACAGAACTGAATTGCCACTGACTTCTGCTAGGTTGTGCCCATGGAGCTGAACAGCACTTGCCCATCGGACACCACAGAAGGTTGTCTGCATTGCAATGGTCGGGTCCAGTTGGCAGTAAGCACAGAAAAACAACTATGGCCAACTAAAGCATCCATAATGGAAATAGCCAAGATCAGACCTCGATCTGTGGCATGCCTAATGGTTGTGAATGGGACAAGGTCTTACTATTCCACTCTGGGTTTTCCTGATCTGAACCCAATTGTACCTGATGTGTGTACCACAAAAGTTCAGTAAGAACCTGTACCATGGTGACTTCATTCACTAGTATCTTTAACCCATGGAAGCAAGTGGTCACTAGACACCCCTCCTGTGCAAGCCCAGTTGCACTCCCTAGAGCATATTGTTCATTTCAGTGGGGCAGACACACTCCTTATACTGTGTTCTAGGTCTACAGGAGTGTGTTTTTCTAGTTATGTTCAGCTTCCTAAGACATACCTGTTGTATGTAATACATACCTGTAATTCTGCCATTATTCTCTCGCCTTCCTCTTCTTCCTCTTCCTTTGCAGGCGGAATGGTGCCCATCAGCAGGGGTTGAGAAGAGACCTGATCATCCTTAGGAACTTTGGGCTGTGCTCCTTGCGTTGGATCTTCACTGCTTTCCTAAAGATCACAGAGAAGCCATGTGTGCAGTGCCTCCATACAGGCCTCTACTCTTCATCAGGATTTTAAGGGAAACTTCAATATCCCAACACATCCCCACAGGCCCCATTAGAACATTTGGTTTCAGCAGCATAAACTATGCCATTCTTTACAACATACATGTGAAAGCAAGTGTTTTCCACTAGACTTTTCCTTGGGGGTGGGGGCTTCAAATGTAACAGATGGATTAAGCAAGTGACAGAGAACTTGCGTCAAGGTTTCTACGGAACTGTTCTCTCAAACCGATCTTCTCCATCTGTGTCAAATGCATGTGTTCGTTCAAATAATTTTTGAAATTTCCTAGACACACAGTGAGTACAAACAGCTTTTGATTTGCATTTGACATTATTATAAATAAGAATGCAGGAAGGATAACTCCTGAAAAGGGCAACTCTTAGGAGGGGATGGTTGCTATTATTATTTCCTGGGTGTGACTGACTTTGGCTGATTCTTTGGGCCATGGCTCTGTCACTGCATTTAAAGCTACGTCGCCTCAATCACCAAACCTTGACCACAGGGGTGTCTTTCCGGGCCACGTAGCTGACTTCCCCAAGTTTTGTGCTAAGTCCAGGTCCTAGTAGGTAGGTGCGACGTGGCGGAGGAGGAGGGGGAGACTTCACAAGCTTTTCAGTGGCCTGTTCTGCATGAAAAGTCTCTTCTGAAAATTAAAAGAGAGGATGCTATTGTTAATGTGGCACTGCTTTTTTTAAAAAAACTGCGCATTCTGTTTATTTCATTGGGAATAAGATAGGCACGTGCTGAACTCCCTTATTGATATTAGCCATCTGCAAAGGGATGGGTATCAGCACAAAAATATCTAACTTCATACTCTGATGGGATCTGAATTAGCGGTGACTGGGAAGGAAAGAGCTCTTAAGGTTATATAAATCTCAGTGAAATGTCAACTCAGTATGTTGCAGCGGTGAAAAAGACAAACTCCTGGCTGGAAAGGTCTTGAAAATAAAATGGCGAATACTGTAATGCCCTGGCCTGGATGTCCCAGGACAGTCCAATCTCATCAGATCTTGGAAGCTAAACAGGAGCAGCCCTTGTTAGTACTTGAATGGGAGAACACCAAGGAAGTCCAGGGTTGGTACACAGAAGCAGGCAATGGCAAACCACTTCTGTTCACCTCTTGCCTTGAAAACCCTACGGGGTTGCCCTAAGTTGGCTGCTAACTGATGGCACTTTCCACCACCAATATTGTAATGCTCTTTTACAGAGCTACGGTGTAGCCTAATTTGGGATACTGTGTGTAATTTAGGTCGCTGTCATATTGCAGAGTGGGGGGAAACGCAGAAGAGAGCAACCAAAATGATTAAGGGCTAAAGGTATGAGGAAAGGCTAAAGCAATTTAGTTTAGGAAAAGAGGAGCAAGGAGGAACATGAAAGGTTTATAAAATTATATGCAGGGTAGAGAAAATGGGCACAGAGAGCTTTTTCTCCCTTCCTCATAATACTAAAATGCCAGGGCGCCCAATGAAGTTGATGGGCAGAGGATTAAGTTACAGCCAAAAGGAAATTACTCAACAAGTACTTAAATTGTGGAATTATTGCCAGTTGACACAGTGATGGCCATAAACATAGGTGGTTTTCAAAGGGATTTGACAGATGAATGGGAGGCGAGCTCTAATAAACCTTATTTCTTAAAGTGCAGATGTGCAAAAGTGCCATAAATATAATCAATAAACATCAGTATCCAAAGTACAAAAGTAACACGAGCAATGACAACCAGAATACAAATTATCACAGTAAATAAATTCCAGCTACAATTTCTGCTGGTTAGAACAATATTAATAATGCGATATAGCTGTTTTCTCTTACTGCAGGTAACAATTTTTTCAACAAAAGCCGCTTACTGGATCTGAGGTAAGTGATAATACAGTCTTTATATTATAGTCCTATTAATAAATACGTCGTATTTCTTATGTTGCAGATGACCCCCAGGTCCAGAAGAAGCTGTAACAATCACCCTGTCCCCAACAGGCTGCTAGTGGGTGGCCCGTTCTGCAGAGCTTCCTCAGGGGTTCCTCTAGCTACAGTCTACAATCAATCATCAGGCTTTTGATTTGGATGCTGCTATTTGATTATATTCAGGGTTTTTTTTTCAGCTGGAACGTGGTGGAACGGAGTTCTGGAACCTCTTGAAAATGGTCGCATGGCTGGTGGCCCCGCCCCCTGCTCTCCAGACAGAGGGAAGTTTAGATTGCCCTCGGTGCAGAGGGCAATCTAAACTCCCCTCTGTCTGGAGAGCAGGGGGCAGGGCCACCAGCCATGTGACCATTTTCTCCAAGGGCAACCCACTGAGTTCCACCACCTCTTTCCCCAGAAAAAATGCCCTGATTATATTTATAGCACTTTTGCACATATGCACTTTAAGAAATAAGGTTGATTACTTCTATATTGTTGTTGACCGTTGACCACGGGGGGATCTCTCTTGTTTGGGTGCCCATGGAGTGAGGCAGGATGCTGGACTAGATCGACTGCTGGTCTGATCCAGCAAGGCCAAAGATGTGTAAGCCTTATCCTTTTTTCCCAGCGGCATATTGTGAGATACTTGCAAAGGGCTGAGGCCCCCTGACCATAACCACAGCTTGTGTTCTCTGATGAGCAAGTTCTTTCCTAAATAAGATTTTGGACCTCAGAAATGGATCGTCCCCATTTTGGTTCATATTGAAAAAAAGGTCAAAAGGATCAACCCTGAAACAACTCACATCAGCATCTTGTTATGCTATCTTGACCCCCTTACCGCTGACTTCTAACTTCTCATTTGTATCACTTCTTGGTGAATGTGCGGCTTGTGGCGGCATCTCGAGGTTTGGGATGGATTTCATAATGTTTGCTTGTGCTTCTTCCAGAAGTTTTTCAAACTCCTTCCCATTGTAGTGATCCAGGTTCTGTCTTTTCTCCTCCCACTTCTTCTCGGCTTTCTAACAGAAAACAAACACACACAGAAAACACTTTGAATGTTACATTGGCTTGATAATTTAAACTTCCCTCTGTGAACAGCCAAGGAATCCAATCTGTTGCGAGACCCTGTTCTTTCTGCCTGTCTCTGCCAAGTTTCTGCCCTTTGCACAATTTTCAGTTGGCATACGCCCTACACATATTCCATCCTTTGCCAAAATCATGTTCTGGAAGCAGAAGCATCAAGATCTATGTGAACAGTTTCCCTATTTCAGGTTGCTTCCAAAAAACGGATGAGTCTCCGATGTATTCTTATTGCTGCTACAAATGCAGAGGCTTTCGTAATGGAGAGAGTCTATAGTGTTATGATGCTGTTGTAATACACCTGCTACTGATTTTGTAAAAACAAAACCTAGCAGCAAAAAGTCAGCTGAGAGGGCTTGGTAGGCATGATAGGAAATGTGGAGGTGGTGCAAAAAATCGCACCTTCTCATCCACATTGCGACTTAATATGCTTTTAGTACATACTTTCTGGAAAGGTCATCCCAAATGAGATTCTGCAAACTGTGCAGTGAAGCACAAGAAACCTGGAAGGTGGACGATTACACTATGGGGTCATGCGGAAGCAAAAAACTTTCTGCAGTTTGGAACCGAATACTGACCAAAACCTTCATGTGGAAGCAACTTCAGTGGACCTAGCCATATGTACAAGTGCATTCTTTTTTGTGACTGTGTAGGTGAGACAATTGGATCTCTTCATGTGCAGGGCTGTCTGTATTCCATACATCTTAAAAATGAAAATTCCGTGTCCAGGCATTCCAGTTCCACTAATACCATTCTGTGTAATTTAACTTGTATTTTTTTACTGCTGTTTTTTACTGGTTTTTCTAGCCAGAGGTGGGAAAGGCGCCGTGCAGGATGCTAAAGCTGAGATTGCTGAGGTGGAGAAATGGACTGCATCTCTTCAGCCTGCAGGCCGGGTAACGTTTCTCTAAAAGAACACTCCCTGCAAGCAGAAAAGCAGCACAGAAAGGACAAAAGTTCAAACCCAGCTCTTTCCTCACTGTACTAGTTTTCTGCATACTATGAGGTTTTTCAGACCTCATAGAGGATTCAAACTTCTGTCTCCTAGCTGTCATCTGAAATGGTACAGCCGAGTCCACCTCATTCCTCATGCCCACCCTGTTCATTCTACTGCATGTACAGACCCAACCGGAGATGCCAATGGCATCTCCGATCCTACCTGCCTAAATATAGTGGTGGACTATACTACAGCGTATCTGCTGGGTAGCTTCTGCATCTTTTAATATGTCAAAATAAAATGCTTATGTTTTGTTTCAGCATGCTTTCAGCTCTATGCTGGATCTCTGCAATCCATACCCTATGGCATTGTTTATTGAATGTCCCAGCCACTGAGTGTATTGGTTTACACTGTGTAATCCACCTTGAGTCTCAGGGAGAAAGGCGGACTATAAATAACATAAACAAATACTACACCTCAATGGACAGGGCTCTGTTCCTGGTGCTGGCGCTTTGAAGTTCTTCAATAAAAAGACTCTGCATGGTGGAGCCATTGACCGATACAGGGGGCGAGTGTGGTGCCTGCGTTTGTGGTGAGGTTGGTGCTGTAGACTCTGGCATACTGGGCGGTGGATGGTTGGACGCCGGCAAACTGACTGTGTGGCTGTTTGTCACAGGAGAAGTCTGAGAATGGCTGACCAAGGCAGACGAATGTTGAGACTGGTGGATTACCACTGGAGAGCTTTGCACATGATGGATTTTTGTTGTCGAGACAGGGATCATCTCAGACTTGACAGGGGATTCTGTGGTAGGTTCAACTACATTGTGCTGGGGGCTATGGAGGCTGTTTCCTGGGGTGTCTTGGCTCTTCAGAACCTCGGCGGCTGTGGCTTTCTCCATGGCGCTGTACTGCGCTGCTTGAGAGGGATCCGCCCCCTTCAGCAGGCTGTCTGTAACGTGTCTGCAAAAAGAAGCGGTTTGATTCTCACTGATCTTTTAAAAAGGAGGGTCTCCCTCTAGTGGTCTTTGTGGAAAAGACAGAGGTCAAAGCAATGTACATAGGATCACAAGCATACTGACTTTTTTAAATGGCCATTGGGAGTGAGGGAGTGAGTAATGTTGCTGTTGCAGTATTATAGCAAGATATGAGTAACATCACAAAATATAATATCCCTCATCTCACACAAATTACAGCTGGGTGCAAGCTACCAGACCTTCAACAATAGAGCAGGCATTCATTTATGTGAGGGCCAATCAGTCCAGAGGGGTTTGTATGTGAATTGCTGCAGGAGCTTGTCCTGACCAATTCTACAGTCCATCTAAAACACTTGGGATACTGAAAGACTCTTTGTGCTACAGAACGACAGAGAAAAGGATGTAAGAAATGATAATTTATTGCTCTTTGGTAGAGACGCTCCCAGAAATCTATGACCCACATCTTGGTCATAGAAACAGCTGTCTACACGGTGACTGAAATGCATCAGGGAAATCTGAAATGTGGGCAAACACCCAAGCTTGATCACAAGTTGAGAGCACTGATCTAAAGAGAAAAGGAAGTATCCGGGGAGCGGGCCAGATCCAGGACAAACACTGAAAAGGTAGGTCAGTTTCAAAATCGGGATGGGGGATGAGATCATAGAGTGGCCAAGCCTTTCAGGGGTCACATAGTGGATGTGATAAAATCTTAATGCTACATGGCCAAACAGATTTAGATTGGGGACGATGCTTCCTGGATGTGTGTGATCCTAGTTAATCAGGTAAGTTTCAGGTAGATAGTCGTGTTGGTCTGCAGTTTGGTGTAGTGGTTAAGAGTGCGGGACTCTAATCTGGAGAGCCGGGTTTGATTCCTCACTCCTCCACTTGAAGCCAGCTGGGTGACCTTGGGCTAGTCACGGCTCTCTGGAGCTCTCTCAGCCCCACCCACCTCACAGGGAGTTTTGTTAAGGGGACAATAATGGCATACTTTGTAAACCGCTCTGAGTGGGCATTAAGTTGTCCTGAAGGGCGGCATATAAATTGAATGTTATTATTATTTTTGTTGTTCTTGTTATTGTTGTTGGTGTTGTTATTGTAGCAGTAGTAGTAGAACAGCAGGATTTGAGTCCAGTAGCACCTTAGAGACCTCTAAGATTTTCAGAGTTTAAGCTTCTGAGAGTAAAAGCTCCCTTCTTCAGATAGCCCTTCTTCAGATACCTGAGAGCTTTGATGCCCAAAAGTGTATTCCCTGATAATCTGATATACTCAGCCTTATAACTGGTATAAAACTGCTATAGGGAAACAGCTAGATGATGGGGGAGATGTACAGTCAGATTTCCCACAGTCAGTTGACTTGATCGGACTGGGGCCCATGGCACTGGGTGGGAGGTAAACTCTTACCCTATCCCATTCTTCTGAGGCAAATTGCCCTCACTTACTATTGGTGTATCCCTGCCCCCCCCACAGGTCAACAGCAGAACTTAGGAGGTGTCATCCTCAGGACAAATAATGGGGGGTGGGAGTGTTAATACCTCAGCACCATGGCTCCAATCTGAATTGAGGTTCCTGTGGCAGCTATTCCTTTAAAAATTCAGAAGATCTGATAACAGCTGACCTTTCATCATGTCTAATCTGGCACTCAGTTTCTGATGTAGATGAGGTATGAAATAGGAGTGCCTCTTTTTGTCTTTGTGAGTTTGGATCCTGATTCCAGACTAAAAGTGGAAGGCACTTCTGTCAGAGGAACAGAACTTTTCTGGCTCCCCCAGTCCTGCTGCAGCCCTGAAACTCTGCTCTTGGGGAATAGGGAACCTTCAGGGATGCCATGAAAGGCAAATTGGAGGTTTCCAGCAGCAAAGGGAAACTGGAGGAAATCAAACCTGCTTTTTCATTCGCATCAGATTTAGTTTGAACCCACCCTGTGTGCTGAGTTAATTGCCTTATATTATACTAGCAACCAAGCCCGCTGTGCAAACAAATACAATGGGATCTAGAAAATGGATGTGTCGGGGGGCCCTCCCACTGGCAAGTGGCCACGCCTCTTGGCCAGGCCCTGCCATCCCACTGCAGGGCCTAGTGAGGGCTTCGCTGACCCACTGTGGGGTCTTGTGAGGGTCATGCCAGCACACCAGGCCTCCCTGCCACCTCTGTGGTTGCTGTGGTGCCTTGTGAAGGCTGCACTGGTGTGTTGAGCCTTCCTGTCGTCTCCACAGCAGCTGTGGGACATCCAGAGGGTTACGCCGCTGCGCCAAGCCTTCCTGCTGCCACAGCGGCCTCCTCAGGGCCTCCAGGGGGCCAAGCTGGGCCTTTCTGCTGCCACGGCAGCCTCCTGGGGGTCTTCAAGGCAAGCTATGTTGCCGACAACTCACTCTTTATCCCTGTGGAGGGGCCTGCAAGTGCGCCTGTGCCAGGATAATAAGTGAGTCATCGGCAACTTGGCTTGCCTTTTATATATTAGAGATATTACATTATATACCCCCATGAAAAACCTGCATAGATTATTTTGAACATGACAAGAAAAGGACACCTCACCTCCGGAGGGCGGTAAGAGTATCAGTCATGCTGCGGACCCTTTTCAGTAGGATGTCTAGTTTATGGGGTTCCTCCTTTAGAAATCTCACAGCTTCCACCTCGATGCGGAGAATGGCTCGCATCTTATTCTGTAACGTTGGAAAGTCACCTGGAACAATAACGGCCACAAAATTATTCTTAGCAGGATAGTTGGACACTTCTTAAAAGGAAAGCTGGGGAATCACATGTGCTTTTAATAGTCACACATAAATGACCTTCTAGCAGCTGTACTTCAGTCCTCCCTTCTACAATAGCAGCATTGTTAAACTAATGCTTCAGTTAGACATTGCTGCTGAGGGACCCATTGATTTCAGTAGAACATACTTAAATGAGTATGCTTTTAGGTTGGGGTATCAGAGACCTCCTTCTTTTAAAATAATATTCACAACCTTGGAGCAGTACCTTTCAGAGTGGCAACAGCTTCTCCAACTTGCCGGAGAAGAAAAGCCCCATCTTCAACATCTTTCAAGGTAACTGTCCTATTCGTCATAGATTCCTTCTTCAGTTCTTCAACAAAACTTTCGAGCTCTCTATTGTTTTTTTGCAAAGGAGAAAATAACAGAAAAGTTGGATTCTGTGGTTTCTTTTGAAGACAGTCAACAGAAGACAACGCTCTTTGAACATTTGGGGCGCCTTAATGGGAGCTATAAACTAACTAGCAGAACAAAATGTTATGAAACAAAAAGACTCATAATGAAGCAGGAGTGACATTGCACAGCAACTGCTGCTTTATTTGACTAATCTGGATATGGTGACATGGTTAACTGAGCATTTCTACTGTTGCCGTGATTTTTGCCATGGGTGTTTTGTAGTCTCTGTATTCTGTTAATATTGCCACTCTACTGATGTGCTGCTTCTCGCTCCAGGATGGAATTTTAACTTGCTTGAACTGGTACAAGCAGAACAGCATTGACAGCCATTGTAGATGAAACACAAAATTAGTCTCTGCAAGTGCTAAACACACTATGAGACTCATTTAGAAAATGAATTTATTATAAGGGTGCAATTGAGGGCTGTAGCCATTTATTAGCAAATGAATAGGGCAGTCCAGCAGAGTTACACCCTTCTAAGCCCATTTGCAAGCTGTAACTCTTCTTAGGATTGCACTATAACGCTTGATTGATATGAATTATTAAAGATCAGGGCTGTTTTCTGGGAAAAGAGGTGGTGGAACTCAGTGGGTTGCCCTTGGAGAAAATGGTCACATGGCTGGTGGCCCCGCCCCCTGATCTCCAGACAGAGGGGAGTTTAGATTGCCCTCTGTGCTGCTGGAGTGGCGCGGAGGGCAATCTAAACTCCCCTCTGTCTGGAGATCAGGGGGTGGGGCCACCAGCCATGTGACCATTTTCAAGAGGTTCCAGAACTCCGTTCCACCGCGTTCCAGCTGAAAAAAAAGCCCCGTTAAAGATTGTTTCTGTGGATGTTGATTCAAAAGGTTAAACCATCCACGTGGGCCATTTGCAGTCCACTGTGTGCTTCCATTGAATCTTGAATCCCATCTTCTGCTACACATCTAGGAGCGTGCTATTTTTCCATGGTCACCTATTGGTCACCTGGTACAGAAGTGGAGCAGAAAGCCAAGATCCCCAAATTGCCCAGAGATTGTTCTTGTATTTTATTTGCTTTGTGGGATGATTACTTTCTTCATAGCATAAGCAAATGTGAGAGCATAAATGCATCTATTGAATGAAGAGATTCTTATCTCCAGATTACTCTTTATGTACACAAGTAACAGTGTCTTAAATCTACCATTTCACTAAAGATATAGCAGAAGTTAAAGATAACACAACAATTCTACATCCTAAAATTAACAGAATGCTTAGCCTAGAATACTGTAAGATCACAACTGTCTCTGTGTGTAAAGGGGTCAGACCACTACTGACTTATGGTGACCCCAGCAAGGGGCTTTCAAGGCAAGTGAGAGGCAGGGGCGGGGGGGGCATAACAGCAGCATAGTTGGGAACACACATGAAAGGACCACACATTTTCTCAGCCACATACTTATCTGCATACCTATTGAGACTCCCACAAAAATATGGCTTAATTTGTTTTCTAGTGGGTACATCCTTACAAGGATGGACAATTTTAAAATGGCATGTGAATACTGAGAAAAATAAAAAGTGCAGCCGAAAAAGAGAAAGAGAGAGAAATTTTTCCAACCACAATGCTGGTGCAGATATAATTTGTTTAAGCTGGGGCGCTCAAAAGATTGCAGTAGCTCCTTCCATGCTCAAAGAAATCAGAAAATGCAGTTTTTTCTGATCACAGAAACGGCTGCTACATCTTCTATAAGTTCCCACCGAAAAATGAAACTGAAGCAGAAAAACTTTAGAAATGTAACATCTGCCACCAGTAACCACAGAATTACCAAGAACACTGAATAGAAAACATCTGTCAGATTTCAGAACAAGTGATTCAACGATATCTGAATGATTCATATATATTTAATTTTCTATTGGATTTTTAAGCAGATGTATAAAGATTCTGCCATTTGCAGGGATCAAACTAGTCCACAGAAGGAGGAGAGAAAAGTTACACAGCCAAAAAGGAGAAGACAGCTGCTCACAAAACAGATCTGAGAATTCTTAAGCTTTACACTTGGTGGCAGCAAATGAGCAGTGCTTCCAATCACCATAGGGAAAGAAATTATTTATACTTATATGCTTGCTGTTAATGTGAGTGTGTGTATACACACACACATATATACATATACATATACAATCTACCTTTTCTAGGGAAGAGGATTGCCACTTTCCCCCTTTGCAGGCTTCCAGATGCGTGTCTGAAAGCAAGAATCTCTTTTGTATGTGTGTGCGTACCCATGAACTTTTACATCCATGTCCATGTGTAGAGGTTAGAGTGTTGGACTAGTATCTGGGAGACCCAGGTTCGAATCCCGACTCTGCTGTGGAAGCCTGCTGGGTGATCTTGGGCCAGTCATACATTCTCAACCTAGTCTATTTTGCCTCCGACAGTATATATTACAGGGTGATTGTTAGGATAAAATGGAGGAAAGGGGAATGATGTAAGCTGCTTTGTTTTCCCATTGTGGAGAAAGATGGGGAATGATTGGGGAATAAATGAAATAAAAGAAATAAAATAAAATTAATCACCGCTTTATGCAAGTGTTGAAGCATGCAGTTCCTAATGTAGTTTATTTGAAATATTTCATATTTTTTTTAAAAAAAGGAAAATAGACATGAAATATGTACAAAGCTCTGCAGGGGGCAGCCTGAGAGGAGGGATTGTAACCCGCACTTCTGCCACCCAGTTGGCACCGAGTGGCACAAGCAGGCAGAACTGGTTTCTTTGAGATCAGCTCCAAAGAAAAAGTGGCACATTTGAGAACAATGTATTTAATTGTGCTCCCAGGCAGCTTCACTCTTCACAGAACTAATCCCCTCTGAAGTCAATTAGCTTAAAGACAAATATTTCCGTTTAACTGTCTTGACATATTTGAGAGATACCCAATGTCGTTTATTTGAAATATTCCTCTTGGGCTTTCATCTAGGTTCCCAAAACATATAAAAAATGCTTTAAGCTAGTCTAAAGAAAACATGCTCTGCGTCTAGAGCATTTTCTACTTCTCAGCTGCAAAATATTAAAGAATGAAAGTGCTGCAAAGCACAGCTATTAAACACACATCCCTCCAAAAAATCACACAGACATACACAAGTTGACCATCTTGACATTTCACCATTGCCAATTCTTCCAAGGAATGTGAAGTCACAGCTGCCCCTCCCATTCCATGCGCACCAATAGTAAGACTACTATGCTTTCCTAGCACAGATAGGCCCCGATTACAAAGTTATCTCCTAGACTAGTACCAAAACGTATGTATTGCCAGCAGCGTTCAAGAGACCCTACATTGGCAGCGGAAGTAGAGAATACAGTTAGGAAAGAGGCCCCAAGGACAGGAAAAGAAAAAGTGGTCGGAAAGCTCAGAAGAGGTGAGGCTCCAGCAGTCCAATTGCAACTTTGTAGAAATGCTTCCCTAGTTAGGGGTTAAAGAATAATTTATACCACTGTGAGAATATCTCGTCTTAGTGGGTAACATAGAACTGGCCAGCTTGTAGACCCATAATATACAACACTCCAGAAGCAATCTTGCAACTCACAGCTCTGGGGAGGGACCAGT
The DNA here is from genome assembly GCF_028583425.1 of Eublepharis macularius. NCBI lineage: Eukaryota > Metazoa > Chordata > Lepidosauria > Squamata > Eublepharidae > Eublepharis > Eublepharis macularius. The sequence goes on along the minus strand of NC_072800.1, from coordinate 69,716,340 downwards.
CGTAATAAGCAACCTGATCCTAACCATGTTTATTCCAGGTCAAAATAAACAAGATCCTGGGAGATTAATGATCAGATCCTCCCAGTCATCTTGGTTCTGGCCCCATATTGCATTGATTTCTCTCCAGAGTTCTACACGCACAGTCAAAATACCCCAATTCAATAATAATGTAACATTTGATTTATATACCGCCTTTCAGGACAACTTAATAGCACACTCAGAGCGGTTTACAAAGTGTGCTATTATTATCCTCACGACAATCACCCTGTGAGGTGGGTGGGGCTGAGAGAGAGCTCTGAGAGAGCTGTGACTGACCCAAGGTCACCCAGCTGGCTTGAAGTGGAGGAGTCGGGAATTAAACCTGGTTCTCCAGAAACATTTGAGTAGTAGCAGAAACTAGGTATTCCAATAGCAGCACCATGATTGCTGCCTCAGCATCTGTTCTTGGGGAGCAGCAGAAACATGATCCTCTCCCAGCTTCAGAAGTGATTAGCTATGACACTATATGAAGCGCCGTTCTGTCAACACGCCCCAGGCAAACTTCCACTCACCCCAACTTCTTGACAATCCTTTCCTCTTCATGAAGATATTTCTGCCTCTCTTGCTCCACCAGGTGGCGCTGCCGTTGCACAGGATCCTCCAGCCTCTTGGCTCTTTCGATCACTTTGTCACTGATCTCCAGTTCAGCTTTCTTCACCATGGCCCGTAGCATCTCTTGGTTCTGCAGCTGTGACACAAAAGAAATCAACTTCAATTTTCCCTGCCTGACTAACAGCCTGAGTAACTGAATGCATCGTTTAGCTCAGAAGTCGGGCTGGATAAACAGCTCTGCAGCTGAATTGGGGGTGGGTGGGGGGCAACCATCTTTTGCCTTTATCTATAAATGTTATTTCAAGGAGAAGCAAAGGCAATGCCCAGAGAAGAAGTTCTGCTAACTTCTAACACTACGTCTCTGACTTCTGACCGGAAGCAGATCAGCAGCACGCGATGGGCTCGTGGCACTTTAGCGGGGTTAGCAACTTTTTCAATACAGGGCTACAGCTCCCTTAATTCAGGGCTACAACACTGAATGTATCCATATGAACACATGAAGCTGCCTTATGCGAAATTCAGGCCATTGGTCTACCCAGGTAAGTACTGCCTGTTTTGGCAAGCAGCAGCTCTTCAAAGTCTCAGGCAGAGGCCTTTCACATCAGCTCCGACTTCGAAATGCCAGGGATCGAGCCTGGCACCTTCGGCTCTACCACTGAGCCACAGCCTCTCCCCATGGCTGAGCTGTCTCCTCAGTGACTGTGATGCCTTTTTGCTGTTCAGCAACACACACACAACAGCTGTCCCTCCAGAAGAGGGCACAAATGTATCGTTGCGTGCTGCATGCACTACTTAAAATAGTGTCCTGGTTGCCTGGAAAATATCCGGAATGATCACTTCAAATTCTGGCTGCTGACGTTTGATTTAAAACGTTGGTGCTGGGGTGAGTGACACCTCAGAGGCATCAGAGGGCATAAGACGTATCCCAGCAGCTACTGAGGCTATTTCAGGCTGGGGTCGGGGGGGGGCATACAAACGTACCCCAGAGTCTCACATGCATGCAACATGAATCCTGTTCACGTTACACTGAATTTATGTAAACTCCAGCCCTATTTGCAATCAGCACACACACAAACATACTCCTCATTGTAAAAAAGCCAATGCACATTCACGTTACTAATAAAAGCGGGGACTAGTAGGTGTGTAAATGAGGGAATTAAACCATACATGCAGCTGTGCATGTGCTGAATGTAACATGAAAATTACTCAGTGTGTGCATAAACAAAAATCAAGGGTTCTCTGTAGATAGATTGTATTGTGTAGGGTTGCCAGGTCCCTTGAGTCCCCTGGCGGGAGAATGGAAGCCTGGCACTTACCCTGTGGAGGCTGCAGTGTCTTTCCTCATGCATGCATGTGGTGCATGCACGCTCCCAGCGTGTGTGATGATGTCACTTCTGGGAAGTGATGTCATCACACGGGTCAAAGGGTGGCCAGGGAGCATTTCCGCGCTCACCAAAGGGCTGAATCACGCCCCCCCCCGTGGGCCCAATTTAACTTGAAACGGGCCCATTGCCAGGCACAGGAGTGTGTTGTGGGGGTGCGTTGCACCACCCGGGGGTGCACCGTGCCACTGGGGGGTGCCTCGGGGGCACCCCCCCTGCTGGCCAGGTAAGTGAGGGTGAGGGTGAGGAGGTGGGAGCAGGGGATCCCCCACCCCAGGCAGGGGAATGGCAAGCCTATATGTGTGTTCACTTAGACTTGTAAACAAGGCTCCAGTGACACAGTGGAGTGGACCCCCCCCCATGTACTCGTGTATGATAAATAATTTAAGTTTCATGTGGGAAGCTTGTTGGTCTGCAGTAGAATAGCAAGATTCAAATCCAGTAGCACCTTAAAGATCAACAAGAACATCGGAGTATAAGCTCTCGTGAGTCAAAGCTCCCTTTGTCAGCTTTCTCTCTGGAAAGATTCCACTGGACGAACAATTTAAAGATGCACACAATAAATGAGGAGGATGTAGATTTGTATTCAAAGCATCCTGGTAGCCAGGGCCCTGTGTTGAACCCAGATACAAGGTACTTGCGGTGCCACCCTAAGTGGAATTCGACCCTTCTGAGCCCACTGGCTTCAGTGGACAGAAGCAAGCGGTTCAGCTTGGATCTACTGAGCTAGCTCTGTGCACCGTCCCTGGTTCCACGAGGCACCCACAAGGCAGACACTTTATTTTCTTGGCAGAATCACTGGGCCTTATGTTGCTAGATGGAGAAATGAGATGACAGGATCCACAGCTGGCCTTTGGGACTTTTCCCAGCAGAATTTTGCGTTGTCTCTTCTACACCATGCTGTAGTTAATGGGCTTAGAAGAGTGCAGTGATGCAGTCAGGTTCATACAAATTGCCAATGGATTAGGGATTGTCAGAGACGTTATCTCCTTCTAAGTCCATTGAAGTCAAGGGGCTCAGAAGGAGATAACTCTGCCTAGGATCGCACTGTGCTTCTCTATTCTCCAATCCAGAGTTACACTAATATTAAAAAGACTGTAGCTCAGAAGGACTACGTAAGGGCAGCTGCTGAAATGCCAAAGGACGTTCTCCTCTTCTTTTTCTGACTGACCCACAGGCACCCAGTCGTTTGTAAAATGCTGCAAAGCAAGCGTACAGCTGTGCACTGGCTGCCCAGGGTGCCAAGGAGGAGTCACCAGACCCCTTCTCCCTGGTGTGCCTTATCAGAAGATGCCATACAGGACATACTTTCACCTGCTGTGCAGGTTTCAGAGAGTGTGGCTGAAGTGCATAACAAGGGCGAGCCTCTGCCAAAGGCCCGTCACCTGGAGGGGTGGGGGTGGTAAAGGACATGTCTGTTTCTGTGGCAGAGAAGAAAGCAGTCAAGCTGCAGAAGGCAACACATTTTCTGCTGGATTCGGGTCTGTGCTCAGGGCCAGGGGACAGTCCCCTGGGGCTAGATGAGACATCTTAGCCTACCGTCATCTATCCTTACTTTAGTAGGAGACATGAGTAAACGCTGCCAGAGACTGAGAGCACCAGGCAGGTCGGGGCAGTGGGAAAGAGATAGGTCCATTCATCATTTTCAAACCAGATTCATGTAGGGATGAGTGAATTCCTCTAGCGCTGATGTGATGTGCTGTGATGACTCTGTGGAGTCATCATCACTCTGTACATGGGTATTCATTCCTCTGTCTTTCTCTCCTGTCTTCTGCAGTCTCCCCTCCCCACAATGTTTTGCCACGTATCAAGTTTCTTAGTCCACATTTACTTTGCTATTTAATATTCATATGCGCTTGCTGACTGAACACTACAGGCACACACTGTTTCCACAAGGTTGTATGAGTGTGCGGGCTTATTTGAAACAGGGGAAAGAGAACACGGCCTTTGAGCTCAGAGGCAGCATTCCAAGCAGCACAATTTATATGCTTCTGAGCAGTCGAGCATCACATCGAGAAAAACATAAATAAACATCTAACCAAATACGTGATTAAATCATTTTGTAGGTAGCAAAACGAGAAGAATGTGTGGTGTGGTGCGGTGCAGTGTGGTGTGTATGTTTGTGTGGGAGCGGGGAGCTCTCAGGTCCTTATCAATGTGCTGTGCTGGTGAGTGGGCAGATCAAATTCAGCAGATAAAGTTGGGAGTAGACAATTTCTAGAGAATCACACTACCCCCAAATTTTGAATTCAGATTCAGGTTTAATTACAACCAGGGCTTTTTTTCAGCAGGAACGCAGTGGTACGGAGTTCCGGAACCTCTTGAAAATGGTCACATGGCTGGTGGCCCCACCCCCTGATCTCCAGACAGAGGGGAGTTTAGATTGCCAAGCGGCGCGGAGGGCAATCTACACTCCCCTCTGTCTGGAGATCAGGGGGCGGGGCCACCAGCCATGTGACCATTTTCTCCGAGGTCAACCCACTGAGTTCCACCACCTCTTTTCCCAGAAAAAAAGCCCTAACTACAACCATACAGAATGTGCCAAAATGAAGAGCAGGGTTCAGGTTTCTGGAGCCTCCTGTCCTATTGCTGCTATTGACTGGACTTTTTAAAAAGTGGCCTCTGTACAGATCAGTGGATATTATTCTCTACTGTGAATTAGAGAGAGAGAGAGACACTTTGGCTTAATGGCAGAGTACATGCCTTGTGTACAGAAAATCCCAAGTCCAATTCCTGGAAACTCCAGCTAAAAAGAATCTCATTTCATGGGATGAGGAAAGACCCCCCGCTTCCTGAAGCCCTGGCTGGGCCTTCATCTGACCTGACAGCATAGGAATCCAAGGACCAAATGTCTCTTGGAGTGAACCAGTTTTCTACATTTCTGAGTTGGTAACTAGAACCTCAAAACCAAATATTTAAGTGAGAGCTGGAATTCAGGTCACAAACAGCAACCCCAATTGCCTCTGGTCAGCCCAATCAGATCCTCCCAAATAACTCTGTTTTTATAGAACCCTTTTGAAAATACATTCTGCTTACTGCCAAAGGTAAGGCTGCAGATTGGGTATCGCAGGCAGAGGGAGAGGTGGGATGTGGTGGTACACTGTAAGCATCCATCCATGTTTGTGCTAGGGAACGGCCTGTCTGGAAAAAGGGATGCTGTGGGTGGCCTCTTATGCTGCAAGGCAGTAGCTGGGCACACCCTTCCATACCTACCCCAGCCAGCTGTTCATGAAACCCTCTGCCAACCAGATGAGACGTGGAGAAAGGTCTGGGCCACCCTGAAGGAGGCAGAGGGAGCTCTGCCCTGGGGAAGTGGCTTCCACCTAGCAAGCTAGATTCAGCAATGCACTGATGCCATATAAGGCAATGGCATACATCTACATATTACCCATTTTAAACCAATCTTCAATATTAACTGCATTTCAAATGTGGATGAATTCATTGTTTAATATATTCTACGCACACAAAAATCAAAACTCTAATGATAGAGAGACTCGAGAGAAAGCCTCTCGAAAAGCATACCCAAATATTTTTAAATTAAAAAAGACGGGATTAATGTGGCCACCCTTCTCCTGATACTCTCTTGTCCACAGCGTGTGCTGAGGCTTGGTTTCATAAATTAAAAGTGATTTCTCAAATAGGATTTGCTGTACATCTTGGGATTAAATTATCTAATTACCCGCTTTGTTGCCAGGCACACAATTTCATGGTCTTTTTGTCATTTTTATAACAGTTCAGAGTGAATGCATTGCTAATCAATTGCATTACACTTCTGATACTATTTTAGGTACTTTCAAATACTACCGATGAATACAGTATCATTGATCTTTCAGACTACTTCTTCAGCAAATAGCAAATTGGCTGAAGAAGGGTGGGTAGACTGTTCTGGGGTTCCATCATTTTTTATCTGTTTACTTCTGCAAAGGTTACATTAAAGAAACCTTTTGAAGTCCAATATATGAAGGAAAGAAATTGCAGCGAATACACACAAAAAGCCAACCTCTTGTGCTGCAATAAACACAGCACCCAGTCAAATGCCTTTGCTCAGATCTCTCCCATAAATATTTACATGGTCTCTTTGGTGCTTCTATGCAGAAGAACAGAATGAACTTTTCTCCCCTTCACTATTGTTTTCTATTTAACTCCTGGATGCTTCATGTTCTAGAAAATCTGTCTTCATTTGTATACATGTGCCCTGGTCTACGTTACAGAACAGCAGTACTGTATCTCCACTGCTAATATAAAAGGTTCATATCTCTGTCATACTGGGAAAATGACCGCTCACGATATACTGCTAGTGCTGCTATTGGTTTTATCTAAAAGATATAGCTATCTAAAAGATATTGCTGTCTCTGATAACTCTGAGGAAGCCAAAGCAGCAATAGCCAGCATAAAAACACACACACACACACACACAAACAGATCCACCATTAATGAGTGAATAACAGTTTTCTAGAGTCTAGGATGGAGGGTCTCCAGTCAAACTGACCAATACAGTTTGGGTAAGAGAAGGGAACAAATACGTATGTTCATTTAAAAAGACATTTATACCCCACCTTTCTCCCCGCTGTGGACCCAAAGCAGTTTACATAGTTCTTCTCATCTCTATTTTATCCTTGCAACAATCCTGAGAGATAGGTTAGGCTGAATGTGACTGACCGAAGGTTACCCAGCAAACTTCCATAGCAGAGTGGGGATTCAAACCTGGGTCTCCTAGATATTAGTCTGACACTAAGGCCCACTGGGTGAGCCCTGAGCCAGTCATTCTGTTACAGCTTAACCTACTCCACCGGGTTGTTGTTAAGATAGAGAGAAGAAGGGTCATGTATCTCATCTAAATAAATATACAAAATAAATAAAAGATGTAAAAAAACCAAATAAAAACGGGTTATGTTTCTAATTTTCTGGAATGATGAAATACAAGACAATATATGACCATTAGCGCTATTAAAACCATTATGATTGTTTATATGGCTACAACCCTGCCCTTTTGTTTCTAGTAACAGAAAGAATTCTTTTTATGTTTGCCCAAGAGAAAGATTTGTTTTAAAGCTGCTTGAGGAAGAAAGGCTATCTTGACAGCTTTTCAGACAATTCCCAAAGGCAAAGTATCATTTAAGAACATGCTGTTTAGATTTACATCTTGCCATATTTTAAAGTGGATAACATGAGTTTTGCAGGATATAAATGGGATCTTGAAAAACTCATAACAAAGAAAACCTACCATAAAGGGAAGCTGAAGGTGGAGGAAAACCTACCATAAGGGAGAGGGAGACAGAACGTATCAAAAATAGGTATTTGGGAAACAGTTTCCAGGTATAATGATAGAATACATTATAAAAAGTATAACGGTGGCTAAAGAAAATAATTGACATTCTTCCCCAACTACGTGACCGAGTGCATCTCTTTTTTTGCAGTCGGAGAGATCCCACAGCTTACAAAAACACAATGGCTCTAGCTATCTCTCATCTTTGATCCTAAGGTTTCATGGCTCACAGGGTTTTAGTTTTAGCCATGAGATTCAGTGAATGCCTAAATCCACTTAACATGTGATGTGCATGAAGTGCAGCTGCAATATGTTCACTTATCTGGACTGGCTCTATTCATCTGGAGATAAGGAGCAAAGCATTGTATTCTCAAGGGGCAAATAATAGTCACAGCAAAGTGTAATGGCACCATTTTCCAGGAGGAACTTCAAGTGGGTGGCCTGGAAACCCCCAGATCTCATCGAGGTCCAAACACTGTGGATGCCATTCTGACAGTAAAACAGACAGCCACAATTCCAGATTACCTAACCAGTGATCAAGGCTTGATGGTAGCTGTTCATGAGTGTTCATATAGATTCATATATTTCCATATTAGAAAAAATGGAAAATGATACACTGGAGGCAACCAGCTCATGGATCAGCCCCATAAAGAAGCAGCCATGATGTGCAAGCTGGAAGGAAGCCTTCTGTGAAGACCACAGGAAAAGGAGCCCTCGCATTTTGTGCATGCATCCTTCCAAGCTCTCCAAGGAGCACCCCCTTTGGCTCACACTGTTCTTTTTAGCACAATTAATCCTGCGGTGTTTATTGTTTTGCTGCTCCTGTGTATCCCCATCTGGCTGGATTACTCTGCGCCCAGCTCCTTATGTTTTAGATGAGAAGTACGAAGGGTGTCTGCAAGGATTTGAGCAAGCTCCCTCCAGCCTAGAGTACAAATGCAAGTTGACATTTAGAACAGAGGGAGGGAGAGAACTGGGAACAATAAGCCAAAGAATGCGTGGCCCTTAGCCTGCGTCCTTATGTGTACTGTACTAATGAAACCAGCACCAGCCTTGTGGCTCATTACCAGCTTGAACTTGGTACTGGCGACCTGTTGGGGTGTATACATTTTTGTAAATTGTATTTTTATGTTTATTTCATCGCATAAGCTGCTTTGAGTCCCCAGTGCAGGAGAAAATCCAGAAGAAAACCATTCTAAATAAATAAATTTAAAAACATTACAGAGTGCCTAGCTGTGACGGACAGGAATAATCCCTGCTCTGCCTCTCCTGGGAAACAGCAAATGAGAGCTGGCAGAATACTAGGCCAGTGACAGCTGAGAGTCTGTTAGAAGATCAGTTGAGGCAGTTACTGCAGGGGAAGATTTTGGAAGCTGTTAAGGGAGGCAGCAGAGATAGAGCAGGCTATTAACACCTGTTGTGAGACATTGAAAGATTCCCTGTTTAATCACAATATATGTAAGAGCTTTAAAATCATTCACTACAGTGTTCTATCTTGTAAATAACATTTATTCTTGTTTCTGTTTTAACCCTGGCAGTCTTGAAGTTGTTGGCTTAGTGGAAATAAGACACACACATCTCACTCTGGTCACAACAAATGGGCCAAGTTTAAATAAATGGTGGCAGCGTATTTGAGAAGGTTAACTCTGAGTCCCTTTCCCCCCATAGCTCTGGGCAGTAGCTGGGTGAGGGGAAGTGAATACAGGGAACACGCTGCCTCTGGAAAGAGGGGGCCCTTTATGGATTTGGGACAGAACTCTCTACCTGATAAATAGAGTTTAGGTAGGTAATGTGGCGTGACTGCTCTTAAGTGTTTGAGAAGCCCCCAAACCTGTGAAGGGAGGTTTTTGGTGACTGGCAGTGTGTAAGAGGGTCACACCAGACTTCCAGGGAAACATGGCCACGATTGGCACATCTTTTCCTCCCAATATAAGCATACCTGTAGTTGTCTCATCTGGTGCAGCTGAAGGCGCAGCTCCGTCACGTTGCGCTTCATGTCAAAGAGGCTGGTGTGCATGGGTGTAGAGCCCACTGGCACAGAGTGACTGATGTTTGCAGCAGTGGGTTCGGTGGATGCTAATGAATTCTTCCCACTAGATAGGTGAGCAGACCCTGAAAGCAAACAGCAAGTGATTTCATTAAGAGTGCAAATCCAGCCACCTTCTCTCTTCTTTTTTAGTGATAAAACATTAGGGACCCTACACATCAGTTAATTTACTTGACAGTGAGGAAACGTGATTCAGAGATTGGCCTCGGCCGCTCCTGTTATGCCTATAACTGCCTCCTCCTCAATTAAATAGTAAACCAGTGTGATGGGAAACAACGATCTGTGCTAATGACTTTAGAAATATAGTTATCATCAAGTGATAATTGCAGTTTATCACACTAAATGCAGATAGTTAAACAAGACAGCGATTTGCTTGGATAATTGATGGAACCCGATGAACACTGATGTTCAACAATCTGCGTTCAGGCATGCTCACTGATGTATCCAGTCTCTCTAATAATCTTGCTCAGAATGTGCTACAACCAAGGAAGAAGGAGGAATGCCTAAAGACAGAGTCACAACTAGTTCAAATGTCTGATTCACCCTGCATATGGCACATGGCACTCAACTGGAATCCAATGCCGACTCCTGACAGGACTACCGTTAGGGGGTGGCATGATGGGCACAGGCCAACGTCTACAACCCAGCAGAGGGTCTGCTGCTGAGAGCCCCCTGACCTGTGCGGCTCCTCCTCACCACTGCCTCCTGCATAGTGGGAGAGGATGTAGTAATGGCCACAGGCATATACAGCTTTAAAAGGGAGAGTCATGGAGGATAGTGTCTGCTAGCCATGCTGACTTAAGGGAACCTCCACATTCAACAACAACATTTGATTTATATACCACCTTTCAGGGCAACTTAATGCCACACATTATTTACAAAGTGTGTTATTATTATCCTTACAACAATCACCCTGTGAGGTGGGTGGGGCTGAGAGAGCTCTGAGAGAGCTGTGACTGATCCAAGGTCACCCAGCTGGCTTCAAAAGGAGGAGTGGGCAATCAAATCCGGTTCTTCAGATTAGAGTCCTGTTTCTCTTAACCGCTACACCAAACTGGCTGGGAAACCTCGTTGGAACTCTAAGTAGGATACACCTTGAATTGCATGGTGGAGAAAAGGCAGGATATAAACCGAGAAGTGCCAGAAGCTTTGAGATAGCCATGTTAGTCTGCTGTAGAACAGCAGGATTTGAGTCCAAGGACACCTTAAAGACCAACAAGATGTTTAGGCTATATATAAGCTCTGAAAAGTTTATAGCCTGGAAATCTTGTTAGTCTCCGAGGTGCTGCTGGACTCAAATCCTGTTAGCCATTTCTGCTAAGTGATCCTCAAGCTGTATTTAGATGTCACATTAAGCCAACACTAAATTGCCGTGCACAAACGGGGCTTGTCACCATACTCGTAGGCCTACCTCACTCCTTCCTTCTTGCATGGAGAATTCCAGTTAAAAACTAACTGCAGTTACTTGTGATGTACAAAAGCAGCTGTGCAAATGAACCAGGATCTGTGCAATCCAAAGCAAAATTCAACCCTGTTCCGGTTTGGGATTCATGGAGGTCCAACGCAGCTCCATTCGCGGAGCTGACCGGACTGCCGTTTTAACCGGCCGGAGGGGTGAAAATAGCCCGCGGCCGACTGCTCTCAGGCGGGGAGCAGGCAAAGAACGCTCAAGACCCTAGGGTGAGCTAGATCTCGGACGAGGAGGGGCTCTACCCAACGAGTCTCCCCCCGATCCTTGAGGTCCCACCTTGCGACGGGTCGGCTATAATCTCTGCGGCAGTTTTGGGGCCAATTCGGCTGGCATAAGACCTACATACCCAAGCTTCGATTGGGAAAGGAAGCTGAGAGGAGAATTTAAGATCGAAACAGCGATTACAACCCGAGAAAAGTGAAGAGAAGGTAAAGATCGCTATCTTTTGATACGGGACAGATTGACAAAAACAGAGAGGAAAGAAAGTAGATTTTTAAACTGCAACAGACTAGTGAAAAAGAGGTGAAGACTCGGCAGGAGTTGTATTTTAAAGAGACTAAGTTTAAAGAAGTTATTAAAGAAATCGGACTATTGTTTTGAATACCTGTGGTTTTGGAGCTGTGGGAAAAAGACACCATCGCGAGACCTGCTGTGGGAAGACGGGAGACAGGAAGTGCGTAACAACAATAGAGTGGCTGGAGAGAAGCGGCCCTTGCCGAAGGACAGGAAGTAGGGAATCGCCATTTTTGAAAGGGGAAGGGTCGCGGCTTCAGCGGAAGAGGAAGTAGGCCATTTTGGATTACAACAACATAGAGAAACCATAGAGAAAAGACGCCCGACATTTTGGACACCTTAAAATTTAATTTTGGCAAAGATTGGGACATTTGAAAAAAGAAAAACGTTTAATTATACGCCACGGAGTTAAGGAAGAGAGCAGATTCGTGGGAGCGAGCTAAAGCAAGCCCCACGATGTCGAAAAAAGAGTGGCAATCGGCAATAGAAAATCTGGATAAAAATCTGGACAAAAAACTTGTAGATATGATTAAAGAACTTAAGGATACAAAATTGGAGCTTATTAAAGAGGTTAAAGAGGTTACACAGACAGTAAAGTCGGAGCTGTCAGAAGTGAAAAAAGGTATGGAAACGATTAGTAGTGAATTACAAGGAACGCAGCAGAGAGTTAAAACAGTAGAAGACGCGATGGAGAACTTAATAGACACGCAACAAACAGAGATGAGATTGGTGAAGGGGAGGATGTCAGTTGCAGAAACTAAACACATGGAGAAGCAGCTTCGTTTTCGTGGTCTGCCAGAAGTGGAAGGGAAGTCAGCGCAAGAACAGATGACTGAGGTGTTGGCTGAATACCTGGGGAAGGAGGAGGAGGAAGTTGTGGCTATCCTAGATGTGGCGTACCGTGTGAACTCGAGAATTGCAACCCAGAGGAAATTACCAAGGGATGTGATTGTGCAGTTTACAACTAGAAACATGAAAGAGAGGATTGTGACAAAACAGTTTCAAGATCCATTGGAGATTGATGGCAAGACGATCATTATAATGAAGGAACTGCCCAGATCAGTGTTATTGGACCGGAAAAAATATAAAGTGCTAATTCAGATTTTGAAGGACATGAATATCAGGTACAGATGGGAGCTACCGGAAGGAGTGTCCTTTGAGTTTGGAGGGGCAAAAAAACGCATCAGATCTGAGCGAGAGATGGAGCGATTTATTAAGGACAATGAAAAAGACTTACCAACAAAACTATGAATATGGAGTGTAAAGTATTATCTTGGAATGTAAATGGACTAAACTCACCGAATAAGAGGAAAAATATTTTTCATTGGCTACTAAAACAAAAATGTGATATTGTTTGTTTGCAAGAGACCCATATTAGAAAACAGGATGTAAAATATTTAAAATCTGGAAAATTGGGCAAAGAATTTGTAGCGGCCTCCAACAAGAAAAAAAGAGGAGTGGTGTTGTACATAAAAGAGGAGCTGCAGCCAAAATTTGTTATGAGAGATGTGGAAGCTAGATTTGTAGCAGTGGAATGCAATTGGAATTTAAAGAGAGTGTTGGTAGTCGGACTTTATGCACCTAATGGTGCAAAGGAAAGCTTCTTTGAGGATTTAAGGAAGCATTTAGACGATCTTGCATATGACCAGATAATTCTTGCTGGAGACTTCAATGGAGTGACAGATTTGGAACTAGACAAAAAGACTACAACAGCACAAAAGAAAAGAGGACTATTGCCAAAGCTCTTTTTTGAGTTGATTCAACAAGAGACTCTCGAAGATGTATGGAGGAGAGAATATCCTAAAACTAGACAGTTTACTTTTTATTCTGCAAGGCATTTTACATTATCAAGAATTGATATGATCTGGGCCTCAAAAGACTTAGCGTTATGGACTAAGGAGGTAGAAATAATGCCGATGGTAGGCTCAGATCACAACCCAATTATGTGGAAATTTGGAAAAAGGAGAAAAAGGAAAGCCTGGAGAATAAATGAGGACTTGTTACAGGAAAGAGAGAATATGGAAATACTGAGAAGAGAGACAAAGTTTTTTATACAATACAACGTGAATAAAGAAGTACCAACCAATAAAGTTTGGGATGCGTACAAGGCGGTTGTAAGGGGCATACTAATGGACTTAAATGGCAGAGCAAGAAAAAAGAAAGAGGAGAAAAGACAAGAGATTGAGGAGAAAATAAAAGCCAAAGAAACACAGTTAAAAAAGAGACCAGGGAAAAAGAAAATATACCAGGAAATTAAAATTCTTCAAGAACAGCTAACAGCAATGAGTAATAAAGAATTGGAGTGGAACCTTAAAAGACTGAATCAAAAAGCGTTTGAGGGTGCTAATAAACCTGGGAAATATTTGGCATGGCAATTGAAGAAGAAAAGGGAAAAGAAAATAATAAATAAAATCTGTGAAGAAAATAAAACGTACTTGGAGCAGACTACCATTAGTAGAGCCTTTTATAAATTCTATGCCAAGCTGTATAATAAAAAAGAAGTAAACAAAGAATCAATAGCATCATATCTGGAGAAAACCAAACTTCCAGAAATCTCGGAAGCTTGGAGAAATAAGTTGAACAGTGAAGTAACTGATGAGGAAATAAGCAAGGCAATACAATCCGCAAATCTAGGAAAGGCGCCAGGGCCAGATGGACTTACGGCTAAATTTTATAAGACAATGGCCAATGAACTGGCACCATTCCTAAAAGAGGTGATGAATGGAGTTTTTAGGGATCAAAGGATTCCAGATACTTGGAGTGAAGCGAATATATCATTGATCCCAAAAGAGGGCCAAGACCTGACTAACGTGAAAAATTACAGACCTATATCACTACTTAACAATGACTATAAAATTTTTGCGAAGATATTGGCGGAGAGATTGAAGGGGTGGCTCTCGGAAGTCATAGAGGAGGAACAAGCAGGCTTTTTGCCAGACAGACAAATAAGAGACAATTTAAGGACAGTGATCAATGCTATTGAATACTATGACAAGCGTTGTGACAAAGAGGTTGGTTTCTTCTTTGTAGACGCTGAAAAAGCGTTTGACAATTTAAACTGGGATTTTATGTTTGCCACAATGGAAAAGCTACAACTGGGAGAAAGATTCATCAGAGCAATTAAGGAAATTTATAGAGACCAGACTGCAGCAATTGTAGTGAATGATGAACTGACCAAGAAATTGACGATTAGTAAAGGAACAAGACAAGGTTGCCCGTTATCTCCATTGTTGTTCATTTTAGTATTGGAGATTCTGATGATACAAATACGACAAGATGAGGAAATACGAGGAATAAAAATAAAGGACTATTCATATAAGGTCAGAGCATTTGCAGATGACATAATGTTAATTGTAGAAGACCCACTGGAGAACATGCCAAAAGTGATAGATAAGATCAAGGAGTTTGGAGACTTGGCAGGTTTTTTCATTAATAAAAAGAAGTCAAAGATATTATGCAAAAACATGATTAAGCAGAAACAACAATTGTTAATGGAAACAACGGATTGTGAAGTAACTAGTAAGGTGAAATACTTGGGAGTTGAGCTGACTGCAAAAAATATAGATTTGTTCAAGAATAATTATGAAAAATTATGGACTCAGATAGAGAGAGATTTGATCAAATGGAATAGATTGAACTTGTCATGGTTGGGCAGGATTGCAGCAGTTAAGATGAATGTGTTACCAAGAGTAATGTTTTTGCTACAGACAATACCAATCATCAGAGACTCTAAACAATTTGAAAAATGGCAGAGGAAAATATCAGATTTTGTTTGGGCAGGCAAGAAGCCTCGTGTGAAAGTAAAAGTTCTACAAGATGCAAAGGAAAGAGGCGGAATGCAACTGCCCAACCTGAGACTTTATCATGATGCAATCTGCCTAGCTTGGTTAAAAGAGTGGATGACATTAAAGAATAAGAAACTATTAGCCCTAGAGGGATATAAAAAATTTTTTGGATGGCACGCATACCTATGGCATGACAAAGTAAAGGTCAACTCGATGTTCCTGCATCATTTTGTAAGGAGAAGTTTATATACAATCTGGAAGAAGTATAGAATTTACCTACAAGAAGGAACCCCCTTGTGGGTGGTTCCATACGAGGTGATAGATCCGAGAGCTGTTGATAATGAACAACAATGTTTAACGTACAAAGAAATAACTAAAACTGAAGTATCTAAACTTAGAATAAAGACGCAAGAGGAACTATCACCTAACTATGATTGGTTCCAGTATAGACAGATTAGAGACTTATACAATTCGGACTCTGCAAAGGGGGGCATACGAACAGAGAACTCGGAACTAGAGCAGACCCTTCTTAAAGAAGATAAGAAAAGAATATCCAAGGTATACCAAGTACTGTTGAAATGGTATACTGAGGATGAGATAGTTAAAACACAGATGGTGAAATGGGCTATAAATTTCAATAAAGAAATAACAATGGAGGCATGGGAATACTTGTGGAAAACTACAATGAAGATAACGACATGTATTAATATTAAAGAGAACATTTACAAAATGATTTATCGTTGGTACATGACACCAAAGAAGATTGCGCTAGGGAACTTGAATACTTCTAATAAATGCTGGAAATGTAAGAAACATGAGGGCTCCCTCTATCACATGTGGTGGTCGTGTGAGGTAGCTAGGCAGTACTGGGGGGAAATAATAAGAGAAATGAGTGAAATTTTACAGTTTCAAATAAATAAGAACCCAGAACTCCTGCTGCTAAACTTGGGAATGGAGGGAATCCCAGCCCATCATAGGACGTTGATATTTTATATGACCGCAGCAGCTAGACTTTTGTATGCGCAGAAATGGAAAGTACAAGAAGTGCCAACTATTGAAGATTGGATCTACAAATTGCTGTATATGGCTGAAATGGACAAGATGACAAGAAAACTGAGAGATCTGGACTCAGGGCAGTTTAACACAGACTGGGAGAAGCTGAAACAATATCTGGAGAAGAAATGGGAGGTGGGAGGAAAACTGTGGCAGTTTGAGAACTACTGAAGTATAATAAAAGTATAAAAGAGAGGGGTGACTTTACCGGGGGAGGAAGAGAAATGTGAATTTATAAGCAGTTAGATTAATAGATTGATATATATATAGATATGTATAGGTTAACTGATAGAATATTGATAGAGAATAATTAATGATAAGGTTTAAACATGAGGATTGAGTAACTAACAATATTTTCTTTCTTTGATAAGATTTATATGCACCAAACTGAATGTATAGAAGAGTCAAATTGATTGACTATGTGATGAGCTATATAGAATTACCATAAAAAGATGAAATGAGTAATATATAGAGAACAAGTCAAATTGTTTGATTTAAATGTGGAAAATTTTTATGGTTTATGATATATAGGTTTATGATATATAGAAATATTCAAAACTGGAAAATGGGATAAATTGTTTATCCAAAGACGTACAGTTTGGGTGTATAACAAGAAAAGTAGTTAAAGATGTACTGCTTAATATAATGGAGAATGTATATCTGTTTTAGACAGAGGAATTTAATAGAAGTTAGAGAAAAAGGGACAAAGGGTGGGAAAGCTGTTGGAAGTCAATAAAAGGGGGGGAAAGGGAGGGGGTTAGAAACGAAAAATTTGGGGAAAATTGAATGTAATGTAAAAATAATAACATTCTAACCCAATAAAAATTTTTTCAAAAAAAAAAACAAAGCAAAATTCAACCCTTAAAATCCCCCTAAATCCATTGAAGTCAATGGGCTTAGAAGGGACTAACTCTGTTTAGGATAGCACTGTTTGTCCCCCAGCCCACACGTTAACTTGGATTCTAAACCAATTTTAGAAACCCCATTTGTGAGGGGGAAATTTTCTCCCATTAAGAGATGCAACTGCATTTTTACATCATAGGTGTCAAAATAAGTTTCTAACTTGGATTTTCCACACAAGTAGAGACACACAAGGAGGAAGGGGTCAAAAGGGCATGCTTGACAACAAACCTGGCATGTACACATCAGCAAGAGTGTAGTGGTGTAGTGGTTAATAGTGTGGGACTCTAACCTGGTGAACCGGGTTTGATTCCCCAGTCCTCCACTTGAAGCCAGCTGGGTGACCTTTGGTCAGTCACGGCTTCTAGAAGCTGTCTCAGCCCCACCCACCTCACAGGGTGTTTTGTTGTGGGGATAATAATGACATACTTTGTAAACCGCTCTGAGTGAGTGTGTCATCCTGAAGGGCAGCATATAAATCTAATGTTGTTGTTGTTGTTAGCGTTGGCTTAAAGCAACCATCCTCTTTGTGCTTAAAAAAGCAACAAATGTCATTTTCAACTGGTGGTTGATGCTGAAGTGGTCATAGACTATATGCCTAAATGTCTAACCATGGCTAAATATTGGCACAAACAAGAATGTCAAATCATTGTTGAACTGGATTTGCAAACCATGGCTACAATTAAGCATGTTTAAGGCAGTCTCTCCATGTCTTCAACCTGCTTGCTTACAAAGCAGATTAGCAGGTCATGCTGGTGTCTATACACCCTCCAGGGTAAGTCATAGTTCAGCAAACCCCAGTTTCACAATATGTTAAGGGTATTTACTAGGGTTCAGGAAACAAACCATGGTGATGACTTACGCCTGTGCAAGGACTCAGGCACTTGGAATGGGACCATCTTTCTTTCACATAATTTTGTTGCCAAATCAACTTAATCTAAAAAGGAGGAAACCTAACGCTGAGAGCTTCCTGTAATTTTTCATCCTCTGCTTTCTGCTGTTCATTCCCAAACATCAGCTGTGTTGCATGTGGATGATCCCAAGTGGATAACACCAAAGACAGAAGAAAGGTAGTCCCTTCTTGGCTGGTTAAACCACGCTTCTGTTTTGCAGGATGGTCATGTGGTTCAGCCATGCTCCCCATTTAAAAAAAACAACAACTTTACATAGAGCAGAACAGTGATAAACAGATTTATTCTTCCTGCCTACCACTGAGGTTGCCTTGAAATTTTTAACGTCAGTGAGATCACAGACGGGCGTGAGACCAACACACCAAATCCTTGTGCTGCCTGCCTGTCGCTCAGCTGATGAGCTTTTGAAGGCAGCTCCCATTCAGAGAGGGGAAATGAGGGCAAGGGAAACATCCTGGCTTGTTCCTCTGCGGCTAGTCACACGTTTCCAGCTGGCATTTGCTTGGGACTATTTTTCAAGGGTATAAAAAGACTCCGCATCATCTTCCCAGGGGAGAAATGAAAACGGCTGTCTGGCAGATGCACATTCCTCCCCTGCCTACCACACCCACCCATCTCGCCTACCTCAAAAACATCTCTAAATCTGCATTTAGAGCCAGCTCCACAGGAAAAGTGCAGAGAAATCTATTTCTTGTGCAGACCCTGGAGTATAATACTCACAGCAAGCCGCGAAAGAGCATTTGCGGGAGAGCAAGACGCTTCACATAGCAACCAAGTTCCACCAGCTCTCTTCATGCTCATGCAGTGGCTGGGAAATAATTCTCTTGACCAAAGAGAGTTGAATCTCAGGGCTGTTCACTGCTGGTACACCTGGGCCTCCTAGCACATTCGCCGGTATTTCTGAAGCATGCCCCGATCCCCACACAAAACACATTGGCAACTGGGGGGTATTTCCTGAAACAGTTCGAGAAACTTCATCCTTCCTCACAGTTCTGGAAAAGCAGTCCTATCTATCAAAAGCCAAAAACACAGGAGGGGCTGTGGTTTCCTGTTTATGATACACACTCAGACTCTACACCCCTTTGCATTTGAGGGTAAGCCTACACTGGCTAGTTGTCAACCAGTCACCAAAAATAGCCCAGAGAGTGGGTGCAATTTGCTCCTCGTCCCGAGATCTGCCATTCATCATCCCTCTTTCGTGCTCCCTTTCAACTTATATTCACACTAAACCTGGAACTTCATTAAAGAGGCACAGCCTCCCAAGATCAATTGGGGCAAATTTTATGCAACGCGAGTTCTGCCTATCTTCTTTCAGATCCAAAACTAATTTTGCAAGCTGATTTTGCACAAAGAAATAAATTCACCCATCCACTCGTCTAATTTCTTGCCAGTATACACTTTGCTGCTCTCCTTCTTTCTCTCCCATTTTTTTGGACACACTGCATCAAAGCTATCGATCCATTTTCTCCTGGGTGTGTAGCTATGCAAAGGGATCCCCTGCAGAGATCAATGCAGATCTTTAACTTCCCCAAGAGCGCTTGGGCCTGGGGATTATAATGATGACTGCATTGTTCCGTGAGCTGCAAATTACCTTCCATGACAGGTCCAGACACAGCTCTCATATGCCATTGCTCTACGTTTGCTCTATGCACACATAGCTCTGTGTGTGGAGTGTGCTCTATGCACACTCCATGCACACTGAGTTAGATGCTGCACAGGAGATATGGACTGGGCTTCCATTTTCGGTAATGGCCAGGCATGGACCCTCACATCCCTGCCCTTTTCTTTTGCTGCACCATCTCTGTGGCCCCAGAGGACTAGCTGCTACTCCTAGGTATCCAAGGCATTCAACCCAAGAAGGAGCTCTCCTGTTCTTGGCTGCCAAGGGCTGTTGCTATCCCTTGAAGACTCATCTGTCCATTTCAAGGAAATATACTAAGGAAATCTGCCATTTAAATGATCTGTATCCTAAGCTGTTGAGTTGTAAGAAGTCCAGGGGAAGTATCTACAGAAATTAGCTTCCTCCAATTATGAGAGAACACTGGAGCCTTAAAGGTATCTATGCAATATTTGCTCATTGAAAAATATACCAGAAGAACCTATTTGTGGCAAGCAGACTCCTAAAAATAGGCAGCACAGCCACTAATCATGATTCAGACTGCCAAAGAGCAAAAGTCCTTCGGTTTTAGCCAACTCCAGCCAAAGAAACTCTTGGGACAACTCCAGCCCAAAAAATCTCAGCTGAACTTCCCCCCTCCCTGTCCAAATTCAAACTGCAAAAACCTTTTCTAGCTGCCTCCTTCTGTCTTCCCCATATTTGGTTGAGTAAAGCTGCGAAAAGACATTCCCCCTTCGTGTTCTTCCTGATCCCCTTCTCTTCACCACACTGAAAACCACACAAAAAAGCCTGTTTCTGCTAACCAAGACTGCTAAACTCGTGGCACCACGTAGACAAAGAAGCTCATTTTCAGACATTACATCCACACATCTGGGAGGCTGGCAACCACACAGACTCCTCCAGATATCCACGGCTGCCCTGCTGTCTGATCAGGAGCGACACATATATTCTGTATCTCTGCGTGGCAGGCTACCTGGCAATGTCCGGCTGGGCAGGTTCCACGTCTGTGCCCAGCAGCAAGACTCAGTGTCAATCTGCACGTTACTTCTTTTATGAGTTTGCCACAGAGCCAACACATGCTCTGTGCAGTAACACAGCAGCTTGGGATAACGGTTTCTATAAATAAGAAGAGCACAAATGGGCTCAAAAAGATGCTCCTGGGGGAGGGAGAGTTCCTACCTTTCTCCCAAGCTTTTTTCTCCATGCAAAAACAGGGTGTGTTTGCTGTTTTTGCAAGGCTTGGGAGAAAGGCAGGAGCTCTTCCTCCCCTGCTGGCAACTTTCTGAGCCTATTTGCGCTCGTCTTTTTTAATAGAAGCCATTCCCCAGAGCTGTTGTGTGACTGTGCAGAGCATGGGTTGGCTCGGTGCAGAACTCATAAAAGAAGTAATGTGTAGAATGATCCTCAGCTGGGTGGAGCAGGGTGGGACCAGGCGCAAGGGGGGGCAGGCTCAACAGCTGGGCACCTTTGGAAGCCTGCTACAGGGAGTCGTAGAAGGCGAGGAGGCAGGGGGTGAAATTGGATGAGGGAACAATGGCTCTCTGGGCCTAGGCGTTTTCAGACTATGTAGAGGAGAAGCTGGCTAAGGAGCAGGGAACAGAGAAGAAAATAGTGGAGCTTAGCATAAGGACTATAACGAGGGAGGAAGTGGAAATGGGAAGAGGCTGGCTAGAGGGGGAGGTTCCGGAGCAGAGACAGAAGAGCCTGCCTGCCTGCCAAGTGTGTGTAGGGGGTCTCTGGCAGGTTCCCAGCAAGGAGGTGTCGTGACCCTTGCCCTTGTAAGGATTTGTAAGCCTGAGCTGGGTGACGCTAACCATGCCTGCAGGTGCTTGGACTACTCAAGTTTCCAGTAAATGGCCTGGGCTAGCGGTTTCACGTGTTTCCCTGCCTCCAGAGGGTGCCACAGTTTGTTACGCTGCAGGACACACACAATAACTACTGGATTTTCCAGGGTTCTGATTCATACGTGCCACAGCCATACACAAATGCAAAATATGCACAGCGCCCCTGTTCAGATGACATGGCAACTGCACCTATCAAGAGCACTGGGATTAACGCACACTCCTGATGTGAATAGATGCCAGACTCTTGGTAGCTGTTGATGTGATGCCTGACTGCATGCCTACACCCACACTCCCTCTCACTCAGCCCTCTCCCCATCATCAGTCTTACCTGACTTCTCAGTGCTGTTTTTACTGGACACAGTTTTCACTATCTTCTCACTAAATTGAACAAAAAAAAAATTAAGACACTTGTGCAAGTTGAATAGACAGCTTACATCAATCAAGAACTTTGCTTTTAAATCACAGCCTGAATTTCATTTTAAAACAGTTTATCTAAAAACACAGGCTTAATTTTATGATTGTGAATGGTAGGTTGTGGGATCTCTCTGTAATGTACCAGTGTAAACATAGATAGATTTCCATCACAAAATACAGTCATTTCATCACATTAACTGTAAAGCCAGGACAAAGGACATGTTGAAATGTTCACGTGTACTACAGAACATTCTGCCTCTCTCGACTTAAATGAATCTATCTAGATGTCATTTAACTGAGTGATAATCCTAACCCAAAGGAAGTAAATGACAGAAATTTCCTACGGCATCCCTGAGGTTAGGATTTTGCTCTCAGAGCTCCGGTGGAGGGGGCCTTTCCCTCTTGCAATGATGAAAGAAATAATGACAGAGAAACAGACTGAATGAATTCTTGGTTTTTACCTAGAAGCATCTTTGCTATTACTTGTATTTGGCCCTTTTAAAAGCGCAGTCTGAACAAGGCCAGTTAAACTGGCAATCTGTTTCTCCATGGCTTGCATCCTCTCTCTGTAAGACAAGAGAATCGTTTGTTAAAGCCAAATGTATTTCCTTTCAAGACTTGCTTATTTTTCCCCCGAGGTGAGTGAGGGTCATGTGATGAAGAAAATATCCTGGAATTCGCTCATTGCTTCCTGAGCACACGTTTGCATGTACCTTCTAACCAAAAACCAGCCATGTTCATTTTTCTTTTTTAACAGATGCAATAGGGACTACATTCAACAGACATGACATGAGCAAAGCTGCACAGATGAAAAAAAAAACCCCAGGTTACAGCTTCAACATTGCAATTTCACTAAGGTGCACTTATGATAACCATCCAAAATCTGCTCAAAGAAACCTGAAACGTAAGTCTCCCTTGCAAATTGAACCAGCATTTATTTCAGCATAAACATTTGTGAGTTACAGCTCACTTCTCGGGAAGCACCAAGAGTACTACTATTGGGCCTGACTTTCTATACAGCAATCCAGGGTTCCTTTTGTAGCAGTATTCTTCACCAGTACTGCGCACCTTTTTGGAGGGTCACTCAAGTCCTATGAGGGGAATAGGTGGAAATCAGTGTAACCACATACATGACTCCTGGCACCTTTTTAAAAAAAGCACCACAGCAATCAGTCTATGGCTTTGCAGATACTTTCTTGCTTGCCTTCAGAGGGCCTTTTGAACTCTGGGCCAAATCACACCATTGGCTGTGGCCTTCCTGCAGGCCTCTGGGGCTTGTGCATGTGTTGCATCTGGTGAACAAGAAGTGCTCGTGCACCCCCAGTATATGCATTTGACACGATAAGGAAAATCTCAGCAGTGGCAGTCACATGTATGCAGGGCTTTTTTCCTGGGAAAAGAGGTGGTGGAATTCAGTGGGTTGCCCTCAGAGAAAATGGTCACATGGCTGGTGGCCCTGTCCCCTGATCTCCAGACAGAGGGGAGTGTAGATTGCCCTCTGCGCCGCTCGGCGGCGCGGAGGGCAATCTAACCTCCCCTCTGTCTGGAGATCAGGGGACGGGGCCACCAGCCATGTGACCATTTTCAAGAGGTTCTGGAACTCCGTTCCACTGCGTTCCTGCTGAAAAAAAGCCCTGCGTGTATGCATGTTCTACTAGACTCCGTGAACACAGGAGTCCAAAAACGATCACATGGCTCTAGCTGTGCATTACGTGTCTGGCAAAGCAGATCCTGGTCTATAAAAGCTTCTGCCACAATAAATGTGTTAGGCTTTAAATTGCCAGTGGGCTCCTGCTGTTGCTTCAGCAGACTCATTAGCTCTAAGACTCTGGACTGCTTCTATTTTTAGTCTCCTGCAAACCAAAAGTTAAAAGGGTTCTGTTCTAAGTGTTTGCTTTTTACCCAAAAAGCAAGATCTCCTGCATATTTGCAAGTGCATGGTGTGGAAATGGCTATTTAAGCGGCAGAAAACACACAGCTGTCTGATCCCAATGTGGGTGCGCAGTATGGAGGCCAGCGTAAGAAAATACATGAGAACCTGAGACCCGGTGTGGTGTGGTGGTTAGAGTGCTGGACTGGGTTTGGGGGACCCAGGCTCACTTCTTTGTGTGTGTATGATTTTTAAGGCAGGGGGAGCCAAGGTTTAAAGTCGATGTCAGGGGATCAGTTCATGGACCCCCCCCCCCCCATTTCTGATGCAGTTTGGCTTTCAACCACACAGGCCTGCAGCTTCATTTTCTCCCTTTCTCCCCTCCCCCCCCTCATGTAACTGGTTGTCTTGACCCAGGTGGCCAAGGCTAGCCTCATTTCGTCAGATCTCAGATGCTAATCAGGGTCAGTCCTGGTTAGTATTTGGATGGGAAACCACCATGGGTCGATTCACAGAGGCATGTAATGGCAAACCACCTCCAAAAGTCTCTTGCCTTGAAATTCCTATGGGGTTGCCATAAGTTGGCTGCAACAGTACTTGCTAAATCTTTGTTTTCATGATTGAAGTTCACCTCTCTGTTTCTCGCTGCTAAACTGAGATCAAACAAACTTTCTTTCAGGACTTTTTTCCTTACAGGTCATTCCTCCCGCTGTGCCTCCTTTGTTCCTTTGATGGAGTCTCTTTCCTCTCTTGTGATCATCCTATCTTTCTTCTCTAGTTGCTGCACTCTGCAACTTCTTCAAACTTTTACATGACACGAGTTCCATCTCTTTGGTTTTGGCTGTGCCTCCTCTTTCCAATCCTCCTAACTCTGATCCCGTTTTTTTTCTTCATTTCATGAGAATCTGACCCCTTTCTTCCCCTAAAACTAGGTGATGCTATCCTCTATGGCTGGCAAGACTTGATTTTAGCAGGATTCAAACCCAGGATCTGAGGATGGCAGGCAGGGATTTAGCCTGATTCCCACGATGCAGTGAGGGAACTGCAATGAGACCTGCCTCAGCAAAAGTGCCCTTAACTTTATGGCGCCAAAGTGGGCCAGGTGACCCTCAATTAGAGATGGGTATGAACTGCATTACGAACTTCAAAAACCCATGAAATTGGCGATCGTGTGATCACAATCCGGCGGTTCGTGATTGTCCACGGCCAATGAACTAGCGTTTGGGAGAGGCCTGGTTCGGTGCATTCGGTTATGGTTTGGGAAGCCAGACACTCAGACGCCAGCAATCAATTCCCCCAGCAACGGAGCCAGGGGAATGCCTGAGCTGTGTTTGCCCTCCTTCTGTCACCCTGGAAACCCAAATGGAAGCCCAGCTTACCTTGATCGGCAGGTCTTCCTTCCAACCACGGAACTGCAAAGCGGTTACAAGTTGGGAGAAGACACCCAGGGGAGGGAGGGGGAAGAGGGTGTTCTGTAGCCATGGGGACTCCAATCTCATCCCTGCAAACCCTGATAGGCAGCTCTGACGGCCAAACACAGACCTCCTGCGTTGCTCAATGGGACCTGTGCTTATAAATAGCCATGGGCTCCCAGGCTGGGTTTCACTTTCAGCGAACAGTGGAGTGGGACAGAGCTCTTGCTTGCCACTTGCTAGCCTTTGGAGAGAGAGACTGAGAGTATAATTCAGCTTAGATTTTTGGAGAGGGTATAACTCCAAGATTCCTTTTGCAATCTTGTCCAAACTTGGGTGATGGCTGTAGGAGAGCCTGCAAAAGACTCCCTGGGAATATGGGCTCTCTAAGTGCCACGGGGGCTGTTCTGTGCCCAACGAACTGCGAACCGCGAACCGGTTCGGTAACGGAAAATGTTCATTGCCATTCGCGATCTCGGGATCGTCATCGGCACCGAACTGCGAACTGCTGGTTCATTAAATTTTTTTGGTTCGTGCCCATGTCTACCCTCAATGATCCTTGGCAAGGCTTTTGGATCAGATTGGCCAGGTGGTCTGAACAAGCAGTCTCTGCTCTTGCTGGCTGTTTCTTTGCCTTGTGTTCAAATTAACAGCAGCCTAATCTGACCTCCTCAAGTTGACAATTCCTGCTCCTTCTGGAAGTCCTCCATGAAAACCCAACGTATCAGTAAATCACTTCCTGAACCTCTCAGGCCTCATTTGGCCTCCATCTCCCTTGCCGCTGGGCTCCTCATCATACCATTTTCACTGCCCATCTATCAATCCTTGAACTTGCAGGTCCTTCAGTTATTCTTTTGATGTAGTGGTTAAGAGCTTGGGACTCTAATCTGGAGAACTGGGTTTGATTCTCCACTCCTCCGCTTGAAGCCAGCTGGGTGACCTTGGGTGAGTCACATTCTAGGAGCTCTCTCAGCCCCACCCACCTCACAGGGTTGTGGGGATAATAATGACATACTTTGTAAACTTCTCTGAGTGGGTCTTAAGTTGTCCTGAAGGGTGGTATATAAATCAAATGTTGTTGTTGTTGTTGTTTTAGATAGTTTAATAGGTTTAAAGGAGCCACAAAGCTTATCCACTGTGTCATTAAGATTTGCTTGTGGGACACATGAAGCTGCATGATACTGACTTAGATTCTTACTCCATCAAGGTCAGTCTTGTCTACTCAGACTGGTAAGAGCTCTCCAGGGTCTCAGGCTGAGGTCTTTCACAACACCTGCTACCTGATACTTTTAACTGGAGATATCAAGGACTGAACCTCGGACGCTTTGCACCCAAAGCAGAGAGACAAACACTGGACCATGACCACTCCCACTGACAATAACCAAATTTGACAGAAGTTTAAACAAATCCCATCTTGGAATGGACACCTGAGCAACTTGCACTTGTACCAACCTGTTTATAGCATGCACTCATTCTATGGTTTAACAGCGGTTTAACAGTTTAATAAAGTAGTTTATTGCAGAATAAGGCATTGTCTTATAAAGAAAGCATTCAAATGAGGGTGCTTTAGTCCTTGAGTAGTGAGAGTGAAAGGAAATTGCTCTCACATACTGTGCAGATGTACTTGTTTACTTGCTTCAAAGTGTTTGGCATATCTTCTTTCAGGTGTAGCAATCCCGTTTCTTTATTATTTAGAAGAACTGATGTGGAATAGAATATTTTCTTGTGCCATATTTTTTCCATGGGAAATTTTCCATCCCACATATGTAAAAATAGTCTGCTTCATTATATTTTTGCTCTTTTGCAAACATCATTTAAATATTTACATTATTTCTTTAAATTTGAATCTGAAAATGTTCTGATTCAAATTTTCCTAGAAAACCCCCATCACTGACTGGAAGTCACATCACCTCCCACACCTACTCTCATATTCAAGGCAGCTTGAAATAATAGGAATAATAACAATCTCACTAAAAATGTCACTATCTATGTCTGTGTACGGTGGCCCCAGCAAGGGGTTTTCAAGGCAAGTGAATAGGAGAGGTGGTTTGCCATTACCTTCTTCTACAGTATGAACCTTGCTTAGCTTCCACAACCTGATGAGTTTGGGCAATACCATACTATTCCACACCTCAAAAATGTCACTACCACCATATATAAATTCAGAAATAAGTCACATATCAAATCACATCAAACAATAAAACTGTCAAAAGACCTCAGCAGAAGCTGGGGGAGACGGGGAGTTGATTTTGAAAAATGCTCTGGAATCAATTATGCCAGAAGACTGAGGGGACCAGCTGTACTTCTGGTATCTGAGCATTCCACAACCTGGAAGCAAGAGCTGAAAAATCCCTGGCAGTATTACGCACCATGCTCACATTTGACTGTTGCAGATTCCTGAAAATGGACATCACCAGCTGATCTCAGGTCCTGAGCTGGCTTATATGAGCAGTTTATATGAGGTCCTTCATGTGCTTTGAACCCAGGATGTTCAGGATTTTAGAGGTCAAATCTACCATTATATGAGCTTGGGAGTTGCTACAGCACTCATCTGATACTTTCCTGTGTTACATGTTATATCTTGGGATGTCAACACAAGCCCTCTGGCAATTGTATCTGCTGCTGGTCAGTTTCTGAGCCACATGCAAGGTACGCATCATGTCCCACAAAGCCCTGCACAGATGGTGCCAGCATTCTCTTTGAAGATGCCCGCTCCCTTCTGAGCCCATGTTGAAGTCTGCAGCTCTAGGGCTGCCTTTGCAATCTTCTTCTAGGGTCTATTGTTGCACAAGAGATCTGCCTTAAGCCAAACTCTCTAACATTTCTAGGAAGAGGGTGGAGAACCTTCCTGTCCTGCTTGGGCTCAGCAGCCGAC
The DNA here is from genome assembly GCF_028583425.1 of Eublepharis macularius. Lineage (NCBI taxonomy): Eukaryota > Metazoa > Chordata > Lepidosauria > Squamata > Eublepharidae > Eublepharis > Eublepharis macularius. The sequence continues at coordinate 69,688,388 of NC_072800.1, read as the reverse complement.
CAAACTGCCAGAACACTTCTAAAGAGCAGTACAAAAAAGACACGCCCCTTTTGGTGTTACTGCCTTCCAAAACAAAAGCCTGGAGCTGGCGATGCAGCAGACAGGAAAAAAGAAGCAAATCCACATCCTCCCTTGGGGAGGTTTCTCCCAACAAGCAGCATTGTGACCTAGCAAAGATGAATCAGCTGTGGGTGTTTTCCAGACTGGGGGGGGGGGAGCCAGAGTTATTCAGTTACAAATTTCTCTTCCTTGACTGATTGTTTTTGAAAAAGGGGTCAGCCTTCTCAAGTACACTGTTGCAAAGAAGCACGAGAGATACAAGCCCTCCTCTCCCCAGAACCCAAAAAGCAGAGACTTCCTATTGTATTGGCAGGTTGCTCTTAAAATCCCATTGAAATCTGATGTGGAACACACTCTTTTCCTGTCTTATTACTAGCTAGGGGTCAATCAGAACAGTACATTACACCTGGCTAAATTAATCTCCACCTCTCTCTTTGAAATTATCTGACCATGGCTTGCATGTCTATTCCCTTTCCCAGAAGCACCTTGTACACTGACATTAAAGAAGAGATGCTTCATGCCTGGTGCAGGCAAACATGAGTACTTGGTCATAAAACCTCCCGTTCCAGTTCACATGGTTCATTAAAGCCAGACAGATGATGCATCTCGGAGAGAATTAGCAACTTGGGCTTGTGCATACATTTTATTCTCCTGTATTTTTTTTATTAAGAAAGCCATCCCATTATTATTTTATAACTATAATAAGACCCAGAGTCCAGCTCGATCACATACAGAGAGAGAAACTGTGTCTTGAAAGAAGAAGGCTGCACTTTCCAAGCTCTCCTTCCTGATTTTTTAATATTTTTTGATAACAGGCCTGCTTCTGACAGTGACAATCAGGATATGTTCTACAGAACAGATGGGCGGAGGATCTGAACATAAGACAATGCCTCTTAGTTTTATCAAAACACAATTAAAAACACAGAGCGCAGGAAACTTTGAAATTGGGACATCACAAAGGATTGATAGCAAACCATTACCTTCCATCTAATTTCCACTGTGGAAGCTCGACCCTCATTAAACCTCACCCTATGATCTCCATTTTCTGTCTTATTCCCATCCGAAACCTAAGGAAAGGGTATCAGTTGGAGATTTGCACCAAGCTGCAGCATCTGTGCTCACTTCTTTTTTAAAATTATTATTATTATTTTACTTTTAAAAATCTGTGCTCACTTCTGTCATAGGAGGAAACAGGAAAAGGTCTGCTAGGTGGCTAGCAGTGGCTGCATAACTGCGAGCTGATTTTGTTCTCCTGCTATACTGATATTTAAGGCAAGCTTGTAGGAAGATCTGAGAGAGGAAGATCTACTCTGAAGTTAGAAGCCTCCCTTCCCTTTTCTCTTGTCTATTTCACTTGTATTTTCTTTTCTTTTTTATGTTCTAAGCAGCGTTGAGTCCCTGATAGGGTCACCGGCCTCCAGGTGGTGGCTGGAGATCTCCCGGAATCACAACTGATCTCCAGGGCATAGAGATCAGTTCCCCTGGAGAAAATGGCTCCTTTGGAGGGTGGACTCTATGGCATTATACCCTAATAAGATCCCTCCCTTCCCAGAAATAACAATGGAGGCATGGGAATACTTGTGGAAAACTACAATGAAAACAACGACATGTATCAATATTAAAGAGAACATTTTCAAAATGATCTATCGTTGGTACATGACACCAAAGAAGATTGCGCTAGGGAATTTGAATACTTCTAATAAATGCTGGAAATGTAAGAAACATGAGGGCTCCCTCTATCATATGTGGTGGTCGTGTGAGGTAGCTAGGCAGTTCTGGGGGGAAATAATAAGAGAAATGAGTGAAATTTTACAGTTTCAAATAAATAAGAACCCAGAACTCCTGCTGCTAAACTTGGGAATGGAGGGAATTCCAGCCCATCATAGGACGTTGATTTTTTATATGACTGCAGCAGCTAGACTTTTGTATGCGCAGAAATGGAAAGTACAAGAAGTACCAACTATTGAAGATTGGATCTACAAATTGCTGTATATGGCTGAAATGGACAAGATGACAAGAAAACTGAGAGATCTGGACTCAGGGCAGTTCAACACAGACTGGGAGAAGCTGAAACAATACCTGGAGAAGAAATGGGAGGTGGGAGGAAAACTGTGGCAGTTTGAGAACTACTGAAATATAATAAAAGTATAAAAGAGAGGGGTGACTTTACCGGGGGAGGAAGAGAAATGTGAATTTATAAGCAGTTAGATTAATTGATTGAGATATATATAGATATGTATAGGTCAACTGATAGAGAATAATTAATGATAAGGTTTAAACATGAGGATTGACTAACTAACAATATTTTCTCTCTTTGACAAGATTTATATGCACCAAACTGAATGTATAGAAGAGTTAAATTGATTGAGTATCTGAGGAGTTATATAGAATTACCATAAAAAGTTGAAATGAGTAATATATAGAGAACAAATCAAATTGTTTGATTTAAATGTGGGAAATTTTTATGGTTTATGATATATAGGTTTATATAGAATTATTCAAAATTGGAAAATGGGATAAATTGTTTATCTAAAGACGTATAGTTTGGGTGTATAATAATTAAAGGAGTTAATGATGCACTGCTTAATATAATGGAGAATGTATATCTGTTTTAGACAGAGGAATTTAATAGAAGTAAGGGAAAAGGGACAGAGGGTGGGAAAGCTGTTGGAAGTCAACAAAAGGGGGGGAAAGGGAGGGGGTTAGAAACGAAAAATTAGGGGAAAATTGATTGTAATGTAAAAATAAAAATGTTCTAACCCAATAAAAAATTTTTCAAAAAAAAAAAAAAGATCCCTCCCTTCCCCAAACCCTGCCCTCTCCAGGAGCTGGCAACTAGGGAAAAAATAAATGGTGCCAAGGAAAATCTCAGATGTCTACCTTATACCACCCCATCCAAGGCAATCCCATTTTTCCCTGATAATTTTTTCTACCAATAAATCTCAATTTTGCCTGGTGCGGCTTTCCTTTGAACAGCATATAGTAACAAGCTGGATAAGAGCAAGAAATGACCTCTTTCTTCATTTGAAGCCATGATTCTGTTCCAGTGTATACTCTGAATAAAACAGAAAGTCTGAAGCCCGAACATGAGCTCTTTATTGTTGGTCAGTATCATTTCACACTACAATTATGTATGTGTGGTTGAATATTTTCTCCGATGCTCATTTTTTATTTATGTCCCACTTTCCCCCCTAACTGGGACCCAGAGCGGCTCTGACAAACAGCACATGCATATCAAAGGAGCCCCGAGAACATCCTCTCTAGAATTCTAGTTTAGTAGGGATTCGCAGTGTTTTCTTTGGAGGCAAGCATCCAAACACCGGATTCCCCCACCCGCAGAGTGACACAATACAGACGAGCAACAGCTATATCAGGACGCTTGTTGTTTCAGCTCTTAGCCTTGGAGCTACGGACAACCTGTGAGAAAACCAGAATTAGCATCTCTGCTTGGGACCACTTTGCATTGCTATTTTAAAACATTTTAAAACCAATTTGCCTTTAACATTTCATGAAATTAAACAAGACCCCAGAATCTTGATAAATGCAAACATTTCCTGCATTAGACAATAGACGAATCTGCAGCAGTGATTTTTCGGCACTCGGAAAAAAAATCTTTATAAATGGCGAGAGAAAATTGTTTTAAAACGGAAAAGGAAAAGGCAGGAGGACTGTTCATAAGGAAGGTCCCTCTGTGTAATTTTACTAATGGTCCAGTGCTGCAACTGAAACGTTCATTTTTTAGATGCACCATTACGAACACACATTCTATTTATCATTGTCAATACATTTTCATAAAAATAAACTACTTGCAACCCTAGAGTGAGCATTTATGAAACTGACTTGTCTTAGAGGCTCTTCAAGCAGTTTGCAAACTAATAGACAATTCACCTTCATGGATCTGCGGCTGTCAGCTGTGGTTGGAAGGAGTCTTGGGTAGGTGGTGGAAGAGTGCAACAGGAAAATGAGCGGTTACCATGGTTATTTCTTGATGAAAAGCATGGCATGTTTAGAACCCAAAAAGCCATTCAATTCCATAAAGATATTAACTGCATAGACATTAGAAAACAGTAATTGGCTGTTGGGAATGGATGAAGTCAGTCACCTTAAGTTAGAAAACAGCCAGACAGATTCAGGCATTGCTTCTCTGTGACTTGCCTCAAGCCTAGACCCAGTACTCCATGAGTCCTCAAATCAGGGGTTTTTTTCTGGGAAAAGAGGTGGCGGAACTCTCAAGAGGGAAATGAGGGAGAAACACACGGGATTCTTTGAAATAATATTATTTTCACGTGCTATTGCTGAGTATTTTCAAGAGGTGCCAGACCTCCGTTCCACCGCATTCCCGTTGAAAAAAAGCCCTGCCTCAAATGATTCCTGATGGTGATTTCCAGTGGATCTATCTTGTGCCACTACAAAGTTTACAGACCTTCTGCTCTCCCTCACACTGTGTATCTTGTCTCTGAGGGAGGCCACCATGTTATTTGTGTCTCACACTTCTTGGCCACTTCCCTGGCCTGCCCTCTGCCTGTCTGTCCCAGATACTTCTCAGCCCTTGACCCTGGATGCCCAAAAGAAGGGAACAGAAAACATCAACCAAGCAAAGCCATAAACAGACTCAAAGTAAAATATCTGAAACATGAAAGCTTCCTCCCTTCTAATCTGATGCATTGGTGATTCTTTAACCATCAATTGTGCATTTGGGTTAATTTTTTCTCACCAACTACTAATAGACACTAACTCTTTTTTTCATTTCTTGAAACAAATTCTCTCTCAAAGCTTTGTTCCTGGCATGTCATTAGGCATGCATCCTGTGGGTCGGTTCAGATAAGGAGCATCTTAACTGTTCCAGGCACTATTTGGATCTGTGGTGTTCAGAAGATGCCATTAAAGATGCGGGAGAGATCATAGGCCAGTGGCTTGCAAGCTATAAGTAACATATGAGCCATCAAGCTTTCCCTTTGTCCCAATCCTCCTCTCTCCACCTATAATGAATGTTTAGCACCGCCCTTGTCCTGAAGAAGACCATTTCAGCTACTGAGCCACATAATAATACCAGACCCCAGGTCCAAAGGAAGCCAACGCCTGCAAACTCTCTGTTCCTTAAAAGCTCCTCCATGGCTTTTTCAGTAAATTGGAAACTGTTCAGTTTTTAATGAGCCCCAACCCTTTCTCCAGGATCACAATCAACAAGATTCAAGGTTTCAAAAGGTAAACAAGTTTCACGTGGGAGACAGAATGCCCTCTACCTTTCTCCTTGTTGGAACTAATCTGAAGAGGTTTCAACTAAACTGTCGATGATGGTCAGAAGAAGAAAAAGGGACTAGTTTCTGTATGTGAAAGAGAGAAAGATCATCGCCGTGTGATTGACAGATAGTATGTGTGTCGGTTTACACAAGAAACACATGCATGTGACATGCAAAACTTACAGTGGTCCGTATAAAGGAGTGTGTGTGGATCTATCTGTGCAAAAATACATAAGCAAGTCTCATATATGAGATGTACAAACATCTTACGTACTGGGATTTTTGTACTTCTGGGGGGGTTTATTAAAACATGATGTGCAATACACATTATAATGTGGTCCAGTCCTAAGTGGGCAGTACTATGTAACATGGCTTAATGTTGCGAAGGGAGCGACACTTGTGAGAGTACATGGAGGGGGAAAAGATGAACACACTGGATGGATACAAAGATACCTTTGGTTTACCGAAGAACTGTTCCTATGAATGGAATAAGGTCCTCCATCAATGGAAGAGTATTTCTGTGAAAAGGATTCCTCCCTGAGTGGAAGGGCAACTTTGGATGCAACTCGTAATGTCTTGGATCCCACTAGTTGAAACAATCCCATCCCCCCACCATCAAAGAATCTTTCTGGTATCAGTTTATTTTCTTGGTTTCCACATTATTCTGTAGCCTTTTCTTATTTCTATAAGAAAAGGCTACATATGACTGTAATATATATATATATAATATTACATGTGTGCTTGTAGAAATGTTTATGAGAAATCTATTTGTCGAGGTAATTATGTGTAATATCAAAACAACAACAACAATTAACATCAATTAATTTTTAGCCAGTCTGACCTGATAATTCTAGCAAAGGAAAATGTTTCATTGTCATGCATATTGGCATTTTACTGCTGATAGGGCAGCTATTTCTGAGCACCAAATGATTAAAAAAATTGTAACATTTGTGTACATCTGTTATTCTTAACAGGTGTGAAATAGTTGTTAACACCAGAGAGACGATTGTTTTTGTGTTAATATATTCATGTCAGAAAAATAACCCAGTTAATCATTTTTTTGAAACCAAGTAATCTGAAATGTATAATGGTAAGGAATACTACGGATGTGAAAATTATCTTTGTCCAAGTTTGCTTTCATTTTCTTGTATAATATTGTCACCTATTATAATTGCCAAAGAAGGTGCTTAATGTGTATATTATCTTCTATGGCACATAACATAACTAGGTTTGTTCACTTCATTTACAACTCACTTTTCTTCTCAGTGGAGACCCAACACAGCTTACATTGTTCTGTCCTCACAGCTTAGCTGGGGGTGTGTGATTAGCCCAGGGTCGCCCAACAAGCTTCCATGGCAGAGTGAGGATTTGAACTTGGGTGTCCCAAATTCTTATCTGACAGTCTAACCACTCTAACAGACTGGCTTTCTGAAGGGGTTCTACATATATTACAGATCCAAGTATAAGGAGATCTGAAAAACGGTCAAAGCAGCACATCAACCCTAGAACGAACTAAAAGATTCTCACATCTCTGATATATTGTCGAAGGCTCTGATAATCTAACTCTCAAGGAACAACTCTGCCCATACTACCAGTCTGAACCTAACCAATGCTTCTTTCTTGCAAAGGACATGTCAGTTAAACGATTCCTTACCATTTGCTGACAGAAAGCATAGGTATAGAACAATGTGGTAAAGCTTCCGTTTCCCAAGGGCTATGGACCAGGCTAAAAGGTTACAGTGGTGAAGGACTTTGCAACAACTTAGGTTTGACAATCCAGGCAAGGGTTTTCATACAATATAATCATCTGAATAAGGACCCACGTAACATTGTTCTTCCTTACCTTGTCTCACTTTCTTTGGGTATCACTGCTGTTCCATAGCCAAAAGCTTTCTTGTCGGGTGTTGATGGGACTACTTCAGCCATGCCAGGCAACCCCATTGCATTTCGGGGTTTTCCTTCCACATACACAGGAGTTCCAGGGTCTTTCTTAAGGGACTGGCGACTAGGAGATGACCTGTCAAGGTGAAGAGTGTGAGGAGACACTTGGGTGTTGTGGTGGGTGTGAATGTCTAATATCCGCATGTCAGCTACTCTGTGAGGAGAGGCAGGAGGTGTTTTGGAGCCCAGAGTCGGCAAGTGACTGTCAGGGTATTTCCTTGATTTTTGTCGGTACAGCGATTGCTCCATAATTTCAGGCTGCATAGAAGGATTACAGTAAGTGCTTGAAGACCTCATGGTGCTACGGTGGTAAGCAATGACATGATCAGGGACATCAAGAGGGTGTCCTGTATGCGAAGCTGCAATGCTCATCCGACCCTCATGGTACAAGTAGGGGTCGGCGTAGAGTCCCTCGTTTCGAAAAAGAGTAAGGCTTTTGTTACTCAGATCTTCATCTGGTTTCACATCCCGTCTTTCCAAAATGGCACTAGGGCTTGGCGAGAGGGGTCTAGATGCCGAAATGGTTGAAATCCGGTCCCTGGGAATCGTTGCATTTCCAGGACCACTGACTGACCTGACAGTGCCATAGGGGATCCTGGATGGAGAAGGAGGCATTGAATATGGCGCTGGAGTAGCAGGCGGGGAGGTCGGAAGCGCATGAGGAGGATGCGTAGCAGATCCTGGCCGAGAAGCATTTGGATAAATGTCTCTCTGCATCTGCAATATAAAGAAATCCAATCAAAAGGTATTGTTCTGGGTTAGCTTCATCACAACTACAGCGATACAGAATTATAATCTTCCCCAAACAATAAAACTATCTGTAACTATAGAGGCAGCCATTGAAAACACAGATTTGACTCTTATTTAAAGAAGGCAAGAAAACTGGCTGTTAGTTGCAATAATTGAGATTCTTTCCTGGATATAATTATTAACTATAATTTATTACAGTATAATATCATAGACTGTAATTTTTTATTATATGTGCATTATCATCATCTGTATGATTTGTATCAACAAACTCCAGTCAATGGACATTCTGTCACTAAGACATAATAGAAAGGGAGAGGAGAGTCATGCTATTTTATTGATACAGAATTGAAATGCAGAGAAGTACATTGTGAATCCAAGAGAGAATTGCAGAAGATGCAGAAGAATCCATATTTGGAATAAGCTTTTTTTCTGGGAAAAGAGGTGGTGGAACTCAGTGGGTTGCCCCCTGATCTCCAGACAGAGGGGAGTTTAGATTGCCCTCCATGCCGCTGCAGCGCTGCGGAGGGCAATCTAAACTCCCCTCTGTCTGGAGATCAGGGGGCGGGGCCACCAGCCATGTGACCATTTTCAAGAGGTTCTGGAACTCTGTTCCACTGTGTTCCAGCTGAAAAAAAGCCCTGGGAATAAGGATCCCTTATAATATGCTGATTAAAAGACGATGACCTGCAATCTGGATGTGCTGAAAACCTACATTCATATCAGGTCCGTTTTGCTTAATGACCTCTCCTACACAGAGGGCCTAACAGCCCAAACATAAACACATGGACACACACAAACACGCAAACATCATAAGGATTAAATTGGTAGAATGTATTTATTTATATAACAACAACATTCGATTTATATACCACCCTTCAGGACAACTTGATGCCCACTCAGAGCTGTTTACAAAGTATGTCATTATTATCCCCACAACAAACCACCCTGTGAGGTGGGTGGGGCTGAGAGAGCTCCAGAAAGCCGTGACTAGCCCATCTTTCTTCCAGGGATATCCCATCTTTCTTTCAGGGGGTCCCAGTTGGTATCCCTGTGGAGTTCTAACCAAAGTTGCTATATCATGCACCTCCAGGTGACACCCTGGGACCACTGACATATTTCTTTGTGGAAGACATGGGGTAGGGGGAGGGATTCAATGGTCCCAAGCATTCTTGCCTACATCTAACACACACACCTCAAATCCACAGCATTTTACTCAGCAACTCTGGAATCAAATTGAAAACAGCCCCGTTCCGATTTATGCAAAATTACACCAAGTTACACCCCTATGAAATCCACGCCACTCAGGAGTTCTGAGAGTTGTGGGAAGGTGGCCCCACCTTCTCACAGTTTGACTTTGACCAAGGATGTTACCCACTGTGTAGCAATCAAAGGGTCATCTGCATTGCTACCAAAGCATACTCTCCCTTCTCCACCCGCAAGTTTATTTTCACCATGATGACAATTCTCATGCCAGAGTATACAGATGGATGTAATTGGAGACATCGGCCTCTGCAGGACTTTTCTTGTGACTAGAGATCCAAGAGGGGGTTGTAGCCTCAGGCACTGGAGGAGGGCAGGAACAGGAAAATAACCAGCAACAACAAAAATAATTAGAAAATAAGGTGTGTCAGGAGGCCCCAGGCTACTAGAAAGAAACTTGAACATAGATCCGTGACATACTCAGTAAAGAGAAGTAGTCCCGGTTCCCCAAGAAGTCTCTACGCACATGGTACATCTTTTTGCAAAACCAAACCCACAGATTGCTTTCTGTTTACGTTTTACAACATACATATATTAGATGTATAAATAGGGCACATCACTTGTGAACAGGCTTTTATTACTAAATTCCTAAAATATACTTACTCTAAGGGGTGCTTCATTCAAGAACACAATGCACCTTGTTTGGAGCAATCACATTGTGATCATATGGGCACACAGTTCATGAATAATCCCATAGCTGCCTCTTCTTGCTTGGAGTATTCAATTGGCTGCAATGACTTGTCATGTACTCAAGCTTGCAACCATGTTGAGATTGCAGGACATCCCCTAATTCAGTCATTTAATGGCATCTGGTGAAATAGGCTATGAAAACTACAAATTTGTTTAGTCTTTAAGGTGCTGCGGGCCACTCTGTGACAGCAGAAAGACAAAACAACTCCTCTGGAATTCACAAAAGGGAAAATTCCTACACAGAGAGTCCTTCTGGGTAGCAAACAGATGGAGATTGCCGTGCTTGATAACTACATGACTTTATCATGCTGCTTGAACAAAGGGAGTGTAGGCACCAGGCACATGTGGAACTGAACAGAGCAGCATATACTTATATGATCATAAACTATGATGAATCCACACACCAACATATCTAATTCTCAACATGACCAGATCTGTGGATACTTAAATCCAGAAAGTGAAGCCATGAATAGACAGCACAAGTCTGTGAAAAACACCTCAAAATAACAGAAGCAGTACCTCTAGCTTTAAGAACTGAATGCTCTCAGTGACTATTGCTAGGCAACCACAACAGTATTGCCAGGCTTCAAGCCTTGGTTTCTGTGAGTAAAAGGGCAGGGGGAAAGGGTCAGGGCCCTTTTCAGAGCTGTTTTGGCCTTTGAGGGAGGATTCAATGGGACAGCAACCGCTGGGCTACTTGCTACCATGCAACTCCATGACACACCCAGAATGAGCTGCTTGACACTATTCAAGGTAATAGTGGAGAACAGGAAAATGAGATCCCATCCTGCAAATCTATGTGGGTCCCCCACTTTCTACTAACTATTCCTCAAAGCGAATTGCCCTTGTTTTAACAGCCAAACGATATGTGATGCTGGAGTTTCATCACTGGAACTCCTGATGTGTATTTTGGCCTTGAAAAGCAGCTGTGAGAGTGGTCCAATTTGGATCAGGTCTATGGTGTCAGGGAAGCAGAGGCATTTCAGATTGGAGAAGTGATGCAAAAAGAAAGAGTCATCCCCCCTTTCTTCATAGTTTAATTCCTTGTCTTCAGCTATAATTGCAGAACTCCAAAGAGACAGTATAGCATAGTGATTATAGCATGAGACTAAGATCTTGGAGACCCAGGTTGAACCTCTTACTGTGCCCTGGTGCTCCCTGTGTGACTGGACCAGTTACTCTCTTTCAGCCTAACCTACCTTGCAGGGTTGTTGTGAGGAAAAAATGGGGCAAATCAAGTATGCCATCCTGAGATACTTGGAGGAAGAGAAGGCTAACAAAGTGATAGATGAGTAGTTTGGCCCTGAGAATTAATCTTTGGTGAAATGGTGCTATTAGAATGATCTATAATTATACATCCCAACTTCATTTTGAGGATGCATCATTGGGCACACTTCTAAACCCCTATAGCATGCTATAGAGCTGTTGTCAATTCAGCTTCTGAGTGTGAGAAATTCAAGCTGCCCTTTAAAACACACACCCCAGTACCAGTTCTAACACATGCACACTTGGATCAGGTATTGTTCTTAAAGGTACTCCATAATACACATAAATTTAGTACTGAATACCCCACCAGGAAAACAAATCAGGCCCCATTTAGATTATTTCCCTACTGGAATTACTTCATTCATTTCTCAAGTCAAGGAAATATGAGCATTGCTAGCCACAGAAAACAAACCCTCTTGCCTCCGAAAGCCACAGCAATTCATAATTTTATATCTGTGAAAGGTATCTTTTCCAAACATTCCTTTCAGGCACAAATCTTTTAAACTGTTATCTCTCAAATCCTGATCTCAAGGCTTTTAGTTATTAGATGCTGCTAAAACAAATAACGTAATCACCTCTATGGACTGAAAACACACAGAGATATAGGAGCAATTGCAAAGCCAAAACATCAACATACTGATCTCTCTAAAGTTTTTTTTTTCATTTAGAAATAATAAAAGCCACTTACATTAATGCAATCACCAGTTCTAAAGTGCTCTCCACATGACTTTTGCTTTCCAAGTTTTAAAGGCTCAGTGTAGAATGAGACTTTTACTTATTTCCACCTTCTTGGGAGAAGATTTCATGCATTCTTCAGAAGGCTCTTCTGTCCTTCTGCTTGCATGAAGCTGGGGTCATCTCACTTCCCTCAGTCCTCTAAACAGCACCGCTTCAATAGGCTAAAGTACTTTTCCACATGACAAACCTTCAGATTCTCCTCCCCTTAGAAATCAGTCACCAAATAACATCCCACACCCTTGGTATGGCATCCAGTCACAAAATGTGAAGCATACCAGCCAGTGCACCAGCTACTGAACGAGCCGAGAGCAATTTGAAAAGAACGGCGCACTGGAGAATCTTCCCAAGTGTGTGTGTGTGTGTGTGTGAGGAACAAGCTCAACCAAGGAGGTGTTATGAATGGATAAATAGATATTTTAAAAACTACACTGAAAAATGAAGTATCTCCACACAATAATCACAAGGTCTCAAATTGCTTATGTTTCAATAAACACAAGACGCCAGAAGCCTGAAGAAAAAGCTCACCGCTCAATTTATCAGAGCAGCTTTCAAAAACAAAGCCAGCCTGGTTTGCTTGCAGCCGATGTAGTCCGAACCCATCCCCTGTGCAAGCCAGGCCAGGATGAACAAGGGGTCTGTCTACTAATTAACTAGTTACCTTAGCTGCTTTGCCAAGCTGAACTTTGGGCAGCCATCATAAATCAATTCCGCTGCTATCTGCAGAACATTACACAAGCAATTAAGCTGGGTTGGGGAAAAAGTAAAATAAAAACGCAAGCGTTAACACATTTGTTTCAAACAATAGCTGAGTCACTCTCTTCCTCTAAAAAGAAAGCCCTTGCTGTGCAAATACACACACACTTTTAAAACGTAACAGAATCAGCCGATGGAACTCATTGCCACAAGATGTAACTACAAGCATAACTGGTTTAAAAAATATTAGATTAATAATACAATGAGAACAGATCCTGAATCTCTAATTAGTACCCTCTGATGGGCAAAATTAAAACCTCTTTCAAAGTCTACATACCCTGTATTTACAAAATGGTTGGGATTAACTCTGTAATAGGTAAGACAGGCTATGGCAGCCTTGATTGTGGCAGCGGGAGAAAAACTGCTGAGCGGTGGAGGGAGAATTTAAAGAAAAAACAGTAAAACCTGGAAGTGATATAGGATAGCTCTCGGAATCACCAGATTCCGTTGATTTCCAGAGCTCTCTCCTATGTCACTTCTGAGTTTTCCCAGCCAGTGCGACGTAGCCAATGTCGCTTGCCTCCTGTTTCCTCCCAACCTTCCCACCAGCTGCCAGAGTATGCCTAGCAACCTAGCAACCGCCCAGGGCCAGCTCCAGGATCGTCGGCACCTGAGGCAGCTTAATGCTGCCTGTGTGTGCGTGTGCGTGCTCGTGCGTGCACCGGACTGCATGATGACGTCACTGCATGTGACGTCATCATGCACGGGCTGGCACACGCACGGGGGGCCTTTCAGCCCTCCCTTTCAGTTGCTCTGCGGGCCAGGCTGTGCCTGGCCTGCAGAGTAACTGAAGGGGAGGCTGCCCACTCAGCTGCCCCATGCTGCCGCCACCAGCATGTGCTTGTGGCCGGTGGCGGCAGCAGGTCCATGGCGCATGCCCCTGCCCCTGGGCCGGTGCCCCTCTGGCGCCTTAGCGCCCTGAGGCAGCAGCCACACCAGCCTCAATGGGCGGGGCTGGCTCTGCAACCGCCTCTCCCCATATGTACCCCAGAGGGCACTTAGATCAGCATAAAAACATCTACTGGTGGTCCTGAGCCCCAGGGAGGCTCGACCGGCCTCGACTAGGGCCAGGGCAGTTCAATCCTGGCCCCAACTTGGTGGAATGCTCTCTCAGAGGATACTCAGGCCTGCCAAGAGTTTGTGTCCTTTCGACGGGCCTGCAAGACAGAGATGTTCTGCCAGGTGTATGGTTGAGGCCAGCACTTAGATCTACTGAATTAGCCTCCCTCTCGGTCTCCTAGCAGTGGGGGGGGGCATACAATCAATTGCCCCCATGTATGAGTTATGATTTAAAACAGCAATCTCACATCTCCACCCCTCCCCTCCTTTTTGGGAGGGAAGGACAAATGGAATCCCGTTCCGGGGAATTAGAAGTGAGGTTGTAGAGTCTGTTTTATGCTGCTGAACCTGAGTATGAATCTGTGATTTTATTGCTTTTACTGTAATGTATTTGTATTTATTTGTATGCTGTAATCCGCCATGAGCCCTTCTGCAGGGAGGGCAGACTATAAATTTTATTATTATTATTATTATTATTATTATTATTATTATTATTATTATTATTATTATTGTTGTTGTTGTTGTTGTTATGTCGCCCCCATGCCCTGCTTGACATTCAGGTTGGCTGCATGGTTTGCACTGGCTGGCAGAAATGTTTTCTGTAACATCACAGAGGCAGTAAGTTTGCTCCATTCTCTGATCACACCACTGTGGTTCTTCACAGTTTTTTGAGAATACCTGATTGTCATTATAGTCAGGAGTTTACGGATTCCTTAGGAGTAAAAGGACCAGAGTAAAGAAAGGAAAAGCATACGTGCTTTTCTAGAATAAAGCAGGAGCCACAACCTTTTCTTTCGTGAGAGCTACTTCTGAATAATAAAAATATCCCAAGCTACTTCCCCCTACCAGCCAGTTACCAATTTTGTCCTGGCCCAAGAACAGAACACAGGCTAGGAAAAGCATGAAAAAATGAAGCTATCAGCAAAGCAGCACGGAGCAAAACCCTATGAAATAAATACTATATATACATAAACATGATGCATGAGCTACTCTACGGCAGCGAGAGAGCTACTGGCAGTTCATGAGTGACCTGTTGCGCCCCCTAGCATAAGTCATTTTGGGGGTTAATCCTGTTCTTTTTTTCTTCAAAGAGATGAAATCCCTTTACACTTGGGAGGCACATGATGTGTGACACATCATATGGCTCAACAGGAGAGGCATCTCCCTGAGGGAGGGAACATGCCATCGTAACTCGAAAGGGCACCCCCTCACACACCGGATCACACAAGTGGTCCATTTAGTCCAGCATCCTGTTCCACACAGTGGCCATCAAGTTGCCCTGGAAGGCCAACAAACAGGGCACAAAGGCCTTCACCTGATGTTGCCTCTCTGAGCACTGGGATTCAGGGTCTTGCTTCCTCTGAATGTGGCTCACCACGGCCAGTAACCACTGATGGCCCTGTCCCCTCTGAATCTGTTCTTATTGCTTATCAACTTCACTGGGTGTCCCCAATTTCTAGTTTTATGGGAAAGACAGAGAAAGCTCCCTGTCTCTAGCGCACTGTCTGACATTAGATGAAGTGGCAACTATATTCTATACATTACTGAATTTTCCATTTCCACCTAACGATACTATGATCAAATGTACCCAGCTTCAAAACTATATTCTCCTCCTGCCCAGACTGGTCACCTCTCATCTCTCTACCCCTGGCACAAAGTAACTGGACAAGCAGCGGCAAATGCTCTGCGACCTCACTCCACCCTCCCAGTGATCGCAGTGAAACAGCAGTCCACCCCGTCTTGGAAAAGGCTGAGCCCAGCCACTTTGAACCATTCAGATATGAAAAATAGCTTGGATGCTCTGGTATTTAGGGATCTTTTTGCATGCAGTCCTTACTTTCTTGGGGGCGCTGTTCTCCTGTGCCTTTCGTCTGATGAGCCTGAAGCAAACCCCGAGATTAACAAAAGCCTCCCTATCGAATGGAAGACACAGTCTTAATCTTACAGTTGTGTAAACTATTTCTGGGAGCAAGAATTAAATGGCTCCGGCCTGCAGCTCAGTGGGAACAGTTACTGGGCTGGTTAAAGTACACATTGCTGAAAGCAGGGATGGGGGTGAGTGAGCGTACGAGTACACTCAAGTACACAGTCGAACCAGCAAGCTGAGGAACTTCAGATGAGGATAAAGACTGGGGATCAGTATCTCTACGTTCTGGCCAAAGAAGAGAATTCAGGAAGACTAGCCATTCCAGGAAGAAAACCTCTTTGCTTTGATAGAGTAGGATGGGTCAAATGGTGAGAGGAGAGGGGGGAGGGGGGAACTCGCATTCTGAGAGAAGTGTGAGGAAAAAGTTGGATTCAGATTTGGTTCTTTTGTTGCTTTAAAAACATGTGTTGAATTCTTTAAGTTTTTCCCCACCTCAAATCCCCCCTGGACAAGCTGCCCAGCTACTCTCCTTGTTTCCTGTGGGGGAAACATTTCCAAGCAGGCTCTCAGGCAGAAACACACAGGGTCAAGGCGGGCAGTGGCCAAAGGCACACTCCCAAATGCAACAGGAAGCCCAAGAGAACCAAAATAAAGCGAATGGATGGAATCCCCCCCCCCAAACCAAAGTGAATCAAGGGGACCAACATCAAACGGGAGAATCATGTCAAAACAGAGAATTCCACCCAAACCAAATTGAAGCAAGGGGCACTGTTTCAATTTAGCTCAACTGAACCACTGTCAGTCACAGAAGACAGGCAGACAAGGAGAGCTCCTCCACAGATTGGCCACCGACTTCCCCTGTCCGCCTCTTTCCCCCTCCCTCCTCCCTCTCCTCTCTTGGAAAAAAGGAGAAGCCTAGGAAGGAGCCAGCCACAGGCTGAAGCCACATTTCTGTACTTACCCAGATTTATCTGAGGGGTTGGATCGGGGTTCTTGGATTGGATCCCGGATTCTTTGATTTGATTCAGGAAAGCCATATGTAGCTGAATCAGCAAAACTCTAGCTTTTTTTCTTTAATCCCAGATTTGGATTGCACATCCCTAGTGTCAGCAACTATTTTTTATTTTATTTATTTATATTTACTTTGCATTTCTATTCCACCCTCCCCACGAAGGGCTGCTCAAGTTGGCTACAAACTGCCTTCCCCTCACAGCTCCACAACAGCTGTGTTTGACAGTTTATTTATTATTTGGGCCATACCAGCAGACAGATCAGGTTTTCTACAGACTATTTTGAAGACCCAGGGTATGGTGGGAGGGCCCATGATAACAGTAGTCTTTCTGAAGATCTGGGCTTAATGGTTAGTGGATGATAATAATAATAATGACAACAACATTCAATTTATACACTGCCCTTCAGGACAAGTTAATGCCACACTCAGAGCAGTTTACAAAGTGTGTTATTATTATCCTCATGACAGTAACCCTGTGAGGTGGGTGGGGCTGACAGAGGTCTGAGAGAGCTGTGACTGACCCAACGTCACCCAGCTGGCTTCAAGTGGAGCAGTGGGCAATCAAACCAGTTCTCCAGGTTAGAGTCCTGCCTCGCTTAACCATTACACCAAACTGGCTGGGAAACCTCGTGGAAACTCTAAGTAGGATACACCTTGAGTTGTGTGGTGGAAGAAAGGCAGGATATAAAAGAAATAACCTAAATAAATATTCACCAGAAGAATTTTAATCATCTCTCCAGCAGCAGCAACACCAGTGTTGTTTCTCTCATTCACCTCCCCACAAATGCAGTCAGTACAAAGTTGCTACACAAAGTGTTGTGTCTAATTATTTGTTGCAGGTCCTGACCAGCAGCTGCCTCATGTTCCAGCAAAGGAGTGGCAAAAGGGTCAGCAACACAACCCCCCAATGCTGGAGTGTGTGCTGGTGTCTCCATGGCAACTAGAGTTCAGCTGTCACCATCCTCAATCAGTGTGATTTTGCCCTAGCACAGAAGAGGGGTCAGGCTATGTCAGGTCAAATCAGATCAGACCTCCACGTCAGGATATGTGGGTCAAGCTTTCAAATACCAGCAGACAGATCTGAAAACAGAAGGGAACAGAAAGGAACACCTCATCTGATAACCACTAAGGGCTGCTATGCACATTCCTGGCCTGCAGTGAGGGCAAGGACAAACAACAGGCTCACACATACTCCCATGTATTGTACCAGTCCCCACTGAGTAAGGACGGCTTGATTTTCTGGTGCCTGTTCCTGGCAAATCACTGCCCCTCTTTTTGCCTTTGGGGATGGCTTGTAAAATGTTGTGAGCTTGGTTCCTTAAGCAGTTAATGTCATTCTTTCGGTTTCAGCTTCCGACTTCAGGTTCTCTAGGAGTTAAATCTCTGAACGGGGGATGGATAAATCTTGTTTCAAATGCGCATGCGCATAAACCCATACATGTTTTGAACACTAAGGGCTGGATCCTATGACTCATTTCCACCAAGTCTTTCTCCAATGGAGAAAGATTCCCCTTAACAAAGGACAACTTTTCCCTATCAGAGGATGTCTTTATCCATGAGAAAAAAGTCATTCTCCATTGGAGAAAGTAATGCTCTCTTGAAGGCTTTACACAAGAAAATCATATGATCCAACTCAGCAAAAAGTAAGTCACCCTAACGCTTTATCCAGACTAACACTTCACAGACTTTAATAGCTTGGATCTATGTTAGACCACAGACTGACAACATATTGTATGACAATTGTTTTTCAAATAGATCATTAATCACAGAACAAACTTTATCTTGGCTTTAACCAACAGTGGTTGGTTGTGGTGGGGAAAGCAGGTACTCACCTCTCTTGTTGGCGTGGAGGGCTAATGGTAGTTATGCTGCTGCAGAGTAAAGCATGCCAAAGACTGAATATAGCCTTCAGCAATTTGTATTAGTTTATGAGTGCACATGCGTACAGGTGTGAAGTTGCAGGCAGTGACTCTTGGCGTGGAAATTGGGGTAAGCCTGTCCTATTTTATCTCTGAAATGTTGGATGGTATGCCCTTGCCCATCACACATGGAAGCTTTCTTCACTATCCAACTTTCACACCCATAACAGGAAGAACATTGATTCATTTGAAATGTGGTGCTGGAGGAAAGTCTTGCGGATACTATGGACAGTCAAAAAGACAAATAAGTGGGTACTAGATCAAATCAAGCCTGAATTCTCCCTTAGAAGCTAAAATGAAAAAACTAAGGCTATTGTACTTTGGTCACATCATGAGAAGACAAGATTCTCTGGAAAAGTCAATAATGCTAGGAAAAGTGGAATGCAGTAGGAAATGAGGAAGACCTTAAACAAGACGGCTTGAACTCAATAAAAGAAGCCACGCCCTCCAGTTTGCAGGATCTGAGCAAGTCTGTTAATGATAGGACATTTTTTAGGTCTTTCATTCATAGGATCACCATAGTTGGAAGCGACTTGATGGCACATAACACACACACACACACACACAAGTAGCCCCCATTCATTCAATCTGTTCTTCCCAGGGTTGCCAACCTTGAGGTCAGGTCTGGAGTTCTCCTGGAAGGGGAAATGATCTCCAGACATCAGTTTCCCTGGAGAAAATGGCAGCTTTGGAGGACGGACATCACATACCTGCTAAGTTTCCTCCCCTCCCAAATTCTGCCCTCCTCTGGTTAGGCCCCCAAATCTCCAGGAATTTCCCAACCCAGACTTGGCAACTCTAGCACTGCCACAATGGATTCTGTGGGCAGGGCCTACACGGCTTCCTTTGGAATTTTCAAACCTATGTCAATAATGTGGTGGTGGCGGTGTGAAAACACTAAAACCTGCCTAGATGAATATACAGCTGATCTGATTAAAGAATTGCAACGTTCAGGGAAGCTGCCAAATGTTTGGAGGCAATATTTAGAGTTGATGGAAGAGTGGTTTTCAGCCCAAATGGCAACATTATTGAATTTTGGAGCCAGTGCTTCTCTCAAGCTGGGATGTTTCTCATTTCAGTCCATCAGTGTCAGAAAGGATAAACTGTTCACTCAAACTGGGGCATACAGGGGCACAGGCTCGCGATGCTGAAAGCCCTATACAAAACGAGTTCCAAGGTTGACATTCAGACAGATTTTTAAAATACTATTTACAGAATTAATTTCATTTTGTTGTTTTCCTTTTAACAAACATATTATGACCCAGCAGTATAAATAATGCATGAGCTGGTGGCTGCTGGAGCTGCAATTCAATCTCACAGTTCTGATAATACATACAAACCGCTCAAGCATCACCCACCATTTTAATTACTTTATCAGGAGCCCTCAAGCCTTGTCTATCTTGCCCTGCAATATCCAGAATTTAATTAGTTCCTATTAACTAGTTTTGAATGCACTAATGCTGAAAGCAAGGCCTTCTGCCGGTATGTCCTCCACACTGACACACATCGGGAAAGGATTTTGTGGTTTCCCCACTGCTGATGTAGCTACAGATTAAGCGTAGCAGCAACAGGGCTTCCATATGACAGGTTTCCCCACAGTTTCCCAGCCCGAGTCTCCCAGAAGCACCCCCTCCCAGGCCAACAGGGGTTTTGCTATTTTTTAAAAAAATGGCACTACGATATCATTATATTAATATACAGTTGTAACAATAGATGTAGCAGGTTCTCTGAATTCCCAGCTTTCATTTTTTAAAAAGGTAAGTCTCCAGCCTCTTCCCTTCCAAAGATATGTCTTTCCCCTTGTATCTCCACAAGGGAAAAGTCTAGAGGCTTACTTAAAAAAAAAAAAGCAAGGAATTCAGAGAACCTACAGCACCTGTCACTACAATGGCATACTGATACAATGATATTTTAGTGCCATTTTTTAAAAAAATAAAAAGTCCCCCCAAGGCAGTGGGGGGGGGGGTGGAAGCTGCCATGACAAAAGGATCAGGGAAAACGGCTGCCAAGTGAGACAGAAAATCCTGCCCCCTCTCCGGCTTTATTGTGATCTTACCCAAAACTTTGGAGATAAAAGCAGGAAAAAACATGCTTCCCAAAAGCATTGATTGCAAGGAAGATAACCAGTGCGGAAGGCACCATAGAGACAGCAAACAGAAGGGGAGGGTGCCATTCTGAAGAGTTAAAGCACCTTAGCCTTTGTGAGGAATAGGCCACCAGTCATGAAATAAAGTCCATATAAATTAGATATAGAATTCTACACTGAACATTTCACATTGCTGACCTCATTTTGTTCCTCCTCTGCAAATATCTTCATTATTCTCCTTGAAGTGTTGCTGCTAAGTACTAATTATTCTCTCTTCCTAGTCTTACAATTTGCTGTAAGATAAGCTGTTGTCGGAACGGGACAACACTCTGCTTTTCTTTTATTAACTAGAAAGCCTCACAGAGACACAAGAGAAGCTTCATAGTTTTTTACCAAGGGGAAACAGATAAGCCATTAGCCAAAAGAATCACGCCACTGTCTTCCAGTCAGAAATGAAAGAAGCATCTCTGGAAAAGGGCAGGAAGCAGGGCAGGATTAAAGCATGTGGAGACCCTAAACTATGCCAAGTTTGAGAGGCTCCATAATGTTAAAAGAGTGCATTATTCTAACATTGAAATTTATTTTAAAAATTGTGTTTAGAAGCCCCTCATAACCAGGTAGCTTACTAAGGGCCAAACCAGATACGATGGGTTCCCCAGGTCCAACCTAGAGATGCCGCTGCCATTCCAAAGCCTAACACAAGGCTTTTAAAAATGCCACAAGCGTCTGATCTCTATCAGGCCTGCAGCGAGTTGTAATGAGGTGCTCTTGTTTCCCCCTCTGCACCTTTGCAGGTGTTGAAACACCGCCTCCCTGCAGCCATTTCAGCACTTGAAAAGATGTGGAGAGGAAACACTTCATCCTGCCATGCTGCAGCATTTTTAAAATGGCCCATGTTAGGCTTTAAAAAGGCAGCCGTGTCCCTGAGTTGGACCTGGGGACTCAGTCACATCTCGTTGAGTTTGGACCTTAGCTTGTGCTCAACCAGCTTTAGCAGGGGGGATTGGATGGCAGAGGATCTTCGCTAGGAGAAAATCCCAGACTTCCAATACTGCAGGGGAAGGCAAGCGAAGACCTGGCAACACAAAACAGCTATCACCAGAAGTCCATTTCAGATCTCTCTTGTGGTGACAGTCATCTTTATACAAGACACTTGTCCATCACAGTTTGTGTTTGGATAAGGAATTTTACTGATGCTCATACAAACCTCTTTCTGTTTCCCTGTATGTATGCATTTCCTGTACACGCAGTTACTCAGTCCCCTTTCTCATTTCCATTTTAACCTGGTTGTTATCCATGCTGCCCTGACTTCATGTAAACCGATGTGGAGGCAGCAGTTTCAAACAGCACTGACACCCATTTATGAACTGTATGTGAATTACTGTGGCCATTCTGAACAGCACTGCTTTTTGTGGCACTGGAAGTGGCCCTGGTTTTTAGAAAGTGGGTGGGGCCAGGTGGGACTTTTGGCAAGCAAGGTTTCTGATTGGCCATTGCTTTGACAGCAGCTGCCATCACAGAACAGGATTCTTCACTGTGTGACTGAAGGGACGGTGTGGCAGACATTTTGTGGCTGCGCTCACCACATTATGTCAAAATTCCAAAGGTGCCTGCAGGCTCAGAAAGATTGAGGACCCCTGCATTAAAGTATCAGAACCATGCCAGAGAGAGGCACAGATGAGGATACTGCTGTTACAGCATCCACTTAAGTTGCAACACAGGTTTTGAAACTCATAGCCTTAACTTGTTGTCAAACTAAACGGGTCTGGGCTTTGGAAACACTGAGAAAATTGTTTCAAAAAGCCTGGTATATTTCCATGCTGAGAAGTTTATAATCCAGAGAAAAAAGAGATGCCATTTGTATGTCAGAAAGGAGGCGCCTCTTTCTTTTCTATGTCAGTAGGAGTGGGTTCCTGTTTTCCTCACCTTTGCATGCTGTACGCAGCACTCCCCCTGAATGAGCAGGTTCATCGAGTGCTGCTGGATCCTAGCCTATGGTTGGAGGCTTGGGCCTGCTCCTTGGCACGCAGTACTTTTCATCCGCTGCACCTAATATGCCAACAATGGTTATTCCATTAAATGCATGATTTGCCCACAGTGACCCATGCTCTGATTACATGCAGTTTAGGTTACTGTAATTTGCTCTATACGGGGCTTCCTTTGAAAACTATCCAAAAAATTCAACTGGTCCAAAATGCAGTAGCCAAGGTACTACTGGGCGTTAGATACCACCAGTGTGCTTAAAGATCTGTAGCAGCTGCCTATTTGTTTCCATTCAAAATTAAAAATGCGAGTTCTTACCTATAAGGCCCTAAATGGCTTGAAGTACCACCTTCTCCTATACTGTTCAGCCCATCAGGTAAGATCTTCTCACAGGCCCTGTTCCCTGTGCTTTCTGCCTTCAGGGGGAAGTGGGTAGAGAGAGGGCATTTTCAGTGTTGGCACCTTGCCAGTGGAATACCCTCCCCTTGAGAGTCACCTTATTGTCCTTTAGGCACCAGAGGAAAACATTTCTTTGTACCTAGATTCTCAACTGAGGGTTCCACCTTTTAAAGCTGTTTTTGCTCTGCTTCTAACCTGAGGTCTGTTTCATTTTAGGTTGCTAAGTTATATTTTGTGCTGTTTTGAATGCACTGGCTTATTTGAATGGCTTGTTTTAATATAATTCTTATGGGTTGCCAGGTCCAGTTTGGGAAATTCCTGGAGATTTGGGGGGTGGAGCCTGGAGAGGGTGCGGTTTGGGGAGGGGAGGGACCTCAGCAGAGTATAATGCCATAGAGCCCACCCTCCAAAGCAGCCATTTTCTCCAGGGGAACTGATCTCTTTGGCCTGGAGATCAGTTGTAATTCCGGGAGATCTCCAGCTACCACCTAGAGGCTGGCAACCCTATGATGGTTTTATGATTTAATTTCATTGTTTTTACTTTGTGAGCTTCCTCGAACAGGATAGGTGGCATATACATATTCTAATCAACCAATCAATAAAAGCATCACATAAACAATGAACCAAGCAATTCAAAACTATTATAGGGAACACTACCATGTCAAAACCCCCATCAGGAACTAGCATGGGGATATTCTATGAGGCAGCATCTAACTATATAGTTTACTGTTTGCAAACCAGATGCTAGTTAACCTATAGACCTAAGATTTTTGATAGTTATCAAAACTGGTAATCTGATGTTTGTAGTATTAACACATAAATCCAGTCTATTTTTGGGCAACAATATTTTTTTAAAAACCCAGATCCTGCTCAAAGGCTTAGAATCCTTTCACCATTTTATGTCCGAAAAATAATATAAAAGCCTGCTCAGCTATTTACCTTACAGGTACAGTAACATTAAGCAAGGGCCAAGTGGTTCACGTACAGGATCAGGCTTTACTCAACAATCATGATACAACTTTTAACATCTAATAACTCCTAGAGTTAGGGAAAGAGGCAACACTTTATGATTCAAGGATCAGGCAAAATTCTGCACTTTGTGAGGCGGAGTTTTGGAACTGCTGCAAAACTTTTCAACAAGTGTACTATACAATGCGTCTACTATGGGGGTGGCAGGTCAGTTCAGATAATGAATCAGGGAGGAATGTGTCAGCAATGTAGTGTCAACACCAAATTCAAACATCAATTTTAAAGAAAAAAACAACTATTGTTTAAGCAAGAAGACTGTGTCTCGGTGCCCAGGTCTACTGTCACCTTGACATCCTGTTTCAAGAACAAAGAATGCTGGAAATAATCTGAGATACAAAATGTATGTGTGTATGTGCATACATGTGGTTAAGAAGAGAAGGTTCCAACCAGCTATGAGTAGGAACCTTGTCATCTTTAGGAGCAGGGCCTGTAAATGAGCTTGTTTACTCCAGAACATATTTCAAGATAATAGATCCTAAACTTACTTCATTCCATGGTTTGTTTACATGACCCAGGGGCCAAACAGGAGGCTGTAAGTAAGCTGAAAGGCAGGAGATAAATTCTGAAAGAAACAAGGGCTCTGGTGGACCCATCTTGTTCCATTTTCAGATAAATGAGCCTGATAATAAGAAGTTTGTTATTTTGAGTTTTGGGAAATTGGGTTTTACAGAAAAATGCATATCACTAAGAACATGGGGTTGAACTCAATGAAGAACATTTACCTTGGATTCCTGATGTTATTACACCAAATCCCCCACCCACCCAACCTCAACCAGTGGCAGCCAATGATGTGAAAGCATGGTGTATTGATAACAGGACACAAGTAAGTCAAAGGAGTGGTCCTACTCATAGCTGGTTGGAACCTTCTGTTCTTGACCACATGTATGCACTGCACATACGCACATACATTTTGTATCTCAGATTATTTACTGCATTCTTTGTTCTTGAAACAGGATGTCAAAGTGACACTCAAACACAGTGGTCACGATTTTGGGCAGCAGTCTTGTGTGTCTTGAAAAGTGTGAGTAGGATCCAAGGTAACCACAACTGCAACCATCTGGGGTTTACTGTTCCTATAAACAATGGATGCTATTTTGGGGCAATAACCAAAGATCTCAATCACTAGGTGCTGAAGTAGTTCCAAAAATTTCAGTCAATATGTATTTACTTTTCTCTACTTGTCTCGAAATAGAAGGCCTTTTCTTCCTTCCCTCAGATCAACATGATGACTTCCTGAAAGGTCCTGACAAAAGCCAAGAATCTCTCATCTCCTCTACCCAGCCCACCTGTCAACAAAGGGAAAATACACCTATTTTTTTCCTGTTTCTTTCTCTAGTTTCTTTATCTGTATGTGTCTATTCACATTCGTCTCAGCAAAAGTTTGCCAGTTTAAGTCAAGATGAGAGACCCTTTATTTATTTATCATGTTTGTATCCCACCCATCCTACACAGAACAGAATACTGTATGGGATTTAACTCAATTTTATCTTTCACAAAATCTCTGTGAAGTAAAAATAAACAGGAGTCTTGTGCTACTTTAAAGACTGACAAGATATAGGTCCAAGGCAGCCACCTTAGAAGCCCTTGACTGGGCAGGAAGGAGGCATACAATTTTTATTAATTTTATTATAGCATACACTTTTGTAGATTAGACTCCACCTTGTCAGATTTGTGTAGCAGGTCCACTGACTTGCCTGATCAGCAAGATTTATATTTGAGAAGGAATTTGAATGTATCTCACCATGTTTCAGGCCCACACTAGCATTTGTACTGTTAACATAAATATGACATCCACAAGGAATAAAGCTAGTTTTGTACACAGGCCATTTTTTAACAATAATTAAATAAAACCCAGAGTTTAGTGAGTGAACATTTTGGTATAAACTAATCAAATTTGACCATTTAAGATCTCCCTACCTAGCCAGTATTTCTCATTACAACCTCAGAGTGTCTTTCACTGCTCTGCACTTTCAGATGATGCAGACAGCTCTTTTGGCAGGGCGTTATTCTCACGCCCCTATGGAACATCGCACCTGCATTTGTGGATTACCTACAGGGGAGAACCTTTCCCACTACCTTCTTTATTGTCCATTATATAGTGTACCCAGAGCTAAATTTTTGGCCAGAATCCTATCAGTGACAAACACACTCTGAAATTGAGAGGATTGTGTTTTTGTTATCTGACACCGATAATCATGTGTCCTATAGAGTCTCTCAGTTTGCACTGGCAGCCAAAAAGATAAGATCTAAGGTGGTACTGAATGAGGCTGTTTCGTGATTCCTGGGATAGTTTGGCATACTGTATTGTTTTAATTAATTTTAGTAACCTATACAAACTGTGATCATGGATTTGATTGTTTATTTGTCGATGTTTGGTGAATTGTGACGGCCTATGGCTATAGACAATAAACTCTTTTGATTGACTTTGTGTGGTTGATGAGGGGGAGTTTAAAAGTTGTGAAAATTACAACCACCCACAGGTGCAAATTTGCATGTTAACTCTCCAGGATGAGAGGATTAAATCTGAATTAAGTGTTTAAATTTATAAGTTACTATGTAATAAAACCTGAGAACGCAGAGGTGTGGAGATGATCATAGTCCTCTGAGAAAACATGGGCAGAACAATGCTTTCCTTCATGTCAGATCTCAATACAGCAGCAGAGAAATGCATATGGGTAGCACATGTGGGCACAACAGGAATCTGTCCCAACTGGAAATGCTGAAACAGATGTTCAACACGCACTTGTGGCTAAGTCACCATGCAATTTGCTAATCCAGCTTGCAGTACTGCCTGGAAAACCTCAGAGGTCTGGATTCAGCCTCTTTCATGTTGGCATGTTCACGTATCTATGTGTTGGTTATTTGTTTAAAATATTTATAGACCACTTTTCTGTTACAGCCTCAAAGGAGAGTCCAAGAGAAACAAGACAAACTCATTGTTTTCTCTCTATGCTATCCTACAGCTGCGTGGGAGCCACTTCCTTGGGGACTCTACCTATGCATCTCTAGGAACATCTGGATAAAGGACAGACAGCATGAGGATTGAAACCTTCTTGTGCAGATATTGCCCCACCCAAATGCATTCTGCACCCTTACGTTATGGAAGCCATGTGGGATGAAGAGGAGCAGCTCTTAGGTGGTTTCAGTAATATAGAAACTGACATTTACTGAGACCCAATCTTGCCACACGTACAATATAACTTATACCATTATTTACACCCTTAACTGGTCTTCCAGTACTATCCTAAATAGATTTATAACATTCTAAACTCATTGACTTCAGTGGACTTAAAAGGGTAATTCTGTTTAGAATTGGATGATTTTTTAAAAATTTGAATTTGTATCCTACTTTTCTTCCTAATGGGGACCCCAAAACATTCTCCCCTCCTCTTTATCCTCAGAAGAGCAACGAGGTGGGTTAAACTGTGAGAGTCACTCAGTGAGCTTCCACAGCACAGTCGGGATTCAAACCCCAATGACACAAGCCCTAATCCATCAATCTAACCCCCGTACCACTCTGGCTGGTCTGCTATTTCTCCACGTTTCCCTTTCCACTGGGGAACAAGAGGGCAGAAGCAATGTTCTAAAATGAAGCAGGGCTTCATAAATGAAGAGGATACAATTGATATTCTAGAATAAATTAGAGTTGCAGGATTTTTCTGTGTAGCTGTAACAATGAACAGAAACATAATATGTAAATCAAGCTCTGCCATAGCTGCAACAGTCCACTGGCATCCAAAGTGATGCAAGCACTGCAAATCCATCAAGCTCTGTCTAGACATGGGCACGAACAGAAAAAAAACCGAACATGGTGGTGGTTGTTTTTTGCCATCCACGAACAACGAACACTGACGAACATGATCCTGTCACGAACATGTTTGTTGTTCGTGGGGGCCCACAGCCTAGCAGCAGCCCTGGAACTTAAAGAGGTAGATCCCTATCCCACCACACACAAAGAAAATTCAAGCTCCGATACACTCTCCCTGTCTCTCTCTCAAAATGCCAACAGCAACTGTCTCTCCCTCACTGTCTGCAAAACCAGAGCTGGGAGCCCCCCTCCCCCCTGTTCTTTGCTTCCTTGTAACAAATTTGGAGCTCCACACTTGAAAGGAAGACCTGCCTATCAAGCTAAATTGGGCTTAGATTGGGGTTTCCACAGCAACAGCAGGAGTTCAGACAGAGTTCAGGCAGTCCCTGCCTCCGGCTGCCAAGGGAATTGATTGCAGGTGCCAGATTGTCTTGCTTGACGAACAGCAATGACTGATGCTTGCAACGACCACCTGTTTGTTTAGAATGGGGCCTCACGAAAAGCTTGTTCGAGAACAGCTGATTGGACTGTTCGTGGCTTTTTTTAGTTGGTATTGCTGTTCGTGCCCATCTCTAGCTCTGTCTAGCCAAATGTATTTTCATAATGATTACTTTACTAAAAGATGGACCCTTTGGTGACAAAAAGGATGGCAGGCAAATATCTCCCCCTCCAGAACTGCTCCCATCCCTGCCCGGCTCCTCTTTCCTTTTCATGGCCCACTCAGATTTTGCTCATCACCATTACACTGTGTTCACTATCGAGGGCTGTTTCCAATAGAGCAAAGATCCCCGGTGCAGTACAGCCAATTTTATTCTAAAACTTGGTCACGGTAATCACTTAAAATATGCCCCTTCAATTAATCAGGTGACAGATTTTCAATAAAAAATGTTAACTATTATTAATACAAGAGATGATATCGAAACTGCAAATGGTAAGAGGAGACACAGGTGCTATTTCTACTAAGGCAGCACCTGCAGTGACGCATGCAGGTAAAAATAAAAGCAGCACTTTCTGTTTTATTCATATGCAAATGTGAGAAGAATTCATTGACTAGTCAACTAAAGCTCATATCATTCATCAGCTGAGATTTCTTTAACTGGATGACCGCTCTAGTTCTAAGGTGCAGGACTAAATGGGACTTGGTTGTATTTAAGACTGCTCCTACCATCCTGTTTTAAGTCTATGGGTGATTGGGTCTTTGTTTTGGATGACAAGGATTAGTGTGCACTTGCTTCCTCCAGCTATTTATCTTTGTTTTTCCATCATCATCTTCAAAAGTGCCTGAATACTTTGCTAATCCTCCAGTTGTTTTGGGTTTCCTTTTTATTCTCCTGTATTTTCTCATTCTCCTGCTATTTTTTTTAAAAAAACCCTTCTCTGTATGTAGTTTCAACTGTACTATGTAAAAATCCCAAAATCCAGCAGAAGGTGTGTGCATCTCACACAACCATGACAAACCATTTTTGGTTAGGGCCCAGTACCACAAACCGTTAACCCAATCCAGGCATTCCTTTCTCTTAAGCCCTTATTTGCAAGCAGAGATCATTAGAAAACAAGTCTGCCATGTTTTGCCTCCATCCCACCCTTGCAGTGCCTCTTTTTTGACCCATAACTTTCCCTTCCCACCCATACCAATGTTGTGAGTTTGGGATGAGTTAAGTTTTCTGCTTCGTCACAGGTTGATTTCCCTCCTCCACCCCCTTTAGTTTACAATTCTTTTGCTATCATTTGCAGAAAATCTGTTTTTAGTGAAAACAGCTCCTCTGGCATGCTCAGGGAGTTCTGTTTGTGGTTTAGGGAGTCTCAACTGCCTTCTGGTTCATCTGTATCAAAGGCACATGGAACACTATGTTCAAAACTCATGACCAATGGATGAAACGCAGGACATTTTGCATACAAAAAAAACCCAGGCACAATGGTAATTAGGTTTACATGAGATCAATTGACATCAAAGTGTGCATGTAACTGTAGTCCTTTTCTCCTTCCAAATGTAATGTAAGCTCACAAGCTATCTTGCGAGTACCAGCCTGCATAATTCTACCCCTGGTTGGCCAAGCAAGCATCCAGCTTGGGCTGTCCTTACACACAGTCAATTTTTGCATCTATTTTTATTTTCAGAGCGCTTCAGTTTTTCCCTCCACTGACAAAATAGAATGTGAAAGCAAAAACAAAAAAAAGTTTTTTAAAAAGTTTGAGCCACCAACCTAAATAGAAGAACCTTATGAAAACTTCCCTTTAAATCTCCCCAGAGAATACAACAGCAAAACCCTCAGCTGCAATGAGTTAGAGGAATGGCAAATAGCAATATTGTTATATATATAAACAAAAATAGCACATCTCTTTTTTTTCTTTTAAAAAGCCACACAGTGTTAAAATTATTTCATCTGCATGATATAAACTCAGCCAACCCATAAGTTATTAGGAGCATCAGAAAAAGCATTTCAAAACTGTTGCTGATTTTTTTAAAAAAAAGCATGAAAGGTGGCGAGAACTCCAGAGATAGCTCATAATGACAACTGCACTCAAGCACCTATTTGTTTGTTTTGCTTTACACAGCTGCTTTGAGTCAGAGGGTGAAAACAGAAGGCCATGGAAACTTCCCATGGGGCAACTGTGTGTGAGAGAATGTGTGTGTTTGTGAGAGAGGGGCTTGTCTCATCACATAACAGGAGCCTACACATAACCAGCACACAAGATTGCTTGAGCTGCCTTGTACAATATCTTTAAAGGATGACCACATCAATTTAATTCAGAAACAAATATGCATAGTGCACGCACATGCTAGTAGCTTTGTCTCTTGGCAACTGTATGTTTTAGTCCCACACAGTTAAGAGGCAAAATCAATTCCAGAACCTCCTTACTTAGGAGGCAATCATACTTCAATCTCAAGCAAGACTGTACAAAATTAAGACTATGCAGAAGAGAGAAGAATGGTGCTATGTGCTCAGCATCTAGCTGGTCATCAAATCTGGGGGTCATATTGGCTAACATCCATGCTTTGTTTTTTCCTGCTGCATGTGAATTGGCTTACTTGTCTGAGCCACCTGGGGCTGTTTTACTAAAAGCACTTCTTGCCTGCATGTCCTTCAGAAACAGGACATGTTTCCATTCATTCTCTTTTGCTTGCAGCACAAAATAAAAATGGTGATGGGTTGAACTCTACCATTCCACTCAGCAAACTGTGGAGCCTTCCTCCAGCACAAGAAAATTTCTTTTGGAGGAAGAGCCTCTTACATTGGAGGAAGGCTTGCTGAGATGGAGGAAGGAGGGGCAGTATTAAACTGACATGTATTAGACTGTAATGAGATTAATGTGTAGTGAGGATGAAGAAGTAGGACCAAGGTTTGCTAGAAAGGCAAGTAAAGAAGGTGCCAGGGTGAGATTCCAGGGAGAGAATAGCCCAAGTTCAAAGGCTTTTGCAGAGATGAAGAGGGGCAAAAGTGAAAGCATATTGTGAAGGGGAAAACTGACATTACAGCAGTTATATTTTGTGACTCTCTGGTTACATTCAAATGTCACACCAATCATGGTTAAAGGAAAAAAAATGGACCAGGCTGGTTGCTGGCCTGCATAGATGTTTTCGTCTTCACTCCTCCTCTTGTGCCAAGAATTGTGGTTACTTACAAGCTAACTCCAATTACCCATGACATCCAAATGCAGGTACGCAGGTTAGCCAGAGTTACAGTGTAATGCTATGCACAGTTATTCCAATTTAAGTTGCCTGAAATGAAGAGGCTTAGCCTGGAGTAACTCAGCACATAACTGCACTAGGGCTGCCAGGTTTCACAATATGTGTAGGGGGGGACTCCCCGCTCCCTGCCTCCTCCCCCCCCCTGCCCCATCACTCACCTGGCTGGCAGGATGGAAAAGGCCCGGGGAACGGGCCAGGGAGGCAAAAAAACCTCCCGGGCCAACACACTCAAGGTCACCCAACAAGCTTCTAATGCTGCAGAGTAGGAATTTGAACCTGAGTCTCCTAGGTCCTAATCTGACACTAGCCACGACACCATGGTGGCTCCGTGCTTGTTCATGGACATTTTCACTGAATCACAGGTGTGACATCTGAACACAGCCTCTCTTTCCCTTCAGTGCTAGATTTTATATTCTGAAAGGGAGGGTGACCTTTCTTCTTTTTTGCTTCTTTGTCCTTGCAGTCTTTTACGGATCTTGAAACCTGGTTTGTACCTAGCAATGAACGCTGCAATATACCCTGCATTTGATTGCAAACTTGGGGACTCTACAGCTGGACCTGAAACATCTTCCTCTCTCCCCCCCCCCTTTTTATTTCTGGTGTACTGAATGTTGCATATTGACTTTTAAAAAAAAG
The DNA here is from genome assembly GCF_028583425.1 of Eublepharis macularius. Lineage (NCBI taxonomy): Eukaryota > Metazoa > Chordata > Lepidosauria > Squamata > Eublepharidae > Eublepharis > Eublepharis macularius. The sequence goes on along the minus strand of NC_072800.1, from coordinate 69,656,201 downwards.
ATATTATACAACTTCAATTTGGGGGACTTTGTAAAGTTCTTTACTAGTCCAGGCCTGAGATCTGTAGGTAATTTGTTTTTTATTTGCAGATTCTATGAGTTGTTTACAACAACTTCAACCAAAGCTATAACTTGTGCATGAACTAGGGTTGCCAGGATACTACCAGAAGGGGGGAAGCAGCACTCACCTTGTCTTTCCTCCACGGGCGCGCACCAAGCTCCCACACATCTGTGATGACTTCACTTGCACTTCGTCACTTATCAGCAGATCAATTTGAACCACAAATGGGCTCAATTCAACCCATTTGGGGCTGAAATTGGCCCGCTGCAAAGCGCAGGAAGGTTCTTGGGGCGGCACGATCATGTCACTCCTGGGAAGTGACATCATCATGCTGCCCAGGAGTGCTGGGAGGCTCGTTCCTGTTCATTCCCCCCCACCAGCCAGATGGGTGGTGGCAGGGGGCAGAGGGTGGGAGTGGGGGATCCCCTGCCCCACCAGCATGAACTGAAAAATTACATCAATATCATAAACCGAAGATAAATTAAATTATAAACCATTTCCTTTACCCCTCTTAAATAAAAATTTAAAAGAACAAACAAAAAATCAGAGTTTTGAAACCTGTGCCCTATAATCTCAATTATTACTTATAATTTACTAATGTAAACAAAAGCTTCTGTGCTTATTCAGCACGTTCACAACTTCTGTAAGCAGTAACCACAGGGGCAAAATCAGGATAGTGATTTACCAGGGCAGAGACTAGGTATGCTTTGGTACTTGCCACTTTGGTTCTTATTCCACTTACCAGTCACACAACCAGGGAGCTAGTTGTTTGGCCAGCTGTTTGGATGTGTCTGAATCAATGCAGCCATGCCTCTTTGCAGGATTATGCCACTTTCTCACATAAATAACAGTACTTTTTGTCAGCAATCCCTCCATTTGTCTGCTTCTACCTAATTTTACAAGGGGGCGGGAGAGGGGAAATCAGTGCGAGGGTTTTGAACTGAGATTTGCTACTATTGGCTCTGTTTGCCTTCTGGTCTGCCTCTGAAAGCTAATCCTGTGATAATTTCTTGCAATCACTTTTTAAATAGATGCCCTTGACAATACAGGAACAAAAGGCAGGCAGTGCAATCTTGCCGATACTGGTAATATAAAGGATGCATCCAGCTGCACAGATGCAAAGACAGGACAAACTGCAAGTGACTGCCTGCTTTACAATATAAGTAGGCCACTTTAATGACCTAGCCTGGCCACAACTTGGTGGGATACATGCCTCGATTATCAGTCAAGAAAATGTAGTTCTTAGAATGAGCAAAAGCAGCCACAAGCCACAGCGAGCTGGCACAGGTACGAAGTTGGTCAGGATGAAACTTAAGAACAACCATTGAAACGATCTGATCTAGTGGCTCACCTCACATGTACTCAAGGGTGTTGCTCTACTGGTCATTATGTCTGTGCTGAAGCTTGCTTAACAGATTCCTGGTAAATAGGGAGAATAGAACCATATGCTTTCCTTTATCATTCTCCTTTCTGTCATTGTACATTCCAAAAAACTTCACCCATCTGCAGATTATAGTAGCTTTCTTCCAAAACAGAAAGAACAATGGCCACTGCTAATGGCAAAAGTGGGGGACTGATCTGAATTGGGGCTGCAGAGGTCAAGAGGGTTTAATTGCTTGTCTCTTCACACACGAAGCAGTGGGAAATAGCAGCAGCTGAATAATGTTTGACACATCTGGTGATTTGTTTACACCCCAAAAGGGTATTAACTATCTTCTCCAGTCAGGTAGTTGCCCTGACTTGGATAGCTCAGGTGAGCCTGCTCTGGTCAGATCTCAGAAGCTAAGCAGGGTCAACTTTGGTGAGTAATTGGATGGGAGACCTCCAACAAAGACCAGGGTTGCAGATGCAGGCAACGGCAAACACCTCTCTTAGGGCCAAGCTACAAGTGATGAATGACACTTGAACGGCAAGTGTATTTCCCCCTGTTCACTTGCCCTCCACTTGTGCTCCACTCAATCCACTTGCCGTTCAAGTGTCATTTGTCACTTGTAGCTTGGCCCTTAGTCTCTTGCCATGAAAACCCCACCGGAGGTCGCCATAAGTCAATTCTGACTTGAGGGCAATGGGGTAGTTAAATATTTACATGGCACCATATTTGAAAGATCTTGTTCAAACCTACTTTCAGATATATTTGTAGTAATTCTGATTAATCTGCCTTAACTCTGAAGCCGCAACTTTGCTGATATTTCCCAAGTTCTGGCTTAGAGGACAGATTATAGTTTTCTAAATGCTAACTGAAGTTACTGTTCCATCTGTGAATGAAGTGCTACCATTTGCAAATGGATTTGACTTATGCATTTTAAATTCAATATTGAAGCCAACTAATTTTATTATCATGTGATCAAAGGATTCAGCAAAAGTCAAGGGTAAAAAAATGGGGACAGAGGGTAATTCTGCACAGACCACTTTTTCCAGAGAATGTTTTGACAATATATGACTAACCTGGCTAAGGTAACTTCAGAAAACAAAGTGAATTAATCATTCTAATAAATTTTGGATTCCATTCTAATTAATGCTACTTTAAATTTAAATGATCAAACACCTTCTTTGCACTTTATATATTATTAATTGTCTTAATGGTTCTTATATTCTCTGTTAAATGCCTAAAAATTGTTCAATGAGAATATATCTATATTGTTCTATTGACTTATTCACCTGTTTGTCCATTAATGCTGTAAATATTGTGGGATTGGCAAATATTAGTAAAGACTATGGATTAATCATAGCAATAATGGTGAGCTAGCAAGAGGCATAAGATGGATTCTTTGTGTTTTGAAGTGGCTGGTCTCTGTCTTTGGCCACCACCCCCCTTCTTCTCCCTAGCTGTACATGGAAAGAAAGAATGTCTATCCTTGAAGATAGATAACTGGACATTCCTGCCAGTATATGAACAGGGCAAAGCTAGAAACAAAGGGAGAATTTTGTGTAGAAAAGTAACCAGTTGTGGAATGAAGGAAGATGCTGCTATGGAGACCAAGAAAGGATGGTACATGATGTTGTCGCGAGACTGAACGGTGGACAATAGTCCAATGTAAAGGTATAAAAGTGATCAGGTGCCTTATTCTGAATGTGACTTTCGTTTCTCCAAAATGATGTCACAAGCCCTTAAAAGAAGCATGTGCTCCTTTGTTCTGTGGTACATTCTAAGCTCATTTTGTAAGCTGGTACCCTATATTTGCAAATATACTCTGTTACAACAGCCCTTGTCTGTCTCATCTCTCTTTTGCTCAGAAGATTGGAAGGGGCAAAGGGAAAGAGCACTTTTTTGTGCAACAATATCATATCTTGATTCAGCCAGGACCAGAGCCACGTCTCCTCAATGAAACTTCAGTTAGCATTTAGAAAACTATAATCTCGCTATTGTTCCACAAATCCAGGATTTTGCCTCCCTTAAGAATTGGATTAAAGGCAGAAATAAGAAATACGATCAATTCCCTCTTTAACATTTTACAAAACTTTGCTGCAGAGCCATCTGTAACAGGAGCTTTACAAGTCCTATGAACTTTAATAATAAATTCAACCTCTTCAATTACTATTTTTGTTTCTGAAATTTCTCTAGGTTAATCAGTGAGTCTACAGAAATTCACTTCGTTGAGATATTCCACAACTCCTATCTTCAAGGTTCTTTATTCACTGTAAAGGGTTTAATTTATGTAGCTTGAACATTTTTACAATTTCAGGACTGTTGTGTGAATCTCTCCCTGCTTCCTAACAGAATTTTATATATGGCCTGGGGTTAGTGAGCAATCCGTGTAGGTGATCTGTTGTGTTAGCTTGTTCATAATTTGCACAGTCAACATAAATTAAGTACTGGTTCACCCCTTGGGGTTTGACATAGCTCTATTTTTAATTTAGCTGCAAGAAATTTCCTGTATGCTTCTAGAAAACATTAAAAGAACCCTGCTGGATCAAACCAGCGCTCCACCTAGACCAGCAATCTGTCTCGGCCAACTAGTAACCCTGGACGGTCAACAAACAGAGCCGAAAGGCCAAGGCCTTTCCCTGATGTTACCAGAATTGCTGTTCAGAGGTTTATTGCCTCTGAATGTGGAAGTTCCCTTTAGTCACCATAGCCAGTAGCCATTGAGGGATTCTCCTCCCTGAATCTGTCTGATCCCCTTTTAAAGCCAACTATTGTCTTGGCTATCAGCACAGTCATTGGCAGCGAATTCCACAACTAATTACTCATTGAGCGAAGCAGTATTTCCTTTAGTCTGTCCTCAATCTACTACCCATCAACTTCATCAAGTGCCCCTGAGTACTAATATTACAGAAGAGGGAGAATAAGTTCTCTCTATCCTCTCTATGGAGAATTAATATATTTATGTATTCTAGGGTTGCCAGTCTCCAGGTGGTAGCTGGAGATCTCTCGGAATTACAAATGATCTCCAGGCAATAGAGACCAGTTCCATTGGAAAAAATGGCTGGTCTGAAGGGTGAACTCACTGAGGCCCCGCCCCTCCACAAACCCACCCCCCAATTCTCCAGGAATTTCCCAATGTGGACCTAGCAACCCTATTCTCTACATACATTCTCTAGAATGGATTTCTTTTTTCTTCTCTTCTTTTAATGCTGTATCCCAGACTCTGTAAACTGTTACTTCAGAGATAATCAGGGCACTAAAATAGGAAATGCAGGGAAATGAGAGCTATTTAATGGGGCTGGGGAGTCCAGAAGGGTTCAGTCTAGGCTGAAAGCCCACTACCATGATATGACCTGTTTATGCCACTTCAGAAATAAAAAAAAAGATTTATTTCATTAGATGGAATGGAATCAGAGAGGAAGGCCCATATTAGAATCTTCTACTAGGCCCGGAGAAAGGACATTTGAGTCATAGTAGGCTTCCCATTTACCTGCCTGGGGCAGAGAATTACCAGTTCCCCAGCCCCAATTTTTTTACCCATGAGGAATTGAGTAGTGGGAGAAGAATGGCCTCCGCATAGTGATGCTCTAGGAATTTTCCCTAGTATTTATGATAAAGACCATGGGGACTAGGGGAAGAATCTTTCCAGGTCGCCTGGAAGTGACGTCACATCCTCACCAAACTCCACCTTCCCCAGTCACCCCGCCCATCAAATCTCTCAGCATTTGCAAGAGGCAGTGTTGTGCACCCTGTCCTAAGGATATGATCTTTCATTTAAATATCAAGAATCCTGGTAAGGAAATCTTTGATAGCCCAATTATTGGCTGCAGGAAAATCAGCAATTGCTGCGGCATGGAAGAGCAAACAGAGCCCTACCATTTCAAGCTCGCTATTGAGAGTCTGGGACCAGTTTACCCTGGCAAAATTAGCAGACTATATTAAACAGTCTGAATTACCGGAATACGAGTAGAAATTCATTGAGCTCTGGTATCTGATTTTGGAATTTTTGACAACAGATTAACATGTTAAAAAGTTGCTTAAACCTAAAGATTAGTTTGATGTTTTGCTCAATTTGTAATGTGACTATAAAACGAAGAGACTAGTTAAGCTGTCTCACTACTAGTACTAAGATTTTGAACGCAACAACGTTAATTAAATATGGATGAATGCTGAATAGCTTGTTTATATGTTAACATTTTACTTGTTAATGTATTAATGTTTTGTTTGTTAATGTATGATTTAAAAAAACTAAATAAATATATTTTTTTTAAAAAGAACCCTTCCTTAGTATTCTTTGCAGTGACCAGGGCCGTTTCCAGATGGCTTACCTGAAGCCGCTCCATGCCGCAATGTTGTGGATCGTGCCGGGGAAAACGCGAAATACTGCGTTTTCTCGCGCGAGTTTTGCGTGACGTCGTGCAAAACTCGCGAGAGAAAACGCGATATTTCGCGTTTTCCCCGGCACGATCCACAACATTGCGGCATGGAGCGGCTTCAGGTAAGCCATCTGGAAACGGCCCAGGTTATCTAGTAGTAATTTATTCAGAGTTAAATAACCTGAATACTGTCTATTTTTGCAGTTGGTATCACAATGCACCCAAACCTGATCTAATTGCACTACTGAGCCAGTATGTGCCCCTTTTGCTTGTAGCTAGTTTTTTAAAAGTTTTATGCATAATTGAAAAGACCATATAATTGACTGATCAGGTGTTTGTTATATATTAACAAATTGTATGTACTTCATATGATTCGCCAGGTTGTTTATATGATTACAGATTCTCCCAACCTACCCCATCAAGCTGCATATATATAGGAGCTTGCTTTCGACAAAAAGGGCACACATTGACAAAAAAAAGAGGAAGAACCAAAAAACTTGCCTTTTATTGTGGTTGCCTTTGAATTGTAGGCAGGAGACAATTGCTGGTTACATTTGAACTTTCTGATACTATGAAAAGTTCCCCTCCCATGCCTCCTTTATGCTGCTAGGAAGAGTTTCCAAAATAGGAAATTATGTAAAAGATCAACCATTTTTCTACAGCATAATAGAGGTAGTATATCCGTTGTTTTATTTCTTTTTTAGAAGAAGAAATCTCTTCGGTAACCCATCTTTCAAATCAAAATAAATTTGTGCTAGCCTGGCTTTCAGACATACTAATTCAGCATATTTGGGCCTTGTTGTTCTTCCATACTTGCAATTTGTGGTACCCTGCCAAAGCCACATAACACTATAAAACAGCTTCAGATGATTAAAACAAGAACAACAAGAAAGGTAACCTTTTAAGTCTCAAATGGCATTATCATGGCCCCTGATTTTAAAAAGATGTTTCCTATTACAAGAATATGGAACCCATTAGGTAAAGCTAATCCAAAAACACAAACAAAGAAAGCATGTACCAAGTGTTCTTCGCAATGCATGCATACTTACACCTGTAATCAAGTGATGCTTTAACATATGACAACTGAATTCCAGGGGAATAAACAACAGACTCTTTTTTGACACGTCATTGCTACACAATGCAATATAGGAAAATAAACAGAGTGCAAATCCATCGGTGTGTGCCTCACCCTTTCCATTCCCGTAGGCAGGGCTTTTTTTCAGCTGGAACGCAGTGGAATGGAGTTCCGGAACCTCTTGAAAATGGTCACATGGCTGGTGGCCCCACCCCCTGATCTCCAGACAGAGGGGAGTTGAGATTGCCCTCCACGCCATGCGGCGCGGAGGGCAATCTAAACTCCCCTCTGTCTGGAGATCAGGGGGTGGGGCCACCAGCCATGTGACCATTTTCTCCGCGGGCAACCCACTGAGTTCCACCACCTCTTTTCCCAGAAAAAAAGCCCTGCCCATAGGAAATGGTACAACATTGGGCCCTGAGCAATCTATAAGCAATCACATACTGTAGAAGTCTCTATTGCAGGCTGGTGCTTGTCTTCTCATAGAAGGCCGGTACAGACATTAAGTTTGTACAAAATTAACACACATGATGGGGTGAGAAATGGAGTTGTGCCAGCTGACCTCCCCTTACCCTGCACCTGCCTCTGTGTGTGTTGGACAGAACTTCTGCAAGAACTTAGGCCCCATTTCCCCTAACCCTGAGAATCACTGGGTGGGGCTTGATGTTGTCACCGATGAAGATCCAGGGATGCCAAAGGGTGGGGTATGGGGATGCCACAGGATTAATGGTAGAATTTCCATACACCACTAGGTATTGTACCACATTGTATCTGTGAATATGTGTAACTACAAGCATATGGCTTTGGAGAGATGGACAATTAATTGCACAATTTAAAAAAAAAACCCTGGGAATGCATTATGCACTAAAAGTAAAATGCACTTGATCTGTTTGTGATGGATTATTGCCTCTCATCTCTTTTTTATATGTGCAACTTTTACTACAAGCAGGCAGGAATAGAAGTTTTAGAAGAAGCAGGGTTTAGCTGACACTCCTGAGATTTCAAGCTGCTATCCCCAAACTTGGGATTTCAATCTTCCACCTTGAGTCTGTGAGCATGAGCCCCAAAGCCTGAGTCCCATTAACTTGGGGGGGGGGGGGCTATCAAAAGCGAACTTGAAACAGCAAAAAATCAAAATAAATCTGAAATGACAACAGTTATTGTACTAATTTGTATTGAACTAGATTTTAAGCACCTGATGCCCAAGTAGAGTTGCTAACTGTGGCATCGGAAATTTCTGGCGATTTTGAGTGGTGTTTGAAGAGGTAAAGGAACTCTGCAAGGATGTTATACCATCAGGGATGCCAAGCCTGAACCTGGCAATCCCAGGAGTTTTGGGGGTGGAACATTGGGAGGTGATGTTACTTCTCAGTGGAGACCAAGGCATGTCACCTGATGCTCTAGGAATGCTCCCAATCTCTATGGTAAAGCCCACAATGATTTGGGAAATTCCTAGAGTATTGCAGATGCAGCAATCAGCAGTAACATCACAGCATCTATTATGTCATTCCCCTGTTCTCTCCTGCTGCAAGAGCAGGCAGAGATAGGGGGTGGAGGAGAAGCAGGTAAGGATGGTAGGCTACCAGCCATGGCAAGTAACCTGCTAAATCTAGATACCATAGACTCTGCCCTCCAAAGCTGCCATTTTTTCCAAAGAAATTGGTCTTTGTAGTTTGGAGATCAGTATTTTTGTGAGAACAGGCCCCACCTTGAACCTATTTAGTAAACCTATGCCCAAATGTTCAGGTCCAATACTTGTGGTTCCTGCTGACTGAAGCAGTCAAATATCCCTCTGTCTGACCCCAAACTATATTCATTTTTGTGAATGTCTCTAAATGCTTGCAAATGTTCAGGCAGCCAGTGTGGAAAAGCCATTAGAGTGTTAGAGTAGGATTTGGGAGATCCAGGTTGGAATCCCTGCTCTGCCATAGAAGTTTGCTTGGTCACCTTGGTCCAGTCACACCCTCAGCCTAATTTACTTCACAAGTTGTTGTGGGGATAAAATGAGGAGAAGGAGAGAATTATGTGTGCTACCTTGGGTCCCTACTGAGGAGATTAGACAGACAGACAGACAGAAAATGTGCACGTGTTCTACACATACAAAGGATGGCTCTTGAGAGAGAGGATACGCCTTAACCAGAGCCTCGCTTTCCTGCAAATTACTGTCCCCAAACTTGATCAGCGTGACTTCTTTGCACAAGTGATAAACAGTGTACCAGAGGCCAAAAAACTATAGTTCCCATTGATCTTGTCCAGGAGTCAAGCTAAGCATACTTGAAAACTGTAATTTTCACAACAGATAAATTCTGGTTGATGCCTGTACTCTCTGTAAAGCATCAGTACTCACCGCTGCTATTTTATACACACCCACACCCCGCCTGAGATTTGACCTTCTGAGATTTGACCACCTGAGATTTGACCGCCTGAGATTTGACCATCTCTAAGACTTTCCCAGGCCACAGCAGGCGGCCATGACCCCAGCCCCAACCTCTGGGCTGTCACCTGCTGCAGCCAGGGTAATTCTGGGAGAAGATCCAAATTCAGGTCCCACTTCTATTGCCACCTCGATAGCAAGATAGCTGGCATTGCCAAACCGGGCAATGCATAGCTCTTACACATCATCCAGCAGCCCCTTTAAGGCGCTGTTGACAGCAACTGCAGCTGGGCCCGACTGCCTGAGCTATCAGGCAAACAGGGAATGTGTATGGGGAGGTCAAGGAAGGCTGTTGGGCATGTGATTGTCCACATACAGGACAAAAGGGCAGGCCAGGAAGGAGGCTCCAGGTCTTCTCCAGACTGCAGAGGAAAGACTTGGGGAGACAGGAAGCAGAACAAGATGTGGTTAACATCCTCTCCTCTCTGCCTCTGAGGCCTTTGTTGGCTTTGGGGTCTCAGCTGGAACCATGGAAGTAGACAGGAAGAGCAAAACAGCCCTGGAACCCCACACCTCCCTTCAGAAAGATACGGATTATAGATTGAATAATTTCACCAGACAATCCATTTTGAACTAGACCTAGATTTAAGAGAAACTCTAACCCAAAGTAAAAGTGATGGCCTGCGGCTGCCACGAGAACTCCCTCACCACAAAGAAATTTTAAAATGCCATGAGGGCCCAATCCTCCTGTTCAGGGCCATGGTGCAAAGCTCTCCTCACACACCTTCTCAAGTGCCAAAGCAGTTGTGCATGTGTGTATGCCGCCCCCCTTCAGCTATTTTGACATTTGAAAAGCTCTCTATGTGGGGGAGAATTCTGTATTGCAGGCCTTGTTGTGACTTTAAAAAATCTCTTTAAAATGACAAGAGCCTCCTCATGGTGGCCACAAGAACGCCGTCAGGTTTGGTTTGGCCCTGTAACAGCCCCAAAAGTATGTATGGTTTTGAGCAGGGTTGGTTTGTTTTACAAGCTATCCTGCTTGAAATTTGTTACCATCATTAGTTATAGGAACTCTCTCCACCCAGCTCATCCACATTTAGAGAATTTCATGACAGTTTGCTATTTAAAAAGCTACTTTGACAAGGACTGAATTCCAGAACTTTGTGGTTTGACTGCAGAAGTGGCTGCTCACTCACTATTTCTTCTCCAGCTCACCCCACAGAAGCCCACCCATCATACTAAAGGCTGAATATCTATGTTGTATTTACTAAATTTGAAAACTCAGCAAGGTGACTGGATTCTTACAGCCTGAGTACATAGAAATGGAATGTATATTCTGATAGCTGGGGCAGGGGAGAAGAGAGAACATTTTATTTTCCCTCTCAGTTGCTCATAACATTATAATTTTGTTTTCCAAAAATGGTGCGTACTCAATTTGTTAATCTATAATACCTTTTTATGTACAAATCCTTTAGCCCCAAAGGACTTTTGTATCTCTCTCTTTTTCTAGCCAGGGTTCTTACCTTGCATCTTTTAGCAAGCTCCTTTTCTAGCAGAATCTCAGCGGTATTTCAAAATCAAAGCACTTGAGTCTTATGGTGCTCCTTCTGTATCCTGAAAGCTGAACCAACATGCTCCTGTCTTTTTGGAAGAAGTTTTAGACCAAGGGAGGGGAAAAAAGGAGGTCTGAAGGAGGAGCAGCCCGTCTGGTTCAAACAATTTCACGCCCATTTGGAGGCTTTTGCTTTCGCTGCACAAAAGTTAAATCTGAGCATGGAAGGCATTTTTTCCTGTCCCGGAAATCAGTAAAAACCAATGCTGAGCTAACGAGAAATGTTCCTTCCATGTGTTCTGTGAGACAGACACTTCGAGCCATTGCAAGGAAACACGTGATGTTTATAAATACAATATGGCTTGTGTTGTCATAACCTCTCAATGACAAACTGAACCCGGGGAAAAAAAAGGCAGACAGCAATGCGGCAGGAGAGATGAAGCGGGTATCCTTCAGCAAGTCTGCACAAAGCAGACTTGCATTCACTTCTTCCACAAAAGTCAACAAAATTTATTAGAAGTAGGAGAACCAGAAAAGCACCATATGCAACCCTTTAAAAGCATTCTTAGCAACCTCAGCTGTACCAGACTTTGCAACACTAATTGCTTAAATATTTGCTCTCCATGCCAGATAGGGCTCTGATGTTGCAATCCTAAAGTAACTGATTTGGTAGTAAATCCATCTGCTGGGATTGTCATCCATCCTGGATTATGTAAAAATTTTAAATGCTGATCCAAGAGTTTTGCCTGGCTTCTCTTCTAAACTGCTTTTCTTTTTTCCTCTTACTTGACTGCTTGTTTTTTAATCTCTTCATTTCCCTCCTGAAATTCTTTCATCCTGTTCTCTTTTTTTCAACTATCAGATTTCCTTCCCATCTCATTTTCTGTCTTTATGTCTTGTATTTTGCATTTCCTCTTCCTTTACTTTGTCCTTGGGACTCCTGCCTTGAATGAGATTGTAAGCTTGTGGGCCAGGAGACTGTTGTTAGTTTCACTGGAATAAGGGAGGCCAGGTCTCCCCCCACCTGCCCCAGCTCTACTCACACTGATCAGCTGGGGCAATCAGAATCACACTCACACCATGACATTTTCAGTATAACCCAGAAGTGATAACATCATGTTGGGCAATGCTCTAGCATTTGCCCAAAACTCTGTGGATAAACCATAGAGTTTGGGCTGAATGCTACAGTATTGCCTCTACACAATAACATCACTTCTAGGTTGTACCAGAAGGAACATCATCATGTTGAGCAATGTATATAGCAATTCAGAGTAGAGCATCACCTTGACACTATGGCAACCTAAAAGTGACATCACCATGCCACTGGTGATGTCACAAAGTCACTGGCAAGCTCCCCCCCCCCACGGCAAGTCTCCCATGGGTTGCTAGCATTGGCATAAAACATAGATTATACTGGAATATACTGGAATATACGGGAATAATACAAGATGATGGACATCTTCTGGTGTTCAGATGCATGCACACACAGAGCTCCATGGGTCTTTTAAGTACTTCATGGTGTAGTAGTTAAAGTGTCAGTCTAGGATCTGGGAGACCCAAGTTAGAATCCCCACTCTGCCATGGAAGCTGGGGCCAGTCACACACTCTCAGCCTAACCTATTGCACAGTCTTATTGTGATGATAAAACGGAGGAGAGAAGAATGTCCAGTCTTTTCATTCTCTTGCCATCAAAATCACCCTCGAAGGTCACTGCTACGCTCCACTAATCCACTAAACCCCAGGCTGAAGGGAAACAGGTGGTCAACCACTCTCAGAGCTTCCTAGCAGAGACCCTCCTAGCAAATAAGAGATATTCTCTGGAAGCAAGAGAGAAGCGTACACATACAACTCTCTGCTGTCAAATATAGGGAAATCATTTGGGCATCCTGCCATTTTCTGTTAGGACAAAGGGTCTCTCACACAGACAGAGACTCTCTCTTTCCCTTGCATTTAGGCCTCGAGGATAGCCACAGGCAGTAATACTATGTGGTAAATATATAGAGGGATAACTGTTTTCTTTATTTGTCTTGTTAATGTTATTTTTAACTCATACAAATCTTCATGATGAAGCAGCAGGCAAATGACTGTACCATGGATAACAAGGCCAAAGCAAAAATACAGTGCTGATATTTCAGCTGGTATTCAAAACAGAAGGAACACAAACACCACACAGGAGTTTCTCATTAAAATATCACAAGAATCCAACTCATATGAATCAACGAATCATATGTGCACAAATCTTGGATTTGCTTTCTGGTTTTTTTTTAAATGTGCCCTGCCCTCTCATTCTCATTTGTATGCACAAATGTCATCAGAGTCATCAACCTTGGAAAAAAATAGAATCTGCAACATTTTTTGTAAACTTGTTACAATAGTTTATTTAACCATGGTTCTGTCTTACTCAACACACACTGAAGGAAGTTCTCAGCATAAGAACCTCCAGAGAAAAGATGGGAAGTGGAGGGGGAGGAGGGCAATTCACGCTCCCAAACCTGCACCGATTTCTTACATCGAGTTTGGGTCTGGCACATGGCAGGGCAATCACACAACATGTTTTTGCTATGCATCCAAGCTTGCAGGTCAACACGCCTATGCTGTGAAGTCATACATCTGCAAAACCGATTCTTCTGAGGATAGCGGCGGTTATATTGACACAATCGTTTCTGACTGGGAAAAAGATACCAAGGAGCTATTCCCTTTCCCCCTTCTACTCCTGTTTATCACATATATGGTTGATATGTTGCATTTACAGCCACAGTGGACCAGTAAGGTAGGTCATTATTGTTCCTGTCAGGTCCAGTGTATATCTAAACTGTACTGACTCCATTTTCTAATGCTTCTAGTGTTTGAGTGTTTTCTTCCCAGGTGCACCAGTTCCCAGGCAGCATTCCCACCGGAGGAGACTGTTTTGTCTAACACCGTTCCACCAAGCATTGGCCTTGAAGGAGAGCAGCTTCCCAGGACTGAGAGATGTTGTTTTGAGAACTGTGGGGGGAGGCTGATCCAGATGGGTATTGTTACTCTGTATCTTATGCTGGCTCTTCATTGGTAACAATGATCATGTACCATCCTGATTCTCCTATTCAGGACAGTGGACTATAATGGACCTTTTCTGCAGTAAAGTTTCCTTTTCCAAACAATGGACTTGTGTTTGCTTCTAAAGGGAACCCTGTAGTGAGTGCCTTATTTAGCCACAGTCTGACATTTTGTTACCAATCATGTCTGAGTCGGGCCCAGCGGAATCCAAGGTTGTCCCGGACAGGGATCCTTTGTTTGATCCGTATGCGTCTCCCGACAATCAACCTGTGCAACCCGTGCAAGCCCAAGACTCCCAGGAGCTGGGAGCAGCCGGGAACGGAACCGGAGCCTCCACTTCCACCCCGCCTCTCATCGAACTCAGTACTCGGGACGAGACCGAAGTCGACCTCGGGGCAAGGCCGAAAGCGACCGCTCTCCCTTTGATTTCGGTACCCACCCCGTCGGAGTGGGGAGCCAGACCCCGAGAAACCAGAGAGCGTCGGGCAGGTGGACTCCATCCACGAGTTTCGATGGAAGGGCGCCGAAGCCTAGGAACCGTCCCGGAGCTAGACAGCAGCCAACCATGGCGATATTGGAACAGGACGTCCGAGCAGACGGAGGGGGACACGTCTCGCCGCGGCGCCCTGAGTTGGGATTACTCCGAACTTGTTCCGTGGAAAGAGCCAACGGAGGTCCCTGAACAAAGTTGGGAGCAGATACAAGGTCGCACCTATGCGGTGGATACCAGCATCTCGGCCGTGACGGGTATGGCCAAGGGAATTCTAGCCGCGAGATCGAGAGTCGTCCAAGGGGACCCTCCTCCTTGGGGCCCCTTGTCCCCGGTGAGTGCAACGAATGAAGCTTCCATAAGCGAGCAACCGGGGGCAAGTCGAATGCAACAGTTAGAAGCTAAACTGATGGATATGGAAGAAAGTTTGGCTCATGCCATCCATTTAATTTCGGCAATGGGAGCAGGGGAAAGACTGTCCCCTGAAGAGATGGCGATACAGATAGCTACCCTTCAAAGTGTCATCTCCTATCCGGTGGAGGATGTCCAGCAGCGGCCGTCACCTACCGGCGAAGGGGACACCTATCCTGGCGAATCGGGAGAGCAACCCAAGGAACTTCCCGCACAGCAGGAAATTCCACCGAGAAGGGATGACCCGGTTGAGCCACCCGGAGAGACCCCCACCGAACCTCCTAACCAGGGAGGGGATGCGCCGCCAGACGAGACTCCCGTTGAGAGGCCTACGGAAGGGGAAGAAAAGCCAAGTGATACACCGGTGAGACTCCCTCTTACTTCTCCTATAACGGTCCGGCCGGACCAAGCGGGAGCACACGCGGCTCCATCCGAGGAGGGAGCCCCTCGTCAACCGCGAGACATTGTCCCCGTCGGGCAACCTACGGGGGACGGTCTAACAGCGCCAAGAGGCCAGCTGCTGCTTCCCAGATTAACAACACCCGGAGGGGCAAGCCCGCGCGGCCTTCCACCTGTTCAACCCTCGCCGCTGCGGCCCCTCTCACCTCGACCGCAGCTCTTACCGTTGCAGCAGCCCCAGGACCAGCCCGTTTTACCACCCCCGAACCAACCGGGACGGCCTGCACCACTACGACACCTCCAACCCCCTCCTCAGCGGCCGATCTCCACTCAACCACACCAACCTCCTCCACCTCGACAGCTACCACCAACGCCTCCCGTGTTACCAGCCAGACCGAGACTGCCGCCTCCTGCTCGCCTGCCACTGCAGCCTCCGGCCCAACCAAGACCAACCCCGACACCGCAACCACGGCAACCTCCGCCCGCACAGCCAGCCCAACCCCAGCCGGCACCGCCGGTTCAACCGCCGCCAGTACAGCCGGCACCGTTGCCCCGACCGAGACTCCAGTTACCTCCTCCTGTGCCTCAGGCGCAACTAAGACTGCCGATGGACTTTTACCCAGCGCCTGCTCCGAGACAAGAACTCCCGATGGGCTGGGTGAAGCTGGAAGCCACCTTCGATGGGGATCCATCCAAATTGGGATTTTTCTTAGTCCAAGTGGTACAGTTTTTCAACCGGTGGGGGCACCTCTTCGGCAGTGAGGCCAGTCAAATCGAACATCTTGGATCCCGTTTACAGGGCAAAGCAGCAGATTGGTATGTAGGACTATACAATGTCGGGGCCCCAGAACTCGATACTCTCCAGGGGTTAGTGGATGCTATCCGAGCGCAATATGAAGACCCCTTAGAAGAAACCCGGGCCCGAACAGAATTGCAAGCCATCAAACAAGGCAGCATGTCAGCAAGAGACTATGTCACAAAATTCCGGCAATTAGCAGCCAAGTGCCCTAGGTGTGAGGAGTCCACCAAGATTATTCTGTTCAAACAAGGCCTTAACCCGAGACTTTTGGACAGAGCTCTCATGCAAGACAATCCCCCCACGTTGTTAGGGTGGATCCAACTTGTTTGCGAAGTAGAGAATCGCATTTTGGAAGTCCGTTTGGTTGAACAACAACAACAAACGGGACAAAGAAGACCATTGACCTTACAGAGGGGAACACGGGGAGCTAGCTACGCCACCCGTGGAGCGAGAGATGCTAGATGGCAACAAGGGCTGTGTTTGCAATGCGGACAGGCTGGTCACTTTGCAGCACAATGCCCTTACCGGCCTGTGCAAAGACCTCCGCTCCAATTACGGCGTCCAACCCTTGCTCCGTTTCCTACGCTCCAACGCCCGACTCCAGCACCACGAGCAAATAGAGGCCGCGGCGCTTCCCAAAGGCCAGCCTCGGAGAGAGGGCTGGAAGCGGAAGAAGTCATGGAATACGATCCCGCTTCCCCAACCGCAGAAGCCAATCCAGAAAGTCCCCAGTCGGGAAACGAAATGGATCTGTCGTGAAAGGACCCAAACGACAGATCCGCCCTAAGCCCGTCCCTGCACGGAACCGGCCGCCTGGGTCCATCTTATTCATGCCAGTGACTCTAATCAACCCAGAGAGGAAGATGCACATTCGGGTGCAAGCTCTCATTGACTCGGGCTGCTCCAGAGACATCATCGCCCCTGCTCTAGTCAATGGACTAGTCCTACCAACTCGGGATCTACAAAATCCAGTAATCTTTGAACAAATGGATGGTACCAACATGAATCCTGTAACAACTGAAACCATCCCAGTGATCACAGGCATGGGACAACATTGGGAAAAGAGGTCCTTTGTCATCAGCTCTACTGCCAAGTACCCGTTAATTCTAGGCAGCAAATGGCTATGTGATCACAATCCCTACATAGACTGGGCACAAGGATGTATTACCTTCAGTCATACCAACTGCAAAAATCACCGTTGGAATCAAAACTGGGGCGAAGATCCAACTCATAAAGAAAAGGCCCTTCTCACCCAAGAAGAAGTCAACCAAATACCCGAACCATACTGGCCTTTTCTAAATGCTTTCTCTGAAGAGGAAGCAGATACTCTACCCCCGCACCGACGAACGGACTGTGCGGTAGAAATTTTACCCGGAGCCTCACTGCCCAAAGGACGACTTTATCCCATGAGTCTCCATGAACGCGAAGAGCTCCGGAAATTCATTGACACCAACCTCCAACGAGGGTTCATCCGCCCAGCCGCTAGCCCCCACGCCGCTCCAGTCCTCTTCGTGAAAAAGAAGGACGGGGGACTTCGACTGTGCACAGATTTCCGAGGCTTGAATGCAGTGTCCACCAACAACGCCTATCCTATACCGCTCATCCGAGACCTTCTCAACGTCGTGGCCCAAGGTAAGATCTTTACGAAATTAGATCTAAAAGATGCTTACTTCCACGTTCGTATCAAGGCAGGGGATGAGTGGAAAACCGCTTTCAATACGCCCCTCGGACAATATGAATACTTAGTTATGCCTTTTGGTTTGACGGGAGCCCCGTCTGTATTCATGTCCATGATAAACGAAGTTCTACACGAATTTCTGTACAAAGGGGTGGTGGTGTACCTTGATGATGTGTTAATTTACTCGGACACAGAGGAAGAACATATTCAAACGGTACGAAAAGTCTTAGCCACCCTAATGAAGAATAAGCTACCCATCAAACTGTCCAAATGTGAATTCCATAAAACCGAACTCACTTACCTCGGGTATTGTATCTCCCAAGAAGGTCTGAAAATGGATCCAGCCAAAATACAGGCGATCCAGGACTGGCAGACACCCACCACCCGTAAAGAACTACAATCCTTCCTGGGTTTTGCCAACTTCTATAGAGACTTCATAGCAAATTTCGCCCAAATCACGCTCCCTTTAACGGACTTGCTGAAAACCAAAAATAAAGGGGACCAAGCTAAAAAACCCTCTGCCAAACTGCAATGGACCCCCGATTGCCAAACGGCCTTCGATTGTCTAAAAAAGCAATTTGTAACAGAACCCATCCTCTCCCACCCCAACGAACAATCCCCTTTCATAGTACAGGTCGACGCCAGCGATACGGTGATAGGGGGGGTTTTACTGCAGAAGGGGGAGGATGGTAGGCTGCGGCCGTGTGCTTTCTTGTCTAGGAAATTTTCGGAGGCGGAAAGGAATTGGAATGTGTGGGAGAAGGAGGCCTTTGCAGTAAAAGCGGCCCTTTCTAACTGGAGACATTGGCTGGAGGGGGCGCGATACCCTTTCGAGGTCTGGACGGATCATAAAAATCTGGAGGCCCTCCGAAGCCCACGCAGACTGAATGCCAAGCAATTGCGATGGGCGGAATTCTTTTCCAAATTCAACTTCACTCTAAATTATCTCCCGGGCAAAACTAACTTTTTGGCAGACGCCCTATCGCGCATGCCCCAACATAAGAGCAAACGGGAGGAGACTGTTGACACTGTCTTCTCGCCTACGCAACTTGGGGGCGTGGTGACTACTCGCAGCCGTGCCAAGCAGCCCCTCCCGGCCAACCAAGAGTGGAAATCGAAACTTAAAACTGAAGTGGAGAAGGAGGGGGATAGGGCTCCGCGAAGCAAACTGACCCAATCCCCACAAGGGGATTGGTTAGCCGGGAGCAAGTTTTATGTCCCAGACAGCCTCAGACTGGAAATTTTGCAGCGCTGTCATGATGCTCCCACTGCTGGACACTATGGGTATCTGAAAACTTTGCACCTAATCCAAAGACAATTCTGGTGGCCGGGCATGCGCAAAGACATTTCCCAATACGTTAGTTCCTGTCCTGTTTGCCTCAGCGCCAAAACCAGGAAAGGGAAGCCTCCGGGTCTCCTGCAGCCATTGGAAACGCCAAACAGACCCTGGGAAGTAATATCCATGGACTTTATCACTGATCTACCTATCTCAAAAGGACATAATTGTATTTTAGTTGTGGTAGATCTGTTCTCCAAACAAGCTCATTTTATCCCCTGTACGACTATACCCTCCGCTCGAAAACTAGCAGATTTGTTTCTAAAACACATCGTAAAATTACATTCTTTTCCGTCCAAGGTGATTTCGGATCGCGGCGGACAGTTCGTTGCCAACTTCTGGCGGGAGCTTTTGAAAATGTTGAATATTGAACAAGGCATCAGTTCAAGCCACCACCCACAAACCGACGGGCAATCCGAAAAAACAAACCAAATATTAGAACAGTTTCTTCGTTGCTACATCAATTTTCAACAAGATAATTGGGTGGACCTTCTCCCTCTGGCCGAGTTCTCATATAACAACAGTGTACACGCTTCGACGGGGGAGGCCCCCTTCAAAATTGTCTACGGAACTCACTTCAATCCCTTCCCGTTGGATACACCCCCTCCCCATTCCTCTAAATTGCCAGATGTATCTTCGTGGTGGGGGGAGGCGGCGCAGCAATGGACTCTTATTAAGAAACACCTTGAAAAAGCCAAACTGGATTACAAAAAATACGCAGACCGCCATCGTGTGGCCGAATGGGAATTACAACCCGGAGATCATGTGTATATTTCCACAAAAAATCTAAAACTCGCTCAGACAAGCCGCAAACTCGCTCTGAAATTCCTAGGACCTTTTCCTGTGCGCAAGGTAATAAATAAAGTGACTGTTGCTGTAACTTTGCCCAAGAACCTGCGCCATGTACATGATACGTTCCATGTCAGTCTTCTGAAGAGAGCTCCCCTCGACAACAAATGGCACGTCAAAGCTCCACCCATTCCAACCTTGATTGACGACCAAATACACTATGAGGTACAACAAATCTTGGACTCTAAACTCAAACGAAATCAGCTTTTTTACCTCATTAGATGGAAGGACTTTGATTCTGGTTACGATGAATGGGTGAACTCTGCACATGTTCATGCTCCTAGATTAACCAAAGCTTTTCATACTCACTACCCATATAAGCCAGGGGGGGATCTGTCTTAAGGGGGGCAGAATGTCAGGTCCAGTGCATATCTAAACTGTACTGACTCCATTTTCTAATGCTTCTAGTGTTTGAGTGTTTTCTTCCCATGTGCACCAGTTCCCAGGCAGCATTCCCACCGGAGGAGACTGTTTTGTCTAACACCGTTCCACCAAGCATTGGCCTTGAAGGAGAGCAGCTTCCCAGGACTGAGAGATGTTGTTTTGAGAACTGTGGGGGGAGGCTGATCCAGATGGGTATTGTTACTCTGTATCTTATGCTGGCTCTTCATTGGTAACAATGATCATGTACCATCCTGATTCTCCTATTCAGGACAGTGGACTATAATGGACCTTTTCTGCAGTAAAGTTTCCTTTTCCAAACAATGGACTTGTGTTTGCTTCTAAAGGGAACCCTGTAGTGAGTGCCTTATTTAGCCACAGTCTGACATTTCCAGTCTCAGCAATGATAACAGGGTTGGACTTAGGTTTTCAAGGCCTCCCGATATAGCAGGGGGCTTCCCAGCAGCAAGCTCTGTTGCCTGCCACCACTCAGATCAGCAGCAGGGAAAAAATAAAATAAAATACAGCAATATTGCCAACATTAGAACTTCACTTCTGGGTTGTACCAAGAACAATCCAGGAATTACTAGAAACTCTATGGTAAAATGATTCTTATGATCTATGATTCCTACAACTACCCTTCTCTTTGTGTAGTGATGTAGTGATGTCAACAATATCATTGACATCACATGCATGCCCCCGTGTTTTGGCTCCTAGTCCTATTGCTATTTGTCAGGCTCAGCCTGGCCTTTTCACTTACTGGAAAAGTGGGCCACTGCCCTGGAGGGTCACTGGCAAGCGGAGCAGAGCAGGGTTCTTGGCTTGGATCCAGACAACGCCAAGTTGATGCATACAGACATGCCTGTCAAGTCCTCCTATGTCACTGGAATCAAGAAACCATTTGCTAGGCTTTGTCTTAAGCCATTTTAGGATCATCTGCCCTGAGAAGATATCTAGAATTGACCCAAAGAAATGCATGCAAACCAATGGCAGTGCTGGAAACTGGCATCCTCATGAACTTCAGCTCTTCAGTTGGAAGACATGCAATGGCATTCAGCTAAATGACAGGGTATCAACAACTGGCTTCAGAAAGAAACTCCCCTTGACGGAAATATATATTTGGGAGCCAGTCTGGTGTAGTGGTTAAGAGCAGCAGGACTCTAATCTGGAGACCCGGGTTTGATTCCTCACTCCTCTGCTTGAAACCAGCTGGTGACCTTGGGTCAGTCACAGCTCTTCCAGAGCTCTCTGTCCCACCCACCTAACAGGGTGATTGTTGTGGGGATAATAATAACACACTTTGTAAACCACTCTGAGCAGGCATT
Organism: Eublepharis macularius; assembly: GCF_028583425.1. NCBI lineage: Eukaryota > Metazoa > Chordata > Lepidosauria > Squamata > Eublepharidae > Eublepharis > Eublepharis macularius. The sequence continues at coordinate 69,634,694 of NC_072800.1, read as the reverse complement.
GAGTTGTCTAAAGGGTGGTATATAAAACAAATGTCGCTATGTTGTTGTTATTGATGACCTGTCTCACCTTGATGTGCTAATGACAGTAAGTTAAAATCAACGTTTGGGATTTAGGATTAGCAATACATCTGGCCACAGGAGGGCAACCTTCACAAGAAAGTTTAACACGGGAGATTTTTTTTTTTAAAAAAAGTTACCAAGTGGCATTTTTTCCTATTAAAAAACAACTCTGTGACTAGTTATGAAGATTGTCACCATTATGAAGATTTTCACCATTATCTAAACATTAATTTTGACTATATGCAAACACAGCTGGGAGAACAGGAACAGGGAAAATGCAGAGAAGCAAGGCTATGCAAAAACAGATAACGTAAGGAAGTAAAATGTGACTGCTGATAGCAGATCAATAAGAGAGAGCAATTCTAAACATGCCTACACAGAAGTAAGTCTCCTTTTATTCAATGGGGCTTACTTGCAGGAAATAGTTCAGAGGTCTGCAGCCAGAATCACAGCTCAAGTGAAAAAGTTCAGAGTGGGTATATAACAGCCTACATCTGAACTTCAAACACAACTTCTTTCAACATTTTATTCTTCTTGGAAGAAGATGAAACAAAGTAAGCAGAAGGAATTGGAGTATTTTAACTTCTTTTTAACAGAGAGAGAGAGAGCACGGCTAGTCACATTTTCCACATAAAGGCAAGCTTGCCTGCTTAGATAGAAATGGCCAGGTGGAACGGTAGAAAAGAAGATCTTTAAACCGCAGCTGCTCTCTCTGAATCAACAGTAAAGTGGAAAATGGGATTTTTTAAAAAAAACAATGAAAAATAAATAAGTAGGCGAAAAGAGCCCACAGTTGGACTTACTTGCTTCAAAAGAGTTTCAGCCCTATAGGAAACATGACACTTCACAGTGGATTACCTGTTTTCCTCGCACAAGCTTCACTTCTGTTAAATACTTAAAGCAGGCATTCTATACGGCAATGTTTCTGGAGGTTCAATTCAAGCTGTCCTGTCAGACCGTTTCTAAACCGCATGGCAGAAGCCTGATCTACCATGAGATGTTCGAAGAGAAAGGAAGGAGCTAATTAGAACTGTATGGGCTAGAGCAGACATGCCCAACAACTCTTTCGACTCTATGCAAGTCGAAAAAAAGTGGCAAGTCTCTCCGTTGCCCACTGTGGCCTTACAAGAGGTATATATTTTAAAAGCCATCTTATTCAAACCAATGAGCCCTTCACCTCCTTGATTGATGAAAAAGAGCTTGCCTGTCATTCCAGACTGCAACCACCAGAAGCTGCGAAGTTCCTCTCTAATCTATCCCACACATTTAACATGGAAGTGAAAAATAAAACTCCAGTCTGCTCAATTAGTAGCACAGCCAAAATGAGCGAGTAAGCAAAAGACATCTTCCCCCATTCTCCTGGCAGTCTCTCCAGCCGCTCTCCAGCCCCACCGTCTGCACCTATTTATTTTCTATGATGGGTCAATAGAACGCAGGCAGGCAATAGAGCGTCTCTCAACCCTGCCTGCCTATTTCTGTTTCTTACCTGAAAGAACTGCTGCTTGAATGGGAACGAGAGCCCAGCCATCTCCCCAATGGCTGCCCCAGTTAAACTCTGCTTAGCTTGTGAAAGCTAATAACATCACAGCTCCAAGAGAGAGCTGGCTGCCGCTCAGGAAATGAATTCTCTTGGCAAAGGCGCACATTTTAACATGCCACCTGCAGTGTGACATACCTCCGCAGAGTCACTGGCGCGCTGGGCCGAGGACTAGAGAAAACGTTTCCCAGAAAGTAATACCTCGCTGTCCTGCTTCCAGTGAGGTAGAAGTTACCAGCCCCTGCTACGTTAATAACTTCAGCAATGCCTTAATGTGCTCAGGCGCAAAATGCAAAAGCGCCATGGCCCGTACTCAAGCATCTCTGAAACAGATGCACAATTATGAGTCCATATTTTTACAGGTGTTTTCCCACAAAATTTGACATTCGCTTCAAAGTGCTTGCTGTATGACCTACTCAGAACCAAGCGGCCTGCTCACCAGTAACTGAATACTTTCTTTGACCTAGTCCAGTTTAATGCATTTTTCCCAAAGAGAACACTTTTAAAAAAGGAATTTTAGGGAAGCTTTTGCCAGAGAAATGGTATGTCTTGTTTCTGATGGACAGCAAAAACGTGCCACAATTTGCCCCCAAAGGAACTGATTATTGCTTCAGGAATGCCATAGCTCAAATTGTAGCCTTAAACAAACCCCAAATTAAGACTAACCACCGCTTTGTAGGTCTTTCTTCAATCTGCAATGAAACACGGCTGGGGAAATGGTTTCAGGGGCAAACGGTTCCCTTCAGCAGTACCAAGAAGAATACTTTATAGCTGACTTTGTACACAAATCTAAGAACTGTTGTTAGTTATGCTAATTCCAGATTAAATATAGCACCAGTAAAAAGACTTGATATTAGAACTAGGCAAAGCTTTCCTGGGCTCTAACTGCAATTAGTCTCAGGAAAGCTGAGCTATTTCTACCAAAAAAAAAAAAAAAGCTTGGCTTTTTCCTAGTTCAGTTCCAAACTCAGAATGACTTGGAACTTTTTCTCCCTTCATCTTCTGGCAGCCACACAGTTAAAGCCAGCTAGCCAGCCATCCACGGGTAGTCAAGCAGTCCTTCCCACTCACAGCCTTCCCTCCCTTCCCCAGTGACTGTTTCAGTAGCAGCCAGGGAATGCCTGGGATACCTTGGGGGAAGTATTTTTATTTATTTGTTTGTTTATGTCATTTATAGTCCGCCTTTCTCACTGAGACTCAAGGCGGATTACACAGTGTGAGATTAGTACAATCAGTAACAAGGACATTTCAATACAGTATCAAGGACATTGCCATAAACAATGCCATAGGGTAAACAGATACAAGTTTAAAAGACATAGTGTTAGCAAGAATCCAATACAGAGTAGAAAAAATACTGAAGCAGAACATAATCAATTCTAGGACTAACATTAGACAACATGGAGTGCTGGTTGTACATAGGAGTACATATTTAAAGCAACAGATAATATGTAAGGCAATATAGTGATGAAGTCTATGGTCCCTAACTCATTAGCGAAGCATCTTCCCTACAATACGGCCCTCCCATTTGAGTAAAAAGCCTTTTTGAATAGTTCAGTTTTGCATCATTTATGAAAATCCAGGAGAGTGGGGGCTCTTCTGACTTCCTCAGGCAGGTCATTCCACAGGATAGGGGCCACCACAGAGAAAGCTCGTGTATGGGCTGCTGTTGATTTCATCTGTGTGCAGCCTGGCACCTGCAGGAGACCCTGTTCAGCTGAGTGAAGCTGTCATGGAGGAACATAAGGAGGGAGACGCAGCAGTGGCGCCAGGGTTTTTGGTGCCTGCGGCCAGCCGGTGGGCTAGGCGCCCGTGTGCCCACACACACACACACCGGCCTGCATGATGACATCACGTGTGACATCATCATGGGCACACGCTCACCACCGGCCCGATTACTGCGGTGGGTGGTTGGGACGGCGCACAGGTGGCCTCCCAGCTCTCCCGCTCGGTTCCCTGCACCGCCACCGCCGCCTGCCTGCAGCAGCTGCGCCCACCTGGGGGCGTGTGCTGGTGGTGGTGCGGGAGGGCTAGGAGGCTGCAGCTCTGTCCCACGTGCTCCCCCCCGTGCGCCTCCTCCGGCACCTCCTCCAGCACCCCGCGCCCTGAGGCCACCGCCTACCTGGCCTCAATGGGCCGGAGATGGTCCTGTAGGTAATGTCAGGTAATATGAGGACTACCTTTCCCATTGTGCTTGGTTATATTTCAGATGCTGCAGAACTAATATTCATTAGTTAAGGAAGGCATGGTAGGGGAGGAAGGGAGGCCAAGGGACAGACTTTCTTCTCACCTACCTGTGGCAGGTTGGCTGATTTACCACCACCAGGACTGCCAGCTGCCACAAACAAAGTGGGGAGGAAGGAGGGGATACCATCCAAGCCAGCAAAAAATCCAGGACTATTATTATGAACCATCAAAGCTTGAATTCTAAACCCAGGGAATATTAGTTTTGGAGGCTTCTCTATCTGAGGCTGTTATGTGCATCCGAGAAGCATATTTAGACTCCTCCCTTTGATACAATCACAAATAAATGGCAACAAAAAGATTGGTTGTCTACATTTGCATCCATTTAGATCAGATGTGTGTGAAGTGGAAACATGTTCCATAGATCAGATTTCAAGTAGTGAATGAAGAGGTTTTTTAACTGTTCTGCTCTGCTGGTACATTCTAAATTTAGCTGTCTTGCATCTGATCCTCTGCAGAGCTTGGCTTCCTTATCTTAATTAACTGATAAGCAGCTGATCTAGCAGTTTGGTCTGGAAGGTGCATTTTGCTGTTATTAACTGTGAACAATTTGTTCATTCATTCATTCATTCATTCATAGCTCTCCTTCCACCCAGTAGAGTGACGAGGTAGTTAAAATCAACATACAACTATATACAATTTTAGCCAATTAAAAAAGGAATAACAGAGTCTAAGAAAAAAAACCATGGGCAATGATGCAGAGCTCATACCAAAGACCCTGTGGTAAAGAATTATGTTTTAGCATAAGATTTTTTTTTAATGCTTAAGGATTGGCTTAAATTTAGAGAAACCCTATGTATCAGGTGGCATGGAATGGAGAAGAAGAAAAGCAAACCAGAGAGGATTGACCATGGCAGGGCTTTTTTTCAGCTGGAACACGGTGGAATGGAGTTCTGGCACCTCTTGAAAATGGTCACACGGCCGGTGGCCCTGCCCCCAGATCTCCAGACATGGGGGATTTTAGATTGCCCTCCACACCATGGCAACTTCCCACCAGGAGTTGCCCCCTGTGCTGGCAACCCACTGAGTTCCACCACCTCTTTTCCCAGAAAAAAAGGCCCTGGACCATGGGATATCCATAGGCATCTGTGTACCTTAATATCCCAGGTCCAGAAGACCTGTACCTTTCAATCAAGCGAGTTCTTGGGGTAGAGACTCCAGAGCATAAATGGAACACACACCCTCTACATATTTACGTCAACAGCAAAAGCTGTTTTGTTCAGAGGGTGCTTGGAACACACAGGCTTCTGCAAGGGCAAAAGAAAGGCATTCCCATTAGGAAGAAGGTTCATTTATTTAAATATCTGAAGCTTGCTTAGATCTTGTACTGGCTCAATTCATAAGCAATTACATCTCACCTGTGAATGGACGTAGCCAAACATTCTCACTTTGTGTGTTATTTTTTTTTTCTAACATAGAGAGTAAGTAATCTTGACATCAAAACATGTATCCTTTAATGGCACATGGTGGCTCCCTGGAGCGAAGCACATAAAACCATTTGTAATACTTTTCACAAAGGGAGTACACACTTATTCTAAGGAGCCTTTCACAAACAATGGTTTTTCTCCTAGCTTCTGAAGGACATCGTGATCCATTTGTTGTCCTTCCATGGTTCGATCATCATTTCTTTATGCTTTCTCAAATAACCTTTGATGTAATTTTGAGAAAGCACGGAAGAACCATGAGGAAACCATGGAAAGACAACAAGCAGACAACGATGTTCTCAAGAGGCTCAGAGAAAAATCACCGCAGTTTGGCACCCACACCAATGGAAAACCTCTATGTGAAAGACCCCTAAAAGGAAACTAAAATCCATGTTGTGGAAAAAATACATGAATAGGTTCCAAAGTTGGAACCTTCTTTGGTTAATAGAAGGGGGGAAAGGCACATTCCAGCCAATGTTAAGCACTTTAAACCTACAACCAAGCCTTTGACTAGTTAGTTTAATTTAAATCAATATGTGTAAATTGGCTCACACACTGCTTTGTGGACTCCATCCATCCTTAGGGTTCCCAGATTCCCATGCTGCAATGATAGGAAAACCTACAATTTATATAATTACCCTGTTGTAGACTAAAATTACAAAATCCCTTGACTCTTTGGCCCTCAGCCCCACATACTCAGGGCTGGTGCCAAAGTTTCTGGTGCCTGAGGCCGGGGGCAGCTTCAGGGCTGTTGCTGCCCCCGTACGCATATGTGCGCATGCACACCCAGGCTGCTCAGTTGCCCTGCACCGCCCTGGCCACCTGCTGCACCTGGCCCGCTGCTGTGTGCCCATGGTAGCAGACCTCGCCCCCAGTGAATTGTGCATTCTGCTGAATGACCGCAGCAAACTCTGCACGCATGGAAATGAACACATCAGGGTTTCTGTGCAACTGGGAAAGCTGCAAAATGTAGACATGGAGGAACTTAATGCATGTATCTTTGTATGTATGTAGGGCTCACTGCAGATGTTGGGCTGAATGCACAGACATCAAGGGCAGGACCAGTGACTATGATCCTGTCCCCCAAAAGGTGCATACAGTGTACAGTCTATTAATATTGTAAGCTGCCTTGAGCCCATTCATGGGGAGGGCAGGTGTAAATAAAATGAAATGAAACGAAATGTTTGCACAGGACTTTTGTCTCCACCATCCACAGAGTGAAGTTCCTGCTTGTCAAGTCACACCATCTATTGACCAGCCCCCCCAAAATTGCTGATTCGAGCACACCTCCCCCCCACACACACATCACTCAGCACATCCTCCTCTTAACTTCTAGGAAATTTCTTCAGATGCTCATCTCTGATTAGCTCTTTTGCCTCAGCTCCCTCTTTCCTCCACTCTTTTCTTCAAGCCTCCTTGCCTTCCATTTTTCCTACCTTCAGGTCTCTGTTTCTTTGTCTACTGCTTACTCTGCATCTTCCTTCAATCATCTCGCCTCTGGGCTTCCACTCCCTTAGCTTCTTTCCTTCCCAGATTCTCTTCCTAATCCTCAGCCTGTCTCTCTGTATGTGTACAATGATGTGAGAATTTTTGGTGATTGGGGGGTGTCCCGGCTCCCCCCCTGGCAGCCCCTCGGTTCTTTTCTGAGGCTAGCTTCCCTCGGTTCGTTATGGCTTCTGAGACTGCTCACTAAGGTTCCCGGGAGAGTGTGAATCAAAAGTAACGTACCTCCCCTGTTCTCTCTCCGTTCGCCGGTCTAACACAGTGACGTGAGCAAACAACACTCCACAGAAAGGCTCTTAACTATCCTCAAAGTTTATTTTGAATAACAAAATGGCACAGTGGAATGTTACATATAGTTCTGGATTCTGATGGTATTTAGTTAAACTGCCTGTACAGATTTCAGATGCTGGGCAGGACAGGCAATGGTTACAGAAAGTACAGAGATAGAATCTTAACCTATGAACCTTATAACTGAAGAAGAGAAATCTATCTTAACAGAATATTACAGTCCTAAAAACAAACCCCTATATAAAACTTAACAGCTAAAAGAAACCTAAGATCTTAATTCTTAACTATAACTTACACTTTAAACTAAGTCCTTAACACAGAAAAATTCTAACACTTAATTCCAAAAGCTAGCTTTAAAAATCCCCTTACAAGTACTTGAATTCCCCTTCTGGAAAGCCCCTCTGGACCAACTTGGGTCTCTTGTGGGCTTCCCAGAGACCACCTGTTGGCAGACACAAACGCATGTGTCTTCCCAAGATGTGGCAAGGGACTAGCTGCTGGGCTAGTCTTTTTATAGGAAAATCCCCAATGTTCTGATTGGTTGGTAGCTGATTGGCTGTCACCTGGTTTCGAGGTTAATTGATTGTTGCCACCCTAATGCAGGTGTCACTCCAACTTTCCTGAATCCCTATTGGTCAGTAACACTTCTGACCAAGTGACTCTGGCTAGCCAATGAAATCACTTCTGAAATTCCTCAGGTGTGCTTGTCCTTGAGGACTAGGAGTTGCTTTTTGGAACTTTTCCCAGAATTATTGGACTGCAGTTATCAGCAATTTACCTATAATGAAAATAACTATTTCTCTCTGCGTAGCTAGAAGGGAGGGGGAAAGAATGAACTTTCACCTAGTGCAGGTTTTTTTCTATATTAGTCTTATATGTCAAAACCAGATTTCTTTCTTAATTTTAATGCTCTTTAATCAGTAATACTTAATTTATGCTTAAGGCAAACTGCTGCAGATTTCTGCCAGCTTTCCCATAGGTTTTTAGTGCACATGAACCTAAAGTAAGAACTTTTGGAAGTTGCTTTGTACCTTAAGTTTGGATTTGATTATGGGGTTTGGGTTCAAAACAAGCCAAACTAGAAAAATTCTTTCCACATACAACACCAAAACAAAACAGCCAAGCTACTATTCCTTCCCTCACAGAAGTTAGACTACAGATTCTTTTATTTCCTGAGCAACTGAATGTTCAGTACTTCCACATCAGTTCAGCCAATCCATATCAAAGGCTTCACCACCAAAAACATAATGTAATATGGGCTGGTTTCAGGGGAAGGGTGCATGTGTGTAACTCCCTCACTGAAATCAAAGTAACATTTAAGTATTCAGTTTTGCTGGAATCATGGGGTGTGGTCTAACCAATCATGTCATATGACAGCTTTGGCACTTAGGGCCAAGCTACAAGTGACAAAAGACACAGGTTGGACACTTGTCAGCTTCCCTCAAGTTTTCATGGGAAATGTAGGCATCCTGGTCTTGCAGCTTGGCTCTCCGACTGCTGTCCAATTGACTTCTCAACTGTCACTTGTCCAACATTCCGCCAAGCTGCCTACATTTCCCATCAAAACTTGAGGGAAGTTGACAAGTGTCCAACCTGTGTCATTCGTCACTTGTAGTTTGGCCCTTAGAAGAGTTTTAAGATTCCATACAGTGGCCCAGTGCAAACATTATATTGCAAGCCCCTTAGCTAGAATTAAGCAGCTGAGAGCAGGCAACAGGGTTACATCCTCCACCCACCTGATTCAGAGCATGATTTCCCACTACTCAGGCTAACCACCCTTGACTACTATGTTGACAATAGTGATAATTAAACTTTAGCCCTAACCAGGATTATCTTTTGACCCAGGATTTCAAATCATGGTTTCAGATTTTGAATTACGTAAGAATATTGGTTAGTAAAAGCAGCAGCTATCTGCTGTGGCAAGAGTAATGGCTTGGGAAATAATAATCTGAGATGGAATGGGCAAAGGGCTATACAGTCTCAGAACCCACTCCAGAATTCCTAACCCTGGTTAAGCAACAATCAGTCCATCTGTAAGGACAATGAGGAATGCTGAGCAGCCTCCAAAACAAATGGCACTGTAAGGTTTGCAATCGTTACTTAACTTCTTAGATGCCATGCCTCTGATTACACCTTCTATGACAGAAGGAATCAGTTTAAAAACAATATACAATTTGGCAAAAAAGTATGCAGAGGTAAAAAGAAAGGGCAGGTGAAATCCCACAAGTGTTCTTCTTTGGCACCGCATGCAGGTTTTTCATTATGCAAAGGGGCTGCCTGGACACCAAGGAAAATAAAATGCATCTCTGCCACTCACCCTTATGTCTCCATTTACAGCTCTGGGCATGTGATTGAAAGCATGTGCCGGATCTTTGTTGTAAACTTTAAGGAAGGATCTGTCTTGAATGTTCCTAAAATTAAAAGCAAAACAAAAACAACAGCAACAATGATACCAGATGAAAGAACTTTATTTTAACCAGTTTCCTCGGTTGGCCCTAATAATGCTGGAGGCAGCAAGACACAAAACTTAGTGTTTTAAGGGAGTCAAAAGATGGTTCTACTACCTCTTACTTATCCCCTGGGAGGTATAATTCTCTAAGGCCAACTCCACACCCATGAAAAGAAGGTAGTTTCCAGTTTCATTAAAGAACCTGGGTGTGGAACAAAAACTGTTTGCAAGCAAAACACCAACCATGTTTATAATACACACACCCCCAACTTAGTTCTTTCTTAAATTCTCTATTCTGCATACTAACAAGCAACTCAGATTCTCCCATAGTCCCAGTTTTGGAAGATGCCTAACCAGAATGAAACCCAAACAAAATACTTTCAAATGTTCCTTAGAAAGAGACATTTCAACTCTAGGGTAAAAATCAGAAAGAAAGAAAAAAACAAATTAAAATTGCACGTATTCTCACAGCCCGACCCTATGCTTGGTTACGTGGAATTTAGTCTCTGTGAAACTTAGTTCTGAGTCAACATTAATGGGCCTAGGTGGCAAATCATTTTAAACATATTCACTAAGGGCTGCTTTGTCAATTTTTTCACTCCGATCATCAAAGTACAATTTGAAAATTAGCCCAAACAAGTTAGAGTTAGCCCAGGCAAGTTTGAAGATGGGCTTACAATGGACAAAGCTGGTATGTCGATGCAGCAGCAATCAAAATATCATTTTGTCTCCAAACCTACCTTACACACCATTTACAGATTACAGGTCCACCACCAGCTCTGCTGTTTCCTCCTCCAACAATAACCCTCTACAAAGGCGGCAATCTAAACACACTTAGCTCCTCTCAAATCTGCGATGCCTTTCATTGAACACCAGCGATCGCCCAAGAATTTGCACACAAGACTGAATTCCTTTGCTCCAGGTGCAGCTATGAGTTTAGTAGGCTGATCTTAATCACTAGGATTATCGTTAGGAAAAAAATACACATGGCGCAGGATTTTTTTGGACAGGGCTTGCTTCTTTTAAAGTCGCACTGCAGTAGGTAATTGCTTTGAATCTGTAACTAGTTAAAACTTGCACTGCTGCTCTAGATTTCCAGCAGCTCTGTCAAGAAAAACAGATAACTGGCGAGAGAGGACCATCCTGGCTGCTAAGAAACATAGGGTTAATGAGATGTTTATTCTTAATGAGAGTTAGCGTGAAGGGGAAGCCATGAGAAAATGCATACCCACAGGCAAGTTAAGCTTGTTACAACTTTGAGGGAGAGCTCACACACACCAGCTACTAGGTGCTTACAGTGCAATCCTAAATAGAGTTAATCCTGTCTAAGCCCATTGAAATCACTGGGTTTAGACTGGAGTAACTCTTATTAGGATTGTGCTGTTAGTGCTGAATAATCATGGAATGCTCCATTTTAGGCTGTTCCATACCAGCTCCACTTCTGTGGAATAAACTCCATCTGGAGAGCCACAAGATTCCATTAGGGGTTGCTTCCACACACGTTGGATAATGCACTTTCAATGCTCTTTAGTGATCATTTGGAACTGGGTTTTCGTGCGTGAAACACAAAATCCACTTCTAAAGGATAACTAAAGTGCATTGAAAGTGCATTATTCAACGTGTGTGGAAACAGCCACTGTTTCCCTTTAGAAGGACAAAGAATATCTTCGTTTCACCATGTGCTGTCCTGAAATTTCTGTGCCTACATATATACAAATGGTTTGTGCATTTTGTGACCTGACAGGTTTTACATAAGAGGTTTTTAAGGGTATTGTGTTTGCCGCCTTGGGATCTTGTTAGGAAAAGTATAGAAAAAGCATGACAGAAATGTTTTAAAATAAACCCATGCACACAGCAGAATGAGGAAGTCGAGTCCTGAGGTGTGTGCTGTCTCAGACTGTAGATAGGAATATACTGGAACATATTCTACCACTCAGGGGTCATTTCGTAGAAAAAGAGCTGGAGGAACTCATTAGCATATCTCATTAGCATAACTCATTAGCATATGCCACGCCCCCTTGCCATCGCCAGAAGTGTGTCATTGGCATAACTGATTTGCATATGCCACGCCCCCTGACATCACCTATCCTGCCTGTTTTGGACCCAATCCTGGCCATTCAGGGCCAAAATTGGGCCCAAAATGGCAAAAGGGGAGGCTGAAAATGGTCGAAAAGAGGCCCAAAATGGTCAGGATCTGGCCGCTGCTGAGTGGGAGAGTGATCCACCACCTGTCAGAGGCCCGATCTGGGCTGTTTCGTCCCCAATCCAGGCTGAAACGGGCCCAAAATGGCCAAGAGTCAGGTGGGCGGGGCCACCTGACATGTGACCTCTTTGGGGAACTGCCGGAACTGCGTTCCTGTGCGTTCCCCCTCGAAATGAGCCCTGCTACCACTCCACTGAAGTTCCATTGACTTCAATGGGGCTTTACTGTCTCACAAATATGATTAGGATGGAAGCCTAGCACTATTATATAAATTATTCTCCAGGATTTGAGTCCAGTGGCACCTTAGAGACCAACAAGATTTTTAGGGTGAAAGCTTTCAACAGTCAAACTCTAGGACTGACTCTACCACTGAAATCCTGTAGTTCTATTATAGACCAACATGGGTACCCACCTAAAACTATATGAATTACTATTTGTAATAATCCTATAATTAGAAAAAGGGCTTCCTGTTCCATTCATGTACAAAATATTTAGATACATAATCCTGTAAGTTTGGTTACTCTGACAGTGATTCCCCCCCCCACCCAAGGCTGTTCAGTGAAGGTCATGACTAAGGGGCCTGAATACAGAGCTCTCATGTCCAAAATGTGGCACCAAAACTTTGGAACTCTCTCCCCAGATAGATTTGTCTGTCTCCCGCTATTGTCTCCTGCCAGTGAGAGACTTCTTTTCTTTTGTTTGGCATGCCCCCAATAGCCATAGGTAGCCCTTTTCCCTATTTTCTTAGGGATGAGATGCTTTAACGTTTTGATGTTCACCACTTTGGGAGACCTATTTCGGTAGAAAGGCAGCACAGAGTGTTTTCAATAAATAAACAAATAATGCCACTTTCTATTCACTATATCCCATTATCTAGTATAGAAAAGCTAGAAGTAGAACTACCAGTTTTAAAATACACTATAATTATTTCCTTTTCTTTTAACACAATTTTCTAAGATTTGAAAAGAAAAACAGTCTTTGTTGCATAGATCAGGGACACCTCTAACAATCCATTCAACCAATCTGCCCTGTTCTCAAGAAAATGCTCCAAACGCTCCAAACAAGGAACATTTACAATACCATTACCAATATTTACTATTAATGTTAAGGCCCAGGAAATGAGTATTCTGTAGCCTGAACGGTTTCTTGGTCCTCAACCATCCAGTACTACCATGGCCGTTTTCACATGTCTGACCTGCCGCTGGTACATCGCACAAAACACCTGGAACACAGTGTCTTCTCATGCGAAATTGTGGCAGGAAGACGCTGTCATCTGGGATTTTGCGCGAAATCGCATCTTCCGGGTGCGATTTCGCGCAAGAAGACACTGTCTTCCGGGTGTTTTGCGCGATGTTCTGGTAGCAGGCAAGACGTGTGAAAACGGCCCATGTTTGAAGACACAGGACCTATGTGGACCATTTCACTTTAGAACTGGGAAGAAGCATTCCCAAGCTTCATGTTCCGCTGCATCTCTGTATCATTCAAAACAACGTATTTCCAATCTCCCCTGCTCAGGAAATACTAAAGCTTTTTCTTATACTGGGAAATTGCACATGAGAGCAGGGCAGGTGAGAAATCATATTTTGCCAAGGACCTGTTTTTTTTTTAAATTCTATAGCTTATGCTAGTGAACTGTTTACATTTTTGCTGGAAACCTCCCTGAGGATTTATACAGCTAAGAGTGTTTTAATTAATAAAAAGCAATAATAATGTTTAACATTATAGAAATGCTGCAGAAGAACTCAACAAGGACTTCCTGGTCTGCTTGGGTTGTCAAAATGTCCCGTCCCTTTAACGGGCAACTGAACCTTTTTATGGCATGGCGGTATTAAAGGGACAGAGTATTTTTTTCCCTCCGGGTAGCGGTCAAATCTATGTCCCACCCACCTCAATCCAATTTCCACAGTAGTTCCGATCTGCTCTATTTTTTCAGCATCTCCATCTAAGAGGACTGAATATATAATACAAGCAATTCTGACCAAGGCCAACTATTTTTACCTACCTTACGTCAGTTAATTCGTAATAGATATTTCTGCTCTCATCCTTGATGTATATGGCCACACTGGGGGACTCCAGCATTTTCATGGTCAACTGCTGTGAGAAGGCACTTACAAAGAGGGCGCGGATGGTGTCTGTGCTTGTGATCTCATTGGGCATCTTTAACTGCTTAGTTTCATCTCCGTACTGAAGATATAAAATACCTATAAGCAAAATACCAAAAACCCTGGTAAAAATGAATGAAAGATTTCAAACTCAACGCAGGACACAAATTAAAGGTCTGATTTAGAGAAGGTAAGCTCTCTCTAAACAGTAGTAGTACAACACACACACACTGTCTCTCTCTCGCTCTTCCTGATTCAGTAAAGGAAAAGGAATATAACCTTTATGGCTATTGATTATATGCTCTTTAGAGATACAGATGGTGTAAGGAAGGCATTTTTTTTTGTCCAAGTCTGGGTGGTTTAATTTTTTACATCAGAAACACTACTTCCTCACCCAGATCAAAACATGTTTGTTACAGAACATATGGGATTTAACAACATATAGAATATTTATAGTGCCATCCTAAGCAGAGTTGCAACCTTCTAAGCCTTCAATAGCCTGGGAGTAACTTTACTTTGGATTGCTATTTCTACCATTAAGTTTTCTTCCAGACTAGAACCCTGAGGCATAGTTTTTCTTCAGTCATCTGGAATGCAAACTGGTAGCTCCGCATGAGAAATACAGTGCCACTGTCCCTCCATAAGCAATTTTCTATATAAGTTTCCATATTTATTGAAGAGTAAGTCCTTTTCAGCAACGATCCCACATTTCTTTGCAACGGCCTCTTTAAATTTTCCTCTTTGCCTCAAATACTTCAGCTTCTCACCTTAATTAGTTGTTTCCTGTTCACTGGTGTGACCCTATGATTTTAAAGTCAGCCCTTAGCTGCTGAATGTTATTCCTTGCAGGGAGGTTAGTTACAGGGTCATCCTAAACAGTTACATCCTTCTATGTCCACTGATGTTCTACTTAGGATGACCAAAAAAAAATGTAATTCTAGCTTCAGTACTTACAAAAAAAGTTATATTAACAGTGCCATCCAAAGCAGAATTATACCTTTGTAAGTCCACTGAAATCAATGGGCTTACACAGTTGTAACTCTGCTTAGAATGGCTCTGTTAGACCCAAACTACAAGTTAAGAGAAACTACGTCTTCCACAACCCAGATTTTTCCAATATCCTGTAGTTGAAAGTAACGCGCATAATGAGTTATTGCATTCTGAGATAAGGCAGGTAGCAATGCACGAAAGAGCCTTCTTGGTCTTGGCACCAAAACTTTAGACTTTCTCCCCAAGGAGTCTCATCAGTCCCCTTTTGTTGCCATCTTCTGACAGTCAGAGGAGACTTTTTGTTTTGTTAGTATTCCCTCGGTGATCTCTCCTTCCTTCCTTATGTTTTATTTGCTGTTTTCAGGTTTTTGAATATATATTTTAGCTTTGGCTTTATTTGTTTTATTGATGTGTTTTGTTTGGTTTTAATAGTTTTAAAGATGTGTTTTTATTATTTATGTTTTAAATTTGTTAGAACGAGAGCAGAAAGATAGGGCAGAAATCAATTTGTATCCTTCCCTTCCTCATGGAACTGAGGGTAGCATACAGCCCCCTGCCACTTTATCCTCAAAATAATGTATGACATAGGTTAGGCTAGGAAAGGGTGACTGGCCCAAAGTCACCAAACTAACTTCATTGAGTTGAGATTTAAATAGAGATGGGCACGATCCAAAAAAAATACCGATTAAGCCGTTTGTGGATCCGGGCCGCTGCCGAACCCAGGCCACCGATTCTAACCGATCAAGTCCCATTTCCGATCCAGAATTGGGAAGGCCAAAGCGGGAGGGCGCCCCGCTGTTTCCAGCGATATAGGAATGGTGGTTGGTGGCAGCGGCCGCCAGGCCCAATGGGCAGGGGGAGGCGGCGATGAGCCGCCTCCCTTCAGGGAGGGAGGGGACATTCACACACACACACTTAGAGTAGGGGGAGGAGTTTTTAACACGGCAATGAGCCGTCTCCCCTCAGGGAGGGGACATTCCCAGGGCCAGATCTATGGTTGCCAGCACCCAGGGCAACCATAGTCAGGCTCTTGTGCGCGCGCGCTCCTGGGTTGCCCCCCCCCTGCCCATGCAGCAAGCCGGCTGTCCCAGTGCGCTGCGGAGCTGGTGGCAGCACGAGTGGCTCAGCGGCTGCCCACGCCATTCACCTGCCCCGCAAGACAAGGGGCGGCCGGCTTGCCCGCGCGCCCCTTGTCCTGGGGAAAGACGAACGGCGCGGGCGGCCTCCCAGCCTCCCGCGCTGCCTTTTGCCTTTCCTTTGTGCCCATGGCTTCAGAACACCCCCTTCCCCCTCCCTCCCCTGGGTTGCTGCTCCCTGGTTGGAAGGAAGCCTGCTAATCAAGGAAAGCTGGGCTTCCATTTGTGTTTCGAGGGTGCCCCAGGAATAAATTACTGGCGCAAGAGTGTCTGCAATTCCGAACAGAAACTGATATATCCGATCAAGTCCCGAACAAGCAACCCCCCAACTGCTGGATCGGTTGCCGTGGACGGAACCGATTAGCTGAGTCACGATGGCGCAAACGCCAAAATCGGGGTTTTTTTGAAATCGTAATTCAGATCGTGCCCATGTCTAGATTTAAATCCCAGTCTCTTCAAAACACACCAATGAAGCACGGTGGAAAGGGCAGAGGAGACGTGCACATACACAGAGGTCAAATCACCAGTTCCAGAGAACCTCTTAGCAAGAGTCACAGCAGAGGTCAAACAAGATATCATTCTGCCAAACACACAGAAATAGCACTATGTCCTTCATCTGAGAGAAAAGCATCCTACTTTTGGTAACAATTAACACTTCTGGAAATGCACTGTGTGTAATGCAATATAAATTCCTTGGTATACAGCTGTTATGATCACTGTTCACAGCACTGGCATTTCCAACATGCAACATATACTTTTTAGAGCTTGTTTTGAGGTCATCTTTCTGATCTTTGTGGTATTTCTAGCCTGGGGACTTAAGCATTACATTCCATTAGTTGCTCTTACATGATTATATGTATCCTTCACTCTTAAAAGAAAAGGGGAAAAAAACAATGCTTCTGTCTTTAATGCTTCTTCTAGCAGGTTCTGTTGCAAGTGCATGTATGCGTACACGCACACAAAAAAGGCACTAGCCAACCTTAAATTGCTGGCACAACCTCATTCTTCTTCTCCTGGATAAAATATATGTGCAGCAGGTTTGCTGAGGTTCTGGTTACTTTGATGACGAAATCAAACACCTGATTAAAAGACAAGTTCTCAGCCTAAAGTCTGAGCTGGACACTTGCAGTGGAAATGGCAAGAATGTGAGCCAAAGGGCTTAGCTCTATGTCTGTTAACTCAAAAGTAAGCCCCACTGTGTTCAATGTTCATGTACCTAGTACATGTAGACAGGGCTTTTTTTCTGGGAAAAGAGGTGGTAGAACTCAGTGGGTTGCCCTCGGAGAAACTGGTCACATGGCTGGTGGCCCCGCCCCCTGATCTCCAGACAGAGGGGAGTTGAGATTGCCCAGCGGTGCGGGGGGGGCAATCTAAACCCTCTGTCTGGAGATAAGGGTCGGAGCCACCAGCCATGTGACCATTTTCAAGAGGTTCCGGAACTCCGTTCCACCGCGTTCCAGCTGAAAAAAAGCCCTGCATGTACATAAAGTTATAATTCAAGCTTCTGCAAGTCACTATCTATATCAGGTTCTGGCTCAGTGGTATAGCATCTGGTCTGCACACAGAACTTACTGGCATCTCCAGTCAGTTAGAAGGATTGGGTAGATCCTTCGATTAGAACAGAGATGCTACTACTGTTCCTCAGGGGCACCTGGCCCTGCTCCCAAGACCCCTGGAACTTTGTTTCCCCCTAGAACTACCCACCCACCCATTCTATGACCCTTTTTTAAAGAAGAACTCTGATGGTCATCCACAAGTGATTCTAGTCTGAAGTTAGTAGCAATAGTGTCCCTTGTATTGTGTATTATGGACTGTTGTATTTGAAAGTTACTGAGATTACAGCAGCTGAATTGGTCTACTAACTGATGGCCATGCAACACATAACAACAATAACAACAACAACAACATTCGATTTATATACCGCCCTTCAGGACAACTTAATGCTCACTCAGAGCGGTTTACAAAGTATGTTACTATTATCCCCACAACAAACACCTTGTGAGGTGGGTTGGGCCGAGAGAGCTCCAGAGAGCTGAGACTAGCCCAAGGTCACCCAGCAGGCTTCAAGTGGAGGAGTGGGAAACCAAACCTGGCTCTCCAGATTAAGAGTCCCGTGCTCTTAACCACTACACCAAAGTGGCTCTCACTGCAGTCATTTGAAACATTTGCTCAGCAGCCCTTCCCCCACTGCAAATCACCGTTGGAGATGCGGAAGGGTTTGGCGGAGGGTGTTTCACTCCTTCCTCTGACAGCTCTTTTCTCTTGAACCTTTCCCACAAGTTGCTTCCCATCATGTTTGCTGTTTGCCTTGCAAACCTGCCTCAGAAACACTGTGGTGTGAAATGAAGCTGAGGGAAGAAATTAAAGAGGGAAAGTGGCAGGTGTGGAAGGAGTAAGTACTTTTGCCCTCTCCGTTGCAAACAGCAACGGAACTTGTCGTTGTGTCAGATGAGACAAAAACTCTTCTGTTCAGAGCCTGAATATGGCACTGACTAAAAGTGACCTTAGGCTTCCTGTCCATTTCAGACCACTACCCACCCCCCATCTGCAGGGATAATAACAACAATACAGGGGTAACAAATAACGACCTCCTTCATAGGGCTGTTGTAAAGATTACAGCGCCCAAATAGGTGAAGGGCTTTGAATGATGAAAGCTCTATGTAACAGAATTATTAGCTGTTTCATTCTTCCTGCTGCAACTGCCTCATAGCATAAGGGTTGCACCATGAAAGTATTGTAGTGTTACTGCAAAAGGGTTGACTGGAAAGAAAAAGCAGCTTGTAAATCAAAGGAAATTAACCTGTTCTATCCCATGAGTCCTGATTTTCCACCATTTTCTATAATGTCATATTAATTTATTGCTTTTGCAGAAATACTCAACAGCGTTAAGACTTTTACAATGATAAAATACATTGTCAGAATGCAAGCCTAACCAGTCACCTGGGCACCAGTGCAAGCAGAAGCAATCGCTTGCAGGTGGTTGTCATATAGCAGCCTTAACTCATCTTCTTTATGCCTGTGGCCATGGCTCAGCGTTAGAACATCTGCTTTGCATGCAGAAGGTCACAGGTTCAATCCTCAGTTAAAAAGGATCGGCAGCTGTTAAAAACTTCTCTCCATTCTTTCCTCACAACAACCTTGCATGGTGGGTCATATTAAGAGAAGGCCTCCGCCTACAATATGTATATAGTAACAATGACCTGACTCACAGCGTTGTTGTTAAGCATTGTGATGAGGGATGTGAAGTGGTTTAAACCCTAAAATGCTTAATAAATATTGCTAGTGCCAAGGAGTCACTTGAGCTGTCAGTGAGTCAGGCCCTTCTAATAAGCTCATTCTTCAAGGGCTCTAGCCAAGGGAGGAGGAGGCATGGATAGTGGGGTTCTTGGGTTTTAATGGTGGAGTCTGAGAGCTAAACTACATGAAACGCCCGGCACTTGTTGGGTTGCTACAAGTTTACTTGAGAAGTGTAGTTGGGTCAGCAGTAGCAGGAGGGCCAAAGTTGACAGGCAGCTAGCAGCAGCAGCAGGAGCTATTGAGGCTGCCACCCCCACTGCCACAGCTGCTAGAGTCAACCATCCCTTCTCACAGAGAGGGGAAGGAGACTCCTGTCAGCTTCGGGCTCGGCTCTCTTCGGGCTCCCCTCGCTCACCCTTTCCCTCCTGTCCATCTGGCCCTGCTGCTGCTGCTGCTGCTGCTGCTGCTCTGACACCTCCCCGCCCCCCGCCCTCAAGCTCCCGGAGGAAAACTCAAGTGGAGCAGATTTTGTCTCCTTCCCTTCTGGAATGGTTGAATCCAGCAGCTGTGGCAGCAGCCTCAGCAGCTCCTTCCGCTGCTGCTAGTCACCTGTCAGCTTCGGGCTCTCCTCACTGACTGTTTCCCTCCCATCATTCTGGCCAGATTACACTTCCCAGGTAAACCTGCGGGAACCTGACATGTGTCAGGCGTCTCATGTAGTTTAGCTCTGAGTCCCATTCAGTACTGACTACTTGTCGACACACATGAGAAGAGGAGGATTTCCTACGAAGACATGAAGTTAGCCCATACTGTGTCAGATCATTGGTCTATTGAGGTTTATTGTCTACTCAGACTGGCAGCAGCTGCCCAGGGTCTTCCACCTACAACCTGATCTTTTAAACTGGAGATGTCAGAGACTGAATTCGGGATCTTCTGCATGCTGTGCCGCCGAGTCCTGGACCCTCCCTGAGTCCCATCCAAGACTGATGCAGATCTGAGCCTTCAGGCCACTCTTCTTAAAATCTATGAATCCCACTCCCCATTTACAGAACACAGTTCAAAAACATTTTGCAGTGGTGCTTATAAGCTTCAGGTGAAACTCCCACACCACCTCTGAAGCCTGTGCCATTCCTCTAGCCCCGCTTCCTTATTCCCTCCAGGAATGTACAAGCAACATAAATATTGACACAAGTACCTCCCACAAATGCAATGAAATAGATGAAGTTGCCTTCCCATTAATTTTTAGACTGCAGCTTTTGGACTTGATGTTATAAAATACAGGAGGCCTTGAGGCTATCAAAGCTTCTTTTTTTTTTAAGGATTAACATGGCTTGCACAATGTGTGTTTGCCAAGGAAAGAACACTGAACAGCATTTTGGCTCCCTCTATGGCCTTTTTTCAGGTGCATTCACAAGATATCTGCTTACACACAAAGGAAGAGCAGATTAAAGTAAGGGACAAATGTGATTACACAGCTTCATTTGGGAGGGTGTGCGTTTCATGATTCCCCCGGGTACACAGTGAAGCATAAACATTTTAAAAATCCAATAGGCACACCAGAACGGTTGCTGATTAAGTTGGAAGGAGGGGATTTTTGTCCTGTAAAACGTTTAACACAAAGATAAGGAATATTTCATTTATAAATCCTATTCTGTTCTACAACAAGGAAAATGAGGCGGGGGGGGGACAAACAAGGGAACTATGTTCACCTGTGGGGCTATTTGGTTTCCTGGGAGGCTTTGTTTCAAATCAGTAATTGAAACAGTTTGCTTGGGGATGTTTTCATTCAAGACCTGACAGTTGGCTTTTAATGCTTTTAACCATGACGACAAATATTTATAGGTGTCTTTTAAACACACCAAGAAGCCAATGGAAAGAACATGAGCAAAATAAAGGAATGGACACACTGCACTTCAAGGCACAGATGCAGTTAGCTAGGAAGTTCTCCTGCAGAAGTCCCATTCAAATGAGCAGGAGCTGGGAAAAAGCACTTTCACGCACAGGGATGATAAAGGGACAAGCTAATCTCTTCGCTCATGATTGGTTGGATGGATGGCTGGACTGGAAGTTCCCATGTAAATAATGGAGGTTGAATGGAGACACCAGGGAAAGAAACATAGCTTGACCAAACATTTTTCTGCATGTTCCCTGATTGCATCACCAATAACCAATCTGGTCAGTTGACAACTGTATTGCAAAGGCACTTATGACTACAAAAGCATTTTTATTGATCATGGCAAAGGGACTTTATTTATTTAAATGTTGAGGGATGTGTAAAGACATGGTTAAATTCTGAATAACTCAAGGGTTCAAAATCAAAGAACCGGATCAATATTTGCACCCCAAGATTCATGACACATTACAAAAGCCTAATGGAGACATTCATACATAGGTTAAGTCAGTCCAAATTTCAGGCCAAATTGCAAGTGAAGTTTCTGGAAAGCTCTTAAAACCAGGGGTCATTTCAAAGAAAAAGAGCTGCAGGAATTCATTAGCATAGCTCATTAGCATAGCTCATTAGCATATGCCACACCCCTTGCCATCACCAGAAATGTGTCATTGGCATAACTGATTTCCATATGCTACGCCCCCTGACATCACCTATCCTGGCTATTTTGAACCCAATCCTGGTCATTCAGGGCTGAAATGGGGCCCAAAATGGCAAAAAGGGGCTGAAAATGGCTGAAAAGGGGCCCCAAACGGTCAAGATCGGGATGCTGCTGAGTGGGAGAGTGATCCACCACCCGTCAGAAGCCCAATCCTGGCCGTTTCAGCCAGGGCCGGCGCGCCCATGGAGGCCAGGTAGGCAGTGGCCTCGGGTGCGCGGGCACTGGAGGAGCGCTGGAGGGGGTGTTGGGGGCAGAGGCGCGCGCAGCGAAGCTGGCATGACAGGGCCGCCTGTAGCTACTGCTGCAGCCAGCCAGCCAGACCCTTGCTGCTGCCGCCGCCGCCACACACCTCAGCCGGGCGCAGCCTCTGTGCGCCGCTCGAGCAGCGGCTCACGGCTTCTGCGCCCAGCTGGGGCGCGCGGCGGCGGCAGCACGGAGCTGGCTGGCTGGTGGGGTGCTTCTGGGGTGGCGCACGGAGCAGCCTCCGCGCGCCGCTCCAGCAGCAGCCCGCAGCTTCTGCGCTCGGCTGGGGCATGTGGCGGCGGCGGCACGGGGCTGCCTGGCTGGCTACAGCTACTGCTGCAGCCAGCCACCTTAGCTCCGCTGCGCACTCCTCTGCCCCAGCCAAGCGATGACGTCATCACGCCTCCCGTGGGGCGCATGCGCGCCCGCCGCCGCAGGTGCTAAAACCTCTGGCGCCGGCCCTGGTTTCAGCCCCAATCCAGGCTGAAACAGACACAAAATGGCCGCGTCAGGTGGGCAGGGCCTCTTTGGGGAAAATTCTAGCCTTCAAATAGATATTTTGAAAATATAGTTTGTCCTCCATTGTCAGAAAACATTTTAATGTTTAATGTACATTCTGCCTAAGTGGCCACATCAGACTTTGAATTTCTCATACACATTCAGTCAGTTAAGTTTTATTGTACGGCCAAACCTGTTTATTCATCGAAAATTATTCTTGAGAAATTGTGTAAGTAGCAAGACTGAAGTTTCAAGTGGGCGTAAAAATATTCCTCAGCTTTGAGAGAGATTCACAAAGTGTCAGATATTGGCTAAACATTTACAGCTCAATCCCAGCTTTGCCGTAGTGAAATATATGCAAATATATTTATTTATATCTATGGCAATGTAATGCCGTTGATGTGAATTATAGTCCATCTTACTTCAAACATTTGATGTAGGCATTGATCAGTGGAAGTCTGACATCCCCTTTCAGTGCAATCAAATTCAATGCTTTGTAAGGCAACCAGTGTTAAAACTTACAGCTGAAGCCAATCGACATAAATATGCATGCCAGATTTTTTTTAAAAAAAGGCTGAGTCACAGCCAAGGATTTACAATGAGGGAGTTCCCTAGGTATGGGCGGCTACCCAAAATACCTATTTGTGTGTCGTTGTTGCTCAAGAGTAGAGGTGGGCATGGTCCGGAAAACAGACCTAAATTTGACATGGTCTAGCCCGGTTCACGGTTTGCGAACATGTGATTCTTGGGACTCACATTTTCACAAGTTTTGGTCCATTTGGGCCGGTCCGTTGGTCCATGGTCCATGAGTCCAGACATCCTGGTGCCAATCTATCAATTCCTTAGGCAATGGAGGGTATGTCCACAGACCTTTTACAGACCTTAAAAACTTGATAGGCAGTTCTGCCGGCCAAACAGAGAGCTCCCATTCTGCAAAGGTGGGGTGGATGTTCAGCAGCCAGTCCTTAAAACCTTGATAGGCAGCTCTGCCTGCCAACCAGAGAGTTCCCATTTTTCTCTATGCGAGCAAGGAGATGGAATTAATTCCCTAGGCAATGGCTGGGAAGGTGTATGTGTGGTGAGTGAGGGGGCTCTTCCCCCACCCCTTTTCTGTTTGATTTTGCCTCATTGCAACTTTCTGGTGCTGCTAGCCAATGCAAGTCAATTGGCATTTGCGACTCCTAGTATCTACTGGAAGTTTCCTGGGGGCAGCCACTTTAGGGGTCTGTAACTCGGATGTCTGAAATGCAATCTTGACCAAACTTTGAAGGTGGCTGGAGGAGAGGCTGCTGAAGATTCTCTGTGAGTTTGGACTCTCTGGGTGTGAAGGGGTGGAGCTAGGGCTGCTGGAAGTGATGGACCATGGATCAATGAACTGGTCCGTGAATGGGGCTGGTCCATGAAAAGTTCATGGTTCATGGTCCATGAAAATTAATGGACCACAGGCCGGCAGGCCGTGAGGACTTCCCGGTCCATGCCCACCTCTACTCAAGAGTGATGTAGGTGTAGTATTTTTAGGGGACATGCAGTCATTTTACAATCAAAATCCCACCCAAACAATGCTCATTCATGCATGTTGCAAGTGCTCTCACTCCAAATATAATTATTTCTAGAATTTTGGAATGGCACAAATGGCATCAATTTGGTCACTTGTAGCAGGAGGAAAAGACAAAGGTTATGCTTGCACATGCTGGCAGGCAGACAGGACTGCAATGAGAAAGAGATGCAGCCAGCTCTCAGCAACCGGCAACCCACGCACCCTATAGATATGACAAGGGAAAGAAGCAGAAGTTTAGCGGTCCCTTCCCCACAAATAGAGAGCAAAATATACTCTCAGTAACTGCAAGAGTGCTGGGTGAAAACAAAAAAACCCCTCTCTGTTTGAGAAAGAACTGCTGAGCCTGGATCCGAGATGCTACGGAGGAACCAGATATGTACAAAAATAATTTCAAGATAAAAGCAGAGTACATAGGCAAGGGGAGCTCTTTCCCCCTCCTCACATACCTTATTTTACTGTGCACCTGGTCAAAATTCTGAAAATAGGAAGTCAACCAGGCTGGGGGGGAAATGCTAAAAGAAACGGGAGGAAAATGCTAAAAGAAATGGAACATAACAACTTGCGGGACAGAGATACTAACCCTACCCCCATGTTCCCATTTAACTAACAACAAAGATCCTTTCCCTTGATGGTACCTGAAAAGAAGGGAAGAAAGAAAACATATTCACACACAAATTCACCCTGTCAATTCATCCTGTCAATGCACAGAGAATTTGTTGCTCGGAGACTGGAGATCCTTTTTCCTATCTGCTTGAAATCTAGAGGGGTGAGAAGTGTAATTACTAAGAATTTCATCCCAGCACATGATAAAAAGTGGCATTGAAATGAAGTCAAATCTTGTGATTGATGGCCATGCACTATAATAATTAGAGAATGAGAAAGGACATGGAGGGGGGGGGCACGGTATTTTAGCAAGAGGATTCATGGAACTGCCTTTATACTGAATCAGACCAATGGGTCCATCGAGGTCAACTCAGACTGGCAGTGATTCTCTAGAGTCTGTAGTAGATGTCTTTCACATCACCCACTACCTCTTAATTGGAGAGGCCCCGGGTTGAACCTTTTTCAAGCCAAGCAGATGCTCTACCGCTGAGCCCGGGAGAGTCTTGTGGCACCTTCAAAACCCATGGATTATGGCATATGGTTTTGGGAGCTAGAACCTACTTTGTCAGAAGCATAAAGATGACTGTGCCTACCACATGCTCCTGCCCCATTACACAAGAGCTTATGTCACACAGAGTGAAGCACTGGGACCATTGCTGAGTGTATGTTCAGGAATGGAGAGACAAAGGTTCAAGTGCATATTGAGCCAGGAAGCTCACTGGGCGACCTTGGGCCAGCCACTCGCTCCCAATCGGACCTGGAAAAGTGATTCTGAGAATAAAATAGAGGACAGAAGAAACGTGCACACTGCTTGGAGCAATTTGGAGAAAATGCAGGATAAAACAGATGTCAATGCAGCATCCGGAAGCTTGGATGGGGAAGACACCTTGTTAATTATTTTTATTTCTGACATTGATTTTAAAAACAGCATCACATCTTGGTAGCAAGAGGGCAGGGTTGCCAATTGGCATCACTCCAGAAGTATTAATGTTTAACAAGGCCATTTGTTGTCGGAAGCTGGGAAGTCGTGTGGAATCTGAAGTCTTTGAACTCATGTCTAACTAATATATCGCTGTCTATTTAAAAGCTGTGTGGCACACCTTCATGTCACCTTCTGACAGCGTAGCAGCTGGGGAAAGGCTCACTGGTGAAATGAACACATTCTGTGCTATTCGCTGATGTTTATCAGACTGAAATGCCGAATGGAAGTGCCTGGAGAAGGAATTCTTTACCTCCGCTCATCAACTGGTTGTTTGCAAAATAACCACAGCCATTAATTCAAGGGAAGGAGATCTTCCTGACTAATCGAATATCATAGCCTCCTTCTTTCATTCTTGGTAGGAAACACCACTTCAAAGAATATGCAGAGATCTGCAGAAGGAAGTTTCAGGTATCTTTGACAGATGATTGGTTTGGCAGCCTTGCTTCATTAAAAGCAATAGGAATTCTGTTCTTATCTTCAAAGGGAGGTGGATGGTATTGGGTTGATAGATACTGTGAGAATGATGTTTGAGACAGCCTGTAGCAGCAAAACTCTCATTTAACCTATGCATGTTTACTAAGAAGTAAATTCCACTGCGTTCAATGGGGCTTACTCCCAAATAAGAGAACAAAGAATTGCAGCCTCAAAGTGCTATTAAAACATGACTTGAATTTCTGGGTCTCTCGGCAGTGACATTATTGTGCAGACTCAAGGATTCCAATTTCACACTCTTAATTATACCATTCTTATCATTTCCCCATGGATAAGTTCATGCTTCCAGGGAGAGAGTCTAGAAGATTCCACTTTTTAAAATGGTACTATGAGAGTTATACTGTGCCTTGATTCAGCCACATCTGATCTGAAAATGAACGGAGATGCATTTGTTCATCTGAATGAAAAAGCCCTATTTGAATTTAAGACCATTTAATTTACCTAATTTGTACTCCTCCTTTCTCCCCAGTGTGGACCCAAAATGGCTTATGCTTTCTCCTCTCCTCCATTTTATCCTCCAAACAAACCCATGAGGTAAATTAGGTTGGGAGTGTGAGACAGGTCCAAGGTCACCTAGCAAGCTTCCATGAGGATTTGAACCTAGATCTCCCAGATCCTAGTCTGACCCACTAACCATTATTCCACACTGTTGAGGTAGGGCAGGCTGAGAAAGAGCAATTATCTCAAGTTCATCCATTGAGTTTTCATGGCTGAGAGGGAATTTGAACCCAGGTCTCCCTCTACGCCATTTGCTTTTGAAAATCTCAAACCTCACCCACGCATATTTCCAGAAATCACAGACAATGCATCTTATTTAAAAAGTGCACTTTCATGATTCTGAAATTCAGGGATCGTGATGAACACGCTCCATGGGTCATGCTCAGGGTCATTTGACGTTAGCTGTGTGCGTGGACAGCTTGTATGTTTTTTCTGAGGTTCCTGTGTATGCAATATACTGCTCGAGAAAAGCACCATCACAATTCATGAGTATCTCTAAGATGAATTAACTGATCTGCCAATATTTTAAGATCACCTTAGTTAGCCAACGGAAAGAGAGCCTGAAGAAATAAGACTCCCACAGGGCTTTTCAAAGGATAAATTCTTTGGTAACTGCAGTAACAAATCTAGATAAAGAATTTGCAAGAACTCCCTTTTAGAACACATTTAATCAATAAAATACATATTTCTTTTTTCTTCAAAGAACCTGCCATCAAAAGCCCTATCTAATATTTACCCTTGATAGCAAATTGCTTATTGCCTTCAGCTGAGCTAAGATTCAGCAGATACCTCCCAAGGGGTGTGATCAATTCAAGCCACATGTGAGGCTGTTCACCAGGTGTGTGCACAAAAGGAAAGCTTCCCCCATCTCAGAAAATATGACATCTCACAGGCGCTGCACTTCCTAAACTGAGCACCATTGAAAATGCCTCCAAGTCTTTATATGCTAAACAGACAAAACAGGGATGCTATGTGATGGAGAAGACTGTCATATAGGACAAAATGAGTATACTAGGTTGCCAGTTGAGCCAAAATTCTTGGAGTGGTCAGTTTCTGATCTGATTCTATGATAAGCAATATGTGATCAGCAAATCAGCCTTCTCAGAGCAGAACCACAAGTGACAAAAGGCACAGATTGGACACTTGTCAGCTTCCCTCAAGTTTTGATGGGAAATGTAGGCAGCTTGGTGGAATGTTGGACAAGTGACAGTTGAAAAGTTCATTGGACAGCAGTCAGAGAGCGAAGCTGCGAGACCAGGATGCCTACATTTCCCATCAAAACTTGAGGGAAGCTAACAAGTGTCCAATCTGCGCCTTTTGTCACTTGTGGTTCTGCTCTCAGTGTAGCTATTCAATGACCCCTTAAATGGCACTGACAATAGAAGCCAGCCAGTGCTACCAGTCCCTAGGGAAAGAAGATGCTGATGTGGGAAATTACGAGATCATCCATCTTGCCAAGAAACTCCTCCTCTATCATAGTTTCTCTGTCATGGATATAGTTACCCATGTTTCACTGTGTGATCATGTGATCAGTCCTTGTAGGAGTAGCTTCCATTTCTCATCGGTAGTATAAGAGTTAGAACTTACTACAGTGTTTCCCAGCCTTACATCATAAGAAAAAACTTAAGCGTTTTCTCTCTTTTTAAATACCAAATCAAAATGAAGCTTAGTTAAACATCAAACTAAAATTCATAGCCAAAGTCATTATAAGGTTTATTTATTTATTTATTCCATGGTTTCTCATGTAACCCGTGATGGTGTCCTGCAGAACTCCAGCGTTCTGCACACCCAGGTTAGGAAACACTGCCTTAGGACTTCACATCACAGGCACATGCATGTAAATGTACTGGTTGTCATTATTTTTTTAAAATATATATACTGCCTTTCTGTCATGGTCTACAAGAATAATAAAAGACAGAATTAAAGACATGAATTAAAGCAGCATTATACATACTCCCTCCAGGAGCAGAATCAAGTGAATCAAGAAAGCCAGTTTGGTGCACTGGTTAAGAGCGGCAGGACTCTAATCTGGAGAATTAGGTTTGATTCCTCACTCCTCCGCTTGAAGCTAGCTGGGTGACCTTGGGTCAGTCACAGCTCTCTCAGTGCTCTCTCAGCCCTACCCACCTGACAGGTTGATTGTTGTGGGGATAATAATAACATACTTCGTAAATTGCTCTGAGTGGGTGTTTAGTCCTGAAGGGTGGTATATAAATCAAATGTTATTATTACTATTATAATAATACATTGTAATAAAACATTGTAAACCACTCTGAGTGTAGCATCAAGTTGTCCTGAAGGGTGGTATATAAATCAAAAGTTGTTGTTATTAAATTACAAAGCTGTTTGCATATGGGTCTGGATCCTGCAACCTGACAGTGAAAAGCACTGGAGTCTGGAATTTTCCTAGGCCTCGCCTATTCCACAGAGCCATTGCTGACCCCAGAGTGTATTCCCAGGGTCGAGGGACTTGTGTGTACTTAAACTGCAGTGACCATTTGGCTGTAGTGCAGAAGGGGAAAAAATTCACTATCTTCTCTCTCCTCACTGCAGCTGCCATGTGGCTTTTAGTACATGCAAGTCTCTCGTTCCTAGGAACAAACTTTCCTGGAACTGGAAACAACTTTCAGGTGGATGGGAGGGTGGAGAAAATCCTATGATCCTTGCATTTGTGGGTCATCATGAGATCCAACCCATAGACTGATGAGAAGAAAAAACAACAAAAAATCTGCAGACAAGCAAACACAAAAGCAAGCAGACCAAAATCTCCTGCACTATCAAAAGCTTTGGCAGGTGACTATCAGTGCAATCCCAAGCACAGTTATCCTTCTAAGTCCTTTGAAGTCACAGAAAAGACTGTTCCGCTTGACACGTACTTCCCAAGCTTGGCAGGGCTCTGTACTGGCGAACTCACCTGGGAGGCAAGTTCATAATGAGGTACTTTGTTAAGGTCTGCAGGGTAGAGGGAATGTTTTGGATAGCATGTGTGAGCTTCTACATGGCCCATTCCCTGCCATACCCTCCCCAGCTATTTTTGTGCCAAGGGTCAGCTTTAAACAGTGGCAGGACAATATACCTCCTTGCTCTGGCCATTGCTAACATCACAGCAGCACCCAGGTTTTTCTGATGGTACTTACTGGTACTGAGCACCTTTATTCAGGGCTCTCCCAAGCCCCGATCCTGTGTGCTGGCCCACCCACTCAGCCAGAGAAAGAGAAAACGGATCCTCAGAAAAAAGCCTAGCGGGGATTTACAGAGGAAGCGATAATTGGAGGAAATCACTACAATGTCATATAGAAGTACTGGCATCTTTATTAAAAAAACAAAAAGGCACTGGAGGTACCCAGTCAACCCTGCTCCACCAGTATGATTCATTCCACTGAAGGTAGCACTGGAAAAGAAAACCTGTGTTGCAACTTCCCACTGCAAAAGCAAGAGGTGCCAAAGAAAACGAATGCAAAGCCCAATGTAAATGATAAGATACATTGCTAACAAAGGAAAGGTGATTTTAATTTTCCTCTGTAAGCCAAGAGTTTCAGTCCTGTCTTTGTTAGTGTTGTGTAAAGGTGTTATGGCATGTTGTTTGAGGTAGGAGCTACCTGCTGCTATTGGGGGGGGGGGGCGGGTGATGGTGGTGAATGCACTGCAGGTCTTCTCTCCAGCAAGATTTATGCGAGAGATGTCTATTAAACACATACAGAATAGAAAAGAGGGAAACAGATGCTGGTGGAATTGGCAACAGCCTGGAGGAGACCACCCTCTGGGTCATATTTCACTTACGGATTGAGTCTTAAATAGCAAAATGGGAAATCTACTGTAGTGTAGCTTTTCCGATCATAATACATGAGCCTACAGCGATTGGCTTACCGATCTGTTACACTGACTCTGTTAAGGATGTTAGGATTCACAGGAAGGAAGGATAAACTAAGAGCCAAACTAGACAAGATAGTCATCTCCAAGTTTGTCCTGGGAACACAGAGCCATTTTATAGAGTGATTTCTCACAGGGAAACTCCTTTTAACTGTGCCATGGGGCCCCGATTCTGGTAGGGACCACAACAGCATGGGGGAAGGAGAGACTCCTGTCTTCCCCCATGTCATTTTTCTGACCCAAAACAACACTTGGAGGGAGGCTTTCTTGCCTCCTCTGTCCTGCTGCAGCCCCAAATGCTGTGGGGATGGGAAAGCAAGAAAGCCATCCTCCATGGTCAGAAATCATTCCATTTGCAGAAATGCTACATTGCATCCAACTCAGCGTATGCACATTCTTGTAAGCTTTCAATTGTTACACAGGAATTAATCGATTTTTCTTTGCACACTGAACAAAACTGGAGTCTTCTTAACATCTAATCTGTTCTAATGAAAAAAGAGAAAATAATGTACACTATACCAAGCTCCACAGAGGAAGAGCCATATAAAAATGTAATCCTAGATGGATTAGATACAGACCAACAACATCCTTATTACATATTAGAAGTGGACGGTGAAACTACAACAAAGCATTTTATGTATATAAACAGCACTTATTTGCTAGTGGCCATGATCCTAACTCAGATGCACACAGAGAGAGCTCCTGTATATGAATTGGGCCCCATTCATTTAATTTCATGCTTGTGCCTTCTAGTACAAATAATGGAATGGTCTATTGAGCTGAACTGGGCAGCCCTAGTGGACAAGTATACATTAGAACCCCCTCTCTCAAAGTTGGTGTGATTCTCTATGATGTTGTTTCAATAACATGAAACTGTTTAACTTGCAAAATTACTGGATATCCTTTCTCCAGTGCAAGGCAGATTACTGCAAACTAATATGTGGGAGTACTAACTTTTTTAACCTTCCTGGTCTCTATCGGCTGGAGTAGCCAGTCAAAACTGCCTGTTGCTTCCATTTTTAAAAAAATATATAGAAAAGTACATTATGTATCAGATATCAAAG
The DNA here is from genome assembly GCF_028583425.1 of Eublepharis macularius. Classification (NCBI taxonomy): domain Eukaryota; kingdom Metazoa; phylum Chordata; class Lepidosauria; order Squamata; family Eublepharidae; genus Eublepharis; species Eublepharis macularius. Next base: position 69,603,107 of record NC_072800.1, on the reverse strand, counting down.
CACTCTTGATAAAAATGGTCTGGGGTTGTTAACAGAATAAATAAACCACTATCCTCAGTTTATGAGCAACCCTGTGATTTATGACCCAGTCTTTTTGCTTGATGATACCTTGCACACTGGGAGATGGACTCCTGCAGAAGCCGAGCTACGCTACAGCAAAAGCCATGTAATACCTTTTATTAAGATCCACCAAAATAGCACCACACTGTAGCAATAACCCTTTGCCTTCCTCTGCAATCGGTAACCTTGCCTTATATAGCAACAGCTTGCCTGTCTCATGACAGCATGGGCCAAGAAAACCAATCTCAACCTAAATCTGGGATGAAATGGATTCAGAATAGTTTTACTTTGAGAAGTGCCACAGGGATAAGGGGGAATGTTAGGAGACTGGGCAATGGGTGGTTCCACAACCCCAAGTGGGTTCTAGTATTCAGTGTCAGCTATGGGTCCATTAGGGAATTGGGGACTTGAGAGGGGGGTTCAGTGGTTACAATGGTTCTGAAGTCAATGGGTTGGATCCAAACTAAACTGAAAATTTCCACTCATTCCCCCTTCCTACTGAAGACATCCCTCATGGCATTCTTCGGGGTCTCCTAACCCTCAGGAGCAGCATTTTGTAGCTATCAGTGAACTACAGTAGGAGGTAGGAGGCAGGAAAGTTCCATTCTACCTTTGGGAAATTTAGTCTGGATCTAGCCCACTCGGAGATGACATGATCATGCTCTTCAAATACTTAGAGGCTGGCATCACGCAAAAGAGAGCAATGACTGGCTCTTTGCTGCTCCAGAGGGCAAAGTTACATCTAATGGACTAGTTACAGAAGGGTACACTTTAGCTGAACATTAGAAGAAGTTCCTTGGTGAGAAGATTTCAACCGTGGAACCGGTTACAGGGGTGGACATACATTTTGGTTGAAGCTTGGAAGATGACTCCTTGGTGAGAAGACTTCAGCGATGGAACCAGTTCCCCAGGACAGTGTTTGTGGGCTTCCCCTTGCTGGAGGACTTCAAGCATAGGTTAGACTGCCATCTCATGGAAATTCTCTAGCTCTACATTTCCTGAATTTGAGTCTATAAGGCTGCTTTCAATTCCAGATCTCTATGCTGAGAACTGGTCAAAATGTATATGGACAATTTGTAGTTAGGGTCAGTAGCTCTGTGGAGGGGTAATAGCTTTGTAGTGCATTGCAGGCAGAATGTTCCACTTTTAATCCCTGAAATCTCCAGCTAAAGGATTTCAAATTTCAGTGTAGGGAAAGACTCATCTGAGACCTTGGAAAGCCACAGCTAGTTAGAAGAGCAAGATCTGAGACCAGCAGCACCTTAAAGAACAACAAGATCTCCAGCATATAAGCTTTGAGAGTCAAAGCTCCCTTTGTCAAATAGTTAGAGAATACTGGCCGAATGGAAACAAAATATTCTGACTGGAGCTGTGCAGTTCAGTATTCCCGACTCCCGAGCCAAATATATACCCGAAAAATACCTATTTGGTATTATTCAGGTATATTCAGATAAACACGTATTTGCATTCCCCGAATAATCGGGATATAGTCGGGAATATCTTGGAATCTCATTTTAAAGATTGCAGCAGCTTGTATCCTCCCTTTGCAGGCTTTCTAGGCAATAGGAAGAAGGGGATGGGAGGCTCTTTACCTCGGCCTGCACAATTTTGTACAGCCCCCAAGAGGTAACTGATCTCTTGGTCAATTGTTCCAGGAGAAGAGGCAGGGAAAAGAACTCCAGGTAGTGGGCTGAATGAGGCCTATGCAAGTGAGAAGTTGCCTATCACTGCTTTGCAACCTTTGCTTACTTCTTTTTGAAATGAAACATTCATGATTATTCCAGTTGACAGGCTGAAATTTAGTTTCTCAAGGCCACCCTGAGTTAACAAACAGCTAAAAGGCAGAAGGATTTGGAACACCAGCCAGCTGCTTTAAGACCCTGTCTCTGCCTCTCTTGCAGGCAACCTTTTTGAGTTTGAGGTGGCCTGGTGGTGTGACTAAAGAATCAGAGGTGCCTGGAGCTGGGAGAAAGAAAGAAAGAAAGAAAGAAAGAAAGAAAGAAAGAAAGAAAGAAAGAAAGAAAGAAAGAAAGAAAGAAAGAAAGAAAGAAAGAAAGAAAGAAAGAAAGAAAGAAAGAAAGAAAGAAAGAAAGAAAGAAAGAAAGAAAGAAAGAAAGAAAGAAAGAAAGGTAGTCTTCTTCTGCACTTGAAAGTCTTTCCCCTCTCCTGTTTTTTAACATTGCATTTTTGTATTGTAAGCTACTTTGGATCCCTGTTGGGAACAAAAGTAGCAGAGAAAGAGATAAAGACAGAAAGAAACGAACTAACTAAATCCATTTGAAGCATGGTCTCACAAACCCAGGGCTGTCTTGCTTAACACAGGATAGCAGCATGTCAGTTTCCCATTTCTTTCATGCCGAAAGAACTTTGGCAGCAAATATAAACAGGGAGCAGCCAGCAAAAGAAGCATAAGGAGAACCCAGGATAAGGAGAACCCTGGTGGCAGGGTCCAGGCCATGTCTTACCGAGTGATCTCTCCTTCGTCTGGTTTGTCGTCCTCACTACTGGCAGACTCGCTCGCGTGCGGCTTCCTCTTGAGAAAGGTGTAGGGGACTCTCCTTCAGACATGATTTCTAGAGAGTCAGCAGATGCTTCTGACAAATATTCTGCCTGATCTTTCAAGTTGGGCTGTGGGCTTTGAGAAAGCTTTGGGCTCCTTGTCTGTGAAATAAATAAATAAAATAAATAAATAAGAGCAAAAGCTTTTGAAAAATAACTTTATGATCCATTGATCCGAAGGGGAAGAGAGAAAAAAATCTTTAAAAATAGATGGAAGGATAGTTGAATGTTGAATTATACAAGGCCTTCTACACTCAAGGTGACTCCCATGTATGTTATTCATAAAAGACCATGTCGTTCTATTAATATTTTTATAGCTATACATCCAGTGGCATGAAATTCATATCTAACAGGTACCTGAGATGAAGACGTCAAGTGCTAGATGGATGGCAATTCAGTTCCCTGCTGCTCTGACTACTGTTAACATTGGCAGCTAACAGCGACTGTATGCAAGCATGCAGATATATACTCAACAAAACTCAGAGACAATGAATGAAAGCAAGTTTGCTCTGTCTGCTACCATTGTGTTGGCTATCTTATGTGAAAAGGTGCCTCTTCATTCAAAAGAATATGGGAAATTATCACTAGACCACTATTCCCCTGCACTCTCGGTTGTGTGCAGACAACGCAAACAACTACTTGGTTTGTGAGGTGAACAAGCCCCAGACCTGTGAGCCTGCTCACACCCTTTTTGTGACTTCCTGGCCTTTGCTTCTCTCCCAGTAAACAGGATTCTAAACAGGGATTAATTGAGGTTTACAATCCTGGCTACTGGAAAGAAATACATCTCGATTTGTTAAGGCAGAAAAATATGGTTCTCATGATGTTGGAGTTAGGTGAAAGACTTCCCAAACCTAACTGTAGGTCCACACTGAAGGGAGGATGGATGGAGTGAGGATCTGACACTTGTCACAACACAAAAGGAGTTGTGGTTTGATTGTGAGTCAAATGAGTCTTTAGTCTCTGCTCTATATATTATGCACCACGTTCCATTACTCATTTAAAGCTAAAGTCTCCCCAAAACACCCTTTCATTCACCTGCATCTCTACTTTTACAAGAGTTTCCCTTTCCTCATCTATGCTATACTTCCATAATTCCATAGAGAATTTTAGGTTTTGCTAAGGAGGACAAATGTTTCAGTAGAAAGAGCAGGATTCACAGCAAGGCCATCCTTGGATATATTATAAGTAAGTTCAAAACGAGCTGTTTTAAAAAGGATTTCTTTTTCCTAAAAATCAGAAGGGGGAAGGGGAGAGACGCCTTCCCTAAATGAAACCCCAGGAAATCTGGTGCGGAAAAAAAGAGGAGACAAACGGGGGGAAAAGAACTCTTAGATCAGTAAATACCATAGAATTGCAGACAAAATTAATTCCAAAGGTGTTCACAGACCTGAAATTACATATACTTCAGGAACCAGGGTTGCCCCTAGAGAAAAATGTTCTATTTCTTTAATAGAGACCAAATGTGTGAAAATAAGCTGGTGAAACTTTTCATGGCATGGAGGTAAATAACAGTCAGCACCAATATCATTCCATTAAGCATCTATTAAGGGAGCAGGACATTTTTTTCCTCCAGGTTTTTGGCAACCCGATGAACTGGCACTTGATTCCACATCCATCATTTTCAAAATGAAATCGGAACATTGTTTGTTTCATACCAGAGATCTGTATTTGAGCATTCCTTCTCACTTTAACAATCACACATTGCTAAAGGTTCTACTCCACTCTATTTACCATTCAACAGCCTATCTTCTACCAGGGTAAAAACCAGGAGAGTTTGTTTTCCTTTAAGATAAAGAGTTGCCCAATAAATAGATTATTGACAGTTCAGCAGCTGCAGCATTCTTAATGGAAGACTGGACCCTGCGTGGTGCTTTAGTGTTGATGCACTTGCTTTTACCTGCATGTGCAGTGGAGATAAAATGTATCCACCATCCCACACTGAAATTTTAACTTGTAAAGATTCTGAACTCTGAAGAATGATGAGCAATTCAAGCTTTCACAACATATCCCCAAATTGCAAAAATAGTTGCAATAGTAGAACAAATGGTTTGAGCATACACCGAATTCTTTCATGCTCCCTAATGCTCATTCTGACCCTCTGCTTTTCTCATAACCACCTGACCTACAGATACGCACAAACGCTAAGTGAATAGTATGTGGCACAGTGGGAACCACTAAGCCAGAAAAGTGTTCTCTTGTACCACGTTAATCTTATTTCACGATAAGGTTGTCTTTCCCCTGGTTTGGTGCAATGCCTTGGCCTCCACCACAGTGTGTGATTTCTAATTCTCAGCCCCTAAACACCGGATTCATCACTGTCGCTTGTCTTATTTTAAACTCTGATTCATCTTTGTTAATGATGTTCTATATTTAGAAGGTCGGAAAATACTGCTCAGATCAAGACGAGATTTAAAAACAAAGAGCCGTATTGCTGACATCTGGCCTTTTTCAGCATTTTTTTTCCAGTGGGAAGCATTGAGCTTGCCACAGCAATGGCATGGATCATGTTATACTCCCTCGGTGACCTTGGCTGAACAAGCAACTTTAGCTTTTATGAGGTTTTCATTAGGTTGCTGTAGAACTTCGGCATCCCTCCAGTTCACTGTTGCCAACTTGTCCGCTGACTGACAAAAATACAATAACTTTGAAATACCTAATGAGAAACCTAAGGACTCGAGGGCTTTGTGATTGAGAAAGGTTTGCGTTAATAAATTAGGTATTATTCAGTGTCCTGCAGTGACATGATTATGGAGCAGAATTTTCTCCCCCTCCAGGAATTCTAGCTAAGATTTATTCTTAGAGAACAGAGGTATGCTTTGAAGTGTCTCAGTGACGTAGATCACGTCTAGGCTACAAAGCTGTAAACACTCCATGCTGGTGCACAGGCATTAACACCAGAGAAATGATAAATGACCCCAAAATACAGACAGACATCCAAGGAGCCAATAATCCTTTCATTCAGTTCCCTGTATGCATTGGGAAGCTAGGACTGCACCTGTATTCATTACTGCTGTATCACTACATTTCTATAGGCATGCTTCTCTCAGAATGGTTGCAAATTTAGAAAGGGCAAGGAGGAAAACTATGGTCAGAATCTCCAGTGTATTTCTCAAATTTCTGTTAACTGAAATTCACAGAGGAAAACAGGATGAATCAAGATTTTTTTAAAACTAATATTAAAGGAACAAACTATTTCACAGCATCTGGTCCCTCCATCCCACTGGATGCTCTTAAAAAAAGCTGAAAAGTATGTGGTATATGGTCATTTTGCTAGCATATGTTGGGTACAATGATGTTCTACTTATTGTAAAAAAAAAATATCAGCATTTCATATACATTTTCTTAAATTCCCTTCTGGATTCCAGCCAGCTTCAGAAAAACTGGCTAACTATCCATAGAGGTTAGCATTGCTCATTCAAATGCTAAGCACCTTACCATATGCTAATTAAAGGAGACTGGCAGAGTAGTTCCATTCATTAATTTATAACTGCTTTGCATAAATGGAACCCTGACTGCTACACTCACTGGTGCAAACTAAGATCAGGTAATTAGAAGCTTTGAGAATTACACCAAGTAAGGTGTTTGCTTCAGAGCAAAATAGCAAAATCCAAGAGCAAAACCAAAGGAAGAACTCTGACTTCGTTGTACAGCACATGCCTTGCATATGTAAAGACCAAAGGATCTCCAGTGAAAATAGTCTGTGAATGACTTCTCCTTGAGACTGTGGAAAAATTCCAAGGAGAAAATATAGATGTCTGAGGACTGAAGATCTGACCTTGAATAGGGCAGCTCCTTATCTCCTTTTGCATAGTTGACATATGTTGGCTGCCCATTCAATGAGCATCGTCTGGATCTGGAAAGAACCCTCATTATACTGAAAACATGTGCATATAGCTTGCAAGCAGCAATCCTTATCTGATTAAGAAGTGCTGTTCTAATCTTGTTATGCATCTTTATGTGTGTCTAAAAGTTCTCTCTCCTCTTCCTCTGTAGGCAAAGATTCAACCTGAGACCTTTGGTATACTAAGCAGTTGCTGTTTCAGTGAGCTATTGCTCTTCACAGAGCCTTTTTGGTACCGCTTTATACAACTGGAAACTCTCACATGAATTCAGGAGCAGAAGGGATGGGGTTTGCCATATGTTCAACCCGGCAAAGTCACTTTTTTGTCTGTTCCTCTGACTGTTCAGTAGGAAGGTTAGGGAATGCTTTCTAAAGTGGAAAGCTTTGGTTCTGGACTAGACATGGGCACGAAGTTAAATACGTATCAAATTTCGTGATGAATTGGGCCTCTTTGCATATCGTGAAACGTTTTGTGGGCCCGTGGTTTTTCACGAAATCCACGACTTTTTGGGCCAATTTGGTCGATTTGTGAATGCTTTGTGATGCCAGACAGGCTGGTGCTGATCCATTGACCCCCTAGGCAACACAGGCCTGGAATGTCTGCAAACCTTTCGTTGCCATGGAATCCCCAATCTTATCCCACATAACCTTGATAGGCAGCTTTCCCTGCCAACCTGAGAGCTGAGTAATCCAGGTCTGCGCAAGTTTACCTGGGAACTGTAGTCGGAGACTCCTTCCCCTCTCCCTTCTCCATTTTTAAGAATGGGATGGTGGAGTAGTGGCAGCGGCAGCCTCAACAGCTCCTTCTGCCACTGTTCGCTGCTTGCCAGCTTCAGGAACCCTTCTCTGACTCTCTCCCTCCCATCCTCCTGCTGCTCTGACATGTCTTCCCACTCACTCCCGCCACCAAGCTCCCTGGAGCGGATCTTGAGTGGAGCTGCTCTGTTTGGCTTTTCCTTTGAGAACTTGGAGGCGGGGGGGGGGGGAGGAATGGCATGTCAGAGCAGCGGGAGGATGGGAGGATGGGAAGGAAAAGTTAGCAAAGAGAACCTGAAGAGAGGGAAACCCAAGCAGATCCACTCTGCTTGACTTTTCTTCCAGCAGTGGCAGAAAGCAGGAGGCTAGGAGGGAAAAGTCAGCAAAGAGTGCCTGAAGAGAGCTACTTGGAGGGTGGCTGGAGGAGAGCCTGCTGAAGTCTCCCTGTGAGTTAGGCATCTATGGGTATGAAGGGGATCGTTGAAGTGCCCTGGATTCTGACGAATCATGAAACTAACAAATCGTATCATGAAACAGGACAATTTCATGGATGTTCCGTGATTCGTGGAACGCGACAAAACGTGAAACTCGTTTCGTTTTTTCCCCGTTTCGTGCCCACCTCTATTCTGGACCTGATTATTCTCCCTTTTGCTACCTAAAACTGTTGCTGATGACGCAACTATCCCACAGGCAACTTTGTCTAGTAGAAGTCATCTCTGCTTCTCCCAGGCTGACAGGGAAACCCACATTCTTCTGCTTCCATCTACATTGTTTCATTCCTACTTATCTATCGGCCACATCACATGCTGCCTCCAATGTTGTGGCACTGAGCATTCTCCTAGGTACATGAGGCAACCATCTACATATTTGTTCCCATCACACACACAAAGGAGACCAAGGAGACCTGAACCCCATTCTGCTCTCATGTAAAGCTCACTGGGTGACTTCATGCCAGTCATTTTCTCTCACCATAACCTACCTCACAAGGTGACCGTGAGGATAAAATGAGGAAGGGAGAAACATGGGCCCTGCCCAGACTTCTTTGGAGGAAGGATAAAAATATAAATAGATATCTGAGAGGTATCAATTGCCAACAATAAGGCCATCCATGGTAAAGCAGCCAAACAATTCTCCACTGTGTTTTGACCTACTTCAGCAGAGCATCCCCTCATCCAGTCATACATGTATGACATTGTCACTGAACAGGCTTTTTATTCCTGTGAGCCACTTTGGAAACCAATCTTGGCTAAAGATTGGAATAAAAATTTAAGTGATCAATTAATGATCCAGCAAAGCTATATACTAAAAAATATTGGCTATCCAGCTTATGAGCCAATATATTGATATGGTCTGTCTGCTCAGTAACAACTGAAAGGATGAACAAAACCTTTCAGGCAGCCATTTTCAGTTATTTCTGTACTGACTGGTCTTGGGATTCACCACAGAGGTTAATAATGCTCCTTTAAAAGCAGAATGTCTTGGAAACGATGGTTAAATGAACAAAACTTTTGTGTATCTATGTTGGCCCCTTCCTTTGAAATAGGTCAAGAAAGAGCACAGGATGTTCTACAGTTTCTCTGTAACAGAGCAGACAAGTAGAAACTTCACTAATTAGCTGTAAAACCCAAACGGATACTTAGGTAAAAATAAAAGGCTGAAACTATTGAAGAGAATGAAGCTGAACATGCCTGAGAAATGCCATGAAACTTTATTGTTCATATTTCTCTTCCTCCATTCATGATGGATCCCATTCATTCTACCAGGTTTCCGTTGATGGAGATTCTTGCCTGACTTCTTCCCAATGTCTTATCAACATCTTCTTTAAGCTTCTTCACTGACCTAGGCTCTCTTCTTTCACCCATTTGACCTTTGATTTCTTAACCGTGCACCTTCAGCTATCCATTTAACATAAAGATCTTCTTGCAGTTAAGAGATGCTCGTCAGCGTACTAAAGTTTTCTAGCAGCAGATAAATAAGAGACCTGGAGGCACTCTCAAAACTAACACATTTATTGTGGCAAGATCCTTTGTCTCTGGCATGGAATGGACAGTGAAGGTCAAATCTCCAGATGTGTATTCTAACTACATATAAATGAGATGCAATTAGCAGTGTGTCAGGGGTTCATGTTTATCTCATATTAATCCTGTTGTAAAATATAAGATATACACCGCTGCTATTAATAATACATTATTCTCCGCAGCTATGTATACACACATCTGTTAACATATAAGCCAGTTACCAATATTCCTATGCATTCCATTGAGACAAATAGACTCTCAGGTCAAGGAGAAATGCTATGCAAATAGAGCAGGCTTGCAATTATATATAATAATAATAATAATATTTGATTTATATACCGCCCTTCAGGACAACTTAACACGCACTCAGAGCAGTTTACAAAGTATGTTATTATCCCCACAACAATCACTCTGTGATTTGGGTGGGGCTGAGATAGTTCTGACTGGCCCAAGGTCACCCAGCTGGCTTCAAGTGGAGGGGTGGGGAATCGAACCCAGTTCTCCAGATTAGAGTCCGCTTGCTAAACTAAACTGGCTCCCAGGTTGGCTACACTCACCACAAACCAATGCTGTCCATGAGTGCACGCCGTGTCTCCCCTTCCATATACGTGAATGGTAGCCAAGCACTGCTCTTGAATCGTTTCGGTGACAGCAAAACTTCCCTTCTATCCCTGACGCTGGGTAGCCCGGCCTTTTCTGGCTAGCAGAGTACAGGGGATAGAATGAAGTTCTGGGCACAGAGCATACAGCAATACACTGTGCACATCTCTTTGTAACGGAGAAGCCCTCATTCCATACTCGACTTGCTTTTGCTATGCTACCTGTCATTGTCCACAGGTTTTCCTTAGTACTGCTTTCAAGAAAAGAGAGAAAATCATTACACATTTCTTAACCCAACTAGTATATTAGCCCAACTTTTGTCCATATAAGAGAATATACACACCCATATTGTAAACACATGCAAAGGGAGGGGGATTATCCTCACACCAATCTTGAGGGTTTTCACCTGTGAAAACAGAAATCGATTCAAGCCTGGAGAAAGAAACTCCAAACATTCAGCAGCTGGATGAACTATATCTCATTTTTCTTTCATGTGTATTATTATTTCATTATCAAGAGATGAGGGAAAGCCTATAATGTGTGGAATTCAATGCACATCGGGGGGAGTTGTGGAGGGGGGTCGCACCATTCCACAGAAAATAACACACAGGCAACTGTGCTAAAGAAAGCTTTTTTAAAAAGCAGAAGAGGGAGAGACTGCGCCAGGGCCAGCTGAACCACAGCGGGAATCTTTCTCCTTCTCCCTAACATTGCTGGCCAGGGATTAGTAAAGTTCCTTCCCTCCAATGAGGTCTCTCTCTCTCTCTCTCTCTCTCTCTCTCTCTCTCTCTCTCTCTCTCTCTCTCTCTCTCTCTTTTGGTTAAAGTAGAAGGAACAAAGCAAAATACTATAGAAAATCCCTAGGTGGCTAAATGAGTTGATATCCAGATTCCCGGTGCTAAAGGTGACATGGTTATACAAAACTGACCTCCTCTTTAGAATACAGATCGATGAACAAGCTCGCTTAATAGAGGGACTGGAAAGTGAAAATGGCCCAGGTGCAAAGCAAGCTGAGGGGGGTCCCAAAGCACAAGCCACAGCTACAGGGACCCCTTGGCACAGACCTGGATGATGGAGCCAGCACTGGGTGTCAGCTTATCTGTTGCCTCCCCCCACACCATCCCTGGGGCTCCTTCCCATGTCTGAGCCAAGCGATTGCTGCAGCACGGGCAGAACTTCTGGAGCTTGGCTATGCTTGCTCCTGGCTCCCCCTCCTCCTCTGAGGGAGTGGCCCACCGAGAACTTTCCCTGTAAGTTAAATGGCTAGTCTGCCATTGCTCTGATGGCCCATGCCAGCACACGGCAAGGTGGGACAGCTGCCAACGCCTGTGGCTTCTGGTGGGACCCACTGCTGCTGACTCCCTACTCACGCATCTCTTCTGATGCCTGCAAACACATCCTTCCACTGCCTGCTTGACAGTGCCTTGTCACCTCTGCTGCCAGCTGTGCATGTGGGTGGTGCACAAAGCATCAGTGTTCCTGGTGGCCTTGGCTGTGCAACTGCTAGCTGCACCCACCACCCAGCACCATTGGTGAAAGGGCAAGTAGGCAGTGTGGGCAGCTGTGACTGCAGTTGATGGGAGAGCTTGTGCGTGGGCAAAGGAAGGGTGCACAGGCAGGTGGGGGTACAAGGGTAAAGGGTAAGAAGGGGAGCCTAGTAATGGGCATGGTGGGGGGGGGGGCTGAGCACTCTCTGCCCAAGGCCCTCCAAACCCTGGAACTGGTCCTGCCTGTGGTTACTTCAAGCCAATGGAATTTGCATAACACCTCATTGTCATGGGGGTGGGTAGCTCAAGAAAAGTGTTTTGCAATGTACAGCGTTTCACCAGAGAAAAAAGTTTCAGTTTATGCAACTGGCAGCAGCAGGTTTGCCCGATGGGGTTCAGAACAATACCGGACCCTGGAATGGAGGGGAGGCACTCACCTCTTTCTTCCATGTGTGTGGGTGTACTCCTAGGTAGTATGACAGTCCCCCAGAATAACAGATTGTCCAGTGAATACCGGACATCTGGCAACCCTAGGCAGCAGTGGCATGGAGTTAGTGGGGGGAGGAGGGGGCTGATGCTCCTTTTGGAACCTGATGCTGGGTGTTTACGAACCTCTCCCCATTGACCACTTGTTCATTTTAGAAACAAAAAATTCACAAGACCATACAGGGTCTTCCCTTGCAAGGAAAGTAACCCTGTAGTGGCTGCTGCTTTTCTGCTAAGGAAGAATGTGAACCTCTTGCCTGGCTGCATTGCAGGCTCATGTTTTGTAAACACCTCTTTATTTGAACCTCTCATTAGCCAAATATTTTCAATTGTTCCATGGACAGAGCAGCCTCTCTTGAGTGATCCATGTTCAGGTATGTCTCAATAAGATCTTATTTGTGGAGGTAGCTTGTGTGATAACTCTCCTGTCAACAGAACTCTGTGACGATTCAGAGTTTGGTTAGGCGCAGGATTATTGAGCCTTCCATTCAGATTTACCAAAGCTGAAAGAAAGGCCCTCCCACTTGGGAGACACATAACATTAAGCATATCCCCACGCGGCCCATCTTGAAACTAAACATCTGAGTTTGATTTTGTTTTCATGACTTCCTTCTTTGTTTTCATTATATACCATAATCCAAGAAGGCTCTTGCTTGGGTGCAGGGTATTTTTGCACATACATTAGTGTGTGTGTTTGTGTGTGACAGAGAGGGAGAGGGAGAGAGAGAAAGTGAGCATTGTGGCTGGCACTTTTCCATCCTGCTGACAGCTCCTGTTAAATAGTGGGTCACTTGGCCTTTGAAGGCAGTGTATGGGGGGGGGGCGCTATGGTAGCAACTGTGTGGAAAAGCCCCTATGTATAGATTTTTGGATCCCAGCCATTGTTTCCTAGGAAATATTATTAATTACGCTTCAGAACTGAGTTAATAATTTGAAAACTCATTAAAATAGTTTCACTAACTTTAACCCTAAGATTTGGCAAGCAGAATTTGTAAGGCTTCTGATGTGAGCTACTGAGCTGCTCAATTTTAGCAAAGTTTCTCTAATTCCTCATTAGTTTCTTAGTTAGTTCCTTTGAGAACAAGCTAAGGAGAAATCTAGCTCAGACTTAATGAAGCAGAATGATGTGTCTACCTAATCCTACCTACACAAAAATCAGTTTTGTGTGAGGAATAGGTTTCATCAAAACCCCTGCTCATATTGCAGTAAACACACGTGTATCCCACATGCACATGTGTACATCTATTTGTAAGAAACAGCCAACACTCTTTACAAATGCAACTGGGGACCCAGTACCTGGATAAATGTGGGGTTTCAATCATAGGTTCAGCCATACATGCATTGAATGCAGTATGAGAATTACTCAATGCATGTTTAAGAAAAATCAAGTGTACATTGTACACAGAAGCCCTCTGCAAAGGCCTCCTTCATATGCTAATTGAACATGCAGCCAGGAACAGCGGGCACAAGCACACTGGCCATGTCCCTGTACAACAGTTGGGTTGTCTGTGTACATTGCAAATGAGCAAATGAAGTGTCTGTGCATATGCTCCCTCTCCGTGATGGGGGATGCTGTTTTCTGAACATCATAGATCACTTGCTGCATGGACACTTCTTCTGCATGTAGACACTGTGCTCACGAGCTGGTGATTAGGCAGAGGCAGGGGTGGGGCCAGCACACTCGTGCCTGCTCACTTTTCCCGTGCATTCAGTCAATGCACAGAGGATCATGGGAAAAGGGTAGCATTTCACGTCATTCAATGTAACTTGTGAACAGAGTTAGACTCACTGCAGTCAGAAAGAACTCCAGTTCCCCCAGAACAACCATTATCAAAATTCTCTGGGAAGAAGGAATGGCCAAAACATGACAAAGTAAAACAATGAACAATAAAGTGTGGATATTCCCCAACTGTACAGATTTAAAGCATGACGATAAGAGCCATATAAACAATTAGGATTGCCAGTTTGGGGAGAGGAGGGACTTCAGTCGGGTATAATGCCACAAAGTCCACCTCCTAAAGCAGCCATTTTCTCCAAGGGAACGGATCTCTGCAATTCCGGGAGATCTCTAGCCACCACCACCTGGAGGATGGCAACCCTATTAAACTGTTTTTGCTCTAAACATATGGTTCAGAATTTAATTTATAGGAACTCCGGGTCGCACTACAAGTGACGAATGACACTTGCCTGGCAAGTGAACAGACTCACGTGTATTCCTCCCTGTTCACTTGCCATTCACTTGCACTCCACTTGATCAAGTGAATGGCAAGTGAACAGGGAGGAATACACGTGAGTCTGTTCACTTGCCAGGCAAGTGTCATTCGTCACTTGTAGCGTGGCTCCAAGGCTCTCGGCTATAGTAATAATAAGGATGCAGGAGTTTCAAGATGACATGTATATACTGCCCTTCCTCTAGATCCAAGATGGCACACATGGCCTTCCCTGCATTTTATCCTCACAACCACCAAGTGAAGTACATTAGGCTGAGATAGTGAACCTCATGGCTGAGCGGGGATCTGAGCCTGGGTTTCCCAAGTCTTAGAGCCAAGCTACAAGTGACGCCTTACACAGGTTAGACACTTGTCAGCTTACCTCAAGTTTTGATGGGAAATGTAGGCATCCTGTTTTACAGCTTGGCTTTCCATTATAGCTGCAAGACCAGGATGCCTACATTTCCCATCAAAACTTGAGGGAAGCTGACAAGTGTCCAACCTGTGTCAGGCATCACTTGTAGCTTGGCTCACAGTCTACCGTGATAACCATCACCCCACAATGGCTCCATGACCTTCTTCCTCTGGATTGTCAAGATTTGTTTATCTAGCTTTGCTAGTCCCACAACCAATAGAATTCAGTCTGTTTAACTTTTTCCCCACCTCAGATGGAAAGGAGCTTTTCTCTATATCCTTAGAAATCAGAAAGGAAAAGTGCTTTTTATGTGCTGATGTCACCTCGTCATATGCTAGTATGAAGCACCATAACATTCTATCACCATGGCAAAGAGTCATAACTCAATGCACGCGCTGCCTCTGGCCATTGCCCCAGTGCTGGCAGGAGTCTGTTCCTCATTGTTAAAGCTGCAGAAAAACACCGTATTACATCTTTCTGCCACTGACTTATGGTTTCTTTCGTTTAACCCAAATGCACTTCTTTGTATTCCAGACAATGGCACCAGTCCAGCTATAGTTAAGTCATGACCAAATCTCAGTAAAATTCATGGGACTTTAGTTACTCCTAACTAACACGGCAGGGAGTTTTATGTGGCTTAGTCACAACTTTAGCTTAAGTCAGTGACTTCATGGTTTGTATTATTAGGGGAAGAGCTACATAGAAAAAAGATCTAGAGAATTTTATCAATCTTAATATCTCCCATCTGATGTTGACGAACCACATTACTTCTCGCTGTCATGGTCAGCCAAAAATAAGTTATTTAATCCAGAGGACTGCGAAGAAATTAATATGAAAAGGGCAGGACACACAATGCCTGCTCTCTGTTTAATTATGTAGAAGCTTCTTAAGCAGGAGCACCTTCACAGCCGCATTTGCTAGTAAAAATTCATTTCATTCTCAGGAAGAGTGGTCTGAAAAAATGTGATTTTTATGCAAGTCTGACAGATCTAATTCTGGGGTGGCCTGTCAATTACTCTAGCCTTAAATAGTTCGAACTTACAGTCAATGTATGGTATAGCTATCACTTCAGATTCCACTACTGACAGACTGAGCAATTTTGAAGGCCGTTAATGTATAGAAAGACTTTGGCTTTATTTTCCATAGCAGTATTTCCCAGCCTTTTTTCCCATGGAGGGACCCCCTAAATTAATTTTTCAGATCTCAAGGAAATCCTACCTTTGAAAATGTTTACAGGCCAGAAAAAGTTGATGGCAGGGAGTGCAATTCCATTTCAGCTAAATTATTTGATATCTGAAGAAGTGAGCTGTGGCTCACAAAAGCTCTAACCTTACCACTAATATTGTTAGTCCTATAGCTGCTATTGGACTCTTGCTCTTTTCCTCTGCTTCAGACAGACTAACATGGCTACCTATCTTGATCTAGCTAAATTAATGTCATTTGTACTGACAATGCTTTTTCTATTTATTATTTACACTATTTATAGTCCACCTTTCTGAGACTCAAGGTGGATTACACAGTGTAATTCAGTATGATCAACAAATGAGGCGTTCAATAAACTACAATAGGGTATAGATTTCAAAAATTGAAAAGCACAGAAATCTGATAGAGCTGAAATAAGCAGTTTAACATGACATCATAAACAACCGTAACAGTCAGTGCACAGTAGCCACTGCACAGTAGTATAGTCTACAGTCCGGATCCCTTAACTGAAACATCTCTTTGAACCATTTTCTTACAGCACAGCACTATAACCTGTATATAAAAGCCCTCCTCATGAATAATTTAGTTTTGCACAGTCTGCAGAAAGCTAGGAGAGTGGGAGCTCTGTACTAATATAAAATAAAACACAGAAACAATACAGCTAAATAAAACCTTAATAACGGTGATATTTTGAGAGATATTTGGGGTTTTTCATGGCATTGCAAATTATTTATTTATTCTACAATTTCTTGCAATGTCCTGCAGAGTTCCAGGGTTCTGTAGAACCCTGATTTGGAAACACTGTTCCACAGGATAGTTCTCAATTAAGCAATTTTAAGAGTCCCAGAACCTTTCCAGCTTGTCAAGTTCAAGATGTTATTTGTGTCCAACAATTGCTATGCTTATTTTTTTATTAACCTGCTTTTCTTTTTATCCATGATCCAAGATAACATACAAAAACAGAAAGGAGGGTATCCAGCTTGTGGTTAGCCTAGGGAGCCAAAATCCCTTGGACCAGTGCTGTTAAAAAGGCTGGATCCAGAAAGATTCCAAAAATATTCACTAATGCAAAATCCACCTACCCTGACATGGATAGCCTAGGCAAACTGATCTTGTCAGATCTTAGAAACTAAGCAGGATCAGCCTTGGTTAGTACTTGGACCAGCATTGCTATGCAGAGACAGGCAATGGCAAACTACCTCTGCTAGTCTCTTGTCTTGAAAAACCTAGCAGGGGTCGCCATAAGTCAGCTGTGATTTGACAGCACTTTCCTCCTCCACCAAGATCCATCTATCTGGAGTGAGCAGTCCAATTCCCTGTAGGTCATGATGAACCTTATTGACTAGCATCATCTCCATCTTGTCAAGATTCAGGCTGCTTTCATACATGTTGCGTAAGGTACTTTCAATGCACTGCAGTGATTGTTCGCAAGTGGATTTTCCTGTTGCACACATTGAAAGTGCATTATCCAATGTGTGTGAAAGCGGCCTCAGTTTCAGCATGTTCACCCACAGTCATAGTATTAATATGTATTCTCCACCGTATACTAAGGCTCCTCAACAGGCATAGCTTAAAGCCTGGCTTCCTTCTATCCTTCCTACCCACTATCCCACAATACGTGAAATAATACTTACCAAAGATGCCTCCATTTTATCTAGGTGTGGTATTCTCCCTACCACAGCAATTTGTAATGAGGAACAGAATTATATAAATAAAAAGTATGAGAATGATTAAAAGGAAAATATTCTTAATAACTTCCTAAACCCACAACGACAGATTTAAAAAAAAAAAAAGACTTAAGGCATTATTATATGGGCTTTTTGGACAATATATTTTGGTCCAAGAAACAGATTATCCTTTCTCATTCTCACTTGAACACAAATCCCCAATGGGGTTATAAAATAAATACAACACTTGCATTTGCGGTGTTTTCTTACAATGGCCAAATCCACACTTCCCTACCTTCCGCTTTTCATGTGCATTAATCATGCTAGATTCTATCCTGCAATGTCCCAGTCTGTGTTCACATCCCTTCTCTTACTGCCGCTGCCTCGCGCTATACTTCATCCACATCCCTGGTAGAATCACGCAATACGGGGCGGGTTTGATCCGACGTCACCGATGACAACATCATGTTCATTTTTTATTTCATTTTTTCATCAGATTTCCGCTATAGCGTTTTTTTGCTAAATTGCTATGGCGAGGCCACACCCCTATGATGCCTGTGATTGCTTAATGTTATTCTATGCCTTCTTCTTTGAAATCCATTGGACCATTATTCTGGTGGGCTAATTTGAACTGATATTTGAGGTGGGGGTGATCCAAACTCTCCAAATGGGTAGACAAATTATTTGACGCTTGAATGTGATGTTAGAATGATGGATTTCCGCTATAACAGTAATTTCAACAGTTTAAAAAAATTAATTTTAACAGCCACCGATATTTCCGACTGTTTGGCATCCTAAAAATGACACGGAAATGGAAATGACGCCACCCCTTGATGTCTCCGCGGGGATTTTGGAGCACCCCGATTAAGATTTATGGCCAGGATTGTGCAACAATGCTGGGAAAGTCCCCTTTTTTTTAAAAAAAAAGGGAAAGGGCGGGCAGGCAGGCATGCTGCAGAGAGAGTGGAAAAGCTTGATAATTGCACGGCAAAGAGGGATGGTGTTCCAGAAAGGTTGCAAACACAGAAGTGGGGTGGTTTGAAGGGGGCGGTCTCCTTGTGAAATGCTTCTATTTGTCCACATCCATGGTGAGAACCGCACAAGAGAAGCGTTTGAATGCATGACAAATTCGTCTGAGGCGCAACGCGAAAGACGCAAGAGAATGGCGGGATTGAGGTAAGAGTATGTGAACAGCCCTCTGAGAAGCGAATAATGGGCGGGAAAAAAGCGGAAAACTTGAGACGTGTGGATTCGGCCAATGTATTGGTACTAATATTCAAACACACCCATGAAATCATTCATTTCTTCTTGCCCCACAGAAGCTTTTTAATATGCTAGTTACATAAAGATTTCAAACACATAAAATGCCTCTTAGAGACAAAGGCTGAGGCAACTTTTGAAACAAGCTGGCTTTAGGTATATTTCTGAGCATTATTAGTCCAATGCAGGCAGATGCATGTGCCTTGAGAGAGTGTCCAAAATGACTGAGTATGAAATCAAACTAAGAGCTAGCCCTGATGTTACAGAAATTATTGTGCTAGTCAGAACAAAATACAACAGCCCTTTCATGCTGTTTTAGGTATCTATGCCAGGGCTCATCATGAAAAACACAGCACTTCAAACTCATGTTTTAAAAGGTGTCCATGCATTGCCCAGCTCAAATTTGTGAGAACAAGAAAACATGCAGGCCTAATTTTAAACAGGGAGAAGTCTACAGATTGTGATGCAAATGTCACACAAATTTCAACAGCAGCAGTCTCAATCCCAGGCAGAGTGCAGAAAAAGAAAGTACAGTACTAACTCTCTGAGAGGATTCAATTTTCATCAAGTACCTTTGAATGTCAAGTTCTGAATGGAAGGAGATCAACATGCACTGCAAAGCCTGTGGAATGAAGAAAGAGAAAGGAGAGGGAGAGGAAAAAGAAAAAAAAAGTTTAACAACAAACAAAGCAAAACAAAAAATGGAGTGGAAGTATAAAAGTGAAAATACACAGCAATAAACCAGTAGCAGTATGGAAAAAAGGGGGCTGAGGCATGGAGAATTAAGTAAAGAGTTAATGGGATGGCAGAACATGAATGCTATGATTTTGGAAGTGTGATCTTTCGGTTTTCAATATAAATGCACCAACCTATTTCAATGCATCTGATTAAGTAAACTCTGGCTCATGAAAGCTCATTTTGGAATAACTTTGATAGTTTCCAGGATGCCACTGGACTCCCATTTTATTTTGCTGCTAAACACACTGCTAGGGCTACCATAGCATGAGACTTCCTACTGGCAGCTCTCTTTGCCTGCTGCTGCTCTGAGAGGTGGCAAGAGAAACATTTTGTATAAGTGACAAAGGCAGCATCATTATGTGGTTTTATCATAGAGTTTCCAGTGATTCCTAGAGCTACCCTAATCACTTCTGGATTTTCCCTGGAAGTGACACAGCAAAAACACCAATGTTGTACCCCCATGTACCTGCCCCCAAACCTCCTGCCAGTTGCCAAGCTCTGCCTTACAACCCTAAACACTGCTACCCATTTGCATATGCTTTTCTTACACAGACACCCCGATACTGAATTTTCAGTTTTTTCTTCCTATGTTTCTGCTTCAGCCCTATGCCTGAATCTTCTTCCTCCTCTTCCTTTCCCCTCCCTGAAAAACTTTTCATGCATGGATTGAACATCCTAACATCCCACCTCCCCATTTTTAAATGAAAAGTTAATGTTACAAACATTTCAATAAAGACTTAATAATAAGATTGAAATAATTCCTATTAAAAAAGAAAAGAGGGCCAGTTTGGTGTAGTGGTTAAGAGTGGCAGGACTCTAATCTGGAGAACCAGCTTTGATTCCCCACTCCTCCACTTGTAGCCAGCTGGGTTACCTTGGGTCAGTCACAGCTCTTCCAGAGCTCTCTCAGCCCCACCCACCTCACAGGGTGATTGTTGTGGAGATAATAACAACATACTTTGTAAAACGCTCTGAGTGGGCGTTAAGTTGTCCTGAAGGGAGGTATATTAATCGAATGTTAAAAAATGGACGAAATAGAAAAAACTCATTTCTCTTAGTATTAGAGATACTTTTTAATGTTCATGTTATACACAAGTCTAGGAAGCACAAGTGAGCCATTAAGGTCCAAAGGACGCACTGTGATGGTCTCCCTCCTTTCCTCAGCCCCGATGAAGGGATTCACTAACTGCATCTGATCACTTCATCTGGACACATGAGCCCCAAGTCATGCCCATATGGATTTCTCCAACAGCCTGAAGAACACGCAGAAGGAAGAGGCTTTTATTTCATAAATTCTACTCCATTTAGTTCTTTGCCAAGGCCAATTAGAACACAAGAAAGGGGGTGGGGGAGGAAGATACATGCACAAAAGGTAAAAAGTAGCCATAAATACATTTGTGTATCTATCTATACTTCTGTCCAACAAGCTAAATTTAAACAAGCCTCTCTATATATCCTAAGCTTCAAACAGGTACACCTTTGAGAACTAAAAGATAGGGTTGCCAACTCCAGGTTGGAGAATTCCTGGAGGTTTGGGGGTGGAGCCGTGGGAGGGCAGAATTTGGGGAAGGGAGGAAGATCCACAGGGAGTTGACGCCATAGAGTCTGGCTGCCGAAGCGGTTGTTCTCTCCAGGGAAACTGATCTCTGTAGCCTACAGATCAGTTGTAATTCCAGGAAAACTCCTGGCCCCACCTGGAAGCTGGCAACCCCAATGAAAGATGTTATATATGAAATTGTATGGGGAGAACAGCAGCTCACCATAATCAAAACAGCTTCTCCAGAGAACATTTATACTTCTCACTCGCAGCCCCAGTAGGCTGAACAGCTAAAGCAGGGACCCCCAATGTGGTGTCCTTGGGCACACTTCCTGCCAACACCATTCCTGGAATTTGCCACGTGTTTTTAGGAAGTGGGCAGGGCTTCTACCCAGCAGGGCTTCTGATTGGCCATTATTTGGAGATAGGATTGGCTGTGCAGTTTTTTAAAACTATTACTTTGGCAGCAGCTGCCACTACAGCATAAGGATCTTCACTGTGAGACTGAAGGTAAGCTGTATGCAAGAATGCCGGAGAATTACTATTAAGAGTTATGCATAACTTCATTCCCTGATGTTTGGTTGTTGGCTCTGCCGCCTGTGACAGCCGTGTTGTAGTTGCACCCACCACCCCGTGTCAGAATTCCAAAGGTGCTTGCTAGTTCAGAAAGGCTGGGGACCCTTGAGCTAAAGCTTTAGTTGATTAATAACAGGAGAATGATAGAAAGCAAGTCATTCTAGGATGTGTTAGACAGAACGTTTAGCCATCCTTTTTGAGAACCAGTAATGGAAGGAGACTATAACAGAAACAATGGCTGGATCTGAATATGCAGATGCCGGTATTTAAGTAGGAAGGACGCTGGCTTTTAAAGAGCTTAGGGAGGAAATTTGGGATCAAATGCAGATTTTCTGCAGATGAGAATTTTTGTGGGAAAGTGGTATTTCCTGATAACGTTGTTACGGGCAGGAAAACGAGAGGAGTGACGATTCCGCTGAGTATGGGCCAAAGGCTAATGGGACTGCTATATTAATAGCACACAAATGTTTTAGCCATGGAAAGGAGTGCATCTAATCATACCACAGACAGCGGGAGCCTATATGAATAGCAAGAGGTAGACAAGGCAAGCCATCAGAGAGTTAGGATAGGAACCAACTGGTGAAAAGTAATGAAGGATATTTGCAAATATGCTCAAAGACAACAGCCAACTCTCACTGGACTAAAACCCAAACACAATAAAGCTAACGGAAGCTCATGAAACATTTAAATTCAGACTCCTAAGGCTACATTCTTCTGAAAAACTATCACAACTCCTTCCCCCTCCCCAGTATCTTTCGAAGTACACACATGGTCCAGTCCTGGCTTGTTAAACCTTCTAGCCAAATGCTGGCAGCAAATAGCAACTGGGAGGGGGGAGGGGGGAGAGAATCAGGCCTATTTTTTGGCCACCTATATATGGATTTATGGGTCTCTTGTGTGAAGCTGTTTGAACATGTTTGAAACTTCTCTTGCTGGCCCAAACTTATGCCCATTAATTGCAGCATTTCTTTTTTCACGTCGTTATTTTTAAAAGAGACAGTTGCACAAACATGAGATCTGTAAGCTTTTGCTAAAGCCCCATCTGTTCCTTTTGTTGATTTTCTACCTGAAATCATTATTCTTCTCCTTCCTGACACTGCTGGGAAAATTACTTCATTCCTTGGAAAATGATTCCTCATAAGCTGATTATGACTTATTGGAAATAAGAAACACACAGAGATAAGTTGCAAAGAAAGCAAGATAGTTTTTTTAAAAAAAAACACTAAACTATTTAGTAGTGATTTGAAAATGAAGAGTGGAAGAGAGAAAGAACTACGATCCATTCCCAAATGCAACAGAATCCCCTTTATTTGGTTCTGATGTTTTCCTGTTAACTTTACTTAAACTGAACTGGCTAATCAAAAGGAATATCTGTTCTGCAAGGCACGTTAAAAAGCACAGAATTGCAACTTCTAGTGTGATGTTAACAGCAACTCAGACAGCAAAGAGGTAATCTTTTCACATCCTCGACTTACATCTAATGGCTACTGCCAGAAGTTTTTCTTCTTAGACTCCACTGTGACCTTTTCCGTTAGTTAAAAAAGGGCATTTCTTTCTAGTCCAAAGTTGGATCATCCAATTAAACCTAACGAAAGAGCTTCCAAATGTAACAGTTTATTTAGTACATTTTCAATTCTGCCTTTTCTTCATGCAACTCAGAGCAACAGTCTCCCCTCATGGTTTATCCTCAAGACACCCCTGCAAGGGAGTTTAGGCTGAGAGTGTGTGTCTGGCCCAAAGTCACACAGTGAGTTTTACGGCAGAGCGCACTACACTATACTACAACGATTCTAAATTTCTGGTTTGAGAAAAGTGGATTACATATGATGTTGCCAAGTAGGCCCCCTCCCCTGCTTTAAGGCCTGCCATGAACTGTGTTAAAGTTTCCTGCGTTACTGTTTCACTGCTGCACAAAGATTGCTTTGCACGTGTGTGCTCTGATACACGTGTCAGTTTCCTGCCTGCGTGTCAATTACCTTGCTGCTGCAATAGACTGTGTAGTTTACTGACTCCATGTTTGGATAACTGCACAAAGGACTCTCTTCCTGGGCAGCCCTGCCCTGACCTGTATCTGGAATTCCCAGTGTGTGTTTGGACTCTGTTACAAGTGTGCCCCGTGCCTGTATTGCCATCTGCCACGGACTGTGCCTGTTCCCTGCTTTGGACTGTGTTTTACGTGCTGTTCCCCCTGCCTCCATGGAAGCCTGCCTCATATGGGCCCAAGCCGCTGCTAGCAGCCGGGCGCCTGCCGGGGAAAACCTCCAGCGAGCCTGGCTAGGCGCTCCCTGGTCAGTTCCCGCCTGGAGCCTCCCGCGGGCCGGTCGCCGAGCTTGCCCTTGCTACCGGGCAGCCTGCTATCCAGCCCCAGCCATGCCCAGCCGGCATCCATGTTCTCAGGCAGCCAGAAGACCCTGGGAAGAAGACTGCTTTGGGAAGCCATTTCGGCGAAGCGGGCACACCACGTCCGCAGCGAGAGCCCCTCGCCCCGCTCTGCATATCTTAGGAGCCGCCCCGGAGAAGGAACTAAGTGCCGACCATCCCAAGCACTTAGAGAATGCATCTCAAAGAAACCTCCGCATTCCAGAGCTGATGACATCAGGACAAGCCCTGTCCGCTGGAACATCCTTTCAGCCCACTTGGATTTCCCCCTCCCTCTTTTGTCCCCTCTTCCTGAGGTGTCACTTATCACAATCAGATTACCAAAGTGGCCCATCCAAGCCATTCAGTGGCCCATTAGACCCTTTGTTTTAATCTGTGAGAACCACCAAGTACAGCACCAGCCCCAGGGTACGTTTTGGGGTATTTAAGCCGGTCTCCCAGACCGCATGGTGCGCGTGCCATCCTATCCAGACTTCCTTGCTGTCCGTCTGTGGTTCCAGTGCTGGCATTGGACCACCACCCTCGCTGCTGTGTCTCTGCTTCGCTCCAGGATAAGTGAGTATTCCCCCTATCATCGTTGGGAACCAGCTAATGCGAACGTCTCTGTATTTCCTACTCTGTATTTCCTAGATCTTGTATGTTCCTTGTATGATTGTGCAAGTTAGGCTTACGCCACACTAAATACATGTGTTTGGAATCTATTTGTTGTCTGCCTCTTTTTCACTAGAGTGTCTGGGATCGGGACCTCCGTATACATAGGTTATGATCCGCGCTTAATATTAAGTTACAGACTGCTATAGCTAATTCCCCATTATAATAAAGAGCAGTTCTGGTAACAATGAACATACTGAGAATTAGACCACTGGGGATCTTTAAGATACTGATTAACCAGAAGGCTTCAACTTGGGAGCCACAGCTGTTTATTTGATATAATGGTGTTTGCTGGGCAGTCATCGCGTTAGGAATTTTACCCAGAGCAGCAAAGCAGTTTTACCCTAATGCTTCATTTCAGTTCTGACATTATGGTGAACAACATCGTGGCAGATCCCATATTTCTGCAGAATGTGACAGAATCGAAGGGACCGCTAAAGAACATGTGCCTGGTGTCAGAATGTGTGGTAGTCTGGAACATGACAGATATTGAGATATCATACTTTAAAATGGTTAACTGTGTCTAACTCTGTCAGCTGCCCTTGCACCTAAACTCATGAAGCATTTGAAGACTCTAGTCCATGTACACTTATGATGAAATAAAATTTCGTTAATCTTTCAGGAGTGGCTTGGCTCCTGTTTAGTGAAGCGTTACTACTCCTTCCTGGAATGCAAACCCGAGACAGACTAACATGTGACTGCTGATTCATTATGTCAGCCCCTCACTTCTAAGATATGCTTCTGTCTGGTAGGTGGTTCCACATGGGGGCTGCAGCAGTAGAAAGCCATTCATCAAGTGGATCACTCCTATCATGCACTTGCCATACCCCCAGGAATATTCAGCAACAGGCACTGACCCGCAGGAGGAGACGTTTATGCATGTTACAGTTGCTGCAATAGCCTTCTACAATGCAGAACCATTTCTCAAGGGCCGCAACATGTTGAACCATCTACAATACTGAGTGGAGTGTCCGCTGTAAACATGACAATAGAACTCCAGTCTTCAAAGACTTCAGTGCAACTCCTGTCCTATAAATAATGAACACATACTCTTTGAGTTCATTTTATAACATGAAACCACTTAATTGCAAGACACGTTTTGATGGCCACTTTACTCTGGGAAAACCCTGTTGTACATTCAACAGTCAGCTACAACTAGTTCTGGCTCTTTGATGACTTTAACTGGATGATATGCATTTGTAAAAATTTTCAAATGTACAATGAAAGCCTTCTAGGTGGGCACCTAAAAAATTACACAAAGTGCACTTTAATCAATGATAAGAGATGTATGAAATGTCATTTGCAGACTTCCACCATTCCCAAAACAACTTTGTACTGTTCACTATTCCCATTTTACTAAAGAACTGAGACCTACAGGAAACAAATCACTAGGCTACATAGAGAGTTCTTGGATGAGCTGGGATTTCAGCAGAGACTACCACAGTGCTGTCCTAAGCAGACTTACACCCTTCTAAGCCCACTGATTTCAATTGAATTAAAAGGGGATAACTCTGCTTAGGATTGCACTGTAAGTAGGGTTGCCAGGTCCCTTGAGTCCCTCGGCAGGGGATTGGGAGCCTGGCACTCACCCTCTGCAGTCTTTGTCGTGTCTCCTCTCCTTGCATGCGTGATGATGTCACTTCCAGGAAGTGGGTCATCACGCAGGTCAAAGAGAAGCCCAGCATGCACTCCCATGCTTGCCAAAGGGACGAATCACCTCCCGTGTGCTCTGGCATGCACGATGACATCACTTCTGGGAAGTGATGTCATCATGCAGGTCAAAGGACAGCCCAGTGTGCACTCCTGTGCTTGCCAAAGGGCTGAATCGCACCCCCCCCCCACAGGCTCGATTCAGCCCAAAATGGGCCACTGCAGTGCACGGGGGTGCGCCACCTGGGGCGTGCTGTGCTGCCGGGGGAGCGCCCCATGGGGAGCACCCCCACGCTGGCCAGGTAAGTGGGGTCAGGGGGGAGGAGGTGGGAGCAGGGGATGGCAGCCCTAACTGTAAGTTTCTAGTTTAAAACACTCCACTGGGGCCTACCTGCAGCTCTAGTTCAGGACTGAAATAATGTACATATATATGATAGCTTGCTTGGGTTAAGACAGTATGGAGTTAATAGTACAATACTATGTAAATTTAGACCCTTCTAAGCCCATTAAGTTCAATAGGCTTAGAAGGGTGTGACTCTGCTTAAAATTAGTTTCCGGTAGGTAGCTGTGTTGGTGTGCAGGAGAACTACAGGATTTGAGTCCAACGGCACTTTAGAGACCATCAAGATTTTCAGAGTGTAAGCTTTCAAGAGTCAGAGCTCTTTTCTTCAGACATGACTCTCAAGAGTTTACACTCTGAAAATCTTGTTGATCTCTAAGGTGCCACTGAACGCAAATTCTGATAAAGATTGTAAGAGAGGTTGTTTTCCTACTAGACACCCCAAAATGCCTTTGATCCGCTATGATGCTCTTTGTACCATATGTGAAAGTCATTAATGCAAGATAGCACATGGAAGAGGAATCAAATGTCTTTTCTTGCCAATATGGGCTTACATTAGAGTGACAAACTGGTTTAAGGAAAAGCCAATTGAAGCGGCATGTATAAAAGTGCTCTAAGAAAACCCTCCAGCCCTTTTTCCTAGAGACATCTGCATCCGTTGCTTGGTTTGTAAAGTTGAGTCAAAGATACTAACTCAACACAAAGACTATTTAACAGTTTAAGCACTTTGCAAGAATGGGGAAAACGTATTAAATAAAAAATGTGTATTTTTTCTTCTACAGCAATCCAAGGCTGCATTTTCTCCAGCACTGTTTTAGAATCAATGTTGACAGTGCATTGTAAGCTTGACAGCAGAGCAGACCTCTTATATAGCCCTTGAGGGGAGAGGAGTCCTGCTATTTTGTACCAAATCATCCAAATGACAAGGTTTGTATATCTACCTTATTATTAAAAAAGGTTTTCATTGCATTCCTCTCTTCTTTCAATAAGTACCTGTCATCCACCCATCAGTTACATCCATGACACAAGTTTAAAAATGGCTTTGTTCAGCATGCACTAGTATATACTTGCCCTAGACTATATAGGAGCCAGACAAGAATTTGTTCCTATACTGTAGCTGCCTCCAAAAAAATGAGTGAGACTGTTTTCATATTAGGTGATGGCAGAAAAATGCCTGATCTTGCAAGATTGGAAAACCACCCGGGAATAATAAGGCAAAGAACAATACTCCAAATTTTTACTGTGTCAATGTTCAAAAATTTTATGCATTTGTCATGAAGTAAATACTAAATATTTCAAATATATACAGCTTAATAATATTCCTATTACAAAGGACAACTCTCTCCCATTCCATGTATTCAAAGGAAACAGGATATACTCTCCGAATCAACAAATCAGGTAAGTCCAACATTCAATCCTTACTGCCATATAACAGTTCTCATGTCTTTTTTTTTCTTTTTATGCCCACAGGTGATTCCAATCAGAGATCCTCAGAAAAATGCCTGATCTTGCAAGATAGCAACTGGCTAATCGCCGAGCATCATACTTGCTCTCCTAAGAACAGAAGAAAAGTCTTGCTGCAGGAAACCAATAGGTCATCTAGTCCAGTATCCTGTTTTACACAGTGGCCAACCATCTGCCCTCGAGCTCCAACAAACAGAGCATAGAGACTCTGATGTTGCCTCCTACCACTGAGTTTCAGACATTTTCTCACCCTTATCCAAATGCAATACTTTGACAATTACACCACATTATTTAGCAATTGCCAAAAGCTTCTGATGAAGACAATCCTGGTGCTAAATACACATTGTTCAATCATGTCCAACAAATGACATCCACAAATGCACATCCTTTATATATAGGGTGGCCAATTTCCAAGTAGTGGCTGGAGATCTCCCAGAATAATAACTGATCTCCAGGCCACAGAGATAATAATAACAACAACATTCAATTTATATACCACCCTTCAGGATGACTTAACACCCACTCAGAGCAGTTTACAAAATATGTTACTATTATCCCCACAACAAAACACCCTGTGAGGTGGGTGGGGCTGAGAGAGCTCCAAAGAGCCATGACTGGCCCAAGGTCACCCAGCTGGCTTCAAGTGGAGGAGTGAGGAATCAAACCCAGTTCTCCAGATTAGAGTCCTGCGCTCTTAACTACTACACCAAACTGGCTCTCAGTTCAGATCAGTTCCCCTGGAGAAAATGGCTGCTTTGGAGGGTGGACTCTATGGAATTTTACCCTGCCAAGGTCCCTCCTTCCAAAAATCATGCCCTATCCAGCCTCTGCCCCAAAATCTCCCAAGAATTTCCTGACCTGGAGCTGGCAACCCTATTTGTATATGATTTAAATCAAC
This sequence comes from Eublepharis macularius, assembly GCF_028583425.1. Classification (NCBI taxonomy): domain Eukaryota; kingdom Metazoa; phylum Chordata; class Lepidosauria; order Squamata; family Eublepharidae; genus Eublepharis; species Eublepharis macularius. Next base: position 69,574,309 of record NC_072800.1, on the reverse strand, counting down.
CTTGAAAATAAGCACCATTAATTTAAAGGCCTAGCTTCTTTTATACCCCTGTGTTAAGACTTGCCAAGCTCCTGCCAATGGCAGGCAGTCTCCCAATGATTGTAGTCTTTGCCCACTGATTACTGCTGATCAGCAGGAGGATTGCCTGCCATCAGTGGAAGCCGGGAGGCAGGCTGGAGAAATGGACGCCGCCCAAAACCCAGTCAATGATGTCCCTTCCAGTGTGACCCAGAAGTGACAATGTTACAGTGGGGCTGGTTCTTTAAGAATCGGCCTGAAACACAGCAAAAATGTTACGCGCAAGAAGTGAGGCAAATGGCAAGACTAGCGCTGAGAACTGCTTACAGAGTAAGGAGTAAAGACCAAGACTGTTTCCAAACACACAGCATCCAAATTCGGACAGCAGCTCATTTACATAAAATATCCATTCCTACCATCTCGTTAAGACAGAGCACAGGCATCCTTTGGGCTTTGCTGGGCTTAAAAGACTGGGATATCAGATGAGACCTTTGGATTTGGGGGAGCTGATGACCTCACTGTTCAACAGCCAAGGCAAGGTTTTAAAACTCAAAAGAACCTACAGCCCATAAAATGGTTTTCGATTTATAAAACTTCCAGGACCCGTGCCAGAGAATCGTAACTCGTCTTGCTTTATAGATGAGATATAAAGGAATTTACAACTTGTTGCATTTAAAAATATTACTTGCAGAGAGGCCTATTTTTCGTTTTCTTTTCTCTCTCTTTACCCTTCAGAGGGGTAAATATTTTCAGTTCTCAGATGAATTCACTTGTTAATACACAGGCCACAGATCTGAAATCCTTTAATCCAGACAGTTGCCAAATGCATCAATGGGAATACTCTGAAGTAAACTATTTCAGGTTTAGAGACTACATTCTCTACCCCCAATTATCTCTTTTCATTCGGAGTACTTTGTGACTTCTATTTTCAGCAAATTTCTCTATTTGTTGTAAGCAGGGTTTTTTTTCTGGGAAAAGAGGTGATGGAACTCAGTGGGTTGCCCTCGGAGAAAATGGTCACATGGCTGGTGGCCCCGCCCCCTGATCTCCAGACAGAGGAGAGTTTAGATTGCCCTCCGCGCCGCAGGGCAATCGAAGCTCCCCTCTGTCTGGAGATCAGGGGGCGGGGCCACCAGCCATGTGACCATTTTCAAGAGGTTCCGGAACTCCGTTCCACCACGTTCCAGCTGAAAAAAAGCCCTGGTTATAAGCATATTGGTGTTCTTGTTCTCTGTGCCATTTTATGGTTCTTCTTTACCCTCGCTGTCCTCATCCTCATGTGGCCTCGCCTTTGTGGTGACTTTATTACCAGAAGGGGGAGTAACTTCTGAGTTTGTAAAAGAAGACTATGAGTATGAAGCCATATTTTTTCAGCAATCTCAAAGAAGGAAGTCCTGAAGCATTCCTCAGAGCCATCCTTGAACGTGCATTGCTTTCAGTACATCATACTGCTGTTTCATGACATAGCAGATGCATGATTTTACCAAAGACATGATAGAAACCTGTAAAGAAAGTCACAAGAATCACCAAACCAATAAGATTAAATGCCAAAAAGGGTCCGAACAAAGGTGAGCAGACAGGAAACAACCAGATGTTGAACATCATACTGCCAAGTTTAGAGGTTTCCCCTCCCTGTAATTAGTTTTCCTGTGCTGAATTTTTTAATATTGTTTAGGTATTTACAGTCTGCTTTTCACACCGCAGCTTACAAAAAACCAGAAAAATATAATTTGGACAAACAAACAAGGAAAAACAAACCTATAAAGCACAATTCCAGCTCTGAGGAGACTGGCGGTGAATCCACTGAACTGGCTCACCGGCCAAGAGTCCTTTAGCCCAGGAGTTCCCAATTGTGTTAAGCTTGTGGTTATTTGTGAACATTGCCAACAGTTAGCATAAACTGGGTGCATCCATGGGATGCAGCTAACCACAAAATGGCTGCCGCAATCACAAAATGTTGGCATGTCCTAACCTATGTTGGAATGTTGGGTCCTCTTATGATGGAACTCGCTGTTTCCAAAAGGATGCTGCCTGCAGATAGCCATGACCCCCTTCTGGGGTCTTCTGAAGCTCCCCTCTTCCAATTACATTGAGGAAAGCCAGGACTGGTTGTTCAGTTCAGGAAACAGAAGCTTTGGGAAAGAAGGAAGTGAGCACCAGGAAATATACTAGCAGGCACTATGGCATCCATGGGACCTACGGTGGGGATAATTGCTTTCACCCACACCAGAGAATGTGCTGCTTTTGGTGTAAATATCAAAATTAGAGAATATTCAACACAACTATAGTAGCATTACAGGCTGGATGCAAAGTCCCATGTGCAATATCCTAGCCCGGAAACATAAAACAGGGGAGTCTTCACTCACCTAAAGAAAGAAAACACTTTTAAAAATCCTACAAGATACACAGTGACAAAATAATGATAAAAGACGTATCACTAATCATATCAAATAATTGTCAATAGGTGTCTTTTACACTCACAACTTCATACAATAGAGTAGCAGCAAATGTGCTATTTGTGTTTTTGTAGGTACTTAATATTGCATTGCTTGCTTTGAAAACATGACATCCTTGTAAAAAAAAGTGCACTCCTGTAGGAAGATGTCCAGACTGTTCACCACAATGGGAAACAAATGTGGAATTTATTGAATATTGCATTTCTGCTGATTGTGCAGAAAAAAACCATGAGAAAAAGAGGAAGAGAACAGATTCCATTTTTTGTTGGGGTCATCATACAGAAATGGCAAACATTCCTGCAGCCATACTTCCTTGACCCTAATCTCCACACAGCTTTTGTTTCATAACAATGGAAATATGTTACAATATTTTTTTAAAAAATCACAACAGCATAATTTTTGTCTTAGTTCATTTTCAAGATTGCCTCAAGTGAAAATTCTATAGCTAAACTGGAGGTAACTACTCAATGAGTAACTTTAGAGGGGTTTTCGCCCATTCATCTATCTTGGAATGCACATCTCTTGGTTGCTTAAGCAACATAAAACAACCAAACTGTCAGCCTTTGTTAAGACAGATGGTTTCCTCAGGATATCCAGAAAGTGTCTTCAACATGAAGACTGAAGGAACAAGTTTGGATAGCCATGCTCAGGAATTAAATATGTATATGTCCCACAATTACAATGTGTGGGATTTATGAATATCGTTAACATCAGTGGTTTTTGGTGGAGATTTAACCTTCGCCACCATTAGAAACTGAAGAGCATCAAAAGGGAATCACAGATCTACATGGTGTAGAATGTTGATCTGGAATCTGGGAGATGCAGGTTCAAATCCACATTCTGTCATGGAAGCTCATTGGATGACCTTCAGCCAGTCATTCTCTCTCCAGCTTAGCAAACATTTCAGTTTAAGGCAACAAGACAACTGGGATAGGAAAGTCTTTGTCCCTAAAAAAGTCACATCCTGAGCTGAACCATTACACGGCAGCTTTGCTCCTTTTACAAGAATACTCTCCTAAACAATTTTTGTTTTGCACATTTTGCAAAATGACAGAAGTGTGGGAGCCTTCCTAATAGTCTCAGGTAGATCCTTCCACAATGTGACAGCCGCCACAGAGGTGTGTGAACATGCAGTTGCCGATTTTACCTGTTTGTAAGGTGATACCTTCAGAAGACTTTGATCTGACGAGTGGAGCTGTAGCAATGGGACATAGCAAAAGAGGCAGTCTTGCAGGTATGCAAGTCCACTGCCTTTAAAGGCTTTGTAGGTGATAGCTAGCACCTTAAAATGAACTCAGTTCCTGACAAGTAACCAACAGAGTGTCTGCAGAAAGGGAGTGACACACAGATTCTGCTTAGCACTGGAAAGTAGCTGGGCTGGGCTGTTCTGTACTAACTGGAGTTTCCAAGTTTTCTATAAGGCAGACCCATATAGAGTTCATCACAGCATTCCAGTATCAAGGAAACCACAGCATGGATTCACACGGCTACATCCGCAGAGTCAAGCTAGTGGGCCATTTTCTGAAATAAGTGAAGTTGGTAGAATGCTCTGCATCAGCTTGTTTCTCCAGCAATAAAGCAGGATCCAGTGTAATCCCCGATGTTCTATCCTAATCAACCGGAGTCAGCTTGGCCCCATCAAAGTGGGGAGCCCCATGTCCATCACGATCCTAGCCTACCCAACAAACATCATCTCAGTTTTGTCAAGATTCAGTTTCAGCTTGTTTATCCTTAGCCATGTAACTACAGCAGTCAGACATTGGTTCACCATGTCACCAGACGGTTTGGGTGAAGAAATATGAAGCTGGGTATCATTGGCATATTGATGGCAATTCCAAACCCACGGAAGTTCATATAGATTGAATAGCAAAAGGGACAAGAACCCCAAATTGTGGAAAACGTGTCCACTACAGCAACCTTCTCAGTTCTGCCCCTAAGGAACAATTTGAACCAATCCAAAGCATATCCCTTAATTCCTTCTCCTACTTCCAGGTGTTTCAAAAGAATGCCATGGCCCACTATAGCAAAGTCTGCTGGTAAGTCTAGAAGACCAGCAGAGAAGCATCTCCTTTATCTACATTTAGGTAGAAGTCATTCACTAAGGCTATCAGTGCTGTCTCTGTCCCGTAGCCTGGCCTGAAACCAGAAAGATGATTTATTTAGAAAAATCTGGAGTTGCTCTACAACTGCTCTTTCTATAATTTTGCCCAGGAAGGACAAATAAAAGACTAGGCAATATTTGGCCACATCATTCTTCTCTAGCAACTTTTTTTTTAAAGAAACAGATGACTGCCTCTTTTAGGATACAAGGAAAGATACCTTGGGTCAATGATAAATTGGATAGAATGCAGGAGGGGAGAATGATGATGTAAGTAGAGATGGGCACAAACAACAATACAAACTAAAAAAAGCCACGAACAGCCCAATCAGCTGTTCGCAAACAAGCTGCTCTGAGGCCCCATTCTAAACAAACAGGTGGTCATTGCAAGCCTCATTCATTGCTGTTCGTCAAGCCAGACAATCTGGCAGCTGCAATCAATTCCCTTGGCAACCGGAGACAGGGACTGCCTGAACTCTGTCTGAACTCCTGCTGTTGCCCTGGAAACCCCAATCAAAGCCCAATTTATCTTGACAGGCAGGTCTTCCTTTCAAGTGTGGAGCTCCAAATTTGTTACAAGGAAGCAAAGAGCAGGGGCAGCTCCCAGCTAGGTTTTGCAGACAGTGAGGGAGAGACAGTTGCTGTTGGCATTTTGAGAGAGAGACAGAGAGAGTGCATTGGAGCTTGAATTTTCTTTGTGTGTGGTGGGATAGGGATCTACCTCTCCAAGTTTTAGGGCTGCTGCCAGGCTCTGGGCCAAGCTATTATTTATTAATGGTACCTTTCCTGCTGCCTGTTCAGGTAAGGTTTCTGGGAGTGGTGCGGTAGGGATCTACCCCTTGAGGTTCCAGGGCTGCTGCCTGGCTCTGGGGCCAAGCTATTATTTATTATTGGTACATTTCCTGCTGCCTGCTCAGGTAGAGTTTCTGGAAATGGTGCAGTAGGGATCTTGATGGCTGGAGGAGAGCCTGCTTGAATTTTCTTTGTGTGTGGTGGGATAGGGATCTACCTCTTCAAGTTCCAGGGCTGCTGCCAGGCTCTGGGCCAAGCTATAATTTATTATTGGTACATTTCCTGCTGCCTGCTCAGGTAGAGTTTCTGGGAATGGTGCGGTAGGGATCTTGATGACTGGAGGAGAGCCTGCTGGCCCCCATGAACAACGAACAACGAACATGTTCGTGAACAGGTCATGTTCGTCAATGTTTGTTGTTTGTGGATGGCAACAAACAACAAACACCATGTTGTTGTTTTTTCTGTTCGTGCCCATGTCTAGTTGTAAGCCACTTCAGATCCCCATTGCAAAGAGAAGAAGGTTGTAAATATCTAAAGAAAATAAATAAATAAATATTTGGCTCATAATGGCACATGAGAACAACAATCTACTCAGTAGCAGAATTACTAATAAGACACCGGCCAGTTACAGGTTTGACCCACAGTACAATCCTAGACAGAGTTACACTCTTGCAAGCCCATTGACTTCGGTGGACTTAGAAGGGTGTAACTCTGCTCTCGATTACAGATCAAGAGATAGCATTGTGAACACACCTGTTCCAGAAAGCTCTCTCTCTCCTTTCTTTCCTTCTCAGCATGGACCAGTGGTTTGCGATAAGCTGATGCCAATCTGACTACAGCAAAAAAGGTCCTCTGAAATGTGGTCCACAAAATCACTTTAAATAATGGTGACAATCATCAATTTGCAAGAGAATTGTGGTCTGCTTCACCCATGGCTTGCATCAGTGTACATGTAAGTCAATACTATGGTTAATGCCTGGAAGGGAAGAGAAGAATTTACTCCAGAGGAGGGATAGGTCAGCACATGTTGACAATGGCCACTTCTGAGCTGCATGCTTTGCTAGAAGCAAGCCCTCTTTTATTAAGAGAGGAGGGAAGGAATAAGAGGAGGTGCTGTCTAACATCGATGTTGAAGGTTGCTTTCCCCATCTCAGGTACTTTATAAATCTTGGCCATGGCCAGAGGTGTGATCCCTTGTGCATGAGCAGAGAGGTAAGAGTCAAAGGGTTCTTGACCCTTTGGTTCTTAGCCTGTGCCTCACAGCCTGTCTTCAAAGAAGCCAGGACTAGGCTGCTGTTGTTTTTTTGGTATGCTGTGGACTGGTGTATTTGTTTTTCTTATTGAAAGTGTTTTTGTTCCATTTTAGAGGGGGGAAAGTAGGTAAAAATAGTACCCTGTGCAAGCACTGAGTCATTACTGACCCATGGGGGGGGGCGTTGTGTCACGATGTTTTCTCGGCAGACTTTTTATGGGGTGGTTTGCCATTGCCTTCCCCAGTCATCTACACTTTACCCCCAGGAAGCTGGGTACTCATTTTACTGACCTTGGAAGGATGGAAGGCTGAGTCAACCTTGAGCCGGCTACTTGAACCCGGCTTCTGCCAGGATCGAACTCAGGTCGTGAGCAGAGCTTGGGCTGCAGTACTGCAGCTTACCACTCTGCGCCTCCCACTCCCACCAAAAAGGAACTTATTGCTTAGTTATTGTTGAAGGGCTGTGTGTTGTGATACAAAGAAGAAGATTTATGGTCCTTTCCAAGGAAATTCTTTCATGGAATGCTCCATGGTCAACAAAGCAATTTTTTTCCTCCGTCAAGAACTGTCTTCCCTTCTTGCTGGTTTCAGGATGCAAAGAAACCTCTTGGAATATGGAACATGTTGCTGTAAGGTCTTCTCTTTTCCCTTGACTTATAAAACACAGAGGGCGAAATGCCTAGAGAGATTCATATGAAGGAATTGGCAGCACTACCACTAGGCCTCAGTTCTTTGTCCAAATGCTCATTTTATGGGCCTCATTCCCATATCCAGGTTGTGACCCTGCTGATATAGAAGAGCAGGATTTTTTTTTGGCTTATTCACTGGAAATATATGTGCCCTGTTAGATTAGTTTATTTATTCTTCAATTTAGGGAGAATAGGCAGTTGTAATCTATATTTTATTTAAAAACAGTAATGCGTGTGTGACAGAGAGGGAGAGAAATTCTGAGACCATAGGAGCTTTGGCCTTCAGGGAAATTCTTTCATAGTAATCTAAGGCAATAAATAATCTCTCTTTGGGTTAAAACAGCACTTAGTGAAGTTCACAACTGGAGCATCTGCACTTTGAAATGTTCCCCAGGGTCCCTCGTAGCAATGCTGCGCTTGGCTGGGATTATTGCAAGGGAGTTTCCCATTTATAATAACTTGATGCATCTTAGGAATTTTCTACCTGGAAGCCATCATTATTAGAGGTTAAAGAACTGAAAGCCCTAAGGCGTTTGCAAGGCAGAGGTAGTTAATGATTCCAGCCTTCTGTAATGTTTGTCAAGGGATTTGGGATTCCCACTGGATGTGAGACACTACATAAATATAAGGTGATTATCTCAACGTCTATAGCCATTAATCCTCCTTGGCAATTATATCAAGTGGATAATCCCTTCCACCGACTTTCTGCAAGGCATCACAAGGCTGGGCCACGGAAACAGGGTCTGCAACACTGGGGCTTTGGTTCCAAAGTAACCTTCGTTTCTGTCTTCTTGGGAAGTGGTGGCATGAACGGAGCACGAACCATAATTTATCTAGTTGATGGAGGATAAGTTTATCAGGAGCCAAGGTTACTTAAATAAAACCTGTGGCACAGGAGATGCAATACACCTCTGATTACCAGGGACTAGGAAAAATGGGAGGGGGTCATCAAGCCCAGTTTTTGTGTTACCTGGTGGAATTGGGCTAACCGCCAGAAAGGAACAAACGCTGGAATATGAGGATCTCAGTCTGATTTGGCTGTGCGGTTCTCATGTTCTTAAGTAAAGCACCTTACTAAAAATAGAGTTACCATACAATCCTAAAAGTTACACCCATTGACTTCAATGGAACTTAGAAGGACGTAACTGATTAGGATTGCATTGTTTGTCTCTTGCAGTAAAACCAATAGAATGACTGGGGATACCTTGAAGACTAACAGATTTTTAGCGACATCCGCATTCATACACAAAATCTACTTCCTCAGACACAAGGACTGTTATCCTCAGTGTCTGTGTACGTGTGTGTGTGAGAGAGAGATAGAGGAGGGGATGGATGGAGGGAGAGAGAGAGAAATACATTTGGGCCTTTTTCTTTTAGAAAAAAGATGATAAGGGAGAGATTATAGAAGTTAACAAAATTATGCATAGTGTAAAGGCCTTCACCTCTCTCTCCTAAAATGCCAAAACTTCAAAGGCACCAGTGACGCTGACATATTTTCTATTTCACCACACAACCCATCATTAGTTTGTGGAACTCACTGCCACAGGATATAGTAATAACCACTTGCTAAATTGGATTGGAAAGAGGATCAATCAAATTAATGGAGAATTTGGTACATTTTGGTTATTAACTATGATGACTTAATGGAATCTCCAAGCTCAAAGATGGAATAACTGCTGAATGCCAATTGCTAGGTGCAAAAACATGGGAGGGCTTTGACATCTGTGGCCCTGCTTGTAGGTGTTCTGGTGGTACCCAGTTGGCTACAGTAGGAAATAAGACACTGGGCTAGATGGACCTTTCTTCTGAACCAACAAGGCTCTGTAATATTCAGAAATCCACTCAATGCTTTGTTATACGTCTGGAATTAGAGAATCTGGAGCAAGGTGTCACTTAAGATGAATGCTTTCCTTGTCCCCCTCCCAGCTGGCAGCAAGCAGCTGGAAAGGGCTTTGACAGGCCTCACTCTGTTGTCTTTGTCCATGTGAGTTTATTCCAAACAACATCATAGTCTGTTTAATGAGAAAAGATTCTCAGTATCTTCCTGGAAGAACACAGCATCTTGTCTTTCTTCCATCACGGAACTCAAAGTGGTGTACATCAAGTGCCCAAATAGCTCCCCACTCATAGAAGAGCCCTTCCTGGTTTGTTTCAAGGAAGGTTACTGCATCCTGCATCTTCCAACCATACTCAAGGCTGGAAGCTGGCCAGCTGATAGCAACAGCTTCATACATCTGACAAACTGGACCCTAGTCCAGAAAAGAGCTGTTAAACTGCCATCTTCTATCATTTTACCATGTCTGAGCTTCCCATGAAGTGGTCACATTGAACCTCTCCCTTCCTAAAATTATGAAATCCGCAAGGCCCTGGCTACTTCTCCAAGGTAACTTGATCCCAAACATTTTGCTTTTATCCTTTGACCCATGATACAACTATTCCAAAAGAACTGTGCATATATTGATGTTGTAACCCACCCTGAGCCTGCTTGTGGAGAGGGAGGGCTAGAAATTGAACCAATCAATCAATATTTAAAGCGGTCACTGGATAGAAAGAAATGAGCTTAACTCCCCCCCCACTGGATGTTACCACCATTCCTGTTTTTAGAATGTTGTTGCATTGAGTGAAGATAAGTTATACTGTGGTTACCGCCCTCTTGATATCGTTTTAATTATTTATACGTGAATTGTAATTTTAATAATGCTTTTATGAATTTGTGAATTCTTGTCCATATTATCGATTATGTGTTTTAATTGATGTAATCCACCCTGAGCCTGTATGGGGAAGGCAGAATAGAAACAAACCAACAAATAAGGGAACCTAAGCCATCCAGCTGAGGCAGCAAGGTCATCTGAATACTAGGAAAGGCACCGAACAGCAAAGGTTGCGACGGAGACAGAGCTCAGGCGCAGTCCCAATGTGCCTCTATGATTTTACTGTAAAGTTTCTGGGGATTGGTTGTTGTGGATTTTCCGGGCTGTATCGCCGTGGTCTCACAGCTGCTGGCGAAACATCAGGAACTACAATGCCAAGACCACGGCGATACAGCCTGGAAAATCCACAACAACCATCGTTCTCCGGCCGTGAAAGCCTTCAACAATATTTCTGGGGATTCCTAGAGAGAATTCACATCAGTACTCAAGAGTTTACTGGAAGTGATGCCGCACAGTTACCAGTGGCACCCCCCATCTCCCTCCCCAGACTCGCAACTCTAGTTTATTATATATAATAGCAGCAATGTAGGGCAGAGAAATATGGTAGTGTCAGTGGAAATTGTAGCTTTGTCTTTGTAAACATCCCAGGTGATCAATTGTACATCACATATACATCCTTCAAGCCCTAAAGCAAAACTACTACAGTGGTGCATAGCACAAAACATTGTTGCCCTCTTGAATAGGTATAATTTAGGTAAAAGCTTTCAGAAATTCAATAGTGCTTCTAATTTGTGAACAGATATGATCCATTTGCTCTAAGCTTTAATTTTATTATTAATCAGGTATCTCAAAAGGCACAAAGGAGTTGTGCCGGTCTCCACATTGCCTCTTGGGGCCAAGCTACACGTGACGAATGACACTTGAACGGCAAGTGTATTTCTCCCTTTTCACTTGTCCTCCACTCAATCCACTTGCCGTTCAAGTGTCATTCGTCATGTGTAGCTTGGCCCTTGTTCTCTGGAAAACTGAACTGCTCTGTGCAAATGCATATACTTGATTAACTAGATTAAATGACTTTGTAATATTAGGGAACTTTTTGAAATTAGCAGCCTATATGAAATGCTCAGTTCTCCTAGACCGCCGAAGAATGAGTCTTTTTTTTTTTTGTGTATCCTCACAGCAGGGTAGGAGGGAGGGAATGTGTATATGCGTAGAAGACACTCAACAATCAACAATTACAGGTAAATGCAACACTGTTTTCGTCTTCGTTCTTCTGCGCAGCTCCACATTAGGAGTATAACAAGCTACTCATCAATGGGGGCGGGTGTGAGGAATATTTAAGTGAACAAAGACTGAAGTACTGCATTCCCCACAGCTGTATCTGATCTGGAATTCGTGTCAATCATGTAACATCTGATGAACGTATCAATAGATGACCACGTGGAGGCTTGGTAGATGTGCCCCAGAGGAAGGCTGCTGAGGATGACCGAGCCAATGTGGAGTGAGCCTTGATCATCCTTGGACATCGAGTCTTTGTTGTAAAGTAGCATTGTCTAATGGCCACCCCGATCCACCTGGAAAGAGACTGGTTAGGGACTGGTAGGCCCTTACGTGGGCCTGCATAACATATGAAAAGAGATTTTGACCTTCTAAAGGGTCTTGTTCTCTATAGGTAATATAATAAAGCCCGTTTCACACCTTTGGAGGTTTCTACACAGAGGCTAGATGGCTATCTGACAGCAATGCTGATTCTGTGAACCTGGGCAGATCGTGAGGGGGAGGGCAGAATGGGTTACATCAGTGCTTAGTTCTTGTGGCCTTCTTACATGCCCAGGGTAATGCCGATCACCACCTTGGGGTTAGGTAGCAATTTTCCACAGGCCAATTTGGCTAGGGACCCTGGAGATATTTTGCCATCTTTTGAGCATGGAGCAGGGGTCACTGGGGCAGCCGGGGGGGGGAGTTGTGAATTTCCTGCAATGTGCAGGGAGTTGGACTAGATGACCCTAGAGGTCCCTTCTAACCCTATGATTCTATGATCCTATGACTCTCTTCAGAGAGGTGATGGCTATTAGGAAGGCCATCTTCCAAGATAGAAGTGCTAATGTACAGTGAGATAAGGGTTCAAAAGGTGGTAACATTAATTGAGCCAACACTAGAGAAAGGCTCCTTTGAGGGACTGGGTTTGTCCTAGTTGGAAAGGTGCGAAGAGCTCCCTTTAGGAACTGCTTGGATGCGTGGTGAGAAAATAAGGTCTTGCCATCCACCTGTTTATGGAAAGCTGAAACAGCGGCAAGATGAACCTTAACTGAAGATGCTGTTAGGCCTCTATGTAGGAGGGAGAGAAAGTAGTCAAATGCCATAGATATGGGACAGGTGAAAGGGGACTGTCCTCTTTCCAACACCCACTTTGTGAAATTATTCCATTTGAATTCATATGATACCCTGGTAGAGGGTTTCCTAGCATTTAATAGGATCTGGGTAACTTCTCTTAAGAAGGTAGGTGCTCTGGGAACAGTAGCCAGGTTGTAAGGCTGAGGGTGGTGACATTGTGGTGCATAATCTGACCCCTCGACAGTAGGTCTGGGGCCACCAGTAGACGAAGGAATTGACCTTTGGCCATCTCCCAGAGGAGTGGAAATCAATTCCTGTGGGGCCAGAAAGGTGCAATGAGGATGCAATGTGTGTGGTAATGTCTGATTCTGCACAATACTTGAGGTAGTAGGAGTATTGGTGGGAAAGCATAAAACAGTCCCTTGTTCCACAGTATCTGGAATGCGTCCCCCTGAAGTGGTAATCCGATCCAGCTTGAGAGCAGAACATTTTGGCCTTGGTGTTCTCTGAAGTGGCAAAGATCTCTGGAAATCCTTACTTCACGAAGATTGGGCAGATATACCTGTCGTTGATCGACCACTCATGGTGCGGCCTGAAAAGTCTGCTCAATGTGTCTGCTCTGGTATTTGACATGCCAGCAATATGTATCGCCTAAGGGAAGGTGTTGTTGTGGATAGCCCATAGCCAAAGTCGTGTGGCTTCCTTGCCGAGAATTAAAGAAACTGTTCCCTCCTGTTTGTTCAGGTAATACAATGCGGTGGTATTGCCTGTCTGCTCCTGAACTCTCTTGTCGAATAACTTTCCTACAAAAGAGGCAAGTAACATATGGCCCTCATTTCCAAAACTTTTATGTGCAATTTGGATTCTGTTACTGACCATGTGTTCTGTTGGTTGTTGTGGGTTTTCCGGGCTGTATTGCCGTGGTCTTGGCATTGTAGTTCCTGACGTTTCGCCAGCAGCTGTGGCTGGCATCTTCAGAGGTGTAGCACCAAAAGACAGAGATCTCTCAGTGTCACAGTAACACAGTGTCACTGTGACACTGAGAGATCTCTGTCTTTTGGTGCTACACCTCTGAAGATGCCAGCCACAGCTGCTGGCGAAACGTCAGGAACTACAATGCCAAGACCACGGCAATACAGCCCGGAAAACCCACAACAACCATCGTTCTCCGGCCGTGAAAGCCTTCGACAATACATGTGTTCTGTATTGAGAATCCCTCAAAATGGGCTCCCCAATCTACAGGGAGACATCTGTGATTAACCTAACCTCAGGTGGGTGAATGCTGAAGGGTGTACCCCTACACAGTTTATCCTGACTTGTCCACCATTGTAGTGATCTAATAATGGATCTAGGGATCGACAGGCACTTAGACAGTGGTTCCCTAAGGACCGGGGGGGGGGGGGTCAAACTTCCTAATAAACTAGTTTTGAAATGGCCTCATAAAGAGGCACGCAAAGGGAACCACACAAGTGGTAGAAGCCATAAGTTCCAGTAATTTCTGAATGGACTTTGCAGGTTGAAAACGTTTGGTCTCAAAATGGTGCACCATTGATTGGAGGGAAGCCATCCTATATCTGGGCAGAAAGGCCCTACCTGTTCTTGCACCTAATGTGGCACCTATAATTTGAGTTGGCTCTAGGGAAGATTTTTTCCCCAGTTAATTAGGAGACCTAAATTAGAAACAGTTTGAATGGAGAGTTCAATGTGTTTTAGCAATGTATCTCTGAACTGACCCACCAGGAGACAGTCATCCAGGTAAGGGTAAATAATGCACCCCTTGGATCTGAGGAATGCTACTACCACAACCATGCACTTAGTGAATACTCATTGAGCCAAAGAGAGCCCAAGTGGTAGAGCAGTGTACCGCTGCTTCAATTTGTAAGAGCCTTCCACCCTACGTGATGTGGCTGGAGGAGGCCGGCTTCTCCCATAGTCCATGGGCTATGTCGAGTAAGTCCTCCACCGCTGGGAAGGCAACAGATGATGCAGTGTTGGGGTAAAGGGCCTGAAGCACCTTACTTTTAGGTTTGGGCATGGAAGAAGAGACATCCAGTTCCAGTGCTCTGGCCATTCTGAAAAAAATGTGGTAATCTTCTGTGGATGAGGATGAAGTGGGGCCCCCCACTACTTCCTCAGGTGATGGGTCAGAAGCTAGTTCGGACATCTTGTCCAACTGAGAGACAGTCTCTATGTCCTCATCTGAACCCGATGCTGAATGTGAGCACAATCTATACTGCTGCAAAGATGTGCCTGGGGCCTTGGATGGTGGGTGCTGCACTGGAATGGAGGGTGCAGATGAGGGCATTATATGGAGCCGATTGTAGCCAAGACATAAATTCTTGCCAGTTCAGAGCTGGCGTTTGATAGGAAGGTGTATATGGCCACACTGGAATCGAAGGATTCGAAGTTGTCGGAACCGACAAAGAAGTCCATGAAAATGGGGTGTATTGCTGAGTCAGTGGAAGTTACTGCAATGCGAATCCATTTGTTGTTGGCAGCGGAACTGAGGTCTTTGGATATGTTTGCAGAGGGCTCGGAACGGGGGCCACAGAAAATGCCTGATCCGTATCCTCACCAGCACTTTCCCCCTCCTCTTCCTGCTGGAAGGAGTAGAGGCGGGCCTCTTCAAATATTTCGTCTTTGATTTGGCCTTCTTTGGAACCGGCTCCAAAGAAGCTCGTTCCAACCTTGTCGATTCTGGGGAATGTTGTTTTGAGGAGCCTGTTCTCTTCTGGATTAGCATTGGTTCCCCTAGTTGTCGGTTCTGAGGCAGTTGATGGAGCCGATTGCTGTTTAGGAGGGTCATGTCTCCCAGTCTTTGGAACCGGGGGCTCGGAACCAGTGGTGGGTTCAGCTCAGTGGATGGTTTTTCTGCTGGCTTTGAGATGGGAAGCCTGATTGCTGCGTGCCTTAGGGGTAAACTTCTGACAGTGGCTGCAAGTGGCAACACTGTGGGACTCTCCCAGGTAGAGTAAGCATAAATTGTGGTCATCTGTGTGTAACATCTTCGTGTTGTATTTGGAGCACTTTTTGAATAGCGCCTTCTGTGACATCTCAATGTAGCTATTTTAATATAACTATTAACTATCAACTAACAACTATCAACTGTCAAACTATTAACTATCAATTATAACACTATCAACTATTAAAACTATTGAACTATTAACTATGAAAGCTATTAAGGAGGTATGTAAAGCAAAGAGACAAAGCGGAAAGACTTGTCTCACCGGCAGTGAAAAGAGAACTGAGGGATGAGGGGGTGCTCTGCATTCCTGTGCAGCGGCCAGGTGGGAAAATGCCGGGCATGCGCAGATGGGTGGAGATGCCCCCTCAGAAGTCTTAGAGCTAAAAATCTTTCTCCAAAGCAGGCCTGCTCAGGCACAGTCCCAGTGTGGGGCTGCACAGAAGAATGAAGACAAACCACTGAGTTTCCAGTGATTCCTAGAGAGGACTCGTGTTTGGGGGCCAGCCAGATAAAAGGTGGGGGGGGGGCTGGGAGCACGGGATCCCCCACCCTGAGAGGGGTACCTAGGAATCCTAACTCCAATTGCAAATACCCATATAAAGGCCAATGGTTAACCATGTTTTGTTTATTTATTTTGATTATTTATATCTCCCATAACAATGACCCTATGAAGTAGGTTGGGCTAATGTAGAAGTTGGAAACAAGGATATGGGTCAACTTTAATCAGACCATCAGAAAGCCACATGCAGCTACCCCTTCCCAAGTCTATGAACCAAAATATTATATATGAATGTTTATCTTAACACTGAGGACTTAAATAAATTATGTGATTTTGTACATTTTTCTTCTAAACAAAATAGTGTAATAATCCATGAATGTAAATAACAAAATATAGTATGCAAGGAATTGCTTTGCCACAGGATATTGTAACATCTTTGCAGTTATTGGGAGCAGCTTGTGGGTTGGGTGTAAGGAGGAGGAAAGGTACAAAACAATCAATGAGTGGAACTATTTTGCCATGTTTCCAAAATTCTTGTGTGTGCATTCAGTTGCAGTGACACACATGTAAGCATATGTAAGAAACCCATAAAGCGAGACAATTCAAAGCAGTTATTTTCTCGGGGGTGGGAGGTGGCTCTCCCTGGGCTAGTAAAACTGACAAAAGGAATGGCAATAAAAGGAGAATGATGAGGCTTTAACAGAAAACGTCAAGGCATCCCGCTGCAAATGCCTGCATAGCGCGCCATCTCACTATGCTTAAAATGAGACTGCATTGGCTCTTTACGATCTCCTTAGCATTTTAAAATCATGCCAGTCCCAAATTACTGATGCAACACACACACACACATACAGACCACATTGGTTTATTTTTTATGTGCAACATTTAGGATCAAACATACATCACAGAGCAACTGCTTCATTCGCTGCTGGGAGGAAAAAGCTTCCATCAAGGTGCACGCTAACAGTGCCGTTCTGAAATCAGTGGGCTTAGACCGGGATAACTCTGCATAGGATTACACTGCAAGCCTTTTATTTTGAGTTTTTACGAGGAAAGGAACAGGGAGGAAAAGTCATCTGCTTGCCTCTGCAGGTTAAAACTGGCCATTTGGGGAAAAATCGTTCACATAACGTTTCAGAATGTCGTTTTCTGCTTGGCAGACACAGTATTCATGGGCAGTTTTAAAAAGCAGTATTGGGTCTACATTGTTTTTGTCCCAAAGTCCTATTTGGTTGAAAAATCTACCAGCAGAACAAGGTTTTGAACCTTAAATGGCAACTTCCCTTGCACTCGTTTAAGGCATTGTTAAAAATAAAACCAGATAAATGGACTTCATAAAATAAACACTGCGCTGAAAAAAGTAGAAAATGCGTACAGATGAAACCTCTGCCATGTAACATTGCAGCTGAAATCTTTTATTTATTGGCACAGCAAACACATGCATGACATGTCTCTCTGGAGTGTCAACCTGAACTTAGGAAACCTGGGTTCAAATTCCAGACCCACCATAATATGCTCCATCAAGTCACTCAACCTTGATAAACTGGGAATCATCATAAGAGGTGATGGTTTAAGGTCCTCGATGAGAAAAGGCAGTTAAAAAAATAGGCGAATATATAACCATATAGAGCAGAACTACAAGTGACAAAAGGCACAGATTGGACACTTGTCAGCTTCCCTCAAGTTTTGATGGGAAATGTAGGCATCCTAGTCTTGCAGCTTGGCTCTCTGACTGCTGTCCAATGGACTTTTCAACTGTCACTTGTCCAACATTCCGCCAATCTGCCTACATTTCCCATCAAAACTTGAGGGAAGCTGACAAGTGTCCAATCTGTGCCTTTTGTCACTTGTAGTTCCGCTCATAGGTATAGAGTCAGAATATGCTCTGGCATAGAATTCCGGGGCTCTTTAGAAAAAAACAAATGCTTTAAAAAAAAGACAAAACCACTTGGAGTCTGCAGGATCATGGCCCTGGGCGCTATGCCACACCCATTCACACCCTGCCAGGCTTGCCTCCCTGGAGCTATACTTCTTGTTGTTTAAGAATTCCCACTCGAGCGATGCAAACAAGTCCTTTTCTGCCCAAAACAAGAATATGCACTTTTGCAAATGGCTTTAGACACACCATTACGGTGCTACTCAGTTCTCCAGCCCCCATCAATCTCCAGGGACATTTCCCTAAATATGTGTGACCTGTACATTTCTGATAAACCAGAAAGGATGCCCTGGGGTTTACTCTCAAGAAAGTGTTCTTAGGACTGACGGCTAGCCCAATACTTACATCTCCACGGCTCAATAGGCCAGTATCCTAAGAAGCTCACATGCGTTAATTTGGGACTGTCCTTTTATTCTCATGGGATTTTGTTCTAGAAATCTCTGGGAAGTCAAGGGGGCTTTCTGGGGGCATTGGAATTGCTGCTAAAATGGGAATGAAGCCTGCCTGTACATAAATAGAATACTGCAAACAGCACATTGGCTCATGGCCATAAACCTATGGAAAACAATGTACTTGTACACTGCCAATTTCCACCCAAAAAGCTGTCTTGGAATCGCTCCTTTGGGACTTCTGAATGCGAACCTTGATTTCAACAGATAAGCACTGCCTCTTTATTTAAGGTATGTTGTTGTCTGTTAACAAGAAACCAATTTCATGCTTCCCAGGTTTACTGAATACTGCAGTACCACTGAACAACCGCAGGCAGCCCCTCTGCATGTTCCATTAAGGAACGATTCCATTAGGTCTGTGTACCCAGTATTATCATTTGTAAAATAAAAGAATGAATCAAGAGATCGCTTAAGGACTGAAGATTTTTGATGCAAAAGGACCTGAAATACTCTGAACAGCCTGAAACGTCGCCTTCATAAAACTGCGGAGACCTAAGTCCAACATATTTTGCACACCTAAAGAAGAAATAAAAGATAATAATCACAAACAGAAGGATAGAAGGTCCCCATGACCCTAAAGAAGTCGATGGATGCTCAGATATCGTCTGTAACTGTGAAAAGATCCCATCTTTTGGCATGAACTGTGTTAAATTTTGCCTCATCAACAAATGTGGGGTTTAAGTCACATATTCAACTGTACATGTGTTAAACATAAGAATTACCCACATTTATAAAGAAAAATCATACACTGTACACAGAAGCCGTGTTTACAAGTTACAGTGAATGCATGCACAAGCCATTTTTTAAAAAAAAAAATTAAAAACAAGGAGTACAAAAAGAAAAGGGGAAAGGGGACAAAAATTTAGGATTTAAATTTAAAGATTTTGATTCTTCATGTGCATTAAGTAATTCTCATGTTACATTCAACACGTGTACTATTAAATGTGTAACTGAAACCTCATTTTGTCCAGGTATTCCGCTCACCTTTGGTTTCATTTGTAAAGTGAATACATGTTGGCTCTTTCTTATAAACAGCTGTGTGCATGTGCATATAGGATGCACACGCATGTGCTGAAACATGTAAACAGGGCTAGCTTGTACGTGCATTCAACATAACTTGTGAAATGGGCTTCTCTTGCATGCCAACTTAATGACTTTCCAGCCATTGCAGAATCAGCTAAGGTGATGCAAACCTCTGACCCCGAGATACTGTCAAAACGTACCTCAGTGGGATGGGATTGCAGCAAACACACAGCATAGCAGGGCGCACACACTGTAGCGTGCCTTAGACAAGGTATTGCTGTAATTGCACTGGTGCCACCCATTGTGTAGCCCTTTGCAGTCATGAATATTTATAGAACTGCAATGCCAGCAGGTCGTATTCAAGTTCAGCTTCAAATGGATATGTAATGATGTTGAGTTATGAGGTTACAATAACTTCTTCTCCATTCATAATTGTACCAAGCCGTGAGCAGGTCAAGCATCTTTTGTCAATCTACTCCAGGTTCAATAACATAGTAGGAGATATAAAGGAGTTTCAAATAAAGAGACAGTCAGTGGAACTTGACGCCTCAGATCAATGTGATTAAAATCAATCCCAGCTGTTCAATTTCAATTCTTTATTATACATCAGCAATGGAAGAGAAAGGAATCGGCAATTGCAGCCCCACCGTTGTATCTGCGATTATCTATTCCGTACTTGATTTATGGTTTTCAACCAACTTTATTTTTCCCCTTGAAAAATGGAGACCAAATTTATTCTTCCTGTATTGCTATCTATGCAAAAAGATATGAATAATTACATACAGATTTCATCACCGTTTTCTATGCCGCGAAAAGAATTCTTTGTGTTCAGATTTGTATGCTTCAGTGGCAAGTTCGTTTTCTTCTTTGAAAATGGTAAGAAATCAGGGATATAAGCTGGCAATTTAAAACAGTTTGAAAGCTGGGAGACAGTTATTGACCCCATCACATGTTCTGACACATCTCCTATATTTGGAATCTCAACTCAAGCTAACAATAATTCAGGTTAACTGTAAGAGTTTCAGGGGGGGAAAAAAGGGGAAAATTGAAATTCATTCTGTTGCTTTTCTTCTCTCTTC
Source organism: Eublepharis macularius (assembly GCF_028583425.1). NCBI lineage: Eukaryota > Metazoa > Chordata > Lepidosauria > Squamata > Eublepharidae > Eublepharis > Eublepharis macularius. The sequence continues at coordinate 69,554,068 of NC_072800.1, read as the reverse complement.
CCCATCCCTTTGACCTTTCATTATGCTTTATTTTCCTGTATAACTATACTCTCAGACGTTAAGAGGCAGATTTCTCCAGCATGTGCACTAGAACAAAGCTAGTCAAAAAGCAAGCTTTACTTATATATCTGTATTGTTCAACATTTTTTAATTTGTACGTCAATGTCAAGATATATGAATTCTCATATTAATTGAAGCCTTACTGAGTTGAGAGTAGACATGGGCACGAACCACAAAAACCCCGAACTGTGCAGTTCGTGGTTCATGGCATTTTCATGAACCAGGAACCACAAACTCTCATGAACTGGGGAGCGGCGGGGAAATGGCCATTTAAACTGTGGGTGGGGCTTGGCTGGTTGGCCAGCCGGGAGTTCCCAGCTAGGCAGCCAAGCCCCGCTGTTTAAAAGATCAGCTGCTTGTTGGCATCCCCCCAACAAGCAGCTGATCCATGGGTTTAAATGCCCCTTTCCCTGCCGCTTTGCAGGAGTTGAGAGTGAGTTAGACAAGCAGCATTGTATAGTAGTTAGAATGTTAGATAAGGATTTGGGAGACTCAGGTTCAAATCCCCATCCTGTCCTCATAGCTTGACGGGTGACTCTGACCTCATCAATCTCTCCCAACCTAACCTACTCTCATCCCAACCTAACCTGCCCTCACAGGGTAGTTGCTGTCAGGATGAAATGGAGGAAGGAAGAAGAATGTGTAAACTGGTTTGTGTCATGGCTATGCTGAATTGCAGGGCATAAATATCTAAATAAATAAATAGTTTTGTGGTGTGGGAGGAAAGATCAGGGCAACTCAGTGCAACATGTTTACTTAGAAGAAAGGGGTGAATTGCAGCAGAATGTTAGAGCACAGTGTTGAGGTGGAAGAACGGACTCTTCCTCTTCAGACTACAGGGATTATATTTGTCAAAGTTACGCTGCAGTATTCACTGTTTATCAGGGAAAATTAGAACAGCATGCAACAGGCCAGGCAAGGAAATTTCTCCCTGGTATAATAATTATTTACAGGGTTTTTTTAAAAAATGGGCATTATTTACAGTGCGACTCCCTTACTTCAATTTGATGTAGCACAGTCCGTTCAAGATTCTTCATTCTACCACGTCATTCTGTTACGTTTGTAGAGCAGGCCTGAGGCCTGAAAACTTCTACAGAACTTGTCAGATACATCAGCTTGCATGGACAAATCCTGGTTTCAAAGATTATTTTTTTTAAATTTAGTTGCTCTCCTTAAAAAGAATCCTGTTGGATCAGACCAGTGATCTGTCTTGTCCAGCAACCCGTTTCATGCAGCAGCTAACCAGTTGCCCTGGAAGGCTAACAAACAGGCCACAGAACCAAGGCCCTGAAGTTGCCTCCCACTATGTTTCAGCAGGTTTACCAGGCAACCAGTGGAAGTTAGAGTAAAACAATGTGTGTGTGAGAGAGAGCAATGGCATGACATCATTTCTGGAAAAATCTAAGAAGTGGCATCAGTCCTCTCTAAGAATTGCTGAAAACCTCTATGGTTTTACTATAGAGTTTCTGGCAATTCCTAGAGAGGACGGACATTACTTGTTTTTTCCCAGAAGTGACATTACTCTGGCACCTTTCTAAAAGTTTTTTTTTCTCCTTCCATCCCCAGAGTGCAGGCAGGCAATGAATGTTGGGGGTGAGAAATCTCCTGCCCCCAGTGGGCATTTGGAAACCCTAAGGTAGCAGAGATTTACTGCATCTGAATATGGAGGTATCCTTTACTAACCATAGCTAGTTGATGTTAAATGACAGAAGTGTTTCAGCAATGGTGATTACTCTTTGGGAGTTCATTCTCACACTAAAATAATCACTTAATGTTATAGACAATGAGCAATAAGCATGTGTGTGTGACTAAGCACAAAAATTATCAGAAATATAGAACCTGTGCACTTAGATTTCTAAAGTTATGGGTCAGTTCTACTCAGAACCAGTAAGATCCTATTTTGTTCATACGCAGATATTACAACTGAAGAAAGATGCAGATAAATTAAAAAGAATTCAGAGGAGATTTGCAAAGATGACAAACAGACCTCGAAGGCATGTCACATGAGGTACAGCTAAAAGATGCTGGACATGTTTAGCCTAGAGTAAAGAAGATTAAAAGAGGGATATGTTTACAAAGAAAGAACAATTGCTTCTAATATCTCCAAGGGCTGATTCAACATCATGCCATTATATTCTTTGATGCTAATAATTTATCACTACACTTCCACACAGTTAAAAATGTGTAAAGAAAATCCACTTAAAAGTACTGTGTGTTGGCTGATTGGAAAAGTCTGTCTGTGATGCTTGATATTTGAACATATAAACATACGAGGCTGCCTTACTTATGACAAACCTGATAAACGCTCCATTTCACTCAGTATCTATGATGGCCAACAGCTTGCTAGGGCCTTGGTCACGAAAGGGTCTCTCTTAATGCTTCCTCCCTTGGATGATTTAACTGGAAATGCCGGGGACTGAACCTGGAACCTTCCTATTTCTTTAAAACACTTGTATCCTGCACTTGCCACTATACTGTGCCTGAGATGCTTTGCAGTATTGTATGGGGAGGGCTGATGGGGCTTCATCATCTGCAGAGACCCCAGCACAGCACTTCCAATGGCCTGAATTCAAGAGGGAAGGGGATTTGCGGGTACCCCCCCTCCTTGTTGGCTCCCTTCTTGCAAAGCCTTCCTCCAGTAGCAGGCAGATCTTCACTGGCCCTTCTGGCAAAGGAAGCTGCTCATTGATTCCTTGCTGCGCCTGGCCTTTTGGGCGAGGTTGAGAGTTGCTTCTGTTGCAGCTCTGTTCTGCCTCCGCCTACTGCCATGCCACCCTGAGATGCCACCCATCAGCCTTTGAAACGGCTCTTAGAGCTGCTCCACAACAGCATCTTCTCCCTACCTGTGAATGCCCATCCCTGTACACACATCCATTTAAAACAAACAAAGAAATCCATTCAAAATACTAAGGAAGCACATAAAGCTGCCTTATACTACATCAGACAATTGGTCTATCAAGGTCAGGATTGCCTACTCAGATGGGCAGCAGCTCTCCAGGGTCTCAGGTGGCAATCTTTCAGCATCACCTGCTTCCTGACCCATTTAGCTGAAAATGCCAGGGATTGATCCAGGGACCTTTTGTACACGAAGCAGATGCTCTACCCACTCAGCAACAGCCCCTCTTCCAAGCAGCTAAGTATAAAAACAATACTAAGTTGGAACAAAATAGTGTACCACCACTGCAAACCTCATACGTGAACCAAGAACCTGCTGTATACAAAGCATGTCATTCTACTGCTAAGCCATATTCAAGTCATCACCTGTTGCTGTTGTCATGGAGCAATGATGAACCTGATGCTTGAAGAACAGGACGAGGCAGCACTGGGTGGAAGAATCAATCAAGAGGAAAAAAATGTAACTGACAGTGGTACTGTCGTAACATGGGATCACCTTTCTTGTAAAGTTTCAAATATAAACTGGATAGGCATCTAGTAGAGATTTGTTTTTTATGGATAGGGTATCAGAATTTAAGAACAAAGGCTGGACATGGTAAACCACTGGGACTTTGCCATCTTTCCTTGTCTCCAGATGTGCTGGGTTTAAGTTGATCTAATTGGATTGCCAAGCACTTGCTGCATTTAAGGAAACCACTGCCTAGGCTCTAAAGTATGTGAGTATATTAACAGTGTGAAGCAGGGCCTCTCTTCCCAGTCCAGGTCAGAGGGACACGAAAAAACGAATGTGCCATTCTGTAACACAGAAGCCATCACAATATGGTCTGGATCTGGAATCCGTTAAGAGACGGAAAGTACGTAAAACACATAAATAACTCATCCATTTGGAATTCTGCTTTTAAAAATATTGAATGGCATCAGACGCAACCAAGAAGAACTGCCAGTAAAATGTATTTATAAATGAAGCTCTCTTCCTAACCAGAGCTCACAAAGCGGCATCAAAACCTCAACAAAGGAAAGCTTTATTGCTTCTGTGCAGGAATTTCAGACCCAAGATTTAACTCATCTTATTCCGCATGAATGCGGTTGGAAACTACGGCACTTTTTCTAGATTTTACTTTCTTTGGGCAGTAAAAACATTTACATTGCAATCCTAAAGAGCGTTACACCCTTCTAAGCCCAATGACTTCAATGGGCTTAGGAGGGCACTGTTAGTAGAGTCTACAGATGTCCTTTGATGGTTCTTTGCCATATTTTAGTGTGGGACTAGACACTATAATGCCATCTCCCCATTTGCTGAGATAATAAGAAAGCAGGGCAAGGGAAACTTATGGGAGAATCAGCACATATGAAGGGAGATCCCCTAGATATTTCTGGAGAGTATAGATCTTGTGATTGCTTGGGCAAATAATCTCCTGGAAACTCTGTGTATATTGTCTTGCCCTCTGGTTCTCAAAATCATTTCAAGGGGAGGCAACAGGAATTCTGTCTACCCAGCATATTTTTATGGCTGGTGGTTCAGCGCGGTATAGCCTGATCCTGTCAGATTTCAGATGCTAAGCTGGGTCCGTACTTGGGTGGAAAACCACCCAGGAATACTGGGGTCGCTCTGCAGAAGAAGGCAATGGCAAACCACCTCTTCTCATCACTTGCCTTGAAATCCTCTCGCTGGGCTTGCCGTAAGTTAGTTGCACAGACATACACAGTATATTTTTGCCCACTATTCCTCCAAATAGCCCCAGAGTGGTGTACATGGTTTTCCATTCCCGTTTTATCCTCACAGCTTCGTAGTTTAGAGACTGAAACAGAAGGACTGGCATAGGATCATCCAGTGAGCTTCATAGCAGACGAGGCGGGGGGGGGGGGGTTGAACTCTGATCTCCCAGATTCTAGTCCAGCACTCTAACAACTATACTATACTGAGAAGAGTCAATCCCTTGGGTCATATCCAGATTGAGTGAAAGGTACCGCCCTTCTTCCTCTAGATTTTTAACATTAAGATTTTCAAATTTTATCAGGACCAACCTCCATTATTCAAAAATCTATACTTACATACTATCCATAGATATTAGTGTTATGTGCGCTCCTAGTGCTGACATAATGATGTCATTTACAAAACGTACCACCAACAGGCACCACCAACAAGCGTGCTCCACCAACAGGCATGCTCCCACTCTTCATGTGGGGCCAATTCAGCCTGTTTGGGTCCAAAATTGGCTGATTCATCTTGGAACTGTGGCATAGGGAGATATATGGTTTCTGCCCCCCCCCCCGTCCCATTTCCCCAAGGTGAAAGAGCTCCGTGGGGGATCTATCCCCCCATTTTGGAGCTGCATATGCAGGAACAGAGACCCACCTTGTCAAAAAAGGTATTGTGTAGTTTTGCCCAGAGAGAGGCAGATGTGGGTATCTAAGACCAGCACAGTGTCGGTCAGTCAAAGCATCGAGCCTCAACTCTCCATTTATAAAAAAGTTTTTCCTGCAATAGTAACCTTTCCAGAAAATAAATAATCTATCTCACTGGGGTTCTGGATGGGAGATAATACAATTAGGCATTTTTGCAATTTAAAGTGCTGTGTTAGTGAGCAGTGCAGCAAATCATGATGATAGGATTATGTGGACCAAGAAGGTTTCTCAATCAGGGAACCCTTGGAGAGGCAGCAAAAGGCATGCTTTATTTCTGCCGGCTAATTTCCCCAAGCACAGGCAGTCAACACAAAGGATGCTTCTATTGTGAAAGATGCCAGGGTGGGTTGTAGCCTAAGCACTCCCCAAAATTCCTCTTCCTTTTCCTCTTCTGAAAACTGTCTGCCTTTTCAGTTTTCCCTCCTATAACCATGAAATTCTAGCTCCTTCTCGTAAAATGAAAGCAGAGCTCTCTCGATATTCCAAATTCAGACCCATATCCAAAAACGCTCCCGCCATGTAAGTGTAGGTCTGACTGCTTTGTACTTGTTTTTTTTTCCTTGTCTGTATCTTGAAAGCAGAAAGCTGAGGGCTGGCCATGGCCCCAAGACTGACAAAGAGCCCATCAGCCCAAGAGTGGTATCGCTGCGTACAGAACATGGAGGAAAGTTAAATTCTCTACTTATTTATTTATTTATTTCGAAAATCTGCCCCATGAGAGTGGCCTCTTCCATATTAAGAGAATGACTAAGGATGCAGTGGCTTTTGGTTGCCAAAATCTTGCAGCCACCACTGCTTCTAGGTAAACTTGAAGGCATGGATTCCCAGTTTATTTTGGTCCCCTTTAGAGATGGGCACGATCCGCATTACGATCGAAAAAAACCCACGATAATGGCGATCACGCGATTGTGACCTGGCGGATCGTGATCGTCCATGGCCAATGATCCAGCGATCGGGAGGGGCCTGGATTGGGGCGATCGGGCTCGGATCGGGGATCCAGACACTCAGGCGCCAGCAATCTATTCCCCTGGCAACGGAGCCAGGGAAATGCCTGAGCTGTGTTTGCCCTCCTTCTGTCGCCCTGGAAACCCAAATGGAAGCCCAGCTTTCCTTGATCAGCAGGGCTTCCTTCCAACCACGGAGCAGCAAAGCAGTCACCAGCTGGGAGAAGACACCCAGGGGAGGGAGGGGGAAGGGGGTGTTCTGTAGCCATGGGCACTTCAATCTCATCTCTGCAAACCCTGATAGACAGCTCTGACGGCCAAACACAGATGGCCAAACACAAACACAGATGCCGCCGGCATCACCCACCATTCCTGTATCACTGGGAACCGCAGGGCGCCCCTCCGCTTTTGCCTCCACGATGCATGATCCACGGATCGGGAACGGGAGATGCTTGGTGCGGGTCATTAAATCGGGGTCGTCGCCGGCACCAATCCACAATCAGCTTGATTGTTAATTTTTTTTGGATCGTGCCCATCTTTAGTCCCCTTCTTTTCAAGCACACAGAAGTACAGCACTGAATGCACACAGACACAAATACAACCAAGTTACCTGGCAACTATATATTACCAAGTCCTAATGAAAAATTAATGTCAAGATATTAAATTTTACATGGGCAACATAGTGTTCCAGAAGACACTTAAAATATTCCCCTCATTAAATTATTCTAATAGTTCCTAATAAATCTTTTGAAAGTCATTAGGACAAAAAAACTGTGCAGATCCATGCATTATGTATTTATTCTGTGGCATTGATTCAATTAAACCTCAATGATGTGTTTTTAGCTGACAGGGCTACATATGGAGAGCGGATTAAGCGAAGTGGAATTATTTGGATAAACCCAAGTTCTAATTAACAAACATATATTCGCTGGAAAAGAATGAATATATATCCCGAGTTTCAGTGAATCTGCAGGAATTTTTCTGTTAAATTGTGTATACATTATAGGGTAGTAAATCAAAACCGAAGTGGGTAAAACTCCTTAAATAGCTACATTATATAAACGTTTCCAAAGGCGCTCTGTTTAGAATACTTTATAGTTTTAGCCAATTCTAGACTACACAGTGCTTGCAGACTAAGATAACTAGTCAACTTCTGGTTTTAGACATATAAACCAAACATATTTGGAGGACACTTTAACCATGATAGTTACTAAAAATAAAAAGGCCACACAGCAAGTGATTCTGTTCTACAACACCAGGTGTCTTTAATAGATAACTCTATTAACAAGCAATATAAAACATAAAATGGAGAGGAGCAAAGTGACGAATCAGGACTCATATCAGTCACTGTATACAAAATGTATACAGCATCTACTTCCTGATTGGCTGACATTAGACAAATGACCAACTTGGCCTATTATAAAGTTTTCTGGCTCACAGATTGATTTGTTCTTTCCTGATTCCCATCATCTATTTGTATATTGCAGCTGCAGCTCTGAGCCAATTAACTTCCACACATGGACTGTCAACTTCAGGTGAAATTCCTGAAACTTTGGAGGAGGAATCTGGGTAGGTTTGGGAAGGGACCTCAGCAGGGTGTAATACCATAGAGTCCACCTTCCGAAGTAGCCATTTCCTCTAGGCCCCACCTGGAGGTTGACAACTCTAGTCTCACACCTTGAAATGTCCATGTGTGTGCCAACAGTATGCACAGAATTTACTGAAAACTGGATTTCTGTTAACTGTTGCACTGAATTCTGTGCATGCCACGGCCATTCATGTGGTTGCCTTAGTGCTTGCTACCCACAACTGGAAGGCAAAGTAGAAGATGACTGAAAATGGCAGACGTGACACATGGAACAGGTCATGAGAACAGGCCCTTGCCTTCTGCATTTTGTTTCATTATTATTTATTGCATTTGAACCTTGCATTTCTTCCAAGGAACTCAAAGTCACATATATGTGGTTATTCCACTGAGTCCTCAGAATGATTCTGTGAGGTAAATTAGGCTGGAGAGGCAGCAACTGCCCTAAGGTCGCCCAACTGGCTGAGCAGGGTTTTGAATCATAATCCCAGTCCAACGGTTAATCCACTGCACCCCATTCACTCAAAATGGTTCTCAGCCTTATCGCTGACATCAACATTGCATCAACAGGAGATGGCAATGCAAATTTACTGTGTGAACCATCAATCACAGCCAGTCCCACCCATAGGGTTGCCAAGTGTCCAGTTTTCACCTGGAGAGTCAGGTACTTTCTTGAACTGTCCAGGGGAAATGGACTGAAAATACTGGACATATAAATGTCCTGTACTTTTGTGCATGGGAGGAGTGGGTGGCCAAGGCAAGCTGGCAGGGTCACTGAGCCAACTGCTGCTGCACCTGGGCATGCAGAAGCTGGTGGCAGTGCCAGCAGGTCCTCACTGAGGAGAGCATGACTCAGGTTCCTCCTCTTCCCCCTCTCCCCTGCTTCCAGGCAGCACAGCCAGACAATCTGCTGCTGGGGAAAGTGCGGGCCCAGGGCCCTTGAGGAGAGCAGGGGCTCACACTCTGCCTCCTGGCCTCTTCCCCCTTCTGCTTCCAGCACAGCAAGCCAATCATAGCAACAAGAGAGACGAGAATGGCTTCTCCCGGGCAGGAATACCCCTTCCACTTTCCCTGAAGAAGCCTCCGCCCACAGTGTAAATAGCTGCTGGGGGCACAATGACATCACTTCCGGAAGGGATCTTTCCTCCAGTAAGTACCAGGGGCCCCCCTCTCCTGCATCCAGTATTTTACAGAAACCATCTGGCTACCCTATTCGTCCATTGCTACACCATTTTCCTGACCTGAGATGGTCCTGGGTTGCCTGTTGGGGAAACCCACAAGTAGACACACAGGGTTCCATCATGGGCCATACAGTGCCTCCTTGGACTATTTCAGGTCAGGAATCAGTGTGGGAGGAAAGGGCCCTTCTCCACAGGCACCACAGTTGTGATCTGAATCAGGCACTGTGCATGAGAGAACTGGGAGAAGCTGCAACTCACATCTGACTGTTATTTAGGATGAGGACCACATAGAATTTTCTACCTCATTTATCAAAACGGGTTCAAACGTTAGTGTGTGTGTGTGTGTGTGTTTGTGTGTGAGAGAGAGGAGTTGAAGTTGACCATGGTTTTCTTTTTGTAACTTTTGTTTTTCTTTGCCTTGACATTATGAAAGAGAAACTCTTCGTAAAGAGAATTCAGAGAATTCAATGTGGGCCACAGCTGGCTTTATTAGGAACCCGTCTAAAGCTAACAGGTCAGCATGGATTTGTTTTGAAAACAAGAGGTTTGAAGTTATCAGTGTTTTAACAGCTTTTTGCTGAGGAAAGAAGTTGTCTTTGTAGTATTCCTGGGGAGCAGCCACGATGTGAAAGTTCCTTGGATCTGTCCAAGTCTACGAAGTCTGACAGCGTATAACTTTGCCACAGCACGCAATTCATTAACCTCAGAGCAGCTGTCATGATGAAATTCTAAAACTGCAAGACACATCTGTGGAAAGCCAAAGGTTGTCAAGCTTCATCATTGTGACTGGAGCCCTGAAGTACATATGCACAAAGATGCTAGAGTGGAACCGAAAATGGAAGGCAAAGGGGACGGGTGCTGGGGGTTCAGTTTGGGTTTTTTAAAAGGATTCCTCCCATTACCTGCTGTACTTCTCACTTAGCCGCAAGAGTCAAATTTTAAGATGGATGGTCATAATAAAAATGGACACAAAGGCACTCATATATATATTCTGTTTAGCCCCATTGTCAACTATAACCACACTGTCTACTATATTAAAAAAACCCTATAACCCTCCCCACATACAATTATTTATATGACTATAATGAGCAAATCTAGACCAAAATAGAAGACAGATTTCTGATATAGGTGTAAAGTAATGCCGTCTAAAGAGTTTTATTGCTTATATTATGCCATGAATGGACAAGCAGTCTCAAGAGTAACCACAGCAAAAAAAGAAAAAGATAGGTCTCTGTGATAAGAGGCGTATACTCCAAACTGTAGGAGAGACACATTTGAATTAAGACACTCCCACTTCACACATTTGGTTTTTATAGGTATAAAGAGTACAACTGTACAGAGTATAGGAAATGTAAGCATCATACAGCTCTACTTGTCTGAAGGCAAGACTAAGAACAATTCTCTGACAAGTATACACAGGACAGGAATCTCAGGTTGTTGATACATAGGCAGCAAGGAACATGATTATACTGAATCAAACCATTGGTCCATCCAGCTCAGTAGTGTCTCCTCTTATTGGTAATGGTTCTTTGAGAGATCCAAGCACAGAAAGGCCTTTCCCAACACTTGCTGCCTTGGGCCCTTAGATAGGGATGCCATCCCGTCCAGGGTAAGGGATCCCCTGCTCCTACCCTTCCTGCTCCACACCCACTTACTTTGCCGGCAGGGGGGGCATGCTCCCTGGGGCACTCCCCGGCAGCACAGCGTGCCCCTGGGCAGCGCGGTGCACTCCTGCACCCACAGAGGCCCCAATTGCACCCCCAGCAGGCCCATTTTGGGTCAACTCATGCCCCTCAGTGAGCACGGGGGCACCCTTTGACCTGCAGGGCTGCCCTTTGACCTGCATGATGATGTTACTTCCTGGAAGTGATGTCATCACACAAGCCGGGAGCGTGTGCACATTTCACACATGTAAAAAGAATCCACAGACACAGCAGGGTAAGTGCCAGGCTCCCAATTTCCCACTGGGGGAGTCAAGGGACCTGGCAACCATACCCTTAGACCGTAGGTGCTGGGGACTGAACTGCCCTGGCCTTTGAAGGATAACTCCTCAAGGGCAGAGGAGCACTCCATAGTCCCAACTATACTTGAAGCTCCCTGCACCCTATTGCCTCCAAGGGAAACACTTTTCTAACACAGTAGGCTCCCATTCAACAGCCAGCGAAAAAAGCAAACCAGAAACTCCCCTGTGTAGATCTCTCCACTTCCAGTGACCCCAGAGTCTTTCCCAGGAACAAAAAAAAATAGAGAGCCAGAGATAAAGAGAGGACCAGGCAAAGGAGCATACATCTGGCAGCTCAAGGCATTCCACATTCCAGTCTCAGGCAGGAGAAGAGCAACACACTCTTGACCTCTGCAGGGCCTGGAACCCAACAGTGGCTACAGGAGAGGGCAGGATTATCATCTCCCTCTATAAGCCTTCAGTTGAGTTCTAATCTTTCCTGGTTCAGCATCTCCACACTCTCACTTGTGCTAGTCCTGGATAGCTCCCTGCTATCCTGCTTGTACATGTTCCACTCCAACCAGGCCTGATCTCAGCTGCCCACTGGAGATCTTGTACCTTTCCCCATGAATAGCCAGGTAGTGAATGGGACAACTGGGGACTTTCTACATGCGCAGCAAGTGTTCTGCTACTGAATCACAGTCCCCTTCCTACAACCTCTGTGTTTTCCTGGATTTCACTAAGAAGGCTACTGTCTCCAGTCATATAAGTTAATATATATTTATGCAGATATATGTAAATACACCACTGCTTCCATAGGATATCTCAACCTTAAAATAAAAAATGGCTGGCTGCTCAATTTACACTGAAACCCCAAGCTGACAGCTAAGCAGTCAGTATTAAAGTGTTGCCTATCCCTGCATGATACCTACTTTGCTTAATTGGCTGGTTGGTGTTCTTTGTTTTTTAATTTAATGAGTTCTTCTAAGCACAGTTTACACTGAGACTGCTATAATGAGAGTGTTCACTCTCAAGGCATCCGGCACTTTATTATGATGCCAAACACAGAATTGTTTTGAGCCAAATGCATCAATGTCTGTAAAGAAACACAAATATTGCATTCATTTTTATCACTGCTAGCAGCCAAGGGCCCTGTCACCATCTACATAACAGACAGCCAATAACCCCAGCCGCACGACACCCTGAAGTTAATTCATCCATTCTGTGGACCGAAAATGTGCAAAATTCACTGTGATAGCCTGCCTGCATGAAATCCTGAGGGGAAAGCAAAAGTGGATAATAGCTAATCTGAAATGCCAATTTTTACCCCAGCGTCTTTGGATTAGGCATTGCAAAACTTCTGAGACATGGTTCCGATTGTCTCTGCTATGGAGACAATGAGGAAGAGTACTGGCCCATCAGTATCAGTTTTACTGGTGGTGACATTCAGGAGTTTAGGGAAAAGATCACAAACTTCCTCTGGCAGTTTAACTGCAAAACAGATGAGAAGATGGCTTTGAAGAGATGGTAGGAAATTCCTTTTGGGTACCAAAATACTAACATTGCATGCTTCTTTTTGGAATTTTCTGTAGGAAGCGTCTAATTTACATCAGCATCAAATAGGTCCAAGAAAAGACTCTCGGAATGAAGCCCAGATAATTCAACCTCCAGCCAAATTTTCAAATGCAATCTGAATATCATGTTTTCGCAACAGAGCAGTGGTTACAGTGCTGGCCAAATTGTCTTCCATTTTAATTTTTTTACTCAAAAGTAGTTTTACAGCGTGTGTGTGTGGGGGGGATGTTCACCTTTTTAAAAAATACTGCTGTATGCTGCTGTTTCCCCTTTCTGCCAACAATGCAATTACTTAAAAAAATCTAATTACTAAGTCATCTCCTTTCTGGATTAGTCACATGGGTAACCCCAGCCAATCTGGCATAACAGCTTTACACTGCAGAGTAACCAATACCTGACGTTTCTAAAGGCAAGCAAAGCTGACTGAGAGTAAATGCAATGCTAGCCGGGTCTGTCATATAAGGGATTCCAGTCATTCAATGAGCTGGACACTCATTGAATCATATACATGCTGACATGACAGCAAGGAAATAAGGTAAATTAAGAGCAATGTTTTCTTAACATGCAGATACTTTCAAACACGTCTGAAGCAATCACCAAAAACTGCTCTTCTATTCATATTCATAAAAAGCACAGAGGCCTTCCAGTTCAGTCCTGGGAAAGAGGGAAGGGGCGCAGGATGCTGGCCATGAGTTGCATCAAAATCTCCATTCAACTGCCTCCCCTTATTTCTCATCTCCAGAATAAGGTGACCTCCAAACCCTGCATAGAAAGGCATCCCTTATCCCCTGCCAACAGTGGATGGAATCCAAAATCCTCAAGGATTACACAGTGTATTTGTATATACTCCAGAACCTGTTTCCTACCAGACAAGACCTCTGCTTCAATGAAGGCCCTATGTGCAGGATCCTCCATTTATTATTTACCGCCCCCTCCTTATAGTTTCCATAACATGTTCCTCCTGATCATCCCTGGAAAGCAGAAGCCACCAGAATATGGTAGTTGCAACACTGATTTGTGAGAAAGAGTTAACAAGAACATAAGAATAGCCTTGCTGGATCAAAGCAATGGTCCGTCTAGTTCAGCATCCTCTTCCATGCGGTGGCCAGCCACTCGCCTTGGATAAGCCCATACAGGGCACAAAGGCCAAGGCCTTTCCCTGATGTTGCCCCCTAGAGGAGGCACCTCTAAATGGGGAGGTCCGCTTCCATCACTGTGGCCAGTAGCCATTCATGCACTTCTATTCCATGAATCTATCTAATCTCCCTTTGAAGCCACCTTTGAAGCTCGCTACATCCTCTAGTAGCGTGTTCCACAATTTAATTACTCATAGAGTAAATAAGCACTTTCCTTTGTCTATCCTCAATCTGTTGCCCATCAACTTCATTGGGTGCCCCTGCATTCCAGTATTATGAGAAAGGGAGAAAACCCTGCCTGGAGTCATGATACAATGACTTCCTTTCCCACAATCAAGAGCAGAAAAAAGGCTTTCCTCTGCCAATCAGCTCCCTCTTTTAAACCCCTCGAAAGAGTTTACCACTTGGTTACTGACCCATGTTATTCACAGGATTAATTTCAGGAACTTGAACATGATTTATTGATCCGTCAGCCCAGGGTTTGAATGCGTACAGTGCAAATGGGGGGATGAGGAATCACTGGGAATTGTAACAGTACAGAACAGGATGGAATGACACTACAGTGGGCTTACCGAAATTTAGCCCTCTTTCTTTTGTATAAGACTCACAAATTTCATCCCGAATACTTTTCTGATTGTCAGATTTGCCTGGGAATAGGCTGAAGGCAAAAACTGCAACAGATGAACAAGCCCTGTTGTCAGATATGTAAAAAAAAAAGCCACAAAGAATCTGTTTTAATACCGGTCGAATAATCTCACTACGTAAAACATTATTTCTAATGAGAGATCCAACACCATTATTTACCTGATGCAGCTTGTGTTACACTTCCAACCAAGAGTTTGAAATGACAGAATGGTCTCCCAGTGAATGAAGGGAACCATTTTATCACTAAATTTGTTTATGGTTAAGCTTCTTTTCCAGTTATTAATAGCACAAGACATCGCACCGATTATCTAGACAAAATCTGATCTTCGAAATTCACAATGAAGCATAGAAAAGACGTGTCTCCTACCCACGCTGACAGTACTTAGCTTGATTAAAGAAAGAACATTATTTTTTAAGTGACCAAAGCAAGATCGATTACATGCACCCACACAGACATTCAAGTAAACAAAATGCTGGCTTTCTGTTAAAATACAACTGTTTGAACAAAAAATGGTCCGCAGACAAGGAATACCTAACATAAATATCCACCCTGAGCCTGCTTGCGGGGAGGGCGCAATATAAATATGATAAAATAAATAAAAATAAATAAAATATGATAGCAAGTTGATAATTTTATTTATTTAGCTGTTCAACTATTTATATAGCTCACTTTTCTCCCCAATGGAGTTCCAAAGGGGCTTTGGACAAGTGACAGCCGAAAAGATATCCATAAAACAATTCTCAGGCCACTAAATGGTTTTAAAAGATTAAAACCCTTAGTTAAATGCCTGGGTAAAAGGATTGGGTTTGATGCCCACATGATAGCAAGGCAGGCACCAGGTGAGCCTCAAGGGAGAGGGCATTTCAACAGCCACGTGCCACTACAAAAAATACCCTTTCTCTAGACTCACCACCCACTTCAACTCTGAAGGCGGGGCCACAGAGAGCAGGGCTTGAAAGGCAGAGCATAACTGGTGAGCAGGACATTGCAGGAAGAAGCGGTCCTTCAAGTATCCTGATCTCAAGCTCTTAAGTCTTAAAGATCAGAGCCAGTGCTCTGAACTGTGCCCAGGAACAAATAGCCTGGCCAGATCTTTCACCATGGAGCAGAGTGAAGAGTTCCCTCAAGTCATAGCTCACTTATGGCAACCCCTGGTGGGGTTTTCATGGCAAGAGACTAACAGATGTGGATCGTCATTGCCTGCCTCTGCAACCTTGGTCTTCGATGGGGGTCTCCCATCCAACTACTAATCAAGGCCAACTCTGCTTAGCTTCTGAGCTCTGACAAGATCAGGCTCACCTGGGCTATCCAGGTCAGGGCCTTTCAGCATGGGGGCGATACAATCCCTGTATTCAGCCCCTGACAATAGTCTGGCCACCATATTGATAAGGTTTTACAGACCAGTAAAAATAAAAGGCAAGCCCAGCCCACAAGCTTCCAATCCAAATATAATTATGAGAGTTAATAATAACTGGAATTGGTCCAATAGCTGCATGAGGAACTGAAGCCCCACCTCCATTCCATAGGCTCTGAAATCATAGGCAAAAAGAAAACTGAAGACCATTCTAGTACAGCCCCTTGCGCTAAGCCAAACTTTCCATTTATTAGACCATATAAATTTCATGCCATGTAATAGAATAACAGTATGCTTATACACTGCTCTTCTAGACAGATTAGTGACTCACTCAGAGCAGGGAACAAAGTTGGTATTATTATTATCCCCAAAATACAGCTGGAGAGCTGGGGCTAAGAGGGGTGGCTTACCCAAGGCCACCTGCTGAGCTCATGGCAGTCGTGGGAGTTGAACCAGCAGAGTGCTGATTTGCAGCCTCACCACGTAACCACTATGCTACAGCAGCTCCCTTTTGTGTCATTTTTTCATCTTGTGTCCTTTTCTCTACATTCTTAATTCAGAATGTAATCCACCTATTAAGAAGCTGGGAAAGATGGAGCTCTGCCAAAGATACCTGGGGTGGGGAGCAACACTAAGAATCTTTGAAGAGATACAATATATAATATGTTCTGGACAGATAGAAAAAATGCCAGGAGAATCATCATTATCCAGACTCAGACACACACATGCTCAAGAATCCAAAAGAACAAGAACGTAAGAAGAGCCCTCCTGGATTAGGCCACTGGTCCATCTAGTCCAGCATCCTCTTTCATGCAGTGGCCAACTGCTTACCTTGGCCAACAAAAAGGGGAAAGAGGCCAAGTTCTTCCCTTATGTTGCCTCCCAGCACTGATATTAAGAGGTTTGCTGCCTTTGGAAGCAGAGGATCCCTTTACTCACTATGGCTAGTAGCTACTGATGGACCTCTCCTCTGTAAGTCTATCTAATCTCTTTTTTAAAGCCATTTATGCCTGTGGCCATTGCCACATCCTCTGGCATTAAATTCCACAATTCTATTACCTGTTGAAGTCTTTGTTGGCTCATGTTGTTCCCCCAAAGTCTTATGGCAACTGTGCTTATCCCCAGCAGAACATGCAGGGCATCTTTAGTTTTTGAATAGGTGACTCAGGGAGTAATCCTAAACAGGTCTACTCAGAATCCTACTCACGTCTATTTAATGGGGCTTGGTGGTGGTAGAAAATGCTGTCAAGTCATGGCTGACTTCTGGCAACCCCTGCTAGGGCAAGAGACTAACGGAGGTGGTTTGCCATTGCCTGTCTCTGCATAGCGACCCACCCAATTACAACGCCGCTTTGCTTCCAAGATCTAACTGGTCTTGCTTCCAGGAAATTGTTCTTGGGACTACACTGGCAATTCAGACTGAGCATATCATGCAATGCATATTATTCTGCTTCCCTTTTGAGGAACTGCTTCTTCTATTTGTGGTTTCGCACATTAAAGTGCCAAAAGAGAGAAATTTTTGTGCAGAAGGTACAGTGACTGTGTGGGAAAAAACCAGGGATAGACTCGTGAGCATTTCCAAGAAACAATAAGGCAAGCGCATTTAGGCAGCAACAACATCTGACTGCCAGAGAAACTGGATAGATCAGGTTTGGCTACATGGCATCTTTCCATTTATTATTTGCCTTTTGGCCATCACAAAAATCAGACAAGAGCAAACTTGAAAGGTTTTTCTCCCAACAGAAAATTTTTGCCCATCTCATCTCTCCTAACTTGCCTATGCCAAACCCATCATTAAAAAGCCTAGAGATCCCCGGTCGTGTGGCAGGGACTCACATTCATTAAGGGCATGTGCTTTGTTGTTTCAAGCCTTCTCAAATTCTTCACTAAGCAGTACAAATTCTATTGCTATGACCATTTCAGTTTCTGTCAGCATTCTACACCTCAAGCTACAAGAGTAGAATCAAAAGATCCTCCTTTGCATGCCCTGAAATGGATCGATACAACTGGCTAAAAACTATTGCTATTCTTTGCTGTTGCTGAAGAATCCCGTCTGATAGTATTTCCAAAACCAACAGTCTTATTTGTCTGCAGCCCTGCCAGCACTCAATAAGTAGGTGCCCATCCTCTGCCAGCACTCAGTGGCTTGGTGGACAGAAAAGGGAGGGAGGCAAAACAGCAGTCTTTCAGTGCCATGATGCCACTTCCAGCTACACGGCCAGAAGTGACGTCATCACACCACCAGATGCTGTAGGATTCACTCGAAACTCTAGAATTCCATATGAATCCCAGAGTGCCCCAAAGCACTCTACTGGTTATACTGGTTACTACTGTTACTACTGGTTATATAGCCCCAGCAGATTAGCGCAGTTACTGCTCTGGAACTACTCTCAGATGGAAGCACTTCATCCACAGGATACTTCACACCTGTACCTCTCTCTTTGGAAGCATCATTTCACACATTACTTTTTAAAAAGACACACACCTTAAATGTTTCAAAAGTTCACTGTGCAAACCCAAACCTGTCCTATGATCTTACTGAATCCCAAGTGTGGTTGCTGCTTCTCAGTGATTGGTCTGTGCTCAATGGTATGATGAGCTGGTCACTGTGAGAGGCAAGATTCAGTTGGCCATTGGCTTCATCCAGTAAGGCTGTTCTCATGTGGCAGAGCCAGATATTGAAGACCAGTAGCTTGCATGGCCTTTTGAATATCATTTGGGGGGTATCATCATGACACACCTACTTGGGAATATCCAAATTAATTTTAAATTATTTTGCATGCTTCTTCCCCACAGATCCAATATTCAGTATACACAGAGGCCATTAAACACATATTTTAAAATCCATGAGATTTTGAGCCAACTTAAACCCCTATCAGGATTTTAAAAATATTTTAAAATTCCACATATTAAAGTGCCTATTTTTGATTTTTGGAAACAAGTCTGGTGTACCTACATTAACAAGAGGCTCTCCAGTCACATAGGACATAGTGAGCTTAATGTCTATTAAGTGAAAAAGATCAATTATCTTCATCATCATTACTCTTTTTATAATAATAACAACAACATTCGATTTATATACCGTCCTTCAGGATGACTTACTCAGAGCGGTTTACAAAGGATGTCATTATTATCACCACAACAACAGTCATCTTGTGAGGTAGATGGAGCTGACAGAGCTCCTAGAAGCTGTGACTGACCCAAAGTCACCCAGCTGGTTTCAGGTGGAGGAGTGGGGAATCAAACCCAGTTCTCCAGATTAGAGTCCCATGCTCCAGATTAGAGTCCCACCAAACAGGAAAAATCTATATAAACCTTCACTAATATTATTTACACTTGATATACTCTGTGTGAACATTTAGAATTCTCTAACTTCATCAGTTAAGGAGTGTGGTCATTTGGATGGTAGGTGTTAAACTACCATTGATCATGTATAAAGTACTTGTCATTTTCAAAGTATAAAGTATGTTTTGATATCATTTGGAACCTGAGAGATAGTGCTGGCTCACATGACCAAGAGATGAGATTTTTCTGCACTCCCGCTCCTTAATGATAGAATAGCCTGTCTGAAGAAACATGACAAATCTCAACCCTATTGGCCATCAGAAAAACCTTAAAGACCTGGCAAACCCAAAGGACCTTAACAACAGCTAGATAATAGGGGTTGGATCCAAACTAAACTGGCAGTTTCCACCAGATCCCCCTCACATACTTCTTCGGGGTCCCCCATCCCTCAGGAGCAACATTTCATGGAGATCACTGGGCTGCAGTGGGAGAAGGGAGGCACAAACGTTCCATTCTGCCACTGGGAAATTTACAGTGCAATCCTAAGAAGCATCACTCCAGTCTAAGCTCATTGATTTCAATGGGCTTAGACTGAGGTAACTCTGTTTAGGACTGCACTGTTAGTCTAGCTCCAACCCTGGATCCTGAAATATGGTTTTAGTGGGATTTGTTTGTATAGCTAAGAGCCCATGTGGCGCAGTCGAGAGTTGGGCTGAGATCTGAAAGACCCCGGTTGAAGTCCTCACTCAACCATAAAGCTCACTTTCCCCTGTAACCTGCAGCTGCTGCGAGGATAAATCAGGATGGAAGAACTATGCACGCCATTCTGACTTCCTTGGAAAAAGGGCTGGACAGAAGTCTACTAAATAGCTAGACATGAGTTTTAGTTTATATTCACATACTGAACTGTCATTTCTGCTTTTCCTTTTCATCCTGCTAGCCTATCAGAGCAGCAAGCTACAAAAGTTTTAAATAAACATAGGCTAGGCTGTGTGAACTAATCAAGTTTTATTGGAAGATCTTACAATGCCCTTATTTTTTAACCTTATTGCCAAAGTGGAAGAGAACTAGATGGCAGATTGAGGTGTCTTTTTCATATTAAGTTCTATAACTCAGTCTTTCCATCCCGAAATAATGAAAGCGGATTTTTGTTGCTTTCTCTATTTTCTTTTCAGTTTATACATAAAGTATGAGCAGTTAATGCCCACCTCACTTGATCATAAGGCTGCCAATATTTTATTTGCTGCTTTTTGTGGTTATTGTTCTTAAAATGACTGTTAAAATGACCAAACATATAGACTAGGTAGCTCTTCACACATTCCTGTGCATGCAGTAATTTTGTAGATACTGTTTGACTGCATTCTAAGAGACGAGAAAATTGCTTCTCTTTACGTTCATATGTGATATTCTGCACCTCCAGAACAAAACATACGGAGATAATCTGACTAGAACACAAGGCGTTTTTGAAAGGAATTTATAAATACTTTGTGTCTGAATTTTCTTCTTTGCATGAAGAGCATTTATGACCGACCAAAACATAAACATTTTATTTGTAATTGCATTACTTTCATAATTTATCTAGTCAGTGCTGTTGAAAAATGTGTATGCATATTTCAGTTGAATCGATGAATTTATACGAAGTTGACTTCAATGAATAAAAAGGGGGAAAAAACCATATGCATTATTCCCTATGGCTGAGGACATAGTAGCCCCTACATCCAAGATACCACCAACCTGGGCCATGTCTCAATTACTTTCGGCTGCTGACTTTTAATAAAAGTTGCCTACGTACATATGTCCAATCATGTAATCTATCCATCACTTGATTCCGTTAAGGACAGATCAAGTGAGGCCTCTCCCCACAGTAACTGTTACACCTGGGTCCTCTTCCACATTAAGTGTTTATTGCATGGTAAGGCAACTTATGCAAACTCCAAGCATACTCCTGTGCCCCTCCTCTATGCATGTATAGTCTCTATGTGCACCAGTCTTCCAGCTTTCAGATCTTTGGCAGAAAACATCAACTCTCCCAAAACACAGCGGAGAAAAACATACATCTTTACAAAGCAGTCAAAAGGCTTGTTTTCAGCACTGGGGTACCTGCATGAAAATCACTTGCTACCTGTGGTTTCAAAAAGCAAACAGGTTGCACAAGAAACCTGAATGTATCAGCAAAGAAATTTTTATTTGGCCCGCAGGTAAACAACTTTGATGACTCAAAATGTCTAGGGGCCAAGCAGACAAAATGGAAGGAACAAAAAGGGGGCACCAATGGTTGCAAAGTGAGAACCTTCCTTTGCTGCACTGCAAGGCTTACTTAAGAGAAAGAGAGAGAGAGAGAGAGAGAGAGAGAGAGAGAGAGAGAAATTCCTACACGTATTTTGAGCTTTCTCTTGGTATGTTTCATGGATAGATACTGAATTATTCAGATGCCAGCCTGATTTTACATTTATAAGGAAAATGTAAACTGTATCATAAATAAAATCATTAGTGCTAATAAACAACCATTCCAAAGTGATTTTTTATTCAATTACCTAGATAATGGCTGAAGCAGCCTCCTGAGTCTCATTATATATACCCTCAAAAAGTTAACTGGTTGCTTTTAAATTAATTTAAATGCAAGTCTCAGTCACAGTTAATATTATGAAGGAGCCCAATGTTTTAATCATTTGCTTCAGAATTATAAATGATATAAAAGAAAATAGTTTTGAAATTGACACCCAGTTGTTTATAATACTTCCAAAGCAACAATGTGTTGGACCCAAAACTTAGGCAGGATGGAGAAGTTGGGTGAAGTGCTCTTAAACAAAGGCAGCCCCAGTTCAAAGTCTTGAGTAAAACTGGAAATGGAAATATTTTGTATATTTAAATATAAACTTACTGATTTGGTTTTTCCAATTCACCCTGTAGAGTAATCATCACCTTCCTTCAGGCTTGTCAAAGAGGACTACAATCCTACGGGCACTTTCTTGGGAGTCCCATTGAATAACTTCAAAAAGAGTCCAGTAGCACCTTTAAGACTAACCAACTTTATTGTAGCATGAGCTTTCGAGAATCACAGTTCTCTTCGTCAGATCCACGATCCATGATCCACGGATTGGGAACGGGAAATGATCGGTGTGAATCGTTTATTCGGGATCGTCGCTGGCGCAAATCCACGAGCAGCTGGATCGTTATTTTTTTTGGATCGTTAATTTTTTTGGGATCATTAATTTTTTTTGGATTGAATAACTTGAGACTTACTTTTCAGTAGACCCTCTTAGGAGCATTCTACAGTCTGCTGGAAAATGGTGAATCCTTTTCTCCTAATGTTAGAAAAACATTCTCCCAATCCCTTATTGGAAGATTTTTTAAAAAATTCTTGGTTCATCTTTGTGTGTATACCCAATCACTAAGTTTTGAATTTTCTTTCTGTTAGATACTTTAAAAACAATGAAGATTTCACTTCTTTATTAGCTGCAAGCCACTCAAGTCTGTAATTAATTTCAACAGTCCTGGTTTTAGGTGTGTGTGTAGCCATGTTGGCCTGTAACACAACAGCAGGATTTGAGACCAGTGAGACCTTAGAGACCAACAAGATTTTCAGAGTTTAAGTTTAGCTCACTTCTTCAGATACCATCCCATGAACCCATCCACCAAGATATGAAGTAAATTGAAGATGTGTGCTCTAATGGTCTGCATTCTCAATCCAAATGGCAACACTTCTGAGTTCTCCGGCATCCCTAAAGCCTTAGGCAAGTCACTTAATTTCTTTGTTTCAGTTTCTTAAACATAGCACTTAAACCACAAAAGGGATTTTAGATGCCTGTTTGTGCACTTTAATTCTCCTTGTTTCTCTTAGGCATAAGCCTAAGCAGCTATATATAAAAAAAGTTAGATATTTGTGTAAGAAGATGGCCTTGGGTTAATTTTCAACACAAGGAGAGAGAAGCCCAGTTAGCAAAATGGATGCAGTTGTTTCCTCTCAGAGTCAAAGCTATTTTCCTGAGGCAGATTTAATACTGCGGTTCTCAAACTACTTGAAAAGTACCACCTGTACATGGTCCGAGGGCCATATCAATAATCAATACCAAGTTTAAAATCTAGGCAACAAATAAAACCAAGTTAAGGACAGAATAGGATCTTATTGGGTCAAGGATAAACCTTTGAAAAATAAAAGCTAGCCACAGCCGTGAGGTTGAACTGATGTTGTGTTTGTGTTCCTTTTCTTCAAAAATACTTGAGAAAACTTGGTACTCACAGGAATCTGGGCCTACCGATGTAAACAGCCCATCTCATCTTGAGACAGCAGATGGACAGTCATAAAACTGTCAGCCATCATTCGAATGATTCCACAGAAAGGGTACAGAGAAATTAGTTACTATTAATTTCTCATATTATTCCAAGGGTTTTAAGCCTGCCACTAAGGGAACTAGTATGGTTCTGGATATATGCCAAGACCTGCAGCGTGGGAACTCTCAAACAATGTCTAATCCTGTAGAGACCATTGCATATTTCATAGTGAACCATAAACATTCATTTCTTGGTTCTGCAAAGGGCTTGGCAATTCAGGCACACTTTCGGTTCTTGCACTTCAGCATTACCACAGGCATTCCACTATCGCTCACAAGAACGCTATAGAGGCCTAGGCAGATTAGAGGGACAAGAACCAGCATTCAGAATTCTATGCTGGAATTTCCCACAGCAGGCATAGAAGGGCTACATTCACTGTCATGAGATGTAAATATGCCCAAGAGCACTGTTCAGTCAATACGTTACTTTCCCACCCACCCACCTAGCTTCATCGGATAATTCCTGTTTTATGCTTCTGCAACAGGCAGTCTTAAACTTCAAAGTTCAAGTCCTTCCCAGGGAAGGCACATTCCTGGAAGGCCTCGCGGCTGTGGCTACTACTTCAAAGGAAGGAGAATAGGAGTAATCTTTCACAGGGTACAGGAGCAAGGCCTGCACTACAGCCAAGAGCCTTCATAATCCCAAGTGAAGTTTTTAGCATCCCACCAATTTTTTTTTTCAATCTCAGAGGAGCTAAGTGAGGAATACAGTAACCGGGTCACACCACAAGGCCATCATGTTCTAGTGGTCAGATGGATCACAATGGTTCAGAAAACCCAGAGTCCTAACACACTGCCAGCCACGCTCAGAGAGCTAGTTTGGTGTAGTGGTTAAGAGGGGCAGGAATCTAATCTGGAGAACTAAATTTGATTCTCCACTCCTCCACTTGAAGCCAGCTGGGTGACCTTGGGTCAGTCACAGCTCTCTCAGCGCTCTCTCAATCCCACTCACTTCACAGGGTGATTGTTGTGAGGATAATAAGAACATACTTTATAAACTACTCTGAGTGGACATTACCCTGAAGGGCAGTATATAAATTGGATGTTGTTATTGTGTTATTATTAATCCTAAATTCAGTCACACCCTTCTAATGACATTGATTTCAAAAGACGAAGAGTTTAGCTCTGCTTCAGGCTGCACAGTTAGTGAAGAAATCTACCTTACAGCCTGCTCAGAAATGTCCTGTGTGGTATCTTGTCTTGTTTAGCGAGTTAATATTCCCTTATCCTTGCCAATCTGAGTCCTCCAAGAGAGGCAGGACAGGAACTAGTGACAGCCCTGGCATGAGAGAAAATTCCAAGTCTCCATAACTGCATCGAAAACCTTCCCTCAATCCAGACTTCCACATGCAGGGGAAAGGGAAAGAAAATGGTGCACCAGTTTACAGTCACAGTGGAGAGAGAAAAAGGAAACACTTCTTCTAAGAAGGCTTTAAGAGAGCACTGTAAAAATCATCTGGGAGACTTCAATTAATTCAGCACCCAGCCAAATATTAGGGTGTTGAGAGTCTGTATTGTTTTTAGTGGTTCTTGGCAGGTAAGGCACTCTTCCTGGCTCTACGACCAATCAAATTAAGTCTGTCACAAATCCTGTATTCTTTTTTAAGCCTCTACAAACTTCAGACTTGGGGCTTCTCCACAATATCATGTAACATCTTACTCTCCTCTCCCCTCATTATGTTTTTTGTATTGAATGTGCATCCTGAGGTGAAAAGTTCTGGGGAACTCCAAAGGTTGCTATTTTGTGATGATTTAGCTGGTCCTTTTACGCAACTGTGATTTCTTGGGGGGGGGGGATCTTCCTATGGACTACCTACCTACGACATAGATCCAGAGGAGTTAGCCGTGTTAGTCTGTAGCAGCAAAATCGAAGAGTCCAGTAGCACCTTTAAGACTAACCAACTTTACTGTAGCATAAGCTTTCGAGAATCACAGTTCTATGGTTGTTGTGGGTTTTCCGGGCTGTATTGCCGTGGTCTTGGCATTGTAGTTCCTGACGTTTCGCCAGCAGCTGTGGCTGGCATCTTCAGAGGTGTAGCACCAAAAGACAGAGATCTCTCAGTGTCACAGTGTGGAAAAGATGTTGGCAGGTCATTTATATCTACTCAGGAGGGGTGGGGTTGAGCTGAGTCATCCTGTAAGAGTTTCCCAGGGTGTGAAATGCCAATGGCAGGAGGCTTCACTGTATCCTGAGGAGGTTCTTTTGCATATGGATTGGTGCTTGATGTGCTAATCTTCTCTGCAGGGCTATTGTCGGGTGTAGAGTATTTTGTTAGCCTGGTGTTTTTCAGAACTGGAAACCATGCTCTGTTCATTCTTAAGGTTTCTTCTTTCCTGCTGAAGTTTTGCTTATGCTTGTGAATTTCAATGGCTTCCCTGTGCAGTCTGACAAAGTAGTTGGAAGTGTTGTCCAGTATTTTGGTGTCCTGGAATAAGATACTGTGCCCTGTTTGAGTTAGGCTATGTTCAGCCACTGCTGATTTTTCCAGTTCTGAAATATACCAGGCAACGTGGATGGCAACGAACAACGAACATCATGTTCGGGTTTTTTTCTGTCTGTGCCCATTCTAACTTCAAGTAGCCACCGTGACTGCAACATCATCCTGTTGAGGATAACATGAAGCAAATTGCAGGCTTGCTGATAACTCGCCACTGCAGCCCTGGACATGAATAATCCCAAGTCTTTGATACATAAGCAGACAACGCATCTTAATGCATAAGCTTTACAAATTCAAGAGATAAAAAGAAAGTGGCCATAAAAATCCTGTTCATTTGCAAGAACTGCTAGAAGTCACAGTAGGCCTTGCATCTGAAAGCCTCTGACTCATCTCATGTTAGAAATTCGCCAGTGGCCGACAGGATTAGTGCTGAGTATGGTCCTTCATTTGCCGTATGTCAAAAGGCATTTTTATCATAA
Source organism: Eublepharis macularius (assembly GCF_028583425.1). Classification (NCBI taxonomy): domain Eukaryota; kingdom Metazoa; phylum Chordata; class Lepidosauria; order Squamata; family Eublepharidae; genus Eublepharis; species Eublepharis macularius. Next base: position 69,527,811 of record NC_072800.1, on the reverse strand, counting down.
ACATATCAATGGCTTTTCTTGCTTTTCTCTGTCAAACAAAAAACAAGCTGCAGCTGCATACTTGCTAATTCAGAGAGGGCAGACCAGAAAGACTTCCGGTGAATTCAGTGAACAGGATCCTGCAGGCTCTCTCATGGGTTTCCCACTGTTAGACACTGAAAGAAAAAAAATCAGTGCGCAAAAAATGCACACAAAGATGTTGCCCCAACTAGCTGACAATGGCAAATCCTTCAGCATTATGGGTTTTTTTAAAAGTAAATTCTTGTACTAAATTCAATCTATATGAATGCTATTATAGCAACCATTTAAAAATGTTTATTTACTTCATATATGACCCACCTTTCTCTACAGAGGGTACTCAAAGTGGTTTACATCAGTCTCCTCTGCTCCATTTTATCCTTGCAACAACCCTATGAAGTAAGTTATGTTGAGAGGATGTGATTAGCACAAGGGGACCCGGCAAGCTTCCCTGGCAGAGTGCAGATCTGAACCTGTCTCCCAGATCCTAGTCTGATGCTGTAACCAATACACCACACTGGCTCTAACCTATTCATACTTTACAAGGAACTAATCAAGGATTATAATACCTGACCTTGGGGCCAGGTAGCAATTTTCCACAGGCCAGTTTGGCTAGGGATCCTGCAGGTGTTTTGCCATCTTCTGGGCATGGAGCAGGGGTCACTGGGGCAGTCGGGGGGTTAGTTGTGAATTTCCTGCATTGTGCAGGAGGTTGAACTAGATTGCTCTAGAGGTCCCTTCCAACCCTGTGATTCTATGATTCTATAAATTGCTGAGAAACACAGTAGCTATTGGCACGATCATGCTCTCTTCCATAGATCACAGAGCATGGACAGTTCCTGTATATATGAAGAAGGTAGACTAGTGCAGCCCTTTGATAAATCCTTCATGCTCCACCTTCATATACCAATCAGCAGTAATGGCAGAACTGCCTCCTCCAAAGGTCGCCATCACTGAATGGCAAGTGGGGGGAAGAGACAGGGCGGAACTGACACAGCCTGTCCTATTCAGCAAACATGATGGCCCCTGGCCTCTGTTCCGCTCCATAAAGCAGCTCGGGCTGGGGCTTTCCCACAAGCATAGCACTATGCTGCTCCGGGCAAGAGCCTAGCTACTGGATGCCCACAGGGCCATGCTTACAGGCAGGCACGTAGTTACATGCCTAGCCTGGCAGGAACCTCCACAGAGAAGATAGAGAGAGCATGTTGCATCTTACATTTTTAGTAGGATTTTAAACCTCAGCATGATATGAGAGCGCTCACTCATAAAGACCAAAAAAGAGACATACCTTCCTGGCTCCCATCAGAGGCCCTTTTCGCACTTACGGTTTAAACCGCCATTTATGAGCATTCGCCCCGATCGCAGTGGCTTCGGCATTGCACCTGTTCATTTCACACTGTCCACTGCAATTTCGATTTGGTGTCTGTGCTTCATTTCAAAACCTCGGTGCAATTTTGGGCTTTTGGGGCCTTGCAATTCACGTCACACTTTTTTTTAAAAAATTGAGCATGCGTAGTAACGTTGCAATGTTGGAACCCTTCCCCCCTTTTTGCTGATTGGGCTGTCCCCTGCCCACCGGAGAGGCAATTGGTGGCAGAGTTCTGGGGGAAAACATATACCACTCTCATTTTTTAAAATCAAGCCAGGAAAGGGTTAAAATGCTGCCGATTAATCTCCTCCCAGGAAGCAGAGGCTTGTTTCCAAAGGGCTGTGCAAAATGCTTGGGTTTTTTCCCCCTCTTTGGCAAAGTCGGAAACATGCCTGGGAGGGAGGGAAAAGCAGCCATTTAATCCTTTCCTGGCTTTTAAAGCCAGGAAAAAGGGCAGGAACATTACAACGTTGCAACCCATTCTTGTCTTAAAAAAAAAAAAGAATGTGTGTGCATACCCTAAGGGAGGAAGGAGAAAGCAGCTATTTAACACTTTCCTTGATTTTAAAGCTAGCAGGGAATTAGCAGCAAGCTTAGGAATCATTCCTGGCTTTTGAAAAAAAATAAAACAGCATGCATACCGGGAGGAAGGAAACCAACGAAGAAGCAGCCTTATGACCCTCAGCTCGCTTTACTAAAAAAATGGTGGACAAGGAGTTCAGAGAGCTGAGGAGGGTGGGAGTGGTTAATTCTGCACAAACCAATCAGCTCCCAGGGAAAAGGAGAGGGGGGAGAAGAGAAGCAAAAAGGAGGCAAAAGTGTTCACATTAGCAAAATGCGGGCCAGCTGCCAGTCTGCAGCGAACTTAAAAAAACATCGGGGTATGTCCGCAGGGGGAAAAATCGGGGATACAGCGGACAAAAAGCGAGACTGCATCCCATGACTGCTTTTAAGTGTGAAACTCTTGCAAACATGGGATGTGGAACAGGTACAAACGCGCTCTAAAAAACGAGTGCGAAATGTACCAGAGATTAAGAGGGATATTTCTCCTTATAGGCATGACTTGGACTCAGTGAGCATTCTCTCTCTCCTAACATCAATGCTTTTATCTTCTCCCTAAACTCTTGAGAGGGATATCATTTGAGCAGCGTTCTCCAAATTATGCCCAGAATTATGCTTTACTTAAAATTCTGAAGCAATTCTGGAGAACCGCAGTTGAAATCTGCCACTCAGCAGACATTTTCTTTATTCCTCATCTAACAGGATGAGAGGTCCATAGCTGCCAGTGCAAGCAGCAATCCCCTCCTCTCCCCCATAACAGCTAGTAATTCAAAATGTATAATGGGGCAAAAACACTTGGCAAGATCCATTCCACAGCAGAGCCATTCTCAGCAAACCTATCGATGCTGATCCAACATACACTTTATGGGGAATTGCAATGAAGGATCCACAAGTCAATGGTATTATGCCGCTGAAATCATTCAGCTCCCAGATTTTCCTGTCCATACATGGGGTGGTTCTATTCTGGTTGCCACTCCACCTCCTCCCACTGTTTACTCATGTCAGTGGAGGTATATCTGTTTTTTTAAAAAAGGTGTCAACCAATTTAAACTTCATGGCACAATCTCATGACTCTCATCCCTACAATGCCATTAAGCAGCAAATCCACTGACCAAGCATCCGGTTTCCAGAGACCAACTTATGCAAACTTCGCCCTCTTTAGGTTGTTATCCAGTTTCAGTTAGCTCTACCTTGAAACTGCAAACTGTCCCTTCTCAAATTTTAATTTCCTTCTTAGAAACCACAGACTGAGAAATGGTGGTAATTTTTAATGAGATTAGTATACCAAGTAATTCTTTTAAAGAACTGCATCAGCTACTGCTTTACTGCTAGGAAGACCATCCACACCCCAGAAATCTCAGGCCTATTCCCAGGGGTCATTTTGTAGAAAAAGAGCAGGAGGAACTCATTAGCATAACTTATTAGCATATGCCACGCCCCTTGACAGCACCAGAAGTGTGTCATTAGCATAGCTGATTTGCATATGCCACACTCCCTGCTGTTTTGGACCCAATCCTGACCATTCAGGGCCGAAATTGGGCCCAAAATGGCAAAAAGGAGCTGAAAATGGCCAGAAAAGGGCCTAAATTGGTCAGAATTGGGCCGCTGCTGAGTGGGAGAGTGATCCATCACCCATCAGAGGCCCGATCTGGGCCGTTTCGGACCCAATCCAGGCCGAAACGGGCCCAAAATGGCCGAGAGACAGGGGGGTGGGGCCATCTGACATGTGACCTCTTTGGAGAACTGCCGGAACTGCGTTCCTGTGCGTTCCCCCTCAAAATGAGCCCTGCCTATTCCACAACAATAAGGAACTATCTTAACAAATCAGCTGCTGGAAAAGTTGGGGTATAACAGAAAGAATGGAAGAACTGTGGATTGTTACCATGATTATCTGAAACCACCACCAGAGCTAGGTGTGCAGTTGATGGTAAATGCATCACAATTGACTAGCATGGAACCACCCCCAAGTTTTCCTATCCCAGGGTGAGACATGTTTTGGATTACTAGACATTTGATGCAGGGGTGGGGGAGAGAAGATGATGGTGGGCAGCTGTTTTCAGAGGCAGCAGGCACCTCATACAAAAAACAAGTTTTGACCTTCTGTTTTCCAGGTGCCATATTTTTGGCCTTGAACTTGACTGTAGTCAATCAAAGCTGAACTATGCCCTAGGCTGAGTGGCAGCTTCATTGGGTTGGTTCTTGTCTTCTAAACATTCCAAGTTTTAAAAAAGAAGCCAGAAGCAAAACCTATTAAAACCAGAGATGGTCAGGCAGGCCCTTTCTCCATTATGCACTGGTATTTCTATCTCTAGAATTTCTCTGCAGTGCATTAGATTCTTAGCTGTCCACAGGGCTGGATTTCCAACTCATTGGCTTGACAATGTATTTCAAATAAATCTTCTCCCAAGGCACAGTTTAAACAGAAGAGAAAATCAGCTAGTTTGCCTGAACAACTCAAATACCCGTAAAGGATGAAAAGCACAAATGAACCAAGACTTACAAGTTCTAGCCACATTCTCCCTTTCCCTTTCTCACAAATCAGTTCTATGACCACTAACAGGAGGAAAAAAATTATATTCTTCCACTTTTCAAGCCAGCTTAACTGAGTACTTAATGTGCATCTCACAGGCTTTGGCTTCTGAATAAAAGAATGGAACAGACAATCATGCGCTGCCTACTGCATTCATAGGAGAATAAATAACAAAGATAATTTATGCACTTTCATTAGCACTCACAAATAATTCTATATTCATCACTGATTTAGAACCTCATTAATGTGATTTACAGCTGTATTGATTTACATTTTGTATCTCATTTGCTCTCTTAACAGCCCTGTGAAACTAATTCTTATGTTATCCATTTTATGGATGGGTAAATGAAACTCTATCCTGACCTACACATACATTAGAATGGCGGGGGACTGGAGAAAGTGCCAAAGTAAGATTACATCAAGATGACACAAATAATAATAATAACATTAATAACATTTGATTTATATACCGCTCTTCAGGATGACTTAACACCCACTCAGAGTGGTTTACAAACTATACTGTTATTGGTTGTTGTGGGTTTTCCGGGCTGTATTGCCGTGGTCTTGGCATTGTAGTTCCTGACGTTTCGCCAGCAGCTGTGGCTGGCATCTTCAGAGGTGTAGCACCAAAGATGCCAGCCACCTCTGAAGATGCCAGCCACAGCTGCTGGCGAAACGTCAGGAACTACAATGCCAAGACCACGGCAATACAGCCCAGAAAACCCACAACAACCATCGTTCTCCGGCCGTGAAAGCCTTCGACAATATGCTGTTATTATCCCCACAACAAAACACACTGAGAGGTGGGTGGGGCTGAGAGAGCTAGAAGCTGTGACTGACCCAAGGTCACCCAGCTGGCTACAAGTGGAGGAGTGGGGAATCAAACCCACTTCTCTAGATTAGAGTCCCGCACTCTTAACCACTACCCCAAACTGGCTTAGTCATTGAAATAACAGATTCTCAGCTCTAAATTGACCTGTTTTGATGTTTTCTTATTAGGGCTGTCCAATTAATAAGCATATAACTGGAACAAACTATACAATATGATATTTACGATACGATATAATGATCAAACTATACCAGGTGAAGAAATTCTATGGAGAAACAAAGGAACAATCCCAAAACTTGACATTCCCTTGTAGTGCTGCGCACTCCTGTGTGCAGCAGCCGCCAGGATCGGGCCCGTTTTGGCCCAGATCAGGGCCACTGCGGAGCACAGTAGCGCTCCTACGCTCCACAGCGCCTCAAAACAGACGCGTTTCATCCAAAATTGGGCTCGTTTCGGGCCCGTTTTGCCATGGTTTGGCAAAATGGGCCCTAGAGGGTAGGGCAATATTATTTTTCCCGCATTGCAGGTGGGAATGGGAAGCTGAGGAAAGAGACTCACCTAAAAGGCTAACTGTGCCTTACATACCAATCATAGCAGCCCAAGACCAACCTGCAAGGGAAAAGTCGCGTTGCAAGGGGCAATTTGGACCACAAAAAAGGAGGTTGGGAAAGCATTTTCCCACACTTTTTGCTGCATCCCAGGGATGTGATAGGAGATCTTGGGTGGGAGGGATTCAGAGCACCACCTTCAGCAGCAGTTGATTCAAAGGTTTTATGCTATGTAGTAAGGAGGACTACCTACTCCCAGATGACCCTGCCTATCAGCTGAGATCCACACTGGAGACACCGCCATGTTCACCTAAAGCTTCTGAGGTTGAGTGAGTGGTGAACAGAGATAGGGCCTTTTTATGGTGTCCCCTTGATACCGCAATGCCCTCCCCAAGGAATTTTACTTGTCACCTAGTTTCTTCAGTTTTAGCCATCAAGTGAAAACTTCATTAGTCCAGGCATTTGCCTGATTTTTTACAAATGATTGCTCTTTTTATTTTTCTGTTTGTCATAATGTTTTTGCTGCTTTTAGCCAATGTTTTTAGTTCTGTTTTTATACAGACACCTGTCAGTTTTAATCACAATCTTGATCCTCCTGCTTGTATTTAATACTAACACTTCCTTCTCCAGCAACGAGAAAAAAAATTAGGCCTAATTTTTACAGGTGTGGTAAACAATGTCAGGGTTGCACCACATCATTTTTGGATTCTTACTGGGGAGGACAGTAGGGTAAAATGAAGTAAATAAATTCTGGAATCGTAAAGTCTCTTTTGCATCTCCTATAAATCCAAGAAACTAAGTCAGTTGCAACTTGAAGGTACTTTAAACAGATTTAATAGATTTAACAGATTTAAATAGATTTCCAACAGACACTGAATATGCTACCATACCTTAAAGAGGAGACAGGTCAATGTATATTGGAAAGGAAATCCCATGGAGTTATAAATAATTACAAAAAGGTTTTCATGTTCAAAGTGATCCTATGTACATTTACTCAGAAGTAAGACCCATGGTGTTTAGTGGCACTCACTGCCTGAACATATATAGCTGCCTTATACCAAGTCAGGCCATTGGCCTTGTTAATTAACCCACTCCCGTTTCAGTTAATACTGAACACCACCAGGTTGTCGGAACCCTCTTAACAGGTTCCCCTGATGGTGGGGAGTGGAGGACCTAATCAACTGTAGTGTGTTGGCCTGAAATCAAACACAGGTCAACTGCTCAGAAGGCAGCTAAGCTAACCACTATACCATGAATGTTATACCAAGGGAACTACACCAGGGCAACCTAATTAACACGTGTATTTTTCTATTTTGACTCTGACTGGCACTGGCTGTCCAAGATCCCAAGGGAAAGGCTTGTCTAAGCCCGCTGAGACCCTTTAACTGGAGGGGCAGGGGACCTTCCGTTAGCAAAGTCTCTGTCCTACCCCTGAACTCTGAGCACACTCCCTCCTAATTCAGAGCACTCAGGGTGGCAGGTTGAGCAACATGTGCTTGGGCTTTTATAGAATTAATTATTCACGGTTTTCATACCAGGCACCCACAAGTCTTTCCCGGGATCCAAGCATGATTAGTCTCACATCAACTCCAATCAAGGCTAGTGGAAACCTCTGGAACGATCAAGAGGTCACCCTTCATTGCAAACAGCTGTTTACTAATAAACAGCTACAGGAACAGTCCCAGAAGGGAAGTCGGCAAGGGAGGAAAGACGTTTAATTACTAGGAGGAAGGAAAAATACAACTAAAGGCTTTCTGGAACCTAAACCTGAGGTCTTGCTGGCACCATTCCCAGCTCCTGTTTAATTTTATGTTCTGAGTCAAGTTTTATAGACCCTCCCCTTTGAGTTACCCGAACCATTTTTTGTTTCCCTGTTCAATTTGTTTTTGAACTATTGTTGCAACTCTGTTGCTGTATAATAGGGTTGTTCTGGGAGGTGTTGGAATTTCTTTTCCCAGAATTTTCTTTTTTAGATGTAGCAATTAGTTTCTCTTATTCTCTTTTCCTCTTTCAAAAGAGGAATGTGCACCCAGACTGTACGATGTCATCACTACGTGAACGTCATCACGCAGGGCATGCCGCTACAAGCCAGCCAGCCTATCGGCACAGCAGGCAGCCGTGGCGGCTGATGGTTGGCCTCCCAGCCCTCCCACTCAGCTTCCAGTGCTGCTGCCACCAGCTCTGCGGCACACGCTCCCAGCCAGCATCCGTGCCCGACGCCCCCTCTTTGTCAGTGCTGGGGGCAGGCAACCCCCTGCTCCCCTGTAGACCCAGCCCTGTTTATCACTGTCATATTTTAGAACCAACCCAGCCCAAAAATTGCTAACCATTGTTAGATGCTTCAAAGGCAATCCAGCAGATAAAGCTTTACCATCATATACATGAAGTCTTTGAGATCTAATCAAATCTTCCTCTTCACAAAAGAGAAATTAATTTGAAACTGACTCAAATACCTAAAAAGATGAATAGAAACAAATTGCTGAATTTCAAGAAGAAATTTGGCAAAGAGGAATTAAGAGAATTCCACTTAACAACCCTATTACATAAAACCAGCAAGTCATGACATAGTACTTTATGACTTCTATTTACAGTCAAATTGGAAAAGGTTTTTTTTAATTATAATTTCTCTGATGAACTGTTATTTGTCTTTAATGCAGGAGGTCATCAGACACAAAATGGTGTTGGAGTTTGCTAATCAGTTCTGGCAAATCTAAAATGACCTTGGAGTACATTGTAGATAGACAAACACGACTCAGGCACAATAATGGTTGTAATGCATATCAACAAAATCAAACAAAATGGAATGAAAATCGTGGCACGTATAAAGAATTCCAGTGATCTAGACTTGGTCTTTATCACCATGTATTGCACATAGAACTGTATTTATTGCATTTGAACTGTGTATATCCACTGAACAGATACAATTAATTTCATTAGTTATGTGCAGTGCTCTGTGATAAAATGGCTTAATAATCATCATCACAATAAAGTTATCCTAGAACAGTACAGAGTTTTACTACAAATAATTCACCCTTAAAATGAAGGGGAAGCACCAGAAACATCGAGAGTAGTAAGCGAAACTCCCTCCAATTTTGCTACCTGATTTGTAGGCAGTAAAAAAAAAGTCTGAAGTGTTTTTCCTGCTAACCAGTGGCAGTGAGCGACTCCCTATTTTGTCCGGGCATCAAGAAGGGCAGGAAACATTGCTTCTTGCCCTCATATTGGTGTAGCTTCATGCCTGCACCATAAAGCCCATGAAATCTGCCCGATGTCGGAAATAAAATCAGAATGTGGGAAGGAAGCTCTGCTGCCTGTTTTCACTGTGACATCTTAAGGATACGCTTTTTTAAAAGCTCCCAGCAGCAATAAGGGATCATGCAACCCCCTGCCTCCGCTGAGATTCCATGAAGAGAAACAGCACCAAGGAGGTGTGCAGTGGCTTCTCTACCTCAACACTGTTCGAATCAATACGGCCCTTTGCTCAACATTATGCATCATCGCTAGAGGTCTCTGGTTTTAGAAAGAGAATCCTTAACCCTATTCATTATTTGCAGGAACAAGGTTAACCTGAGAAGGAGGGGGGAAAGGTCCAGGAAAAGTTGGGGGCTGCTGCTGTGTGCTTGCAATTCCGTACTAATTAATCACTTTGATTCCACTAGCAGTGGAATAGTTAGCAAAGGACTTTAATAGCTGATAATGAGATCTGGTCCCATCAGGCTATGTACAGTGGCATTAAAAACATTTCTGCAGTGTAATGGCATGGCCCTATTACAGATTACTTTTGGTATCCCTTTGATCTCAAAACACACCAATACAGTTTTCAAACACACTTTTTTCACACCTATTGCACTGTAGAAACTGCATGAGCATAGATCATTCTTTTTTTTTTACAATATACCTCACTTTACCCAAAGCTCAAGGTAGCTGTCATGATGACTAAAAAGCAATAATTAAAACAATAACCAGTACACTCTTTAAAAAGTTTAAATGCCCAGATGAGGGGAGGAAAAGTCAAATCATACCGGATCCCTCTATAAAAAGGGATGTTTTACAGGCCACCTAGAATATTGACAACAAAGGTGCCTTCCAAACTTAGAATTGCTACCACAGCCAATTAAACACACTGTTCATGCCTGACAATGGAAAGCACAATTGGCATGGCACACTGAGTACTTAAAAAAAAAAATTATATGCCGTCTTTCCAGAGATGATGGTTCATAAAATAAAACTATACAACAAAATCATTCATACAGCAACACAAAAATTGTCAGTACTAAACAAACTCTAAAAATGCAAGCCATCAAAAAGAAGAGATAAAGCAAGACTGGGCATCAACAAAAGCATAAAACAACAGCCTAAAATTATATCCATAAAAAGTCCTCAGGCTATAAGCAGACCATAAAAAGAGCTTTAAAAGATGGAACCCCCTCAGGTGAAAACCTGGACAAGAATAAATGTTTTGTATTGGCACTGGAAAAAAAGTAATGCATTCCTCAAGGGAGAGGGCATTCCAAAGGAGAGATGCCAGAGGGAGAAGTGTTCCAGTTAAGTTCTCCCTTGCTTTTTTCACAATGACCTGCTAGTCACTTTTCTCTCAGGTGGTCACCTATTATTCCTCTCCTCTTTTATAAAGCCATCCCTTCCCACCTTATAGTGGTAGAATTGGCCAGGAGGGTACTTCCATAAAAAAACAACAAGGTTGTAGTTTCTTGCACCAGTTCTTGTATGTGTCATGTTGTTTTATGGCATTGTTTTTACAATGCAGGTGTTGCATTGTTTGAGATATGTCCTATTCTGTTTTTCTTTCTTGCATTTTTTAAAATCTTGTAATCCACCTTGAGCCTCAGTAAGAACAGCATTTGATAGGAGGTTTATATGCCTAGCTTCCTCCATATTGGATTCTGACCATAGAAACTCAACAAATTAGCTTCTCTCTTGTGGGCTACAACAGTAAAGGCAAACTCTGTGCTCCACATGCTACCACAGTTGGTCTTTTGGATCCATTCAATACCTAATAATGGTGAATTAAGCAACGGGAGCCACCTTGGCATTATTTAATTGCAGCTGATAGAATCAGCTTCTGGTTAATGGGTCTAAACAAGGCAGTTCCTGGGGAACTTAACACCAGGTTAATGATCCCTAGTTTAGGGCGGCAAGACTACACAGACTAATCAAGACCAGAGCACTGCAGAGGGGCCAGTGGTCCAAGCAATTAGCCCCGTTTGACCAGAGCAATCGAGCCGGATAATGGCTTGCCTGGAACAAGGAGCTAGAAGGCCAGACCGGGAGCACTGGGTGACATTATGAGCAGAGGGTCATTTCAATGTCACAGAAGAGAAGCCGAAAACTGTGGCTGGACCATCTGGGGGAAATGTACTACCCAGCTATCTTTGCCAAACCCAAACCTGTAATTTCAGGCTATTTCAGGATAAATAATTAATATATTCTGGGCAAGGTTACAAAACAGAGACAAAAAAATTGATAGCTAGCTGCAGTGGAAGAAACCTATTATTTGGAGTAGCAAAGTGTGTCCCTCTCCCCCTTTATGTTCCAAATAACCCATTTCGTGATTATGTGGTTTGTTTCTTTTAACAACTGGCTGTGCTGGTTTGACACTCCATTGTTTACTTTTTTATCTTTACGACATACGTCTAAAACATCTATTCAAAATCTCTCTTTGGCTGTCCTTATTTGAACAGTTAACATATAACACTGTCACTTGCTCAGGATTTAGGATGCAATCCAGATGAACTGGATTCCATAGTACAGAAACTGACACATAAGCATCACTTAGAAAACCAGATATTTTGATGGGAATGACTAAGCTGGTGCCATGCACCTGTGTCCACCACCCAATGCACCACTGGGTGCAGTTACATTCACTTGCCGTGCTAAAGACTGCACCAGACGCAGGCCATTTCCACACACGTTAAATAATGCACTTTCAATGCACTTTAGCAATCCTTTTGAAGTGGATTTTTTGTTCCACACATGGAAAAGCAGTTCCAAATGTTCACTAAAGAGTATGGAAAGTGGATTATCCAACGTGTGTGGAAGCAGCCGTATTCTAACTAGTATGTTTTTGTCCAGCCTTTCCTCCAAGGAGCTCAGAGCAGCATACAACGTTCTTCCTCTCTCCTTGTACCCTGACAACAACCCTGCAAGGCAGGTTAGACTGAAAGTGGGTGATTGGTCCAAGGTCATTCAGTGAGCTTTACGGCAGAATGAGGATTTGAACCCATATCTTGTAGATTCTAATCCAGGGTTCTTAAACCTTTTTGAGACTGTAGGCATGTTGGGGGAGCATTTTGGGCCATAGCACATGGGGCAAGCAGCTCAAGGGGCAAGCAGGCAGATTTCCACGAGCAGCAATTTTTGGTGGGACCCAATCCATAAAATCCAATGCAATTGCTTTTAATAAAATAGTACTAAACCAACAATAAAAATTGCTCCCCCAGCAAAGAAAATACCACCACTTAAAACTGGTTTTGTTCAGAGGGTCTTAACATTTGTATGTGTGCATTCACATTTTATATATATATATATATATAAAACTATATATATATAGTTTGTGAGACTAAATATACAGGAAACCAGTCATGCGATTTACATTCCCATCATTGCATACAGTGGTAGGCTTGTTTAATATCAGGCTAACAAACTGTCATGCATCTTCCTTTTCTGGAACTTCACATAGCAGGGGAAATAAATATATCTCCAGATGTGGATACCATCCAGGTAGGCTGCTTGAAAAATCCAAGAACATTGCAACACGTATCTTTCCTGCACTATAAGGGAGAACTAATGAGTCAATTTGCAAGCCCAGAATAGCTATTATGGATGGCAGTATTCAAGCTATAGGTGGGGATATTCAGGTGGTCCATGGAGGTCCTTGCATAGCTGTCATTTTTATGCTGCTTTTTGAAGGACCTGCTACTCATCTGTATAAGTAGAAGGCACAGGTTGCTATGCAGACAAGCTGAGAAGAAAAGCAGAATGGCTAGATGAGGTCATTTAATGGTGGACAGAATTCCTTTCTGGTTCAGAGACTCTGGCTCCTCCTCTTCCTGCCATGTTATATGACTTCCTGTCCTATGCTGCCATCTGGGACCAAGCTTTGAAAAGGCTGAAGACCACTGACCTAGAGAGTTTGTGGCTGAGATTGAAAACTTAGCTGCTATAATCCATCAGCACTCCACTGTTTTCCCCTCCTATATATTAAAATCATATATGTGCCAATATATCTGCATGAACCTCAATTTAAAAGAAAATCGGGTCACAAGTACTAATGAAGTGAACATCCACCAATTTGAATTGTAAATTGCAAGCAGCACCCTCAAACACTTGAAAGAGGGTTGATGTTTTGATGCTCAAAACTGTTCTAAATTGTATTGTAAGTTTTGTATTTTCACATACATATTTTCACTAAGCATTGCTGCAACTGGTTTGCAAAAATGAAATCTGTCCAGATCCAAAGCTTAGTGACCAAATGAGGATGTCACATGAACTTTAAAACATATAATTTGTTACAATATCTCTTTGTTTTCTGGAAGAGCCAGATGGGTTGTTGCTGTTCCTCCCGCTGCTATTGCTCCTAAGTGATTATTATAGGGCAGCCCATCCCAACAGTAACGCTACTGTTCAATTCCCGAAACAAGGAGATGTTTTCCCCTCAGAACCTGCCAAAGAACCTGTGCGTGATGCAGCCTCAACTGAGTTGCTCGTAGTGCAATCCTATGCAGTGTTACTCTAGTCTAAGCCCACTGATCTCAGGAGACTGGACTAACGCTGCACAGGACTGCACTGTTAGTTTACCATCTCTCATTTTAACTGTACCAAAAATCTTCCATGGACTGTTCAAATTTAAAATTCTCATCTTCATCTGCTCCCCCCCCCCACTAATTTTATCTGTAAAACCACAAACCTGTTATATATTCATAGGGAAGGTTGGAAGGAAAGAAAGGAACACTGTTCTCAGTGAAGTCCAAATGTGTTTATTTTTGTAGTGTAGTGATAAAAAGAAAGGAATGCGCCTCAGGGGTTAGATAAAATTTGCATTCTCTTATTGCCTTCATTTCTAGGGGCTAAAAAGTGAAGTCTCTTTAAAGAGAATCATCGCAGTCCCCTAGAAGTTGCATCACGAGCTGTTTTACGGTATGAAAAGTTAAAAGTCGAACAGACTGCAATCCCAAGGACACTTTTCCTTGCAGTAAGCCCCACTGAATAACACAGGACTTACATCTAAGTAGAGCTGCTTAGGCTTGTTCCCACAGACCTGCAAAACATGTGAAGACTAACACGGGAAGAGTTCTCTCTTCTGGGTCAGACCAAAAGGTGCATCTAACCCTGCTGCCTTGCACTTGGCTTGCCTCAGTGGCCCACCCGAAGAACCAGAAAGCCCACCAGCAAGGCCAAGACAACAGCCCTCTCCAGCTACTGCCCTCTGCAGCTGGCCATTGGTGGCATACTGTCTCGCAACATGGATGATCCACTTAGCCATGATGGTTAACACCCGTTGACATGACCGCCAAGGTTCATCTGACGTGCTTGTCTACTTTGCTCTTCACAAAAAGGTGTCTTTTGCCTAACAGCAAGTTCAGCCTTCTGGTATTGTTGATATGGAAAACTAGCAGGTGGCAAGTGGGAGGAAAGAACAAAAGGGATGTACATTTAATTGCTCTGTCATTAGAGCAGGACATGAGGCTCTCTGCTGAAAGGGGAAGATGATCTTTAAAACAGGTGAGCGGGTTCTCAGCATTACCAGCGGGTAAGTGTAGCAGCACTTTTGCTAGTCCCAAGGGTGATACAACAAAACCCAAAGCGTGCACTCTTTGCCACAACAGCAGCTTGTTGAGCACTCCCGTGCTTTCTTTACCATTCCCACTCATTCTGAAGTTCACGGCCGAGTGCCCATTAGCAGGGCAGTAAATGGGGCCACCCACAAACAATGCAGAGGTTTCTCCATTTCCCAATGACCTGAAATGGACTTTGTTGTTCTTGAAGAGCTCTGAAATGTTGACAGCAGTTGAACGCTGGTTAAAGAAAAGAGGAAAACAGAAGGAGAAGGACAAATTGGCCCGATCAAACAACTAGCAGCTTGTGCTTTCATGGAGGGGGAGATTTTGGTGGGGGAAACATTTCCCAATGGTTATATATCTCCCCCAACGTTGAGATTTTTCCCAGGCCTCAACATTTCCTCTAATACTAAAATTCTTGAATATGCCTGAAAGAAGGGTAGTGATACAGGGCACAGGGAAGAAGCATGTAGATAACAGTGACTCTTCCTATTAGACATGGGCACAGATCGAAATATGAATCAAATTTCATGATGAATTGGGCTGATTCGCGTATCACGAAAACATGTTTCGTGGGGCTGTTTTTTTCACAGAATCCATGAATTTGGGGACCAATTCATTCGATTCGTGAATGCTTCGTGATGCCAGACAGGCTGGCACCAATCCATTGATTCCCTAGGTGACACAGGCCCAGAATGTCTGCAGACCTTTTGTTGCCATGGAAACCCCAATCTTAGCCCACATAACCTTGATAGGCAGCTCTCCCTGCCAACCTGAGAGCTGAGCAATGCAGGTCTGTGCAAGTTTATCTGGGAACTGTAGTCAGAGACTCCTTCCCCTCTCTGTTTCCCTGCTCCAATTTTAAGAACAGGATGGTGGAGTAGCGGCAGCGACAGCAGCCTCAGCAGATCCTACCACCGCTACTTGCTGCTTGCCAGCTTCAGGAACCCTTCTCTGACTTTTTACCTCACATCCTCCTGCTGCTTAGACATGCCTTCCCACCCCCTGCCCCCAAGCTCCCCAGAGTGGATCCTGAGTGGATTCGCTCTGTTCAGCTTTTCCTTCGAGAACTTGGAGAAGGGGAGGGCATGTCAGAGCAGCAGGAGAATGGGAGGACAGGAAGGAAAAGTCAGCAAAGAGAACCTGAAGAGAGGAAAACCCAAGCAGATCCGCTCTGCTTGACTTTTCTTCCAGCAGTGGCAGAAAGCAGGAGGCCAGGAGGATGGGAGGGAAATGTCAGCAAACAGAGCCTGAAGACAGCTACTTGGAGGGTGGCCGGAGGAAAGCCTGTTGAAGTCTCCCTGCGAGTTTAGCATTTCTGGGTATGAAGGGGGCCATTGTAGGGCCCCGGGATCTGACGAATCATGAACCTAATGAATCGTTTCATGAAACAGGACAATTTCATGAAAGTTTGTGGTTTGTGTTTCATGGAACATAATGAACCACGAAACTCAGGGTTCTTTCTCTTCCCATTTCGTGCCCATCTCTACTCCCTATGTTTCCCCAAGGCAGCTACACTCATCTGAACAGGGCCCTTTGCAGATACCACTCTGCAGTTGGGCTAAATCAACAACCCCCCATACACGTGCTTTCTCTGTGGTAGCCCCCACCTTGTGGAATGGCCTGCTTGAGGAGGTCAGGAAGGCTCTGACCTTCCTGGTTTTCTGCAAACTATGCAAGGCTGAATTTATTCAGGAGGGCTTTCTACTCAGATTATAGGGTGTGTTACAAGTAACAGCTCAGAGAAATGCGTTGGTAAGGGACAGGGGTTATAGACTAGGCTATTGGGTACTGGCTGCTGATTTAGATATGTTCCTACCAGGTAATTTGACCTTGCTAAGATGTCATGTTCATTACTTATGCTTAAAATTCAGGAACGTTTCATCTATGAATTGGGCTTTCAGCCAGTTTTTCAAATTTGCAGCTACCATAACCTGTCATATTTGTTTTCATTGAATGTCCTAACTGTTGATCATGTTGTATGTTATATGTTGATCATGTTTGCTCTGTAAATGTCCTAGCTATTGATTATATTGTATTCATTTGCAGTATATAATCTTCCTTGGATCTCAGTGAGAAAGGCAGACTATAAACAAACAACAATAATAAATGCTTGAACTTTCAAAAAGTACCTAGCTAAATATTTCTGAGTAAACTCAGCAGTTGTGGGATAAGAGGATGGGTCTTCTTATGGGTTAAATATTGGTTAAATGACCAGAAGCAAAAAGTAAGAATAAATGAAGTTTTCGCAATGGAGGGAAGTAAGCAATGGGATCTCCCAAAGACTGGTACTGGGGCTGGTGCTATTTAATTTGTTAATAAATTAGCAGGTATTGGGATTGAACAGTGTTCAACAGTGTAGTGACCAAGTCTGCAGATGATACGGGACTATTCAGGATGGTGAAAACTCCAAGAGGATCTCCACAAATTGGGTGAGTAGATAACAATGTGGCCCATGAAGTTTAATATGAAGTGGAACAAATTTCCTATTTCTTTGGAACACTTTGGAACAAATTCCCAATTTCTATGCTAACGGGGTCTGAACTTGCTGAGACTGAGAGGGAAGGAGACCTTGGGGTCATAGTGGATACGTCGGTGAAAGTATCAACCAAATATACAGCAGCAGAGAAAAAGGCAAACTCTATACTGGGGATTATTAGGAAAGGAAAGGCCACCTAATATACCACTCCCCTCTGTAACAACCCCTTATATTCTCCTCTGTGCTGCAGTGGCTCATTGGAACTAAATGTACTTTTGCACCAATACCTCCTGATACTCCTCTTTCCAAGTAGACACATGCTAATTAAATGGATTTTAAATAGAAGCTGTCAATTATATAAAGAAACAACTTTTGTTTCTTTCATTGTTATATGGTCTTTTGCAAAGCTGAAAACTTCACCTTAGGCCGATTCCACATGGGTTATCTGGCCCAGATTCAATGATAATTGGAAATGGAGGGGTTGTGGTACAAACCTCCTGGGGTTTCCCCAGCTTTTCTCCAATCTTTCTCAAATCTTCTTTGCTGTGACATTTTGGGAAAGACGGAAGTAACATCTGGATGGTTGCCACATGAGTGGGAAAGTTTGGATTCTCTTGACCACATAGCAGTCATTCTCCCTGACCTTGTCCTTCTGGTGGCCATTTCCTCCTCCCCCACCCCTGCACTACGGGGGCCTTTTTTAAAACATGGCAATCTCATATTGCTATACTGTTGTGACTGGTTTTGTGAATTCCCAGCTTTCACTTAAAAAAAAAAAAGAGGAAGTCTCAAGTTCCTTCCATTGCAGATCAATATGGGGAAAGGCATATCTCTGCAACAGAAGAGGCTAGAGACTGGAAAGGAAGGAAGGAAGGAAGGAAGGAGGGAAGGAAGGAAGGAAGGAAGGAAGGAAGGAAGGAAGGAAGGAAGGACGGACGGACGGACGGACGGACGGACGGACGGACGGACGGTGGGAATTCACAGAACCTGTTACAAATACTGTCATAATGGTATATTGATAATGGTACATTGATAATAGTAATATGCAATTGCCTATTTTAAAACAGCCCCAGTGACCCAGGGGAGGGGGGAATGCTGGGGGACTAGGGCAGGGAAATTACCATGTGGAAGCCGTGTTGTTGCTGCACTTTATCAGCAACTGCATTGGCATCCACACAAACCTGTCCCCATGTGGAAATTACCTGAATTGCAAAGGGAAAGTACATGGAAGGAGTTGATGAAGCAGATCTTTCTTTCCCTTCCTGTTCATCCTGAAAATCCTCTTGGAGGGTCTGGAGACCCCCCCCAAGAAAATGCACAGTATGCAGCAATAAGAGACAGTCACATAAAGTCACCTCCTTCCGTATTCATTGCCCAGGGGAGAAGCCGTAGCTCAGTGGCAGAGCATCTGCTTGCCATACAGAATGTAGTGATGTTACTTGATTCCTCTTCTTTGCTAGAATGTGCCCGTACTGTTGTGCATTTACTTTGTGAAGCACTCCCAACCCTCCAAGAGGACTTTCAGTACAACAGCAGTCTACTGAAGAAAGGTATAGACAGGTAACGAGATCCATGGTCCGTTTGTTCTGTGGAAGTAACTCACAGCTATGAGATATATACTAAATTTCATTCCGGGTACTAATGTATAACTATTGGTATGGCTGATTAAGAGCCAAGCCACAAGTGACGCCTGACACAGGTTGGACACTTGTCAGCTTCCCTCAAGTTTTGATGGGAAATGTAGGCATCCTGGTCTTGCAGCTGTAATGGAGAGCCAAGCCGTGAAACCAGGACACCTACATTTCCCATCAAAACTTGAGGGAAGCTGGCAAGTGTCCAACCTGTGTAAGGAGTCACTTGTGGCTTGGCTCCTAGTCAATGTATTAGTGGGCCTACAGATTCATGAAGGACACATCTACTTGTGAGGTCCCGGAGACAGTATATCACTGAGAATCAAAAGATGGGGACAAATAACAGGTGATAGCTTAACACTCATCTTGTGAAAAAGCAAGATTAGGGACCAGTAGCACTTTAAAGACCAACTAGATTTCTAAGGTATGCGCTTTTGAGAGTCAAAGCTCCTTTCCTTTTGAGGAGTGGGAAAAGGATGGTGTCTTTACAATCCAGGCAAAGGGTAAGATTGGATTAGAAGAACCCCTTTTTTCTACTCCTTGTATCTGACGAAGGGAGCTCTGACACTTGAAAGCTCATACCCCTGGAAATCTTGTAGGTCTTTAAAATACTACTGGACCTGAATCTTGCTCTTCTACTACAGACCATTGAAACTCACCTGGTAAGTGTCCCAGAGATATTAAATCAAGCCACTCCTGGGAACAGAATAGAGGGCTAGCTGGACCTTATTACTATCTAGCCAGGCAATTATTCTGTCCTTACATACACTGGGAGCAATGCATTGCAGGAGACCAACTTGTGGGTTCCAAGCCCAATTCAATCATGAACACTGGGCAGCTTGCACTCTGTTGTTCTCAGCTTCTTCTGTACAACGGGCATAACAGTAACCCACCTCAAAGGTGGAATGAAATGAATATTATAAAGCACCGTGCCTACTAATCAAGCGATATGCATTATTCACTACTATTTACAGGCATACTAACAACCCAATTGTAGCAGGCTTAATCAAGATCACATATGCAGTGTTCCTTTTCAAAAGAAGCATATGTTGTTAGAAACAGTGCCCTCTGATCTCAAACACTATCCCGCTATTTATATATAAGTAAAGACTGAATGTGGTTATTGGGAGAGAAAGCACTCCGCAAATTCTCAAAGAAACTCTCTTATTATTATATCGTATGTCCCAGGTCAGAGTTGTCACTGAAAGGAGGTTTAACTTAAACCCTGCATCCATAATAGTTCACAACAATTCCCCCCCCCCCAGCTTTTTAAAGGGATTCCAGAAATGTTTGCAAAAACAAAGTTGGCCCTAAAATCATTCAGACACAATAGAAACAGTAAACAAGAAATGACCATGTCTGTTGTCTGCTTTCCCCCACCTCTTCACAAAATGCTCCATGTTCAAAAGAAGACTACGATGTATAACCCACAGGAGTTTCACAGACAATTCACTACCCTTTCATGTAGTTAAAAAACACACACACACAACCCTGTTTGTGGAACTCCAAAGGAGTAGATGAAGTTCAGCGTGACAGACTGAAACCCAGTCACAAATCTCAAAGCTTGTTAGTACGTTAGATGCCTAAAACAGCCTCGTAAAGAGTACTTCTTAAATACCAAATAAACTAAAATGTTGCCTCAATAATAACTACAATAATAATCCATTTACCAGCCATACACGCTTTAAAGAATTTTGCTGCATAATCTAGAAGCTGCCTCTGGGAGTTAAGCAACAAAGCTACAGAGTCTGAAACTGCCAGGGGACTTTTGCTGTACCTCATTCACTTGGTATGTGCCACAGGAACAACAGAGAGACGAGAAGCTCCTTTTTCTCCGTGGTCCTTTAGGTAGAGAACTTACAGACCGACCTACATCTGAGTCCATATTCTTGGTCTCTGTAATTTTCTCAAAATTTTTGAGGACATCAGCGGGCACAGCTGAATCGCAGATCTCCAAAGATTGTCTTTACGCCATACATATACCATATGCGCCATGAGACACAGATGTGAACAAATGTTCTTGCACGTTTGGGTGTAGATATGATTCACAAATAAAAAAGACCGGTTTTTCATGGCTTGTCTTGTAAGGCTGCCTCTGGGTGTGGTTGAAATGAATGCAGGTGTACGCATTGGACTATGTCAAACTGCTTCTAGCCAGGAGGAGTGCTCCATTCCCCAAAAGCTGCTTATGCAAGCAGCTCTCAAAAATGGAAATGAAGGATGAAGGGCTTGATATTGCCCAACAAAGACAAAGAAGTCTGCCCCACGTTTGGATAATGAGCATGCTCATTATTTGGAAGGGTGTCATTTTTTCACTTACAAAGTAATAGTTTCCCACAAACTAGGGATCTCCTCAGAGCGTGCAGTGTGAGGTTGGGTACAGCCAGTTTTTGGTTAATCTCCCCTAGAGATTACTTTCACAGCAATCCCCCCCCCCCGCAGCTTTCGTCCATGCTAGTCAGAATTGCCAAGCACAGCCTGGCAATCAGCAGGAGTTGGGGAGGGGGGAGCGGACACACATGGTGCACTTTGGCAATGGAAACTTGGAAGTAATGGCAGTCCACTCTAGGACTCAGTAAAAACTCTATGGTTCTAGAGCAGACTGGTGTCACTTCCAGGTTTCCCCAGAAGTGACACTATGCCATCACTGATGGGTATTTTTTTTCTTTTGCTAGCCACAGGAGCGATGGTAGGAAACACGAGATGGGGAGTGGAAGTGAATAAACTGGTTGGATCCAACCCCTGTTTTCAGTTCCCTTGAAAGAACAACTTAGAGGTCCAGACTTTTCAGTTTAAAGCCTCAAAGTAAATGTAATAATATATTGGATCATTAGGAGGAACACCAGGCTATCAGTGACTTTTCATGCCAACAACTCCCTGTCTCTCAGTTTTCCAGTGGGTTTCTTTTCTTTGTAATTGACACTAAACTGCTTTCGGCATTCAGTATGAAAGCTAGAAAACATGCTCTGTGCTTCACAGGCTTCTTTTTTAAAAAAGACAAAAACCTACAAATGAGAATTTTTAATCCAACATGAAGTCCATTGCTCTAGAATTTGTCATAACGTTGACACTATCTCATTAAGACTTAACACAGGCAGTGGAATAAAGTCACATTACAGGTGTCAAATCAGTTTTCTTGGTTTAAAGAAAGTTTGCTTGCTGCTCATTGCTGTTGTGAATGGTCATGAAAACTTTTGCCTCAATAAATCTGTTAGTCTTTGACATGCTAAAAGATTCCTTGTTGTTGCTACTGCAACAGCTTGTTACTGCAATCTTATGCAAGATTACAGGGCCTGATCGACCGGGGGGGGGGTAGTCTGCCCCTGGTGCCGCCAAAGAGGGGGCGCCGGGTGCAGCTGCCGCCGCCGGGAGCGCGTGAGTGGCAGCGCGGGGGGCTGGGAGGCCGCTTGTGCCATTCACCTGCCCCGCAGGACAGGGGGCGACCGGCTTGCTGCACACCCCCTGTCCTGCAGGGCAGGTGAATAGAAGTGCGAGCCACCCGCGCTGCCTCCACCAGCTCCACAGCATGCCAGGGCAGCCAGCGAGCCATGCAGGCGGCATGCTCCTCCCTGCATGATGATGCCATAGAAGTGACATCATCATGCAGCGCTGGGAGCGCGCACACTGTGTGCGTGTGCGAGAAGCCGGACCTGGGTTGTCCTGGGCACCGGCAACCCTAGATCCGGCCCTGCAAGATTACTCCAGTCTAAATCAATTGATTGTAGTAGATTTAGACTGCAGTAACTCTGCATAGGATTGCACTGTAAAATGACTATCACTGTTTAAAAGAAAGTCCCCTGTAGTAACCCACGTCTTGCTTATGGTGGCCTCGTTCTGCTGCCCTAGTGATAGGCATGGGAATCCTAGCAAGAGTAACAGTAACTCTGAAAATACTCATGAATGTATTTTCTATACACTTTGTTCAACATTATGGAAAATTTTAAAAATTAAAGCATCTCTACCATATTGAAGCTAGTGAAAGTCTCTGTTTTTCATTTCCTTCTAAGTTCTACTTTAGAGTCAGGCAATACACAGTATGCACACGTTAGGAACCAAAATACTGCAGCTGATTTGCATATTCTCGTTGCATATTATTAACATCATTTACATGAACTTGACATTGTAGTTGCAAATCAACAGCTCCAAAAATTTAGAAATTGCCCCAGGACATGAGTTTCCTTTTCAGTTACTGAGCCTTTCCAACAGCTCCCAGAGGGCTAGCTTTACTTGTTTCTTTCAGCTAAAAGAACAAAGAGTTGTGGCACCTTAAAGACTAGTAGATTTATTATAACCTACAGTTTCATGGCTAGAGCCCACTTCATCAGAAGCACTTAGAGCAATTATACTGTCAATATTCTTTTCAGAATCATGAGGACCAGAAACTAATGTTAAAATATGACAAAGGTTTGATTTTCCTAGGATCCAGGATACACTGATGTTACTTTGTCCAAAAATGGTGCAGAAATCACTGTGAGCAATATTTGCATACTAAAAAATGATTTCCTCGTTGATAAGGGCTGAATGGCAGGTTGTTCAAGGTGGACGCAAAAGCCAGGGATCAGATTCCTGTGGGCCAAGCTACACATGACGAATGACACTTGAACGGCAAGTGGATTGAGTGGAGGGCAAGTGAACAGGGAGAAATACACTTGCCATTCAAGTGTCATTCATCATGTGTAGCTTGGCCCTGAGACTCAGAGAACCCTGGAAAGACAATCTGTGCCCCTCCCAAATTTACTTTGGTCCTTCAGTCTGAGCAGCCACAAGACTAATCTGCATTTCCAAAGCCTCCCTGAAAACTGCATGCCTATTAGCCTGGCTCCTCCAGGTATTTGTAGTCACTGGGGTCTGGACTAGAGATGGGCACGAACAGCAATACGAACTAAAAAAAAGCCACGAACTGCCCAATCAGCTGTTCGTGAACAAGCTGTTCATGAGGACCCATTCTAAACGAACAGGTGGTCATTGCTGGATGATAATTGGCCACATCAGCTTTGTCTAGAGATGACTTTTTAATTAGCGGATGGATGACTGCCTGTTTGAGTGGCCGGGGGAAGGTGCCATGAGTTAGTGACTGATTTGCAATAGATCTCAGTGGTTCACTTATGTGATCTTTACTTGATTTTAACAGCCAAGATGGGCAAGGATCAAGTGCACAAGTAGTGGCTTTCATAGATGCCAGGATCCTGTTAAGGTCTGTCACTGTAATTGGTTCAAAGCAGTCCAAATATAGGTCAGATGGTGTATTAAGCATTTCTTCTATCTCGTTTGTATTACAGCTAGCATCTAGATCAGAGCATATTCGTGCTGTTTTATCAGCAAAAAACTTAGCAAAGGCCTCACAGCTAATTGTCTGTTCTTGGGTCTGTAAAGGTTCAGATTTAGGGGTTAGAAGGTGTCTGGATACCCTGAACAATTGGGACGGTCGTGAACTAGCCGATACAATGGTAGCCGAGAAGTAACATTTCTTTGCTGCTTTCAGTTCTGCTTCATAGATCCTCCAATGTGTTCTGTAGTGAGTTCTATCAGTTTCTGCGTGTTTTACACCAGCGTCTTTCTAGACACCTGCCAGCCCTCTTCAGGTCAGCCAGCTCCTTGGTAAACCATGGTGCCGGCTTCTGTCCCAAGGGCCGGAGGAGCAACGGTGTCGATAGCCTCACAGAGTTTGTCAGACTTAGATCTGCTTATGCTCTGTTTCAGCATTCATCTCTGTATTGGATTTCTGCTGGTTTGAAATTGCGTAAATTTGCATTTATACACCCTATTGCATTTTTATTGAAATTCCCTTAAAATTGACTCTACTAACTTATACTGTGTAAACCTCCTTGCGTCTCAGTGGGAAAGATAAAAAAATAATTAATATAAATAAAATAAATAAAAATAATAAAAGGTCATCCAGAGAGCTTCATGACAGAATCTCCTAGCTCCTAGCAGGACCTTCTAACCAGTATATGACAAAGGCTCCTGTGGTAGAGGGAGACATCAAGTCATCGCTAACTTATGGCAAATCTTGGTGGGGTTTTCATGGCAAGAGACTAGCAGAGGTGATTTGCCATTGCCTGCCTCTGCAGCCCTGTCTTCATTGGAGGTCTCCCATTCAATTACTAACCAAGGCCAACCCTGCTTCGCTTCCATAATACGATGAGATCGGACTTGCCGGGACTATCCAGGTCAGGGCACAAAGGCGCATACCCTGTTCATAAGGGGGCCGGATCGTTGCTGTAGCTTCTCGGTCTTCCAGTTGAAAGGTTTTGTGATGGTTAAAACCATCTGTGCCGGTTGTGAAGGGTCAAACTGTTCCAATAAAACAACCGTAAATGTAGTTTTGTCAACAGCTATTACTGTATATTAGAGAGCTGCAGACGCTTCCTGCGTGTCTAAACAAAGAGGTGTCTTCTCACTGATTGGCAGCTGTTAACACAGGTGGGGGTGACTGGCACCCCATGTTAATTTTTTTTTTAAAACACTGTAACCAGGAAAACTTCTATATCATTTGTAATGCGACCCTTTCAGAGAAGAATGCACAGTGAAAGCAGGAAAGCCCAGAGATTAGCATAAAACATCTGTGTGTTGTTTAAGAAGATTCTTTCAAAAGAGCAGAAATGGAAGGATTTGCTCAAATGCGTAGAGCCATTCCTAACATACATTTGAAAGCTTTACAGTAAGTGGCAATTGCCAAAGAGCAGCACTTACACTCTCTTTATCACTGTCGGATGCTAAAGAGCTTTCCCTCGTAAGGCAACAGCACTTCTGTTTGAAGAGGTTAAGGAATATTTTTCTTGCCGCTTTTTTTGCTTTACTAACTCAACGCTACTTAAATAAACCAAGTTAATGAAACTAACATAGTTATTTATGTAATCTAAAAAAGTAATGCTTATTTTAACTTATTCTAATCAGACTCAAATATTTGTTCCTTGTGTGACTAATTTACTACTAATTACAACAGATGTGTGTATGGCATTCGGCAGCACTAAAAATAGATTTGGTCTAGAATAAATACAGCGAAAGGAGCATGTTATCAAACCTCCGTGAGAAGAATTTAATGAGGGGACCCAAGTTACTAAATCCAGAATACAGGTCTGGTCACCCTGCTGACCCGACGGCAAGCAATTCACACGGCTTTAGTCCACGGGTTCCTTCTCCTTCTCTTTCTTATTGATTTATTTACTTTATTTATAGTCTGCCTTTCTTAAGTATTTCAAGCTTTTGGGTAGAGCCTTAAAAGGGGGAAACCTGCTACCCTTGTATACACCAGAATGAAACTCCCTCTGGCTGCTTTGTCTGTGGAACTCCTGAATGCTTCTAAATACACAGGCAAGAATAAATGTGTGAACACAAAGGACCAAGAATGTTATGTGATCGGCTCTCCTGGTGTTGTTCTTTAAATGTTAAAAATCAGCTGCGGGGAGAAGTGGCTGACTGGTGCTGCTGTACTAGGGTCACTCCCCCTGTGCCATGAGAAATCCTCCCTCCATATGGAACTGCTTCTGACCACATGGAGGGAAAAGACAGGTAAGCCCACACTGCATCACTCTTTCACTACTAACAACAGTTCTTGCGGCCTCTTCTATCAGCATCAAGGATGGACTGCCCTTTTAGGTTACCGGGAGACTTCCCAGTGGGCCACTGGTAGCAAGGAGCAAATGAAGCCAAGTTGACTCCACACTGCAATAACGCTGCAGGTCCATGTGGCTTGGACCTGGGCCATGGTGATGATGGTAACAGGTGTAGCTCACTGAGCTGCGAGCCCTTGCCATGTTCTCAGTACTGCAAGGGCCAATTGGACCCTTCTGCTCCAGAGCTATTTTAACATCCCAGTCCATTACTGACACACACCCTCTCTCGGTGCCGTAGCCCTGAAGTACATCAGTCCTGTCATCTGCAATTTGTTTTTGCTTGTCTCCACCATGATGTGTGGCTCAGAGACCAAAACATCAGGAGTTATATCACACTGGACCCTTGAAGGGGGATGCTATCCCTCTATTTGTCTTGTGACTATATCTTCTGGGACAAGTGAATAAGGCTAACCCCAGAGTGTGAATGAGTGTGGTGGCAGGGAGTGCCCTCAAGTTATCACTGACTTATAGTGACCCCTGGTAGAGTTTTCATGGCAAGAGGCTATCTGAGGTGGTTTGCCATTGCCTGCCTCTGAAACCTTGGTCCTTTTTGGAGGTCTCCCAGCCAATTACTAACCAAGGCCGACCCTGCTTAACTTCTGAGATCCAACAAATGTGAAGATGATGACGATGACGAGGAGGAGGAAGAGGGAGAGATCAGGCTTGTCTGGGCTATCCAAGTCAGGGCTTCTGAATGAGTGTTCTCCAAGATAAATGTCCTGCATGCTAGCTAGCCAAAGGGTTATTTAAGAGAGGGAAGGGCAGCTTCATCCTTGCTTGTGTTTCATACCACATAGGAGTAAGAACATTTATATCTCCAGCCAACAACGTTTACATCTTGAGTGACCACAGTTATAAACAAGTATACAGGCTTAGTTATGCACAGCAAAGGCAAAAATCCCATTTTGAGCAATATAGTTTGTTCGATAATAAGTTTATCTTTTTGGATGTCATTTCTGTACTAAGACTGAGATATGAAAATATCGGCATTAAACGCTGCATCACAGCTTCAAACGAGCAGGCCCTCTTGTTTCTCCCACACACAAATTTCTCCCCTTTGGTCTCCCACACAGAAACGTGGTTTCTCAAAGAGCAGTGCTAGAATTATTAGGGAAGTGCAGTAAGGTCAGCAAGAGGGTAGCTATAGCAGCAAAGTACATGTGGGGGTGTTGGAATCTATGCCAAAAGCAACCAGAGAGTGGTTCAAGGGAAGGGACTCAAGGATTTGCTTGGTGGGCACCACAGGATATGTGGCAGAGGGTTTGAATCCCACATGGAAGAATGGTTCAAACAAGAATTACAAATAGCTGAGAAACTGAATTGTTAACAGGGGGGGGGGGCGAGCAGCATCTCCAAGGAAAGACCACACAGACGGTACAGCATCCATCCCGGGGTGCAAACAGAGTCACTCTCACCCCTCAACCACATCAAAGCATACAGCCTCTTGTTGTTTGCTGTGCCCAGATCTAAGCACTCCCAGCCAGGAATGTTACTAAATTAGCGCAATTAATGAGGAAGTGCAGACTCTGAGTCGGGAGGACTCCAAACACCCCTGCATTCACAGGCGATGACTACAGGTTTTTCTCTCCCTCCTCCGCACTGAAGTTGCAACAAGTGTATTCACCCAAAAGAGAAATGAAACAGAAAACCACTCTCCGCTAGAGATTTTCCTGGGTTATTTACCACAGTTCTTTTAAACAGAACTCTGAAAATGGTAGTTTAAATCCTGGGGATTAAAATTAGATGGAACTAACTGACCAGGTGCATCCAGTTTATCTTACTTTTGTTCAGAATAAAAAGGCCTTAATAGACTCGTGGTCAGAAAGTTGTATGGAACATGTTTACATTGCTAATGCCCAATGCTAATGCACCATTCATTATCTAAATTCCATACTGTAAACTTGCTGGGATTCCTACTGACTATACATCCACAAATATCCTGTGTATAAGGCTAAAGAAGAACAAATGACTTTCATCTGCAGATACCATTAGGAACGCTTAGGAGGAACAAAACAGGAACAAAATCTTCTTTATGGGCTTATCTCTTTAAATGAAGCATCTAAGTCTGGCTGTACTGTGCTTGAGATCTAACCTTCCTCTAGTCTCTATTCCTTTCCAGATGAGAAAGGTTATGATTATTATTTTTTGGTTGACCTTACCCTGATAATTTTGGCTTAAAAAGTCAATGTTTTTTCAAACTGCTTAATAGTGAGAAAACCTTTTCCAGGTTGGAAGTCAAACCAAGTATTACATGAGCTTTGTAGAGCATTCTGGGGCATATTTTGGAATATGTTACTTCAGACAAGGAAGTCTAGAACACACCCCACACTCAGCCTCTGGCAACTCACTGAAGGAGGGGATTGTTAACAATGGATTGTTAACAATGATCTTTTGTTGAGAACCCTGTAAAAATGTCTGAGGATATCTCAAGTTCCTAAGAACAAGTTGAAACCCAATGGGCTCAAGTCACTGTAATAAATCTCAGTTCAGAGATTGGGAGGGTTGTGTCTCAGTAGCAGAGCATCTGTTTGCATGCAGAAGGTCCCAGGTTCAATCCTAGGCAGCACAGCTAAAAGGATCAGGAAGCAGATTTTGTGAAAGACTTCTCCAGGGAGAGCTAACGCCAGTCTCAGTAGCCAGTACTGACAGTGATAGACCAACGGTTTGTGATTTCAAATATACAGCAAACTATGAGTTATAATATTGCTTGTCCACTTTTGCTTTCTATCCTCTCAGCACACAGCTTCATAAATTCACTCTAGTCATATAGCAACATCTGGTGACAGAATAATGACAATCAACTGAGTAATTGATTCAGACATCAAGTCAAACTACACTTAGCACCTACAGGGTTTGTACAAACCTAATTTCAACTGTTTTTTAAAAAAAATCTGGTTTGACGACTGATCACAAACTGTGCTTTGCTGATTCAGATGTCACATCAGATCATAATGAAGCTTCCTTATTTATAGATCAGTATAATGTGTGAATGGAGCCTAAGAGATATGTCCTTTTCAGACTTTACGTCCATGTGTACTGATGTTCTCAATGTATGTGGTCATCACCACGCAGTCTGAGCAGGGGGAATGTGCGCATTCTGCAAGTGCTTTGGTACATGTGAAAAAGAACTATGGAAAATCCAGTGGTTGGCTTTCACATGCTGAAGCTGTGCATGCATGCAAAATATATGCTCTTCCCCTGTTCAAATAATATGGAGAGCACACATATTGGGAGTATGTCCACATGGCTACCAGGCTGCCAAAATGCATGACCATAAAGTCTAAAAAGAGCTAGAGAGACTACCATATCATAGTCAGAAGCATGTACTGTGCTGTACCAATGCTCCGCAGCATGCATTGTGCTCTACCAGTGCTCCACAGCAGTCAGCCACTTTGCCTGAGAATCACACCAAGTTAAAGAGCAAGAGCCATATATCAAAAGAAATCCTGCATCCTCTATCAGGCAGAGGAAGATAAAATCCAAATTCAGAAACAATTCAGAGCCAGACTCAGTGGGACCAGCAAGCAGGCTGGAGCGCGTGTTGGTATGCAAGAAGGATATCCCTTGATAACTGCTGCATTTAAAAAGCACTGTGACCTCCACTGAAAACTCACTCAGCTTGCCCAAGATTGGACAGATGGTGCACAAGCAGACCAAGTCAGCAACATCCGTTGTCCTTGGAGCAATCCTTCCACCTGAAACCATTCTTCTTCGATAAATATGCCCAGATTAGCTCTTGGCAGGGACTCCACATTTTCACAGCACAAGGCTACAACAGACTTGACTCAGGCAACGGTTCAAGAAAACCAATACAAGAATTGCTGCTGATATAGGAAGTGACAGAACAAGGCCCAATCAGGCCAATTAAAAACGCAGGATGGAAACATTATCCATGTACATCCTCCATGGAATTAAGAGTGTGCCAGGAGATTGTGTGGATCACTTGGTTTGCTTCTGATGGCTCACTGTCAGAAGGTAGCTCCAAAACTCGGGAGCCTTTGGGAGGGGCCTTTGATACAGCACAAGACTCTGTACTAGAGGGGGAAGCAAGACAGATACCCTTTCGGTGTGCAGAAGTTATTCTACATATCTAATCTCTGCCTTATAGCACATAGTTTTTTAAAAAGTACATTTTTATCCAGGCTTCCTCCAAGGAGCTTAAGGCAGTACGCAGTTTCCCCCTTCGTCTATTTTATCCTGACAACAACCCTATGAGGTAGGTTCAGCTGAGAACAAGTAAGTAACTGGCCCAAGGTCACCCCAGTGAGCTTTGTGGAAAAGTCTAGAGCCTAGGCTAACCTCTAACCACCCGAACAGCTATGGGCAGAGAGAAATGAGAGAACAGTCACCATTGTATTTTAAATATAAAAAGCCAGTTTCTGTGTTCCATATCTTCAGTCGATCAGCTTAGGTTAAAAATGGAACTCCAGAATTGCTTCGTAGAATCCTTCATGCTCAGTTCACACTTAGGGTTGCCAGATCTGGTTTAGGAAATCCATGGAGATTTGGGGGGTGGAGCATGAGGTTTAGGAAGGTAAGAGAGAGCTCAGCAGAGTGTAAGGACACAGAGCTCACCCTCCCCAGCAGCCAGTTTCTCCAGGGGAACTAACCTATGTGGTCTGGAGATCAGCTGTAATTCTGGGAGATCTCCAGGGTCCACCTGAAGGTTGGCAACCCTATTCTCACTAGACCTACCCATTGTGTTTGAAAGGACAAAGTAACTGGGTCCCAATCTGCAAGAAGTTTGGGGAAATAAAACCTACCGCTGCCTCAGATACAAATGTTTCCACCCCCACCCGCACTTGTGTCCCCGAGGGCCACACTAAACATGAAGTTAGGGTTGCCAGGTCCAGGTTGGGAAATTCCTGGAGATTTGGGGGTTGGAGCCTGGATAGAGTGGGGTTTGGGGAGGGGAGGGTCCTCAGAATGGTATAATACCATAGAGCCCACTCTCCAAAGCAGCCATTTTCTCCAGGGGAACTGATCTCTGTCACCTGGAGATCCGTTGTAATACCGGGAGATCTCCAGCCACCCCCTGGAGGCTGGCAACCCTACATGAAGTCCATGTCAGAATGATCCAAGAGGTAAACTCCTTACATATAAGGAATGGCTAAAGAGTCTGGAGATTTTCAGTTTAGAAAAAAGATAATTATAGGGAGACATGATAGAGATTTCTAAAATTATCCATGGAGTGGAGGAAGTGAATAGAGAGAACTTCTCCCGTCCTATAATATTACAACTTAGGGTCACTCAGAGAAGTTGATGGTCAGTAGATTCAAAGAGGAAAACATGTTAGTTAATAACAAAATGCAACAGAAGGGCTGCCAGTCCCTCGGTGGGGGCAGGGGATTCTACGCCCCCAGACTCTGCCCTCCACCACTGCTTACCTGGCTGGCGGGTGGGGGGGGGGGAGGCACGAGGACAAATCTCCCAGGCAAGTGTGCAGTGGGCGTGCTCTCCGTTGAGTGCAACAACATCATTTCCTCAATGCTGATGGGCTGAATTGGCTCTGCATGAAGCACAAGAGCAAGCCCGCTGCTGGCATGATGACATCACGTCCCAGAAGTGACATCGTTGCATCAGTGCCGAGAGCATGTATGCGGGATTTAGCCCCAAGGTAAGTGCCATATTCCCCCTCCCACTGGGAGGGCATAGAGACCTGTCAACCCTAGTCCCGTGGCACCTTAAAGGCTAACAATATTTATGCCAGCGTGAGAGATCACTTCTTCAGATTCAGGAAATACAAAAGTAACTAAAATTGTACAAAACAGAATTCATAGAGAAATTAGTTTACGTAGGTCATTGCCATAAGATGTAGAGATGATGGCTCCTAGCTAGGGTTGCCGGTCACCTGGTGGGGACAGGGGATCCCCAGCTCCCTGCTTCCTCCTCCTATGGCCTGGCTGGCGGCAAGGAAAGGGTGCAGGAATGGGCTTCCTGGGGTGCACTCCTGGTGCAGTGTGACTCGCAGGCCCCTAAGAGTGCTCCTGGGCTTTGCACCAGGCCGATTAGGCACCGAGGACCTCCGAAAGGTAAGTGTCAGGCCTCTGTCCTCCCCCCAGGTAAGGGGACCTGGCAACCCTACTCAGAGCTCACATGGCCTTCAAACAGGGCTAGACCAATTAATGGAAGATAGCCAAGACGGCTGAATGGGACCTCTGTGTTCAGATGCTGTTGCTAGGGGGCTTTGGCCTTTGTGCCCCTGCTTTGGGGCATCTAGTTGCCCATTATGAGAAACAGGATACTGGACTAGATCAACCGCTGATATGATCCAGTAGAGATTTTCCAATTGTTTCCAGTGCTTTCAAGTTTGGAGAAGGGGCATGAGGCTTGGGGGTCGTTCCTTCCTTGCTGTTCCATGTCTTTGATCTCAATCCATCCCCACCCGCTCCAAAGCTTCTCTTGGTTCTGCAGGAGGGAGGGAGGGTACCGATGCAGCAGATGAGGCACACAGTTATAATGTTTGTTTCTCCCAGGGAAGTCCATTGCTGCCATTGACTCACTCAAGTAAATCATTGTACTTAACAATATCATTGGTATGGGGACAAGGAATACCACTGCTGCCACAGGGCCTATTAAGGAACGGCACTGTGCCTCTGTACACTGCAATGTAGTGTACCCCCCGCCCCCAGTCCTTGCCATATACAGGTCTTTTCTCCTCTGGTCATAATGGCAACCTTTCACTAGTTAGATATTCATTTATTCAGAACACAAATGATATTCTTGCTTTAATCAAATGCCATTTTTCTACCTACGGTTGCTAGTCATGTATTTATTCACCCAGTTTGAGCGTGGACTCATTTTCTCCCTATCCATTCCACTCTTCTACTTCATCAACCACAATCAGCATGATGAATGCAAATACACCCATTTATTTGACACTCTGTTCAATACAACGTATTTTAATATTAAACACATAACACATCAGACCTGTTCTTTAACCAACCAAAAAATCAGACATAGAATTTAATTTTGTAAATTCCCGTTAATAATGAATAGTAGCAATTCATCCACGAGCGTCAAGTCAAATAGATTTGCAGAGCAACACTAGAAAACAATCACTAAAATTTATTTTCATTTTTTTCCTATTCATTTTGTTGGGATTTTGCACTGCTGAACTTGCTTTTACTGGCATTAGAAAACATGCACACTGAAAGCCATGTACTGCATCCTGAACTGTTTAGAGGAAGGGTGAGAAAAACAAATCAGATAATAGAGATAAAGGAACAGAAAGCAACAATTTGGGGGGGGGTTGCTGAAATTATACAGTTTCAAACAATATCCTGGCATGCTTGAATTCTACGGGAGATTAACACCGATCATGTTTCCATCCTCCATTTACATTTCAGAGGTGCCTTTAAACTGAACTGGCAATCTTTCTATCCTCAAATAATTATGCCTGTACCCATACTACTCAATCCTCATCTCTGACTGCTTAAACTTCCTTCTTGACGGTAGGTACTGAAAGAGCTACGGCAGTTTTCTTCTAATTTTATTACAGTAGCCAAAAATTGGAAATCTGTTCCTGGCTGTAAAGGTAACTTTTTGATAGATGGAAAGGGGTTAACCTTCCCTCCTCCCTTTCCCAAAGTTTGCCAATTTCACATTGCAAGGTGCTCTTAAAGGAGGAAATTACATTCGAAATCTGCATCACAAAATGTTCTTTAAAAAAAAAAAGATCCAACACAATAAAGACCTCTACACATTTGGAACCTGGAAACATCCTTCATAATTCTTTGTTGAGGCTAGAGCTTGATTCTAACCGAGAAAGCACAGTCCCTCTTTTTAGGAAAGAATCAAAGAATAAATAAATCCATTTTCAATTTCTGGTTATTCCCCTCCAGCATGTTATGAAGCATGAGTCACGTAACAAGCATAATCCTTCCCCTTTACTTTCATACTATTCAAAATTTGCTGATCACTCAATCAAAAGATGGGGTGGAGAGGGGGAGGCGGAGAAAGAAGGGGTTGACAGGGTGCATGCATACCATACCAGGAAGCCCAGTTTATTGATTCAAGCCCTGCTATGGAGAAAACAAAGCAACTAACTAGATTTCACCAGCACAGTTCTACTCCATGGATAATGAGAAGGAAATTTCTGTTTACCTGAATTCAGGATTCCACAGGCAAGGCAGGATATAAGCTATAGAACGGTTCCTGTAGACACCAATCCTCTTTTTTCCTCTTTAGTTTATTATAAACTCTTTTACAATCCACGCAAGTATAAAGCCGTCCATGTCTCCAATGCAATGCCTTTTGCTCCTTTTCGAGTGAAACTTTCTCATTTGCATAAAAGCCACTTCTAGCCTATGGGACTTTGAACAGCTACACAGTACATTCGCTGCCTTAACATGCTTTCCCAAGCATGACATCATCAGTCTCCATGGTTACGTTAACCCCACCTGCCTAACATGACAGAACAACCTGTCAGGTTCAGACTGCACAAATACAATCCGACTGTTTTGTTTCAAGTAAATGTTTAACAGCCTGTTCCTTGGCATGCTAATAGAACCAGAAGTTAAGTGACTCTTAAAACATTAATATACATTTTATTTGCTTTTGAAGTCAAACTTACTGAGAGATTAAGTGAGAGTTTTTTTCATGTAAACATTGAACAATGAACTGTTATTTGCATTTCCGTATCCAGCAGACCCTGCTGGGGAACAACCCCTCCCCCCCAAAAAAACTATTATGCTGAAGAGCCACATATTATGAGATTTTAATACTACAGCTTCAGAAGATTCATTGTTTCCTTTTACTCCCCTTTTCAGAAAATAACCCATAATCCTCTTCGGGTGGCACAACCTGTAAAACAGGTTTCTCCTAAAGGGTTTCCCTCCCCATTTTCTTTGGAAGGAATTCAGCTACTTTTAACGGCTTTTCAGTGCAAGCGTTATTTCAGTCTCACAGACAACTTGTCCTGGTTGTGAACGACTAGCCTTCTGCCCCCTTGCTAAACTAGTGTCACTCTCCAAGGTAAAAACCACAACATAACAGTACCGCTCAGCAGATCCACTTAGAAAACAGGGAGGGCACTCAGTCAGAAGCCATCTCTCGTCCAAAGCCTCCATACCTTCCTTCTGAACTCCCCCCCTTCATTTTCACCTTCCTTCCGTCTTTTCAGTAAACAGTGGATCTCACTGCTTCAGTCTCATTCATGAGTATCCAGGGATGCGTTGACGAAAAGATGTCGAAAGGCAGAAACTGCCCCCCACCCTCAAAAAAAAAGTTCTTTCACAATTTCACTCTGCCAACACCTTTTGGAGTTGTGAAAATCTTCCCATTATCCCTGTTTTAAAAATCTGACAAGTCCTGCCAAAGCGTGTGGGGGATAGTTTTGCAATAGCAGCCACACCTGCCAGAGTGTATTGTTTGTATCATAATAGTGCTCAGGGCCCTGATGTGTAGATAAGGCTTCTCTCACTTGCCTTGCAGGAAACTTTCACACACACAGCAGGGCTCTTTTCTAAAAAGTCCCCATACAATAAAATTAGAAGAACTTCAGAAACTTCTAAAGCAACCCCATTTGTAGGAAAATCCCTGGGAAATTCCAGTGACCATGGAGAAAATCTTACGGTGCCTTTGGATCCTGCCCCAAACCCATTAGTAAGTGAAACATTCCTAAGGGGAGAAGAGGAAGTTGAAACAAATATAAACAGATCCTTCCTTACCATACTTCTACCTGGCTGCTTCCCAGAAGACTCACAATAGATGGGATTGTGTCCCAATAGAGAAGAAAGGGAAGCTTCCCAGCAGAGTTCCCTGATGGCCCCCAACATGTAAAGGCAGCAAAGTACAAAAATGGGACAGATACAGCATCCAAAGGAGTCACCAGGAACATCATGCTACAACACTGCTGATTGGTGATTTTAAACTGGAGAATTGGTAGTTTGCAGAATTTCTTATTCAAATGCAGTAGGGCCTTCCTGTTCTCCAGTTCATGACTTGTGATTTCACTTATCTGCTGTCTGTGGTCCACTTACCTTAGGTGGTTTCCAACCTGTTTTTACTCCCACTGTGCTATCATTGCAATCATGACAGCATTACATTTCACGGGAAATATGATTGTTTTGTAGAGTTGGTTATTTAACCACAGGTTGGAATTTAGGACTGGTGAGCATCACCCCTGATATTGCAGACCCCATGTGATTTTCTTCCCTTTCCTCAAGAGCACCTATATTTCTGACCAACTCACTGGTTTTGCAATCGAAAGATTGATTACTGTTTTAAAATCAGTAATGGGCCCTTGTACTTGATATGCAGGTATAAATCCCTTTCCTAAAAAAGGTATAAAAACAATGCGTATACTCAACTTGATCTTAAACATATCTAAGAATAGGTCTTTATATTTTGTTGAAAATCTGCCTCCCTCTCTTGTTCTTAAAATGGCACTCAAGGAGCACAAAAGAGAGTGGGAACACAGCCATACAAGAAGATTTCCACAACACTAGAAATTCCCATTGCTGTGGAAATTCATGCTGAGGAAAAATGGACAATATTCCATTTCTGCAAAATGAGCAAAGCAACTGGTTAAAAACAAAACAGAAACACAGCAGATGTAACCAGCACTGGATCTAGGGTGGCCCACGCTCGGGGCAACCCTTGGCTGGCCACCTTGCGCACCCGCGCAGCGCTCCCCGCACTTCGGTGACGTCATCACGCAGGGCGGAACGGAGGCAGCGTGCGGGGCTGGGAAGCCGCCTGCCCCATTCGCCTCCCCGCAGGCGAATGGCGCGGGCGGCCTCGCAGCCCCCCGCGCTGCTTTCGCCTGCCCCGCAGGACAGGGGGCAGCCGGCTTGCCAGGCACCCCCTGCCCTCCAGGGAAGGCAAAAGCAGCGCGAGGGGCTGCAAGGCTGCCCGCACCATTCGCCTCCCCGCAGGACAGGGGGCGGCTGGCGTGCCAGGCACCCCCTGCCCTCCAGGGCAGGCAAAAGGCAGCACGACCTCCTGCGCTGCCTTTCGCCTGCCCCACAGGACTGGGGGCGGCCAGCTTGCCGCACACTCCCTGCCCTGCAGGGCAGGCGAATAGCGCGGGCGGCCCCGCAGCCCCCCACGCTGCCTTTTGTTTGCCCTGCAGGACAGGGGATGCACGGCAAGCCGGCTGCCCCCTGTCCTGCGGGGCAGGCAAAAGGCAGCGCGGGGGGCTGCGAGGCTGCCCGTGCTGCTGCCTGTGCCCTCTGGCAGCTGACAGCTGCTCCCGGCGCCCCCTCTGTGGTGGCGCCGGGGGCAGACTACCCCCCCTGCTCCCCCTCGATCCGGCCCTGGATGTAACTAAACCCGCAGTTCCCATCCTTTTAAAGCCAGAGAGCACTTTTGGAATTCTGACATAGGATAATAACAGTAATAACATTTGATTTATATACCGCCCTTCTGGACACAGAGCAGTTTACAAAGTGTTATTATCCTCATGACAATCACCCTGTGAGGTGGGTGGGGCTGAGAGAGCTCTAAGAGAGCTGTGACTGACCCAAGATGGCTTCGAGGAGATTCGAATCCTGCCACTCCAGATTAAAATCCTGACACTCCAGATTAGAATCCTGCCACTCTTAACCACTACACCAAACTGACACAACCACAAAACGGCTGCTGCAGGAGGTAGAGCCAACCACAAAATGGCTGCCATTGGCGGCAGAGCCATACACACACAGAGGAAGGCCAAGAAGGGTAATTTTTAAAAATACAACGGGAAAGATGAATGAGAAGGAAAATTAAGGCAACACTGTGGCAGCTGCTACCGAAACAAAGTTATTTAAATCTGCCCAGCCAATCCGATGGCCAGTAGGAGAGTGCATTACAAAATTCCCAAGCCAAAGAAAGTGCTGGATCAGACTGTTACAGAGATTTCCTTGAAAACTAATACCAATCTAGGATTCTTATGAATTAAGACCCCTCCCGCCCCGAGCAATCCGTGTTGTATTCATGCTGCTAGCAATATTTGTCTTGGATCCTTGGAAGGGAGGAGCACAGAGCACTCCAGGGCAATCACCTTTGAAGAGAAGCCCCAGAGAGCTGCACTTCTTCTTCCCTCCCTCCTTGGTGGTTTTGTTTCTTTGCAAGTGTGATGGCTGGGGGAACCTTGTTCAGGGGCCCACAGAATTGGACCCCTTGGTCCAAACTGCTTGAACCTTGGAGATTCTGTAGTGGACAGGCAGCGCAAACTGCACTGTGGTTTTGGCGCCATTGGTTGAAAAACCGCCACTCCAGTCCCGTCCCCCCCGCCCAATAGTCCCTCCTAGGGAATAACGGCAGAACTGCAGAGAGGGATGGGGTGGGATGAGGGTTCTGCAAAGGAAGCCTTCCTCACTTTGTAAAGGAAACAAAGAACAGAAACAACAAGGAAAGATGGCAATGCAGAGTTTTCAGCAGAAAGGTTAAAAAAATTATTGTCACTCAGTCACTGTAAGAGTTGGAAAATGAAATGAATACAGAGAGGACTTAAAAAAAATGCTGTTGGCCAGTTCCATTTCCTCTTGATAAGTATCAGTGGAGAGAAGAGTGCCTGTGCCCAGGAGAACCTGTAAAATCAAATCTCTTGGTCCAATTCTGTTGAAATTTGAGGGAGGGGTCTTTAGATTAGAGGGAGGCCTAGTTGCCAATTATGGATTGAAAAATTCCTGGGGATTTGAGGGGTGGAGACTGGGGATGGCAGGGTTTAGGAGAGAAGGAACCTCAGCAGGGTATAATGCCATAGAGTCCACCCTCCAAAGCAGCCATTTTCTCCAGGCCAACTGTTCTCTGTTACCGGGAGATCACTTGTAATTCCGGGAGATCTCCAGCCTCCACCTGGAGGCTGGCAACCCTAGGGAGGCCTATGCTCTGTGCACTCACAACAACCCTTCCTCCTAAGCCCAGATCTGAAATTAAAATGATTTTTTTCTTGGCACACATGCCTACTGGCCAATCAGAAGCATTACTGGGCAAGAACTCACCCACTGTCTAAAAACACTCGGTAGGCACTAGGAAAGGTATTGATGGGCACCATAGCACCCATGGGCACCTTGCTGGGGACCCATGACCTAGGTGATGTATCATTTTTAAAAAATTACAATGGCTTTGTATTTATTTGCAGGCACAATTCAAAGAGTTGGGAACAACCCAACTCGAAGACCAACTACTTCTGTACCAACTTTGCCTGCCAGCTGAGATCTATACTGAAGACCTTACTGTATGACACCCTACCCTCTGGTGAGTGGTATGGAACTCCACCTTCTGGTGGAGGATAGTATAAGGAACCACTCTGATGGAGCTTGAGAACTCCAGAGATGGAGCTTGTCCAGTGGTAGCCCCTTGATTGTCAAATGCTCTACTCACAGAGATTCATCCAATGGCTGGATTACCATCGAGGCACCATATAATAATGCTTTTATTTGCCAAGGCTTTTTGAGTTTACACTGTTAGATGACCTTTAGATATTATTGCAGTAACAAATCTTATAAATAAAATACAGACAATAAAATACTGCAATAAGTAACTAATGTAGTAAATTGTTTAACTGCTGTAAGGCAGATCCATAACAGCAACCAGATAGTATAAGAAACCACTTTTTTATTGCACTGCTGTTGCAGTTGCCATTGTCCCTGCAATAGTTTAAATTATTTACTGCACTTATCCTTTATATTTCACAGCTGTTACCATCCTGCTATGATCCTCCTGCTCTTTTTACCGTGTTGTATTGACTTTTACTATTGGCTTTATGCATGTTAGTTGATTTTAGCATTTATTGACTCTTGTAAGCTGACTTGCGCATTTATATGGAGAGGTGGTGAATAAAAATCCTTAACAAATATCTGAACCCACAGAAGTGGTGGTGTTAAGGATTGAGCCTTGAACCTTCTGCATACAAACCATTTGCTCCATCCCTGAGCTACAGCACTTCCCACACCTGGATGCCCATGGATGCCCAAAGTAAGCCATGGCAAGGGAAGGCCTAATACTGCAAGAAGAGAAAATAAAAATTTCCTGCAACATTAATACTATAGAAGCTGGTCTCCTGATGGAAAATCCCTCTGGTACCCAGAGGTAACAAAACAACACTTTAGAACTATCTTCATCATCCTTACGATCTTCTTGGGACAAGCTAGTTGGCTACAAAGATTGGAGCGAATGTTGAGCTAATCCCATTATGGCATCACTTAGGTTCCTTTTTTATACACCAATCATTGTACACCGGATCATTTTGTATACCACAGCATTGCCTATTCCCACAAGAAGCTGCGCATCAGTTGAGACACCAGGCTGGATATATAACCAGTTCCACTGGTGAAAAAGGTAGGATTCCCCTTTGAGTACAAAAAAGTCTCTGTCGGGGATCATGGGAAAGGCACGGACAGAAGTCACATGTAATGTGGGCTGTAAGAAGGAGGGAAATGGAATGAGACTGAATGAAACCGTTGGCTGGATCCAACCCATTCTGCAGAGGTTTGACTCTGTGCACCCTCACCATCAGGGAAAGGTGGGAACCCACCAGAGAATAAGTCTTCTCAGTTGTGACCCCTCAGTGCTGAAATTCCCTCCCCATAGCAGTTTGCCTAGTGCTCAATCTTTTAGGTGCTAGGCATCAGAGGGAACGTTTTAACTTTCTGAGGCATTTTCTTGATTTGATTCCCACCCCCACCTCTCAATTCATATATTTTATTTATCAGGATTTTCTTTATTGATTTTAAAGCTAGTGATTAGTTTTAATTCTTTGTTCCCTCCATCATAAGATGAAATTGCTTTATTATGGACAGCTGTTTTTAAATTGCAAAATATATTATTTTGGATATTTCATTCTTTTCATTGACATTTTCAATGCTCTGCTGCAAGCAGCCTTGTGCCAGGATAGCATAAAAGCTAAGACACTGAGTGGCAAATCAGGGCTTCCTTGGTCCAAATCTCTCCTCTGCCACAAAGAGTCTCTCTACACGAGACGCCTTGGCACATATTTGTCAAGTGTAGGGAGATGCAATGTTAGCTAGGAAGTATAATTTTAAAGGACAGACCAGACAGAAATCACTCCTCAGGGGGCTTGTTAATTTCATTTTAGTCTGCCTGAAAGCTTTGTCAATTTCACCTCTCCAATCTAAAACTGTGTGGGATTGCAAGGGGAAGGCAGCAAGGAATGGAAATGGGCTGGAGCTGCCTTCCAGAGCTGGGCTTGGACCTGGAGAGATTATAATGGGCTGAAGTTTCTCTTCTGGCATTGCACAGCCCCTTCACACAGCTCCAGTGTATACCAAAGCCTTTGCCCTGCTGCCCGCTCTTTTAAAATATTTATTATTTATTATTTATATCCCGCCCACCCCACAAGCAGGCACAGGGCAGCCAACAACATTTAAAAACAGTTTAAAACATGACATCTGTATAAATATTAAAACACCATTTAAACAGTGACATTTTGTATTGTGCGGCGGCAGCATCAGGAAGACATAAAATTTTGCATGCATACTGTGGTGGACAGTTTTTCACGGGGGTGGGGTTAATTTCCTTCCTCCACCCAGGCCAGCAGAGGCCCAACCTTAGCCATGAGCCTGGCGGAACAACTCTGTCTTGCAGGCCCGGTGGAAAGACAATAAATCCGGGCCCTGGTCTCAGTAGACAGAACATTCCACCAGGTAGGAGCTAGGACTGAGAAAGCCCTGGATCTCATCGTGGCCAGGCGGGCCTCCCTGGGACCAGGGACCACCAATAGCTGTTTTTCTCCTGATCGGAGAGTCCTCCGGGGAATATATGAGGAGAGACGGTCTCGCAGATATGCTGGCCCGAGTCCGCATAGGGCCTTATAGGTCAATACCAGAACCTTGAATCTGATCCGGTACTCCGAGTCAGATCTGTTACCCTTCACAGCTAACATTGCATCTTCTTCATGTGTCAGATGTCTTGTGGAGACAGTAGGGAAGCCACACCTCCTTAGCCTCAGCCCTGCCCCCCTGCCCTCAGCCACAATTCTGACCTACTTTAAAGAGCTGATCTAAGGATTACTTCAGTATATCTTTGGGTTGCCAGGTCTTTCCAGCAAATGGGTGGTAGTGGCTGGTACAGACCTGGACTTCCCTTTGTGTGTGTGCTTTGTGAGCACGCACTCCAGACTCCACATGTGATGATGTCACTTGCAGAAGTAACATTATTGCACAGAGCATGGAAGTGCACGCATGCTTCACACCAGGGCCAATTTTTGTAGCATCAGTCCAAGATGTAGCGTTTGCAGCCGATTCCTAAAGAATTGGCCCTGGCATGAAGCTCATGTGCACTCCCACACTCTACATGATAACATCACTTCTGGAAGTGCTGTCACTGCGCATGGGGCTAGGAACGGGCACACCTGTCTGCCCAGACTGTCTGCCAGTGGCAAGCAATCATTGAAGGGGCCTGTCTCCTCCCGCCAATCGCCAGTGATCAGCAAGCAGAGGGGCAACCTGCCAAGAGTCTGCTTATCACCGGCAGGAACCTAGCAACCCTAGTATGTCTGTGAAATACTTAAAGGGACCATAAAAGGGCAAGTGGAATTTACACAGAGCAAAAATATTATAAATAAATCTGTAAAGTCAGACCTCCAGAATCTTTATCCCTCCTGGTCCTAGCCACACCCACCTGCTTTAGAGAGCAAAACGTGCTCTGCTCGTCTCAGCGCCTTACAAGCAGAATCTCAGGAATCCACTTAGAAACTCGGCCATTTCCCCCCATTCCGCCAGCCTTTCAGTCTCCCAAGAAAGGGTGCATCTTCACACACACACACACACACATCCCCATGCCAATACAAATTTGCTAGGAGGAAGAACAAAAGTTTACTAATTCTATGACAGGTTTCCATTAAATAATTTGTTCAGAAATTGAACAATCATTTTTGATATTTGAATTAATCTATGTTTGGATTATGAGGCTGGGGGGTGGCTTATTCAAGGCAAAAGCAATACAGCCTGATCATTTTTAAAATTTGTATTGCTTCATGGACCCTCGTTCAGCCATTCTACATGCAGTTCAGGACTGATGACTACAAACACGTAAGCAGGAGATAGCCTTTTGATTTCAGTCACGCATGTTTATTCAAAAGTAAGCCCCACTGAGTTCCCTAGCAAGTGATCTTAGATCTGCAGCTTTAATAAATTAGCAAGTAGGACATATTTTTAAAACAAACAGCAAATACATTTACTACATTCCTACTAGAATTTATTGGCTTCATGGCGGGATTGAGTTGCAAAACGTATAGGATATCCCTGCAGTAGTCTGTTCAAACTTGGCTTGCAAGTGTCCACACCACTGGAACTAAATATTTACATGAGTCAGGAAAGATCTAATCTCACACGTCTGTCTTATTTTTTTTTTAAAAAGCCATTTGTGCATTATCTTTACTTACCACCCTGCAGTCTCCACACAGATACTATAGTCCATTACCCAGATAACAAGTACAATCAATGAAGCAGCAGCAGGAGGATTTCAAAGTTTAAGGAGAAAGGGGGGGGAGCATGGGTATTCCTTGGGCATTTAGAACAGCTTGCAGGAAATTAGAACCCTCTTAGGGCAGCTGTGATTGCAGTGAGGAACGCCAGCAAACACGTAACATGTCATCCTCACACATGCATGCACGTCACTTTCAGCACCAGGGGACACATGTCTGGAAAACCTGGCAAACCAGAGATCCCAGGTATACATATTCCAGTGTTTCATCCTATCTGGTGCTGGAAGTTTTATTTATTTCATTATTCCACATCCTACACTCCTGGAGTAGGAAAACACCAGTGTTACCACCAATGCTTCCTGCAGTAACCATAATATGTGAAGGAGACACAGACTCAGCTTCCTGACGACCATTTTCACAAGGGACGTTTTCATTCAAGCTTTGCATTTCC
Organism: Eublepharis macularius; assembly: GCF_028583425.1. Taxonomy (NCBI): domain Eukaryota; kingdom Metazoa; phylum Chordata; class Lepidosauria; order Squamata; family Eublepharidae; genus Eublepharis; species Eublepharis macularius. The sequence continues at coordinate 69,483,610 of NC_072800.1, read as the reverse complement.
TGTGTCTGCATCTGAAATTATATTGGCTAGCACGTTGATTAGAAAATGGCTTTTTTCCACTTTTCTCCTTTCTACCCTGCAGTAATATCATTCACAAGAGACACATTCCAGGCTACAACGCATCATTAGAGTCAACTGTGGAAATTTCCTTTGGCTTTGCCTTCTCCAGAGAGAATGGTGTATGGAAAATGGAAAGAGTCCTAACTTTTTAAATCATTTTCAGCCATATGAAATGAGAGAATCTTTGAATCTGTGCGAGTCAAGAATCTCCGTGCTAATTAAATTATACAACTGCAACACTCCAGACCCCATAAGCAGCAGCTAAGCCTTGGTTCATTAAAAACCAGATCAAATAAAAAGTAGGCTGAAAACTTTTGCTGGTAAATTAATCAATGACAAATTTGGATTTCTCTACTAGCTAAACTCCACTTTTCATCTCCCTTTTATTGGGTAAGACTAGACTGCTATTTGTGACGGTCACAGTGTGAGGGTTTGTAATGTAAATTGGCTTCAACTTAATCTCGTAAATCTTTAATTAATTAATGGGAGCCAATTTTAATCAATGGGGACAGCTTTTAATTAAGGATAAAATGTTAATGGGGCAAACTAAGAGTAAAGCTACTATTTTTGAGGATAGATCTGTTATTATATCACAGAATAAGAAAAAAAAGAAAAGAATAAAGTCAACTTTTCCTTCTTATGCTTTTTTTTTGGCTTATTTTTCTTTTGCTTGTTTTTGTGGCTCCATAGTAGAATATAGACATGCTTGCAGAAAGTCCCAGGTTCAATCCCCAGCATCTCCAGCTAAAAGAATCAAGTGATATGAGACCCTGGAGAGCCACTGCCAGTCAAAGACAATTCTGACCGTGATAGGCCAATGGCCTGACTCAGTATAAGGCAGCTCAATCTGTTCACCTAGTAGTTTCACCCATGAGAGTTTCAAAGTATGCAGTGCCCATGCCATTGAACTTACTGAAATGCTTTGAACCGATGCCAGAACAGTATAGAAAATAAATATAAAATTTGGAGCACTGGGGTAATGTGTCTCCTGTGACCCAGTCTCACCAAGACAAAAGTTGAAAGCTAGTATGTTTAGCATTGGCTCTACCCTCCTGGCCAATACCAAGGGACTTGACATTCAAAGTCTATCCAGCTGTCTAGCCTGAAAGCTGAACACAAGAAAACTGTCTCCTATGGCGGCCAAACCAAGGTCAGCGTTGTCCACTGTGATTAACAGCAGGGTCTCGGGTGGAGATCTTTTACAGAGCCTCTTACCTTATCCTTTTTTAACTGGAGACGCTGGGTATTGAACCTAGGACCTTCTGCCTCACCCTGCCACTGAGCCACAAACCCTCCATATTACGAGGGTGATTGCTACCAGTTGCCAAGCCATAAATCTATAAGAAATTATAGCAGTCCTGATGATAGTCTCATGGTGCATCACAGAGTCACTGAAAAGCAATTGCATTCAGTCCAACAAAAGAGGCACCTCAAAACCCAGCCCTGTAAAACAGCAGTTTTTCTGTCATGGTAAGTTGACAAGAGGAGGTCGGTATCGTTTGCTCAGAGAAAGTCAAAAAGGTTAAAAGCGAAGGTAAGTGGACGATATCCACTGCTATTGAGCTAGGATCTTCAAGGCGAAAGGACGCTGAAGGCCAGCTCTTCTCACCCCATATAACCTTTCAGCATATTTACTCCCATCTTTTAAGCAGTTGCCCATGACAGTGAACAACTAAAAAATTAGTGTCATACCAGTTTGGTTCACGCCTAATGGCAAACCAAGTCTTTGCCATTGGTGCTTCAGCCTCAGATTCACAAGCCATCCCCTCCCCCGTCTTAGGCCTGTCATCATATGTTGACAGCAAACCATTACACCAGCAGAGTAAGGTAGGTGCACACCTCTGTTTACCAGCAAATCAGCATTAGAAGCTGTAGTGTTTGTGACGGGTCTGTTCCTTTAATCCGGGCCATTGTTTTAGACTGCCTAAGTCCACTCCAGGACTTGGCATGGGCAAGAAGAGAGAAAAAGGAAGTTGTTACTCCAGCTCAACACAGGGGAAGAACTAGGGCTCATTTTGAGGGGGAACGCACAGGAACGCAGTTCTGGTAGTTCTCCAAAGAGGTCACATGTCAGGTGGCCCCGCCCACCCGTCTCTTGGCCATTTGGGGCCCGTTTCGGCCTGGATTGGGTCCAAAACAGCCTAGATTGGGCCTCTGATGGGTGATGGATCACTCTCCCACTCAGCAGCAGCCCAATTCTGACCATTTTAGGCCCCTTTCAGGCCATTTTCAGCCCCTTTTTGCCATTTTGGGCCCAATTTCGGCCCTGAATGGCCAGGATTGGGTCCAAAACAGCCAGGATAGGTGATGTCAGGGGGTGTGGCATATGTAAATCAGTTATGCTAATGACACACTTCCGGTGATGTCAAGGGACGTAGCATATGCTAATGAGTTGTGCTAATGAGTTGTGCTAATATGTTCCTACAGCTCTTTTTCTACGAAATGACCCCTGGGAAGAAACTAAACTGTGTTCCTGTTTAGAACTATGCTACCTCCTTACTCTAATGCCTAGCATTAAGGACACAACAGTAGCCACAACAAAATCATCATTTCCAGTGCTGGTTTACAGGTCACTGAGGAAAACAATCGTATGTGCTAACCACACTTTGCTGGTTCCAATGTCATGGTTTGATTCAAAAGAGAAAAGGAGGAAGGGAAGGAGGGAGTGGGAAATGTACAAGAAAGGAGTGCAAGCCCACACTTAGTATTCTATCTGAAAGGAATCACTTGGGCTCACACAAACAACAGTTATCTAAAAGCCAAACCACACAATCAATGGGACTATGTGCATCTCTTTCTGAGCCATATCACAGACCACAGGTGATGCAATAGCATATTTCAATGCTTGCCCATTTATTAGAAAACCTGTGCATATAAAATATTAGCATGTCAGACAGAAGGATAAATTAAAAAGAGAGCTAAGCTACAAGAGACGAATTACACGAAGACATGCACATGAAGGGAGTCGCAATGTTAGCCAGGAAGCAAAGTTTTAAAAGAGATCAGAAGGCTTTGTCAATTTCCTCCCGCTACAGACCCAGGGAGATCTGCTCAGAGAGTTTGTTAATTTCCTCTTCTCCTTCCAGAAGGGGAGGTGAAACTGACAGAACCTTCAGGAGGCAAAGAGGAAATTAAAAAACCCTCTGAGGAGCAATCTTCCCTGGCTCTGTAGAGAGGAGAAATTGACAGAGCCTTCCGATCTTTTTTAAAACTCAGTTTCCTGGCTAACATTGCAACTCTCTTCATGTGCATGTCCTTGTGTAATTCGTAATTGTGTAATTGTAGCTTGGCTCGAAGTCTTCTACACGGCTCCTCTATATTAAAAACATATGATACCCCCTCCCCCACAATCTACAATAGTATAATTCAACAAAAGGAAAAATATATGATTCTTGCTGGTCATGTAGTTCACCACTGAAACTGCTCAATCCCAGTCGTTCATTAGGAGGTTCTTACATGTGAGGAGCTCTATAGACTTTCTGAAAGCATAAGTACTTCTCCACTGACTTCAGTGTAAGTGGGAGCTCCATGAATTCATCTCTATTGCACATGAAGAGCTTCCCTCAACAACAGCACAGCTCGCTTGTATGAAAGCTGTGTGTGTGTACAGATATGCACTTGTATTTTAGAGTCATGTTTACAATTTAGATAGAATACTTTTTTTAAACCAAAAAATTCCCAGCTCAACCATTTAACAACTCAATTGATTTTCCATACCTGATCTCTCAGCCTTTCTTGGTGTCCCATGATTGCAGTAGCATGATGGGGATATTTCTGCTTGAGATGTTCAAGAAAAGCTTCTCTCTTTTTGTCCATATCGGAGGTCTGCATCCCCAGGATTTCTTGGGAACTGCGAGGGCCACCTACTGTGTGTCTCCGAGGAATGTTGCGTCCCGGTTTTGAAGTCTGGCTGTTTCCAGTGGCAATGAGTTCCTTAGGCCAGAGACGCTCTGCATCATCTAATGAGACTGCATGAAGATTGCTTCTCCCCTGGTCTGTAAATCAAAAAAATGCAAGGCGTTGTTAAAAGAAAAACAAAACAATCTCCTGCACGTAGAAGAATTATTTTTAAGCCTGTTTCTAGACATAGTATAGAAAGAGCAGTTCTGCTTCATTTATATGGATAGATGTAAGCTGCTGAGTTTTAATAAAATATGTACTAAAATGGTAGTTTGCATAAGCTATAAAATACAGTATGTAATGCTGTACGGAAAATGGATCGCTAAGAAAAGCATGTCTTCCATACCATCTTAAAGAGTTGAAAGGATGACTGGATGAATGGCAAACACCTTTATTCCTTAAGCAATAAAACTTACAGGAGATTTTTTAAAAGCGTGCTTCATAATGTGCTGGCACATTTTAATGGAGCTGTAACAAGGCCTTCTTCAAGATCCCAATTGATAAAATTCCTTTCACAAACTGGAATTGAAATCCTTAATCTTTTTTCAGTGTGTTTTCAGCATGTTCTGAAACTTCTGTGAAAAAGCTAGAAAAGCACTTCTTTTTTTCTCAACTCCTCCTCTCCCCCTCCCCAGTTTTTCAGCCCATAGCCTTGGTTTTAAATTTCATGGATCTTGCTTGGATTTTATGCCTCTCCGAGACAGCAGACTGGAAAATATAGTGTCACTTTTTCAATAAACCATTCTTTTGAGAAATGAAATAAAAGCAAGCCTATGTGTGTGTGTTGGGGGGGGGGTGGAATAACGGCAAAAAGTCAGATAACTTTTACAACTTTAAAATCTACTTTTGAGGCCTGCTTATTATGAATAGCTTTAAGAAGAGAACAGGCTGGATGTCAGAGCCAACTTATCTTCAGGTAACTGAGTAACGCAAACCCCTCAGGGCCCAGAAAGAAAAATGCAGGTTGAAAGTTTGTTACCTAATACTTATGGAAAAAAACACCTTGTTAGTGAAGAGCAAAAATGAGGAACGTAATCACTGAAAATGTTCCCAAGTGGGCAGCCTTAATTCTGCTCCTTAAAATGAATTATTTGGGAAGCCTCCTTCTTAAAAGTAATTATTTGAGAAACCAATGCCTATGCATGCTTATTCAAAAATAACACCAGCCACCACCACCCCAAATACAATGGAACTTGTACATAGGATACAGACAGCCTTCAAGGTACTTTTCTCACTCCAAGCAAGGCACACTCATTGTTTCCTCCAAGGCCACTGCCACCCAGATCTGACCCAGTTGGTGGCAACGTGGCTCCAGTACATGGTGACTGATGCCTACAGCACTGCGGGTCACCAGGAGGAAGCTAAGCCCTCCTCCCACCCCCTCAGCATCTCCTCCTCCTCTTCGTCCTCCTTAAATAGCCAGTTGGATGAGTTGCCCAGAGAACTGACCTTGCACCAGCACAGGCTGTTGTTTAATGCTTATTTTATTTATATATACTCTGCTTTTCCCCCATTCCTCTGTTTTATCCCCACAACCACCATCCTGGGAAGTACGTTAGGGTAAGAGAGAGACAGGGAGTGGCCCAAGAGCACCCAGTGATCAGCCACAGCAGTGAGGGATCCCAGATCCTGGTCCGACACTCTAACCACCGCACATGCTTAAATGTCACTGTGGCCAATGAAATTCAAGCAAACGAAAGAGACATGCGTTTTTATCTTTATGCTGTTATCTGAACCATGTTTGTTCATAAGGAAGTCCCATTGGATTCAATGAGATTTACCTTGTTAGTGAGCTTAGGATCAGAGCCCTGCAGCCCACTGCCCTGTCCTCCATTCTGTGGAAACAGAGTTAATATGCAAACAGTTGCAGCCTTCGTCTTCAAAGCCATAGGAAGTTCCTGTGAAATGATTTGTCTGTGCATGTTGCTATTACAGAAGTCATTCTTGGCTTTTGTACCACCACCAGCAGCCCCCTGTAAAACATTTTCCTTTGTTTTTGCCATATTTGGCAATTAGCAGTCTGCTTGGCTTCTCTGGTTGACGTTTACTTTAATGGACACATCTGTAGGCTTGCATATTCGTAACACATAACTAAGAACAGACTCCCTTCCCACCCAGGCATCCTGCACAGACAGCAGAAGAATCTCTGTCCAGCCTGCCCCAACCTGTGCTGCTGCCATAGCCATTCCTGTTCACTATGCTTCATAAGCTGCCACTGTATGTGGCGCTGGGGTGTCATACATTGTGTATCCAACCCCCCAAATTAACTCAGTATGCCTTAAGTTATTTCTCTTCAGAGGTCTATGTCTAGATTGTGCAACGACAGCAGCAGTTAGAGCTGCAGGTTCAGACTTGGGAAATACAAGTGCAAGTCACTCCCCGGTTAAATTCATGGAAGAGGGGTCAGTTGACGTCTACGGACCATGGCAGTGCCACATTCAGAGATAGCATCTCTGTAAGTAAAAGACGCTGGAAAGAAGCTGGAGGGACAGCCATCAACCTGCTTGCAGGTGTTACGAAGCATTTAGCTGGCCGCTACTGGAAACAGGATGCTGGACCTGTCTATGTTAGAGTGTCAGATTAGGGTCTGAAGAGCAAGATTTGAACCCAGTAGCACCTTAAAGATCAACAAGGTTTACAGGGTATAAGCTTTCAAGAGTCAAAGCTCCCTTTGTGAAAACTTCCCTTCATCAGATACTGACAAATCCATATTTGACAAAGGGAGCTGTCAAAAGCGTGTACCTTGGAAACCTTGTTGGTCTTTAAGGTGCTACTGGACTCAAATCTTGTTCTTCTAGTGCAGACCAACATGGCTAGCCACTTGAGAGGAGGACCTGGAAGACCCAGGCTCGAATTCTCACTCTGCCATGGAAGCTTGCTGGGTGACCTTGGGCCAGTCACGGCCAGCCCAACCTACCTCACAGGGCTGTTACTGTAGGAGAGGATAATGATGCTGCACACCACTTTGGGTTCTCATTGGATAGAAAACTATCGACTGAGAGACAGATAAAGGTTAGATGGTTTTTTGTCTGATCCAGCTGGGCATTTGAGGAAAGTCTTCAGTTTTCTATTATTGGTATCTGCCAACACATCAAGAGACCAGTAGCTCTAAAGTCAACATGCCTAAATAGACTATTGGCCATTGTTTCTACAACGTTCTTTAGTTTATAAAGTGCTTTGCAAGTCTCCTCTTGTTTACTACTATCATTTATTCTCTGCATGTTTTTATATCAATTCAGACATGAGGAGTGCTGTTTTTCAACGGAGCTCAAAGAGGAGCAAGGAAGTTTGGATCTGGTAAAGACTTTAAAAGCCACTCAGCATTCCTGAGGACTTCATATTAAATCCTCGTATTCTTAGGGGTTAGAGTACAGCCGCCACCACACACACTGAGGGGCTATCGGCAAATGAAATATTTTTTCCATATGCAACTTAATTACAAAACCATCCAAACTCAATGATTTTGAAATAATCCTCTCTGAAAATTCAAGGGAAATTGTTTTACAAGGCATATAGATCACTGTTAAGATAAGAGGACCAGCAGAGAGATCGTGTTATATAGCAATGCTTCCCCACCTTCTGGATGAGCCAAAAGTCCAAACTTTGTATGGTGCCGCAGTTCGGTGTAGTGGTTAAGAGGAGAACCGGGTTTGATTCCCCACTCCTCCACGTGAAGCCAGCTGGGTGATCTTGGGGCAGTCACAGCTCTTCCAGAGCTCTCTCAGCCCCACCCACCTCACAGGGTGATTGTTGTGGGGATAGTAATAACACATTTTGTAAACCAGTCGGTGGTGCTATATAAATTGAATGTTATTATTATCCAGGACTGGCTCAAGAGATTGAGAAGGTACTGGAAGGTACTGGAAGGGGCACCAGAGTAAGGAGATGCTGGAAAATGGCAAAGAGGTGGGTGGTAAGTGGCTCGGTGAAACATGCCTCCCACGGCAGGTAAAGGGCAGTGAGGCACTGCAGGGGGCTGGGCAACAGGTAGGGATGCTGAAGGAGCAGTGCCAAGACAGAGCCCACACTCCCGCAAACCTCTTTCTCTCCTCCTTTTCTTCCATGCACTGAACAGCCCCCACCTGTTCTCCAACTTCCCCTCTTCTTCAAGCTACTATTGTAACATTACTAGTTGCCAAATATCCCCCCCCCATTATTGTCACAAAGAGGGAGGTCAAGGCAAGAAGATGAGAAGCTGGACAGGAAGACGGGGAGAGAAAGCAAAGGATGCAGAGAGCAGGAGCCACCATGTGTCCTGCAACCACTTTCAGAAGCTTCACAACCCACCTTTGGGTCTTGACTCACACAGGCTGGGAAATGCTGCTATATAATGTCCCTAGAAGCAGCCAAAGTGCACAGAGGCTACAGAACAGTGACTTGACAAAGAAAAAAGGCTCAAGCGCTGATATATTAATGATGCCCATCCAAAATGCAGGCCATTTTCCCTCTTCATTGGTTGCGCTTACGCTTCATCAGACCTGTTGGGTGGCTGACAATCCATCCATTTAAGAACTAGGCTATGTTCTCATCTCCGCTTTTAAAGGATCACAAAGCAAACAACATGTTATGTCAACAAAGTGATTACGAGCACTTCCCTGAAGCCCTGATTACTTCATGTGTCACAAGCAGAACTGAATGTTTCCCCAAGACTGCCAGTTCTGCCACTTTGTCCACACAACAACTCAGCCAAGTAAGCTGGATGAAGCTAGTATTTCTGCGCAGGGAAAAGTGCCAGGAGTTCACACGTAACAGCTCCACCAAGGTGCATCAATCATGAGTGTCTGTTTCACTGTAGCCCATCCAGGCATTATATTTCTGACACTCCGATTGTGCATACCAGGGAATTTCGGTATGTGGCTATAGCAGCTTCAGTATGTGCTCCCCAAAACCTGGATTTTGGGAGGAACACGTTTGCATGTACCAGAGCTGCAAAATATGCATTCTGCCCTTTTCAGGCCAAACAGCAATCCCACATACTGTAGCACACTCTCCTGGTATGCATGATCAGAGCATCAGGAATATAATACCTGAAAAGGGCTTGAGTGTACAGACAGGCTTGTTCAAATAACAGATAAACTATGGCTTGGCCTCTCATTTCTAAGCTACTGATTCACATGTTCCCCTCCACCTGACACATTCAGATTCCCTCACTTCCTCTTTCTTGCTGCTGATAGTAGTATGTTTTTACCTAGTAGTATTAAAAGCAATAACAATAATCACCACCATTACTGCAGCAGCAGTATTTCTATAGTGCTTTCAACATTCAAAGCACTTCCCCTAGATTATCACAGTAGTCATTGCAACAGACCTTTATTATAGGTCATATATTATGGTTTGCCTACTCCAGACCTTCCAGAGAGCACCTCCTGACCCTTCCCCAGGCTCAGGCAAGAGAGGAAAATATTGCAAGGCATTTGGACCTCCCAAGAAAGGAAATGGGGAGTAGAGATGGGTAACCACATCCTGGGCTATTTAAGTCCCAGAAGCCCCAGGCCGACGAGGAAATGGCTGGGACTGCTCTGTTCCTAAATGGATATCCAGAGAGAGAAGCAAACCCAGGGGAAGATGAGGATTTGGGTGACTCAAAACTAGGGGTGTGCACAAAAAAATTTTTTCCCACTTCATAAGGCTCTGGGTTTCAGGCCAGGCAGTGAATCTAAGACAGAGAGCAGGCAGAGGCTAAGCAGCACTCACATAACACAGTCTCCCAGTCATTCTCTGACTCAAAATGTACTCTGTACTCTAAGACAGGCTGCTTTAATCTCCTCCAAGGCTCTCTCCCATCAGAATATCCTGATTGGCCAGACAACCAAGCTCTTCTCCACCATTGGCTATTCACTCACTCTCCCTGCCTTACTCCCCCCCCCCCGCCACACACACACACATCCTCTTCCTCCACTGCTGGAAAAGCCCAGGAGTCAGGAATCAGCCAGCCAACAGGCTGAAGCTGTGATTGCCAGATTAAACCAAATTAACCTTTTAAATCCAGCTTCCTAGATCAGATCCTGGATTCTCTGGTGTGAACCAGCATAGCCAGATTTTGCCAGATCTAAAATCTGAGGCTTGGGCTGTGGAACATGTGGAAGCAACCTCAGTTCCAAACAAGAATTGCAAGGTGAAGGTTTGCAGTTCTCATTGGCAACTGGTGTAGCATAGTGAGACAGAGAAAACTATGATGTGCAATTCTGATTTCAAGAAAACAACTAGTTTGATTATTTCAAAACATTTATAATCCTCCATTCTCCCACACTCATAATTGCCCAACTCACATGTAACAGTCGAGTATGGTTGGCCAAAAACCAGGATGTGTTGCAGGTAGGGCTCATTTTGAGGGGGAACGTGCAGGAACACAGTTCTGGTAGTTCTCCAAAGAGGTCACATGTCAGGTGGCCACGCCCACCTGATTTTCAGCTATTTTGGGCCCGTTTCGGCCTGGAGTGGGCCCAAAATGGCCAGGATTGGTCTTAAAACAGCCAGGATTGGTCCCAAAACAGCCAGGATTGGGCCTCTGATGGGTGGTGGATCACTCTCCCGCTCAGCAGCGGCCCAATTCTGACCATTTGGGGCCCCTTTTCAGCCATTTTCAGCCCCCTTTTGCCATTTTGGGCCCAATTTCAGCCCTGAATGGCCAGGATTGGGTCCAAAACAGCCAGGATAGGTGATGTCAGGGGGTGTGGCATATACAAATCAGTTATGCTAATGATACTCTTCCGGTGATGTCAAGGGGCATAGCATATGCTAATGAGTTGTGCTAATGAGTTGTGCTAATGAGTTCCTGCAGCTCTTTTTCTACAAAATGACCCCTGGCTGCAGGGAATCTGAGCACAGAATAGCCATAGCACCATTCATGGGGTTAGTTATACTGAGCTTCAAACATCACATCAAATCAAAGTTCCGTTTTCTTCACTGTAGTTCAGCGGGACAACTAACTGAGCCATTTGCGGTGAAGAAGGAAATGAAGCTTGTGTAAGTTGTTCTATATCCATTTTATTATTTTGTTTTCTAACACTGTTCTGGCAGGGCAGAAAAGAAATACCCTTCTGATGGTCGACTCACCAGAATATTGTAAGGTCACCTTTTCATAAATGACTCAACTCAAGTCACCATTGGAAGCTGTGGGTATTATTTAATCTTTATAACAGTGGCATATTAGATTCTTTCATTATACTTTTCTCTTCCCAGATCAAATTTTCCTAATTTGTGGCATGTGCTGGCATAGGAGTTCATCCTCTCCAGGTCTCAGCACATACTTGCCAAGCCAGAAGTAAAGGCGAAGTTGCCCCATAATAGGCATAACAAGGCACAAGAGATGCACATTATACAAGATAATGTCCTGTATAACGTGCACAGTGCAATTAGTGCAGGTCTTTTGTGAGCAACACACATGTGGTCAGGGGCTCACCAAGGGCTTGTCTCAGGTTAAATGCAGCTTCAGGGGGTTGATAAGTATATTTGATCACTGGGGGGAAAATATCACATATAGAATCATAGAATCATAGAGTTGGAAGGGGTCATACAGACCATCTAGTCCAACCTCCTGCCCAGTGGAGGATCAGCCTAAAGCATCTCTGACAAATATTCATCCAGCTACTGCAGGAGTGGGCAATTTTTTTTAGTAGAATCCTAAAACCCCTTTCTTTGATCTATTTTAAAAACAGCTTTCTGCTACAAGGACTGTGTGAAGTTTTGGGCACGAATGATGCACACAGATACGGGAAGCAAGACTCACTTGCAATTCCTATTCTAAATGCACCATTAAATTCCAAAGCCTCTACCACTTGAAGATATGGTAGAGCATCCTTGCAAATGAGCCTATAGAAGTTAACAGCCCACCTGTTTGCATGTACAGTGGCACACATATTGCAGAAGTGGGAGGGAAGGTCCATCTCTCTTGCTCATTTACAAAAGCTTTTTGGAGATGATTCTTGCTCAAGCTGCCACAGGCGAGCAAATACTTACAAACCTGAGATTCGAGTCCAAGTAGCACCTTAAAGACCAACAAGATTTCCAGGGTGTGAGCTTTCGAGAGTCAAGCTCCTTTTGTCAGATATCTGGTGTAGGAAGCTTTGACTGTCGGAAAACTTGAAGGTGCTACTGGACTCAAATCTTGCTGTTCTACTGCAGCCCAACACAGCTACCCACCTGAAACTACTTACAAGTCTATCACAGAACATTCATATATATTTTTCATGGCTGCAGATGCTGCCTGCTATTACATTATGGGCATGAAGACATTCAATTGGATCAAGTTTAGCTCTTTCCCAGGCTTGAGAACGTTTGGATTCAAGCACATGTTTGTGTGCTACCCACACATGCAAGGGAGTAAAAGCCTGAAGCTATTTTTTTTTATTAAGCTGGCAGAGTAATCATTCCTTTTTTAAAAAGGTCAGATGCCCTTTCCATCCCACACATAAAACTGGCAGTAGCTTTCTTAGAAAACTTAATGAGAATTTCAAGTTGAAGTTCTCAACAGGAGTGGCAGTGAAAGCTTTGAGAACTCCCCACTTTGTCCAACTATGGGATCTAGAAATGTTGGAGTTTTATGCACAATTCACATTGAGCTAGGATCAGGCCAGTGGGCTACCTAAAGTATTGGTTTGCCCTCTGACTAAGATTATTCCTTTTTCTTTTTTCTTAAAAAGGTGTTTACATGGCAGCATCCGTTTTTTGAATGGGAGCTTATTTTAGAACTTGATAATTTCTCATCAATGTTAGCTATAAACCTGTATCTTTGACAAGGCAGTGTGGTGGTGGAGCGTGCCCTCAAGTCAGAGCTGATTTATGGTGACCCCTGTTGGGGTTTTCATGGCATGAGACTAACAGAGGTGGTTTGTCATTGCCCGCCTCTGAACCCTGATTTTCATTGGAGGTCTCCCATCCAATTACTAGCCAAGGCCAACCCTGCTTAGCTTCTGAGATCTGACAAGATCAGGCTCACCTTGGCTATCTAGGTCAGGGCATAACAAGGTAGTAAAAGGGTACTTGAAGCAGGGATGCCCAAGCTTGATCCTCCATGATATCATCATAACCAGTACTCCGCACCACGTACATTGGCTAGGAGAAGAATCTTGCTTCACCTGCAAATGGTGTAGCCCTACCTAGAGCACATTGTTCATACCAAACATATTACACCAATATGAGACATCAAAATGATCTGAGAGAATACTTCCGTGAGGTAGGGTTTAGATGCACAAGTAACCACATTTAAGACCACAGTAAGGCCATGAATTGGTAATCTGGGACTATGAGGATTCTTGCATCACCCCTCAGCTCTTGACAAAGGAACTGTAAGATGACCGCTATTCACAAGAAAGGGTATATTCACACATTACACAATACACATTTCATGACTGAGTTCCCCTCCCTGTGTCTGGTGAAAGAGTCTCTTTACATATGATGCCTCAGCACATGTTCGTCAAGTGTAGGGAGACACAATGTTAGCCAAGAAGCATAGAGCTGGTGAAGATGACTCCTCAGAGGGTTTGTTAATTTCATCTTCCCCTCCCTGAAGGCTCTGTCAATTTCACCTCTCCAGTCTAAAACTGTGTGGGGTCCCAACCATAGGGCAGCAAGGAATGGAAATGGGCTGGAGCTGCCTTCCAGAGCTGGGCTTAGACCTGGAGAGGTTATGGGCTCAAGTTTCCCTTCTGGCATTTCACAGCCCCTTCACACAGCTCCAGTGTATAGCAAAGCCTTTGCCCTGCCACCAGGGCCAATTCCAGACGGCCCCTCGTGTCGTCACGCAGAAAACGCGAAATATCGCGTTTTCTCACGCGCGTTTTGCACGACATCGCGCAAAACTCGCACGAGAAAACGCGATATTTCGCGTTTTCTGCGCGACGACGTGCGACGTTTCGCAAGGCGGGGGGCCGTCTGGAATCGGCCCAGCTCTTTTTTAAACTACCCTTCCCAGCTAACATTGTATCTCCTGACATGTCTTCTTCACATGTCAGATGTCTTGTGTAGAGAGACTCACAGTCATGTGTGACTTACAGGTTCTCCTTAGTTCCCATGCATGCAGTGCCCATTTTGCACTGCGAGTGCAGCACACTCAAAGAAGGTACTTCAGCCTTCTTTCCATCCATCCCCTTTTTCCAACTTGAAATGATTGGGAAGGGGACAATGCTCTTTAGCTTACTGGGAAACCCACAATAGTACATCAATATTGCGCCCTCAAGACCACTTAGGGTTTGAAAAATGGCACTGGTGGGCGGGGGGGAGACTGAAGCTCCTTCTCCACACATGCCATAGCGCCCCGCCCCTGCAAATCAGGCATCGCATACATGGAAACTGTAAGTGAGGACCCTGGAACCAACCTGTGTCCTCTGTACTGTATGAAGAAGCAGGACTTTTTTAAAAACACACCTTACGGTAATTTAAACAAGAATGGCCCATTCCTTCCACTTGGAGACTGCATCCTCCCTGATTATGATGTAGGTGCTGCTCACTCCCACATGTAAATAGACTAGAGGGAGGTTATGACTCCAGTCAGAAGTGATACCATCCTACCTAGTGAACCACCACCCAGCCCATAAGGAACTCCAAATCCTGACTGGCCCAACCTTATTGGGTGGAGGGTTTCACCTGGTTTTAATGTTACCTTTAATGAATGCCTCCAGCCTGCACATGTCAAGAGTGACACATCCACAGAAGGACCTTGATAATGTGAGCGCATGGTGCACCTTTTCTCATAAACCAGCTCCATGCACTAATTCAATCAAATTAAGCAGACAAAAAAAGAAAAGCCCCTCCTTCCCCAAACGGCACATTGCAAATAGATACAAACATTTATTCTGTACAGGCAAGTGGGCATACAAGTCTACTCAAGAAACATAATAAAGGAAACTGTGGACTCTTGAGAACTACAGAACTGCAGCTCTTATACATTCTCCAAAGCATTCTCTGGATTCTACAAACACCCATAAAATAGATTTAGACTAGGCATGTGTCATGCTGTCTCAAATGTTTATTCTGAACACAATATTTCTTAAAAAGGAAACAGTTCACACTACATTTTAGATAAAGCAGAGCAAAAACGGCATACTCAATGCTAAATCTGACCTTATGCGAAAGCCGTGTTCATAATGTTGGGCTGCATTCCAAGGCAAACACATGGCTTTCACATGGAGCATAGTAACCTCTGACTGTAGGTCGCTGGGATTTAAAAATATGAACTCAAACATGCTAACACTCAGTTGCCCTAAATGAGGAAGCAGTTTCTACAGATCATAGGAGAAAAATGCTTTAAAAATTAAGATTTTCCTTCCCTGTGGTGATGGCACCCTCCCATCTTGTACTTGCTTTATGTTTTATGAAACATTTGCATAGAAAACCTTGTGCCAGTTGCCGTTCCTCAAAAAAATCCTTTTCCCAAGAGAAAAAGTCAGATATAAGAAACAGACAAAACAGTCAGCCACAGCATAATAAATAAAGGATCTGCTCCATATAATCTGTCACTGAGATATAAAAAGCAGCAACGAGGGACATGTTGAATGTAACTCCATCTACGAGTGATTCTGTTACTCACCCTTCATCTGTCTGCTGTCTCTGGGACAAGCCAGAGGAGGCTCAGATTTCTGGCTTTCAGTTTCCTCCATTGTCCCTGCCTACTTTCACAATGCCACAAGCTTTCGATTCAAAAGTCGAAAAACTTGCAGCTTTACAAAGATACCAGAAAACTGCCTCCAGCAGAAAAGGAAATCTATCTTCCCTCTTAACAGCACAAAGTTCCTTTCAAAAGCGAGCTGCATTCCAGCAGGGAAGGAGTCTCTCTGAAACAAGTCATGGTTTTCAGCAGGCGAGTGGGCAGTGCTCTCTCCAAAGCCTCTGCTGCCTCAGCGGCTGTTGCTGGAAGCGTCCCCCCCAGCCTGTATCGGTGAGGCCCCCAACAGGTGATGGATTTGTCTGAGAGAGAGATTCTAACCTAGTTCTTTTCCATATAGCTGAGTCTTTCCCCCAAGCAGCTTTACTGAAGGGGAAAATTCTTAACATATGATGATGGGCCTGAAACTGCCAGAATCCGGCTTCTCCATCCATACTCTCATACGAAAATAAACCTAGCTGAAGTCAGTGGGGCTGGCTGCAGAGGATCATTCTTGCAAAGGTCCTCAAAACTGGAGTTTGTTATTAACAAATAGATATTCTTTGGAAATGCTTTTTGCAGTAGCAACTGTATACTAATAACAAGTTCAGTTTTCTTATTTACTTATATTTGTTAAAAATTTTGTACCCTGATTTTCTCCCCAACTGGGACCCAAAGCAGTTTCCAACATCCTTCTCTTCTCTTCCATTTTATCCCTACAAGGGCTACCCTGTGAAATAGGTTAGGCAGAGAGGCAGAGAGAGAGAGAGAGAGAGTGACTGCCTCAAAGAACTTCCAAGGCAAAACGGGGATGCGAACCTGGGCATCCCAAGTCCCACTACACCACACGTGGCCAGCTCCCTTTAAGAACTCACACTGACTGATCCTATAAACTTTTACTGAGAAGTAAGATCCACTGGAATATATGAGACACTTCGGTGTACCTGGGCACAGATTTGGAGCCCACCATCCAGAGTTGCAAATTCACCAGGACAATTTCCCTGCTCCCCTCTCCTGTGTGCTTCTTGACAGCAGTTTGGTATATAGGAATCAGTAGGTAACAGATGAATACTATTACCTGTTAATGTCTTGCAGATCTAACAGTTGTTAAAGACAAAGGCACATAAAACAAGATGACAGCTCAGTACATGTCAAGATGTCAAATTCAAGTACAGAATATATAGATTGGCTGAAAAAATGGGAGCTTCCCCCCAAATATCAAGCAAACTGAGCAAACCTGCTTACAGCACCGAACCACTCTCAGAGGGCAGTTCCACAGACCCACAAGTCAGAGTATTGCAGAGCTGCTTAGAAAAGTGCTCTGTTTCCTACCCATTAGGCCAAACCACTCCATAAAGCTGTGCAAGCTCTCATTTTATAGAACGATGAATCCTGGGCACATTAATATTCCCCAAAGAATGCTCCCCTGTGTTTTATGGCGCATCCTTTCAAATGAAGGCATCACGTAAATCTCACAATATTCATTCTCTGTTGATTATTTTCCCTTCTTAGGTCACAGAGAATATGGTTGCTGCCCGTTTCCAGGATGCACAGGGCTCCGGCTGCTTTTTAGAGCACTGTATGAAGGAGACCTCATACAGGTGCATCTTCATAGCACTTCAGAACTGTAAAATTGCACACCTCTGCAAGAGGCTGGTGTTTGGGTTCTTATGAAATGCGAGTCTTGTGAAGGATAACATCTGGCAGTACTAAGAAGAATTAAATTAAGATTTATAATTGCAGCCTTAGTGAAATCTATAAAAGAAGAAGGCATTAAATGATGCCAAGCAATAAACCAGAAGCAAATTAGCCAGGCTGAGATAGCACTGGAAACTAAAATAGACAAAAGCAGATAAATGAATACACCACAGATACAGGCTTGGCAAACTTATTGGGCTGCTAGCAGAAGGAAGATTTAGGGGGATGCAATCAGGGCTTTTTTTCAGCTGGAACGCAGTGGAACAGAGTTCCAGAACCTCTTGAAAATGGTCACATGGCCGGTGGCCCCACCCCCTGATCTCCAGACAGAGGGGAGTGGCCACGGCACGGAGGGCAATCTAAAATCCCCTTTGTCTGGAGATCAGGGGTGGGGCCACCAGCCATGTGACCATTTTTTCCAAGGGCAACCCATTGAGTTCCACCACCTCTTTTCCCAGAAAAAAACCCTGGATGCAATGAAGAATGAAGCAGCATGCTGTATTGGTAAGAGTGACAGACTAGGATCTTGGAGACTCAGGTTCAACTTCCATCATCTTGGGACAGTCACACATTCTACGCCTAACTTATCTCACAGGGTTGTTGTGAGGATAAAATGGGAGAGAGGAGAACACTGCGAGCCACTCTAGGTTCCCATTGGAGAGAAAGGTGGGGTATAAATGAAGAAAATAAATACGAAATAAATAGTCAATATAGGCCCTTATAGATTACAACCTAAGAGCATTAAATCTTTCATTATGTCTCAACATAAGTAAAAAAAGTAGCCATGTAAAAGGGAGGGTTGGATTTGATCAGACACTGTTTAATTATTTCCCTTTACGATGTTCCCCTCTCATCAAAATAATGCACACCCACATAGTTTAAGCTGTTTTTATTTTATTTATTTGATCATTTTTATGCTGCATCTCCAGGAAAACTGCCTGAGGCAGCTTACAAAATAAATAAAATGTAAAAAAACATTAAAAATTCTTAATTAAAACCCAACATTAGCAACCAACCAGAGCATAAAAACATAAGATAATGAAATTTCTTAAAAATGAATATCAGTTTTCAGACTAAAACACACTATAAAATGGTGGTAAAAGATCTACCCTTAATTAAATGCATGAGTAAATAGAAATGTTTTGTGCCTAAAGCCTTAAGAGAGGGGCATTCCACAGGTGTGGTGCCATTACTGAGAAAGCCTTTTCTCTGGTTGCCTCTGACTTTACCATTTTAGCCAGTGAGTTAGATCAAAAATATTCTGCTCAGGTAACAGTGAACATTTTCTTGCAAAGCGGTTTCCTCTGGTAGAAAAGCCATTAGTGGGCCGGAGTCTTTGGATCCACCCTCATGATTAGAGATCCCAGGTCCCCCATGGGCATGGGGGATCCCCCACTTCAACCCTCTGCCCCCTGCCCCACTCACCTGGCTGGCAGGTGAGAGGGCCTTCAGGGTACACTGCCGGGGCAGCACGATGACATCACTTTTGGGGAGTGATGTCATCGCACCCAAGAGTGCCAGACTGAAGCTGATATTAAGCATGAAGCCATTCAAGAAATCCCATATTTGTACATCACATGAAAGACAGACTATGATTAATAAAACAACTTTGAACATGATTTCAGATCCTGATTTGACGGATCTTAGCTAACCACAATTGGATGGGGTGCCTTACACTGGGACAATCTTTAACCATTGTTAGTTTAATTACGCCATGGCTTCGTATTATGTCTGAATGGATGCCAAGAATGAAGGAAGTTGGCATCTGGACAAACTGGCCTATGCATCTTCAATGCCTAATACTAAGGGCAGATTTCATTTTGACTTCAAGTTTCATTGTCTGAACACTGTACAAGTCAGTCTTTCAAGGAAAATAATTTGTTCTCTTTTGTTGGAGAGAGCAGCTTTTCTTGCTCCCACTGAAAGAGGCAAGAGCCATCTGACTGAGTCATAAAGACATACAATGACTCCAGCTTTTTCTTCTTGCTGTTTCCCTTCTGCTTTTCGGAAAGCATCTCACAAGAGGCACCTTCCCCATTTATTATGTGACAGAGGACAGAGAGCAAAAGTTTTGAGCAGAAACCTTTGGAAGGGGCAAAGCCAGAGAAAAGGAGCTACACACACAGCCAACCTTTTAGACTAAAATAAGCAAATAGAGATGCAGGCACTGATAAACGGTGGGTCCAGGTCCAACCTGAACAGCAAGGTATGATAAAGAAAGTAGCACCCCCCCCTCAAGTGTCAACCACATGGAGAGACTGCTGAGGAGACGGGAACGCAAGATAGATCCATACTCATGTTGTGCTCACAGTCTGAAGAATCCAATCCAGTCCTGAATTTTTACCACGCAAACACAACTTGACTTATTATACCACTGCTCTATCCAGATTTGGAAGTTGTGCGGCAGCAGAGTGTCTAAGAATCCATACATAGTCATTATGATGCAACCGGACCAAACATCTGGAGCCCCATATTACAATAACAAGCTAGTCCACGATATTTTGGCGATCTGCACAACGCCACGGTCTGCATGCAGTCATAAGCAGTTCAGTAGGAATCCCCTCCGAATAATGGAGAATGATTGTTCCCCCCCATAGAAAAGAGAAAGGTACAGTCATGAACACCTACTATCTCACTTGGTTGTGTGACTGTTCCACATTTCTCAACTGGATTTCACAGAAGCAGCTGGGGGCAACACTTGCATTTTGCTGCTTTGGGACTCTTCAATGGACTGCCCTGTCCATTAGCACAAATCTCTCTGCTGGATCCAAACCCAGACTCACCACAGCATGTATAAGGTCCAAGCGCATTTAGATATGGCAAAAACAGCTCAGATCAGCTCTTGGCTTAGCAAACCCCTGAAAATATTTGCACAGTATGGCATCTGAAACAAGAAGCAGCTGCATTTCCACCAGCAGAATGCTACCCGCAGAGCTTTGGTGAAACAAAACAATTCCTAGGCATTGCAGGCCGGTCTGCTGATGGGCTGATTTTCTTTTCTAACACGCTGCTAACACTTAGGCACTCATGTCAGCCCTGAGCCAGCAAAACCATGGATTCCACAGTCATTTTGATTGTTTAAACATTAACTGGCTCACTCAACCTTAAGGCCTCGAATATACAGCCTGGCGAATATATTTATATTGCGAATGACACAAAGTTACAACAGTCATTGGTATGAGCTGTAAGAGAGAATTTTCTTGTCTAGGGTGTTCACATACCAACTTTGATATAGTCTATTACACTGCTGGGTTTTTTATTTTCTGTGACCACCTTACCTAGGGAAATTATGTTCATTTGTTTTTATTTATATTCCACCTTTCTCACTGGGACTCAAGGTGGATTACAGGTAGGCTAGAACTAGTCAATCAATCAGTTTAGTCGATTACAAAATATGGTAATATTTGGATAACAACATTTGAGTCTAACAGCAAAGATTCCTAGTAAAACAATATAATACAGTGGGGCTGGGATTGAAGAACTAGAAGAAAAAATAGTATCCTAATAGAAGTCACCTCCTGAGCTGATCCATTACATCACAGCTCTACTCCTCTACAAAATGCCCTCTTGAACAATTCTGTTTTGTACCTTTTCCAAAACAAGAGAAGAGTGGGGGCCTTCCTAATAGTCTCAGGCAGACTTTTCCACAATGTGGGAGCCACCATAGAGAATGCATGTGAACGGGAAGTTGCCAATTTTACCTATTTGCAGTGTGGCACCTTTAGAAGGCTTTGCCCTCAAGTCATAGCTAACTTATGGAATCCCCTGGTGGGGTTTTCATGGCAAGAGACTAACAGAGGTGGTTTGCCATTGTCTGCCTCTGCAGCCCTTATCTTTGTTGGAAGTCTCCTATCCACTTAGTAACCAAGGTCAACCTTGCTTAGCTTCTGAGATCTAAAGAGATCAGGCTCACCTGGGCTATCTAGGTCAGGGGACACGGGTACATACATCCTCACAATTAAAACTTACAGCTTAATCCCTTGATTTCAATACTGTCAAAGTGCAAATATTTTCAAATGATTTTTGCTTAGCTCTCCTTGCTTAAAGTTGCTCCACCATGCCCAAGGATTCTAGGAAAGAAGACAAACTCACTCACACACTATTACTGTCTTACCTATATCTGCCCTTCAAGGGAGAATTTTAACTGATTGTAAAATGGGGACTCTTTCTCTGTAATATGGTAGTGACGATCTCTTGGCTCGGGGTACCAGCCTTGAGATGTTCTTCTAATTTTATGAGAAACGTATTATATATATAGATGCAAAGGAGTTAGCCGTGTTAGTCTGTAGTAGCAAAATCAAAAAGAGTCCAGTAGCACCTTTAAGACTAACCAACTTTATTGTAGCATAAGCTTTCGAGAATCACAGTTCTCTTTGTCAGATGCATGCAGGGCAAGAAGAAACTGGTCAGATATATTGGTGGAGAGGGGAGGGCGGAGTAGATGCAAACAGTAGCTTCTGATATGGAGATCAGTTTGCTTCTGTTAAGGAAGTCAGTTACTTCTGATAATGAGATAACCATTCATAGTCTCTATTCTATCCCACCTTAACTGAGTCAAATATGTAAATTTCATATGTAAAATTCATATGTAAAATTTCATATGTAAAAATCATATGTAAAATATGTAAAATTGACTCAGTCAAGCTGGGATTGAATAGAGACTATGAATGGTTATCTCATTATCAGAAGTAACTGACTTCCTTAACAGAAGCAAATTGATCTCCATATCAGAAGCTACTGTTTGCATCTACTCTGCCCTCCCCTCTCCACCTATATATCTGACCAGTTTCTTCTTGCCCTCCATGCATCTGACAAAGAGAACTGTGATTCTCGAAAGCTTATGCTACAATAAAGTTGGTTAGTCTTAAAGGTGCTACTGGACTCTTTTTGATATTATAGATAGAAATGTTTTCCTACTGAAACAAATAGGAATGAAAGCCAAACACAGCCTACATTGCTGGATACTGTGTAGGAAAATTTAGGAGGCTAATGATTCCAATAGCGCAACATGCAGTGACGTGAACCATAGTTGTACATGAAGAAGGAAACAATATTAACATGGTAGCCACTTCTCCATGGCATGATCCCACACCACTGGGAAGTGTGTGTCACTATCTGAATCACATAGTTAGGACGAATCATACTTGATTCTCCCCTTCTCTCAGTAGGATGGTAGTCAACTGAGAAAAATGTGAGTAATTTGCTACTGAAAACTACCTGGGGTCATCATGGTGGCCTATATTTTGAGATGTGTGGCAGTTCACTGAGCAGGGCTCTAGCCCAGCTGTGGTTTGAGGGCACTTACACAGTTTCTCATAGTAAAACAGCAGCTCAGTCCAAACCTTATACTATGCTAAAGGTTTTGGTTTAGCAGGACATCTAAATTGATACGCCATGGATTGTATCATTTGAAAAGCCAGAATCAGAAACAGTCATTTAAAAGGGGTTCTTTGCACTAGCTATGGTTTGGCAATCTCTACTTATAAATGTGGCTCCACACTGTACTAAAGAGATGGGAATGCGGACCAATGCAGAAAAGGTCTTGGGGCTATAAACGAAGGCTTATGCATGTATTGTCGAAGGCTTTCACGGCCGGAGAACGATGGTTGTTGTGGGTTTTCCGGGCTGTATTGCTGTGGTCTTGGCATTGTAGTTCCTGACGTTTCGCCAGCAGCTGTGGCTGGCATCTTCAGAAGGCTTACGCAAACTGTTTTTTTGTGTAATGTCTGAACAGAGCTATTGAGTAAGGAATGGCTTTTAGATTTTTCCCCCATGAAAATCCATAAATCATCTTAGTTATGTTTTACATTCAGCCTAGGTTTTCCAAAAGTTTAAAGTAAAAGATTGGATTGGATTTTTCCACCTTGACATCAAATCATGAAGATGTATGTGAAATCTAGGCTTCTGAGTAATAAATTTTCTGTATACCATATATAAAATTTCTTTTGTCATTCTACTCAAGAATTGCACACATTGCTCCTTAAAACAGCAAAAACAGAAACTGAATGTCATTTTACCAGGAGGAGTAGCTAATATAAAACAGTGTAATAAGTAACAATAATCTTGCAGCTAAAACCTATGTTGACAAATCAGTTATTCTCTTTTCTGGCAACTTAAAGTAAATGGCCCAGCACCCTGGCCATCATCAATCAAGAAGAGGAATAAGCCTGGAACACCAGATGAGAGCATTTGCTTTCTGGGACCTACAAAAGCCATTCTTCAGGAGAGGTTATTGAAATCAGATCTGTTGTTATCAGCAGCATCAAAGACGAAGGAATGCCCTAATTAGGACATTTGCAACTAAAAAGAGGCTCAGCTTTAACAGCATCTAAAATTTATGGTCTAGTAGGACTTGCATTTGAGTAGCAACAGTAAAAATAGCAATTAATTAACTAATGCTGATTGATCTCAAGGAGTAAATGATCTGATCGAAAGTACTTAAAGAGGTTATGGACATCCAATTTATCTGGAGAGGGATAAAAACAAGACATCCTGGTCTGGATTGTCCCTGATTTCTAAGCATCGAGAAATGCTAGGAAATGGAGCCCCCAAAGATTAATACACTCAAACACCGTACAATCTACGGCGTTCTTTGCAACAAAATCCTGTAATTGTAAGAACGAACCCTTTTTGCAATGCAGTTAAGTTGACACTGTTGGAAATAGGCAAAACCATTCTAAAAGTTCTTTACATTACGTCAGCTTAACTCACTCTGACTGTTGACAGTGTGCATTAAATTGGCTGAAAGCAGAAAAGGAGATCAGAACGGAAGTGTGGCAAATCTGACTGCGGAACTCTCTGCTACACAATATTACAGCGGACTAGTCTATACATACAGCAGGGTGTGGAATGGTATGTATTATTTCAAGCTGCAGGTAGGGCAGAATTTTTCAAATTATTTACCATGATAAAAAAAATTGGACGTAAAACACAAGCACATCAGGGAGCAAGGTTCTGTCCCACTGCCCGCCCTGCTGTGCTTGTCTTCCTGCTTACAGAACCCATTAGAATCCTGCGGCCGTCGTCACACGGGCGTTTATTCCGTCAAATTTCCATTATGTGGCGCTATTGTTCCTATCGGCGCCATGACGCAATCTTTTGTCAAATACCGTCTCCTCCCGCTTCGAGTTGTTCACACTGTAGCGCTCTGTGCCGTCATTTTGAACGGGCACAGAAAAAACTCCTCCCCCCTTTTTAAAAAAATTTTTTTCCGCTTTATTGCGTTATAACGACATTACATCGTTATAACCAAACGTTAGCCCAACCCCAAAAGAGCAAGATAGGTTGGCCAAGTTTTCCCGCCCTGGAAGCAGCTTGAACATTGGCTAAGATTGTTTTTCTTCCTAATTTGAACATCCATAAATATACTCTTGTTCTGAGAAAAACCCCTGTCTGACGTGATCCCCATCGCCGAAGACTCAACCATGGCTCCACCGAGTGAACTTGTAGTTCTGGTGGCCCAACTGATTGTTTTGATGGTTCAGAGCACGTTCACTCTGTGCCATGCACACCTGCGATCCCTCCGTCGGAGGCAAAGGGCAGCGGAAAGACTTTTTCGGTCTATGCTGCTCGAGCAGCATAGAAAGAACACTCTTTCATTGCTTTGTATTTTTATAATATTATGACGTTATAGCGATATAAGGACGTTTTTTTTTAAAAAAAAAAAAGGAGCTCGCTGCAGGAGAGCGCGAAAGGGCGTCTGGGATAACGGGTCAAGATAAGAAAGGGAAAATTCCGTCATTATGGGATAGAAATCGATGCCGGATGGTCACACAGAAGCAGATTATAGCGCGAAAATTGAGACCAGAGGAGAAATCTCAGACTCGCAACAGTGCCAGAATAAGGTGGGAATTTTGCGGTAGATTGCGCAATTTTCGCGCTAATTTTAAGCCCGTGTGACGACGGCCAGAATCCTGCACGTAACTGAAGAAGTGTTGCAATTATATAATCAAAGCTGTGTTCAGTTCTGCTTTTGCCAGACATAAAATTTATCATTGCATAGAAGAAAGTGACCTTCTGTTTTGAAGAAGAGCATCATTTTTGTTCTTGGTAACTGAAGTAAATCAAGAATTTAACCAATAATATAGCTATTTCCAGGTGGAGAAAGAGCTAGGGGGAGGCTGAGCTGAAACTTGTAGCATTTACAAACTGCTTTAAGTATCATCTGGAAAAATCTCAGGTGTAGGAATGGAAATTCACTTTGAAAGCCACCTGGATGCAGTTTTGCAATGGTCCCTGAATATTGGGGACGTGGAAGTGTGCACCTATGGAACTTTACTATACCCCTGTGGCTGTGGTCTCTATAGGCACTGGCAGCGGAAGTGGATATTGGTGAGGAGAACTGAACTCATGTTTGCAAATGCCCACGCTATGTCAGTTACAAATGAATTTCTGACACCAGCAAGATGTGCAGAAGAGTTATCAGACTGTCAAATGAACAGTCACTGCTGGAGCAACATGAAAAATATGGTGTTGATAAAAAAAATGAACCATCAAGTTAATTAAGCAATCAAACACGTTTTTGTCCATTTACAATCATGACATTTATACATGTACAGTAAAGCTTCCAAATTCACCAAATATATACATTCAGGCAGAGCTCATTTCGAGGGGGAACACGCAGGAACGCAGTTCCGGCAGTTCCCCAAAGAGGTCACATATCAGGTGGCCCCACCCACCTGACTCGGCCATTTTGGGCCCGTTTCAGCCTGGACTGGGGTCAAAACAGCCCAGATTGGGCCTCTGACAGGTGGTGGATCACTCTCCCACTCAGCAGCAGCCTGATCCTGACCATTTTGGTCCCCTTTTTGGCCATTTTCAGCCTCTTTTTGCCATTTTGGGCCTAATTTCAGCCATGAATGGCCAGGATTGGGTCCAAAACAGCCAGGATAGGTGATGCCAGGGGGTGCAGCATATGCAAATCAGTTATGCTAATGACACACTTCCACTGATGGCAAGGGGCATGGCATATGCTAATGAGTTATGCTAATGTGTTACGCTAATGAGTTCCTCCAGCTCTTTTTCTACGAAATGACCCTTGCATTCAGGGGAGCAGGGGATCACAGTTTCATTTGGACAATTGTTCTTTCCCTTTGGATTCCTGCTCTGTAAAACCTGAAGATTCACACATGGTTGTTCCTGGTATACAGATAAATTTGATACCAAAAAAAGTGCATTGCACCTGTCTATATTATTAAGGGTAAAAACTAGGTACCCATTTTGTTATTCAGAACACAGTATATGAACCATTGCCTATGCCAAACTCTAAGATACATCCTTTGTACAAAGACAAGCACCTTCAGGCTTTACATCTACTACACCTAAAAGTACAGAACTCACCTGTGGAAGGGCAGAAACAGAGAGACAAGAACAAATCCATACTCAGGACTCACCTTCAGCAGGAGAGGCTCAATATGGACTGTAACAGAACAGTACTAGTTGTTATGCAGAGCTCCCAGCTTCTTGGGCTTCTTCCACAAGAGTTTCCTCCCTATTCCACAAAAAATGGAGAGCAGCATGTCCTTTAAGGGAGCTTCCATGTGACACTGTGCTGACTGCGAGCTTGATTCATGGCCCTTCAGGGGCTTTCCCCTTTAAACAGGAGGGGAGGCTGCAGGTGGAGCATCCATGTGCACTGGTGGAGGTCGGCAGCCAATATGAGGGCAGAGGTGGAGTCAAGGAAAGGGGGTGGAGGGGCGTGAGCAGCACAGAGACGGGGCGTTCCTGCCCACTTCCAGGCTGCTTGCTCCTCTTGCCACAGCAGGATGTTTTCACACCCCATGTGAAAGATATTAAGGACATAGAACCATCCTTCCCCCATATAGGTCTTGGGGAATAGAAGGCCTCGCTTAGCTTATAGCCTGAAGCAGTTACTTATCAGCAGGGCTTTTTTTCTGGGAAAAGAGGTGGTGGAACTCAGTGGGTTGCCCTCGGAGAAAATGGACACATGACTGGTGGCCCCACCTGCTGATCTCCAGACAGAGGGGAGTTGAGATTGTCCTCCGCGCCACTGCAATCTAAATTCCCCTCTGTCTGGAGATCAGGGGGCGGGGCCACCAGCCATGCGACCATTTTCAAGAGGTTCCAGAACTCCATTCCACTGCGTTCCTGCTGAAAAAAAGCCCTGCTTATCAGTCAGCAGCCACAATGAACCACCACAGAAAAATACCAACACAAGGATTGGCCGGTGCAATGTCATTCCCTTCAAGGAAACATTCACCTGCGCAGCCAAATTGAAATGCAATGGACACATACGAGACATTAAAAATGGAAACAGAAACTGGCAGGAGATCATTTCAAACTCTCTGGACATTCAAGCATACACTTAAAGGCTATTGTACTAGAACAGAACAGTTAAAGAAAGAGTCTGGTGAAAAGCTGCTGAGTTGGGATTCATATGCAGATCGGACACAACCAAGACTGGGCTTTATAAAGGAATGGGAGTGTTAGATCTGCATTTCCTGCATTGTGCAGGGGGTTGGACTAGATTACCCTAGAGATCCCTTCCAACCCTATGGTTCAGATTCTATGATCTGTACAGAAAATCATTGTCCCACATCACGGCTTTATGTGTATGTATCTGTCAACTGAACATTATTAGATTCCTAACATTAGCATTAGGAAGCTAATATCTTGTCCCCAAATTTTTTTTTTGGTAGCCAGTAGGTCAGAGTACTGCTGGAGTATGATCTGGAAGGGCCAAGTTCAAATCCCTACTCTACCACAGAAACTCACTGGGTGACCTTGGGCCAGTCATATTCTCTCACGCTAGCCTACCTCACAGGGTAATTGTGAGGATCAAATGGTGGAGAGGAGAATGATGTGAGCCGCTTTGGGTCCTCATTGGGGAGAAAGGCAGGGTATAAATAAAATAAAATAGTAAATAAACAAACCCTCTGGGGACATTTTACATACATGAAATGTCCCCTACATATTTAAAATGTCCACAAGAGTGAACTGGACCCTTTTACCTGGAGATGGAAGGGATCACACCTGAGGCTCTCTGCATGCTCTACCACAGAACCAGCGTCCCACCCCCAAAACATACCCTTTCATAGATTTTCAAGTATGACACATATTGTATAGTTGTATGTATTGTGTGCTGAAGCTTCCAAAAATGCATAACTGAGGCAAACTGTACCACTTTTACACATGACAATGTCAAAGATATATTGTCGAAGGCTTTCACGGCCGGAGAACGATGGTTGTTGTGGGTTTTCCGGGCTGTATAGCCGTGGTCTCGGCATTGTGGTTCCTGATGTATCGCCAGCAGCTGTGACTGGCATCTTCAGAGGTGTAGCACAGGTGTACCACCATTGTGACACTGAGAGATCTCTGTCTTTTGGTGCTACACCTCTGAAGATGCCAGTCACAGCTGCTGGCAAAACATCAGGAACTACAATGCCAAGACCACGGCTATACAGCCCGGAAAATCCACAACAACCACAATGTCAAAGATTTTCACCCCGTGACACTGAAATTATTTCTACAGTGGGAAAAGCCCTAAATCTGAAACCATCCATAACAGACACCATGTCACAGTGCATATAAACAGCAAATGGGCATTTTAGCAAGGGAACAGTGTTTCAATCTATGCCTTTCCAGTGATTGCAGATGGAGCCTGACTTCTGTTTGAAAAGTCAAGGGCCAAATTGGCTTCTGTTTGCAAAGCTTTGTTTTGGGCTCCTCGTCTGCCTGAACTCCACCTACAAAAAGAATGGCACTGAAGGCCTTCCTCCCACTTGTAAACACACAGACTTCCCTGCTGCTCCCACACTCCCTACCTTTGGTAAACTTCCAAAAGAAAAAGAATGCTTCTTTGATCCTTCCAACACTGCACTGATAATTAAACTGCTTAATTCAGGAGAAAGCAACTGCAGCTTGCAATAAACGTGCTCATATCCTGTTCAAATTTACATGAACAAAGACATGAGGGGGGGGGGGGGGGGAAGCGGCTGCCTCTTGCCTTTCACACGCCAACTCATACCTGCTTCAAGCAGGCAGGCAGGTTCATCTGGTCAATGCAATATCAGGAGGTCTCACACTTGCACCCATATTTAGTGCTAACGTGTCTCATTTGTCATTTCTGCAAACAGTTCTTGTGCAAATTGCTCTGCAATCCTTCTCCCATTCATCATCACAACAAGCCTGAGAGCCATCTGGGCTTTGCCTACGGAACTTGGACTGGGAGGGCTGTGTCACACCCACATATTTAACCCACCAATCCTTCAACCAAGATGGGAATATTAATTCAGGGCTGATCGGACCAACCTGCAGGGCAAGTGCATTCCGAAGTATGTCCACAATGTTTAGGGGCATTAACTTACTGGATTGCAGACTTAAATTCATAATACAGAGAGCAATCCTAAACAAGTTTACTCAGAAGTAGATCCCATTTTATTCAATGGATCTTACTCCCAGGAAAGACTGCAGCCATTGTCTCCCTCAGACTTCCTGAGGTAGATATTGCAAGCAAAACATAATGATCAATTATCAGCTCATTATTGCATGCAAAACATAATTATTCTGCAATAGGCTTATCTATACAAAAGAACTATCAAATGTGTCTGATATGCAGATGTAAAGAACTGCCATCTATTAAGGCACTAATCCATCTAGCCCAGTCCCACCCATTCTACCTGGCAGCCATTCTCCAGGATCTTGGCAAGAAGTCTTCCCTACGCCTAATACCTAAGATACCTTAACTGCTAGACTGAACCAAAGACCCTACATGAAAATTGTATGCTAGGATAGTGAAGGACCACTTCTTCTCTATCAGACAGTGCGCTTGTCATGATATCAGTGGAATCATCTTTATCAATGGTTATCCTTATGTCATTGTAATGGGGAGGACATGCAGGGAAACTAGCGTTCTAAAACAATTAAAGGAGGCGAGCTAGAACTGCAGTTAGCATTCCTTCCATATGAGCTACAGGCACAGTTTCATATTTGAACCAGCAAATATATAAATCGTCTAGAAAGGGGTTCCCAAAAGAGTGAAAGTCAATTTCATATTCCCAGTTGAGTGTCACGGAAATGGGATATATGTCACAAATGTTTCTGCATTCTCCAGATCTTTGTGATGCCCAAGATCTCCACGGCAGACTGCTCTTGAGCCTTCATTCATGGACTCTGGAAAAAGCCATATTCTACCTGGCTTCCTTCAGGGGTCAGGTAGCTGTGACATGGAGAGAAGGCTTCATAAAAAGCAGATGAAGGAGAGATAAGAGACTCTGGGCATTTTTGGCCGGGAGTTTAAATGGAACTGGAAATGAAATGGACAAGTACTTGAAAAATCAGACTTTTAAAAACATTCTATATCCCACTAAGGTTGAAATGCATTCAAAAAGGGGCATGTATTATACATGGCATTCTTTCTCTCTCCTCTAACTGCAGCATACACAAGTGCTATAGAACTATGCAATTCCCATCATTCCACAGCAACTGAAGCAGAACTCCCTACCGAGCAGGGAAGATAAAAGTAATTTTAGTTTCTCTTGTATAAACAGTAAAGGATATAGCGAATATGGATGTATCCACTTTGCAGCTCCTATTCCACGAGCACATTGCATGACAGCAGGTAAAACAGAGCAGATACACTTGTCTAGATGTCTAGTTGTCAATGGAAACTCTGTAATTGCTAAGCCTGTATACAGAATGACGGGTCTTGTTCCTTGATGGATTGTGATGCATGAAGCCAGTACTTGGTAAATTTTGTTCTGCAATGCCAGCAGAAAGCAGGACCAGAATACCAGTAAAGTTACAGACTCCTGGCCATTACATGCCAGTTATCCTTTTCTCGTCACTTCCTGCTCAAACCCAGGAAGAAAATAGGGACCTTCTGTAGACATGCTGAATTAGCTGTGATGAGAAATGGGACTGCATATTCAGTGCATTATAATGCACCACATTGACCGTTTTCACATGCACCCCGGGAGATCGCGCAAACTCATGGCATGAAGCGTCTTCCTAGTACGATCTCCTGGCATGATCCCCTTCAATGACCCAACAACATCAGAAAAAGCGCCATTAAATGGGATCGTGCCAGGAAATTGCACTAGGAAGACGCTCTTACGTCGTGAGTTTCGTGAGATCTTCCGGGTGCCTGGCTGTGTGAAAACAGCCATTGAGGAAATATCAGAGTATGGAAAGCTACCAGAGATTTCTGCCCCAGTGGAGTAGGGTTTCCCCACCTCAGCCCCAAATACTACTGTGAAATGACTGGGACAGCCTGCAGCTGAAGAGGGGAAATAGTGAAAATCATCTCCCCTGTCCATTCGCACAAATCTCTCTGCTGGATCCAAACACAGACCCAAGTTGGATTCAAGAGAGCCAGTGTGGTGTAGTGGCTAGAGTGTCAAATTAGGATCTGGGAGACCCCGGGTCTGAATCCCACTGTGCCACGGAAGCTTACTCGGTGGCATTGGTTCAACCACACACACTCAGCCTAACCCACTGCACAGGGATGTGTGAGGACAAAACAGAGGAGAATGATGTAAGCCGCTTTGGATTCCCACTGGGAAGAAAGACGGAGTATAAATGTAAATGAACAAATGAATAAACCCGTGAAAATAAAAAGCATGTACAGAACAAGCTAGAGCACCACAAAATTTTTGACTCAGTCAATGAAGAGGTTTTTATAGGATCCCTCTGACTCACTTTGTACCACAAACTGAGGGGCTGAATCTGACACAACACCGATGTCACATCCTGCTAGCTCAATTTCAGGGAAATGGTAGGTTGCAAACTGTGCCAGATCCATCTATAGTCTAGCTCCTGGAGAAAGTTTTGCACAGCGCACAATTTGGTTGTAACTTTTCCACATTTAGGTGTGAGTGACTTCAACAAGCCAAACATTAGGTGGCTCACAGATTCCATTAATATAAAATAACCTGTTTTAAGCTCTTTCACGGGCTATTGGCAACATGAGTTTCCCACCAATTTTTACTTGGGTACAGACCAATTTCCACTTAATCTCAAAGGTGCTGTCAGCAGCTATAAAAAAAATCAGCCCATTTTACTCATGGTGTGATAAGAAAATATGAAAATTTAGGGGGAGGCAGCAACTCAATAAGCCTCAGTCATAAATGCAACTGCTTTTATGCAGTTTAAGAGTTCTTCATTCACAATCTATTTTCTTTAAAGTGTGTAATATATGGATTGAAATTCAAGGCTTAGAAAGATTGCCATTCGTATTGTTATCTCCTCTCCTGATGTTTTCTCCTGCTGAATATTGCCAAGCTGTCACTTAGAGCCCAATCCTACGTGTATTTATTCAGATACAAGTCTTATTGATTGTAATGGGACTTCCTGCTAAGCATGCACAAGATCGCATCCTTGGCCGAATTAGAAGTCTTGCTATTTTAAAGTTTTACATCACACTCTATTTAAAGTAGACACTGTCACACCAAGAGGTCCAGAACCTCTTCAATTAGTCACTTAAAAGATACTGGCGAGAACAGCTTTTGAAAATGTCAGCTGTTGCTTATGGGTAATGTTTGGTTTCTGTGGGAATGGAGGGTTTACACATCGGCCATTTACTTTTTTGTCTAATTTCATGGGCTTAGTCACCACTTTCAGAAAACCACAAAACTCAGATTCCCCCCACTGGAAGTGACCTTTGAATAAAGATTTCTCAACTCAGTGAAAGCTGGCATCTCTCTCCAAAGGACCATTTATTTGTGGTGAGTCCAACACAGGCAACAGAAGCTCGGTACAAGTGGAAGAGCCAGAAAAGAACAACAAACACAGGGACTGCTCATTAACTTACCGCACACTGCAAAACAGTTCACCAGGAAGAAAGTGGCAAACCCTTAATGAAGTACTGCCTTTAAGGGCATTTGAAATAACCTGCTAAATGGGCAAAACCACTGGGAGACACAATGCACAAACCTCTTGTTTCATGCAGAAAAACTAAATCTGCCCTTTGATTATGTGAAGAAAGCAGGAGCCCCCAGTTTGCAAAAGGGGTCCACAGCAGCACAGCATCTTATTTGCAGGCATAAATGATGCGTCGCCTTCAGTTAAAATCTGCATCAGATGCCCCATTCCATTTCCTTCCCCTGGGGGAGGTCAACACACTCTCAGCAAACTGCAGGGTTTTCATTTGGGATGTGGGATGAAATGGCAGAAAAAGATCTAACAGGCACATATCTGAAGACTTCCAGAAACGGCTGCAAGACTTGAATTGGAGTTTGGAAGGAAGCTGATGTCCAGCAGAGCTGGTTATTAAACCACTGTAGACAGCAGTAATTAAAACATACACTACTGTTTATGGCATGCTTTTCTGCACTTTATTTTTTATCTGGTAATGTTGCCATTGTTTGTTCTTGGAAACTATCTCAAGTGTGGGATGAGACAGGATATAAATACTTTGAACGAACGCATGCATGAATGAAGGTCCCACTTTCAATCCTTCAACCAACCAGTTAAAAGACAGTGAAGCTGGGAAAGATCTTTACCTAAAACCTTGGAGAGTCGCTGTCTGTTGATGGAGACAAGACTGGACTAGAGGGACCAGGGATGTGAGCTCCCTATATATGTTTAATATTAAATGGATAAACCTTAGGAACTTGCTCATACTGAGAACCAGTGTGGTGTAGTAGTTATCGGGGAGACTGAGGTTTGGGAGACTTAGATTCAGTTCCCTATTGTGCCATGGAAGCTCACTGGGTGACCTCGGGCCAGTCACTCTCTCTGCCTAACCTACTTCACAGGGTTGTTCTGAGGATAAAATGGAGGACTGGAGGACAATGTAAGCCACTTTGGGTCCCCAATGGGGAGAAAGGCAGGATAGAAATGAAGCAAATAAATAAATATTGTACAATAATGCTTTCTGGTAGCTGTTCTAGAACTGGCAACATTTGGAGGTTCCTAAAATGGAACCTTTAGATTTCTTCCAATCTCTGGACAGAACGCAATGAGAATCAACAAAGCAAAGTAGTAAAATCCCAAAGCTAAATTAAATACACCTGGCTCTTTACAATGGATGCTCAGGCCTCTGGAAATCTATGGCAAGTTCATGAGAGAGAGAGAAGGGAGTCATGTGGCTGGCCTAGCCACACACATACTTTCTCTCTTATACCCCCCAAAGACAGACAAATATATAACTTTCCAGTATTTTAATTTCACTGTGTGAGACCATGCTGAATCATATTGTAGAACAGAAACAGGCACAATTTCACACAATATTTTCCTTTAAAACTTCCTAAATATTGAGTTTCTCCACCCCTAGAATTCCTAACCCACTCCCAGCCCACCTTCTCAAAACAGGCAGGAACTGTTTGTGTTCATCTGGAGATGTTTCAAAGTCAGAAAATTATCTCCTGCCCCGTCCGCCTCTTCTCCCAATACCCACACAAAATAAGCAGCTTCTCTCCCTCTGTTTCTCTTGAAGAATGTTATAGTTGGCTGGCTTAAAACAGACTTACCCAAAATCTTCTTGTCCTTTCAAATCACCAAAGAACGCCTATTGTAGTTTATTGGGTTTTACCCAGGCAGCAACCGAGTAAGAATGCACATGAAACAATGTGAACTGCAGCCTGCTTGTTTTGATAAAACCTTCACCTTAGAACAACTGAAGATTGAGAGAGAAAGAAAGGATGAAAAGTAGCTCACATCATGGGAAACAGTATTTGTGAACAACCAAAACTGTCTTCCAAAGAAGAATGCAGAGAAATTGTTCCAATTTCCCCAAAAGACAGATGTGGGAGGGGGGAGAGATCAACTTTTTTTTTCTCAACTCAAGAGTCCTGTAAAATGTGGGCCTCACCCACCACTATATATTGCTTTTTTAGGCAGAAAAAAAACCCCACCAGCAATTCATCCTGCTCATCTTGTTTACAAAATCTGTTATCTTGAGATAACACCTTAAAGTTGTTCAGTCTCTGATTGGTTTTCACATTCAGTAGGTCAAGTGGAGGTTGAAGTGAGATGAAAGCCAGGGAAGGCAGCTGCAGAGTCATATATTGTACGAGGATGATGCTCCATTTGAAACACAGGACAGGATCTAGACAAACTTCAGCCCCTTTAAGTCCCATCGAGCTGAAGGAGTTAAGCTCTCCTGCTTAAATCCCAGCAGGCGCTGGAGTTTCTCCCAAATAAATCTCATGGGTTCAAGAATGGCTGGATCACATTCACAGAAACTATGGAAGAAGGAATGCAGAACATGTCACACTGTAGTTGTTCTATCAAAAAGAGTCCAGTAGCACCTTTAAGACTAACCGATTTTATTGTAGCATAAGCTTTCGAGAATCACAGTTCTCTTCGTCAGATGCATCTGACGAAGAGAACTGTGATTGGTTGTTGTGGGTTTTCCGGGCTGTATTGCCGTGGTCTTGGCATTGTAGTTCCTGACGTTTCGCCAGCAGCTGTGGCTGGCATCTTCAGAGGTGTAGCACCAAAAGACAGAGATCTCTCAGTGTCACAGTGTCACTGAAGATGCCAGCCACAGCTGCTGGCGAAACGTCAGGAACTACAATGTCAAGACCACGGCAATACACCCCGGAAAACCCACAACAACCATCGTTCTCCGGCCGTGAAAGCCTTCGACAATACATAGAACTGTGATTCTCGAAAGCTTATGCTACAATAAAATTGGTTAGTCTTAAAGGTGCTACTGGACTCTTTTTGATTTTGCTACTACAGACTAACACGGCTAACTCCTCTGCATCTATGTAGTTGTTCTATACATTGATCCTCAGTTTTTACTCCCAGTCCCTATCACTCCCAATGGTACATATTAATGCAAACTGCACTCAGTGTTATTTTTCTATATTTTTTTCTTTTTCCTTCTCTGTTCCCCCAATCACCTACCCTTGATACACGCAAAACTCTTAAATATGGGATTTTTTTTTCAAATGTTTGCTTTTAAGTCTCCCTTGCAGGTTCACATAATATTCTAATGAAAGTAAAAAGGGAAATCTGTTAAAGATATTCTCTTGTAGCTCATGTAATAACAAACAAGAGGAAAAAACACAGTTGCTTTAACCTTTCTTAAAGGAATATTTTCCCAGAGATCAAAGACAGTAGAAAATGTAAGGCATTACACATCTCAATTACCATCTATTTTCCTGATGGGCTGTAAAGAAACATGAGGCAAGAACAGTATCACTAAAAATACCCCAGTAATTCAGCTCTATCTTTAAAGAAACAAATTGTGAATCTGAGCAGTACTGCCCTCTATTGGACTGACGTGTACTCTTCTTTAGTTTCTGATAGGGGCTGGAACCAGATCCCAAATGACCTAAATAACTGAGGGTAAGAAATTAACCTTTACTCTCGGTAGTCACTACCATATAACTTCATGGGAACCTCACAGCAAGTCCTCAGTTGGGATTTACCGGTCAATTGTTTGCCTGAGTTACTCAGCATAACAACTGATCTCCTGGAATTCTAGTCACAGATTAAACCAGTCTGAGCCAAGCTACAAGTGATGCCTGACACAGGTTGGACACTTGTCAGCTTACCTCAAGTTTTGATGGGAAATGTAGGCGTCCTGGTCTTACAGCTTGGCTCTCCATTTAATTGAAGTTTACAGAACCCCCCTCCACACACACACACACACTCAGCAGAGGGGAAGGGGGGTGCCCGGTGAGAGTCCAATGCCTGCACTCCCCTCCTGACCACATGTTCTCCCTCCCATAGACTGCCGCTCTGTAAACTTCAGTTAAATGGAGAGCCAAGCTGCAAGGCCAGAATGCCTACATTTCCCATCAAAACTTGAGGGAAGCTGACAAGTGTCCAACCTGTATCAGGCTTTACTTGTAGCTTGGCTCTCTGGAGTCACGCAAGGGCAGATGCACGAAAGATGGACAGACTCTGCTTCAAAACACTGAGATTGGAGGACATGGCGAGCAGTGAAAGGCTGTAACTTAACAAGAATAACATGGTATGAACTTGTGAAACGGTCTCTGTTAATTTTCCTCAATGAGCTGACATAATGTTTGGGCCATGTGTTGCAAAATCAAGAGTCAGTTAGAAGTAATAAAACTGCAAAATAATAAAATAAAAAATGTAAGCTGTATGTCCCTCACTCAACTGTGTCTTTAAGAAATAAGATCTTTTCCTACACTTACGTTCTGAAAGACTTGTTGAACTTCACTCTGAAGGTCAGAAAGCTCTGGTTTCAGTTCATAAGTAGGACTAGTAAATTGCCTGCTATTTGAGTCTAGGGTTCTTTCACCAGCTAACCTCAACTGCTGCTGCGGAGAACTGAGATAGAATCACTCAAGTATTGGACCTGGCAATGCAGGCCTTTCTAAAAGCCAGCCACCATTTTGGTTTTACAAACGAAAAGCCAAACAATGGTCCCTAACCCAAACACACAAGCCCTTCCTACTGATCGTCGGAGGTAACAGCAACCATAGTGCATTGTGAGTCTAAATGTGGAACATCCTTAAATCAACAAGCGTAATGCAACAGTTGCCAAGAAAGGGCAACAAATGCCATGTCAGCCAAGAAAGGATGTGTTCTGGACTACACGGTTAAATTCAGTTCCTAACAAGTTATTGGGGGAGTGGCTACAAATGACGGGGGAGAGGCAATGATCTCACTACTCAGGCCAAAGAACAAACCTGGCACAGAAAAGAGCTTTGTCACATGACCTTTGTTTTTGTGTCTAAATTTATATCACATATTCATTCCCATGTATCATTTTATGTTCAGCTGTACAAACTGAAGGAGCTACTCTCAAAGTCCATTCTCAACCTATTTTTACTTCTTTCTTCATTCCTGGAGTTCATCATTGGCTGATACTGAAAAACATACAGCATAAGGGCAGATATGACGTCATACAAGAACAATGTTGACTTGCAAGTGCACCCTTTCTTCTATAGCTCCTCAGTGCTTCATGTTCCTTTCCTATCTTACTTCATCTGCTTTTGAGAGATGTCCATGCTTATTCATCCTGGCAAAATACATTAGTGTTTCTTATGGAATGCAAAGACACAGACACACACACAACCTTATGGAAAATTATGTCTGATATGTAGAAAAACCTTCAATCTGGCAAACTCTTCATACAAATTAGATAAAGAACGTAGAAAACAGATGCTGCTCCACAGAAGCAGCCAAGATCTTCTAATATCCTGACAACTTGTTAATCAACAAACATATGGTATCACTTTAGCAAAACAAACCATCCGGACCACTCTGTTCATATGGTCTTTTCTTAGAAAAGTATTTTCCAGTCTCAGCCACAGCTATGGCATGAAATTATGGTGATTTTTCATCCTCATGTTAACATAAACTAATCATTAAATACAAATCAAATTGTGACGAGTAGATCACCCGTTCTGAATTTTAGGCCATAATGGGGAGGAGAAAGGAAACGGGCAAATTTAGCAAAATTACTCTGGAATAAGTGGCTCATGATTGCAGTCAGTCTATAAAAATGCAAACATGCCCCCCCTTATTTAATTGGGTTGTGCACAATGCATAAATGGAAGCAATATAAAAGTGCTTTCCATCAGAGAAGATGCCTTGAAAAATCAAGATTGCTGTGACACCTGTAAATGCAGACCCTTGAAGAGGAGTTGTTACATTATTATCTTCCATAACATAACAACATACTTGAAATGCATAAAGGAGGCTGAAAAGCTGATAAGTACACTTATACCCATGAAAAATACATCAAAGTTTTCTTTTGCAGTTTCCAGTAGGATCACAGTTGTGTTACATTAAATGACTGGCAGTGAAGAAACAGTCACAGAATATATATATAAGGGCATGTCAGGGATGGATAAAAATGTGTGAAGTATTAAGCAAACTCAGGATGAGGAGGCAAGAACATCTTATAAATTGTTTATGAAATCCTATGAGGTGGCAGTGAAGGCTGTGAAGAAGGAATTCTACGCAGCCTCCATTGCGTCGGCTAGCTCGCGCCCAGCAAAATTGTTTAATGGGGTTTGATTGCTGGTCTCCCTGTCAGAGGAAGGCCACCAAAATTTGAATTTGGACATTAGCTGCTATGCTTTTGCGAGCTTTTTTGCCGATAAAATCTTGTCTTTGCGCCACGACTTACCAGCCATGATTGATACTGTACATCATTTCAGCCCACTCTCTGGGTAGGAGGTTAACAGGACCCTGCAGGCAGTGAGACTTACCACATGCCTCCTGGACCCGTGTCCATCATGGCTGGTGAAAGCCAATGCTGATGGACTATGGGATCCTTTGGAGACCATTGTCAACTTGTCCCTGAGCTCCGGTGTTTTCTACAGGGCACTAAAGTAAGCTGTCATGAGGCCTCTCCTAAAGAAACCATCGTTGGACCCCGCCGACCCGGTCAGTTACTGCCCAGTCCCATTTCTGGGTAAGGTGATTGAGCGGGTGGTGGAGGAGCAACTGCAGGGTTTCCTGAAGGATACCTTGGCACTGGATCTTTTCCATTCAGGCTTCCACCCAGGACATGGGATAGAGACACTGCTGGTCACCCTCATGGACGATCTTCACAGACACCTGGATCAGGGCAGATCAGCACTGCTGATATTATTAGATCTGTCAGCAGCATTTGATACGGTTGACCATGATCTTTTGACCCACCGCCTTGCCAATGTGGGGATTCGAGCAGTGACCCTACAATGGCTTGTCTCTTTTCTCCACAATTGTGGACAGAGGGTGGTGCTGGGGGAGAAGTTGTCATCTCGCCACCCACCGGTGTGTAATGTGCCTCAGGGGGCAATGCCCTCCCCATTACTGTTTAATATCTATATGCGCCCTCTTGCACAGCTGGTGCAAAGTTTTGGACTTGGGTGTCATCAGTATGCTGATGACACCCAATTATATCTGTTGATGGACAGCTGGCCTGACTAGGCCCCAGATGTTCTGAAGCGTGCTTTTGAAGCCACGACTGGATGGTTGAAGCAGAATCGGCTGAAATTAAACCCCACGAAGACAAAGGTCTTGTCCTTGAGTCACGGGCATGTGGATTCAGGACCCTGGCTTCCAGCCCTTGATGGGGCATTACTCACGCTGGTTCCGGGGGTCAGGAGCTTCGGGGTGATCTTAGATGCCTCCTTAAAAATGGAGGCTCAGGTCGCAGCGCTTGCCAGGTCCTCTTTTTTCCATCTGTGACAGACCAAGCAGCTTGCCCCATATCTCTTGTCCCATGATTTAACTACAGTGATTCAAGCAACAGTCACCCCTAGGCTGGACTACTGTAACACGCTCAACGTGGGGCTTCCCTTGGCTCCAATCTGGCGATTACAGCTGGTTCAAAATGCAGCAGTACATGTCATCACTGAAGAGCCAAATGGTGTGCACATAACACCGTTATTGCGCCACTGCATTGGCTACCGAATCAGATTCAAGGTTTTGGTGTTAACCTATAAAGCCCTATGCAGACTTGGACCAGCATATCTGCGAGACCGCCTCTCCCTGTATGTGCCCCAGAGGATGTTACAATCAGGAAATAAGCAACTGTTGGTGCTCCCTGGCCCCAGGGAGGTCCACCTAGCCTCGACCAGATCCAGGACCTTTTCAGTTCTGGCTCCTACCTGGTGGAACTCTCTGTGAGATGACACCAAGGTGCGGCAGGATTTGTTATCCTTTCACCGGGCCTGTAAGACAGAGATGTTCTGCCAGGCATATGGATGAGGCTGGGCTTGGCCTCCACTGGCCAAATAGAGGAGATCAGATTCCTTCCCGATCAGATGCATCCACCATCTAGCTCTTTTACTCTGTTACTGAGTGCTGCTATCTATTTTATATTATTTCTATACTATGTTGTTTTATACTGTTATTTAAACTGTTTTAATATAATTCATACTGTAAATGCTTTTTATCATACTGTAATCTGCCCTGAGCCTGCTTGTGAGAGGAGGGTGCAATATAAATCAAAAATATAAAATAAAATATAAAGAAATAAAGGAAAAAAGCATCAATGCACTCAACTTTTTATGTGATAAACAGTACAGTTTCTACATAAACAAGGTAAGCAAAACAAGTTTTTAAATATTTACATTTCAGAAAGTAACCACAACCATGAGTATTAACTCATGTTTCACATAATAAGAAACTTTTCAGAAACTAAAAAAGTATGATTTCCTTGGCTTAATGTCATAGTTAGCCATGTAGCCGAGTACTGGGAGCCATTCTTTCCAGAAATTAGATTGAAAATCAACTGAATCTGCTTGTCTGAGTTGATAAGTTATTTTTTCCATAAAAAAAGAAATTCCATATTTTATTATGCCACAATGCTAATGAGGGAGGTTTGGAGTCTTTCCATATGTAAGCTATAGTAGCTTTAGCTGCTGCTAATAGAGAAGCAATCAACTCTCTTGGGCCACCTGGTAAGTCTTGGTCTGCCCATAAGTTAAGCAATGCAAGTTCAGGTCTATGGGAAATTTCATAGCCCGTGATTAGTTTGATACATGATACTTTTGATACTTTTGAGGTCTACCAACAGTGGAAGAAGGAACCAATTTCCCCATATGACTTCCAACACTTTGGGGAGATAAGATTTATTTATAAGATGAAATTTTTGGGGAGTGTAGTATCACCTTAATTGATTCAGTTCTGATGTTTATAGATCTGGACCTGAAGATATTGGAGCTCCAAATTTTGGACCATTAAAAGTTGGTTATATATAAATTACAATTTG
The DNA here is from genome assembly GCF_028583425.1 of Eublepharis macularius. NCBI lineage: Eukaryota > Metazoa > Chordata > Lepidosauria > Squamata > Eublepharidae > Eublepharis > Eublepharis macularius. The sequence continues at coordinate 69,441,773 of NC_072800.1, read as the reverse complement.
TTTCCCAAACCGTCAGGTAATGGAATGGTTTCATTTTTGAGTTTGATAGCAGTAGTTTATAAATTTTGGAGGTAAAACCTTTACAAGTGTTATTTTCAAGTTTCAGGAGATTTTCAAATTTCGTTTCTGTTCAAGATAATGTATTTTTCATGGAGGGTTTGCTGAGTGGGTGGTTGATTTAAAGATATTGTAATCAGAGGACCTTACATCCCAGTTTCATTTCAATTTTTTGCTTGGATAGAAGGGCCCCATTCTTTATCACATCCACTAATCTAGTTAAGGTTTTTTTGTCTCCAACAGGTAAATGAATCTTGGTATAAAACTGGTTTGAACCATTGTTGACCCATAAAACAAGAAAGTGGGGATATAAAAGGTGCCAATTTGGATATATTTTTGTCCCAAACTTCTAAAGTAGCTAACAAAAACATATTTTGTTTTATTTCTGGTGTACGTTCTGATTATTCCAAATGGTTTATTGTAATGTTCTAGGAAAGGTATAATACTGTTCTATGTAATTCCAGTCTGTTTGGTAATTGGAATTCAGCATAAGTGTCAAATAAGTAAGATGTATTGACTCAGTCAGACTTGGATTGAATAGAGACTATGAACGGTTATCTCATTATCAGAAGTAACTGCCTTTCAGGCATTCTATTCAGATTCATCTATGGAGGTGAGGGGTCACACCCAGCCTGGATTGTGTACTCCACCTCTTTCATGGCTTTTGCAACTGATTTGCATCTACTCCCCCCTCCCCTCACCACCTATATATATCTGGCCAGTTTCTTCATACACTCCATACATCTGACAAAGAGAACTGTGATTCTCAAAAGTCTATGCTACAATAAAGTTGGTTAATCTTTAAGGTGCTACTGGACTCTTTACTATTTTGCCATAGTAAAATTTAATATCTGGAACTCTGGAAATCTTCAAAGGGGATTCCTACATCATTTTAAGCTTCAAAGATCCCAGTAAGGCTTGTCCTTCTTCCAAGTCACTGGCATAAGTTAGAGTACCATTGTGCAGAACTGAGAGCTTTGCAGAAGAGCCCATCCATCTGTATTTAATGTTAGCCTTCAAGAAAGTGTTGGTCACTGTCTTAAGATCACAACGCATCTTGAGAGTTTCAGCTGGGAGGTCTTGATATACTTGAATTTCTTTATTTCGTACGAAAAATTACCCTGCTTACGAAGTTCTTGAAGGATTTTTTCTTTTGACCTATGAACATGGAAGCTCACCAATATATTTCTGGGGTGGTGAGTTCCACTTGATGCTAGAGGGCCCAGCCTGTAATCTAGCTCTATGCTAGGAGCAACCCCTTCCTCAAGTTGGAGGATTTTTGCTAGCCATGTTGCAATAAAAATAGAGAGTTCTTGGTTCCCTTCTTTCTCTGGCAGGCCTCTAAATTTCAAATTTCTAGCTTTAAGTCTTGTTTCAAGGTTGATAACTTTAGCTGACAATGCATCTTCCACTGTTTGAATTTGCTTTATTTCCTTCTGCAATGTAAGCCCTAATTCAAGGGCAGTTTCAGCAGTTTGTGATACTTCAGAACTAGAATCTTTAATGTCCTTAAGCTGTTTAGCAATAGGCTCCAGGCTGCTGTTTATTTTCTCTGACATTGTGGCTATAAATCTGTTCTCTAAGCCCTACAGTGAGTCTGCGAGGTCTCGCTTTGTAAGAGAGTCAGAGCTACATTCCTGGTTGGCCATTTTGACGCTCTTACCAGCAGGAGGTTCTGTGGCTGTTTTCCGGTCTTCCTGTGCAAAGTAGGATTTTACTGATGCGGTTTGCTGTTGTGGGGAGTGGGGGGGGGTTTGCTTTGCCCGCCCCTGCTTTTCCCATTTCTTTATGGGTGCTTTTTTGGTGCTTTGCTTGTTTGGGGCGCGAGGCTGGGATCAGAGCCTTAGAAGGACACATCCACCATGTTCCATGCAGTGCTCCACCCCCTCCTATGGCATTGTTTATGGAAATGTCCTTAATATTGGCTATACTTAATCTCACACTGTGTAATCCACCTTGAGTCTCAGTGAGAAAGGCAGACGATTAGGTAGGTAGGTAGATAGATAGATAGATAGATAGATAGATAGATAGATAGATAGATAGATAGATAGATAGATAGATAGATAGATAGATAGATAGATAGATAGATAGATAGATAGATAGATAGATAGATAGATAGATAGATAGATAGATAGATAGATAGATAGATAGATAAAATGGTGCATAGCTAGTGTCAGGGGATGTAATTCCATGATGCACTTACCATAATTTCCCTACCAGCTGAGCTGTTAAGGATGTGAGCAAACCCATTTGCTCTCCCCCTTCTGTATTTCTTTTATTAAAACTGATGCTCACTTGCCTGGGCAGAGGCATTCCACAGCTTAGAGGACAATGAGCATTTTTTATACATGCAGCTGCCTTATACTGAATCAGCCAAAACGAACAGTATAACCGTTACCTACTAACTAATATAACACTAAAGATACTTGACACAGTTCTATGCAAAAATACAAAATTTACTAGTACATAAAATGAACTCTAAATGGACAATAAAGCAAATTCTGTTTAAACAAGCGTGGTAGAACGTATATCACACCCTCACCAAGGCAAAAAGGGGGAGGGGGGAAAACATTCAAACCAATCCCCAAAGTCCACAGAGACAATATAATTGTAATAAGGCTGGAAAGCCTTTACAAAAATTCATCCAAAAACCAGTATACTTCTTACAGAATTACACATGTATGTCGCCAGAATCACTGGTCAATAAGAATTCAATTTGTGAACTGTAATGAACATATTCAAATTGTAACCGCAACGGGTCAGCTAGCAAGAGGTCCCGTTTCCGGTTTCCCCTTCTTCAGAGCAGTTACAAATCCAGCAAATCAAAGCAATTCATACTCCACATCTAACATAGTTATGGCTCGCTCACCGGCGTATTGTCTACTCAGACTGGCAGCAGCTCTCCAGAGTCTCAGGCAGAGTCACATCACCCGCTACTCTGATTCGTTTTCTACTGGAGATGCTATCTGGTCCATTTTTACTGGGGACTGAACCTGGGATCTTCTGCATGCAAAGTGGATGCTCTTCTACTAAGCCAAACATCCCGCAGTCCCTGGCTTTTTGAATGAATCGTTTTTATGCATATGTGGGAAGTCTCCTTAATGTGCAAAAATCTCGACCTTGTCTGTAAGTGATCTTGTTTCCCTGCCTCTTCCACTAAAACTCTACATTTGCCATTCTTCTTTGTTGTAGTATGTTGTTTCTTTACTTTCACAAAGTGAGGGGAAAGGGAGGGAAAGAGAACCTCAACTCTGCCATTATTCTCTATGGGGGAATTTTTCAGGGACTGGAGTGGCTGTTTTTTAGCCAAAAGAAATAAAAAATACAGAGAACTAGAGATGCCTGTCCACTAAAGACTCCTTCCAAGGATCAAGGGGTATGATTCTATGGGCAGGGTTGCCAGGTGTCTGTGAGCTCCTGAATAAAATGCAAAGAAAAAAGGGCGCCACCCCCACAAAGGGGGGAGGGAAGGAAAAGTAGTGAGCCGTAACTGCAGCTCTGCCAGGTCTTACACTTGGCTTGTGCCAGTTGAAAGTTGCAGTCTCTGGGAAATCTGGAGAATCAAAGAAAAACAAAATGGTGGTGGTGGCTGCTGCTGGTAAATACCTGAATATGAAAAACTACACGGATTTTTCAAGGGGATGATTTTCATAATGCCTAAGAATTCTGGATTTGGTAAGCATTTCAGAAAATCACACTAATGACCCAAAACAGTGAATTTCATCTATATTTTTGGCTTGGGAATTCCAGAATGGACATCCCAAATTACCAATGCTTGCCCTCAGAACTACTGTAGTTCCAGAGGCTTATGTTGCCATACAAAGAGTGCAATCTTTCAGTCCCTGCTACTATAAAGATACAGACCTATCTTATAGGGTCACTCCAAAGATTTCTGACATAATGTCTGTCCAGTGCTGAGTAATAGCAACAAAGAAATAAAAGGTACGCTCATTTGCTAAGATAACTAAAATACGTAAGTCTTGTTAGTATTACAGCTTTATGGCATCCTTATCTTAAATTTAGTCTCAACCTCAGGAGTGTGTATTATTCATGTTGCAGCAGCTCACTAAACAAAACCATTTGACTCATCAAAGCATGCTTAAAGAATCTCAAACATCTACAAAGGTGGCCAGACTGCTGGTTACCTTTCATCCCGGTTTCTGGATAATGAAACACATTCCAATTGTCTGAGGCAGTTACATGGGGAGCTCAACTGACTGTCTGATAGTCTGTGCTAGTATTACAGTTAACACAATAGTCTTTCATTGCTGGATCATAAAACTGGCTCAACTCAGCAAATTCTACAAACACCATTTACACTTCATAAAACACACAGAAACATGTACACCATATAGCCTAAAGTAAACTATTAACACAAATTTATTTTTTAAAAATATTAAATTTTGCAGTATCTAAATCATAAGCTTCCTTATATCCATACCTTCCCCACAACCAATAAATACTTATTAAAACTGAAACTGAGAATCAAACTAAAATGTCAATGCAAAAAAAAAGACACAGGCAGCATAAACCTATAATGAGTTTAAGGTGAAAATAAGGCAAGGATTAATGAAATAAGAGGAAAGGAAAAGCAGTGGTCCAGAGAGTACAAAGTCATTTGTTCTATACTTCGGAGGAAGTCTTTTGTTGCATAAGGACACAGGAAAGCCAATTAAGTTTTACTGAATAGAGTTTTGCAGACCCCTTCACTTCTTTTCTATGAAAATAACGTTTTTCTTTCTTTGACAAGTCCTGTAAGTTCCACATTTGTTCCTCAATTGATGGAAAACATTTTGTTGTGCCCTACTGCATTTTAGAGCTTTACATTGGTTTTGCAGCATTGAGATTCTGCAACATACACTGCTTTTAAGGAAACAACTAGTGCTGCTTCAATCATTTAAAGGACATTGAAGGAATAAGAATATATAAATTTGCTAACAAGGTTATAAACTTACGCATGGGGCAGAGAAAATGGAGAAAATAGAGAATGGTTTGTCTTGCTTTCTCATAATAGTAGAATTCAGAGATGCCCAATGAAGTTGATTGGCAAGAGGTTCAGGACAGACAGTAGTATTCACTGCCAGTGGCTGCAGTGATGGCCATGCGCAATAGGGTTGCCAGCCTCCAGGTGGTGGCTGGAAATCTTCCAGAATTACAATTGATCTCCAGGCTACAGTTCCACTTGAGGAAATGGCTGCTTCGGAGGGTAAACAGTATGGCATTATACTCTGCTGATGACCCACCCTTCCTCAAACCCCACTGTCTCCAGGCTCCACCCACCAAATCTCCAGGAATTTCTCAGTGTGGAGCTGGCAACCATGTGGCATAGATGACTTTAACAGGAAACTTAGATTCATGGAGGTCAGGTCCATCAGTGGCTACTAGCCATGGTAACTAAAAGGAACCTTTCCATTCAGAGGCAGTAAATCTCTGAAAACCAGTGCTAGCAGGCAACATTGGGGTAAACCTTGGACTGCCAATCTCCCACCTGGGGCAGGGGATCCCCTGTTCCCACCTCCTCCTACCCCGACCCCACTTACCTGGCCAGTGGGGGGCGCACCCCCCGGGTGGTGCAGCACACTCCCGTGCCCCACAATGGGCCTGTTTCAAGCCGGATTGGGTCCGTGGGGGGGATGATTCAGCCCTTTGGCGAGCACAGGAGCGCACGCCAGGCCGCCCTTTGACCTGCGTGGTGACATCACTTCCAGGAAGTGACATCATCACACACGCTGGGAGCACACACGTGCATGGCACGCACAGCAAGAGACGCCGAAGAGTGTGGAGGGTGAGTGCCAGGTTCCCAGTCCCCCACCAGGGGACTCAAGGGACCTGGCAACCCTAGGTAAGGCCTTGGCTTTTATGCTGTGTTGTTGGCCCTCCAGAATAACTGGTTGGCCACTGTCTGAGACAGAATGCTGAACTAGATAGCCCACTGGTCTGATCCAGCAGGTCTCTTCTTATGTCCTTTAATATGAAAGATGGGATGGAATAAGCTAAGTGTTCTGTTATTTGTAAACAAACGAACAAATAAATCCTGGTTAACCATAGCAGTGTCCTGGTTCTTCTCTGTCTTGAGAACAATGCAAGAAGTTGTTGTATGCTAGCTACACTTTATTATAATTGTTTAGCATGATGGCTCCATCTTTTAGAACCTTCCAGCTTTTTGCGTTGTAGCTCCTCTGCCTGTCTTTGATACATCCTCTAGCCCCTCTGTTAAAGGAACAGTGCCTCAGATTGTGTCTGCCTTTCCCACAATGCAACAGTTTAACTTTTCAGTTTTGCTTCCTGTTACATTATGCTTAGTGAATTTCTTGGCAAAGTTTTAAACTGTACAAATCCACTTTGGGAATTTAAAATCCACAGAAGTAAATATGGCACATGTTTTTTAAGGACAGAGATGGTCCCAGACATTTTGGTACCAGCCTGTGGTAAAAATCCAAGTGGTGCTTCCTAAAGGGACAGAATGGAAAATTATCAACTAATTATTGTTTGCTGCTCGTTAATTTTAACCTAAAAGGGTCTATAAGTGATGGTCTGCCTCCCCATGGCTCATAACAGAGACAGCTTCGTAGTTCCTAAGGATTTCTGGAAAGCCAGTTGAGGAACATCTCCAAACATACTAGAGAGTCGCCAATGTACCAGAAAGGCACAATTCACTTGCTGCTCCCCGATGCACACATGTGAAGAGACATGTTTTTCCTTCAAGCAATTTCAAGCAATTTCCTTCCCTCTCTTTCCCCCTCCTCTTCTGTATCTGCCCAGTTTTGATCAGGCATCTGACGAAGAGAACTTGATTCTCGAAAGCTTATGCTATAATAAAATTGGTTAGTCTTAAAGGTGCTACTGGACTCTTTTTGATTTTGCTACTACAGACTAACATGGCTAACTCCTCTGGATCTTACAAAGCTGTGCTTTCCAAGTTAGAGAGAAAAAGCAAAAGATTCAAATTCAGTGGGTTTGCATTGCACAGAGATGCTCTTTCTTAACCCTTGGCTTTAGTGCCAGTTTTCTGTTCCAATGAGACGGTGACAACGTGAGCAGTCATCAAAGGCCTAAACCTGTTCTTGAAAGATATTTTATAAGCTACTTTTTTTTCAGAAGCAGCCCTTCCGTGGGAACAGGAAACTCCTTTCAACATGTCTCTTGCAGGGACAGGAAGGATCTCCACACAAGCAATGCCCCCCCCGCCCCCCCCCCCGCACACACAAAAACCACCTATGGCAAAACCAAGGAAGTGTTGGCTGTACTTTTTCAGAAACTCAACTTAGCACCCACAGTTTGGACAAGCAGAATTTTATGAGTCACTAACCAAAGAGTTTATTAAATGTGCAATACACTCACTTGAGTTCACTTGGGCAGTTCACACTCACTTGAATGAGTTCACTTTGGCGGTTTGTTACTAACTCTGGGAGTACTATTGTTTTTCCTTCTACATCCGATTCTAATGGCAAGATGAAAAAGAGTTAGGAATAGGTCACAGAATTTTAATTCCGGCTTCAATTTTGTAAGAATAGTTGAGAAGTATGGACAATGAATGGATGGATTTTTCACTGAAGTTGCTGTCCCCACTGGCCAGTATAGCGCTAAGTTCTCATCAATCATCCTAACACTCAGGGGTTTTTTTTCTGGGGAAAGAGGTGGTGGAACTTAGGACCGCACAATGACGTCACTTTGTGTCAGCTGGAACAAGGGGAGAGTTTTTTATAGTTTAAATTGCCCTCGGCAAAAGTGGTCACATGGCTGGTGGCCCCGCCCCCTGATCTCCAGACAGAGGGGAGTTTAGATTGCCCTCCACACCGCTGGAGCGGTACGGAGGACAATCTAAACTCCCTTCTATCTGGAGATCAGGGGGCGGGGCCACTGGCCATGTGCCCATTTTCAAGAGGCACATTCCAGCTGAAAAAAAGCCCTGCTAACACTATTCCCTGAGTCTTAGGCCTGATCTGCTCAAACAGGTAATCATGTCAATGACCACTTCACATGCAACAGCCTAACCCAGAGACTTTTTTGCATAAGAACTTTTGGTCTGCAAATCAGATTCTCTGATTTTCAACACATCACTACAGGCTGCCTCCCTTCCAACCAGGTTCTTTGCAAGTAGTGACAATCAAGAGTTGAATATTGCTCCAAAATAGTTCCATTTTTATCCTTCTCAAAATCAAATTATTATGATCCTGGGAGACCCAGGTTTGAATCTCCAACTCTGCCACAGAAGCTTGGTAGGTGACCTTGGGCCAGTCACGTACTCTCAGCCTAACCTACTTCACAAGGTTTGTTGTGAGAATAAAATGGAGGAGAGGAAAGCCATGTAAGATAGTTTAGGTCCCAATGAAGAAAGGGAGAGGGCAAATTATGAAGTAAATTAAGTAAATTATAAATGGTCTATGAGAATGACAATCATCATAATTTGTTTCATCCCATTCATACACTATCTTTGAGACAAAGGTCTCTGAAACTAATCTGAGCAGTGAAATTCCCATGTCTGTTTTTCCATACTCCAAGTGTATCTTCCCACTCTTGCCAACCAAATGATTCAGTAAGAAATGAGAAGGAAGAGTTCTAGCGGGCATAGCTGTATTCTAGAACCCCAACCTCTGCAGTTCAGGCAGATATGGAAGAAATAGAATTATCAAGGGACACAGATTAGACAAAAAAAGAGAAGACAGAGAATGTGTGCTCTGCCATGAGTAATGACTTTTCTCGGAGCCCCAGTAAGCATAGAGCATAGCAAAGCGCTCACCAAGTAAAGAAATGCAAGCTGGAAAAAGGAACTTGGGGGGAAAGGATGTACAGGAAACCCGGAAACACAGCTCTAAAATCAACATGACATTAGAGATATTTTTCCGTTTCATTGGTAAAGGCATGAAGGAATACAGGAAAGACATTCAACCTCCCAAAATATTTGGCAAAGTAAAATAAGAAAGTCATTAAAAAAGCAAGAATATTAAACTGATTAGCCTTTGGAGGAAAATGGAGGATAGAGCAAGTTAACAACATGATAATAGGTGGCAACCTCCTACATAATTAATAAGAAATAGTACCACCAAATGCATGCGATACATAAACATTTGTTAATGTTTGCAGATATCATGTTGCAATATCATTAGGGTAATACTATGGCAATTACGCATGGAACAACTCAGACTGCTTATTCCGACAGCTATTATGATTATGCCACAAAAAGGGCAACTCCTCCAATTGATTTCTATACAGGGACACTGACTTCCTTTTAATGCTGCTTTAAATGCTAACAAATTATGCATTTGGGTAAATTTTGTACTTAGACATAACATGAGGGAAAGCACAGACGCTGTATAACTTTTTCACATTTCAAATACAGCTCTGTGTCAATTTTCTGTCAATTAAGTCTTCGCAATGATAGTTCAGAAAGTAATTTTAAATTAATATTTTTTTTAAAAAAGCAACGCAACAAAGACTCTTTAGTTCAAGTCTTTTTGCTCCCCTCTCTGATTTCTAGGAAATAGGCTTGGTTCCTGTTCTCCTCATTGTACCTCCCCAAGCAACCCCTTTGGTGGCTTGGGCAGAGAACCAACCTGCCTATAACATTTCAGGGACCTCTGGAGCAATCTTCCATTTGCCTGGAAAGCAGAGAATTCGAAAGAGGTGCATTCCTTAGACAAAAAAATGTTGAATGGGAAGTGCAAGTTTTAACCTGAGTATGTAGCTAGTGTAGCTAACACATTGTTTTAAAGATTCTCTTTGACAGAATACAGTTCAACTCATGTATTCTTTATCTGTTTTCCTTTTGAAAATGTGCATCCAATTTGTTATCTAAATTATTTATCCTAGATGCAACTACATTAACGGCATCTTGAAGAAGAGAGAAAACAGTTTTGGGGTCTCCAGGAAGAAATGGGGGGAAAAATGAAAGCATCTAAGGAAGAAAACCATAAACTTTCTAAATACGGAGGGTACAGTAGGAAGTTCCCAAGGAAAAAGAAACTGATCTCCTATTGTCTTCAGATCCCGGTGCAGCAAGTTAAGATGTATGCAGTCATAATCTTTAAAACACACCATTTCCTTCCCACTGTTCCTTAGAGCAAAGAAACTGATTAAACATCCGGCCACACTCGGCAAGCCCTTGCATGGCATCCCTTGCTTTCGGGACTGAGCAAGGTCGTTCACATGTTAAATTGCTGTTCTCTGCATGAATATACACAGATGGCAACAGTGAATCAGTAACATCACACTTTGGAACTTTGAAACCAGCTGTGGAGGCCTTGGAATGTTGCTTTGTAAATGCAGTACAGATATTTGCATCTGCTTTCAAGGTGTTTGATTTCTATTTTTAGGGCACTACATTCCCAACCCATACAATAGTTTCGCTGTAAACTTCTTAAGAGACTCTGTCACACACTTTTTCTTCTTTCTAAGCAATGAGTTCCAGAAGGTGTACTGAGTAGGTTTTCAATCTATATTGAATAACATTGGTTTACAAAAAGAGAAGTACTTCATGCTCCTGTTTTTCACCCCTAACTAAGGGATCTGGAGCAGCTTGTCAGATTACATCTTTCCTCAAGGCACTCTTTCTTCCTCATGCGCCAGTTACCCCCCAAGCCTTTCCCTGGCAGTTTCTTTCCTTTTTTTTTTGACTAAAATTTTCTTTATTTAAACTATAAACTACACACCACAAGACAATAAACAACAAACATAGAGAACTGCCTTTCACTGGCAGTTTCAACCATTTTACAGGAGCACATTTTGTGAGGCTCCTCATTCACTCCTTCCTCACCAGGCAACATCTGTTGAGGGGAAAGGCCTGCAAGGCCTCAAAGCTGAGGGGGAAGGAGTTGCTCACTTCCTTTGTTATTCCTCACTCTCTGAGACCACTGACCACTTTGCTCTTGGGCTGGGGCACCCACCTCCTCACCAGCCTGTCCAGGCCCTACTTATATTCACCCCTCATACCTGCCCGTCTTTGCCCTCTCTGCCTCCAAGGCCCATTTCAGGACCCTCTTGGATAGTGAGGCCTAATTCTCTTTTAAAGCCATCCATGTTTGTGGCCACTGACTTCAAGGGACTTAAAAGGGTGGCCTACCCCTGCCAGCTGCCCGTGTGGTCTGCCCCCATCAGTTGATTGTCTGACTGGGGCAGGCCTGGCAGTTCACTCTGCTCCAGCTTCTGCCATGTTTGCCCAATCAACCCTGCTCAGCCATGCTGGGACTAGTCTTCCTCTTCTCAGCACCTACCCATGATGTTACCAGCTGGTACTGGGCTGTGGTATCAAACTGCACTGATATGATTACCACCTTAAGTGCTGCTGCAGCTTTCCCTTTGCTGCCCTGTCATGCAACTGGGAAGTCCAGAGAGTGCTGCACCACTGGACACATCTGTACCAACCTTAATCATAATTAATGCAAACCTGGCATCTTTTCGACCAGGGCTTGCAAACCAGTATCATACCTTGCTTACAATTGAGACTGGTTATTTGTTTGTTTGTTTAAAACATTTATATACCACCTTTCCTCTTAAAATAGTGTCCCTAAGGTGGTGAACAACAAATATTAAAACATTTCAAACATAACATTTAAAATGTAAATACAAAACATACAGACATATAAACAAACACACACCAACTATTAGTGAACATGGCAATCACATGTCTCCAAGGGCCTGAGGGAACAGAGACGTGTTTACCTGGTACCCAAAACAGAACAAATTATGTGCTTGTTTAACATTCTGGGGAGGGTATTCAAATGCCAGGGTGTCAACTCAGAGCCAAGCTACAAGTGATGCCTTACACAGGTTGGACACTCTTCAGCTTTCCTCAAGTTTTGATGGGAAATGTAGGCATCCTGGTTTTAGAGCTTGGCTCTCCATTACAGCTGCAAGACCAAGACGCCTACATTTCCCATCAAAACTTGAGGGAAGCTGACAAGTGTCCAACCTGTGTCAGGCGTCACTTGTAGCTTGACTCTCATCAGAAAAGTTCTCACCTCCACCAGCCAGCCACCTCACTTCTGAAGGTTGAGGCACCCAGGCCTGAGCCTCAGCAGAAGATTCATATCAAAATATGCAGAAGATACATGAGACTGTGAGCCAAGCTACAAGTGACAAATTACACTTGCCTGGCAAGTGAACAGACTCACGTGTATTCTTCCCTGTTCACTTGCCATTCACTTGCTCACCACTTGATCAAGTAGAGTGCAAGTGAATGGCAAGTGAACAAGGAGGAATACGCGTGAGTCTGTTCACTTGCCAGGCAAGTGTAATTTGTCACTTGTAGCGTGGCTCCTAGGAAGGTGTTCACTTATGCTGGGGCACACTGTACCAACGATGCAGGATCTGCTTTGCACACAAAATTAAGGATATTAGTTTTCAAAGTTCATTTTAAAAAACAACAAATACAAGATGTCCCTGAGAATGGAGGCAGTACAGTTGTTCATGGAAGCTGGAAAACACTCTTTTCACCCAGCATTTTGAACCTATTTTAAAATTTACTTTCAAAAAAATCACTAAAGTCAAAAAGTAGGAATGCAAGACATAAAATATAACACTTTAAAAGAAATTGCAGAACAAACCATGTCCTACAAATATAGTGCTTGGATATACAGAAGTATCTGTCTAATCTGCTTTGATCAGTCTCTCTACACAAGACATCTGACATGTGAAGAACACATGTCAGGACATACAGTGGTAGCTGGGAAGAGGAGTTTAAATAGACAGAGCTGGAACTGTGAGAAGGGAGTGTGAAATGCTAGAAGGGAAACTTTAGCTCATTATAACCTCTCCAGGTTGAAGCTCAACTCTGGAAATCAGCTCCAGTCCATTTCCATTCCCCGCTGCCCTCTGGCTGTGATTCCGCACAGTTTTAGACTGGAGAGGTGAAATTGACAGAGCTTTCAGTGAGGCAAAGATGAAAATAACACTCTGAAGAGCGATCTCCGCCAGCTCTGTCTTTTTAAACAAGCGTCCTGACTAATGTTGCGTCTCCCTACAATTCATGAACACGTGCTGAAGTGTCTCATATAGAGAGACTCCCACTGAGAAGGCAGGCAGGCAGGCAGGCAGGCAGGCAGGCAGGCAGGCAGGCAGGCAGGCAGGCAGGCAGGCAGGCAGGCAGGCAGGCAGGCAGGCAGGCAGAAAGAAAGAAAGAAAGAAAGAAAGAAAGAAAGAAAGAAAGAAAGAAAGAAAGAAAGAAAGAAAGAAAGAAAGAAAGAAAGAAAGAAAGAAAGAAAGAAAGAAAGAAAGAAAGAAAGAAAAAGTGCATGTGTATGCAGTCTAGTGCTTTACACAGTTTGCTGCCATAAGCAAATGTATTATTTATTCTAAATCAATGGATTAGATCAAAAAGTATCTTTTTGCAAAAATAGCAAATCCTTTCTACTCCCACAAGAAGGCATCAAAACTTTTGGCAGATCTCCCATTGGAACAAACTGCTCCCCAACCATCAAGAGCAGGGTTTTTGGGGCGTGTGTGTGTAAGTGTCTTTAGAAGAGGTTAGAGGTGGGAAGGATCTTTTAAGCAGAGGAAGTCTTCTCACAATTCTTCGGATCCAGCCCAGTATTATTAACTACCTCTTTCAGATAAGATACTGACTTATTTTAGGCTCAGGTGGTAATAAACAGCCAGGCATTTCATTAATTAAAGAAGCATAGTTCCAAATTCTTGCTATTTCAGGACATGTTCAAAAACTTTGCATGTGGTCTGAATCTTCTGAGTGCCGTATCCAACCTAAATCTACTGGTTGTTTATATAGTTTCAGGTGGGTCGTCATGTTGGTCAGCAGCAGAACAGTAAGACTCAAGTCCAGTAGTTCCTTAAAGAACAACAAGATTTCCTGGGTATAAGCTTTCAAGATTCAAAGCTTCAGATGTCAGAGGAAGGGAGCTTTGACTCTTGAAAGCTTGTACCCGTAAAATCGTGTTGGTCTTTAAGATGCTACTAGACCGGAGTCTTGGTTGTTTGTAAGTTTCGGCCATCTGAAATTAATCTCAGGGAAACATTTGCCCAGATCCAGTTGCATTTTTCAGCTGAGACTGTACCCTTTAAATTTTTGCTCCACTTCATGAACCCCCCAAAAGGATTTGTCTTAGTGCTGCAGCAACAAATAGAACTTTGTTATTAATCTTCTACGAGTAGTTTGAAAATCCTTGAACCTAGGAAGGCCTTGTTATTGTACCCATTGTACAACTACTTCCTCAAATGATAACAAAATTTATTTTTAATAATGTCCACAATATTTTAAACAGTGTCCAGAATATCTAAAACTGTTTCCCAAATTGAAAGCTGCATAATCATTTCGTTTCTCTCAATTGTTCATTACAATCTCTAGCTGGATTATTGCAATGCACTCTACATGGGGTTGCCCTTCAAGGTAACTTGGGTCTGATTTATATGCAATGCTGGTGAGTAGAGATGGGCACTAAATGGAACACGAACCAAAAAGAACCACGAACCGGCCCGGTTCATGGTTCGCAAACCAGCGGTTCATGGAAACTCATTTCCGCAGACTTCCGAACTGGTCTGCTAGTTTGTTTGGTTCATTTTAAAAAGCAATGCCCCTTTCCGTGCTGCTGAAAAGCGGCATGGAAAGGGGCATTTAAAACCATGGATCATCTGCTTGTTGGGGAGATCCCCGACAAGCAGCTGATCATTTAAACAGCGGGGCTTGGCTGCCCGGCCAGGAGTTCCCAGCCGGCCAGCCAAGCTTTACCTGCTCTTTAAATGGGCATTTCCCAGCCACTCAGCAGTGGGGAAATGGCCATTTAAACTGTAAGTGGGGCTTGGCTGGCCAGCTGGGAGTGAAGCAGTAGGAAAATGGCCATTTAAACTGCAGATGGGGCTTGGCTGGCCAGCTAGGAACTCCTGGCCGGGTAGCCAAGCCCCGCTGTTTAAATGATCAGCTGCTTGTCAGGGATCTCACTGAAAAGCAGCTGATCCACGGGTTTAAATGCCCCTTTCTGTGCCATCACGAACCAGCTCATGAACTTGCCCGTTTGTGGAAGTTCGTGGTTCGTGAAAACACACAAACCACGAATTGCACGGTTCGGTTTTTTCGCAGTTCATGCCCACCTCTACTGTTGAGGCAAAGAGCTTCCCTGAGTGACTCTGTATGAGGTCAGAGTCTCATTTAAACTCTGTGTCAATCAGTCCAAAGCAGCTACATGTACTTAATTTGCATCCCAGAGATATTGTGGATATTTTGCTGGCATGCTAACTAAACATATGCACCTCCCTTGCATGGATTGCTGCATAGTTTATATGAGACTGAACCTGTGCAAAGTCACAAAGAGAAGGCTCACCCCTGCCATACTTAAATTAGACCACAGAAACAGCAATTAGTATAAAAGCTGTGGCCTGTGGGTGCTGATCACCCCAAGCACATAATGTCAAGCTTAAAACAGTTTTACAGGTTGCTTATTTGTTTCTGGGCAGAGTTCCAGGTGCTGGTTCTTACTTATACAGCATTTCACATCTTACGACTCACATACTTGAAGGACTGCCTCTTCCTGTATAAATCTTCATATTTAAGTTGCAAAATTTTATCTGTGCCAGCAACTAGCAGGCTTACCTAAGAACATAAGACGTGCCCTGCTGGATCAGACCAGTGGTCTATCTAGTCTAGCATCATGTTTCACACAGCCGCCAACCAACTGCTATGGTGGGTCAAGAAACAGGATTCGGAGTCCAAGGACTTCTTTTCCTGCTGCTGCCTCCTGGCACTAATATTCAGAGATTTGCTGCCTTGTGCATGGAAGTTCCTCTTACTCACCATGGCTTGTAGCTTGAACATCCCCAGCTAGATGAAAAGTTTTTTGAAGGTATAGTCCCAGTTCCTTGGAACAGACACTCCAATGAGACTCAGAAGGCTCGCTTCCATGCTGCCCTTACGGACACGGCATAAAGTGAATGCTTTTCAGAAGGAGTTTGTATCTTGATAACAGGGTCCTCTGATAGTTATGGTAGTACTGTCTCACTGAAGTCTTAGATTGCTTGTTTTCTGTCCTGGCTTTTATAGTTACATTTTTAAAGCTTGCATTGATTGGCTGTTAGCCACCTTGAATGTAGGAGAGACTGAGTTTAAACTTCCAATAAAACAATAAATAAATGTTTAGGGAGATAATTTTGGTTGGAGTCAAGGCTGGCTTCAACTTGTAACTTGCTAAAGAGCTAGAATACTCCAGAAGTATCAACAAACTCCTTAGAAATTATCTGAAACCATATTTAAAAACTTTTCTTACTACAGATCCAGAGGGGTTAGCCGTGTTAGTCTGTAGTCGCAAAATAGTAAAGAGTCCAGTAGCACCTTTAAGACTAACCAACTTTATTGTAGCATAAACTTTCGAGAATCACAGCTCTCTTCGTCAGAGAGCTGTGATTCTCGATTCTGAAGAGAGCTTTGATTCTCGAAAGCTTATGCTGCAGTAAAGTTGGTTAGTCTTAAAGGTGCTACTGGACTCTTTACTATCTTCTGACTATGAGGCCCATAACTGTTTCTACAAAGCATTATAAGAAGCCAATACAAGAGGCTCTTCATCATTTATGTAGTGAAACTTGAAATCCTAGACTTGAAATCCTAAAAAGCAGCTTTCTTACTGCCCTCTGAGCCTAGTTTAAAATTGATATTTTACACAAAAAATTAAGCTCTTAAACGGATACATTTAAAAATATAACATAAAATTGAAACTAATTTTGGTTAGCATTCACTTTACTTTCTGAGCTGACATGGCTCTAATCACACCTAGTAATGACCAGTAAGGTTACCAACTGGAAAAAAGCCATTCAGAAGGGGCTGCCAAGGAAAACTAGCAAAAATTATTTTGAATCTGGGAACCTTCCAACATCTACAAACTATCGGATCAATGGGACTTAGTTTACAAGGTGCTAATGGAGATTTGGTAGATACTTTAGGGAACTCCTTTGCATGAATAATTAGGATAAACCATTGACACTGAGCATAATTTATGGAGCAGTCTAGTTTTTTGGAGGTGACATGAATGAATGTCTGCTGTAAATAAATTGGAGGAGAAAGGGGAAGCTCAGGAGCCCAGACCTGCTCTTCATCACGTGAACTTTGATGAGTTCATCTGAGTTTTGAGATGGATATAATGGAATGAAAGTCCATTGGGGAAAGAATGGGGCAAGTGTACAAATTCACAGCTTCTGCTAGTAAGACACAGAGGGCTTTACAGTTGGAACTGAAAGTTGGAGACACACAGAGTGATTCCGCACAGGTTGGATAATGCACTTCCAATCCTCTTTATAGATCATTTGGAATGGATTTTTTCGTGTGCAGAACAAAAAATCCACCTCAAAGGATTGATAAAGTGCATTGAAAGTGCATTATCCAATGTGTGCGGAATCAGCCATACTCTCCATACTTGTCCAGTCAAGACACATTAAAATCTTTTTTTATTATAGTGGTGCAGTGTCTATTCTTGTACTAAGCCATTTATACTTGCTGATATGTATGCTTGTTTTGTGCCCTAAGGAACAATACGTATCATTTTACTACACCAGATTCTGTTCAATTAGGCTGGTATAAGGTCCGCAGGACTCGTGTTGCTTGAATCCAAGTTTTCCTGTTTTAAAAGTAATGAATTAAAATATATACCGTTTTTGCTATTGCTGCTTCTGTTATTAAGGTGGGTTGTATATAAGCACACTTTAAGCTCTAGAGCTGCATCAATTGCACTGGTTACCTATTTGCTCCAGGGCTCAGTTCAAAGTGCTGGTTACCTTTAATGTGTTTCATGGTCCTAATATTTATCGAATTATATCTCCCAGTATACTCCCACAAGTAGGGTTGCCAGGTCTCTTTACCCTCCCAGAGGGGGGAGCAGGACCCGGTACTTACCTTTTCTTTGCTCTCACTGTGCTCTTCATGTGCTTGCCAAGTGCATGTGCCCTCACACCTGCATGATGATGTCACTTCCGAGAATTTTGGCTCCAAATGGGCCCGTTATATCAACCCACTGCGATGTGCGGGAGCATTCTCAGGGCGGCATGGTGACATCACTCCCAGGAGCATGCCAGGGAGGACTGTTCCCGGACCCCCCCCCCCACTGGCCAGATGAATGGTAGCAGGAGCAGAGCGTGGAAGTGGAGGAATAGGATCCCTACCCACAAGCCAGTTATGCTCCTCATCCTACCAACCTATGTCTTAAATCTGTATTATTTTCATCTGTTAGAGGACTTTTATATTTTGTATTCTGCACTTTGTAGTTATGGCCAGCTAGAAGCCAAAGAAATAAGGTGGGGTTTTTAAAAAAAATAAACTATGGATGTATCTTGATTTTACAAAGCAATATCTAGAAAATGAAGCTGTTGTGTTGCATGGGTCCTTGGGCAATCAATTTCTGTGCACGCTACACACACATCATACTACCACTACCACTGCCCCCCAAAGTGAGACCTTTTCAGCCAAGAGCTAAAGTCTACCTAACAAGTCCCCGGAACAAGTAGGCTACCAGACCAACCAGGATAGTAGCCTTCCCCATTTATGGCCTGCCTTGATGGCGTGGAATAGATCTAGGGATTTCATACTGCCATTGGCATGCCAATTCCAAACTAAGGTTGCCAACAGGGACAAATATCCTACGTCTTTAATAGAGGTTTAATATGCAGAAATGGGCATGAAACTAAAAAATATCACCTGATAATTTCTTGCAGATCAAACTGATATTTAAAGGACACCTAGAAAAACCAGTTTAAAAGTTGGAACCCTATTCCCAACCTGTAAGCTTCTGAATTGAGTCAATGATACTCTCACGAGAGATGTGTATCTAAACAAATCATAATTTTTTATATTCAGATATTGGGAATGGGTGTAGGGTTGCCAGGTTCCCTTACCCTCGCAGCAGGAGGGCAGATACCTAGTACTCACTTTCTCTGTGTCCATCGTATGTGCAAAGTGCATGTATGCACCTGTGTGATGACGTCACTTCTGGTAACATCACTCCTGGGCAATGTCATCATGCAGTTGCAAGAGTGCACACATGCTTCACAGCGGGCTGATTTGGGCCTCAAATGGGCCCAATTCAGCCCATTTGGGCCCCAAAACAGCCCAATGCGAAGTGCGTGGGAAGTGATATCATGTTGTGCTGCCCTGGGAGCATGCCTGAGAGGCCCGTTCCCACACCCTTCCCCCCCCCCCCCGCCAGCCAGGTGAGTGGTGGCAGAAGGCAGAGGGTGGAAGTGGGGAACCCCCCGCTACCACTGGGGGACGAATAACCCTACCATAGTGGTATTCCAGAAGTTTTGATTCCCCATAAATTGTTTCACAAATCTGATTAATATTTTTTTAATTCCAAAATTTTTCAGATTCATTAATCCTCATAGGTTGACTCTTTCCTGAGGGCTGAAGTGGCTGTTTTGGGGGGAACCTACTTCTGCCTGCCCACTAAAGGTTTCAAACATTCTTTCAAATGTCATGTCATGTCATGTCATGTCATGTCATGTCATGTCATGTATTACTTTCTCAATAAGACCCAAGGCAGATTACACAGTGCAAGACAATAAGATTAACTACTAGGAAGTTCTATGCACAAATACAATATGATCAATAGCTAGAACATTCAATAAACAAATATGATTGGGTAAGGGTTGCAGAAATCTGAAACAGGCATAAATCAGAAACAGTTGATCACAGGGCCCAGTTCTACATGTCCCTGAACAAGATGCCCCAGTTGTCTCCACTGTTTCATAGAGAAAAATATTCCATGCTTTCTCCAGGGAAAAGAAGCCAATAATCAAAAGTGCAAGAGAAACGACTGGCCCAAAGCCTCCAAATGCAAACAGAACCAACAAGTCTAACAGAAGCAATGTAAGGCCACAGAAATCAAGCAGCACTCACAGTTAATATGACAAGCCCAAGACAACCCAATGTCAAAAAAGAAGATCCAGTTTGGAACTATGCTCCCCCAGCACAAACCCTTTAAAATTTAAAATGCAAAGCAGTTAAAAATTCTAAAACAAGCCAAGAGAACAGAACCCAAGAATGCATTACAAGCCTTTTAAACCCTTTTAAAAACAGCACAAAACAAAACCAAAGAATACTGTTTTTTAAAAGCCAGTGTAGTGGCTAGAGTGATAGACTAGGATTTGGACAACCCAAGTTCAATTCCCGGCTCTGCCATGGAAGCGTGCTAGGTGACCTTGGGCCACTCACATACTCTCAGCCTAAACTACCTACCTTTTTGTGAGGGGAAAATAGAGGAGAGGAGAAAGATGTAAGCCACTATGGGTCCCCACTGGGGAGAAGGGTAGGGTATAAATGAAATAAAATAAATAACATTAAATAAAAAGAACCAAAAAGAAAACAAAGGCTCACTTCTCTCCCATCATACAACCCCCAAAGATAAAATACTATCTTGAAATGATATTTTCAAACAAAGGCCAAACCAGCATAGAACAAGAAGGTGGCCTTTCCACACAGGTAGCAGAATTAATCCAAGGCAAAGCCAACTAGAGCAAGCTGCAGCCAGGTCTGCTTTTTATCCTGTTTGCCCATTCTCAGAGAACTATGGAGAGCTATGAGTAGGGGAGCCCATTCCCCCAGTGGGAACAGGGGATCCCCCACTCCCAGCCTCCACCCCCATCACCGCTTAACTGTCTGGCAGGGGAGGGGAAGAAAGGTGCAGGGTTTGAGCCTGAGAACTCCCACGCATTCCGGAGCACTTCCTTGTTAGGCCAGGAATGATGTCATTCCCAGAGTGACAAGGAAGCAAAGGCCCCTACATGGAGCTGACTTGATAAAAATAGACCCCCAACACTATCATATCAGCCCCCTGTGGAGGCCTTCACTTCCTTGTTATGCCAAAAATGACGTCATTCCCAGTGCAACAAGGCGGTTCTCCAGAGCACACGCGAGCAAAGTATGCATTCAGGATGAGTTCTCCCTGTGCACACTCCCCCAACCCATCCCTGGTTTGGGCCCTGGGGGACCTGGCAACTCTAGTTATGACAGAATTGTTGTCATTGGGCAGACAGTTCTAGTGCTCCATCTAATATTAGATACCACTGCCTGGGAAAGCTGCCTTCCTCCCCTCTCCATCCTGTTGCTTGGGAAACCTGTAAACAGGCCTGGGAGCCCTAAAATGCCAGTCCTGGATTTTCCTGAATATTCTCGAATATTTTGAGAAATATTTGGGACCCTGATTCTGGAATTCTGAGAATCCCAAATACTGCTCTAGATACACCCCCAAAATACCAATAAGGTATTTTTCATATTTAGACCAGAAATATCCAAACGATCATCCCTAGTTTGAACTGCCTGCCATTCTTTCCTCTGATCTGCAGCTCCAGGGGAAGAAGTAGCAGAGAACCAGTGCTTGATATACTGGCTTCCTGGTTTGAATCCTACATTGCCCAGTATTAAGGCAGCTAGGCAGGTTTTTCTTTCACTGCGCCCTCAGGATTGCCAACCAACAAAGGCGGGGGGAGGGGAATCACCTATCCAGGGTTTTTTTGGGGGTGCCAGTAGGTTTTCCCCTCATCATCATCATCATCATCATCATCATCATCATCATCATCATCATCATCATTTACTAGTTTGTTGGTGCACACATGCATCTCTAAAACAGGTATTGCAAGGAGTCTTCCATGCTTGATCTGTCAACACTGTCAAATCACTGTAGACTCAGATCCATAGATAAATAGCTTTGTTTATTCTTAGAAAAGAAGAAATTACCGTAGGGTAGGGCTTTGGCTTAGCAGCAAAGCATCTGCTTAGCATGCAGAAGGTCCCAAGTTCAATCCCTAACATCTCCAATCAGGGCTCATTTCGAGGAGGAACGCACAGGAATGCAGTTCCAGCAGTTCCCCAAAGAGGTCACATGTCAGGTGGCCCCACCCACCTGACTCTAGGCCATTTTGGGCCCGTTTCATCCTGGATTGGGGCCAAAACGGCCCGGATTGGGCCTCTGATGGGTGGCAGATCACTCTCCTGTTCAGCAGCGGCACAATCCTGACCATTTTGGGGCCCTTTTCAGCCCCTTTTTGCCATTTTAGGCCCAGTTTTGGCCCTGAATGGCCAGGATTGGGTCCAAAGCAGCCCAGATAGGTGATGTCAGGGTTGTGTGGCATATGCAAATCTGTTATGCTAATGACACATTTCTGGTGATGTCAAGAGGCATGGCATATGCTAATGAGTTATGGTAATGAGTTGTGCTAATGAGTTCCTCCAGCTCTTTTTCTACAAAATGACCCATCTCCAATTAAAAGAACAAGGTGGTAGATGATGTGAAAGATTGCTGCCAGAGATTCTGGACAGATGTTACCAGTCAAAACAGGCCATACTGATCTTGACATACCAGTGGTCTGATTTGGCATAAGGAAGCGTCATGCGCACCTACATTTTATCTTCCTCCCAAGAAGATGAAACTTGGCTAAGAAACTTGACACGGGGTGGGGTGGGGGCTGAGAACTGCTTTTATGTTTTTACTCTGAGGGGGCAAATTCCCCCTCAAGGACTATCTTCATTGAATTTTCACTGAACTTCAAATGAGAGTGGTTCATCCTTTGGTACTGACAAATCTAAAGCTCTGCTTACATTTGGGAAATTGATTAGCAAACATGGGGATGTTTTCTATTATTCAGTATCAAGACACAATTTTTTATTTTTTGTGTGTGTGGAGATTATTATCTTTCCTCTTCTCCGAACCCAAAGAATTTTTTAAAAATCCTTTATGTAGAAGGGAAATAAGATTACTAGGAGACTAGTCTGCATTGTATTTTTAAGGAGGTTTTGTTTTCTTTTTCATAAAATGCAAGATAGCAAATCAAGTCCATCATATGGGGGGGAAAAATGCCGGGTCAGGAGCAGCAGCACATGACGTGTCTTCAGTGAGCCTTCTGAGGAGCACAGGAACAGAGGCCTCCTTTTGAACTCTGCCCCTGATATCACTCATGTTAAGGAAGCTGAAAATCCCAGGAGAGCAAAGCTGTAATTGCTGATTTAGCAGCGAGAGAAAATGAAAGATTAAACACTCCCCTTTTTTGCTATGAGTAATTGAAGAAAAGTAAATGTGTTGAAACTGTTAGCATTTTCATGTCCCTTTATAATAACTGCAATATTTTACCTTCACTGGCTAGCGTTGTTCAATTTGGAGTTTTGTGCCCTTTATAAGGTGTTTCTATTTACTTGGTCTCTACAAGTAGTTATTTGTGCTCTCTAATACAGTTGTACCATGGGAAAGTTAGCGATTTTTATAGATTCTTTTACATTATCATTGTTGTAGCATAACAGTATTAACACAGTACTTTCCAACAAACCAAAAATAAAGTAAGATATAAAAAAGCATATTAAGAATTTCTCAGCCATCTGGCATTCTTTCAGTCCTGATTATATGGAGTGCTTAATGATTTGTTTTATTCTAGTGCATTTGAAAAATTATTGTAACTCACCTTGAGTCCTTTTAAAGAGAAAAGCAGCGACATAGTAGACAGATCACATATGTACATGACAGAATATTTGTTTTATATGTTCTTGGGTCCTTTTTAGATGTTACATTCACACATATCAGGAACCCACAAACAGGGCTGATCGCTATTTTGGGTGAAGTGGACAACAGATGGAATTTTCTATGCATATATAATATATGTAGTTATTATATCTCAAGTGAACATTTGAGTCCAATGGCACCTTAGAGACCAACAAGGTTTTCACTGTATAAGCTTTCGAGAGTCAAAGCTCCCTTCTTCAGGTTTTGGCTTATAAAACCCTATATGGCCTAGGACCTGGGTACTTAAAGGACAACTGGCCCCCAGACACATCAAGTGGGCCGCATACCATCTCCCCTACCTTGCATGGGGCTCAGGTGGGCCAGCTTAAGCCCTTCTGTCACAAGGCTGGTCCAGCCCAGGCAGGGGGAGGCCATCGGTCCACTGGGAAGCGTCCTGATCTGAACTTTTAAGTCTATCATGGCTTTTGTACCATACAATATTTATTTATCTATTTGTTAGTTAGTTAGTTAGTTAGTTAGTTAGTTAGTTAGTTAGTTAGTTGTAGTCCACCTTTCTCTCTGAGTCTCAAGGCCAATTACACAGTGGCTGGAAGATTCAACAAACAATACGATGGGGAAAGGATTGCAGATTACAACAGGGAAAGGATTGCATGAATTTGAAAACAAGCAGAAATCTGATACAAAGCTGAAAACAATGCTCATACATAAGCAAATGACATGACATATTACATGAAGTAGAAATATTCAGGAGGAGTGTACATACGCCAACAGGCAATACACAATACTAGTTCCTATCCCTTTCCAACACATCTCACTGAACTATTCCCTTACAGCAACGTCCTATTGCCTGCATTAAAAATTCCTCCTGAATAATTTAGTTTTGCATAGTTTGCATAAAGCCGGGTAAGTGGGAGCTTTCCTGACCTCTTCAGGCAGGCCATTCCATAAGGTGGGGACAACCCGAGAGAATATGCACGTATGGGCAGCTATTCAGAAGGCCTGCTCAGCTGTGCGAAGCTGCCATGGTGACGCATAGGAATATGAGGGACCAAGACCAAGCAGGGCTTTGTATGCAGGCCAAAACATTGAACTGAGCCCAGTAACTTATGGGAAGCCAATGGTATGATTGCAGAATGGGAATAATACACATGCTTCACCTAGTTCCAGATAACAATCATGGCGCTGTGTTCTGCACCAACTGGAGTCTTTGAGTTGATTTTGAGGGAAGACCTCCATAGACTGCATTACAGTAGTCCAGTGACTGGTCTCAATGCTACCATAGCATGGATCCAGAGGGACAGAACAGCCATTCAAGGCAGAGGGCCATCTAAAAAGAGTGGAGAAGGCATTTTTTTGTAGCCGCACTAACTTGCTTCTCTAGTAGCAATGCTGGATACAGAATAACCCCATTGTGCTTTATAAAAAGGGCAAGGGCACCTAAAGGTAAGTTGACTGGTAGGTGGGAAGGAGATAAGGAAGCAGGAAAGGGGGAGAAGCTATGGGGGCTTTCAGGAAAGGGAAAGAAGAAATCGTGGGAGAGGGGAAATGAGATGTCCCTCACTTGTGGGTCCCCTGCTTGTATCAATAATTTCCAAGCGTTTAATTCTTGACTGACTTTGTCCTTAATTATAATTCTTATTTAGTTACTCAGGTGCTGCCCATCTTCCACGGAACTCCAGGAGGCATACATGGCCTCACTGCACTTTATCCTCACAACAACCCTGAGAGGTAAGTTGGGCTGAGAGAGAATAACTGGCCCACGGTTGCAGAGCATCACTGAAGGATGCCCTTCACAGCAGAGTGGGGATTTGAACCTGGGTCTCCCTGCTCAAAATCTAGACACTCTAACCACTAAACTACACCGGTTTGCCTTCCAAAGGCTTAGAAACAGTCCTGATCAGTATGAAGCAGTCAGCTGTAAACAATGCAACTTGTTGCATTTGATTACATTTTCTTAATTGTTTATTTTTCAGATTGTGGATACTATATATGACTGGTCACAGTGCCTGTATTACAGCTTGCGGTCCTGGGTTGCCCTTTCAGTCCTTCTCAACATGCATTGCTTCTCTGACAGTAACCCCATCTTGTTTCCTGCAGATGTCATTATTCGTGTTGATAATCTCTCTGACCCACATGCCTCCTGACCCCTTCCTGCTGACCTCCTCCCTTGGCCTCTACCTTTGAGCCGATTCCCCTACTCTGTCTTGTCTCCAATGTGAACTGCTTTGTCTCCAATATCTCTGCTGTGGAGCTCATCTCCTTCAATATTGTACATATCCCAGCATCCCCATTCTCGGGTTTCTGCTCATTCTGTGACCTGCAATCCATTGATGTAGTGGCTTTCTTAGATAGTGTTCTTTCTTCTTCTGTCACTCATCCACTTCTTAGACTATCCATCCCTGTCCTCAGCTATTGGCTGCACCCTCCCCTATTTTATTCTTAACTGTGGCATACGTTATGGTGAAATAGTGTGAACAGCCCAGCAGTGAGCTTCATGGCAAAGTAGGGATTTAACCAGTGTCTCTAGCTATTCCCGCTAAACACTAGACCACAATGCCTGTTTCTTACTGTATTACAATGGCTCACACTAACTCTTGGAATCTTTAACACCCTTTCTTTATCCCGGGATGATCTTTAAGGCAGGCACCACCCGCCACCTCACCGGCTCAAGGCTTTCCTTCTCCTTCATTCAGTGATGCACTCCAATATCTCTGTTTCCTTGTCCAGAAAAGGGATTCATGAAGGATGGGATAAAAATCAGGACTGAAGAGCAGGGCTGTTTCCAGACGGCTTACCTGCACCCAGGACGTTGCGCCACGTTTCGGATCGTGCCGGGGAAAACGCGAAATATCACATTTTCGCGCGAGAAAATGCGATATTTCGCATTTTCCCCGGCACGATCCGAAATGTGGCGCGACGTCCCGGGTGCAGGTAAGCCATCTGGAAACGGCCCAGGATGTGTGCGCTGTCATTGGTCGTTCATTTGTGGCCTGGGACTCTCCTGAAATCAATGCAACTGCAAGTAGCAGGATTGCTTTCCAACAAAAACATCTGGAGAGAAGGTGGCAACACTTTTTATCTGGAAAGGACCAAGAAGCCACCAGTTGTGCCTGCAAAACCATAAAGAAGGACTCCAATGGGTGTGATAGAAGTGCGTTTTTTAAAACACATTTTAAGCACAACAAGCAATCACTGTGAGGCCAGCATAAGATTTTTTCCTACTACGCGTCTTGCTGAAAAGGTCGCTGCTCAACACTGTTCTGGGCAGTCCATGCATGACACAGTTCAGCTAAAATAGATTAGCGTAATTTTATGAAAGAAATATTCAATTATTAGGTTGCACTGTATTTGGAGACTTTGACCCCGATATATCCTGGAGTTGAAACCCTGATAATCTATGTGCTAAGTTCATCCTGGTGGATAATAGAAAATTCTGCTCCATTTCCTCTGGGACTTCATGCTCATTAGTCACAGCATACCAATTAAAAGCTTTGTTAGAAAACCAGAGGAATGCGACAGAGCACATGTACAGACCAGGAACCTCCTTTCATACCCAGCATGGATGAGTGGCTTTGTATGGGGCGCCAAGAATCACATTAGTAGGTCGTGTGCATCAGCATGCAAGATCAACAAAAGGAATGGATTTTTTAAAAAAATCAGCACAACTCTTTTAGGTACTGACCACTAACAATTAAAAGAGCTTACATTTCCTTTTAACAAGCACTAAAGTTTAAATTTTATAAAGAGAAAGAGAACAGGGATGTATTTTGATACAAAACAGAAACTCTGAGAAGCCAGCTCTTCTCTTTGTCTTAATAGATCTCCCGCCTAACTAAGGTGAAGTTGGGGTTAATGCCTTAGCAAACTGCTGATGAACTAGATCAACAGCTATTTTGCAAGGGATTATTGGCATTATAAAACCAGTGTCAAATGTCTCTAACTGTAACTCTTAATTAAGAAAATAATAGGATTCAGCATATGTGTTCTGATTGCACAGCCAAGTGGCTCCATCTCAGTCCCAGAACCCATAATGGGGCTCAACCAAACGCAGATTCCTGCCACACAAACATTTGTCAAGAGATTAAAATTTACAATACCCAGCCTCAAAAAACAGAATAGCTGGCAGCAGGATTTTCAGAGATGCATATTAACATGGCAGGTTTTTTTTTTCCCAAAAATGATGCCTCGGTATTATTTTATCATTTCCAAGCATTAACCTGTTGCTTCAAAAATACTTTTTTTTATTATGGATTTAAATTCTCAGATTGCATTGGTTCTGCTATGAACTAAAGCAGAAGCAATAATGCTCGCCTTTCAACTTAAATATTCATTTGTGGAAATCAAGTGCAGTCTAATAGCAGTGCTTTGGCATATATTCTGTGTTACTGAAATATTATTCTCTAACATATTCTATTTTGTGACAGATATCATAACAAATCATGAGCGTTACCCTGTGGTGGAAGCATTGTGGAAATGTACCGAGATCAGCAGCTGCTGCAAGAGCTAAGGAAAAGGGAACTGGAGAGAGGCAGAAATTCTAGGCAGTGTTGACTCTTACAGCTATCTTTTAATGCACTATTGTTGATGGGAGGTTGTGATGACAAACAAGCCTGGGCCAATAGGTTTGGCACTCTGGGTTGGAAATTCCTGGAGACTTGGGGGTTAGAACCTGGGCAGGCCGGGGAATAGTGCCATAGAGTACACCCTCCAAAACAACCATTTCTCCAGGGGAACTGATCTCTATAGTCCAGAGATCAGTTGTAATTCTGGAAGATCTCCAGATCCCGCCTGGAGGTTGGCAACATTATGGGTCAGGGATGGCTGTACCCATTTATGTGGTGGTGGAGAGAGCCCTTAAGTCAGAGTTGACTTATGGCGACCCAGTTATATATCTGAGGAAAATTTTTCAGACCTAGTTTTGCTCCAGGCTTATCCCTCATCATAATTACAACCAACAATTTTACAATATAAACCAACTGGCTGTGTCCGCCCTATATAATCTTATAATTAAACAGCAAATTGCATCAACATTCAGAATGAGAGATCAACAAGGAGTTTGTATAAGAAAATCTGTTTGCATAACAGTAACCTTACAATTAGTTATTGTAGAACAATCAGAAGACAGAGGGGAGCATTCCCCACTTAACTGTAGAACAGAGTTCACTCTCATGTTTTATACGATTTAATGTTACAATAACTGACATGCTGCTTAATAAGCCATAAAGTTTCTGCAGCCCAAACACCGGTTGTTATGAATCCTTTATTAGAAAGTGGAACACTTGAGGTATCACTAGGGATCCCATTCCCCCAATGTGGGTGGGGGAATCCTCCGCTTTCACCCTCTGCCCCCTGCCTCCACTTACCTGGCTGGCGGGGGAGGAAGGCATGGGAAATGATGTCATTACACCACCCTGAGAGCACTCCTGCACTTCGCCACAGTCCAATTTGGGCCCCAAACTGGACCTGTTCGAGGCTCAAATCAGCCCACTGTGAAGTGCACGTGCACTCCTGTGCCTGGGCAATGGCCTCACTGGAAGTACCATCACCAGTAGTTCCATCTTCACACTGGCATACATCTGCACATGGTTTAATCTTGAATTCCTGGCAACTTTTCCTCTCTCCCATTTCCCTTTCTATAAAGTATCTCTAAAGAGCCCTTTCATCCCACAGAAATCTTTGCCTGCCATCCTTACCATACTGGCTATTCCAGCATCCCACCTACCTACCCCTTCAATACACATTAACTTGAAAGATTTTGTTTTCTATTTAAAACAGCAATATTTGATTCTATACTTAGCCACATTTGGTTTCGTGTGTATCTGTTAAAGACCCCTGCTACATAGAATTTCTGCCGTCATCTCCAGACAAGGTTCCTAATGTAGCTTCAGTGTCATGAAGAGGTTAGGAGTGGATGCCTGAAGTGTACCAGTGGGAACAGCCAGTATGATATATGGCCTGTCATGTTGAACTAGGAAGTCCTGAGTGCAAATTCCCACACAGGTAACCTTAGACCAATTGTGTGTGTGTGTTATGTGCCATCAAGTTGTCTCCGACCTATGGCAACCCTATGAAGGAAAGACCTCCAAAACGTCTTATCATTAACAAACTTACTCAGATTCTGCAAACTGAAGGACATGTCTTCTTTTACTGAGTCAAGCAATCTCATTTTAGGTCTTCCTCTTTGCCTACTGCCTTCCACTTTTCCTAGCATTATTGACTTTTCCAGAGAATCTTGATTTCTCATGATGTGACCAAAGTACGATAGCCTTAGTTTTGTCATTTTAGCTTCTAGGGAGGATTCAGACTTGATTTGATCTAGTACCCACTTATTTGTCTTTTTAGCTGTCCATGTTATCCGCAAAATTCTCCTCCAGCACCATATTTCAAACGAATCAATTTTCTTCCTCTCAGCTTTCTTCACTGTACAACTTTCACATCCATACATAGTAATGGAGAATACCATAATTTGGACATCTTTATCTTTAAGGATCTTTAAGGATCTTCTCTAGCTTCCTCACAGCTGCTCTTCCAAGTCTCAATCTTCTGATTTCTTCATTGCAGTCTCCCTTGTGGTTGATGATTGAGCCAAGGAATAGAAATTGTTGAACAATTTCAATTTCCTCATTATCAACTTTAAAACTGTAATTCCTCAGTAGTCATTACTTTTGTTTTCCTGATGTTCAGCTTCACTGTTTTCTGCCAGTAACATGGTATCATCTGCATATTTCAAATTGTTAATGTTCCTTCCACCAATTTTCACTCCACCGCCTCCTAGAACTAATCCAACTTTCCTTATGATATACTCTACATAGAGGTTGAACACATAGGGAGATAATATGCATCCTTGCTTGACACACTTGCCAATTGGAAACCAGTCTGTTTCCTCATATTCTCTCCTGACAGTAGCCTCTTGTCCAGAGTATAGGTTGCGCATCAAAACAATCAGATGTTGTGGCACCCCCACCCCCATTTCTTTTAAGACTCTCCATAGTTTTTCATGGTTCCACACAGTTAAAAGCTTTGCTGTAATCTATAAAACACAGGCGGATTTTCTTCTGAAACTCCCTGCTATGTTCCATTAGTCATCATAAATTAGCCATCGTAGACCAATTACTTCCTCTCATTTATTACGTATTTATTCTGTCCATCCTCCAAGGAGTTCAGGCTGGCATACCTTGGTCTCCCCTCCTCCATTTTACCTTCACAAAAACCATGTGAGGTAGGTTAAGCTGAGAGAGAGAGTGTGTCACTCAGCAAGTTTCATGGCACAATGGGGAACTTGGGTCTGCCAGACTTTATCACAGCAGTCATAATTTGTGTCTACACAGTAAAATGTCCCCACCAGAATGGAGGATTGCCTGACATGGCATGTTTTCTCACATTTGTTTTTTCACCTTGCCCAAGTTTTCTTGAAGATTAATTAACGGGGGGGGAGGGGGATCTGTGTTCACCAAGTATGAAGGACATTTTCACACCTCAGGCTAAACTTGGGTTTTCTTTAAATTGTTCTGTAGTGCAAATGTAAAACATGTAGTGGAAAGATGGTTCATTAAAGTTCTCTCCAATGTTCTGAACCACATTCACAGGCAGCAGAAAGTGTGTGGGGAAAGGGGTGCTTTTTGCTTTTTTATTTAGAAAAGGCCTAAAGATATTAGTCACTGAACTACATAAAAGGTGAGCAAGACACGGATCTGGTATGGACTTTGGTGGGGGAATTCTCCCCACAAAAAGATGGTTTACTTCATGAGGATGGGTTCTGTCAGGACAACATGAATTTGATTTGCTGATAGTGAAAGAAAGATGAAGACAGAACTGCTTTGGCAATGACAAAATGTTGAGAGATGGAAGTTTTGTGATCATTTCAAGAATTGTTTTGCTTTTTAATTAGGCTAAGAGCAGGAAGAGATACTTTGCATCATAGGAGGGGGGAAAATTGGTTATTTCTTCAGTGTGTTCCAAGTCCTTGTTCTAACATCATGGGCACAGAGAGACTGCTTAAGCTGGGTGGTGCAATAGAGAACTTTCTTTTGCACTGTGGCCCCCAAAAGAATGCAAAACAGAATGGGTAATTCCTTAGGAGAGGGTGACAATGTCTATACCTACTTACTTGTTGAGAAATGGCTTTGAGGTACAGAGTGTGAGAAGGAAGCATAGACAGAGAAGAGATCTGGGGGGGGGGTCCCAACTTTGTTGAGGTGGTGAATATTTTTGGAATTTCAACACTGAGTGGACACTACCACAAAATGGCTGCCACGGGGGCTCAGGTTAATCACAACATATTGGGAATTTCCAAGCCAAGCATCTTCCTATCACAGCTGCTGCTTTGGGGCAAAAGAAGTGGATGCCACGTATCAAGTTGGGAGTCACTGGAATACAGAACACAAATGTCGTAGTTCCTCCTTTGATTTAGGAAATCCACTGATCTCTGCCTAACCTCCCAGCTGGGTGAGGCTGGTCCTGTTCCCAGCAGCTATGTGTGTGGCTATGATTAGTATATGCTGCCAGCTTGGAAACTCAAGGGCACTGACATACACACTGTTGACACTATGTGTATTTCTGATGTTGGCAGGAAACTAATCCTGAATACATTAATAAGATCTCATATCAGCAGCATCCTTTCCTTGCTAGGTCATTACAGAAAGAAGGTCCTTGACGATAAAACCCACACCCTTTATAACAATGCTTGCTTTGTTTATTTTTAAGAGGTCCCCCAAAATAACATCTATATTTTTGGCTACCCTTCCGACAAACCACCCTCATTGTGGCTACTATTAAAAACTACAGAAGGATGCTACTTTCTGAAATGATGGCTACCTTAGATTAAAATTCTCTGTCTGACTTTTATTTTCATGTGTTTTTGTATGATGTGTGCACAGGGGTACATCCAATAGTTCCTGTGAAGAAACTGGACTGCCTCTCATTCTGTGATAGGGTGTCACAATACAAAATTTGTCTGAATTTTTAAAATGAAAATTTCAACCTTCAAGCTTCAATACTTCTCTGTGCTGAAAGCAATATATATGAAGCAACAGACTTAATTATTTAAAAGTGACTGTATATGCACATAGGTAAAGGTAAAGGTAGTCCCCTGTGCAAGCACCGAGTCATTACTGACCCATGGGGAGACGTCACATCACAATGTTTTCTTGGCAGACTTTTTATGGGGTGGTTTGCCATTGCCTTCCCCAGTCATCTATACTTTAGCCCCAGGAAACTGGATATTCATTTTACTGACCTTGAAAGGATGGAAGGCTGAGTCAACCTTGAGCCGGCTACCTGGCTTCCACCGGGATCGAACTCAGGTCATGAGCAGAGCTTGGACTGCAGTACTGCAGCTTATCACTCTGCGCCACAGGGCTCCTTATATTGCAATATATTAATGGGAATACACCAGACCTTTATTAAGGCTTTAATAGAGAATACTTATTAAGTACATAAAAACATTCAATGCACATTACCATCATATACATTTACACAATAGGAAAAACCTTTTTAAAAACTTACTTGCAATTCTTCTAGTAAAATCACCCAGAATCCCCAGTCAGTACAGTAACGTAAAGCATCCAAGAACTATATTACTCTGTCCCTTTGGGTGTAGAAACAGCATTTAAAAAAAAATTCTGCTCCATTTTTCAAGACACCAAAACATGTAGTCCTTACTATTTTAAAGGTCCCTTGAGTGGTGATCATGGGAATTCCCCCCCCCCCCCAGTATTGTATGGCTGAATATTCACTCCAACAGAATTACTGCACTCCTTTTATCTGTAGCGACATTTATCATCACTAGGCTTATGTTATGCTACTGCTACATGCAGACATTTGAATCAAAACGAGATGGGCCTCTTTATGTTGTGTGTTAAAGGAAAACATGTGGAGGATTTCCTGCTGAGAGATCCCAGCAGAGGCACAAATTCAAGGGTATGTGGAAACTACTTGTCAAAGGCTTCTCTTAGTTTGCATCAACAGTATGCAGTATGCAATGAAAGGATGAATTCATTACTACTGCTCTTCAAGATAACCCTCTAATAAATCCCCCATTCCCTAAGCAATGTTCAGCTCAAACCAATAACTCAACAAACCAGGGTAAGGGCTTCCTCTGCGTTCTGTTACCTCTAGCGGAACATTTTCAAAATCCCATTGCAAACCCAATACATATGTAAAGATTGAAATGCCAAAGCAACTAGTGTCTTCATTTATAAAATAATAAGCACAGCCTTCTTCTCCTAGCCCCTTATCTATAATCCCACTGCAGGTTACACAGATGCATAGTACCTTGTAAAACCAGGGTCTGGAAAATTATTTCTTGAAAGGATTAATAGTATGCCCCCCTTCATCTGCTTCCTAGGCTTGACATGTTTTACTTTATAAAATGAAACCAAAGCTGCTTTGGAATCATGGAGAATTTTGACATTCATACAGAATACAACTCACATCTAGTTTCCTATGGGGATAATTTCTCTGATTCAACAAACTAAATAAATGTATCTCATTCTCAACCCAGTCAAATCTGAGGATACTTAAATCTAAAGGCAGGAACTATCAATGGACAAGACTGATCTTTCTACAAATCTGAAAAACACCCCAGGTTTGCAAAAAAATCTGAAATCTAAAAAAAAAAAAATTAAATGGAGGTTTAAAAAAACCCAAAATGACAAAAGAAGCGCCTGTAGTTTTAAGAAAGGATACTGTCACTGGTTAGTGCCAGGAAATTTTAACAATTTTACCAGCATTTCCAGGCTTGATTGCTGTCAGTAAAAGGCAGGGGGAGGGAGCAGGGCCATTTCTGGGGCTGTTTTGGCCTTTGAAGGAGAACACATCAGAGCCAGGCCTGGCAGCAACCACCAGCAACCACTTTCTATCACCCAACTTGCATGACTTACCCAGGCCTGACTTCTTGCTACTATTCTACATTCTATAAAAGCCAGTGTAGCACAGTGGTTAAGTTTCAGACTAGGACTTCAAATACTACTTGCCATGGAAGCTCACCTCACAGGGAAGGGCGGATTGGCCATTCAGAAGAGCGAGATGCTTCCCAGTGGGCTGATGGCCTCCCCCTACCTGGGCTGGGCCAGCCCTGTGACAGAAGAGCTTAGCCTAGGCCGCCTGAGTCTCATGCAAGGTGGGGGAGACGGTAAGCGGCCCACTTGATGTGTCTGGGGGCCAGTTGTCCTTTAAGTATAAACCAAAACCTGAAGAAGAGCTTTGACTCTTGAAAGCTTATACTGTGAAAATCACACTGGCCTCTAAGGTTACACTGGACTCAAATCCTGAATGGCAGACCAACATGGCTACCCACCTAAAACAACAGCACCTCAGACTTGACTTAGAATAGTTTAGGTGAGTAGAAGTGTTGGTCTGTAGCAGAACATCAGAATTTGAGTCCAGTGGCACCTTAGAGACCAATGAGATTTTCAAAGTGTAAACTTTTGGCAGTCAGAGCTCAAGTCAAATGTGACTTGAAGGCAATGCACTCCCCCTTCGCCAGTGCTACATGCTACAGATGAGCAAGGTTTGGAGAGGAGATGATCCTGAGAATGCCCTTATTTGGCCCCCTTGGCCTCGGAAGTAAAAAATAAGAAGCCAATAATTATAAATGTCAAACTCTACATGATGACAACATATGAATGTTGGCCATGAAATCTGTTTTTAGCTAAAATAGCTGCTGCAACTCTAGAACAGACTGGAAATTCACAGAAGGAAAAGATCACATCTATCTTCCCCTATGGTTCATTTTTCTTATCAAAATCCTCCCCCACCTGCTTTTTGCTTCCAGATGCTTGTAACATCTCTCCCATGGGGCACAAAGCGGCTTGGATGGTAAATTATTCTAATAAGAAAAATGGCCCAAAGGGAAAGATACAGATTTCTGATGCAGACTGCAGCTTCCCACAGCTGCTTTAGGCATAAAACAAAACCAGTCTTAGGGAAAACATTCAAATGACTAAACAGTACATGTGCTTCAACCCAAAAGCAACAAAAATATTCTCAGGAATTCCTCATGTTACAAGAAGGCTCTACAATGAAGGCACTCCTCCAAGCCCTACAGCCTCTCCTCCCTATGTGTTGTTTCCCCAAACTTCCCTGTATCAAATGGCTTCAATCAGAGCAAGGCATTCCTTGAAGGCAGCAAGCAGTTACAGCTATCTGACTGGACATTCTGGATAATCTGTTGAGTCCTGGGGGAAGACAGGCGGCTTGTCCAGGTCAGGGATGGGACCATGGCTCATGTCAGATCATCAGTACATGCAGAAGGACCTCGGTTCAATCATGTCCAATGAAAAGGATCCACTAGTAGGTGATGTGAAAGACTTCAGCCTGAGACGCTGGAAAGCCAGGGTCAGTCAGACACCATTAACCCGAGAGACCAACGATCCGAATCAGTATAAAGTAGCTTCATGTGTTCATTTGTGTCTGTCTCCTCCTAGGGGATACCTACTGGCTATAGTGACTAGGCTGGGCTTGGCATTTCTGGCCTACTCTGCTTCTAGGTTCTCCACTCTTTTATCTGCCATTATCTGTCTCTTGTAGCCTTTATCACTCAGTAGTCACTCTTTGGACAAGGAAGGACACCAACTGGTATATGTTTTCTTCTCACAGCTGGTTATGGTACAGAGAACTGGCATTTCCCCCCACCACACAACATCCTTGGCTGCCTTCAGTTTCTAAGCTAAGATTACCATTATCTCGAATTCTCAGCTTGATACACTGCAGTCAGAAGCTTTTGGAAGGATCCTGGGCCCAATTATGTAAAAAATGGCTGTCACTCTCATACTCACTCCAGCCCCTCAGCAAGGTCCCCTCTCTCACTGCTATGCTGCCCTACTGGAAAGGCTGAAATTGGGAAGCACATGCTTTGTTCCCTCCAAGATCCCTGTGAGGAGGGCCTTGGAGTCTCTCTTTGTCACCTGCTGCCACCCCTGACATTTGCCCTGCATACCAAAGGACCTCCCCTTGTGCCTGGGCAGCTGCCCAGGGGTGAAACTGCCCAAAGGGGTATACAGTAACACTGACCAGCAGTTGGAGCATGCAAGAGGATTCGAGGCAATGATACTTAACTAAATAACTTCACTTCTACAAAAGCACAACTCTGGTAATACAGGTACAAAACTAAAGATACAGGCTAAGGAAAATAAAGGAACAAAGAATAGCTTCTAGCTAACAGGAACTTACAGCTTCTTCATATCAGCTCCAATGTGGAAGCTTGTGGAAGTATTGTAACCACCAGCCAGTCCATGCAGACATATGCACCTGTGCCCACACACACACAAAGAAAAGGGGACAGCACCTTTTGAGATTTGAGCCCATGTGGGCCTTAAGGTAGATTACCTAATCTATACTTAAAGTTCTGGACCCCAACAGCCCACCAATTCCCTGTTCCAATAAAAAGGTCTGTCTAAGGTGCTTTGATATATTCCTTAAATACAAAAATTCTTGAGTTCTTTTGTTGAGTCTATTTCTCCTTGGGGAGGGCTGTGACTCACTGGAAGAATCTCTTCTATGCAGAAAGTTGCAAGTTCAATCCCCAGCAACTCCAGTTAAAAGAACCAGGTCGTAGGTGATGTGAAGACCTCTGCCTAAGACCCTGAAGAGCTGCCGTCAGTCCAAGTAGACAACACTGGCCTTGATGGACTAGTGGTCTGATTCTGGATGAGGCAGCTTCATGAGTGTTCATGTTTGTTGTCGTCCCTAAATCGTCACATAATGCTACTCCAACTCTTCCTTCAAATCCCTCCACAATATCCAGCTTTTCAGTAAAGCCTTTACATTTTTGAAGGTCCCACCCACACAGCTGCCATTTCCCCCGCTATAGCCCCAGATGGCTTTAAAAAAAATATCACTAATTACTATAGCGAGATTGCTACACTGCAGTAACGCTATAGTGCTACAGCAAACACCAGTTGTTTTTTAAAAGCTCTCAATAAAATATGCTGGTGGAACGATGGGGGAAAATGCAGGGGAAATAATGGCTGACAGAGAAAAGTGAACAGAAGACACTTCTGTGGATGCTGTATTGAGATCTGAGTGCCTGTGCATTTGCAGCAGGAGTGAATGAATGCAAAATGGAGAATCCCCATTATGCAGATGCAGCTTGAGATCTGCATTTGCTGACTGCTAGGATAAATCCTTAGCTTGAGGTTACAACTTTGAAGCCCAGATCTTGGGAGGAAAGTTTTGCTTCTCTGGCTTTTGTTGTGAGTGTCTTTGAAAGAACTGCTGCTGCTGGAAAGAACCAGGGCTGGAAAGAAGAATCTGCTTTCTTATATCTGAAATTTAGCAACCTTTCTTTAGGAATTTTCTCTCTCTGTGGTATTTTAATAATCTTTTGATTTTATGTCATGCAACATAATATTTTTCACAAGAGTCCTGAAGCCAAACAATTATTTGACAAACCCAGACCGCATTTTATTATTAAATGGTGAGTCATGAGCCCTTATGATTATCTGGGGAGGGAGGAGGGAGCTTCAGTTGCCCATGGGCCGAGCAAGAAAAAAGCAAATTAACAACATCTAAAATTTATTGCTTTTTAAAACGTTTAGTTTAAGCTCTTTTCAGTGCAAAAGGAAGAAGGAGAGAATCTCTGTCTCATAATTCTGGGGTTTAATAATATTGAAAATGCATTCCTTCCACACGTAGCCAATAAAAAAGATAGAGTGGCCAATAAAACATGATAAGAGACAAAGAAGGGAAGGGAAAGGAGGGGGAGGTAGAATGCAAAAGAGAAGAAAAAGTCTTAGTAAATCTGGGGAAGGAAAATGCCATAAGGTTATCACTGAGTGGGGGCAGGGAGAGAACGCAAGGGAAGTGCGGTTGCTGCGCCTTACAGCATTTGCAGTATTTGCTACATGGCAGAGTTGCAGCAGGTTAGAGTAGCATGTGACAAAGCAGAGCAGACGGCTTTCTGTTTCAGCCAGTGGCCACAATCCTCTGCATTACTCAGTGTACTATATCCCCTAGAATGGGGGAGGGAGAGAGAAGCCCCCCTCTTTATAAAAAACGGGAAAGAAAAGACCATACAAATAAAAAATGTTTACTAATTTGAGAGAGGTGAAGATAAAGTGATGAGAGTATGTTACATTTTTTTTAAAAAAAGTTTGTAATCTAGCGAGATTTGTAAGTGGAGAGCATAATCTTCATGAAAGGCTACTCAACTGGAGAGAAATGAGCCGTGCCCAGTTTTCAGTATGATGATTCTGTGGCTCTAGAGAATCCCATTACTCTACTGCAACATCCAATTGCTATACATGTGGAGCCACACCACTCTTCCCACCCAGTTAGGAGAGGAAAAGAAATTTTGGGAACACCCAGTGTGGTGTAGTGGCTAAAGTGATGGATTAGGATCTGTGTGACCCTGGTTCGATTCTCTGCTCTGCCACGGAAGCTTGCTGGTTGACTTGGGCCAGTCACACACACACAGCCTAATGTATCTCACAGGGTGGTTTTAAGGGAAAAATGGAAGAAAGGGGAATGATGTGTGCCTCTTTAGGTCCCTATTGGGCCATTACAGGCTCTACAGATTTAGAAACGGACACTCTGGATCTGATCTATTATACTTTTAGGGAGGGTGATCTGGAGTTGGGGGAGTTAAAGCTTACTCCCTTCTCATGGACAGATCATTACCTGACAGAGTTGAGACTTACTGCTTC
Source organism: Eublepharis macularius (assembly GCF_028583425.1). Lineage (NCBI taxonomy): Eukaryota > Metazoa > Chordata > Lepidosauria > Squamata > Eublepharidae > Eublepharis > Eublepharis macularius. The sequence continues at coordinate 69,402,643 of NC_072800.1, read as the reverse complement.
TTCTTTCCTCCACAGGGGCGGTGGACCCATTAAGATGGTCTGCTCCAGGCACCTGTTGGATCCTGATGGTGCCTGGGGATTTCCCCACTTTGGCCACTGACGATTCTGTCAAGGCCCTGACCACTCTCTGGAACAGGGAGACGTGCCAGACTGCTGACCCTATTGCCCCTAAGTGTCCTCCCCCTCCCCTGACAGAGCCAAGCAGTCTCCCTTGTTTACCGGGGAATTGATGGTAATGAAACAAGAGGGATGATAGCTAAAGCAGTGCAGCGAGGCTGATCAAACAAAGCATAGCACTCATATTAAAAGCCTATGCTATGGCAGTGATGGTGATGAAAAGGCAATATTTCTCCATCACTATTGCATCTGCTCATAATCACCCAGCTGAGCTGTCCCATGTGATTTTGCATCATAGTCCCAGGGAATTCTGATCATATGTCAGCTCACTGTGATCAATATGCTACTTACTTTGCAGAAAAAATCGCCCAGACCTGCTCAGGTGTGGATGCATGTACAGATGATGTACCTTTGGCACCTACGTGTCCAGTTTTTTATGGATACCTTTCAGCTTGTGGAGCCCAAGGATGTGGACAAGATCCTTGGAGAGGTGAGGCTACCAGCTGTGCTCTCGACCTTGGCTCTTCCTGGCTGATAAAAGCTGCCAGAGGGGGATGGGCTGAGTGAATAAGGGGAGTGGGAATTGTACCACTCATGCCCAAGGAGGTAGTAATAAGACCTGTGTTGAAAAAACACTCCCTGAGCCCTACCGTGTTGGAGAACATCTGGCCAGTCTCCAGTCTTCCATTCTTGAGCAAGGTGTTAGAGGCAGTGGTTGCTTCTCAGTCCAGGGGTTCTTGGAAGAAACTGATTTTCTGGACACATTTCAATCTGGTTTCAGGCTGGGATTAGGAACAGAGACCACACTAGTTGTCTTGGTCCATTACCTTCACCAAGAACAAAAGTGGGGGAGTGTGACCCTGCTGGACCTCTCAGTGGCTTTCATTACCATTGTCCATGGTATCCTTTTGAGTCACCTCTTGGCTTTGGGCATAAGGGGCATCATTTTACATTGGTTCAAGTTCTATCTGGGAGGTTGGTCCCAGAAGATAACGCTGGGGATTCCTGCTCTGCCCTTTGGCCTGTGAAGTTCTGCAAGTTTCGATCTTATTTCATATCTGTATGAAGCCACTTGGAGAGGTAATCAGAAGGTTTGAGCTCCAGTGTTACCAATATGTAGATGACACCCAATTCTACCTTCTTTTCCACAAAATTCCAAGGATGCTGTTGATATTTTGAATGGGTGCTTGGAGTCAGTAATGGGCTGGACGAGAGTGAAAAAGTTGAAACTGAATCCTGACAAGACAGAGTTTTTCTGGGTTAGTTGAAGGCAGACAAGGAACTTGAGATCTCTCCTGTCTTGGATGGGGTTATATTTGCCTTGAAAAGCCAGGTTCACTGCTTGGGAGTGCTGCTTGACACTGCAGTCACCTTGGAAAACCAGGTGGCTATGGTGGTTTGGAATGCTTTTTCCCAGCTTCAGCTGGTGCATCAGCTGTGCCCGTTCCTGACTCAGTCAGATTTAGCCACAGTGATCCATGCTTGTTACATCTAGACTGGACTACTGCCATGCACTATACTTGGGGCTATTCTTGAAGAGTGTTTGAAAGCTGCAGCTAGTGCAAAATGCTGCAGCTAGCCTGCTGGCTGGGGTCAGCTATTGGAAGCATGTAACCCCAATATTACAGCAATTACACTGGTTACCAATCCACTCTAAGCACAATTCAAGATGTTGGTTTTGACCTTTAAAGTCATGCATGGCTTGGGGCTGGAATATCTGAAGGACCACCTTCCCCCATATGCTCCTACCTGGGGAATTAAGATCAATTAAGATCACTGTCCCATCAGCTAAAGGAGCTCACCGAGACAGCCCTTTTGGTGGCAGTCCCAAACTATGAAACAGCATTCCCAGGGAGGTGTGCCTAGCCCCTTCGTTATTGATCTTCAGGAGGTAGCTGAAAACATTTTTATTTAGGACTGCTTTTAATTCCTTTTGTTTTTATGTTATTGGCAGTCCTAAACTGTGTTGTTTTTAAAATTTGTTTTTGAGTGTTGTTTTTAACTTCGTTTTCATCTGTGATCGTTTTTATTTGTAATGTAAGCTGCCTTGATTTTCTGCATGGCAGAAAGGTGGATAACAAATATTTTAAATAAATAAATAAATTTGGGAGAAAGGTTTGGTATAAATGAAGTAAAATAAAAATATATAATAAAATACCCTATCTTTCTCTTCAGTCAGCTTTTGAGTTGGTGGAAAAAGAAAAAAACATTGCAGGCACACATCACTGGATATTGCATTATTGCTTCGGCAGCCATTCACAACTGTTGGGCAAGACAATCTATTTACAAACTATTATTACAAAGCAATGATAGTGCAACACCCAATGATGTGCAGGTGCAGCCCGTGACCGCCCTTGGAGCTCTTCGCACTCAAAAGTGTAAGTCCTTGAACTTCCTCAGTTCTGTCAGCACATGGATTTATTTCCATTCTACAATAGAAAATTCTTGCTTGCATGCCTGAATCATAGCTTAAATACACTTACTTGGCATCACAATTATTTTAGAGCAACAGGCTTACACAATTTAAAAATTAATCCAAACTCCTTTGCTCCAGAAGGTATAGTATTAACAGGGTTTTTTTCCCCCTGTCCTAACAGGCTTCTAGCACATAGCAAGGGAAACAATGAAAGGGGGGCACCAAAGGTGGAGCAGAAGTTACCCACTGACATTATCAAAGTAGAAGCTGTTTCACAAACCCACAGTCAGAACATTCACTCTCACTAATCCATTAAACTATTTAAACCATTTTATTTAGTGCTCTCATAACTCAATAGGTCCTGGAGTTTTAAAAGTATTTAAAAAAAAAACAGGAGAGAGAGAGAAAGAGAGAGAGAAATAAAAACACCAGCAGAGCTAAAGTGACATTATAGAATATTGCCTAGGGTGCAGATTTTTTATGCACATCAAAGAAAAGATTGCATTACTGAGCTAGACCAAGAAGTCATTTCATCCCTTCTTCCTTATTTGTACCATATATCACTGCTGGGGAGGGGTGGGTACATTATATAGCTATTTATTCTCATCTACTTTAAAAAAAATTATGATATAAAAGTAATCAGTAAAGCTACTCATACCAAACATACAAAGATTAATACTGGAAGTTGTTCTTCTGCTTTGCATTTCCATTACTTTACTAATAGGACAGCAGTAAAGTTTATGTGCCCCATAAGTTGCAAGAAAATACATTTTGCTCTAGATAGCTAGCATAAAAGTAATTACTGTTATAAACATACACCACAGTAGTTACATTTGGCAAGCATCCAGATTTTATGTGAAAAATTAACAGAATGCCAGATGTGGGGAGGGGGGGGCTGTCAGATTGGAACAGAGGCGCAATTCAAAACCTATGTCCCTTTGTCTGGATATTTTACATTCTCTGTAATTATTGTTCTCACTTCATATTGTTTATATTTTAAAGCAACTTTACATACAGCCATTGATCTCAAATCATCCTTACTAGTGGAGGGGGGGTGTTTAATTCTAAAAAGTCTCATTATCTTTGAAGCAGAATACGTAACCTTTTTTCAATTACGGTTATGAAGGTTAATGAGTCGTTCCTGCCTAGACTTCCAAGAATCTGAGGTGAAAGCCTGCGAGGCTGATCTCATACGAATGAACAGCAGTTTACAAGCACACCACACTAAACAAAAGTAGCATAAGCCTCCTTGGTACTCTGACTGAATGAAAAATCCTGAGAGAATTAAGAGTGATACAATTTGGAATGTCAAGTACAGCACAGAAACACATTAACTGACAGCTTATATACAATATAAACATTGTTTAGTGGAAACCAGGGCTTTTTTTCAGCTGGAACGCAGTGGAACGGAGTTCCGGAACCTCTTGAAAATGGTCACATGGCTGGTGGTCCTGCCCCCTGATCTCCAGACAGAGGGGAGTTTAGATTGCCCTCCGCAGCGCTGCAGTGGCGTGGAGGGCAATCTAAACTCCCCTCTGTCTGGAGATCAGGGGGCGGGGCCACCAGCCATGTGACCATTTTCTCCCAGGGCAATCCACTGAGTTCCACCACCTCTTTTCCCATAAAAAAAGCCCTGGCAGAAACCTACTGAGCATGAGCATGTTCAAGTTTATCCTGACGTAAAACGGCTTTGGCTTCCTTCCAGCACCTTTGCTCCCTTTACAGTGGGGTTGATTTCCACCCTGCCTCTCTGCTCCTCCCATCCTCTGCCCCAACATCCATGGCTGAGCCCATGCTGGGGTGAAAGTCACACAGCCCTCACACCCCGTCACTGGCAAAGGTGCCCTAAGCTCGCCACGTGGTCCCACAGCCGGCTGAGTGTCGGGTTGCTCTCACTCGATGAGGGACATGCTGGCTATGCTTGTCTCACACACCCAGTGCATATGCTTTTGATACAACTTCCTTTTGTAATGTACTCTTACTGAATGGGAAGCATCCAGAACCCATTAGGAACTTAGAAACCTGATAGTATACATGGTTCAGTTGGGCTAGGGCAACTCAGCTGATTTTGTTAAAATATATCCTAAAGTTGTGCAGCTGAACTTTGGCAAGCAATTCCATCTCAGGTAAACCTCCTGATATGTATTATAGATATAATGGTTAAACAGAAGGTATAGTGTCATCTGTTAAGAAGAGACACCATTAACGTTGAGAATAAACCTGCCACTAACTGCACTGAAAAATTAATTACATAATACTGAGGAATTATACAGTTTTAAAGTTGACAATGAAGAAATTGAAATGGTTCATGATTTTCTATTCCTTGGCTCAATCATCAAATAAAAGTGAGACTGCAACCAGGAAAGCAGAAGAAGATTGGAAGAGCAGCTGTGAGGGAACTGGAAAAGATCTGTAAAGATAAAGGTGTTTTTCTGGGGACCAAAATCAAGATAACCCAGACTATGGTATTCCTCATTACTATGGGTGGATGTAAAAGTTGGACAAGGAAAGCTGACAGGAAGAAAATTGATTCATTTGAAATGTGGTGCTGGAGGAGAGTTTTGCAGTTACCATGGATAGCCAAAAAGACAAATAAGTGAGTTCTAGATCAAATCAAGCCTGAATTCTTCCTAGAAGCTAAAATGACAAGACTCAGAGCCAAGCTACAAGTGACGAATGACATAGGTTGTACACTTGTCAGCTTCCCTCAAGTTTTGACGGGAAATGTAGGCATCCTGGTCTTGCAGCTTGGCTCTCCGACTGCTGTCCAATGGACTTTTCAACTGTCACTTGTCCAACATTCTGCCAAGCTGTTTACATTTCCCATCAAAACTTGAGGGAAGCTGACAAGTGTCCAACCTGTGTCTTTTGTCACTTGTAGTTTGGCCCTAAGGCTATCGTACTTTGGTCACATCATGAGAAGACCAAATGTCTTCCTAGCAGGGACTAGGAAGAGTGGAAAGCAGTAGGAAAAGAGGAAGACCTAAAACAAAATGGCTTGATAAAATAAAAGAAGCCACATCATCCAGTTTGCAAGATCTGAGCATGTCTGTTAATGCTAGAATGTTTCGGAGGTCTTTCATTCATAGGGTCGCCATAGGTCGTAGGCAACTTGAAGGCACATAACACAACAGCACTGTGCTTTTCAGAGGGGGATGCTTTCACCACCCATCAATTTCCCCCTGTTACAACCCATATACTCTGTCCCACAAAACTTAAAGGATGCCTTTAGCTTGGATCCTAAGCAGAATAAGGAATTTTCCACTTCCTCTTTTCTTCTGCAGCCTTATGTCCTTTCCAGACTGTTGCTGCTTAGTGTATTCTTCAGAAGAGTGCTTTATGTGCTGTGCGGATAGATGTGCAGCTGAAAGGGAAACCGGTTAAAACTGAAAACTCCCTCTGCATGAGCAGAAGACAATTCAGCCCATGCTAAGACCCCAACTTCATGAGTTGAGCCTGCATGAATGACTCTCAAAATGAAGGAAATTAAAATGATCTGATACTGATCAACCATTTCTCTGATTTTAATCAATAATATTCTTAACACATTTTAAGAAGCCACCTTAAAACTTACAAGAAGGCTTTTTGAGCACCATATTTTAACTGTGCGGTTATAGCCATTATAATAAATTTTAATAAAACTTTTCTCTGATTCACTGGTTGCAAAAGATTTTTTAACAGCCTTATGTTTCAAGACATAAAATATCAGCGCATCTCCTCATGTCCATTTTTCTAAAATAAAATCATATGTATAACACTGTGGATGTATCCCAAGAGTGGGATGTCTAACATTTAAGTAGAAAACATGTTTATTCTAGGACAAACGTCAGCCTGTCAACAGCTTTGTAAAAATATTACTACTTTTTGTAACAGAAGGTTTCAAATTCTCAATAAAATCTTTGAGTAAACTATTCCGGATAAGAGTACATGAATTAAACAGTGCATGGCAGCAATAAAGACCAAATGAAAGCTTGCATTAAGTTTGCGTAGTGTTGCATGATAGTATTGCCAAGTGCTCATTATGGGATTATCTGCATAAAATTGCCTTGATAAATATTAAAACTGTGCCATAGAAACAGAAGTACTGAAGGTAAACCCAAACATTCTCTGTCCCTTATCTTTTAGAAATATAAACCCTTCTCAGAAGTTATTCCTTCTGTTGTGACCACATGTATGGAACGCATGCACTAGACACAATCTTCCATATCAGTGCAATCATTGGTTCTTCTGAAATATGCCATATATGAATTCTGCACCTCAGTACACACATACCAAGCTGGAATGTGCATGCATTGCTCCTTGGGAGGGGGGCAGGATGCTTATGCTGTTACCAGGATTATCTTGTATAGCACATTTCCCCCATACACACGATCAAACAAAACAAAACAAATGAACAGGGCTGCATTTTCTCAGGGGATACAGGATTCCAGCAAAATTCAGGTCAAACAAGATAGGATGGGGAAATCCATATACCGTGCACCTGTTCACATAGAAGCAGGGGTAAGGGGAGTTTTAAAATTTCTTTGCACTACCCACTACACTACACTTTGCACTACCCACTGGTGAGAACTAAATCCTGTCCATTCCACCAGCTTATTTCAATGCATTGTTTGAAGCAACGTTGTTACAGTCTGATTCCATTAACAAAAGTGAGCAAGACAGGGAGAAAATCTCTAGGAATCTCCAGACAGAGTGGAGGGATGAAGAGGTCTCTCTGAACAAATCAATCAGCAGCAAGAGATTCTGGCACTCCTGGGCAGAAGTATGAGTTCTCCTGGGCCAAGCTATCAGCAGAGTCAAGTCCATGGCTGGTTCAAGATATTTTTGTCATGTCTATTAAGGTATGCGTGTTGCATCCTTTGGTAACACAGAGGCTTGGCTCAGATCTGCATCTATTTACCAGTGATCAGAAACATTTGACAATGAGATAGAGATCTAGCTTACTCAAGCACCACAGGGCACTACTGAAATTGGCACGGTGGTGCCAGGGGGAGGACAGGCTCCAGCTTCCTCCCACATGGCATTTTCCTAAGCCAAAACAGTTCTGGTGGGTGTTATATACCCTGTTGCATGGCTGTGAGGGCACTGAACACTGCAGAGTCAGGTCAGTGGAACCCTGAACCAACTTGCGGCCAAATGTATCGTGTAGTTTGGCTCAGAGTCAAGCGGCTCAAACTCAAAGCCTGAGGAGTGCAGAAAAATGTCACTGGCTTAACCTTGGCTGCGCTTCACAGCCCACTTCAAGATAGCTCGTTGAAGAACACACTGTTGAAAGAAAGGACTGGCAATGTCTCTTGCTCAGGCCTTTAGGACTGCCAGCAGAGAAGAAGGAAGGCAACAACCATAGGGTCAGTTAGATAGATAGGCTGCTATCAGTCTCCTTCCTGCCAGGAGAACTTCCTCCCTCTCCCTTCTCTCCCCCTCCTCTCTCCTTTCTTCCCTGCATGCACCAGGAGAGGCAGCATGGTGTCTTCTCCTGAGAGATGGCCTACTTTCAATCTAATGCCATCCTAGCCAGTTAATTCAGTTATTAGTTCTTTCTCTCCACTAAACTTATGTAAATATATTTCTTTAGATAAATAAACAGTTATTGGTTCTCTAACTTGGATGAGAGCTTTCTGTGTGCAGTTTGATTAGTTAACGTGCCTTAACTAAAACCCAATACACACTTCACCTAGAGGAATTCTAGGGCAACTGGTAGGATCAGTCCAGTAAGATTTAGCCTGAAAGTATAAAGCTGCTGCCCCCAGGCTGAGGCCTTCAGGCTGAACAACTGTGGTGTGAAAACTGTCAGCTCTGGTAATCTTGCTTCTTGCCTACTGCCTGTTTGACCTTGCACCTCACCTTTGACATGAATTGGCCTGAGGATTCCTATTTATTGTTTGATCTTTATCTGCCTAGCCGCATAGACTTTTAAAATGGCAGAAATGTAACCGGGCAATGTATAAGGGAGGGGTTCAGCAAAGTGAAAAGAGGTTGTGTCTGGCCATGATTCCTAGTAAAAGAACGGGGAAGTGGGCCAGGGGGCTGAAAAGGTCTGTGGCTTGAGTCCACTTCTAAGTTTACCATATATCAATTTTTTGGCATTAAATCTCATTGTTTTAGTTCTCTCTCAGGGTCTCCAAGTAGGAGAAGACAAATGTGTGAAAGGCCAGCAACAAGGAACTGAACTATTTCCCCCAGGGTCTAACCTTGTCTTTCTCCATTTTAATGTTTAAACATGTAAGCATGTGTGCGCGTGTTATGTGCCATCAAGTTACCTCCAACTATGGTGATCCTATGAATGAAAGACCTCCAAAACGTTCTATCATTAACAGTCTTGCTTAGATCTTGCAAACTGGAGGACGTTGCTTCTTTTACTGAGTTCAAGCCATCTCATTTTAGGCCTGCCTCTTTGCCTACTGCCCTCCACTTTTCCAGAGAATCTTGTTTTCCCATGATGTGAACAAAGTACAATAGCCTCAGTTTTATCATTTTAGCTTCTAGGGATAATTCAGGCTTGATTTGATCTAGTACCTATTTACTTGTCTTTTTGGCTGTCCGTGATATCGGCAGAACTCTCCTCCAGCACCACATTTCAAATGAATAAGCATACGAAGCTGCATTATACAGAATCAAACCAGTGGTCATGTCCACTCCAGGGCTCTCCAGTAGGTTATTTGTGAGCTATCAGTAGCTCACTAGCTGCTGCAGAGTAGTCCATGCGTAGTTCTCAAACTTTCATCACTTGTGTCCCACCAATCACTCTATTATAAAAATCTGGGGTCCCACCATGACCAAAAAAGCCCACTTTTCTAAGGACATTTATACATTTTTACATGCTTTCTGTTACTATAGTTATCATTTACAGTAAATCTTAAGGACAGTCAATCTTAAGGCAAGTAAGATAGGCACGAGACAGCACATCACATTTGCAGGTGGACAGGGGGTTTAAGAGTGAATTTTTAGTAAATGTTAAGAAAACCCTGCGTCCCACCTAGACTACTTGTGCATCCCACTGGACCACCTACCACTGTTTGAGATCTACTGCCCTAGACAACCCAGGAAAAGATAATTTAAAAATCTGATCTAGCTTGGGGGCGGGGGGGAGCTTTTATTTCATAGGATTTTTTTCTGTGCTACTTAGTTGACAGCTTCATTTCCAGCACTCTTCCTAGCCTGCATCTTGCTTCTAGGACTGAACAAAACGTGATAATATTCTGGGGCTGGGGGAGTATAGGATGGGATATTTTTCATTACTGAGAAGTAGTTCTCACTAAATTGGCAACTCTTGATCTACTCTGAAATAGCAGAGGCTGTTATCTGAAATCTTTTAACAGGAAATAATACCACCCTGTCTGGTCCTTTCTTCCATGCTCAGTAGCTTTCTCTTTCTGTGTGAATTGTGGACACAGAGACAGACATTATAAATCTATAGTTTGACAACACAGAAAAAGCCATTTATCCTGCTCTGGAGATCAAGCAGCATAAGCTTAAAATCCCTTTTCAAAATATTGCCAAGCTCTGCCTCCTGCTCCAAAAGGCACCATCCTTGAACTTTCAAGATTTCAGCCCTTATGTCTCAGTATTTGAGCTAAAGAACCCTAGGAGCTCTCTGGAAAGTTCAGCACTGATATAGTCCTTGCTGGTTTCCCCAACCCAACCAGGGCTTTTTTTTCAGCTGGAACGCGGTGAAACGGAGTTCCGGAACCTCTTGAAAATGGTCACATGGCTGGTGGCCCCGCCTCCTGATCTCCAGACAGAGGGGAGCTTAGATGGCCCTCCGCACCGCTGAGCGGCGCGGAGGGCAATCTCAACTCCCCTCTGTCTGGAGATCAGGGGGCGGGGCCACCAGTCATGTGACCATTTTCTCCAAGGGCAACCCACTGAGTTCCACCACCTCTTTTCCCAGAAAAAAAGCCCTGAACCCAACCAATGTGTCCTGCATCAAGCAGCAACTGCAGACCCAGTGTGGACTGCGCACCGTGCATGTCTTGCTGTAAAATGGCAGCATGAGATACAATAGCTTGGATCCAACAATGTTCAAATAGGAAAAGATATCTATTTACATAGTTCTGCTTGGGGAAGGGATTGTGCACGATCTTGCTCCTATTCCCATCCAGGTTTGGTTCTATACACAATGATATATATATATATATATGCAAGGTCATGTGCAACAATCTCCTCTCTCTCTCCCATAGTGCACCTAAGGGAGTCATTTTGAGAATGAAGAAGCTGCTAGGACTGGTGGCACAAAATCTTGCGCAAACGGCAATGCAAGAGGGGAATGGGGATTCAATAAGCGTGGTTTTTCCCTTGTATTTCTGTTCAAGCAAGCAGAAATTTTGCACTGGAGGTATATGAGCACAGATCCTGCTGGAACAGACTAACAGACCATCTAGTCCAGCATCTCGTCTCACATGGTGGCCAACCGGTTACTCTGGAGGGCCAACAACAGGGCATAGAAGCTGAAGCTTCCCCTGATGTTGCCTCCTTGCACTAGTACTCAGAGGTTTATTGCTTTTTAGTCACTGTGCAACCAGCTGTATGCACCTCCCCTAGGACGTGTTTCCTGTACTTCTTGTTTCTGTGGCTACTGTGGCCCAACTGGGAGCACAGGGAGTTCCTATGAAGACATACCCAGGATTCGTTAGCAACATCAATAGCCTCAAGCTCAATGGTTGGGCATGGAGAAAACAGGGACTGAGCAAAATGCAATGTGAAACTCTGCTCTTCCAGTGCTTACAGAGATGAAATCAGAAATTCTCTGTGGAGTTTCATAGGCACTGACTATAGCCAAGGTTGCTTAGGAACAAAGCAGCCACTCACCATACTTGCTCACACACAGAGCTTCCCCCACCCTGGAGGCCTTCAGCCAAACGAGAAGTAGCTACGTATGGAGTTGTGATGAATTTGGGAAATCTTTGGTGTTCTGACAGACACAGCTTCAGCAGGGAAACATTGGGTTCAGAGAGGTAGGAAAACTCCTTCAAGTCACTGTTGAAGAAGAATGATGTGAACTGCTTTGGGTCCCGACTCCCGACTGCAGAGAAAGGCAGGGTATACATGAAGCAAATAAATGAAATGACGAAATTGAGACTATTGTACTTTGGCTACATCATGAGAAGACAAGACTCTCTGGAAAAGACAATGCTAGGAAAACTGGAAGGCAGTAGAAAGAGAGGAAGTCCTAAAATGAGATGGCTTGACTCAACAAAGAAAGCCACAGCCTCCAGTTTGCAGGATCTCAGCAAGGCTATTAATGACAGGACAGTTTGGACATTGTTCATTCATAGCACCACCCTAAGTCAGAAGTGACTTGACAGCACATAACACGTACAACTCTAACAGTTAATAAAACACTATAAGGTCTGTGGCTGTAACTCCTATGCTATTGTACTGTTCACTGAATGTCCTGGTCATTAATCTTATTGACTTTCACTGAGTGAGAAAGGTAGACTAAAAATAATGTAAATAAATAAAATAATACTGTCACTTGGACCCAAGTGGGATTCTTCAATTTACCTGGTGGCAGGAATAACTGAGCATCAAAAACAGGCTAGCATCTTCAATAATTTTGAATGGGGGAGGGGATAATTTAACATTCTTTAAAGCTCCAGTTGAGTCACTATCACGATCTTATTAGAAACAGCACCCTTTGCATCTCAAGACTGAGGTTCTCCAGTCACTCAATGCACATCTTAAACTATGCGCTGACCCACGACACTAGGTTCAGAGTCCAGTGGTGTGTCACTTACCATGTGTGCATATCTCTCCAAAGTCATTGTGGACAGAACCTTACTCTATAATCATAACTTGTGCAGTCCAATCCTATGCATGCTTTTCTTAAAACTCCCACAATGTTCAGTGATGCTTACTCCCAGACAACTATGCATTAACAGCCATAAAGAAGAGTTAACTGTATCAAAAATAAATTGGGTTAAGAGATTGTGTATACACATACAGAGAGAATGTTTTTCTTCATATATTTCATATATGGCTCCTTACACAAATTAAGCACAGATATTTTCTAACTTTATTTGCCTTATGCATACACAGAATTGAAATTCACAAATACAATGTATAACAGGAATCTAGTCATGCTCTAAAAAACAAACATAGTACTCCCAATGCTGAAAGCATACACAACATTTGACTTCAAGACACTGGGTTTTTCCCTCCACTACAGAAGCCTTAATAGCAAATTTAAATCACCAGTCTGTATAGGTAGCCCACTGCTGTTGTTGCAGAATATTATGTAGCTCTAAAACCATTTTAATGGAAACATGCCCCAAGAGGCTCATAAAAGTCACAGCTCCTAAAAAGATCACTTAATATTCTGTAAAACTCCACAAACTTCCATGTTAAGGCAACATTTAAAGAGGTGCAAAAGATGACAAAGTGACATTTTATCTGCGTGGCCATCTGCATAGCCAGCATTTTTTTAAAGGGTAGAAAATGCAATGCCACCCAAAAAAGAAAAGGTACTTGGTTTACTTTTTAGTTCTGAAGAAGCCTTCACTTTGTACCCTACAATAAAGTTACAAATGAATCCATTTTTTCATTTTAAAAAATCGTACATTTTCTTTCTCGCCTAACTTTCCCAAACTAAGAAGTTTTAGCTTCTGATCGACAATGTCAGATCAAAGAAAAGTTTCCACATTAGCTGGCAAATATGTAAGTTGTTCTGCAGAGGAGGACAATAATGTAAATAATAAAAACCAAATAAAATATGTTTTATCCCTCGCCCATCTCTGTTCTTGCTTCCACCTGCCTTTTTTCATAGCCAGAGTGTCAATGGTACAAAAACACATGGTTCACGTCACTGGGTAATATTATGTGTCATCACCTCTCTTTTTCTTGTGTAATAATAAAAGTCATGCAACAGAGAGCGGAAGAAAAAAACTTTCAAAAATATACTCAGCCAAGAACAAAAAAAACCAAACCTTTGATGCTTTGTGTGTGAAGTGAATGCCTGCAGTTTCAAGTTACAAAACTCTGTGATTTAACTGCTAAAGGCTTGCAACGGGCAAGGCAGTTTATTGTCATCCGGAAAAAGCAAAGGTTTTCCCCATAAGCATGCTTCATTATGATGGAAAGAGGAAAACTCGTTTAAAATCCAATTAGGAGTCTAATGCTCTTAAATCGTAATACCTTGCAAATCCTATTTTAGATTTCATAAACAGAGCTGAAGTCTGTGCTTCCCACTCCAGCAGCTATAAATTGCAGCCGTATTCTGGCTGCACTGTGATCCGCACTACAGTTTCTCTTGTCCCTTACTCAAGAGATCAGTGAAGGTGTTAAGAGGGTGTTCATCATTCCAATGCATTTCTTCCCATGTCTGCTCATTCCAGTTAAGTGCACACTTTTGGAAATGCATCCATCTATGGCATTTCTTAAGAACTCCTTTGGGGAGCCTGCTTTTGCACGGCATTGGGAGCTGCACTTTCCCCCTGTCACACTGCACGAGATATTCCAGCAGAAAACTCCCTGCCTGTACTACCTTCATCCTTTCTGCATCATTGGCCAGTTCCAGGTTCCCTTCTCAGCATTAATTTCAATTAAAGTTTCAAATTCCGTACATAATTAAGAGCTTACACAAATCATCAGAAGCTGGGCAAAATGATACGGGCTTTACTCATTTATGAAGATTGCTAACTTTTATTCAACTCTGAGTTTAAGTGCAGAGACTTTTAAAAATCAACAACAACAAAAAGCCCTACCAAAGCTATTACAGCATAAGCTGGGCTCCAGCACAATGTTTTCCTCTTGTCTCTTCTTTACACCATCGCTGTAGCTGTTAAGACTAGTCTGTCTTATTTTCAAAATAATTACATCGGGCTCTTCATAGAAGGGGAAAAAGAGAAATCTTTTTACCTTTCAAAGGAGGAGCCCTCTGCAAAAGAAGCACTTCTGGGCTTTGCACTTGCTGCGGCGGCGGCGGCTGCTTAATCAGGTTGCCTTCACTGCCAGCTCTCAGAATCTTTTCACCTAAACTAATTTTCCTCATTCTGCCGCTAAAGTCTTCTTTTCTAGACAGAGGCAGTCTAGATGCCGAATTAGCAGATAACGGTCTGGCTAAACGAGAAGGCTTGGCCATCATAAACATGCAGGAATGTTACCTGGTCTGCACGCACACAAAAAAATGCTATCTTAAAAAAAAGCAAAACACCCCAAAATCCTTCTTTTCTTGCTTTTCAGCAGACGGGCTCAGTGGAAACGGTGCTGTGTGCAGCTGTATTTAAGCTGCAATGCTGTCAGTTGGAACTGTTTTAAACAAAAGGCACTGGGTGGCACGGAGGAAAATTTACCAGACCCATGGAATGTGTGTTAGGATACAACAGACAAACTGTTCTTCACGGGTGAGTTTTCAAATCCACAGTGATGAACAGATGCTCTATCAGTAGCTGGGAAGGGGGGAAAGTCTTCTGGCATGTACAGACTAGACACTGGACAGCCAGAGTGAAGCACAAGTAGGTGCCCCACCTACTAAGCTAAAACAGTGGAAATAAGCCAGATGTGCGGCTTTACCTCTGAGTGAAAAGTATGACACCACATTCCATTTCCAGATGTCAGTTTCAAGTGAATTCATTCATGCTTTAGCATGTTTCCTTATCGTGCACTAGCAGTTGGCTAATGAAGAGCTTCCATGTAAGCCAATCACCTTTGCTTGTGCAAGCATTAGGCTTGCCTTAATGAGACTGCTCTATCATCACCAAAATGGTATTGGGTCACTTAAAAACAGAACAATAGGCACAGGACATGGTCATATATTTGAACCTGGTGCAACTCAACCTTTACTAATAATATATAAGCTTGATTCTCTCTGCTTTTTGAGGATACAGGGAGCTATCCTGGCTCATGATGAGAGGCCCATTTAATCCAGAACTACAAGCAGCTCACTGGAGTCTCACAAGTGATCTCTTTTTTGTGCTGCAATATGAGATTCTCTTATCTAGAGACCCAAAATATTGTTAGGTTCTTTTCAATCTTCAGAATATTTTTATTTGTTTACTTCCATTGATACTCTGGCCTTTCCTGAGGATAGAGTATTACTCCCATTTCCTTCCATTGATACTCTGCCTTTCCTGAAGATAGAGTATTACTCCCATTTCTTTCCTGAGGATAGAGTATTACTCCCATTTCTTTCCTGAGGATAGAGTATTACTCCCATTTCCTTCCATTGATACTCTGCCTTTCCTGAGGATAGAGTATTACTCCCATTTCTTTCCTGAGTACTTCCATTTCCTTCCATTGATACTCTGCCTTTCCTGAGGATAGAGTATTACTCCCATTTCTTTCCTGAGGATAGAGTATTACTTCCATTTCCTTCCATTGATACTCTGCCTTTCCTGAGGATAGAGTATTACTCCCATTTCTTTCCTGAGGATAGAGTATTACTCCCATTTCCTTCCATTGATACTCTGCCTTTCCTGAAGATAGAGTATTACTCCCATTTCTTTCCTGAGGATAGAGTATTACTCCCATTTCTTTCCTGAGGATAGAGTATTACTCCCATTTCCTTCCATTGATACTCTGCCTTTCCTGAGGATAGAGTATTACTCCCATTTCTTTCCTGAGTACTTCCATTTCCTTCCATTGATACTCTGCCTTTCCTGAGGATAGAGTATTACTCCCATTTCTTTCCTGAGGATAGAGTATTACTTCCATTTCCTTCCATTGATACTCTGCCTTTCCTGAGGATAGAGTATTACTCCCATTTCTTTCCTGAGGATAGAGTATTACTCCCATTTCCTTCCATTGATACTCTGCCTTTCCTGAGGATAGAGTATTACTCCCATTTCTTTCCTGAGGATAGAGTATTACTCCCATTTCCTTCCATTGAGACTCTGCCTTTCCTGAGGATAGAGTATTACTCCCATTTCTTTCCTGAGGATAGAGTATTACTTCCATTTCCTTCCATTGATACTCTGCCTTTCCTGAGGATAGAGTATTACTCCCATTTCTTTCCTGAGGATAGAGTATTACTCCCATTTCTTTCCTGAGGATAGAGTATTACTCCCATTTCCTTCCATTGATACTCTGCCTTTCCTGAGGATAGAGTATTACTCCCATTTCTTTCCTGAGGATAGAGTATTACTCCCATTTCCTTCCATTGATACTCTGCCTTTCCTGAGGATAGAGTATTACTCCCATTTCTTTCCTGAGGATAGAGTATTACTCCCATTTCCTTCCATTGATACTCTGCCTTTCCTGAGGATAGAGTATTACTCCCATTCTCTAGTCACTTCATTGGCTCCCCACAGGTTACCACGCTCAGTTCAAAGTACTGGCTCTCATATACAAAGCCCTTCATGGCTTTGGTACCTTATTTGAATGCCCTATTGAATGTCCCTGCTGTCGATTGTATTGATTAACATTGTTTAATGTGTCCTGAGCCTCACTGAGAAAGGTGGATTATAAATAGCTCAAATACATTTTAAAAAGTAAGAATACTGCTATAGTGTAAGGAGTCAGGACACTAAAGTGAGATATCTACTACCAATAAACCAAAAATGTCCAGCGGGGGTGGGGGTAGGGTGGCAGGTCTGAGGGAAAAGGGCACTGGATATGAGTAAGGAGTTGCAGAGATCCGTACCTTGTTCAAATTCCCTTTGCATACAATCCTTCAGGAAAGATAGCATCAAAGCAGGTTTGGGGAAACCCACAACAGAGCTGGGAGAAACCCAAAAGGAGAAATGACAACATTCCTTCACATGGAAGTTTGCCAGTGGCTTTTATCAAATGCTGGGATAACACAATATAGAATTAAACACTACGTAGTAAACACTCGATGTGAAGTGGTATTAAAAAAATTCTGAAAAATATCACAGTCTTAAAACTAACGGTTAAGCTCAGAGATGTAGACAGGGAGGCAAACTGCTGTGGTGCCCCAAAAGGCTATGAGTTCCCAACATACTGTTCCATATTGGCTAAGGTTAGAGGTTAACATAGTTGTCTTTCTTTGACCTTTGTGCTTCAGCCAACAGCTGGAATCAAAAGGAGGCTTTGTTTATCTTAGTTATTGATGAATTTTTCATCATTAAATACTAGATTAAACTAGATTAATAAATGCATTATGTTGCTATTTTTAATGTGTAACTACTATGTTACCCTCTGAGAATATTTGGCAGGCCTTCATGAAGAAGGCCCCAGGACTACATTTTGCCCTGGGCAACCTCTCAGTGGTTCTAGACTGGCCAGCTGCAAACAACACAATGATAATTATACCAGGTTTATTCAAACCCATTTAGAGCTAGTTATAAATAAGCTTGGGGAGAAGGTAGCATGGTACAGCCTGATCTCATCAGATCTCAGAATCTAAGCAGGGTCAGTACTTGGATGGGAGACCACCAAGGACAACTCTGCGGAGGAAGGCACTGGCAAACAACCTCTGCTTTTCTCTTGCCTTGAAAGCCCCTGGCTGGGGTCGCCAGGTCGCCATAAGTTGGCTGTGACTTGATGGCACTTTACACACCCATAAACAAGCTTACAGTTCATACACACAATATGCGTCCCTGGAGTATTGGATATGGACAACTACATTTTCAAATATGATGTTCCCTGAGTTGATTTTTTTCTTCCTTTTAAAAATCAGGGACACTTTTTTAGCCTAATCTACCATACAGGGTGGTGGTTGGCTAAATTGATGCTCTGAGGTCCCTGAGCAAAGGACATGATGCAAATATAAAAAATAAAGAATATTGTCATCCTTTTCCCCTGCAAGGGCAGTCTGTAGATAAATAGCAATAAAAAAGCAAACTTGTATTAGGTTCAATTATTCACATTTCACAAACGCTTATTAAATACTCCCAACAGAGTCTTCACAGTCCCCTTTTATATTATTCTTTCCAAATAAAGGGTATATTTAGTTTGATATTCTATTTTGACTGACAGCACAAATGATAGTGTTTTGATTCTGGAAATACTTAAAGGCAGCAAGCCAGGAATTCTATTGAGATTAATATTAGTTCCTGCACACTTTCTGAAAATGTATCAGTCAATAACCCTGTTTGCCATCTGAAAATGCAGTGCTTTCTATTGTCACCAAACACATCTGCTGAGATCTGACACAGACAGAGAGACAATGAAAAAACAGAGGAAGAGGGAATGCTCCCAATGCTGTAAACATTACAGTGAGCTCACATCTTATATTAATTCTGTTTCTGGAATATCAGCCAATCAAAAGTTGATGTGCCATTCTTGCTCCTCCCACTCGCTCATGCTGCCTAGGCAGTGCTGCTGCTGCTGCCACCATTTCTTTGCTCCCCTGCAGGGGAACAGAGTGCCCCATACTGAGGTGTCTGAGAGTCTCTCTACCAAAGACCTCTTACGCGAGGATGCTCAAGTCCAGGGAGACACAACGTTAGCCAGGAAGCCAAGTTTTCAAAGACAGATCGAACGGCTCTGTCAATTTCCCCTCTCTACAGAGGCTCTGTCAGTTTCACCTCCCTTTCTGGGAGGTGAAGAAGAAATAAACAAACCCCCTGAGGAGCAATCTTCCCTGGCTCTGTAGAGAGGGGAAATTGACAAAGCCTTCCGATTTGTCTTTGAAAACTCAGCTGCCCAGCTAACATTGCATTTCCTGAACATCCTTGCATATAAGATCTTGTGTAGAGAGACTCTGTCAGGTGGACGCTGCTCCACTCATATCTCAGGCATCAAGCTATGGAATGGTCAGTGTCCCCGTGGAGGAAGAGGCAGCAGCATTAAGCAGGTCAGCCACAAGGGACTGACAAGACCAAAAAACACCATTCAATCCACTACTATTCTAAAGACAGGCTTCAACATAAAGAGGCCTCCTTCTAAATGTTATTTACCTTCAGTATTAAAAAGGACTGAGCATCAAGTCCAGCTTGCTCTTCCCCACAGAGAAAGCCTATCTGTGTTTCAACTCCGAGCAGATCAAGCCACACAAGCCAGACCAGAAAGCACCAGAAATTGAGAGAAAATGCACCACATGCCTGAAGAGAGCTCCAGATTACTCAGAGTCAAACCATCTATGAATATTCCCATTCTCATATCACTGGAATTCAGGGTCATCCAACTAAACTGACTGCAAGAAGTTCAGGACAAAGAAGTTGCGTATAATTAACTTGAGAAATTCAAGATGTGGAGACGGTTATCAGTAGTACAGATGTTTCCTAAAATCTACAGAATCTGTTCAAGGAGGATGCCTACGAGCTCTGATATATGAATGGAACTTCCAAGTTCGGAGGAAGTATACCTCTGATTACCAGATGCCAGCCATCTTGCGTTGTCTCTAATACATGCTGTTTGTGAGCTTCCACAGCAATCTTGCTAGAGACAGAGTGCTAGGACAGATGGGCCTGTTGGCTAATCAGGCAATAACATCCTCGTGCTATTCTTGTTCTGATATTTTGTGCTTTCTATTTTACAAGTTACAGCATTGTCATAATGTCAAGTCCTCCTTCAGGATTTGCTGTGGTTTCGTTGCAGCACTGAACTGGGAGGCACAATATGACCATGTTCCAAAATGTGACTTTTGATGCCATTCTGCCAGAAACAAGAAATAGTTATTTCTAAACATGCAATGTGCAAGTCCCTTCTGAGACTTCCAAGGTTGCACAGGATCATCTCAGCAATCAGGAGAGATCTGATTAAAGTTTCATTCAGCCAGAATGCACACTGGGGGGGGGGCGCACAGGCAAATTGGTACCTCTTGGCCCAGCCTACCATGCAAGGTTTTGATGCAGATAATTCCATGTACACACAACCACCCTGACCTTCTTGGAGAAAACATGCAATACAAACAGAAATAGACTGTTTCGTTGGACAGATTTGCCAAGCTGCAACTCACAAATCCCCCCCCCACCCCAATCTTTAATTTTTTTCAGTAAAGTGGAAGGTTTCTCCTTCCTACCTCAGCCCCACTTCTTGTAGTAAACAAGATTGCATATGTTCCTCACATTATTCTTAGGCAGCAACACACTCACAGCCTAACTAGTTTGGTGTAGTAGTTAAGAGCAGCAGGACTCTAATCTGGAGAGCCAGGTTTGATTCCCCACTTCTCCACTTGAAGCCAGCTGGGTGACCTTGGGTCAGTCACAGCTCTCTGGAGCTCTCTCAGCCCCACCCACCTCACAGGGTGATGATTGTGGGGATATTAATAACATACTCTGTAAACCACTCTGAGTGTGGCATTAAGTTGAATGTTGTTGCTGTTGTTCTTACCTCACAGGGTTGTTGTGAGGATAAAAAGGAGGAGAGAATGATGTAAGCTGCTTTGAAGAGAAAGGTGGGAGATAAATGAAGAAAACAAATAAATCAGTCACAGTGAGGAGGTGACACTCAAAGGACCAGGCCAGGGCTGCCTCATACCTCTAAATTTACAGAATGTAAGTTGGTAACCCTCTAGATGGGAAAGAAGGGATGTTGTCTGACTACCCAGATATACTATTTTGATCATAATATATATCAAAATATATTAGCAGTTCTGACCTCCTCCCTTCCGAAACATGAACTTCGTCTTCGTTCCCAAACACCCCTGAAAGCCCTGCACCACTTCTGAAAGTGTATCACTTCTAACTTCCAAAAAATTCTGCTATAGGGGCCCTGTCATCTCATGAACAGGTCAGAAGGCAGAGTGCAGCCTAGAGTCACTTCCTGAACCCTATATTTTCCATTCAATGATTCCAAAAGCCTTGCCTCAATTTGTGACTAATTTCCCTTAGGAGATTAACGTTCTTTCCGGGTCCTGTCACACACACACACACACTTACCTTTCCTCTGCTCCTTCTCTTTGTCACTACAAGTTCTAACAAATCCCCCCCAAGCATTCGTCTCTCACTCATCCGCCTAAGAGCTTTTCAAAGCCCTGAGGTGCTTTCCTGAAGTACTCAAAAGTTACTTATTTTTTCATCCTGCTTGGACCTCAGAGTTATAACCCCAGCTTGTTATGAAGTAAACATCATATTGATGTAACATTCCATTAAGCAGCAAAACAGTTCAATTCCTCAGGATCTTGTGTAGTATTTTGGGAAATAACTGTTTTGGGGCCAATGAACAAGTTTTGTCAGAGCTCTACTGGAGGAAACAATTGGGGGAGGGAATCAACTATATTATCCATTAACCAAATGCATATCAACAAGAAATATTTTTAGAATACGTTATTTTCCTAGACTACAGAGGGCAATGTTCCATTTTCAAAATGCAAGTCCTTTTTTACTGGTCTGGAAAATAAATTTATCCTGAAACAAGGCAACACAGATTTTCTATAAATTAGCTAACAGAAGTAATTAAATAAGGATATTATACCATCATTAACTTAAATACATATTTGGGACTCCTAGCATTAAAAAAATATTTTACATGCCATGAATCCAAATGATAACATTTGCCTAAACTCTTGGTTCTCTGCCCAAATAAAGGCACTATTAATCTTATACAAGTGAATTCAAAACAGAGATTTGCATAATTTAAATTATTTTTATCCCACCTTTCTCCAAATGAACCAAAGGCAGCTTACAAAAATTTAAATTCTCTGAAGCAAAGAACAGAGCAATCCTTTTTAAAAAATTAACCATTAGTAGGGGACAAATTCTTAAACATTCAGTCTACCAGGGGTTGTGGCTCAGTGGTAGAGCATCTGCTCGGCATGCAGAAAGTCCCAGGTTCAATCCCTGGCATCTCCAGTTCACAGTATCAGGTAGCAGGTGATGTGAAATACCTCCACCTGTCCATGGAGAGCCGCTGCCAGTCTGAGTGACCTTGATGGGCCAACGGTTTGATTTACTATAAGGCAACCCCATGTGTCCAATTTCTGAAATAAACTGGAAGCCTTCCTAACATGTTCTCAAAGGCTTTTCCACAATGATGGAGTACTATGGGGAAACCAATAGACTATGATTGGAAGAGCTGAGTTGGAAGACCTGAGGAGGTCCTTCAACTTCCTAGGTCAAGAGAAGGTTAAGAGCCAGTTTGGTGTAGTGGTTAAGAGCGCGGGACTCTAATCTGGACGTTTGATTCCTCACGCCTCCACTTGAAGCCAGCTGGGTGACCTTGGGCTAGTCATGACTCTCTGGAGCTCTCTCAGCCCCACTCACCTCACAGGGTGTTTGTTGTGGGGATAATAACATACCTTATAAACTGCTCTGAGTGGGTGTTAAGTCATCCTGAAGGGCGGTATATAAATTGAATGTTGTTGTTGTTGTTGTTATAAGGCCTTTCTTCTACATATGGGGAAACCAATAGACTATGATTGCCTCGTGGGTTCATTAAAGGAGAGGAGGTCCTTCAGCTTCCAAGGTCAAGAAGGCCTTTAAAAGATAAGCACCGCGGACAGATAATGTAGCCATCTTAAGACCGGCATAGTGTATGCTAGACCCAGGTGTGCATTGTTCCGTCCACAAGGGAACCACAGCAGGGCTGCTCATTCCCCTGCTACTATATTAGCAGGAGAAACTCTGGATTCTTAAGGAGGAGTTTGGCTGCAAGTTCTTCCCACATCCATGTTGCTCTCTTCAATTTCTAACAAGAACCACTTTTGACTGTGGAGGAGCTGTAGTATGGCTTCAACCACATGGCCCTGGGCTCTTTCCATCACTCTAGCAGCACAGGAAGTGAGCATGGCAACCAGTGGGAGGATTGAGGGATGGGGGCATTAGGGGCATGTGATGTTGGTGACATCACCAATGTTGTTGTGTCACTTCCAGGTACAACCATAGAGTTTCTGGCAATTCCTAGAGCTACCCATTATCACTTGCAGGTTGTACCCAGAAGTGATGTACCAGCACAGAGGCCAGAGGCTTTATTTTTCTCCAGCCACTGCTTAGTGAGCAACAGCACTGATCAGTGGGAGGCCTCCCACTACAGCAGGAAGCCTGGCAATCCTGCCCAAGCCCCAACATTAGAAACAGATTGTGAGACTGTATTTTACTATTTACATATTAAAACATTTGCAGCCCACCTCTCTTGCCCACAACAGTGAATAAAGGTGCCTTATAAACATTCTGCTGGTAGGGTGTAAATATTGTGCTTAATGTTTATCAAACTGGTTTAACATTGTTGTCACCCACTTTGTGACCCAGGAGAAAGGTGGGTATATAAACATTTTAAATAAGCACCATAAATAAACGCTAGCCAACAGCGCTGTCCTAAGAATGCTTTCCTGGGAGTAAGCTCCATTTAATAAACCCGACTAGAGTTCTACAAGTTAGTATCACATTTAAAACCAGAACCTTAAAAACAAGAACAGGGACATCAAGATCGACAACCCCCTGCCATTTGCCAAAGACATAATAACAGTCTCCACCACAATTCAATGTCCATCAAAGGCCTCTCTAAACAAGACGGCCTTATGCTGCCCACAGATATGGGTCAGTTGTTTTTAGAGAATATAAGATTCCCACAATATATTGGAGTTATAGCATTTCTCTCCTTTTCCATTATTTTTTTCTAAAATAAAGGAATCAGTGCTGTTCCTTGAAAGCCTAGGATGAAGCAAACTGTTGCAGCTCTCGCCCCAGGTTGATTGGAGGGTTTTAGGCATAGTATTTCCGGAAGGAGCTTAAACGTGAAGATTATTTCACAAGTTAGTCCTCAGAAGATTTTAGAGGACAGGACAAGACATTAAGGCATATTCTTCAACTTGGCCATGTCAAAAATAAACGTAAGAAACCAGAGCCTCATCTGAAATCAATGAAAGCAGCACTCTTTTAGTACCTCTTGCAGATTTCCTTTTTTAAAAGCTGTCATCTTTTCACAGAACTGAATAGACAACCAGATGGCATATCATTTTAATGTACAGCAGACACAGAGAAGAAGAATAAATGAACTTCAGATGCAAATCACAAATGTGTGTGCAATGGAAGGGGGGGGGAAAGGTTAACTCTTCCAGGAAGGTACATTTTCTGCTAACTGAAGCATGTAAAACTATTGACAAACTAATTTTGCAGCTGTTGAAGCTTTCCTATGATTATATATATGCAGCTAAAATGGTTCCCTATTATGCATAATAATACACAGGGTGTCAGCATACTCCATATATTACAGATTGAGGATAAAAATCCTCTCTAACCCAAGCACATCTTGCATTGTGTTACCTTACCAAATAATGTTGCTTGGTCCTTTGAAAAGCAAACATAAGGATTTACACACAATCCAACTGGGCACTATGAAAATGGAGACAGGAGGGTTTAAGGGAAAGAATGGGATATAACTGCACACTTCTAGAACTCTCTCTGCAAGAACAGGTGCCCTGCTTTTTCAATCCTACAAGTGTGCACATATCCTTGGTACAAACAAGTGTATCTGCAAAAGCTCTATGCCTTCTTTCCAATGATCAGATATAAATATAGATCAGGCAATGGAACCTGCCACTACAGTGGTTCTCTCCCACTGATACATTCATTAAAATCCACATCATGGGCTTCACTTTTTATTTTTTAAAAACAAGAACCTTTACACACAGCCCAAACTTACGTTTATGTTAAAGTCTCTCTGAGTTCCATAAAGCTTTTTCCTAGGTCAGGAGCTGTTCACGCAGTGGAACTTGGTTTATTGAATAAGAGGTCCCACCTGCCGTATGACAAGCTGCTTTTTAAACCAACAGAAATTTTCAAAGTAAGTTTGTGATACAGTTTCAGGGTCAGCCATTCAAAGATAAAACAGTTAGAATTTCCAGCAGTCTAGCACAAGTTCCTTTCATGCACCAAAATAGCTTTTTGGATCATGGCCACAGAGTTCAGTTACATGCTTTTTTGGAATGATAATTAATTCTGAAAAATAACTTTAAAAAACAAAAATAATTTTGCCTCAAGGAAGCTAGTTTCTGTACCCAAAATAAACTAAGCCAGAGTTGGGGGGGGGGGCACACATGCAAATATATTTGTGTATTAATAAAATATTATTTTTGGCTTGCATCATTCTGCACCCAATATTTGGATCCTAATAAAATTCTCACATTTTTGACAAAATATGCTGTGGTGGGCGTGGGAAAAGTCCACTTACTGCCAATTACAGAGAAACAATCAATTAAAAGGAAGGTACCCTTGCCAGCCTGCCATATGCTAATTCTGAGTTGTTTAACTCTTATATACGTATTTTGAAGAAGCAATTCAGACTTAAAATAGTTTCAAAAATGCTCCAATGCTGCCATGGGGGGGGGCATGATGTTCTCTAGCTGCAGCTATCAAAAAAGTCTTGCAAAACACCTATGGGAGCAGCTGCAAACCTTCCAGAAATATAACAAGGTCCCAAATACTGCTGCAGAAGAATGAGCAGTAACTAAGAAACAATTATAGCATCATCTAAGGGGAAAGAGTAAACCACTTTTACTACACAGGCAAGCTCTTGCTTAGTTAGCTGCTATAGCAGCATGGCTGGGAATGGGAGCGCTGAAATCCGTTGGCAGTACTGGGGATCCTGGTGACAAGATTGTTGAACTATCTGTGAGATAACAGAAGTGCAAACATACATGTGGCATAGTTGTTCGGGTGTTAGACTAGGATCAGGACCCAGATTCAAATCCGCAGACTCTGCCACTCTGTTCAAATCACCCACTCTGCCACAGAAGCAAAGTCACTCATGTCAGACAAACCTACTTCACAGGGTTGCTGTTGTGAGGGTGAAATGGAGAAGGAAGAGCAATGTTTCCCCACTAAAGAGAAAAGCGGGATTATAACATGTTTAAAAACAAATGAACACACTAAAGGGCTATATGAATGTTGTGTCAACTCATAAAATATCTGTTTTTGACCCTGGGAACTCTTACCAACGTTCTGCAAACAGACTTCTGAAATGGTTTTTAATTCAGCACAGGGTAGCTTTTCCATTGTTAACATTTCTCCATTGTATTTTAAAGAATCCAGTACAGGCTATTTCAGAAACCAAGGCTGTAATCCTATGCATGATTACCAAAGAATAACCCAAGTGAATTCAGTGGGACTTACTTCCAAGGAAAAGCACTGAGGATTTAGCTACATGAGCAGTAATGTTCTAGCTGATGTACCTCCCAATGTTCATGTGGTATGCAAATACTATTTCTACTCCTCTTTCAATAACTTAAATGAATTTGCCTGGTCAGCAGCCTGTCTTAAAAGTTAATGTTCTATAACGCTCTTATTACAGTGTCTCAGGAGTAAAGGCTACACCAGAGTTAATGAGACATAAAATCCTTATATGAACATCTTTGTACTCACAGTGAGGTTAATTATGAAATTTGGGTTTCAAGTACTAAGGAGAGCTTCAAATAGTTTTAATTATATTTCCATCCTGCCCTTCTCTCCAAGTAGTTTCCAGAAATAAAGTTCTATTCTCACAACAACCTTGTGAGGTAGGTCATAGCGAGACAGTCAACGTAGGATAGGAATTAGAGTATCAGACTTTGACTGCAGAGGCCCAATCTCTTTGCTCCGTCATGGAGCTCACCCTGAACCAATTAGAAAGTAACCCTAAGCAGACCTGCTCAGAATGCTACATGGACCTATTCAAGGGAGCTCCCTCTCAGGAAAAGGTTTTTGGGAATGCACTTTGTAGCCTTTTTCAGCCCAATAGCCTACCTCACAAGGCTCTTGCTAAGATAAAACTGAGGAGGGGAGACTATGACAGAACAATGGGATAAACCTGTGTGACAGAACAACTGTGACAGATCCAAGGTCTCCTGAAAGCTTCATGGCTGTATAGAGAGACTTGAACCCAGACCTCCCCAAGTCTATTCATTAAAGTAGTCAAGAAGATCTACCATATATTTACAATAAATATGATTTGGCTGTCTCTGCTCTTGTGATGTAACTTGTTTTTTAAAATTACTTTTTCTCTGCATTCTGATTTATACTGCTGTTTTATACTGGTTTTACTGTGATTTTCTGCTGCCTTCTCTATGAGACTTTTGTAGTCTGCTTCTAGATAGTATTATTGTTATATGTGGTGATTTTATTGCTTGGGTTGTTTTTGAAATACCAAGAGCCACCAAGGACCCTACTGGTTGGAGGGTAGGGTAAAAATATCTAGAAGGAATTTAAAAAAATAAAAGTATCTAAGATACCATTAAATGGACACCTCAAAAAAAACGCAACAGGTTTTTGATATCTAAAAACAGCCAACTTTACAGGTCTGGAGGGATGAAACAGTTCCAGATAAGGAGTGCAGAAGGTTACCTGTCTCATGGGATGCAGGAGACATTTTCAATAACTGCTCCCATTGTCACATTCCATTGTTTCCTATCCTGATGAGATAACTGAAGACAAAAGACATCCTCCACATAAATTGTGAAGGACACCCCTACGTATTATTTTCTGCTTGTCCTTTTAAAATACACAAGGACCTTTCTTATTTATTGTATCCACGTAATTTAACATCACAAGACATTCACACACACTTCACATCTGCCATTACATGTGAATCTCACACAACGGCACTCCCAGTCTGTCTGTACTCTGTGTCAATTAGAACTTGAATTAATAAAAAGAGCCACATAAGTACCCAGACATTACGCAAGGAAAAATAAATGTTGGCTTCCAAAGATAGTCTCTTTGGTGTAGTTGAAGCCTCCTGCGGTTATCTTTCTATCTGATTGTTTTTAAATGTCAGCTATTTAACACTTTAAAACACACAACAGTTGGGAAGAGTTCTGACACAAAAGTACTGTAATATGCAGTGATGCGAATGAACGGTTTCGTACAAAACTATATGTGACTTGGCAAAATCTTGCAGAAATCAGCAACAGCCGAACGCATCACCAGGGTTGCCAGCCCCCTTACCTTCCAAAGTAGGGGGTGTGTTTGCAGGTACAGGAATCCAATCCGGGTTATGTGAGCACTCAAGAGATCCCAATGATGTCACTTCTGGTTGAAAATCAGAAGCGATAGGATCTCATCATGGGCAAAACTGGCCCCAAACATTGGATTTTCACTATGTTTGGGGCTGATTTGGCTCCACTGAGATCCTGTCACTTCTGGTTTTCAACTGGAAGTATGTCATTGTGGCCTCCAGAGCACACACGCTATTTCACTTCATGCTCTGGTGGCTCCTGCCTGCCTCCCCGCTCCTTCCCCCATCCAGCCAGGTGAGTAGGTCTGAGGGTGCGAAAGGTCGGGGTCAGGATCCCCCATCCCATGAGGGGGCTGGCATCTCTACACATCACCCATGGAAAGGCTAGGAGCATGAGGGCAGGCAAAAATGGAAGCTGTCAAGGTCAACTTGTAAAGAAAGACAGCAAAAATAGCTGAAGAATGTTATGTAGACAGTTACCATAATTCTATGGTACTATAGTCATCAATAGTACAGGGGTTCCCAATCTTTTTGAGCTTGTGGACTTCTGACATGGAGTGGTGAGTGTAGCCACAAAATGGCTGCTGCAGGAGGCACAGTCAGCCATAAAATGGCTGCCACAGCTTACCTTCAGTCACACAGTGAAAATTCTTCTGCTGTGGTGACAGTTGCTGCCAAAACAATGCTTTTAAAAACCTCCACATACAAATCATTAATGGCCAATCAGAAGCCCTGCTGGGGAAAAGCCCTACCTGGCACCACCCACTTTCTATAAACAGCCAGTGGGTGCCCATGGACACCACACTGGGGATCCCTGTCATGGTAGCTTAAAAACTCAGGTAAGATATGAGGCTTAGCCCCTCCGGTCTCATTGTGAATTTTAAGCATCTCAAATTTGTTTTTGTCCATCCTTGTTGCAGTCCAGTCCTAATTCAAGACCATAAAGAGGGAACAGAACCCTCAGAACCTAATAGTCCATCCTATGCACAGCATGGTTTGCTCCAAGATAGAAGGGCTGTCCTTTGTTATCAACCTCACATCCTGCAGCAAGGAGAATTTAGTCACCCAGTTGAGAGTTTTGACATGTACTTGATATAATACATCATTTGGTTGTCTGCTATTTTCACAGCCAACGTTCTGATACCTTTCTTTTATCTTGTTGACTTGACTGTCTATATTTATGATCACATTTGTCTCACCCTGACTATTTTATTACATATCAGATTTTACCGTGTTCAGCAAACTAAAAACCCACATTAAAAATTGGGGCTTGTCTGTTTTCCACCAGTGAATCTGAGAGCACTAAACTTAAGAAATACCTTGTATTTTAGAATTGAGAATGTGAGGTTTAAGGCAGCCCACCAGTCTCTGGATTCAAACCTTTGTACTGTAACACTGTCACATCAAGCAGGTTAAACTGAAAATAGGCGACAGCAAGCAGTATGTGCTAGTGGTGGTATAGAATAGATTAAGGAAATGAGCAAAACAGATGCATCTGAAGGAGATCTACTAGAACAGCTTTCTGAAAGCACTATATCAATGCAATGTGTGTGCATGGGAGGAGCAAGATCATGACATCGAGCACCGTCCCAATCTATGTGAGTGCATCTGTATATCTTGCAGAAAGGTAATCCATATACAGGCTCATATACCAAAATATTATGGTGAAGCTGGACAAGAGTACACCGGAGGGAAGGCTAGGGTTGCCAGATCCCCATCAAAATCTGATACCTGAGACTCATTGGGTGGGGATCCAGCAATGTCACAGGGTGGAGCCTGGTGGTGAAATGTTGGACAGGTGTATTAACAGCACTACTTCCACACATCGCTAGGTATGTACCACAGGGCATCTGTGTGCAGTCACAATGATGTGGCTTTGCAAAGATGGGCTATTTACTGGACTAAAATAAAAATAGCATGGACATTAACTATGAGCTAAATGAAAAATGTAGTTGAGTTTTTAGAGCCATTACTGCCCTCCATCTCCAGTTTACATGTACAGTAGTTATCACTAGCAGGTATGCACAGAAGAAGCTGTATAACTGCAGTATGGCATATCATCAGTTGTTCAGGGGAAGTGATTTGCTGATAATCATATTATGGGTTTTTTAAAAAGGTAAAGGTATTCCCCTGTGCAAGCATCGAGTCATTACTGACCCATGGGGGGACGTCGCATCACAATGTTTTGTTGGTAGACTCTTTATGGAGTGGTTTACCATTGCCTTCCCCAGTAATCTACACTTTACCCCCAGGAAACTGGGTACTCATTTTACTGAGTCAACCTGAGCCAGCTACCTGAACCTGGCTTCTGGCAGGATCGAACTCAGGTCATGAGCAGAGCTTGGGCTGCAGTACTACCGCTTACCACTCTGTGCCACGGGGCTATGAGTTATGTGTTGATTTAATTAGTGCACCTATATTCTTCCCACAAGATATGCAACTGTGCTGGGAAAACTAGGAGTGGAAGAAGACCATAATTAATCAGTGTCTTACAATGAAATCCTATGATGAGTTACTCCAGTCTAAATCCATTAACTTCAATGGACTTAGACAGGGATACCTCTGCATAGGAATGTGCTATTAATCATTAAAACAAGAGATTCCTAAGTTACACCTGTTTGCAACTCACTCCCTTCAACCTATCACCTAATACCAGTTTGCTGTGTATGTTTACTGTGTAGTGAAGTAAAATTTCTCTGCACATGCACAGAGCGTTTGCAGTTTTGGCATCCAGAGAATTTATTATTCTTGGCCCAGGTTAGGTCCTCTTAAAGGCCTGAGTTTTCTGTAGTGAGAAGTGATGGAGCTTAAGACCTTCTGGATTAGAGATGGGCACGAATCGAATTACGACCCCCCAAAACACACGACCCACGCCGTTTCATGTTTCGCGAACTAGTGGTTTGTGGAAGCTCATTTCCACGAAATTCTACGAACTGGTCTACTGGTTCGTTTGGGTCGTAAAGGGGCAGTTTAAATGGCCATTTCCCCAGGGAAATGGCCATATAAACTTTTCCTGAGGCTTGCAAGCCGCAGGGCCCTTTCAACTGCCCAAACCCCAGCCCCAAGAGTATCTTCGTTTGAGAGGGATAAAGAATTAACGGCGGTGCTGATCACAGACAAAGGTAACCATTATTTATTAATAGGAAAGTACCCCCATTCCCGCTATTTACTCCGTCACTTCTAAGATTAAAAAAACGGGTCAATATATTTAGATTTACCCACTGTTATTTACAATTCAGCACATTAGCAGATAAAGTCATTTTTTCTGTTGCTTCATTACAAGCGGCTCACTTGACATAAAGTTAATTAAATGTATTGTAAAATGGTAAATCTTTGCCAAGAATATGGCTGGGAGCTGCTTCACAGCTTTGCTCTTGGAGCTTTCCTGATCCACAGGCTGAAGAAGTTTTCTTACTCGATAGAATTTTTCTGCTGTCATGTGAAGACATTCATTTCTCTTTCAGATTGCCAGCTGATGTGTATTACCTTGTTCACGTACACTTTGTTTCTGGTTACTTCCGTCTACATGTCTGATTCCGGCCTGGTTGCCTGAGCAATCACTTACAAAATGGGCCATTTGGGTCGGACATTAAAAGAAAAACACTCTGCAAGCAAGATTTGAGTCCAGTAGCACCTTAAAGACCAACAACACTTCCAGGGTTTAAGCTTTTGAAGATCTCTTCATCAGATATCAACACTCCTCAGCAATTTCTCTGGTTGCTGTAGCTCCCCTAAGTAGCTTGTGTGACCATCGCAGTGGCTGCTGAATGCATCTATGTCCCACCTGATGATACACGACATTGTTCTACGTGATCAGGTAGTAAGGGACATTTGGTATCATGCTGGAGAGAAGAGCAAACAGTAGGATGCATGTGTGAAAGAAACAAATCAGCCTTTGAATCTGGCTGCTTCTCTTCTTTATGCAGGCAGCCAAAGCCAAGAGGCAGCCGCTGAAATGACGGAACAGTAGTAGTTGTTTTTTGAATATGTGAAATGTTAGTTTTACCTCGGCTGCGTTGCTTTCTATTGATATAAAACCAATAAAAAGTGTTGCTGTTTTTTAAAGGGAAAGTAATCTTCCAACAAACATATTGCTTGCCTGACGCATCGAAGTTAGAAGTACTTTCCATTTAAAATTTAAGACCCTGGTGATTAGCTTTATCAAATCTGTATCAGATAGGATCTTTGTGGTCTATTAGCTGATATTAGTGTTCAACAGCCATGGAAAATAGCAATTTTTTAATATTCAACTTTTTAGTAAGAACTTGGGCATTTAATTCTTTCTCCAGCTTGTGACCCGCCTATTGGTATGTCTCGGAAATGGCTCCCACTGATTTTAAAGGGCTTCTGTTCTTGAAACAGCATGGAAGTGATATTTGTCTAAAGTGCAATGTTACATTTCCCCTTCGTTAAGATGAGGCAGAAACTCTGTGCAGTTTGAAACCTTATTTGGATTCAGCAACCAAGATGGAGATTTCTGCATACTAAAGGGAATAACTCGGTCTCTCGTTGTTTAAGGCATGTATATACTTAATCTGGTTTCCCTGCTATTGCTTCCCACTGAGAAATCATTGAAAATTTATAGTCTAATGAGTGGCAAAGAGTCTACCACCCCCTAGAGATGCTTGTGACATCTGTTCCTTCCATGAATGGGAGATTGGTGCAGAGCCACATGCAACATCATTTTACTGCTAAACATGGCAGGTAGAGAAGGAAGTGGGTGCTGCTGACTTCCTTCAAGCCCTATCTCACCAACAGACTTTAAAGAGTTGCATTTCACTCCCTTCTCCAGGATGGGGCATGTGGGTGCACGCACGCACACACACACAACAGGTTAGCAGCACATTTGGGGCCAGGAGACCACTACAGAGCACCTTGCCAAGGCTCCCAAAACCTAGAACCAGCCCTGTCTGTTTAAGAAGTCAGGAATACCTAGCACAGAACTTTCAAAACCACTGAAAACCAGAAACTCCTAGTGTTCTGTACAAGACAGAATGTCCTGTTTCCAGGCAAGGCTTCAAACAAACAAATGGTTTCCAAACAACTAACAGCCACTTCTTTAATCCTGTTACCAAACCCAAAGATCTGTGTGTGTTTTAGCACCTATGATTAGTTACACACAGTTAACTTCTATTTAGTAAAATCAAAAAGAGTCCAGTAGCACCTTTAAGACTAACCAATTTTATTATAGCATAAGCTTTCGAGAATCAAGTTCTCTTCATCAGATGCCTGATCAAAACTGGGCAGATACAGATAGACTGCTACACAAATTTTCTGAATGAAGCTGCCCGAGCGGGTCTTGAAAACTGAACAGTCCTTCCAGATTTCACCTATACCATGTGTCATGGATATGGCCAGGAATATAGGGGAACAATTGCTGGACTTCACCAAAAAGATCATGGAGGATGTTTCTGCTCACCAAAGACAGGGCTGGTATAACATCTCAGCTAAACATACCAAAAGGGAGTTTGGAGGCTGGAATAGAAAAGCCTTGGAAAGAGGCAAAAAATAAAGTATTAACACAATTATATGGCTTAGTGTAGATTAGAAGCTGTCTAGACCCATATCAGTAGATACTATGTGCTGAGGCCCTGGTGCAGAAATTTCTGAGGATGGCAAAAAAAAATCCAACTTCACAAAGCTGAAGGTATTGTTCAAATATGGGGCGCATTGGCTGAGAAACAAAAAGATATTTATATGTATGAGAAACTTGTATTTGTTATTTTTAAACAGAGTTTGTTAAGATAAAAAGTAACAAGAATGAACTAATACTTTTTATGTTTCAAGTATAGATAACTTGCTATGGTATTTGAAGTTACAAGACAATTAGTCAGCCAAGTGAGGCAGCTAGCTACTGTTAGGACGGAGATGATTTTAAAAACCTTTAAATATGGGAAGCTGGATTGATTGGGAATTTCTTCTTAGGAGGAGTTCTTTGCTTGCATAGACTCATGTAACTGCTTCCCTTTAACTTCATCTATGTCACTGTAATGGATGGTATAATTGAGTTAGACAATGTTAAAGATCTTTAATAAAAAATTAAAAGGGAAGCAATATATATAAGTGGTCAATGGTTAGCAATGCGTAAGTCACACTTCACTGATGAGGATCAAGCAGTCAAATGCTATTGTTATCATGTTATTAATAACTCCCAAACATAAACTTCAGCTAAGGCTAGGTGGTTGCCTGTACTACAAAAGGGCTAACGCCTTATATGAATAAGCTCTGAAACAGCAAATCCTACAACTGGAACAAATGTGATTATACAATGCAATTTCCATAATTTTTGTTGCAGATTTCCTATTATTTAAAACAGTTCTGTCCTGCCTTGCAAGCCAATTATGGCCCTCAAGGCCTTCAAGGTTTTAAAAAACCCGCTAAAACCAACTTCATATATAAACAAAATTTAAAACAAATGTTAAAATGTTAACAGGAAGGAAGGTCAAAAAGGGAATGCCAGACCAAAAAAAAAAAGTATTAACCCCTATAATGACAGAAAAGACAGTACTTAATATACTTGGACCCAGAGCTTTTTTTCTGGGAAAAGAGGTGGTGGAACTCAGTGGGTTGCCCTCGGAGAAAATGGTCACATGGCTGGTGGCCCCGCCCCCTGATCTCCAGACAGCGAGGAGTTTAGATTGCCCTCTGTGCTGCTGGAGTGGCGTGGAGGGCAATCTAAACTCCCCTCTGTGTGGAGATCAGGGGGCGGGGCCACCAGCCATGTGACCATTTTCAAGAGGTTCCGGAACTCCATTCCACCGCATTCCTGCTGAAAAAAAGCCCTGCTTGGACCCAAATAATATAAAATGGCTGCCACATTGTTTCACAGGCAAAAAGACACGTCATATGTCTAAATCACAACATGATGCAATTTGAAACTGTTCAATAAAGCAGCCATTTAGCCTCTGAGGAGCAGTCACATCCTCCAACACTCAATTTTGAAAAAGTAATTTAAAGATAAGATGCTGCTGAGGCATAGGAGAAGGATGAAAGGGTACAGCTAGAGACTAGACAACAGCAGGGGAAGTACATGTATTCCTATTGAGCGGGTCTCTAGGCACAAGTTTTGTTTTTTCATAAGATATGAAAATGTCTTGAAGATAGCATTTTGGCCACAGGACAGTACTTTGCTGCCCCCACCCCCCAAACTTAGGCTTGCTCCACACATTGGCCTGGTAGCATGAAGGCTGCTAGAAAACATGGGTGCTTCACCACATGATTTGGATGGAAACTATGCCAGGGAAATGTTCCAAAAATGAAAGCATTTTTCTGGCATGGTTAAATTGGCACAAACTACATAAGATACTGCTTCGTTCAAGCAATTCCGTATGTGATTAGGCACTCATAAAGGTTCCCATCTTTGGCAGCTGTTATAAAACTGCAGCGACTTCTGAAACATCGCTTGCATCTTTCCTTCAGTTATACATTTTGCAAAGTGAAAAATCCTTTGCAAAAAGTCTAGAGCATCCATCACATCCTTCAGTTCAAAGTTGTGTGTGTGGGGGGGGGGGGTTTGCACAATAAAACTGTTTTCTGAAAATGGGCTGAAATATACTGGGCTAATATTACTGGTACATTTATCCTGTCTCTAAAGGGCAGCAAGTGCAACGTGTC
The DNA here is from genome assembly GCF_028583425.1 of Eublepharis macularius. Taxonomy (NCBI): domain Eukaryota; kingdom Metazoa; phylum Chordata; class Lepidosauria; order Squamata; family Eublepharidae; genus Eublepharis; species Eublepharis macularius. The sequence continues at coordinate 69,366,786 of NC_072800.1, read as the reverse complement.
TTTACTTATTCATATGTTTCTTTGGGCAGGGCTGCCAAGAGCCACCGCAGGCCTTAAGACAAAGATTCCCTACACCCCACCAAGACCCAGCCCCAATCATCTTCATCATCAGAAAGGAAATCACATGGTTTGCCCAGCTGAACGGGCCGGCAGGGTGCCTGGAATCTCCCTGAATTGTCGACCCCGGTCTCCTCTGAACAGCACAGCAGATGCAGCGTTGCCTGGGAGATGTAGACTTCTTTAGGCAATTCTGGCCCACGAATCCATGGCAAGGCTGACACTAGGAGCTAGGATGACAGTCTTTATCATGAGAGACATCGTCCGCTGTTGTTCATGCGCTTGGGGAAGGAAGGTTGTATGCCACATACTGTCTCAGAGTGAATGGAATCTCGAGTGGATGGAAATTTGGGGGTTTCTGATTCAGTGAAAATAAACTTGATATACACAGCATGGCTCTTTGCTACACTTTCACCACTCTCCAGCTTCGCATCTGGAATAGCATAAGAATCAAGTATCATTGTGTCACTGAAATAGCTGTATTACATGCTGGAATAAGCAGCATGCTGTTAATGTACATCGTCCAAATTATATCTTTATTTAATTATCCAGGCAGAGTGGTGGAGCAGATAACATCCCAGATCAGTACTAGAAACACCCAGGTTCAACATTCTCCTCCTGAGGCACAAAGTTAACTGGGCAATGCTGGACCAGTCACTTGCCCTCAGTCTCATTTAGAGAGCTGTTGTGAGGATGGATCAAATAGATTAATTCCCATGCATGTCATCCCCAGCTTCTTGGAGCCAGGGCAGAGGAGTGGGGGCAGTGCAAACTAAGAGTCTAACCAGATATGACATTTTTGTCATGAGTGTCTGTGTCCTAGCCATCTGCATTTGGAAGGACAATGGAGAATCCCACAGTTTCCCACTCAGCTTTCAAAGAGCTTCCCCCCACTGTCAACAATCAACCAAACACATCCACACTTTGCTCTATCCATGTGCTTGAAGCATAGACTGGGGAAGTTTGGACTGCAAAGAAAAAAGTATACCAGGATGAAACAAGAAACGGTTCAGCTGGGAAGGGATGCAACCAAGCCTGTAACCCAAAATTGAGGGTCTGGCTCCTGTAAGTGAACATGCAGAAAATAATGTGCCTGGTTGAGGCCATCTAAGGATAGAAGAAATCTGGTTTCAATGCCCCACTCAGTCATGAAACTCAGTGGGAGACCTTGCACCAGTCATTTTCCATCAGACTGAGAATTCTGCAAGGTTGTTGTGAAGATAAACTAGAGGGGGGAACCATTACAACACCCCAAGATTCTTGAAGTAAAGGCAAGATAAAAATGTAAGAAACTAATAAAAACCTCATACTGGCTGTACAACGATCTACAATTTTTAAACTTGAATTGAGCTTTCCAAGGGAGGACTGAACACCAAAAAATCACTACACTGTTATTTATCTTTAAAGACACTGAACAAAGAAAGTTTAAACAATGGGGAGAATCCAACCATCCTCCAACTTAAGTGGCTTTTCCTTCAATGGGAAAAACCAATTAAGTTGGAGGAAGACTCCTTATACTAGAGAAGGGCTTCAAACATTGCCATGGAGTGGAAGCACAGATCAGTTTAGATCTCTGGGACTGAAGATTGCCTCTCCCTTTGCCAGCAACGACTAGATACATACATTATATAAAGAACAAGGCATGAAGTCATCACAAAGCTATTGAACAGGATACTGAGAGCGGGACCACAAGTGACGCCTGACACAGGTTGGACACTAGTCAGCTTCCCTCAAGTTTTGATGGGAAATGTAGGCAGCTTGGCGGAATGTTGGACAAGTGACAGTTGAAAAGTCCATTGGACAGCAGTCAGAGAGTCAAGCTGCAAGACCAGGATGCCTACATTTCCCATCAAAACTCGAGGGAAGCTGACTAGTGTCCAACCTGTGTCAGGCGTCACTTGTGGTCCCGCTCTGAGTCCATTCATCCAACCAGGTGGGTAAAAAAAATGCAACACAGAGGAATGTGATGCTTCCTTCCCAAGCACACAATAGCCAGGAATTCTCACGGAGAAATGTGTACCTTGCATGCAGTAAGGGCACTCTTTAAATAGAAGGCTGCACATCTGATCTTACAATGCACTTATATCTTAAAATCAGCATGGGATCAGTTACCATGGGTCATTTTGGATATCGCATTCACCCGGCAGCAAAAAACATTAGTCCTTGGCTATTTTGGTGGCATTGTACATTTATCTATGGAAACTGTTCATGCTTTTGTCACATGACATACCTGTTTACAGGATTAATGTGCAAAGAGAGGAAATGGAAAAAAGCACCAATATATATATTGGCTCCATTCCTATAATTGGGAACAACCACTGCCAACAATGGACCCAAATTTTGCCACTGTGATCAAGAGAATACAAGATGTACATACTCTGGCTCTATCCCCATAATTGGAAATACCGATTTCTAACAATGGACCAGACATGCACACAGGGTGCATTCAGGCAGGGTGGTTGCTCCCACTCTACAAGTGCTAACCTTGTTCACAAACGTGTCATGTACAGGGCTGCTGCATAATGAAAAAATATATGCGTATTCCTACATGTAAGTGAGCTTTGTGTTGGAAAGTCGTCATCCATGAAAGTGCCAAATGCCTTTGCGTGTGTGTGATATTCATCTAAAAGTCTGTTGTAACCAATAAAGTTGTGGCCTTTTAAATCCCAAAAAGTTGTCTATGTCTTCTATTGCCTTGCCCTCATCCTCCTTCCCCTCCATGCTGGGCCCGCAAAATGTTGTTGGTCTCTAAGGAGCCACTGGATTCAAATCCCGCTGTTCTACTGCAGACCAACATGGCTACCCATCTAAAAATATCTGACAGTTGTTTTTCTTAGTGGAATCTTGTAAAAGATATTGATTATGTTATAAAGGATGGGCAAAGGGAGAAGTCCATGCTGTTTGATTAGAACATTACAACTTCTTTTAGAATTTACCTGGGGGAGGAAGCGGCGGAATCACTGTCCGGAGTATGGAGTTGAAATATTTGCAAGTTCTGGCTCTTCTTAAAATACACAGGAAAGATATTTACCTTGTTTTCAGTATAGCTGTTTCTAATATTTCCAGCTGGACACACATGCATTGGTATTGATAGGCTGGTATTAGCATCCACGCGTTGAAGCCACTCAAGTCACACCTCGCAACAGAGAAGCGTCCGTTTTGCAAATAAGTTTTTCTCTCCAGAAGAGACAGTGTTGCTGCTGTACAGTTGTCCAAAACCACAACTTTTAATTACAAGGATATGGAGTGCCAGGACTACACAAGAGCAGGAATGGGGACGGTGATTACTTTTGTCCCCACCCACCTTACCCTCAAGAGCCAAGCTACAAGTGATGCCTGACACAGGTTGGACTCTTGTCAGCTTCCCTCAGGTTTTGTTGGGAAATGTAGGCATCCTGGTCTTGCAGCTTGGCTCTCCATTTCATTGAAGTTTACAGAGCAGCAGTCTATGGGAGGGAGAACATGCGGTCGGGAGGGAAGTGCAGGCGTCGAGCTCTCACCGGGTGCCCCCCTTCCCCTCCGCTGTATGTGTGGGGGGGCGGGGTTCTGTAAACTTTAATTAAATAGAGAGCCAAGTTGTAAGACCAGGATGCCTACATTTTCCATCAAAAATGTAGCAAGCCACTATGAGAACTAAAACTTACAGAAAAGTGAGCTGTAAATGCTGTTGATAAATAAGTCATTGCATTGATATGAATCGTACTGTTTTCCATTTGATTGCACAGAGCGGGCTCAAACTCCTCCTTTGCCACAAGACTCATTGGGTAACCTTGGGCCAGTCACTATCGCTCAGTCCAACTTCCCTGACATGGTTGCTGTGATAACACAACGGGGGGGGGTGGTATGCACACCAACCACCTTGAGCTCCTTGAAGGAAAATAAAGCTCACAAATCAACCCAGGTGTGGATTATGAATATATGGATCAGGAGGTATGGAAAGCATTGGTGAGGAATGGAGAGCACCCATTCTGATTTCTGGTTTCAAAAACATGTGCTTAAGGGTTAGCATATGCAAAATGTTTCTTGCCCTCTCAAGCAGCCTTGGCTTGCATTTGTGATCACATGTGATGTGGGATCAGAGTAGACTTAAATATGGTTGAAATCCATTTCTGTCATTGTGGCATTTCAGAAAACAAAAGTGGAGGAAAGGAAGTTAATGCTAGTAATATCAAAAATCATCAATCACAAAAAATTACATTACGAAATCACATACACAGGAAAGCTAAGATTCCTCCTTTCGCAGCAAGAAATATAGGGTGCAAATTCATACTAAGTCTACAATTCAAAACTCAGCTATCCTGTGGTCTCTGTGTTCGCTTGTAAGTCTGATATTCTTTGATGCCCCTCTCCAATTTGTAATTTCAAAAGAGTGCATCATCTCTAAGAACCATTTTGGTTTCCCTGACTATTAATGAACTGTTTATAAGAGAGACACTGCCTTCCAGAGGAAAAGCAAGGATTTACACTGTACATAACACATTTCCCCTCCCTTCATAAAGAGAGGATTTAAGAACCTTTTCGTTGCTCAGACAGCTTCCACGCAGAGGTTTCTCTCAGCTTTGGCATCCAAATCAGAGCACCTTTTGGGGGAAGTATCCACGTGTCATGCTCTAATTGTACTCCAGGTGTCATCTCCTCACTCTTGGTATGCTCTTTTTCTAGCCATGCTTTTCCCCACTCTTTTTGGAAGGAAAGTTGTCTGAGCATCTTATGTCATTTGGATGGAATGGTCCAATTGGTCCATGTCTTCAAAGGCCTCGCCCACCATGGCACCATTTTCCTTCCATCCACCCTTCTCAGCTTCCATTTTCCCCACCTTGTGGGTTGTTGTTTTTTTTTTTGCTATACTATAACCATTTACTTTTTTAAAAGCCCTCCAGTGGGGGGCTGGGGGGGGAACGAAGGAGAAATGGCAGCTGACGGAGGACAGTTTTCAGAGACCTCCTATGTGGCAACTTTTTTGCTAATGCTCACGCCCTTGCATTCTCAGCAGCAATGCATGCAAAACCGAGAATCCTTGCTGTGTGGATGCAGAAGTGATTAGATCAGAGGATGAATTGATTTACATCAATGAGAAGCAAAGAATAACCATGGGAGGCAGTTTTTGGCTGCACCTGTTAATAGTAACTTAAAACTTGTTGGGAAGTAGGTACTAGGTCCCAGCCATGCACTCCAAGCTCCCCTCTGTTCCCTTGAGGCTTGCCAAATTGTCTGTTGCTTGTCTGTTGCTACTACAGAGCCTGCTGTTTTGAACTCAGTTGTTCAGGCAACATGCTGTTTTATACAAGACAATTCCAGATGTACAGCCAAGGTATTTTCAGTACACATGTACCGCTACAAAACATGAAAACCACAAGGATGCAAGAATGCAGTCTGGATTTGCTGACACATCATGTGTGAGGTGGCCCATAGGATTGCGCTTCAATGGGAGATTACAATGCAAGATTACTGAACTTTAAGTACATTTACACATTCAGAACAATGGACCCACCCACCCACCACCTGTGCTGAATAGGGATATAGGATTTTTATCTCTCTACAGATGCTAATTTTCTGCATTCCCCCCCTGTTCTAAGTACATTTTGCACTGTGCCTTTGAATCCCAACTCCCTTTTTTACAAACACCCCTCCCACCTTCTCACTGGGATATAAAGGTTCAGGGATCACCATTCCTACTAAGAAAGAGAGCTTTAACTCTCAAAAATTTATACCCTGCAAATCTTGTTTGTCTTTATGGTGCTTCTTGACTCAAATCTTGCACTTTGGTGAGGTTTCAGTGATAATACTGGGAAAAACCAATCTCTGCATAGAAAATAAGTAACATTCTCTCTTTTTTTGCTGTGCTGTAGAATATAAGCAGAACACACACACCTTTTCTATAGGAGAACTCCAGGCTCAATGTTTGGTCCAGAAAAGCAGCTGGTGGGCAGGAAGATAACTCTCCCCCTTTTCTGTTCAGTTTTCCCAACTATAAAGGGACAGCCTATGTTGCTTTAAGGCTGGGGGTGGGAAAAGGCAGGCAGAGTATGAGCATCTGACTTTCTTTTCCCTCTCTCAGGTTTAAAACAGTTTGGGAATCCCACATTCAACTAGGAAAATGGCACCGGGGTGGGGGGTGGGGGTGTAGTTAAACTTTCCCTTTCCTAGTGCCACAGCTGGCTCACCTATGGGCCATCGTCACATGGGCTTTTATTTAGCGCTAAAATGGCGCTATTTCCCGGCAAACACCCACCTTATTCCAACACTGTAGCGATTTTCTCTCTTCTGCTTTGTGCTTGATAGTCGCGCTATTTTGTGCCTCAGTGTGAATGCCTCACATCGATGTATTTCGCCTCGCAACGTCCTATGCCCTCCCTTCAATCCCAGAATCCATTTCTTTCTGCGACTCCCCTTTTTTAAATTTTATTATGTCCTTATAACGCCCTAACGCCATAACACAATGCAAACTTTCTGCTGAAGTAAAAATGACTCAATCACCATGGCAGAGTCTTCAGCGATGGGGATCACGTCAGACAGGGAGTTTTCTGCGGGCAAAGGGCTATTTATATCATTTCAAAGGTGGAAAAACAAAAGGGTCGTAATGTTTTGCTCTAATGGAATGTTTATATGCTGTTATTCCGTTATAACGGAATTAAACGCGAGAATAATAAAAAAAAGGGGGGGAGGAGCTGCTTCTGTCCGGTTAGAGAGAACAGAACAGAGTGCTTCGGTGTGGACAGCTGGTGACGCGAAGAGCCGTTGGGTGACCCAAAGAAACATTACTGTGCCGATAGCAGGTAGGACGCTATATGCTGTAAATTTAACGCAAGAGATGCCCGTGTGACGACGGCCCTGGTTGCTAAAGACCATATTACACATCTGAAGTCAGTCCCTTAGCAGCTCCATCCTCAGTAGTAAAGAGTCCAGTAGCACCTTTATGACTAACCAACTCTGTTGTAGCGTAAGTTTTCAAGAACCACAGCTCTCTTCGTCAGATGCATCGAAGGTATGAAGAAACTAGCCAGAGATATATAGGTGATGGGGAGGGGGGAGAGGATCAGGGAGTGAGGGTTATGTAAATGTAAATAAGTTATAAGAAGTCATGAAAGAGGTGGAATGCACAATCCAGGTTGGGTGTGACCCCTCCCCTCCATGGCAGAATCTGAATAGAATGCCTGAAGGCAAATACTTTTGGTAATGAGATAACCGTTCATAGTCTCTATTCAATCCAAGTCTGAAAGTTGTGGGATGTTGGTGTACAGAGGCTCTGTAAACCAACATCCCACATACGGATGGACTGCAAGCCATCAGGAATATTATCCTAGACAAAACCACAGCACATCTTGCTACTGAACTTTGCCACTTCGTGTTTACTCACAATTACCTCAAATTTGGTGACAGCCCATATCTACAGGTTAACGGCACAGCCATGGGCATACACATGGCACCACAATATGCTAACATATTCATGGCAGACTTGGAGCAATGCTTCCTCAGCTCCCATCCACTGAAATCACTCCTGTACTTAAGGTTCTTGGATGACATCTTCATCATTTGGACCCATGGGAAGGAAGCCCTTGAGAGATTTCATCAGGACTTCAACAACTTTCACCCTATTATCAACCTGAGCCTGGACCACTCTACACAACAGGTACACATCCTAGACATCACTGTACAACTACATAATGCACAGATAAATACCACCTGCTGCCGGAAACCCACTAACCAATACTCATAGGTACCACCCTAAACATACCACTCAGTCAATTGTCTACAGCCAAGCCTTACATTACAATCATATCTGCTCCAATGCTCTTGATTGGAACTCTCACTTAAGAGATTTGCAACAAGCATTTTTGGGGCTACAGTACTCAACAAATTAGGTGAGGAAACAAATCAACAGGGCCAGACTAGTACACAGAACAGCCTGCTCCAGAACAAAACAAAAAGAACCAACAACAGAACACCACTGGTTGTCACCTATAGTTCCCAGCTCAAACCTATCTAACATATCATCAGCGATCTACAGCCCATCCTGGAAAAGCAATGCCTCTCTCTCACAAGCCCTGGGTGGAAGACCTCTCCTTGACTACAGATAGTCCCCCAACCTTAAACGACTTCTCACTAACAACCATGAATTGGCTACACAGGTACCAGACCCTCCAGACCCTGGAGGGGAGAGGGGTCACACCCAGCCTGGATTGTGCATTCCACCTCTTTCATGACTGCTTGTAACTTATTTACATTTATACGACCCTCACTCCCTGCACCCTTTTCCCCCTCCCCTCACCACCTATATATCTCTGGCCAGTTTCTTCATACCCTCCACGCATCTGATGAAGAGAGCTGTGGCTCTCGAAAGCTTATGCTACAATAGAATTGGTTAGTCTTAAAGGTGCTACTGGACTCTTTACTATTTTGCTACAGACTTACACAGCTAACTTCTCTGGATTTATGTCCCTCCTTAACAACACTACTGTGATACACAGAGAGAGAGAGGGGGGGGGAGAGAGAGATGAAACAAACAAATGACTTAAAATGAGCAGTTTTTAAATATTATTTATATATATTTTATATATTCACTTTTTATATTTAGAAAACTATGGAGTTCCCCAATGTCTGTCTGTCCTAGGTTAACTTTAAGAACAACAGCCTAAAGTTCAAGCACCAACTGGAACCATGTGGAGATTAGAAACACAAATGAAAAACCACAAAAGCAATGTGTGGGTGGACAGCCAACCTTTCTACAAGGACAGACCGTGCAACAAAACTGCAAGAGCTTTCTAAATAGAAGAACTTTTGACACAATATCCCGTAGCAAGAATTCCGCAAAAATACCAGCAGACAAACTGAAATCGCTACAACTACTTTCACTGTTGCTTCTAATGCTCACTGTATCAGAAGACAGACAGACAGAGTTAGGATGCACTCTGCCTCCACCATAAGGATGCTGCCAACAATGGTGCGTCCTCTGCAAGTTCTCTCCCTCCAAGCCATTGAGTCCCACTCGTTTTAGCCAGAGTACAACCTACCGTATCAGGAGAGGTGGAGACAGCTTTGTTGCTGTATAAAGATACACAGTTCTGATCAACGATCTTCATTAAAAATGGCTCCACAGAGTTGATATTTGAATGGGCATTTCTACCCTGCTTTTCTCCTCACCAGAGAAGGAAAAGATATTTTCTCAAGGGAACAAATGTCCTTAGGGAACAAAGAAGTTAAAAGCAGCGGACATAAGGATCTCAACAGAATCAAGTACTAAATCCAGATAATCCTGAGTGCCTAGCATGCCATATTCACTGATGTAAATCAACCTCTGTAATAAGGATTTTAAAAGTTATAGTTTTGTATGCCTTCCTCCAAGGCTAAAACACCTACAGCTGCACACTAGAGTCGTAAAATTATCAAACAATATTCATACAGTATCTTTTTGTAAGCATTTTCCTGTATTATTTTTGGCATTTCCCCCTTTTCATGCAAGCCAGCTAGCGAACTGAGGGTAATTCCACAAACACACAAAATACTGCATTTATATGCACAGCTACAGTACTGACTCTGAATGGGGAAGGAATATTCAGCACATTCTCAATATACATACAGACTTTCATAATACAAGCACACAACTTATAAACAATTCATATTTTATTAAATAGATGGTATTGTTTGGTGTCTCGTATGGACTTGAAACAACTTGTGAGTTTGCTTGTTTGGAACCATTTTAGTTTACCTTAGGTAAACATCAGCCCTACGATACCTATTCCTACCCACAATAGCTTTCTAATGTAAATTCAAAGTATTTTTTTCAATACCAGCTTTGGCTAAAAACACAGTGGAAACGGCCATGACAAACAATGTGTGTTGAAATTTACATCTGGCTGCAACCATAAATGCTCCGATATCATAATTATTAGGTTAGGGCTGCCAAAAGACTCAAAAGATAAATAGCTTTTAAAACGAACAACCAAATATGGTATAGAAATTACAGATTTACGAGTTTCTGCTGAGGTCTGTAGTGGCCCATAAAAATTCCTAGCTTTAACGTATTTGAAGACATTTCAAAGATTGCTCTCTAATGAAAATCCCTCATTCTCAAAAGGACCACTAAGGTTCTCTACATTCTAATATTTCTGACAGAATGTAGTTTCACTGCAGGATCATTAAATACATGTAACAAGTATTTTTAGCTACTTAAATGTAGATTCATTGCTCAGGTTTTACAATTTCCCTCCCTCTCAAGTGGCCTCTGCAGTTTCTCTCAGTCTATGAACAATGTTCATTCCTGTTGTGGCAGCAACAGGGATTTCTTATCTTTAAAAGACAAAGGTCATCTTCCTCAATACTAAAATTCTAAACAGGGAGATCAAAGATGACACCCAAACAGGCCTCCTACTAGTCCTACCAATGTCTAGTTTTCAGGTTGGTGGGGCCTACCAGGCTCAGTGGTTTTGCTAACTTAGAGCCTAAACAGGGAGCCATCAAGGGCTGATTCAAGATATTTAGACCCCTACCCAAATGCGCAAAGATTACTTGTACCAATGGCCAGCCAGCTGCCAGAAAATTTAATAGTAATAATAACATTCGATTTATATACCGCCCTTCAGGACAACTTAATGCCCACTCAGAGTGGTTTACAAAGTATGTCATTATTATCCTCATAACAATCCCCTTGTGAGGTGGGTGGGGCTGAGAGAGCTAGAAGCTGTGACTGACCCAAGGTTACCCAGCTGGCTTCAAGTGGAGGAGTGGGGAGTCAAACCCGGCTCTCCAGATTAGAGTCCTGCACTCTTAGCCACTACACCAAACTGGCTCTCCAGTTAGAGGAGTCATTAGGATCTCCAGAGCCAGCCTTGGATCTAGGCATAGTAGGCAACAGCAGGAGCACAGCTCATGGATGTGATGATGGGTTTGTATAATCCATACATTTTACTTCCCCTCACTCGGCCAGGAGCTGAAAGAAAGACAAGCCCCAGTGGCATGTCGGCATCTTAGTGGTAGTGATGCCCCAAAGTGGTTGATTTGGTCATTTAAGCACTGAACTGAGACCAGCCATTTGTCCAGCTCCACCAGGTGTAATTTATGAATCAACCTCATGGAATTATGGGGCAGTCTCTCAACTCTTGACAGGGCAGAGTTTTGACTCTTGCTTTGTTGCCAAGCAGCCCCCTCTCCCACTCCAAGGCCTGCCATAGACTGTGTTTGGGTTCCCTGCATTGCTGCTGTACAACTACACCAGAGACTGCCTTACACGTGTGCACTTTAATACACGTGTCTGTTTCCTGCCTGTTTATTACCTACCACGGACTGTGCCTGTCTCCTATCTCTGCTATGGACTGTGTTGTACCTGCTGTTCCCTGCCTCCATGGAAGCCTGCCTCACCTGGGCCCAAGCCGCGCTGTTAGCAGCAAGGGACCGGCCGGGGCGACCTTCAGCGAGCCTGACCAGGCACCCCCGCCATCAAAACCTTTGTTTCACCCATGAGAACCACTGGGAACTGCACCAGCCCCAGGGTACATTTTGGGGTACTTAAGCTGGCCTCCCAGGACACATGGTGCGTGTGCCATTCCTATCCAGACTCCTTGCTGTCACTCTATACTGGATCTAGTGCAGGTATTAGACCATCTCATCTCGCTGCTACGTCTTTGCTCCACATCGGGATTGTGAGTATGCCCAGCTTCATTGCTCTCAAGTGGGTTATCCCACTAATGCAACCGTCTCTATTTTCCTACTCTGTTTTCCTAGCTCTTGTGTGTAATCTTGTATGCGTGTGCTAGTTCAGGCATACGCCACATTATTAGTAAATACACATTTTATGGTTATTTAGTCTGCCTCTTTATTGCATGAGCGTCTGGAGAGGGACCCCGGTATACAGTGGTTAAGATCCGCACTAAATTTAGTTCCAGACTGCTAGCAAATTCCCCATTCAAATAGAGCAGCTTTACTTAGGAAAGGAGTTGTTCCTGAATTCTCTCTATTAGAGAAGACCAAGAAGGAATATATCCTGGGGGATCCGATACGCCAGTTGATTTCTTTCCCCTACTTCCCAATGATCTTGAAATACCGGCAGAAGCTTCAGATACTCCTCAGGGCTGCCTTATCCTCAGGAATTCACCACCAGACACAGCCTCAAAAAGACCTACCCCACCCCTTATCTGTTATTGCACTATTGATACAGAATTTTAGGAAATAATGGGGAGGCTTATCATTCTAATCCCTCTTTGCCCCATTTCACATTAGCTGGTCCCCAAGGGCCTCTCCCTCCTGCTAGATGTCAGCCTTGAACTTCACAACTTGTACAGAAACTAAACATGGACAGACATGCGCGCGCGCACACACACACACACACACACACAACTTATCCTGAAACAATAAACACCTTTCAGTTGCAAGACTGGATAGGGCAAAGATGAACAGAGAACAACTGGACAGGAACTGTACACAGATAGCGGGGGCAGGCAACAACCACTCTGCAGTTCATTTCCATCTAACCTTTGAATGAGTCCATGAAGTAGCAAAAGAAATGGGAGCCATTAACTGCAACAATTTTCTGCTCTAGCAGAATTATGACATGAGTGAGGAATTGCAAGGGCCTTTTCCATGCTGAAGAAACAGCAGTCAAAGCTGAGGGCAGAAAGTGAAGAGGTATCTCCCGTAATAGCTTCTGCAAGCAGCATATAGGAACTTTTCTTCAATTGGTATGCAATGCACATCTGCCCTTCCAAGGAGCTGCTCCTGTTAGTCTTTAAGATACCACAAGACTCCAGTTTCACTGCAACAGATTTACATGGATACCCTCCTTTGGAAAGATCACCATTGAACTCTAGCGTGAAAACAAACAAACATCCAGGCATCAGAAGTAGCAATAATGAATCAGACTGGATAGGGCAAAGGTCCATGTCTGGTCTGACCTCAAGGCCTTTGGCCTAACTCAGAAAAGGTTTTCTAATGCATTTTCTAAGTCAACAGCAGGGATATCAGTCCATTCAGAAATCTGATACAAGCATTTAAAGCTGCCTGTTCTTTACACACAGACATCCAGTGCTGCAAAGGACATTAAATATTAATTTGGTCTCAGTCAGAAGTCATCCCTCACTCCGACCTCTTGAGCACGGAGCTACATATTCCATAAAAATACATACATCACAAGCTGATTAACAACTTTTCCTCAGGAAAAGCAAATTTGTTAGAAGGATAGACATTGAGCAGATAAATGGCAGCGGGAGGAATCACCATTTCAACTTGTTCAATCAGCCTGGTAGAAAAAAGGCTGCAAGATCCAGTCCTCAGCATATAGATATTAAACAATAATGGGGAGAGTATTGTCCCCTGAGGCACACCACACACCAGTGGGTGGTGAGACGACAACTTCTCCCCCAGCACCACCCTCTGTCCCCGATCGTGGAGAAAAGAGACAAGCCACTGTAGGGCCATCCCTTGAATCCCCACATCAGCGAGGTGGTAGGTCAAAAGAGCGTGGTCAACTGTATCGAATGCTGCTGACAAATCTAATAATATCAGCAGTGCCGATCTGCCCCGATTCAGGTGTCTGCGAAGATCATCCATGAGGGCAACCAGCAGTGTCTCCATCCCATGTCCTGGGTGGTAACAGGACTGGAAAGGATCCAGGGCCAAGGTATCCTTCAGGAAACCCTGCAGTTGCTCCTCCACCGCCCGCTCAATCACCTTACCCAGAAACGGGAGGTTCAAGACTGGGCGGTAACTGACCGGGTCAGCAGGGTTCAATGATGGTTTCTTTAGGAGAGTCCTCACCACGGCCTCCTTTAGCACCCCAGGGGAAAGCCTGGAGCTCAAGGACAAGTTGACAATGGCCTCCAGAGGATCCTGTAGTCCGTGAGCACTGGTTTTCACCAGCCATGAGAGACACGGGTCCAGAAGGCACATGGTAAGTCTCACTGCCATCAGGGTCCTGTCAACCTCCTACCCAGAGAGTGGGCTGAAATGATTGAATATCGGCCCAGAAGACAGCCAAGGGGTCTCTAGTTCACGTACTGTGTCAATCATGGCTGGTAAGTCATGGCAGAGAGACAAGATTTTATCAGCAAAGAAGCCTGCAAAAGCCTCGCAGCTAATGTCCGAATTCAAATTTTGGCAGTCTTCCTCTGATAGGGAGACCAGTGATTGTTCCACATTAAACAATTTTGCTGGGCGCGAGCTAGCCGACGCAATGGAAGCTGTGTAGAATTCCTTCTTCACAGCCTTCACTGCAACATCACAGGATTTCATAGACAACCTGTAAGATATTCTTGCCTCCTTGTCCACACACACTCTAGCTGTCTTAGCTCCCATTTCTTCCAACGTAGCTCCTCCATATACCAAGGAGCTCACCAGACACGTTGGTGAAGAGGGCAACGAGGTGTGATATCATCAATGGCTTCAGAGAGCCGGACTTGCCGGTCCTCCACCAGCTCATCCAATGAACTGCCATGGAGCATTGGTTCAGCAGAGCATTCTGGAATCCAATCAGATCCATAAGTCTCCACAGGCAAGCATAAATTAGCTCACCGCCCTTGCAGGGGGGTGGCCTATCCAACCGAGCCTTCAGGACCAAGTGATCTGACCATGGCACCAGCTCTACCGTATCCAGAATCACATTTATCCCCATCTGGAAGATCAGATCCAGCGTGTGGCCTGCTTTATGTGTGGGGCCGATACAAATTGGGAAAGTCCCAGTGCCGCCATGGCTGACACCAGGTCCACAGCCTGCGCAGAGGCAGCATCATCAACATGGACATTGAAGTCCCCCAGTACTATCAGCGTGTGGTACTCCAAGGTGCACCCTGATACCACCTCTAACAGGCACTGGTGTTCTAGGCGGTTGGTACACCAAACTAGGCCTACACAATCAATGCCAGAGATGTCAGGGGCGGGGAGCAGCCTGAAGGAGAAAGTCTCTCAAGTAAGAAGTGCTACCCCTCCCCCCTGGCCACCCATTCGAGACTGATTGAGAACCAAGTACCCCGGGGAGTGGGGGGTCAGTTCTCTCAAGGCAACAGTTTCACCTTCCCTCACCCAGGTCTCAGTCACGCATACCAGGTCCATGTCGGCTACTGCAAAAACATTTTGCAGAGTGTTGGTCTTATTATTTATGGACCTAGCATTGCACAACATTAGTGTCGAAGGAGGGCTAATTTTTCTAGCTCCAATACCAGCATCTCTCAAGATGGGACATAGGTTAGAGAGGCACTGAACCTTCCTATATTTCCGTAACCTTCTCACTTTTACCCACATCCCACCCCCATATCTCCCTCATCCCCAGAGGACTGGAATCCCCGTCCCTCTCCCAGCCACCCGCCCTGCATCCACCATCATCCACAACAGCATCTCAACCACAACCAAAAATAACACCAGCTCCAATTTGATATGTTCTATATGAAACGGCCACAAATTTTCTCTGCACCATATAAATAAGCAACTCATAAAACCAAGGACACATTAATTTCCCACTATTCAAATTTACTAAGTTCCCAGTTAATACAATCTACCCAATGACCCCGCCCCTCTCTCAATCCAAAAGATTCCCAGTTAACTTATGATTCTCTAATTTGTAGTGACTAAACCCCTTTTTTTAATTTAGTAACTCTACAATAGTTTCCATTAAAGATTCTCTATTTTAATACTTAACAGAGCAGTACAATCAATAATCAACTAACTTATGAGAACAATAAGTCAACCAATTCATAAATCAGACAGATTCCTAATCAATCAAATCCCTCAATTTATTTGTGCCTAACATATAAACGCCCTAGACATAGTCCCATATTAACCTTACATTACAATAAAAATATTTTAAAAACTCGAGTATCCTCTCAATCTACCAGGGCACTTTGGGTGCTTGTCAGCCCCTAGACTCTCTCCAGAGTAAGGGGAGGGGGTTCCTTCAATAATCCCAAAGTCCTCCAAGTGCATCTATATATTGAGAAATTCTGGCACCAATTTCAAGCTGTTCAAGTGCTTCTGATCTTACCCATGCTCGCTCGGAAGCCTTCAGGCCTTTTTGACTCACTGAGACCAGAGGGTTCCACCCTCTGTATTCTCTCAAATGGCTCTGGCATTCTTCGAGGCCTCCACCCCTTCTTGAAGGCCTTCGACATTCCTCGGAGCCTCTAATGCTTTTCCGAGGGTGGGGGGCAGACAAACTTCAGTACTGCCCCAGGAAATCTCCCATCCATGGCAGCCCCCTGCACCAACGCTTCCGCCAGCGGCCCCCAGAGATGCCCCCAACAGCGTTCCCAGCAGCACGGAGTCTTCAGCCTCCTACCTGTATGTTCCCCTGCAACAGCTACAGTCTTCAACTTGCCACTTTCGGGATGTTAAGGGAAAAAACCAACAGGATACACAGTGTAATACTAGCAAAATAAACAACTCACTGTGAAAACAGGTTAATTAGAACCAAGGTTTAACCAAAGTGTTTTATACAGGATCTCCTACACAAGCATACAAAATAACAATTTAAAGACAAATGAACAATTATTACAATTATAAAGTGTTCTAGATCCAATATTTACAATAGTCACACAAGTGCCTTCAGTTCTAAACTTGTAGTTTAGAACTTCTGTTCTGTTATCAGTTGACGAGTCGCTCCGGGTTATTCCTCCATTTCAACTATAAGCCTTTATCAAAACCATGATTCCATTCAGGACAAATAGCTTATTCAAAGGCACAACAATATCAACTGAAATTTATATACACTCCTAAACTGTATTAGCCATTAATACCATTTTTCATAGGACAAAGTACTCCAATTTTTAAATCACTAAATGTCACCCACCAGGCATTAATGAACACATGCTTTTTTCATAGAGATGAGGGGGCTCTGTCCTTGAAACACTATAAGAGGCACTGTAAGGCTATTTTATTCACTAGAGATTTTAATGGAATTTAAGTTTCAGGCATTTTATTAGAGTGGGGGGAAACTGGGGTTTTACTTTTATTTGATATTTTAAATAATGGATCAATAAACCACCTTCAGTTACAGAGAAATGAGAAACATAAATGTTCTAATTAATAAATAAAAACTCTGCCAGGGACTTTCATGATAGCCTTGGGTTAGTCAAATTTTCTTAGTTCCTCATCTGAAAAATGGGTGCTGTGTAACTATAGAGACTTGTAATGCACAACCCAGACATGAGTAAGGGTATATAAGTTTTGTAAAATATATATATATATCACAGAGTTCTTCTACTGAAGTCCATGAGATACAACTGCTCAACTTTGAACAAATCATGTCCATAGCTTTAACTTGTAAAATGTAATTATGACACGCAGAAAAAAACCCTACCCTCAGCTAATGAACTGAACCCATGAATAAAATAAAAAACCTTGTAAAAAGGACCAAGAATTCTGCAATTCATTAGAATTGGGTCTGCACAGCCAAAACATGTTTTTTTCCCAAGACATCAAAAGGTTTCATGTTCTAATTATACAATCCACACACTTTATCTCCTTATCTCTAGTCTAACTTCTCAACCAAGAAGCTGTGATTCAAAATCCAAGTATATTTTCATTCTGCTGAACTTACTGAAGGCCTTAACTGAAAACACTTTGATAAACTAAACGGAATGATTTTAATGAACTGTGAGTCCCCTTCCCTTTTCCTTCTGTGGCGCATTATAACAGTATTATGCTGCAGATTTAAATATCTTTGAATACATTTTTGCCTTAAAATTGTTACAGAAAAAATGTCTTTTTTTTAGTCCCTCATGCTAAAGAAATCTTTCGTGCATGTTTTAGACACTATCCAGAGAATAAAAAATGTGCTTATTTTTGTACTAAACTATATGAATTGATACAATTACTTGTAAAACTCTGATCCTGATATATTCACAGTCTAAAAGTATACATACACCTAACAGGGGAAAAGAGCAAGTAACCAGAGACTCTGAAAAAGAGACTCTACGTAATCTAGTACTGATTTCTGTTTTTCTCAGTATGGAACAACTTAGCAGGCTTAAGAGACTGGGTTTTACTCAACTACCTTTTCAGACTTCAGAAAACAGAAGCATTGAATGTTTAAATGCCTCCCTCATATTTAAAAAAACCCCATAAGCCAACAACTCCCTGTACATTTGAAGTAAGTCAAGAAGGTGGCCAGCCTAAAGCCTTCTCCGGGGCTTTTTTTCTGGAGCTTTTTTTCTGGAGCTCCAGGGCTTTTTTTTAGATTGCCCTCTGGAGGGCAATCTAAACTCCCCTCTGTCTGGAGGTCAGGGGGTGGGGCCACCAGCCATGTGACCATTTTCAAGAGGTTCCGGAACTCTATTCCACCGCGTTCCAGCTGAAAAAAAGCCTTGGCCTTCTCCCCCAACATGCTGATTTTGAATGCAAGGGGAGGGTTTTTAAAAATATGCATTCCCCCACTTGACGTTGGAAGTGATACAATTTCCAACAAATACAAAATATGAAGAATGCCAATTGTGAAGTTTGGCTCTGAAAAACTGAAAATAAAGTGGCTGCCTCACATCCCAATAATTAATGCAGCCAATTGCACATTTAGAGCAGAAATCATTAATGCAGAACTTAGGAACAGGACTCCCCGGTGGAAAAACTAGACTAACAAGTACATCTGAGAAAGTTGTAAAAAGTTCATGCAATACACCATGTGAGTGTGGAGCATGCAGCATGGCAACAGACCACTCACTGTCAGCCCTCAGCACTTTGGCGGAGGGGAAGCTACTCAGGGGCAGAGGAGAAGCTACTCAGTGGCACCTCCCTCTCTGCCATAGAACAGTATTCCTAGGAGAGAAGGACCAGGGTTTTTTTTGTGGGAAAAGAGGTGGCGGAACTCTCAAGAGGGAAATGAGGAAGAAACACACGGGATTCTTTGAAACAATATTATTTTCACACACTATTGCCGAGTATTTTCAAGAGGTGCTGGAACTCCGTTCCACCACGTTCCCGCCGAAAAAAAGCCCTGAGAAGGACCATCAGCTGTCAGCAGTCAGGGGTGTGAAACAGTATGGAAAAGGCTGAGGCTACTCAAAAGGTCTAGTTAATAACTGGGACTTAGAAGTAATTGGTGGGGCGATCAGGGGCTACAGCTCAGCAGGAATATGTCTTGCATAGAGAAGATCCCAGATTCCAACATCTCTGATTAAAGAATTTTCAGTTACAGAGACTGAGATCTTAAAAAATCTGCTTCCAGTAAGAGAAGACAATCTTGATCTAGCTAGGTCGAAGGTTTGACCTCCACAGCAGACCAACATGCTATGTCAAAATGTACTTTATATGGATAGTGTACAAAATGTACTCCTTACGTTGCACATTCCTGCTGTTGCTGGAAGGCCATGGTTATTGCCCAGACAAAGTACAAAACTATAATGAGGTTAAGCTAAACTATATACATTCTTCAGTATGTTTTGCAAATTATACATATTGACCATGTAACAAACATGTCACTTAAAACCCTAAGATCTTGTCAAGAGTGACTGCGCTTTGGTTCAAGCAGTAAGTGTTTGCAAGCCTGGTTCTGACCGAGCTAGAAAAATGTGCTGATTGCTTATTCTAATACCTGCAGGCCAGTCCTGGTTCCCGAATCCCAAGAGATCTGACCTTGAGAGACTGGCTCACACATTTCCTATCTTTACTCCCCAGTTTCACATGGCTAGTGATTCTCGATTGGCTGTTGGTAGGGTGATGTCTGGAGTCCTGAAAATATGGCGTCCTAGCTCACTCTCTAACTTTCTCTAACCATCATTTTCTACCATCATATGAGAAAGAAGACTGGTTCCATGCCTCTTGTCATCATCATGCCTCATGTAGCATGGCTAGGAAATGGACTCCTTTACTAAACCAATGGGTGGAATTCACTGGCTAAGAAGCTAAATCAGGGAAGCGTAGCTTTATGTGTTTCAGCCAGGAAGATTTTAGCCTAGCAATAGGAAGTTTTATTTGTTTTTATATCTATTGCCTGAATTACAGTGCTTTATGCTTAGCAACACCCTCTATAATCAATAAACGAAAGATATTTTATTTAAGCCCATGTCTATAGTCATGCGTTGCACGTGGGTACAGCCTGAGAGAACCCAGTGGCTGAAAAGCCTCATAAATTAAATGAACAGGTGTCTTCCTTCTGCCTACCGGGGTCTGCTGTGGCTGCTGTCAGCACCCAGGAACAGGAGATTGGGGGACCTGGTTCATATAGACCAGAAAATGTACAAAATGCTGTTGACATTTCCCAAGACTTGTTGGAGAATATACAAATTGACTGGGCAATGTGTACAATTACCTCTTCAGGAACAGATGATGAAACATTCTCCCTGAGTGGTGGTAAATGTGCACAATTGCCAATTGTCATGTATATTAGCTGTTCAACTCACATACATCTAACATATAGATTATATGTATTTACTTTAGATTACTTAGGTGAAACAAGTTCTAATGTTAGCAATGCTTTTAACTATACTGATTCCAAGTATGTAAACATGGTTAAAGCACTTGATCTTCAAAAATGATCACATGAATCTCTCTCTCAAAAAAGAGAATAATTTTATCTAGTGTTTACAATTGGTGGACTAAAGCTGCAGAGTTATTTATATTTATTTTGCTCTGGCTCAATTTTTAATTCTGGATTTTAATTAATATGTTTTAATGTTTTATGTTTTTATGATACTTTAGTTTGTAAACCATCTCAGGCAGGTTCCTCAGAGATGTGGTATGAATTTTTTCTAAATAAAATAAGCAAATCAGATACTGGCTTGATCTTGTAAGACTGATTTCTAAAATAAACTCTGAATTTATTATAGGGTTAAAAGTATTTTAATAAATATATTTAGCTTGCTAGTGAGATTTTAATATGTGGATTTTAAATTTTATTTTAAACATATATTCAAGAGGCACTGGCTGCCATCCAACATGTAGTTTTGTATGCTTAAACCCGTTTTTCATCAAAACAATTTAAGTACATTTTTCTTTGCACTTTGCTTCTACTGAAAGTCCTGAGAAGAGGTAATGTCAGCTCCAGAACGATATATAATCAGCAAGATTTCTCTCGTTGATTTAAAAGGCAGAAGCAATTCTGTGTGTATGGATGTACTCACTCCATGAGAATGGATTGGCAATAATTTTATATAAGTATTTATAAATACACATAATAGACATAATGGAAGATTTTGCGCGTCTTGATTTTCCATCATACTTAATGGCTTAGATAGTTGTATTCATGCAATTCTCTGCTCTCAGGAATGATTACATATTTGTTCGATTAAAAAAAAGGAAAAGTGTGCTTGTAGATACTATCATTCTTATTTAACGTAAGGCAAATGTTAACACCCACACAATCATCAATCGTCTGGCTCTAAAGTAAATACTGTTGCTTGTGAGATCCTCTTCAAAATGTGTCATTTCTCCGACATATAAACACACATTTTCTCAGCAACATCTCAATTTGCATCTTACTAAACAAAGCTGGTGAAAAAATTATGTCTCAGGATGAAATTATCTGATTAAAGCTCAGAAAGATAAAGGAGAACATGACGGGAAGTCTCTCTTCATTCTTCTGTGAAGAGGCAGTACTTTTTGCCATTCATTGCTTATGGGTTTTTTATCCTTATGCTTTTTTTGTGCTGCTCATTATTTAGCATTCTTATTGTCAAGCCGCCATAATTGTAATACCAAAGGCAACCTAAAAAAAATTTCAAAATCAGACGTTAGAATTATTCAGCATGCTGTTGGAAGAGAGGAGTAAGCCATTTAAATAAGTACCCCCATCCACACCTGTTCCACTCAAAGTAAAAGGAACAGAAACCCCACGAAAACCGGAACCATCTAGGAAGCTTCTGTGGCTGAATTTTTTCTTGGCAAACTTGTTGTCCTTAGTAAAATTTGGCTACTTTCAGGTCAAATGCTTGTCACTATCACAGTCTATGGAGAAAAAGCCAGCATATGTTTACTTTCTGCCACTCTTAAGTCTCCTTGAGGTATTCATTTGTGAAAGCTCCCTTTATCTGGCCATTAGCATATCCCCTTCAAACCCACATTTACTGACCATCAGGGGTCATTTCATAGAAAAAGAGCTGGAGGAACTCATTAGCATAACTCATTAGCATATGCCATGCCTCTTGCCATCATCGGAAGTGTGTCATTAGTACAGCTAATTTGCATATGCCACACCCCCTGGCATCACCTATTCTGGCTGTTTTGGACCCAATCCAAGCCATTCAAGGCCGAAATTGGGCCCAAAATGGCAAAAAGGGGCTGAAAATGGCTGAAAAGGGGCCCAAATGGTCAGGATTGGGCTGCTAATGAGCTGCAGAGTGATCCACCACCTGTCAGAGGCCTGGTCCAGGCCATTTAGGGCCCAATCCAGGCTGAAATGGGCCCAAAATGGCCGAGAGTCAGGTGGCACCTGACATGTGACCTCTTTGGGGAACTGCCAGAACTGCGTTCCTGTGCGTTCCCCCTCAAAATGAGCCCTGCTGACCATTACATTGGTCTCCTAGCCTTCCTCAAGAAGTTCAGGGCAGCATACATGGTCTTCCCTGCCCCATTTTATCCTCAGAACACTACTCTGATGAAAGTTAGACTGAGGCCAAGAGACAGACCAACTGTTACCCAGTGAATTTCATAATGAAATAGAAATTTGAACCTGAGTCTCCCACATTCTATCCGCTACATGAAACACTGCTTCTCACTTTCAGTACTTTGCAAGTTCTATACTGAAGCTAAGCTCATGCGCAAAGTTTGTTCTTCCCACAGAGAGGTTCCATCTGTGGCAGCCCACTCTAAGTGAAATTGATCCCTTCTTTATTTGCTTTCAAAGGGCTTTTTGCCACTTACAGTGTCCAATTTTACTGCTGTTTGTAACCACCACGGGTGTGGGCAGCTGTTTTATTGACAGCATGGCGCATTTGGCCTCTGATCACTGTGGCTCAGTCTATTGCATGTAAGAACATAAAAGAAAGCCTGCTAGATCAGACCAGTGGGCCATCTATTCTGGCATTCTGTTGACAAATGGTTGACATATTTTTGACCAGCATACATGACAAAGGAAATGGTAAGGTATTTTAATGACTACAAAGATCCCCTTAATGGGTCTTGGGTGTTCAGCAATAGTATTGTTCTGAGGCATGAAAGAGACGAGCTTTCAGCCTAGCCAAAGGGGGTGAGTTGTTGGCAGTTCCTGAGGAAGACCAAGATCTCTCTCACAGGAATCTGACGCAAGGTAATGGGTTTGCAGAGCAGTGAGGAGGGAGTGGGTGAGCAAGATCCCTGCACATGGGAGGAACAGGAGCCCTAGCGTGGATGGGCAAGCAAACAAAGGGGAGAGGATGGGATCTCCCCCAGCAAGTCTCGGGGGACCCTCACTAGTAATCCCTTATTAGGCAACTCACTGCCTAATAAGGTCAACAAGTAGAGCCAATAATTAAGGCCAAAACAACAGTGACTTCCAGTCTATTGCTTGGGATTTGAAGACTGATGTGCAGCAGTTTAATCCCAGAAATTAACCATCAATCATATCTCTTATTCACATTTCTAAAAGCAGGTTTGGAAAGATAGAAGAAAGAGAGCTGCTGTGGCATAATGGTTAAGTGGTTCGGGCTGCAAATCAGCACTCTACTGGTTCAAATCCCACTACTACCATGAACTTAGGTAGCCTTGGGTAAGCCACTCCTCTCAGCCCAGCTCCCCAGTTGTATTGTGAGGATAATAATAACACTAACTTGTTCATTGCTCTGGGTGAGCACTAATCTGTCTAGAAGAGCGGTATATAAGCACAGTTGTTGTTGTTATCTGTGCTATTATGAAAAATTCAGAGATATTACAGAAAAGTATCTAAACACACATAATAGTAAGTATGCTTGGTATGAAAGAATCACTTTGCCAGAGTTCTCCTCAATCCTATGCAATTTCCAGTTTAAGAATAAAAAACACGGACCAAGTCTAAAGAATGGTCTTGAAAACTACATGCTCCAAGGTATGGTTACATAACTTACATTCTCTTTCCTGTGCCCTCATCCATCATCTCACAGAAAAATGTGCCTTCCTAACTAGGCAGCTCTCCTAGAGCAATATTCCCAGTTGAAACAGAATAATATTTTATGGCATGCAAGACCCGAAGCATATGCTATACATTATATTAACAGTAGTCCTTGTCTAGCTAGGCTTGGTCCAGATGTTAATCAGGAATTGACCTCGAGCTGACACATACAGTGTATAGTAATAGATTTGATGCAGCTGTATCATAGCTGTTTGCCATTTTTGCACTTCACTGTACACAAAAGTGTAGCACCCAGCAGCCGATTTACTGCATGCCCAACTGTGTCAAATTATAATTATTAGTCACGGCTGGATAAAGTATCACTTCCAAAAGAACAACATTGAGAACAAAGATAGAGAATATTGATTTTGGGAAGTTTAAAACCCTCAAAACAGTCAGGCAAACATACATATGCAACAAAACAGGAATATATGAAATACATGCAATTTTTCTGTGAAAAAGACGTGTTTAGGAACATTATGCAATTCCTATGAAGAGCTGCAAGAAAAGAGCAGGCAAAAAAGAAAAGAGGAACATTTTTCTAACCAAATGAATACTCAGTAATTATTATTTATAATAAGGTTGAAATTGGGGCCCAGCTGCTTGATGTTCTATCTTCTCAACTCCTCCAGTCTGAATGAATTGATTAAGAAGTAAATCCCATGGAGTTCAATAAGACTTATTACAAGTAGACACAGGAATGCGACCTGCCTTTATTTCTTTGCCAGTTCAATTCGTAGAGTTTATGAGAGCATATATATATATATATATATATATATATATATATATATATATATATATATATATATATATATATATATATATATATATATATATAAATGAAAACAAAAATATGGCTCCTTTCTTTTTATTCTTCCAGTCAACTCTTTCCCTGATCTCTTCACACAGATGTGTGCATGGGCAAAGACATCATTTACTATTGCAGCGGAATTAAGTGGCACAGCAATTCTTTCACATAAAAGAGGTAACGAGCTTGATGGGATGGGGCCATGGCTCAGTGGTAGAGCATCTGTTTTGCACACAAGATGCCCCAGGTTCAATCCCCAGCACCTCCAGTTGAAAGACCCAGTTTGTAGGACCTCAGGCTGAAAACCTGGACCACCACTACTAGTAAGAGTGGACAATACTGACTTTGACAGACCAGTGGTCTGATTCAGCTTAAGGCAGCTTCATGTGTTCACTGCTCGATGACAGACTGATACACTTGGAGCCACAACTTCGGCACACAGCAGATTCCAGTAGCTGGTATCCTATGCCTGGGCTGCAAGGTGATAAAAGACTTCATACCAAGGTACACTAAAGTCCATAGCCACCCTGGCCACTAATGACAGCACATTGTGCCAACAGTGCTCCCACTGACAGGCAGAGATGGAAGCAACCAAACAAAGGGCACTGACTTGGCCTGCACACCTGACATTGGCCTCCCAACACCCACATGCAGAATGCAACAAGGCACAGAATAAAGGGCACAATGCACTCTCCACTGTAAGATGTACAGTGGTATTAGTGGGGAAAGCCCTGAGATGCACACATAGTAGGGAGCTCCACAGATACAGGTTTGAGTCCCCATGTTCCGTTTTCGCTAGGTGGGCACAGAGACGAACATTTGGCAACCCCAGCCATATCTCCCACATACCTCTGCAGCTCACTTGGCATTGGAAATGCCTCAGGAGCTCTCCCCAACAGGTCTCGAGGGTGGCGTAGTGAAGGGGGAGGGGCTAAGGACTACCAGCCTCTTGGCAGGAAAAGGGAATGCAGACACTAGAGCAGCAATAAAGAGACGTAGTACAGCACAATCACGGGAGGCATTCCTGCCATCTCCCAGACAGCTCCCTAAGTAAAGGCATTCATATAGCAAGCAGGAGCCAAAAGTGTGAATCCCATCCAAGAAGGTGAAACAGTCTTTCTGGTCAGCAGCAGCCAAACAGGCTGGACTAGAACTCATGCCTCACATATTCCAAAGTAGTCTTCTAAACAAACACCCAGGTGGGCACACACTAGCAAGACACAACATTAGGGCACTGAGAATCCCCCGTAGCCCTATCATTGACACTAGCAGTATATACCAGGGCAGGCAGAATACAGAGAACTGTATCCCCATTTATGATTTCTTGACTCAAATACAATGACTTAGACCCAGTCAGATTCCTCCTCAATCTCATCTAATTCCCCTCCTTCCTCCAGCCTCCACTGTAATGCCTTTTTGTCCATGCAAGTTCCATGATTCCCAGGATAGCCCTTCTGCCAGTCAAAGGAGACCCTCTCTTCCCTTTCTCACCAGTTGGCTGGATCCAACCGAGTAAGTGGTCTTTTACTTTTCTTAAAAATCATGTAAACTATGTTAGCCTGTTCTTGTTGTATTTGCTGTGACCAAGGAATATAACTATCTTTTGTCAATCTTTATTGAAGATTGCCACGAACAAGATTCAGACAAAAATGTTGTCTGAATGTTGTTCATGGCAATCTTAGTTTGCAGCTGGCAAGGAGATGGCTAACAGACAGCCCCAGAAGGAGTTCCAGCCATGGATGAGGTTTTGTGTCATTAAATACAAGCACTAGGGATTAGCCGCTCATTCTGACTGCCTTCTCTGCATGCCAATCATTTTGATTGGCAAATTCCAATGCGCCGTGCCCCTCCCCCCCCATGTGCTCAGGGCATTCATTGCCATCTCCTGTTCTTATTCATCCCAACAAGCTCTATGCTCCATACACCTTCCAGTGCAGGCTGCATGGCTTATAAGATAGCAGCAGAGATGAGAGGAGCTGTACAACCAGAGGATTCCATCTCTCCTCTTGCAACAGCATGTCTACATACACACGGAATGCCCTCCCTAGGCCCCTCATAGGCTGAGATTAGTAATGAGCAGGGAACAGGAGTTGCCAGGCATAGTCAGGAGGCTTGGCAGTGCAGCATGGGCAGAGGGCATGTTGCTCAATGTGGTGACACTTGCAGGTGAAGTCCAAGAAGTGACACCACTGAATCGGGCAACACTGGGAATTTGCCTAATCTCCTTGTTTCCCCAATTGTAGGAAAGGAGACTTGGAAAAGATTGGAGGTATCCTGAGGTGGAGTAACTTTAAGGTGCTAAACATATACTACTACAATCTTTGTCCCCATCCATTAACTTTTTGTGCAGAGTAATTTCTTCTGCTATGAAGCGTCTTTTCTCTGTGGCTCCCATCTCCAAAGTGCCCTCTTAGTGTGTCCAATGAGAGGCCACAGAAATGCCCGATCACTCAAACAATAGGTGTCCTGGTTAGAATTTATATTAGTGGTGTGCTTTTTCAAGGATTTCTTATTTTCCTATTCCATGCCTCTCAGAGAAGATTCTGGAACTGGAGCCATTTCTACAGAATACCACACCCATCCTGAGAACCCCATATGTTGACAAGAGTCAATCTACTGACATTAAAGGCATAGCTTTCGCAGAGGAAGAGCAAGATGACTTGCCTTGATGGTACAATCAGATGGTACAAAAGAACTCTGTTGTTGGTTTATGATAAGAGTGATTCAGGACAACATCGAGCTTATGTGCTCCTTCCCATCCAAAATGGACACTTAAAGTAAAAACTTAATTTGTTAGCAGAATTCTACACTACAGACGACAGAAGAGGATTCTAAACCAGGAATACAGTGCCTGAGGTCTGGATGGTACAGCCGTTTGTATCTTATTACATACCAGAAATTCTTCCACCTACAAGCCGTGTACTGGGGGGGAAAGGAGCAGAGGGAAGGCCTGAGCCCAAGGACACATTCTCATCATGAATAAGTACCAAAATGCCCTTCTAATGGTCCTTTGAGTTTGAAAGGAGGGAGGCTGTATTGTGTGAATGGACCCTTTGAACTTCAGCTGTCCTCAGGCTCCTGTTGATTGATAGGCAGCATATGAGTGGCAATAAGGAAAACAAAGCTGAATGGATTCCATCTACACATGCTATAAACATTAAACCATCACCAGGATCTGAAATTTTCATCTCTGAAATTAAACACCATCAGTGCCGTGATTATGCATCAGATGCATTTATTTGAATAATAATTTGCCAGTTCATATGCAATATTCATATAAGCATCAAATATAATTTTTTTTGTTTCAGTCCTAAACACCAAGTAAGTAGTTCTGAAATGTTTGTACTAAATTTAGCATCGGCTCTTGGACAAAACAGAGAGAGGCTGATCTATTCCATTCATTTCTGTCTTTGAGGTTGGTTTTGGTGTCCGCAGGCAGGCATCAGCAGCACGTTAGCAGTCTTCATAAGCTTTTTTCCCCCTCCCTGCTGGAGGGCACAGAGGTTTATATTCCTTTTCTCTTTCTTGCTTCTTTATTTAGCAAGAAGCCAAATTACGTTCCCTCTGACCATTTAATTTGCTTTCCATAGCTCATTTGAAATCACTCAAAATAATGGGAGAGTATTCCTACAAACTGGAGGCATCCGCAGTCTAAGACACTCCTGGCTCATTTCTATGCTGTCTTCCTTTCAACTGGAACTCAAGACAGTTAATTACTTCTAGTTCAATGATTAATTAATTCGGTGTGTTTCTTATCTAGCTCAACATCAAGCATTCAAAGTGGGTCCAAAAATCATAAGAAAACTGAAAAGTCATAACGGCTCAAATTGGTTAGTCCTCTGTTTTTAATCCAGGGATCAAAATTTGAAGGCTCAAAATATGCAGTCCCAGAAATTTACAATATCTTGAGATGTGTGATAAATTCAAACACGCTAATTGATTGCTGCCATCAGCAATGTTCAATTCTCATTTTGGGCTTTAATACTATGGTATAGTTGCTGCACCAAGAAGTACCTGTGTCATATATTACTCCCCCGCCACCACACACACACACACACACACACACACACTGATTTAGCTTGTCTCAGATAAGCCTTTCTTCTTATCAATCTCAGCATCCTGTATCTGAAATATAGGGATATTAATTCTGCTCTACCTATTGGGATATTTCAGAGACAGTGGCTGCTTCCACACACGTTGGATAATCCACTTTCAATACTCTTTAGTGAAGATTTGAAACTGATTTTCCATGTATGGAACAAAAAATCCACTTCTAAAGGATTACGAAAGTGCATTGAAAGTGCATTATTCAACGTGTGTGGAAATGGCCAGTGTTTCATTTTCACAAGTGTTACAATATTCAAAGTGTAAAGAGTCCAGTAGCACCTTTAAGACTAACCAACTGTATTGAGGCATAAACTTTCGAGAATCACAGCTTACTTCGTCAGATGAGACCTTAATCTATTTGGTTCAGCTCTACTGGACCCAAATCTTGCTCTTAAAAAGAGTAATTGCTTAAATTCTTTAAGTCATCAGCTACCAATTAGACAATTATGACTCCCTCAAACCAAGCCAAGAATACTGTTTTGAAATGACTGTAATTACAGTGTGCTGTACTACCAGGTCTGTTTCATTTTCCAAGACTGCTAAAAGGTTAGGTATCAACTTTTACTAAGAAAGGCTAAAAAGTTCAAGGAAATAGCACATTTTTATTACAGTTTTTATATTAAATGTTTGCTCAGCAGCCACTAACTTCCACTCACAGTAACATCTCATTTTTTATCTAGCTATCTTTTTAGTGTACATGGCGCATACTCATTTTATCCTCATCACAGCCATGAGGGACAATTAAGGTGACTTGCCCAAGCTCTCCTAGTGAGATCCATGGCTAAGTGTGGGGATTGGAATCCCAGTCTTCTCAGTCACTGAGTCTCTCTACACGAGACATAAAGAACACGTGTCAGGAGAGGCAATGGTAGCTGAGAAGGGTAGTTTAAAAAGATAGAGCTGGCAGCAGGGCAAAGGCTTTGCTATACACTGGAGCTGTGTGAAGGGACTGTAAAAAGCCAGAAAGGAACTTCATCCTATTGTAACCTCTCCAGGTCCAAGCCCGGCTCCGGAAGGCAGCTCCAGCCCATTTCCATTCCTTGCTGCCCTGTGGTTGTGATTTCACACAGCTTTAGACTGGAGTGGTGAAATTGGCAGAGCCTTCAGGGAGGCAAAGATGACATTAACAAACCCTCTGTGGAGCGATCTCCACTGACTCTTTTTAAACTACACTTCCTGGCTAACACTGCATCTCCCTACACTTGACAAACATGCACCGAGGCATCTTGTGTAGAGAGACTCATAGTCTGACACTCCATTCTCTGTACCATGCTAGCTTTCCATCGTGGGACATTCCTGCATAGGTTCTGAATCTCAGGTTATCTTTTCCAATCTGTTTTGAGTCTGAATATGCCTTGTTTGCATCTCCTTAATTTAAAAAGTTTTTTAAAAATTCCATCACAACAAAATTCTCAATTCCACCAACAACAAGTACGGTCCCCTTTGTTTGGCCTCTAGTCGTCTACTAAAAACAATGTCGCTTCAGCTATAATCAGAACTCGTTTTCTACATAATAAGCTAACTTTTCCACCCTGTAAAACTTAGATAAATAACCACTTCAAAATGTCAGCCAACTTTTCATCCTGTGTTACTCATGCCTTCAACAATACCGTCTTTCAAAAGAACAAAACCACATTAAAGAATGAAGCATCAAAGCACTTCAAAAGGAATCAGCATTTTTCTTTTTTGTAGAAAGTGAACTTACCTTAAGGAAAATAGCTTTCCTATTCTTTCAAATCAAACAATGTCTTAAAAAAAACTTTTCATAAGTAAGTTGAAGGCAACTATTTACTACAATTATATGGTGTATCTATTGTTCCTCATACACTGAATTATAATGTTCTGAAGAGACCGAGACACAGCAACTGGGGCTTCCTTCTTTTTCTCCCACCCTTACTAGCCCTGTACAGATGACTGCTCCATGCATTGACTAAATGCACGGGAAGGACAGTTGGTACAAGCAGGGGGTCTGCACACTGTGAAGGCACAGAGGAAGTGTCCGGATGTGTGCTTGCCATCCTGTGATCAGGAACTTTCAGAAAGCAGCACCCGCAATCACGGGGAAGAAGCATATGTGCGGACAACCTCCCCCAAAAGTCTGCACTCTGCAGATGACACAGAGCCAAGCTACAAGTGACGCCTGACACAGGTTGGACACTTGTCAGCTTCCCTCAAGTTTTGATGGGAAGTGTAGGCATCCTGGTCTTGCAGCTGTAATGGAGAGCCAAGCTGTAAAACCAGGATGCCTACATTTCCCATCAAAACTTGAGGGAAGCCGACTAGTGTCCAACCTGTGTAAGGCGTCACTTGTAGCTTGGCTCACAGTGATCAAGTACAGGCAGGCCAGTGCACTCAAGCTGGCTCTCCCTCCCCACACTTTATTTACAAAATCTATACCCTGCCTTCCTGTCTTAATAAGGGCCCCCAAAGCAGGTTTCAGGTTTAAAACATACATAATAAAAAAAATCTTAAAAACCATTAAAATCAAACAAAAATTCATCATTAAAGACTTCATCTGCTGGTGGAAGAGGGCAAGCAAGTCTCTCTTGAGAGAGAGAGTTCCAAAATTTTGTTGCCGTGACTGAGAAAGTTCTCTTGAAGGCTGCCGTCGTCTAACCTCAGAAGACAGGGGCACGCAAAGCAGGGCCTCAGAAGATGCTCCTAGGGGTCCAGCAGGCTCCTAATGGGGTTGGTGGCCACCAGGAATGCTGGTCCAAGTCATTTAGTTCAACACCAGCACCTTGAATTGTGCCTGGAAATGAACTGGGAGCCAGAGTAGATGAACCAAGGCTAGAGTGGTATGGTTCCCTACAACCCATTCCAGTCATTATCCTGGCTGCAGCATTCTACTCCAAATGAAGTTTCTCAACACTTGTCAAGGGCAACCCCATATAGCTGACATGTGGAGGGGGCTGAGTAGAGGGCTTGTGAGCCTCTGCGGTGTAGAGGATAGTCAGCTGGACTTGAAGTTATGCTCTGTCATGAAGCTCATTATATGGCTCAAGTCAGTCACAAAGGCTGCATTTAGACCACACTTTATATTGCCATTAAACTGGCCAACCAGCTAGTGTTAGCTTAATGCTACCCCAAAGTAACAACTGAACACAGACATGCTCTCCTCCTAACTTGTCTCAAAGTGGTAAGCTGTACACAGGGCTGCCCTTGAAGAGAGTTTGGAAGCTGCAGCTAGTGTAGAAAGCACGATCAGGAACACGTGGCCCTGGTATTACAGCAACTACATTGACTCCCAATCTTCTCCCAAGCCCAATTCAAGGTGCTGGTTCTATCCTTTAAAGCCCTACTTTAGCTTGGGGCCAGGATCTCTGAAAGACCATCTTCTCCCATACATTCCTGCCCAGGAGTTAAGATCATAGGGAGAGGCCGTCCTGACCGTCCTGTCAACCAAAGATGTTCAGTTGGCGGGTACGTGGGAGCGGGTGTTTTTGATGGCAGTCCCACAACTGGGGAACAATCTCCCCAGAGAGGTACTCCTGGCCCCCTCATTCTCTGTCTTCAGGAGACAGCTGAAGCCTGCTCTAGGAGAACTTTTTAATAAGGGTTGGATTTTAACTCTGTTTTTAACTCTTTTTTGATATATTTCTATGAGCTGCCTTGTGCACCTTTGGAGAAAAGGTGGCAAATAAACAAATAAATAAATAAATAAATAAATAGCAGAGTTGTCCTAAAACATACCACCCTGAGTTACTTGGAAGAAGAGTGAGATATTAATGTATGAAAGATCTCACGTCTTTTCCAGGGGATGAAGAGCACCCGCCTCATGGAATCTGTTCACATAACAGACATTATTTACAGTTCAAAGACAAAAGGGAAACAAACTCAGCCTGAACTCAAGTGCACAAATTCATAAAGATTAAAAACACCATGTAGGAAATACCTTTAAAACTCAGAACATGATATACACCAATCACAACAAATCAAAATATGTTTATACATACATATCGACCAAAAGACCAAACCTGGGTCGAATCCACATTCACCCATTACCCGCATGTTTATCGGATATCTTCCGTTTGCCTCCAATCCGCGATTTTTTCCTCTTCGTTCACATTCCTGCTTCCAATCTGTCTTTCTTGCGCGTCCCTCTGGTCACACGGCCGCTCGAAAACCGCTTTTTTTGGGCGGGACCTTTTTTCCCCACCCATTTTTTAAAATTTTTTTTTAGCGTACTTTTCCATTATTTCGATCTTGCCTTATAAAGAAACATCATTGAAGATAATGATGCCTCCCTTTCCCCCACTGACAGCACCGATGGCTCTCTCCCGTTTCTTTTTTGGAAATTTGGAAGCATGTGGGAAGCTTTCGTGGGCATTGCCTATGCAGGACAGTTCAGTGCCTGAATTGTACTGAAGTTTCACTTCCTTGGAGTGTCATTATTTCGATATTTCATAATTTCGATATTACAGTAATATAAAATAAAAAAAAATAAAAAACAGTTAAAAAGGAAGTTTCGCGAGTCCGTTCTGAGGATGGATTCACCCCAAAATGATTTTTCAAACTACCAGATTTGATTCAGAAACAGCATAATCAATAAATCCAATGCTATGAAGTCAAAAACAGTCTTTTGCAGACTACGGAGCACTTGCAAGTTGAATCAGCCAATAGGAACTCTCGGAACGGCCGGAGAGACAGGAAGGGGGGTGTTTTTTTAAAAAAACGCGTAAATTGTGCATTGGCCCGTTCACGGCCACTGTGAAATTCCCGTTGAAAACCTGTGACCGCATATTCGGGAGAAATGCAATGTCAGGTTCAGTGTGTATATGAGCTGTACTGACTCCATTTTCTAATGCTTCTAGTGTTTAAGTGCTTTCTCCACAGGTGCACAAGTTCCCAAGCAGACTTCTCACCGAAAGAGATTGTTATGTCTATCAACGTTCCACCCAAGATTGGCCTTGAGAGACTCCAGCTTCCCAAGTCTGAAAGATGTTGTTTTGAGAACTGTGGGGGGAGGCTGGTTCAGCTAGGAAGTGTTACTTTGTACCTCATGCTTTTCTCTTCATTGGTAACAATGCTCTTGTACCATCCTGAATCTCCTATTCAGGCCAGTGGACTATAATGAACTATTTCTGCAGTAAAGTTTCCTTATTCAAACAATGGACTCTTGTTTGCTTGTAAAGGAGAACCTGTAGGAATGACATTATCTAGCCACAGTCTGACATGCAAATGAAATGCATCTGTTTAATGAGGTAATGTGACCGGCACTCGGGATTGCGTGGGGAATGCGGAGAACATGCGACTTAGAATGAGTAATGTGGATTCGACCATGTTTTGGCCCTGGAGGTCTTCTTCACTTGTCAGAAATTATTTTCACGCACATAAAACTACAGCTTTATCAGTATAAAAATATTTCTTTTTGAGGTCAGGCAGGCTGTACATGATTTATTAGAAAAGTGGAGCTCCAAATACTAGTGACAAATCAATTATGCATAGATTGAGGAGCCTTACTCATTAGAGATGGTAATAAAAGGCTAGCATTTTGTCCTGTAGTTTTATGAGTGTGTATATCATGTTCTATTTCCTACATGGTGTTTTAAATCTTTATAACAACAACATTCAATTTATATACCACCCTTCAGGACAACTTAATGCCCACTCTGAGCGGTTTACAAAGTATGTTATCCCCACAACAATCACCCTGTGAAGTGGGTAGGGCTGAGAGAGCTCTGAAAAGTTGTGAGTCGTGACTGACCCAAGGTCACCCAGCTGACTGCAAGCAGAGGAGTGGGGAATCTAACCCGGCTCTCCAGATTAGAGTCCTGCTGCTCTTAACCACTACGTCAATTGTGTATTTGTGCACTGTGCAATAAATTGCTATATTAATTTTATTCTATTTTCTTGTTGCTCAGTCTTTTTGTTCCTGGCATTATTTACAGTTATCATATGCAGTTCTGCATCTTGATGTGTAAATTAGGTAAACAGGAGTCCTCACAGGATTCGGGCTTAGACTACATATGTATCTACATTCCTGTGT
Organism: Eublepharis macularius; assembly: GCF_028583425.1. Classification (NCBI taxonomy): domain Eukaryota; kingdom Metazoa; phylum Chordata; class Lepidosauria; order Squamata; family Eublepharidae; genus Eublepharis; species Eublepharis macularius. The sequence continues at coordinate 69,331,857 of NC_072800.1, read as the reverse complement.
TCTGTTTGTGTGATTAAGAATTTACTTCATGTAGCCAGATGTGAAGTTTCAGGCAATATCTGTTGAACTGCACATTTGTTGAATCTTATGCATTCAGATGCATCTTTATGCAACTGCCACAACTATGACTCCGTTTCCAAGGAGACCAAAATTGAGTTCTTATGCAAAACCATGGTACTCTGTAAGATTAGGATCTGGCTTCCTAAACTAACTGAAGAATGTTGCTATGATGTTGAGATCCATCTGCCTTGTCTTGACCAAAATTGGGACTTATTTGACTTAGGCTTAAAGTTTCAATTCCAGTGACTGCACTTGGTTGGCAAGAAAAGAGCAATGAATGCTCCTGCGTGTGACAGAAACCACCATAACTGTTCCAGTTAAAAAAGTGGTCTAGTAAAATGCATCACCTTTCCTTCGTAATTATTCATTTATGTTGGGAGGACACAGTATTCATTTAACGCAACAGCGTTTATTCTCCCTCTGCCCTATAGCAATGCTTACTTTCTGCTAATATGGCCTTCCAAGTTAAAAACCAATATGAATAAGAATTAAAATTGAATACAAATGATCCTTGGAGAGGGATTTGCAGCTGCTGCTACAGCCTCACCTGATGGAAGAGTTCCTATCTGCTTCCTGCCCTCCCTCCAATGATCGCATTGATTGCAATTAGAAGCTGGACAAATGGGGTCTCTCTCCACTGTTGTTGGATCCAAGCATGATGGAGGGATGGCTGGCTGCTTCCCGCCTTGCCTCAGACAAGCTCATCACTGGCAGCTTAGCATTACATATGCACCAGTGGGGACCCAACGTGTATTACATGGTTCTCCTCTTCTCCATTTTATCCTCATGAAAACCCTGTGAGGTAGGTTAGGCTGAGAATGTATGACTGGCTTAAGGTCACCCAGTAAGCTACCACGGCAGAGTGGGGATTCGAACCCGAGACTCCCAGATCTTAGACACTCTAACTATACACCATACTGGTCTCAATATATGGTTCTTGTTAACCATTCTATCTTAACCAGAGTTGGCAAACCAGTGCAAAGATAGATCACAAACTCTGGTTAAGAGAAACCACTGCTTGGCCTCAACCATGGTATATGCATAAACGCTGATATAGGATTAAAGCAAAAAAAAGAAAGGAAAGGCAGAATATCTGCAGCAGACAAGAGGAAAAGGAGAAGCATGCGCTTCCACAGCTGGCTCCCAATTTGCACGTTGTGATTTGCAGAAAGCCAGAATTATGTCTGTACCAGATCATTCCACTCTAAACAACAACAAAAGCCCTCAAGTAAGCATGCGGACTATCGTATTAATAACGGTGAAACAGAAGTCATTCAGAACCACACACTGAAAATTTGCACTTATGTTGTAACTGACTTGAAAGAGGCCAGGGCTCAGCAAATCAGAATCTGAACCCCGCCTGTCAGTCAGTACCTCTCAATCTTAACCAAAAGCTGAGAAAACTGGCTCTGATCCCGGAAAGCGATTAGCCTTTGCTTGAATAAGCACCTCAAGATGAAACCCATATTTATATTCATAGCATAACAAGTGTCCTTAGGAATCAGTCTGGTTTGACATCCCTTGCAGGAGCACACAGTAGTTCAGTGTCAAATAGAACAAAAGACAGCTACAAAAAAGGCAGGGGGGGTGCTGAAGGGTAACTTGTTCTCTTTCTGAGCTTAGAACTTTGAAAGAGTTCTTTAATATTTCCAAGAAGTTTATAAATGGCAAAAAATGTTGAAGAACAAGCAAAAAATAGAGCAGCTCTTTGGGTATAAAAGGGTAACCCGTGTCCAGGATTGTACCAACACAGGTATGCTACACAATGGCAGATTCACATTTCAGGGGCCACAGCTCAAAGTCATAACAAGATACGGTGTCTGCATTCTGTAGGTCTTCAGCTACATAGAAAGAATCAGGAAAAAATGGTTTCCCGCATGTAAATAATAATGCATTCTTAACCTATCCGAAAAGGTTTTTGGAAGCCTGGAAAAAACTAAAAAAATATATGGAAAAGAGATGGGATGTTAAGGGATATTAAAGATATTAAGTAAGATAAGATATAGTAAGTAAGATAAGATATAGTTAAGATCTTTAGCAATAACAGGACAAGAACAACTATAGTATAGAAATAATGTGATAATAATAATGGGGGGTTGGAGTGCCGTTGGAAGTCAACATGGAAAAGGGGGAGGGGAGGGGGTGGGGAAATATAGCTGTGGGAAATTAAATGAATTGTACATGTATTTTAATTTGATTGTATTGACCCATCCAATAAAAATTGTTAACAAAAAAAATGCATTCTTAACCTGTTACGAGCCCTGTGGCACAGAGTGGTAAGCTGCAGTACTGCAGTCCAAGCTCTGCTCAGGACCTGAGTTCGATCCTGGCAGAAGCCAGGTTCAGGTAGCCAGCTCAAGGTTGACTCAGCCTTCCATCCTTCCAAGGTTGGCAAAAAGAGTACCCAGTTTCCTGCGGGTAAAGTGTAGATGACTGGGGAAGGCCATGGCAAACCACCCCGTAAAAAGTCTGCCAAGAAAACATCATGATGCGACGTCCCCCCATGGGTCACTAATGACTCGGTGCTTGCACCTTTACCTAACCTGTTATTTTCCTTCTACTATAACTTACAACAAAGGGGTCTTTGGTGGGTTGTACCCCTACTGCCTACTATTGCCATCTTCTCCTCCTCTTGCTGCAGTGCAAACTTCTATGATGTTTCGGATTCTTATTCTAGAACCTGAACCACCAAGCCTTCAGTAGTGTGGGCAATGCTGGGAGGATTCACCAAAATCCAAACCCAAGTATCTGAGCCTATCCCCCCTCCCCCTATTTCTCCCTTTTCCTTTCACCTGAGAAAATGCTATCCAATCCATCCATCCACCCATCTATCTCATTTATACCACACTTTCTCCTCAATGGGCATCTAAAGTGGCTTACAACATTCACCAAGAAAAGGACCTGAAAGCAGGATTCGATCCTTCTTCATGCCTAGGGTTGGGGTAAGAAGTAGTCTACAGTTGAACACATATTTTTGTTTGTTTCTTGGTAGTCATGTCTTTCATACTTCTGTGAATCGCAAAGAGCACAGAAATAACCTACCTCCTGCATTTGCTGTTTGGCAGTTTCCCTTGCTTTCTAATACATAAGCATCATGAGATCCAAGCAAGCCAACCCATCATAGAAAAAGCAAGAGGCAGAACTACAAGCAAAGTCATGAAAATTCCTAAGGTATCAAATTGCACCAAACATCCAGAAGATCAGAGTAAATAAAACCACTCAAATCTTATGAATAAGTCTAGAGAATTGAATTTAATTTGCATGTACCACTTTGTGGGGTTTTTTAGTTCTGCTCCTGTTGTTGGTGTGGATGCCTGGAAAACAGAAAGGCAGATTAAATGTGCTTGCATTGGGCTTCTGAACCGACTGATTCCCATGCTGAAAGGTTTACAGCTGCATGCCAACTTCCTTCCTACACTTTACAACTCATGTGTGATTTCAGTCCTCAGGTCTACTGTAGTGGCAAAGACACAAAGCTATTAATCGGAAAGTTCTTAGTCTGAATATGAATTCACTAGAAGTTCTTTGCAGTTTACAAGTTTTAAAACTATTCTCTGTTAGCACTGGGCCTTCTGAACAAACCAAACAAGTGTATCCCCTTGGGGGATATTAAAGTTGGTGCCAGATGGCAAGATGCACCCGCTGAACCTTCTAAGGATGCTGCTTAGCACTTCAGAAGCCAAGAGAATCGGCCTGGTGTACACAAACAGCAGAAAGGCATTTCCCTGATTGAATATAAACCATACGATTTATTTAGATATTTATACCTTGCTTTTCTCTCAAAGTCAGCATATGATACAAATACCCAAAGCTGCTTACAACATTATTATTTTATCATCACAACAACTCTATGAGGCAGGTTAGACTGACAGAGAGAGAGAGAGAGAGAGAGAGAGAGAGAGAGAGAGAGAGAGAGAGAGAGAGAGAGAGAGAGAGATTGGTTTAATGCCACCCAGTGAGCTTCCATGGCAGACTGAGGATTTGAACCTGAGTCTCCCAGATCCTAATCTAACATTTAATAGGGCTTCCAGGTCTCCTGAATTGGTGGAAGACCTCCTTCCAGCAGCCACCTTTTCCCACAGCCAGTCAGTGGGCCAGCAAGGGGGAAATGGTGGAGGAATAGCTGATGACAGTGATGTCATTTCTGGTGCGACCCAGAAGCGACAGCACTGCATAATGGTAATGTCACTTCTGGGAAGTGGTGGAAATGACACCATCGTATTGCTGGCAATGTTGTGACACTGTTGGAGAGGACCCCCCCCCCCCCCACAGCAAGTCTTGGGCTGACAACCTCAAACTCTAACCACTACACCATTCTGGGTCTACCGCTACATTTTATAATGCTCCCTCATGTTTAAAAAATCCCTACAAGAAAAAATCTAACAAACTAGCATAGCAGAGAGGAAGATTCTACAAGAGAGGAAGATTTTAGCGTAGTTTCCTGTTCTAGTTTTCTACTTGAGGGAACATTTCATAATAGAGAACATTCGATAATATGATTCTCTTCACTTGACACTGTTGTACCCCATCAGCATTCAACTACCCAATTGCCATTTTGTTCTACTGCTTATATAAACCAGGCCAATGGTAATACCAGACATCTATGCTTTCTAGAGTAAACAAAACCAAAACAATACCACAGTTGTCATGTGCAAGAGATTAAGGGTCAGATACTTGCTGCAGCTCATAATGAATTATTATTTACATCGGCTGAAAATCTCTAAGGATTTGTTGTGGATTACAGCAACAGGGGAAGAAAGTCAGCATATGACACAAATACCAATATATTTAAAATTTCTAACGTCTTTTCCTTTGCAGGTGGCCAAGGGACAAATTTATTTGAAAACATCTATAACTCAGCCATTCCCCAAAGGGCTTTAAGGCAGCTAACATTAATGGAGGCAAATAATTACATAAAAAACAAACCAAACAAAATACTCATATTAAAGAATATATACAGTCCACAAATCTGAAGCTAAATACTCACAATGTTGCCCTCAAAAATCAGTCACCAACATAGCAGTACTAACTGTACTTCGTAACTCACCAAAAATTATTAAAGTTTACAAACTATGTAGGCTATTCCAAAAGTCTCCACAGGAAAAGGCTCTGTTTGTAGCAGGATGTGGAGCGGGAACATGGAAGAGGGCCCATCATCAACAATGTTGCAACATCACTTCCAAGGAAAACCAGGAAGTGATGTCAGTCCTCTCCAAGAACGGGTGAAAACTCTATTGTAAGACCACAGAGTTTCCAACAATTCCTCGAGGGGACTTACTCCATTTCTGGATTTTCCCCTAAAATGACATCATACCATTAGGGCAACAGCCATTTTTAATTCTTTTCCTGCTTCTTCTCCGCCCAGCAGCAAGAAATGGGAGCGCTGAGGCAGGGGAACTTGACAGCCCTAGGTGGATGGCAGAAATGAACACATGAGCTAGCTTATACTGAGTCAGACCACTGCTGTATCAAGATTAGTTTATGTGTTTTGACTGGCTGAGGCTCTACAGGGTCACAGGGATCTACTGATCTACTACTATCTGATCCTTTTAACTGGAAATGATGGAGATTGAATCTGTGACCTTCTGCATTCAAAGCAGAAATATGAGGGAAGGGGTTATCATCAAGGAATGGTGGAGCATATTTAAGCATTGACTTAATTCTCCCTCACGTTGGCACTTCTGGCTACCCACTAACTTGTACCCCTCTCTGCAGCTGCACACATCTGTGTCCATTCCTTCCTATGCACCCCCCTCCCAGATTCTGGGTCAAACTACACACAATTCAACTGCTAATTTTTTAAAAAATCTAAATGTTCAATGGGGGGGGGAGTATTACCAAGTTATTCAGACAGCGGGGGTGGCTTGTTACCACCTTCTTTTTGTTTAGACATTTATCCTTCTCCCGTTTCCCAAGTCAAAACAACACACCTCACCAAGATGCTGTTTATTCCATGGGGAAGGGAAACACCTGATTGAGTTTAGCAGAAAATTTCTCCTTGTGGTAGAGCTCCTGCACAAGTGCAAAACCAAGAGAAATACCACAGTTGTCTCATGGTGTGTATTACAAAAATTCTGGAGCTGAATATACGCAAATGAAATTTGCTGGTTCAGGTCACTAATGTGATTTTGCAGAATGGTAACACAAATTCAGGTTTCTTAGCAATTATGAGGGAAAACCCTCCCCTCAAAATCCATGGGTTGTTGGGGTATTTTTTTCCTTTTCAGGTACTTACTAGCAATGCAGCAGTCACTCATGTTTTTCTTTATTTCTACTGATTTCCCAGGCAGTGGTGTGGGAAAGATGGCTCCCAGCCCATGCAAGCCAGGCACAGGGCCCAGAAGAGCTGCAATTCTGGCTCGTTCAACCTCCTTCCCTTCTTTGTGGGGGCAGAGCCATTTTTAGCTCAGCCCAGTAGCATGGGGGGGGGACCTTGTTCAGAGGCCCATAGAATTGCACTCCTTCCGAAGACAGGCAGCATTAGCTCCCTGCAATTTTGGTGCCATCTGGTAGAAAAACAGCCACCCCAGCCCCCTATTCTCTAGGGGGAAGACATGCCCTGATGGCAGGACCCGTTGTTCAGAGGCCTGCAGATTGGAACCCTTGGTCCAATTTGCTTGAAACTTGGGGTATCTTTAGTGGACAGGCAACACTAGCAATCCAGGGCTGAATCATTTTCTCTCAACAGGAATCAGCAGAGAGAAGTGCATCCATGCTGAGAGGCACCTCCTTTGGGGGTTTGTAAAACTGAACCCCTTGGTCTAATTCACTTGAAACCTGAGTCTTTAGATGAGAGAGAGGTCTCTGATCTGGGCAAATTTACTGCCATTATCTTTACAAATGGCCGCTCCCAACCCTCCAATAGATTCCCCACTGAAAGTAATGGTCCTGAACCTCTGGAATCTCTCCCCCACCCCGCAAAATACAGATTTGAACTCTGAACCAGAAATATCCTGCCCAGAAATAACCTCTCATGAAGTCCAAATCCAAAATTATAACAATTTTTTTTTCTGGTTCACACCCCTATAGTTGTCTCTTGTACTGTCAAACTTCTTGTATCCCCACTTGTGTTTCCACTTGTGCCAGATTGCAAGCAACCAATTTCTGGGCATTACAATATAAAGGAAAAGTATTATGTGTTGTACAAGATCTAGGTGAGCATAAATGTACTCCTTTTACATTTCCTTGCACATCCAAGCCACTGTACTTTCCCTAATGAGGCCAACCGTCACAGAAGGTAGACGGGTTGACCAAGAAAACGGTACAGGGTAAAGGGTTAAACACCCTTCCCAACTGCTCTGAACAAACTGGCAGCTCTCTAACCCCCACAGCTGCATTCCCATGAAGCACAAAAAAGGCAAGAGGTCAAGTAATACTTGGTGCTCACGCAAGCACCACCCCCTCCATCACCATCCAAACCTCACCAGTGCTTATGAAATAGGAACTTCTGGCTAATGTGTAGAAATGTATTAGCAAAAGCAACAGTGTTAGCAGCATCTAGACTCAACCAGTTCTCCCACGTAAGAGGTGCGATTCTTGTAAGAGGTGTTAATTGATTGTTTTATTTTGCTGGATATCCTCACACAACATTACAGGAAACAAAAAGCATTGGCAGACTCCTCTGTCTGGGAATTTTCAGCAAGGTGTGTCTCATGAAGTCAACAGTACACAAGCAAATTGAGCAATTTCGCAGAGAGATCACATATAATGTATCCAACTGATTCTACCTGAATAGCGGGCAAAAATGCTAATCTTAATTTTTTTTTTTGTAAGCACCCTTCAAAAAGTCCATTGAGAAACTAGATGTATTCAGTGGTCAATGTTTTTTAGAAAAGTTCATTTCATATATCCGGGAAACTTTTCTTCCCCTCCCATTAAAAGTTTAAAATAAATTTTAAAAATTGGCCATTGACTCTGTCCAAACTGACTTACAGGGTACCAGATTTCTACCCTGCTTCCCTGGCTCTCCTGAGAAGTTGAAAGGGCTCCTCCGGGAACTCAAACTGAAAGCCAAAGTACTACCTTTCCCGGAGTAGTCAGTCAAAACTATCACAAAGTATAACTAAGTAGACGTGGTGTTAGACAGACCAAGGAATACCAACATGGTGGTGTGATACTGACTAAAGCAAGTGCTATTTGAAAGATATGCCTGTGAAGAAGTGATAGCACGAAACAGGATGGGATAACATATGCCGGCAAACCCCGTAGGTGTGGCATTCTGCATCTTTGTTGTTCTTCAAGCAACTTTACAGCTTCCAATTATTAACTTTGTAACTGTTGGATTAATTTGTTTTGAGTGCCTTAGTGCACCTGGATGAATGTATCGTCCTTACAGTATCTTTGTATGTTACTCCCACCATTTTGGATACATTTGTAATGATATTGTTTTTGATGTTCATTGCTTATTATGGATGAAAATGTATTTATTGTGATTCATTGATGAAATTGAGCACTTCTTGCACTTGCACTTTATATAAAGTTTATTTCGTTATACTTTGTGATAGTTTTGACTGAATACTCTGGGAAAGGTGGTACTTTGGTTCCCTGGCTTAAGATCAATTTAAGACAAATTCAACACATGGATGAAAAACAATAAAATTCCAATTAGAACAGAATAATAGAGGCACATAAGGCAAAGGGAGCAATCTTTCACATCTAAAAGGAAAGCATGTGACAAGAACCAGTGCAAAGGAAGCAACAAATAACTCAATAAAAATTGTTCTAACCCAAACACTAGCTTGAAACCAACAGCCTTAAAATGAGTTGGGATCCAGCTCACTTTTCTGTTCAAATTAGAGCGGTCCCTCAGTGGAAGAGGCTTCCTCGGGAGGTGGTGGGCTCCCTTTCTTTGGAGGTTTTTAAGCAGAGGCTAGATAGCCATCTGACAGCAATGCTGATTATGTGAACCTGGGCAGATCATGAGAGGGAAGGCAAGAAGGGTTACATTAGTGCTTAGTTCTCATGGCCCCTCTTACATGCCCAGGGTAATGCCAATCGCCACTTTGGGGTCAGGAAGCCGTTTTCCCCAGGCCAGTTTGGCTAGGGACCCTAACAGTGTTTTGCCATCTTCTGGGCAGGAAGCAGGGGCCACTGGGAGTGGTGGGGGGAGGTAGTTGTGAATTCCCTGCGTTGTGCAGTGGATTGGACTAGATGATCCTGGAGGTCCCTTCCAACCCTATGATTCTACGATAATTTTGACCAGTTCCCCTCTCTATTACAGCTCCCCTCATACACAGCTTCTGTCCATGCAGGTCCCATGATTCCCAGCATCATTTTTTCCTGGACAAAGGGAACTGCCTCCCTTGTTCACTAGTGGAACATCTGTTGGATCCAACTCAAGGACTATGTGGGCCTCTCTAGGAGGGGAATTCCACAAAGTGCATGTTCTAATATCCACCACCCCTACCAATGTAAGCACTGAAATGCAAGGGCTGCAGTAACTGCCTACAGATGAGATTAAAATGTGTGGTTCATATGGGTACAATATACCCAAACACATACCGGAGTCCAGCCATTTGGGGCTTTGTGCATCATAATTAGCATCCTGACTTGTGCATGAAAACTGGAAGACAGCACAAATGCAGAGGAAATGCTTTATATGTTCCCCTTCCTGTAGAGTTCTACCAGGAAATGAGCAACAGCATTATAGCTTCCAAACAGTATTCAAGGGCTGCCCCCCTCCCCACAACGGAGCATGTTGTAATATAGCCGGTGAGATCACCTCAAGAATGTAGTGAAGTTACTTAATGCTGCAGGCGAAGTTAAATGTACACAAATCCATTTAGCTACAGGCTTTCTAGCAGACTTTTGAGGATCTAAATAATGTAGAGTAAGGATTGTGAAATGCAAAGCATTCCCTTCTGCTGAGCAATGAAGTTATAAGTTTTATTCACACAGACATAAACTGAAACCAAGAAAACGTTGAATGTTATTTAGTCTATAAGAAGCCATCTGTCTACTGATCAAGTCTGCCAGACAAGACAGAGCTGTGCCAGCAGTACAGTATATATAATACAACTGAGCAAAAGAGAGTGTTTTTTCTCAGAGCGTGCATATTGGACTTACTAGCTAGTAAACCTAAGCCAGAAAGTTTTGGAGTTGACGCTTGTGTCATCACCCCTCCTCATATGGAGGATACAGGCTCTGTATTGTTTTCAAGGAACAGACTCTAATGAGACAAAAAAAGGGGGAGGGGAGGGAAGAGAGCAGATTGAGCAGATTGAACCAATGTTTCTTGTGCACCAACATGGACAGTCAACAAGTCTGATGGTGTTCACAGTCTTCAGCTACATTGGCTGGGGATAAGCCCAAAACAAGCTGGGTTTGCTCATACACAGTCTTACATTTCACCCACCATTAGGGTTGCCAGCTCCAAGTTGGGAAATTCCTGGAGATCTAGGGGGTGAAACCTAGAGAAAGTGGGTTTGGGAAAGGGAAAGGACCTTGGCATGGCAAAATTCCGTAGAGTACACACACACACACACCCAAAAGTAGCAATTTTCTCCAGGTGAATTGATCTCTGTGGCCTGGAAACTAGTTGTAATCCTGGGAGATTTCCAGCCACTACCTGGAGGCTGGCAACCCTACCCACCATTGGGCCTCCACAGCTCAAGCCCAGAGTTTTTTATTTGATAGTAGGGATGACTTCCAGGCTTTTGAGCTGCTCTCCAATTGAGAGCTTTGTCTCAAGCTCTGCTCTCTGTACCCACAGAGGAAAGGATGGCATCAATCAGAAACTTGTCCCACTTTTAGATCAGCAATCCCTGGCAACTAATTTGTTGACACTGAGATGCCAGGTCAAACAAATCTTCTTTCCCCAAGTACAGGAGTAGGCTGAGGTGCAGAAGAGACAATGTGGCCCTCCCGGCCGGCAGCAAAGCTGCTTTGGGCAGGGGCCATGGTTTGCACGCCCGGATGAAGGGAGGCAGACTCTCCTTTCCCGGGCATTCAGGGATATTCCTGGGGGGGGGCAGAGAAAAGGGCATAAAAGGCCCACTCCGCCCCTCAGGCCTCAGTCTTCTTCTTTGCTTGTTGTGAGGGCAGACTGCCCAGTGGGACTCCTAGATAAGTCCACCCCATGGGCTTCACGGCAGTGGGGAATGGAGCTTTACAGGTGAACCACTTGCGTGGCCGCCAGGTACCAGCCATCCTTTGGAGGGCTCACCCCCGTGACAGTGGGATCGTTCACACAGGTCAAGGCGAGGTCCATTGAGACCCCTGAGCTTGTCCTGCTCCGCTAGTTAGATCCCTTGCCAATTCCAAGTTTATGTTATTTAATAAAGTGGCTCATATTTTATACTCAAGCAACTTGTCTGCCTCTTCTTTCGACTGGGAGGGCAATGCATAACCTTGACTTCAGAGTAAGAAAATCTCTTTTTTTAATGTAAAGGATTATTGAGTCTTGCATAGTGACGAAACAGCAATGACTACCATGAAATCACATCAGAATCATGCAGTTGCTGAATACAGTATTTTGTTACATACCTAAAAGTGAAACAGTTTTCCTACAAAGTCAGTTGTTTTACATAAGAGTCAGTCTCCAGCATCTCAAACATGGGCCCAGAGATTCGTATCACATGCAGATGCATGAATTTCAGAAGTGTTAGGCAAGCGTGCTGTCATTCCTCAGAGGCCAATTATAAGCAAGGGGATTCAGCCCTGCAATAAAATAACTGATCCTATACTTAAGAGTTAGAAATTTATGAGCATCTCAAACCATAAAATATAAGCAGCCATTCTTTCCTTGAACTGCCTTGAGGAAGGCTGGCAAAGGAAAACTATCACATTACATTAACTCCAATGCTTTGCCACGCTGGTCAGCAGTAGACTGGAACAGGCATTCCAAGATCAGGTCAACCCTTCATTAAAAATAGAAGATCCAAAATGAGATTATTATTATTATTATTATTATTATTATTATTATTATTATTATTATTATTATTATTATTATTATTATTAAAAAAATCCTTTCTGTGGCAGAGAATGGCACAGGATAGAAGAAAGGGCAATATGGAATGGTTTTCAAAATGCTACTCCAAAAAAACCACCGGCTTCTGAAGCGTCTCTCCTTTATCTACGTGAAACAATACAAAGTGCTACCAGAAAAAAGAAATGTAGGCAGGTGTAGTGTGGAATTTTTTAAAAAAACAGGGAAAAGGTACTGGATATTGCCACTAGTTGACAGTCACTGATGTAGAGATCAGATCGTCCCACAAAACAAACCAGAAGGTGGTATAGTTCACCGGTACAGTCCATGTTTGATATGCACAAGGCATCTCGTTCAACCCCTGGTATCTCTAACATCTATTTTTATCTTCCAAGGAGCCCAGGGGAAAACACATGGTTCTCCTTCACGTATTTTATCCTCACAACAAATAGTGGGGATCCCAAGAGTGTGGGAATGCCCCAAGTCTATCCAGTGAGCACCATGGCTGAACAGAAATATAAACCCAGGTGACCTGGTCCTAGTCAAATACACTAACTGCTATACCACACCAGATCTCAGCTAGCAGGGGTGGGAAGGATCCTCGCCTCTGTTCCTGGAGGATTATTACTAATCAGACAATGCTGGGCTAGATTTTATTTGTATTTATTTAAAACATTTTTACCCAATTTAGGATCCCCAACAAAGTGAACAATACAGAAAAAAAAACAAAACGAGCAAAACACAGCACATAGACATACACATAGACATAACAACAACAACTGTGTTTATATACTGCTCTTCTAGAGAGACTCGAGATTAGAGCAGTGAACAAAGTCAGTGGTATTATTACCCCCATAATACAGCTGGGGAGCTGGGGCTGAGAGGGGTAGCTTACTGAAGGCTGAGATCATGGCTGTAGTGGGAGTCAAACTAGCAGTGCTGATTGGCAACCCAACCACGTAACCACTATGCTACAGCAGCTCCTGACGCAGATATGCAAACAAGAAGGAGGGCCAATGAGAATCAGTGAGGGAATGGTAGACAAAACAGAAAAGTCCTCACCCAGTGGCGGAAGTCCAAGATAGAAGGGGATATGCCAATATCTCTGGGGAAGGATTTCCAAAGTTTTGGTGCCACAACCACGAAGGCCTTTTCACAGGCTGCCAACCATCTAGCCTCAAATGGCTAGAGCAAGGCCTCAGCATATATTCACAAGAAATGTAGTGCTATATTGTGTACAGTCTTCAGTGTTGGACTTTACCCTCTCAACCCACACTTAACAATAAAAATAAGGGCAAGAAACACTTATGTTTTTCTCTTTTATACCAATTACTATCAACACTGCAGTATATCTGCAAATACAAGAGGACACCAAGTTTTTCTCCCCATTCGTCTTTTGTGAAGAACTGGCAGGGAGCATGCAGAATTATCGCAGTAAACTGCTCAATTTGAATGCACATTGGTCATTCTAGTGTTTTCAAGTTTGTGCAGTGCATTTATCTGCTCTTCTGTAGCTCTCAAGTTTCACATGAGCTTCAAAATGGCATCCTGTGCTATCTCCATTATTACAGTGATCAGTGCCAGTACTGAATATCCACATTTAATTCCACACCTTCGCTGCCTGTGCCAATATTGACGAGGGGTGTTTTGTGGCACAGCATGGGTATTTGTACCAGCGGAATGTATTTAATTAACTGCAAAACAAAACTGTCCCATTATGGTCATTCAGCACCACAAAAAAATCTTCCAGTGAGGCAATACTTAAAAAGGGCAAGTAAGAAGCAGTATTATTTCACACAGACCATCTGGCAAACCAGAAGAGATTCTCACCACACTGTTCTTCGATGCATTTCCAGATGTGTCTGGTACCAAAAACTTTCATGCAAGAAGTTATGTTCCATGGTTTTAAGGTTTTAAGACATAAAAAGAGGAATCTGTTCCAACACTGGCCCATTTTTTGTTCCAACACTGGCACATTATACGAGTTTTAAAAGTCTGCAGTGAAAGGAACTTACATGAAGTTTAGGTAAAATACAATCATACACATAAAAATGTTGCTCCTGCATTGCTCTATAGAGTAAACAGGGGAAGAGTGGGAGGAAAAAATGGCTCTGGACAAAGGAGGGAGGGAAGAAGCAACACCCATTCCCCTTACATGGCACAACTTGGTGCTTCCCATGGCTCTGCTGGGCTGGCTGCATCCATGTACAATTTGGCTAGGCTGGAACCTGCTTTGTCCAGGCCACATATGAACCTTATACACTAGGCTGGATGTAGGGTTCCCAGTTACCCAATGATAGCAATATGCAATATAGCCTAAGCTTCATCTGTAGAAATAAAGTAGAAAATCAAAGAATTAACACACCAAATGTTGTAGACTTGTGCTGTAGATATGCAAATACACAGGATAATGGCTGTACAAATAGCATGGTGAGTCTCCCTTTTCCTTGAAGATCTGGTCTTCGAGCTCAGCTAATTTGTTTAATTCTGTTTAATTCCTTGTCAGTAGAGAAGGAACATCCCTGAACCCATCCTTTTGCCCAGACGTCTGAAAACAGCAGTCGTTTCCTGGAAGTCTTACCTACCTGCAATTTGGAGATGTTGGTATCCTCCAGGAGGAGTGTGGTATTTTAGGAAGAGCTGATGCCAAACTGAAACCAGCATCAACTGTGCTTGGGTTGTTACTGTGCGACTACAACTTTTCTCCCAATGTGTAAGTGTGGGGGCAAAACAGATTATGCTACAAGTCTCTCATACTCTCTCCTTCAAAGGTGTAAGAACTTGCAAGGCCTACAATGACCTTTTTCAAAACGATGTACAAAAAACAGAAGATAGTCCCACTGAACAGCTTTTCCCTCACCTTATTACATTTACCAGAATGTGTTGCCCTTTTTCTTTCATTTGCCACCTGAGTCCTTGAGAAATGGCTATTACTCTCTTATGAGTTTCATTTTCATATTTTAAAACTGTTTTCTATATATCCATTTTATTTGATAGAATTGGCTATAAAAAGTATCTCGCACGTCATGCTCTGTCACTCTGAATAATGTCCTCCTTCCAGAACACGAAATGACAACTAATAACTCACAGCGCTAACCTCTAAATGGAGAGACTGTTCTAGCACTCTTATTCTTTTTATCTGGGGCACCAGCACTAGTTTGAAGAATAGCCTCCTGGTCCAGAAAGGATGAGAAACCTGATCGTAGTCAAGCACAAGAACCTAGAGAGCCAGAGAAGGTATAATTTTTACCATGCCAAAGTAATGCCAGAAGCTGCTGCCATTAGAACTTGCAGAATGCTGCAGCTCGACTGTTAGCAGGAGCGAGCTGGAGCATGAACATCACTCCCATCCTACAGTCACTCCATTGGCTACCTATCAGTTACCACGATCAATTCAAAGTATTGGTTATCACATACAAAGCTCTTCATGGCCTTGCCTCAGCATATCTATGGGACCACCTCCCTCCCTATGTCCCTCCACAGCAGCTTCGCTCATCAGAACAGGGTCTCTTGCAGGTGCCAGCCTGCACATCAACAGGAGTCCATACACAGACTTTCTCTGTGATGGCCCCTACCCTGTGGAATGGCCTGCCTGAGGAGGTCAGTAGAGCCCCCACGCTCCTGGCTTTCCACAAACAATGCAAAACTGAATTATTCAAACAAGCTTTTTACTCAGATAGAAGGGAAGTATTGTAGGAAGGGGGTCTCAGATGCTTCAGTAATGAGTTAGGGACCATAGACTTCACCACTATGTTGCTGTGCATATTATCTGTTGCTATGAATATGTACTCCTATATACTACCTGTGCTTTATGTAATCTAATGTCAGTCCTAGAAATGATTATGTTCTATTTCAGCAATTCTTCAACTCTGTATTGCTAATGCTATGTATGTGTATAATCCTACGACATTGTTTATGGAAATGTCCTTGACACTGTATGGAAATGTCCTTGATACTGATTGTACTAATCTTACACTATGTAATCCACCTTGAGTCTCAGTGAGAAAGGTGGACTATAAATGACATAAATATATAAATAAATAAATTCTAACTTGGAACCTAACTACTTATGGTCTTCCACTTTTATCCCCCGAGTATTTCTATCAACCAATGAAAGCAAAGTGAACACTATTCTTTTGATGGGCCTGAAGTACCACTATTCCTACCTCCCGTTAGTCCTAGTAGCTCTTGCAATGCCCATCAGGAGTACAGGGTATTTTCAAAACATATTTTACTTATAGTTACAAGCTGCACATCTCAGATGGAAGTTGTATGCATATTGAAGTTTGCAAGCAACTCAGGAACCACCAGCAGCCCAGATGAAGTGTTCTGAGTTCCACTGAGACCAACAGCACCTACTCACAACTTATTTGTGTCTTACAATATTTGCCAAGATTGCATCTTTGTGCGCATGAAACATGAAGTATGCATCAACCCTCTCTTCCC
Source organism: Eublepharis macularius (assembly GCF_028583425.1). NCBI lineage: Eukaryota > Metazoa > Chordata > Lepidosauria > Squamata > Eublepharidae > Eublepharis > Eublepharis macularius. The sequence goes on along the minus strand of NC_072800.1, from coordinate 69,315,425 downwards.
AAAGAATCTTCTAACACAGGCTAGACAGATGTCACTATTGTCATAGCCTTTGTTCACTATATTACTGACATCCTCTTCAAATGTAAGCAGAAGCTCTCAACTAAATATAGTTTAGACTATACTTGAACTTTTAGACCTGCTTGGTGTTTATGATTGTTCCCGACAGATCAGATTTGGAACCATGAACAAGTATATTAAGGCAGGAGATGAGAGGCTGTTTCATGTAGACAACCAGCATACCAAATAATTGACCTATACATAGTTTGAGAAAAGCAGTAGAGATAGGCACAAACCGGAAAAAAACCAAACAATGTGGTTTGTGGTTCGTCAAATTTCACAAACCACAAACTTTCATGAATCTGCCCCTCCCCAGTTCACGAACTGGTTCGTTTGGTTCATGAAAACATCACATCCAGGTCAGAAAATCGTCACTTCCAGGTCAGCAGAAGGTCTGCAGGAAGTCCATCCCCTGTTGCCTAGGAAACTGATTGATCAGCACCAGGCTGTCTACAGTGACAAACCAAAAAATGAACCAAACAAACCAGCCTAAAGTTCGTGGCAGTTAGTCAGAAATGGGATCTGACGAACCGCTGGTTCACGAACCACAAACCAGCCTGGTTCGTCATGAATTTTGGTTCGTATTTTGGTTCGTGCCCATGTCTAAAAAGCAGTCCTTCATAGATGGCATTCATGTGATTGTTCATTCTCAATTCTGCTACAGGAGAATTCTATATGACAGACCTGGCATATTAGCTGCTTGATAGGTAGGGATTTGTTTTTTCTGTTAAGTGAGAGGTCCTTTGAACATGCAAAGTGCCAACTGCAACCAAAATTAGCATACTTCTTGGAACCCAACCCTATCGTGTCAGAGCAAAACTGCATGCCTGATATTTGGCAATATGAAGAGCAACACAATACTTTATGCAACAATTGTGCTAGCTGCAGGTAATCAACATTATATATGATTTACTAGTGACAATATAGCAGGTTGTGGCAGACACAAGCAGCAGAGGCGCTAGGGTTTTTGGCACCTGTGGCGGGCCGGGCACCCTCACGCACACACACACGCACCGGCCTGCATGATGACATCACATGTGACATCATGAGTGCGTGCGTGCTGTCGGCCCGATTGCTGCAGCGGGCAGCTGGGATGGCACGCAGGTGGCCTCCCAGCTCTCCTGCTCGGTTGCCCTGCACCGCCGCAGACGCCTGCCCATGGCTGCTGCGCCCAGCTGAGGGCATGTGCTGGTGGCAGTGGAGGTGGGGGGCAGGAGGGCTAGGAGGCTGCAGCTCCCGCCCCCCACGCCTCCTTGCACCCCCTTTGGCACCCCGTGCCCTGAGGCCACCGCCTACCTGGCCTCAATGGGCGCACTGGCCCTGGACACATGTGCTGCCTAAAAAGCTGGAATCCAACGGGAGCACAAACAGCACACAGCAGCACAGATGGACTTGTTCCTCGTGCCTTACATAGGCTTATTTTTTATTTACATCATTTATAGTCTGCCTTTCCCATTTAAGACTCTTAGGCGGGTCACACAGTGCAAGTCAATATGATCAACAGTAGGGACATCCAATAAAGAATGCAAGAAAGAACGCAAATGCAAAATTTGCAGAAATTTGAAAACAAGCAGAGATCCAATATAGTGCCAAAACACGGATGAAACAAAGGATATGTGATTAAACATGACATATTAGATCAGAAATTATGGCAACAGACAGTCGACAGTAGTATAATCTAAAGTCCCTATCTCTTTACAAATGCATCTCTTCAAACCATTTCCTTACTGTACAGCCCACCTACCCTTACAGTCCTCCCGAATAATTCAGTTTTATACAGTTTGCAAAAGACTGGGAGAGTGGGAGCCCTCCTCACCTCATCAAGCAGGCCATTCCATAAGGTGTGGGCCACAACAGAGAATGCACATATATAGGCAGTTGTTGATTTTGCCTATTACAAGGAGGCAGCTGCAGAAGGCCTGATTCAGATAAATGAAACTGCCATGGTGGAACGTAGGGAGAGAGGCGGTCTCGCAGATATGATGGACCAAGGTTGTGAAGGGCTTTGTATGTGATACAGTCAATTGAGCCCAGTAACTGATAGGAAGCCAATTTAGGTTGCCATTTAGATATAAGAAGACAGAGCATTGCATAATGTTGTAATATATTTCAATGTTCAAGGTGTCAGATGACTGACAAGTTTCATGGATGGTTAAATCCACATAAAATGTCACTGTATTTCAACATGACCACTAGATTCCTTTACATGGCATATCTGGGAATGCTAAGCATAGTCAGTGAGAAGAAGTTTACATGACCTTAAAGTTTCATCAAAAAATTCAACCAATTAGCTGATTTCAATGGGATCTGAGCATTACCACTTAGTTTAATACCAGGTCAAGATACTGGAATAAAAATCAGCCTGGAATGAAGCAATGAGCAATCTGTGGATTGCAGTTTTACCAGTTAAAGAACGATTCACTGAAGAAAGAACTAATTCTTGTGATGAAATCCTTTGTTGACAAAAATAGGCTCGTTGCTTATTAAAATAATAATTACTGTGTGGGTAGATAGAGAAACTAAGAGAGAGACAGTATTAGAGGCATTCTTGGTCACATTTGTTCTTATCCATCTCTGAATTCACAAACAACTAGCAATTCCAGTACAGAAGTATTGCAAAATATGTTTTTATATCAGTATCAGCCTTACTCAAATTAATATATATGTACAGGGCTCATTTCGAGGGGGAACGCAGTTCTCCGAAGAGGTCACATGTCAGATGGCCCCGCCCACCTGAGTCTTGGCCATTTTGGCCCCATTTTGTCCTGGATTGGGCCTCTGATGGGTGGTGGATCACTCTCCTGTTCAGCAGTGGCCCGATCCTGACCATTTGGGGCCCAATTTTGGTCCTGAATGGCCAGGATTGGATCCAAAACAGCCAGGATAGGTGATGTCAGGGGATGTGGCATATGCAAATCAGTTACGCTAATGACACATTTCCAGTGATGTCAAGGAGCGTGACGTATGCTAATGAGTTATGCTAATGAGCTAAGCTAATGAGTTCCTCCAGCTCTTTTTCTACAAACTGACCCCTGCATATGTATGTGCCAACAATATGTCGTGACGGCGTGACCAACACAAGTTTTCCTCCAGACCTGGCATTCCAGTAGCTGCAGGAGTATGGGGAGTAAAAGGCACTTCTCACCCAAGTGGCTCAGGTTGGGACATCACCCCAGTCCCACCTGTAGCTAACCCAGAGAAAAAAATATTTACTCACCTTCTGAAAGGTTAAAAAGTGGAAGATTCTGTTTTCATTCCATCGCCACTTGGTGACATGCATTCTCATCAGCTACTCAGAGGCATTTCAGCATACGCTTACCTTAATGGAACTCCGAAACCGAAGTCAATGAAGTAAAGGAAGGTACCAGCACAAGCAAATTAGCTTTCAAACTGTACTTGTGTTTATTGTCTGCAACGCTAATGTATTTTGCTTTGCCAGCATTGTGTTTATTTGGCAATGTTTATGGGTCAGATCTAAGTATTCAGTGAAGGAACAGAAAGGCATTTTCACCTGCACAAAGAAGGGAGCAACTTCTGACAATTCCCCCTTCGCTCTGAGGTTTCCCCTGCCTGACATCACACACTGTTCCCAAGTGTCCTCCCAAGGACTGGCTTTGTTGGGGTGCAATGCAGTGTTAGGAGAAAGAGGGCAGGGCTTTTTTCCAGCAGGAACGCGGGGGAACGGAGTTCCGGAACCTCTTGAAAATGGTCACATGGCTGCTGGCCCCGCCCCCTGATCTCCAGACAGAGGGGAATTTAGATTGCCCTCCGCACCGCCGAGCAGCACGGAGGGCAATCTAAACTACCCTCTGTCTGGAGATCAGGGGGCGGGGCCACCAGCCATGTGACCATTTTCTCCCAGGGCAACCCACTGAGTTCCACCACCTCTTTTCCCAGAAAAAAAGCCCTGGAGATGGCCAAATTCCATTCTACAGGCAGAGCTCCACTTATGGTTCCTTGGACCCAATCTTATATTTTGTCACCAGACACTTTTAAGTTCCTAGGATATGAAGGCAGAATAAAAATGTTTTCACAATAAAGCATAACTGGGTTTCCCACAATTACAGGTTTGCAGAACTAGGATTCTCTTCCATTATGATCCGACACAAAGAGAATAGCAAATTAGCCCTATCACAAATTGAGCTGTCATGCTACCTGTTAGCAGGGGGCACAAACGAACCCTGCGCTAGAAGTCACGTGCCATTCCTGCTGGTTGCAATGAGAGTTGTGCCAAATAGCTATTGGCATTGTATGACGGCAGAGATATATCTGCTGTTAAGAATATGATCTCAGCTCTCCATCTTGTCGTTCTACCAAAGAGCCCGCAAAAAGCACCTGGCTGATTTATGCATTTCTTTATCTCACTGGACACTATTACTGAAAGCAAAAGCGGCTGATTTGTACTCCCTCTGCTGCACTCTAGTGAGCAAGTGGAATATATTAGATTAAAAGGAGATCTTACAAGACTTGCAACATTTAAAAAAAATAGTGAGATCCTGGAATGTTTTCTAAAAATATGCTTTACAGTTCTAGGCATGTTATAAAAAGAACGGCTTTAGCACAATCATCTACAATGTGTACAATGGCTATGCATGAAAATATCTTTCTATAATGAAAGGATTTGGTACCTCATAATAAAAAGCATTTAGACAGCATTTTCAGTGTTCAAAATGCTGCACACACAGCCTATTATGATCCTTACGACAACCCTGGAAAGTAAGCTAACAATATTCCCTTCACACTGCAGATGTGGAGGCCGAGGCTCACTGGCTTGCCTAAGACCGCCTCATGAGCCTGTGCCAGAGGTGAGTTCTGAAACAAGGATCTTCTAGATCAGAGCTCATTCTCTGAGCCTGAGAGCCAAGCTACAAGTGACACCTTACACAGGTTGGACACTTGTCAGCTTACCTCAAGTTTTGATGGGAAATGTAGGTGTCCTGGTTTTACAGCTTGGCTCTCCATTACAGCTGCAATACCAGGATGCCTACATTTCCCATCAAAACTTGAGGGAAGCTGACAAGTGTCCAACCTGTGTCAGGCGTCACTTGTCGCTTGGCTCTGAGCTACACTACAAATGAAAGGGGTTGCTGAGTCCTGCTGTTAGCTCTGAACCGCAAATGCCAACCTAATGGCCCAGTAGCAGGGCATGGGGGCTCTGTCTGAGGGCTGCCTACACAGCTAATGGAAGAAAGCTAGGCTATGTGAGGCTGACTTATGCTGAATCAGACCACCGGTCGATCGAGGACAGTACTGCCTACTCAGATTGGCAGCAGCTTTCCAGGGTTTTGGGCAGAGGTTTTTTACGTCACCTTCTACCTGTCCCTTTCAACAGGAGATGCCAGGGATTAAAACTGGGACCTCGTGCATGCAAAGCAGAGGCTCTTCTGCTGAGCCACAGCCCCTCCCACCTTGCCTTGAAGGAACGCAAGTTAGACAATGGTGCTGCACTCTGTTTAGAAGCAAGGCAAGAGGCTCCATCCCAATGGGGTTGTGTAAAACCAGAGACCCCTCCACAACCGCTCCTCCTCCACAACGAATAGCAATTCACCATTGCATACCTATTACAGGACCCACCTAGGAACTGCAATGTGTACCCAGGGAGAATCAAACTGAGCACATAGGGTTCTACCTGTGAAGGGTTAACCCCATTTGCTTTACCATGGAGGAAAGCCCTATTATTCAGGCGAAAGATTCCCAAAACTGCGTGTGCGAGGCTGCATGTGAGCATCAGAGCCGTTCAGACTTCTGTATTGCAGTATAAATATTTGATTGCTAAAGCAAAATGTATTTTCTTCCAGTTGTGAGAAAAATAACATTCTGGGCATATTTGTAAATGGAAAGCATGTGAGACTGGAGACTTGGGTTAGATAGGGGAGGACTACATTTTCTAATTCATTGTCATTTTAATGTATCTTTGTTGCAAAGATTAAACAGATGGTTAAAAGCAGCTAATGCCAGCCAAACTCCCCATCTGAGTAACATTCTCACCGGCTCATCAGAACCCTTGTTCTGTCACAAATCCTTCATAATTCATTTTCATCTCCATACTTATCTCCATAACAGAGTTAATAATGCAAACGACAAACATAACATCAGAGTTCACGTAGAACATAATCATGACTCTTAACTAAACATACCATTAGAAAACTTATCAGACTGAGCTAAGTGCTAAAAAGCTCCACTTGCAACATGCTCAACTTTCTTCTGCTAGATGTTTGCAGACAGAAGTGGAATAAGGGGAGCCAACACCAGCAGTTAGGATACTCAAGGGCCAACTTTATTTATTTTACAGCAAGATAAGGATCTGCAACGTCCAAGGCAAAAATTCCGCCATGCTTCATCACTGTGACTGGATAAAGAACTATCAGGCCTCCTCGATCTGTTCATCCCTCGATTCCAGATGGAGTCACCCTTGGTCCGAGCTCTGATCACGTCAAGTGGCTCAGAAAGAGGCCGTGGGCAATGTGTGGGCACTTCCAACAAACCCTTGCTTGCCCACCTTCCATGCCATGAGCAGTAACATCATGAAGCCAAGTCCACTCTGTGAGCTGCCCACAATTCTCACAAAGTTATTTTAATATATACAACGAATATAGAAAATGTTTGGGAGTTTGGACTTCCTTTTTTAAAAAGCAAGCAAGCAAAAATATGTCACTGGCAATATACCATCTGCAGCTAGGGGAGTGGCCTCGATGAGCCACATCTCTCAGGACAACTTTGGTGTGTGGGGCAAGGAAAAGCAAGGAGCAGCTAGACTATCTCTGTCCTTGGGATCAGGGTGGGATTATCCATATCCTGGGCAAAGACATGAAGAAGATGCTTACGTTACCCCCACCGATTGGAGTGTTAAAGATTTTACCAGCTGTAATTCAGCTATTAAATATAAATTTGAAAGTATGTCGGTTATGACTATGCATGCTTTTTGAAATTGTTAAGATCTACAAGCTCCTTCGTTAAACATTTTTCCTTCTTATATCTGACATACAAATATGATCTCAAAATTAACACACAAATACAACCCACTTCTAGGACGGTTTTCAAGCAAAAACAACTCTGAGATGCCAGAAAGTAACAAGAATGACAGATTCATCCAAGAAAACGAGAAGTGAGTCAGAAGGGCAAGAGAAAATTATACGGAAAAGGGGAAAGGAGGATATGGAGCTATTGACTGCAAAGGTTTTTGGTTTAGTGTATTAAAATGATTTCCAACTAAAACAAGAATTGGATCCTGAATGAACACTGAATTCCTTTGGTGGATAAAGTGCTTGAAAGTTGCAAGTTCACTTACAGAATGCACCTATGGATTATTATTAGGTAAAAGTAGTCCCCTGTGCAAGCACTGAGTCATTACTGGCCCATGGGCAGGGCTGGATCGAGGGGGGACAGGGTGGTGGTCTGCCCCTGGCGCCGCCAGGGAGGGGGCACTGGGAGCAGCTGCCAGCTGCCGGAACGTGCAGGCGGCAGCATGGGCAGCCTCGCAGCCCCCCATGCTGCCTTTCGCCTGCCCCGCGTGACAGGGGGCAGCCAGCTTGCCACACACCCCGTCCTGCAGGGCAGGCAAAGGGCAGCGAGGCCGCCCAGGCCATTCACCTGCCCCACAGGAGAGGGGGCAGCTGGCCACCCTCTGTCCTGCAGGGCAGGCGCATGGCATGGGCGGCCTCACAGCCCCCCTTGCTGCCTTTGGCCTGCCCTGCAGGACAGGGGGCGCGCGGCAAGCCGGCTGCCCCCTGTCCCACGGGGCAGGCAAAAGGCAGCACGGGGGGGGGGCTGCAAGGCCGCCTGCATCATTCACCTGCGGAGAAGCGAATGGCACGGGCGGCTTCCCAGCCCCGCACACTGCCTCTGGTTCCCCACGTGATGATGTCACCAAAATGATGTCATCACGCCACGTTGGGAGCACGCACGCAAGGCTGGACTAGGGTTGCCCCAGGCGCCAGCAACCCTAGATCCGGCCCTGCCCATGGGGGGATGTCACATCACGACATTTTCTTGGCAGACTTTTTACGGGGTGGTTTGCCATGGCCTTCCCCAGTCAACTACACTTTACCCCCAGAAAACAGGGTTGACATACCTGTAACTTATGTTCATCGAGTTCTTCTGTGCTGACACACATGGGGACTGCGCAGGCGCAGGCCAGCCGCCAGAGAATTTTCCATAGCTTCTATAGCTCCGAAGGGGCCGTTTGTCGCGCGCCTCAGCGACCGTTTTCCCGCCCAAACGGTCACGTGCTCCTCCAGCGACCAACGGCCCCTTCCCTCAGTTCTCCTTGCCGCCGCTTAACCAATACACATAGCCACAACCTGCATAGACATCAATATTTGTTATAGCCCACACAGCATTGTGCATTGGAATTCACAGCGGGGTAGGAGGGAGGGTTGTGTGTCAGCACAGAAGAACTCGATGAACATAAGTTACAGGTATGTCAACCCTGTTTTCATCTTCGTTCTTCTGTGCCTCCACACATGGGAGTGTACCAAGCTTCACACAATAAGGAAGGTGGGGTGAAGTCCAACACAATTTTATTGTATCACACAAGAACCATCAACAAGTGTAAACAACATATAACTATACACAAATATACATACAAAAATAACACATATATACAATATACTCCCATATATACACACTTGTATAAGGATATATTCAATAAATATATATAAGCATATATACATATAAAACATACAACTACAAAATTGTAGCATGATAGCGTAGCATCCCAGAACCCCTTAGGAAAAAAGGGAATGCAATACAGCCCTGGCCACAGCCACATCTCGCCCTGTATCCACATCTACAGCATAATGCCTGACAAAGGTGTCAGCCGTGGACCAGGTGGCTGCCCTACAGATGCTAGCCAACGGAACCCCCTGGAGGAGAGCCGAAGAGGCAGCCTGGGACCGCGTGGAATGGGCCCTAACCTGCAGCGGGCAACTCGCCCCAGCCAGGGAATAGGCCTTACTAATGGCCGTCACAATCCACCTGGACAGAGTCTGCGAGGAAGCCCTATTGCCCTTGTCCTTGGCCCCAAAACACACGAACAGGTGAGGACACTTTCTGAAGCCCTTTGTCCTGTCCAGATAGAAAGCTAGTGCCCTCTTCAAATCCAGAGTGTGCAGCGCCTTTTCCCCCTTGGAAGAGGGGTGAGGAAAGAATGCAGGAAGCGATATCTCCTGCGACAGATGAAAAGTGGACACTACCTTAGGTAGGAAGCCCAGGCAGGGACGCAATACCACCCTATTGGGATGGAATAAAAGGAAGGGGGGGGTCAGACCGTAGCGCAGAGAGCTCACTGACCCTCCTGGCAGAGGTTATAGCCACTAGGAATGCCACCTTGTACGATAGCAGGTCCAAGGGGCAGATCGCCAAAGGCTCGAAGGGAGGCAACATTAGCCGTGCCAGCACCAAAGACAGTGACCATTGTGGTACAGGAGGCGACACTGGTGGGTAGAGGTTGAACATTCCCTTAAGGAACTGGCGGGACTTTGGGTGGGAAAAAACCGTGCTACCATCAACACGAGAGTGGGTAGCAGAGATAGCTGCCAGGTGAACCTTGAGGGAGGTAACCCTTAATCCCTGGTCCCTCAGGAGGCACAAATAGTCAAAAATCAGACCTAGGGAGCTATCCGTAGGCACCACCCCTTTCTCACGTGCCCAGGTCTCAAACCTCCGCCACTTGGCCTCGTAAGAGCGCCGGGTAGATGGCTTGTGGGCATTCAAGAGGACCCGTTCCACCTGCGTAGAAAAATTCAATGAGGAGGGACGATCCGCCAAGCTGCCAGATGCAGCTTCCCGGGGTCGTGGTGAAGAATGTCCCCGTTCCTCAAAAGATCCTGCCAAGGGGGCAGCCTCACATAGGTCCGCTGAGATAGCTGCAGGAGCCTTGGGAACCAGACTTGCCTCGGCCAAAAAGGAGCCACTAAGATGCAGTCTGTCCTGTCCTCCTCTATTTTGCACAGGACCTTGGCTATCAAGGGGAAGGGCGGAAACATGTAATGCAATCCCTGGTTCCACGTAAACAGGAAGGCATCCCCAATAGAGAGTGGGTCGCTCCCTGCTCGGGAACAGAACGTCTGGGCTTTGGCGTTCGCCGCCGTAGCGAACACATCTATAACCGGGTGTCCCCACATCTGGAAGATCAGCCCACTGCACCCGTCGTTGAGCTCCCATTCGTGGTCTAACAACAGAACCCTGCTCAGGGCGTCCGCCCGAGCGTTGTCTGACCCAGCCACATGTATGGCTCGCAGAGTGACGCCATTCTTGACTGCCCACTGCCAGGTGAGCGTGGCTTCCCGGCAGAGAGTCATGGACGCTGTGCCCCCTTGCTGGTTCACGTAGTACATGGCAGTGGTGTTGTCTGTCTGTACCAACACGTGACGATTTCGCAGCAGAGCTGTAAGGGACACAAGCGCAAAACGAATGGCTCTTAGTTCCAAAACATTGATATGGAGCGCCTTTTCACCTTCAGTCCAGACGTCCTGGACACAGACATCCCCACAGTAAGCCCCCCATCCCACCAGAGAGGCATCAGTGGTCACCGTGATGTCAGGATGTTGATAACCGAAAGGGAAACCTCCAAATAAATTGCCCTCAGACAACCACCAATCCAACGAGGACAGTATGCTCCTAGGAACGGAGAGCTTGAGGGACGGAGGGTGCTGAAAAGCATCATACCTTCGTACAAACCAGTTCTGGAGAGGCCGCAAATGCAGCCTGGCGAGGGGGATTACAGAAGTAGCAGCAGCCATATGGCCCAGCAAGCACTGGATAGTGCGTACCGGTTGAAAACGGTTCCTCTTAAACATGGACACCAGACCCTTTAGGGACCTAGCCCTCTCCTGGGGGAGCAGAGCCTTACCCTTCACAGAGTCCAGAAGTGCACCAATGTAGGAGACCGTACGACTGGGAACCAATTTAGATTTTTCTAGATTAACCACGAGGCCCAATCGGTCGCATGTGGTAAGCACCAGATCAAGGTCCTGGGCTAATCTGGGCTCAGACTCAGCCACGATGAGCCAGTCATCAAGGTACGGAAAAATTGAACAACCCTGCTCCCGAAGGAAGGAGACCACAGGAGCAACACACTTAGTGAACACCCGTGGGGCAGTGGACAGGCCAAAGGGGAGCACCTTGTATCGAAAAACCCTTTGCCGGTAGACAAAGCTCAGGTATTTCCTATGTTCCTCACGTATCCCCACATGAAAATATGCGTCCTTCAAATCCAGGACCGCAAACCAGTCCCCCTTCCTGAGCAGGGCAAGCACAGTTGCCAACGTTACCATTTTAAATTTAGTCACCCTCAAATAGGCATTAAGGCCTCGCAAGTCCAGAATGGGACGCAACCCCCCGTCCTTTTTGGGGACTAGGAAGAACCTGGAGAAGAACCCCTTCACAGAGCCTTCATAGGGCACCTCCTCTATAGCTCCCTTGGCCAAGAGCGATGTTATTTCAGTGTCCAGCTCGGCCATAGTGTTATTGACAGCGGTCAGCGGTGAACAGCATCTCGGCAGTTCAATGAATTCCAGCCCGTACCCCTTCTCAACAATAGTTAAGACCCATGAGTCAGATGTTATTGACTCCCACTCCGAGAGGAATGGCCTCAGTCTGTCCGAGAAGTTCGGTGGTACGGCTGGGTTGACCCGTCAGTACTGCCTCCCAGGGCCCTGCTGCTCCTTCTGTTGGGACGGAGGCTGCGAGGAACGAGGTTTGAACGGCCTACGCCTCTTGGGCTGCTGCTGAGGAGGGTAGTGCCGCTGTTGATAAGCCGGGAACGGTTGGTAACTCGGCCGCTGCTGCTGGTACCTGCCCTGGTAGTGGTAAGGGCCGTACCTGGGAGTGTATCGTGGCTTGTAGGCGGGTTTGTCAGTGGGAGCTAGGCCCAAGGACCGTGCCGTCTGTCTGTCCTCCTTCTTTTTCTTTAAGGCCTCATCGGTGGACGCGGAGAATAGTGATTCCCCTTCGAAAGGAAGGCCTTCCACCCGGGACCTCACTTCCTGGGAAAGGGCCGTAGACCGCAGCCATGAATGGCGTCGGAGGACGATGGCGGAAGTCATCCCACGAGCTGCCGTGTCGGCCGCATGGCTCCCTGCATTTAGCTGTTGTTTCGACAGGCGGACAGCTTCTGTCTGCAGGAGCGACACCACTGCCTTCTGTTCAGGGGGGAGGATGCCAACATAGGATGCCAACTTTTCCCAGAGGTAGAGTTGGTACCCAGCCATAATCGTCTGGTAGTTGGCAATCCTCAGCCCTAGGGATGCGATGGAATACTGCCGTCTACCTAGGGCATCTAGCTTCCTCCCCTCCTTGTCAGGTGGCGCTGAGGGTGCTCCAGAGCGGCGAGACTGGAACTCCTCCGTGACGAGCGATGAAGGCGGAGGGTGCTTCAACAATGATGGCCAGGTGCCCTGTTTAATCTTATAAAGCTGCTCAATCCTCCTCGAGGTGGCAGGTTGGTCACAGGGCACCTTCCACACCTTCTCGACAATTTCCTCTATCCCCTCAAGCATAGGGAAGCCAACGGTTGCAGGATTGTCCGCATAGACCCTCCTGAGCAGCTTGTCCTTGGTTTGGGGAACAGCTGAGGAGATATCCATTTCTAAAGCTTGAGCCATCCGAGCCATCTGATCTGCGTAGATTCTCAAATCTTCATATGGAGAACTACTGCTCGGCGCCACGTTGTCGTCTGGCGAAGGTTCGGAACAGGACTCGGAACCGTAATCTCCGACGCTGCCGACGTCCTCCCCTTCGGAACTGTGCGATTCCTCTCCCCGGGCCGGCGGAGGGAACCATGCCTGCCTAGAGGTCGAGGGCCTCGGTTCCGAGTATGCGAAACCAGGAGCCCCTTCCCATTGGCAATGGAAAGCGGGAGGCAGATCCGAAGCTTGACGATGACGGGAGGCCAACGAGCGCACGGAACCGACACTCCCCTCCCCGGACCGACATCGCTCACGACTGGAAGCAGCTGCTGGTGAGCGGTGACCAGAAGACGACCGATCCCGCCGACTCGGAGGCGGGCCTGGATCAGCTACTGGGGAAGGTGCCGATGGTACAACCTCGAACGCGCCCGGGTCCGGCACATCCTCCGGAACCGGAGAGCCCAGGTGAGGAGACGGTGTGCGCGGAATCAGGATGACCTCCTCCGTCGGAACCGAGCGTGGAGAGCGATGACGGTGCTTGGTCTTTTTCTTCTTTGCAGGTGGCTCTGAAGAAGATCTCGGTACCGACGTAGCTCTGGATGACGACGAGCGCGGCTTAGCCACCGGAATCGACCCAGCCGTCGGTTCCGACCGAGGGCTCGGAACCACGATCTTCGGTCCCGAGGCGGCAGCTCTCGGATCCGACGCGGTGGAAGAAGCGCTTCGGGGCGGCCGCGCCGAACCCTGCGCTGGAGAGGTTGTCTTCGACGCTGCGGCACTTGCAGGGCGTGCAGACCGAGCGGAGGACACAGAACCCGCCCTCGAGCGCCCTCCGACAGAGGGGCTTGGGCCAGCCTTGGGGGAGGGCAGCGGTGTTGCCGTTGACATGACCGCTTTCCAGAGGGAGGAATTCAGCCGGGCCTGCCGATCCTGACGGGCCTTATTCGTGAACCCCTGACAGATCTTGCAGGCGGTCACATTGTGGATCTCCCCCAGACAAAAAAGGCACTGGTCGTGGCCATCGATCTGTGCCATTTTAGTATGGCACTTCAGGCAACGCTTGAAGAGCGCCTTTGAGGCCATCTTCAGGGGCGCGCAAATAAGAGAGGTCAACCAGTCCGAGTCAGAAACCGTCCGTTAATTACCGTCCAAATCAGTATCCAAAAGCGAAGTCCGAAGTCCAAACCGATGTCCAAATAAACCAGAAGATCAATCACAAGCAATAAGCGCAGAGCAACGAAGCTAACGTTCTCTCCCAGCGGCGGAAAGAAGAGAACTGAGGGAAGGGGCCGTTGGTCGCTGGAGGAGCACGTGACCGTTTGGGCGGGAAAACGGTCGCTGAGGCGCGCGACAAACGGCCCCTTCGGAGCTATAGAAGCTATGGAAAATTCTCCGGCGGCTGGCCTGCGCCTGCGCAGTCCCCATGTGTGGAGGCACAGAAGAACGAAGATGAAACTGGGTTCTCATTTTACCGACCTCAGAAGGATGGAAGGCTGACCTTGAGTCAACCTTGAGCCAGCTACCTGAACCCAGCTTCCGCTGAGATCGAACTCAGGTCGTGAGCAGAGCTTGGACTGCAGTACTGCAGCTCACCGCTCTGCGCCACGGGGCTCTTAAAGATTATTATTATTAACTTCATTTATAGCCCGCCTTTCTCACTGAGATTCAAGGCATACAGATGCCACACGGAAGTCCCTTCAAACAGTTCCATCTAAAACAAGCTTCCATGGTTTACATCGTTTGTGCAGCAGATGTCCACACAGATTATTTTTCTCCGTGTCACTGCGAACGTGTGTCATCCCTATCCCAGAAATGTTTCTAGAGTTGTACAGCGTCCCTACCTCAGAACTGGCTTGTCAGAAGGAGTGCTTTATAGCTTTCTAAAATATTACTGTGTAATGAGTTTATGTTCCTTTGGGATATGCAGCAGATAAATGTGCTCCTGTGGCATTTAAAAGGGAAACAGCATATAATTTCCTCTGACCAGTATTGTGACATTTGAAAAGACAGAAGCACCTGGCCGCACTAATGTAGGCAGCTATGACATAACAGGAAACGTACTTAGGATTAACACTTCAAATGTCAAGATCAGATTGCTTGCCTGGTATTATTGGCTGGCTGCTGTTTCCATCTTGCTGTTTTAAGGATATTGCTGTGAGTGAGCAAGATTGAAATCAAAGGCACGTTTTCAATATTGTGGAATACATGCAGTGCATTCCCACAAAGTGTCACGCGACACTGATTTCATTCCTTCTCACAGCCACTTTGTCAGAAATCATGGCCCACATTTTGCACAAAGGCAGTGTCAGAGTCAGTGTAGCAGGACACCTGCTGGAGCCCACGGCTGACTAGAAATACTGGGCCCATCCACTTCCACAAGGAAGCAGGAGAGCACATCCTAGAAGCCCCTAAGACAATGTCTTGAGGGGAAGGGTGCTTAAACGTGGTTAAACGTGGGCACGGCATAGCTCTTTCACATTTTTTGACGCTCCAATATTGCCGGGTCAAAAGAAGAAACAGAGTTCTGCATCATCCAGTAAGAAACAGAAAAATTATTCTGATATTTATGTCCCTCTTTTCTCCCCAATGGATACCGAAGGGTCTTAGAACATCATTCTCCTTGCCTCTGTTTTATCCTCACAACACCCCTATGAGGTTAGGTGGAGAGAGAGGGACTGGTCGAACAACAAGATTTTGTGGCAGTATAGGGATTTGAACACAGATCTTCCAGATACTAATCTGACATTTTAACACAACTCTGGATCCAGAGGCCCAGAGGCATCCCACCTGCATGCCTCAGGTGGGAACTGCAGAGGGCATCTCAAAACTGAGGCTGAAAGGGGAAAGCTTTGCCTAAGATCACCCACAGAATTTGTCACTGAACTGGAATTTGAACCCAAAGTGCAGCTGTGAGAGATGCAAGAGATCTAGAGGAAAGAGAAGTACTAGCACTGGTTTGCTATGTCAACTAACACACGCATGGCTGCTCAGTAGAACTGCCTGCACTAGCACAATTAAAATGGGTGCGTAATTTGAACTGAATATGCTGGAAATAAAAGCCATTTCACGTGCTCATCTAAACCTTACGACCATCACAATGTGCCTCAAGCATAGGATCAAAAGTGAACATTTGCCATGCTTATGCGAGGGACGAGCAGTCAGAACTTGATTAATTCGGATCTGGCCCAAGTCAGAGGCAGTTAATCCGTAGGAAGAAGTATTAACTGGGAGAGAATTATATGATCAATGATATACTTAGAATATGGTCTGTTCGGTGTCATCTATTTCCTCATAGATGCAGAGGAGTTAGCCGTGTTAGTCTGTGGTAGCAAAATCAAAAAGAGTCCAGTAGCACCTTTAAGACTAACCAATTTTATTGTAGCATAAGCTTTCGAGAATCAAGTTCTCTTCGTCAGATGCATGGTACAGAGACTGGTCAAATATAGAAGAGGAGGGGGGAGGAGGGGAGGAGAGAGAAGATGGAATTTGGGGGGGGAGAGGGAGGATGCAACCAAAACATTCCTTTGCTAGTAAATGTAAACATCTCCTTTTGGTGTGGGGGTCAGTTGGCTTGTGTGAGGCATCTGACAGGGAGAGCTGTGGTTATCGAAGGCTTATACTGCATTGGAATTGGATGGTCTAGCTGTTTTGCTGCTACAAACTAACACGGCAAACTCCTTTGAAGCCTCACACAAGCCAACTGACCCCCACACCAAAAGGAGATGTTTACATTTACTAGCAAAGGAATGTTTTGGTTGCATCCTCTCTCTCCCCCCCAATTGCCTCTTCTCTCTCCTCCCCTCCTCCCCCCTCCTCTTCTATATTTGACCAGTCTCTGTATCAGGCATCTGACGAAGAGAACTTGATTCTCGAAAGCTTATGCTACAATAAAATTGGTTAGTCTTAAAGGTGCTACTGGACTTTTTTTTATTCTATTTCCTCATGTTGTTTTTTTTTAATTATATTTTGATTCTGGGAAATTTAGGAAATGGAAAAGAAGTGGGACTTGGACACGATTTAATCAATGTTAATAGAATCATAGCTTAGGATTTAGTTCAAGTTAAAAGTACAGGCTTTTCAATATTTATAACTACAACCTCTGTTGAAAATAAGGAACGTCAGAGCCTTGAGAGAAATATCCAGGGCTTGTATCCCCGGTGAAGCCCAGGCTAAGCACTTGCAGGCAGGGGAAGGAACACCATCGGCTCAGTGCAGTTTAGCTGCTGCTAACGGGAGCTTCCCAACATCTATAATACAATTTTAGGAAACTTTTACCTGGAACTACCACCCCAAAATAAAATTACTGTAAGTTAAACTCAAGAATGGAAAGCCATGTAACAGTTTAATGGAAGATTACTCATCTATGGACTATGGAGGGGAGTGAGCCTGTTACACATGAATAAATTTTAGAAACCTGCTATCTTTCCTTAGGCAGTTTACTCTTCACTAATTTCCTTCCTAATCTGAAGTTAATTAGTAGGCACCAATACGTTATTTAAAAAAACATTTCTCTAAGAAACATTTCATACGCATCACACACCCACATGTATTATAATATTGTAAATGCAGATTTTTTAAAAAAAGTCAAAGACAAGTTATGGCATTTATTTACTTCTAACGAATATGAAATTGTATGGTTTTGGGGACATTTTCATTGCAGCTGAAGAATCTGCAGCTCTAATGACAATATTGCCTGCAGCAACTTAATCTTTATTCATTTTTGTTCAGGCGGAAAATTGACATTTGAATGGTTTGTTTTTAAAGGCAATGCATGCTCTCTGTTTTAAATGACACTTTTCCACTCTTTAACAAGTACCTGCAAAAACTGTTTGAAAATCTGGTAAATGTGATTATTTTTAAATTAAATATCTGTGCAATGATTCCATAACACAGGCTACAGAAAGCTGGGCAACGCATCTTTTCCAAGCCCAACTCTCTCCTTAGTCAATCAAGCTGTATTTCTTAAGGGGAAAAAATCAACAAAAATGGTGGCAATTCAGCATGAGAGCAAGACAGGAGACCTCATGTATGGCTGAGCAGTAGAAGCTAAAGGAGTGGCTGCAATAGCAAAGACTGGGAACATGGTCCATCCAATACATCCATCATGCCAGTGGGTTGGTGGGGGGGACAAACAATACATCAGCAAAGTTGCTACACTTGTTGACTGAAGCACCAAGAGATTAATTTTCTGAACTAAACAGAAGTGGTATTCATAGTGCCTTTTGAGTCAATTCCTCATTGACCTTTGGTGAGAAGACAAACACACACACAGTTCGCTAGCAGCCTTCTATCCTTGTGCCTTTTCCACACTCCCAGCTGGCAAGAGCAGCAGAGCACAGGCTGCTGAGACCTTTCTAGTCCATAAGAGATCAACGAACTGGTTGTTTGTGAATGGCTGGAACTCACAGGCTGGTGTAGGAGTTTATTCATTCAAAAACCACTAGGAGGAAGGCTCTACATATTAGTATAGCACTTAAATGCCTTTAAAAATGTATAAACTTTAATTTACACCCCATTGCAATACATTCATCATGACATCAAAGTGCATGGTGATTTGCCATTACCTGTATGTTGTTGTAAGTTGTTCCCACAAAAGCTGAATGCCTTTATTTATATCCTGTGCAATTTACTTTGGATAATTTAAGTCTGCTGAACTGCTAACAGAGTAAGTAAAAAAAAATGAAGAGTATATAAATAAAACAATGTTTAAGACAACGTTTTATCCCACAGTTTACAAGTCAAAGGAATTACTTTTACAGTTAGAGTTCCGCAGGGCTTGCAAATGGAGATGTTCCAGCAGGCTTTTGGTTGAGAGCCAGTGAATTGTCCCTTTCCTGTCTGCCACATCCCGTGCTCCACTGGCAGATGCTCTGGACTGTGCCGCAGCTATGTACATGGTTTATTAGATATTTATTATAGCCTGTTGATGATGGCACTAGCTGTTTTTATATTGTTTTTATGTTTTTCAGATATGTATACGGTTTTAATTGTGTAATATATGATGTTAGCCACCCTGAGCCTATTCGTGGGGAGGGCGGGGTATAAATTTAATAAAATAAAACAAATAAATACTTTTATAAATGCATACACTGTTGTCTACTACCTAACCTCCCCTTCTGTTCTTTCCATCTAAGAGAGTTACGGAATTCATCTAAGAGTGTTAAGGAAGTCTCAATGCAATCTTACGAATGCTTTCCTGGGAGTAAGCCCCATCAGATAGACCTGTTTAGGAATGCTCTTTCCTGTGGCCCCTGGGCTTGCAGATTTCGTCAGTGGGTTTAACCATCTCTTCTCTCTCACCCTCCCAGTGGATAAAGGGTACAGAATCTCTGCTCCTAGCCTCATTCATGTAACAAATCTGGGGCTATGAACAAGGGAGCACGGCTGTGCCTGTTTCCTGGTCCCTTTTGCTGCCATAGGTTCATTCTGACACATGGAAGTCAGGAGTGCAGCAGGTACAACAGGTCTTTCAGTTCACCAGAGCAGCCATGTGAAACAGGCTATAAACAGTGGCAGAAAAAGGCCATTCAGAGGAAGAAGCAAAAACAAAAGCCACCAGTGAACACAATACTATTCTCCTATCCCACAATTTGGTCTAACATTACAGTCTGGCTAGGGATCCTGATGGTGTTTTGCCATCTTCTGGGCATGGAGCAGGGGTCACTTGGGGTGTGAGGGAGGAGGTAGTTGTGAATTTCCTGCATAGATGACCCTGGAGATCTCTTTCAACCCTATGGTTCTATGAACTCTAAACCCTGTTTAGGATGGTAACTATACACTATGTCATCATGGGGGGCCAACTGATGTCCTGGCAGCTTAGAGGAGAAAAGAGAGAACAACCACTTAGTCCTCCCACCCACCCATTGATATCTGATGCATTTGGGTCATGAGGAGAGGCTAGCTGAAGAGACTGCAGGAAGGATCCTGGGTGTCTAACTGGTGATACTCCTTGCACCGGGAAGAACATGCTGACTCAGCTCAGCCACCAGCCAGCCCCTTTCCAGCTCTATTGGATGTCCCTCTGGCAGGGAGCTATTGTGGAACCATTGCCTGGGATTAGATGGTGCCAGTCTTATTTCCCAGAGTAGTAGTCCTGACTGAGTGCCTGGGCTAGGGGCATGGTTATTGGTTGTCTTCCAGCACGTGTTATTCCATCTCAAACTGAGGTGGTGGGTGGAGTGGGAAAGTAGGGTGGTGGGAAGCGTAGGAAGTCCTGCAGGGAGACATAATGGTGCTCACTAACTGTCTAATCTCCATCCCATCCTTCAAAACGTGGGTGAGGAGGCCCACTTAGGTGGCTCCACTTTGACCTGGTGTTATGCAATGCCATGCCTGTGAAAAGGAACAGGTGGACCAGGCTTGCTTGACTGAAACTTGGTTGGATGGCTCTGATTTAGTCACTTTAACACAACTGACACCGACTGGATAGAAATCCGTCACCAACCTTGAACTGGAGGACTGGGTGGGGTGGGGTAGCATTTCTTTTCCATGAGTCTCTCTCCTTCACTAGATACCTGGCACAGACAGAGGCTGGCTTTGATTGTATGCACCTAGTGTTGGGCACTAGGGACAGGTTAAGGGATCTTACTGGTGTACCATCTACCTAGCTTACTGGCACGGTCTGACTGAGCTGACAGAGATGGTACCAGACCTGGTGCTGAGGAATCCAAAGATTATGGCCAAGGCTGCCTTGTTGGGTCAAGTTCAGCACTTCATGGCTGCCATGACAACCACAGGCCTGTCTCAGTTTGTAATCAGTCCAACACATGAAAAAGGATATCTGCTGGACCTTCTTTTCAGCACCAAGTGGCTTGCCAGTGATCTGACTAGGGAGCTAGTGGTTCAGCCCTCATCATGGTCAGATCACTATCTTCTGAAGATGTGGCTGAGCTTGCTGCCTCCTCCCTACAGGGACTACAGTTGACTATTCTCAATCCACCAGCTTGAATATGGAGTTCATGTTAAGGGCAGAATCCTTCAGTGGTTTCACTCTTTTCTATCTGACTAGACAAAAAGAGTCTCAACTGGAGGTGCAGAATCAACTGGGTGGGATTTGTCTTGCGGAGTGCCACAGGGTTCAATTCTCTCACCCATGCTCTTTAATATGTATCTGTGGCTGCTGAATGAGATTGTCAGGAGCATTGGGGTTTGGTGTCATCAATAAGCATATGACACTCAGCTCTATATTTCATTATCCAAACCGCCAGATGTATCCATCTGAGCCAATGCTTTGAGGCTGTGGTCAAGTGACTAATGCAAGTCAAGCTGAAGATGAATCCAGACAAAAACAGAGGCAATGCTGGTTGGGAAGGCTGAAGTTCTAGAGGGATTAAATCCACTTGTCCTGGATAGAGTGACACTGGCTTTTTCAGAGCAGGTTAATAGCTTGTGTGCGCTCATGGACCCTGTCCTGTTCTTGAAAAGAAGGTGGCCAGGGGGGCCTTCTATTGGCTGCATCTGGTTTGCCAACTCTCCCATTATCTACACTCAGCTGATCTGAACCTCTCAGTTTGATCACTGTAACATGCTCTGTGTGGAGCTGCCTTTGAAAACAGCCCAGAAACTACAACCGGTCCAGAATGCAAAAGCTTGGATTTAAACTTAAATTTAAATTAAATTTCCTTTAAACAAAAATCTTTATTTAATGCGCTGGAAATGTATTAGCATATTTGCACTTTGCCAAGTATTAATAATACTATAATTTCTCCTTTTAAAATAAATTCCCTAGCCGCCCTTTAAACAGATATCTACTACAGCTCTTTTGTTATCACAGAAAATTCATTCCATATGCTAAATGCCCCCACACACAAAAACACTTTTCCCAAAGTAATCATATCCTGCTTTGCTTCCTTAATGTTATTATGCATCTGCTTTTTTCTGTTAAAAAAAGTAATTCTTTCGATATATAATATTTACCTCAGCAATTAAATCCAGAACATTTCTGTAAGAAATTTGCACACAAACATTTTACGGACATAGAAAGTGAAATCCAGGAACTCTCTCACTGTTTCACAAACACATACACACACACAGTGTGCCAACTTATTATGGCTTCATATAATGCAGTTTTTGAAAATGTCTGTAATAAGAGAAGTCTTAAAAAATGCAGAGTATGTGCAAGGATTGGCTTCATTGTGTTTGGAAAGCAATGTAGTCTTCATAACTGCGCAATAAAATTCCTTAGGTCTGAAGAAATAATAGCCACAAGGGTTTGTGGTTTACTTTATAGCTAGCCAATGGCAGGGAAAACAGAATAAAATATAAATGTTGGTTTTCCTTTGCTTTCCCAAACGTTCCATTATTAAAATGCTTCACAGACATTCATGGATTAACTTTCCCTCCCACCAAAAACTATCAGGCCTGTTAAAATTGCTTTAAAGCTCTTCCTAAATAATTCTTTCAGAACAGACATCAAAATTGAACTAGGGTTACCAGAAAACTTAAAAACAGTTTGGTATGTCAGATGAGTGGGGGGGGGGGGCGGATCCTGTATTCAAATCACCACTCACCCATGATGTTTATCAGTTGACTTTGAGACAGTCACACACGCTAACCCTGAAACAAAGGTTGTTGTGAGAATTACACAGAGAAGATACAAAACAGTAAAGAGTCCAGTAATACCTTTAAAACTAACCAACTTTATTGTAGCATAAACTTCCGAGAGCCACAGCTTTGTCAGATGCTCAGGAAGCCCTGGAGCTGCTCTGCTACCACACACTCTATCATCTTCCTAGGAAAGGTAAACTGGAGACTGGCCTGTAATTGGCCATCTTATCCCTAGCCAATGAAGGGATTTTTAAGCAGACGTCTAATAGCTGCCTCCTTCAAAGATTAAGGAAAGCCCTATCAATCAGGGAGGAATGGATAATTTTCACTAATGGCTCCAATGTGTTTTCCCAGCAAGAGTTTAAAAGCCAGGATGGGCAAGCGTCCGACTCCAGAGTGCAAGTGGTGGCCATAACACTTTGAGGGTCCCTGTCAGCATCCTTAAAGGTCTCAAAGGTGCTACTAGACTCTTTACTATTTTGCAACTACAGACAGGGCTTTTATTCTGGGAAAAGAGGTGGTGGAACTCAGTGGGTTGCCCTCGGAGAAAATGGTCACATGGCCGGTGGCCCCGCCCCCTGATCTCCAGACAGAGGGGAGTTTAGATTGCCCCCCACAGATGCAGCATGGAGGGCAATCTAATCTCCCCTCTGTCTGGAGATCAGGGGGCAGGGCCACCGGCCATGTGACCATTTTCAAGAGGTTCCTGAACTCCATTCCACCGCGTTCCTGCTGAAAAAAAGCCCTGACTACAGACTAACACGGCTAACTCTTCTGGATCAGAGAGAAGATGGTAACCGTCAGTAACTAACTGATGGAAGGAAGGTACAAAGTGAATTTCCAGGACACAGTGGGTAGGAGTGCACATGATACAGCAACCTTGCTAAAATGAAGAAATTCCAGGTCTGGTCAGTGAGGCTGGACTAAAGGCTACTGGGAAGCCTATGCAAGCCATCCTGTATTCTGTGAAAGAAGTAAAGGTAGGTGCAAATGTGAAACAAGTGCTGATCTGGATACACTATGACACCTCATCCCAAACAAGGCTTACTCAGAAAAATCTTACCAACTGCAAATATTATTTGAAATATTTACGTCTTGCTTTTCAGATGACAAATATCTCTACCACAGCTAACAAGAACAGAGAAAAATGTTAAAAATGAAACTTAAAATTGCAGCAACCACACCACAACAAAGACAGATGTATCAGGAGGAAGAGACTAGAAGACAAACATCAGTCCCCAAAGCCTTCTTAAATAGTTCTGCTCACTGCTTCCCCCCCCAAAAAATGGAGCAGTGATGGATTACTCACAGGCATGACTTCTATTCAATGGCCACGGTGTCACAACCAAAGATGCTTTGTCTTTCATCCCAACCAGTTGCACTTCACACAGTGGAGAAGACAGAGCAAGGCCTCAGAGGGAGATCTGGGAGTCCAGGTAGATACTGAAGAGAATTCTTGCAAATATTTAAGCACGAACCACACACCGGCATATGACATTTTTGCTATCAGCCATAGTAAATGAAACAGACATTAAATCCAGCTTTATCAAATGGGAACAGACTCAAGCAATGTGAAACATTTCTAGAATAAGGCTTAATTTTACAATGCTTTGCCAAGATTTCTTCAGGAAAATTAAAGTGAATTCTTATGCTATGCTAACTTTGTTCAATGCCAAGTAATATAACTTTTTCACAATTGTTGCATATATATTTTTATTGATAAAGCTGTAAACCTTTTGCAGTAAATCGAAATGAATTATGGGAACATTTTGCTATTTGTCACAGAATTGTGAAAGATAATTGAATATGAAGTACACACTGTCTATAAACAAGTAGTTCTGAACTATTTGTTCTGGAATTATTCTTAAATCTCCTCTTGCCCATGGAATTTATCCACAGAAAAATTAACGCTTTCTTTTATAAAATCATGCTGAAAGACTCTTAATCAGGGCTTTTTTTCAGGTGGAACGCGGAGGAACGGAGTTCCGGAACCTCTTGAAAATGGTCACATGGGTGGTGGCCCCGCCCCCTGATCTCCAGACAGAGGGGAGTTTAGATTGCCATCTGTGCTACTTGGCGGCACGGAGGGCAATCTAAACTCCCCTCTGCCTGGAGATCAGGGGGCGGGACCACCAGCCATGTGACCATTTTCTCCAAGGGCAACCCACTGAGTTCCGCCACCTCTTTTCCCAGAAAAAAAGCCCTGCTCTTAATTATGTGGTTTCCTTGGTATTCTCCCATACAGCCTATTAAAAATAATGTTAATGATTTCCCTATGAGCTACACCTTTACAAGACTTTACTTAAAGCAATGGCTTATAAGTTATAACGACTCCTTCCAAAGAAGTTCACAAAATTATGTATTTTTAAAGCTCAGAGCCTACTTTGCACAATACTAAATTCTGACAGAGAAGGCCTATCAATAGTAGGAATTAGCACATAATCTCTCTCTCTCTCTCACGTGCATGCACACACACATGTATGTTACTACTTGTATATGCAGTGGGAAAATATACATGAATGGTCTTTGCCACACACCAGAATCCACTTGAACTAACCATCACACTTGTTAGCACAAGCTTCAGAACCCAGCTCATACACTTACGGTGCCGACCATCATTTTCACATGACAAAGGTGGCCCCAATTTGTACCAAGATGCCAATGCAGGGGGGAAACAAGTAGAATACACCAAAAGCAGAGACTAGACTAGAACAAGAACAGACTGAAACTTAAACAGAACACAGCATGATATGTAAGCTATGAAGCTAATGATGGAAGGGTGATTATAACCCTTCCTGTTGAGATGTCCAAAATAAGATGGCTTGGACAACCATCCAAGCTCAAGCTCATCATAAATCAACTCATTTTGGATTTGCGGAAAAAAGATAGTAACAAGAGGCAGATGTGATACAGATTCACATTGGATACACTTGCAATACTGTTAATTGTACCATACCTTGCCACCAAACTTATGAAGTTTTTGGTGACAGAGTTTCTTGGTATCTCTAATTCCAAGAGAGATGGCCCACCTGGGCATCTTTTGTATTCTCTCCCTTGTCCTTCTGCCACAATTGGGGCAAAAACCCAATAGCCAGATTAAAAACACGCTGGAAATCCAAACCATAAGAAGGAATGTTCAAAGAGAGGCAAAGAGCATTCTTAATTGTCAATCAGAGCTAACTTAAAAAAAAATCCCCTCCCAGTTCCCATAAAGAGCTACTGGCCAAAGGCCAGTGCTTTCCTTCACTGAAGTAGATGGATAACACTGGCTGCCTGTCCCAATTGATGGCTAGTTTGGGTAGGAATTGAGCCTTTCCTAAGTTCAGTTCCTACTCCCTTCTGATGAGACCTTGGGCCAACCTGCATGAGATTTTGGGCAATGCACAGTTTTATTCTTCTCCCATGAAAAGGACTACTGGCCCAGTAAATGCAGAATGCAGGGTCACTTCCCCACGTCTTAAAAATAGTACCCCACTCATGGAACAATGATGGCTCCTTTCACGTGATTTCTGACGTCACCGTTTCCAAAACAGAGGCAAGCAGTTATGATTCCGTTTTCGTGGAATCATAACTGCCTGCCTCCGTTTTGGAACTGGTGACATCAAAAATTGCGCAAAAGGAGCCATCATCGTTCCATGAGTGGGGCGCTATTTTTAAGATGTGGGGAAACAGCTCAGGCCAGAGTCTTCAATTCCAAGCAACAATACAGCAATGAAGAAAGCTAGAGACATTCAAGGAAGTTTTCATCAGATCAGCTATGAACAGCATCTCATAGAACCAGGAACAGGACAAGGCTTTTTGTACCAGTTATAATCTTTTATAATCTGTCATTACCATCTGATCCTATAGAGTTTCAATAACAAGTGACAGATACAAGCGGCTCTGCTCATCTGCCCATTTTTAAAAGCTTGGCAGTACAGAGTTTTACACTCTTTGATAAAAGGCCAAGTTAATTTCAAAACATCAGAGAGAAAATTGGTTTCCTACGTGTAACATTTGAAAAGGAGAAGGCAGCAAGTTCAATCCAGAGCGGTCCTTAAGGACTAGGTCTTTTTTGCAGACTGACCGAAAGGTTGATTGCTTACCCAATCTGTACTACATAAAAACTTCTACGTGAATCGGCAGGAAGGTCAGAAGGGATCACTTCAGTCTTCCTGGTTAATCTCCTGCACAGCCCAGACTTCAGAATTTCATGTAGAATTATAAAACAATCACACAACCGGCACTGGGTGAGTGAAAGAAAGCCACTATTCTCTGAACAGGCACTGTGAGACCAACCCTGTGCTCAAATCCAAATAACTTCAAAAGGGCCTTCGACAGCAGGATTGGTACAGGATCACAGCCCGGACTGTCAGCATGTTACTATCCCTCTTCCTGATGACTAATTCACACTAATTCACACTTATTTAGCAGACTAATTGTTAATTTATGACAATGGGAGTTTTGTTGCTGCTGTTGCTTAGAGGGAAACGCACACACTTGGCAAAGGCCAAACCTCTCATTAACGGTTAAGTGATTCATTAACCATCACTATAGCTTTGCAAGGCAACTATATTACAGCAGAGGATGAAACTTGAGGGGGAAATCTAAGCACAGGTAACCATCTCATTGTGAAGAAAATAGACACATGAAATGATTCCTTAAAGCCTAGAACCAGAAACTGACACATTACTTTAAAATATGAATGTGGGAAAATTAATTTTTTTCAACAGCAAGATTTGAGTCCAGTGACTCCTTAAAGACCAAGATCTGTATCTGATAAAGGGAGCTTTGACTCTCAAAGCTTATACTCTGGAAATGTTGGTCTTGAAGGTGCTCTTGGACTCCCATTGTTCTACTGCAGATCAACCCGGCTACCCACCTGAAACTAATATGTTCAAGACAACGCATTCATACCAACTTCTCTCACCAACCATGAGCACAAAGCAGAGTCTCCCGCCTTCCTCCACAGCCCCCTCCCAGAAGGAAGTCTTTTGAACAAAAAAGCCACTGCAAAGAAGAGGGGGAAATTGCGTGTTAATGCTCCCGCTTTCCTCTTGCACCAAGAGAACTTCCATCGGCAGTAGAACAAAGTGGGCCAATGTTCGAGCTGTACTCGAATACCGGAGACCAGTGGGAGGCTCAATGATGGTCCTCCTGACGCTGGCCTCAACCGTAAGCCTGGTGGAACATCTCCGTCTTGCAGGCCCGCCGAAATGATACAAGATCCTGGCGGGCCCGAGTGTCGTCAGACAGAGAGTTCCACCAGGTTGGGGCCAGGACCAAAAAGGAGATTGGTGACTATTTCTAAACCACTTGCTTCGCTTACTATTTCTAAACCACTTGCTTCGCTTACTTATTTTTCAAAGGTATGTTATTTATAGTCCGTGTTTCTCATTGAGACTCAAAGTGTGAGGCAATATTATCAACACAGTGTGAGGCAATATTATCAACAGCTGGGACAATTAACAGACAAAAGTATGGATTACAAATTTTTTGGGGGGGAGCAGAAATCCAATACGGAGCTGAAACAATGCTGAAAGAATACATAAGCAACTTAACATGACATGTTAAGCAACGTGGAAACTACCCAGAAGGAGCATACAAGTACACTATAGTATAGTCTACAGTCCCCATTCATTTACCAAAGCATCTATCAGAACTGTTTCCTTACAGCTTACCTGTGTAAAAAAAAAAAGCCCTCTTGAATTATTTGGTTTTTCATAGTTTGTGGAAAGCCAGAAAAGTGGGGGCTTTCCTGATCTCTTCAGGTAGGTTGAAGATGGAGGCCACCACAGAAAATGCATGTTATGGGCAGTTGTCAATTTTGCTCATTTGCAGAGTGGCACCTGCAGAAGGCCCTGTTCAAATAAGCAAAGCTGCCATGGGGGATCATAGCGGGGAGAGTGGTCCTGTAAGGACCTAAATTTCCTGCCTGAACCACACAGAACTGAAGTGTTTAAAAAAAAATACTGCCAAATGTGAACTGCAGCCATGCCCACATTTATAACGGTTTGACTCCTTGGTGAGAAGTACAGAATAGAAGTGGGCACGAACTGGGAGGTTTGTGGTTTGACGCATTTCACAAACCACAAACTTTCACAAACTTGCCCCAGTTCATGAACTGGTTCATTTGGTTCATGAAAATGTCACTTCTGGGGCAGCAGAAAGCCTATCCCCCTGTTGCCTATGAAACTGATTGATCAGCGCCAGGCTGTCTGCAGTGATGAACCAAAAAACGAACCAAACAAACCAGCCTAAAGTTCATGGCGGTTCGTCAGAAATGGGCTCTGATAAACTGCCGGTTCATGAACCACGAACTGACCTAGTTTGTGATTAATTTTGGTTTGTATTTTGGTTCGTGCCCACCTCTAGTACAGAAATACCTATGCACAGCTGTGGATTAAAATTGCAACTGCCAAACAATCTTATTGTAACTTATTCAGAAATCCAATTGCATCTGTATTTCTCTTGCAGAGAAGGTACAGAAGTGGCAGAATAGGCATTGCATTGATCACAGTCATGGCCTTAAGCTAATGCAAGAAACCAAATCACTTGGCACAAGCCAAGCTGTTCATATCAACAGAGCTAGGCACAATATAAATACAGTATTTATTCTCGGTGTGCCACAAATGGTGCACATCCATCACGACCTCCAAACAATTTTCTTTGCAAAGTCAAAGTTATCCAGAAAGTAATCTAATCTGAACAAGGTTGGAAGCACCACTTCCTGAGGTTTAACCTTAGTTGATGCTCTTGTTCAGATGAAATGGCTTCAGAACAAGACAGAGAGAAATCAATACAGTCAAGATGGTGAGGAGTTTGGCTTCTTACATATATCACTGGAGGTCAACTGCTTTACACATCACAGAACCCTTCACAGAGGGTGTTTTCGCTTTTAAAGCTAATCATTGTAGAAATATTAACAAAAACTATGTCAAGCACACTGTGATGAAAGTCTCTGAAGTTCTATAATGTTCTATGGGTATTTATTTTCCTCTGTTTTACAGTTACTGAAGTGTTTGTGAAAACCAAAAATATATGTTACCATAGTAATTCCAGGCATCCTGTATTGCCAACAGGATTAGAGCCAAAACATCCTGTTTAACATTTTCATTGGAACACTAACTCCATTCCAAAAGCTGTTGAAACAGCTAGCATTGTTCTAGAAGACAGCTTGCATTCAGACGTTTGCCTGTGACAGACTTCTCACTGATATTTGGAATGCGTTACCTTGTTCAGGAGCATGGTGTGCCTCAGTGAGAAGGTGGGTTCAGAGGTAATGCGAAACCATGGTTTAATTAAAATAACCTTAAGTTCAGATCCATGCTAGTATGCTACCTATGGTTAGTTATGGTCTCTCAGACTGGGATTCGGAGCCCACCATCATGAAGCAGATACCACACAGGTCCCTGGCAAGGACTCAGGATAAAAGAACAATGGTGCTGACCAGGAACTGGCAAAACTAACCAGGAACAGAAGATCATCTATGGGCCAATTCCCGCTTTCAAAAACTAATTGCTAATGTATGGTTTCATGTTACGTCTGAACCAACTCTTGTGTCCATTCTTCTGTTGTAGATAGTGGTTTCTATTTCTTCTATTATGCCACTATTTTGCAATCACAACTCATGCTGCAACTCACAAATATCCAAGGATCAATTTCTCTTTTTTACATAGCCCTTTAAAGTAATGCAATAAAACCACCATTGGTCTCAACAGTGTTTTATAACTTGGTATTTCAGTTTGACTTGCAGTAATAAAGATATTATGCTTTTCCCTGTGGTTGAAATATTTTAAAACCATACATATTAAAGAAAAATTGTCCTTTGTGTCACTTCTACTTTGAGAAAATTGAAACCTCAAATAATTAAATGCCTGTGAAAGGAAAAGTCCTTGAGGGCCACAGCATGCATCTGATTCCTGAACTTTGCAGGTTAAGTGCTCAGATATGTATAATGTCCTTCAAAGAAATAAAAGACCTTCCTTATTATTTATTACATTGCCTATTATATAAAGACGTTTAGGAGTAAAGCCTTTGTCCTTTTATTGGCTCACTGGGAAACTCTGACAACAACTGAGGTAAATTGAGCATCAGTGAGAAGATGAGGTGAACAGAATAACTACAAGTTATATTATATGCAGTAGTAAAAGCTAAAAATCTATTTTTAAAGGAATCTGCTTTTAGGCAAGATACGTCTGGCCTCCATAAGATCAACAACATTTCTGACAATGGCATCCACCTTTAGGTGGGTGTTTGTCACAAATCAAGAAAAAAGAAAGGCTAGGGGCTCAGGAATTCAGCCCAGGGCACTCTAGACTCAAGTGACGTGGCTTTGCATTACCTGTGAAGCCTAGTAAAGAAAGGAACTTTTCTCATCTCTCCTGGGAGGTTCTTTCAAAGACTGTTGTATACAAGCTCAACCCAGAAGACCCTCTTGACTGCATCAACTGTACACCAAGCCTGCACAACATGAGCAATTTCTGTGTCTGCTGCACAATAACGAAATCTTCCTTCCCACGTGAATTTGCAAAAACCTAGTTATGTTTTCCCAAGGGCTGTAAAACCCACTGAGGGCCTATATTCATGACAGCCGCTTCAAACAAGATAAAGCTTTCCAAAATTCCAGAATAGTACCAATAATTCATGCAGGTCATGACTTTTCAGTGTATATAATGTGCTTTGGTTCCCTTTGGGAAGAAAAGTGGCATACAAATGCCATAAACAAGTATAGTCCCATGTTTAGGTTAAGTTTAAAATCAGAACAGTAGAAGATAACTGTTCACTTAGTTGTATAACATTAAGAAGATGCTATTTTACTCTACAGGAACTAATTAAGCTCAAAAATATTAGTCCCGATCATAGTATTCAAATCATCTGGCAGGAGGACAGAAGAGAATTGAACAGGTATACAAAGTTAACATCCAACACACACCTGCAGAAGCTCTTTTCAGATTACATTTTCTGGGACAATGAAGGCATATGGGAGCGGGAGTGGGAATGCCGTCACAGTCTCTCTACCTCTGACTCTCACATACTCATTTTTGAGGAGAGGGGGGGAGAGAGTGTGCAGAGACTTCGCGGTGGATCCTGAAAAAGCAGAGCTAGAGTCTAAAAATGAAAATGAAACATCTTTCTAAGAGAGTGGAAAAGGATTATGTTGCATTCTCATGACGAAAAGAGATAACATTGTAATAAATATACGATAAGTACCCAATTTAATGCTTCACAGGTGGCTCCATTATCATGTCTGCACTTTGCAAGCCGATAGTAAAGATGATTTTCTTTTGATATTTCTATGCAGTAAATACAAACAAATTCAGAAAAGTTTGGTTTTTTGCATCTCAAGTTTACAGTAGCAAAAATAATAGTGTTTAGGAATTAAACCTATTTTCACTAGTACTGATTTTAAAGAAAAAGAATGTTAAATTTTTCCAAGAGATTTAAGTTCCCTGAATGGCATGGAAGCATATTTATTTTTTTAAAAAAATGAAACAAATTACAGGAAGTTTTCACCTCATGGTGAGAATTTTGTAAATGATCATCATGAAAACTCACCACTTTACATGACTTCAACTGTTAAAGATTCCAGTTTCAAACGGTTTCAAATGCAATTTTGCATAGTCTTGACTCAGCAGTACTGAATAGGCCACAGTCTCTACACACATTAACATGCGGAAGCGTTACATGTTGACCTCATTAAAAATTTTGCCTATATAAAAATGTAACATTTGACCCAGGTGGGTGGGTGGGTGGGTGGGTGGATAGATGGAGTTGCTGTCTGTGGGAGGATGCTGGTGGAGGAAGAACCTGATGAAAACCACTTCCACTAAGTTGATCCATTGATGTAACCTTGAATTCAACCACTAATTCCTAAGGGTCCCATTCTGCAATGGGATGATGATGATAACAACAACAACATTCGATTTATATACTGCCCTTCAGGACAACTTAACACCCAATAAGAGTAGTTTACAAAGTATGTCTTTATTATTCCCACAACAAAACACCCTGGCTGTTTTCACACGCCTATTAATGCCTTCGGAAAATCGTGCAAAACTTGTGGCACAACAGCGTCTTCATAGCACGATTTCCCATTTAATGGTGAGATGACATCAGAAATCGCACCATTAAACCGGCAATTGCGCTATGAAGGTGTCATCATGCCGTGAGTTTTGCACAATTTTACAGAGGTTTTAGCCATGTGAAAACGGCCCCTGTTTGGTGGGTGGGGCTGAGAGAGCTCTGAAGAGCTGTGACTGACCCAAGGTCACCGAGCTGGCTTCAAGTGGAAGACTGGAGAATCATGTAAAGACTGAGAAATTCACATTTAGTTATTTACTTCATTTATCATTTGCCTTTCTCATGGAACCTCAAAGTAGATTACATACCATAAAAACTAGTCAAACAGCGTAAGATGTCCAATAAATAATGTAATAGGACTAGGATTAAAGAGTCAGGATACGATACAAACAGAACACTGTCTAAGGCAAGATGTAACACGAACAATATAGAGATAGGGTTATGAAGATTAAAGACAGTTTCAGATGAATAGCTGTGCTGGTTTGCAGTAGAACAGCAAGTCCAGTAGCACCTTAAAGACCAACTAGATTTCCAGGGTATGAGCTTTCAAGAGTCAAGACTCCCTTCATCAGATACAAGAAGTAGAAAAAGTTGGAGTCTTTATAACCCAAGAAGTGTTATTGCAAATCAGAGTGTCAGGAAGCTAGCTATAATACATGTCATAATTAGCTTGATAGAGCAGGGGTGCCAAGTGCAGAAAATCAGCATCTATAGTGTGAGGGAAAATCCTGTGTGCTGCTTCAACCTTGGGGTAGAAGACAGTGCATTAAAAGTTGCATCATCATCCCTGGACATGCCATCACAATACTAGAAAAGATGAACAAGGACTGAAAATTCTATCCTTTAAATTGACTGACCTTCAGGAAGTTATGTACAGAAGGACCAAATATTGACTAACACAACAGCCAGGGATACTGCAGCCAGGGATACTGCAGCTGTAAACAAGTGCGTATACCATCTTTCATGTTCAGCCAGCACTGCAGGAGTACAGCACACATTCTAAAGGATGTTGCCAGCAACTGGGTCCTCCCTTTTGGCCTCTCTTTCTGGCATGTATCTCACTTTATCATCCAGGGCATTCTTGTTTAAATGTTAACCCAACACATACAATCTGCTAGCACTGTCTTCTCCAAACTTGTTGATTAACTCAGAAAACAAACGAAAACCAGGCCTCTTCATTTTGTGAGAGTATATAACAAGCCTACTACCATGCGCAAACACTTGAATAATCCATTACTTGTTAGCTTCCCCCTAATTTAACAGTTTTCCAACCTAACATTGGCAGTGATCAGATTTTATTTGCAATCTGGACCTAAATTTTTGCATAGGCGAGTCTGCCAGTGTGACATGGCTCCAAAGCCTACGTGACTTGGAATTTTGCAGTTGTTCTGGCTTAGCTGTTGAGCGCCATCGGCTACCCTCCGGAACATGCATATGTTGGTAAAAACTTCTTAGCACTGCCCCACACATCAGTCCCGTTGCTCAAAAAACTAATGGCACGAGTGAATGAATGAGCAGCCCCCCCCCCAAACAATTCACTCATTATTTATTTACATCATTTATACTCCACCTCTCTCCCCAACAGGGACCTAAAGAGACTTCTATTCTTCTCCTTTCCTTCATTTTATCCTCAGAACAACATTGTGAGGTAGGTTAGGCCCTGACTGGCCCAAGGTCACCCAACAAGCTTCCATGGCAGTCTCCCAGATCCTAGCCCAACACTAACCACACTGGCTCTTGTTATTAGTTCTCTTCTGGTTGGCTTTAAAAAACATCCCAGCTCCCAAATATTGTGGCCAGGGCCAGCAACTGGAAGAAAGAGGACCAGCCAGGCCTTGCTCAGCTGCCAGAGTTTGAAGACTTACTCCAACTCTGCCCAAGTAGCTAACAGAATAGCACTTGAAACTTTAGGATCCAATGTTTAGAAGAAAAGACGGTTTCTGCTGCCTCTTTGTTCTAGCCTGCAGAGCTTTTCAACTGCCAGGGCTCAAAGGCTGAAGAGAGGACATCAGACTGGCTCCACCAGAGCTTCATTGGCTGCTCAGACTCAAGCCACTGCTCCAGCCAGTCAGCAGAACTTCTACCAAAACCAACAGCTCTTTGGGCAGGAACCTCCCTGAAGGTGCTCTGACCACAGCAGAGGAAGCTGGAAGCAAAGTCACTGAGGAAACACACAAAAAAGATACACCGAGAATCTGCAGAAGTATCTGAGGAGATCCCAGAGCAAAAATATTTGCATTACGATGCATTATTTATTATAAGGAACTGCGAGTGTGCAGAAGAAGAGGAATAAACATCCTCAATATCATCAATTTTTGCAGTGCCTGTGTGCACAAACACACACAAATGGGATTTGAGTCCATGTTGGTTCTCTGTGCGTTCAGCCAAGGGTGGAATACCACAGGGAATGTAACCCGTGTCCTGTTTCCAGCACCAGCACTCACTGTTGCTCAAAGCAGCTTTCTGTAGCTGGCCGGGCACTGGAGCCCCAAAATAACAGTGCAGCTAAGTGCCATGCAAACATACTGAGATATTGCTGCCCTAAACTTGGGGGAGGGAAGCAACCTCCACAGTCAAAGAGAGACCTGTGAGTTTTTCTTTTTCTTTTTTCATAAAGAGCTCTACTGCTTCAGATAGCGCTGCCCTTTATCCCTTCACAGCCAGCACACTAGTCTCAGTGACCATTAGCCCTGTATAGATGGACCCACCTGTGCATTGACTCACCACATGGGGAGGGATCACAGGCATAAGTGTGCTGGCCTGGCCCTACCTCCATACAATTGCCGAGTGGTCTACGCTACGTGACTGCATGGAAGAAGTGCTCAGGTTCACAGGCAAGGGGAATGTACACAGGCTCTTTATCCATGTACTTGCAAAGTGCAGACAACTTGATGATCTCAAAGAGGCCAGAGTGGGGCTGGTGCCTGCATACCCACAATCCCTCTCCACAAGGTAAGTCAGCACGCAGACCAGTCACCTGCATAGGGCTTCTTGTGTACAACGTAGAGCTGTTAACCTTCTTCAGATATTCTCTCTCAACTGAAGCTTCGTTAACCACAACTGGCAGTTGTGCAAGCCCTGTGGACCCACCGATCACCTCAAGCAGCATCTTATATGGGACCTTAACTAGCTTAGGAGCTTGCTATTAATGCTACACCTGCTGTCCTTCTGAGGACGGTCATAAAATTCAAAAAGAAATATATTATTCCTTTATGCAATAGAATGCTTCTGGGTTTTTTTCTCTGAAGAAATATTGTACTTCTAGAACAGATTTTACAGCCGTAAGCTGTTTTCATACTAGGTTTTTGTATTACCTATTGCAGAGGTATATCATCAAGACATGGCTTGCCACTAAAATCCTTATTTGCATTCACTTTATTTCAATCCTTTCACAGAAACCTGGTTTGAATTCTGACCTGGTTCTATACGCCAAAAAAGACAATTCTTATCAGCTGGTTATGTTAACCTCTCATCTTAATATAGCCTCTACAGAATTAATTTCTGCACTGTAACTCTTAGAAGTGACCTTACTCTGCCAATACCTCAGGTCTCCTTTAGGTGTCAGTATGCCACAACAGGATAGAGAGGCAATATCTTCATTACCTGAAGGCCTCATAATATTCCTGTTTGGGATTTAGGCTGTTATCATCACACAATTTTTGAAACTAGACATTGTTAATATTTCTATAATTTAAGCAATAATCATAGTAATAGGGGGTGAGGGATGTTTTGAAACTTACTTGTCATTTAGAAAGAGGCAATGTGGTAAGTTCTGACTGGGACTAACATAACCCAGTTGTAAATTCTCAGCTTGCTATGATGCTCCTAGGTGGCCTTGAACTTTCACATTCTCTCTGTATAACCTACCTCACAGGGTTATTGTGAAGATAAATTGGAAAAATCAGTAATCTATGCCTAAAAATAGATTTTCATGCTAGAGTGAAGAAGAATGACAAGGGGACAATAGGGAAGAGATGAGAGCTAGACAAAAATGGACGAGTCAAGAGGCATATTGTTGGAAGAGAGAACACTGTTCTCACAGAATGTATTCACCAATCATTCAATTAAAAGTACATTCAGAGAAGAAAGAAAGAAGAGGGGAAACTATATAGAAAGATTGCATTAGAATTATCGACAGTTCTTGACGTCATTATTTATATTTGTTTTTGTTACTTCACTTATAGTCTGTCTTTCTCACTAAGACTCAAGTCAAATTATGAAACATAAACATTTTGTTTGTTTGTTTGTTTTATTCAATTTGTATTCCGCCCTCCCTGCACCAGCAGGCTCAGGGCGGATTCCAATTCATAGAATATAAAATACAATATCTTTAAAACCAATAAAACATCTTAAATATTTTTAAAAGAGCATCTCAAATCAATTAAAGCAGCGTAGACCTCCAATAAACAATGCAGTAGGACTAAAATTACAGAATTGGAATAGACAATGCAAACAAAAAAACATAGAGCTGGAAGGGATATCAAGGGGCATCTAATCTAACTCCCTGCACAAATTTCACACCTGCCTCCCCCTCCACACCCCCAGTAACCCCCATTCTATGTCCAAAGGAAGGCAAAAATCCTCTAGGATCCCTGGCCAATCTGGTCTGGAGGAAAATACTTTCCTGGCCCCAAAGTTGTGACTGGTATTACCCTGAGAACATAAGAAAGGGCCATGAGAGCCTAGCCTCAGCTTATCCACTCCTGCACTCCCTCTCATGAGCTGCCTATATTCATAGTGAGTCACAAAATCAGCATTGCTGTCAGATGGCCATCTAGCCTCTTCTTAAAAACCTCTAAGGAAGAAAAGCCCACCACCTTCCAACGAAGCCTGTTCCAGTGAGGAACCAGTTTGTCAGGAAGTTCTTTCTAACATTTAGCCCAAAACTCTTTTGATACCATTTGTAACCCACTGACAACAGAAAACAACTCTGCTCCATCCTCTATACGTGACAGTCCTTTGAATACTTGAAGATGGCTATCATATCTCCTCTCAGTGATCTCCTTTCCAGGCTACAGATACCCAGCTCCTTCAACGTTTCCTCATAGGACTCGGTCTTGATCCCTCACCATCTTTGTTGCCATGTCCCATACTTGTCAAAATTCTCCTTAAACTGTGGTGCCCAAAACTAAACACAGTACTCCAAGAGAAGTCTAACCAGAGCACAGTAAAGTGACACTATACCTTTTGTGTGATCTGGAAACTATACTTCTGTAGATACTGCCTAAAATCACATTTACCTTTTTAGCTACTGCAACAAATTGCTGACTCACGGTCAGTGCATGATTTACTAGCGCCTCTAGATCCTTTTCACGTATACTACTGCCAAAACAAGCCTCTTGCATCCTATAACTATGCTTTTGATTTTCCTACCTAACTGCAGAACTAAACATTTATCTCTCTTGAAATTCATTTTGTTAGTTTTAGCCCAGTTTTCCAGCCTGCCAAGATCACCCTGAATCTTGATTCTGTCTTCTACTGTATTTGCTACCCCTCCCAATATAGTATCATCTGCACATTTAAAAAGAATCTCCTCTATTCATTCAACCAAGGCATTTATAAAACTGTTGAACAGGACCCAGGACAGAGCTCTGAGGCACTCCACCTATCACTCCTCTCCAAAAGGATAAAGAACCATTTACATGCACTCTTTGGGTACCATCGGCCAACAAGTTACAAATCCACCTAAGAACAGTAGTATCCAAACCACATTTTACCAACTTGTTAACAAGAATATCATGTGGAAACTTATCAAAAGTCTTACTAACAAAGCACTGTCTAAGGCACGACACTTCCGCACGGGGCTTTTTTTCCAGTCCTGGCCCCATCCTGCTTCCATGTCTCCTCCGAGTTCTGCACACATGGTCAAAATATCTCAGTTCAGTCTCCAAACTGCATCCCAGATTGTTTTGCATTCTGCATGATCAAAGGCTACATCTGATGCAGAAATGGTCTTTTGCTGGGTTTTCTGCAGCTTTTCTCTCTGTGCACATACCCCTATTTTTTTTTTACATCGAAGTAAAGACAGCTTTTTTGTAGTGCAGAATGTTTTCTTCAGTGTAAACCCTGGCCCTGCCTTTCACCTTTCCCTTTATCCTCCTGCATCCTGATTGGTTCAACAGCAATATGTAACTACACCCTTTCCTCACCTTCCTTCCCCCACCACTCTCAGTTATAATCCATCTTTTTAAAAATGTCATCAGCAGTTCACCTTAGCAGTAAATCATCTTCTTACAACAAAAGAAGGTATCAGGATGACACATTGGTTTTCTTGGTTTTTTTAATTTAAAACATCAACAACACTGCAACAGTATTGTTGTAACGAAAAAAAATTTAAGGGTTGCAACTAGACATGGGCATGAACCGCATTACGAACCAAAAAAACCCCATGAACCGCCTGATCGTCTGTTTGCAAACCAGCGGTTCGTGAAGATCCATGGCCAACGAACCAGCGTTCGTTGGAAGCCTGGGACAGTCAGGCACCATCAATCAATTCCCTTGGAAACGGAGCTGGGGGAATGCCTGAACTCTGTCTGCACTCCTTCTGTTGCCCTGGAAACCCGAATCGAAGCCCAGCTTACCTTGATCGGTAGGTCTTCCTTCTAACCATGGCGCTGCAAACTAGTTACAATTGGTTACATGAGAGAAGACACCCAGGGGGAGGGAGGGGGAAGGGGGGTGTTCTGTAGCCATGGGCACTCCAATCTCATCCCTGCAAACCCTGATAGGCAGTTTTGACGGTCAACCCCTTGTACACTGGGCCAACGTCAACTGGTGGCTCTAACTGTATCAAATGGGAGTTTCCTGGGGGCCTCGGATTGGAGAGGGTATAACTCCAAGATCCCTATTGCAATCTTGACCAAACGTGGGTGCTGGCTGGAGGAGAGCCTGCTAAACACTCCCTGGGAATATGGGCTTTCTAAGTCCAATGGGGGCCGTTCTGACACCCACGAACCACGAACTTCGAACCGGTTCATCAGCGGGAAATGTTTGTTTTGGTTCGTTAGTTCAGGTTTGTCGGCGGCACCAAACCAAGAACATCTGGTTCATTAAATTTTTGGGGTTCGTGCCCATGTCTAGTTGCAACACTGGAGGAAAAAAACGCTGCAATGGCTCACATAAAAACCATAGTACAATAGTATTCATCCTATATTGCATATATAATTCATTCCAATACATTTATGGTTTAGTATTATTTTTGTGTACATGGTGTTTTTCTGTGTTTACCTCACATAAAAACCCGGCAGAGAACCCTAAATCCTACTTAATATTTTAAAATTTCCCTCTAGAACATCGCAGCCACGCATACAACCCCCTCTAACATCCAAACACTACAATGTTGCAACACATGCTCCAAAAAACAACTAAAAACACCCCACACTGATGAAACCTCTGATGTGTCATCTTTCCCCAGAAATATGGTTGTTGTGGATTTTCCGGGCTGTATTGCCGTGATCTTGGCATTGTAGTTCCTGACGTTTCGCCAGCAGCTGTGACTGGCATCTTCAGAGGTGTAGCACCTCAGGCAAACTCAGTTTGACACTGAGAGATCCCTGTCTTTCGGTGCTACACCTCTGAAGATGCCAGTCACAGCTGCTGGCGAAACGTCAGGAACTACAATGCCAAGATCACGGCAATACCGCCCGGAAAATCCACAACAACCATCGTTCTCCAGCCATGAAAGCCTTCGACAATATTTCCCCAGAAAGCCCACAGCAGAAACAGGGTATTTTTCTAGTGCAGAAATAAAAACCAGGCAACACTTTAGTCTGACTCCCTCAAGTGCAGAATTAAAGAACTGGAGCTTTATAGTGACCAGAACTGACAAATAAGTGGATCTGATCTGGGAGAGGGGTAGCTTAATACGCATAAAACCTGCTGTATAGCTGAGCATGTGGAAGAGGCCACATACCCTAATGCAGATTCCAAATTTGCTGCAAAATTTCTTCTGTGGTTTCCTTTCTCAGCTAAGACCAGCACAACTTCCTGCACACGTTCCACCTCACCCTGGGAGGTGAGGATGTGTGCTCATAAAGGTAGACTAGACTCAATCCTGACCAGTACCCAAATCATTATATCCTTCAGATTTTTTAGATGTACATCTCTGGACAGCAGGGCTCCCAGGTCCCTATCCCCTCCTGGTGGGAGGGGGGGGACCCAGGACTTATTTGTTGGGATCTCCTTGTGTGCACGGTTTGCGCAGGCAGGCTCCCAAAGAGGCATGATGATGTCACTTTTGGGAAGTGACATCATCATGCCAGCTACAGGCATTCTCCTGCGGGTTTGTTTGTGGCCAAAATTGGTCCCAGCAAAGCATAAGAGCATGCCCGTGGCCAGAGTGACAGCATCACTTCAGAAACAGGTCAAACCCCTGGGAGATTGCCCGCCAGCAGCGGGCAACAGGGAAGCCAACTGGAA
Source organism: Eublepharis macularius (assembly GCF_028583425.1). NCBI lineage: Eukaryota > Metazoa > Chordata > Lepidosauria > Squamata > Eublepharidae > Eublepharis > Eublepharis macularius. The sequence goes on along the minus strand of NC_072800.1, from coordinate 69,274,713 downwards.
TGCCCTCTGATTAGTATCAACCATGTTTACTATATGTGAAGAATGCACAACCAACCATAGTTAAGAGCAGCATGGGAAGAGCAGACGGAACTCATATACAAGAGAGGAGGACACAAGCAATTCCATAGCCCACTCTCCTGACCACGGGTCAGCAAAGGACACATTACATCTGAACCTATAACTTTTGATATTTTCTCATGAACAACTGCAAACAATGTAACTCAGCAGGAGCATTCTCACAGTAGTACCCGTTCCCCAGGTTTTAGCTATTACTTAAGGGGAGGCAGCATGGTGCGAAGGGTGGGGAAAACCCCCATTAATTGCAAAAATTAAACAACTGGGCATAGAATTGCAAGCCTGGCCTTCAGTCTCAGAAAGAAATGGATTTCCCAGCTTAAAAGATGAATTTCAATAGCTTTGCCATTTTAAAAAAATCTACATTTGAAATCTGTTTTATGTCAACTAGCCTAATCAAGAATGTTTTTAAAAAAACTCAAAAAGGTTCTTCTATATAGCTAGGAACACTTTTGTATTTATAGCAAGCAAACAATATGCTAAAATGCTTTGCAGAATGGTTGGAGAAAATATGCTTTTATTGCACTAAAAAAATTCCAGCGCTGGACTGATCTAGTTCAGTTCTACTGGGAAGCCTGATAACAAGCCACATTCCTATTTTTAACTGTTTTTAAGTGTTACAAATGCATTTCCTTCTTGATCTATTAAAAAAGACGAACTTAAACAAAATGCATTGCAGACAACTTTTGCAATAAAAGGGGGGGTATATTTTATAAGGTTTTGAAAACACATCACAGAGTTCTACACTACTGTAACAGTTCACAATTGATAAAAAGAAAAGTCCTGGTTGGAAGATTAAAAATCCAATTTATCATCCAGTCAAGCAGTTATGAATTCAGAATTCCTTTTACCAAAGTATGGATTCTGTATGTTCTGCAGTCATAGGAATGTGGCTTTTGGACGCTAGACGTTAAAGTGATACAATAGACCTACTGCCAAAGTTAGATAACTAAGAATGAGGAGGGAGGGGCATGAGAATGCATGAAGACTAGACTTTGTTCATTTTAAAAATGCAAATAGCATTTTCAAGGAGGAAAACGGGATTCAGTTATTACTTGTGTTGAGGCAAAGGGATTATGGTAAGGTCCTCATCAGACATTGCAGGTGAACAACCAGGTGGATCTAGGGTTACCATGCCCCAGTTGGAGTGGGAATCCTCTGCCCTCCACCACCACTAGGGTTATCATTCCCCAGCTGAGGGCAAGGAATCGCCCACTCCCACCCTCTGCCCCCTGCCTCCGCTCACCTGGCCGGCAGTGAGAAAAGGCTGGGGAGGGCCCTGGAGCGCTCCTGGGCTTTGCAATGGGCCAATTTGGGCCCCAAAAGGGCCTGATTAGGCCCACTGCAGAGCGCAGGAACGCTGCTGGGAGGGCCCTGGAGAGCTCCTGTGTTTCATAGTGGGCCAATTTAGGCCCCAAATGGGCCCGATTCAGCCCCAAATGGGCCCAAATAGTCCCACTGCAGAGCACGAGAGCACTCCCAGGGGCAGTACGAGACCCTGCTCAATGACATCACTTCCCAGAAGTGATGTTATTGAGCTACCTGGGAGCACACACACATGAGGACTGCACCACAGGTAAGTGCTGGGTCTCCCACCTCCCACCAGGAGGGTAAGGGGACCTGACAACCCTAGCTACTATTCACCTGGCCAGTGGAGGTGGGAGTGCAGGGAATGGGCCTGGGAACTCTGGAGGTTGTGGGAGCAAGTTCTGGAGCTCTTTCTTGTCGCACCGGGAATGGCATCATTCCTGGCAAGACAAGGAAAAGCTTCAGAAGTAAGTTCTCCCTTGGGTCCCCCCGTGCCCACCCCCACAATCCCTGGGTTGGGCTCTAGGGGCCTGGCAATCCTAGGTGGATCCATCGCATCACCCACAACATTCAAAAGCCTCATTCCCCTTTAAGCTCCGTATATATTACATATATATACTGCAGAGAAAAGTAAGTTGTTTCCCACAGCACATTCCTACTTGTTTGTGTTTCACACCCCATAGGAACTTCACAGCCATTTAGATGATAGGCACTTATTAATTCCCATAAGATGTATGACATGGAAGTTGCTTTTCTTCAAGACAGTCAACTGAATCCATCTAGAAGGTATACACATGGAAGCAGGTCCCTGCATATCCCAAGCAGCGTGCATGCAGACAGAAGCTGGGCATACCGTACCACCCTCAGTCCAGCTCCTGGAAATGCATATGCACAGTCTCGGGATTTTCTACAAACTCAGCTTATTTCTGATTTTCTTAGTAGTTGATCCACAAGCACTAGAATCAGTTCGGGTACAGTTCTTCTGTGTGTCTGCCCGCTCTTTGCATTTTTATAGTTGTGGAGGAGATCGTTTACTTTCTTCTTTACATACCTCAAATAATCAGGATTTTCAAGAGAGGGAGCTGTCTCATTAGTGGCATCAATGGTAATGTCACAGCACTTCACCTTTTATTTTTTGTGTACACTTACATTGCTCTAACAATATAATGGCTGAATTTTTTTAAAGATAGAAAATGAACACATTGCCAGTCTTTGTATGGGGAAGCCTAAAAGAGCAGCCATAACTAAGTGTCCCCTCACAATCCAAACTAGAGACCTCTGCCTGGACTAACCCAGAGGCAAGAGGGGGAGGCTTGCACTTGTGGGGCAAACCAACTTCTGTTAGGACAGAGCCCACAGCAGCAGCTATGGGCTTTTCAAGCAGAGCTGCTTTTTCCAGCACCACAAGTGGCCACACCTCCTCTCCTGAGCTTTCACCATTTTTTTAAAAATCATCAATTTCTTATCAATATATCAACCTACCATTGCAATAATAGGTGCAGCAGGTTCACTGAACTCCTATCTTTCATTTTTTTTAAAGGTAAGTCTGTAGTAGACGTGGGCACGAACTGCATTACGAACCAAAAAAACCCACAAACCGCCTGATCGTCTGTTCACAATCCGGTGGTTCGTGAGGGTCCATGGCCAACGAACCAGCGTTCATTGGAAGCCCGGTTCATTGCGTTCGCCCGCGGTTCGTGAAGCCAGACAGTCAGGCACCATCAATCAATTCCCTTGGAAACGGAGCTGGGGGAATGCCTGAACTCTGTCTGCACTCCTTCTGTCGCCCTGGAAACCTGAATTGAAGCCCAGCTTACCTTGATTGGCAGGTCTTCCTTCTAACCATGGAGCTGCAAATCGGTTACAATTGGCTACATGGGAGAAGACACCCGGGGGGAGAGGGGTGTTCTGTAGCCCTGGGCACTCCAATCTCATCCCTGCAAACCCTGATAGGCAGTTCTGACGGTCAACCCCTTGTACACTGGGCCAACATCAACTGGTGGCTCTAATTGTATCGAGTGGGAGTTTCCTGGGGGCCTCGGATTGGAGAGGGTATAACTCCAAGATCCCTATTACAATCTTGACCAAACTTGGGTGCTGGCTGGAGGAGAGCCTACTAAACACTCCCAGTGAATATGGGCTCTCTAAGTGCAACGGGGGCCGTTCCAATGCCCATGAACCATGAACCATGAACCGCGAACCGGTTTGGTAACGGGAATGTTCATTACGGTTCGTTTCTTTGGGTTCGGCGGCGGCACTGAACCATGAACCATAGGTTCATTAATTTTTTTGGGTTCGTGCCCATGTCTAGTTTCTAGCCACTTCCCTTATATAAGGAAAAAAGCATATGGAAGGGGCTATAGACCTACTTTTTAAAAAAATGAAAGCTGAAAATTCAGAGAGCCTGCTGTATCTACTATTGCAACGATAGGTCAATATATCGATATAGCATTGATGGTAGAAAAAAGGTTAAAAACAAAACCAAAAGGAGCAAAGGGAAGGTGGGGGCAGAATGCTTTGACGATGATAAATGTTCAGTCATTGAAAAGTGGATTGGAAGTGGGTGGGAGCAGGCAGGACAAACAAAACTGAAACAAACATTACACATGAGGGAAAAAATCAACTCAAAATCAGCTTTCAGAAAAAAGATCAGGGTAAAAGTGATCTCGAAAGATCTAGAAAAAAACTAGAGAAAAATGAAAAAAGGAAACTAGGCAAAAAAATGTATAGAAATCAGGGGATAAATTGAAGCAGTATGGGGCCAGAACCAAGAGAAAAAAACCTGTGCGGAAAAGTCGGAAAAGTCAGTAAAAGCACCAATCATTTAAATTGGGGAGGCTGAACTTAGTCCCTTATATCCCACCCCAATCCAGACTTCTGACTGACAACATCTGACTCGCACTATGTATAACTGTAGCTATCTCTGAGCCAGCAACTGGAGATTCCAAACTAGAAACCCTTCCTATTTCAGACAACGTTCCAAGATGTTAAAATAGGGCAAGGTAAAAAGCCAACACAATTTTACATTCTGTCAATGCAGGGGTTTTGCACAAGATCTTCCTATTAAAAAAAAAATTGCAACAAGTCTCTCCATTCTCGTTTAGACCAAGGCATTTGATTGGTATGCACACAGGCATGTGCAGGAATGTATTATTCAATAGTTATAAAACCAACCAGCCTACAGGGAAAATCTGGAGTTATTGAAGTACACAGAATGTGTACCTTAGCAATTGTAAACAATACTCATTAACCATCATTATGAGCCTGAACAGCTAGTCCCAGGTGTGCCTTGTAGATTAGTTGTTCATTCTGCCTGCTCCTTTAGATGATCCTGGACAATATTTTTTTCAAGTTTAGTTACAGAAAAGTTGTAGCATGTTTCAAAGTATTGACAATTCCTTGGGAATTGCTATCAATATGCCTCAATTCAGAGTTGGACAGACAGTCTTATGGAGGCTTGTTTCCCTGAACTCATTCCTGTCTTGGCTTTCCTGTCAAGACAACTGACAAGGATCCTGATTATTTCCAATTGCATTAAGACTTAGTTACGCAACTAACTGCTCACCAAGAATGTGGGCCATGTCCAAATGTAATTCCAAAACGCTCAATGAACAGATGTGGAAACGCTAGCTTTCATCCACTGCCTATCTCTGTCAAGAAACAAAACGACTTTCCATTTTAGTACTGGCACCCAGAGCCATTCTGTCTTCAATGGAGTAAGGAGCTAGACAGCCCAGGTTTGTTTTAAAAAATGGGATATGGCCTTAAACGCTATATTTCTTGCTTCGGCGGATCTTAAGCTACAACTGATTGAGCAAAAAATTATGTTTAGGGTATAATGGACACCACGGCACAATTGTAGTAAAGGACTAAATACAGTGTCTAATTGCTGGTTTTTTTAGCTTACAGGATGCATCTCTTAAGCACATGCTTTGGACATGTCCAGTTATTCAGTCTTCTAGAGATGAAGTTACTCATGAAAGCCAGGTTGGTGTAGTGGTTAAGTGCATGGGACTCTAATCTGGAGACCCAAGTTTGATTCCCCACTCCTTCGCTTGAAGCCGGCTGGGTGACCTTGGGTCAATCACAGCTTCTAGGAGCTCTCTCAGCCCCACCCACCTCACAGGGTGTTTTGTTGTGGGGATAATAATAACATACTTTGTAAACTGCTCTGAGTGGGTGTTAAGTTGTCCTGAAGGGTGATATATAAATCAAATGTTGTTATTATTATATTAATGTTGTATTGGAATACTATTTATTTTTGAGGATGTTTATGTTCTTTTAAACTATCTGTCTGCCTCCTGGAATCTAACCAATGGTGAACAAAAATGGATCCTTTGTGCCCTTACTGTAGCTAAAAGACTTACATGACAGCATTAGAGAAACAAATGCCCATGTACCATAATACAATGCATTGAGGACCTTACAATTTTATTAGTATTTGAACTTATGGCATATAGATGACAATTGCATATGGACTTATTATTAGATATCTTTTTATAGATGCCTATGTGCAGACCCGCCACTATTATTATCATATTTCTACTTGCATTTTGTATGAGGTTTGTTTTAATTTTAAAAAATAATTTTTAATGTTCTGGAATGATAAACGTTTGTGATAAAATGTTGCCTTCTGCATTATATGAATTTCTGTAATGGTGATGTTCATATCTTCTGTTAGAATAATTTACTGTATTATCTTTAGCATAATTTATAGGATTAACCCATTTGCGTGTGCATTCCTGTATTACAAAAACCTACAAGTTCAGTTGCACTTAATGAAAATGTAGAATGCACCTAACGTATCCACAGTACCTACAAAAAGCATGTAATGTGCTATCTTTAAATGCGCCCGAAAGAAACAAGGCAGATGAATATTGACTACCCATAACATCCCGTTAAAAGTCAGTGGAACATATGTATATATATTACTATGTACAGGAATGCAGCCAGTCTCTTGCTTTGTGTGTCTTTGGGAAAAGATACAGTTTCTCAATTAGCATCTTTTAACCATGAGATTCAGGAAATTCTCCAGAAGCTCTAGAAGCTTAAAAGACTAATTTTTGAAATACTTATTCTGTCCTCCTAACCCTCCTGTGGCATCCCGCCCTATTTCAAAACCATTGCCATAAATTACGGGGAGGGGGAATCATTCCAAATCTGGTAGCTTCCATCAAGCTATGGGACAGAGCAGTGGCAGGAAGACCAACTTTTCTGGCTCAAATCTTATCTCATGCAACCACTGCAGTTTCCAAGTTAAGCAAGTGGACTCTCATGAACCCCCTCCACACAAAAAAAGTAACAAGGTGCATCATATACACGTATAGGTAGCATAATCTCAACAGAAAGCTCCGCTTCATGACCTTCAACAAGCGGCAAAGACAACAGTAATATTCCAATGCTCTGTTGCTGCAAACAGGACAAAGCCCAGCGGCCATGCAAGCAAATAGCCTTGTTTTCCCTACAACAATCCCATCACCAGCCTAATTCTTCTCAAAGCACAGAACATTTTAAACTGCAAATAGCACCATACATTAACCTGTTGCTACGCAACAATGGAGATTTGTATATTTCTTAGATGGGAGCTAGAGAAAATTGGACTATGGATCCTGACTGGCTGACTATTGCAGCTGTATTGCCTTGGTATGATTTGAATTAAAACTTGCTGAAAGAGGAGGACAGGTTATAGTCTTTGGCAGTCTGGTTTTAGAATCTGGGCATCGCTCCAATGTAATTCCTCCGTTTAATATTTAATTTGTTTCTGAGTATGACCTGTGCTTTAATTTGAAAAGAAACCATCCAAATCTTTCATCTGCCTATATAAAAATCATTCTGCTTCAGAATAGCTCTCACAATATTAACTGTATCTTGTAGATAAATTACATTTTATGGTTATAGATGTTAGCATATATGACAGAAAGAATTAAAATGAAGTGTGGAAGATAACATACCAAATAGGAGAGCAAATAGAATGTCTCACAACAATGAAGAAAAATAATCTAATTTTTTAAGTACAAGAAACAGCTTGTATCCATAACTGGGTGGATTCAGAACCTGTTACCCAGTGTATGGTAAAATACTCCTTACCAATCCCACAGCATAAGGCAGACAACCAAGCAACTCCAAGGATAAAAGCAAGCAGGACAGCAGCTACACACCAGCATTGTGTCAATCCACGTACCCTGCCCTATACCTCGATCTCCACACAGGGGTGGAAACAGCCTCTTTCCCTCATGCTATCTACTGCTGACAAACTGTCTATTTTTCCCACCAACCTAGCACCAGATTCTGAGAAAAATAAAAGCACCTTGTGACCTCTTTAGTCACAATGTGTCCAGAAGGGGGGGGGGAATCTCAGATTAAAGAAGGGGCCTTGGCTTAGTAGCTGAGTGCATACTTTGCATGTAGAATATCCTGGGTTTGATTCATAGCATCTTCAGCAACGTATTTTGGGAGAGCTTCTCTCCCCCACCCCCCAAGATGCTGGAGAATTACTGCCAGCCAGAGCAGACAATACTGAACCAATGGGCCAGCGGTCTGATGGTATAATACAGTGACATACATCCATAGGAAATCTGTTAAATGAGGGGCTATGGTCTTAGGGACAGAACATTCCAGAAGGCCTCAGGTTCAGTCTCCTGCATATGCCGTCAAAGAACCACAGCAAGCAGGATTTTTCAAAAGACCTCTTTCTTCCTAAGACAGATGCTGCTAGTCAAACTTAACAATTCTGAACTTAGTAGACCAATGCAGTATAAGAGAGCTTTTTATATTGATATATATTCAGATTTTCAGTTAAAGTTAATTGACTCTTTCTTTTGACATCAATTTTGGTTGTTCAAGTTCAGATGAATGTAAAATCAGATCACATAAACTGAGATTGCTCTTGACTGAAACAAGATCTTATATGTACCTAAACTAGGAAATAATGGCTTATTAAAAAAGAGGCTAAGGCAACTTTCATAGAGTCAAAGTTTGAGCCCAAACGGATCAGTGGAAAAAATAAATGTGATTTATTGCCTTGATTAAATATTCCTTTAAAATATTAAAGCACTTATTCATTTTTAATGTAGCAGAATACTGAAGTGAAAAAAGCTGATTTTAATGCTATGTTCATTGTATTGCAATGAACATCCTGTACTGGACCTAGTCCTGCAAGCTCTTCACATTAAGGAATCCTCTTGAAGTCAGGGGCACTGACCTTCCTCATTGTTTCCAGCAGGGCTTTTTTTCAGCTGGAATGCAGTGGAACGGGATTCCGGAACCTCTTGAAAATGGTCACATGGCTGGTGGCCCCGCCCCCTGATCTCCAGACAGAGGGGAGTTTAGATTGCCCTCTGCGCCATGGCGCAGAGGGCAATCTAAACTCCCCTCTGTCTGAAGATCAGGGGGCGGGGCCACCAGCCATGTGACCATTTTCTCCCAGGGCAACCCACTGAGTTCCACCACCTCTTTTCCCAGAACAAAAGCCCTGGTTTCCAGGATAAAAGTCAAGAATCACTTAAACTCTAAGTCTCCCCCCTCCCATACTGCAAAAGCATAGGATTGGGCTGACTTTTCAATGGGCTTTAGTACAAGAGCTTAAGCCCAATTACGTTTAATAATTATGTTTAATTAAGACAGCATGGCTGAACAATAAACAAAACCTTAAAAGGTGGCCACAAAGAAATAAAACAAATGCTCCCAATAACTGCCCAACTAAAGTTTATTTGCGACACAAATTGTTGCAGGCTGGTTCCTTGCCAGTATCATTGCTAAATGAGACAATAAATTTTTGGAGAGGACTTGGTGGAAAGGAGAAGACAGTGCCTTCCTGCCCCTGACCTTTTCTTTCGTGTACCAGTGGGCAGCACTAAGTATTCTAAAAGCTTCCAAATCAATTCAGTATTATTTCAGGGAGTAGCAAGCAATTACCTCCATTAAATTTAATACAATCATTTTTTGAAGAGCTGCACATACTGCCTTCCTTCAAAGGGCCAGAACAACAGCTATTCTGGATTGGGGGGGGGAGACATATTTCACTTTGCACCTACCTCCTCTCCCAAAGTGTATTTTCTCATTTAGCAGTGCTTTCATCTCAGTTCCATGAAAGACAAAATCCCAAGCAACTGTCATTACTACTGCGAGAGATCAGAAAAATGAATCCTGACAGTTTCCAAGTATTTTGCTGTGTTTAATACCTTAGAACTTTGCTCCTATGTATAAGATGACAACTTGAGTTAGCACAGCCATAGGAAGGCTCTCCTTCCTCCACACCAAAACAGATTTAGCAAAACTTCTTTCAACTGCTAAAGATTAGGAGAGGATGATAAAGAATGGAATGTGCTGCTAGAACTCCCATATAGTGTAAACTACTTGCAATACAATGTGGAGGAGCCATGCCAGAGTAGCAGTCCCTATGTTTTGCATGAAAAAGGTCCCAGTTTCAACCCCTAGTACTTCCAGTTAAAGAATCTTGGATTTCAAGTGTTGAGAAAGACCCTCCTCTCTCAAAGATGCTGAACAGCCAGTAAGAAAAGACAATGGCAAGCTAGACAATGGGTAACCTGGTGTCATCTGTAAATTTACCAAGTGATTATAGCAACCACTTTAGTAGCTAACTAACAATAGCATCCAACCATGAAGTAAATTTCACCACTCCCTGCAACCAATAAATTCGTAGCCTCTCTGTATGCCTGGAGACTAGCTGATTGGTTTAAATACTGTGGACTTCTCTGAAGAAGATTGACCATACGTAATTGTTTTAAACGTATCAGAATGTGCATAACAGGTCACTGATTAGCTTGTTGCTAATTTAATGACTGTAACCAACCAGCTTGTTGCTAATTTAATGACTGTAACCAACTGTAACCAACTGTAACTGAGAAAAGTTTTTGCTAGTATCTCCCTTCACATCAACACCGCAGGTCAAGGGATCTCCTAAGACATGCCCCATGCGTGGACTTATGCATAACTCTTACAGAACAACAACAGAGTTAATAAATTTGTACCTATACTACTTCAGGCTCACATGATAATAACATTCGATTTATATACCACCCTTCAGGATAACTTAATGCCCACTCAGAGCAGTTTACAAAGTGCATTATTATTATCGTCACAACAATCACCCTGTGATGTGGGTAGGGCTGAGAGAGCTCTGGGAGAGCTCTGACTGATCGAAGGTCACCCAGATGGCTTCAAGCAGAGGAGTGGGGAATCAAACTTGGCTCTCCTGATTAGAGTCCTGCCACTCTTAGCCACTACACCAAACATGATGGAGTAGGCTCACTCTCACACAGAGATTCCTGGATGACTTGGACCATTATAAGAGCGTATTAGCCAAGTTTCCTGTTGACCTTTAAACTAAAAGCTTTGTAGCCACTAAACTATAAAGTAAAAACAAGATACACACACAGGAATAACTGGAGGCAGCAAGGAATTTACGGGCTCCTTTCACTGCTTAACACGTGGGCTTTCAAACTTTCTTGATTGTTCATGAAGACTCATGTATTACTTAATTCTAAACAACCATCAAGACTTAAGGCTGACATAAGAAGCTGCACAGTGTAACAAGGAGAGGGAAAAATGAAGTCAAGCACAATCAAAAAACAAAACAAAGATTAATACTAGTTAATCAGGTTCCAAGGTCACAGAAGGCAGGGTGCAGGTCTTGCTGCTAGAAGTTAAAAGAAATGTATTCATTTTAAGCAGGGCTTTTTTTCTAGAAAAAGAGGTGGTGGAACTCAGTGGGTTGCCCTAGAAGAAAATGGTCACATGGCTGGTGGCCCCGCCCCCTGATCTCCAGACAGAGGGGAGTTTAGATTGCCCTCCGCGCTGCTCAGATCAGGGGGCGCAGCCACCAGCCATGTGACCATTTTCAAGAGGTTCCGGAACTCCGTTCCATCGCGTTCCTGCTGAAAAAAAGCCCTGATTTTAAGCAATACTTAAAGTAGTACACTGTGGCTTAGGTCCCACTCACAGAAGAATTAAATCAGCTGAATGTGTCTACTTTACTTCCCCACCCACCCACAGTACACCAAGATGCCCCAAAATGCTGCTCCTGGGAGACAGGTGAAGCCCCACCCCCCAGAAGATCTGCAGAAAAAGTCCTCCCTCCCAGGTACAGAATTGTTAGGTGGGATCAAACCCATTGGATTTTCCAAACACAAACACGAGGGAAAGAATTTACAAAATTTCAGATAACCAGGCTATGGTGGCCTTTTGGGAACTAGCCTTCATAATCAGATAGTTTCTAGAAACGAATTCTGCTACTAAATTTAAGAGAAACATGCTAGCCATGTGACCAAGAAAGATGGCATTTACGCAGTTGGGACTTATTTGCATTTGTTAGCCTTTCTGTCTCTGCAGAGTTGTCTTGAGAGAAATTTCTAGAACAGAAGGGGAATAAAGGACAGTTAAGCCCAGTATCTGAGAAACAGTAACTCGGCATGCATGGAATCTTACAGGATGTAAGTACAGAAATCATGGCAATACTTCAGAAATGAGAATACTGAAGATCAAGAAAAATTCTACATCCAACACAGCATTTGATCTGTGTGTTAGAAACAGCATTTATTTTAGCACATTCTATATAATGTATGTGCAGTCAACATTCTGTAGTCAAAGTCTTCTCTGTAGTGTAATATTTTAAAGAAAATGTAACACAAGAACCATTTCAGTTCTCTGTGTTGGGAGTCTATATGAGGAACATTTAGTCTCTGTTCTTCAACCACTAAGAATTCTTTGTGGACTCAAGGATCGTTTTCAATAAAGCTACTGTTTCAATGAAACAGAGGAAGGGGCAGAGGGAAGAAGGGAGATGAGGAGGAAACCCAAATAATGTCAACACTGCTCAAGCTGTTTTGCACACACTAGCTGTTATTGTTTCGTGTTTCCCCAAACTAACTGGATGCAGATGCTACCATTCCTAGTTAGCATTTGGGGGTGGGGGTTACACTTCTTCTTGTGTTCACTGTTATCCATGCAGGGCAAGAATAAGCTACCACCCCTCATAAGGTAGGGAGGATCTGATATCACAGCAAGCCAACACCTCCTAGTTGTGTGAAGCAGGTGCAAGCCAGCTTCCCCTCCCCCGCCCCTCAGTGAGGGGAGGGAGGCTTTTCCAGAACTGTTTTTGTCTTCCAATCCACTAGGGGGCAGTATGCTTTTGAGGGAGAGGAAAAGGCAGTGTTAGACCACAGAATCATTGAGACAGAAGTCAAAATGGTTTGTATAATACTTTTTAAACTTTCCAAGTTGCTCAAAAGTCAGAGACACAATGGGTTTTATCTAAATCTTCCCTTTTGCTCAGAACCTCCCACTTGCTGAAAGAGTTTAGGGTTCAAGGTTCCCAGTTTTTTCCCACAGCCTTGTCCAATCCCCATCCTTATTACAGCCTCCATCCCATATGGCTTTTGCACATACAGATCCCATGATCCCCAGCATAATCATTTTTGGGTAGCCAAAGAGGACCCTCACCTTCCCTTTTGGCCAGCAAAAAACTAGGTTGGCTCCAACCCCTCATGTGATCCAAGGATTCCTTGGCTATGATTAGCCTTTGGATCCAAACACCACCCCTTTTGTCTTTTATGCCTTTCTTTAAAAGCCAACTGATCCAGAACAGCAAAATTCACTCTTGTTTGCTCTATCACTTTCCTTTATAGTACTTTCATGACAATGTCCATAATATTTAGACACAAGATGCTGCAGAACCCACCCAAGCAAGTAGTTGCATGATTCTCACTGCAGACTGCCAGACACCAATGAACTCTGCTTGCACAATATTTCACCTACCCTTGGGTTTTTTGCCTACTACTAGCCTTCTGATTTAATGCTAGTTCCAAACCAGAAGAACAAAGATGCAGCATAGTATCAGTTGAACCTCAAGTACCTTAAAGTCATGTCAAGAAGACTCCAACAAAGGGAGCCCAGTATAATTGTTTAGTGATACAGACAACAACACATACACACACACACAGGGCTTTTTTTCAGCAGGAATGCGGTGGAACGGAGTTCCGGAACCTCTTGAAAATGGTCACATGGCTGGTGGCTGCGCCCCCTGATCTCCAGACAGAGGGGAGTTTAGATCGAAACTGCCCTCTGTCTGGAGTTTAGGGGGCGCAGCCACCAGCCATGTGACCATTTTCTCCGAGGGAAAACCACTGAGTTCCACCACCTCTTTTCCCAGAAAAAAAGCCCTGCACACACACAAAACCCTTTGCATTCAAATCACATAACCTTTTCCAGCTCAGATCTACTTTTCTACACAGCCTAATAAAGGTCATTCTGCGGATCACAAAACCTAACCTTCAAGACTCCACAATGATATTTTTAAATTTTTTATATTTTATTGTTTTTATTTTTATTTTTGTGGCATATGTTATACTTACCCAGTGTCCCATAAGGGAAGTCTACACTCCAGCCAGATTGCCTGGTAGCCCTGACATCAAGGCAGGATGCATGATGGGGCATCATAACAGAGTAACATCTTGCAAGTTGTGACTTTGGGATATCTGAAACAGGAAAAATTGAATTTGCAATTAATGTAAGAAATGGCTTGTTAAATATATATATCTTAAGGACCCATTAAAGTTGCACAGTTGCAAAATTTTCTATTTAACAAACAATCCTTGTGATGTAACATGAAATCAAGCTTTGGCTCTGGCTCAGCATTATTGTGGGCAAAAGAATTTCCACCAATGGAGCACAACTTTCTCCCCTCCCTCCTCCCACTGTAGCTGCAAGCAGAAATCCTTCCATCTGTAGAAATACTGTGCTGGGTCAAATCCAAAATAATTTAGTATATAAAATACTTCTATATATAAAGCACTGATACCATTTTGTCACCAGGTGGGAGGGGAGGCATCATAATAACACAATCTAATCAGAAATTTTATAGTAGACGATATAAAATATAGTGCCATGTATTTTTTTTAATATAGGACCACCTTTTTTTTGAGAGGCGGAGGAAAATTCTTAGAAAAACAATTATTATTCCTAATTAAGAACCCTTATTCAAAAGGTGTAACTGAGAACACGTCAGCAGAATTTTGATCCAAATATTAGGTTTCTCACTTTTTCAGTCAGGTAAGCATTTTACTGAATCTCTGACTCAACAACAGAAAATAAATGTTGCAGCAAAACTAAGGAAATGATCTGATCTGAAACTCCAGGAGAACTGTCAAGCTCTAATTACTCATTTGCACAGTTAGAACAACTAATTCTAGAAGACAGGAAGAACATTCTTTCCATAGAGGCATGGATAGCTAAATTATGATTTGTAAGGATTTTTTTGACTCAAATTTTCTTTATTTAAACTATAAACTACACACCACAAGACAATAAACAGCAAACATAGAGAACAAGAAAAAACACACATTTCTAAACATAAAACACTAACAATACATATATCTATAAAATTAGGAGGAAAAGAAAAAAGAAAAGAAAAAAAACCTAGATTACACTACAAGTTGAATTCCAATTTTCTCCGCCACAAGTATATATCATTTCTAGAGTCCCACTTATTCTAAGTTAGTCACAAAACCCCTCTTTTTTTCTATTATTCTTGTTTCTTAGTCCATAAATCCAGATGTCATCAAATCCTTGTTATCCATTTCATGCAAAAAGTCTATTAGCGGTTTCCATTCAGACAAGAAGTTAACTAATGTCCTTTTCCTAATCAATGCAGTAAGTTTTGCCATTGACGCAAACTCCAAAACTTTTGTCAACCATTGGATTTGTAAGGATTAAGAATGTTTAACTATGCATGTGATAGCTATGTGACTACTTTCAAAAAAATAAGAAAACTATTATTCTGAGGCACAGACCCAACCAAGATAGCACTATTCAATACCATGTCCTCTCAGAATTACAAAAAGTACACTTAAAAATGAAAAGAAAGTTTAAGAAACCCCACACTAAACAAAAAGAATCATCAATCCCATCTAATCTGCCATCTATACTCTGAGGAGACTCAAATACCAAAGGACAGAATAAGTATTCTTAAATGTTTTTCACAGGCACCTGTGAAATCCAAACTGCATTTATTCAGCCATTTCTTTGCAGATTATATTTAACAGTACAATTCTATACAGTTAGCTCAATTTAAATCTATTAATTTTCAATAGGCTTATATACTGGAGTAACTCTCTCAAAAAATCTTGAATTTTGTAATCCAGGCCATTTCCACATGCTCTTAAAGGGACAGCTCACTCACCGAACACTGGCGGCTTTTCCTCATGAATCCAAACATCTCAGTTTGCAAAACAGCTGCAAGCCATTTTGCTGCCACTTTTTGGTGCCTTATTTGGGAATGCACTGTGGTCCCAGAAAGGGCGCCAAAAACGGAAGCCAAACTGCCCACATCCATTTTGCAGTGTTCTGTTTGTGGGCCGTCCGTTTAAAGACGTGTGCCAATGACCATATTCTCTGTTAAATCATCTTTAAAAAACACTTGAGCCTGCCAAAGGAGCTACTTTAAGAGAGCCAGTTCGGTGTAGTGGTTAAGAGCAGGGGGACTCTAATCTGGAGAACTGGGTTTGATTGCCCACTCATCCACTTGAAGTCAGCTGGGTAACCTTGGGAGCCCCACCCACCTCACAGGGTGATTGTTGTGGGGATAATAATAACACACTTTATAAACTTATCTGAGTAGGTGTTAAGTTGTCCTGCATGATGGTATATAAATAGAATGCTGTTGTTGTTGTTGCAGCCCATAGCCAGTATACCAGAAAGAAGATAATAATAGATGTGACAAAGAATGGTACGTTTCTATCCAAGCAAAAATTGAAACGAAACTAGGCTGTAAAGTCCCATGGTTTCAACATTTTCAAATTAATCATTTACTCAAACAACCCCCTAGGAAAAATGCAATGTCATGCACTGTAACCAAATTTGAAAATCTTTTGAAACTTGAAAAGGACACCTATAAAGATTTTACCTCTAAAATTTATAAATTATTATTATCAAACTCAAAAACTAAACCGTTCTCTTACCAGACAGCTTGGGAAACCAACTGCAATTTAACTATAACTGAATCCCAATAGTCTAAAATTTGGAGCTTGAATATTTTCAAGTCCAGGTCAATAAACATCAGAACTCAATCAATCAAGTTAATGACAAGATGGTATTCCACTCCCCAAAAACTTCACTTTATAAATAAAACTCTCTCTCCAAAATGTTGGAAGTTATGTGGTGAACATGGTTCCTTCTTTTATTGTTGGTGGACTTATGAAGTTCCCCTAAAACCCAAACTAGTACTGCTTAATTTATGGGCAGAACAAGACTTACAAGGAGGGCTGAGAGGGTTAATTGCTAACAGCTGCTAAAGCTACTATAGCTTCTATGTGGAAAGACCCCAAACCATCAACAGCAATTTTGCACAACAACATTTAGGATTTTTTCTTTATGGAGAAAATAACTAACCAACTCAAGCAAGCAGAATCAGTTGACTTTCAATCTAAATTTTGGGAAGAATGGAGCCCCATACTCGATTATATGGTTAATTTTGATATTAAACCAAATAAGCCAGATCCTATAAACCCTTTTACCTTTTAAAAGAGCACATACCATCATATGTTGCACAAGTCAATACTTATGGTTGTGGTTACCTAAAAACAACCTCTTTGCAGAATTTCTAAAGCATGTATATATTTAAAGTTTCTATCTCTCTCTTGTTAATGTTTATTGTATAAAATATTATTAAGTGCATTTGTTGTATTTTTCTTTGTTGCTGTTATAAAAACAAAAAAACTTTAAAAGTTTTTTAAAAAGAAAAGAATAATAGAAATTATAGGAGGAATTAATATTAAAATCAAAGTAAATTAAAAAAGAGCCCTTCATGGAGCACAAAACAATGCCAGCGCCCAGTTTAAACGGAAATGGAAGATCTCCCAATCCCAATCCACCATTTCCTTGTCTTCCTATTAAATCATTACTACTAGGTTTACACATACCCAGGGCTTTTTTTCAGCTGGAATGTGGGGGAACGGAGTTCCGGAACCTCTTGAAAATGGTCACATGGCTGCTGGCCCCGCCCCCTGATCTCCAGACAGAGGGGAGCTTAGAGTGCCCTCCGCGCCACCGAGGAGCGCAGAGGGCAATCTAAACTCCCCTCTGTCTGGAGATCAGGGGGCGGGGCCAGCAGCCATGTGACCATTTTGTCCGAGGGCAACCCACTGAGTTCCACCACCTCTTTTCCCAGAAAAAAAGCCTGGCACATACCCACATAAGTTATAGCTTCTGCCAGCACAGTTTAGTGGTTAGAGTATCGAACTACGATCTGGGAGACTCAGGTTTGAATCTCCACTCTGTCTTGGAAGCTTGCTGACACTCCATCCACTGAACCACATTGTCTCTTTTCTATTTGGGGGGGACAGTGTGGAAAACATCTCTTCAGCAGCCAGGAAATGCTGGAGCAAGTAGATACCACAAAAAGGACAGAGGAAACACTAGAAATGGCAAAGCAGAAGGTGAAAAAATCCAGCTACTGATGAATGAAATCTGTACTCCATTAAAAAAAAAACATTACTTCAGCATCAGCTTGGAAGTTCTATTCCTGAAGAAATGAAAGTGAACAGGAAGTTTCCCTCTATATTTTTAGATGTGGAGAGCGTATGATTGTGTGGGGATGAAGTCTAGGGAAAAATGCATCTGAAAGATGGGGGCTTGCTGATAGGAACTGCAAGAGTGGGCTGTGTGAGGGGGAGGTACAGCTGCAAGACAGACTGTAGAATTAGGAAAATGGGTACTAGCAGACAAGTTAGGGCAAGGAGATGGGTCAAATTAGTGTGGACTACCACCACAGCTATTCCTAGCAGAGTTACGCCCGACTAAATCCATTGAAATCAATGTCTTAGAATGACGCAACTCTTCTTAGGATTAAAACATATGTGGCAGAGAGAGCAAGGCTGAAAGACAAGACTGGGCCAGAGGGAGAGAAACCGGCAAGGGGGTGGGTGAGAAGCTAGGTTGGGGCTGAGGGCCAAGCTACAAGTGATGAATGACAGAGAGGAATACAGACTCACAAGTGTCATTCGTCACTTGCAGCTTGGCCCTGAGGCAACAGAAGCAGGCAGAAAGACAGAGGCATGGCTTGGGAAAACCAAAGAATGACAGATATCTAATTTACTAACAGTACAATCTTAAGATTGGGTCCAATAGCACCTTAAAGACCAACTACATTTCTGGGGTATGAGCTTTTGAGAGTCAAAACTTCCTTCTCAAGATACTACTACAGACCAACACAGCTGCTTGCCTGAAACAATCCTAAGTATAGTTACCCCCTTCTAAGTCCAATTAAGTCAACGGGCTAGTTTAGCAGGGTAAAATACATATCAGTGGATAAAAATAGCAGTACAATATTAGATAAAGCATATTATAATGACAACTGTAGCTGTATGTGTGTTAAAACATCTATTTATATAACAGCAGCAATATATACAGTCACAATAAATGGCAGGAAATAAACCTGAGAAGAAATATGGCAATAACTGAATGCCAACTGAATTTTTTAAAGTGCCTTTGCATAGCATCAAAGTGACAAAAGAGACTGCACCAGGGCATGCTTCCTGGGAAAGACAATTTCACTAAGGCTGTGCCGCCATTGAAGAAGCCCAGTCCAGAGTTCCCACTTGCCTCCTTACAATGGTGTGGGAGGCACCCAAAGCAAGGCTTCTGATAAAAACTGCAGGGGAACCAGCAGGAGAGCCAGTTTGGTGTAGTGGTTAAGAGCGCGGGACTCTAATCCGGAGAACCGAGTTTGATTCCCCACTCTTCCACTTGAAGCCAGCTGGGTGACCTTGGGTTGGTCACAGCTTCTAGCTCTCTCAGCCCCACCCACCTCACAGGGTGTTTTGTTGTGAGGATAATAATAGCATACTTTGTAAAATGCTCTGAGTGGGTGTTGTCATCATGAAGGGTGGTATATAAATCGAATGTTATATTATGATGATGATGATGATGTATGAAATCAGAGACTTTTCCCTTTTCTCAAATTGCTCAGGGCTTTAAACGTTAAAAAAATATGCTGAACTGAACTCAGAAAACACACCAGAAGCCAGTCACTGGGGCCTGTGACCATGAACCGTAGCTGCAGCATTTTGGACCAGGTGAAATTTCTGAGAGGTCCTCAAGGACAGCCCAACACTCACTAAGATAGCCTCAATGTGACTAGGGCACAAATAACTGTAGCTACAGAATTTCTCTTCAGGAAGGGGCATCATGGGTTCCACCATGGGCACAGCTGGAAGTAACCAGTTACAAGATGGCATGGTTCTGGGTGGGGTGGGACCACCTCACCCAAGCAACACATGTTCCTAGTGCCATTCTAGCAATGACAGAGGGAAGATGTTAGCAAATCATGTTAGAAAACCACTCCTCCTCCTCAGCTGTCCTACAACTGATGTCATTTGCCATCCTTAGCAGCCCGTGGGGAAGATGAGTTACCCAGAGGCTCTTAGAACCCAGTGTTAGATGATAGTCCTAGAATGAATACACGTGATCCCCTGATGGTGAAATATTGGTAAGTGGTCAGATCATTTTAAACAATGGTTTAAAAAAGATAATCACCATCGTATTTGATACTTATGCTAATTACAAACTGCAAGTTAGTTAACAGTTATTGTAAAACAATGAAACTGGCCTATTTCATTACTATTTTTAATAAATTTAAATAATGTCAGGTAAGGTTTCTGTAAGTATGAATAATTACTGAACAATTGTTCTTTATTTTATCCAAAAACACACCACCAGGGTCAGTATCCAGTCACTATTCACATTAAAAAAAGCAAAAAGGAACCAAACAGCAAGTTTTTAAAAAGTGTTTCTAAAAGCAGCAGTTGCTAACCAATGATGCTATCATGATTTTTTAAAGTTGCCACCTACACAGCACATTCATAGAGTATTTGATTGTATTTGACCAAAGTCAAAAAGGTGGTCATCAACTGACCAGTCAATTGACAAGAGTTGCTTGAACAATTGAGAGGTGCACCCACCAGAATGAAGACACTGGTAGAGATGGAAAAGTAGTAGTCAAAAGGCTATCTTCAATCAAAAGCTCTTTAAGAAGCCTGCATATGCTTGCAGGAAGTAGACAAGGAGGAGTAGGAAAAAGCTTGTGCATAAAACGGGAACCTGAGATTAAAAGATAAATTGATTTTCGACTCCATGGGTAGCATTACATGACAGATAACAGGCAAAGGGACATGTTTGAGAGACCCTGACATCAAGTTAACATAAAAAGGAAGTACTACATTCACTGCATCAGCAGGATGCTCTCCCCGTAAAGTTAGCACATTATCACTGAAAAAATATCTGTGATTCTTGTGCAATGTGCATTCCTTACAGATGGGTATTTATGTCCATTTCCTCACCCAGGTGAAAGGTTATCTGTGGACATACTCACAAACAGCTGCTTATGATTTTTGGTTGCATATTATTCTTGGAAACAGAACAGCATTTAATGCATGCTAAATGTAACCATGTGCTCTTGATATTCTAGTTCCAGTATGTCAAAAGTTCAAAGAATAAATATACTTAAGAGGTGGTTTGTGTTTGGGAGGGTTTGCGGGGGTGGGGGCGGCGAGGAGACCACCAGCACAATCCAGAAATAGCACAGATTAATCGGATAAAGTGAAAAACGAGTTTGTCACTTTGAAAAAGAAAGTACATTTTATTGCTAATTATTCCTTGTTTTAAATACAAGATGTTCTTACCCAGGAACAACCATGAACTTAGTGTGAACTTTAAAGCAATATATTATGTATTTAATGATGTATATCCACCTTTAAATGTGACATAGTGGAGTTCACACAGACCCCAGTTCTCAAATATGAGGCAAAAACATAAGAGCTACACTTACAGCCTCTACAGACCCTCACACAGACACCACTCGGAATAGAGGAGATTCTCAAAGCCCCTTGAAATTTTCCCTCCAAAAATCAGAAACTTCTCCCCCTCCAAAGTTCCTGGCAACATCTAAAGCTGCTCTTGAAATTTACAATTTCTCTTTGGGATTACAACAGAAGAATATGTGTGAAGTGTTTTGAACTAGATGTGGGCACAAATCGAATTATGAATCAAATCTTGCGACGAATCAAGCTGATTCGTGTTTCGCAAAACACATTTCATGGGGTCATGGTTTTCACGATATTCATGACTTTTGGGGCCAATTCGTTCAATTCGTGAATGATTCGTGATGCCAGACAGGCTGGTGCCGATCTATTGATTCCCTAGGCAACATAGGCCCGGAATGTCTGCAGACCTTTTGTTGCCATTGGAAACCCCAATCTTAGCCCACATAACCTTGATAGGCAGCTGTCCCTGCCAACTGGAGAGCTTCCATTCTGTCCTATACAGCAAGGAGTGGGGGGGGGGTAATCCCCTAGGCATCTGAGGAGATGGGCCTTCTGTAGCCATGGGAACACCAATCTCATCCCTCCAAACCCTGTTAGGCAGGTCTGTCTGCCAACCAGAGACTCCTGTTCTGCTCTATGTGAGCATTTCTTATATAAGGCACAGCTCTCTGCCTCATGCTTTTCAGTTCCAGTAGTCAGAGGGAGAGGGAGGAACTGTTGCTGGAATCTGGAGTGAGAGAGTGGGATTGGGAGCTTTTGGTTGGATTTGCTGCTGCTTTAAAAGAGACTGAAAGGCCTCTTTCTTATTTTCAGCTCTTGGCCTTGCTAGGAAGGTTGTTGGGTGAGAATGCCTTCTTTCCTCCACCCCACCCAACCCCAGTCTCAGGGCATTGCCTGGCTCTAGGGCCTAGCTTGACTTAGGCATACCTTTTTTTTCTTTAATTTTCTTTGCTTATATTCTTGTTTAGAGCATTTGTTCTTGCTGGCTTGTTGGGTGAGGGTGGGTGGAGGAGAGCCTGCTGAAGTCTCCCTGCGAGTTTGGCATCTCGGGATATGAAGGCCATTGAAGTGCCCTGGGTTCTGACAATTTTGTGGAAGTTCGTGATTCGTGATTCATGGAATGCGATGAAACACTTGTTCCGTTTTTTTCTCATTTTGTGCCCATCTCTACTTTGAACCCTTGAAAGTGTTGACTAGTAAAACCTGCCTGTTTCTGTGTTAAATAACTGGTCCATCTAGCTTGCTGCAAAAGTTCCCTAAGGCTTAAAGCTGAGGCCCCTTCCAGCCATGCAGCCTCAGATGTTTGGGATTAAAGCACTGAACAATGAGGAATGTGTTTCTACCTGAACAGAGAAATGGCTATTCATGGACATTTCAGGAAAGCTGGAAAGGCTGGCAAAGCAGATTACCCACCCATGTGACACATCCCTCACCTACACACAGTCAGTTCCCTTGCCACTCAGTAACCGGCAGATGAATGTGAGAGTTGCCTCCACTGGAAAGCACTGCACTTTAATAACAACAACATTCGATTTATTTACCGTCCTTCAGGATGACTTAACACCCACTCAGAGCAGTTTACAAATTATGTCATTATTATCCCCACAACAAACACCCTATGAGGTGGGTGGGGCTAAGAGAGCTAGAAGCTGTGACTAGCCCAAGGTCACCCAGCTGGTTTCAAGTGGAGGAGTGGTGAATCAAACCCGGCTCTCCAGATTAGAGTCCTGTGCTCTTAACCACTACAGCAACCTGGATAAAGAGGACTAAAAGCAACCAGGAGGTTTGTTCTGTAATATACAATGCATTAAATGGCTAGTTAACACATGCAGGCTATTGGGCAGTGAATGTATATAGCAAAGATTTATCCAAAAAAATACCACCCCATTTTCTTGCACCAGTCCCATGGAAGCAATTATGAAACTTGGATTAGATAATGGAAGAAGAGGGGATGGAAGGGAAGAAAACAGCATTGTTAGCCCACTGCCTTTTACTTCTCCTAACCAGAAGGGAATTGCAAAAGAAAATTAAATTTTATAACACCTAGACACTAAACATTTATCCTTCACAAGCACTGCTTAAGATATAAATGGGGTTGATTTAATAAAGAGGGATAGGAAAACAAGCAGGAGAATATGTATATAAATGTCAGATTTAGGCAACACAATTGAAACTAAACCCAGAGAGGTGACAGACTCTTTTGTCTTTTTGACCTTCCAAAAGTTTCTCATTATCTTTCCTGCAGGCTGGCTGGCTTTTCACAGCGCTGGTACTATAGATCTCTAGAGGAAATAGGTCTCACACTGTGCACAAGTCTAGGCCATTCTCTGAACAGAAGACACATCCTTCTCCTCAGACATTTCTTCATGCTTTCTCCTCAGAATTCTCTAAACTAAGCCAAAAACTTGTCTAAGCAAAATGGTTTTCAATGCCTTCCTAAAAGCTGCAAGAAAAATATCCAATTATGTCTCACTGGGGGAGAGGTTAATTCCACAGTTCCAGAGCCACCACAGAAAAGTTCCTACCACACATGGCCACTCAAAGAACCTCTGACACCAAACTAAAAAAGGTCAAAAATAGCACTTTGAATTCGGTACAGAAGCCAATGGAGGTCAAAACTGGTGTAAAAGGAACCAAGTTGTTAGTCCCAAACAATAACAATAATTTTGAAATTTCCAAGAACTTTTCAAAGGCAGCCTTCACAGAGGGCTAACACAGCAGGCCAATCTGTAAATGACCATAGCAAATGCAACTGTGGCCAGGTTAGTTGATATACAATTGGAGAATTCTCTCATTTGCAGAGAGGAGGTAATCAGTTACTACTTTGGCGAATCAGGGCAATGCTGTGGGAATAATCTTGACTTCTATAAGGCTTTTGATAAAGTTCTGCATGCTATTCTTGTTGACAAGATGATAAAATGAGGTTTGGATGCTACTATTGATAGGTGGATTTGTAATTTGTTGTCAGTTCATACCCAAAGAGTCCTTGCAAAACAGGGGTGGGGAACGTCTGGCCCACAGGCCATATACGGCCCATGAAATCATTTGGTCTGGCCCTAGATGTCCAGCTTCCAACGGGCCCAGCAGCTCCAGCACCAGTGGGTAGACACCGAGGAGAGAGATGACCGGCGGCGGCGGCGGCACTGCGGGCGAATGCAGCAGGCGGATCCCCCACCCCCACCCTTCTCCCCCCCCCCGCTCCCACTTACCCACTTGGCAGGGGGCGCCTCACTCCCGCACTGTGAGAGAGGGAGGTGGCAGTGAAAGCAGGCTGCTCTCGCTGCCGCTGGCAACTGCTTTTGCCAGCGCCACCTGCAGCCACCGCCACCGAGAGCAACCTGCAGCGCTGGTGAAAATGGCTTGTGCCGCCGCGGCAAGAGCAAGCAGCGGCCGCAGCAACAGCAGGGGGTGCTGGCGCTGGCAACAGAGCTGCTGCCGCTGCCACCAAGAGCAAGCCGCAGCAGTGGCGAAAGCAGCCTGCACTGGCGGTGCAGCAGTGAGAGCAAGCAGCAGTGGTGGCAACCGCGAGTGGCGCTGGCACTGCCGATAGCACGCTGCTGCTGCCGCTGCTGCCGCTGCTGCTGCTGCCGACGTCGCAAGCAGGCACTGGCCTGCAAGGTAATGCCAGTCACAACTTTGGGGGTAGCTGTGAATTTCCTTCAGGGAGTTGGAGTAGATGACCCTTGGGGTTCCTTCCAGGCAGAGACACAGCAGCTTTAGATCTGACACCATGAACTAGTGCAGATGTTATATTCCTTCCTGTTTTATACAATTAAGAGGTTGGATCAACCCAAAGGCTGGCACACTCACTCTGCCCCCTCCTGTGTAAATTCCACTTCCCATCCTTTTTCATGTTAATCATGGCATAACATTTTATCTGCAGAGGGCTCATTACTAACAGTGCTCATCTTTAACCTGGGCTTCCAAAACCAGCCTAATGGCAAACTTCATCTTATGTTTGATAAGTCAAGTTTCTGTTATTTTTTTTAACAATCCTATGCAGTTACCTCACTAAACCAACTGGAACTTACTTCTGAGTAAACATGCACAAGTGTGCTTCAGCCTCCTAATAATGAAGTAGGAGGGCTGTATTGTAAGAAAATGGCTCAAGGAGATGCAATGGTAAAGAGATAGGGACTGTATACTATACTACTGCAAACTGCCTGTTGCTGTACATTCTTCCCGGAGTAGTTTCTGAGTTGTTTAATATGTTGTGTTTAATTGCTTATATGCTGTTTCAGCATTGCCTTCAGCTCTGAATTGGATTTCAGCTTTTTTTCAAATGTCTTCTAACTTGCATCTGCATATCTTTTTGCATTGTTTATTGAATGTCCCAGCTGTTGATCATATTGACTGCATAATCTGCCTTGAGTCTCAATGAGAAAGGTTTACTATAAATAACAACTAAAAATAATCTGCCCTTTCTAGGCAAAATGATTGAGAAAGCAGTAGAGACCAGTTCCAGGTTTCTTGGATAACTCATGTGCTCTGACCCCTTTTCAGTCTGGTTTCAAGCAGGTCTATGGGACAGATACGGTGCTGGTGACTTTAGTTGATAACCTCCATTGACTGTATAGACAGGTCATGATTCTTTGCTGCCGCCTACTGAACCTACCTTCAGCCTTTGATACTGTAGCTTACGCCATCCTGTTGAGGTGTTTGGAGGCAGAAGTAGGTATCAGGGGATGTGCCTTGGACTGATTCAAATTGTTCCTCATGGATCAAAGGGTTGTATTTGGATACCAGCTATCTTCCATATGGGGGCATAATCTTATCCCCCATGTTATTCATCCTCTATGTGAAGCCTTTAAGAGAACCATTCATTGCTTTGGAATTGGATGTCATTAATATGCGGACACGGCCCAGATCTACATCCCTCTATCCAAATCCCCTGGTGATGTGCTAGAAGTCTTGACCCACTGCTGTGATCAAATGGCTCAAAGCAAACACATTGAAACCGAACTCAGCAAAGACTGAAGTCAAGCTGGTTGGGAAGGCAGAGCTATCGAAGGGCATTGTGCTTCCAATGGGGTTCAGCTAATCTTTGCTGCTTAACTAAGAGCCTAGAGGTTATACAGGACCTAGCATTGGTGCTATAAAAGCCAATTAATGCAGCTGCAAGAAAGGCCTTCTTCCAACTGAGCCTAGCCTGCAAGAATGGCCCACTAGCTAGACATGGCAAATCAGACCACCTGGTGTTCTGCCAACTGTACAAAACTGAAATATTCAGGAGGACTTTTTTACACAGATAATAGGACTGTGCTGTAATGAAATAGTTCAGAAAGCAGCTTTGGTAAAGGGATAGGGACTGTGGACTATATTACTGTGTATTGCCCACTACTGTAAGCATGCTCCATCGAGGTAATTTGTTTCAGCATTGTTTAGCTCTGTATCAAATTTCTACTTGTTTTCAAATGTTTGCAGTCCAAATCCTACTGCACTATTTATCGGATATCCCATCCTGTTGGTTGTACTGACTTACTCTGTGTAATTCTGTGTAATTCTCCTTGAGTCACAGTGAGAAAAGCAGATTATAAACAACGTAAATAAATTTTTAAAATACAGGATCAGAAAGTGTTGCATTAACACCCGACCATAACAGATAAACCTTTCAGCCACGGGTAAGAAACCAGGAACTAGCCAGAAAACTGCGTATGGTTAAGAAATGCTCCATCACTACATTTGTGCTGTCTCTGACGGGCTTTGATCATATTTAACCAGTGCAATCCAATGCAGAATTATTCTTATCTAAGACCACTGATTTCAACGGCCTCTGGATAGGATAGTCGAACCTCCTTAAGCACAATCTTTGTTCTGTGTGACTTATAGTTAAGTAACATTTTTTTAAAATTACTTGATTTTGGTGGGTTTTTGAAGTAATAAAATCTGCTTTTTAATTCCACAGTGGTATTCATCAACTGCTTCCTTTGGGATTATTCCTACTTAATACTGAAGTTATCAAAACCAATGAGGGAGATAAAGATAAAACACAGCCGTGCTTTAATATTTTACAACATCTCCCTTGTCCATCTGATACACACACAGTCAAGTTTAACCTTACTAATGTCCTTGACTAATATCGGTTCAGAAATTTTTTTTTTAGAAAAATGCAAGGCAAACACATGAAATCTTGGTGCAAGATCTCCCTCCCCTGCAAAAAGATAGCCAGAAAATGTTGTCAGCAGGAAAGCAGATTTAATATGAGCTAGCAGACAGTAGCAGAAAGAGACTATTGTATGAACAGAGCAGTCTTTCCCAGTAACCTTTAGAATTCCTTTGCATATGGAAAACAAGGCCGATTTTACAGAGCAGAGAAATAAAACTGAAGGAGAGCTACATGGTGATCAATAAAAGCCGATTTTTGCTTCTGGAATGTAATATCTGCACAAAAGAGATGGAAGCAGTCTGCGCTTTAGCAATGGGGTGAAGTAGAAAGAGAGGCGTTGAACTGCTCTGACAATTGCAGGGATGCAGCATAAAGAAGATTTTGTGCAGCAGAATAAGGTGGTTAAGAACTCCACAAATCAACTTCATCCATTCCTAATGCCCATATTAATGACTGCCTGAAAAATACAGCTTTTTATTTTAAAAAACCTCTAAGCAGCTGTTTAAATTAGCACATGGGGGCACAAAACTGTTAAAGAAGTAACTAGAAGGGATTGTTTCCTCCTTAAAAGTTAAAAAGTTCTTTAAAAAGCAGCAGCAGCAACTGAAAAGATTCAAATAGAAAGCATGATAAGAACAGAAACCCAGCAGAGAAAAGGAAAGCTTCAAACACCTAAATCACAGCTCACATCCAGGCAATTGTAAATTAGTTTCAAACGCCAGCAAATAGAATAGTTTTGATCAGGCAAGACTTGTGCTCCAGGGCAGGGGGGAAAGAGCACAACAACCTCCATACAACCAGTGTGAAAATTCCTGTCCCAAATAACCACTCCCTGCACCTCAGAGCAGAGGAAAAACAGAGCATGGTTTTTGGAGATACCACAATTACACAGAAACGTTCATACTAGGGATGCCTGCTTGGATATATCTGGACTGAATACATACCCGAACAATAGCTTATCGGTATTTCCAGATATATTCAGGTATCCAAAGCGGTATTTGGAATTCTCAGGAATATAGGTATCTGGATCCAATATATTTCTGGAAATATTCAGGAATATTAGAGGATGGCATTTCAAGGCTCCCAGTCCTGTTTATTTCCCTTCTTGAAAGATTTCCTGGACAACCAGAAAGTGCCTCCTGACTGGTGAGAATTTTACCCAGCCCAGGGACACAACTCTCACCTGTTACCCAAATGAGGTACACATGTAGGGCCCTTAACTTCAGTCTGACACTCCCCCTTGAGTGCCAGACTGAAAACATGCATCTTTGGGCAATCTACATTTAGGATCAGTGTCTGGTGTATTATAGGGTCCCAAACTGGGCATCACTTCATAAACAGAGAAGAAATTAACAAAGAACAGACAGGAAATAGTACAAATTCACCTTTACTGGAGAAATACGGAACATAAATAAAGATGGCAAGAAACAAAATGTATATTTATTTTTATTTTATTTATTATTTTATTGTATTTATATTCCGCCCTCCCCGCAAGCAGGCTCAGGGCGGATAACAACATTAATGCAATGTATACACACCGCAGATATGCAATCAAAACCATTACTAAGACACCTAAGTTCTAGAAGGGGATTGCTAAGGGGACAAAAGGAGAGAATATAAGTCATACAAGCCTCATCCTTGTGCCAAGAGGAGTCCGGAAGGGTCTGGTAGGGAGATGAAGGACATGCCAAAATGCTGTGCGGGGTGATCTCAGGCAGTAATCAGAGGGTCAGAGGCTGAAGAAGGAAAGGTAATTGAAGATTTGGAGACCACAACCTGATTGAAGTCTCCACTGAAAGTCCTGTGCACCTTCACCGGTGCAGTAGGTGGGGTGATCCTGTTACAAGGTTACTGGGGGAATTGAGGACATTTTTAGGTTTCTTCTTTAATTTCTGCAATGCATCCTCTTTTGTTTTTGGGTTTTTTGCTTTTGTTTTTTTAATGTTCCAGCTGTTGATATTTATTACTTTGTGTAATCCACCTTGAGAAAGGCAGACTACAAACGAATGAACTAACGAACTCACTCCAGGCCTCAGGAGAGCACAATATGAGGAGGTGTGTAATTAGCCTGTAGGGGGCATCCCAATGACTGGCTGACTTGGTAAATTTCATGCCCAACCGAGGGACGGTGGCCCCTGGGCAGTGCAAGCCAACACGGCTGTTGCCAGAATCTGTCTAAATGAAGGTCCACCCCAGTTCAGCATGCTACTTCCAAAAGTGGGCAGTCATGGCAAGGAAAAACAAACACTCTGCCAATTTTCCCTCTACCAACTGGCAGTCAAGCCTGCAGATTCCAGTTCCAGATTTCACAGCTAACCAGAGATAGATCTGTCCTCCGTAATCCTGCTAGCCTTTGCACATCGAGTGACAAAATAAAACAACCTGTCAACCTGTGTTTAATGTTAAAGACAAACTTTTCTCTCATTTAGATGATTCAAAGTTCTTGAACAGAAAGTAAAGGATGTCTGTCTTCACACCTAACACATTTCATGCCCTTCCCAATCAGTATTTTTAAAGTCTAAAGAGACTTTTACTATTTAAGCCTCTCTTCACAGAAGTAGTGCAAAGAGGAGAAAATAATCCCTTGTGGGTACTACAGGCTTTGTGAAGGTCTTCCATTCAAGCAAGCTGCTTTACACGATTAGGCAGGCTGATTGCTACAGAGGCCCCAAGTTGTACTATGATAAGCAATTTCCTTTCCTGAGAGTGAATTTGCATATATAATTATGTATTGATTTAGTAGGAGAATAGTTGGGATCAGCTCTAAACCACCTGGGTTATGATAATATAATAACCACCACCTGGGTTATCTGGCCTCACTTTGCCTTCAGCTTTATGTATTGACAGAGCACGTGGAAGAATTTCCATCCTGTCAAACTGACAAATACTGGCCAAGAGATCCTAGTTAAGCTTTGTCTGCTGGACAACTTTGCTGCATATGGATGTCACCAAGAATGAGCCCAGAAGTTCAGGCACTCTTCCTTCCCAACCAGTACCAATATTGAACATGTACTGATTTAGGTCTAACTGCAAACTGTCAAAACATCTGAACTGGTTAGATTAGCAAACTGCAGTTTTTCCATTCCCTACAAACCAGGATACTAAACTTTTCTGTAGGCAAGGGGGAAAGCGCAGTTTGTTAAATCATTCAAGTCAGAGATCACACCAAATTGCATTTAGCTCTAAACCAGGAAATACAATCTCAACACAGCACATGAGCCACAGAATTTCCTGAATTAGTTTAGCTAAATAAACAAATCACACCATAGAATAACTCTTAGAAAGGACTAGCCAAACCTCTGGTAATGGGCTGGGCCAAGTTCCAATGGTTTAGCACATGCTTTGCTTTTTATGCACGACAATTATCAACCCATTCTTAAATACTGCAAGCTGTCACAGACCATGGTTAATTCTAGCCTTGAACTATTACCTACTACTAAAAACAAAGCTTAGAGCCAAGCTACAAGTGACGAATTACACTTGCCTGGCAAGTGAACTGACTCACGTGTATTCCTCCCTGTTCACTTGCCATTCACTTGCACTCCACTTGGTCAAGTGGAGAGCAAGTGAATGGCAAGTGAACAGGGAGGAATACACGTTAGTGAGAGCCAAGCTACAAGTGACGCCGTACACAGGTTGGATACTTGTCAGCTTCCCTCAAGTTTTGATGGGAAATGTAGGCGTCCTGGTTTTACAGCTTGGCTCTCCATTACAGCTGCAAGACCAGGATGCCTACATTTCCCATCAAAACTTGAGGGAAGCTGACAAGTGTCCAACCTGTGTCAGGCGTCACTTGTAGCTTGGCTCTGAGATGAACCTTTTGAATAAAAAGTGTGATGGCCTAACACTATTTGCTCCCTTAGCCTGAGACCCTGTTTGTACTCCTTCCCCTTCTTCTCTACTACCCCTTCTGCTTCTGTCCAAATAATCCCAGAATGTAGGGAAGAAGTTGACATAGGCAGTTGCTATTAGAGCTACACTACCTGCCCATAGTACAGCTTTATGAGAGGCTACTCTTTAGCTCCCAAGAGGTACAGGTTCTAAAGCTGAGAAACAAAGCCCAACTCATAGCCTCTTGGAAGAGCTAAGAAAATTTCACTCTTCGGCTCAGAATAAAAAGCCTTAAAGCAGCCTGTCAACACCTGCTGTATTTTTCAAAGCTTTTCTCTATGGAGACTGAGCACAGAGTTCTCCATCTTGCCTCTTGACTCAGGGCTGTGAACCTTAAAGAGCCAATAACTTTTAAAGCTAGAGGAAAGGATGACTGTACCGTGTCTGAATAAATGAGCGCATGGCAGCACTATGGTAGCTGTGGCTATAATCCCAGTGATACCAGATACTAATTGGAAAGCTATTTTGCCTTGCCATTGGAGACACAGACAAAGGGTTCAACGTGGGTTAGGATTCTTTAAATGCTACCTACGTAGGATTTGAAATTAAGAGTGGTCTTAGGTAATGGGCAAAAGGGCCCTGTGCCCTATGCTTTGGAGGGCCTGACCACCCATGGCTAAGGCTGCTAGATACCCTGGTGGAGGCAGGGGATTCCCACTCCCAGCCTCTGTCCCCCGCCACTCTCCTGGCTGGTGGGGGGGAAAGGTGGGGGAACAGGCCTCCCGGGTGCACTCCTGGTGCAGTCATTACGTAGGCCCTGGGAGCATTGCTAGGGCCTGAACACAGGCATCACTTCTGGATGTGATGTCATCATGCCATGCTGGGAGCACGTGCATGGGAGGAGAAGAAACAAGGTGAGTGCCAGTCTGGGAGGGTAAGGGGGCCTGGCAACCCTACTATGGCCACTCCCTCCAAAGAACAAGGGAAAAAAGAAGAGCAGACTCTTGCTGCTGTTTGCACCTGCCCCATCTGGGGCTCAGGCAGCTAACTTCCTCTGGCAGCAGTGGCTTCCAAGACTATAGATGGGCACAAATCGAATTATGATCCAAAAAAAACACACGAACCACTGGTTTGTGGAAGCTCGTTTCCACGAACTTCCACGAACTGGTCTACTGGTTTGTTTGGGTCGTAAAGGGGCAGTTTAAATGGCCATTTCCCCAGGGAAATGGCCATATAAACTTTTCCTGTGGCTTGCAAGCAGCAGGTCCCTTTAAACTATCAGCTAGCAAGTGGCTAGGGGGGATCCCTCCCTGCCACCTGCCAGCCGATAGTTTAAAGAGACCTGCCACTTGCAAGGCAGGAAAGGGCCCTTTAAACTTCCAAAGCCCCTTTCCCTGCCATTGCTAAGCGGATGGAAAGGGGCATTTAAACCCCACGAACCACGAACTGGTTTGTAAGCTTGCCCCAGTTCGTGGTTCCTGGTTCGTGAAAACCCACGAACCTCATGGTTCAGACTTTTTGTGCTTCATGCCCATCTCTACCCATGACTGCCTACCTTGTGCATGGGGTGAGGGCCATCCCTCGCTTGCCCCAGCAGCAGGACAGTAGTTCTGGGGATGCTCCACCATGGACTTTTGCTCTGGGATCCACAATCTGTAAGACCACCCTGTTTGAAATTAAGATGACCCACAGCAGCAGCAGGCTGTCCTGTGGGTGTCTCAGGCCATTCTGAAGATCTTGTTGAGATGCCAGAGAGATCTACCAGACTCCAATCACAGAAGAGAACCCCAAGCATGTTTGGTCAATGAGCATGCATTTGCAGAATTAAGAAGACACACGTGTGTGTCATACTAAAATGAACACTATCTTATGCTTAGTTTTTGTTTTAAAAAAACAAAACAACTCAATTGAATAGCAAGGCCAAACGTATGGAAGCAATGCTATTTTAAACTCTGAAGTAACCCAAAGGAAAATTCCTATGCAATACGTTTGCTTATGTAAATCTTACACATAGCTATTACAGCGAGGTGTGCCATTTGCTGACCCTGCAAAACTACATATGTTAAGTACCTCTGACCAGCAAATGCTGTGTTATTGCTAGCTTGTTGCATGCAAATCCAAAGAAATCACGCAGGAAATGCAAATTTAAAAGCAAAAAAACTCCCCAAACCCTAGGCTTACAAGAAGAGCTGACCACTTTCAACTCAATCCCTTGTTAATATTGTGCACTAATAAGCAGGAAAATGAAAGTTTAGATGAGTTAAAATTCCTACACAGCTACAGCAATTATATAATAAACAGAGGATGGCTTAATTGCCTTCACAGAGATTAGCTGCTATTGTGTTCTACAATAGCTATTCCTCAAATGATAATCACCTAAAACTTTTAAAAGAGAGGGTAAATCCCAACAGGCAAGCTTTCTCCCCACTATTAACTTTTTACAGTCCTGGATTTGGTACGGTTTACCAATTAGACATGCTTGGGGGGGGTGTCCAAAAGCAGTGGTTATGGTGTTCCTCACTGATCAGATCCCTTCAATCAACCTATTTCCATTTGTTGACTGTAAAATTCTGCAGTCTGGAGTAGAAGCGGGGCATGGCAGTGTTTCATAGTGGTTAGAATGTCAGACTAGGAACTGGGAGACTCAGGTTCAAATCCCTGCTCTGCATGGAAGCTCACTGGGTGAACTTGGACCAGTCACCCACTCTCAGCCTAACAAACCTCACAGGGTTGTTCTGAGGGTAAAATGGAGGAAAGGGGACTGATGAAAGCCACTTTGAGTCTCCCTCGGTGCAGGGGAAGGTGGGGTTTTAATGAAATAAAATTAAACAAAGATTGTTTGTGATAGAATTTTCCAGCAGGTAGTCTGCTGGAATCACCACTGAAAATGCATCTCCAGCTAAAGTGTTCTACTTCCAGGAGTAAGGAATTGGGTAATTATCAGGCCAAAACCTGACAGGATTCATCCAGTCACAAGAGTAGCAGCTATAATACATATTAAAAATGTTTACTACCAGGCATTCTAACTACTTAGGAAACATGAGCCCTTTTCAGATGTTACATCCATGTGTAAAAAGAAACCATCAATCATCATGATACACACAATTTTGTCTGAACAGGAGCAGTGCGCAGCTTTGGAAAGTACAAACCAGAAGCCTGGAAAATTCAGCAGTCAGTTTGCACTTATGGAAGCAGTACATGCATGCAAAATACACACATTGCCCCTGTTCAGACAACATGACAACCATGTGTATTGGGAGGATCCACATGTAGTTGCTGACCTGCCACTATATGGTGGCTAAACAATGCAGTTTCTGCGAGGCAAATGAAAATGAGTTTGGCTGGGCAAAAACAGGGCCTGGGGCAGAAGTGACTTTGTGCCACTGTCAGGAATAAGAGATTGTTGGACAGGTAGAGATACTAAAAGCAGACAGGTGAACGAAAAATAATATCAAGGATTGTCAGCTTCAAGTCCAAAAGCACAAAAGTTATGGTGGCTGAGACTAATGGAAGAGGCTAGACAGTATGCAGACTTGGACAGTCTGAGGGAAAACTGAGGGCACTAACACTTGAGGGAAAGTTGGCTGAGAAACTAGGATGTAAAGGAGAAAGAGGAACTGGAAGAAGCTTTATACTGGACTCTAAGGAAGAAGGGGTGACATACAGTGGGCAGCAAGAGAGAAAACAGGCAGATCTGCTGGGCACAGAATCAAGTTAAGTAACAAAACCAAAGAAATTACTTTCATATTTGATTTGAATTATGTCTTTGGCTACAGATCTATATAGTTCTTGGTCGTTCTCATGGAACATTTTCAGTGTACAAAGTATTGTTCAGTTCTTGTTTAGTTATTTATACCCTGCTTGCCTCCCTCCAACAGGAACGCCAACCAGTTTGCAACATCATTGTCCTCATCTCTATTTTATATGAACAACAACCCTGTGAGGTAGGTTAAGCTGTCAGAGAAAATGTGTGACTAACCCAAGGTCACCCAGCAAGGTTTCATAACAGAGCGGGGTTTCAAATCTGTGCCTCAAAGATCCTAAACCAACACTTTATCACGTTAAATCTGAGAAATATGCTGAATTAAGGCAGATGTGCTGTGGACCAGATGGCAAACTTCACTAGCAATCAATTATGTTAATTGGGCTCCCCCATACCTAAACTGAACATGCTGTCTAGCTCACTGCATTTGCCATGAATATATATATATAAAGACAAGTGTCCTGACTGACTCATCAATGCCTAGCCAAAACCCCGGGACCTAGAAACCTGAAATTTGGGGAGGTTATTTTTGTGATGTAGAGGCTCACTAAGAAGGGATTTTAAGAAATTTGCCCCCTAAGGGGGTAAAAAGGGGTAAAATGTGTTTTCCCATAGGGCTACAGCTTCCCTGTGTGGCAGTCTTCTCCTCCCCCGCCAACTGCCAACGCAGCCACTCTTCCCTGATTGGGCTAGCTTTTGGGGTCATTTGCATATGGGGCCAACATTCTAAACAGTTGCTAAGGGAGTCATTGAATGTGTCCTGAGTTAAAAGCACCTCACAGTCTTCCCCTCAAAGTTCACTAGGATTGCCAATCTCCCTGTGGTATAGAGTTGCCAGCCTCCAGGTGGTGGCTGGAGATCTCCCAGAATTACAACTGATCTCCAGGTGACAGAGATCAGTTCCCCTGGAGAAAATGGCTGCTTTGGAGAGTGGGCGCTATGGTATTATACCATTCTGAGGCCCCTCCCCTCCCCAAACCCCACTCTATCCAGGCTCCATGCCTAAAATCTCTAGGAATTTCCCAGCTTGGACCTGGCAACCCTACTGTTTGCACCTGCTTGCACCCCCCTCTCTCTGAAGGTTCAGTTGTGGAACTCTTGTGTTCTGAGGTAAAAACTGAGTCAAGAAACTGCAGACAGTTGAAGAAAGACAGTACAAGACTCCTGAATAGGGATTTTACATCAAAGTCATTATGGCAACTGAGTTTTTAAAATGTTCATGGGGAGATGGTGCATGACCTTTCTAGGGGCCATTTCAATGTGAACCTCTCACATGAACGTGTCAAAGAGTACACCACACCACCCCTCCCTCAGTCCAACTCCACCTCACACCTCTTGCAGCCATCACCTTTTACTGCCCCCAAGAAGCCTCCTGGCAGAATGGTGACCATACCTGCAGATCTGGGCGCAGTAGTGACAACCCTAGCAGGCCTAACAGCCACAATATACCCTGATATCGTCGCTATAATGGAGAAGTCCAAGGACTGGCTGTGCAAGCATGCCATTCTAACCCCCAGGAATGACAAGGCTGCCATCATTAATGAAACACAACTCCCTCAAAGGGGCAGAAATGGAGTACAGATATGGGTACTCAGTGGGGCAAATGGATGACGTGGTCCACTACCCCGTGGAGTTCCTCAACACACTCAACCCTCCTGGCTCCCCAGACCACAAGCTTCTCCTCAAAGTGGGGGCTCTAGTGATGCTGTTCCCAAACCTCAATCAACCCAAACTCTGCAATGGCACCAGACTGTGAGTGAAAGCCCTCCACAGGAACGTCATCAAGGCCACATTGTTCACCGGCAGTGCTTGGGGAGGGGGGGTTGGGGTTCATACCACGCATACCACTCATAACATCAGAGAATCCCTTTGCATTTAAGAGACTGCAGTTCCCCCTCAAGGCCTGCTTTGCTATGACAATCAACAAGTCCCAGGGGCAGACACTGAAGGTGGCAGGAATTGACTTGAGGAAGGATTGCTTCTCACATGGGCAGTTCTATGTGGCCTGCTCCAGAGTGAGCTCACCCAGCAACCTGGTGATCCTAGCACCTGAGGGGGAAACCACCAATGTGATCTACAAAGAGGTCCTTCAGTAGAAAAAAAACGGTTGTACTTATTTTTCACTTTATTTATTGCACTACAGTCTTTTCCTTTTAAAAATCTCTTAAATAACTGTTACATTTCGAATTTCACTTCATCAGTTTTCGGCATCAACACACTTCGCTTTATTCAAATACTTTTGTGAAGCTTGGGTACTATGCTATTATACTACAAAACCAACTCAATCCCCCCCCCACAACCGAAAAATGTTACATACCCATAAGTATTATAATTGGACTTAAAGTAGTTAAATACTGTAGCGAAGCACGGGCATCAAGCTAATTTTACATGAAATAAGTTGTGTTCCATGTGTCTATTCTGAACAGGATCCACTGCAGTAAGTTTTCCACCTTCTGTCACAGGGAGCAGGGAGCATTTAAAAGGGTCGCCACAAAACTGTCCCAGGAGGATGCAACACAGCATAGCATACTTTTCAAATATAGTATGACCTCCCAGTTGAAAGTTTAAGCTTCCTGAACCATTGCTCTCTGATTGAAGTGAACATGGTAAGGTCGACCAAAGAAACAGCCAAAGTGGTTACATCACAATGAATGCATGGATGCAACAACAATGGAAACAAAGTTCTCAATGCTGATGTAGCCATAGTCTAAAAAGCTTTTGCACAAAGCCCTCTACCAGTTCAATAAGTTAAATGTTTCTTCAGGCAAAGATGGTTCCTGCTTTGTGTTACTGTACTGTCAAAAGCTTTAATGCCACTTAAGGGGCTACTGTATTCAATCTCTAACGCATCCTACAATGCACTCAAGAGCTTCTTACATCTAGATGCTCTGTATGATATTTCCTAAAGCAATTAATAAAAGACTAAGTATTAACATGGTCTACTTTAACATCCTCATGTTAGCTCTAAATTATGTAACAGTTCTGCTATTTGTGTAGCACAGCTCCAACAGAGAAGGTACTAGCCTTGGTCTAACTACAGGTATTACTGAAATTTCCAGCACTGGCGACCAACTAAAAATACCTGATGTAAGTTATTTTCCCTGTGTAAGAAGCGTGAATCTCCTTTCATACCTAAGGAGCTCCAGGGAACTGATGAAGTATACTGCTGAAGCATATTAAACTGAAGAATGTTTCAATTATGTAGATAGGAGGACAGAAAGAAGTATTTTTAGAGACAAGGAAAGGAGGAAGTTTTTCGTTTGACATCCAAGGCTTTTAATTTCAGACCCGTTCCGCTTTATGGAGGTAATTACCTCTTCCCAGATGGGTCCCCAATGATGCCAGTTCTCCTTGGAAATTACACTGTTACTCGACTCTGAACTGTGGTCTCCTTATAGCTGGCATTCCAGCTTAGTTATGCTTGCTCTCTCCTTCCTCAACAATTGCCACCTCCAGAGTAAATTCCATTCTTAACCTCTGTTAAAGGAAAAAATCAAACACCAAGTGCAACAGCACTTAATGCTAACCAACACTCCTATTTAAACATACCCGTAAACCTGGAAAATGGCAAATTTGGTTCTAGCTCTCTAGGCTAGCTTATACACCATCAAGACCTGTGGAAATTAAAAAGAAAACACAACTATACCTTGACCTTGTAGGTAATAGCATTTCCATGAGTTTCACTTAATATCCTTTAGTTTTATACGGGGAAAGAAAAATTGCTCTCCAACTATTCTCTGCACCATCATAATGTGCCCTTTTTAATCATAGTTTTTATTATTAAGCTAACAAGAGTTTACGCAGCTTTTTATCTAAGGGA
Organism: Eublepharis macularius; assembly: GCF_028583425.1. Lineage (NCBI taxonomy): Eukaryota > Metazoa > Chordata > Lepidosauria > Squamata > Eublepharidae > Eublepharis > Eublepharis macularius. The sequence continues at coordinate 69,235,975 of NC_072800.1, read as the reverse complement.
AGATGCTCCAATCTTCTGGACCACTTCTGTTGACCTTTTTGACACCATCTCCAGATGCACAATCTCCTTTTTGAGACAGACAAACAGAATTGTCCACAATGTCACTCAATACCCTCCCCTGCAAAGTCTTGAGGGTGGGATTTGCTGGAGGTGGTGGGTGCTTGCATGCCCAGCAGAGACATGCAGAGGGTAGAGGGGAGTGGCACTAGCGGAGGCTACAAAAGGCACCATTGCACTGTCCCCCTCCTCTAGGATCAGCGGGCACGTGCCTCAGGATATAATTTCAAGTCTTCATGGGTTTTATTTATGTATGTATATATTTATGTATGTTATTTATAGTTTACCTTTCTCATTGTGACCTAAGGCAGATTACACAATGTGAACCAATATTACCAATGACTTGAATATTCAAACGGTTGTGGACAGCATCCCTCACAATCCTAGCAAGGAGACAACAAGATATACATGAGGCACCAGAATCAGTTTTCTGTACCCCCAATCCTAGGCAATTATAGCCATTTTAGAACCACAGAATGAATTGGGTTGTTCCTATGTGCAGAGCAACAATATGAAGAAGCAATTTGCTTGTGAATGCTTCAAGGATTCCATTTAAAGGAGGCTATTTAGCTCAGGAAACTGAAAGTAAGAGATGCTTTCATATGCAGGCCAGGCATGCTAATTCATATTAACTAGTAAGAGCTTTCTCTCACTCTCTCATGTAGCCATTAAAACGTATCAAGTGAAGAAAACATAGTCTTTGCGTTTCAGACTCCTACAGAGAGGCATCTGATGATGGTGATGGAAAGTGCCATCAAGTTGTAGTTGACTTATGGAGACCCCTGCTGGGGTTTTCAAGACAAATCTAAACCTATCACAGCCTAACAGAGGTGGTTTGCTATTGCCTACCTCTGCAACTGTGGTCTTCTTTGGTCTCCCATCAAGTACTAATTAGGACTGATGCTGCTTAGTTTCCAAGATCTGATGAAATCAGGCTAGCCTGCGATATCCAGGTCAGGACAACGTCTGTTAGATGACTCTGATTCTGTTCTTGTGTTGAAACGATGTGCTGCATGGAGTATTTTTTTCTTATGTTGGACAGGCATCTATAACACAAGAAATACTCCATGTGGCACATTGTTTCAAAACAAGAATGGAATCAGAGTCATCTAACAGACTTCACAATGACTATAAAACCTGTTGCCATACCTGAAGTCTTCTCAGAAACAGCATGTGTGCATATAAAAGAAATAACAGTTATAAAAATCCACTAAGTAATTAAATCCATTTTTTTCTTGTTTCAAGGGCGTACACTCATCTTCCTATCATTTCTTCCTTCCATGTATCAACTTCAATCCCCTTTCCTCATCACCAGTCTTCTATTTTCACATCCTAAAAATGCCCTTTCTTGTTATACTCCTCATCTGATTCACACAATTCACTGGGCCATGCTGGGAAGCAGCAAAAGGTGACTGGAAGCATCTGGGCAAAGGTCATCACAGGTCAAGCCACAGTAAGCAGCGTCCCATTAACCCAGAAGGGCACAAAAGCCAGCAAGAATGGGCCAAGGAACTCCCACATGTTGCCAGCCATGTTGCCAGAAAGCGACTCAGTGGGAAGGAACAGGCCCCCTCCCTGTTGGGCTGGAATTTCCATAAAGTACTCAAGAGCTCTCCTGGGAAGTCACAGAAGGCTAGAACTAGCCAGAGAGAAAAGCTCAGAGACAGTGCTTTGCCTGGCACATAAATCCGGGTGGCTAGATGAACAAGGTCCCCTTCCTTTCTTTAGGCCGGACATTCTCAAAGGATTAGGACAATCCCAGTTAGCACACCTAGTCACACTGGATTCCAGTTTCTCAAACCCAAGTTTTCTCCACTTTGCTGCCCTTCTGTACTATACTTCTTTACAGTATGACAGAGCAACACACATTTAAGCAGACAAAAGTCCTCTCCCCAGCTTATGTGCAACTCCCAGCATGCAGGTAACATGTTCCCACCCAGTGCTGCATTTCTTCTTGACGTAATGCTTTGCAAACAAAAATGTTTGCAACCATGACCTCGGGGTGAGGGGAGAGACAGAGAGACACAGTGATTGACCAAGGTCAAGATAAAAAAGAAAGGAAAAGGAAAAGGAAAAGATTTTGGGGGTCTGAATCTGCCAGTCAGCCCCCATGTGACTAACAGAGTCAACTAAACTGCTGACAGTGAATACTGTTCCACATGGCTGGACATCTTTTGCAGGGCTCTGCCCTCGGCCTAGCAAACGGTCTTGCTTCGCACAATACTGTAATATTGAACTGTCCCAGAGGTGACCTTAGCCACTCAGTGGATGAGAGCGCTCGGTTGACAGTCAAGGGGGAGCTGGCAAAGTCCACAGCATCATCACAAATGGCCTCCTTGGCACCTTATAATGCTACATTGGAAGCAGTTATTTCCCTTTTGCTTGGCCCTGAAGTTACAGCCACAAGAGCAATTTTAACTTAACGCCATCAAGGAAGAGCCGCGCGGTTTTAAGCAGAGAAATACGCAGCAAGAGCAGATGCTCTTCAGGCACAAATACTTCCTAGCGAAGAAAACATGAAGTGAAAACAGAAATATCCATAAAACTCAGCCTATATAAAACAGGAAACCTTCCAGACATATGCTAACTGCCGAGTGTTTTTTTTTTTAATTCAAATTTTCTTCAAAACCCGCATTACAATTTGACAGCAATCTGTAGAAGAGACAAGCAATTTGAAGTAAAACAAATTAGAAGAACCATTTAAAACACACACATCTGCAAAAGTATTTCCTTTTAGGCACTCTGTCATTGAAACATACCATAGAAAGCCTACCCCTGCAATGAGACCGCAATCTCCTTTTAAATAGCCAAAGGAAAACGAGATACTTTTTTAAAAAAACACAGATCTAATGTTTTATAACCACTCCAATCTTTCCTTTCTGTTGCCGAAGAAGTTTTTAGGAGTTCAAAGAACGCCTTATCAGCACCAACTTGATTTTTGTTCAGCAGAAGGAATTAAATGTGTTCATCCCGACTATGCCATTATGTGTGGGTAAAATTGCACAGATGAACCATAAATCATCAAAGGCCAAGAGGTGAGTTTCAACGTAAGCCTCATCCCTCAAGCTTTACAGCAATGTAAAGAGTTTCCTTTCATGTCTATTTTACTAAAGCAGTTTTGAGACAGAACGCATTTTACATCTCAAGAATTGTCTTTACAGATAATTAGGAAATAAGATGAAAAGTGGAAAGAACAGATAGATGCATTGGATCTTAAGAACTGCTATGCTGGCTCAAACTAGGGTCCACCTAGTCTTCTGTTTTCAACAGCAGCTCATAAGCAAGACACAACAACCTCTCTTGCCTGTCTGCTAGTATCAGAGGTATACTGCTCATGCACATGGAGGTTCCATTTAGCTATTGTGACTCACAGCGCTTGATAAGCTCAACCTCCATTAAGCAGGCTAATCTCCTTTTAAGGCTAAATTAGCAGCCATCATCATATTCTGTGGCAGCAGACTGCAGAGGATCACCATGATAGATAAGTATTGTTAAAGAGGAAGACAGAAACATTCGCTGCCCCCTCTCTTGCCACAATGTTTGTAGTTTTATAAACTTCTATTATTCTGGTTGTTGTGGATTTTCCGGGCTATACAGCCGTGGTCTTGGCATTGTAGTTCCTGACGTTTCGCCAGCAGCTGTGACTGGCATCTTCAGAGGTGTAGCACCAAATTTGGCTCTAAAGATGCCAGTCACAGCTGCTGGCGAAATGTCAGGAACTACAATGCCAGGACCACATGCTACACCTCTGAAGATGCCAGTCACAGCTGCTGGCGAAACGTCAGGAACTACAATGCCAAGACCACGGCTATACAGCCCGGAAAATCCACAACAACCATCGTTCTCCAGTCGTGAAAGCCTTCGACAATACAGTCTATTATTCTCTCCTGCCACCGCCACCCATTAACCTCTCTTTTTAGGTTACTGATACAGAACCTAATCATTCAGTAAGAAAGGAGGGAGCTGTATTAACATTATAAATAGATGGAGTTTTTGTGTAGTTTGGAATGTAAGCCTTTTGGACAGAGAAGCAGTTTCCATTGGGAAAAGTGAAAAAGCACTAAAATGACACAAAGACAAACCACAGGGCTGTGAAGGGTGGTCCTAAACAGGACTCCCAGTGCTTCTTCCTGCACACCCAAAAACAGCCAGTGTCAAAACTTGAAGGACTCTCTACTCAGCAACCAATGAACTGCAAGAAGAAAATTTTTGATACATACAAACATTTTTATACATATGATGCTAGAATCCTAGCCTAGAAGGCCACCAACTTTTCAAAAAGTAAATAAAAATTCCCATCAAAAGAGGGTGAGACCTTTAACCAATCTGAAAAGTACTTTAAACTGTCATCCTGCACCAGCTGTTTTGCAAACAAACAGTATGATTGTATTGTTACAGGTGATGACGAGTAACTCTTGTTAAGATGATTACTTGCTAATAGCCAGGGATGATCATCTTATATTTCTTCAATGGTACCTAGTGATTGGGATGCTTTCCTTAATGGTCAAACAGTCTGCAGGGTGCAATTCCAGATCAGTTTTCTGAAAGGTTATAAAAAAGCAGGAAAGGCAATTGCAGAGCTGGGTTAAATAAGAGGCACCAAATCCCATGAGTTTAGCAGCAATCTGCTGAAAGTCAGGGAAAGGGTTGCTTTTAGGAGACCCCGTGCAGGATTAGCAGTTGTGTTACCCTGATTCAGGGCTCTTCCAGCTTCCAAAGTATTCTGCTTGTAAATGTGAAAAACAACAGATGTTATAAAAACCCTTCAATGCCCTCTCATCCAAAGGAAGCTAATATTACAATCCTATTCAGAGTTACTCTAGCCTAAAACCTTTGAAATCAATCTGCTCATACTGGAGTAAATCTGCATAAGATTGCAGTGTAGCACTCCCCCTGAACTACTCACCACTGGGGGAAGCAGGGAATGCACACAGTATATTGCACTGGAATTGCTGATGTACAATTAATGGATTGAACCAACCCAAATGTGACAAACTCATGTGTCCGAATGCCTAAATCCAATTGGCTTTCCTTTTTCCCTGACTCCCTGCTCCTCCCACCTTTTATTCCTATCACATTTAGATGCAGCCCTGCCTTCTCAACCTGCACTGCTCCATCGCCTTCTCCACTAACCGGTTACCTCCCTGCTCACGCTTCCCCCCAAATCTCTCACCAAATAATCAACACTTGAGCTGGTTCCATTATGCTCTCTTCCACATAACTGTTAAAAGGTAGAATTTTAAAGAAACAACCTATGTGATAATGGACCACTTAATATAGCACAGTTATGCCTGAAGTATCCATTCACAGATGAAAGCATTCCTGAAGTCAAATGCAACAGTATATACTCCAGATCTAGGCAAGTAAATGGAGATTGCTCAACTTTTATTGCTGCAAAATATCAGCTCAATTTTCTTTCTAAAAAAGAAGGGAGGTTCTAATTCCTCCTAAAAGCTTATTATTGCTTTGCAGTTATTATCACCGTTGTGTGCAAGAGTTCCTAAGACACTGCCCTTGCATCCACTTCCACTGCAGGCATTGGGCAGCCAACAAAATGCTTAGAATTTGTGTCCCATCATTTGTAGACAAGCTGCCCCACGGACAGCTGCCAAAGCGGTGTCCTGCTGTCTTGAGGGCAGTGAGTAATATTCCAAAAGAAATTTTATTTCTTTTGAGTTTTTTAAAATATGAAATTGCAAATATTTGGGCATGCCAGGATCCTGGAGATAGGACAGGATACAAGTTTAAAGAACAAAAGATAAGGTTGGATACTACTGCTCCCTTCCACTTGCGGAACTCCTGTCCATTAAGTTCTCCTCAACTGTGGCAAGTCTTTCCCTAACAAAAGGAGACTGGGCAGAAGGGAGTCATAAGATTTGGTCAATGTGCTCCAACTCTTCACAACACATTACACTGCCTCTAAAAGGAGGATCTGCCTGTCTGCATCCAGTTAGGGCATATGATGAACAAGGAGCAAGGCTTCTTCTGTGGTGGCCCCCTAATCTCTGGAACTGTCTCCACTTGGCAGTTCAACAAATACAGCCTCCTATGTCTTTTCAAAGGAAACTTGCCCTTTTTAAAAATTATTTTTTATTATTCAAACTTGCCCTTTTCACTGAGTTTTCTGATATAAAATGAAGCCATTTATCCTTGCTGCTTTGGGATGGTGGTTGTTTTTACTTAACCTGATGCTACTGACTATGCTTTTTGCCGTTGGTTTTTATTTTTAAGACTTGGACCATTTTGATTTGTTTTTACTGTAAAACTGTTTTAAGGAGCTATTACATTCTATAAATACAGTAAATAAATGATCAAATAGCTATCTCTTCTCCTTTGGGAATCATCACTTCTGCACAAGAGGCTGGGATCTGTCAGTACCAAACACAATTACCAGTGTTATTTGAAAGAAGCTATAACAATTGGCGAGGTAAAATGCTACGGAGTTGCATCATCTCATGAGGTTTCAAGGCAAGAGATAAGCAGAGGTGGAGGGCAATGGCTTCCTTGGTGGTTGCCCATCCAAGTATTTACTAGAGAGAACGCTGCTTAACTTCTGAGATCTAACAAGATCAGGCTACATTGGGCCATCCGGGTCAGAGCTATAGCAGTCAAATGCACACAAACTATCCAAGTGTAGTGCAGAGGCCCCCAGATTAGCAGGCATCTCTTCCCACCCAGACTTTCCCAAGGAAGCTTTGCACTTTATTGTTCTGGTGCTTGACAGGGAAAGGTAGACATCACCTCCTTAAACCTCTTATCGGAAAAGTGTCGTTTTGCCCAATGAAGTATTTATGATTAGAGCCTTCCCACTGTGATCTATAAATGCAAAAGAGGCCTGAAGGGTTATTGTTTATTAAATGTTAAAGAAGAAATTAAGAGGGCTAAAATTATAGGCGAGGAGTCATTTGGGCATGAACAGCCATCCAATTAAAAAGGCACGGTGTTATGTCACTTCCCTCCCACCATGTTCAGGAACAGTCTGAACCAACTCTATGCCCGGTGATTAACCTACTTGAGTTAATTAAAACAGTGCTAATCTCAGGGGTAACTAAATTACCTCTTGGTCCCCAAAGGCTGCCTAGAACTAAAGGTGATATTTCCCATCACTCAGGCAACTACTCCCCTGCCTCAGACAACCAGCAGAAGATTATCTGCCAGTGCAAACTGCTGCCGTAGCAGGTCCTTCTGCAGAGCTCAGCGCATATTTGCAGGGGCAAGAAGGAGCAGCGTTTTCACTCATTGCAGCAGCAGCCCCCAGCCAGCCACAGAGCACAAGCTGTGAAGTTTGTGCCAGCAGAAGTTTGATCAACTTAACAGAAATGCTTGGCTCAAGGGCAACATTTGCAAGGCACAGGGCAGAAGGGAGGGGCGAAGAAATCTCTTGCCTTTGAGAGCAAGGAATCGCTGCCCAGCATTAGAAATCCACATGTCCACACAGCTGCCCGGACTCTTCCTGAAGCAGGAAAGCTGCAGCTTGGAAATAGGAGCCCTGCTCGAAAGAGGCTGGCTCCAAGGTCACCAGCTCCCCAAGTGGGCTGCACGGGATGGAGGGATGCAAAGGTGAGAGAGGGGAAAACAAGGAGAGCACTCAGCGGATGAGGAAGAAATTCTGCATGATGGAGGCGGTTCAAAAAAGTTGACATCATGTTAGAATAGTCCTTATATCAGGAAGGGACAGCGGCTGAGGCGGAGGCTGGAAATGAAGGATGCAAAAACCAACCGGGGATCCTGGTGACCCTCTGGGTGGAACGCACATGCCCAGCTCCCCCAACTTCTTGGCTTTCAGATTCTGACCTTTCCACGGACTTCAGTATTGCCTGCAAACTTTGCCATGCCAGGGAGCTGGCGCGTCTCTGAGCGCCTGGCTGCCTCCCCCAAGCCCCGAGCCCCATCACCCGCCAGGAGGGCCCCCCAGTCCCTTGCCCGGCTCCCTTGCAGTTGATCTGGGGAGAGGGGGCTGCAGAGCGGGACAGCGCTTCTCCCAGCTCCCCCGACAACGGGACTCGGGGCTGGGGAACGCTCCTTTCCCCGCACAACCCAAAAGTCCTCCCGGGAGGAGCTGCCCCGTCCCTTCCGCACCCACCAAAGACGGAGCGCGTCTCCTAGTTAAGCTCAGCAGCCTGCAGCGCCCCTTTACACAGCACCGCTTTGCAGGTGTCGTCGGGGCAGATCGAGAGCCAGAGCGGAACATTTCAACTCGCTCCCCAGCCCCATTCAGAGCAAGGGAGGCTGCGGCGCCGCTTGACACGGGGCTTCCCAGCGGGCCGAACGTGTGGAGCAGCAGTCGCGGGACGCGTGCAGAGCGCCCTTCGCGGAGCCCGGGCCGCCAAGCGTCCGGCCCCCTCGCCTCCTGCCCGGGCAGCCTCTCCGCTCTCCCGCCGAGCGGGCAGGTCCCAAGCCGGCACTCGCGGGCGACTTACTTGCGCGCTTCAGGCTGCCGCTCCTCCCGGCGGCGTCGAGGTCTCTGGCGAGCGGAGAGCCCCGCGCCGCAGACATGCCCGCCTGGCCGGGCGCCTCCCCGGAGCGGGCGCCTCCTCGCCGCGGGACAGCGCAGCCGCCGGAGCGCCGCTTTGCAGGCGGGGTGCGGTGCGATGGGCGCGCGGGGCTCGGAACTGCAGCGGCCGCCGCGCCAGCAGCAGGAGGCGGTGGCAGCCGCCGTGCCCTTCCCTCCCCGCCAACGACTTTCAATTCACCTGCAAGCGGCGGCGCAGCGCTCGGCTGATAGGCGGCCGCTCAGCGGCTGGGCCGGCGGGGGCGGGGCGCGCGCCTACGCCTGCCTCTGGCCCTGGGGAGCGCGCCCTCCGCCCGCCAGCCCGCCCGCCCGCCGCGGCGCAGAGCAGCTCTCCTCGGGATTGCAGGCGTTGCGTCACCTCGGTCCCACCCCCAGCCTCGCCGCGGGAGGCAGGGTCCCTTGAGGAACGCGCTCCTTCACTTGAGAGCCGTCCGAAAAGTGCGCAAAGGATTCTCTCCTTGGGACTGCAAGGTTCGGGTCCAGCGGCGCCTTCAAGACCAACCAGATTTCCAGGGCGCGAGCTTTCCTGAGTCAAAGCTCCCTTCGTCAGATACAAGTAGGAATGGAGATCCCTAAGCTCTCATATCCCTGAAGATGGGAGGGTGTATGAGGAATAGAAGGGCTCAAGGATCTCCATTCCTACTAGTATCTGATGAAGGGAGCTTTGACTCTCCTAAGCTCATACCTGGGAAATGTAGTTGGTCTTTAAGGTGCTACTGAACCCAAATCTTTCTCTTCTACTGCAGACCAACACTGCTACCTCCCAGAAACCATCTCCTTAGGATTTTCTGCTGGGGTCGGGTTCTGTGAGGTGGGCCGGTGTCTCAGGTGGGGGTGCTTCTGGCAGTTCGGCTGTAGGGGGCAGTTCTCAACTGGGGTGTGTGTGGCACCACCTCTCAATAATCACTCCTACTGCATGACTTCCTCACCAGCCATGTGCAAGAGGCTGTCCAGGACAGAGGAGATGCCCAGTCTGCTTGCAAGAGAGTGGGATACAGACAGTGACATTGTCCAGTGGCCAAGTGGTGGCTGGGGGAAGGCAGCCAAAGGGTGGCCGTGGGGTTTAGAACCCACTCCTTGACCTTGTTTGCTCAGAGTTAAGAGCCACTGTATACTCTGGAATAAATTCAGCATCACAACTTCATAGTGTCAGTGCAGTGTGAAACAGGGCTGGGATTTATGGACTTCACACTACTTGCCATCCCGCTAACTGGGAATCAGGATATTTAATCGCTCTATAATTGTGATTATCTTAACAAAACTTGGGATACTTCATCCATTACTAGGCTAGTATAACTAGTAAATAGTGTCTATTTTTCCTAATTAGATTTGAATAGTGCATAATTGCATTTCATTTTGTACTTCCTGCATTTCATGGCCCCTAGACACAGATGTCCATCCCCCTCTCCCCCCAAAACTCCTACATTAGCAGTGCAATCCTGTGGAGAGTTGCTCGTATCTAAGCCTATTAACTAGACTGGAGTAACTCACCATAGGATTGTATTGCAAATGTACAGTTCCACTCAATAGATCTGAAGAAGTGGGCTCGAGTTCTCATACTGGGATAAAAATTTTGTTTTTAAGGTGCCATACAAGACTTCTGTTTATTTTTGTATTCACAGGAGAATATTCTCACCTGAACGCATATGGTTTATAGGCTTTGCCTTTGATGGGGACTGAAATCGATAGACAATGCAACACTGTCAATGTGGAATGTAGCATTGGAAGGAGCCTTATAGATCATCTGGTCTAACCCCATTGCTCAGTACAGGAAATCCGAAACTAGGTAAGTCACCCTGGAAAGATGGAGGTCCACTCACCTCCAGCGAGGAAGAATCAACTTCCACCCCTGGGTAACTGGTTCCACGGTTCATATCATTGGGAATTTTCTTGCAAACCTATTAACAATCCAGTCCAAAGCTGAGTTACTCCAGTCTCAGCCCATTAGACTGGAGTAACTCTGTTTAGGGTTGCACCATACATCTAGTCTTGTCTTCTGGAAGAGCAGAAAAGAAGACCTTGCTCTTTTCTGTGTGAGAGAGGCCTACAGGCGCTTGCAGTGTGCAATTATGGCTGATTTCATACATCATTAACATTGCGCAACATCACGCAACTCTCATGGAATGCTAGTGTCTTTACAGCATGATTTCTGACATCATCGCGCCACAAAAATGGAATCATGTCGGGGTGACAGAAATCACACCATGAAGATGCCACTGTTCCATAAGTGTTGTGCAATGTTGCATGATGTTGTGCGACGTTAACAAAGCGTGAAAACGGCCTATGTCCCCTTCTTAGTCTTCCCTTCTGCAGGTTAAATCTACTCAGTGCATCCAACCACTCCTCATAGGACCTGTTTTTCAGACCCCTGGCCATCTTGGTTGCTCTCTTCTGAACTTGTGTACATCTTCCTTACAGCTTGGATGTTTGGCTGTTACAGGTGAACATTCTGTCAACAGACTGGAAACACTGGCTTTCATACTAACTTGAACATTATCATTTAGGGGGCAAAGTTTTTAAAAGGTAAGTATCTCCAACTTTAAATGGGCTGGGCTTGGACCTTTCTGAATAGTCATTGGGAAGGCGTTATCTGAGAACTTTCTAGGGAAAGGCTGTATCAGAGTGACTTCCGGCCTTTATTTACTTGTTAAATATTTGCTGCACATCTTTTCAAGAATTCCAAGGACCCTAATAATTCAATGGTAATGTCATGACCCAAGGTCCCTTAATAAATATCAACATTATAACCACTCCTGTCTAAAAATCACACAACAAACTCAAAAATAGTATAAAATATCTTTTAAAGCTTATTTAGATAATGTTTTGGAGGCACTTCTAAAACCTTCCAGACTTGGGCTGTGCTGGACCTGAGGAGGTAGCGTGTTCTGGGATCCAATGGCCATCAAATTCGCTATATATAGAAACTGAACAAAGCTGGAAGGGAGGGACTGTGGCTCAGCAGCAGAGCATCTGTTCCTCATGCAGAAGGTCCCAGGTTCAATTCTCGGCATTTCCATTTAACAGGATCAGATAGTAGGTGGTATGAAAGGCCTTCACCTGAACCCCTGGAGAGCCACTGCGACTTCAAATAGACAGTAATTACCTTGATAGGACAATGGCCTGACTCAGTATAAGGCTGCTTCGTATGTTCGTATGTTCAGGCTCTGTTGTACTGAGAAAAGGAGCAGTCCATAGATCTTGGGATGGTTACACGGATTTAAAAATTCTGTTTAATGCTATAGACTGCTTTGGTTTTACTCAAAGAAATATTTGTGATTTAATAAGCCATTGACATTTTAAGAAGTGGATGGGAACGCACACTGCATATCTAATTCAAGTACAGCTGTCACTCAGTGAAAAGGCCCAGTCAATTAATGGGCAGAGCTTAAATTAATTAATCTTCTACATTTGCATATAAATGCATTCTTTCTAGTGAAAAAAATGACTTCTGGTAAGAAAAGCTAGGTCTCTACAGCCTAGATTGGGGCAGTTTCAGTTCTGTTTTGGTGGCATTATTTTGCTTTTGCTTCACAATATTAGTCATAGTGTGGAATGCCACCATTTTTCCTTCGTGCTCTGCTATGTGCATGTGTGTGCCATCAAGTCACAACCGACATGGCAACCCCAGCAAGGGGCTTTCAAGGCAAGTGAGAAGAGGAAGTGGTTTACCATTGCCTTCCTTTGTAGAACAGCCCCCGTCTTCCTAGCAGTCTCCCATCCAAGTACTAACCCTGCTTAGCTTTTGAGATCTCACAAGATCAGGCTATACCACGCTGTTCCACCCCCTTCTCAGCTAGATGGACACCAAGAAACACCAAAGTCAAATGAAGAAATACTGTTGTTTCAACCAAAGGCACATCAAGGCAATCACTCGGATTGGCAACTTTCTCTTGTTTCTGTTGAGCTAAGCCTCAGGGCCAAACTACAAGTGATGAATGACACAGGTTGGACGCTTGTCAGCTTCCCTCAAGTTTTGATGGGAAATGCAGGCAGCTTGGCGGAATGTTTGACAAGTGACAGTTGAAAAGTCCATTAGACAGCAGTCGGACAGCCAAGCTGCAAGACCAGGATTCCTACATTTCCCATCAAAACTTGAGGGAAGCTGACAAGTGTCCAACCTGTGTCATTCATCACTTGTAGCTTGGCCCTCAGAGCGACTTGGACAGCTCAGTAGGAAGTCACTGGATTCCCCCATCTTTCTTCCAATTCAGGAGAAGAGCAAAGGAATAGAGAAGTGATATTTTCAGAAAATGTGAAGCCATTGACAACATTTTTGTCTCTATGATCTTTTGGGAATCCAATTAAAAATGGGAGGGGGAAACTGAAATATATGCAACACCTACTCTCTTAGCAGTTCTGGATTTATTTTATTGCTTTAACAACATAAAATGCATTATTTGTAACTTCTCATATAAAATTGTACAGTTTGGCATATTTATGAAATTTTACAGTGTAAATGCCTTTGTTGTCTATAAACCAAACTGTGAATACTCTCAATACTAAAGCAAGGGATGCTGCTAACCACTGTACCGTATGCTGCCTTAGCACTTGTATCTACATTTTTACCATATGAGAGGAAGGAAAAAATAAAAGTGGGAAATAGAAAACACTTTTTGTAATCGACAAAAGAAATTGTGAGTCTTAGATCGAAACCACCTTTTGTAGCCACAACAGGACTAGCACTAAATTTGCATATCAGTTTCCACTTTAATAGTGAAAAACTGGACTCTTCAATAGTGTATTATCATCATGTACATTGCAACATATTCATTGAGGACAAAATCCGTTACATTTTTTAAATCAACATATCCTTGAAATACTAGCGTTGCCCCAGCAAGTCAGGGCAATATGAGTTCAATTAAAGGTCCTGGTCATCAGTTCCCAAGCCCTTCATGGCCTTGGACCAATCTACCCTCAGCACCACCTCCCATAGTATGCTCTGTCATGTGAGCTTCGTTTATCTGACCAATGCTGTTGCTGGGTGACCAATTATCTGAGGGGGTCACCCAGCAACAGCCTGTACATCTGCATTGTCTGTTGTGGCCCCCACTTGCTCGAAGAAGGCCTCTGCACCTGTGCCATTTCACAGAATTTGCAAAACAGAAATGTTCAGGGGATTCGAAGTATAGTGTAATGGATCAGCTCAGGAGGATGTTTCAATTAAGGAATAGCATTGCATATAACAGTATATTTATCAGATTTTTCTGAATTCACATCTCTTTTTTTTTTTAGAAAACTGGGATTCAGACCCTTTAATTGCAGAGATGTGCCTTTCCCCTTATATCTCCAAAACATAAAAGGCTGAAAGCTGAGGATTCAGAGAACAATATCGACACATTGTTATAATGCTATAATAATATTCAATTGCTATTTTTTAAAAAGCCCCCAGTGTACAGGAGGTTGCCCACTTTGGGGGGACTAGAGCAAGGAATCTGTGGGGAACTTGCCATGCTGCTCTGATGCACAGGAAGCAGCAGAGGCAGCAGGATAAGCCCACCCCTGTGTGGGAAACACCCTTCTCTACCTCCACCAGTTTTCTTACTTTAAAATATTCATGTTATATAATTTGAGTGAGCCCAATTTTGTCTTTAAAAAACAAAGTAAATATTTCATGGAGTTTGTGTATGTTAATGTATATACACATGCACATTCTTCAAAAATCCTATTTTTTCCATTGGGGAATTTTCTTAAAGCCCCTTACAAGGGGAAATCACTCCCCTCCTCTTTCACATATCTAGAGGGGTAGCTCCCTGGCTTTGCACTTAGTTGGAGGCATTCACCAGCAGGGCTATAATGCAAAAGTGGCTCCAGGCAATGCCCAGTTATATATGGCCAGGGAATTTAATCGAGCCCTGGACTTTAATCAGTCAAGTCAATTAGTTAAAATTGCAGCTGTAGTTCTAAGGCTGGCACAGGTTGGAGTTCAGTTGCAAACGAACTCTTAAGGGTGACAGCAACAGCCCCGCAACATCTGTCTTAATGGGAATTTGCACCTGATTTCAGTGACTGCAGTATGCCACATTATACATTCCAAGTCTGAAGCCAGTATACTACTTGCACCAATTTTAGAATAGGATTTTTAAAAGGCCACGTCTGTTTCCAGCCTTCCAGGTCTTGTCTTGCCCTCCACACCGGTAATTATTCTGTTCTCTTTTGGGTGTAAGTGCTGAGCATGCCCTTCCTTTAATCAGAGCAAAGACAGGCTGTCAATTGCCTGTGTCAATTACAAGATGGGAGCTCTTTTCTGCAATCACATACAAAACCTCCTTGATTTCCTCCCCCCAGCTGAGATTTTGGTGGGCTTTAACTGGCAGCTGCTTTTTAGGCATAAACACTCAAAATTGCCCTGTGTCTTGCTTATCATTCAGCTTGCTGTGCAGATGTGAAAAATGAGAATCTTTATATGTCATTTGAACAAAAATAACCTACTACGAGCGGCAGTCAAATCAGTTGGGCATCTTTGAATGGTATGTACAGAGGAGACCTGTGTATGCACCATGTGCCTTTGTTCCATATCCCGTCTCTACAGTGGAGACAGATGGCAGCTTGGAAAGCATAAACACAGTATCACAGAGAAGTCTATATTCATTGTCTTGAAAAGATATGTTAGTGTTATTTACTCCACATATTTATTTATTTAATGATTTATTTAACTTCATTTTTTTACCCTGCCTTTCTTCCCAGTGTAGACCCAACGCAGCTCACATCATTCTCCTCTCCTCCATTTTATCTGCACAACAACCCTGTGAAGCAGGTTTGGCTGACAGTGCATGACTTTCCCAAGATCATCCAGCAAGGTTCATGGCAGAGCAGGGATTTGACTTGGACCTCCCACATCCACTCTTAACAGCTACACCGAACTGGCTTTCCAGTGTGGTTGCATAAGGTCCTTGGGATTTATATCAAAGGCCTTCTCTGTTATAAAAACATTGACCTAATAGATGTCCACTTCAGTACATCTGACGATGTGAGTTCTGACTCATGAAAACTCATGCCAGAATCATTTTGTTGTTGTTCTTTAAGGCGCCACTGTTTTTATTTTGACCCACGGGTGAGTCACCACATGGGGGCAGCACAGGCTGGTGAAACAGACGGGGGAGGTCCCATGAGCCCTTGCCTGATTTAGCCAAAATACTGTGAAAGAAGATCCTTCACGCCAACACTTCGATCTGCATCTTCTAAGGACCATGTCACACATTACACTATAGACATCTTAGGTGTGCATCTTCACAAATACAAAGTCACATTTTTGTAAACATGCATGTTCCTTAAGGAGCTAGGATAGCAGCTACCTGCTGAATGACCTTGTAATGCGTTGGCTTCTGTGTAATATATGAGATAACCTCCAATGAAATAGGGAAAGAATGTCCACTTGAAGAAAGGGAATATCTCAAAGGGTAGAAGAAAATTTAAAGGCAAGGAGTTGGATTCAACTAATTGTTCCACTGGTGAAAAAAATGAAGGTGGGAGTCCCTTTTGATCACCAAAAAGGCCGATGGTCATGGGACCTGCATGGACAAAACCTATGTGGGATGGCAGTTGTAATAAGGGAGGAGGATTTAACAAGATCGAGTAAAAAAAACCTTGCTAGATCTAAGCCAATGTCAAGAAGGTGTGCAATAAAAATTTAATACAAACTTTTCAATTTACTTAACTGCTCTTCATGGGTTTTAATTTTTAAATAAACAGACACAATAGATTTCCTGTTACTAAGAAAGAGAGGAGCTGTTTCTTGAAGCATAACTATGAGTTGGACCCATGGCTCAGCAGTAGAGCATTTGCTTTGCATGCAGAAGTCCCCCGGTTCACACTCCAGCATCTCCAGGTAAACAAAGGTACTAGGGTGATGTGAAAGACCTGTACCTGAGACCCACTTCCCATCAGAACAGACCATACTGACTTGGAAAGACCAATGGTCTGATTGAAGCTTCTGATGAGGCAGCTTTGTGGATTCACACTGGGTTTCCTAAGGCATTTGTAGTACACGTCTATCCCACCCGGAATTTTTTTTTTAATGAAAAAAATCTTTCCTGGTCCTTATCAGGACTATAAAAGCATCAAATAATTATAAGAATTGTTAATATAAACTATTTTCTACATAGAATTTTTCAGCCCAATCCTTTGCATGTTTGCTCAGAAATCAATCAGACTTTCTTCAGTGGAAGTGAGCATGCCCGGGGTTGCACATTTCGGTCTTCAGATGTAAATGTCCAGGCCATGACACACAGGAACGAAGATGACGCAAAGATCAGTCATCACTTTAGGTGCTTAGATCAGATTTTATTGTGCCACAAATATTAAGCAAGGTGCTCCAGAGACTCCGGCATTGTGGATGGTTTAGGATACGGTATAGATTCTGCAGCTGTTGAGTAGCTAAATTTTGGGTATAGCAGCTAACATCCTTTTTTTGCAATCTGCTTGTGGAGGAAGGATGTATCATTGCATCATCGTTGATTTAAATACAGCTACAGTAATTATGGGTTGGGAGAGACACTGCTTCTAACTGACGTTAGACCAGGAGGGGCGTGTGTATGGCTTGCTGATGGGCTCAGGCGCCTACCCTCCTCCTCCGTTTCTTCAAGCACAGACTTTCCCACCAAAGCTAACTCCAGGTAACCAGCCCACCTTCCATATATCACGTAGTTTGTTTCTAAACAAAAGTATATAGTAACTTTATACACAGGAAGGAAGGGACACATTTTGGCCTAGTAATAAGCCAAACTTCTGCGCATCTCAAGGGCAGACTGGCTATTCGACTTACAAGGAAAGATCCTGGACAGCTGCCAGCAACCAGGAACAAGCAGAATAGCACTATAGGGCTACTCAGTTCAGACCTTACCAATGGCAGTGCAGGAAGAGGCAACAAGCGAACTGACTCCCATTGTCAGCAAACCAGGTCTGAGCTAAGCAGCCTCTCCAGCACTGGATTGTTCCAGTGCAGGGTCCACTAAGCTTGGCTTGTTCCTGGGCCATTTTCACTTGCTGGTCCACTCCTGTCTCAGCTTAATGCTGGTTAAAGGCAAAGCAGCCCTATACACTGAAAACCTGGCTAGAAGCACAAGCTGTGCTGCCTTTGTTAAATAGGTGCATGTGTGTTGTAGGCAAATAATTCCCAAACAACATTGCTTCCAATTTTCAAATGGAGAGCTGACATCATCTATGATGCAAATGTTGCCATACTGAAAACATCAACATCCGCATAAATGTTAACTCGGCGTGGGTGAGCCTTCTGCTCAATTCCTTTATATGCAGTCTGTGGTATAATCAGCCTGCCTGATGCTTCCCCTTTCTCCCACCCTTTTTCAAATTATCATTTCAAGGACTTACTTTTATTGGATGGAGGCACTTTTTGCAGTATCCTCACAGGAATAGCACTTGATGCATCATACCAAGAAAATAACAAAATGTTTAAACAGCGTGCATCTTAATTCAATTGGTCCTATATATATCTCCTTTTTTTTACCCTTAATGTGTTAGTTGTTTTTAACTGATTGTATGTCCTTAGTTATTAAGTTTATTTTGCGCTTGCCATATACGTTAAAGATCAATACGTTTTTTAAAAAATCAATTTGAATCAATGAAGCAGCACCAAGAAAAGGAATTTAGAGGGATTGAAAATCCTCATATGTTAAAGAATTTTTTTATAAAGTGTGTTTAATGTATGTAAATATTATTAAAAATACTGCTGCACTAACCTCATCGGTCATTATTTCTAATTGCTAATTCTGTTTCAGACATACAGAGAGAGCACACTTTGAAGTGTTATGATAGGATTCACACCTCTCTACCTCCTTTTCCCCAGGTAGCAAATCTACACTTGAAAGACTCATGACTGAATTAACCTTCTGTCTCTCCCTCCCTTTGTAACTTGTCCCATAAGAAAGGTTTTCAGTATGATTTCCATACATACCTGAGGAAGTGAGCAATGACTCATGAAAGCTCATATTGAAATAAATGTTAATAATAATAATAATATTTGATTTATATACTGACCTTCAGGACAACTTAATGCCCACTCAGAGCGGTTTACAAAGTGTGTTGTTATTATCCTCTCAACAATCACCCTGTGAGGTGGGTGGGACTGAGAGAGCTCTGGAAGAGCTGTGACTGACCCAAGGTCACCCAGCTGTCTTCAAGCGGAGGAGTGGGGGAATCTTCAGTGTGCTACTTCAGGAGTGCTAGTCTTCAGGGTGCCACTGGGCTTCTCGTTCATTTTGCTACAATAGACTAAGAAAGCTATGAAGACAATACACCTTCCAGTCTCTCAACCGCCAGCCAGTGGTATTTACAGAATGAGGGGAAAGTAGCAAATAAGCCTCTTTGATTTGCATTCCTCAAGGAAGATTTGAAGGGTACTTTCAAGAGTCTCCACTTTGTTTTGTTTTCAGGCAGGTTCTTCTCAAGATGTGCCTGGTGTGTTTTAAAATCCTGGGATTGGGATTGGCCCAATGATTTTGGGGCCCTAGGAAACCTGGGGCTCCTGACCTGCATAGTCCAGGCAAGCCTGGTCTCGACAGATCTCAGAAGCTAAGCAGGGTTGGCCTTAGTTAGTAATTGGATGGGGGACCTACAAAAAAAGACTAAGGTCGCTATGCAGAGGCAGGCAAAGGCAAACCATCTACATTTGTCTCTTGTCTTGAAAATTCCAGCAGGGGTCACTATAAGCCAGCTATGGCTTGATGGTACTCTCTACCACCACTACAGGCAACCTGGAAGGCAGCAGCTGCCTTCCTCCTCCCTGTAATACTGGGAGGCAGGAAGATGCCTCTGTCCTGCTCATCTTGGGCAGCTGGTGAGCCCTGACAGTGGAGCGCACTGGCACCCACCTCTTCCCTTCCTTGCAGCACAGAGAAGTGAGGAGAGGCAGGAAGATGCTGATATCTACCCTCTTTGCCTCTCCCACACCAAGAGGAGGTGGGAAGAAGCCACTTTTCCTCCTTTCTCCCAATGGCTGGTGCATGTCCTCTTCATCTCTCCCCACCCCCCCAGCATGGGCAGGGTAGGACCCACCCTGCCCTACCCAAAGATGGAGAAGGGAAGGAACAGACTCCCCATAGCTGGCCATCCACTAGGGCTGTGGCGCATCCCCAATGCTGTGGCCAGATGGAGGATTGGAGCGAGTGGCTGGCCTTCTTTGGTGCAGTGATTAACAGCAGCAGGACTCTAATCTGGAGAACTAGGTTTGATTCCCCACTCCTCTGCTTGAAGCCAGCTGGGTGATCTTGGGTCAGTCACAACTCTCTCAGACCTCTCTCAGCCCCACCCACCTCACAAGATGATTGTAATGACAATTAATAACAACACACTTTATAAACCGTTCTGAGAAGGTGTTAAGTTGTCCTGAAGGGCGGAATATACATCAAATGTTGTTGTTGTTGTTGTTATTCTTGGCATGCCTCCATGGCTGGCACCTTCAGGCAATTGCCCAGGGCTCCCTAGTAGCACATAGGCTGCCCCTGCTGGGGATGTAACTGCCCCCTAAAAACACATTTGTTGCAAAATTCAGAATGGAGCTGCTCCATCCCGAGAAAGCATACACTCTTATTAAGGGCTAATCTCTCTCCCTCAGGCACTCTTCTTGATGGCCTCATTCATCCAGCTCTGAAAAAAGGCCCAGAGCAGCACTCCTATGCATCCCTAAAGCACACAACAATTCGATTCGCATCTGCAAGACCTGTCCCACGAACAGCACAGACTCGTTCAGTCCAGGCCTATTTCAGAGGAATGTTGTGAGGGAAAACACAAGAAAAGAGTAAATCACTTTGAAAATAAAGCTATGCCATAGAGCTACCCAGGAGGCTGTGTGTCTTAAGAAAAAGCAGTTGTTTATTCCTTTAACTAGAAGCTATTTGGTATGTTTTTATCATAAGCCATTCTTGATTGAACACAAGTGACTTCCTTGCTTCTCATTTTGGGAAACAAACTTCTGACATGAGTCTATATAAATTTAATGTTGCAACAATAAGCCCTTTGAGTCTGACAGAAAATTCCCAAAGAACGTTTTTTCCCCCATTTAGATTTCAAGGCCCATAATTGAAGGCTTTGTAATAAAACTTTCTACCCTGGAAAATCCATAGAAGTACAAATACCATAGAAAAACTGTAGCAGTCCTTGTTTCTATTTTTTTTTTAAAAAGAATGTAGTGTTTTTATCTTTCTTTAATAAAGGTTTGGGCTTATTGTGATCATGCTACATTTTTGTGAATGGTAGTCAGACACAATAGGTTTTTTTCCCCTTCTGCTGTCCAGAAATGATTCTGGGCAATGATTTATTTTCGATCGACCGAATGGACTAAAATACAGTATTTATCCATCACGTTGCTGCAGGATTACTTAGCAAAGGCACCATTCCCAGAAACCACTTTGGCATATGCTGCAAGGCAGAGCCGCTGCAACACAGCAAAAAGGCTGCCCTGGGCAGAAGGATTCCAGCTGCGAGCCAGAATGAGTCAGTAGACACAGAATCCATCCTTACAAGCTTTCCCCAGATGGGGTGGTGGTGGTTTAACCCCGGTTCTGTTAAATTACTCCACAAATAGCTCCTGGGAGTCTCCTCACCTCCCCCCTTCCAACCACTAAGCAGATCAGAAATCAAAGCCCTGTGCTGTGAAGCTTCATCTTTAGTGATGTGTGAAAGGAGCACTCAGATGTATGACCCTTTTGAAAAAATGCATCTTTTCACTATAGCGACAAGCAGAAGACAACAGATACGTAAGCCACAGGCAGCTCAGTCCAGTAGGGATGGCCACCATCAGATGAACGTAGCTAGATGGGATATCTCAGTTGATGCTCCATCAAAAGTGCAATAAGTGGAGGAAGCAAGGAAGGAGCAAACCTGGCACAAATGACACCATCATGACGATCCTAGGAACTGTTGCTACCCACCAATCACAATGATGGTCACAGATGACATCTCGATATTAACCACACATGGAAGGTATTTGTCAATACACAGTAATGGCATGGCAGGAATGCCATGATGTCAGCCGGAAGCCCAATTTATAACCATTCTGACACATAATGCACAAATAGGATGTCATGACTCATGAATGGACATCAGTGCCTCTTCTAGACAGCTGCCCATGACCCAATGCTTAGCATCTGTTGTGTGGAGTTGGCAACAACTTCCCCGGAGAAGGACTTGAGTGCAGCCCAGAGGTCAAGGCTTTGCAGCCTAGGCTGATGGCGCGGAGGATGGCAAGCGCTGGCGACAAACTGAGACCACACACTGGCTGGGTGAAAATAGGCCACAACTTTATTGCGAACAGCAGGTAAGGAGCGAAGGCAGTCATATGGATCGGATCCCCAAGCATCGGCTGGCCCGCCTGCCAGCCGATGAACCCTCCCCCCTCAGACCCCAGCTGAGGGGGGGCACCCAAGGAGCGGCATTAAGGGGGAGATCATCTGGGTGTACACCCCTGCATGATTCCCCTGTCGCCTGGTGGTGAGTCCGCCTGGCAGCCCCCGAGCTGGGCATGCACCTCCGTGACTCACCCCCAAGATTCCTTATGGGAATCCCCTTATAGGAACCAGGGCGGAGGCCCTGATTCCCCCAAAAGAGATCCGATCCAATGACCAACCGCCAAAAGTTGTGACAAAGAAGAAACCATACAAGCAATGAAAGAAAGGGAGCGGTGGGTGGGATTCGCCGCCCGAGCCGAGTGAAGTGAGGCCGGGCCGGGCCCTGAATAAATACCCAGCCAGCGGACCAGAGGGAAGACTGCCTCCCCAAGGTCCGCCGGCTGGCCCGGCCCCGCCCCCCGGCCGGCTGATTGGCCGGCCGGAATTCAAATTGATTGGATGCTGGCTGCCCGGCTGAGACCGAGTCAGCCAGCATACCGGCCGCCGCGCCTGCCCTACCCCCGCGCCTCCCGGCAGCAAACCAGGCTCCCGGTAAGTCGGGCGCCCGTGCTTGCAGCCTAGGCTGATGGCGCGGAGGATGGCAAGCGCTGGCGACAAACTGAGACCACACACTGGCTGGGTGAAAATAGGCCACAACTTTATTGCGAACAGCAGGTAAGGAGCGAAGGCAGTCATATGGATCGGATCCCCAAGCATCGGCTGGCCCGCCTGCCAGCCGATGAACCCTCCCCCCTCAGACCCCAGCTGAGGGGGGGCACCCAAGGAGCGGCATTAAGGGGGAGATCATCTGGGTGTACACCCCTGCATGATTCCCCTGTCGCCTGGTGGTGAGTCCGCCTGGCAGCCCCCGAGCTGGGCATGCACCTCCGTGACTCACCCCCAAGATTCCTTATGGGAATCCCCTTATAGGAACCAGGGCGGAGGCCCTGATTCCCCCAAAAGAGATCCGATCCAATGACCAACCGCCACCAGAGCCCCCCCCAGGGGGGGGCTCCCGCCAAAGCTCCTACCGCCGCAACCACTCCAGCAGACCATCCCTGAGGTCCTGCAGCCAAATGTCATGCCCCCAGCTGGACAGGTGCACCCCATCTGGGCGGAACAATGCCTCCATGCGGAATGATATATCTGAGTGCCGGATGAGCAGGCCCCCGGCAGCGGAGATGTAATGTCCCATGGCGCGGGCCACCCTTTGCCGGATTCCGTCCACCTTCTCGGGGTGGCGCGCAAAACGCCAGCAGCGCCTCTGGAGCAAGTCCGACCACAGGAAGAAAGTCCGAGGGAACAACCCCCTTAGATAGTCCAGGTCACTGCACATCGCCCGTTTCAGCTCCGGAGCCTCCCGCCTGCCCAGGTCGTTTTCTCCCAGCTGGATAACCAAGGCGTCGGGTGGGCTCTCCCGGCGGGCCTGCCGCAACAAGGTGGGAACCAGCGCCTCCCACCGCATGCCCCGGGAGCCAATCCAGCGAATCTCGATGCGATCGTCCAACCCGAGGTGTCTTCCCCATCCTGAGGACTCCGCGTACTTTCCGGCCCAATGCACGATACTGTGGCCACAAATCCAAACAATCCTCCGGCACCCTGAAACATGAAGCATAAACAGACTCAATGAGCCAGAGCCCTGGCAGGGCGGATGTAAGTGCGGAAGGCCCGGGACCGCCAGCGGCCGAGCCGCTGGATGGTAGACGCGGGGAGCCCGAGCCCTGCCGCCACTGTGGCTGCGCCAATGCGGAAGGAATGGGATGCGAAGCTCGCTGGCGGGAACCCAGCTGCCTGTAGGCATGCCCGCAGTAGGGCCGCGAACTGGTAGCGTGTAAACGGGGCACCGCCCCTGTGCACCAGGAAGGGGCCAGGGAGGGGAGGCCGGACTGCTAGGTAAGACTGGACGGCCCTGACTGGACAGATGGCCTGCTCTCGAGAGGCCCGCAGGCTGACAGAGACCCCCCGGCCCCGTTGGTCGGTTTTGGATTGCCGGACCAGGATGGTGACCCTGCGCCTGGAAAGAACCACGTCCCCTGCTCCCAGGGCCCTGCCAGAGGCATCCTGGCGGGACCCCGCCACCAGTTCGCTGACCCTGAAAGCCCCGAAAAAGGCCAGGGTGAAGGCCACGTGTACAAGCCGCTCCTCGTATGAAGACCAGCAGATGGCTGGGAGTGCCTGCAAGATTGCCCGCAGGATGGGCAAGGTGATGGGCCTGCGCTGGTCAGGTGCCCGCGGGGAGACCCTGCCCCACCCCTCTATGGCCCTGCGAGCCTGGAAACCGTCACATGGATCGGGGAACCCATCTGCCTTGCAGACGAAAGAGATTCCTGACAACTCGCGCCGCATGGTTCCTGGAGCGAAGCCAGATCCTCGCAGGTGGGCCAGGTAACGCAGCACCGTGGTCTTGGATGGCGGCCAGGGGTCCCGATCTCCTTCCTTTCCGATGAAGGTGAGGAAGCGCGCCACTGCCTTGGCATAAGCCCGCAGAGTAGAGGGAGCCACTGAGCTGAGAATTCCCTGTGTCACTGTGTCTCGCCAATCCGCCACAGGTTCACCGGGAATGGGTCGGGAGTGCGTGCCGCTTGAGGGGCCAGCGAGAAGAACTTCTCCATCTGGAAGCGAGACAGCGCATCTGCCATGCTGTTATCCAAACCTGCTACGTGCCGGGCTGAAAATGAGATGTTAGCGGAAAGACAGCATAGCACAAATTGCCGGATGAGCCGCATGACCCGCTCAGAGCGAGAGGACTGCTTGTTAATCACCCGGACTGACGCCTGGTTGTCGCACCAGAAGAGGACCCGTTTGTCCCTGAACTCCTCCCGCCAGATTGTAACGGCGACCAAGATGGGAAACAGCTCCAGGAAGGTGAGGTCCCTGAGGATCCCGGAGCTGGCCCAGGATGAGGGCCATCGCTGAGCGCACCACCTCCCTTTGAAGAAGACCCCAAACCCCAGGCTGCCCGCTGCATCCGACTGCACCTGCAAGTCGGATCCTGGAGAGAGGGCCCGTTGCCACAGCGAAACCCCGTTGTAATTGGAGAGGAACTCTCCCCAGACCCTGAGATCCTCCTTCACCCCCTTAGTGAGCCGAATGTGATGGTGCGGTGCTGATGCCCCCCTGCACGCCCTGGCCAGGCGAGCGCAGAAGGCCCGGCCCGGGGAAACCACTCGGCAGGCAAAGTTGAGATGCCCGATGATGGACTGGAGGTCCCTTAAGGTGCACTTCTCCCGAGGGAGAGTGGACTCAATGATGGCCCGCAGTCGAGCCAACTTGTCCTGGGGGAGGCGAGAAAGGCCTACCTCGGAGTCGAGTTCAATCCCCAGGTAAGTGAGACGGGAGGTGGGGCCCTCCGTCTTTTCCGGGGCAAGTGGGACCCCCAGCTCATCAGCCAAGTCCTGGAAGATCCTAAGCCGAATGGCACAAGTGTGGCCACCAGGGGGCGCCATGATCAGGAAATCATCGAGGTAATGAGTAATGTGGGGGGAACCCATGCGGTCCTTGGCGGCCCACTCCAGGAAGGTGCTGAATGCCTCAAAGGCGGCACAGGCAACAGAGCACCCCATGGGCATGGCCCTGTCCACGTACCATTGATCCCTGAACTTGAAACCCAGGAGGCAAAAGTCCTGAGGGTGAACCGGAAGTAGCCTGAAGGCAGATTGAACATCACACTTGGCCAAGAGGGCCCCCCGCCCGCAGGACTGGACGAGGCGGACCGCCTGGTCAAAGGAGGCATATCTAACTGAGCACAGCTCCTGGGGGATGCAATCATTGACTGAAGAACCACGCGGGTATGACAGGTGGTGTATGAGTCTGAACTCTCCAGGGGCCTTCTTGGGGACGACCCCCAGAGGAGAAACCCTGAGGTTAGGCAACGGGGGGGAAGAGAAGGGGCCAGACACCCGGCCAGCCCCCACCTCCTTGGCAATTTTGGCAGCGACCACCTCGGGCAACTCCTTTGCAGACTTAAGGTTGCCCGAGGAAGTGGCCACCCGGAGGCCTGTGAAAGGAATTCGGAAGCCGTTGGAGAAGCCTTCCATCAGGAAGGCAGCCGCCAGCCTGTTAGGGTATTGTTCCAGGAGGGGGCGGAGGGCCTGCAGGCAGATAGGTGTGTGAGCCAACCCTAATTCAGCGCAGCCAGGGCTACTTGCTGCCACTGCTGGGCTGGTGACCGGCGGTGGAACTCGACCCCCCATCCCTATGGGCACCGCTATTGGAGGACCGGCCCCCCCGAAAGGGAGCCGTGGCCTGAGATCCTCGCGGGCATACCTGGCGGGAGTGCGGGGCACCACAAGACTCGCAACAGTGCTCGTAACGGCACTTGGACCGCTGGCACTTGCCCTGATTGAATTCCCAGCACAGGCCGCGAGGTCTGTCCCGCCGGCTGAACCAGCGCCCCCCCCGGGCAGGCTCCGCCCGCCCTCTCATATGGGGGCCCACCAGCCAGAGCCAGAGCTTCTGGCTGATGAGGTCCCACCTGGCCCTGGGGTTCTGGGAAGCCCTCTTCCGGAAGGCCTCATCGTAGTCCATAGCTGCCGCCTCCCCGGCCAGGGCCCGGGCCCGCAGGACGTTGCCCAAATGGTTGGACAAGTGCCACCCTCGTTGCGGATACGCTATCTGCACCACCCCCATGTAGACAGTGAACCCTTCCATCCAGTTACTAAAGGTCCGTTCAGCTGTCTCCTTTTTTGGCGTCTTTTTATCCCGTTTGTTGGACGGGGGGCACCTCCCATCCTCTGCCTCCGGCCTGAGGAGGGAGAAAACGTCTACATAGAACCCGTTCAGGATTCTCTCCCGGGCCTTGCGCGATAAATGAATCCCCGGGGGATCCTCGTCGTCCGTGAAGGACCTAGAGGAGAGGGGGGGTGTTTCGCTGTCCTCTGTTCCCCAAACCTCCCGGGAGTCCCCAACGCCAGCTGCCCCCCTGCGCCGTGAGGCCCAGCCTGGGAGGCCGGGGATGGCGGCCCCCGCTTCCCAGTAGCCCGCCCCGCCGTACTCATCTTCTGAAGAGGACTCACCTGTGGATCCCTCGCTGTCTGAATCCTCCTGGTGCCGGCGGCTTCGGCTTGTCTTCCTGGGGGCCTTCCTTCTTTTAGTGGAGGGGGGCCGCCTGCGGCTGGAGCTCCTGGAACTGGAGCTCGATGACCTTTCCCCTCGGCACCCTCTGGCAGGGCTGCTTCTCCTTCTCTTGCTGCGCCCGCTAGAGGGGACCTCGACAGGCCCTGGGGGAGGCGCGACTCCCCCAGGCCTGGAGTTCCCCAGGCTCTCCACCCTGGCAGAGAGTAGCTCCAAGGTGCGGCTGATACTCTGGAGGGAGGTGGCTGTGCTATCCTCAGCAGCCCCCCCTCCTTGCGCTGAACCCCTATTTGGGGGGGGAAGCCGGACGCGGGCCCCCTTCGCATGCCCCTTGGCCTTCCTGGAAACCATGGTGTGAGGGCGCTCCCTGGAGGGTGCGGAGCCCTTTGGGGATGGCTGCTGCTGGCGCCTCCCGACTTGAGGCTTCCTCCCCTGACCCCCAGCAGGCTGCTTGGGCTTTCCACCTATGGGGCCCTTCTTGCTCCTGCTGCCGGCAGCCCCCTTGTTGGGACCCCCGGGGGGTGCTGCCTTGCCACCCCCCTGCGCCTTCTTCCCTGCCCCACCAGCCCGCCTGGTCGGAGCCATGCCCTGGCCTGTGGTGCCTTCTTGTGGACATGATATGACACCCTGTATGGCCACTTGGGTGGTGAACTGACCTCGCTGGTAGGGCTTCTTTGGCTTTGGAAGCTACATGGCAGAAAGCAAAATAACATGGACAGCTCTTGACCATCACTTCATCTCAATGCTAGATATAGTTCAATTATTTATTGACAAGATTTTTACCCTGCCTTTTTGCTGTCACCGGGTCACCAAGGCAGGTAACAAATTGAAACATATTGACTAAAATCATCTTAAAAACCATTAAAACCAGTACACAAATTGTCCTGCACTCTGCAGGTGGACCAGGTCTAGCCTGGAGTAAGGTTGCTGGCTGGGCTTGGGAGAGTAGACTGGAGCTCGAAGCACAGGGCTTACGCCTAATGGACCAGTTGATCCAGTAATGAAGCCCTCTCAAGCCACAGCAAAAATAGGATGTTAATCAGGCTCAGTTGCCCTCACTGGCAAGGGCTGAGGCTCCCGAGATTGTGCTGTGCCTTGGCCCAAATCCTGTAAAGAATTATTTTCAGAACACTTTTATGGATCTATGATGGGATTGCACAATACCAGTCTGGCACTTTGCCTCCGTTGTGCTATCTCAGCGCAGGCCTTCTGCCAACACCACTTTTGTGGAGTGGGAGCAGGTCCTGAGGGGCTCCAGGACTGGGTTTGCATTCTGCATCGCAGAGGCCTAGTGGCTATTTCAGAGGCCAATGGCAAGTCTCCCTTGCAGACTCTGGCAGGGTGGCCTCCGGCATTGCTAGCGAATGGTTAGCAAGTGCCTCTGCAGTATCAGCCCCCCTGGTCCTCCTTGCCCCCTGGCCTTGGCTCCTTGGGCTCTTCTTTGGAGCTCTTTGAGTCTAAGTCACCGGGCTGGACAGAGGGGGCATGACGCCAATGCATCATGAAAACAATTTAAAACCAGAACTTAAAATAAATACAAAATGAAATTAAAAAGTTATAACATTGGGGAGGAAAGAGCAATCAGTAAGGGATCGGTAAGGGGAACAAAAAAGTCTTCAGCCACTGGTGGAAGACAGCAACAGAAGGAGAAAGGTGAATTGCCCTGGGGCGAGAGTTCCAGAGTTTTGGTGCCGCTACTAAGAAGGCCCTCACCCAGGGTTGCCGCCAGCCTAATCTCAGACGGCATCCAAAGCAGGGCCTCCAAAGGTGACCAAAGTGGTTGGTTAGGTTCATAAGGGAGTATTTGCACCTGCTACTTGTACCTGTTTGCCATCAATTATAAAAATCACGGGGTGAGGTGGGGGAGTGGTGCAGTTCTGTTTAAGAAGATCTGGCTTTGCACTGCTATTGCTGTTAATTGTTGTTGCTGTAGGTCCCCAACGGATCCAGATGGCATGGGACAGGAGAGGAGAAAGAATAAGAAGGTGCCATGGCCAAAACTGTGACATTTTAGTTGGTTTTCGATACATTATATACTGGTTTTGTTGTTTTTTTGTGATCCTGCTTTATTTAAAGTATAATACAGTTTTTCTTAGGCATTCTCTAATTTTGTAATCCAGGTTTTATTCCATCATTCTCTTGGAATGCCATTCTGTTGTATGTCATTTTCTTGCAGTAGCAGTTAGGTACGTTGTTTTTACTGTTTGTTGTACATTGTTTTTAGCTGCAAACTCCACATGTGGGGGAGCGGATATGGATCAGGGCCACTGTGCTGAGGAAAGTGTTTGGAAATGGACGCATCTCTCTTTTTTTCTCTCCATACACTCCTCCTTGCAGGCTTCTTTAAGCATGGACTAGTACCGTGGGTGTCTTTTTTCCTGCTGGGACTGAAAGCAGTCAGAGGGGTCATCAATCATCTCTTAGGAAAGGGTGAAGTGGCAAAGAGTTGGGGGGAGACTTTTGCAGCCACCACCTCCCCAGTCCTTACCAGGCTCCTCCACTGCTGTTTTTTGTATCTGGACGACACTTACCCAATCCCCAGTCTTAAGTGCTGAGAGGAACTCGGTTCTGAGACAGGATGGAAATGTCGCCTGCTTGCAGTGATGCCGTGGATGGAGGGGCCCTTCTTTGGAAACCACCTGAGCCAGCACTTCATTCCTGCTTCCTTGACTATAGAAGAATGCCACAAGCTGTCTTCACCAAATACCCAGTGGGGACCTGGGGCGCAGCCTTTGTACTTACCTAAAACCCAAAGTCCATTAATGGTCTTATCTGGACACTTTGGCATAATCTTAAATGTCTTGCTACGACAAAGGAGGCACTGCTTTTAAGATCACTGTTGACTTGTTGGTTCTTCCAAAGCCAGTGTGGTGTAGTGGTGGTGACAGCATAAGACCAGGATCTGGGAGCCCCAGGTTCAGATATGCATTCTGTCAGGGAAGCTTCCCGGGTGTCCAGTCACTCTGCCTCAGCATACCTACCTCATAGGGTTGTTGTTGTCAGGATAAAATGGAAGAGGGGAGAGGGGAAGAGGAGAGAATATTATAAGCTGCTTTGCTTGCCCACGTGGGATAAAGGCAGGGGATGGATGGATGGGCCAACAGCAGAGAAAGAAAACAAATGGCCAGTGACTGCCCTTGCTTTCTCATTGGTCAGAAATGGCTGTTTCTTGCCAGCTCCCTTTTAACAGCCATCAGCACATGCTTGCTTGCTTGCTTGCGTGCTTGCGTGCGCGCGTGCGTGCGTGCGTGAGTGAGTGAGTGAATGTTCAGGCGGGCCCATTTTCCTTTTTTTCCTTCTCAATGAGGAAGTGGAGAAGGAGCTGGCACAATGCTGAGGCATTGGGGGGGGGGGGCGGTGTCCAATCCCCAAAGCAGCAAGGGACAACTGCAGCAAAGTCTGTAAAAGTTCTTACTGGGGGAGGGAGTGAGGTATAAACTTCTTTTAAAAATTAAGTTGGCTTTCTGGTTTCAGTGAAACAGTGAAGAAAGAATAAGCACACGTCAACAAGTGTCAAGTGGAAAAGCAGCTTCATGCTTTTCCTGCAAACCTGCACTACATTGACATTTAGGCAAACCAATATCTTGTGCAAAGTGCCAGATTAACACCTCTCCAAAGGGAAAGACCTCTCCTCCACTGACATGGGCACCCCATTGTTCCAACAAGGAAAGCCTGTTATCTTTTCCCTCCCCACAATCTGGATGGTGCCCCTGTAAGCATTCCTACTAATGGGTATGATGGATTTACCCCTGTGGATTTTTCATAAAGTGCAGCATTGTTTAGTGAAGGTTGCATAGTAGATGCTTGGCAGCAGCTAGACTACTCTTTTGTATGGGAGATGGGGAGAAAATAAGCATATATCAAATTAAAACTAAGCCATATTTCTGATAACAAGGCCATACCAAATACCTGAGGCTTTGGATAGTAGAATGGTGTATTTATAACTGTGTTAGCATAAAGATATTCAAGAGGTACATCAACCTGGCATATAAATACCATTACTGAATTTTATCAGAAGAGAGCAAACTGATATTCAATGCAAAGGAAATGAGCTTCTCATGCAGAATGGGATGAGCATTTTTTGCTGTTATATATATTTTAGCCAAACACATTCTACATAGGTAAAAGGTAGGTAAAAGTAGTCCCCTGTGCAAGCACCAAGTCATTACCGACCCATGGGGGGATGTCGCATCACAGTGTTTTCTTGGCAGACTTTTTTGTTACGGGGTAGTTTGCCATTGCCTTCCCCAGTCATCTACACTTTACCCCCAGGAAACTGGGTATTCATTTTACTGACCTCGGAAGGATGGAAAGGCTGAGTCAACCTTGAGCCGACTACCTGAACCTGGCATCCTCCAGGATCAAACTCAGGTTGTGAGCAGAGCTTGGGCTGCAGTACTGCAGCTTACCACTCTGCGCCACGGGGCTCCTACATACTGCTCATCAAAATCAACACATAGCAGGACATTCAGCTACTATATCTGGCCTTCTATTGACTTAAAGCTTCTAATATGAAACAGAAAGGTACTATTTTTCCTTAAAGTTTTTGTACATGATGCTGAAATCTCTTGTGCATGCGTTCTGATCTTCTGATAAGAATAACATTTCTTTCAGTGCGATTTGAGCAGTGAGACTCTCTCAGAAGATTCTGAGCCCGTCCCTGCTTCTCACATGTGCTATTAAAACAATGGCATGATTTGAGTTCAGTCAGTGGCACCTTAGAGATCAACAAGATTTCAGGGTGTGAGCTTTCGATAGTTAAAGCTCCCTTCTTCAAGTGCCTGCAGACCAACGAGGCTACCCCCCTAAAAGAAGGGACCACTTTACAGCCCAGACACCAGGTCCCACAACAAGCCCAGATGCCAACTGTGCCCCCCTAGCCTTTAAGGCAATACTGCTAAAGGATCCAATAACACCATTTATATCAGTTCACCTTTAATGTAGATTATGCCATTCTGTGATCTACAGAGGATAAACAGGTCTGATAGTTGTGGGTTTTCCAGGCTGTATTGCCGTGGTCTTGGCATTGTAGTTCCTGATGTTTCGCCAGCAGCTGTGGCTGGCATCTTCAGAAGTGTAGCACCAAAAGACAGAGATCTGTTGGTGACACTGAGAGATCTCTGTCTTTTGGTGCTACACCTCTGAAGATGCCAGCCTCAGCTGCTGGCGAAACGTCAGGAACTACAATGCCAAGACCACGGCAATACAGCCCGGAAAACCCACAACAACCATTGCTCTCCGGCCGTGAAAGCCTTCAACGATAAATAGGTCTGATGCTACTCATGACACAATTCTGTCATTCAGTCAATGGCAATATTCAGAAACCTGTGGGAGAATGCTGCCATCTCCTAGGGCATTCTGCTGCTCACCTAAAAAACATCTTTCTGCAACAAAGGAATGTCAAAGGAAGACTGGTGGGCCATTGCAGAATTAGAATTCATAAAGATATCGACACCATTTCCCCTAAAGACTTAAACAAAACAGGCATTTCTCATGTTCACCATAGTTGTTCATCCATTTAGCAGAACTAGGGAGATGGGCATTATCATCAGTTACTGCTATTGCAAATGGTCATTATGCATTTCTTGTATACACTTGAGCTTTACATTAAACCGTTGCAGCCTGAATCACTTGCATTTCATAGCACTTGACCTTGCTGTTCTTGTATAACAATGTAAAACACAGTCTGACAACTGAGCCATACTTCACGTATCTGACTAACTGGGCTCTAATTCATGTTAATCTGTTATTCTTTGTGATACCACAAGAGAATTTTCCTTTATAGTGTTAGAGGATACTGGGAGACCACCCTTGATTAGGTTTACTAATAGCCCAGGACAATCAGTTAATACATAGTTCGTCAGTGGAGCTTACTGACAGGAGGTGTTCTACAGATCCCCAGCTTGGGGGATATAATACCTCTCAAAATGTGGGAAGGCTCCAGCCAGAGGATGTGGGCAATTTTTTAAAAAGTCTGGAGCCAAGTTTGCAGTGTAAATTAGGAGGAAGGAAGGAGTCTCTAGGTGGAGTTATCTGGAATTGGGATACAGTCTTTGAGAGGAATATACAAGCTGCTGTCTGAGAATCCTGTCCTGAGCACTGGACATACTGCTTGCTTTAGGAGTGTTTTTAGCTACTTCATTTATAATCTGCCTGTCTCATTGAGACTGAAGGCAGATTACAAAACACACAAATCAATTCAAATAAACAGCAAAGACCTCCAATAAACAATGTAGTAGGGCCAGAATTATAAAATTAGGGGGGAAACCAATGCAAACAAAGGGTTCCCAATATGCTCTGCTTGTAAATGTCAAAATAAAAATACTACGAAGACATCATCATCCAACATTTTCTCATGCATACGAAAGAGAACCCTTTAACCTTTCCCCTGGAACTTAGTGCTTAGTGGAAGGCTCCAACAAGAGAGTCTTGTGGTACCCCGAAGACTTTTTAAAAAACCCTTTATGACAGCATAAACAAGCTTTCATGAATGAAAGCCCACTTCAACAGATGCATTGACTGGATCCTCAATATACAGGCTTTTTATGTAGAAAACTTTTTTAAAAACCAGCAGGGCCAAGGAGCAATGAAAAAGTTTGGTAATGTTTAAATGTAGCCTGATCTCATCAGATCTTAGAAGCTACACAGGGTTGGCCCTGGTCAGTATTTGGATAGGACACCACCAAGGAAGGCTAGTGTTGCTACACAGAGGCAGGCAGGGCTTTTTTCAGCTGGAACGTGGTGGAACGGAGTTCCGGAACCTCTTGAAAATAGTCACATGGCTGGTGGCCCCGCCCCCTGATCTCCAGACAGAGGGGAGTTTAGATTGCCCTCCGCACTGCTCAGCGGCGTGGAGGGCAATCTAAACTCCCCTCTGTCTGGAGATCAGAGGACGGGGCCATCGGCCATGTGACCATTTTCTCCGAGGGCAACCCACTGAGTTCCACCACCTCTTTTCACAGAAAAAAGCCCTGGAGGCAGGCAATGGCAAACCACCTCTGAACATCTCTTGCCTTGAAAACCCGATGGGCTGCCATAAGTTGCCTGCGACTTGACAGTGTGCATGCACAGAGACAGAGAGAGAGAGAGAGAGTGCCGCAAGATACCTGTTTAATTTTGTTGCAACAGACTAACATGGCTACCCCTCTGGAAATATTAACAATATATTGGTCTGGATGTCTTGACAACTCAGGAAAAATCTTTCATACAATAAATAGACAAGAGAGAGAAACCTATTCTCCTGGTCTAAATTCATACTGAATGTTTGTAGTTTCCAAAGCTTCTTTTGACAATTACAAGATTAACTCTGCCTATCGAGCATTTATGCTGTAAGCACTTTTACTTATTTCTTTATTTGAAAACATTTCTAGCTCCTTTCAACACAAAAAGATTCCCAAGACAGCTGCCTACAACAAAAATCAATACCATCATATGCACAAAATCAACTGAAAACAAAGTCAAATAAACCTATAATGCAACAGTCAAACAGCAAACATAAGAATGGTATATAGTGACAATCCTGAAGACCAATATTAAAATCATTTCTTTAAATGTCATTAAAACCAGTGTGCCTTGAAATAGGTCCTGTCCCTTTCCCCCCACCTCCCACAACCCAAACCTTTGTTGTTTTAAATCTGTAAAAATTTCAAAATCAAAAATTAATACTTAAAAAAAGTATATCAAGAGCAGGTCTATAACTAACCTTCATCAATAGATGAGGCTGCCATATTTTAGATGGGATTAATGAATGCAAAACCAGTGACTTCTATATTACAGACACCAAATTCTATTACCCTGTTGTCAAACTCAACTGATGTATCCGTGGCCATTCTTCAACAGCAAGGCGAGGCAGTTGCCTCAGGCAGTGGGTTGCAAGGGGCAACAGCAACTGCCGTCTTGCTTTTTTGCCATGACTGTTGTTGATGGTTCTTAATGGTCATCGACTGTGAACAAACAGACAAACAAACAAACAAGCCTCCTGCCCCCCCTCCATTCTTCTTCCCTCCTGATTCCCTGTGTATGTAAGGTGCTGTCAAGTCACACCCGATTTATGGCAACCCCATGGGATTTTTAAGGCAAGAGATGAACAAAAGTGGTGTTCCTGACTTCCTCGTTGTTCTCTGATCAATATACTAAACAGGGCCGACCCTACTTAGCTTCCGGTATCTGACAAGAGAGAGCTAGCCTGGACTATTCTCATTCTTAGGGTCTTGAAAGATAATGGATCATTTACTCAGTCTTCTCACCTGCTTAGGGAACAAAGAGGGGAAGGGGTCATAAATGTCCTAGTTCTTGGCCAGGGACATTGAGAGGTGTGGTGGGAAGGAGTCAAGGTGGAGGCAACAAGAGAGAGAATGACAAGAGGTGGCAGCTAGGTGTGGCAGCCTCAAGAGGCAGCCTTGTAGAGCTGCTGTTTTGTGCATCTTTCAATATCTACGAATGAATATCTAGAAATTAATGACCATGATTTTTAACATTCCAAAGCTTTTGGTTACATACTGAACAAATTTCTTCCCCCCCCCCCACCCCCCCACCCCGCTCCCCTTTCAGCATCTTATTATGATCACAGGGAGATTTTATTTTTCGGGATCATTTGAACATATCGCATGACAGTGATCTTTAAAAACCTATCCTAGCCTGAGGGAATCTTGGATAGGCTTTGCTGGGTAACTCAAGTGGGTGGTTGGAGTACCACCACTTCTGAGGGGCATCAGTCTCTGTTTTTTTAAGGCATCTTTTCTTTGCTAAAGACTAACCCCCATTTGTTAAATGAAACTTATTTTAATTTCAGTTAAAAGTCTGCTTTTTAAAAAGGGCTTAGATGGAGCAAATTAGTGTGTCAGATAAGGTGGGGTACTTCTTGGTTCCAAATTGGCTGTGGCCCTTGTTAACAGTTAGTAAACAGGAAAAAAATAAATAATTCAAGGCTAGGGAGGAGGTGGAATCCTTTCTCAGTGCCTAAAGCTAAGCACAGCCTCGCTGCAACGTGAACAGCTATGGAAAGGGAGTAGCAATATCAGGGTGCCATCATGAAGGAACAAAGGAAGTTTAAGCTCAAATAATTCACCTGCTTCAGTTGACTAACAGGACCTCTATTCAGGAGAGAATCGGGCAGCCCCAGGCCTGTCTGCCTTTAGAACTAGTATACAGTAATACACTCTCATGACAACTTCATCTTCTAAGCACTGCTGTATATTCTCCGTGCGCAAAAAGTTATTAACTCTGGCTGCCAAGGTTGAATACCTTCCCCTTCAGGAGCAAAGACTACTTTCACCCTCTCTCCCGGCAAGTCAAAAGGAGAGGATGTCTTTTGGAAGGTTTCAACAAGTGACATGTAAATTGGTTTTGCATTTCTAATTTCTGCAGAACAAAATGGGGGAAAATACACCTTCAAATTAATCACTTGGCGTTTTGCTACCAACAGGATATGGCGAAGGCCACTAGCTTAGATTGCTTTTTACAAAGGTTAGAAAAAATCATGGAGGCTGAAACTCTATTAACTAGGATAGATATTAACTAGGATAGTTCAATAGAGATTGTGATGTTCCCTTTTATTTGTAGGTCAGGATTAGGGTACTCCAATTCCAGCTCTCAGGCTCATGTGGCAGAGATGGGTGTGCTCAGTACCACATCCCTTTATTAACAAAGCGATATAGGGAAATGAGCACCTGGTTGCAGAACAAGGGAGAGTATGCAATCTACGTATCTAGCTAGCAAAAGAACAAACTAATCCCCCCTAACCGATGAGACGAAACCAACTCACACAAATATCAGAGGGGAAGCAGACCATTCCATTGTAATGTATACAAAGCACAGTGATTCATGTTCACTTGATAACAGATGCCAAACACAAACCATGTTGAGGACGTCTAATGCTTTCTCCTTGCTTATATATGTTCTAGAAGTGTTGGGTCGCTATTGGAAACTCGCAGGAGAACTCTTCTTGTGCCCTAATGCATTTTATTTTGATTTATTTTATTTTGCGTTTGTTTGTACCCAGCCTTTCTCCCCAATGGGGAACCCAAAGAAGTATTTATTGTTCTCCTCTCCTTCTTTATCTTCACAATAACAGCCCTGTAAGGTAGATTAGACTGTGTGTGTGTGTGTGTGACTGGCCCAAGCTCACTCAGGAAGCTCCCATGGCAGAGTGAGGATTCAAACATGGGTCTCCCAGATCCTACTCCGATACTCCAACCATTACACCAAACTGGCTTATGGATTTTAATGCAAACGTTAAACATGTGCTTACATTTTTCTAATTAAATCACTGACTCTTTGGTTGGATCATATGTTCGTAATATGTTCATAATTAAGGTTACCAACTTAAGGTGGGACCTGGAGTTTTCCCTGAATTACAACTGATCTCTAGTCTACACATATCAGTTCCCCCAAAGGAAATGGCAACCACTCTATGGCAGTGGTTCTCATTCTGTGGCTCGCAGAGAGCCAGTTCAGCAATTACCATCCACCGAACTAGCCACATTTATTTCCATTTGTGGCATGAAGGACTGCACCTCAGGGATGCTTGCAGCCTACTCATTCCTCTGGCAGTGGCTGTTTCATGGTGGGAACCACCTGTCAATCATAAGCCCTACCAAGCAAGGAAGTTGCCCACTTTCATGAAACATGGGGTGGGTGCCACATCAGGGAATAGTGATCAGAAGAGCTACAAGAGGTAAGTTAAAAAGTCACATGTGGCTTCCAAGCCACTGAGTAAGTATCACTGTTCTATGGTACCATATTCCCTCTGAGCTCCCTCACTTCCCCAAGCTCCACCCTCTCCAAATCTCCAGAAATGTCCTAAGATGGAGTTGGGAACCCTATGTAATGTAATACATAAGACAAATTTATCACCTTGTTGTCCAGTCTAAGCTAACCATATTCACTTGTTATTTCAACATGGCTTATATTACCCAGTTCATATGTGTAGTACTGCAGTTGTGCAATGAAATCCCAAACTTATTCACTCAAAGTGAGCCCTACTGAGTTCTATATATGTTATTTCCAAGCAAGCATGCATAGGGTCACAATCTTAGGCTTATGTATTAATCACTGTATCAGGGAAGTATCTCAGCAATACACACACCCCATATAGACTTAATCTATCTTCACAAGGAGTATTGCCAGGTAGGTTATGTTCTTATCTTACTTAACAGGAGAACTGATGCACAAAGAGTTATAGCATGGTGGGTCAGAGTACAGAGAAGCTGCCATTGCTCTATAATTAACATTTCAAGAAGATGCATGCTCAGTACAGGCCTGATTTTTGTCCTCCTAAAATCTGCCTGACAAGGACACATCAGCCTTCGAAGGAATAACGAGATCCGGGGAAGTCAGATACGAATTCTGCACAGGTCTGCTGTGGATCAAGGACACGGAGATGAAAGGAGGCATTGCCAGTAGCACCAAAGTTAATGAACCTGCATCAGATTCCCTAAGTGTACAGTAGAAATGAATTAGTTTTCAGAAATTCTTTGTGAGTTTTATCACCTGATATTTTCCAGATTGTCTTTGTATGTTTAAATGTTGTCTGATATGATTTTGGTGGTGAATATCTGACTGCCGAGATTTGGCAGTATTTGATTGTTAAAATGCAGTAGTGTTTCGTATTTGACTATGGGCTGGATCAGACAGCTTTTTCACTTAATCTCACCAAATTCAGCTTCTTAATACTAAGCTTTTATTCCATATGGCTTTTGTCCATCCAGGTCCCATGATCCTCAGCACAGCCTTTTTGGGGTAGTGGTTAAGAGCAACAGGACTCTAATCTGGAGAGCTGGGTTTGATTCCCCACTCCTCTGCTTCAAGCCAGCTGGGTGACTTTGGGTCAGTTGCAGCTTCTTGGAGCTCTCTCAGCCCCACCCACCTCATAGGATGATTGTCATGAGGATAATAATGACATACTTTGTAAATGGCTCTGAGTGGGCGCTAAGTTGTCCTGAAGGGTGGTATATTGTTATTATTATTGTTGTTAGGTGATTAAAGGGGACCACTCACTCATTCGTTTTTCTTCAGCAGAAAAGTTGGTTGGATTCAACGCAGTATCTCAGCTGTTTACATCCACATTGGTGCCTGCCACAGAAATATTGCACAGTTGAACAATCTCTGGCATGTTCAGGATGGCTAAAACAGGATGGCTTTAGAGGAGGCTGAATAACCCAGGAGCCAGAGAATCTGTTGAAGGGGAAACTATTAATCCTGACACTGCTACAGGAGCAATGATTGAGGCAAATGCCTTTGTCTAGTTCAATACAAACAACAGTATACAAACTACACTTTTCATTTCAGAGAGAGCAAATCTATCTGCAGCGGCTGAGAAGTCCGACATGGATGTCTTCTTGCCTTGCAGGACTTGTTGCTGAATAAACTGCAAATATTTAAGACGAGGTCTTTCTGTAATAGAGAAATGTATCATAGTCTCTGTTGCTTGGCTTTGTTGCACAGTCTCTGTTGCTTGATTATTTCAAACAAACAAACAAAAATCCCAGAAAAAAATCATTGCTATCAATCAGGGCTTTTTTTCAGCTGGAACGCGGTGGAACGGAGTTCCGGCACCTCTTAAAAATGGTCACATGGCCGGTGGCCCCACTCCCTGATCTCCAGACAGAGGGGAGTTTAGATTGCCCTCTGTTCCACTCCAGCGGCGCGGAGAGCACTCTAAACTCCCCTCTGTCTGGAGATAAGGGGGTAGGGCCAATGGCCACGTGACCATTTTCGCCAAGGGTGATTTACACTTTAAAAAACTCCCCCCTTATTCCACCTGACCCAAAGTGACGTCATTGTGCGGTCTTGAGTTCCACCACTGAGTTTCACCACCTCTTTTCCCAGAAAAAAGCCCTGCTATCAACAACAAAATCTTTTCAACTCCTCTTGGGGATACTTGACCTACCACTTGGTATACTTGAATCAGTAAGTACTTCACGACACAGCCTAGGAAAACCTGGCAGGGTTCACAGCAAATCCCAGATGAAGTCCCTGTTTAGGTCAATTCCGGGCTTTTTTTCTGGGAAAAGAGGTGGTGGAACTCAGTGGGTTGCCCTCGGAGAAAATGGTCACATGGCTGGTGGCCCTGCCCCCTGATCTCCAGACAGAGGGGAGTTTAGATTGCCCTCCGCACTGGTGGCGCGGAGGGAAATCTAAACTCCCCTCAGTCTGGAGATCAGGGGGCGGGGCCACCAGCCATGTGACCATTTTTAAGAGGTGCCAGAACTCTGTTCCACCACGTTCCCGCTGAAAAAAAGCCCTGGGTCAATTTCAGCTTTATTAAAATGGTCCTGGACCAGCATAAAACACAATAGCAGTCCTGTTTAGGTCTTTGCTGACAAGACTGGCTCTGGGAAAATTAGTCCCTTGTTAAAGTCTTTTCCCTGCATCCTTGTAAGAACAGTGGCCTTGACTGCAGGAAACGGCTCCAAACTAGCCATTCTATTCCAGGGGCATAGATCCAGAGGAGTTAACCGTGTTAGTCTGTAGTTGCAAAATAGTGAAGAGTCCAGTAGCACCTTTAAGACTAACCAACTTATTTGTAGCATAAACTTTCTAGAACCACATGCATCTGACAAAGACAGCTGTGGTTCTCAAAAGCTTATGCTACAAATAAGTTGGTTAGTCTTAAAGGCGCTACTGGACTCTTTTCTATTCCAAGGGGTAATTCTTCATCAAGCACTCCGTTTCATAACTGTAGGCTGCAGCTCCCCATACCTGCACATCGCCACATGACTAAGTCCTCGGCCCACTGTTTCACACAGCAGGTTAGGAGGAAAGTATGACTGACCAGGCCTACATTCGCTAATCCCCTTTTAAATCTATTTGTCCATTGCAATAGCCAGAAGCAGTCAATCAGGACCCGCAGGACTCTCAGAGCAGGATGGGATGTGGTTTAGCTGCCACATCTTCAGATCTGGTTTAGAAGTCTTACAGGCAGGTTAGAGAATTCTCTGTCTCGTGATCTGAGTTCAGGTGGAAGCCGACCAGTTCACCGTGATTGTCTGGAGGGGTGCACACTGGTTGTTAAACTCTAGAACTTAGTCCTTCTGGGCAGAGGGGAGCTAAGGGGCAACTTGAGGCCTGCGTGGTATTGGCTCCAGTAATCTCTAAGTTTTGGAAAGCCTGTGGAAAACTTAAGTCTGCCCTCAAATATGAGAATGGCTGTTTCTGTCTCTAGACTCTTTATGAAATGAAGTGAAACTTTCTCCAGTCTGTGTTCCATATGGTGCCATATGGAACCATAGTTCCTCTTTAATAATAATAATAATAATAATAATAATAATAATAATAATAATAATAATAATAATAATAATAATAATAATAATTCTTTCCCCTTCCAGAGAAATAACTTAAATTCTTGCTTTTATTACCTCTGGATTCCTTCTTGGTTCTCACAAAAAGACAAGGCTGAGGAAAGGTGAAGTGTACCTGCAGAGTTCACCTTTGGAAGGTGGGGGTGCACTTGTATCCACATTAGTATAATTTACCTCAGAAAAGGTCATCCTCAGAGAATTCATGAAGTAATTTTGGTCAGTCCCTAAATATCTTTCTTACCTCTGATATGGGCAGTGGTGGAAGGTGGCCTTCAAATTCCAGGACTGTTTCCCAGGTATTAACACTGCCTGGGAAACTGCAGAGTTGATTGGAGCAGTGGACAAAGGGTGTCTGCCTCTCTCTGCCCCATTTCACTGTTTCTCAACCGAGGGGAAAATACATACAGTGCAATCCTAAGGAGAGTTACCCCAGCCTAAGCCCATTGAAACCAGTGTGCTTAGATTGGAGTAACTCCTTAGGACTGTGTTGATTTACTTACTTCTTTGTAGGCACTGTAGGCATTGTACTTCAAGGTACATCACACAATTTGAAACAAGGCAAAAAGAACAGTATAAAACATACAATAAATAGAAGCTACAACTGGATTACAAATCCAGAAAGAGAACAATACACTACCAAGTATATAATACATACAATA
This sequence comes from Eublepharis macularius, assembly GCF_028583425.1. Lineage (NCBI taxonomy): Eukaryota > Metazoa > Chordata > Lepidosauria > Squamata > Eublepharidae > Eublepharis > Eublepharis macularius. The sequence continues at coordinate 69,194,034 of NC_072800.1, read as the reverse complement.
TAATAGTATAATGCATACAAATCGTATAACAGAGATGGATTTTAAAACTGCAGAAAAATGCAGTAAAGATAGTGTTATATATACAAGGAACATAGCAATGGAAACTGCCTAAAATTTCTTAAATGATGACGACAACTTTATGGACTGAAAAAATGGCTCATGGAGAAATTGTTAAGCACCCCATCCTACCGCCTACTGCTCCTTGCAAGTTTGCATGTCTCCATGGTTGTATTTTCAGTTTCTTTCTTTAAAAAAAGTCTACAAATTTCCTGCATCTTGTATAGAGTGACCGTCCAACATGTGCCAATGTGCTCAGTAGGGATCCAGTCCACCCAAAAAAGTGTCCAGAAGCTGCAGCCTAATTTTCTTAAAAAGACTATGTTCCAAATTGTTAAATACCTTGCAACAGATGGCCCAGGGGTTGAAAACGAAAGTAGTCTTAGTTTTCTGTATGGCTCAGTTTGACTTAGTCTGAATCTAACCATCAGTTTGAGAAATGAAATATAAAGAACTGTGAAAGGAAAGGAAATATTAAGAGCCTTTAACCAAATGGGCAAATGTATAAACCACTTCTTGTCTGTTTATGTATTCTTGACAAATCACCAATTAGACATTCTTTCAAGTGAGCTGTTCAACATTTTTCATAAATCTAATTAGGTTTTGAGAGATTCATCCGCTCCTGCTGAAATTTTTCTCCCAGTGAATCCATTCCTGCTGTGCTTTGGTGTCCGGCTAACTGATCATATGCCTGTTTAATCCGCTCATGGGATATTTAACAAATTGTTAGCTATTTCACTGTGCAGTGAAGTGTAGCTGTAACTATTCTTCCTCTCTGTCATGCCACGGAGCCGTCAAGACAGCTCTCTGTGTGATTTATTTTGTAGAATAAATCTGAAGAGTTTAAAAAACAACTCTACATCATCATCTCTCCCCAAACTGTAATAAGGTCAAAGACAAGCTCGAGTTTGTGGAAGCAGAACACCAAGGCCTTGGCCATTGATTTATGAGCTGTGCTTTGTCTTCCATTTTGGAGACATGGCTCGGCTGCAGAGACAGACATATGTCTTGAAGCAATTGTGCGATAATTCATTTTAGTCATCCAGAATGAATGCTGAGGAAAAGTGATAGGCATGTATTGTTTACCATGCGTTTGATGAAGTTCAGCTCATGAGATAAAACAGCCTAATTCTGTTTGGACCCAGATTCTGTTTAGATTTCAGGACTTGTGACATACAATTTCAAAATAATCTGCTTTACCAATGATAGAATTACTGCCTGTGCTTACATGCAAAAATTCAAAAGAAATTGCCACACTTTCAGAATTACAGTTCTGGGGCACCACTGTGTATGTCTTGACAACTGGTCCAGAGATCACTTGGAGAGGGACTGTGACTAGTAACAGAGTAGCAGAATAAAGACAAATAAGTAGATAGAGTACATGCCTTGCATTTAGAAAACTCCTATTCATTTCTTGATTTATTAAGAGAGCAATCCTAAGCAGGTCTACTTGGAATCCTACTCAGGTCTATTCAATGACACTTACTCCCAGGAAAGTGTCTTTAGGATTGCCCTGTAAGAGTCTTTGGGGCCTCACCAAATGTACATTATCGTCATGAAAACCTAGGGTTTCCAGGTGATGGCTGGTAACTGGCAGGAGACAGGGGAGGGCAAATGGGAAGGGGGGGTGCTGCCTATATATTTGTAAATAAAGCAAATTTGAAATATTACCAAAATAGCATAAGATTCCAATGCTCATTCCTCCAAAGGAAACATATCCATGTAAATACTGCCCTAGAACTTCTCATCACTCGGAGAACTTCAGAGTATGTAACAGTACTATACTTTTATGGTTTGAGGACTGTAATGGTTTTTAAGACTGAGCAAATTTTTACAGACAGGTGGGATAGAAGTACACTAAATAAATTAACAAACATGAATAAAATAGGAGTCGTCTCAGATAGTGTCTATGGCCGTTTCCTCATGGTCTAAAAATAGTGCAATACTCAAGGAAGGCTGCCAGCTTCCTCATGTGATTTTTGACACCATCCATGTACAAAATGCCACAAACGTGATTTGTGGTGTTTTGTAAATGGATGGTGTCAAAAATCAAGCTAAGAAGCCAGCAGCCTTCCGTGAATATTGCGCTTTAGACCATGAGGAAACAGCCTATGTTGGTTCCACCACAGGATCCATTTTTGTAATCTGTGGAGGTTATGCTAATTGTTCCTTATCCACGCTGATATGCCTTAAGAGCGCCATGATTTGCAAACCAAAACAGAATTTTATATTTACAAAGTTCTTCCACCTTTTCTATTTAGTGATGAGAAAACCCAGCCAAATATCTGATAAAGCAATCAGCAGTTTGTTGAACTTGTCCTTTGAGATTCACTGCAGTGACCTGTGCTGGGCCATTTGCTTGTCGAAAAAAATCATGGCATAAAAATTTTATATAAGGTCACATTTATATTCTGATTTCAATGCTCATCTCTTCTCCAAGGCAGTCAAAATAGGAGTTTTGTTTAATTAAAGAGAGCCCTCAGCATGCTAATGACCATTTGATTGAGCTCAAGACATTTTTACAATCCTGACATTTCTGTTTCACTAGTAAAAAGTCAATCATGGAGCTGACCTCTTCTAATGCCTGACCATTCAAAAGAAGCAAACATGTAGAGAACAGTATTCATGTTGTTAAAAATGACGACAGTAATTGTTTCAGTGGGTAAAGGAATGAAGAGGAACCGGGACTAAGAAAATATCCACAGGGAGTCTAACATGGCTTTCCTGACAGTAATTTAATGGGAGCTGAATTTATGGCAGAGGACACAAAATGTTAGGTTTATTCATTCATATTGAAGCCTAACAAAGAAGGAGAAATAAAGCAAAGACCTTTGTTCTCCTTGATGTATAACAATGGTTTGCAGACCGGCTTTTCTGCCAAGAAACTCCTGCAGAACTCCTGAGGATTACTGAAGATTCTGGGACATATTATTGGATGCCAGTCCAGTTCACTGGCACTGGACAGACCGGTTTGTCCCTTTTCATCAACTTGTATGAACCAGGAGTACATTTGAAAGAGCACCCAACACTACCCTGTGATTGTGCTTTGCCGTAGCAGAGGATCAGTAGTGATTAGCATATGGTTTTCATTTTTTAAGTATTTAAAACATTTATATACCACGTTCCCAGAATTAGCTCCAAGTAGTTTACTATATTGTGTATATATACATATATTAAATAAAATTAAAACAAATAAGAAGGAAGCGTGAATAAAACAGGGCAGGGGGTCAGGAAAACTTCACCAATTGTAAAGACCCAGTTCTGCCAAATGCAGTTGAAAATGAGAAGCATTTGTTTAAATATTTATCCCCCATTTTCCTCCCCAATAAGGACCCAAGGAAACATACAAAATTTTCCCTCCTCCATTTTACCCTCTCATTAACAAAATTGTGAGGTAAGCTAGGCTGAGATATAAAGATTGGCTCAAGGTCACCCAGTCAGCTTCCATGGCAAAGTGGGGATTTATTTATTTATTTATTTAAATTTATATTCCGCCCTCCCCACAACTGCAGGCTCAGGGAAGATTACATAACAGTATAGTACATTAAATATATACACACACACACACACACAGATAAAATCACATAAATATTTGAATTTGGATCTCCCAGCTCCTCATCCAACAGTCTAAACACTACACCATGCAAGGGTTGCCAGGTGTCCAGTTTTGGCCCGGACAGTTCTGTATTTTGAAGGACTGTCCAGGAAAAACATCCCCCAAATAGTGGAAACCTGAGCTGGCCCCTCCTCTTCCCCATCAGTTGCCCAGCCCAGTGCCCAGTCTCCTGTGGCTGCATGGTACTGCCTCCAGACCAAAAAAGTGGCCTATCAGCCCAGCTGCCCAGGCACCCTCCTGTGGTGGTATACTCCTGCAGAGGTGAGGGGTTCTCTACTGTCTTTTGCTGATTGTAGCATCTGTTGTACCGCATACCCTGCAGCTGTGGACAAGTTTACATCGGGAAAATCCACAACAACCATTGTGAAAGCCTTTGACAATATAACAGTTACTTGCTTAGCCTTTGCATATGGATGGAATTAAGGCTGTGATAATGAATATGAGCACTGGTAAATCTCCAGGACAGGATGGGTTCCTTATTGAAGGGTATAAAATCTTTTCAGACTTTTTAATTCCAAAATTATATCTATTGTACAATGAGATTTTTGAATCTGGTGTATTGCCATGATCACTGTAGGATGCTTATATTACTGTTATTCCAAAGCCAGGCAAAGACCACACTCAATGTGCAAATTTTCGACCTACTTCTTTGATGAATATGGACACTAAGATATTCACGGCCATTCTTGCTAACAGACTTCAAAAGGTTATTAGAACTTTGATGCATTTAGACTAGGTAGTATTTATAAAAAGTACGCAAGGAACTGATAATCTTGGATTGGTAAATGATCTGATTGTATTAAATAGAAAGAGATCTGATCAAGTTGCTATTCTTTCACTTGATGCTGAAAAAGCATTTGACAAAATATATTAGAAATTTCTCTACATTGATTAAATTTAGTTTCCCGCATGATTTTTTGAAATGGATAACAATTCTGTATTCACCCCCTAAATCTAAGGTGCTGGCCAACAGTATTTCAACAATTTCTGCAGCCAGAGAAATATGGCACATAATATCACGATAATATCAATTTGACCTGTTCTCACATGCTAAACTAACATTATGGTCAAATCCCTATTTTAAAAAAATTGGGAAGAAATCTTTCTTATGAAAGGCTTGGTAAGATAAGGAAATTGTTACTTTAGATCAATTGATAGGTAATGAGGATGAGTTTTTGCCATTTTTCCAGCAGAGGTCTAAATATGATTTGCCAACTTCTGTTGAATGGCAATATTTACAATTGCAACATTGTTGGTGTTCAAATATTGCCATTCAGCTTTGAGCGATTCAGAATCTCTCCCACTTTTGGAGATTCTTGCTGAATAAATATAGAAAGCGAAATCTACAATATTTGTATATAAATATTTGAGGTCGGTTAATAAATATGATACACAGACTCTTAGAGATGAACAGAATAATGATTTGGAGTGTCCAGTTTTGTTAAAGCAACGGGATAAGGTCTTAAGATGCCACTTATTCAGCAAAAAATTATGTTTAGGGTATATTGGACACCACAGCGTCTTTTTACTAAAGGTTTAAGCACAGTGTCTAGCTGTTGGCGGTGTAATTCACAGAATGCATCTCTTAGGCACATACTTTGGTCATGTTTAGTGATTCGACCCTTTGGGGAGGAAGTTATTAGTCATATTAATTTTGTGTTAGAAAAAAAAATTTTTTTTGGAGGATGTAAATGCACTTAAATTGCCTGCCTGTCTCTTGGAATCTAACCAATGGTCAACGGAAATGGACCCTCCATGTCCTTGCAGTTGCTAAAAGGTTTATACTTCCACACCGGAAAGACAAAAGCCTACCTCCTGTAAATCATTGGACTGAAGACCTTATAAACTTATCAACATTTGAACATATCGCATATAGAAGGCAACTGCACAGGAACTTATATTTAGATATTTGGAAATCTCCTAAAGATACCTATACATAGATTTGCCAATAGTGTTTTTGTAGCCAGCACTGTTTTCTTGTTTTTCTCTTTCTCTCCTGTTTGCTTTTTTATTTGTTTTATATTTTTGCATTAATAAATATTTTTTAAAGTAACATAATAGAAGAAAGGTGGGATGTAAATTTAACTGAAAAAGGTATTCAGAAAATTGGTGTTGACTGGAAGCCACAGGATCAGGGCTGCCAAGTCTCCCTGCTTCAGCCTTCTCCCCCTGCCACCGCTCACCTGTCCAACGAGGGATGGGTGGGAAAGGTGAGCAGAGGCAGGCTGGAGAGCACTGTGTGCATGGTCTGCAGGCCCCAGTGACATAAGTTCTGGTTTAAACTGGAAGCTACGGTGTCTCAGCGGGACCAATTATCTAAGAATCAGCGGAAAACAAAGAAGATGCCCGTGTGGTTTGATGGCTATGGTCAGACTAGGGTCTGGGAGACCCAGGTTCACATCATCTCTTCTCCATGAAGCTTGCTGGGTGATCTTTGCCCACTCTCAGGCTATCCTTCTTCACAGGGTTGTTGTGAGGATAAAATAGAAGAGGGGAGTATACCACGGAGGAAAGATGGGATAAAAATATACTAAAGCTGCAGGCACTGGGTGAAATATTTCACAGTTCTTAATTACTGGTGAAGAAATTGGAAAGAACTGCAGAAAGGCAGGAAGACACAACATGCCTTTTTTCTCTTGTGGTTTTCTTTGGTTTTCAGTTGAGAGAGGAAGTGGAAATTAAAAGGCATTGATTTCTGCACGTTTGCATCTCTACAGACACGCAAAAGATTAATGCAAGGTCACTTTTCTCTGAAGAGCTCATAAACATTCAGGCAAGAAATTGTTTCATATGGCTTTTAGTTGTTTATACACACATAGTGGAATATGTTTGAGTATTCAGGTCAGTCTATTATCAGTTTAATTCCATGATGTTACAGTACATATTAAAGATTCTGTGATTTAATATATTTTTTGGCTTTGGGGGATATAGACCTTGCCTGATATTTCCACACGCAAGGTTTTTCTTCCTTTTTTCAGCCTCTTTGGTTACTGATTTTTTTCTAGGTTGAAATTTTTCTCCCTCTCCCCTCTTATTCAGCTGCATAAAATGGACCGTAATAGGGCTTCCCATTTGTCCCACATAACTTTTTATAAACTTAGACTAGCCTTTACCGCTATTTGCTTTCAAACCATGTCAAAAGCTGTGCTGACTGGCTGATATACCCAAATACCTGTGGCTCAGTCAGTGCTTATGTATCTGTGGAATTCTCGAACTAGAGGGTCTCCCATGTAAGTCTGCTGAGAGATGCCATGGGCCCCCAGACAAAAATTCCATCTGGGCCCCTCATATGAGCAAAACAATGTATTGCTAGGTTGCAGCCAACTCATAGTGACCCCAACCATGGGGGGATGTTCAAGGCAAGAGATGAACAGAAGTGGTTAGCCATTGCCTTCCTCTGTATAGCAACCCCTGTTGTCTAAAACAAATGTCACAACAAAACAAATCACTTTGCTGAGAACAGAATAATAATTGTAATAGGATACAGTGCAAAACCACTACAACCCCAATAGAGTTGCCAGTCCCTGGTGGGGATGGAGGATCCCCTGATCCCAGTGTTTGCCTGCTGCCCCTCTGCACTGGCAGGCAGGGAGAAAGGCTCAGGAACAGGGCTACGACTGGCACTCTCATGCGTGCTCTGGAATGCTCCCATATAACTCTGGGAATGACGTCGTTCCTGGCATGACAGAGAAGCAACAGGTCGCACAGGGGACATTTAAGTAAAAATCAGCCCGAAATTTAGTGTTTGGGGTCGATTTTTACTGAAGTGCCCCCCAGTGTGACCTGTCAGTTCTTCATTGCTGGGCTGAGTGTTCTTGGGAAACGTTAACTTGACACACACACCCTTTCTGAACATAATATGAACAAAAGTTTTCTATTTTGCGATTAAACATGTTTTAACTCCTCAGCTAGGGTAGGGATAATGGGAGAGACAAACAGAGAGAGCATTAGAAACATGTTTCCCTCAGCCTCCTTGCAGCCATAGAGAGCTTTCTTTTTAAAAAAATTGCTGCCAAAAAAAAAAAAGCAGCAAAGACACTACCAGAAAGCAGCAGAAAAGAGCACGTGTCCAGTAGCACCTATAAGACTAACAAAAATTGTGATAGGGTATGAGCTTTCACAGCTCACTTCGTCAGATCTCTGAGATTTGAAGTGAGATCTGAAGAAGTGAGCTGTGGCTCATGAAAGCTCATACCCAACCACAAATTTTGTTAGTCTTATAGGTGCTACTGGACTCTTGCTCTTTTCTGCTGCTACAGACAGACTAAGAGCCAAACTACAAGTGACGTCTTACACAGGTTGGACACTAGTCGGCTTCCCTCAAGTTTTGATGGGAAATGTAGGCGTCCTGGTTTTACAGCTTGGCTCTCCATTACAGCTGCAAGACCAGGATGCCTACATTTCCCATCAAAACTTGAGGGAAGCCGACTAGTGTCCAACCTGTGTAAGACGTCACTTTTAGTTTGGCTCTAACGCAGCTGCTCCTCTTGATCAACTCCCAGGAAGCTGTTTGCTCTGGGCTGAGTTTCCTTACGCCCCCTAATGGCTGCAGGCAGAACTACACCAAAAATAATCTAAAAACTGAAATGCGTTCATTGAGTGCATGATTAACCCATCTTCAGAGGCCCTCCAAAGCTGACATGAATTTTGTCCCCGTAGTCCCCCTTTTTTGGCAGCCCTGCTCCCACCTTATATTTTGTATTGCCTCTCTATTTTAGAAGCTAAGCAGGGTCGGCCTTGGTTAGTAATTGGATGGGAGACCTCCAACAAAGACTAAGGTTGCAGAGGCAGGCAATGGCAAACCACTTCTGTTAGGCCATTTCCATACAGCTTACCTTGTTCCAGAAAACAGCGAAATCTTGCACGAAATCTCCCGCAAAGACGTGGTTATTGCGGCTTCTCGAGCGATAACAGCGTGTTCTCGCGCGATAACAGTGTCTTCTCACGTGATTTCATGCGAGATTTCGCTGTTTTCCGGAACAAGGTAAGCCGTGTGGAAACAGCCCTGGTCTCTTGTCATGAAAACCTCACCAGGGGTCACCATAAGTCAACTCTGATTTGAGGGCAAAATTTCATTTTTTTTCTCTACTCTCAACCTAGATAATTTCTTGCAGCTATTTTATACTGTTTAAACTTGAGCTCAGAGAAGGAGAAAATAACTGCATGTGAACTGAGGACCACACACAAAATCCTGCACTTGAGCATCCCTAGGTAATTCACAACATGTATTTCTACTCTGAGAGTCCTGGGTTAAAAACCCCTTATGACAACATACAGTTCTCTGAGTGACCTTAGGCCAGCTGACCCTACCTCAAAAGGTTGTTGAGAGGATAAAATGGGAAGCAGCATGTTTACTACCCCTGAGTTCCCTGAGGAAGAGCTGGATAAAAATGTAGTAAGTATGGCACTATTAAAAGTAAGTGACAGAAGGTTTGATTTTTTAGTAAATAGATGTATACATTCCAGTTAGATTCTAATTACATTCTAACTAGGGAAATACATTCCAGCCAGAGTGAGGGGTATTTTAAAGAGCAGAATATAATCACAATGTTATTATTTTGGCGAGAATATTCTTTAATTGTCCATCATGGTGCGTTTAGTGAAACAAACATTGACTATAGGCTATAGCAAATTAAGCACTGAAGCCCATGTTCAGCACAAAGAAGCCTCCTAGCTGTGCCTTTGATACATATCCTCCATGTACACACTAGCGATAATACTAATTTAATTCTAGCTTTGAAATTGCTACATTTTCATTGATTTCAGTGTAGATCAACTTTGTAGACAAGTTTCTGATTATACAGCAAGCCTGAAACTGCATTGAGAATTAAGGTTTGTCCTAATGTTGCAATTTCACCTCCATATATAAATTAGTATGAACGTCCATCCTTTGTAAAATATTGCTAACAAAGGGCTGGAGCTGATAGTGCAAATGCGCACAGAAAAGACGGGGTTTATAAAACACTGCATCTTTATTAAAACACTTCTCACGACTGGTAATTTCTATCAGTGTATTGCTTACACTATAGCTAAAACCAGCCACATTTTTAGGACAGAAGTGATCCAGTGCTGCAGTGGAGAGAATGTTTTGATGACTGAATGAATCTATCTTCAGCTACTTGCCTCACTCATACCTATTTTAAGATAGCAGATGGCTGATCAAGCAAAGAAGGAACTTCTTATCTGACTGTCTATGAAATGTAGAAAATATGGATTTGCTTTTCATTGTTAACCTTGTACTTAAGCCCTCGATCTGCCTGCATTGTGCACGGGGATTAGATCAGAGTGCTAAAGCAAGTTAGGCTGATATAAATAAAGTGAAATCTCCATAGAAAGTTCTGCTCTAAATAAACATTTTACTATCAAGTGCAGTTATGCACTAATGATAAATTGCATATATATTCTTACACATGGATGTAGAGACAAATAACTGTAAACTGCTGGGCCATTTTCTCTAGGGGAACCGATCCTTGTAGTCTGGAGGTATCTGTGGGAGATCCCCAGGCCCCACCTGGAGGTTGGCAACCCTAGTTACCCATAACTTTTACTCAGGCTGGCCATCCAGGCAGAATCAGCCTTTGTCCAGTTGAACATTCAACCTGATCAGAGTTACCACCCTCAAGGTGGGGCCTAGACTAGAGTTCCCCCACATCCCTGGAAAATGCTTTGGATTCCTTTCTCAATATCTGCTGAGCTGTTTCCCCTTTGTGAATTTGACAGACGGCTCAGGTCTACTGCTGGATTAATTAAACCTCTATTTTTGTCTCCATTCTGCTCACATGGTTCCTTAAGTAAGTTGTTGTCAGGTTTTGAATTGGAAGCTATTTAAAAGAATTTAAGTTTCTGAATATTCACCTGAGTTTGTGACCTGATCTAATGGAAGTTTCCCAGAACTGTTTTGCCCCATAGCACAGCAGAGAGCCAGTTTGGTGTAGTGGTTAAGAGCGCAGGACTCTAATCTGGAGAGCCAGGTTTGATTTCCCACTCCTCCACTTGAAGCCAGCTGGGTGACCTTGGGTCAGTCACAGCTCTCTGGAGCTCTCTCAGCCCCACCCACCTCACAGGGTGTTTTGTTGTGGGGATAACAATGGCATACTTTGTAAACTGCTCTGAGTGGGCATTCAGTTGTCCTATAAATCAAATGTTGTTGTTGTTATGCTGTGTGGGTTGCTGACTGGGATATTTAATCTGGTTCTAGAGAAAAGGTAAAAATAGCACCTCCCAGTATCCAGGCATGCCTCTATTCCAACATCTCACCAACTTTAGTTCCCTCAGTGAGAGTTCCACTAGAGGAGCAGAAAGGACACCAGAGAGCAACTCTTCTGCCAATAATATGCTGCAGAAAGTCATTTCAGTCCCCCACTGGAATCTAATGGGATTTATTAGCTCCTAGGATAGACCACCCTAACTGTTCTTCTATCCCTGAAGGAGAAGATTGCAACTCATGAGAGCGGAACTACAAGTGACAAAAGGCACAGATTGGACACTTGTCAGCTTCCCTCAAGTTTTGATGGGAAATGTAGGCAGCTTGGCGGAATGTTGGACAAGTGACAGTTGAAAAGTCCATTGGACAGCAGTCAGAGAGCCAAGCTGCAAGACTAAGATGCCTACATTTCCCATCAAAACTTGAGGGAAGCTGACAAGTGTCCAATCTGTGCCTTTTGTCACTTGTAGTTCCGCTCTCAGGCCTTCAAAATATAATGGTGTCTAATCCCCCTAACAAACCACCTGAAGATGGTTTAGTACCAAAAAAAATTAAACTGTGTAAGTATTCTCTCTTATGTATTGGGTCCAACACAGCCAGGGCTAACATATGGACATCAGTGATGGGCTGGGATCTGGGAGGCCAAAGTTTTTAATCCCCACGCTGCCATGGAAACTTGCTGGGTCTTCTTTTGTGGCTTGTGGAGGCTGCCCAGGTTTCACCGTTTTGACTGACTCAGATAGGCACCTTATTTTAACAACACAATAAAGAGTTTAAAGTCTAACCCTTCTATGGGACAGCTTCTTTTGCTTGACAAGTAAAATGTTGTAAAAGTGTAACAGTTTTCACAGTTAAGACTGGCCACAGTTCTCTTAAGAATCATTACAATGTTACACACATGCACCCACGGTTACCATACTGACAGGTTGTTTCTCCTTGGTGAGAGAAAGGAAGTTATTTTTATCTGGGAAAGGCTCATTAAAAACTAGGATCTCTGATCCTTTCACTTCTGCCTTCACCACACCGATAGAGATTTAGTCATTACACTTTCCCAGTCTGGTCACCCCTTGACTCAGACCATGAAGATAAGGCTCATGTCTCAGCATTCTCTCTTGATCCTCCCACCTATCCCTAACCAATAACAATAATAACAACAACGGTATCTTTAATAATAACAACAACATTTGATTTATATACCACCCTTCAGGACAACTTAACATCCACTCAGAGCAGTTTACGAAGTATGTTATTATTATCCCCACAACAAACACCCTGTGAGGTGGGTGGGGCTGAGAGAGTTCCGAAAGAGCTGTGACGGATCCAAGGTCACCCAGCTGGCTTCAAGTGGAGGAGTGGAGAATCAAACCTGGTTCTCTAGAGTCCTGCTGCTCTTAACCACTACACCAAACTTGCTTTACTGCTTCCCTAATGCAGACTAGCCTGCCTAACACAGGAGTCCTATCCCTATCCAATCCTACTTCTCTGTATATCTGGCTGAGCCCTAACTGACAATTCAATAGAATTCTTCTTCTTCTAACCCCCTCTCACAACATCCACCCTCTGTCCCACAGAAAATCCATACACTCTCATTGGCTGGAAACACTAGACATTTATATACACCTCAGGGGAATCAGGAAGCCGTTGATCACCCTTTGGGGCCAGTTACAACCTCTCAGTTTAACAACAACAACAACGGATTTATATACCGCCTTTCAGGACAACTTAACACCCACTCAGAACGGTTTACAAAGTATGTTATCTACCTCACAGAGTTGTGAAGACAAAATGGAAGAGGGGGAAATGGTGTTGTGAGGCGATTCTGGTCCCATTTGGGAGTAGGGTTGCCAAGTCCAGGTGGGGAGATTCCTGGAGATTTGGGGTATGGAGCCTGGAGAGGGCCATTTTCTCTAGGGGAACTGATACATTGTAATTCCAGGAGATCTCCAGTCACCACCTGGAGGTTGGCAATATTATTGTGGAGAAAAGCAGGGTATTAAATATTGAAGTAGGAGAAGGAAACTGAAGTCCTTCAAGACTATCATCCTGGGGGTCTGTATCAGCACCAGGCCAGAGGCCACCTCTGCCAGCTCAGACAAGGTATCTATTGGTAATCTAGACAGAAAGTAAGTCAAAAGGGTACTTACAGTGCAATCCTAAACAGTGTTACACCATTCTAAGCCCACTGAAATCAGTGGGTTTAGACTGGAATAACTCTGGTTGTTGTGGGTTTTCCGGACTGCATTGCCGTGGTCTTGGCATTGTAGTTCCTGACGTTTCGCCAGCAGCTGTGGCTGGCATCTTCAGAGGTGTAGCACCAAAAGACAGAGATCTCTCAGTGTCAGACAGAGATCTCTCAGACACTGAGAGATCTCTGTCTTTTGGTGCTACACCTCTGAAGATGCCAGCCAGAGCTGCTGGCGAAACGTCAGGAACTACAATGCCAAGACCACGGCTGTACAGCCCGGAAAACCCACAACAACCACCGTTCTCCGGCCGTGAAAGCCTTCGACAATACATGGAATAACTCTGTTTAGGATTACACTGTTAGTCTGTCTCTGGATCCCAATATGAGGTACATGCATAATATTTTGCACTGGCAATCTACTAAAGGATAAAGAGGATGGTAGCAATCCCTCTCTGCCCTGTCCCAGTTTGGGGTGATGGAGAATAGCATACTCAGCTGGAATCAGTTGAGACAAAATAATATTATTTAAGTCCTCCAGCCAGATTTCAGTCTTAAAAGCTAACTGATGTCCCCCTCCACCACCAAGCTGTGAAGAAGGGAGATTTTGTTCTTGACAAAACTGACATTGTACACCATCAAGGTCAAAGTGAGGGATAAAGAGGCCCTCAAACCCAGAGGATGGGATGGAAATAAGAAGAGCAGCAAGCATAAATACAACTTCCAATCCTCCTCACAAATCCACTGCCTACCACCATACTTCCTTAGCCTTCACAGCACCCCAGTAACAGACATACCCTGAGGGTTCAAATTCCACCAACTTAATACTACCCAGAAATATAACAGAATTAATATTGAGTGTTTCTTCAGGCAAAATGTCTTTTCATTTCATTTTAAATTAAAGCATATTCCTTAGCGTTTCCTCTTCTTTCTATATAGTAAACAGCTAGGTACATCTATTTTGGAATGATTTGAGTTTCAAAGAATTTGTCCAGCACTTAGCAACCAAGTTCTAATTTATTTACTTGTTTTTTTAAGTTAAAGCAATTTTGTGCAATGCTTCAACTAAATTCTAATTAGTGGCATAGAAATTAGCCTTGGTAGTTTTGCATGTAATTATTTGCTAATCAAAAAGATGAGCACATTTTGCTAATCAATCATTCAAATTGTATTACAGCAGAACAGGACAGAAGGGAAGAAATTGAATGCAACATACATACTCTGAATTCCTAGAGTGCTTAGCTGAATCAAAATTTCTTTCCAAATACTTTATAAGAACAAATTACAAAGTCAGAAATGAGGTTACCAATGGTGTTAGTACCTCCAGCAAATAGTAACAGCTCCAAGCCCTAGCAAACATAGACTTCATTCTCTGACCTATTCTAGATTACCAGACCTACCTTGCCGGTTATAATGAGGAATGCTAAAATGCCACATTATTTTTGGAAGACTGAAAATACAAGCATCCAAAAGCACTAGTGGATGTTGTTGGTCTACAGCTGCTAAATGTATAGGAGCCCTGCCAAAAACAAAATGGCATCCTAATCAAAATACAAATTAAAATCTATGGGTATATTGAATGGGGATAAGATAGCCTAGTAATGCATAAAGAAAAGAATGTTCCAAAGCAAAATTTATTTCACCATAAACCAAGTCTATGGTTTCTTGTTCTCTTAGTTTATATAAATCCATATGCAGAGACATTCTTAGCATTCATTTTTATGGGTTAAAGGCTAAATTCTTCCAGAAAATGCATTAACTTACACCTAAAAGTTCAACAATTACTTAAACAGCTAGGGGAAAAAATCTTTAGTTACCATCCTGTGCTTAGCATAAGGAATGCAAAAGAAGCACTTCAAACACTAAGAAAACGCTAAGCATGTGAGGTAATTGTAAAAATTACAGGTGTCTGTTTCATGCACATACAATTACCATTCACTTCAAAGAAAATCCTGTGCTTTTATCTCATGGCAAATTGGTCTGAATAGGTAAGTAGGGACATGTTATGTAATTACCAGATTTAAAAAGCATTGCACATTATGCATATAAAAAAATGATCTGTTTTGCTATATGTTAGGCAGCTTCTGCTAGTAAGCCTCACTTTTCATAATCCAATTGTGGTTAAATATCAGCAGCCTAACACACTGTGCCGTATGCTATCATTGCACGTGGAGTATTAGCAGCTGATTGTTTATGAAAGTAGAAATTAATACACTTTTTTAACCACTCTCTACCCTTCCAATGGGGAGAGGTGAGAGAGACAGACAGACAGACAGAGAGGTCCTTCTTTCACTGATGCATGCTAAGCCGATAGCAGCAATACCACTTACAGCCAACTGCAGTGGTGATGGTAGTTGCACAGCTCTGCCCCATCTTCCTCTGGCAAGATGGGGCAGAGCATTAGTTACCTAGGTTGTGGGGCAAGAAGAGTTCCTGCTTGAAGACCCCTGGTGCCTTATACTTTTATCTATCAGCTTGCTAAACTAGTGTCCCTCCAACCATACCTAACTGTGATTTTTTTTGTCATTCATTCTGGATATATTTGAATCCCTTCCAGCACTAGGATGTTCAACCCATACACATTCATTGAAATGAGGGGTCAGATGTACACATTTCCTTGACCAGTTTTCTCCTCATCTCCATCTCTTCTTGCTCATATATCCACATTGCACATACTATGTACAGCTGTACATACATTGTACAGATATATTCCCAACATGTCAGGTGCCCTATACCACTATATGACAAGTTAAATATCCCACTTAGGGGGAAAAATGCACTAAAGCAAATGCTGATAACTAAATTTGCGTTTGTCTGGAGGTAAAACTCAGCTGCAGCAGCTATTACAAGCAATTCCATTTCTGTTTTGCAAAACACAGTACGCGTATGCTTCTATTGACGCAAGCTTTATATTCCTTTAATGAACACCATATGCCCCAAAGAACTTTGCTGAAATTAAATGGGAGTTTTATGCTAAATGCTTGCAAACTTTTCATGTTTATGAACTTTAAGAGACTTCTCAGGTTCCTTGTCTACACAAAATTTTGGCTGTCTTATATACAGTTCTTGGTTTAAAGATACATTGTCTGGTGTTAAAGATGCTGCCTTTATCATTCAAAAAGCATGTTTAGTTACTGAAGGCTTTATCATCTTTATCCCAACAGTAGCTTTCTAGGTTTGGTCAGACTTTTCATTTTCGGAGAAGGCTACCAGTGGGACTGCAGCCTAGGTACCTCTGGCATCATGTGCATGTCCCAAGATCTAAAGATATCAGAGCAGACCCAGCTGCAGCCTGGATCCATTTAGAAGCCTCCCAATGGACTTCAATCTGATATGAACGGGATATGGGAGGGCGATTAAGTCCCCAAATCCACTCAGGAATTTGGACAACCCCAGTTTTCAGGAGCATTATGAATCAGCAATTCCATCATCCATGTGCACTTGCCCATACAAACCATGAGATCATTCAACTATCCATGGCACCAGGCATATTTCCTGTTTCCCTGAATGTGATTCCTCCAGCACAATATCAGCTTGATTTGCTGAAGCACATGGACACCATTTTTACTTTGCCAAAGGTCCCCCAAATTCTGGGTCATCATAACCCAGTCACCTTTTGCCTTGCATTATGCTTTAGGCAATTTATTCCAGAACAATTTGCTCTGATATTGATCCTCTCTGCTGGATGTAGCTCTCAAAGGTATGTCTCCTGTGCAAGTCAAATGGACTATACAGTTTTGACTTTGTGATGGGATGAACAGCTAGTCTTGTCCACTTTGGATCTGACCTTAGACCTCAGCATCAACTGCTGTGTCTCAATGTCTCTCCAGCATTTGCTTTATGTTCAGCTTTGCAGTAGTTTTCCATATTTTGAAGTATCAGAGAGACAGACACAGAGAGAGAGAGAGAGAGAGGTGGGGGGGGGGAGAGACTGCTTTAGATTTCAGCTACTTTTCTGCTATAATTTGAGGTACTCAGGAAAGAACTAGGCTTGAATGCAAATTGGAAACAGGTGATTGTTTTTTCTTTACATTTTTATAATGTGAACATGATTATAACTTTGACATCTGAAAATTATAATTCTTGCATTGCTTACGGTGTATTATACTGTTTTCATTGCATTGTCTTCTCATTCTGTAATCTGCTTTAATTTGAATAGTGAGTAAGTAAATAAGTTAGAAAATTTACACATTCTAAGTTTTGTCCAGGACCTTGCGTATAGGTGTTTTTTCTCCTTGTAAGTGTCTGCTGTACTAGTCTCAGTTAGCTCTCTCACTAAGCATGTCCCATCTTGTCTTTAGTAACCTTCTAGCTCCTTCTAATGGTGTAGGATGTACTCTGTCACCCCTAGTTTTTTTTTTTTTGAAAAATTTTTATTGGGTTAGAATCCATTATTTCCACATTTACATTCAATTTTCCCCAATTTTTTCATCTCTAACCCCCTCCCTTCCCCCCCCCTTTTTGTTGACTTCCAACAGCTTTCCAACCCTTTGTCCCCTTTCCCTTGGCATGTTCTCCAATGGGTCCTCTACAATTAACATTATGTCATCCGCAAATGCTCTGACCTTGTATGAATAGTCCTTTATTTTTATTCCACGAATTTCATCATCTTGACGTATTTGTATCATCAGAATCTCCAATACTAAAATGAACAACAATGGAGATAACGGGCAACCTTGTCTTGTTCCTTTACTTATCGTCAATTTCTTGGTCAATTCATCATTCACCACGATTGCTGCAGTCTGGTCTCTATAAATTTCCTTAATTGCTCTGATGAATCTTTCTCCCAATTGTAGCTTTTCCATAGTGGCAAACATAAAGTCCCAGTTTAAATTGTCAAACGCTTTTTCAGCGTCTACAAAGAAGAAACCAACCTCTTTGTCACAACGCTTGTCATAATATTCAATAGCATTGATCACTGTCCTTAAGTTGTCTCTTATTTGTCTGTCTGGCAAAAAGCCTGCTTGTTCCTCCTCTATGACTTCCGAGAGCCACCCCTTCAATCTCTCCGCCAATATCTTCGCAAAAATTTTATAATCATTGTTGAGTAGCGATATAGGTCTATAATTTTTCACATTAGTCAGGTCCTGGCCCTCTTTTGGGATCAATGATATATTCGCTTCACTCCAAGTTTCTGGAATCCTTTGATCCCTTAAAACCCCATTCATCACCTCTTTTAGGAATGGTGCCAGTTCATTAGCCATTGTCTTATAGAATTTAGCCGTAAGTCCATCTGGCCCTGGCGCCTTTCCTAGATTTGCAGATTGTATTGCCTTACTTATTTCCTCGTCAGTTACTTCACTATTCAACTTGTTTCTCCAAGCTTCCGAGATTTCTGGAAGTTTGGTTTTCTCCAAATATGACGCTATTGATTCTTTGTTTACTTCTTTTTTATTATACAGCTTAGCGTAAAATTTATAAAAGGCTCTACTAATGGTAGCCTGCTCCAAATACGTTTTGTTATCTTCGCAAATTTTATTTATTATCTTCTTTTCCCTTTTCTTCTTCAATTGCCATGCCAGGTACTTCCCAGGTTTATTAGCACCCTCAAACGCTTTTTGATTCAGTCTTTTGAGATTCCACTCCAATTCTTTATTGCTCATTGCTGTTAGCTGTTCTTGAAGTATTTTAATTTCCTGGTATACCTTCTTTTTCCCTGGTCTCTTTTTTAGCTGTATTTCTTTGGCTTTTATTTTCTCCTCAATCTCTTGTCTTTTCTCCTCTTTCTTCTTTCTTGCTCTACCATTTAAGTCCATTAGTATGCCCCTTACAACCACCTTGTAAGCATCCCAAACTTTATTGGTTGGTACTTCTTTATTCACGTTGTATTGTATAAAAAACTTTGTCTCTCTTCTCAGTATTTCCATATTCTCTCTTTCCTGTAACAAGTCCTCATTTATTCTCCATGCTTTCCTTTTTCTCTTTTTTCCAAATTTCCACATAATTGGGTTGTGATCTGAGCCTACCATAGGCATTATTTCTACCTCCTTAGTCCATAATGCTAAGTCTTTTGAGGCCCAGATCATATCAATTCTTGATAATGTAGAATGCCTTGCAGAATAAAAAGTAAACTGTCTGCTTTTAGGATATTCTCTCCTCCATACATCTTCAAGAGTCTCTTGTTGAATCAACTCAAAAAAAAGCTTTGGTAATAGTCCTCTTTTCTTTTGTGCCGTTGTAGTCTTTTTGTCTAGTTCCAAGTCTGTCACTCCATTGAAGTCTCCAGCAAGAATTATCTGGTCATATGCAAGATCGTCTAGATGCTTCCTTAAATCCTCAAAGAAGCTTTCTTTTGCACCGTTAGGTGCATAAAGTCCGACTACCAACACTCTCTTTAAATTCCAAATACATTCCACTGCTACAAATCTAGCTTCCACATCTCTCATAACAAATTTTGGCTGTAGCTCCTCTTTTATGTACAACACCACTCCTCTTTTTTTCTTGTTGGAGGCCGCTACATATTCTTTGCCCAGTTTTCCAGATTTTAAATATTTTACATCCTGCTTTCTGATATGGGTCTCTTGCAAACAAACAATGTCACATTTTTGTTTTAGTAGCCAGTGAAAAGTATTTTTCCTCTTATTCGGTGAGTTTAGTCCATTTACATTCCAAGATAATACTTTACACTCCATACTCATGATCTTGTTGGTAAGTCTTTTTCATTGTCCTTAATAAATTGCTCCATCTCTCGCTCAGATCTGATGCGTTTTTTGGCCCCTCCAAACTCAAAGGACACTCCTTCCGGTAACTCCCATCTGTACCTGATTTTCATGTCCTTCAAAATCTGAATTAGCACTTTATATTTTTTCCGGTCCAGTAACACTGATCTGGGCAGTTCCTTCATTATAATAATCGTCTTGCCATCAATCTCCAATGGATCTTGAAACTGTTTTGTCACAATCCTCTCTTTCATATTTCGTGTTGTAAACTGCACAATCACATCTCTTGGTAGTTTCCTCTGGGTTGCTATTCTCGAATTCACACGGTATGCCACATCTAGGATAGCCACAACTTCCTCCTCCTCCTTCCCCAGGTACTCAGCCAACACCTCAGTCATCTGTTCTTGCGCTGACTTTCCTTCCACTTCTGGCAAGCCACGAAAACGTAGCTGCTTCTCCATATGTTTAGTTTCTGCAACTGACATTCTCCCCTTCACCAATCTCATCTCTGTTTGTTGCGTGTCTGCTAAATTCTCCATCGCGTCTTCTACTGTTTTAACTCTCTGCTGCGTTCCTTGTAATTCACTTCGTATTGTTTCCATACCTTTTTTCACTTCTGACAGCTCCGATTTTACTGTCTGTGTAACCTCTTTAACCTCTTTTATCAGCTCCAATTTCGTGTCCTTAAGTTCTTTAATCATATCTAAAAGTTTTTTGTCCAGGTTTTTATCCAGGTTTTCTATTGCCGATTGCCACTCTTTTTTTGACATCGTGGGGCTTGCTTTAGCTCGCTCCCACGAATCCGCTCTCTTCCTTAACTCCGTGGCGTAAAATTTAACGTTTTTCTATTTTAAATGTCCCGGTCTTCTTATAGAAATTAAATTTTAAAGAGTCCAAAATGTCGGGCGTCTTTTCTCTATGGTTTCTCTATGATTTTGTAATCCAAGATGGCCTACTTCCTCTTCCGCTGAAGCCGCGACCCTTCCCCTTTCAAAAATGGCGATTCCCTACTTCCTGCCCTCCAGCAAGGGCCGCTTCTCTCCAGCCACTCTATTGTTATTACGCACTTCCTGTCTCCCGTCTTCCCACAGCAGATCTCGCGATGGTGTCTTTTTCTCACAGCTCCAAAGCCACAGGTATTCAAAACAATAGTCCCATTTCTTTAATAACTTCTTTAAACTTAGTCTCTTTTTAAATTCAATTCCTGCCGAGTCTTCCCCTCCTTTTCACTAGTCTGTTGCAGTTTAAAAATCTACTTTTTTTCCTCTCTGTTTTTATCAATCTGTCCCGTCTCAGAAGATAATGATCTTTACCTTCTCTTCACTTTTCTCGGGTTGTAATCGCTGTTTCGATTTTAAGTTCTCCTCTCAGCTTCTTCCCCCAATCGATGCTTGGGTATGTAGGTCTTATGCCAGCCGAATTGGCCCCAAAACTGCCGCAGAGATTATAGCCGACCCGTCGCAAGGTGGGACCTCAAGGATCGGGAGGGGACCCGTTGTGTAGAGCCCCCCCTCGTCCGAGATCTAACTCACCCTAGGGTCTTGAGCGTTCTTTGCCTGCTCCCCGCCTGAGAGCAGTCGGCCGCGGGCTATTTTCACCCCGCCGGCCGGTTAAAATGGCAGTCCGGTCAGCTCCGCAAGTGGAGCTGCGTTAGACCTCCATGGATCCCAAACAGGAAGTCCCACTCTGTCACCCCTAGTGATAGCCTAAGAGAATGCAGTCCGGTCTTGTTCCATACATTATAGCGCTCACATCACAATATAAACATCCAGCTGTAAGCCAAGTCCTGACATTGAGATCCTGGCAATGGATAAACTGCATATATCCCTCTATATGATAAAAAGAAGTAAATTATTCTTGGTTATCTTCTCAATGTGTATATATCAGGGTTGCCAGCTCTGGGTTGGAAAATTCCTGGAGGGTGGAGCTTGAGGAGGGAAGGGACCTCAGCAAAGTATAATGTAGAGTCCAGTCTCCAAAGCAGCCTTTTTTTCCTAGGGGAACTGAGCTCTGACTTTATAATTCCACTGTTATTATAAAACCTTGCCTGAATATTGGCAACCCTAGTGTATGTACACTGTCATATATAAACTACATCCCAGACCACCAGATATATGGCAATTGCTCACACTATGACTGAGAGAAATAGTAATAGTTGACAATGAATAGAGGGATACAAAGCGTATGAGAAGTCACCTTGTGGATGAAAAGAATAAGTGATTTTCATAGACATGAGACAGCATACAAGAGTAGGGCCACAAGTTAAGGGCAGTCGGTGGCTTTGGGGAAAAAACAGAAGGGTGATTCTCAAAATTGAATTCTGTTGTGCATCTACAGCTACTGATGATCTCGGAAGTGATGCAGTACACCAGCGGCACAAGCAGCCGAACTGCGGCTTAATCATTAGATGATGAAGGTCAAGAAAGCCCATAAAAGATAATTGCAATAGCTCAGTCAAGAAGTGATTAAGACAAGGATATGGAACTCAGCCAAGCCAGAGAAGGATGAGGGTCAATCTTGGCCTGGCTTTGGGTGTCATTGGCTATAGAGGTAACAAAGTTAGGCGATTCTAGAATTTTGACCTTGAAAAGAAAGTTGCAACTGAGAAATTCTGCTGAGGCAGAACAGACTTTAGACCCTTCAAAAAGCTTTACAGAAGCCCTGCACAACTTGGGACCCAGAAAACCAAACCCACAATGCATGGCTCTTGAACTATGTTTATCCTGGAGGCAGAGTTGCCTACAACCTGGAGGAAAAAAATGCCCCGTCCCCTTCATAGAAGCTTGCTATTCACTTCCATGCTGTGTAAAGCTATGGTTGTCCACTTCCACAACAAGCCTCTATTAAAAGAACATTTTCTTCCAGCTTCCTGCTTGGAGGCTCACATCTTTTGGCCTGTTCTGGGGTATGCAGGGAGCGATATTGGAATTGATGCATGCCTCAATTTTTCTTTCCAGTGAGAGATTTCTTTTGTAGGTACCTTTATAGTAATTTCCAATGTAGTAAATTTTTCAAGCTGTATTAGGAACAAAGGGAAACAGAGCAAGGTGGCCCAGCTTGATTTCTGAATGCCCATTTCCATGCTGATCTGTTTTTGGACTTTGTATATGTTGTCAGATTGCCAACAGACCTGGAGAAAAATGCCCTGCCGCTTTAATAGAGGCTTAATGTGTGTGTGCGCACGCGCGTGTGTGCTGGGATTTATAAGGATGCAAAAAGTTTCTATTTTATGGACAAATGTTCATATTTTTTCCCACCACAAGGTGGAAATGTTGAGGCACGCTTGATCTGATATGGCCATTTTAAACAATTTGATCAACCCAGAAAATTGGATCCCATTTGGTTCCCCCAAGAAGCAGCCATTTGAGGTCCATCTGGCCATTATAATAGTAAGCAATATGTACATTAACAAACTGAGGTGTAGCAATGTCCTGCAGCACTAAAGAATGAGTTGCACATTTCCAGAATTATGACTTGTGCAGTGTTACTTCTTTATTGCACGCATGGATATGAGCATGGGTTGACTTGATGCACTTGGGCTTGCTAATGTCTCTGATACCAACTCAAAAGCTGAGTCAAAGACCTGTGTGGACTCTGCACTACAGGACAGCACAGCTGACTAAGAAGAGCTGGCGCGGATGCTCTAAAGCAAACAGAAGTAGCATCTTTACTGAGCAGTTGCTGGGACTACAGCAGATCTTAACTATCTGAAGCATGGCTGTTTTAATTAGTGGGCTGCCAGTGGCTCAAACGGAGGCAAAACATTCCGAATGAGCTGGTTCCGTTCCAAGGATAAGGAATGCAAGCCTCGCCTACAAATTGTGAACAAACAGTCTGGCTCAATCTCCAACAACAGAAACCGAATCAGCTTGTGGGCTTTGCTGGGGGAGACAGATCCTGCACCAAGTGATAGGGCAAGTCTGCAGCTCTGCCACTAACTCTTTTGCCCATTTTCTCCCTTCTTCTCCTTCATCTGCTTGACCTTGGGCCAGTCGGAACCAGTGTGGTGTAATGGTTAGAATAAGATCTGGGAGACCCAGGTTCAAATCCTCACTCTGCCATGGAAGATTACTGGCTGACCTTGGCTCAGCCTAACCTATCTCACAGGGTTGTTGTAAGGATAAAATGGAGGCAGAGATAACAATCGGATTTGTTTTAGGTCCCCACTGGAAAGAAAGGTGGGGAATAAATAGGGTTTCCAACTAAGGGTTGGGATTTTCCTGGAGATTTGGGGACAGACCCCTAGAGAGGGTGGGGTTTGTGGAGGGGATGGATCTCAGTAGGGTATAATGCCAAAGAATCCCCCCCCCAAAGCTGCCATTTCCTCCAGGATAACTGATATCTATAGTTTAGAAATCAGTTGCAATTCCAGGAGATCTCCAGGCCCCATTTTAGACTTTGGCACTCAATTTTGGTTTATAAATAAATATTCAGAACATTTTGTGTGACAGATTTTTGAGGGATTGGTACTGTTTATACCTCCAATTGTAAGGATTATCCTCAGTTTTTCAGGTCCAGCTTTACCCAGGGGTGCCTCTTCATATTCTAAGTACCCACCTGGAGAATGGCAACCCTATGGGAATAAATAAAATAAAATCACTCTCTTTCTAACCTACTTCACAGGGCTGTTTTTTGAAGGATAAAAGGGAAGAGAAGGAAATGATGCTGTAAGCAGCTTTGGGTCCCCGTTGGAGAGAAGTGGAGGGCTGGGGTATAAAGAAAGGCAGAAGTAGCAGAGAGAGAGAGAGAGAGAGAGAGAGAGAAAGCAAAAGGCCCATGGCTGTTTCTTGCCAGCCTGCTTGCCTATACACAAAAACAGGCAGGTGAGCAAATGGTCAGGCAAGGCCACTTTTTCTTTCCCAAGAAATGGGGTTGTCACAATATTAAGGATGAGGCCAGCTCTGCCAGTGATGCAATGCAAGGACCTGGAGAAGTCAGAAAAAATTCTTTAAGATCCTTTTGAGCTATACCTCTTATTTCACATGAAGCTTCCTCACTGAGTAAGACCCTTGCTCTATCAAGGTCCACATTTGTCCATCTAGCTGTAGTTTTTCAGGGTCTTGGGCAAAGCTTTCACATCACCATCTGACATTCTTTGACTAGAGATGCTGGGAATTGAACCTGGGACCTTGCGCACATAAAAGCTGGTGCACCTCCACTCTCCTGGACAAGAGTGACAAACATTTCCAGCATTTCCAACATTAACTAGCTCGTTCAATAATGGGACTGCAAATGGCCAGCACATAGAAAATATTAAAGTGATAGAAAGTGACTGTGGCTTCTAATGCAGATTTAGGGATCTGGTTCCTCTAATGAGCATCGACAGGAACTACAGACAAAAAAGGGGGAAATACTTTGATTTATGACTCCCATTACAAAGAAACCTAAAATTAGCTGCAATCTATTTTATATACTAAATGTATCTTACAGATCACTGAGCAGATCAGTAATTAGCTTTGCATTTCAGATTTAAGAGGATATGTGATAGATTACTAGCATTACCTTTCCACAAAATGTGTGATGACCTCACCACTGCCAATATCATGATATTTAAACACATGGCTTCAAAAGGAATCAGTTGCTATGGATCTCAAACATGGTTGCTTTGACTCTAGCTGTGACTGAGACCAATAAATACAGGACATCAGGAAGCATCCTGAAGCATCCATAGTAGCCATAACCAAGAATGGCTCCTTCTGCTGTAACTATATGGTAGGCTGGCCACAAGGGCTTCAGTTCCCTCAGGTGCTCCTATAGGCTTCTATTGTTTCTTGCAAGCAGTCAGTGGTAAATTTCTTACATGGAAGTGGCCTCAGGGAAGTGGACTCATCAGTTATAGCCAAAAGTCTTTGGTGTAAGTGCGGCTGATGGAGAGCACATGCGTGTGCACTCACACACACAATTAACACTCCCCCCCCCGCCCGTAGCGTATGCACTCTTAACCTTTGTAGATAAGCTAAGAGAGCAAGCCTAAGCAGGTCTACTCAGAAATAAGTCCTACTTTATTCAATGGGGCTTACCCCCCGCCCCAGAAAGTGTTCTTATGATTGCAGCCTGAGCATTTTTCTTTTATCCTACCCTGAAATTGTTATTCAGATAGTCCACCAAGAATTGCTGTTTGCCCAAGGAAGGAAAATGTATGGGTTCACGTTTGTTCGTTCATTCATCCAAGACCTTTCTCTGCTACCTTTCCAGTGAACTCAGGGTTCCCAAGGCAGTGAACACTGAAACATTTCATGAATTAAAACACCATTCAAGACACAAATATGTATGTAAAACATTTAAAACACGTAAATAAAACACATAAACAGGGAGGAGAGCTAATAAGAGCTAGTGAGAGAACACCAAAAACACTCAAAAATGCCTTTACCAACTAAGGGAAGACTCCAATATCAGATAGAAGGAGACAGCCAAATCTCCCTGAGGTATTTATGGTAC
The DNA here is from genome assembly GCF_028583425.1 of Eublepharis macularius. NCBI lineage: Eukaryota > Metazoa > Chordata > Lepidosauria > Squamata > Eublepharidae > Eublepharis > Eublepharis macularius. The sequence continues at coordinate 69,167,878 of NC_072800.1, read as the reverse complement.
CTTATGCTTCTTCCACAAGGAATAACAGTTCAGTGTGTGGGGGGAGGGGTTGTATTGGGACAAAAGACCTTCTTCAGATGATCTAGGACTGGGGAGACTCATGATCAAATCCCAGCTAAGCCATGAAGATCACTTAGGCTAGTCACAATCTCTCAACCTGGCCTACCTCACAGGGCTGTTGTGAGGATAAAATGGGAAGAACAATAGAAGTCACCCTGAGCATCTAGGAGAATAGGCAAGATAGAGATGTGACAATTCATGGCTCAGTTCTCAGAGCTTTATCTGTCTTGAACAGCTGTGGAAGAATGGCTGGTTTGTCCAACTAAATTCTGCAAATGTAAGAGAAACTCTATGTCATTCACATTACCATTGTTTTTAAAGCTGTCAAGTCACAACCAACTTGTGGCAACTCCCTAGGGTTTTTCAGGGCAAGAGATGTTCAGAGGTGGTTTTCCATTGCCTACTTTTGCTTACTAATCCTAGATTTCCTTGAAGTCTTCCAACTGAGAACAATTCAGGTCTGACCCTGCTTAGCTTCCCAGGGCTATCCAGGTCATGATCTCAATACCAGTAGGCTAAAAAACCAAATGGGTGTGTGGGGGGGGAAATACACTTCTGACCCAAATAAAGTTAAATATGTGGAAAGATCTGTATAACTGTGTTTTATGTTTTCTAAAGTTGTATTGTTGAAGGCTTTCACGGCCGGAGAATGATGGTTGTTGTGGGTTTTCCGGGCTGTATTGCCGTGGTCTTGGTCCAAGACCACGGCAATACAGCCCGGAAAACCCACAACAACCATTTTCTAAAGTTCCTTTTTGTTCTAATTTGCTGCCAGCCCCATTGCTTTTTTATTTATCTTGCACTCACTCTGAGGCAGACCTTAGATATACATGGAACAAATTGTTTCAAATGCCTGACTGATTTGTATTGATTTTATGAAAGCAATATAATTATTGCTGTCCATGAAAAATAACCAAGAGACAACAAATAAAACATTGATTTTGACCAAACAGGGCATTCAGGGCTGTGCTATATTTCAGTTTGCTTTAGCCAATCATTTCTGTTGTGCAGCTTTTTTCTGTAGCAGTTAACTTTATTTATGGCCTTCTGCAGTTTATTACTTCAGGTCTACCATTCCATTACAGATGGCTTCAGAGCAGGGACCAATACTGGTCCGCAACCCCATCTTTACCTGAATATTACATATTGACAAACCACATTCCTTGACCAATGCCTTCAGTCACAGCAGCTGCTGCTGCCCAGCCTTCTTCATTTTGCAGGTTTCTTGAAATAGATCCAGGGTGATATTTTCTTCAGCTGAAGGAGAATTTACATTTGTTGGCTGATGTATAAAAGGTCACAGCCTACTATTAATCTCTTTGCAGAAGTCCTATTAAATCCAAAACTGGCTGCAGAAGGAAGTAGGCAAAAGGATGTGGTAAAGTCTGCAAAAGGCTCACTGAGATCCTGTTATGTTACCCTTCTGATAACATAGCTGCATCACAAGGTTATATTCGTTCTAGACCAGTTTAACTGTCCTGGCTTCTCAGAAAGAATCCTGGGAACTGGCAACCGTGCTGAGATTCCTCAGCACGCACACCCCTCAGGGAAGTACAGTTTTTATGGTTCTTTGGAGAGAGGAAATCAAGCAATTTAAGGCAGCAATCCTAAGCAAACTTAATAGGAAGGAGTCACAGTGAGACTTATTTTTGAGTAGACATGAATACATGTGAACTGCAACTCGATCAGTAAAATCCTAAGCATAGTTATTCCATCCTAAGCCCATTGATTTCAGTGGGCTTAGAATGGAGTAACTCTGCTTAGGATTGCACAGTAAATGTAGCTGCATCCTAAAGCAGGGGGAACTAACCCAAGGAACTTTTAGGATGTTGAAAACAAGTTTTAGGCACCCAGTTAAATGATTGCTGTGGGGTTCATCCCAATGACAAAATGTTGGGAAGTTCCAAGCTAAGCATCAGCCTATGATGTGGGCAGCTGTTTCCAAATGGGTGCAATGCCTTCTAGACTCTTCGAAAGAATTTTCTGGTCCCATAAAGAGGAGGAAAGGTAGGACTGGCTCTTTGCTTTGGGAAAGGAATAACTAGGCACCAGGAAACACACCAATGAACACCATGGCACACATAGGTACCATTTTGGGAATGGCTGCCCTAAGAGGAAGCCATTTCTTTGAGTGGTAAATGCATTTCTTTGAGTGGTAAATGCATTTCTTTGAGTGGTAAATGCACGTTTGTTACTAATTTATTTATCACCAGTCACATTTTGGATCTTGAAGTTGCACTGGAGTATGGAACCTGTTCCACTACTAACACTTTCAGAAAAATATTGACCCAGGGTGAGTAGAGGGTATTTAAATATATAAAAAAGAAAATATATGAATTCCTGAAAAGAAAAAAAATCCCTAAGGAAAGTCAGGATAAAAGTTTTCAAGAAACAAAACAAGAAAAGAATAATTGGAAGGGAAAAGAAAGTCAATAGAAAAATCAATCTGCTTTGGCCATTTTCTTTTGCCTTTTTGGTAGTACAGTCCAGGATAGCACGTATTTGCTTCAGAGATCTTCAATAAAAGAATATGTGTATTCCTCTAGTGCCACCTTCAGTTCTTTTTGGCTTTCTTGGTTACTTGTTATAATTATTTTTGGTCTTTGAAGGACTTACACTATCATTAAAAGTAAATAACTGCAGGCTTACACATCCTCCTTACACTAAACTAAAGCTCACTAAACACCGTGAAGCTTACTTGTAAAGAAAGAAAAGGTAAACTGTCTTGCTGCACAAACACAGTCCACAAGAAGGTGCCTCTGTGTGATCCTCTCTGAAGCTGCAAAAGATCACAATGGGGGTTTTTGTTTTTCTTTGGACATGGTTCTTCTGGTTAGTTTTATCTCAGAATGCTTTGCAGTTTGAGCCTCCCTTTGCATTTTTACAGTTTGCTCTCCCTTTGTGTTTTTAGTTTTGGAGACAGTTTATTTTGTTCTGCATGTGGCTAAAATAATCAGGATTTTCAGCTGAGGCTGCTGCCATCATTGGTGGCATCATCGGTGATGCCACAGCACGTACGTCTTTTTATTTTTTGCACATGGTTATATTGATAAATTGATAGATCAATATAAGGGCTGGGATTTTTTAAAAAAAGATTGAAAATGGACATTTGGGGAAGTCTTTGCATAGGGAAGCCTCAAAGGAGAGCAGCTGCAGCACCCATACCTAGGTTCCCCCGCCCCGCAAGGCCCCTCCCCTGGCAAGGTCCAAACTAGAGAGCCCCACCAGGCTGATTCACAGCCAGGAGGTGAAGGCCAGGACTGATGGGGCTAACTGACCTTTGTTGGGACAGAGCCCAGAGCAGCAGCCGCAGCAGCCGCAGCTGTGTGCTTTTCAAACCAAGCCAGAAATGGCCATTCCCCAACCCCCATTTCTTGGGCCAGCAGAGGTTTTGTAATTTTTTGAAACTATGTCCTACATCCGAACTATAACTAATTTTCCTCCTCCGAGTCCTGGCAGCCCCCATATCCTTACCTTTCCATGCTCCTTTTCACCTACCAGCTAGCCTACCTTTTATCTGCCCTCCCATATGTTTATTATTTATTCATTTCATTTGTACCCCCCTTTTCAGCACATTGAGGACACAAAGCAGGTTACAGCTTGTGAGCCTGTGAGGTAGATGAAGCTGAGAATGTGTAACTGGTCCAAGATCACCCAGGAAACTTTGATGGCAAAACAGGGGTTTGAACCTGGGTATCCCAGATCCCAGTCTGAATCTGTGTCCACTACACCACGCCGGGGTGGTTGCTGTTAAACAGTAGCAAGCAACCAGGCCTAAGGGTCACGTTAGATGTGTAGGTTTTTAAAGAGTTGGGTCCAGATTCCCTAGATCCAACTCAGGTTCCCCAAAGCCACAGAGCATTTGTGAGGAATGGCTGTTAAAAAATAAAGGAGAGCTCAAATGACTTCAGAATGTCTCCCCCTCCCAAGCCATTTTCTGTATCAAAATAGCAACGGGGAGGGGGGGGGTTCCCCTTTTTTTACTGCTCCAAATGCAAAGAATACTCCACGTAGAGCAGCAAAAACAGAGATTCCCCTTCGCAGGCTATTTTGGAAAATGGTGAGTGAGTCATGCAAGATGGGTGGTATCTAGTTGCCGAGTAGTTGCTGCCAGGCCTGAGCCCAAAGAGTCCTCCCTCAAAGGCCAAAATGGCCCTGATGTCACCCCCTGCCTTTTATTGACGGAAATATAGGTTGGAAATACTGTTGTTATTACCTAGCAGCTGCCACTGAAGGCATTCATTTATTAAAGCTAAAGACACTGATTCTGTGTTTTTGTTTGTAAATTTATTTTTTTAGATTTCAGGTTTTTCTGCAGATCTGGGGCTTTTCTCAGGTTTATAGAAAGATCTCTCTTGTCTGCCCATGGTCAAAGTCTCTGGATTTAACAACAACATTTGCTTTATATACCACCCTTCAGGACAACTTAATGCCACACTCAGAGCGGTTTACAAAGTGTGTAATCATTATCCTCACAACAATCACCCTGTGAGGTAGATGGGGCTGAGAGAGCTCTGAGAGAGCTGTGACTGACCCAAGGTCACCCAGCTGGCTTCAAGTCAATGAGTGGGGAATCAAACCTGGTGGTTCTCCAGGTGAGAGTGTCCTACCACTCTTAACCACTACACCAAACTGGCTCTGACAGGTCATGCTGAGAATGAGATATGCTGATAATAAGCTTCTGTGTGGATGTTTGTAATATAATTTTGCAGCTCATTTTACTATGTGATCACAATTCTCCTGGACTAGTGCCTGTCATATGATGTAGGAAAGTACCTGCAATCTTTTTGATAGATGGTCATTATATACTTTTGAGAACTTAAAAAAGAGACTTTAACACATTTGCTTGTATTAAATTCAGACTCCATTGCAAACCAGGATCCCTCCTCCCAAAAAAAGGCACTATAATTATATTTTAAAAAAATAATTTATATTTTTTACTTTTACACCGTGATTTCTGAACTATTTTAATTCTTGTTCTGAAGAATGGCTGGAAAAATTAGCTTGTTCAGAGCTACAGCAGACTGAACTTGGCAGTGGTGTAAAATGGTACCTTTTCATGTTGAAAAAGAAGAACGTGCCACTGAATCGCAACCTACCCACAGTGACCCCTTCCAGGGGTTGTTCCAGACATGAGATGAGCAAAGGTCATTTGCCATTGCCTTCCTCTGTGTAGCAACCTAAGTCTTCCTTGACGGTCCCCCATCCAAGTACTAAACGTAGCTGAAAATTGAGTAGCACAATAAAGTAACCTTTGCCTTTGTCGGAATGTGGAATAGTATGTATTTGTTCAAAGATTGCCAGGTTTCTATTGAGAGTGTAGTGGTTAAAGGGCTCGCTGGGTGACCTTGGGTCAGTCACTCAGCCTATCCTACAACACAGGGCTGTGGTGAGGATAAAATGGAAGAGAAGAGACCCAAGTAGCCTGCCCTGAGAGCCAAGCTACAAGTGACGTCTGACACAGGTTGGACACTTGTCAGCTTCCCTCAAGTTTTGATGGGAAATGTAGGCATCCTGGTCTTGCAGCTGTGATGGAGCCAAGCTGTAAAACCAGGACGCCTACATTTCCCATCAAAACTTGAGGGAAGCTGACAAGTGTCCAACCTGTGTAAGGCGTCACTTGTAGCTTGGCTCTGAGTTTCTTGAAGAAGAGGCGGAACAAAAATGTACAGAATAAAAATGTACTACATAAACCGTCCAGAACTGCTTCTGCACAGGCACATATGGGACTGCACATAGACTTGAAGAAGAATGAAACCTGCTGAAAATATAGTCATTTTTTAACTTTAAAACATCCTTGCTATCCTGTTGCCAAATTGTATATGAATAAACAATAGTAAATACTATTAAAAATAAGACTGCTGTGGGACTTCACCTTTTTTTCAGAGAGATCTTGCTAGACACAACGAAGTTGGTTCTCAGGAAGAGGTTTGATGTGATTTTAAAATCAAGATCACATAACAGGTTACTTAATACTATTTTAACTCTTTGAGGAGACAGAAGAGTGACATGTTCTGATCGTTCATCAACAATTTATTAACGAGGCATAAAAGTTTATTTGATTTTTCCTTAAGAGGAGTGCTGGAAAAGTATGCAATCAGAGTGCAAACAGAAGAAATTACAGAGAAAACAATACTTCCTGCCAGAGGGTGAGAACCTGTTCTTACATAAGTGGTGTTACTCGCCCAACAAAGGAATGTGAAGTATTTGATGAATCAAAGCCTGCTGAGATTGGTAAATAAAGCACATAGGCCAAAGAATCAATAGGGGGGAGGTTAGAATAAGCAGGTAGCAATTTCAGCAGTATGAACTCAATGTTATGCTTTTTATTATTTGTTCTGAAAGCTTCAAGTTCTCAAACATGCTCTCCACACCCCATCCAGAAAAACAGTTTTCGAACCAACAAATTCCACAAGAAAGGGATATTACTTGCCCGGCAAAAGAATGTGAAGTATTTGATGAAGACCAGGATTCTGGCATGGCCTGTACAATCAAACACAAGTTAAGATCAAGTGATAAGAGAGCTGCAATACAGTCTGATTCTGAGAAAACAGCTTCACCTCCAAAGGGGAAGCGATTGCTTGTTACAGAAATGCCCACTGTTGCATCAGCACAACCCTAGGGCCTCCATTTTATCCTCACAACAACCCTGTTGTGGTAGACTGAGAGTGTGTGACTGGTTCAAGGTTACCAAGTGAGCTTCCATGGTAAAGCAGAGACTCGAACCTGGGTTTCCGAGAGCTAAGACAGATGCTTTAACCACTGTGAAATACTGCCTCTCATTTCATTTCTTTTGAAATGGGTTTTCAAATGTGTTGATCGTGTGCTTATTGTAGAGGGTTAAAATTTAGTAGTCCTGTGATTCTGTGTGTGTGCGTGCGCACATGCATACACACCCATAATAGTAACTGATTTGTAATTTTAAAGCAATTAAAAATGGCTGTCTAATTGCGGCAGCTATCCTGCCTCTCAATGAGCTAAATCACACGCAACAAGGTGTGGCATTTCAGCTAAAGGTTATGGTAATGTTACCAAAGTAGTCTGTTCTCTGGGCTGTCCCCCTTGATGCCTCAAAGAAAACTCCCAGACTCTCACATAACACCTTGGCCTTTTTTCTTTCTTAATATTCTCACATCAGTTTCAGTAAAGATATTCTGTTGTACGCAGTGTGTTCAGACTACAGAGACACGTAGTAATGGAAAAGAATAAATGCTAGTAACTAACACGCCCCCGCACACTTGCTTCATAATTGAGAAAACAAGTTGCTAATTCCTTGTTCAGCTTAATGTATTGTCAGCATGATGCAGCCACATATGGATTTATGTTTGTTGAACAAAGTTCATGGGCACAATGTTACGATCATTAAAGGAAACTGGAGGCTGTATTCAGAAGTGACAAGACTTTCCTATGCCTTTGGATTTCCACTAAAAGTGTACAGAGCATTTTGTTTAATTTTTAATTACTGTTTTTATGCTTCTCTAGTATTCTCCTTGGAAAAGTTTTTTGGATTTGGGGATATAAATGGCTGAATACTAACTTTGGTATAATGCTTTCAGAAGAAATAAAGCCATCCCATTATTGGTAAGCTTTATGCACTACTCATTCTGTAAATGGCCGAGTTGAACCTTCATGTTCAGGAGCAGTTTACCTCTGACTGAAAATCAGTAAAGTGTACCATTTAGGATAGGCCCAGGACAACCCAGGCTCATACACTCAATTGCCATAAAACTCTGTGGGTGACAAGGACGAAAGTAACTTTAAATTTCCCACAGACACTATCATGCTTATGAATAGACATGGGCACAAACTGAAAAAAACCTGAACCACATGATTCGTGGTTCATCGCGTTCTACGAACCACAAACTTACATGAACTTTTCCTAGTTCACGAATTGGTTTGTGATTCGTGGTTCATGGCATTTCAAATGCCGGCTGCTGAAGCTGACACAGGGTGTTTGAAACTGATAGCCCTCTTCTCCGCTTGCGGGTGGCAGGAGAATGGGGCTGTCACTTCCACATGCACCGCACCGGCTTCAGCCAATCAGCTGAACACAGCGCAGGGCATACGAAAGTGACAGCCCCATTCTCCTGCTGCTCGTGGGTGGCAGGAGAACAGAGCTGTCACTTGCACACGCTCCGCACCAGCTTCAACCAAACGCCTGAACCCAGCATGGGGCATGTGAAAGTGACAACCCCATTCTCCTGCCACTCGTGGGTGGCAGAACAGGGCTGTCGGTTTCACACGCCCCACACCCACTTCAGCCGATTGGCTGAACACAGCACAGGGCGTACGAAAGTGACAGCCCCATTCTCCTGCCGCTCGCAGGTGGCGGGAGAATAAAGCTGTCACTTGCACATGCTCCACACCGGCTTCAGCCAATCACCTGAACCCAGTGCGGGGCATACAAAAGTGACAACCCCATTCTCCTGCCACTCACAGGCGGCAAAACAGGGCTGTCAGTTTCACACACCCCACACCCACTTCAGCCAATTGGCTGAACCCAGTGCAGGGCATGCAAAAGTAACAGCCTGCTGCTCAGGGGTGGCAGGAGAACGGGGCTGTCAGTTTCACATGCCCCACACTGGCTTCTGGCAGGGTTTCCCACCAACCAGGTGATCCACGCCGGCGGGATTTTGAATACCTCCTCCCACATTGCTGCTAAGCGATGTGGGAAGGGGCATTCCTTGGGCCCTTTTGCTGCTGCTTGCACTGCAAGTGGTGGCCAGAGCACCCTTCCATGCTCTGCCTGGATCGAAGGGAGGGGGCAGGTATCCCCCCTCCCCACGATCCAGGTGGAGTTTAAAGGGGGCTCCGGCCAGTGTCTGCACTACAAGCAGTGTCCAGAGTCCTCTTCTGTGCTCTGCCTGGATAGCGGGGAAGGGAGGGGATCTCCCCCATCCCTGCAATCCAGGGGGAGTTTAAAGGGTGCTCTGGCCGCCACTTGCAAGCGGTGACCAGAGCACCCTTCCACACTCCACCTGGATTGCAGGGAGGGGATCTCCTCCCCTCCCAATGATCCAGGGCAAGTTTAAAAAGTGCTCTGGACACTGCTTGCAAGAGGTGGCCAGAGCGCTCTTCTACACTCCGCCTGGAACACGGGGAGGGGATATCCTCCCCTCCTTGTGATCCAGGGAGAGTTTAAAAAATGCTCTAGCTGCCCATTGCAAGTGGTGGCCAGAGCGCCCTTCCATTCTCCATCTTGAACGCTGGTGGGTGGCAGAAGAACAGGGCTGTCAGTTTCACACGCTTCGCACCAGCTTCAGCTGATTGGCTGGAACCAACACGGGGAGTGTGAAAGTGACAGCCCCGTTCTCCTGCTGCTCATGAGTACATGTGAAAGTGACTGCCCCCTTCTCCTGCTACTTGCGGGTGGCAGGAGAACAGGGCTGTCAGTTTCACACACTCTGTGTGGGCGGTGGTACCAGCCTGTCTAGCTTCACAAACCACTCACGACTCTCACGAACTGGGCAAAAACAGTCGTGTTCATGGAAAACGTGGCCCCATGAACCGCATTTTCACGAACCATTAATTGGTGTAGTTTGTGCGGTTTTTTGCTTCACATTGGGTTCAGCCAATTGGCTTCGTATTGTAATTCGTGCCCACCTCTACTTATGAATAGATTGGCTGAAGCTGGTGCGAAAGTGACAGCCCCATCTCTCTTATAAGATCAGCTGAAGCCGGTGCGGGGCATGTGAAACTGACAGCCCCGTTCTCCTTCTGCTGGCAAGTGGCAGGAGAAGGGGGCTGTCACTTTTACACACCCCACGTTGGGTTCAACCAATTGGATGAAGCCTGCACGGGGTGTTTTGAAACTGACAGCCTTCTCCTCCTGCTTCCGGGCAACAGTGCTGTCCGTTTCAAACACCCTGCGCCAGCTTCAGCAGCTGGCACCGGGCATTTGAAATGCCACGAATGATGAATCATGAACTGATTTGTGAACTAGGAAAAGTTCGTGTAAGTTCATGGTTCGTGGAAAGCGACGAACCCCGAATCATGTGATTTGGGGGTTTTTTGGTTCGTGCCCATGTCTCCTTATGAATCTCATAGCAGCCAATGTAAAATACGAATTTAGCCACCTTTTCACAAGTACTTCATACTAGCATGCAGTGGCTTATTTTTGCCTTGGGTCATAATTGTCTTTCAGCCTTAACTACTTCAGAAGACAGTTGTAAGGATAAATAAATTGAAAGGAGAAGACCCTTGTACACTGCCCTGGGCTCCATAGAAGATGAAAGAGTAAATGCAATTAGGCATTGTCATTCTTCTCCTAGTCCGCTTCTGCTTTTCCATTATCTCGTATTCCATCATGGCTGTTTAGAGAACTTAAAATTAAAGGTTAAATGTGACATTGATGGCTCCTTGTTGTCTTTGGATGAGCCTGTAACTGCATAAAAGCAAACTTGTCTCATTTCCACATTCACAGAATACGACAACCAGTTTCCACACCATCTTTTCTTATGTATTAGTGTTGCCGCTCTTAGATAGGGTGGTGATAATGAGTTAGATAACCTTTCAGCAGCTGCTTTGTAAAAAGCTCTCAACACATTGCACAAAGTTTTAATAAGTGAGGGAAAGAATATTGACTTAAAATGTTGAGCATAGAATTGTACCTTCCCAATCTTGTGGATTAGTGGAGTGTTTTGTATGAAGCAACTCTCTTATAAGTAAATTGTTCCAATGATTTTTGGTTTCCAACTTCAGTCATGAAGCCACTGCTATGAAATCATTCCACAGAAAATTCCAGAAGGCGCACTGGACCAAGACAATGTGTTTAAGGAGGGGACAGAAACTGCAGCCTCAGAAGTAGTAGTGTGGGTTGCTCCTTTCAGCCTCACAAATAAAATGGCAGTTGCGCCATTTAAATCAATTATAACCATGATACTGTGTGTGCAATGCTGTATGCACCACCCATCTCATGTCAGCTAGGCTGCTTCATGCGCAAAGTAGATATGTGTGCAATGTCAGCATGCCAGCACAAGTTCCTCTCCATTTCTTTCATGCTAATATTGCATACATAGTTGGCTAAAAGCCCAGTCTAAACAAGGAGCTGACCATTTGCAAAAATCCTGATAAGTCCTCCTTGCCCACACGTATCAGGGTTAAGCTAGGCCTGGAATTTCAGTGGTGTGGGAGGAGAAAGATTTCAGTACGGAAGCGACAAGATGCTCTATAAGGTTCAAATCTGTTGTAGGAGAAATAAAACCTTACACCATACTGAAGGATCCCTCTAGAATATATTCAGAATCAAATGTACAAACTTCTTAAGGGCATTTGCTGTGGCTGCTTTTATACACTACAAAAAACACATACAACTTAGGACAAAGAAGCAGCTTTTTAAAAAAGCAAAATGGAATTTGTGCATAGGCTCATTTAATTGTTTATAACAATGGGAAGGGGCCATGGCTGAGTGACAAGAGCATTTGCTTGACATGTGGAAGGTCCCAGGTTCTATCTCTGGCATCTTCAGTTAAAAAGACCAGATAGTGGGTGATGTGAAATACCATAACATAAGATCCTGGAAAGCAGCTGCCAGTCTGAGTAGATAATACTGAACTTGGTGGATTCATTATAATCATTCTGTGTCAGTAGTCACACAAATTACTATTGAGGAATAATTCAGTAGGGTGTGAACTCTGCTGTGTGCAGGGCAGGGGCGGGGGGAGGAACAGCCTCCCACAGCCAGCCAAAATGACATTCTTTCTGGTGCAGGGAATATCCAGATGTCAGTTATATAGGAGAATGGAAGTAACACTGGGAAAGGCAGGCAACACCTCCCCTCTCCACCAGCACTCACCTCACTTTAGAAAGGCTACCATTTCAACGCATGGTGCCCTGCCAATCCTGGCTGCAAGCCAGGCAGACAAACAACTGGAGATGGGAGGCTACAATCTGATCACATTCACAGGTTGAAAATATGAAACTGAATTAACTCCACCAAAGAAGAAGAGGTGACTGTCAGCTCCTACCGCGAGCAAGGAAATCGTGAGCATTCCTGACATTTTGGTTCAGGAGTAGCCCAAGACATTTGGACAGCTCAGTATGAAAAAGTCAAGTGCATTCTCCTCCCCTCCCACACACAATAAAAATGCATTTACTTATATAACTATTTATTTTAAAATAAATAAATTTTAAAATTTCTATGCTGCCTTCCCACCCAAATTAGGTCCAAGGTGGTGTACAACAAACTAGTGAACTGATGTGTTTTTATTGTTTTCTGCTGCCTGAAGCAGCTCTTAATGGTATCTTAAGGCCCTCGGTGAAATAAACAAACAGGGAGGAAAAGCATTCAGCTCAAGGATATTTGCTCCAAAAACTCAGTTGTCAGTTTGAACTTTAGCCTCCTTTTGATCATCCAGACTAATAAAAGAAACTGGCAGTTATTCCTCCATTTAGATAAGCCAGCTCTGTATGATTTTTAAAAATCCCATTTCATCATTCTTTGAGGAGATAAGCCTGCCTCCAGAAGAAAAAGTTTGGGTGTTCTTTGAAGAGCTATTCAAATGGCTTTATCCAGGGCTTTTTTTCTGGGAAAAGAGGTGGTGGAACTCAGTGAGTTGCCCTCAGAGAAAATGGTCACATGGCTGGTGGCCCCGCCCCCTGATCTCCAGACAGAGGGGAGTTTAGCTTGCCCTACGCGCCGCTTGGCGGCGCGGAGAGCAATCTAAACTCCCCTCTGTCTGGAGATCAGGGGGCGGGGCCACCAGCCATGTGACCATTTTCAAGAGGTTCCGGAACTCTATTCCACCGCGTTCCAGCTGAAAAAAAAGCCCTGGCTTTATCTAGGGTGTGTCCACTGTTTTCTTCTTACAGAGCTCAACTATGACTTCATTTATAGAACCACTTCTTTAGTTTCATGCAACGTATTACATTATTCCTGTCAAGAATTGGACCAACACACTGGTATGGTGGGCAGAGATAAGAATTTGCAGGCGTGAGAGTGCAACACCCTATAGGATGGGATTAGGTGAGCATAATCAAACCAGTCAAAGTATTCATCAATGATTTGAAAAGGATTATTACTTTTCAATTTCCATTCAACAGTCTTATAAGGAGGAACTCTAAATATACAGGACAGGATTGGATATACAGTCAAACAAGTAATTCACTTATTTTAACGTTATCTTCCCTTTCTGTCTGTGTTACTTGCATGCAAGCATTTCAGTGGCTTTGCATGTCTGAACAAACCCTCTTCATGGACACAGCACAACAAAATACACTTGGGTATTACCTAAAATGCAACGCTTTTCAATAGAATCTGCTCAGGTGTTCAGTAGCCCAGCATCAAGTTTTATTTATTTACTTCATTTATACCCTGCCTTTCTCCCCAGCTGTTCCTCTCCTGCTCCCTTTTATCCTCACAACAACCCTGTGAGGTAGGTTAGGCTGAGAGTATGTGGCTGGACCAAGGTCACTCAGCAAGCTTCCATAGCAGATTGGGGATTAAAACTTGGACCTCCCAGATCCTACTGCAATGCTCTAACCACTACACAACTCTGACGCTCTCTATTCATCAACGTGTCTAATTCTCAACATGGCCCCATCTATGGACGCTTAAATCTGCAGATTGGGAGCATAAAGAGAGAAAGGAGATGTTTCTGCAAACCTGGGGGACTCTCCCCTACAGGTCTGCAAAAAAATACAGTAACTTTTAAAAGGGGGAATTTCCCCCATAACATAGGAAAGTTGTCTGGACTTGCGCAGAAAATGTTTCTCCGCCAGCCAGCAGCATCCACCCTCCTAATTTCGTAGGATACGTCAGTGGAGGGGAAGTGGCTGCTTGAGACAGACAGAAGCAGGCAGGCGGGAGCTGGCACTGCCCTTTCCCTCACTGCTGCTCTCAGCAGACTGGCAGGGAGGAAGATAGACTGGTGGGCAGATTTGCAGAGGGTGAGGGGAGAGGGGCAGACAGAGGGACGGAGAGGTGGACAGATGGGAGGAAATGGTGAGCATCCAGGCAGACCCATGGGTGGCAAGCAAACAGAGCAGGGGAGGATGAGATTCCCCCCTCCCCATGAATTTTCCTGGGCGGGAAGCAGGAGCCTGAGTTGCTGCAAGCCCATCAGGTGGTGGAGCTGAGGACAAGAGACTGAATGAATAGTGCAGCAGCAGGGGGCCGTTGCCGCCAGGATCACCCCCTGCAAGTCTTGCAGGTTCCATTTGTAACCATACAATAAACATACTAGAAGCACACAGAAAACCAGGCCTTCTTGAATCCCATGGCTGTTGATCTGCTGAATGGTGGCAGCTGATGATTTAGCCTTTCTACTGCTGAAGCACTAGGCTCTCTTCTTAGTGACTGGGGTGTTAATTTATAATACGTAAAGGCATTCCATTATCTCAGCTATAACGTCTATGATTTATGCTTGAAAACAGCCAAACAAGGCGAGACAGGTAAAGTGATGTCTGTCAAAGCCGGCTAATTTAGGAGCAGAATCCTGTACACAGAATCCAGCCACAAATGCTGTTTTTGCTGCTCTTGCTCTCTGAAATATTAGCCCAGGGTTCAATGAGCAGGGACCTGCTGACTTTTTCCAACAGGCAAGTCTGATGTTCTTATCCTGCCAATGCTTTCTAGCATGGCAAAACTCTTGGCTTCATAATCCCTTTATGAACTGGGCACCAATTTTTCCATTCGCTGCTTTGTCAACAGCTGACTTCACCTCCAAATTAAATAAGGTGGTTACATTTTATTTACAGTGCTTTATAGAATTTGGTTCAGGTGAACAGTCTGATGTCATACAGCTTTCTATTACCTACAATGCTTTGCACAAAGCTATGAAGAACAATTAGTTCCTTCTATAAACGGGTGATGGCATGGCACACCTAACTGTTAAGCAGTGTGACTTTGTCCTCTCCCACACCAGTTTCTGATCTGGAAACAATGCCTTATAATTTGTTGTTTGGAATTATGAAAACATTAATGTTCATTTTAAAAACCCGAATCACTGGCACTGACATCAGCCTCTAAGGGTGCTCAGGACCGTCACTTTGATCCAACAAGGAACAATATCCAATACAGTAGGGAAAAATGAATTGCTTTGTTATTTTAACAGGCCCTGACAATTATCACATTTTTATTAGTGGGAATTCACCAGTCTAGTTTGAGCAAATAATACAAAAAGAGTATATATGATAAGATTTACCCCACAAGGCACATGTTTTTATGACTCTATATGCACATTTCTGCACACACTTTCATTCTCCCCTATCCTATACAACTAAACCTTATCTATACTGTATTTTCAGCTACTGCAAAATGCTACAACTCATGTACTATTGAGGAAGGGACTGTTGGTGCAAAGTCAGTCTGTTTTACACCAGTATACTGGCTGCTGCTTAGACTCCAGATACAACTCAAGGTGCCTACATGACCCAGTTCCTGAACACCCTGGTCTAATATAGTAGTTTACAATCTTTCCAGACCCAGGACCCACCTTGATCTTCAACCTGCAACAGTAGTTTCAGGTAGGGAGCCATTTCAGTCTGCAGTAGAACAGGACCAACAAGATATTCAGGGTATGAGCTTTCGAGAGTCAAAGCTTCCTTCTTCTTATGCACTGAAAATCTCATTGGTCTCTAAGGTGCCACTGGACTCAAATCCTGTTCAGCCAGGCACAGTGACACCCAATTGAGGAATACAGGCCTGCCCACAAAGATGGAAATCTAGCCAAGCTGAAATTGGAGATATCCTGGCTATCCAGACTTTACCTTGAGACTTTTATAGTTTCTTCTCAGCAGGAAATCTTTAGGAACATTCTAGAGATGCCCCTTGTAAGTCCCTAGCCACTTTCAGCTTTGTAGAGGTACCCCTGAAGATTTTGCTAGTTGGTTTATAGTGATTCTACAGTACAAGAGAAAAGAAAAGCTACATTTTAAATCATGCAACAGAAATTATAACACGGTTTGGGCAGAGAGGGAATTGTGAGATTTTTAATTTCACTATCCCCTTACAGACAGGATTCATTTCAAGGTGGCCATTATCACCTACAAAGCCCTTTATGACCTCGGACCTACATCCCTGTACGGCCACCTCTCCTGCTAGGCTCCACGGCAACCGCTTAGCTCATCTGAGCAAAGCCTTCTGAAGGTGCCACCCTGCAAATGGACAAGATTGGCAACTGCCTAGTTACTCACATTTTCTGTTGTGGCTCTGACATCATAGAATGGCTTGCCCGAGGCCAGAAAGACTCCCATACTTCGATCATCCCACAAGCAGTGAAGAACAGAAATGTTCAGGAGAGCATTTTTATGAAGGGAATGCAGAAAAAGGGAACTGTTCGGGAAGGAATTTTATAAGGCCATAGTATTAAAGTTTCCTGCAACATTTATGTATCATCTTGCTTTTAGTGCATTGTCTTCTACTTTAGTAATCCTCAAACAGGCCTTAAACAGGATTTTGGGGGGGGGGGGTTGCATCGTTTCCTAACTCTGCAATTGTAGTCCTATTGCTTTATTCGTTGGATGTCTTAGGCTGTATGATTGCATTTTTGAAAATATTTTATAATCTGCCTTGAGGTTTGGTGAGAAAGATAGGCTATAAGTACTTTCACATGTGGGATTTTACTCTGCCCTTCCCTATTCCCATCAAAGGGGCCCCAGAGAGGAAACTGGTCTTTCAATTTGCTGCAAGTACCTAAGCCTTTTCCCCCTATTTCATCAGCTGTATGAGGCACTGCTAAAAATCTTCTCCAGTGTTTAGCAACTCCAGTAGCACAGCTAAACAGATGACTGAAGCTTGATTTGAGAAAAAAACATGAAGTATTTGGTGCAAATCTGGTTCTAAGATTGGCAGTGCTAGTTCTAATGGATAAAACACGCATAACAATGTTAGTGGGACAACCAGTGCCATCTAGGAGCATTCAAATGATTGAATTCTGAATGATTCAGAAACGAAGTCTGATTCAATCATCTGAGAATCTCCAGGATAGTATCAGAATCTCACATCCTTGATACTTATCATCTTTACTTTGCAGTACTTGTCAGAGATGCTTTAGGCTGATCCTGCACTGGGCAGGGGGTTGGACTAGATGGTCTGTATGGCCCCTTCCAACTCTATGAGTCTATGAAATACTTGTGCAAACATATTGCACCCAGCAATTTCAACCGAATGCACAATCTTTAACAAGAATAATTATTTCCCAGCATTAAAACCAGGGCTTTTTTTCTGGGAAAAGAGGTGGTGGAACTCAGTGGGTTGCCCTCAGAGAAAATGGTCACATGGCTGGTGGCCCCGACCCCTGATCTCCAGACAGAGGGGAGTTTAGATTGCCCTCCACGCTGCTCTCCCCTCTGTCTGGAGATCAGGGGGCGGGGCCACCAGCCATGTGACCATCTTCAAGAGGTTCCGGAACTCCGTTCCCCCGCGTTCCCTCTGAAAAAAAGCCAATTAAAACACTACAGTTGGAATACTGAACAAGTACCAAAGGAACAAATCTGAGTGCTGAAATGCAAATAGGTATTAGACGTGCCCTTTATACTTTAAACAGATTATTTTGAAAGGCCCTCAAGAACTTACTGGTGTGGTTCCCCAAGCAAGCTAGAACAGGTTTCTTGGAACTTCCAAAGCCAATCTTCACTAATGGAGAAAGACGGGAAAACAAAGGGATGGATACTCTCAGCTTGCTGCTGTTACAATCTATATCACTAGCTTCTAGTGTAATTTATACCTAGCTCTGCACTTGGGATTTCCCATTTGTTAGAGTCACAATTTAGTATGTAAGTAGCATTTGTGCTTTTGCAGGATATTTAGACTGAGCAACCTTTTACCAATAGATTACTTTGTTTCAATAAAAACATGTCTGTGTTATAATTTAAAACGTTTTAAAAAGTTGCCTGTTGAATCCAATAGCCCCTTCTATCCTCCAGACTGAGGTTAAAACAAAAGTGCAGCTGTCTGCGCATGCACTCGCTCTGTTGGACTAGATGATCTGCACACTTTTGCATGTAAATGCCAGTTATTACAGGTGTAGGTATACTAGGCAGCTGCTGCAGCTTCTTCAAAAGATCACCAAGAGTCTACGTCTCTTGGAAGAGCAGTCTTCCTTCACAAAACGGGGCGGGGAGTGACTCCTAACTTTCTTTACAGCCAGTCTCCCAACCTGAAGCAATTACTCACTAGAAACGACTCAGGCTGATGGAAAACTTAAGATACTAGCCACTGCAGCAATCCTCACTGTCAACTCTTGTCACCGTATCCTCTCAAGAGATACCATCTCAGGGCACGAATCAGGCATTTGAAGAGCCGTCACACAGAAACCAGTAGGGGAGCATTTAGACACTCTTCAATATTCAGGTACATATTTGAAAGCTGCCGTATTTCAGCAAGGAAGTTTCCAAGAATGACTCCAGCATTAAGCCGGCACAGTAGAATTTGTGTGTGCATTTGAAACTGGCTGGATCACTACAGAAAGCAATTGTGCCTCTCTAGAGGTTTACATACTGATCGCCTGGGAGCAGTCCACCTTCCTCCAGCAGGAACATTTATTCTTTGGACTGGATCTTGGTTTTGTTTGTGCCCTGTACTATAACACAATCTACTTATCCTTTGGATAGCTTGACTTTCTGGCATCGTTTTATAACACTCCTCTTTCTTCACCACGGAGGATGATACTTCAGGAATCTGATGAAGTGGCTGTGACTCACAAAACTTATGCTAGGATTACATTTGTTCATTTTTAGACACTTAGTTGTTTTGGCTGCTGCTGGAAGCGGTGAAAGTGATTACTATAGCACTGTGCTGAAGCAATGTTTTCCCCCACTTTCACAAGGCAATAGAAGCAGTCCAAAACATCTCAGAACTCATGACAATAAATCCTTTCCTGGGGACAAATACATTTAAAAGCAATTGGTCACCCTGTGCTATTGCCCAAACTCTGCTACCTCAGGCAAACCCAATGAATGGTATCTCTATGTTGCTTGATTATATTTGCATTTCACCTTTTACATCCGTATTACATGGCGTCTTGACCTTGCCATTCAGTCCCCACCCCTGCCCCCTAGGTCTGCTTGGTTTCCCAAGAAGAAGCAGGCATAAAAGTTTACTCTGGAATAAGGTTTTATAGCATCTTAAAGACCAACAAAACTTATAGTGAAATACTAAGCAAAGTTACTCCAGTTGAAGCCTCCATTAACTTCTTAGTATTTCACTGTTATTTTTGCTTCAACAGACTAATACAACTAACAGTCCAGAATTATCACCTCATTGTACTTAGTGGAAGGACTGTCCTGAGCAATCAGATGTTTGCATGTGTGAGCCACTGTCCAGAAAAATCAAAATTTTAACACACATGGGGAAATGATTTTTTTTTTTGCAATTTCTTTGACATGTTAAGCTTTTGATACGTCCACACTGAGTTCCTCTCATTAAAAATACATTCAAAATGACATGGTAAAGCCAAAAAGTACAAGTTTTTGCCACTGCAAAAATACTGCATGACTATAATTTGTGCGCATGAGAAAAACAGAATGTCTATTTTAAATACGTTTGTATTTGATTTCTGAATCAACTGATAGCCGTGGGAGAAAGCTCATTTACAATGTCATGTCAACCATCCAATGCTTTACAATGAATATGTGATTTCAGTCTCAAAACATCAAAATAGGGAACAGTTTAGAATGTTTCTGTAACTCGAAGAGTCACTCATTTTTCAGCTGTTATGCCAAGAAAGGAGCATGTGATAATTTTCAGTGATTCCTATCAAACAATTAAAAGAAATTTTAGCTGAGTAACTGTATGATTTTCTGCACATTTGCACAGGAATAGAAAGCTTTTAAGAAAAAAACATACCTTTTACTTTTAAATAATACATATAGAAATGGCAGCAGGCATACTCTTTGCATAAATTTCCCTCATCTTATTCAGGAGGGAATACGTCTCTGAATATGGCTTCTCTAAAAAAGAAAATCAAGAAAGCACTGCAGCCCTACCCTTATTATACATTTCAATCTCCTCAGAGAACAGTTTCCTTAACTTATTAGCAAAAGATGCTATTTTGTTTTAAAGCATCAGGACATTTTAAGAAAGGCAAAAACAGACGGTATAGAAGTGCTGGTTACAGATAACCACAACCAGTAGCAACCTAATTCAATTTTTGAAAACGAGACATTCATTGAAAATAGATTGACCATTTGAAATGGAATTTCCATGTTCAGAGGTAGCAACAGAGCATCAGTTACTAGAGGTTCATAAACACTGAAATGCCTTTGATTTCATCTACGCATTTCTTATGATCTTAAAGAGCCAGTGCCATAATGGTTAGACTGCCAGACTAGGGAACCAGGTTTGAATCTCCACTCTGCCATGGGAGATCAAGCTTCACCAAGAGAAAAGGGTTCACTCTTCCCACTCACAGCCTAACCTCCCTCACATGCTTGTTGTGAACTTGTGAAAATAAAACGCAGAAAAGGAGAACGATATATGCTGATTTGGGTCCCCACTAAGGGGAAAGGTGGGGAATAAACAAAGTACATAAATGTTTCTAAGCCCATTAAATTGATTGGGCTTAAAAACACTTACTTCATTTAATTCTGTTTAGTACAGCACTGCTCTGTGTGCCTTTTCAGCTTAGGACTGCACTGTCAACCACTTCTTTATATTCAAATATTAATCTCTCAAATAAGGACTACAAATTAAAATTCAAGCAAAACTATACATTTATTTCAGAATAGCTAAGAATATTCCTATTATACAAATACAGTATAAATTCCAAAGGTCACAAAATAAAAAAGTACAAACTCCTTTACTTAATAAATATATCTAGCAATTTCAATTTAACTGGAAATTAAAGAGGGGAGCTTTTACCTTGGAAACCTTGAATGTTTGACCCAGCAAACCATACAGACCCTTAATATAAATACATTTTTACATAATACCAGAGTAAGCCCATTATTAGTGATTAGAAAACATCTAACAGTGTGTGATAAGATAAACCTGCTGCTAGAAAGCAGGCATGGATCATGTATATCCATAAAAAAGAACAAGATCGCATATCAAGGCTCTTCTTAAATAGCTATTTTGTCATGTCATAACATTCTAAGTCAGACTTTGTTTTGTAACTCAATACTTAAAGGGAAAAAATGGCACCAATGGGGTGAAGTGAAAAGCCAGCCTACTCTAGACAACTGCACAGGAGAATCACAATTGCTCTCTGTACCATCTGTAAAAAAGTCATGACATGCTCCAACTGTCTGAAGAAATCCTGCTCTGCAGTGGTCCGTGCACCTTAGAAGAAACCACTTCAAAGTTAACTGCATATTTTAAATTAAAAGAAATACACAGCAGCTGAAAATTACTTGCTTTACTCATATAAAGAGGGGGGGACAGTGGGCCTAGCACATTTGTTTGTTTGATAGAATTATGATGGGTTAGATTTCAAGTTGCATCATAAAACAACTGTTAGGCCGCAAGCTGTATTAGCACACACGCCCCCTCCCCCTGTAACTCTCTTATTCACTTACCTCTGGCAGCAGACTTGAAAAGCCAGATGCCAAAGTAAGATGTAAGAGACAGAGGTGACAAGTTAAAAAAAACTGTGCAAAGAAAGGAAAAAAGAACCCTTATAGAAAAAAGAAAAGAGTACTGGAAACAGTAGCAACAAACATATACAAAAAGAATAGAACGTCCAATGAACCAGGATGTGTCGGTATATACAAGTGCTGGTTACAATGATCAGTCTTTGTTCCCCTCGAGGTCTTTGCTGCGCCCGGGGCAGGGCGGCTTGGCCGAGGAAGGAGTAAGGCACCAGGGCAGCAGGCCCCGACGGCGGTGTCCTATCTCACGAGCAGGCGTTTTGCTCAATGTACATCTTGGACAAAGAGACCGCCATGGACCTGGCCAGCTCCTCGTCCCGCCTACGCTGCACCTGAGTCTGCCTGCACCACTCCTCGTACTCGGGATTGGGGCACTGGCGGTCCAGCACGGCGTCGTAATGCCCGTTGCTGAGCCAGCTCAGCCAGATACTGCGCCGGCTCGGGTCCTCGGGCCCCAGATAGTGGGCCATGGTGGAGACGGTGGGGCTCTCGGGCCTGCCGCCCGTGGTGAGGTGGATGTTGACGTCCAGCATCTGCCCCATGGCCAGGAGCTCCGGGTAGCCGGCCCAGGCGCCGTCCTGGGCGGCGTTGATGAGGAATTCGCCCACGTCGCCCTCGATGATGGGGTTGAAGTGGTCCAGGTGGTCGGCGATGTAATGCACCGTCTGCTCGCGGAGCTCGCCGTGCAGCCGCTGGTCGCCGTTGACGGCCTTGCAGACTGCGCGGTACAGGCAGTTCCCGTCGGGGATGATGTGGAAGCGAAAACGGCCCTTGTGCCGCAGGTACTTGTCCTGCTTCTCCACCTCTGCCAGGTACAGGGCCAGCTTTTCGCTGCGCTCCGTCGGGCGGTGCACCGGGCAAGGCCCGTCTTCCTCGGCGGACTCGAGTTCAGCTTCGCTGCCGCCGGCCGCCGCTTGACAAGCGGGCGAAGGTTCCGCCGTGGCACCCGTGGCCGCTTGCAAGGCCTGGCAATGCTCGTTGAAGCGGAGGCCGCGGTTGCTGGGCTCCTCCGGGCGCGGCTGGGGTTGGGGCTGGGCAGCCATCAAGTCACTCTCCACCAGCAGCCAAGGGTGGGTGTGAGACGCCGCCGGGCCCAGCTCGCCCGCCACCGCCACGGTCTCCGGCCGCTGCACCAAGCGGATAGGCACCACCCTCTCCACGGGTCTGCGGCGGATCATCGTGGCGCCGGGGCCGTAGCATTGCGGCGGCTTCCTCTGGCCGGGGCCTGTCGGAGGCAGCAGTTCCAGGCAAGAGTAGGCGGGCATGGCGGCGGCTGCTCCGGCGGACGAAGTTCCTCCTCCTCCTCCGACGTCCGCTTCGCTCTCGACTCCCACTGGGCTTTGGCCCGCAGGATCCGGAGAAGGGGAGACTTTGAAGACGACGCCCGGGCCGCTGGCCGAACCGCTGCCAGCCGCCGCCGCTGCTGTCGCTGCCGGGTAGTGAGTGACGATGGTGCTGTAGAGCTGCATCGTCGGCCCTTTATGGGCTGCTGCTGCGGCGGCCGCCTGACGAAGGCCGCTGGGGCCGGGCCGGGGAGCGACCGCGGGGGCCGCCGCCCCTCCTCGCAGGCAGCCAGAAAGGATGAGGCGCCCGAGTAAAAATAAACACGGGCATCACCTTTCCCGGCGGCTGCCGCCCCCCGCCGCTCTCCTCGCTCGCTCCCTTCTGCCCGGGCCTTGACTCTCTCCGCCTTTCTCAGGTCGCAACGGAGCGGGAATTCCTACTGCGCCACAACTGAGGGAGGTTCCCGCCTCCCTTTCTGGTCTCTTCTAGGCCAAAGCCTTTGGAAGGTGGCGGAGGCCCGGCGGGAGGGAAGGAGAGCGAGGGCCGGGACTTGTTTACTTCCCTCCCTCAACACGCTGAAGGCGACACGTTCAAAGCGAATGCGCCGGGTGACCTCACCGCGGCCCCGCCCGGCGGGTTTCAGAACGCTTGCCCTCCGCGCCATTTTCCCCCCTCCGCAGCTGTCAACGAATGGGCTTTAAACCATGACTAGTATCTGTTACACTAATCCAGAGGAGAATACGAATCTGTAATAGTAATAAAGACGGTTTCAAGAAGAGAGCCGTGCTGGGCTGTAGTAAAACAGCAGGATTCGAGTCCAGTGGCGCGTTGGAGACCAACAAGATTTTCAGAGTATATGCTTTAAAGAGTGAGAGCTCCCGTTTTCAGACATCTGAAGATATATTGATATATCTTGGTATATGTGAAGTTCTTGGTATATTTTGATATCTTGAAGATACATTGGTTGCTGAAGGGAGTTTGACTCTCAAAAGCTTATACCCGATCTTCTTCTTCTGAGGCACCACTGGACCCAAATCTTGCAGTAATAAAAAGTTAAGGATGTGCACAGCGTGCCCTCATGGTCATAGCTACAGAGCCTGCCTGTCTCCCTAGAACTGCCACAGCCCCCATCAGACATATTCCTTCTGGGAAACTTTTACTCCACACAGATCAAACCCAAAAACTTGTGAAAAGACAAATCACATGGCGTACCTACTCCTTGCCAACCCACCCTCAAATTTTGTATGCTTCAGCTGCTCCTTCAGCAGCCCTTCATATTCCAGGTCTATTTTGCTTTCTTGTAATATTTACATATACAAATATGTATATCCTGGTCTTACTGGAACACCTTTCCATGGTCTTTCCTCAGCCTGCCTATGCGGATCGCACCTAATTCAGTAATGGAGTTCCAACTGGGTCCAGCTTTCATTTAAGAACAGTTCAAAAAACTGCCCTGCCCCCCATTCACTATTTGTTTATAACAAAAAATGAACTAGCTGTGAGATGCAAACCTAGTCCTTTCCAGTGTACACTCGCATTCATCACAGGTGAAGATTATGGGTGTGTGTGTATTTTTGTCTCATCTTTGTAAAATTGTGATTGACTCACAAGTTCTCAGCGTGAGTGTTGTGGTGGCACCAGCTGTCACGGCTTCAGGCCCTCAGTGCCTCGACCCAGCTTAGGGGAAGAGCCAGCAAAGGTCTATCAGCCGGGCTAAACAAAATTAGCAAATTGGCAAGAGAAGGAAAGTCCCTCAAATGCCCTCAATTCTGCCACCAGTCCCTCAGGGTTCCCAAAAGCTTTAGGAGGAGAGGGACACCCTCCAAGCCTATTAGGGAGCTAAAAGGAGCAAAGTCTACCTAGCAAGGTTGTGCTTGCAGGTAGAGTGCACAGCAAAATGTTATTAGGTAGGTGGTTCACGAGAACGAGCAAAAATGGGTTCGGCAAAGTACCTTGAGTTTTGAGACCCCAAAGTCACACACCCAAGCACAAAATATAATATAATTATTTATTAAGGTGCAAGGTCACATACAATGGTACAAGACAGACTGTGAGGAATAAAACAAAAATACCTATAGCTTTATTTGCTCTAACTTATACATACCAATATCATAGTAGAAGTAGATTGTCAAAAGTTGTCAAGAAGGCAAAAGGCAAAATCTCTGGTCACAGAGGCAAAATCAGTCAGGCTTCATAGCACAGCAAAATGGATGGGTTCAGGAACGTCCATCCCCAGACAGAGCCAGTTTGAGAAACTGACCGAGTTACAATAGTGGTTACTGCAACCCAGACAGAATCTGAGGTCCATTATTGGTAATGGGTTTTTTATGCCAATCTTGCCACCCGAGAAGGGAGGGCCGGTCCACCAATCGGCTAGCAAGAGTGTGATCTCATAGTCAAAAGTGACTGTGTGCAAAAAAGGAGTTAGGTGTATGGCTGCAGTCCAAGACACCCCCTCCCATCTTGCAGGTGCAATTAGTTTCATGAAGCAAGAATGTTAATTGGTTTACTGTCTGGCCATGGAGGTTCTCTCGCTCTGAGTGTCTTATCTAATCTGCAAGGTCAGAGTGTTCGAGAAGCGAGAGGCATCTCCGTTCTCAAGAGAAACGGCTAGAAGCAGAAAAGGGGGAGTTTGTGGGCTAGAAAATGTCTTAGAATAGCAAGGCCTCTTGACCAAAGTTTTAAGCAGCCATTCTACCTCAGAAAGGCTAAATACAAAAGAAAGTTAAGCATTTTTCTCTACATCTTCCCCCTTCAGGAGATGAAATTACTGGGTTTACTCAAATTTCATCTAAAAAACTAAAAGAAAAATGCTAGTAGTAAAAAATGTGCAATATTAAAAGACCCGTATTTCCAAAAGGCATAAATAAAACACAAAAGGATGGGTAAAAACACATAAAAACAGTAAAATGAGGTAACTTGAGAAATTAGCAGCCGCTGTGAATGCAAGAGAAAGAAAAAATATAAAGGCAGTGTTTTACATTTGGAAGCAAAGCAAAATATACTGTAATTCAGGTAATAAGAGCAGTTACAGAAAGCAATCAAGGTTAAACGATTTAACCAACAACATCACAGTAAATTCTGGACAATCTGTCAGCCACAATGTTTTCAGAACCCTTAATATGTTGCACAGTGAAATCAAAATCTTGCAAAGCAAGACTCCATCTTAACAGTTTCTGGTTAGAGTTTTTAACTCTGTCTAACCAGCAAAGTGGGGAGTGATCTGTTTGAAGTGTAAACTTTTGTCCCCACAAATAGGATCTTAGTTTAGTCAGAGCCCAGACAATTCCAAAACACTCTTTTTCAATAGTAGACAAGTTACATTCTCTGGGCAGCAATTTCTTACTCAAAAAGACAACAGGATGTAAAGTTCCATCAGGCCCCTTTTGACACAGGACGGCTCCAACTCCAGTTTGGCTTGCATCTGTTTGTACAAAAAAGGGTTGAGCAGGATCAGGAGCAATCATTACAGGGGACTGCATCAAACAAGCCTTCAAAGACTCAAAGGCAGACTGACACTGAGCAGTCCAAACCACTTTAAGAGGCTGACGTTTTTTGCACAGATCAGTGAGTGGTGTAGCAAGGGTAGAGAAATGATTAATAAATCTCCTGTAATAGCCAATGAGGCCCAAAAAGGACTGAACTTCTCGCTTAGTTTTAGGTACAGGCCAGTCCAAAATACTTTGCACTTTAGCCTCTAAAGGCTTAATAGTACCACCACCAACTCTATGGCCTAGATAAGAAACTTCAGCTAAAGCGAACTGACATTTGGAGACCTTAATAGTAAGCCCAACATCTCTTACACGAGTCAAAACTTGAGACAAATGGTACATATGATCAGACCAGGTATCAGAAAAAATTGCCACATCATCTAAATAGGCACAAGAGTACTCAGAGAGGCCCTGAAGCATGGTATTAATTAACCTCTGAAAGGTCATGGGCGCGTTCTTCAGGCCGAAAGGCATAGTAATAAATTGATAAAGTCCCAGATGAGTGACAAATGCAGATTTGATAGAAGCATCTTCATCCAAACAGACTTGCCAGTAGCCTTTGTTCATGTCCAAAACAGAAATGTACTTAGCTCTGCCAAGCCTCTCAATAAGTTCATCAATGCGAGGCAGAGGAAACTGATCAGAAACTGTAACAGCATTCAACTTCCTGTAATCCACACAGAAACGAATCCCTCCATCCTTCTTAGGGACGAGCACAACAGGAGCAGCCCAAGCTGATTGAGAGGGCTTGATAACATTCAGATCCAACATCTCCTGGATTTCCAAAGCAATATCTTTAGCATGCTGGCCACTAACACGGTAAGGATGGCTAGCAACAGGCAAAGCATCTTGCGTATTGATGGTATGTGTTAGCAAAGAGGTTCTTCCTGGACGGCTAGTGAAGACATCAGCAAACTTTTCCAGAACAGCATAAAGTTGAGCAGTTTGCTCAGATGACAAAGCAGAATCAAAAATAATGCTGTCAATGCCCCCAGGGTCTTTACTCTCAGCAAGCAAATCAAGGGGTTGATCAGGCACATCTTCAGTACACTTCAGAGCAAACATGCCAGGCAATCTCTCATGGTATTTTTTCAAAGAGTTCACATGATATAGCTTAGGCTGAGGGTGAGCCTCAGGAAAGGCAACCAAATAATGCACAGCACTCTCCTTTTTGACAATTTCAGCAGGACCAGTCCACATCACAGCCATTTTATGCGGTTTAACAGGGCTGAGGACTAGGACCTTATCATTAGGGAAGTATTCGCGAGGCACAGCTTTTCTATCATAAGCCCGCTTCTGTAACGTCTGGGCTTTGGTCAAATGAAGTTTCGCAGATTCCCAAATAGCAGCCAAAGTCTCTTTCAGCTGATGGAAATAAGTCACAACAGACATAGGCTTTAATTCAGACACGCCTTCCCATTGCTGGCGAAGCATAGTCAAAGGAGTATTCAGAGAGCGGCCAAAAACAATCTGATTAGGAGAAAAGCCCAAGCTCTCTTGCAAAGTGTCATTATAAGCCCCAATCATAAAAGGCAAAGATTTTTCCCAGTCAGGGCCAAAGTCCAGTACATATTTTCTCAGCATCTGGCCCACTGTACGATTAACACGTTCAGTCAAGCCATTCTCCCAATGAGCATAAGGGATGGTGACTTGATGTTCAATCTTAGCAAGCTCAAAAACTTTTTTCATTAAGCCACTCACCAAAGAAGGTCCCATATCTGATCGGATGGTCTTAGGCAGACCCCATCTGGAAGCCACAACAAGCAGGGCACGCGCTACAGCAGGAGCAGTGATGTTGGCCAGGGGGGTCACATCCAGATAATGCGAGGAAAAATCAATAACAGTCAGGAGAAACTTCTTTCCACTCCTGGACGGTTTAGCAAGAGGTCCAATAATGTCAATCCCCCATTTGGCAAAAACTTCCTCCACTATAGGTGCCGGTTGCAGAGGGGCACGAGGGTGGTCTGCAGAAAATCCTTCACGTTGACAGACATCACAAGTCTTGACAAAAGCAGTAACAGCTTGGCACACTTCAGGCCAATAAAATGAGCGGCTAACTTTCTCCAAGGTCCGTTTAACTCCAAAATGGCCAGAAAGCAAATTCTCATGAGCTAGCTGCAAAACTTTCTCCCGGAACGGCTGAGGAACGACAAGTTGTTTAATGGGAGTATCAAGTTTCTTAGCAACATATTCTCTGTAAAGCAATCCATTTTCCACAAGGAATTTCACTCTGGGTTGGTCAAAGCATCTAGGAGATTTCTCCACAGCTTCCCAACACGATTTCAAAGAGACATCAGCCTTCTGGGCCTGAATAAACAGTTGCTCATCAGCAAAGACTTGAGAATTTACAACAGCAGAGTCAGAAGGTTCAGGGCACGCTGGCCGGTCAGCCGAAGGAGGAGCAGTTGCTACAGCAACAGGCTGGGCTGACACACTAACTTCACAAAGTTCAGGCTTTTGCTGTTGCTTAAGTTCAGCAGGCATGCAGCAAAAGGATTTATAAGCTAAGTCATTCCCAATCAAAAATGCAGGAGTAGCTGTATCATGAACTAGCACAGTCAGTGATCCATTATAGAACTTATATTCAACATGCACATTCGCCAACTCCTTCTGAATAGGCTGGCTAGAATAAGGAGTAACTGTTAAGGTTTTACCTTGCAAGAACTGGTCAGGTTGCACAAGTTGACGTTGCACAGATGAGACGTCGCTCCCAGAATCTCTTAAGCCAGAAACTTGAACGAAATTAATCCTCAGTTCATGACTAAATTCCATTTGAGCCCAATTTATTTGCTGTGGGTCAATGAAAGACATAGCAACAGGTTGGCTGGCACTGGGCGCAGCAGCAGAAACAGAAGCTGTAACAGGAGCCGAAGGAGGCTGTGTAGGCTGGGCTGGCTGAACAGCAGTCGCAGCTTGCTGGACAGGCACCGTAGCATCATCTTCCCAATTCTCAGGCTGAGAGGCAGCAGGAGCTGCTTGCACAGTTCGAACACGAGTAGTAGAAGCAGGTGTACTAGTCTTCTTTTGTCCTTTGGCTTTCAGGACAGGACAGTCCACAACATTATGTCCTTTTTCCTTGCAATAGAAGCACAGACCCGATCGTGGTTCCAAACGTGGTCTCACAGCCACAGTGGGGGAGGTGATCTTCTTTGCTGAAGAGGCGCTGCCAGTCTCAGAGGCTTTAGCTGGCTTTGAAACTTCAGCAGCTGGACGAATAGTCCCTCCACTTCCCACTGCAGGTTTTCCACCAAATCTCTGCCTATGCAGTTTCATCTTCTGGGCCAATTCAGCTGCTTGCTCTAGAGTTTGAGGGTCCCAATCCTGGACCAAGGCAGTAAGGTCTTCAGGCAACACTCTGTAGAATTGCTCTTTCAGCATAAGCTCTTTTAATTGCAGGAACGAGTGGACACCTTCTGCAGCAAGCCAGCGGTCCAAATTCTGGGAGAGTTTGGCAGCAGTTAGATAGTAGTTCTCCTGGCTACGCTCCACTCTCCTAAAGGCCCGCCGGTAGTTCTCTGAAGACAAGGCAAATCTTTGCAAAGCCAAAGTCTTAAACTGGGGGTAGCTTCCAGCAGCTTGAGCAGGCAAATTCCCCAGCAAGTCAGCAAGGACTCCAGTAACTTGAGATCTTAGAATCAGCATATAGTAACGATTAGGGACACCCAAGTCCTTACAAGTCTGTTCATAGAGCGAAAAAAATCCAAGAGGATCTTGGCCGTCTTTAAAAGTTGGAAACAGGCGCCGGTCAAAAGCCCACGGCGAAAGCGGTGGAGGTCGAGCAGGTCGGACGGGGGAGATGTCTCTGTCAGCCGGTCTCCTCGGCCTCATAGACTCTTCCTCCTCCTCGTCGTCTGCTGACCAGAAATGCACATCTGGCATACGTCTTCTAGAAGGTCTGGGCAAGGAAACATCTTGGCGGGTCCTGTCTCGGGGACTCGCAGCTCTCTCTTCCACATCCTCCTCAGACCATAAATTCACATTGGGCCGTCGCCTACGCCGCCGCCAAAATTCATTCTCCAGCTCAGTCTCTGAATCACTACGGCTCTCATCCTCCAAAATTGCTTGTCCTTTAATTCCAGCAAAATGCCGGGAACGGCTTTTTGAGGGCACAGCATCCTCAAGATAGTCCACAGGAGTAGTAAATTGAATCTTAGCACGTGGAGGCGGAACAGGTCGGTCGTCTGTTCTCTGGTCATCTTGCCAAGGCTGCAAATCTGCAGGAGTAGATTGCTCAGTAGCCCGTGTCTTGGGACGCACAGGGGGAGTAGTCTGCAAGTCTTCCTCCCGATTATCTGGCTCTCCAACAGAATCAATGGTGTATAACGACTCATCAACAGGTCCACGGAAGGGGTTAGTATTTTTCCCTCCAGCAGCCATCATAAAAGCCTAACTGCTTCTGACAAAACAAAAAACTCTCACAGAAAATCTCAAAGTGACCGTTGCACAAACAAAATAGGCAGTTACTTCAAAGTCTCAAAAGAGTCCAACTCTGACCCCAGGCCAGTAATTAGACTAAATCAACACCGCAATGCCACCATGTCACGGCTTCAGGCCCTCAGTGCCTCGACCCAGCTTAGGGGAAGAGCCAGCAAAGGTCTATCAGCCGGGCTAAACAAAATTAGCAAATTGGCAAGAGAAGGAAAGTCCCTCAAATGCCCTCAATTCTGCCACCAGTCCCTCAGGGTTCCCAAAAGCTTTAGGAGGAGAGGGACACCCTCCAAGCCTATTAGGGAGCTAAAAGGAGCAAAGTCTACCTAGCAAGGTTGTGCTTGCAGGTAGAGTGCACAGCAAAATGTTATTAGGTAGGTGGTTCACGAGAACGAGCAAAAATGGGTTCGGCAAAGTACCTTGAGTTTTGAGACCCCAAAGTCACACACCCAAGCACAAAATATAATATAATTATTTATTAAGGTGCAAGGTCACATACAATGGTACAAGACAGACTGTGAGGAATAAAACAAAAATACCTATAGCTTTATTTGCTCTAACTTATACATACCAATATCATAGTAGAAGTAGATTGTCAAAAGTTGTCAAGAAGGCAAAAGGCAAAATCTCTGGTCACAGAGGCAAAATCAGTCAGGCTTCATAGCACAGCAAAATGGATGGGTTCAGGAACGTCCATCCCCAGACAGAGCCAGTTTGAGAAACTGACCGAGTTACAATAGTGGTTACTGCAACCCAGACAGAATCTGAGGTCCATTATTGGTAATGGGTTTTTTATGCCAATCTTGCCACCCGAGAAGGGAGGGCCGGTCCACCAATCGGCTAGCAAGAGTGTGATCTCATAGTCAAAAGTGACTGTGTGCAAAAAAGGAGTTAGGTGTATGGCTGCAGTCCAAGACACCCCCTCCCATCTTGCAGGTGCAATTAGTTTCATGAAGCAAGAATGTTAATTGGTTTACTGTCTGGCCATGGAGGTTCTCTCGCTCTGAGTGTCTTATCTAATCTGCAAGGTCAGAGTGTTCGAGAAGCGAGAGGCATCTCCGTTCTCAAGAGAAACGGCTAGAAGCAGAAAAGGGGGAGTTTGTGGGCTAGAAAATGTCTTAGAATAGCAAGGCCTCTTGACCAAAGTTTTAAGCAGCCATTCTACCTCAGAAAGGCTAAATACAAAAGAAAGTTAAGCATTTTTCTCTACACCAGCATCCTATAGTAACTTTCCAAGTTCCTTATGCCAGGGCCTGACTGACTTTCCCAACAGAAAATATGAAGATATGCAGAAAGGTAAAGGAGCAGCACCAGCCTTCATGGAAACTTAGACCAAGTTAAATACAACACTCAGTTGCATGTATCTTACCCCAAGTTTCTTGTAACTAAAACCACCCTTAAGAGTCTGTGAGCAGAGAGAAAGAGAACCAATGTTGTTAAGAGCTGACCAACGCTATTAAGAGACAATGCTGTCACAGATCACTTTCCTTCAACCCCCCCCCCACCTTTGTTTTTATCCCTTCTGGGGAATAGATGAGTACTCCACCATACTGTGAACTAACAGTGTAATCCTAAACAGTGTTACGTCAGTCTAAGCCCATTGAAATCAATGGACTTAGACTGGCGTAACTCCATTTAGGATTACACTGTAAATCATAAACATCAATGTCTGTTCTGTACTTATGACACTCTCTTAAATAGAACTAGACTTTATCTAGCTGTGAAATTTTTACTCTGACAACAGCTCTCCAGGGTGTCAGTCAAAGAAGTTTTCCAGCCCCACTGGTAAAAGTAATGTGAAAAAAGAGCACCAAGTCCATGCATTAGGGACTGACTGGTGGCTGGAAAAGCTTAACATAATGTATCCAATGGGATACTACATAAAGTCAGTGAGAGCAATCTGAAGCTACAACGGATGCAATGAGATGCCAGCAGTTTATCTGAACTTCGGGGTAATGACCTGTGACAACACTGGCATGAAAATAGCTTGAATGCTTAGGTTTCCCTCAGTAATGATTCATAGATGGCTTAGCTGTGCCTATGTTGTCCACAAATCAAGTTACAACTTTTTACACACTGATATATTAATAGACACTTATCTAACAAAAACTGATGCCGTACATACAGCTGGCCCACAGTTTCTTGTTCTGAGTAAGATTCATTGTTGACACAAACTTTTCAGTCTTATCAGTTCCAAAATTAAAATCTGCTATTAAAATATATCAGTATTTCTTGAAAGAGATTCATACAGTTTTGAGTCTTCAACACAATGTTGAGAGGTCTCATCTGCACTAGAAGAATTTAGAGGCCTAAGAAAGAAGCAAGACTGAACCTGAAATCCCACCCTCATCTGATTTGAATACAGATAATTTAGAAACTCACCCTTTCCCATCCTTCACAGAACCATTGTATGCATATTGTTTAGACACAAGTCCCTCTCGGCATACTGGTAACAATTTCCAGAGGGGTAGCCATGTCAGTATGTTGAAGCAAAGCACAAGAAATTTAGCAACACCTTAAACACACACACTTTTCTCTATATACATCATTATCTTACAGGCCCCTGATGATCGCCACAAAACCAGGCCACTCGGAGAGAAGGTAAGGGGGTCTCCCTCCCGCCTACTTGAGGTGATTCCCCAGATTAGCAAAAAGATTTTTTAAATTAACCAAAGGAAAAAGAACCCTCCAGAATGGCATAATGAGGACTAATATACATTCCAGAAAGGACAGAATGCTGAGAGTCAAAGGAAAAAATGAAGAGGAGGGGGGAAAAACACCTTGCTCAAGTATCTTGGACCCTAAAATATCCTGCTGGGGAGCAAGATTTTGGGGTTGGATACAATGATACAATTTCCAGATTGTTTAGCCTTCTTGTGATTCCCCTGGGCCCTCAAATTGTGTATAAATATCTGCCAATAGAGAAAAACATTTCATACATCTGATAAAGTCGGCTCTAGTCCAGGGAAGCTTCTACCACAATAAATCTGTTATCTTTCTCAGAAGCCATAAGACTCTTGTTTTTCTTTAATTCAATTAGACTCCCAAGTAAGCATGCCAGCAGCCAGAAATTTTATGGTCGGCAGGAATGAGAATAAACCGGGGGGGGGGGGGAGAGCTCCTGCAGTTGCTTATGTCTTGGATGGAACATTTAATAGCATTGTTAATGGTAATTAACACCTCTACACACCACTAGGTTATTGTAGCACATGTATCTGTGAATCCGTGTGGTTGCAATCATGTGGAATGTGTACAGTGATGAATCATGAAAAAATGTGCCATTTACCACAATAATGGGCTTAGGCTAGAGTAACTGAACAAGATTGCACTGCAAAAAAAACCCCATGGAAATGAACAATGTGATAAATGTAAAATGTAGCACAGTTGTGGTAGTTAGCACTCAAGCAGGCATTCACAGAAGTATTAGAGAAAGCCCTTAAATGGAGCCTAATTTTGGCATTGAGATTTCAGCTTACTGATCTGACAATGAGCCCCAATAGCTGACTCTTGGGATCAAAGCCCAACGTCTGGCAAACTGCATGCGGGGGCGGGGGGAAATGTAACCTAAGTTGACACAGTAGAAACCTAAACAAATTACTTCATGCATTACTTTACATTTAACTGGATATTAAATCTCAGCTGTTCATATCAGACCAATATGCTAGGGTGATCACTGAATGATAATGCTTTTTAATGAAACCTCATCTGATGAAATCAGTTTTGCACTTTGTACACATAAAGCCAGAGGAGGGAAGATGGTATAGCATAGACTGATCTCGTCAGATTTCAGAAGCTAAGTAAGGACAGGCAACCACCAAGGAAGACTCTGCAGAAGAAGGCACTGATAAATCACCTCTGCTTCTGATTTGCCTTGACAGCCCCTTGTTGGGCTCATCAAGCCAATTGTGACAATGGCACGTGCGCATGCACGCACACACATAAAGCCACATCTTTATTGTTAATAATGTTCCATCCAGTGAGACAAGAGGACTCAAAAATCTATGGAATTACAGTAACGTAGAAGCAGATAAGCAACTATAACAATTTTAACGCAGCACGTCCACAGGAATTTCAACAGAAGATGAACTTTGGAATTTGGTTACCTCAGTTACCAAATTTCTTTGAGAAAAGGTAAATAATGACTCACAGGAAGATTGTGAAATTTAAAAATTATTACAAATTCCAATGAGGCAACTCATGTTCGTCTGTTGCAGCAAAACAAAAAGGGGTTTCAAGGTACCTAAAAGATGAAGAGATTTATTGAAGCACGAGCATTCATGGGCCCACTTCATCAGATGCATGAATTGAAACCTTAGTCAAAACAATATGTACACAGCAAGGGAAAGGAAAACTCTGAACAATGGGACTGCAAGGCCACAAAATACAAGAAATTGTAGTTGTGACATTTCTATGAAAAACTCAAAAGTACACAAGATAAGTTACACCGACCACTCAAAAAACTGATAACTGGTGAGAATTCAGTCTAGTCATGGCTAAGAAAAGCAGTAGCATTTACATTTTTAGTGTCTTTTTTTTTTAAGTTATCTCCTACTTTTAGATCTTTTAGATTTAGGAATCATTACTACGTTTGTTACATTTACAGTATTCAAAGTAGTACTTGATATCACTTCATTGAAAATATACCCTGATGTTCTGTTCCCCTTTGGTTATCATTGTGAATGGTTCAATGTAAAAGTAATCCTCAACATTCCATGGTCTCCCAGCAACTACCTTGATTGGCATTGCTGAGAAAGTGATACTTTCAGAATGAATGGCAATGACATCACAGTACATGAGGAGAACGAGATAGCCCTGCCTTTCTTTTAAACTGGCAGGATTACAGTGCCTTCTTATATACTTACAAGAAGAGCAAAAAGAGAAGGTGTAGAGAAGTTATTCTTGAGAGTTTTGCATATATGTGGAAAGTCTGAAAAGAGAACTCTCATCACTTCTGCAGGATAGCACATACTCCTCCCCCCTCACACACTTGCCTTGAATCACAAAAACAGGAAGTT
Source organism: Eublepharis macularius (assembly GCF_028583425.1). Classification (NCBI taxonomy): domain Eukaryota; kingdom Metazoa; phylum Chordata; class Lepidosauria; order Squamata; family Eublepharidae; genus Eublepharis; species Eublepharis macularius. The sequence continues at coordinate 69,132,072 of NC_072800.1, read as the reverse complement.
CAGTTTACTTGTGCTTTCCATTTTTGTGCTTTTTGGCATACACAAAAGTACACTGTACTTATTATCAGAGTATCTGTTTTACCATCAGCAGAATGCCTTTCTTTGTAAATGAAGTAGAAGCGCAAGTAAAGTTCAATGTAATAACATGCCAAGACACTTATCCACCTGAGTGGAAAAAGACAAACGGTGCCTCTTCTTTCTGGTAAAAAAAAGAGAGAGAGATACTAAACACAAGGCAATTTGCTCTCGATGAACATTGCCCAAGAGCAGCAGCCCAGATTAATCTGTTTAAAGACAAACTGAAGAGTTAGCAATGTAGTCCTGGGTTCACCCACCTCAGTCTTACTGGAGACCCCTAGCTAAGCTACTGTCTTCCCATCTGCAACTATATGCGAATGGCAGCCCTTTGTTTTGAGGACAAACAAGGAAAGATTTAAGAATGTTAAAAGTTATAGAAAAACATTGTTCTGAATAAACGGTAGAAGCTGCTCTGTGATTGGCACTGTTTTTGAAAATTCCATCTTTCCCGCACCCATCAACATAGAGAAAACTCAGTAAAATTCCTTCCTGTATCACTCATTCCAAGTGCAATCATTACAGGAAGGGTTGTGTTTTATCATAACAAAATCTCACCTTTTGAAGGGAGAAAGGGAAGCCAGGAATAGACCTTGCGAATGGCTGTAAAAATACTTTCTCATAAAGACTTTCCGCCAAAACTACATTCTGAGTGCTCACATACCCTTTCAGGTGGGGAGAACAACAATAAAGGTCAAATGCTCTCTGTTGTAAAAGAAGAGTAGAAGAGGCTGCCCCAATTCTAGTTCTCACTCCTGACACACATTCCATAATTAAAGACAGAAAAACAAACTTTAAACCCGGGGATAGCAGTGTTTAACCGCCAGCACTGATTTTTTTTTAATAAGAGCATGCCCAACATATATCTCTGTGTGTGCATGCATGTGTGTGGCTGACATGGGTCTTGTGTGGATAGGAAAGACAGGTGGGGACCAATATGGAATGGTGCATGTGGACCACCAGGGGATAGATATATATCTGATCCTCCCTAAAGCTCCAAAAGCCCTAAATTATTATTAAATGTTTTTTATTAAATGAAATTGGATGAAGAAAAAAGGAGACAGGAAGGGACTCTGTGACTGCCATGCCAATGATACTGATGTATTTGCACCAGCCATTCTACATGATGTTGCAAGTATGCTACATGTATCTTTAACCAATGATATGTAAGCACCGAGCCGGCCAGGTAACACAAAAGATAGTATTTTTCAATGTACAGTACAGAAGGAGCTTTTTCATTTCTAAAGTGAAGTAAACTTAATTTTCAGCGTCACTTAGGTGCAATAAAAATTACAGGATTGAAGACCTTTTTACCAGGTTTCACATGAACCTACATGTCTTTTATCCTTGTAGATTAAAATATCTGCCTAAGAGGGCTTTAAGCAAAGAGAATGTATTTTTTTTTAAAAAAATCTGCTTTTCTGACGCATGTAAAATCCATGCAGAAAAAATGCCCCTCTTTTGTAGTATGGGAGAAAGCATATAACACATAAGCACAGCCTATGGCTCTCCTAATAAAGAAAACTGGCTCTCGCATAGGAAGTTTCTACTGGCATAGTCACTGATTACTGGGCACATTCCAGAGAGGGTTCAGATTATACAGGAGACAAACCACAACTGCACAGACTAATCTGGCAAAACATTGGTATCCAATGACGTCAGGCTGGAGGCTCTACTAAGACCTACTTTACTAGATACACAGCTGACAAAATACTGGAGCTGGGACATTTGCAAGTGGGGAGGGGATGTTTTACTTTCTGTCCCACTGTTGAATTTTTGTCACGCTCATTACTCCCTCCTCCTTTTCTACTACATATACCCTGACCTGGATAGCCCAGGCTAGCCCAATCCTCTCAGCTCTCACAAGCTAAGCCGGGTCAGCCTTGGTTAATACTTGGATGGGAGACTACCAAGGAAGTCCAGGATTGCTATGCAGAGGCAAACAACAGCCAACCATTTTTGAACATTTCCTGGCTGCTTGAAAACCCTACAGGGTCCCATTCCCAGATTAAGTCAGCTGCAATGTGACAGCAACAAAGCAAAATAAAATGTATATCATAATTGCAGAAAACAAGTTTACTGGCTGACATTGATTCTAGGGATCAGTACTTAAAGAACCGTACTAGTTACCAATCTGTTTGCTGCCACAGTTCAAAGCGCTGGTTCTCACATTTTATACCCTGGACAGTAAACCGGGGCACCTTAAGGACCCCCTTCTCCCATGTGAGAGGCTACCAGAGACGAGGGACGGTTGGGTGTGGTACCCCAGCTTCAACACTCCATCCTTACAACAGTTCACTCGGTATTCCAAACTGATGAGTTTTTAAGGGCCAAGTGAAAATGTCTTTCCCCTCCACCCTTGGTGGAGGCTTCAGGCCTGATCTGCACCTGCAGCAAAATGAGGTGGCTGGGTGTCGAGGTGGTACAATGGATTGCTCATGTCAGGCTGCAGGCGTGAGATCACATTTTTTGAGGTTCCCCTACATTAATACATTTCCTATACGTGGGAAAGTAGTTCAGCATGCAAAGCGCAGGATAAGTTTTTTCTTCCTGATGTAGTAAGTTTTCGTGTGCAGGGGATGCCTGCGTAGAGAAGTGTTAAGAATGTCACTAGGGGTGATCTAGAGGTCCTGGGGAAAAGCTCAAGATGGGTCCCCAGAATCACTGCCACCCTCCGCTCTGCCCCCACTCAGGCCAAGCATGGGGTGACTTTTGCCCCGTGTGAGGTGGGCAGGAACTACCACCACTACCACCAGAAGTCAGCTGCCCAACCTGCTGGTGAGCAGGTGCCAGTGGAGGCAGGAATCTGCTTGCTTGTCTTCTTTTCCCCCTGCTTGGAGGGGGTGAGGTTGTGGGCAGTTGCCCCTCCCAAGCATGGGCCTGGGGCACCTGCCACTGTTGCCTACTGGCTAAGACCAGCCCTGAATGTGATACCCTCTCCCCTTCAGTTGGAAGTAGTAAAACCTGATCTTAGCACTGGCACCTCCAGGTTGGGAAATCCCTGGAGATCTGAGGGTGGAGCCCGGGACAACAGGATTTGGAAGGGGCCTCATTGGGGTATAATGCCACAGATTCCCAGGCTCCAGGTGATGGCTGGAGATCTCCTGGAATTACAACTAATCTCCCCTAGAAGGTAGATTCTATGGCATTATACCCAGTTGAGGTCCACCCCCTCCCCAAATCCCATCCTCCTCAGGCTCCACCCCCCCAAATCTCCAGGAATTTCCCAACCAGGAGCTGGCAACCCATTGGGGACCCAAAGCAGCTTATATCATGCTCCTCTCCTCCAATTTATCCTCACAGCGAACATGTCAGATAGGTTAAGCTGAGAGATTGTGACTAGCCCATGATCACCCAATGAGCTTCCAAGGCAGAGTGGGGAATTGAACCTGGGTCGGCTCAGATCGTAGTCTGGCACTTTAACCACCACACCATGCTGACTTCTGTCCTTATACCAAGAGAAACCTCATACCCAGAGGCAGTAAACCTCTGAATACCAGTGCAAGGAGGCAACATCAAGGCTTCGATTTCCGGTTTGTTGGCCTTCCAGTGCAAATGATTGGCCGGTGTGTGAAACCGGATGCTGGACGAGACGCACAGCTTGTCTCATTCACTAGGGCTCTCCTTATGTTCTTATTGAGCTTCAACAAGTATAAAAAGATTCTGTGCAATGTGTTTATCACACAAATACTGTAGCTAGTGGTGTTGTCAAGGAAGGAGGAGACTTTGTGACATCAGAACATTAGGGATGATAGATTGTAAAGAGCACTTTAAGAATTCTTGGATACTTACTGTTTCTTACGTAACAAGGGCAGTAGTAGCAAGAGCAAAGGACTTCAGGAGCTGTAAGTAAATTATGGCTTCATTAAAAATTATAAGTTATAATTAATTATGTCACAAGCAAACATGCTGCTTCACAGCCTATTGTACTTTTTATCACGCATATTTCATCAACAATCCTGCTGTAAAACTTTGGTAAAATATGTTGGCAGCATGCAAATTATAGGAATGAGCCAGCCAAGTATATGCTTAAATCACTCCCATTCAATTCAAGAATTTAGAAGGACTTTACTATCTGAGAACTTTGGGAACCCCCTCCCCGGCTGATATTGCATTGCATCACATGCCAAAGGCTCCAGGTACAATCCCCAGCATGTAGCAAATTGGGGGAAAACCTCTGATGTGAGACGTGACAATTGTTGTCAGAGAGAACACACAACACTGAGCTAAAGAGGCCAATGACCTGGCTCATTACACAGCAGTTTCACATGTCCGTAAATGCTGTCCTAGGATTCAAATTTCATTCTGCTCCATGATTCAATTTTCATTCTTTCACTCTGGAACCCTAGAAGCAGCCCTATAAAAATACTGTACTGATTCCAAAAATCCTAAATTGACAGATGGCAGCATTTTCCAAATTGTAGTTTACTTTTTCCTGATTACGGCTATATTTGAAAATCCATTTAATTTAACTAGGAAAGAGAAGCATGTACTTAGTAAGTAAAAACAAGAATGACTAGATATAGTAGAGGACAAGGCTCCTTGACTTTGAATAGTTATACAGAAGAGAAAGCTTCAGCCAGTACATCTTGGAATATCATTGTAAGGTTCTGCCAAGTAACTCTCAATGACTTCACTGCATGAGTCCAGGAACGGCATGAGTTAAAGCAATTTTATTGATAAGCTACTAGTATCATTCCCTATTACATTCCTTGCCAGGAATGGCATTTCACTACAAGCACACAACATATATAGGATTCTAAGCACAGCCTAATCCCCAGAGTCCCTACCCCAGTTAGCTAAATTTAATGGATGGGCAGCAGGACAAAGCAGAGATGGTGTGTTGGAAAGTCCAAGGCCAAGAGGCCCAGCTTCCCAGGTGAAAGGGAAACCACACAGATAACAGGAGGCTCTCACAGGCAGAGAACAGCAGGCACATTCCAGGCAGCTTCAGCTTCCAACATCAGAGTACACGGGCCTTGCAGAATACAAGCAATACACAGGACCTTGCAGAGTATGACAGGAGACATCCTGACAATTATGGAGCTGCAAGGCAGAGAAGCTGACCAAATAGAAATTCTGTCTTTGACTTAATTTTTTCTAGGAAAGACCAACCATTTCTTTTTTCATGATCAGCTATTTCAATGCCTTTGTAAACTAGGAGGAATTAACACATAAAGATATGGGAGCTCTATCCTGTAGTGCATTTCTCCCCAGCAAACAGTTTTTTTTTTAAGCGACAACTACATATCTCACACCTGCTAAGTAACATATTCCAACAAGCTGTGTTTCGAGTATGCCTCTGTCAATCATCACAGAGGAAATACACACCACATTGGAATTTGGCTTAGCCACATGGAAAGGTGTGTGAATGATATTAAGCAGAGAAGTTAGCTCATCCATTTTAAAGACTGGCTTCTAAACATAAATCAGGACACAAGCAAAGCTGCCTTTTGTCTTGGGTTCCATACAAAATATGAGAATGTCGTGTCAGAAAAAGCTGAGTGAGGCCTCTAGGACAGACATGCCTTGTAAGTAGTATAATAATATCCATACAATGTCTTCACCAAGAATGACAGCAGGAACATACATTACAGCACAATCCTAGGCACAGGTATTCTAGCATAAGCTCTTGGAGTAATTCTTCATAGGACTGCACTATTATTCTCCTGGGTCAGCAAATAGTTTTCAGGGGAGGCTGTTTTATGATAAATTTTATAATTCGTTTATGATCAATGTACATTGCTAGAAGGTGCGTATAACTAAAAACCAAGACAGGAGAGTGTATATTCTTATATACTGTACTAGTGCAACATTTTATCCAGCATGGAAGCTAAATTTTTATCATTTCTGATGTCAAATTTGCTTCCTACATTTCATTCCAATCATTAATCTTGATACTTATTATCATCTTTCTGTATTGCTATCTTGAACGAGAGGGAGAATGAGATATGTATCAATTGCATTAGCTAGTTCTGTTCAGGTGTCATATCCTATACATTAAATATTAGACTAAACATAGTAAATATTACTGTTTAGCTGAATCTTCCCATTGCATCTGATTTTGCATTACAGTAGGGAGAACAATGATGCTAAAACTTGTGGTGTCTACAGAAGTACATAAAAGCAAAAACAGAAGACGAGGTGGATGTACTATACCACAAAGTGCAATAACTCTGTACTCTTCTCTCATGACAAGCTGCTGGGTCCATGTTATATCTGCCCTCTCAGCTTCCTGTGCCAGCATATACTGTTGTAGGTGGCCACATTCATCTACGAGGGTTACCCTACAATCCTATGAAAAGTTACTCCAGTCTAAATCCAATGAAATCTCTGGAGTAACTCTGCATAGGATTGCATTGCTAGACATACAAGATCCAGTCAACAATCTCTTCCTTGCTCCATCACAATCGGGTATGGAGGAGTTATCTGAAAATGTGTTCATCTATTATTAAAATACACAGCAACAGTTCATCTGTGGGACTCATAAAATTATGACCTTTCTGAATAAGGATCTATACTGTTTTTTTAAAGTCAAGGTCTAAAATTATGTTCTCATATCCACCTACACCAGAAATTATCACCCATTACAGCTGCTGTTGACTTCATGGTTGCCTGTGTTGCATATCTCCTTTGGTAGAAGTACAAAAATAATAATGGCACTTGGGTGAATCACTTGCCCCCACAGAACAAAATTAAACATTTTTCTGGAAATAACGTATTTTATATCAATGCAAACCAACAGAACCAAACTACATCATGTCATTAATTCTATTTTTTTTCCGTTTCTAAGTTCAGACATGTGTCTCCTATTCAACACTGTAAGCATAGAATGTCATACTGATTTACGTCAAACTATGAAGAGTTAACAGTAAGAGGGTGGATCATCAAAGCCAAGCTTGAATAATTTTGGTTTTCCTCGTTTTAAAAAAAGGGTGGGTAGGTGTGATTCAAGGATGGCGTAAGAAGACCTTGTGCGATCTGCTCTTTCTTCTGCCTCACCCCTCACCGACTACAACCTCAGTCTTGACATCAAAAGCTGTACACTGGACTAGGCACAGAATCAGTTTTCTATGAATTCAGGGAGATTCTCTAATGGAGCCATTTTTAGCAGATCTCATCAAAGTCTCATGTTATTCAGTGGGGCTTACTCCCAGGAAAGAGTGTTTTCCCCTTGAATACTCAAAACAGACATGTCAGATCTGGGATTAGATAAGGGATGGAGTTCTAGAGGGTCATAAACATCAGAGCACCACCTTCTCCTCTTCAAATCAAAGCTCATCAGCGGAAGGCTGGTCCTACTTTTTATGCCCCCATCTTCAGAGATTAAGTACCTGCCTGCCTGCAACATCCCTTTTGGTCATGGGGCTCCAATTACAATTGGCCTTCCCAGATATATATTTACTTTGCACCTACATTATCTTTTAGGTAGCAACCAGGGGGAGGCTATTTTGTTCTTTTAGCAAAACCTAGTTCTTAATAGAATTCCACTGCTATATCACAGATGCTTTTTGTTTAATTGCTAATTGTTTGTTGGTGTTGCCAACCTTCAGGTGGGGGTTGCTATTCGACCCAGAATCTCCCAGAATTATAATGCATCTCCAGACTGCAAAGATTAGTTCCCCTGGAGAACATGGCTGCTTTGGAGGGTGGACTCTGTTACATTATACTCCACTGAGAGTTCTCCTTCCTTAAATTCTGCTCTTCCCAGGCTCCACCCCCAAATTTCCAGGAATTTCCCAATCTGGAATTGGCAATCCTTTCTTCTTTCCTTCTTGGTAAATCGTCTTGGTGGCCCTGGGCTGAAAGGGAAGAATTTTTAAAATACCTTTTAAAATAAAAATGAACAAATAATGTATACCATTAAAATAGGATTGCCAACTCCAGGTTGGGAAATTCCAGGAGATTTTGAGGGCGCAGCCTGGAGGGGGTGGGGTTTGGGGGTAGGGAATGACCTCAGCAGGGTATAATGCCATACAGTCCACTCTCCAAAGCTGCCATTTTCTACAGAGGAACTGATCTCTGTGGGCTGGAGATGAGTTGTAGTTCCAGGAGATGCCCAGGCACCACTTGGAGGTTGGAATCCCTACATTAAAGCATAAGATATGCATGCAACCACGAGACTGAGAGCGAGTGCAATTTAGTCCTGCCCCTTTCTCACTTTCTCAAGAGACGTTTTCAAGGCATGTTTTCAGGAGCCGAATGAATGGGAAACCAATGCATGGAAGAGGAGGAGGGGAGGCGGGATGGAAGGAAGAGCCGGCTAGCCTCTTCCTCCAATGACGAGCAGCCTCCGTGCTTCGGGGGTGGGCCGCTTGTTGCCATGGCGCTGCACGCTCTGTTCCTCGCCGGCTGTGTCCCCCGAGACTCGGGAAGAAGAGCGCGATGTCCAAGGCGGCTCTCCTCCCCAGAGAGCAAGGCATGGGCCCCACGGAGCGAGCGCGGGCCGTGTTAGCCACGCGCAAGCTGAGCATCTCCCCGCACATCCTCGAGCTCCTGACGCTGCCCTGCTTAGATGACCTGGAGGCTGATCACCGGTAACGCGCCGAGTCGCCTGGAGAGGGCGATAGGGGGGCCCCTCCAGAGAGTGAAAGTGAAAGCGAGGGGAGAGGGGAGGATTTGTGGCGCGCGCTGGATCTCCCGCTGCGCCAGCTTTCAGATATAGGCGCATCTCCCTCTTCTCATTCCCACGGACATGTTTATCACGTGACCGTTGGTGCTTCAAAACCCCGTATAAAGCCTTACTTAAACCTCTCTGAAGAGTTCATTAGCTTGTAACTCTGTGAAGGCTTGCCACTCCAAGCTGGGAAATTCCAGGAGATATTGGATGTGGAGCCTATAAGAGCTGGTGTTGGGGAGGGGAGAAAACTCAGCTGGATACAATACTATACCGTAGAGTCTACCCTCAAAAGCAGCCATTTTCTCCACAGGAATTTATCACTGTAGTCTGGAGAAAAGTTGTAATTCTGGGGAATCTCCTGGCCCCTTATGGAGGTTGGCAACTGTATATGCCACACAGTTAACATGGCAGGAAGATGGTTGTCATGGATTTTCCGGGCTGTACAGCCGTGGTCTTGGCATATACAGCCCGGAAAATCCACAACAACCATCGTTCTCCGAACATGAAAGCCTTCAACAATACAACATGGCAGGAAGCTTGTCCCACAGATGGCCTTTATATGTGGAATGGGAGCATGTTAGGCAGTGTGTGTGTGACTGGCCCAAGGTCAACCAACCAGCTTCTAGGGCACAGTAAGGATTTGAACCTGAGTCTCCCAACTACCCAATGGTGGTGTGGTGTGCAGGAGCATGAGAGGTGAATTCCTTGGAATCTCTTCTTTATGTCTTCACCTCAGTGCTTGATTACACTTGGGATTTGTGCAAGAGATGTTTCCAAGGCATTGTATTCAATGGAGGCTGGGTTAAAATTGAAATGCACCTCTAAACTGCTTCTGGAACTAGGAAGTGTCCCTATAATTGTAGATGTGGATGCTAAATCTTTCTATGTTGCTATTTGAAGGCCTTTCATATGTGAAAAGATTAACATATGGGAGCAGTCATCTATATGAGGAACACAGTCTGGGAAACGGTTACGAGAGCTGTTAACGTAGATGACTATTTAAAGTCCTCTTGGTATTTTTTCCAGCGTTGTCTTCTCATATTTTTGTGAGAAGAGTCCCCTCTCCGAAAAGGCTAAATTTAGCTTGATGACGTAAATGTTGACTCAGTCTTATCCACAGCCAAAAAGCCTGAGCAGTTGCCATTTGCACCTGTTCTCTAGAGTTGGAAAATCAAGTCAAATTTAGAATCACAGTCCCCTCCAGACAATTTATGTTATGACTTATTATGAGTTCACCCACACAAAAATTCTGTCAATGTAAGAACATGGCTTCTCAAATGATACGATGGTGGAAATCAAGGGAGGGACACCCCTAACCGATGGCCCCATGAACAGGATTGCCAACTGCTTGAAGAAAAAAATGGCCTGTCTCATTAATAGAAGCTTAATGGCATGTTATTTTACCTGCTGATGTCATTTACCTTCATGACATGAAAAGCTTCAGCTGTGCATTTCTACAATTTAAGCTTCTGTTAAAGGGGCAGGACACTTTTCTCCTGGCCTGTTGGCAACCCTACCAATGAAAGATGTTTTACATTGCTCTGTGTTGCAGCTGTGGTCATGTGGTGAGCCATTTGGGTGCAAATGAATTCTCCAGAAATTGTGTGTGGCCATACTTCGGTGCTGCATTCTTAAATCTAAGCAGACCTCAGCTTGGCCAACCCACACCAGAGAGAGTCCTGTGTAAGCTGCGTTGAACTTCTGCAAGAAGTTTACTTACTTATTTAGAGATTTATACCCTGCTTTTTCCCCATGAAGACTAGAATAATCTTACCACATTGTCCACTTCTTCTCCTTTTTATTCTCGAAACAACCCTGTGACGTAGCTTAGGCAGAGAGACAGTACTGGCCTAGAGTCACCCAACAAGCTTCCGTGGCTCAGTGGGGATTTGAACCTGAATGTCTCAAATCATAGACAGTCTAATTAGAATGTCAAATCAGTCGACCTGCATTCAAATCCTCACTAACCCATGAAACTCAGTGACAGTGCAATCCCAAACAGTTATTCCAGTCTAAACCTATTGAAATCAATTAGCTTAAACTGGAGTAACTCTGCTTAGGATTGTACTGTGAGTGACCTTGGCTTAGAGTCTCTTCACTTCAGTTACCTGAGAAGGTTGTTGCAAAGTCAAAATGGAGGTGGGAGGAATCACATATGCCATCCCAAGTTACTCTGAGAAAAGATGAGATAAACATACAATAGAAACAGGAGAAAAATGGAAGACAAGGATTGATGGGAAATATATAAGATTGTGCCATTTTCCTCATATCACAACATAGTAAAGCCCCCCTCTAAAGTCTATCATAACAGAGAAAAATCACCCAGTCAGCTTGGTAAGTTTTTGCATGCTACTTGATGAGAATCTATAGGGTGGTTTCACAGAGACTGTGCCCTGTGCATGATAAAGATAGTTCAACCTCCAGTGCTAACATTAGGCCTGAACAAAATCAAGAGTGGTCAAGCTCCGTGATTTGTAGCTGAAGGCTCCTAGATAAACACACACGCTGCTGGTGCAGAGATCAAAAGGACTCTCTCTGCAAAAAGGACTCTCTCCCCATACGGGGAGGCAGCAAAAACACCGGAATTTCACCTTCCAAGCTACCTGGCAGGTGATTGGTTTTATTGGTACAGTATCTTGGTTCATCTGTTTGTAAGGAAAGCATCAATAGCACACAGTAGTGTCTTTGTACTTCCAAGTTTGCATGCACCATCAATCATGGCTGGCTTCAACCACCATGGTGTGACACTGTGGTTGCCAGCAAGCCTGGAGAAACATGTCCTGTTCCTTTAATAGAGGCTTAATATATGGGTGATGGAAATGGACACTGAAGGGTTTCATGGTAAAGAACATCACCTGGTAAATAACATCCCATTAAGCCTCTAATGACATCTCATTAAAAAAAGGTAAAGGTCGTCCCCTGTGCAAGCACCGAGTCTTAAGCCTCTAATAAAAGCAACCGGGCTTTTTTTTTTTGTTCCAGGTGGTTGACAATGTGCCACTTTTTGCTTCTGCACTTTTTGCTTCCCCTACCCCCAGCAGGAAGAGATTAATGTGTTTCCAGAATCAAACTGGAAAGCCAAGGGCATGTGTAAACACACACACGTGCTCACCCTAGCATAAGGAAGGCTTTGGGAAAATTGTCAAGGTTAATGTTTCTTTAATGAAGCAGACCTCACAGTTTGAAAATCTTGACTCTCAAATATCATTTTACAACTTGGTTTTTTAAGATATATTTATAAAAATGAATATGACAAGCATATTGGAAAAACATATCATACAGAGTGCGTCCAGATTGACTGCTACTCCATGCTATGGTTACTTGTGATAACAAGCATATGCTTGTTGCCTTGTAATCTAAAGACACAGCTTTCTTTAATGATACAATTTTCATTTTCACAATGATTTTCCTCTTATATAGATTTAGTAATCCTTACTAGATGCATCCTGTAAAAGTAGGACAAAATAATGTTTTATCCTGCAAGAATCATAAATGTAGATTCTGAGTTGATAATTTGCTTTAGAACAAGGGAGTTGATTGTTGTATCCATAGCTCAAAAACAAAGGGTAATAATCTGCACACTTATCTGGAAGCAGATTAAATTGAAATGAATAAGATTCCAAGTAAATGTATTTCATACTGAAACACGTATGCAATCAGAAGAGAAATGGCTGTTTGGCTAACTAGCTACTTTTATCTTAATTCCTGTTTATGCCTATTATACCTGCTATTTACAATAGCTAATTTTTTAAAACAATTTTTATTGTAGGCCTTCAATTTCAGAAGACCTAAAAATAGGTTATGCTATCTCAGACTGCGCCACTCAGACAGATGGAAGTGAAATAACAGATGTGAAAGAGTTTACAGTAACAACAAAGACTTTGATAGAGGTAATCTATTCCCACAGTTAGTTAGGGAGAGTGTTGTTAGAATAAGAAGAAAACGGGCTTTTTAGCTCACCTTTGGAATGCCGTCCCCATTGAGGTTTGCCTGCTGCCTACCTTACTCTCTTTTAGATGATGGCCGGGCTGAAACACTTCTCTTTATTCAGGCTTTTAACTAAGGGGTTCCATCTTTATTAGCTGCTTTATTATCTGTTCTTAGCCTGTGGACTGTTTTATCAACATCATTGCCCTGTTTTAAGCACTTTTATACTCTGGTTTGCTTTTATTGGCTATGTGTTGATTGATATTTATTATTTTATTTTTCATTTACAGTATTTATACCCCACCTTTCTGCCCTCATCAGGGATTGGGTAATGGGCGGCAAAGTTGGGTCACAATTCTCTTCCTAAAACTTTCCTCAGGCTCCCCACCAATTTTTAACAAACTCCAGGCTGAAAATTGACTGAGAGTGTTTCTAAGTCCAGCTTTCAGCGCTCCAATAAGGAGTAAGAGGGAGTAAGAACTGAGCGTTTGAATAATCGGAGGCATTCAATGTATAACTCCTCTGACAGCTTCCAGTCAACATCCTACCAATTTTAGATCCATAGTTCTCAAAACTCAAAAAGTCTCTTGTGGAGAGAAATACCCACCCCACCCTAGTTTTTCTTTCATCCATTCTCACTATCAATAATTATGTTTTCCTGCAAGGGAGAAATACGCACTTTGGAGCAGAGATCCAAGGAAGCATGACTCCATAATATTTCACCCTATGCTTCATGATAATGATCAATAGGATTTGTATAGCACTTTAGAAATTTCACATTGTGTCTTAATCTTTACATCATCCCTGTAAGGGAAACATGTATTCTTACAGATAGTGAAAGGAGAACAGGTGCTTGCCTAAGCTGTGTAGTCCTGGCCAAGGTGCCATTTAAACCAGGGATTTCCCAGCTCAGAGTTCATATGGTTCACAATATCATCTGCTGAATCAGTACGTGTGAAGCAAATCCAAAACGCAGGCGAAGATTCAAGGAAGTTACTTGTACTTCTCACCTAGTTTTATTCCTTGCCTAAGTGGTGAAAATGGTCCAACATACACACTTTTAGAATGTACAACATTTCTGTCAGTGCAATCCTATTTAAAGCTACTTCACTCTAAGTTCATGGACTTTAATGGATGTGGAATAATTCTGCCCAGAATTGCACTGTTTGTGAGTTATTGCCACTGGGTTGCATTTTTGCATGTCTGTTGGGAGTTTTAATTCTTAATTTTTCTTATCTATTCATTTATATCCCACCCACCCACCCCCCACCCCATGGAGAGTTGTTCTTCTCTCCTCCATTTTAAGCCACAAGACTCCTGGGAGGTAGGTTAGGCTGAGAGCGGGACCACAAGTGACGCCTGACACAGGTTGGACACTTGTCAGCTTCCTTCAAGTTTTGATGGGAAATGTAGGCATCCTGGTCTTGCAGCTTGACTCTCTGACTGCTGTCCAATGGACTTTTCAACTGTCACTTGTCCAACATTCCGCCAAGCTGCCTACATTTCCCATCAAAATTTGAGGGAAGCTGGCAAGTGTCCAACCTGTGTCAGGCGTCACTTGTGGTCCCGCTCTGAGAGCCTGGGACTGGCCCAAGGTCACCCAGCAAGCTTCCATGGCAGAGTGGAAGGAACTTGACCCAACTCCTCCAACACTCTAACCATGACACTGTTGCCACACGTGCTTCCTTTCATGTGGTTCCTTAGATATGTGGACTTTCTAACTTAGGTATGGGACACTCACCTAGAACGACAACCAATTTGGGGGAGTTAAGTTCAGTGTCAGTGGGAAACCTCTTCCCGCTTCCACAGCTTGGATAGCTTGGAAAACTCCCACACCTGCCCATGAAGAGGAGCAGAACATATGATTTAGGGATCTTTTACTTGGATAGTGGGAAAGCAAACTCAAAGTGCCTCTAATAGTCTACCAGTAGCCACAAAACAACCAGATCTTTTCCAAAGCAAGGGTTAGCATTTCTTGAGGAAAATAATAGGAATTGAAAAAGGTACTCAAGCATATGAACAGTGAAATTGCTGTGTTCAGAGGGACATGCATATGAAGTTATATGAAAGGAGAAAAAGTAAAAGAAAACCAAGCCTCTAGCTGAGAAGAAATTCTGCATCTAGGAATGGCCACAAGAAAAAGTGTGTGAGAGAGATTTAAAAGGGGGTATGATGTTCCCTTGTCCTTAAAAAACAGAAATGGCACCAGAGGCATTTTTAAAATTCCAAGAATAACTAACTAGTTTATTTACTTTAGAGGGAACGGGTCAGGTGAAATCAGGGGTTGAAAATTTCTGAGGTAATTCAAAATATAATACATTTTATAATATATAATCCAAACATGAACAGACTTCAGTTCTTATGCTCTTCCCAGATACTTAAAGGCTTCTATTTTGAGGCTTTGGTTCCCTTGTTTTCCCTCAAGCATTCTATGATAGTTTCTTTTAGTATTCTGTTCTGGAGTTAGGAAGGCTGGTACCCTCTTTGTAGTACCCCAAGCCCCTTCACACACCAGTGCTTTCCTTTAGTCGTTAACTGAATCTAAAGGTCTCCACAGGCAATTTCCAAATTCCAACCACACCAGGGTCGTTTCCAGACGGCTTACCTGCCTCCGGAACGTCGCGCCATCTTGTGGGGAAAATGCGATATTTCGCGTTTTCCCCGCAAGATGGTGCGACGTTCCGGAGGCAGGTAAGCCGTCTGGAAACGGCCTAGACCAGGGATCTCTTCACTCTCCAGAGCTACTTCCCTGTTTGACTGAGTAGGGAAAATCTCCTTTCCTTAGAAGATCTATCCCCTTTCTTTGGCCCATTTAGGAGTCTGCACCTACTTCCCAAACCTCCTTCCCAACTCTCCCCAGTTCTCCTGCCGATATTAAAACTGCTCTCTGGACTCCACCTCCCGTCTCTTCACACTCGATTTTGCTCTACTAGGACTGAAAACAGACCATCCTCATTCCAACTTATGGTACCAAATCAGATCCCTTGGAGTATCCTGCCGCTCAAAGTTCTCTGATTAACTCCTAATGGTCCTGCGGTTGTGTGTGTACAGCCCTCCCAGGCTTTTTAAAACGTGCAGCTGTCATGGGGGAAAGGAGAGTTTCCAGAGGAAAGGAGTAAACAGAGGAGTTCACCTATCCTCAGTTTGCTGAGCTGTGTAGAGCATGTTGCCTGCTTTGATGGTCCAGAACAGGGGTCCCCAACATTTTTGAGCCTGCAGGCACAAAATGGCTACTGCAGGAGGTGGAACCAGGAAGGGGATTTCCCAGAAATGTAACAAAAACTGATTTCCTCTAGGCAGAATGGACAAAAAAAAAAAAGGCTGGCAAGGTAGAGGCTTTGCCTATACCTGTAGCATGTTGATGGGAGACATTCAGACAGGGAGTCTCTCTACACAAGGTATCGTACACGGGGATGCTCAAGTGACTTACTTTCTGTGTGGTCTTATATTCAAGTATACTCTGTCTCCCTAGTGGTATGTGTGTATTCACAATAGGAGAATAAGGATAAGATCTTTCACTCGAGTGTTCCCGTGTAAGATGTCTTGTGTAGAGAGACTAAGGGTCAGTAGAAGTAAGCAAGCCCATCTGGCTGCTTGATAGTAAACAGATTTGGTGCTCAGGAAGACTTGTCCTTGCAGATGTGAGTACATAAATAGATCTAGGTGGGTGCAAGCCCCCGTGGCAATGGGTAGGCATGCAGATGCCCCGTCAAGGAATCAGTCTCTTGCCCAAAGTTATGGCCACTCATTAGCATAGCCTGAGGAGAGCCTTGGCTTTACCTTCGCCAAAGTGTGGCACTGCTAGCTCCTGAAATGGCTGGCACAGTGAATCGAACCAAGATGGAGTCATAGCAGACAGCGCACGTCTGGGGACGGGGGGGTGGGTGGGGCTGGTAACAATACCGCACTGCTGTTCATGGGGCAGCCAATCGTGAAGTATTACTGGCTGTTTGTTACCAGTGGGCTCGCTGGGATTGGCACCTCCCCTGCCAGCCTTGTAGGAGTTCTTAGCATGGCAGCATCTGAGCAGTCTTCCACTAGAAATGCATCTGCACAAGCCGTTATTCTGAATGTGAGTAACGTGAGTCTTTTTGCATTTTCAGTTCACAAACTCGCTGTATGATGACTTTATGATGTATAAAAATCTCCTTAAAACTCAATATGAAGACAAAATAAAGGAGCATGCATTCAGGCTCTGGGAAGAAATAAACAACAGACTGGAATACGTTGAGATGTCCTATAAGCAGGTATAGGGTCACTTTCCTGCTTCCTCTTTTGCGTCAACATACCATTTCTAGTATATTCTGTCGATGTAAAATTGTGTGTGTGGGGGGGGGGTTGTTACTATAAATATATGTGGCATTTATATCCTGGCAGCTAGCACTGCAAGACCACTAAAACTGATTTAATATTAAATTCTAGCCATCTAGGAGGAATGGCTAGAAATCTCTAACAAAAAATGTTCAGCATATGCTTTTCATGACATGGAAGTAAATAACGTCACCTGGTAAATAACATCTCATTAAATCTCCAGTAAAGGAACAGAGCCCTGACCTGGATAACACAAGCAAGCCTGAACTTGTCAGATCTCAAGCAGGGTTAGCATTGGTTAGTAATTGCATGGGAGACCTCCAAGGAGAACAAAGGTCATTATGTAGAGCCCTGTGGTGCAGAGTGGTAAGCTGCAGTACTGCAGTCCAAGCTGTGCTCACGACATGAGTTCAATCCTGGCGAAATCCAGGTTCAGGTAGCCGGCTCAAGGTTGACTCAGCCTTCCATCCTTCTGAGGTCGGTAAAATGAGTACCCAGTTTCCTAGGGGTAAAGTGTAGATGACTGGGGAAGGCAATGGCAAACCACCCCGTAACAAAAAGTCTGCCAAGAAAACATCGATGTCCCCCCATGGGTCAGTAATGACTTGATGCTTGGTCCTTGACCTAAAGGAACAGAGCCCTGTCCTGGATGGCACAAGCAAACCTGATCTTGTCAGATCTCAAAAGCTAAGTAGGATTAACATTGGTTATTAATTGCATGGGAGACCTCCAAGGAAAACAAAGGTCGTTATGCAGAGGCAGGCAATGGCAAACCACCTCTGTTAATCCTTTGCCTTGAAACACCTGGCAGGGGTTGCCATATGTTGGCAGACTTGACGGCACTTTGCATCACCAAAGGGACAGGACAGTTTTTCTCCAGACATTTGGCAACTCTAGTCTTCACTCTTGCTGTTGTATAATATGTTGTTTTGACTCAATAGGAATATTCCAGATTCAATAAAACCATGTTGGCCAGTTGCAGACAGTAGCAGCATAACTGTTCTAACCAAGCATCGTACATGTGCTCTGAAAATGAGGGGGCCTAGAAGACACCTTTGATTGAGGGCTCGTAGCTGACTTCTCGTCACTTACCTCTAGAGTTGCCAGCAGCATGGAGAAAAAAGCGTCCTGTTGCTTAAAAGCTGCTTAATGAGATGTTATTTACTTCCTGATGTTATTCACTTCCATGTCATGAAAAGCTTCAACTTTCCATTTCCACACATTACGCCTCTATTTATTTATTTAAATATTTAGACCCTGCGTTTCCTCTTGGCTCATGGTAGCTTACAAGCAACTATCGAAACTTTACAAATACCCCCCCCCCCAGATGCCTGTTGTTCATATCCCATCGAAAGCAAACAAGCAAGCCTTGCGGCACTTCCTGAAGATCTCCACTGATGGCTCCCATTCATCAGAGCAGGGGCTGGGCTCCGGATGATGCCAAGTGGGCCACCCTGACTGGGGAACAGTCAGCAGGTGGCATTCTGAAGACCATAATTGGTGCATGGGAACATAAGGGATGAGACGTTTCGTCATATGTGTGGGTCCCTCCCATGAAGGGCTGGAATTGGACTCAAAAATGAACTGGCAGCCAATGGAACTATTTTAAGATAGGCAAGATATGTTCACGGTGGTTAGCCCCTGGCAATAATTGAGCTGCTTTATGCGATCTCCGCCAGCTCTGTCATTTAAAACTATGCTTCCTGGCTAACATCGCATCCCCTGACACGTGAAGAACACTTGTCAAAAGTCTTGTGTGGAGAGAGTTACTAAAGTTACCATAGCAGCCTTCAGAATGGGTGCACATGTTTTTGGAAGGGCAGGGGGTAGAGAGAAACTGCTCCCCTATCTCCCCTTCCAGTTCCCAGATGAACAGCAACACACAAAGGATGGCAGATCTTTTAAACTCGTCATCAGAAAGATGGATCCCCCCCCTTCCTGAGTTAGGATCAGCCTTTCTCCAGGCTCCATAGTATCCCCAAACCCTAGTCACTTTGCTCATGGAACTCAGGCTTTTTATGATGCCACCAAAAAGCTAGAAAAACCTCCATTTCTCCATCACAGGATGACAGAACAAATAGTGATGCCCCAGGCCTCTTTATTGCTTCTTCTTCCTGAGAACAGATCAACTTTCCCAGGGCCTGAGTGAGAAGATTAATTAAAGGCTAGCTTGATATCTAAGGCCTGTTTGAGCATAACAGCATCACTGATAGTTTCAAGGCCATCGGGCGATGCAGCCTCCCAACCAGACCCAAGGGCCAGAGATTTCTAGGGCCTGAGTGTGCTGGAAGAGGCAGCACAGCAGAGGCATGGATGAGAAGGGCCCTGATCTTGTAAAAAAAAAAAATCATAATCAAAATAATAGTATTATTTGGAAGATCTTGAGTTTTCCAGCTATTAATACATCTGTGCCATTTCTGTAATTTCTAAAAATGTAAAAGTTTTCCCCCATTTTAATTACAGAAGGAAGTCAAAATGAGACAAAGCTATCAGCAACAATTGTGTGACGCGCTTGCAATTCTCAGAATAAACTATTCAGTGAGTTCTTCTATATTCTCTTACAACGTATGCTTGTGCATACTGGAAAGACCGGAAGGGCGGATCTCTTCCAGGTTTCCTCCATCAAAGATCTGGCGTTTGCTGGTATTCTGACCTCCAGGGCCGTACTAGCAGCCTGACCCTATACAGAGATGAAAAACCACAGCAGCTCTTAGAATCGAGGTCAGGAGAAGCACCAGTATAAAGGCCCCAAAGAGATCTATGGGCCGGCTGTGGCTTTCATACTTGCTATACATGGACAAGCTACATAGGAATATGCAGCAACTGGGGCAGAAACTTGCACTGGCGCGGTGGCACTTCCTCGCCCCACCCCCCCCTTTCCTGCTCAAAGAGATGATTTGCTGATCTTCTTACTTGTTGGTGTGCATTGAGTTACCCTAGCAGAACTGTTCCCTTGTTGATTTTGTTATTGATAATAATTTAATTTTTGTTCTGTACTTATTTCCAGAGGCCTAGGGTAGTGCTGCACATATACGACCTTCCCAGTGCAGTCGGTTCAGCTGAGATACAGGGACAAGCCCAGAATCAGACGTGGGCATTTCTCTGCTGTATTTTTATCTTGCTCTCGAAGGAACTTGGTGGTGGGGAGTACCCTCAAGTCATAACCCCTGGTGGGGTTTTCATGGCAAGAGACTAACAGAGGTGGTTTGCCATTGCCTGCTTCAGCATCCCTGGCCTTCATGGGACATCTCACATCCAATTTCTAACCAAGGCCAACCTGCTTAGCTTCTGAGGCCCAAGCTACAAGTGACGAATGACACAGGTTGGACACTTGTCAGCTTCTCTCAAGTTTTGATGGAAAATGTAGGCATCCTGGTCTTGCAGCTTGGCTCTCCAACTGCTGTCCAATGGAATTTTCAACTGTCACTTGTCCAACATTCTGCCAAGCTGCACACATTTCCCATCAAAACTTGAGGGAAGCTGACAAGTGTCCAACTAGTGTTAGGAGTCATGTGTAGTTTGGCCCTGAGATGTGATGAGATCAGACTCACCTGGGCTATCCAGGTCAGGGCCCAAGGAACATAGGGAAGTGCATATAGTTCTCCCCTCCTCCATGTTATCATCACAACAACCTTGTGAGGCAGATTAGGCTGAGAAAAAATGTGACTGGCCTAAGATCACCCAGTAAAGTGCATGGAGGGGGGAGGGGGGAGGAGATTTGAAGTCCAATCTCTTCAATCTTAGTTCAGCTTTCTCCTCTACGCTACGCTGACTTTCTTGGCAATGACTGTTGCCCTTTAGCTGCAGAGTTGGTCATCTTTAACGCAACCAGGCAATTTGGTTATGATTTGGGTTGGAGAAAAGATCCAGTGGTCATGAGCCGTTGCTGCCATACTTCTCTGTGTGTTTCTCACTGAAACTTCTTGCTTTAACAGCGCTATTTCCCTGTCAGCAAAGGTCTGCCTGGAGAAGAGGAGGAATCGTTAGCCACACGGTTTGAGAGGCTGAGAGAGAACCTTGAAGAGAAGGATTTTATCATTGCAAGCTTAGAAATAGAAATAGCAGCCTGTAATGCAAGGGAAAGTAAGAAGGTAGGTAGTCTGTATATAAAGGTAAAGGTGCAAGCACCGAGTGATATCTGACCCATGGGGGGACATCGCAGCACGACGTTTTCTTGGCAGACTTTTTTACGGGGTGGTTTGCCATTGCCTTCCCCAGTCATTTACACTTTACCCCCCAGGAAACTGGGTACTCATTTTACCGACCTCGGAAGGATGGAAGGCTAGGTCAACCTTGAGCCGGCTACATGAACTTGGCTTCCGCCAGCATCAAACTCAGGTCGTGAGCAAAGCTTGGGCTGCAGTACTGCCGCTTACCACTCCGCACCACAGGCTCGGTACCCAGTCTGTATATACATTGTGTCAAAAAGCTGCAATTAGAACAGGCCAGGAAGCCTGTATAAGATTCAGCTGACCCTTAAAACTACTTTGTACACACAACTTTGTCCTTTGCATATATTGTTTGTGTGTTGATAAACACATGTGACCATTCTCAAATGGCAAGATATATTCATTTTTATTTTACTATGTCTGAGATCCAAAGAGCCACTGTAGATGTAAGCAGGTCTTTCATGCACCCAATAGGATTTTTGATTCTCTAACTTTGGCAGGTGCTGCAGCTATTACCCAGTGCCAATCTGATTGTACTTATTGATTGCTGTTCCCCCTGAACTGGCAAGAAAAACACTTTATGCCTTCTTTAAAAACCCTTCTGGTTTTTCAAGAGCTGCAGGAGAAGAAGACAGGTACTAGGAAACAGTTTAATACAAATTTTAGAAGTAGTTATGGGTATAATGCAGCCAAGACTAACAATTTAAGTCTTTCTTTTTTCAATGGGACTGTTAAGCACGTAATCATCCCTCTCTTGTTAAGCACAAATCCTATGATTTCATGCTTAACTTTAGCTAGACTATCCTCGGTGATAAAACTTGTGCAAGTTTTGGAAGAAAGTACTGTGTAAACTGGCCATAAGAATAATGGTTTTCATAACAATCTAGAATGTTAGTGAAATCATTCAGACCTTTCTGAGAACATACTATTCACATTTTGGATCACATTACTTGAAGCAAGGAGTATATTAGCACCATCACTGCAATTGAGCAAAATAAAGCTTTAAAAAACATAATCGACTGAAAGGGATATCCTTCTCATGCAGTATTTGCTGAGTGTTGTCGTAACAGCACAGCTTGTACAATTGCCCCCTCTTGTGGATTTAGATCACAGATGACTTTAGAGAGATGTATTTTGAGAGCTGGTTTCCATGCCATCCTTTGCCTCTTCAAAGGTGTACCTGTGAGTCTGCAAAAGAGACATGGATGGTGCAGGAAAGATCCAGCAGCCAAAGCAGGCAGGAATCAGAACCCCATTCACATGTCTTTCCACTTGAATTTTGTATTTGTACACTGGTGTTCCTTTATGGGGAAAAGACACTGTTGGAATCAGATGGTGGATTCAAATATTGCAATAAACTGTAGTTTCTTTAGATTCTTAGTTGTTGAACCCACTCTGGTTAAGTCTACAGATGGAAGAAGCTAATCACACTTTGTGTGTAAACAGCAGTTTGTCTTCTCTTCCTTCTGTTGTCTTCTCTTCCTTCAGGCAGAGAAAAAATCTTCCCTATCATGACGTCTCTCTGACCATACATCCATGAGAGCAGCACTGTGTAACAAACTGGTTTGTGAATTCAGACATCGTCATAAACCACAACCACTACAAACTGGGATTAAGCAATCAGCTACTTTGAAATCCCGGTTTGGTGTCAGCCAACAAACTCCAGTTTATTGGATAATCTGCATTCACATGTCACAGCTACGTGGTTTACAGTGATATCTAAATGCAGCCAGAGCTTGCAATGATTTGTGTGAAAAGGAAATGCACCCTATAATTCAGATTCACCTTCTATGGGCTGTTTTGTGCTATCTGATTTTCCTTCTACACATCATGAGTATTCCCATCTGTCCTCAGGCACATACTCACATGGAGAAATTTAACCTGTGAACTGGAGCAGTGTGTATGTAGTCAACACTGATTCCAGTGATTAGAATGAATAGAAAAACATGGTTGTGACTGCAAAAAATGTTGACAGCTGCACCTAGATTGTGATTGTTCACATGTTTCATGTGAACTGAACTTATGCTTGTGGCCTAGGACTTCTTGCTCATGTGTTAGAGGAAAAGACTGTGTAAGCTACCCAAAGAACAATTGCTTTTATAAGTATCTGGAATGTTAGCAAAATCATAAAGACCTTTTTGCAAAATGTATCATTAATGTTTTGTATCATATTAACACTCATTTGGACCACATAAAAAGAATTATAATTAGGGAACATTTGCCCACATTTCCTCCCAAATGTGAATAACATTAGATTTTAAGTCTGAAGCACACATAAACAATGGAATACTAAGCATCAAGTCCTGCTGTTGAAATATAACTAGGAATTTAGAAACTTTTTGTCATTGCACTTTAATAAGATTTAATTGAGGTTTTTAAAATAAGTTTTTTTTAAAGCCACAGATACGTGTATATTATTTGAGAGCGAGAGTGGAAATAGGCATTTATGAGTAGATCTATAATCCTTTTAACTTTTTTTCTTCATTCCTTTTTTTAACAGAATGTCACCAGGGGGGCTATTATTTGAAAGGTGGGACTGGCATAGGGGGCCTATTTAATCCTTTCTCCTGATCCTTGCTCCCTCCTGCTGCTTTTTGCCACGTTTCAGAAAAATTAGTTTTATAATTTTTTAAAAATACAGTTTTCAAAAGTAGGGTCCAAAGGTGTTGGGGGAAGAGGAATTATCAACAAAAAAAATAAGGAAATGGTCCAGTACCTCTCTTGTCCCCTCCCCGCTGTGCTAGTCTTCCCTTTCCAATGGCAATTATAGGGGCTGCTTTCAATAAAAAGAAACAGGTCTGTTAAGAAGATAACATAAATACGTGTAACATGTCATTTCACCTTAACTCCGTTATGATTCAGTGGGAACAAGTAAGTGTGTACAAGTTCAAGCTGCAAATTGAAGCTTGTTAGCCGGAACGATGCCCCTAGGAATGTCTTACAGTAGATTTTGCTTCTGTCTGTCAGCTTAGCCTGCCTCTTCTATGTTGACATATCTCCATGTGATGCTGGCAGGGATGGAACAATTTCATTTCGATTGGTATTTTAGAATGGTTGGTTTTCTCTGAGTCATATTCCACAATGTATTGACAATTTGAAAATACTCCCTAAGTTCATTCAAAGGATCGGGGCTTTTTTTCTGGGAAAAGAGGTGGTCGAACTCAGTGGGTTGCCCTTGGAGAAAATGGTCACATGGCTGGTGGCCCCACCCCCTGATCTCCAGACAGAGGGAAGTTTAGATTGCCCCCTGCAGATGCAGCACGGAGGGCAATCTAAACTCCCCTCTGTCTGGAGATCAGGGGGCGGGGCCACCGGCCATGTGACCATTTTCAAGAGGTTCCGGAACTCTATTCCACCGTGTTCCTGCTGAAAAAAAGCCCTGCAAAGGATGCCACAATTCATATATTCAAAATAACATGGAGGCACTAGGGGTTAGATCCAGAATAAATTTTCTGCTAACAGAAAGGAAGGGGCAGTTTCTCTTGATTTCCCTCTTCTCACAGCAGATCTCCTCAAATGGTTCCTTAAAGTCCCTTATCTGCCAAGAACAGCTTTTTGTGGAGATCAGCGGTCTGCAGTGGAGGACAGGCAGAGAGGCAGGCAAGTTTCATTCTGCTGATAGAAAATTTCAGTAAAGCTCCAACACTGCCAATCACATCCCCTTTTGAAACTGGCAAGTCAGTAATTGGATTGAGTGACAGGGCATCAAATCTTCCAAAATGTATTAACTACATTCTGATTGCCTCCATTTTTTTGCAGTTGTTATTTAAGTCTCCTGGGTAAGCAAACAAAACAGTTGTTGTGGGCAGAGGGTAACAAGAATCCTACCCCCAAAGCATGCCACTGTAACGGATAACTGTTGCAGCAGAAAACTGTCCCTTTATTATAATAGCGAACGGGAGTGCAAGAGGAGTCCAAATAGTTCATTATTGTCTCTGCAATTCTTGGTTTGTAACAGATGGTGGCGCTAAAGGCTAACCATGCCAGAAACCACATCAGATGAATTGATGCAGGGTAACCTTACTAGATGCTGCTCTCAAACAAAGGACTTATATTTATATTTTCAGCCACTGGTTTGAAAATGTAACGTTTCAGTTCAGTTGATTAGTTCTTTTCATTTATGGTTGTAATGGCTGCTGCTGCCCTAAGTTATTGATGTCAAATTCCTCCAGAGCTAAGGAACTGTGCTTAAGCCTATTAAGGCCTGAAACAGTTCTTTAAACAGTCCTTTGAAACTGTAGATTTGTTCTGTAACCATGTAGAGTTGAACAGCAGTATCACAGGAGAATATTGATTAATCACTTCTTTGTATTGTTTGATCTTTGTTAACACCCTCCGGCAGGTCTTTATTGAAGACTTCCTAAAGGAATTTCAGGGTGTTGATCTTTAATAAAAAGTAATTCATGTCTAATCCAACCAAGTAACTAGTAAGAATACCTAACAAGTTTTACACATGGGAAAAGATACTTTGAAATGTTCATTGTAATTTGAAGGATTACCATTTAATTGTAATCATTATGGGTAGTTTATTTTTCAAAATAACTGCTGCATATAGTTATTCACTGAAGAAGGAAAGCTGCAAATTAATATAATGTGCAATTCTCAAGTCACTGCATGAGAGTCATTGAGTCTAACCAATGTCGGGATGGGCGGGTGGGCGTAAGCACCAAGCTCATCCTCTAGGATTCCCTTGCCTTGAAGCAGCTTCTTTGACTTCAATAGTATTTATTCAGCAGTAATGTTCTGTGTGCATATGTGTCCCACTAAAAGGCTTATCCAAAAAATGTTTTACTTGGAAATAAATCCTACTATGTTCAATAGTGCTGACTTCCAAGCAAATTTGCTTTTCACCTGAACTTACTCAAATCAAAGCTGGCCTAAATTGTACAGGATGTATGCATATTAATCACATCTGTGTGTAAGAGCCTTAAAATATTCATGCCGATGTCACTCATGGAGCGGTCTGTATTCTCCTTTGGCTGGGGCAGCTCTTTATGTACATACAGAGTTGTCCCCCCACTCCCTGCATTGAACTGAATGGAGCAGCCATTCATATTAGAGCTCTGAGTGTAGAATTTTATATTAGGGTGGTAATTTAATATGATCACTTATTGTTTAAAATTAATGGAGGCAATCATTTCCAAAATAGAGCAGACACAAGCAGAATCCGTGTAACTTGCATATGTTCATGGAGTCAAAGGGATTGCAGACCCCCTCAAAAATAACTTCTACAGTTTAACTAAGTCAAAATATCTGGGACTATTCATAGAATCATAGAAAAATAGAATCTTAAGAGTTGTAAGGGGCCTTATAGACCGTCTAGTCCAACCTCTTGCCCAGCACAGAAACATCCTAAAGCATCCCCAACAAGTAGTTGTCCAGCTGTTCAATGAAGACTGCCCATGAGGAGGGACCCACCACATCCTTAGGCAGCCAAGTCACTCTTAACATGAAGAAGTTTTCCCTAATGTCCATCTGGTACCTTCCCGCCTGTCATTTAAACCCATTATTGTGAGTCCTATCCTCTCTTGCCAACAAGAACAGCTCCCTTCTCTCCCCTAAGTGACAGCCTTTTAAATGCTGAAAGAGAACAATCATGTCTCCCCTCAACCTCCTCTTCTTCAGACTGAACATTCCTAGGTCCCTCGGTCTTTCCTCGTTGGGCTTGGTCTCTAGGCCCCTGATCATCCTGGTTGCTCTCTTCTAAACCCGTTTCAATTTGTCCACATCCTTGTTGAAGCGAGTCCTCCAGAACTACACACAGTACTCCAGGTGGGGGTACTCCTGACCAATGCAGTATTCACAGAACTGTCTCAGCCTATGTAGAATCCCAGCCATCCTGTTGCAATCTGAGCTGGTCCCATACCTGCTGACACCATATGCTGAACATTGCATAAACTTTTGGCACCCCGTCATGTGCCCAGTTCAGCATGTATCATCTGCATGAAGGTAACTGGCTCTGTCTGTGTCGGGACTGACTGAAAATTGTGGCTGCTTCAGGCTGAAACAGGCCGAACTGTAATCAGTTCTCAAGCCCACTGTTTGTTGATGGGAAGTTATAAACCTGGGCACTGAGAGTCTCTTTACACGAGACATCTTACATGAGAACACTCAAGTGCAGAGAGACTCAAATGTTAGCTGAGAAGTGTAGTGCAGAGGTCAATGTCACCTCTCTATAGAGCTGGCAAAGATGGCTCCTCAGAAGGTTTGTTAATTTCCTCTTCGCCTCCCTGAAGGGGAGGTGAAATTGACAGAGTCTCTGTCTTTTAAAAGTGTGTCTCCCTACACACTTGAGTGTCCTCGTGTAAGTTGTCTCGTGTAGAGAGACTCTGAGACACAGCCCGAGAGTCCTCATGTACGGAATAGCCCACCACCTTCCATAGTGTCAGAAAATGAGCCCGCTTGCAACACTGTTACTCATAAAGGAGCAAAATCTATGAGCGCAGTGGCAGGAGGGGTTGGCCATCACTGATCCATGTCTTCCACAGCTGACAATGAGAGTCAGGCGCGTGTATGTTTCTCCAGATCCAGGATTCTGGGAGTGTAAACAGGGCAGACCTGGATAGTTTTGCTTCACTGGCAGAGAATAGGAGGGATATCCAAGCATGATAGTCCTAGGATAGGAAAGTCCGGGCAGGGGTCAAGTCTGATACAGCAACAGTAGCTCCCAAGAGCCAAAGCAGAAGGCGTAGTCTACAAGCCAAGCCCTTCCCCCCCCCAACAAGTTACTAACACTGAAGAGCTAAGCCATAGAGAGCTTATATAGCCCCATCCCTGTTCTGATTGGCTTTCCCAGTCACATGCCTGTGTTGGACTGGTACACTGTAGTTCCTGTTGTGACTCTTTGAAAGATGACACTATAGCTCCCTTCAAGATCAGACAAAGTGGCTTTCATATGGCTGGAGTGGTACAGGCAGGGCTTTTTTTCAGCTGGAGTGCAGTGGAACGGAGTTCCGGTACCTCTTGAAAATGGTCACATGGCTGGTGGCCCCGCCCCCTGATTTCCAGACAGAGGGGAGTTAAGATTGCCCTTCATGCTGGCGCGGAGGGCAATCTAAACTCCCCTCTGGCAATCAGGGGGCAGTGTCACTGGTCATGTGACCATTTTCGCTGACAGCGATTTAAGCTTTAACACACACACCCCTTGTTCCAGCTGACCCAAAGTGACGTCATTGTGTGGTCCTGGGAGCTGAGTTCCACCACCTCTTTTCCCAGAAAAAAAACCCCTGGGTACAGGGAATGAGGCCGTGGCTCCCAGCATCCTGAGTTCGAAACCTGGCATCTTGCAGATGGTACCCATGAAGGAGAGATGCTACATTCAAATGTCATAACTAACCTCTGTCTGCTGTGGGCATTAACACAACTGCTTGTGCTTGTACAGGCCTCTCCTTCCCGTTGCAAATGGAGTACTGTTGAAGGCTTTGGGAGCCTTGAAGCAAGCTCCAAATGCAGGCTCTTGGACAAATTACAGCTTGTTTCCTCCCTACAAATCAGGTTTTTAAATCAGAATTAAACTGCGGTTTAAATTTCTGGCATAAGGGAAGGCAATAAACTCTTAGTTTGCCCAGGACATTTGCATTTGGATGCAGTGGAGTTTGACTGAAAGCATCTCACACTGGCAGCACTTCAGATGTGCTCTGCACAAGAGGGAAGGTGAAGGAGGAGGAAGAACCTAATCACAGCAACGAACTGTGTTTGTGCCCAATGCAGGCAAACAAAAGTTTGTCATGGTGTTTGAATGGGGCAGATACATGACCGATGGGATACAATGAATCAGCCAAGAAGTGCTCCTGTGCAAGCCCTGTCAAAAGGAACAGGAGATGCAGTTCTCTTTGGTTTCAGTGAATCTTGTGCAGGAGAACTTCCTGGGGGGATTATGTACCATGTTAAGTTGTAAGCTGGGGCTGCATTTTGGAATTTCCATCTCAAGCACTCCAAGTCTTGGCCTGGCCCAAATTATTACCTGCTTTAACTTCGGGATGGTTACGAATTGGGCTATAAGTACAAAGGGTAAAGAGCCATACAGCAAAAAATACCCAAAACTCAATATTTAAAACAATTGGGATAAATTACATTTTTGTTGTTTACATGTCCCAAGACAACTCTTGGTATAAGTGTGCTGAAACTCCAAATTTCAGTTTCAAGGTTTCTCTTACTTTTTTATCTTCAGATGCTCTACAAGGAAAAAAATCTCATTTTGAAATACCAAATAAATCTAAGGATAATATTGATTATTTCCTTGTAATAATTGTTTGAATGACTAAATGGTAAAGGTTTTACATTTTTTAAAACAGTATTTCAGAATCCAGTATGGTACTCAAGGGTCATTGCAAAGTGCCTCAACTTTCTACTGAGAGCTTTTGAGATTGTTTTAAAAGAAATATGCTGCAGTAAAATCTCGACAGCCATTTGACAATCTATGCAAATGCCTTCAATAGCTTTGAAGCAGAGGAGAAGAAAGAATAGCTCTCCAAATAAGCTTGGATGCATACGAAAGTGTTTTCCATTATGAACGTGGCAAGATTTTAACAAAGGGCATGCATAATAAAAATGTAAATGAGTTTGCTTTACTAAAAGTATAACTTTAACGTCTTTTGTTGCATGCTGTCCTGGAACTTTCCTACAAGGTTATCTCTGTTTTGCATGGAGATTTAAACCAGAGCCTTCAATGGCATTTTTTTTTTAAAAAGACCCTGAACGGCCCATGTGTGATGTGCATGCAAAGCTATCTTAATGCTCAGAATATGAATTGCCTCTGGGTGGCTCCGGCACCAAGCAGAAAGCCAACTGTGTTGATACCAGGCAGCCTGATGGACTCCATGCGGCTCCCAGCCTGAAAAGTTCACCACTTTTGACATGTGATGTGCTCCTCGCAGCAACGGCAGTGCTTGTCACTGAGCAGCAGCACAAAGGTGACAAGTACCCCTTCTCTTGAGCCGTGCTCTT
The DNA here is from genome assembly GCF_028583425.1 of Eublepharis macularius. NCBI lineage: Eukaryota > Metazoa > Chordata > Lepidosauria > Squamata > Eublepharidae > Eublepharis > Eublepharis macularius. Next base: position 69,102,024 of record NC_072800.1, on the reverse strand, counting down.
TGCACGCCCCCCCCCCCGCCCAGTTGGTCTGCCCATGGGTTCCTCCTGCCTGCCTAGTTACAGAGAGTGTTTCATAAACACTGAGGCCGGTGTGGGTGGATAGGCCCCAGCTGCCTTCCTGGACGTAGCCTCCACAATAAATTGGCCTGAATGATGAGGGCAAACAAACCGTGTGATATGCATTATTCCTGTCAATAACCCATCCCCGTGTGTTACAGTCTTTGTACTTAGGGTGCTGCAGCCTTTCTTCCGTCAACTTCCTTTTAGGCTCCCATTTTTCCCCTCCATTCATATTGTAACTAATATGACAGTATTCAGAAAATTATATGATAGCTGTATTGTATCATTATTGTGTGCCCAGGCAGGCGTATTTACACTCCCCCCCCCCATTACTCCTCATGCATTAGAAACAGGCAGCTTCTTGGGTTTTTTGCAGGTTCCACATGAGGAAGAGAATGAATTTGAGAAAGAATTCCTTCAGCAAGAAAACAAGGAGCTAAAAGAACAAATTGCTTTCTTGAATAAAAAGGTTGCACGCCTTCAAGAAGCTCTGAAACGCAAAGAGAGAGAACATCTTGAATCGGGTAAACTTGTTCATGGGACAAGGAGATTCAATGGCTAGATAGGCACAATATTAGGAAAATGTAAGATACAGCGCTGGAAAGTGTGGTGCACTGAGTGAGCTTCCGTACTTTTACTCTGAAAGAAGTCCCACTCGGTTAAATGGGGCTTATTTCTAAGTAAGCATGTGGATAGGCTTGTAACACTCTCTTTAAATTTTATCATTTGTCTATACTTAGAGATAGTTCTGAGCTTTTCCAATTTAGTAGGGTATAATCTTGTTTCAACGGTACGTTTTCTTCGCGTTTACTCTGCTAAGAAAAGAAAGTTTGTTAATTCTCATGAATGCTGATACTTTGAATATATTTTAGAGTTCTAAAAGTGAGAATGAACAGTACTAAATAATTCTTCCCAAATCTATGTTGTATTACAGTTTATACCGGTAACAAAGTGGCAACATCAGATTTTAGATGTTGCTCATGTGGTGCAGTATAATAAGAAATGTATGTAAATTAAGTGCAAGGGCTAATTACAGGACTCTGTGTAATCTGTCTTCAGCCCCAGTGAGAAAGGTGGACTATAAAGAATGTAAATAAATTAAATGAATAAATAAGAAGTACCTTCTCTGGGAAGAAATACTATCTTTTGATGGTGTGCAAGGTTTCTAGGAGAGGTCAAATATGTTTCAGAAGTTTAATTCTGAATATATTTCACTGATTTTTCATTTTAAAAAACTGGGGTTTATGGCATCTGAAAGCTGGTGTGTAGATACCTAATAATGCCAAATCTTAACATATCTGGACAAGTATGTCTAAGGCTGCAATCCTACTCACAGTTACCTGGGAGTAAAACCTGTTAAATTCAGTGGGGCTTACTTCAGTTTGCATTGGATTGGGATGATAGATGACTTGTTTGTTTGTTTAAAATATTAATATCCCACCTTTGTGCAAAGCCCAAGGTAATGTAGATTAAAGCCAGAAATGTGCTGTTACAGCTCTATCAATCTATTTATATATACTATTTTAATCCTACTTTCTGGACCTTTAGAGGCCCCCTTCAGGCTTTTTATACTAGCTTTACCTCAACAAAACCCCCATCAAACTACTTAATTGTCAAAACCCTTGAAATAAAGTTATAAGATCAGCAAACCTGCTTTGTAGGGATGAGAATGGGGTGGGGGCAGGGGTGTTAGTGCCAAAACAATACCTTTGGGAAAGAATATGAATTTAACATGAAGCCAGTATTGTATTAAGACTGTTCTATCACCTCATGCGATGATCTCCACCCCATCTCTCCCGCCCCTGTCCCCGGGAACATCAGAAACTTGGTTTGAGAGCAATAAAGAACCACCTGCTAAAACAGTTTGTATTAGCTGTGACTAAACAGCAAGGATGTCCAAGGCCAATATTAATGAAAAGCTCAGGATGCTCAGACACACTTGGCTCTTGAACTTATTTCTTAATCTCTCTCTCTCTGACCAGCCAGCTGAACAGCAGGAAGAAGGCTGTGAATGTCAAGGGCAGTAGCGAAGGTCACCATTCTGCCGTGGCCTCCATCCCCAGTGCATACCACTGGGTTTGCAGACTGGCCTATGGTGCACAATATGAATCTCTTTAAATAGCCATGTAATTTCATGGTCTGTTTCTCCCCCCACCCCACCCCGCTTCTTCTCCTACTTCTTTTAGATACTGAAAATAAACAATTGCAGGACAAAAGAGAAAGAGATCTGAAGACAATTGAAAAGGTACTGTATTTTTTCCCCCCTGACAGTGATGAATTACAAATCCAAAAGGCCTCTAAGCCTTGGTGTTACATTCAAAAGCTGACCGTCCTTCTAACAGTCTTAGCCTTTATCCCACTATCCTGCATAGACCAAACAAACTGGCATTCTTAACTTTTAGAAAATACAGTTATTGCGCTTTCAGTCAATAAGGTTTGAACTGGAAACATTTATGGAGACTTGGCAAGACAGCAAACGCTTTGCGCGTAGCAGGTCTCAGGTTCAATCACCAGTTTAAAGGATCAAGTAGTATGATGTGGAAGACTTTGACCCGAAGCCACAAGTGACACCTGACACAGGTTGGACACTTGTTAGCTTACCTCAAGTTTTGATGGGAAATGTAGGCGTCCTGGTTCTACAGCTTGGCTCTCCATTACAGCTGTAAAACCAGGACGCCTACATTTCCCATCAAAACTTGAGGGAAGCTGACAAGTGTCCAACCTGTGTCAGGCGTCACTTGTGGCTTGGCTCACAGCAAGTCAGAGTTGTGCTGAGCTGGGCAGAGCAGTGAGTCCAGGATGTACACCCTTGTGTGCCCAAGAAGACTGCGTTGGAAGCCACATCTTGTATCTTAAATTAGTGGCCTCATGGAACTTTCTCACAGCAGCATATGATACAATTTTGGGGTATAAAAGTGAGCTTCTGGCAGGTTATCTGCTTTCATGGAGGACTGGCCAAAAATGGACCTTAGGGAAAGAGCTGGCGTCATGCTCAAGAGCAGAGCTTGGCTCGAGCAGATGTGGGAGAGTGGGCCAGATCTGTGTGGATTCCAGCAGCAAGTTCATAAAAACCAAGGCTAGCCAGCCAGATGAGGACTCTGTAAACAGCTGGCAGAACATGAAAGGGTGCTTTCCTAAGTAGGCAGTAGCTGGGAAAGCAATGAGCAGTTCCGATTAATGCCCTTCCAGCCTCCTGGAGGGCAAACAAACCGTGTGATATGCATTATTCCTGTCAATAACCCATCCCCATGTGTTACAGTCTTTGTACTTAGGGTGCTGCAGCCTTTCTTCCGTCAACTTCCTTTTAGGCTCCCATAAGTTTGTTCTGCTTTGTAGCAAGTGCCTTCCTGATGGTTTTTCACTGTGTGGTAAATTCGAGAGGCCAGTACTTTTCCTGGTATTAAGGAATTAGAGCTGAAGGTTTACTGGCCCTTTAGCTAACTAGGAAAGTTCCCAGTGGACTTGTACTCGGGAGACCATCTGACAGTCAGGAGCAAACAGGTCTGAGTCATGGTGGCTCTGGCAGCTTTGCAGGAGTCAATTGGCTATAGCATGGCCAGCAGTGAAGAGTCGCCACTGGCTGGGTCAGAGTCAATGGACCCTGCAGTGAGGCCAGTGTGCTGCCCCCGCCCCCAGCCTCCCTGGTTTCTGGGCCACTTGGAGACCCAGTCCTCTGCTGTCAGGAACTAATGGCCAGAGTCATCCTCGATCCTATTATCTTCAGCATTTTCAATTATGATGCCTTTGTACAACTGTATCTTTCCAGATAACTTCAGAAACATTTTATTTCTTTTTTTAAAAAAATGCTTAAAAACATGTGCTGTCATCTAATGCTGCAACTTTCCCTTCTGACAAGTTTCTTTCAAATTTTAGCTAATGAACACGCAGGAAATTCTGAAGCTGGAAGTTGAGAGAGAGAAGCAGCGAGTTCAGTCGAAAGCTCGGGTACGTTACAGTAATACTAACGTTAAAGTATCAAACACAGGGCTTTTTTTCAGCGGGAACGCGGTGGAATGGAGTTCTGGCACCTCTTGAAAATGATCACATGGCCGGTGGCCCCGCCCCCTGATCTCCAGACAGAGGGGAGTTTAGATTGCCCTCTGTACCGCTGGAGCGGCACGGAAGGCAATCTAAACTCCCCTCTGTCTGGAGGTCAGGGGGTGAGGCCACCGGCCATATGACCATTTTTGCCCCCCCTTGTTCCAGCTGACCCAACTTCCCCCTTGTTCCAGCTGACCCAAAGTGATGTCATTGTGCAGTCCTGAGTTCCACCACTGAGTTCTACCACCTCTTTTCCCAGAAAAAAAGCCCTGATTAAGCATACTGCTTTGAAAACCCTATAGGGTCACTGTAAGTCAGCTGTGGCTTGTCAGCACTTTACACTTGTATTAAGCATAGTTTTGAAAGAACTCAGCTCAGGGTCATGATTGCAATGTATTGTACATCTTTCCTTTCCCCCGTCACATAAAATAGGAGCAGGGGTTGGGCTGATAAGTGGGAAAGTACATCACTACTGTACATGACAACTAGACAAGATGTGAGTAACCCATGGTTGAGGCTTGTAACATTTGTATTTTTTCTCACAGCAGTTGTGGAAGGCTCTGAATTGCATTGGGTCCATGGTGCTGGATGCAAGGGGTTTAACTGTTAAGAAAAGATTTTTTTTAAGTTAGTCTTAGTCCTTAGCGCTCAAATACAATATTGTATTACAGTCTTGTTGTCCCCTCTTGTGGGGGAGGCATTGAGCTAACAATTGAATGTGTTGTGAATGTGCACCCCAAATCTCGGTCCAGTCTTCAAGGCAGGCGCTGCATTACAAGTGATTTTGCAGGGATCAGGTTTGAGTTCATACTCCATGCCCAGAATAACCTGAATATGTAATTTGGAAAAACAGTGGATGTTTAATCAACCACTTACTGTAGAATTCATTTCCATATATAGCTCTGTTGTAAAAACTGAACAGCCAGCTAGGTCAGAACTTCAGGTGGCCACACTGATCTATCAGAAATTCTAAAATAACAATAATGTAATTATTAGTGGACCAAAGTACTTGAAATCTTGCTCACTATTTGGTGATGTTTTAGTTGGTCATAATGAAAGGATTGCCCTGCTGTGACTTTTCACTTTGGCCAAACCTGTCCAGACTTTACTCTGGACAGTTCTGTAGCATGTAGACCTTTCAAGAATATGGGGCACATGTGGAACCCCATTTTGGATCGGAACCGTGACATGGAAGAAGGAGGATTTAAACCTTTCTTCTCGGTGCCATTTTCCTTACTGAAATGACCCCACAGAAGTGCTGTTTGCCCCACGGGAGCAAACGTACAAGGTATAGTACGAGACCTGGTATGTTTGCCTCTGTGGGGTAGATAGCAGCTCTGTGAGACTATTTCAGATTGGGAAAATGGCACGTGAGTAAAGCTTAAATTTCCCCACACTGCATGCCACAGCCCAGTCAAAACTGAGGCTCTGAGTATCTGCCATTTTTTAAAAAAAGCCTCTCGAGTTCAATATGCAGAACTCCCGGTGTTTACTCTGGTTTGGCTCAGCCACTGGGAGTTTTGATTTATGGAAATTTTGCCGCTGCTACTGACAACAGGTTAATAAAAGGGCCCTGTATTGGATGTTTGCGTATTCTGCATGAATCTCATAAAAGCAGTGGGCACAATCCACCATCATTTCATAGAGGAGACATTCCCAGTGGCCTTTTGAAAGGAAGCAAGAACTTTCCAGATGGCTGCTCCTTTATTTTATCATTTGATTCTTGGGAAGAGGAGGGGAGGGGGGAACTTGGTTTCACACTGGCCACCGCCAGAAGGTTTTTGTTACAGTAAACTGTGTGGGTTTATTATATAAAAAAATAAAACACAGCTTGACTTGCTTTTTTCTAAATGAGCCAGAGAAGAATGATGCAGTTCAGAGGAGAAAAGGTTGTGAATAGCAAATCAATACCACTCCAGCTATTTAAATATTCACATTTTTTTGCAGCTTGTCACAATTTGTGCCAAGTTATAACTGCTCTGCTTATTTTGTTTTGTTAGTCTCAGCACCGTGTGTCACGCGTACTCGCACAGAGGGTCATATCCTGCGGGCTCTTCAGCCAGCTTCTGAGCAAGTAATAGAGACAAAAGCTGCACATTCAGAAGGGTGGCTGAAAACTTCTCAGCCTAAATAGAATTGAATTGTATTTTTTTTTAACTGGACCACTGCCTTGTAACACTGTAGGCTTTACCAGATAGACTTACTTTGGAACAAGAAGCACAACAGTACTAGCCATAGTTGCTCAGAAGTAAATCCCACAGTTCGCTAGGCTGCATTCCTAGGCAGAGTTACTTGAGAGTGCAACCTATTGAAATCTTCTGGGCTTGCTCTCAAGAAAACTATCTTTCTATACATTTTTATCCTACTCTTCCTCCAGGGAGCTGGGGTTGAGCAGCATGGTACTCCGCAAGCTTATCCTGACAGATACTCAACCTGTGAGGCTGAAATGAGTGTCTGGCTCAAAGTCACCCAATGAGTGTTGCAGCTGATCTTCTATTCTGGCAGCAGCTCCTTGTGGGTAATGGAATTCTGCTTTGGAGGTTCACCTTTAGGGTGACTCTTCTGAAAGAGTTTGGGGGAGGAGTGTGCTGCTGGGACGGAAGGCGAAAAGCCACTGTGTATACATGGAAGAATAGCTGAATTCCAGTTCATGAATGTTCAGAGTGTCATTGGATTTCTTGCACTGGAATTATCAACAGCCAAATCTGTATAGATTTGGAAACTAAGCAAGCCCCTCTACAGAAATGTTGTGCCCTAGGGGAAACCAACATTTCCCTGCTATCCTGCCTGGGTCACCAAGGCATTGCCCAGTTCACCACTTTCAATAGGTTTACAAGAACCTGCATTGCAGCACTGAATGATCTAGCAAGAGGGAACTGCTCGTTCTTTCTGCTCCCCTGCAGTATCGCTTAGTGTAGAGAAAAGGGTGCCCTTCGGCCACCCAGCTAGGCCTCCTCAAAGGGTGATTCTGGCATTCTGTAGTTGGAACTCCAGATCTAAGAACATAAGAAGAGCTCTGCTGGATCAGATCAGTGGTCCATCCGGGTAATTAATCAAAGGAGCTTCTAATCCAAGGCCTTGTATCGATATTTTTTTTCTCACCCACATTGTGAACGTTCATTGTGTTTCTTTTTTAAGGAAGCGAAAGAAGCACAAGACGTTGCAGCGAAAATAGCTGACAGTGCAGCAAAATCTGAGGCAGAAGCTGCAGCTGCAGCAAAGGTGAGTGAGTCTCATCGCTCTGTCAAATGCTGGATGGCCTGGTCTTCGGGTTGCCACCAACCTGGAGTATTAATGCCTTGCATCTCGAATAAAGGCTTAATGTTAGGAATTGGGTAGGTGAAGCTTTTCATGGACAGGGGTAAATAACAATCACCTGGTAAATTACATCTCATTAAACCTCTATTAAAAAGGGAGAAGATTTTTTTTTTCTCTAGGCTGTCAGCAACCCTGCTCAGTCTTATGGGCACCACTTAACACTCCTTGTAGTGTATTTAGCAATTTGTGTTAGAGTCACTTGCAGAGTATTTTGTACCACTTTAATGGGGCACATTAGCCCAAACATCTTATATGACTTTTGCAACCAGTTATGCATTAATAATACTCTCTAATTTTGTAACCCTGTTGCATTTCGTTGTTGATTATATGTATTATACTGCATTCGTTATATTGTCTGATTGGCATAATCTGCCTTGAGCCTCCGTGAGAAAGCCAGACCATAAATGAAGTAAGTGACAACAGTCCCGCTGAATTTGTCCAAACATCCACCTAGCTCAGCTTCCTCCTGCAGTGGTGAGTCAGATGCTTCCAGGAAGCCCATAAGCAGCAACAATCTTCCTTTATTTGTTTCCTGTATCTGGTATTCAGAGATATACTGCCTCAGAGGTTCTGTTCAGCCTATCATAGTTAGTAGCTAAATCGGGGGGAAAGCATGTGGAAATAATAAATATTATTTAGAATGCCAGGTGCTGTACAAGAAGTAAAAAGTGCAAGCTGTTCATAGATTTACAATGTAAAAAACAAACTGCTGTCAATATATCTAATTCTTAACGTGTCCCCTTCTGTGGAGACATCTTGAGACTGGAGCCATAAACAGACAAGACATATTTTTCTACAAGCCTGAGAAAAGCCCCAGGCTTGCAGAAAAACCTGAAATCTAAAAAACCAAAAAAACTTGGGGTTTAACCTGTCCCCCCAAAATAATAGAAGAACCACCTGTATCTTTAAGAAAAAAACCCCTCTGCAGTGGAAATTCTGAGGGTTGCTAGGCAATGACAACAATATTGCCAGCTTTCAAGCCTTGGTTTCTGTCAGAGCGAGGAGGCAGACCACTTCCTAGACCTGTTTTGGTGTTTGAAGGAAGGACCAGGTCCACGGCACGCTATTATTCAACAGCAGCCACCATACAAAAGCCAGTGTTGTGTAGTGGTTATAAGTTCAGACTAGCATCTGGGAGACCCAGATTTGAATCCCTAACCTACCTTACTGAAAAATGTTTCCTACTTTCAGGCTATTCTCCATCTTTCTTTTATTGAAACAACTGCCTTCTCAACTGAGTGACTAGAGAGAGGGGGCAATTTATGTCAGCAGTGTATTGATCTGTTGATATAATGCTTCTACTTGTTACACTTGTCACATGTGAAGCAGCCTTATACTGAGTCAGGCCATTGGTCTATCAAGGTCATCATTGTCCGCGGGCAATCGGAATGGATCTCCAGGTTTTTCATATCACCTCCCTGATACATTTAACTGGAGTTGCTGGTGACTGAACCTGGGATTTGCTGTCTGAACCGCGACCCTCCCTTTAGCCCACAACAGGTTATACTACAGTAAAGTTGTTAGTCTTTAAGACTCCTTGTTTTTTTCAACAATAGATTAACATAGTTACACTTCTGGAATTTATATTTAACTTAATTTTGCTTCTTGTTAAACAAGTATTATAACTTTTGTTATTGGTTCAAAATCTTAAGACCTCTTTTACCAGAGGGAAAATAATCTCTCTGAGCCAAGCTACAAGCGACGAATGACACTTGAATGGCAAGTGAACAGACTCATGTGTATTCCTCCCTGTTCACTTGCACTCCACTCGATCACATAGTATTCCTCCCTGTTCACTTGAGCTCCACTTGCACTCCACTCGCTCACATAGTATTCCTTCTTGTTCACTTGCGCTCCGCTTGCACTCCACTCGAACACGTAGTATTCCTCCCTGTTCACTTGCACTTGTGATCAAGTGGAGCGCAAGTGGAGTGCAAGTGAACAGGGAGGAATACACTTGAGTCTGTTCACTTGCTGTTCAAGTGTCATTCGTCACTTGTAGCTTGGCCCTCTCTCTCTCTCCCTCTCTCTCTCTCTGTATATGTGTGTGTGTATAAAATTCAGCTTTCCAAATTTTATTTTTGTGAGGCTTCCAAAACAGAAATTCCAGAGCTCAAAATTCTTACGCAATGTGGCCCATCCCTTTTTCACTGCCGGCCGGCTCTTTCGTTCACTGCTTTGACAAGCTGAATGCCAAAATAATACTGGATTGCTTTTGTATTCCTTTCCAAAGATAGATTGAAGTTAGAGCTAATAAACATGGCTAAAGTTCACTGTTTTCATACTTCTTCCTTCAGCTTCAGAGTACAAACTAGTACTCTGAAGTCAAAAGGGTAAAATTCATGCACAGCTCTCCTTGAAGCTGAATGGCTTACAACCAGCATTTGACATTATTAATCAAACATATTTTGAAAACTGTGGCATTCGGTGAGAACACAACATATGCTGAGATTAGTATTATTCCAGAAGAAGGGCATAAATGGGGCCAGTTAATTATAATGGGTAAATAGTTTCCAAATATTTGTAGTTCGTACCGAGATACAAAATGCAATCTGTTATCAAGATGTTGGTGTTTACTACAATTTAAGGAGGCAGTCTAATAACTGGTGTATTACTGTTCAGCGCAGTGGTTATACAATGTCATACTAGAACCTAGGAGAACCAGATTCAAATTTCTGCTCTGCTGTGGAAGTTTGCTGAGTGACCTTAGGCCCTTCACATTCTCTCAGCCTAAACTACCTAACAGGGTTGTTGTGAGAATAAAATGAGGAAGAGGAGAATAATGTAAACCACTTTGGGCCTTAATTGGAAAGAAAAATGGGGTATAAATTTTAAGAATGGCTTTAAAAATGTTTCTTACCATTCTACCATATCCAGAACCCCATATTTCTTGGGAATGAGGCCAAAGTTTTTTGCTATAATTTTCAAATTTAAAATGTGTATACTCTTATCAATATTACATATGAATGCAATAATATTACAGCCACACCTAAATGAACTAGGCTTCAGAGACCCAGTTTCTTGCCCCACATGTTGAATGTGTCCAAGACAACTTTGCCCTTTATGTGAATCAGTCAGTAAACAGAAATATCTGGGTATTGGGGGCTGAGGCTTATGGGACAGAATACAGTAGAGTTCATAAAGGAGACGTAAAAGAAAATAGAATGTAATTACTGTTAAGTACATATGCACGCTGTACTTTGTTGCACTGTTATCTTCTAACACAGGTTTGTTGCTTTTAGATATAGTGGAGGACACCTGCAGCCATTTCAAAAGATTTCCAGAGCCGTATATTTGTATATATCTGAGCTGTGTTTGCATAAGATTTCCTTTTCCCCCCTCAAAGATATAAAACATAACAGGATTCCTGTGTTTTAATGAAGTCACAGCCAGCTCTCACAAAGATCATATTTTTCAAATGGAAAAATATAATGTGTGTGTGTGTGTGTGTGTGAGAGAGAGAGAGAGAGAGAGAGAATGTTTAAAATTAGAAATGAAATATAAAATGTCATTCTTATGTTACCTGATTATTGCCTCTTTCTTTATAACAGCAAACCACACCGTTCTGTCTAATCCACTGTACATAGCATACAGATCTGGCCAAGCCACACATTTATTACAACATAAAAATAGCTCATCCAGGATTGTGTATATGCAATTCATATTTAGTTGCCTGAAAAAATGTGGACTGAAATTGCATTTGGAAAATGAGTTATACGTTGTAACTTGTAATGCATCCATAAATTGATAAAAATTTGTATGTATCTTTAAAAATTTGGATAATGCCTGTATAAATGCCAGACTTGACTTTCCTTCTTATTTAGTAATTTATTTTCAAACATATCCCCTTCAAAAACATAGGACAGCTTACAGAGAACACGCCATCTTGTTCAGTGGCTTACAGTGCCATCGTAAGCAGAGTTACACCTTCCTTAGCCCACTGATTTTCATGTGCTTAGAAGGTGTAACTCTACTTCGGATTGTGCTGTAAATGAAAAAGAAAAAAGTACTTTGCGTGAACGATTCGTATGATGCAACCTAACAAGTCTAAATATTATGGAGTGAAGTGCTGTGTGCATTATGTTACCTGTCCACCTTGAAGTATGAATGTGATGGATACATTTGTGCTCATTAAGCCACTGAAGAAATCAAAACACACATGGCATTTATACAGGGCTGGCTCAAGATATTTTGTCATCCTTTGTTGTTTGGATGGAGAGCCAGCCCTGTGCTTATATGTACCTTGTTTAAGATTTTCACTCTTGACCTGCCAGTATTTGTGTGAGGGTTTGGCTGTGGTCTGTGCTAGAAGGTAAGACCTGTTCTACACCTCAGAGCCCTTGAAATCAGCAGCTTGAGCTGGAGTTCAGAATGTAGCAAGCAGAGGGTGCTGCTCTGTTGACCAGGAAAAGGTAGAAGGCCTTGTCCCAGTCCATAGACGAGGTCAATACAGAGCCTTCATACCACTTGTCAGTGGTAAGGGGTGATGCTGAATACCCCAGTCCTGAATGTGCTCAGACTAGCTCCCAACTAGCTCATGAGACTCACTAACTCTCAGCCTTGGATGCTATTCAGTCCCCAGAGCCTCCAGTAATTTGCCTCACCTATTCCATTTCCAGTTCTTCCTTTTTTTGCCTACCCTTGTCCTATCGCCATACTTCATGTCCGCTTTGGCTTATAATAAGCATTCTGCTGCGCTTCCCAAAGTGCACAGGTTATGTCAGATCCATTGTTTCAGGGTTTTGCTGGTGTTTTTTCCCAGGCACAAGCAGACCAACAATCTAAAAAAGAAAAGAAGACAGCAAAAGAGCTCAGAGAAGCAGCAGCGAGGGAAGCAGCGGCTAGAGAAGCGGCTGAGAAAGAAGCGGCTGAGAGAAAAGAAGCTGCAACAACAGAAGCAGCCGAACTAGAAGTTTTGTTTGGATCTCAACAGGATTTGTTGGCAAGTCTCTATCAGAGTGACAAGGTAATGAAATCATTCCTTCCATGCCCACAGTATCTTTGTGAATGAACATAAAATAGTTTTGGCCCGTCGTGTGAAAATTGTTGCGACAGGAGGACAATCTAAAGACGTATCTCCAGTTTGCTGGGTTGCCGTGATCTTCACTAACTCACCTTCAGCCAATCCCACATTCCCAGCATAACCTATCTCACCAGCTTGTGGTGAGGATAAAAGGGAGGAGGGTAGAAAAACGTGTATGATGCTCTGGACTTCTTGGTGGAAGGGTCAGGTAAGAATGTGCTAAATATGTTGCACCAAAGAACAGTAACTTAGGGCACTAGTCAGAAATCAGTGGGCGGCCACCTGCAGTGGACAGCCGTAGACCAAATTCCTCCCTCTTCTGACATGCTCTTTTGGTAGACAAAGGCAAAAAGTGAAGTTCTAAGGATAAGAAGTCTGGAAATTATGTTACACACATCCACATGCATCAGAATTCACTTCTAATGCCATGATGTCAAATAACTCCAAAATTTTGATTTACATTTGGTAAGAGGACAAGTGCGTCAGGGTAGATGAAGCACGGGACTGCCTCTCTCCGTGTGTTCTACCCTGGCAGCTTCACTCTACTGAGCAGGGCCTTCTGCAGGTGCCGCTTTGCACATGGGCAAAAGCAACAGCCGTCAGTACGTGTGCATTCTCTTTATGAAATGGCCTACCTGAAGAGGTCAGGAAAGCTCCCACTCTCCGGCTTTCCACAAACTATACAAAACTGAATTATTCAAGAGGGGTTTTTTAACTCGGATAGGAAGGCTGTAAGATAAGGAAGCAGTCTTAAAAGAGTTTCATCAGCAAAGGGAAAGGGAGTGACTGTAGATGTTACTGCTGCTGCTGTAAGTATGATAAATTATAGACTTTACTACTATTGGCCCCCCTACTTTTTAATTTATATATTAATTGTTCAGAGACTGTCAGGCCCTGAATTTATTGTTCCCTCCTTAGATCAGCAAAAAATATCAATCTTACTATATGCAGATGATATGGTTTTGATCTCTTTAACCAGAATGGGACTGAAGAGGCTTTTGCACAGTCTAGGTGAATATTGTAAGGAAGAAAAACTTATAATTAATTACTCAAAAACCAAAGTTATGGTTTTTCAGAAACGGCCCAAAGTGTTTAAATGGAGCATACAAGGTACTCTAGTAGAACAATGTAAATCATATAAATACCTAGGTTTAACTTCTAGCGAAACCCTCAAGTGAGATGTTCACCTAGAATCAGCTAAAGCATTAGCCCTTAAGACAATGAGAGTTGTAATGAGATTTTATTACACCAGGGGAGGTCTCCTCATAGACCCAGCATTGAAACTTTTTGTTAGTAAAATTATCTCCCAATTGCTGTATGGTATTGAGGTCTGGAGGTGGAAAGATCAATTACTTCTAAAGTTGGAAAGAATCCAAAACCTCTTTATGGGGCGAATTCTGGCACTCCCTAAAGGGACACCTGCTGCCCATTTACGAGCTGAGTTGGGACTCCCTTCAGTGAGGGCTCGAGCCCACCTGATAATTATAACATTTTGGGGGAAAAACCAGCTAAGAACTCCTGACTCATACAGTAATCTTAGTTTCCATCTACTGAATAACAAAGATAATGCTCGCCTTCAATTTATTAACTACATCGTTGCCAGATATACTATCCCTGATGATCTATTGCAGCCCTCAGGGAATAGCTTTGATCTTCACGATTGGGTCTTTAGAGAAGATGCCCTAATTGGCTTCTCTGATTTCTCAAGCAAGGTTTGCCCCTTGGTTTAATATGATTAAAAAAGATCATTGTAAGGCCTCCTACTTAACCAACATAACTGTGTATAATCTTAGGAGGACCTTTACTTCGATGTATTGTTGAAGGCTTTCACGGCTGGAGAACGATGGTTGTTGTGGGTTTTCCAGGCTGTATTGCCGTGGTCTTGGCACTGTAGTTCCTGACGGTTCGCCAGCAGCTGTGGCTGGCATCTTCAGAGGTGTAGCACCAAAAGACAGAGATCTCTCAGTTTCCACACTGTGACACTGAGAGATCTCTGTCTTTTGGTGCTACACCTCTGAAGATGCCAGCCACAGCTGCTGGCGAAACGTCAGGAACTACAGTGCCAAGACCACGGCAATACAGCCCGGAAAACCCACAACAACGACCTTTACTTCATTGCGCTTTCAAACAATGCCTACAGAGATGCTAGTGGGTCGATATAAAAAGACGCCAGTTGACCAACGCACCTGTATATGTGGTCATTCAGTGGCGGACCTCCCTCATTATATCCTGGCTTGACCTCTATACGCAGAACCTAGGAATAAATTCCTGGCCAAGGTCTCGCTTGCTCTACATCCCCTGCCTGTCTCTGATAAGATTGTCACGATGCTCTCCGACAAGGATTCTTTTATTTCCCTAAGACTGGCGCTTTTTGCTTTAGCTGCTAGGAAGATCAGAGCAAAGGAACCAGCCATTGATTCGCTGTGATTGCTTTTAGAAGGTTTTATTAATTTTAAAGCTTTTTTTAGTAGGACATTTTATGTGGTTTTGAAGTGTTTGATTACCTGATCATTTTGATTATGTATTATACTGACATTCGAGAGTGTTTTGATATTGTGAAGGCCAATGGCCATATACAATAAAACGAATCTGATCTGTTACTACTATTGCTGTAAATATAATCTTACAGGGTAGTTCCTCCTATGTTGTTTAATATGCCAGTCTTAGAATTCATGCTCTGTTTCAGCATTCTTGAACTGTATATTGGATTTAAATCTTTGCAAATTTGCATGTTTATATTCCATTATGAGTATTGAAATGTCTTTGGAATTGACTGTGCTGACTCACACTGCGTAATCCACCTCGAGTCTCAGTGAGAAAGACGAACTATAAATAATGTAAATAAATAACTAAAGCTGAAAAGAATTTCACAAATGTAAAGTATAGGACTTTGGAAGAACAATGTGACTGAACCTTAACTGGACACACAACTTGTTTCAAAAGACCCATCAAGATTATTTCAGGTGGGTTGGTCTGCCATCGGAAGGCGAGATTTGAGTTCAGTAGCGCCTTCCAGACCAACAAGAATTTCAGGGTATGAGCTTTCGAGAGCCAGAGCTCCCTGGTGTATCTGGTGAAGGGAGCTCGGTCTCTCAAAAGCTTTACCCTTGAAATCTTGTCGGTCTTGGCGGTGCTGCTGGACTCAACCCTTGCCATCAAGAACATGTTGAATTTGGTCTCTCAGTAAGAGGAGGAGGGCAGCCCAGCCCTACAAATAACAGCACACACAGGAAGAGGAAAATCAAAAAGAGTCCAGTAGCACCTTTAAGACTAACCAATTTTATTGTAGCATAAGCTTTCGAGATTCAAGTTCTCTTCGTCAGATGCCTGATACAGAGACTGGTCAAATACAGAAGAGCAGGAGAGAGAAGAGGCAATTAGGGGGAGGAAGGGGGAGGGAGCAATCAAAACATTCCTTTGCTAGTATATGTAAACATCTCCTTTTAGTGTGTGTATCAGTTGGCTTCAAAGGAGTTTGCCCTGTTAGTTTGTAGAAGCCAAACAGCTAGACCATCCAATTCCAATGCAGTATGGGCCTTCGATAACCACAGCTCTCCCTGCCAGATGCATCTGACAAAGAGATCTGTGGTTCCCGAAAGCCCACGCCAGGTGCCACTGAGCTCCCCCAGACCCCACCTCTGTAAAGGAAATCTGTTACCTGTGGTAATGTGATAACCATTCATAGTCCCTATTCAGTCCCAGCTTGACAGAGTCAAATTTGCATATGAATTCCAGTTCAGCAGCCTCCCGTTGGATTTTGTTTTTGAAAGGTTTCTGTTGAACTACAGTGACCTTTAAGTCCTTGATGGAATGTCCTGGTAGATTGAAGTGTTCTCCCACTGGTTTCTGGACGTTTCCATTTCTAATGTCAGATTTGTGTCCATTTATTCTTTTGCGTAGAGGTTGGCTGGTTTGTCCAATGTACAGAGCAGAAGGACATTGTTGGCACATGAGGGCATATATCAGATTGGAGGATGAGCAGCTGTAACTGACGAAGAGAACTGTGATTCTCGAAAGCTTATGCTACAATAAAATTGGTTAGTCTTAAAGGTGCTACTGGACTCTTTTTGATTTTGCTACCACAGACTAACACGGCTAACTCCTCTGCATCTATGACACAGGAAGAGGAGACTCTGGTTTTCTGCTTTCAGCAACCCAGAAAACTGTCGACAAACCCAGCTGTTCAGGCACCTGTGGCTACTGGAGGCGGGGGCACCTCATCCCATTGGGGATCCAGAGCAGTTTACATTATATTCCTGCCCTCCATTTTATCCTCACAACCACCCTTTGAGGTAGGGTAGGCTGAGAGTTTGTGACTGGCCCAGGATGACCCTGCAAGCTTCATGGCAGACTGGAGATTTGAGTCTGGGACTCTGAGGTCCTGATACCGCACGCTAGCCACTACACCGTACTTGACAGAAACAGGCAGATGCTTTGGTGATTTACAGATACTCGAAGACACTTCCTTTTTTTCCAGCATCTACAGCCACGTATATCTGTTACAATGTTATGCTTCTTGCATACAACAATAAGTAATGCACGGCTTTCTCTGTTTTGTAACGTTTGCTTCATTTGTAAAGGATGCTGCGAGGAAAGCATTACTCACTGAGGTAACGCGGCTTAAACAATCCGAACGTAAAGCAAGGCGCTACACAGAGAGGTATGCACACAAGAATTTACTTGATATGCAAGGATTGTAAAAAGCCATGTTTGTTTCATGATTGCAGAATGCACTGATACTGTTTCCCTTTTTAGACTGGAACTAGAACTTTATCAATTGAATCGATCCTGGGAATTGAAGTTTCAAATCCTAAAGAGAAGGTATGGCACGACTCTGTCTCAGCTTTGCCATAGTTAAGCATTTTAAGACCCATTGATTTTACAGGAGACTTAAGCACAAGCTGGTCTCTTCCAGATCAATTTGGTGGGGCAGTTTAGCCCGTTTGCCAAAGGCAGGAGCACATAATAAAAATAGTCACTAATGTTTGCTAAGTATAGGAGACAAAGTGAAGTGGAATTTGATGCAACTGACCCAAGCCCAGCTGCCATGTAACCATCATACATTTTGCCCAGAAAGGCATATGAATACATGAAGCTGCCTTATACTGAATCAAACCATTGGTCTGTCACAGTGAAGAATGTCTATTCAGGTTGGCAGCAGCTTTCCGGGGTCTCAGGCAGAGGTCTTTTCCGTCAGTCATTCTGCATATAATATAAAGCAAGTACTGTGTCCAGTGAGCCGCTCCTTCTCCCTAACACCAAAAGCTGGACACAGCAATACTTGGGAGCTCTCTTAGGAGCCTTCTGCTAATGCACAGGATTAAAAGGTAATGCAGTCATCTTAGTGCACTCCAGAATTTTCCCAATTATTGGCCATGGGCAGGACAGAAGTGGGCCTTGAAAACGTCAGCCATTGTGTTGAATGAGTCTGCCACTCTATGCCCATCAATGCTATGCCAGTTGCAGCAGCGTCTCTGCCTGGGACATCATCCTATGGAAATCCCATCACTGGAAATCTCTTCATTGCCTGGTGCCATCCCAGAGACTTGACTGACTGAGCAAAAGGAAAGGAGGCAATGTTAACGGGGATCTCCAGTTGTGAGGAGGATGCCTGCCTGTAGTTTTCAAAGATAGTTAAAAAGGAGGGCTTGGATTTGTGGCTCAGTGGTAGAGCATCAGCTCATCATACAAAAGGTCCGAGGTTCAATCCCTGCATTAACACTTTAAAAAGGATCAGGTAGTAAGTGATGCCAAATATCTCTGCCTGAGACCTTGGAGAGCTGCTGCCAATCCAAGTAGATAATACTGACAGTGATGAACTATTGTCTGATTCAATATAATGCAACTTCAAGTGTTTGTATGTATCTAAAAGTACGTATCTTCTGAATGTCAAGAGAAAAGGTACCTTCAGTTTTAATGCAAAAAGAGAGAGAGAGATCTGTGCCCTAGATATTAAAAGTTTGGAGAAATCTTGTGTGCTCCAATGAACATAATATGGATGAAAGGGAGTTTAATGTCGTTGGAATTCTACAGATGTAGGCAACATGTGTAACTTGAACCACATCATATTTACCAGCACTGAGGATGGTACAGAAGCAGAGGCTTCTCTTTGACATTTTGCCCTTAAACAACTTTTACCAGTACCCTGCATTTTATGTGCTGTCCTAAGCAGAGTTATAAGCCCATTGACTTCGGTGGGTTTAGAAACGTGCAACTCTGTCTAGGATTGCACTGTACAAGATACTCTTGAGATTGGTTTGGTTTGGTTTTCTATCATAGGGAACTATGATAGAAAATAGCAATATTGATAGTAAAAACGAACAGCGTGTAAATATTCCTTAACTGGTTATGCTTCCAGCTTCTATCTACTTATCCTTACATTTTTTTTTGAAAATGTAAATATTTGTTCTTTAGAAATCAATAAAGGTAATAAAAGCTATGGAATAAAGCAATATGCAATGAACAATTTGTATTTTTCTGAGTTCAAATAAGCAACTGGATCCAATTCTTCTGTGAACTTCCTTAGTTAATACTAATGCTTAGTTAATACTGATACCTAATACCATTCAGCAATGGCCAAAGCTTTCATTAGCCACTCCTTGATTGCTGGGTTCACAGGCTTTAGATAATAAGACCAGTATTTTGTAGCAGCCAATGAAAGGTTAATTACAAGAAGCCCAACAATACAGAGAATGCTTCCATCCAAGAGGTTCAATAATGCAGTCAAGATTCAATCCATTAAGATTCTTGTTTTGTTCTTCTTACTGATAAAAATGTTGAAGAATTTTGTATATTTGTTGTATTTTCAGGACAATGGTGTTATCTAGCAGTTACCTTGGGCTTGGATTCTGCTATTCTTTATCTCTCTCTCTCACACACACAATATTTGTATTCATGGGAAATTATAGGGGCCCTCTTGTGGTCAACATCTAACATATTTTCAATAATGGGAACTGAGGCTATGGGTTGGATCCTATCAGCTGCGGGCCGTGGCTCTTTCTCCACTTTTTCCTTCCTGCAGCAGTTCCCTTTGACCCCTAGGAAAGGCTGGGATGTGTATCTAGGGACCTGTATGGATAAAAAAAAAAAACATGCAAGTTGCTGGATGACGGAAAAGGAGTGAGGAAATCAGGCAAGATTGCACCTCTTCCCTCTAATGCCAGTAGAAAGCTAGTAGGAGCCAGCCCTTTGTTTCCAAGCAGGTGATGTGTTTCAGAAAGTTAGAATCATCAGATAAGAATGTGTGACAGGGCGGGCCATCATTCTGTTTAGTAAGACTCAGAGCCAAGCTACAAGTGACGCCTTACATAGGTTGGAGACATGTCAGCTTCCCTCAAGTTTTGATGGGAAATGTAGGCATCCTGGTCTTGCAGCTGTAATGGAGAGCCAAGCTGTAAAACCAGGATGCCTACATTTCCCATCAAAACTTGAGGGAAGCTGACAAGTGTCCAACCTGTGTAAGGCATCACTTGTAGCTTGGCTCTCAGAGAATGGAAGTTACAATAGCTTCTGCTTCATAATTTGTTGTATGTTGCTCAAGAACAGCATTTTAGTGCATGTGACATGCAATATGCTTCTCTGGGCTGACCTCTCTTCCTTTGATTGATAGCTCTGGTGAGTCCAGTCTTTGCTGGCTTTAGGCATTCAACTGTAATCAAGTCAGCCCTTCTGTCAATTCAATCAATTTATTTTGATACAAAATCAGATCTGGAGAGTAAAAGAAGAATAGAATAGAAAACAATAAAAATAAGAATAGGGAAGATACGTGCAGTGCAACGAGCACAGAACTGTGGGTGCAGGTTATAATAATAATAACAACAACAGCAACAACAACAACATTCGATTTATATACCACCCTTCAGGACAACTTAGTGCCCACTCAGAGCGGTTTACAAAGTATGTTATTATTATCCCCATAACAAACACCCTGTGAGGTGGGTGGGGCCGAGAGAGCTCTAGAGAGCTGTGACTGACTCAAGGTCACCCAGCTGGCTTCAAGTGGAGGAGTGGGGAAGCAAACCTGGCTCTCCAGATTAGAGTCCCGCACTCTTAACCACTACACCAAACTGGCTCTCAGTTCAGATCAGTTCCCCTGGAGAAAATGGCTGCTTTGGAGGGTGGACTCTATGGCATTTTACCCTGCAAAGGTCCCTCCTTCCAAAAACCGTGCTCTATCCAGCCTCTGCCCCCAAATCCCCAAGAATTTCCCGACCTGAAAATGTTTAACAGCAACAACAACAACATTCACCCTGTGAGGTGGGTGGGGCTGAGAGAGCTCCAGAGAACTGTGACTAGCCCAAGGTCACCCAGCTGGCTTCAAGTGGAGGAGTGGGGAATCAAACCCGGCTCTCCAGATTAGAGTCCCGCACTCTTAACCACTACACCAAACTGGTTCTCAGTTCAGATCAGTTCCCCTGGAGAAAATGGCTGCTTTGGAGGGTGGACTGTATGGCATTTTACCCTGCAAAGGTCCCGCCTTCCAAAAACCGTGCTCTATCCAGCCTCTGCCCCCAAATCCCCAAGAATTTCCCGACCTGAAAACGTTTAACAGCAACAACAACAACATTCACCCTGTGAGGTGGGTGGGGCTGAGAGAGCTCCAGAGAACTGTGACTAGCCCAAGGTCACCCAGCTGGCTTCAGGCGGAGGAGTGGGGAATCAAACCCGGCTCTCCAGATTAGAGTCCCGCGCTCTTCACCATTACACCAGACTGGCTATCTTGTAGGGGGCACTGAGAGATGATACCTTCCTCCCAGGGCCGGATCTATGGGGGGGCAGGGGGGGTAGTCTGCCCCTGGCGCCGCCAGGGAGGGGGCGCCGGGAGCAGCTCCCAGCTGCCAGAGCGCGCAGGCGGCAGTGCGGGCAGCCTCGCAACCCCCGCGCTGCCTTTTGCCTGCCCTTCAGGGCAGGGGGTGCGCGGCAAGCCGGCCGCCCCCTGTCCTGCGGGGAGGCGAATGGCGCGGGTGGCCTCGCAGCCCCCCGCGCCTGCCTTGGAGGGCAGGGGGTGCACGGCAAGCTGGCTGCCCCCTGTCCTGCGGAGCAGGCGAAAGCAGCGCGTGGGACTGCGAGGCTGCCCACGCCATTCGCCTGCAGGGAGGCGAATGGGGCGTGTGGCTTCTCAGCCCCACACGCTGCCTCCGTCCGCCCTGCGTGATGACGTCACCAAAGTGACGTCATCATGCAGCACGGGGAGCACGCGTGCGAGACAGTAAGCCAAAGGTTGCCCCGGGCGTGGGCAACCCTGGATCCAGCACTGCTTCCTCCAACAACGAAGTAAGTTAATGAGGCTCAGTCAACCGCTTGCATATCCCACACAACCGAAGGCAAAATTTGGCAACTTTGTTAGTTATCTCCTGGGATGAGTCTGCAAGAAAGAGGGAGACAGTTTGATGTAGTGGTTAAGAGCGCGGGACTCTAATCTGGAGAACCGGGTTTGATTACCCCCTCCTCCACTTGAAGCCAGCTGGGTGACCTTGGGTCAGTCACAGCTCTCCGGAGCTCTCTCAGCCCCACCCACCTCACAGGGTGATTGTTGTTGTGGGGATAATAATAACCTACTTTGTAAACTGCTCTGAGTGGGTGTTAAGTCGCCCTGAAGGGCGGTATATAAATCAAATGTTGTTGGTGGTGGTGATGTTGTTGTTCAGATCTTCCTGTAAAATTGACAAGATTGGAGCTATATAGTGAGATCGGATGTTATTGTAGAATAGGCTGTGAAGTAGAACATGTTCAATAGACTCTACTTTCCCTGTATAGCTTGGGCAGAGCTGCTGAGGGAGTGGAACACGATAGTATCTGCCTTCCAGGAGGGCTGGAGGTAAAGCGTTGAAGCGAGCAAGGGTAAAGGATCTCAGATATTTCGTGATCTCAACGGATCTAAGATAATCTGCTGGTTGGAAGCATTTGGCATGCTGCAGAATTGTGGGGTATTTCTGTATCTGTGCCCTATCTGATTGTAGGGCATGATCCAAGAGCCACTGTTTGATTGCTTCTTTTGCTTTTTGGTACCCAAGATGCAATAAGGCTTGGGGAGAAAGACCATGATCCTGGAGTTTCCCCTCAATTGCTCTTTGCCAGGTTGAGCGGTGACTATCAACAGGAATCAAAGGTGCTAGACCTATTAGGTTGAAGATGAGTTTTAGCCAGTAGGTGAATGTGAGCAGCCACATGTGAGTCTCCAAGGGGATCAGCCCGGTCTCTAATCTAAGAAGGGCATTCAGGATACACTGTGGGACTTCAAGGATCTTTCACAAGAGCTTGGATTGTACTGCTTCCAGTGAGTACCTGTCTTTGTAGATACAGAGCCAGGAGCCATATCAGAGCTGAGATATAACCTTTCCTTGGAAGACCTTGATTGCTACAGGGACAAAGGAGGAACCTTTTGTGAAGTAGAATTGTAGAATGGTGGAGGATGCTCCGTGAGCAGTCTCTGCATCGTACAATGCCTGAGCTCTCCAGTGCCCAGATGCCTGTAGATTAAATATTCCAAGATATTTTAAGATTTTGGTTTTTTCAGTGTTATGGCCCTCTATTTGCCATGTATAGATTTGATGTTTTTTGGTGAAGACAAGGACATTTGGTTTTTTGGTCATTTATTGCAAGCTGCTCCTCTTTGCGGTATGTAGTGAAGGCACGGAGCGCTCTCCTGAGGGCCACTTGTGCGTGAAATAGGATGACAGTATCATCTGCGTATAGTAAAGGAGGAATAATTTTGTCAGCAAGCTTCGGTGAATGGAAGTTGGATTTCTTAGATGTTGCACCAAGGAGCTGATATAGTAGTTGAAAAGTAGAGGGACCAGGATACAACCCTGCTTGACTCCTTTATCCAGTGGGATCTTATTGGAGAGATGGCCTTGAGGACTTCATCTTACTTTTAGACAGTTTCTTCCATGCAGCGAGCAAATAAGTATGTAGAGTCTTTGGTCTATTGAGGAGTTCTCAAGCTTTGCCCAGAGCCTATTCCTGGAGATACTGTCAAATGCTGCTTTGAAATCCACAAAGGCAGCATAGAGCGCACCATTTGGCTTAGAGCTGTACTTCTCCTCAAGATGGTACAAAATCAGACACTGTGGAATGGCCAGCTCTATAATCATAATCAGGGCTCATTTGGAGGCAGAATGCACCGGAATGGCGTTCCGGTAGCTCTGAAAAGAGGTCACATGGGTTTTGGCCCCACCCACGTGATTCCTTTTCCTCCTGGCTGTCCTCATCTTTAGCAGCAGGCTCTGCTGCTTTATTTTCCGTTGTGACTCGAGGGAGAGAGAGAGACAGAAAGAAAGAAAATGAATGAATGAGTGCAAGCCGAGTGGGGCTGGGCTCCAAAGGAACATAAGCTGCTTAGAATTCGTTCTGCTCTGCTGCTTCGTTTATTTTCATTTGTGACTCATGGGGGGGGGGGGAAATGAGTGAATGAGTGCAAGCCGAGTGGCGCTGGGCTCCAAAGGAACGTAAGCTGCTTAGAATTCATTCTGCTCTGCTGCTTGCTTTATTTGCATTTGTGACTCGTGGGAGGTGGGGGGGGGAGAGAAAATGAGTGAATGAGTGCAAGCCGAGTGGCGCTGGGCTCCAAAGGAAAGTAAGCTGCTTTGAATTCATTCTGCTCTGCTGCTTGCTTTATTTTCATTTGTGACTCATGGGAGAGAGGGAGAGAGAAAATGAGTGAGTGCAAGCCGGGAGGGGCTGGACTCCAAAGGAGGGTAAGCTGCTTTGAATTCATTCTACTGCTTTATTTTCATTTGTGACTTGTGAGAGAGAGAGTGCATGCGTGCGTGCAAGCAGGGCTGGCTCTCCAGAGGAGGGTAAGCTGCTTTGAGTTCATTCTGCTTTAAGGAAATACCTGGAGATTTTTGGGGAAAGGGGCCTGAGGGGTGGATGGTGCCTTCTGACACACTTCCAGTGATGTCAGGGGGTGTGGCATATGTTAATGAGATATGCTAATGAGTTCCTGCAGTTCTTTTTCTAGGAAATGACCCCTGATCATAATTAACATTTCTATAGCACTACATCATTTATGTAGCATTTCTATATGGCAAAAATCTTCCCAAACTTTATCAAGAGCTTTGAGTATCAAACTGTTTCCTGGGACAACCAGATTCAAATCTCTACTCTGCTATGAAGTCTGTTTGCCAATTACACACTCTTGAGAATTGAACTTAATCATGTCTCTTTATTTTTCAGCTTACATGCCATTAAGGATGAGATGTTTCTTAGACAATCATTGCGTCAGTCAGCAAGATTTAGACACCCAACACTTGCAGATCGGGTATGCAAAGACAAGACACCCTTTGTTGGGTTGGGTACATTAACAAGGGCAGCAAAGTTTTATTTTTGCAGACTTCTGATGATGGGATTTTCTAATAGGCAAACAGGAGGTCAGAACTGGGCTCATTTGGGTTGGCACAGCTGCAAGCCGATCACAGGGAAAAAAACTAATTCCAGACCTCTGTACCAACCCAGATGACATTCACCGGGCTCATTTTTAAGGTGCCAGTAGTCACTCAGCATCTGGTTGTTTTTCTGTTCCATTGTCACTAGTTCTCTATTTCTGCCAAAGGGAGTTAAAACAAGCCCAAAGGCAAACAAATCAGGAGTAGGATCAAATTCTGTAATTTGATTTTTTTTATCTTACTCCTTCTTGGTCTCCTGGTTGGAGAGTGTGGTCTTACATAACAATATTAAAGTTCAGCTCAATTATAGCACTTGCTTTCTACAAACTTGTAGTGTGTTGCTTTGCAAGCCAGAAAACATTTAACTGGTATTCTGTATGTTCCTTCCAGACTGCTGCTCCTCTTTTTATACAGCATCCTCTAGAGAAAAAGGGTCCAAGTTCTTTATATATACAGTATCCACCTCTGGTACGTTGTTTGTTTGTGTGTTTGTTTGTTTGGCTGATTATATATATATACTTGGATTAGTGTAACATCTCTGCCCACACTAAACTTTTGATCAGTTAAAGCTAGAGTTGCTTTGTTCCCAACTAAGTGCACAGTCCAGAAGAACTAAGAAGAGAGCTACTGTAGCATAGTGGTTAAGTGGCTGAGCTTTGAATCAGCACTCTGCTAGTTCAACTCCCATGACTGCCGTGAGGTCAGCAGGTGGCCTCAGATAAGCCACTCCTCTCAGCTCCAGACCCCCAGCTGTATTGTGGGGATAATAAACTGACTTTGTTCACCGCTCTGAGTTAGGTACTAATCTGTCTAGAAGGGTGGTATATAATCACACTGTTGTTGTTGTTGTTGTTGTTGTTAACATGCTGAGTCTGGGACATCTCTCTTCAAGTGAATTTTGTTATTTGATCTTGATGAATATAACAGACCGGGCATGGGTCTCATGACTGACAGATGCCTGTACTCCAGGACCTTTCTGCATGCCTGAAGGTCTGGGACCATATGTCTCCGCTCCATTGAGTCAAATCATTGGTCTACCTGGCTCAGTGCAGCAGCTCTCCAAGATCTCAAGAAGAGTTCCATAGCATCACTATTATGAAGCTCCTTTTAAGAGGAGAGACCAGGGACCAAACTGGGAGCCTTCAGCCTGTGAAGCTTCAGAGTTCTTGGGTAGGCCATCCTTGCTGGGCCAAGTCAACCAGTGTTTGTTTGTTTATGAGAAATTCTGGTACCAAATGGAGTCTGCAAGATTTTGTCAGGATAAGCTAAGCCAATTATACAGAGGACGTAAAAATTCTCTTGTTTTGTAGAACTAGTTTTTCCCATTATTCTCCATTGCAGTGCTTTATGATGCCTAGAATATGTGCATTAAAGTCACCATCATAATGAGCCACAAGTATTCATAGGTGTACTGCAATGCATTTCCTGAAATTTAATTGGGACAGTGGTCTTTGCGTGGGTTTTAATGAGAAAATATGTCATGTTCAGCCGAAGATATCTTCTCGGGAAGGTATAGAGATGAATGAAGAGGCCTCAGAGGGTGCAAAAACTCCAGTTACAGTAGAAATTCCCAGCGTCTATGAGGGTGGTAAGTAAAGATGTTTCCTAGAAGAAGTAAAACATACTTTAATTATACGTGACGTAAGCTATCTATCTTGGCTATGTTTTAACATTCTAGTATTTTGTTGTCTCTCAACACAGTTGTATTAAAGCTGCCTCACCTGGTGGGGAAAAGTCCAAAATTACATAGTATGGGTTGGATGTAACAGCAGGCTTGCCCACCTGTGACCAGCAAGCTGAAGGTATCTTAACATCTTAACGGCCATGTACGGCAGCTGGCGGGGGGTTCCATAAACAGGCTGTTTTTTCTGCCTGTACAAGAATGCAAAGTAGGAGTTATCAAGTACCTGACAAATCAGAGAGCATATCTGGCACGGGTCACCAGCTAACATCCCCATCCTATGCACGTAAATCTCTATGTTGGATGGATGGACAGGTAAGCATGTCTGGGATTATAGTCTCAGCTATAGACACCTGATCAATAAACTCAATCATGATTTGCTCTCTTCCTTGCTGGGCCTCCCCACTCCCCATTATCTCTGGCTGATTAGTGATAAAGCAGGATAGTCAGGAGAGCATCTAAGCCTCTCATTGTATGATAGAAACCACAGTTTCCTTCTATGTACTCAAGAAGACTTTTCTCACGTTCCACCTAGCAAGGTGCTATTTGCACTGTAATCTTTAGATACAGTCTTAATGAGCAAGAAAGACGCGGATCCCTAAGATAAACGAGCTGAGCAACAGTGACTCTTTACGGCAGCTGGTCAATAAGAGAAAGCTCAAACACAAGTATCTGATGCACAGAAGAAACACTAATTATTCTGTCAGATTACTCTGTTTGTTTCTATTTCTAATGGCTGTTGTCAGCCCAAGAAGAAGGGGTTAAGAGGAAGGTCAGACAAGACAATTCCAAGCCATGACAAGGAAGTTTTAATAAATTTGAAATCCATATCCTACTTGGTATTGTTAACCCCTTTGAAGCATGAAACTTAGAAGTATGGTTGTTGTGGGTTTTCCGGGCTGTATTGCCGTGGTCTTGGCCAAGACCATGGCAATACAGCCCGGAAAACCCACAACAACCATCGTTCTCCAGCCGTGAAAGCCCTCGACAATACAAACTTAGAAGTGTTGTGTATATGATTTAGCTATTGATATTCTCCTTGGATTAGTAGAAAATTTCAGCAGAAAACAAAACAAAATTGCAACATCCAAACTGGGGGAAAGTACATCAGAGTGAGCCACCTTGAAGTGTATTTGTGGCTAATCTTGTATAGACCCCTTGATAGTTAACTTTCTGCTCCTGAACCTATAATTGTGGAGGTAAACAGACCTGGCAATAACAAGCCTGTCCCTTCTGGAGGGGCAGACTGTACCTACCCCTGCTAAAAGAGTAGAGGGACACTACCCTTCTTCCTCTCTGATCCATGTGTAGTTGTCATGGCAGTCACATAAATGAGAGTCTAATGATTAAAAGCACTTAATTGTTCCTTCCCAGATATCAAACACCAGAGTTTCAGTCTTATTTACAGAGAGAAAAACAGAGGGACTACTGTGCCTTTCAGATGGAACAGCTCATTCCACCAGTTGCCCTACTGCTTCGCAGAGCTTTGTAGCTCATATAAGTCACAAATGCCTAACAATTCCTTCTCACAAAGTTCAGAGTACATCTTTTCAAATATGCTGATATGGTATCTACCTGTGCATTTCAGTTATAAGAAGAGAGGATGCTGTTAGGAGAGTTCATTGACAGCTGAGTGTAATTCTTGAAAGAGGCATGCATCAGTCCCATTTATCTTCCATAGAGCCAATAAGTAACTATATTTTCTTTTGGTTGAGAGTGTCATTCGGAAGACATACTGTCCCTCCTCATCCCCAGAGCTACCTTCATAATGGGGAAGAAAGGTGCCTGTTGCTGGTGGCCAGGTTGCAGGTTTTGTCTGTTGCCACCCCTAATTGCGGCAATGTATATTTCCCCTTTAGATTGAATTGTATTTGTAACCATCACTTATAGACATGTACTCCAGGACGGCATCAGGGTCGGCACAAAACATGCCTTGGTCCCTGGTTCTGGAGTGAGAACATAAGAGCATAAGAGAAGCCATGTTGGATCAGGCCAATGGCCCATCCAGTCCAACACTCTGTGTCACACAGTGGCCAAAAACCAGGTGTCCTCAGGAGGTCTGCCAGTGGGGAAGGGACACCAGAAGCCCTCCCACTGATGCCCCCCCAAACACCAAGAATACATCACTGCCCTAGACAGAGAGTTCCATCTATACCTTGTGGCTAATAGCCACTGATGGACCTCTGCTCTGTATGTTCGTGAGACAAGATCTTCTCTTACAGAACCCATGCTGAGTCTTTCTCAATAGCTTTGTGACCTTGTGAGAAGAAGACCTTACCCATTGTTCACTACATATCCCAAATTGCAGGTTATTTTACTACATTCCACAGAACTGAGTCTCTGTCTTGGTAGCTGTCCTATGTTCTGTTTCTTGAACATGTTTGAAATTGGCTTGTATGTATATTGGTTCTTATTCTTTTGTTATGTCTTATAAACAATACTTTTAATCTAATCTGATGATCATACTCAGATTCTCTATTTTCAATTGCTAATTTGCATTAGAATCATTAGTCTGTATGTACAAGTGAATTGGCAGTGCTAATATACAGGGAATAAGTGCTGACTGCCCACCTTTTGATTTAACCACTGTAATAGTGGGGCTCCAGGATGTTAAGGAATAGCCAATTGGCAGTAAATGTGTACTAGAAGGACCCCTCATAAGTATTTGCCAGTGCATACCACGCCAGCATTCCTCCATGAACTTTATCAGAACCAACTCAGCACCTTTTGATGAAAATGTTTGCACCAGCAAACCAGATGACTTTGTTTGCTTTTCAGAATAAGCCTTTAAACATTTTGAAAATACGTAAGATTTGGTTGTTGTAAACATTATGCCTGTATTCCGTTCATCATTGTAACCATTGTCTAGTTTTTCTTTTTAAAAAAGCAAAAGTTCACTTGACATTTAATTAGTGAAGTGTCAGATAGTGGCAATTAAATTTCAGCAGAGTCTGCTACTACCGACATGACAGTATCACGAGAGAGGAGGATTTATGGGGCTTTGGCTTCCAATCATTCTTCTTCCGAGCATATTTATTAAGTGAACCAGTCTCTTGTGCTGCTTTCAGCAAAAGGCATAGGAATGCCGAACCACAGACCTGTGGTGACAGTATCTTATTGAAACATTACAGTGATAACTTTATCAGCAGTATGTGACATGGGGTGCCATGCAGCCGCTTTGAGGGTCTTCATCAGAGGTGTCTACAAACGTTTCAGATAAATTGTTTGTTTTGAAAAGAAAACCGATGTTTCCTTAGCTCTTATACCTGCTTCATTCTTGGATTTAAATTTTTTAAATATATATATATATTTCAGTGTTACAAATTTGCAGGAAGCTAAATGCCCAAATTCCCGCATTATCATTACTAGTGACACTTTAAATGGAATTTTTCATTCAGACTTTGACATTAAACTAGAAAGGCCCTTTGGCTGTGACCATACAAGCATAATAAATTGTGTATGTTTGTGATACTGAATGAATCTGGCCCATATGCTGCGTGGCAAGGCTACATGAATGAAGCATTTACCAAATCAGGCCCACCACATGAAACAGAAAAAACAATCTTTATTCATGGTAACTTATCAGTTTCAATTAATCAACCTTAACAATGGAAATTCTGATGTGTTCAAGCAACTTGAAAGCAATAGGTCATCTCCAGGGCAGCCATGTTGTGTCTTTGTGCCTACTCCTTCAAACAAAGCGACATCTCCAATAAATGTCCATACACAATTCCATATTGCTGGCTTGGGCACTTTTAAACATCTAAGCACACCTCCGTCTCTAATGTGTCTCGGTCTGTAGATAGGTCTGGTGTTTGCTTGGGATTTTGCCATCCCAGATATAATTGTTTGCTAGCATTTTGGAGCTCTGTTACGTTCAAACAAAGGAAAAGACATTTCCATTGGATGACCATCCTTTCAGTTTCTCTGCTGCTATGTGAATAAGCATTGTGCAGACTATTCCAGTGGTATTGAAAAGGGGTAACCATTGGTTTGATTTGGTTACACGGTTTCGTAAAGCGCTCCCTCCCACTGCCTTAGGGTCTGTGAAAGGTCTGTGACCTGTTTAGAACTGCCAAGTGAAATGTCATGTCGCCCCTCCCAAATGGGAGTATCTGCATTCATTTGATCAGTATAAAAAATGATTGGGGATGGCGAGATCAGTGCTTTTGAATTGCAATTTATAGCAGTTTACAAAAATGCACATTGTTGGAAAAGAAAACATGGAAGTGTTTCTTTCTAAATTGCATTACCTGTGAAATGTCATTAGTCTTTTTAGGATATTTGCATCCAATTTTTGCTATGAAACTGAAGAAAGGCTTGAATGGAAGAAACTGCCTTTTCCCCTTCATTGTGTTAATTCTTACTGTTGTTGTTGTTATTTTGTATTTAGTTTAGCATCAGGATATCTGGGGAGTGAAGCTGTTCCTTCTTTTGCAAATTTCAGCTCTGTCAGGACTTTTAAAAAGACAATTGCATGTAGCAGTAATTTTCCAGATTATAATCATATTTTCCTACTGAAGAGTTTGTACACAATTGTTATTTAAATGCTTTCTCCGTTGTAGGTGTGAACTTGTTGCTTACAGCCAGATTCGTCGTTTGCACAACTTAATCCTTTCCAATCCCCCTGCCCCGTGCATTAAATAGAACACTTCTAAAATATTTAGGCAATTTGTAAAAATAATGTGTTGCATTGGGACTTCTGAACAACGTCTCGTTTGCAAATGAAAATGCTAGTCATTGATATAGGGGTGGAGATGTTCCTTCAGTTTATTCCTGATTTGTAAGCTATACATTGCATAATGAATGGTGTATATTATAATAATATAATCTTTGAGTTTTCTTAATCTGGGAGGGAGGGTTAGCATTGCAGATGTGTGGGCAACCAGCACATTCCAAATGGGCTAGCTGAGGCCGTTCAGCAGGAGGCTGTAACTGGTTTCTTGCCTTTTCGTGCAGAAGAATGGGGAGCTGGCTTGTCTCACCTCCCAACCGAGGTTATTTATAGGGATTCCCTTGGGGACGCCGTGGGCACCTGCCTCCCAATCTCTGGAAGGTTCAAAGTAGGACAGTAGTATTTCATTAACTGCTGCATTGGTAGTGTCACCTGATTAACTGCAGAGCCTGAAGACTTCACTTGCCGCACAAACAGCGATGTGGAGAGAACAATAAGAAGTTTGCACAGCAGCTGGAATAGGAAGCAGCATGTAAATGAACACACTATGTGAAAGGAGAGGATCAGCCCCTTTTCTATGGTTCTCCCCTCTGCCTGAGAATTCTAAGCTGGATCCACAATAGACATGCCACTTTTTTTCTTTTCCAGACCAAAGTTTCTGTTTTTAATAGCTGCATCTGGCAGAAATGCAACAAGTGTAACTTTTCCCAGCATGGAGTACAGAGGTGGAGGAGGCTGCACCTGCTGAATTTCTGCCTATCATGCAGCTGTTAAAGGCCGGCTATCACTGCATCTGTTGAAACAATCTTTCATCTGGCCTAGTTTAACGACCATTTCACTTGTTGCAAAATTCCAACACAGAAGTGCCTTTTCTGGGTTCAGTTTGCACAGATCTGTTCCTCTGCTTTCCTCCAATGCAAGGGCAGTTTCCTCGCAATACACACATTACATCCAAAGAATATGCCTTTTGGCAGATAAATTCACTTCCAAGAGCAGAATGGATTGTTGGATCCCAAACTTATGCAAGAATGTTCTCATAAGTAAACTTACCTCCTATTATTGATATTAAATCCAGCAAGGTAGCTGGTGTTAAAGTTTGTTGCAGCAAAAAATAAGCATGATACTTGTGGCACCTTAAAGATTAACAAAATGTTATACCAACAAATGTTTGGGGACTTCTTCAGATGCTATGAGATGATGCTCTCTCAGATGCTCCCTATGCAATCATTTTATGCAAGGTGTTTTTTTTTTTTTAAAAGAGCAAAGTTGAGGGCCCAGGGAACGAAGGAAGTTCAGGAAATATACCATAACTAGTGAATGGTCTCTTGGTTTTTTCCTGATTAGATTGGAATCTTACATGATTATATTTTACATTGTACATTTCTCCTTGACTTCAATTTCCCTCCCCAAACTACATGGCCCTTTGACATCAATTTTTCACCCCAAACCGCACGTTTCATTGGCTGACCTTGATCCAGTAGTCTCCACCTAGCCACCTTCACAGGGTTGTTTTGAAAATTTAAAAAACCAACTTATCCCATTTATTTGTGCTCGTTGGAGAAAAGTGTGATACATATGCCTGTGTTGGGTTGCAAACAATATTTTATAATTAGGTGTGGGCTTTCTTTTTAAGGGTACATCTTGTATAGGGCTGAGGAATCTCGGGCTTTTTATTATTTTTTATGTATGAAAAGGTGTCATATTCTCGCTAAAGGATGCAACAGGAAACCATATTCTAAGATTTTTTAAAAACTGCAGGCTGAAATAGGCATTGATCCTCCCTTCTCAATAAGCTTATGTAACTACAGATAAGATCTTAAATTGTGAGTACGATGCAAGAGTAATAGAAAATGGTTTATCTTGAGAAAGATTTCAGAAACATGCAATGTCAACACAACATTACTAAGGGCCAGTTCACATGGGACAGACAGGTGGACTGTCAACATGTTGTATGATAGGATTTCCATGCTCAGAACTTAATTCCCAGGTATGCATGGGCACAATTCAGATTGGGACTACAGCATATGGAGAGAGAGGGCTTACACCCTAAACCATTTTTAAAACTTGGAACAGCTCCGGAGAGCCACGATTTACCCCATTTGGGAAACTTAGATATTCTGGGTGCTACAAGTAAGTTTCCGCAAAAGGGCAAATACCAAGTTGCCAACTAGCCTGGAGAAAAACACCCTGTCCCTTTAATAGAGGTTTAGTGGGCAGCTGAAGCATTTCATGGCATGGACACATAAATAACATCACTGGGCAAATAATATCCCTTTAGAACAAGCCTTTATTAAAGTGACAGGACACTTTTTTCTCCAGGCCTGTTAGACGGCAAGTACAAGAGTGAATGGAATTGGTGAGAACCTCTCAAACCAGTAGACAAAAACATGGCACTGGGGAGGAAGCTAAAAGTGCATTGGGGGACCATAGAGGTCAGTACAGAACAGTAAAAACAAACACAAGGGCCCAATATGTATCAATATATTATTTTCAGTTCTTTTTAATAGTATAAAACTAGAGTATCAAATGTGCACCAGTTTGTTATCAGTCCACTTTGAGAGGCAATAAAACAATGCAGTCAAGACTGCATAATTAACAAAGAACATAAATCCTGATCCCTCTTTCTTCCTAAGTAGATGCAATTGGAAAGGGGTGTCAGTGCTTCTTTTGCCGCCGTTGTGCTTACTGGTCAAAATGTAGAACTTGGGAAAGAGCCACCTACTTACAGATCCAGGGCTGCCCACCAGTTTTCCTTTTCTGTCTGCAAATTAAAGGGTTAGTTATGTATCATTTAATCCTGTGTGTGTTTTCTTGGAAGCAAGTTTTCACAGAATTCAACAGGCCATATTCTTGAGTAAGCACAATGAACTTTAGTTTTGTAATTTTTTTAAAGGAAAGCGAGGCACAAATGAAATCAAATGCATAGAACAAACACACACACAAATGCAAGGAAGGCAGCCAAGATTCCTCTGAGGTCCGTACCTGTAGCTAATGTGAAAAGAATAATGGGGGAAATTACTCTGTCCAGACATCATTCATCTATTAGACTTTTATCCTGTCCTTCTGCCAAGGAACTGCACACGTGGTTCAGCCCTTTGCCAGGTTATTCTCTAGCCGCTGAGCTGAGAGCCAAGCTACAAGTGACGCCTGACACAGGATGGACACTTGTCAGCTTCCCTCAAGTTTTGATGGGAAATGTAGGCATCCTGGTCTTGCAGCTGTAATGGAGAGCCAAGCTGTAAAACCAGGACACCTACATTTCCCATCAATACTTGAGGTAAGCTGACAAGTGTCCAACCTGCGTAAGGCATCACTTGTAGCTTGGCTCTGAGAGTAAGGTATTGGACCAAGGTCACCAGTGAGCTTCATGTCTGAGTGAGAATTTGCACCCTGGTCTCCCACTCTCACCACACACTCTCAAACCACCTAAGTGATCTTCCTGGTCTTCCTTGGTAGTGCTGAATTTGTGCCTTAGGGTGC
Source organism: Eublepharis macularius (assembly GCF_028583425.1). Lineage (NCBI taxonomy): Eukaryota > Metazoa > Chordata > Lepidosauria > Squamata > Eublepharidae > Eublepharis > Eublepharis macularius. The sequence goes on along the minus strand of NC_072800.1, from coordinate 69,067,360 downwards.
TGCCGGCTTTCCTAGGTTAATTCCAAGCACAGTGAAGGGGAAGAATGGAATGCTTTTATCATGATTCTCAGCAGTGGAGAGCTACTTAACCACCAGGAATACTCCATATTAAACCCAAGGATGTAGGTTTTAGGTGTTTATTACCTTTCCTTTCTTTTTCTCAGCTTCAGAGTCTGATGAAGAAGTGGAGGAGCTGCCTCTCCCACCATCACCGCTTTCTTCCATACCATGATAGTAGGGCAGAGCCACCGGTGGAGAAAAAGAGAGCGAGAGTGGTGGGCAGACGGAATCGTCTTTTGGTCTATGGCAGAGGGTCTCCCTCCTGTCTAGAGGGATTGGATACTTGCGTTCTCCGGCTAACCTCTCGGGGCATCTGAGCAAAACAGGCTGCACAGGAAACCATCCCCTCCTGAACATGCACTTTAATGGAGAAGCATTCTGTTGATAGGAGGATGGTCAAGATCCATCCCCCCCTTTTTTGCTAGCCATTTGTCCATTTCCATCAGAGAAATAGCTCTGAGTTCGTTTTGTAATGCAGTGTGTTAGTCCTGAATAAAAAGGTTAACCAACTACACATCAGCCTTCTCTCTCTAGGCTTTTACAAACAAACATTCCCTCTGATTCCTCTGCATATTACCCAGCTCCAACAAATCACATGACTTGTCATTCATGTAGTATCGGTTCTTTCTGCATATGCCATACATTTATCCCGTTCTTCATATTTGTATCTTACCTTTTCCTACAAGGAGCTCTGGGCAGTGTATGTGATCATCTCTGTTTTATCTTCAGAAAAGCCCTCTGATGGAAGTTGGGATAAGACAAAGTGATTATCCCATGATGGCACTTCCCCTTCAGCTTAATCAAGGAGCTATTGACTTTATCATTACACCCCAGTGGCACTTGGACCGGGATAACCAGCCCCTTAGAATTGTGTCTACCTAGCCCCTCCCCAGTGGGCATCCTTTTTGTAGTCTTAAAACTGAATTTTGTAAGTCTAGTTCATCGTCGGTCTTCCTGTGCAGTCCCACATGGGACTGCGCATGCACAGGCCTGCCAATTTGCGCATGCACAGACCTGCCAATTTGGAGGTTACTTTAGCTGAAAATCCACTAGGGGCGCTCTCGCCCTCCACAGCGCATGTGTGGCTGTTTTCCCGCCAGAATGGCCTCTAGGAGGGCAGAGCGCCCCCAGATATGCTCAGTTCCTCTTTTGCCGCTGGTCGAAGTGGTTCTTGTTGCTCATTGCAGATAAGTTGGACCTTTACTTCTACCTTGTTGACTTGATAGTATGTAAGAGAAATCTCTCTTTAAGCAGTGCAATGGAAAACTGACCAGAACAGATGGTCATTCATTGTGTGCCTAGGGGAAACCCATAACACCCAATCATGTCGGCACTGCTTTAAGTTCACTCCTAAGACAATGGCAGAGAGAGATGGCCGCCTGAAAGCCTCCCTGTGGAAGAGAGCATTGGATGCGGCAAAAACTCCGACCAAGGCAAAGAAAGTAGCCCAGGCCAATGGGTCCATAGCCTCGGATCCAACACTGATTCCAGCACCAGCCTCAACTCTGAGACCAAGCATGTTGGGTTCAAAGACCCCATGGACCCAAGCTCCATCAGACTCTTCGGAGACTGTGAAGAGATCGGATCTAAACTGATCGGGTTCTAGGACACCTAGACCCAGAGAGCCTTTGACTCCTTCCATCGACGTGGCTCCAAAGGAACCAACCTCAGAACTGTATCCAGAACTGAGGGCTCCATCCAGGTCGGATCCAGTGACCGAAACATGACAAAAGAAGTCAAGGGAAAAAAGATCAAAGGAGTCTCAGAGAGCTCCGAAAGAGGGGATCGTAGCTGAAGAGGAACCGCCTCAGAAGAGGTCTAAGACGACGAAGCACTTGCATTCCCATGGATCCTCCTCCTTGGTTTTGAGGGAGCAATGGATGGAGCAGGAGGTGCTCATAATTGACCCTCCACCAATGCCATCAATTAGATCAAAGTCGCAATCTACTCGATCAAAATCTTAGTCGGACCAATCCTTGCAAGAGGAAGGTGAGCTTCCCCGCAGGAGGCAGAGGGCCCTTAGGTCCCCGGGAGAAGGCTATCACTCCAGGGATGAGAGATCCTGGTCCCACAGAGGACCATTTGACTATCCAGCGGACACTGGCCGTCACTCCTTCTCCAGCTCCAGGATGGCATACCAGTTGTCAGAACCGAAGACCATCGAGGAGCCCTTCCAGAGGAGGAGGAGCCCTAGCCCACCTTCGGATACCCCACCAGAGGAAATGGTGGGTGACACTGGGGAAGTCTTCCCTATGGACAACTTCAGGTCCTACTCTGAGATGCTCATGAAAATGGCGAAGGCGCTTGAGGTAGACACTACTTCCACTGAACTGAAGTTGAGGGACAAAATCCTAAAACACCTATACTCAGGATCATCTTCTAATGTAGCCTTCCCCATTATAGAAGGCTTTGTAGAAGTTATGAACGCAATCAACTAAACTAGCCTCTGCTCCTGCCACTACAAAAAAAGCAGAGGCCCTATATAGGACCAAAGATGAGGCTTGCCCACACCTCTCGTTGCACCCTCCACTGTCATCTCTTGCCACTGAGGAGATGCAAGCAAGACTGAGGCAGGGGGCCTATTCAGCACTATATGACAAGGAGTGCCGAAAGCTGGATGCAGTGGGCAGGAGGATCTACTCCTCGGCAGCCTTGAGCATAAAGATGGCTAATTATACGGCCATGATGGTAGCATATCAGCTCTTTCTATGGAGCAAGGCCACAGCATTTCATGCGAAATTGCCGGACTAGCAGAAGTCCTTTGCGAGAGTCATTCAGAAGGAGGCTACTAAGCTGGCACGACACCAGATTAATGCAAGCAGGGATGCATTTGACACAGCAGTGAGGACAATGGCCTCTGTGGTGGTTTTGCGACGGCATGCTTGGCTGAGGGCTACGGCACTCCCGATTGAGACCAGGAATAAAGTAGAGAACTTACCCTTTGAGGGAAAGACTCTGTTATCAGAAAAAACAGATGACTACTTGTCCCAGAAATGGAAAGACCGCCTAACTGCGGTCCTATGGAGTGATCCCTCATGCCCGACAAAGCGGGGGACAATCAGGCAGCAACAGTATAAGAGTAGGGTGTATAGATACCAGCCTTACCAAGGGTACACGTATTCTAACCAAAGTCCCTATTCAGCACCACAGGGATTCTTCCAGAGAAGGAAACAGAGCCATGGGCAATGCCAGGAAGTGTAACATCAGCACTCTAAGGAGCATAATAATGGCCAGAAGCAATTCTGACTAAAGCAAGGGCTGGAGCCAGTGTTTGGAGATAGGTTACATAGTTATTACGCTGTTTGGAGCATTATTACTTCCGATGCTAGGGCTGTAAAAATTGTTTATCACAGTTATAAAGTTGAGTTTGAAAGTTTTCCTCGTCTGGATCTTCCTAAATTTTCAGATGCACACCCGTGCCCTGAACTGGAGACAGAGCTTGGGGCCCTTCTGAGTAAAGGGGCTGTACAACAGGTCGAGGAAGCCGAACCCAAGGAGGGTTTCTACTCCAGATTCTTTATGGTTGACAAAAAAGATGGCGGGAACTTAACAAATTTATTTCTGTCCATAAATTCCGTATGCTGACACTGCACACAGTCATCGCATTACTCACTCCAGGGTGCTGGTTCGCCGTTCTTGTTCTCAAGGACACGTACTTCCACATCTCCATCCGTGAGGCGCATAGAAAATACCTGCGGTTCACATATGATAAAAAAGTGTATCAGTACCAAGTCCTACCTTCCGGGCTGACCACAGCCCCAAGGGTATTTACAAAATGCATGGCAGTGGTCATAGCCCATTTATGCTTATTGGGATGCTGCGTGTACCTGTACTTGAATGACTGGTTGCTAGTGGGCCAGTCTGAACAAGATGTTCAGGGGCAGGTCTCCCTTACACTCCAGCTTTGTCTGAGCTTGGGATTGTTTGTAAATCAAAAGAAATCCAAATTGATGCCCACCAGGGAGGTCCAATTCATCAGGGCAGTATTTAATGGTGTACTGGATAAGGCTTTTCTTCCAACTGACAGGGTTCAGAAGATCAAAGGGATGGCCAGGATGTTCCAGAGATGCAGATTTCAGACTGCCTGGAAGATACAGACATTGCTAGGGTTCATGGCTTCCACCACGGTGGTGGTGCCTCTAGCTAGGATGAAGATCAGATGCTTGCAGTTTGGCTCCTCTCTGCTTTCTGCGGTGAGAGGGATTCTCAGGAAAGGAAACTGAGCATACCTAGGGATGTTGTAAGATCCTTACAATGGTGGTTGCCAACAGGTATGAGGGAAATGTTCCATCCTTTTAATAGCTTAATGGGTGGAAATGAGTGGCTGAAGCTATCCTTCCTAGGTCAGGTCGGTAAAATGAGTACCCAGTTTCTTGGGGGTAGAGTGTATATGGCCAACAACCCAGAGAAGAAAAACTCTCATCCCTTTAAAAGAAGCTTGATGGGATTTTATTTAGCAGCTTCAGCTGCCTATTTCCACATATTAAGCCTATATTAAAGAGGCAGGACATTTCCCCCTGCCCCCTCCCCAGGCTGTTGGCAACCCTACAAGGCACCAACCCCGGGCAGCAGGGCAATAATCAGGCAGTGCTTGGGAAAAGCCGTGTTTCCCCCACGCCCATCCACACAATGGTCTGCTCTGTAATGCCCCATTCTTCAGCCAACAGCTCCTGCTCTGTGTGCCACCGACACTTCCAAAGGATTGTTGCCCTAGAAACTTGGTTTCAATCTCCTGCTATATATCAACAACCTTGTTTTAGCAGTCCCCTGGCTGAATTACAGTTACACAGTTTGGCGCTTCTTTCAAATTTCCTCCCAGCACTTGGGCCAAAGAAAGGAATTTTTCTCCTTTAGAAATGAATTGGCTTAATTAGTAAGTAGATTAATGGCAATGGCTGGTGAGTTGGTTTCCAGCAGAGTTTCACCAGAGAGGGTTAATCGGAGTCAGGGCTGGAATCTTTCCCAGAACTGGCTGCCAGCCATTTTCCACCAACCAATCACCCCCACCGGAGAAACAGAGCTGATGGGCTTTCTTGGAGAAACACCAGCAAAGCTGCCCAAACAAGCGGCTGATCCACTGCGGGGCCATTCAAGCGACGCCTGGAACCTTTGTCTGACCTTAAGTCAATTCCTAGAAGGTGGTTGTGGAGCTGGGTTCGAAACTCAATTCATTAGGGCAGGTCACTTTTTCCTCGTTTTTTACTTCTCGCCCCCCTTTTTAAAACTAGTAGGAATGGTGACATGAAGGGTGCAATCTGTGTACCTGACCTAAATAGAATTTAGGATATGTGCATTCCAAGGGTGCTGTCTTTGTATATGCTGAAGTAAATACATAAAAATTAAGTGTCCTTAAGTTGCAACCGACACAGGCGACCTCTCATGGGGTTTTCGAAGCAAACGATGAGCAGAAATGATGTGCCAATGATTTTGGCCCAGTAATTTAAAAAAGACTTAGGGCTGATTCGCATACACGTGTAGATAAGAGGCGGTCTCCTTCAGCGCTGCTTTAAGAATCCACGCAACTCGTGTGGATTCTCCCCGTCGAAAAACGTTGCGTGCACAGTGATATCAACAGATACAAAGGTTTGCCCGGTATGTTTCATGAGCGTTTAATCTGTTCTCACCTGGAAGTCATCGTTTGCTGCCACAGCTATCGACACGGTCTGTGTGCATGGATACACTCAAACCTTAGTGTGCAACCATGTTCACACGTTTACTCCACAGGAAGCTTGAAAATCACAGCGAAAATTTGGGGCTGTAGCTAAATTGTAGGGAAAATTCTGCTGTTGGTTTTACTAAGACCATTGGCTTAGACTGGAGTAACTCTGTTTAGGATTTCACTGTTAGTAAGGCTTTTCACGCGGGACTTGGTTTGATAAAGCAGCATGTTACATTAGAGAAAGGCCAAACTACACAGAAATCCGAAGTTCCAAATTCTGACAAACTCTGAGATCTTTCTAGAAGAAGTAGATTTTTTTAAAAAAAAAATCTAGATTTTTAAATTAAACCACAAACCTCCAGTTTCTCCCAAGATGAAACAACAAGATCTTTTAAACAAGAGCATACACAACAATATGGGTTCTTATGTTTTTTCCCATACCGATAAAAATGCATTCATAGTTTCACTAGCAGCTGCAAAAAAAAAAAAGTCTTGCAAAATAATCCCTGCTGAGAAATGCATATAATAGGAAAAACAGATCGCCTGGACAGCAGTGTAATTAATGCCAGAAAAGGCCAAGCCGGTTTCATAGTTTGTCTTTTGAGGATATCAAAACGAGACCTAGTGAAAAATGACGCATGCTTTAGCATTTCAGAAAGCTGGCAACTGGCAGAGGCTCGCCCCCCTTCCAACTCCCCCCTTTTCTCTCTCTTTAACTTTCTGCCTCTGAACAAAGGGGTCGGCAGAACTAGCTAGGTTGTAATGAGTTCTGTGTCCCTAGCCCATTAAGGGCATCATGGAAACATATTGTATCGAAATAGTTTGGAAGAGAATACTGGGGATGAAAGAGAATGGGTGCTTTGATCAGCTCCCGGGGGTCCTGAGGGCGCACAGACCGGCTTGCAAGGCCTTATTCAGCTCCAGCGAGACACACTTACAAGACCATTCAATGTGATTTGCATATCTGTAATTTATCACATTGGGTCCTCCGAACATTTTTTTTGCAAGGTAAATAAAAGTTGGACTGAATAACAAGAATCAATCATCTCAGAGCGAGAGGAAACGAGTCGGTGGAACCCAGACTAACGCTGAAGAAGTCTGCAAAGAGGCGAAAGAAAACGTTTAAGCCCAGTAAAGGGAAGTTCAAAGAGTTCCTGTAGACAACAGGTTCAAGGCTAGTTAAAACAACAACAACAACAAGCCTTTGGCAACAGTTGCTATCCATCGCCGTCCCGCCACAAATAAAGCTTTTGGGAATCCAACTCGTAAAAAGAAATCGCCCCAAGGCACGTGGGGAGGGAAGACACTGTGTTTGTGCGAGGCGAAAGATAAAATTTGGCACCTTGCACAAGGGAAAATACGTCTCGGCTTTATGGCACGCAGGGGACCTTTTTATTGCCTCCTTGGATCTCCGTTAATATCAGGCGTTCCTGTTAATTAACTGTCAATTCTTTCTGAAGACCGTGAGAGGAGATAAAAATCTCTTCTTCCCCCCCATCCCCGGGGAGGAAAAGCTTTGGAGGGATTCCACCCCAGACAAGAGGCAAGTTAACAGGCCGGTATTGTTCGACTCTTTAACAAACTTCAGTTAAACAGCAAACAAGAATCTTCAACTTGACCTTGGAAAAGGGCTCCGACGCCTCCAGCTAATCTATCAAGCCACCCCCAGTGACAATGATGTATTTGCAAGTATTGTCAGATCATGAAAAGATTGATAAATTCGCTTCTGCACACTCAGACGGAGCGCTCCTTTGGAAAGAAGCTTGCTGTAAAAAGTGCGCCGCCTCATCTCCAGGTCTGGGGGCGGGGGGGGGGAGAAGGGGGAAGGGGGTGAAGAAGAGAAACGAGCGCCCTTAAATCAGACCGGTCATATTTCTTGGAGGAGCACGAGAAAGCTGGGGACAATCCTTCTCATATTAAACGCAATATTTCTTGGCTTTGGCGAGGAACAAAAGTCATAGCAAGACGTCTTTGTGACTAATTCAGTCAAAGGGCCGGCTCTGGTTCCCCCTGCAGAAAGGTCACTGTCGTTGTGTATGGTCCACCAAGGGAGGGTTTTCACAGGGAAAACGGAGCCAGCTGTCCCTGTCACACTCTCCCCACTGGGGGAGCACACACTGTGCATGGTTGTTAACTTCATTCTACACCTGCAAAATCTACCCATTTCCAAGACTTTTCAAGGGTTTTTTTTCTGAACCCCCTCTTTTTCTTGCCTCCTCCACTTTGACAACGACTATTCAAGTTTTTCTTGAAAGCACTGGGAAGGGGGCCGCTTTCTAAGCTTCTGGTGGGTGCCCATTGAGCGCCTAGCCAAAGGAGCTGCTTCCCACAAAACAAAGTCCCAAATACTTTGCGCCAAGGTGGAAACCGCCTGTTGCTAACGGAAGTGCCCTTTAGCCAAAGCTCGATCTGCAAGCAAAGGGACGCTGGCCAGGCAAGCCGCCTTCTCCCCTTGGCAAGGGGCTTCCCTCCTTGTTTATTTGCATCGCTTCATCTCTTGGCCAGCGCCACAAAAGGAGGCTCTCCCGCCCCCCTTCCTTCCTAGTCTCTGTCCCTGAAAACACTCAGCAAACCGTCAGCGCCATAAGGCTCAATCGGGGACTACTCAGAATAGCTGGAGCTATTCAGAGGCGATCGCTTTAATTGGAAGGGAATGTAATGACCTTCCAACGGGCCACGGTGACTCTGGAAGTGCGCGCCTGTCCCAAGCCCACGAGAGGCCTTTGCGAGGGGCAGAGGCTCGCTGGAGAGGAACGGGGAATTGAGGGCTGCCTCGGCGCCCGCCCCAGCACCCTCTGGCCCTCGCCGGGGTCCGGCTTCCTCTCCAGGTTGCTTAGAAATCCCACCCGGCTCTCCGTCCGTCGCAGCGAGAGGGCTGCTCTGAGCGGAAGCCCGGCGCTGCAGCCGAGGCCCGCAGAGACGCCTGAGACCTAAACGGGGCCAGGGACCTTCAGACCCGGGGGAAACACTTCGCCCCCAAGGTCCTCGCCCAGCTAAGTCGCCCTGATTTGGGCCCTGAGCCCGGGCCTGGCCGGGGTTGCGTGCCTCAGCCGGCCGCAGCGGCGGAAAGCGTCGCCCTGGCAGCGGGACAGGCGCGCCGCGCAACAAGTTGCCTCCGAGCAGGTGCGCAAGGAGGCTGCGGGGGAAGGACCTGTTGGCGCGGCCGGCGAAAGAGGCCGGCTGCTCCGAGAGCCCCGCCGGGGCGCCGGGGCCTGGGCTAAGGTCAAGGAGGAGCCGCCCCGTTGCCCGCCGCTTGTCGTCGGCGAGCCGAGTGACCTTGGGGCACGGCTGGGCGCAGAGGCGGCGGCGAGCGCGGGCAACGACATTCCTGTCAGGGACACCCGGCTCCTTTTCCTGTGGCAGCCGGCCAGGGGGCGGGTCCCGGTGGCGAGGCGAAGTTCGCCCCCTTCGGCGTCCCCTCAGGCTGCCACCAGCCGCCTGCCCACCTTCCCACCGCGCGCCCAGGCCTCAGGCCGGGCCGCCTGGGCGGGACCCCTCTTGGAGACCTCCATGCGCAACGAGGCAAGGCCCGGCGGAGAGCGTTTCTTGGCTGCCCCTTCCCAGCCTCGCAGGCCTTCGAGGACAAGCGGAAGGGGGCCGAGGCTCCGGCTGGGGGTCTTTCGCGCTCCGGGGTCCCCTCAGTGGGCTCCCCGCCGGCTCCCCTGAGCCCCTGGGGATGAGGGGAGAGGCAGGGCGCATGCGCGTCTCCAACCCGGGGACCCTCCTCAGACGCTCGCTCCAGAGTTTGGGGAGAGTTTGGCCAAGCTGTCCAGAGAGCAGCCTCGCCTCCGAGCCCCGGCCTTGGAGCGCTTGGGAGCCTGGCTGAGACCTCCGGCGGGCTCCCCGGCCGAGGCTGGGCTGAATTGAAGCCGGGGGGCGGCTTGGGGGGGCGAGGAGCGAGGCTTTGAGGCGGCCCAGGGAGGCCCTGCGCACCAAACTGGCGGCGCGCTCAGCCAAGGAGGCCGCTCTCTTGTGCAGCCGCGCGCGCCTCATTCGCCGCGCCAGCCACTCAGCCTCCCCCCGCCCCCGCCCCTTTGTTCGCCTTAAAAGTAATGCTGCGCATTAAAAGAAATGGCCATGTTTCCCCCCTGCTCACAAGTCCCGGAGAAGGGCCCTTGAGCTTGGCAAAAATCAGGCGAATCATTCAGCGTGCCACCCCGCACCTGTGATCTTGGCATTGAAAACCCCGCAGACCTATTCCCTATTAAACTTAATTATTCCCCCCAGGCACACAATGGTTGAAATGGAGCAGGTTGGAGTCTGTTTATTGGTCGTAAATGTTTTTCTGAAGATCTTCTGAATCTCATTGTTAGCTCGTTGTTTGAGGCTGCCCTCGTTCTTTCAGCCGAGAGTAGCCTTGGACTTTTCAATTTTCAATCGTAACATCTGCTTAATCGTACGGATCAAAATATGGAGACACAAAACATATGTAATGGTGGATTTGTTAAATCCTGGTAATGAGTTATTAACAAGGGAAAACAATAGGCCAGGATGGTGAGAGCCTTATGGTAACAGAGTCACTTTATGCAACGCTTGACGTTCCCCTTCTTGATAAATGGAACTAAGGTCTGAACGCCAGGTGATAGCAAGAAAATCAATGTCTTTAGAGGCCAGCACCGAGACTTTTTTTCTGTGTGAAAAATTAGGAGACATAAAATTTAATTGGCTGATCAGGGAGGGGGGAGAGCAGTGGTCTTAAGTTTAATTGCCAGTTGAAGGCTGAGACAAAAAAAAATAAAACAAAACTTGGGCCTGTTTGTTTGCAACCCAGCTCCCCTTGCAAGTGGATCATTGAAAATGCGTTTTATTATAACACACGTCATGCTTTACAGTTCCCATATTGTGTCAAGACAATGCTTAATGGTACATTAAAGACAAGCAAACCATGCCAACACGTCTTGGAGACATTGTGAGGGCCTCTCTCCCTCTTTGCTTGTTTTAGGCAGCTGCAGCCCCAGCACCCAGAAACACAAAAAGAACAAGTTTGAAATACCAGGTGCATCCGAGAGAAACCCGACAGGGATTGATATGTTATAGCCCAGGACATGAACCTAGCAATAAAGATATCATTTCGATTGTCTGCGGCTTCCACGCCATGTAAAAAGCAAGAGGCGCCCGGGCAGCCCGCTTTTGCTGGCAGCGAAGCTTGCCCTCCCTGGGTTTCCCTATCTGCCTCGGCCAAATCCGAACACCTGTTGGCCAGACCTCACATCCCGTCGTGGGAATCGTTGCCTCCCAATGCTTCCAGATCTCGAAAATGCAATTTGTTGTGGAATGAGCGCGGGCCCATTCCCACAGGCTTTGGGCAGGGGGAGGAAGGGGGGGAAGGAGATTTACCAAGGACACTCAACTGGTGTTTGTTCATCCTGGCAGCTGGTCCTCGGTGCCACTGCAAAAGAGACCTTAATGAAAATGGGATGAGTTCATGCCTAGGCGAGGTTTCACACCCCATATATTACAGGGGCCTTAATCCTAATATTGGCAGATTAGAAGGCCTGGGAATCCCAAGGGAGCAGGTTCTCAGTCTCCGGCCGCCTCTGTGGCTCTGCGCCCTGCCTTTGCTTGAGGGGGAATCACTCCCTTTCCCATACCTTTCCTGCTCTTTGGGGCCCGGGAGATTGATGCCTTGAGGTTTTAATAGTCTCTTTTCTCTCTGCCAGCGTTTTGTATGACTAAATCGCCTTTTCAACGGGATTTAAGGGGCATCACAAATGCCATTGGTCTCAAGGGCCAGGACAGTCTGATGAAACCAGGCAGGAGAAAGTGGAGGAGGCTCTCTAAAGATGTCAGCAGTCTTGGGATATGGCTGAGCCTTTTTTGTTATTAACATAAATCACGGATCTGCAAGGCTGGGGCACATTTCCACGTGGGGAAGGGGAGGGGCCCGGACAAGCCAGCCTTAGGGGAGGCCTGCAGAAGCAGCAGCCGGCGTCCCTGGGGCTCTTCGCAGGCAGCTCACTTCCAAAGCATCGTAAGGAGCGGTATCATTTTTCATAACCCTACTTTACTTCCAGCAGGCCCTTTCTTCTGCCAATCTAGAGGTTACTTTGCAAAGGCTTGGGGGATATTGCAGATCTGGTGTTTTGGTCGGCCAATCCCCCCCCCTCGATGCTTATCTGGGGCTGTTTTAAGAGAAGCAAAAAGATGGTGCAGATAGCATTTTTTTTAAAAAAAATTAGCTACTTACTTCCGATCAAATTGTTGAGGGGGGAGGGGGAGCGAAGGAATGCATAATTAATTTCAGTGTAAACCCCCCCCCAGCCTAAAAGGAGGGAGCCGATCTATGAATATTGTTATTGTTGTTCTAGGGAAGGGGGGAGAAGAGAGGAAAGACTGGTTTCAGAGAGCTGAATAGCTGTCAGTCATGCAAGCCCACACGCTGGTTCTTCCAGTGCCAAGCAATATTACACACACACACATACACACACACACACCTCCCCAAATTGCCGCTGCATTTCTTGGGAATTTCTGCTGCAGCCTCCATGCCTTCCCGGCGACGTGGCTTGGATCTCCTCCGGGACAGAGAAACTCTGTTTTAAAAATTAAAAAGGGCCGGTGTATGTATTTATTTATCTCAAGGGCTTCTGCAATTCGGCTGAATGGGTTACGAGGAAAGGCAAAAGAAGCTGTCAGTCTCTTTGAAGGTTGCCTTTTAAAGGGACTTGCCAAGTCAAGACAGGAGAGTGACAAGATAGAGACCCTGGTGTTTCCCATGCAGGGCTCGGCTCTTCCGCTTGATCTGCACCATACTAAAGGACGTGAGGAGGCATTGAATGACAAAAAAAAAACCCCGCGCACACACACACAAGTGGCACGGCGGAAGAAAAGGTGCCCCCCTAACAATGCGCGTAGTGTTTGAATTGTGCAGTAGCACAGTAGCACGTCCAATCGAGGCGGAGGCTTCCCCAGACACACAAACGCGCGCTCCCCAGGCAAACGGGCCCGGCCCTGCCGCAGCCGCGAGTCCCGGCGCTCCAGTCCGACGACCATTTGACTTTCTAATGAGTGTAATGAGATTACATGCCTCCTGGAAGCGGTTGTGCCCGGGCGACTTTCTGTGTTTAATGAGGTCCTAATACCAGACGAAATCGAATTACACTCCGCTTCTTCTTCCCTTTCTCCCCCCGCCCCCAAGTCTCGAGATTTGCTGGGAATCTCCCACGCTGACTCCCCCGCACCGGCTTTTCTATCCCGTCGGAGATCTTCGAGGTGGAGGGGGGCTCAGCCTCGGTCCCTGCCAGGCGGAAGCCTTAACTGGGTTAATGCAATTAGCCGGCGACCGGGCGAGCACCAGATTGCTCCCCGAAAGTACCCCGGGAGTGAGGACTAATTACGCTTTGGCTCCTCCGAGGGCCGCGCGGTTCCCAGACGCCTGGGCACCCCCGGCCGGGCAGCCCGAAAGGGCGCCTCCGGATCAGAGCGGGGCATCTGGGTTCCTCCCTGGACGACCGGCCGGTTCGTGACGTCTGACAAGCGGCGGGTACCACGGGAAAATGAGCACCTGCGGCCTTGGCCAGCAGCGGGAGCAGAAGCTCCTGCGGCAGCCCCAGGGCAGCCCTCGGACGGGTCCCCGGGGAGAGGCGCGCGCACGGAGACGCAGCCCCCACCTCCACATATATCACCAAGTATGCTTTAACCCCTCCATCGCCAGGGCTGCGGGTGCAGAGGGGAGCTCGTTCCCAGGGCGATCCTAAAGAGAGCTACAGCCTCCTAAACCCCAGAGAGCCCAGAGGGGCGGGCCTCTATTTAGGACTGCACCGCAAATGGTCTCTACCACGTGAACTTCTCATTCCAAAGTAGGGTGGGTGGGAGGTGGTGCACTCGAAGGGCTTCCAGCAATCGCGAGGAAATGAGCCATTTACCCTTTTTCTTAGACTCTGCTGGTGTCTATGCCTTACCCCAAATCTCCACCCGCGCTTCCGGGAATAAGAAGTTGCTGTTGGTGAACAGATGAGGCGGCCTCAGGAAGAATACAAGTCTCCACCCTCCAGTACATACGTCTCCGGCAGCACAACTTGAATAAAGAACAATGCAGAATGTATCCTCTGCTGTTGGTTGAGTTTTGCTTTTGGTTACTTTTCCAGGACTAGGAGAGATCAGGAGTTTCTCACTATCCTGACAGCAATCCTCTGAGTGGGATCAGCATTATTCCCATTTTATGCATGGAAAGCTGAGGCTAGAAGTGAATTGTGCAAACTATCGTATACATCAATGAACGAACAGCAGTAACGCTAGGTCTAGTTCCCCCACTAGACACACCAAGCTGTGCAAGATTATGTGGGACGTGGTGGTGGTGCTTGTTAACAATTCACTTTTAGCCGTCCTGAATGATATCTTGAAAGATATCGTGATTATTAGAAGGAAAGTTTTTAATTTAAATTTGGGGCTACAAAACTATTTGATTACAGTAAGATATCAAAGACAAAGTAGCTTTTTAAAAACCAAGATCTATCAGTAGTGTGGAAGATCTAGGTTAAGGTCTTCCTCTTGTTAAATTAGACACGTGGATGAAGGAACTGTTGGGTTTTGCCCCCTCCAAGTTGTTCATGAGTTCTGAATACCCGCTTCTTTTCAGCCCTAGAGATTCATTAGGATAGTTATATATCATCACCATCTTGATTGTTTCCTGGAGGAAGACGTCTGATATTATGTCCACTGTGGTATAAAGTAAGTTTTACCCCACTTGGACCAAAGTGTATATGAAACTGGCACTTTCAGCAGAATTAATGAAACGTGCTACTACAAACTCAACAAAGAAGCAAAAAGAAGAAGAATGTGCCATTGAGACCCTTCGGGCTCCTGGAGACCCCAATCCACCGGGCGTTCCAGGCAGAAGAGGAGCACAGGTGTGCTGCCATTGCCTTCCTCCGGTAGCAACCTCGTTCTTCCCTGGTGGTCTCCCATCCAAGTACTAAAGGTGGCAGACCCTTGGCTTTCTGGTTCCGAGGAGCTCGGACTAAGCTGGGCTGTTCAGGCTACTTAAAGAAACAAACCTGGATGAAATGTTTCCCTTGTGGTGAACAAAAGCCTGGTCTCAGGAAAAGGTAGTCCAAAGGGAGCAAAGTAAAAGAGGAAATTCTGCCCTCCCCCAAAAGACCATCTCTCTTCAAACTCCTCTGGAAGGGGACATTTGAAAGGTAGGCCGGTAATGCACAAAACCGAGTACAATAGAGTTCCCATTTAAAAAAAAAAGTTCTGCTCTTTAAAAGCAATGTGACTAAAATGGGAGGAGCATTTTTGAGGGGGAGGTGAGGCAGTATGGATCTGATCAAAAGCAGAGGCAGATATTATGACTCCTATCTTATAGGAGCAAGATCCCGGTCCAATAGCACCTTAAAGACCAACTAAACGACCTAGGTATGAGGTCTAGAGAGCCACAAACCTCCCGTAGTCAGATTCCAGGAGTGAAAGAGTCTTTATAATCAAGGCAGAAAGTGGAAGGGGTATTGTAAATTACAATGTCAGGAAGCTAGCTAGAATACAAGTTGTTAGAGCATGGGATACAAAGTGCAGGGTCCCAATGGGCTCATGGCGACCTCAGCTATGGGCGTTCCAGGCAGAAGACGAGCAGAGGTGCTCTGTCAAGTTTACAACATGTATTATATCTAGCTTCCTGGCACTCTAATTTACAATACCCCTACCACCCTCTGGCTGGATTATAAAGACTCCTTTTTTCATTCCTGGCATCTGAGGAAGGGAGCTTTGGCTCTGGAAAGCTTGTATCTTGGAAATCTAGTTAGTCTTTAAGGTGCTGTTGGATCCCAATCTTGCTCTTCCACTCCAGATGAACACAGTTACACACGTGAAACTATAATATAGGAGTGGTCTATTGCACTAAACTTACATTGGTGCCTTGTGGACTCCCCCAATATTTTACACATAGTTTGCCCCTTTTCCCTTCATTTGGTCATAATTTAGCACCCACTTCCCATTCCTTCACACATTCACTCTTCCTCCAAAGGAATCATCTTAGATTTAATCAGAGTTTATTATTAATAATATAATTAGCATATTCATCACATGGTAATAAATTATCATCACAGTTTCTGGGAAGTGTTCTCTTTTTCCAGCATCTGCCCAAAAGGTTCTGCTGGAGGAACTCAGATTATTGCATATTTTATAATTAAGATAAATTATATAAATTATACATTCAAAAAAACAGTTCTGATTCAGAAAATCTTACTAAGTAATAAATAGATAAATAAATGTTGATTGCCACTAGGAGACTTTTTTTGTATTGTAGAGTACCTTTAAAATGTAAGTCTTTAGGTACAAATGTAAACTCATAAAAGATTATTATATTTACAGGAGAAGAATTCATATTTTAAGAGACGAAGTCAAATGGGGGCTCGTTTTCTATGTTGTTGAGGGAAGGTTGTTTGTTTAACTTTCTGGGGTCCTCTGGGGTCCACACTTTAGCAGTTCTTATAATATTTTGTTCCTTGAGCTGTTTTTCATCAGTCCAGGATAGAGAATGTCCTGCCAGAGGAGGAAGTCCATAATCTGGGTCGCTTGGAGAAGGTGATCCTGGAGGAAACAGACCAAAGAAAAGTGCACTCTTTCAACGTTTTTAGGAAGCACAGAAAGGTGTCAAAATTCACCAGCCCAATACTTTTCTCCCTTGGCTGTTGCCACCCTGCAGCAGCCCCTCAACTAATCCCAGGGTCCGTGCCTGATGCATGTAGTGGTAACCAGAAGCCCACCTTCCCCCGTCTATCTATTTGGAACTAGATCTGGCTATCTGATTCCCCTCCCCATCGGCAGGAATCCAATCTCTAGTACTGAAAAAGGGTTCACCATCTAGGAGTTGTGGAAACCAGGGGCAGGAAAGCGCATTCCTTTGGAGACTCTTGCTTTCGACCGCAGGAGTCTCTCCTGAACCGAAATCCAACTCTATTTATGAAACTACGCCCACTCTAGCCACTCAGACTCTCTCAGAACCCGCGAAGCATTTCTCCTGCCCATGATCTGATTTCATCCCGCGCCCTCTTTGCTTACAAACGGGTTTTAAATGCGCGTGCACGCGCGTATTTGTTGGAGGGCGACCCCATTCCATTCTCTGCTTAATCAGATGCGCAGAGTTTGTGTGGGCGCGGATAAAGTCGGAGCGCGCGGGGACCAAAGCTGGACCCCGCAACTCTTCTTCCTTCCTTTCCTCGCCTGAGTGGCTGGATACGCGCCCGTGTCCAGGACGCTCGGCGGTGAAAGCCAGCCTGTGGCTCGCGGGCCCTCTTGATGTGAACAGTAGGTGGAAAACGCCAGCGAGGGGAAGCCCTTGCCGCTGTCCCGACTTGGGCTCGTGGGGCAGAAAGGAGGCGTGCGCCAGAGGTGGGAGCGGGCCAGGGTGCCTGGGAGCAAGGAAGGGTTGGGAAGGCGAGCCTGAGGCAGGAAGGCAGGGCGCTGGTCCCCGGGACGCTGACTTCTCACGGCGCCTCCTGGAAACGGAGCTGCCCCGTGCAAACCAGCGTAGCAGCAGCGAGACGCCCTGCGAACTCAGCGTCCCGGGGACCAGCGCGGTCGCTCCGGCCAGCCTCGCCTTTCCAAGCCTTCAAGGAAATTGGTGCGGGGCGAGCGCCAGCTTGCGCGCTCGGCTGGGAAGCGGCGGTCCTGTCCGGCGCGCTCCCACAAGACTGGGGCAGGGGAGCCCGCCGCGGGCGCCTGCTTGCTTGCTTGCTTGCTTGCTTGCTTCGCGCGCACTTACGGGTGCCTCGGTGGCAGATGATGACCTTCTTGGGCTGGCAGGGGCTCTGGCTGCCGCCGCCCCCGCGCAGGGGCAGGTCGGAGCGGACCAGCTCGCTGAGGAAGTTGATGTAGCCGATGGCCAGACGCAGCGTGTCCACCTTGGAGAGGCGCTTCTCGTAGGGCAGCGTGGGGATGTGCGAGCGCAGGCCCTCGAAGGCGTCGTTGATGGACTGCATGCGCCGCCGCTCGCGCACGTTGGCCGCCTGCCGCAGCTGCTGCAGCTCCGCCTCGGAGCGCACCCGCCGCCGCCGCCGCACCGCGCCCAGCGCCTTCAGGCCCGCGCCGCCGCCGCCGCCCCCCGGCGAGGCCGCCCGGCCGCAGCACTCGTAGGCGAAGCTGGACGGCGACGAGGGCGGCGAGAAGGAGGGCGAGAAGCCGCCCGCCGCCGCCGCCGCCGGGCAGCAGAGAGAGGCGCCCTGGGGCGGGCCGCCCAGGCCGGGCGCCGCGCGGCAGCAGTCGTGGAAGGGCGGCGCCAGAAAGTCCACCTCGTCGGCCTCCAGCAGCTCGTCGCCCTCCAGGGGGTCGCGGGAGGAATGGTCGGTGAAGAACTCCTCGTCGTCGAAGTAGGCCGCCGGCGGGAAGGCGTCCAAGCCGGCGGGGAAATGCTCCAGCAGCACCGCCTCCATGCCGGGCTCGCTCCCCGTCGGGGAAAGGCGGTCGAGAGGCGCGCGAGGCTCGGGCAGGCGTCGCCGGCCGCGGACCTTTCTCCTGGCCCCCCGCGCGGGGCTCCTGAGGCGCCGGCCCTCGGGCTGCCCCCTTCGCCTCAGCGGCCGGGCGCGCGCTCGCTCCCCGGAGGGAGGCCGGCCGGGACTCGCAGGAGCTGAGGGCTGGCACGCGAGGCTTCTTATAAGTACAACCGCAGGCGCGTGCCGGGAACCGAGAGTGCCAGCCAATCAGGGAGCAGGAGAGGGGGCAGGCAGAAGGGGGCGGTGGGGAGACGAGGCAGGAAAGGAGGGGGGCCGCGCACACCTAGGGGCTTCTGGAGGGGCGAGGCCAGAGGCAGGAACGCCCGCAGCGCCTGCGCCGCCGCCCGCCCTCTCCTCTCCTCAGCGCTGCTCGGCGCCCGACCTCCCGCGGCCAGAACTTGAGGAACGTCCCGGAATTGGACAGCGAATGCCACAGGTGCTAATGCTGCATCATTGCATCTTACAGAAAGGGCCGGAGGGGGGCGCGTTGCAGCCGGCTCAGGGCACCTGGCCCCAGGTCTCTCCCTGGCGCGCTATGGAGAAACCCAGGGTCTGTTGGCGAGCTCCTCGGTCCAGTCTACGCCCATCCCGCTCCGTCCTAAAGCAGGGTCTCTACCGGACCGCCAGTGAGTGACAGGATCAAGGCCCTCTCTGCTGCTGCAGCCGGGCGTGCCTTCTGGAGCGGACCTCAGCTCTGCGCCCTCTGTAACTGGAAAGGGGTGTGGAGCGCATCTCGGGAGAGAAAAGGTCCCCGGCGCTCTCGGGATGACGCCTCGGGAGTATTCGACCGGGTTGCTCCAGAACAAGCATCCAGTCGCTGTCACAGTTGGGGGGTGGATAGGGGAGACACGCATGAGATTTTGTACTTATTGGTTTTATTTATACCCCCTCTTTCCCCCTCAATGGGGACCCATTTTGTGGAGATCGGAACCCACTGAGGTTGTTATGACGACAGAACTTGTGACTGTGATCTGCAGTGCAACTCTCTGCAGAGTTACTCCAGTGTATGAGCTAATGGGTCACCATAAATCGGAAGCTTCTTGAGGGCACACAACACGCACACCGTAAACTGCAGTTACTGAAATCTGGAGTAACTTTGCATAGTATATAAACATGTCTGTTCTTGTAACTGAAAGCAAGCGCCAGTCAAATCAATGCTTCCAGAGTGAAAGAGGTAGGAAGAGTACTGGGCAAAGCCCGTTTATCTGAGAGAGGTCTGGGAAGGAGGAGGACTAACTTCATATGCTTATCCTTAGCCCAAGAAAGATGTTCCAAGCCAGGAGCAGCGCCAGGGTTATTGCTGACGAATTAAAGGATTTCATTTATACCTTTGCTTTTCTTCCCAAAGGGCACCCAAAGTGGTTTGCATTCTTTTCCTTTCCTCTTTATCCTCAGAACAACCCTGTGAGGTAGGATAGGCTAAAAGGGTGTGTAGCCCAAGGTCACCCAGCGAGCTTCCATGGCAGAGCGGAGATTCGAACCCGAGACTCCCAGATCCTGGTTGGACATTTTAATCTCCACACCACGCTGGCAATGGGGGTGGGGGGTGGGGTTGCGGTATCAACGCAACCTCTTCTTCCGGAATTTCATATGGAAGAAGTTTCGTCTCATATATGAGTTTTAACTGGAAGATAGATTTTAGACCCAGGCGCGAATTTTACCCTCCGGGTGGCTTTTCCCGGTTTATTTGCCAGACCTGTCTCTGCCACAGCGCTTGCGAGATCAGGCCTTTTGCACTCCGGATCAATTCCCCAGAGAGAACTATAGGCCTCCGCTTCCAGCTCCGCAGCCACCAAGGGCGTTTTCCAGGCGCGAGGTTAGAAAACCGGGGCCTCTTGGGCAGGTGGTGGTCCCTGGGCCCGAAGGACTGCAAACCCTGGATCCGAACAGTTAAGCCGGCTCTGGCGTGGAGCAGCCTTCTTAGGCCAGCCCTAAGCAGGCACTCAAAGGGTGGGGGAAACTCCCTGGGAGTGAATAGAGTTGAGTGATCCTGAGCATTTGCCAAGCGATGCAAACGCAAAACGTAGCTCCAGGTCAATGTGCTTGAAGGGCTTGCGTTCTTTCGGGATCTGAGGTCTTCTTTTCTCGGACTTACAGAGTTCTTGGTCAGGAGAACCAATGTAGCCCTACCATGATTTTATCTAGGTGATCTTTACGATACAAGTGGAAGCGGATCTTACTCTTCGACTGCAGACCAACAAGGCTGTCCATTTGAAACTAAGTATTCCTAGACACACACCCCCCAAACTGATGCGCATAGACGAGAGCTTTGGTGGCATGGACAGCTCGGAGTATCTTGCCCTTAACACATCCAACCAAATTACACCGAGGCCTTTGCATCGATTTGAAATATCGAGGCTGTAGCTTTTGTCACGCGCCCTTCGGCGTAGACTTGCCACTTAAATCCAGACTCAAGTTGCTGTGCCGACTTTCCTAGCTGGAGCGAATGGGGAGAATTCTTACTCCGGGCAGATTCACTGACAGTCATTTTAAGACTGCACGCCGTCACGTCGCAACCGACTTCTGGAGACCTCAGCAAGGGGCTTTCAAGGCAAGTGCGAGGCAGAGGTGGTTTGCCCGGGCCTTCCTCTAGTCTTCCTTGGTGGTCCCCCATCCAAGTACAGACCCCTGCTTCACTTCCCAGATCTGACCAGATCGGGCTATCCAGCGCCGCCTTCCAGATAAGCATTAGGGCACCAACCCCCCCTGCCTGGATTTTGCCCTATAAAGTGAGTGTGGGTTTGCGCCAGAAATTTAACTTCAGTCATGGAAAACTGAGTGGGTTTGGGCAAGGACTCATTCCCTCCTCAGTTTCCCATCTGTTGCAAGCGATTTATCATTACAAAAGAGATGGGGGTTCTAAATCGCTTTGTGTAGTCGAATGCAGAGCTCAGTTATTGATAATACCAATACTCCGGACTGTGTATATTACTCCTCCCGCGCGGAGAGTGATCCGACGGAGTTTTGCCTTCTTAGTTTGGACTCGGTGGGTCTTGCTTCCTAGTGAATCAGGAGAGAGCTGGGGGCTCAGAGCCGGAGGTGATCTCCCCCCCCCCCACCTCTCCAGAAGGATCGATCATGACTTTTGAGCGTGGGGCAGGACCAAAGAGGGGAAACAGCGCTCCTCTGTCTTCCTGCGAAGCGAGGCTAGCGCCAGAAGGGTAATAAATGACCAGACTTCAAAGCCCTTCCCGACCTGCAGAGATAACACGGAAAAGACGGAGAACCCCGGCCGGCGAACAAAGGCTCGATTCTTGGGCCACCCTGGCTTTGGCTCAAGTCCTTCTAAAGGAGAGGAAATCAAAAACATGGCGAGGGTGAAAGCGTTCAGGGGATTGATCGGGGCAATGGATCGATTCCTTCATTCATTACGGATTACCCGCGTCAACTGCTGTTGGCGCGTTTGGTAGACAATCCAAGAGCCTCTCTGGACAGAGGCAATGGCTCGGAGTTTGTGCGATAAGGAAGGCATTGCCTTCTTTCCTGGTGACCTGTGGCTGGACTTGCTGCCCTGAGCTCCTTGTTTTGAATGAGTCTTGCTTGGATTGTGGAGCGCTGCGAACCGCCAATGTAAGCGCCTCGAGGCTGTAATATCCTTGCTGCCAGAGTTAGTTTCTGGCCTTAAAAACAGGCCCTGGGTTCATATTAAGCTCTGGGCCCCAGAAGATTCTTCGGCTTACTGAAAATTCTGCCTGGGCAAAGACTGGATTGGGAGCCATTTCCTACAAGCATGCCTTGAAAATATGGCGCGGCGATGCGCTCCTGGTCCTGGCTCCGTGCAACCGGCTTTACTGCAGGCCCAAAGATCGTTGGGATCCCTTAGCCCAGCGCCCTCCTTCTTCGCCGTCTTACCGCTTGACTAGCGTGACCAATGCACGACCAAAGAGTGACCAAAGGAGTGGATATTGCGCCTAGGCGACATACCCACCTCCTTGGCTGCGAGCAGCAACAGCAAGACTATATCAGAAATCGGGGTGAATTCCGGGGTTGGTCGCGGCTAAACCGTTTGGGTTTAGAAGTCACTGAACAGCCACACTGGGGGGAAATAAACCAGACTTTATGGTGCCCTCACAAGCGTTTCAAAAGCGACCCGACAGTGGCACCTCTTTAGCCGCTCGCCTCCGCCCACCCTCCATGGAGGGAAAAGACGTTTGGGGTTTGCCCGCAGCAAAACGAAATCCGTAATGACAAAGAAGCCAGAAACCAGAGCTGGACTAAGCAGAAGATGAGGCCGAGCAGCTCCCGGGCTCGTTCATTGGATTCCAGTCTGCGAGTTCGCGCTGCGCTCATCCAGGCTGTGGCTCACCCGGAGAGACCCTGAAGCCAGGCGCCCTCCTCTGTCATGTTCTGTATAAGTAAACATCCGAAAATGTTACTGAAGCTGAAAGTCCTAAATTTACACCCAGCGATGAATGGCTCCCGGTAGGGACTTGCCAGTCTGGAGAAGGATGATGAGCGGAAAGGATCCGGGGTGGAGCCCGAAGGACCCATGGATTTTGCATTGACTCCGGTCCGGTGGAAGAGAAGGCGGTGCGTTGCATAACTCAGTTCCTCGCGCAGTTAAATAATGATCTGAGTAGCGAAACGAGGCCTGATGAGAAATCTGAAGGAGTTTCGCTTTTAGAAGGAAGTATATTCCATATTTAAGTCTATGGATGGGACGGTTGGTGAACGAATTTCGTTATATCTGTCTGCCCTCCTCCTGCCTGCAGTTTTATCCCTGTCTTCCTCTAAGGAGTTCAGGCAATGTAAATCGGTCACCCTTCCTCCAGTTACCCCCACACCATCCCTGCGAGGTAGGCTCGGGTCAGAGAGAGTGGCCGTTTCTCCCGGCAAGTTTCACTCCACAGTGGGGATTTGAACCTGGGCCTCCCAGATCATAGTCCAAAACTTTAATAGCCATTATATGGTTTCCTATTATTAGAAAGGAGTTTTATGTTTTCCTTAATACCCCTCTTCATGCACCCGGTTCTCTGCAACTCTTTAAATCCAAGCCACCAAGCTTGACAAGAACAAAGCTTCCCGGCCAGGTGGGAACTTAATCCTGTATCTCTCCAGTATAACATTCTAGTAGAAAATGTCCATGCAACAGAAAACAAACCCAAATAGAAACAGTGTGGCAATACTTTTATCAGCGCCAACAAATTACAAAACCGTGAGATGACTTTCGAGTCTCACAGAATTCTTCCTTAGGCTGGGTGTTTAAAAGGGGAGGGAGGGAGACGACGTTGACCTGCAGGCCAGGGACCAAACCCCAGAGCACGCAGAAGTTGCTTATTGGGACAGGGAAACAATGGCCGCTCCCCCATCTGAAAGTAAAAGAAGAAGAAATGCTTGGGATTATGCCTCTACTGCAACTCCCGGGTCCCATGTCAGACAGAAGGCAGAATAAATAAAGCATTTGTATTAGCAAATCTAGGGATACAGCATTAGATACAGAACAAATAAAAACGAATTGGATATTATTATCTAGTGCTTGGAAGGCATGCTTCTTCCCCCGTCTCTTCATTACTTGTTAAAAGATGTTTCTTCCGTTCAAGGATTCCCCAGTACGCTGGCTGCATTTGGCATTCTCTAAAGTAGACGAAAACGTTGGTTTACTGGCAACACATCCACCTAGGAACAGTGTAAAATACAGTGAGCCGGCTTTCGCGTTTCACAGAACTCTTTCTCATACTGGATGTTCAAATGTGTGTGTGAGAGGAGATATGCACTGGTGTAGGGCATGGCAAAAGCCCCATGACACTAAGTCACCTTCTGATCTGGAAACCTTTACCCACGACAACTCTCTGTAAGTACCTAGCGGCAAAGAAGCTGCATTCTGCACGTGCCCTCCAGTTGCCCCTACTTCCGTGTTCCGGAGCTAGTTTGAAAAGTGATGCCAACAGGACTGACACAAATCGGGTTTTGCTGGGGCTACTTCAGTGAAAGCCATTGTCGCAGCTATTGTGTAAAGAGGGCCAGTGCTCCAGAAATGCTGCACGTTTAGAGAAGAACACAGAAACAATAAAGTCCCTCTTAATGTCCCGCTTTTCCCGATACTGGATTCTAAATCGAATAGGGGAGGGAAGCTTGACTGCTTAAAGAGAACAACAGAAGACAGCTTAGAACAGAATTTGGTTCAAGTTCAGAGCCTGTCGTTCATTCTTCCTTACACTCGTAAGCCTGTAAATGCAGTATTTCTGGATCCCAGGAGAACTTTGTGTGTCCTTGCCTTGTGATAAGCATTTAGGAGCAAGTATATATAAGTTAAAAACGCAGGTGGGGGTTTTATTTCCTGGCAACTTGTAGGATGTTGGGCTTATATTGGGTTGGACGTGCTTTTCATTTACGACTTGCTCCTTCACACCCTGGGGTCATCTAGGGGCACGGTAGTTTCTTTCTCCTTTTCTGAAAATTCCAAGGCCAGTGCGTAAAATTCGGGGGCCAGGCTACGACATAAAAAGGGCGCAAGGCTGGGCTATTGCTGGGCTGTTGCTGCTACGCGGGGAGGCAAAGACTAGAACAATGTAGAAAGTGGTCCTTTTTTCTTTGGCTTTCCCCCGTTTCTCTACCATTCCGATCATTTGCATTCCTCTTGAAGGCTTTGACACCCAGTTCCACAATGAGGCAAAACAAAGGAAAACAAAACCAGCATTCGTTGCCAAGTGCCCAAGTTGTTCTTTATTAGTTGCCTGTTCTGCATCTATATCCATGTATTCTTCCTTCCATTTCTGTATCTAAAAGTTCTAACTCTGGATTTTATACTAAGGCTACTAGCCGTCACAGGCATGCTGCAGGGCTTACAAGGCAATCCTGAACAAGTTCAGTGGGACTTACTCCCAAGTAAATCTGCATAGGATTGCTACCCTGGTCGATTAATTATTACCTTTCTCTTGGTCTCTCAAACATAAAAAGGAATTATTCTTCTAAATATACCTGCTGCAAATACATACAGGTTTAATAAAAAAAACATATGCTTTTTCTAAAATTACTGTTGCATTAATTGGTTGCAACCCATATGATTAATCAACTACCATTTCTTTAGCTAGGCTTTGGTCCTAGCTATCAAGGCCAAAAATGAGGAAAGGCTGCAGATTTTCTGGGAAGTTTGCATTCCTAGGCTTTAGAGAATGACTAACTTGGCTACCTGAACATTGGTGGTGGAGATT
This sequence comes from Eublepharis macularius, assembly GCF_028583425.1. Lineage (NCBI taxonomy): Eukaryota > Metazoa > Chordata > Lepidosauria > Squamata > Eublepharidae > Eublepharis > Eublepharis macularius. Next base: position 69,042,062 of record NC_072800.1, on the reverse strand, counting down.
GCTGTCAAGTCATTGCTGACTTATGGGGACCTCTACTGGGGTTTTCATGGCAAGAGACTAACAGTGTTGGCTTGTCATTGCTTGCCTCTGCAGCCTTGGTCTTCATTGGAGGTCTCCCTTCCAATTACTAACCTGCTTAGCTTCCAAGATCTGCTGAGATCAGGCTTGCCTGAGCATTAGAGGGGTGCATTTTATAACTACTGTTTTCTACTATAGCTAATCTATGTGGAACATTTCTTTGTGTGATTTCAAATCTCACAATTCTGCCCCATGGGTCATGGTACTGTGGAGGTTACAAGTCAGCAAGCTGCATGCCCTTTGAAAAGGAAGGCACCAGCAAGGAAGTCGAGGGAGGCACCCCTAACAGTGCTCCCCATTATTTGTGTTGGAAATAGCAATGTCTGGTGTACAACAGCAGCAAGAAGGAAGAAGAGCCTACCATGCAGGGGGCAGCAAGGATCACTTCGTTAGAACAGTGAGAGCAGCACCTCTCTTGTTTCCTGGAGGGTCATTTCCTTGTCTTTTCTCCTGTTGGGCTAAACAGGGCAATATCCTGCTTCTTCTCTCTCCCGCCACACTTCTCTCTCTCTGCAAGATGTAGTCAGATAGCAAGGAATCTCTCTCTCCTCTTTCCTCTCAAGCATGTAACTTCCTCAAATAAAACTTTCTGCCTCTTTAATCAGCACAGCATAATTCCGCTGCATTATTTGCACTTGTCCATCAATTTGCACCTCTGCTCATAATTGCATTTCTGGATTAAAACGTGGCTCATCTGGTCCATGCTTCTGTTTCCAGCAGTGGCTAACTACAGGTTTCTAGGAAAGATAGGCTGCAATGTTAACTTAGATTGTTCATCATTAGCCTGGGAGGAGGGCAGGCTGCCATGAACAGGTAAGCTGAGATGACCGTAGCTAGTTAAAGGGATAAGAACTATAGTATAGATCCAAATCCAGGTATAGTAGAAGTCTGAAAGCGAATACCTTGGAAATCTAGTTGGTCTTCAAGGTGCTGTTGGACGGGGAAATTGCTCTTCTGCAGACCTGAAAGTAATTATAGTATAGTAGACCAGCTCAGGAGGTTGCTTCCATATGGGCTACTATTACAGTATACTGTTATGTTTTTTGTAGCTATCACCTCCTCTTCACTGCATTTCAGTGTCTTCCACCGTTGTAACCCTCTCTTCGGTATGGTATGTCATACTTTTGACAGTTTTTGCCTTACACAGACTTTTTTGTTTCTTTGCTTGCTTGCATTGTTTTCCAGTTCTTCAATCCTAGACCCACTGCATTGCTTTGTTCTTTTTGTTTTGTTCATCTTTGCTGTCTGGTTGAATTGTTTTTAATCATATTTTGTAACTCACCTTGTGTCTCTGTGAGAAAGGCAGAACAGAATGAGAATAAAGCCACAATAATAAAGGAGAGAGTGTGAGCACCACACACAAATTGCAATTTAACTCCACTCAAATCCAGCGCTGGAAGTGATGGGCAACGGGATATTTTGTCATGGATTCCTTTAGTGAATGAAAATTTCATACAGGAAAAAAAACTTACAGCAGCATGCTAATCTAACTGCATACAAAACACCAGTTGAACATCACATGTGACAAACAAACACAACTGTTTTGCCACATCTGACTTTCCATATTCATGAGCAGTGGTCGCATCATGTACCCTGTCTATATGCAGCCTCCATGTTTTCCCTGCCACATATGAACCACTTGTGTAGAAATGTAATGTCTGAAACGGCTCTGAGTGAAAGAGACAGAAGGCCGGCGTCCCTCTGAATCCACAGGGCAGTGTGCTTCCTTCTCCATCCTCCCCTCCTCACAATAACCGGCCTGTGAGGTAAGATAGGCTGAAAGAATGACTGTTCCCAGGCCACCCAGCAAGCTGCATAGCAGAGGGAGGATTTGAACATGGCTCTGCCAAATCTTAAACCCACATCCTAACACTCTTCCAGGCGGCCAAATTCTTCCTTAGTCCTGCGGGTTGGGCCACCGATAGGCAGAATAGGTTCTGCCACTTGAGACCGTCCCTCAGAACTTCTCATTCTGTTTGCCAAGGACTGAGGGAAATCCAGTCAGCGCAGGCCAGGGGCTTCCATGCTGCTCTCCACCGGCTCCGCCTCCCCCCGGCTTTAGGGGGAACAGCGGGTGGGCAAGCAAGGCCCATCCATTACGCGCTAGGGCGTCTCCAGCTCGACGGCGCTAACGGGCCAACAAGCCGGAGCGGTCCCTGAGGGGGGCGAAGGGAGATACAAAAAAGGGCGCCTGAAAGGCCAGAGCGCCACAAAGGCGCCGAGGCGGCCACTTTGCGGGCGCACCTGCAGCCACGGGCCTAGCGCGGCGCGGCGAGGAGCTGGTACCTGAGCAGCCCTCGGCGGGTAACGCGCCATAAAGAGCCTCTTTTCAAGGCCTTTCAAGCCGGGGTCGCCGTGTCTGGCGCTCCCCCCGCCATCCCCCAGTGCCAAGCTGCAGAGCAGGCCGAGTCCATGGGAATCCCGCCACTTGTGCGCTTGGCGAGGGAGGGCCTTTCCCCCCTCCGAGGACTGGAACAAATGGGCCGCTATCGATTCGGAGGCGCTGAGGCAAGGCGAATGCCGGGGAGGAGGAGAAGGAGGAGAAGATGGGGCGACCGGCAGCACCGGGTGTGGGGCAGGAGGAACCCAGGCCAGAGTGCGCCATGTTGAACGCCCTCCCCTGGGGCTCAGGCGCTGGGCGGGATCACGGCCTGGGCGTCTCAGGCCGCCAGGACGACTCAGCTTCGGCGGGCCGCCAGTGTGCTAACCCGGGGTTTTCGGGGGCGGCAAAAGAACGTAGCCTTTCGGCGAGCCCCACTAGGCCAGGCCTAAGCAACGTTTCTCGGGCGGCCTCCCCCCCCCCATGTCCCTTTTCAGGCCTGCACGAGTCATTCTGCTCCGAGGGCTACCAACAACAGGTGGTAAATTCCTAGAGGTTTGGGAGGCATATCCTGGGAAGGTGTGGTTTGGAGAAGGTAGAAAAGTAGCAGAAGGGCAGGATTTGATACCTCACTGGGGTATGATGCCATCGAGTCCCCCTCCAAAGCAGCCACCTTCCCCAGCGGAACTGATATCAATAGTAAAGAGATAAATTGTAATTCCAGACCTCCAGGTCCCCACCTGGAGGTTGGCAACCGTATGAATCTGCTGTCTGAAATACCATAAAAAGACGGAACTGGGCTTGCAGCCCTCCCACCCTCCTCAGGTGTGTCCCACCCCCCACCCCGCCCCAGCACCCGGTGGCCTTTCCTGCCTTTGCTTTTTCCCTAAACGCAAAAGGTTCGCTGGGAACTTGAATTTACAGTGCAATCCCAATTTCAGTTGGTTTAGACAGGAGTAACTCTTTTTAGGATCGCACTGTAAGTCTCAGTTGTTTGAATTTAGGAACAAGCCCTAACAATAGTGCCAGGCTGCCTCTGGACATGTGCAGATAGCTTTTTGCTTAGGGAGCAGAAGCACCGCGCAGGTCCATCCGCTCTGTAGTTACAGTCATGCAAGAGGATGGATCTGAGAGACCCAGGTTCGAATCTCCATTCTGCCATGGCCATTTGCTGGATGACCTTGGCCCAATTACAAACTCTCACCCTGACCTACCTAACTGGGTTGTTGTAGGAGAGATAATGAAGAGGAGAGAACGACGTTGTACATTGCCAGAAAAGCCGGGTATAAATAAATAAGGAGTGCACATCGTCCCTGCAGTTCTTTTCGTCAGATGCATCAAAAGCTTATGCTACAGTAAAGTTGGTTAGTCTTAAAGGTGCTACTGGACTCTTTACTCTTTGGGGGATGATTCATTGAATAAATATTGGGAGTGAGTGGGGGGCAGGTTCTAGTTATCATGCGTGCTTGTGCTGAGCAGAAGTAGCCTAGAGTATAGTTTCAGGTGGGTAGCAGTTTTGGCCTGCAGTAGAAGAGCAGAATTTAAAGACCAGTCAGATTTGAAGCAAAGGGAAGAGGAATCTGTGGAAGTGAGTCTTATTGCAAGGAAGGATCAACAGATTCCGGGAGGGGTGAGAGTCCTGCTGAAATTTCACTCGATAACTGTGTTCTGTCCACGTTCCGCAGGCCCGAGAGAGCCCCCAACTTGTCAGGCCGGTCTGCAGTTCAGACGGAACATAAGAGCGCTCTTGGAGCAAGCAACATTTCTCATTCTGAGAAACGCTGGGAGGAAAGAGGCTTACAAGATCATCAGGGTCGTATGGGAAAGCCCTGCCTTCCCCTCGATCCTTTAGAAAATCCTCGTCTCGACCCTAGCGTTCCTCTCGCTTGCATCAGCACTCGGGAGCGCCGGAGCAGCGCAGCCTGCTTGCCTACAGTACAGTGCGCCACCTGCCGGTGGTAGGAGGCATCGCGTCCCTCACCTGGGCGCTGAGAGACGGCCTCGGGGCTCTCCCTGAGCCTCTGCCCAAGCAAGCGATGTGAGCGGTCAGCCTTAGGCGGCATTTCTACGCCCCCCCCGCCCCCATCCTCCCTGTCGGGCAGCGAAGAGGCCTCCCCCGCCAGCCCTGGCACGCTCGTAAGAAATGAACAGCGCAGGCAGCTTCAAGGGGAGGAGGCTGGAGGCGAAGGGGCGCTTTTCAAAAGGCAGCACCTGCAAGGGCTGCGGGTTGCGAGGGGCTGAATTGTGGAGGGGGCGAACTCAAGCAGCAAGGCTCCTACCTGCGCGACCCTCTTCTGTCTCTCCCGCCGCCCTCCTCTCGCCCGGAGCCATTAACGCCTCCCTCCTCCCACGCCTGCCCGGCGCGCTTGGGAAAGGGGCGGGGGGGGGGCTCGCAAAGCTGCAAACCGGGCTGGTCCATGGGAATCTGGCCACTTGTGCGCTCCGCAGGCGGACGGGGGGCTGTGCTTCCTTTACAAAAAGAGACACAATTAAGCAAAATGCTCAATGCGCATTATAAATGATGGGCAATCGCCTCGCAGATTGCCTAGCAAATCAAATTATATATGGTCGCTCACGGGTGATTTCCAGGCGCTTTACAAGCCAAACAGGTATCTTTTTGTGCGTTTGTCCTGCTCCCTCTTCCGCCGCTCCCCACGATTTTCAACACAGGCTTGTCTCAAAAGACAAAATCACCCCCCCCCCTGCCCCGACGCGCAGGAGGGCTTGAAAAGCCGCTCTTTTAAGTATTCACATCTCTTTCCTCCCCACCTTTGTTAGCTGCTGGGTTTCACGCTAGCTCAGGAGGTGGGGTAGGGGGAACGTGGCACTTTTACAGTGTCCTCTTGAAAGTTTGGCCAATGGCTGCCTTAACAAACCCGGAGGCACCTGCTTGCGAAGAGCAGAGGGGTCGCCTGGATCTCCATAGAAGGATGGTGCTAAATTTGAGCGCACAATAAACGTGTTGGGGAAACTATACAAAAAAAAGGTCTCCATCAAACGACAGTGAAAGACCTCAACGATCAATGGCAACGAGGAAGAATGCAGACTGTGACACTAACAAGGGGCTGCCCGTGCTGGGACAACACCCTGCGCCCCATGAATTGCGCCTTGGCGAACGCACCAGAGACCCGACGGCGCCCTTCCTTCGAAGGTAAAACTGGGAAGCGAGCCCCCGGCTGCTGTGGCTTGAGGTGCCTCCCTCCAGCCGTGGGTAAGAGGAGGAGAACTGGTCAGGTGCCGTGGTAAGATCAGAGACGCGCGGGGTTTGTGGGTCTCCTGTTCCGGAACCGTTTGATCCACCTGTTACGGTTCTTTCTCTCCCCATAAACCAGGTTGGGCAAAGAAAGGAGCTCACAGCCAGCTTGTCAGGGTAAGGACGTGGGCGACAGTTTTGTCGCCTTTAGGTCGAAGGAAGGGTGGGCTGGTTCTTGGAGGAGAAGCCTGGAGAAAGTAACCCTCAGATTTTCCGGCCGCCTTTCTAACTAAACAGGTGACGGTGGTGGAGACGCTGTCAAGTTATAGCTGAATCATGGCGACTCTGGTAGGGTTTTCATGGCAAGAGACTAACATAGATGGTTTGCCTTTACCTGCCTCTGCAACCCTGGACTTCTCAGGCGGTCTCCCATCCAATTACTAGCCAAGGCTGACCTTGCTTGGCTTCCCAGATCGGATGAGATCAGGCTTGTCTGGGTTATATAGGTTAGTGTAACTAAACCTCTAGCGGTTTTAAATAAAGGACCTGCTTGGTTCAGCCATCAGTCTGTGGAACTCATTGCTACAGGATATTGTCATATCCACTACAATAAATGTTTGAAATAAAAAAGAGGATAGAAACGAAATTGAGATTCAACTAAACATTATACAACGGGGGGAAATGCTCTGTGGGAAGCCATTGTCTAGGACACCCCCAAACCTCATTTGTTAAAGCGGACCTAATACTATAGTTAGATATGCATATCCCTCATTTCCTCCCTGATGGGGACTCAAAGTAGCTTACAACCTTTTATCCTTCCAACAACAGCCCTGTGAGATAGGTGAGGCTGAGAGAGAGTGATTAGATCGCTCCAATAGCTTCCGTGGCACCGTTGGGGGTTTGGTCCTGGATTTCCCAGATTCTGGCACGGCTCTGGAACCGGGCGCTCTCTCTCCGGCTGTAGCTTTGTGGTCATGGAGTGTCCTCATGAATAACCCCGAAGCTGGAGAGATCACCCGCAATTAAACTCCTCGGATCTTTCACTGGGCAGAATCTAACCCTTCATACAACCCTGAGTGACTGGCAGGCTTCCCCACCCTGTCCGGAGCAGAGGCTTGGTCCGTAAGAAACGCGAGAACTTTGATGCCATTTTCTGGAGGTCCAGGAAACAGATTTGCGAGCACTGATTTGTGCAACGTCATTTAAAGAAGTCCTTCGGTGAACAAAACTGAGCGATTGTTTACGATTGTTTACGAGGCGAGGAGCTGGAAATCCACAGGGGCCTGCTGCCCGCCGGCCACTGCTAGAGAGAGCCGGTTTTTACTCTGGGCCCTGCCGTCGGTCAGCTCGGGCGTTGGGGTTAGGTTTTAAACTTGCTTCAGCTCGAGGCTCATGAACTGGCCCGGAGCAAATCATGAAGCCTCAGTTTCCCATCTGCAAAATGGGAGGGCTGAAATAGCGACAGTTGCTGTCGACGGCACATTTGAAAGCGTTGTGTTGTTGATCACCAACAACACATCCTCTCCTGCAGATTTAACTGTCCTTCCTAAAGCAACCACTGAATGGCAGATCCAGGTAGACTCCCCCCCTTCTCCCCCATAAGTAGGCCTCTCTCTTCTTTTCACATCTCCCTCCAGTATACAACCTACTTGAAAGAGGTGCCCATGAAAAATGATCTCTGAACCCTGCAGAGGAAGCTCCTTTGGGTGGGTCTCCCTGCACTATCTGGTAGGGCAAGAAAACGTCGTGATGCAGCGTCCCCCCCCCCCACGGGTCAGTAATGACTCGGTGCTTGCACAGGGGACTGCCTTTACCTTTCATTCCAGGAAACCGTCCTTTGCTTCTGAAGATTAAGGTAATGGTTTGACCACTAAAGGTCCAGTTTTTACCCTTCCCCTTAAAAATGAAGTAGAGACTAAAAATTCTGATTACTTCTTTAAAATGAAAAAGTCATGGAAAAAGCCATGTTCTAGAAGGTTCACCATAGAGAAGGAGGGGAAAATATTTTTAAAAAACCCTAAGAGGCTGCGTTGTCAGTGCCTGGGATTGGACTAACTGTAGAGTGAGCAGCACTATTCATACCCCACCCTCCAATTTCAAAGGCATGTGCAAAGCCAAAGCTGCCCCTGGGGCTCCGAAGCAAATGAATTTGGGGACACAGTGCCACTGAGAGAGGGGGCTGGTGTACATTTCCATGAGGTCAGTCCCGTGCTTACTGGACTGCCTTGAGTGAGCTGGGCTGCTTTACGTGATCAGTAACCTCAGAATGAGGTTTGTCCTGGTTTTGAGCTGAGCAGAAGACCCTTCGAGGGGCAGCAACATGTGCCACCCTTGGGCCTTGAACCTCTCCATCTCCCACATCTTGTGACAGTGGGGAAGGGAGAAGGAATGCCCCTCAGAAGGCAATGAGCACGCACATGGTGTGCAAATGTGCTGGAGTAGTTACTCTTGGTTCCCCCAGTGTTAAATGAGCGGTGACTTCCTTTTCTTCTCCCTGTGGTGGCAAGAGATTCAGGCCAACAGTGGAGGAGAAAGCTCCGGCAGAGGGGGTTGCCCTTTGCACCGGAGATGGCAAAAATACTAACAGCACAGTCCTAAATAGAGTCACACACGTCTAAACCCATTGACTTTGGTGGATTTAGAAGGCTGTAATTCTGCTTGGAATGTCTGTGTAAAGCTGCCCTGAAGGGTTGTTGTTGCCTTGCACCATTTACTATGAGAATAAAGACTGCAAAGCATATATTTATAATAAATAAATAAATAAATAATATTGATATTGATATTGATATTGATATTGATATTGATATTGATATTGATATTGATATTGATATTGATATTGATATTGATATTTCGTCCTCCCACAAGTGGGCTCAGGGCAGGTTACAACAGAAGATAAAATATACAAGATAAAATCATAATAAATTAACACAGTTTTCTAATAAAACACCTGCTCATCGTATAAAAACCATATAACATCTGACGGAGGAAATTTAGATTTCCAGTTCCTTCTCAAAGGCTTGTAGATGTGTGTAAAGTGCCATCAAGTCACAACCAACTTACGGAGATCCCTCAAGGGGTTTTCAGGAAACTTCCGAGGTGGTTTGCCATTGTCTGCTTTTTCACAGAGGCCCTGAATTTGGTTATCTCCCATCCAAGTACTAACCAGGGCTGACCCTACATAGGTTCCAAGATCTGTGGAGATTGGGCTGGCCTGGGCCGTGCAGGTCAGGGCTTAGAACAAATTAAAATACAATGTGAAAAAATATGCAACATCACCAGACAAAACACTGCTGTGTGGTGCTGAATTAGCAGACACCTGACGAAGGGAGCTTTGACTCTTGATAACTGATACCCTGAAAATCTTGATGGTCTTCAAGATGCTGCTGGACCTGAAATTTGCTGTTCAATATTTTAGTATCTAAAGATTTCAGTAACTGCAAACCAGTCTCAAACGTTCTGTTCTTGAACAATGTGTTTGAAGGAGTGGTGGCTGGACAAATTCATGCATTCTTAGACTGAGCTGATGGTCTGAATCCTTTCCAGTCTGATTTCAGGCCTGGTTATGGGAGTGAAGCAGGCTTGGTTGCCCTGGTGGATGACCTGGGCCAGGAGACAGAGTGTGACTCTGTTGATTCTGCTATATCTCTCAGCTGCTTTTGATACCATCAATCATGGTATCTTTAACAACAATAACAAATATATACCACCCTTCAGGACAACTGAATGCCCACTCAGAGTGGTTTACAAAGTATGTTATTATTCCCACAACAACAAACACCCTGCGAGGTGGGTGGGGCTGTGAGAGCTCTGAGAGGCTGTGACTGACCCAAGGTCATCCAGCTGGCTTCAAGTGGAGGATTGGACAATCAAATCTGGCTCTCCAGATTAGAGTCCTGCTGCTCTTAACTAATACACCAAACTGGACTACCTTTCCAGACTGGGATTGGGAAGCACCATTTTACAGTGGTTCTAGTCCTAGCTGTAGGGTAGGTTTCAGAAGATGGTGGGGGGGGGGACTGTGCTTGGCCTCTGGGATCCTGCAAGTCTCCGTCTTGACCCCTGCACTTTTCAACATCTACCTGAAATTGCTGAGTGAGGTCACTTGGGCTGAACTGGGCAGTCACCAATACACAGATGACATTCAGCTTTGTCTCACAGTTGTGGTCAATCCCAGGGAGAGTGTAGAACCCCTGAACTGTGTCTGGAGGTAGTTCTGGAGTGGATGTCAGTTAATAAAGCTTAATCCTGACAAGACAGACAGCAAGAGAAAGTATGACCTGGGCTACTCATTCGGAACGGGGTTGCATTCCTCTTGAAGGAACAGGTCTGTAGTTTGGGGGTGCTCTTGGACCCAGGCCTAATGCTGGATAAGCCAGGAGTGCCTTTTACTAGCTTTAGCTGGTTAGCCAGCTGCAGCCTTTCCTGGGCAGAAAATATCTGACCATTGTGGTGCATGCCCTGGTTACATCTACATTAGATTACAGCAAGGCGCTCTATGCGGGGCTGCCCTTGGAAAGTGTTCAGCGGTTGGTGCAGAATGCTGCAGCCAGGACATTATCTGCAGTGGGTTGTAGAGACCATATTACACCAGTCTTGGCCCCCCCTATACTGGCTCCTGATCTGTTTCCAGGCCCAATTCAAGGTTCTACTGCTGACCTTTAAAGCCCTACGTGGCTTGGGAACAGCATACCCTCATGACCATTTACTCCTTCAAGTAGCTACCAACTGCTACAATCATCTTTTGATCCTCTGCTTCGGGCACCCCCACCTTCTGAGATTAGGTAGGGGCAACCCGGGAGAAGGCCTTTTGGGTTGTGACACCAAAAACTCTGGAACTCTCTCCCCAACAACAGTCATCTGTCCCCTTCTGTGGCAAGAGATTGGGACTGTTAATAACATATTGTTAAAAAGTATATTTTGACACATATGCAACGTATCTTCAGTCATACCGTGAAGATTCTTGTAGTGTAGTAAAAGCTGCTGAAGAAGCAACTTGTTAAAAATCTGCTCAGCCAATCAGTTCTCCAGTGGCCACTGGCCAATCATAACCCATGCTGGGGAAAAGCCCCACCTGTCCTCACCCACTTTGTAAAATGACTTGGAGATGAAAAGTCTTGGTGGGTGACTTGGCCACAACGGGCAGCACGCTGGGGACCTCTGCACTAGAGCCAGTGTTTTTTATATAGTAGCTCACTACTTCTTGAAGAGTCTTTTATTTGCTAGGGCTTTTATAAGGGAATTAACTGCAGGGACTTTCTTGGGAGGTGGGTTGGTGGTAATGGAGAGTGCTGTAAAGTCATTGCTGGTTTATGGCAACCCCTGGTGGGGTTTTCATGGCAAGAGACTAACAAAAGTGGTTTGCCATTGCCTGCCTCTGCAACCCTGGTCTTTGTTGGAGGTCTCCCATCCAACTAACAACTAAGGTCAACACTGTTTAGCTTCTGAGAACAGATGAGATCATGCTTGCCTGGGCTACCCATATCAGGGAGGGAGATGGGTTAATCAAAGATTATTGTACTTTGTATACATTAAAATTTGGGATTGCAAGGCACCCTACGCCACAAGGAAAAGGTGGGCCGTAAATATTTTAATGAATAAAATAATAAAAGCAGCTTTTCTGCCATTATATTTGGTGTGTTGTGTTGTATTAGTCATCTTACCACTTAGCTAGTGATAGCTAATAATACTGTAGCATACCCTTTACCGACATGTGGAGTCAGCAATCCTATGGCTGGCAGAATTATCCTATGCCACCTGTCTCTGATTAACAAGATAAGTAGCCGGGCAGCAGGATTTAATGCTTGTTTGTTCTCTTTTGTCCTCTAATGTTGTTGTTTGGGTGGGGTTGCACCTGTTCTGGAAGACTATGTGGCATCGGGGGCAAGGGCTAGCCTTCTGAGCTGGCATATGAAGCTCTAGGGAAGGGTGTGAATCCAGTGCCCTCCTGGTATGGTGCCAATGTGCATCTCCGATGCTGTGCTGGTCTGTACAGCTTGTGTCCTAATTTATTGCCCTTCTGCTGGGTATTTCTCACACAGAGTTTTCCTTTCCATTTGGAACGATGCCACGGCTGCTTGGCACCGTTAAGTCAGATGGCTGGCATGTTTCTGTCTGGTTCAGAGTGAGAAGTTGTCATTGGGAAAATCTCATCAATACACACACATCCTAAACGGAAGAACCACAATTGCAGGTTTTGGCTTACTTTCAAACTCAAATGAGCGAAATATTTAAAAGATTAGTAAGCGGACTTTCCCAGGAGTTTGCTGTGGGCTTTTGATAGAACATTTGATCTAAAATTGGAATAGTTCCAATGACTGGCAAAGCTTCTTTTTTTAAAGTGAGAATTGGGGCAGACCAATAACATGCAGATCTAGTTTTAAATGCTCTGATACAGAAGAGCCACACATCAACATAAGGTCAGTTTTTCCAAAAGAAACCCCCTTCTTCTTGGGCCAACATTGGCAGAAGCCTTCACCCCCTGCCTGGGAACTTGTCGGCAAGTTCAAGGTCAGTTTCAAGGACTTTCATGGCCCCCTCCGCCTGGTCGTTGTCAAGGGGCACCACTTAAGTTTGCTGGGACTCAATTGGTTTGAGGCGTTGGGAATCCATGTCACCAGCATCCAACAAATCAGCCAATCGGACATCGAGGCCGTCTGCTCTGAGTTTCCATCTGTGTTCGATGGCTTGTTGGGACGGTTCACAGGACCACCGGTCTCCTTCGACCTGGACTCTACATTGCTTCCGATCCACTTGAAAGCTCGACACGTTCCCTTTGCTCTCAAGCCATGCATTGATGAGGAGCTGGCTGATCGCAGACGTGGTTCTTGAGCCTGTGTCACACGCCCGTTGGGAGACTCTCATCATCATGCCCATCAAGGCCAATGGGACAATACGGATCTGCACGGACTATAAGTGCACCCTAAATAAGGCACTGCAGCAGCACACTTATCCAGTGTCAGTAGTGAGCCACCTCCTGGCATCAGCAGCCGGGGGCAAGATCTTTGCAAAGATTGACCTGGCACAAACATACCAGCAGTTTCCAGTAGATGAAGCCACCGCAGAAGTGCAAACCATCATGACTCATCGAGGTGCATGAAAAGTAAAGTGGCTCCAGTTTGGGGTCAGTGTGGCACCCAGAATTTTTCAAGGACTTGTCCTGGTGTCATCCTGTATTTTCATGACGTCTTGATCATGGAAACATCCTTTACAGAACTCACCGACTGCCTTTGACAAGTACTCTGTTGTCTCAAGGATGCCGGACTCAAGGTTAGGAAGGAAAAGTGCCAGTTTGGCCTGCCTCAAGTATAGAAAAACGCACCCTGGGTCTGGGGTCAGAAGCACGACCAGGCATTCTCCGCAGTCAAGGAGCTCCTTTCGTCAGACCTGTTATGATGTGCTTACCCATTATGACGAACTCAAGCCGCTCATACTCGCCTGCGATGCCTCACCTTACGGAATCAGCACAGTCCTAAGCCATTGAATGCCTGACGGGCGGGAGGCCCCTATCGCTTACTTCTCCAGGAGCTTGTCACTGGCGGAACGGAACTATGCCCAGATCGACAAAGAGGCTCTTGCTCTGGTTGCGGGTGTAAAAAAGTTCCACAACTATGTCTATGGACGACACTTTGAGCTCGCCACAGATCACAAGCCACTACTAGGCTTCTTTGCCCCAGACGGACAGACCTTACAGATCATGTCTCCGAAAATCTGCACTGATCAGTTTTCCTGTCCGCTTATGACTACGGACTTTCCTATCATCTGGACAAAGCCCTGGGGCGTGCCAATGCCCTCAGTCATCTGCCGCTGCCAGGCCCTACCGCCGTCCCATCTCCTGCTCATGGGGTCATGCAGCAAGAAGACCTGCCCCAACCATCTCTCCTTGCTTCAGACATCGCTGCCCACTCTGCTAAGGACCCCACGCTCTCCCGGGTCCTCAACTGCGTATGGAGGGGGTGGCCTGCCGACTGGCTGGACACTGACTTCCAGCCCTTCAGTTCCCTCCAGCACGAGTTGTCAGTCCACAAAGGATGCCTGCTCTGGGGGAACAGAGTCGTCGTCCCTCCCAGGCTGCATCATCATGTGCTGGAGGCACTTCATGTGGGGCATCTGTGGATTGTCAGGATGACGGCAGGAGCTGGAGGTTTCAGGGCTGCCCAGGTGGTTCTGGCAGGGGGACTTAATTTATGCCAAGAACTATGGGTTCCAGCATCAGTGCTCAGGGCAACTGGGCCAGTTTCCTACGAGGCAGCAGATGCCACCAGCAGAACACTCCGGACACATATTGACCAGCTACGGCAGCGTTGGCTGGAGCGGGCGCAAGGCCTGGACAGAGACTATTCACCCTGCACCGCTGACGCAAGGGCTGATTCAGCAGCAGCAGCCGAGGAGAGTGGAGATCTTCCAGTGGCTCCAGGCGTCCAGAAACTCCAGCAAGTTCGAGAGACTCCTTCTCTTCTCCTAGCAGGGCAGAACCCATTGCCAACGCTGGGCCACCAGTCAGTAGACTATCCATTACAGAGGGATTGCGTGGGTCTCAGAGGGCTTGCCACCCCCTGTCATACCTCGGAGACCTCATTTGCAATGGGGTGTTCCAAACTTGGGGTGTGTGTGTGTTGTGTATTGCTGGAGTTTGAGTCTGAACGAAGGCTCCTGAGGCTTACATGGTTATTGGCTGTTTTTGCACTGGTAACGGCCAATCGTAACTGTTGCCTTTATAATCCAATCGTTGTGCTGTAAATAGTTACTTTGTATATAGTTCATACAAATGAAGGATTCTAACTACTTGCTTTGTATTGGGTGTTGCTAAAAAGGGGTGCGGCTTTCTTAAGTATAAATTGGCTCCTGTTGAGCCTGGTTTCAGTCTGTCTGCTTCCAATCTTCAATAAAGTTGTTTTTATGAGCTTTTAATCACAATACTTAATACACACCATGTGTTTCTTCCTAGCAGTGCACATCAACCCAATTTCCTGCATGATCATCTCATACCCTGTCAGGGAGGGGCAACAACTGAATGGTGGAACTCATGCACAGGAAATTGTGAGCACAATCCATGGCATCTCCCACTTCACACAGCTGTAAGAATCATTGCAAGACAGCAGAGGCAAACTCCCGAATACAGCGTTGACAGGTGAAGCTGCCTTGGTTTGTAAATGTTGCCTGTTCTGAATGGAAGAGGCTCCCCAGAGTTTTGGCTAGAGGTCTTTTTTTAATTGTTTGCTTATTCAGACAAACTAATTAAAAAGCACAAACATGGGGCATATGTTTGCATGCCATTATAACAAATATATACATTAAAAGTGTAGGAATGTGTTCTCTTTCTGCTACACAGAAAGCTCCTAAGCTTCTATATATACAAATGTTGTACAACTTGATGTCCTAAGGTACAAAAAGATCATTTATAAAATTATTTTAAAACTTAATTCTATTATTCCCTCCCCTGCATTTTACTACGTAATCCAAACTCCTAGAATTGGTTTCACAAAATGATTGGGCAGCAGTCTCTCAACTCCAGATGTCAGCCTCAAAAAAGTATAGCCTATGGTGCTTTTATGTTGACATCATGGGTATAAACGCAAACACTACACTTTGACCCTGTCAGGCTTGCCAGCATCCCACTAGAATCAAAATACTGACCACCACTGCACTGCCTTATTCTGATCACTTTCTCCTTTCAATCAGTTCTTAATCTTAACTCAGTCTTAGTTATAGGGCAGTGATGGTGAACCTTTTTGAGCCCGAGTGCCCAAACTGCAACACAGAACCAACTTATTTATTTCAAAGTGCCAGCACTGCAATTAAACCTGAATACTGAGGTTTTAGTTAAGAAAAAACAACTCATACAGTTGTCCCAACTAATTAACATCTCTCTCTCTCTTTCTCTCTCTCTCTCTCTCTCTCTCAGAAGCCACGAATGAAAGTAAAGCAAGTTAAATCAAAGCAGTTTGCCCTTCTTTAGACCAGCAGCCCTGCTTACAAGCACTCTCTCTCCCTCCCTCACTCAAGAGCCACGACTGAAAGTAAAGCAAGTTAAATCAAAGCAGTTTGCCCTTCTTTAGACCAGCAGCTTGCAAGCACTCTCTCTCTCTCTCTCTCTCTCCCTCCCTCACTCAAGAGCCACGACTGAAAGTAAAGCAAGTTAAACCAAAGCAGTTTGCCCTTCTTTAGACCAGCAGCCCTGCTTGCAAGCACTCTCCCTCTCTCTCTCACTCAAGAGCCACAACTGAAAGTAAAGCAAGTTAAATCAAAGCAGCTTACTCTTCTTTAGAAAGCCAGCCCCAGCACCCTGGCTGCTGCCTCCACTTCCTGCTGCTAAAGAGACGGGCAGCAGGGAGGCAGCCTTGAGGAAAAGGAATCATGTGGGCAGGGCCAAAACCCATGTGATCTCTGCTCAGAGCTACTGGAACGCTGTTGCAGGCGTTCCCCCTCCAAATGAGCCCTGGACCTAGCGATCAGCGACTTGGCTTGCATTCCCACAGAGAGGGCTCTGCATGCCAGCTGTGGCACGCGTGCCATAGGTTCGCCACAGCTGTTATAGGGTATGCTCTTTTTAAAAAAAACTTTTAAAAACAGAAGTGACTGACATGATAGCCTAAAAAGTAACTTGCCCTCGATTTCCCATCCTAATATACAGATAAAAAGTTGAAATAAGTAAAAGTTATGTGTAGGGTTTTTTTAAAACCCTACATTTACAGGGGTAAGGAGGGGAATCTCCCCTGCACTGGATAGGTCAGATAGTCACTGGGAACCACCTCCCCCACCCCCCACCCCGTAACTAGGTGTTAACACAATAAAAACAAACGGAAAAATGATGTGGTTCCTTGCAATTATTTACGGCGTTGGAGATATGCACAACACTTGATTGAGAGGGACGAAAGGGCTACAGGTCTTTCACGGCATGTGCAATCTCATCATTTTCACTGGACTTGCCAGGATTTGGACACGGGATCTTCTGCCTGTCCCACAGTGAGCCATGGCATCTCCTGTTACTACCGGAGCATTTGTGTATGCTTATGAGTGAGAAGTACCTGTCTTTAGTACATCCCACATTTCTGGTTTTGCGCTATAAAATCCAAATGTAGAACACGTGCCATTGCCATGCAGACATGTGCAGCTCATGATGCTTTCAAAGAAGATAATGATATCACCTTCCACTTTAATTGTTTAACTCACAGTAATAACAGGGAGTGCATATAAAATGCACTCCTGACCAGGTTAGCCCATGCTAGGCTGACCTTGTCAGATCTCAGCTGCTAAGCAGGGTAGTCCTGGTTAGTACTTGGATGGGAGACCTCCAAGGAAGTCCAGGGTTGCTATGCAGAGGCAGGCAGTGGCCAAAAACCCCCCCACCTCTGAATATGTTTTGCCTTGAAGACTCTACGGGTTCGCCAGAAGTCAGTTGTGACTTGGTGGCACTTTACACCACCACGGCAGGCACAAAACGATAGGTTAGTAGTGCCACTGTAACGGGACTTCTCTGTCATTTGTTCAAGACACCACAGCACCATTTCCCTGTCTCTGATACACAGTTATGAATAGAATGATATAATTATATTCATTTTATTTACTTCATTTTTATCCTACTTTTCTCCCCAATGGGCACCCAAAACAACTTTCATACGATTAGAGAATCATAAGGTTGGAAGGGACCTCTAGGGTAATCTAGTCCAACCTCCTGCACAATGCAGGACATTCACAACTACCTCCCCCGCCCCCCCCGCCCCCACATACCCAGTGATCCTTATTCCATGCCCAGAAGACGGCAAAACACCTCCAGGATCCCCAGCCAAACTGGCCCGGGGAAAATTGCTTTCTGACCCCAAAGTGGCAATCAGCCTTACCCTGGGCATGTAAGAAGGGGCCACGAGAACTAAGCACTGATGTAACCCTTCCTGCCCTCCCTCTCATGATCTGCCTAGGTTCATGGAATAAGCATGGCTGTCAGATGGCCATTTAGCCTCTGCTTAAAAACCTCCAAAGAAGGAGAGCCCACCACCTCCCGAGGAAGATTGTTCCACTGAGGGACTGTTCTAATTGTAAGGACGTTCTTCCTAATGTTTAACTGAAAACTCTTTTGATTTAATTTCAACCCATTGGTTCTGATCCGACCTTCTGGGGCAGTGGAAAACAACTCCATGCTATCTTCTATGGCAGCCCTTCAAGTACTTGAAGACGGTTATCATATCACCTCTCAGTCGTCTCCTCTCCAAGCTAAACATACCGAGCTCCTTCAACCTTTCCTCATAGGACTTGGTCTCCAGTCCCTTCACCATCTTTGTTGCCCTCCTCTGGACACGTTCCAGCTTGTGTACATACTTCTGAAACTGTGGTGCTCAAAACTGATCACAATGCTCTAGGTGAGGTCTAACCAGAGCAGAGTAGAGCGATACCATCACTTCGCGTGATCTGGAGACTATGCTTCTGTTGATACAGCCCAAAATCGCATTTGCCGTTTTAGCTACCACATCACACTGCTGACTCATGTGCAGTGTATGGTCTAGATCCCCTAGATCCTTTTCATACAGACTATTGCCAAGACAAGTTTCCCCCATCCTATAATTATGCATTTGATTTTTCTTACCTAAATGCAGAACTTTGCATTTATCTGTTGAAATTCATTTTATTTGTTTTAGCCCAGTTTTCCGCCTGTCAAGATCATCCTGACTCTGTCTTCTACCGTATTTGCTACCCCTCCCAATTTAGTATCATCTGCAAATTTAATAAGCGTTCCCTCTATTCCTTCATCCAAATCATATATAAAACTGTTGAACATAACAGGTCCCAGGACCGATCCCTGAGGCACTCCACTTGTCACTCTTCTCCAAGAGGATGAGAAACCATTAACAAGCACTCTAGGGGTGTGATCTGTTGACCAGTTACAGATCCACCTAAGAGTAATAGCATCCAATCACATTTTACCAACTTGTCAACAAGGATATTATGTGGAACCTTATCAAAAGCCTTACTGAAATCAAGATAAACTATACAGCATTCCCCTGATCCAGCAAGGTAGTAAATTTCTCAAAAAAACAGAAGGTTAGTTGGACATGACTTGTTCCTGAGAAACACATTCTGGCTCTTAGTAATCTTAGCCATCCTTTCTAAATGCTCAAGAATGGACTGTTTGATGATTTGTTCTAAAACTTTTCCAGGTATAGATGTCAAACTGACAAGTCATTAGTTACCCGGATTCTCCTTTATCCCCTTCTTGAAGATGGGGACATTTGCCCGCCTCCAGTCTTCCGGCACTTCACCTGTTTTCCAAGAATTCTCAAAAATATTCTCATTTCTCCTCTCTTCCATATTATCCTCATGACAACTATGTGAAGTAGGTTAGGCACAGTGTTTGATGGGCCCAAGCTTCCATGGCAGAGTGGGGAGTCTCACCTGGGTCTCCCAAGTTCTAGCCTGACACTCTACCCACTACATCACACTGCCTCTCTCATACAACACAGAAATTCTATTTTCTCATTTTCTCAGACGGAACGCAGACAAAGCTGATAGGACTGGTACTTTAGTAGGAATGGCAAAAGAAGGAGGGATGGGGCTCGATCCATTGTTGTAGTGATTAGATTCAGACTGGGAGGACTGAGGTTTGGATCCCTGCTCTCCTGTGTGCTATGACACTTTGTGCTTGTGTCTACTTAACCTACCCAGGGCTTTTTTTCTGGAGGAACATGGGGGAACAGAGTTCTGGAACCTCTTGAAAATGGTCACATGGCTGTTGGCCCCGCCCCCTGATCTCCAGACAGAGGGGAGTTGAGATTGCCCTCCGTGCTGCTCGGCGGTGCGGAGGGCAATCTCAACTCCGCTCTGTCTGGAGATCAGGCGGCGGGGCCACCAGCCATGTGACCATTTTCTCCGAGGGCAACCCACTGAGTTCCATCACCTCTTTTCCCAGAAAAAAAGCGCTGAACCTACCTCATAACATTGTTGTGAAGATAAAATGGTGGGGACCATATATGCTGCCCTGATCTCCTTTAACAAAGGGTGGAATTAAAAAACCAAGTAGATAAAGACCAGTTCCACCCCCACAATGTATACCACTGAAGGTACCTCCTCTATACCTCTATACCCAACAAAGAGCTCTGTGAAGCACAGAAGCTTGTTTGCCAAGCAGCCAGTACAGCAGAGGGCATTATCCTGACCCAGCTTTTAAAAAAACCCGCACATATTCTTGAACCAACACTGCTAGGATAGTATTCTTTATCTCATTGTTACCAATGTTCTCAGAATGAAAATATAAGCCCTCTTTCTCTATAAGGGCTAAACTGGTTCTTTGGTGCCATCTTGTGAGTTAAAATGGAATTAATGTCTCTGAAGGACAGGTCTAAACTGAATTTTTTTTACCTTTCTCAAAGTAAACCAGTAAAGTGGTTCCTTGATATTTCAGGCTGAGATGGCCGGATCCACCATTTAGGGTGTTCTCTTCTTGTTCATCCACATCTTTGGGGGGGGGGGCTTGGTCTGCTCATGCAGCAGAATGAAGTGACAGAATCCTGAGGTGGAAAAGCCGACAGCAGCATATCAGGAGGTTGCATTTGAAAAAAAAATACTCCCCCATGTTAAAAAAGTCACCAGCCCTACAAGACCCAGATTCAAATCACCGCTCTGTTGTGTGACGTTGATCCAGTCACACATTCTCAGCCTAACCTACCTCTCAGGGTTGTTCAGAGGATAATATGAAGACAGGAGAATGAAGTAAGCTGCTTTGGGTCCCCATTGTGAAGAAAGGCAGTACATAAATGAAGTAAATTAAGAAAATACAGTTGAAAATGAAGGGGGGAGGGGTAAATGAAAGGCAAGTTGTTTAGTGGGTTTGATGGAGAGAAAAATGTAGGGGAAAATGAGTGTGTGGAGGCTGCCTGGAAGAGGGAAAGAGGAAACAGTGTAGGGAAGGGGATACAGGAGAAGGTGAAGTACCCACCACAAGTCCTTGCCGGTTTTGCACTTTGCAGCTGAGCCTGGCTCAGCCCACACCACACAACTGTGCCATAAGGGAGAGGCTGCCAAGGGGAGTGAAGGAGGGAAAGCTGGAGTCAGTGGGACAGATAAAGGTGGGTGGGAAGGAGAGAAGGAAACAGAAAAAAGGGGGAGGCTATGGGGGAAGAAGGATAGGAAAGAGGACTTGGAGGAGGGGAAAATGTCCCCCACAAGTTCTTGCTGGTCCCCACTTGTTCTCCTTTAAGACCTTGTTTCCACCTCATTCTGATGAAAGTCTAGACCAGGACCTGATTTAGAAACTTTACTACTTCCATAGGTTTAGAAGAACAACAGATATTTATACTTCGGGGCATCTTTAACACACTGTACCACTTTAGTTAACAGGGGTGTTACAGTGGCTGGTGGCAATCTCCATCAGTATCCCCTCATTGCCTGTCACTTGTGCCCCCCACTCAGCAGGCAGACACTTTGCTTTGTCACTGACATTTTATAGTTGGTATTTTATGCTTCTGTGGTGTGGCTGAAATGAGGATTTTTTTGCAAATACATTTTGGTGGAGTTTTCTGTTGTGGCT
The DNA here is from genome assembly GCF_028583425.1 of Eublepharis macularius. Classification (NCBI taxonomy): domain Eukaryota; kingdom Metazoa; phylum Chordata; class Lepidosauria; order Squamata; family Eublepharidae; genus Eublepharis; species Eublepharis macularius. Next base: position 69,020,957 of record NC_072800.1, on the reverse strand, counting down.
CTGAAATTGCTTCTCATCAAAGTGGAACTTAACCGGAGAAGGGAGGTATATATATATATATATATACACATTTGAGATTAAAAACTAAAAACAAACCGTGGCTTTCTTGAGATCGCTGTACAAATCTGAACAGATTCTTTGCATCTGAAGCTCATGCTTGTAATCTCATAATGAAGCTACAATAGCTCTTTATTTTGTTTTATTTGATTTGATTTTACTTTGCTTTGGAAATTTTAATGCTCCCTCTCCAGTGAAAGGTTCAAGGCGTGGCAGAATGGCCTCATGCTTAGCACTTGTATAGTGTACATTTTTGAATGCATCATGCAGTGGACATGTCTGCATGGCAGTAGCATGCGTTCAACATTTTCATTAGTTTATGGTAACAGAGATATGTTGACATGTAGATGAAGCTTCATTACAGTGGCTTCAGGAAATATAAGAAGTGTGAATACCTGGATTCACTAGTATATTATCCCACACATCTACTATTGTCTAAAGACAGATTGGTACCAGATAGAGGAGCAATCTTATTCATTTTTTTAATTTAGAAGATGCCTGTCTTGCTTTGTGTCATCGCTTGCTTTGTGTCATCTCTGTGGCACACAAGGTGACTCAAAGAAGCAGGAAAGTCTGTAGACCATGGTTGGAAAAGCCCTGTGCCACATAACTCCCATCCTCTTCTCTGTTCCTGTAGGCATGCAGGGCTTGGCACCAGTAGCCAGTCTCAGATCCCGGACAGGTGTCAGAGGCATGTATATCTTGTACACATTAACAAAAAGCACAGAAGTGGAAACATGATGCCCCTGAACAGCTGCTTGTTGGTGCTTCTTAACCGTGATAACATCCGGAAGTATTTTTAGTGTACTTCGTGTGCAAAGGCTAGATTATTTACCTACTTACTTATTTACTTACTTCATTTAGATATACTCCACTTCCTTCCCAATAAGGATCATTCTCCCTCACCCCTCCATTTTATCCTCACAACGACACTATGAAGTAGGTCGGGCTCGCAATGAGTTTTTGGCCTAAGGTTACCCAGCAACAAGCTTCCATGGCAGAATGGGGATTCAAACCTAGGTCCCTCCAGGTCTTACACTATAACCACTGTTAGCTATTTTAACATCACTCCTAAGGGGAGCCAGCTATCTTGTCTAATTTTTCAGGTCAAAAGCCAATGCCTGGGATAGCAGAAATAATTTTCTGTCTTTCAAGCTGTATTTCATAATCAGGTGGTCTCTTTTAACACAAAGTCCTGGGAATAAGAAATGCATCAACCAGAGACTGAATATAGTTTTCATTATTCCGAGGGATGAAGATGCGGGGCAGGGGGATTAGTTGAATGTACTCACTTTGCTCTGCTGCCCCTTCAGTGGATGGCTGGTTGTTTCCTGGCATCATTCTAGATCCCATGGAGGATGTGCTCCCTGAGTTGGCATGATGCCTCTCTTCAAGCTGCCATTCCCTGCTTGAAGTGTCAAGCTGGTACCAGTGAGCGATGTTGGATAATGAATATCAAATTTTAGTATGAATGCTTTCCTGAGGAAAAGGTCCTTACATTGGAACCCTGGTAGATGGTTCACCTGGTGCTCAGAGCCTTCCGTGTTTGGAACAAGGCACCTGTACAAATCCTGTCCCCTTTGCTGCCATCTCCCAAATCACACAGGCTGCCTTTGGTTCTGTATCCCATGTAGCATGCAAATCAGAGGCCTGAAGCCCAAACCTCCTTTGAACCTGTAACAAATAGCATGGAAGATAATCAGGGTTGAGAGCCAGCTGTAGGCGAGTTCAGATGACAAAATAAGAGATTTGGATGTAAGATTGATAGCAATTAGATTGCCACCTGCTGCGTGGCTTTAATCTGTACTTCTGAAGTCCAATTGTTTGCGGAGGTTGCTGGCACAGGAACAAACAGGGTCTGCAGCACTGAAGTGCAGGAGATATTAGGATGGCGTGTGTGCCAGTGTTGTGATATGGCCCCTACTGTGTTCGGGGCTCTGTAAACCCCTTCACTATTAATAATAATAATAATAATAATAATTTCTATGGCACCTTTTAATGTGAGAAGGACTTCATCCCAGCTGTGAGACAGGATTACCATTTTATGGGTGGGGAATAGAGGCTAAGATTCAGTGAAAAGTACAAGAGATGTGCAAAAGGTGCAGAGATGGTAAGAGCTCTCCTGTTATCCAGGGCCAGAAGTCTGCTTTGAAGCTATATTGCCAGTATAGGTCAAACATTCCCTTTACAAGACCACAGTAATTTCCATTCCAATTTACTGTAAACAGGCTTTGAAGAAAATTGGTTTCAAGATTGCAGATTCCCATTTCTAAGCAACTGAAAAATGTGTATACTTTCATTAAATCAAAATCCTCCCCATTTATATTTTAGTTTTTACTGATGATCTTCTACTTTAATTTGATCTCTCCTCCATGCATTCTAGGGATCCCTCTCTCTTTAACTGGCCCCACGAACTGTGACTGTAACAGTAGCTTGAGCTGAAGCACTTACAAATCTTCATCTTCTGATTGCTGCAAATTGGCACAGCGGCAGTCAGTTGGTGACATCCCTGTTGCGTGCAAGCCTTTCACCCCCTGCTCCAGCCCACCTGGCAATTCCCTGTGCAATTTCAGGAGTGTTGATGCATTGAAGGGATTAGCAGTGGGAGGGTCTATGCTAATATTACACCAATGAAGTAAGCAGACAGTCCTGAGATGAAAGAAGTCGCAAGAATCCCACAGCATTTTAGATGAAACAGTCAGGCAGAGGACTGTTTACTCAGAGGATGGAAACAGCAGGCTTTCCAGTTGCAAAGTGGGCTGTCTCGCTTGTGATGCTGGAGGGGGGGTGCATATAGTGATGTTCTCTGAGACGGCATCAGAGTGTTATGTTTGCTTTTGTCAGATTACTACCTGATGTTTTAACGTTCAGGACTATATATTAAATGCATTTTTGCATTTGGGAAATGGGTCTACAAGCTTCCTCTGTTGTATTGTTAAATGCTACCCTGCCTTTACTAAATTTCCTGAATCATATCAAACTTTCCTCACTAATTTTTGCACACACTCTCAATAATCTATTGAGTATTTTAGTATAAATAACTCCTTTCTATTCTCATTAACACAAGTAGGGTTATAAACCAACTAGATAAATAATTTCAGGTAGGTAGTTGTGTAGATCTGCAGTAGAACCACAGGATCCAAGTCCAGTGACACCTTAGAGGCCAACAAGATTTTTAGGGTATGAGCTTTCAAGAGTCAAACTCCCTTCAGGGAACTGGCTCTTGAAAGCTTATGCCCGGTCTCTAAAGTGCCACTGGACTCAAATTCTGCTATTCTAAATAAATAAATTGTTTCTTTTAAATGCCCCATTTTTCACATTTCTCTTTTTCTCTTTCTCATTGCCTTTTCTAAACCAGCATTGTGAAATCCTCTAACTCTTTTTTTAACTTTTCACATTTTTCTGAAAAAATCACCCCAATCTGTACATGGTCCAGGGCTATGTTCAGAATTAGATATAAACATATATAGCTCTTTGAAGTATGCGCAGAATAGCAAGTTTTAACTTATACCGATCGACAACTTTGTTAAGTGCCAGAGCTCTTGACAGTCTTCAGTGCTAGCCTCACATAGAGAGAACATTGCAGTAGTCTAACTTGGATGTAATCAACATTTGGATGAATATGGGCAAAATTTAGGGTTGCCAACTCTGGGCTGGGAAATTCCTGGAAATTTTAGAATGGAGCCTAGGGAGGGTGAGGTTTAGGGAGGGGAGGGACCTTATGAGGGTATAATGCCATGGAGTCAACTCTCCAAAGCAGCCATATTCTCCAGGGGAACTAATCTCTGTAGTCTGGAGATCAGCTGTAATTCTGGGAGCTCTCCAGGAGGTTGGTAACCCTAGTGAAACTTGACTCTTGAAGAAGGGTCACAGTTGGTGTATCAGAACCAAGCTACAAGTGACGCCTTACACAGATTGGACACTTGTCAGCTTACCTCAAGTTTTGATGGGAAATGTAGGCGTCCGGGTTTTACAGCTTGGCTCTCCATTACAGCTGCAAGACCAGGATGCCTACATTTCCCATCAAAACTCGAGGGAAGCTGACAAGTGTCCAATCTGTGTCAGGCATCACTTCTAGCTTGGCTCATAGTTGAAGCTGGAGGTCTGTCTCCATCTGCACACACAGGCCTAATAGTACCTCCCTTATAGGGAGCATAAAGTAATCTAGAACAGGCTGACTTCACCAACCCTGACTGGCTTTACTATGAACTAGCAACATTTCAGTTGGGTGTGACTGTCATGTCTTTTAACCTCCAGATATCAAAGAGTAGGAGCACTTGTATTGATTGTAGAAATCAGAACAAGAACATGCTGAGTTATTAACTTTCCAAACACAGAAGCCCAGCATGGAGTTTAGTAGCTGGCCACCCTGCCCAACAGGTGCGCTGGCTGTGGACGAGTTGTGCAATAAATGTGCTGCGTCGAGGATGCTGTTTTAATAGTCTGTATTGTTGTTGATCTTAATGATTTATATTATTGTTTTACTCCTATGCATTTTAGTTGTTTTGTTATCTGCTCTGAGCCCACTTGCAGGGAGAGCGGATTATAAATCTAAACAAACAAACAAATAGTACTTGTTCAAAAATTAAATTGAGAACAGAAGGCCAAGACTGCCTTAGACCCGTATCCCATAATACTAGGAAGAACGTAACCTTTTCTCCAGCATTTTGCTTGATAATCTCACAGAGTCAGGACCTCGGAGCAGCGCTACACTGATTCCATTTGTCTCAATGGGTGTCAGTGGAAATTATTACAGCTTTTATATGTTCATCATAAAACGGGTAGGATGAAAGCCAGAGTGGAACTATTATTTTAATAGCCAGCTATGGAAGAAGATTAATTTTTGCAACATGAGGGAAGGACAAAGGGGAAACATTTACCCCCTGGTCTTAATCGAGGCACATTCATTGTGAGATGGCTCGGGACACAAGGTCATAGAAAGTTATATGTGGTCCATTTTTCTTTTCTTTCTTTTAAAACCCTCTTGTTAGGATCCAATTTGAATATTGCCAAATGGAATGGAGGGCCTTTCTCTCTCTCTGATAGGGGGAACCTCAAATGATGCGGTGTACATGCTGCTAGTCATATTGTACATGGAAAAGGACTGAGACCATGACCTTTTGCTCATAATAGGACCCAAGCTCAAATGCCGAAATGTATTCAAGAAGAGATCCTTGCTAGCAATACAATGTAAAGCTTGAAACAGAAAGAAACTATTCTGCTTTGGATTGGGAAAGGTCATTGCTGGGGCAGGGGACATGTGAAGCATTCACTATGCATCAGGCACAGTGAGAATGCTTCTTCCTGCTTCCTTATACTCCATAAACACCACCTCTGACTCCTTTTTTTATATGACAGTGGAAAGGCTGTCTACTTGGGGAAGTGGATTCTTGTGCTGCAGTTCCAATGCCTCCAAAAACACGTCATTCCAACCAGAGGCCATTATAAATCATACCTCTTCCGTTCTCCGTAGATTTTTGCTATCTTACAGCTGTGTGTTCAGTCATAAAACTGCGAGACTGGGAAAACCCTGAAAGCAATGAGTGGGGTGCAAGTTGAGATTTTGGGCCTATCTTGCAGAATAAGGCCGCCAGTCTGTCTCCCGCCTCTCATGTTTTCTGCTGTTCATTGGGTGTCCTTGATCAGTTACTCTCTCTCTCAGCCTAATCACCCACCTAAAGTTGATATAAGGATAAAATGGGAATGGGGAGCCCACGATCGCCAACCTGGGTTCCTTAGAAGAAGGCAAGGTGAACAAAATAATAAATAAATCCCATACCTGGCAGCAGTGCTCCAGAGTTTGGGGCTGAAGTCTTTTCCAACCTGCTACCCTAGCCATTTTAGATAGAGATGCCAGATCTTCTCTGGTCTGTGCAATATCCCATGAGCTAGCACTTATCCAGATTGGCTGACTTTGGAGAAAGCACTGGAGGCTAACGATGCTCTGTAGCATTTGTCTTATTGAGAACTATACTGATAAAACATAGACAAAGGCAAAGAGGCACTCTTCCAAGGCTGCAGGTTTGTAATTCCACATCAAATCTTGGACAGAGAGAGAGAGAGAGAGAGAGAGAGAGAGAGAGAGAGAGAGAGAGAGAGAGAAACTCTGCCTCCAACCTGCCTCCAGTACTTCAGCCAGTTCCCATCAGAATCTGTCCCTCTCCCTGACTCTTCCAGAATATAAAGACTGTGCTATCTTTTCACAAAGATACTCCTGCCCCTACCTCCAGTTAGGTGGGAAGCTTGCCTCTTCCAGGCCCTGATGGGCATTTGAGCAAGACTATTTCCTGACACTAAAATCTCATTGAGAAGGTAACTACAAAACACATGACTCTTCTTTTTGTCATGCAAGATAGACTGACCAGTGGATCAGAGGCCAAGCCCCCACTCTATTATTCTTTGAGCTTTAATCCAGCACCTCCATCTGCAATATGGGGACCCTGCCCTATTTTGCAGACACCACTGAGATGATTTATGTGATGTATGAAAACTATATGTAAAAGCTAAATGTAATTTTTCCCAAGAGAGTGTTATTAGAAATAGCTATATTTTGTTTGGCAGTAATGTTACTCAGAGTTTCCCCCAATGCGCAGTAATTAATCCTCAGGCAATTAAATTGTAGAAAAGATAGAACTTACAGTTTATTCAAGTAGATTCCATTCATAGCAATATCTTGGAGCAGAAAGAAAGAGTCCAAGTCTAAAGAATCACTTCCCCTAGTACCATGGCCACCTTGCACAGCATCAAGGCTGGATGTGGGTATGTGGATGAGGCCTTCATGGCAGGAGCTCAAAAAATACATCCTTCCTCTTTGGAAAGCCATGAGGCAACATGGAAGAATCTTCCAAAGGAAACAGAGATAGAAGAGGAGCCAGGAAGCATGCCCACCTGAGACAAAGAGAGGAAACTTGCCTATCAAGAGAGTAACATAGAGAGATGCAGCGCCCCCCAATGTCCAAGGCATGCTGAGTCACCTATTTCAGTGTAACCTAAAGAAGAGTGGCCTTCTGGGAAATTGCCTTCTTTTCTTTAGAGCCAGTTTGGTGTAGTGGTTAAGAGCGTGGGACTCTAATCTGGAGAGTCGGGTTTGATTCCCCACTCCTCCACTTGAAGCCAGCTGGGTGACCTTGGGCTAGTCACAGTTCTCTGGAGCTCTCTCAGCCCCACCCACCTCACAGGGTGTTTTGTTGTGGGGATAATAATGACATACTTTGTAAACCACTCTGAGTAGGCATTCAGTTGTCCTGAAGGGTGGTATATAAATCAAATGTTGTTGTTGTTGTTGTTATTCTGTGCCTCCCTGTACTTTGACTGAATCTTTTGTGTCCTCTCAGACCTTGTTATACATGCCTTCTTTACCCTACTAGGGCTAGTAGTATGGGCAGTTGGCACAGGTAGGTTTTTTAAAAAAAACTCTCCCTGAACTCCTCATAATGGTCACTTTCTAAATCTAAAAAAAAAAAATGTTAGGAGATACAGTTGCAGATTCCCCTATGTAGAGAAGCCTTCGGTGGTTAGGTGGCACAACACTTGCTAGCTCCAATGAGGGTCAGAAGACAAAAAACATCTGTCATCACTGCTGGGTGAGGTAAAACAAATTATTGAGAGCTGAGGAGAAAAACCACTTCTGTGAATGGATGGTGGCCATAGCAATCCATGTCAATACAGTACAATGCTGTTGGCTTGCGCTTTCCAGCACACAGGAGGGAACAGAAACTAGTAATCAGAGAGAATCAATAGGCTATTTGCAGCTTTCTTTCTGTCCTGGGACCAGTTTGAACGTTCTCCTCTAAAAGGTTTCTTTGCTCTATCACCTAAAGGGAATAATTCCAAGTAAGATACCAGACCTTTCCCCCCAAACACATTCCTGTCAAAGCACAAGAAAGTGACGCTTTGCTCTCTCCCATTCTTGCAGGAAATCCATGGCGCTACTTAAGAAAAGCAAACGACCAAGTCATCTTCAACCACCCCCTTCAAAATTCAAGCTACTTGAAAGGGAACGTTGGTGTCAGGGCTTGCCGCGGCTGCCGCTGGGCGTGGCACTGGGCGGTCTGCTCCTGACGTCACAGGGGGGCCAGGGACTCTGCAGGACCCTGCTCTGTGGAAGGAGGGGCGGTATACCTCACCCAGACTCCCTCTCAGTCCACTCGCTGGCCTGCTCAACCTGGCCTGCTTACCCTCTGTGTCCTCCATCTCCTCCTTCCAGAACTCTCCTCCAAGCCTCCTCCCTTGCATCCTACTGCTCTCATTCCACATCATCACTCCTCACTCACACCCACCACCTCAGAGCTCTTCCCAGCCACCCTTTATAGGGCTTCCTATCTCCACCCCGCCCTCCTTCCAGGCTTGTTCCCTCTCCTGACCGGGCCCAGCTGTGCGTTCCCCCAGGTGTTTCCCTCCAACCACTAATCCCTTCTGGGCTCCTTTGCCTAGCTGGCAGGGTGGGGTTGAGTGTGAGCCATCCCCAGCTGAGGGCTCCTTGGCCTTGCTCACGAGGGGCTGCCCCAGCCAGCCTCTGAGCTACTGAGCTTGCCTGGCCTTGCTCATGAGGAGCTGCTTTAGCCAGCTTCCGTGCTGCCTGCTTGGCAATGCTGGGCGGGGCTACCCATCTCCTCCCGCAGAATGCCTGTGGCAGCCCCCCCTGTAGAGGCTTGGCTTCTAGCAACTCCTGAGCCAGGCTGCTGTCTTCTAGCCCTGGCGTGGCCATGGGCTGTCTCAAGCTGCTGCAGCAGGGGTAGCTGGCTGGGCTGCCGGGATCAGCCACAGCTGCACCCTGTTGGCTGGCTACTGGGCTTCTCTGGCTGAGCTGATTAGGGAAGGTGGGCCCAGCTGCGGCCCCTTGGCTGGCTGCCCAGCTCTTCCCACAGAGTGCCCTCAGCAGCTCTACCCGGAGGGGCTGGCTTCTGAGCACCTCCTGAGTCAGGTTGCCATCTTCAAGCTGGGGTGGATGCTGGGGCATGGCTCTGAGTTGCTGTGGCTGCTTCTCCCCCTTTGCAGGTAAGGGACCTGCTTGGGCTGCTGCTGGGTCCCAATTCTTCCTGCCTCTGCCCTCTCCCTTTGGTGTAGGCAGGTTCTGGCCCTGGCTGCTGGCTGAGGTGGCAGGACTGCTGTCTCCTGGCTGCCTCCCCCTGCTTCCTCTTGTTGAGGCCGGGGGCTGTGCCTCAGACCCCGGACACACCTCCCCCCTTAGCCTGGATGCCACCTCCGGGGGGTCTGGCTCGAAGAGTCTCGACATAAAGTCTGCGTCCATGTGGTTGGCCCCCTGACGGTAGGTGATGGCAAATCGGTATGGCAGCAGGGACAGGTACCACCTCAGGACACGGGGGTTGTGCTCCTTCATGCGATGCATCCACTGGAGCGGTGCATGATCCGTCACCAGCGTAAAGGGGTTATTGGCCAGATAATATCTCAAAGCCCCCACGGCCCACTTGATGGCGAGGGCTTCTCTCTCGAGGGTGGCATACTTCTGCTCTGCTGGCTGGAGCTTGCGGCTTAAGAACAAGATGGGCACCCTCTCCCCGTCTCGCTCCTGCATCAAGACCGCCCCGAGGCCCGAGGCCGACGCGTCAGTTGCCAGGATGAAGGGCCTCTCAAAGTCGGGGTTCCAGAGCTTTGTGGTGTCTGACAGGGCGGTGCGTAAATCTTGGAAGGCAGCCGTCCGCTCTGGCGTCCAGCTGAGGCGACTAGAGCTGCCCTTCCTCAGGCAGTCTGTCAGGGGGGCTGCGCGGGATGCAAAATGGGGAATGAAGCGCCCGTAGTAGCCGAGGAGCCCCAGGAACCGCCTGAGCTGACGCTTGGTCTGAGGCTGGGGGACATCCCCGATGGAGGCCACCTTCTCAGGGGGAGGGCGGACCTGCCCACCCCCTATGACAAACCCCAGGTACTTGAGTTCTTGGAACCCCAAGTGGCTCTTCTTGGGGTTGGCCTTCAGCCCCGCCTTCTGGAGCGCGGTGAGGACTCTCTCCAGATGTTGCAGGTGGGTGGGCCAGTCGGGACTGAAGATGACGATGTCATCAATGTAAGCCATTGCGAAGTCCCGACAGTCCCCCAGGACTTGGTCCACCAGTCGCTGAAAGGTAGCCGCTGCCCCATGGAGGCCGAAGGGCATGCGGCGGAACTGGAAGAGGCCCCGGGGGGTGGCAAAGGCTGTCTTTTCCTTGTCCTCGGGGCGAACTGGCACCTGCCAGTACCCTTTTGTTAGGTCGAGGGCGGATAGGTACTGTGCGGGCCCCAACTGCCCCACCAGAACATCCGCCCGGGGCATGGGGTACGCGTCGAACTTGGCCACCTTGTTCAGCTCGCGGTAGTCGACGCAGAACCGAGTCGACCCGTCTGGCTTCGGCACCAACACGATGGGGCTGCGCCATTCACTTCGGGACGGTTCAATCACCCCCAGGCGCAGCATTTCCTCCGTCTCCCGATCCACCGCCTCCCACTGCTTCCGGGGGATGGGTCGCCAGGTTGCCCGTGCAGATTGCCCCGGCTGGGTGGGGATGGCATGGTGCACCAGGTTCGTGACTCCAGGGCGTCTTGAAAAGACCCCGGGCACTTGGTTCCACAGGACCTGTAGCTGGGCCTTCTGTGCAGAGTTGAGTTGTGGATCCACCTTCGGCTCCTCGAACTCCGGGGCGTCAGCGGTCCATGGCAGCTCGCTGTCTGGGAGGTCTAAGGGGTCTTCAGCCAAGGCGCACCCGTCCTCTGGCCGCTCATGCCACCGCTTGAGCAGGTTCACGTGCAGGGTTCTCCGTCGGCGTCGGCCTGGCCCGCACTGCAGCTCATAGGTGGTGGGGCCCAGCACCCTCCGAATTTGGTAAGGGCCCCTCCACGGGTCCCCCTCCTCCCGTGGGAACACCGAGTGGTGTACCAGGACCTTCTCTCCGACCTGGAAGGTCCTCATCCTTGCGCCCCGGTCGTAGGCCGCCTTCTGCTTTGTCTGGGCGTGGGTCAGCTGGCGGTTGGCCTCGGCCTGGGACTGCTGCACCCGCTCACGGAGCTGGCTCATGTACTCCGGTATAGGGGGAGCAGGGCTGCTGGTGCGGGGACCCCACCGTTCCGCCAGCCGAGAGAGCATCCCCCGCGGCTTGCGCCCGTACAGCAGTTCGAAGGGGCTAAAGCCGGTGGACGCCTGCGGGGTCTCCCTAAGGGCGAACATGAGGGGGTCGATGTATAGGTCCCACTGTCGAGGCTTGTCCCGTGTCATCTTCCTCAAGGCTTCCTTGACGGTCTGGTTCAAACGCTCTGCCAAACCGTCGGTCCGAGGGTGGTATGCCGAGGTGAATACCTGCCGGATCCCCAAATTCTGGCAGAGCTGACGCATGGCTTTGGCCCGGAACGGCCCCCCCCGGTCTGTCAAGATTTCATCAGGCAGTCCCACCATGGCAAAAAGCTTGGACAGGGCTCGTATCATCCCCGGGGTCTGCATCGTCTTAAGCGGGATGACCTCAGGGAATCGTGTAGCATAGTCCACGATCACCAGGGCAAAGCGGTGGCCCCGGGGCGTGCGTGGCAGTGGGCCGATAAAGTCCATCGCGATGCGTTGGAAGGGCGTCTCCATGACGGGCAGCGGGGAGAGGGGGGCCTTCGGTGGGCGCCGGGCTGCCACCCGCTGACAGGTGGGGCACGAGCGGCAGTGGGCCTTCACGTCCGCGTTCACGGAGGGCCAGAAGAACCGCTCGAGGATCTTCTTCAGGGTCTTGTGGTGCCCCAGATGCCCGGCCCAAGCGTGCTCATGGGCCGTGCGGAGGACTTCTGCCCGGTAAGCTGCTGGCACCAGTAGCTGGCGGATCTCTCCCTGGCCGTTTGGGGCACGGGCTAGGCGGACCCACACCCCTCCCTGCTTCTCAATGCGGGGAAGCCGTTGGGACCTCCGCTCATCCTGCACTCGGTCCTCCTCACGAGCTGCTGTCTCCCGCAAGCGCTGTAAGGACTCATCTGCCCCTTGGGCCTCGCAGAAGGGGCGGTCGGCCGGAGGTCCCGCTGGGTCCTTGGCCCGCGGGCCTGCCCCTGGCCTGGTAGAGGGACCCTCGTCTGGGTCGGGAGCCTCCTCCACTTGCAGCGCTGGGGCCACCTGTGGGTTTGCCAGTCCCTCGGCTGCCTCCCTAAGTAGCCTGGAGAACCCCGGGGCATCTCTCCCCAGCAGCATAGGGAGCGGTAAGTGGGCTACCTTGGCAACTTCCAGGCGGCGGAGCGCTCCCAGGTATTCCACTGTGATCCAGACCATAGGGTACGGCTGGGTGCGGCCCATCACGTCTGTCACTGGGACCCAGCGGTGCACTGGGGTGTCAGCTGGGATGAGTTGGGAACGAATTGCTGATACTGCACTCCCTGAGTCCAATAGGGCTTGTAGAGTCTGCCGTCCTATTCTCACGGTGGCGTACAGACCCTGCACCGCCTTGCCGGCTGGTGGGTTAATTTCCCACGCAAATGCGCATACCACTGGTGGGGTGGCTGCAGGGGTGCAGGCTTGTATCTGGTTCTCCACCGCCTGCACTAGCTCCACTTGAGCTGCTTGGAAGGTTGCCTCGAGCTTCCTCCACATCTCGTCCAGGTGTGCCTCTAGCCATGGTCTGAGCTGTACCGTGGCGTTGGGGTGCATCCCCTCGCCTGGCGCCTGCGTTGGAACGACCTTCCCCGTACGGGCCACCAACTTGTCAGGGCTTGCCGCGGCTGCCGCTGGGCGTGGCACTGGGCGGTCTGCTCCTGACGTCACAGGGGGGCCAGGGACTCTGCAGGACCCTGCTCTGTGGAAGGAGGGGCGGTATACCTCACCCAGACTCCCTCTCAGTCCACTCGCTGGCCTGCTCAACCTGGCCTGCTTACCCTCTGTGTCCTCCATCTCCTCCTTCCAGAACTCTCCTCCAAGCCTCCTCCCTTGCATCCTACTGCTCTCATTCCACATCATCACTCCTCACTCACACCCACCACCTCAGAGCTCTTCCCAGCCACCCTTTATAGGGCTTCCTATCTCCACCCCGCCCTCCTTCCAGGCTTGTTCCCTCTCCTGACCGGGCCCAGCTGTGCGTTCCCCCAGGTGTTTCCCTCCAACCACTAATCCCTTCTGGGCTCCTTTGCCTAGCTGGCAGGGTGGGGTTGAGTGTGAGCCATCCCCAGCTGAGGGCTCCTTGGCCTTGCTCACGAGGGGCTGCCCCAGCCAGCCTCTGAGCTACTGAGCTTGCCTGGCCTTGCTCATGAGGAGCTGCTTTAGCCAGCTTCCGTGCTGCCTGCTTGGCAATGCTGGGCGGGGCTACCCATCTCCTCCCGCAGAATGCCTGTGGCAGCCCCCCCTGTAGAGGCTTGGCTTCTAGCAACTCCTGAGCCAGGCTGCTGTCTTCTAGCCCTGGCGTGGCCATGGGCTGTCTCAAGCTGCTGCAGCAGGGGTAGCTGGCTGGGCTGCCGGGATCAGCCACAGCTGCACCCTGTTGGCTGGCTACTGGGCTTCTCTGGCTGAGCTGATTAGGGAAGGTGGGCCCAGCTGCGGCCCCTTGGCTGGCTGCCCAGCTCTTCCCACAGAGTGCCCTCAGCAGCTCTACCCGGAGGGGCTGGCTTCTGAGCACCTCCTGAGTCAGGTTGCCATCTTCAAGCTGGGGTGGATGCTGGGGCATGGCTCTGAGTTGCTGTGGCTGCTTCTCCCCCTTTGCAGGTAAGGGACCTGCTTGGGCTGCTGCTGGGTCCCAATTCTTCCTGCCTCTGCCCTCTCCCTTTGGTGTAGGCAGGTTCTGGCCCTGGCTGCTGGCTGAGGTGGCAGGACTGCTGTCTCCTGGCTGCCTCCCCCTGCTTCCTCTTGTTGAGGCCGGGGGCTGTGCCTCAGACCCCGGACAGTTGGTTCATTTTGGACGGTGTGGCTGTGGACAGGATAGCCAAAGACTACAACCATTCTTTGCCAAAGCTGGGCTCTGTTATTCCTCCTTATGATGCTCAGCGCGATCCACATGCAACTGCCTATTTTGCAAGCAAGCCTGTGCTTCCTTTACTCCAACAAATGGGACAGGTAAGTCCTAATGGGGAAAATGGGAGCCAGGACTCTGGTGCATTCCCGCAAGAGGGATATTGTCAAAGATGAATTGTACTGAGTCTTGTGTTTGCTGATATCCACGTAGTGCTGCATTTTACACGCTTCAGAGTGGATTGCTGCTCCAGATACAGCAATCCAACCAGGTATTTGGGTATCAGTGAGCAGTTCTTGGACTGGTGTTTCTTTCTCTAATCTTGAATATACCTGGTTTCTTCAACCTTATTTGGATAGAACCTTTTTCCTTTAAAATCCTTTCCAATTTACCATCTTTTTGAAGTTGCTATTTATTACTGGGTCTTGAAGAGCTCAGTTCTGTTGGGGATAACTTAATTTAGCTATTGACTGGTGGGGGAGGGAATAAATTGCATTGGGTGATGGGTACATTGGACAATAAGGATTTGAAAATACCTTGGAGCTGTGGGCGAAGGATGATTCCAGACTAGGCAGTTATAAATACTTAAAACCAGAGAGTCTTCCTCCTCCACCACCTGATAATCTATTGTTAAGCACCTACCATGCACTAAGCAATGCATCATGACAAGAATGAGTTTTATTCGAATCAGAATGTTGTAGACATATGAGGTACTTATTTTACTTACTTAAAAATATATGAGCAGAGCAGATTGGAAGCAAATATATTCCAAATGTGGTTTACTTGTGCTGAATAGAGTGATGATATTATTTCCTGAAGAGTCCTGCGGCACAGAGTGGTAAGCTAGCTCTGCTCACAACCTGAGTTCGATCCCGGCAGAAGCCAGGTTCACGTAGCCAGCTCAAGGTTGACTCAGCCTTCCAGCCTTCCGAGATCGATAAAATGAGTACCCAGTTTCCTGGGGGTAAAGTGTAGATGACTGGGGAAGGTAATGGCAAACCACCCTGTAACAAAAAGTCTGCCAAGAAAACTACCTTTACCTATTACTTCCTGAATCTTGGGAAGTGTGCTTCTGTTGGGGACACCCAAAAGTAGCTTTGCCTTTTGTGTGTGTGGATGTGTGTGTGTGTCTAAATGACCTGTGTGAATAATAAGGAAAATACCTGTGCTTAGGATGATCTAAACTACTTATCTTGCATCAAATTTCCAAAGGGAGCAGATGTGCGTAGGCCCCTCCCTCCTGCAACCTCTGGGTCCAGCTAAACTCACAGTTCATTTGACTCTCTTTCTTCCTTTTCTCTCCAGATTCAAATATATTTAAACTGTTTCTGTGACCCTCCTTTTAGCTATGATCAGTGTGACATTCCAAAGACAGGGATTTCCAGGCCATTAAGGAAAACACCCCCAGTTGTTCAAGGACATCATCAGGTCTCTGGCTAGCCATTAATCCATCAGGCAAAGCCATAAGGATATTAAAACAGCAACATTTATAAGAATATAACTGAGGTTTTTAAAAGGCCAGAAAGCCAGTGTGACCCAATGCCTCCCTCCATTTCCCTGGCTGGAAATCTGGCATCACATTCAACAGGACCTAAGTATGCATCATAATGCAGAGGTGAGTCTGGAAAACACTTAAATGCCAGCTGTGCATGTGGGGGTCTCTTGCAGGATGAGGTCAAAGTGGCTTTTGCATCAGGCTTGGCTGGGTGCAAGAGACCCTCTGCCCTGGCCTCCCTGTGTGGCCTGAAGCTCCTCAAGTGAAAAAAATAGACTCATGCTGACTTCAGTGGGTTATTCTGAGGATGAATGCAGTAAAGATTGTGAATCAACTGGGATGTGTTAAAATGCTGCATGAACAACAGGGCACTTTTAAGTTCCATTGATTGTAGCAGGAGATTTAAGCCCATGCTGAAGTATTCCAGTTAAAATCAAGGGGATATAAATGAGCTCAATTTTGGCAGGACTGGGCCTAAAGCTAGTGCTATAGTTTTGCATCTCTTCAGAAACTTTGCAAGTCCCCTTGTGTGTCATTCAAGCAAGGCCAAAGAACTAAAACAGCAAAATCAGTAAAACTGTATAATCTTTTTACTATGCACTTACTTTACTATACTTTTTCTTTTAAATAAAATTCTTTATAAAAAAAAAAGAACTAAAACAAATTACCATTTTCTCCTTCAGAAGCAGCATGGCCGGGGGGGGGGGGCAGTCATTTTGGCTGCAGAGGGAGAGGGGAGGGGAGAAAAGTATGTTCCATGGGTGGAAATCCATGGAAACACACCACTGGATCCCAAGTGGAGGAAAGAGGGAGGGAGGGAGGGAGCTGTGTGTTTTCTTGAAGGTGAGTTAAAAGAGTAATCCAAATAGGATGCTTTAAAATCCACAGGCAAACAGACGGCTGTCAAGTTATGAACGACTCGTGCAACATTTCCAGCACAGAGGAGATGCAGCTCTTTATTTGTTGAACAGAAACAAAGCAGGATCAGGTACTCGGCAAAAAAAAAAGCCTCTTAGAGAAGGGCATTGGTTCTTGGGGGGTGAACTCCAAGTGGGCAGTCATGTTAGTCTGTAGAAAGAGAGTAAGACAGGAGTCCAGGGGCACCTTAAAAGACTAGCCAAATGTATTTCACCAAAAGTTTTTCATAATGCCTCTTATGAAATATGTTCTGACTCGCAAAAGCTTGTGCTGGACTAGTTCCCACCGAGATGATCAGACTAGTGACTAGGTTGAATTACTTCAGATTGCACGTGCAAGAAAGAAAGAAGGAAAAGCCCTGTGCACAGAAAATTAGTGTGACTGTGGGAAAACTAGTGTAGAACTCTTCTTCCTGCCGTCTAGTTTTCTACATGGAGAGAATTATTTTGCAGGGAGGAATGGTCTTTCAGGGGGGGCCCCCGTTTGCAGACCTCAGGGACACAGCCCAGGAACAGCAGGGCCGCATATTCACAGTAAGAAGCCCACATCTCTCTCCTAAGTTGTCCTGACTATAGGTGGTCCAGGTAGCCTGATCTTGTTAGATCTTAGACCCTAAATAGGGTCAGTTCTGGTCGGTAATTGGATGAGAGACCACCAATATATATTTCTTATTTTTATTAGCAAATTTGTCTTCTCTTGCCTCCACACAAGGGTCCTTGGCCCTTCTAGATGATTCATTTCCCACAATCAGCGGAAAGTGGAATTATTGCTAATCATCCAGTGACTCGTAACATTGCATTATATCTTTGTTAAAATCCTGCAACGCCCCATTCCATATAGCAAAATCCTAATTATGTTTACTCAGTAGCACATCCCCATTGGTGTAGTTTCCTCTTGGCTACACTACAATTCATTAACCGTTTCCAGGGCAATTGTAGACAGCTCTGAAGTTTTTTAATTTTGGTTTCATTTTTTAAAAAAAACTGATGTAAATTGCTTTCTCTCACTATTGCACAATGGATGGAACTGAAACCTATAAGCACTTACCAACTTTGATGTGGATCCCCACTGACTTTCCTGGACACCCTCAGCTGTTCTCTCAAATCGAGAAGCAGCAGCAACCTTTCCCCTCCTGGTTATAAGTACACTCCGGCACTCTATTTATTTAGTATATTTTTATCTTGCCTTTCCTTCAAGGAGTTCAAGGTGGCATTCCTCTGTTTTCTAGAGAGAATTTGAACCTGAGTTCCCATTTCTAGTCTAACTATCTATACCAGTGGTCCCAACATGCTGACCATGGGTGCCGTGGCACCCACTAAGTGTTTTTTAAAAGTGGGCACGCCAGGTGAGGCTTTTGACCAGCAAGGCTTCTGATTGGCCTCTGAAGATTCAATTGGTTCTGTAGATTTCAAAAAATGTTGCTTTGGCGGCAGCTTCAAAATATAACACAAGGATCTTCACTGTGTGACTGACGGTAAGCTGCAGCAGTCATTTTGTGGCTGGTTCCACCTTCTGTAGCAAAGGTTTTGTGGCAGTGAATTTGTGGCTGTGTCCACCATGCTGTGCCAAACTTCCAAAGGTGCCTGCAGGCTCAAAAAGGATGGTGACTCCTGATCTAACCACTACACACCACTGGCTCTCTCTGTCATTTTCTCAGTCCTGCCTTCCTCTCCTTTACCCATAACCTAATGCTAGAGCGCTAGTGCTTGCTTTTCTTCCTGGGAAGGAAGGCAGACAAGCTGGAGGGTTTCCATGGCAGCAGGGTTAAGTGGGGGGAGCTACAGTCATATCTAGCACAGTCACAGTACTAGGGGGCAGGAGGGAAGATCAGGCCTCTTCTTCCTGGGCACTCCCTCCCCCAAACTCAGCCATTGCCGCTGCTGGAAGCTGAGGGTGTTTTTTAATCATTTTTTTTGTCTGTATTACTTTTAAAAAATAGAGAACAGTTCCTTAATGGGAAGGGGATGAGGCAGTGACTGAAAGCGGGACTTCTCCAACTGCCTCACCACTTCTCTACCAAGTGAATCAACAGCACTTTGCTAGCCCACATTGGCACAGCTAGTGTTCAAACCAGAAAAAACCACCACAAACCAACACTTTAAAAAGATAGAAGGAGAGCCGGGAAAACACTGGACTGAAAAGTCTTGTAACATCATCTGGATTTGCTGTCATACAGATGAATGAATGATGTCAATTTTGGAGAAAAGGTTCACAGTGGAACAACTCTGAGAACTGAGTAGTTCTAACAGAACAAATTGCAGAAATGACATTGGGCCACCCAATCCTATGCATCCATCCATTTATGATTTTATAGTGAAAAAAACAGGGCACAGCCCTGTTCATGTTAAGAACTTAAACAAGTAACTACTGTGTCCTTGTTCCGCTTCCATTGACTTCAGTAAGTTTGGCATAAGAGCTTCCCACTGGATTGTTCCTTAAGCTGGGGAACAATGTATAAACTTCACTATTGGAAGCTGAAATTAAACATGATTAGCTGCTGTTATACATTTTTTCTAGCAATGAAGGGAAGCTTTGTGTGATGAGACGCTATCTGTTTCATTTTGTACAAGAATTGACATCTTCTATCTAAAGGTACACATTAATAAGCTAATGCTAATCACAAATTACACAGTTTGCACCACATTTGCATCCATGTATAATGTACCCTTTGTTTTTTTAAAAGTGGATTCATCTAAACTTGGTCTGTATGGGTGTTTTCCCCAGGTCATTCTGCGGCACAGGTGAGTGGGCATCAACTGTTTCTCAGCTCAAATAAACCTGTGCTTGGCTATAACGGAGCCTACGGCTACCGAAGGAACACACCCTCTCTGCGCAGGCAACCCTCGTCATTTGGGAGCGTCACCAACTTGCCCCTTCATTAGCTATTTTCCACCAGGGCTCTCCCCCTCTGCAAGTAACCCACCCGAATACAAAGCAAATTTGTGCTGGATGCAGTGAGAATTTTGATCAGCAATAATGATGGACAAATTAATATTGTGGGATTTTTCTCATGTATATATTATGGTATGGCTTCATAACAGAGCTCCTTGGTCACATCGGGATGGGTGGGTGGGTCAGATTTTAGCAGATACTTCCCACTAACAACATGATTGGAGAAACTATTAGCTAGTGTGATGGAAGTCCACTGCATGAAACATGAGGGCTTCCTTGTTTCTGAAGCGGGCTCAACCATGCTAACCCTATGAGTATGAAAAACCAACCATGCTCTTGGGCTATGCAGAACTTTGGGCAGACAGGTCAGTGAAATCCAGACATGCAGCACCAGGATCTCTGGCTGATTCCATTACTTTGTTCCAGTGGTTTTGTTTAAGCAATGGTCAGATTTATGTTTGAAAGTTGCCAGGTAATTTCTAGCAGGGTCAATTCTTGAGCTGTCAGATCAGACAAAGGTGATGTCCCTTTTCACTTGGAGCAAATAAAGCACTTCAAGGGTTATGCAAAACCATTGTAAACGCCAAAGCAACCTTGTCCTAGGCCTTTCATTTCGTCTTCAAGGCTTGCAAAACATTCCATTGAAAATCTACACATGCCTCTTCTCCAATTAATGGTCAGCGCTGAGATTGTGGGGCGTATCAAACAATGTTATTGGCTCCCTCTCACTTCTGTATTTCAAGGTGAAAATGCACTTCCAGTTCAATTCAGACTTAAATATGCTCACATCCAGCAATACTGTGGGTATAGGTATGCCTAAATTTTGCTTTGCTTTTAGGTTGTGATCTTTCTAGGAATAAATATAATGGACAACTGAAGATCTATGCGAATGTCCTAAACGCACACCGATCTCATGAGATCAGGGAATAAACAGGGTTAACATACCTGTAACTTATGTTCATCGAGTTCTTCTGTGCTGACACACATGGGGACTGCGCAGGCGCAGGCCAGCCGCCGGAGAATTTTCTAGAGCTTCCATGGCTCCGAAGGGGCCGTTTGTCGCGCGCCTCAGCAACCGTCTTCCCGCCCAAACGGTCACGTGCTCCTCCAGCGACCAACGGCCCCTTCCCTCAGTTCTTCATTGCCGCCGCTTGACCAACACACTTAGCCGTAACACCTTAAAACACATCAGATTCAGTTACAGCCACCACATCTTTGTGCATTGGAATTCACAGCGGGGTAGGAGGGAGGGTTGTGTGTCAGCACAGAAGAACTCGATGAACATAAGTTACAGGTATGTTAACCCTGTTTTCATCTTCGTTCTTCTGTGCCTCCACACATGGGAGTGTACCAAGCTTCACACAATAAGGAAGGTGGGGTGAAGTCCAACACAATTTTATTGAACAAACAAGAACAACAACAAATAGAGATGCATATATACATATATGTAAACTGTGCAGTGATACATCAGTACTCAATATTTACACATATATACACCCAAATACACATATATACACTCTTTTCACTCAAGGGTACCTAGCAGGTACGCCAAGAAAGTCTTCCCAAGACTCCCTCAGGAAAAAAGGGAGTGTAGGACAGCCCTGGCCACAGATACATCCTGCTCCGCATTGACATCAATGGCGTAATGCCTGACAAAGGTGTCTGCAGAGGACCATGTGGCTGCTTTACAAATGTTAACGAGGGGCACCCCCCTGAGGAGTGCCGAAGAGGATGCTTGGGACCGCGTGGAGTGGGCCCTAACATGAAGCGGGCAAGCTACCCCTGCCAGGGAATAGGCCCTGCTAATGGCCGCCACAATCCACCTAGACAGGGTTTGTGAGGAAGCCCTGTTACCCTTGTCCTTGGCCCCAAAACATACAAACAGGTGAGGACTGGAGCGGAATCCCTTTGTCCTATCCAGGTAATAAGCTAGGGCCCTCTTCAAGTCTAGGGAATGGAGGGCCTTTTCCCCCTTAGAGGAAGGTTGAGGAAAGAATGCAGGCAGTGAGATATCCTGCGAGAGGTGGAAGGCGGACACCACCTTGGGCAGAAACCCGAGGCAGGGACGCAGGACCACCTTGTTGGGATGAAACACAAGAAAGGGAGGGTCAGACCGCAGTGCAGACAGCTCACTGACCCTTCTGGCCGATGTCACAGCCACCAAGAATGCCACCTTGTAGGATAGCATATCCAAGGGGCAGGTAGCCATAGGTTCAAATGGAGGCAACATGAGACGGGAGAGTACCAGGGACAGTGACCACTGAGGCATTGGCGCCGGCACAGGTGGGTAAAGATTGTACATGCCCTTAAGGAACTGGCGGGATTGTGGGTGAGAAAACAGTGTAGCACCCTCAACTCGGGTGTGAGCAGCTGATATCGCTGCCAGGTGGACCTTGAGGGAGGAAACCTTCAAGCCCAGGCCACGCAAGTGGCACAAATACTCGAATACAACCCCCAAGGGACTGCTGTCAGGCACCACTCCTTTAGCAAGTGCCCAAAGTTCAAACCTGCGCCACTTGGCCGCATAAGCGCGCCTAGTGGATGGCCGACGAGCATTCAGGAGGACCCTCTGTACCTCGTCAGTAAAGCCTACAGGGGAGGAACGATCCGCCAAGCCGTTAGGTGCAGCTTCCTGGGATCGTGGTGGACTAGACTCCCGTTCAGGAGAAGGTCTTGCCGAGGGGGCAGACTGACATATGTCCGTTGGGACAGCCGCAGGAGCTTCGGGAACCAAACCTGCCGTGGCCAAAAGGGGGCCACCAGGATGCAGTCCGTCCCGTCGTCCTCTATCTTGCACAGGACCCTGGGAATCAAGGGGAATGGAGGAAACATGTAGTGCAAGCCCTGCGTCCATGTAAACTGGAAGGCATCCCCAATAGAGAGGGGGTCGCTCCCTGCCCTGGAACAGAACGTGTGGGCCTTGGTGGTCGCCGCAGTGGCGAACACGTCTATCACTGGATGACCCCACATCTGGAAGATCGGCCCAACGCACTCTACGTTCAGTTCCCACTCGTGGTCCAGCAAAGGGACCCTGCTGAGGGCATCTGCCCGGGCATTGTCTGACCCAGCCACGTGTATAGCACGGAGCGACACGCCGTTCCTGATAGCCCACTGCCAAGTGAGCGTGGCTTCCCGGCACAGGGCCATGGACACTGTGTCCCCCTGCTGATTCACGTAGTACATGGCAGTCGTGTTGTCCGTCTGCACCAAGACCTGACGATTTCTCAGCAGTGCTGTAAGAGACACAAGTGCGAAACGAATGGCCCTTAGTTCAAGCACATTGATATGGAGGGTCTTTTCCCTCTCAGACCAGACATCTTGCACAGACACATCACCACAGTAAGCCCCCCATCCCAACAGAGAGGCATCAGTGGTAACCGTGACGTCATGGTGCTGATACCCAAAGGGGGTCCCTTTAAACAAGTTGTCATCAGACAGCCACCAGTCCAAGGAGGAGAGGATGACCCTCGGGATAGAGAATTTGAGGGACGGAGGGTGCAGCAGAGCATCGTACCTCCGCACAAACCAGTTCTGGAGCGGGCGCATACGCAGCCTAGCAAAGGGCACCACAGAGGTGGCCGCTGCCATATGCCCTAGTAAGCACTGGATAGTGCGCACAGACTGGAATCGGTTCCTTTTAAACATGGACACTAGACCCCTTAGGGACCGAGCCCTCTCCAAGGGGAGCAGAGCCTTACCCTCCACAGAGTCTAACAGTGCACCAATGTAGGACACCTTGCAGTTGGGCACCAGTTTGGATTTCTCAAAGTTCACCAGGAGCCCCAGGCGTTGGCAAGTGCTAAGTACCAAGCCAATGTCTTGCACCAGCCTAGATTCCGATTCAGCCACGATGAGCCAGTCATCGAGGTACGGAAAGATGGTACAGCCTTCTTCCCGCAGGAAGGAAACCACAGGGGCCACACATTTCGTGAACACTCGTGGGGCAGTGGACAGGCCAAAAGGGAGCACCTTATACCGGAAAACCCTTTGCCGGTAAACGAAGCTCAGGTACTTCCTGTGCTCCTCCCGTATCCCCACGTGAAAATATGCGTCCTTTAAGTCCAGGACCGCAAACCAATCCCCTTGCTTCAGCAAGGCGATGACAGCCGCCAACGTAACCATCCTGAACTTGGTCACCTTGAGGAAGGCATTAAGGCCCCTCAGATCTAAAATGGGACGTAGGCCCCCATCCTTCTTGGGGACCAGGAAGAACCTAGAGAAGAACCCCCTTACAGAGTCCTCATAGGGCAATTCTTCCACAGCACCCTTGGCCAAGAGCGACACGATCTCCGCATCCAGCTCGGCCATAGTGTTATTGACAGCAGCCAGGGGTGAACTGCATCTAGGCAGCTCAACGAACTCCAGCCCGTATCCCAGTTCAACAATCGTTAAGACCCATGAGTCAGATGTTATTGACTCCCACTCAGAGAGGAGTGGACTCAGTCTGTCCGAAAAGTTCGGGGATACGGCTGGCGCGACCCGTCAGTACTGCCTCCCGGCGCCCTGCTGATCTCTCTGCTGGGGCGGTTGTTGTGCCGGACGAGGCTTGAAGGGCCGACGCCTCCTTTGCTGTTGTGCGGGAGGGTAAGGCCGCTGCTGGTAGGCAGGATACTGTTGGTAGCCCGGCCGCTGCTGTTCGTATCTGCCCTGGTAGTGGTAAGGGCCGGACCGGGGAGCGTACCGTGGCCTGGAGGAGGGCTTGTCCGCAGGAGCCAGACCCAAGGACCGTGCCGTCTGCCTGTCCTCTTTTTTCTTTTTCAGGGTCTCGTCGGTGGACTTGGAGAACAGCGAGTCCCCTTCAAAGGGCATGCTCTCCACCCTGGAACGCACCTCCTGGGACAGGGCGGTCGATCGCAGCCAGGAATGGCGCCTGAGGACCACCGCCGAAGCCATCCCCCGAGCAGCAGTGTCGGCAGCGTGGCTCCCAGCATTCATTTGCTGCTTAGACAGCTGGACAGCCTCTGTTTGCAGCAGGGACACCACAGCCTTCTGCTCGGGTGGGAGGTCCCGGGTATAGGACGCCAACTTCTCCCAGAGGTACAGCTGGTACCCTGCCATGATGGTCTGGTAGTTGGCAATCCTCAGACCCAGCGAAGCGACGATGTACTGGCGCCTGCCCATGGCATCAAGCTTTCTGCCCTCTTTATCCGCAGGCACCGAGGAGTGACCCGACCGTCGGGGGTTGAATTCCTCCGTGACCAAGGAGGAAGGTGGAGGGTGCTTCACCAACGCCGGCCAGGTGCCCTGCTTGATCTTATAAAGCTGCTCGATCCTCTTAGATGTTGGAGGCTGGTCACAGGGCACCTTCCACACCTTCTCCACGATCTCCTCAATACCCTCAAGCATGGGGAAGCCAATGGACGCCGGGTTGTCACCGTATATCCGCTTGAGCAGCTTGTCTTTGGTCTGTGGGGTCGCCGAGGAGATGTCCATCTCGAGGGCCTGGGCCATCCTCGCCATCTGGTCGGCGTAGATGCGGAGGTCCTCGTACGGGGAGCCCGTAGATGGCACCAGATCATCAGCCGGCGATGGTTCAGACCAGGATTCCGACTGGTACTCGGCCAGGCTCTCCACTTCTCCTTCCTCGGAACCGTGCTGGGAGTCCTCACCCTGGACTGGAGGGGGAAACCACGTTCGCCTCGACGTCGACGGCCCCGGTTCCGACTCGGTGAACCCAGCAGGTGCCCCTTCCCACTGGCAACGGTATGGCGAGGGAAGGTAGGAGGCTTGACGATGCCGGGATGCAGTGGATCGGGCAGATCGAATGCTGTCCCCGGACCGGCGTCGCTCACGACCGACAGCAGGCGGAGATGGACGGGCAGGAGATGGACGGCCCCGATGAGGAGACGGGCTCAGTTCCAACCTCGGCGACCGAAGGGCAGGAGATGGTCGGCTCCGACGGCGCGGGCTCGGCTCCGGCCCCGACGAAAACTCTGCGGGCACCGTTTTGAAGGCCATCGGATCCGGCACCGGCACGGCGATTCCCTCTGGTTCGGGGAAACCCAGATGAGGGGAAGGCGTATGAGGAAGCACGATGACCTCCTCCTGGGGAGCGGGATGCAGCGACCGATGATGTTTGGTCTTCTTCTTCTTTTTTGCCGGTTCCGAAGAAGACCTCGGAACCGACACGCTCCTCGCCTTCGAAGGGGACCTCGGTTTCGACCTCTTAGATTTTATAGGGATCGAACCGGTCGTCGGTTCCGACCGGGGACTCGGCACCAGGATCCTCGGTTCCGACGTCGGTCTCGAATCCGACCTGGTGGATGACGCGCTGCGGGGTGGCCGCGCCGGACCCTGCGCTGGGGAGGCCGCTCTCGACGCCGAGGCACTTGGGGGACGCGGTTTCGACCCCGACCTCGCGGAGGCCACAGAGCCAGCTCTTGAGCGCCTTTCGGCAGAGGGGCTAGGGCCGGCCTTAGGTAACGGGGTCCCCTCGGACATGACCAACTGCCACAGTGACGAATTCAGTCGGGCCCTCCGATCCTGCCGGGCCTTGTCGGTGAAGCCCTGGCAGATCTTGCAGGCCGACACGTTGTGGGTCTCCCCCAAACAAAAGAGGCACAGCTCATGGCCATCGGTTTTGGCCATCTTGGTGTGGCATTGGAGACAATGCTTGAAGAGAGCCGTTGAGGCCATCTTCAGGGGCACGCGAAAGAAGGGTCAAAAAACAGTCCGAGTCAAATTACCGAGTCCACGTCAAAGTCCAAAGCGAGATCCGAAGAATAGTCGAGGTCACAAAGTCTGAAGTCAAAAGCCAAGCAATCAGTTAGAGAAAGGCACGAAGCACAAAAGCACAGAGCAACGAAGCTCACGTTCTCTCCAAGCGGCGGCAAGAAGAGAACTGAGGGAAGGGGCCGTTGGTCGCTGGAGTAGCACGTGACCGTTTGGGCGGGAAGACGGTCGCTGAGGCGCGCGACAAACGGCCCCTTCGGAGCCATGGAAGCTCTAGAAAATTCTCCGGCGGCTGGCCTGCGCCTGCGCAGTCCCCATGTATGGAGGCACAGAAGAACGAAGATGAATTATTGATGTGCCTCTGCACTTTTATCCATAGTGCACTTTTGTCCACTAAATCCTTAATGGATTACCTAGATACGCCTTTAGAGGGAAGGGACCTTCATATTTATGGATGCTTGTTTTACATGTGACTGCCAACAGCTAGAGAGGAAACAAGGCTTTTGGACTGAAACTTGTTTGTACATCTTTTTGGTGCTGTGACAATAAGGCACCTTCTATACAAAATGTCACATTCTCTTCTAGCTCATTAAGTAGCTTTTATATTATATTTTAAGTTGTGTCACAATTAATAGACAGCTGGAATACACCTATATTTAAATTTTGAAACTGTTGGCTTGGATCCTGCCAAAGACATCATCTGATGGAAAGATTTCTATCAGTGAGGGATTACTTTCTTATCTCCCCCTCCCACTACAGCCCTAAATACCCCCTGGAAATGTTACTCCTGGGGCATGGGACCTCCAGGAACAGCATGAAGGGGGAACTGAAAATCTGCTGCAAAAGAGAAGAATTAGGGGAAATTACCCCTTTTGCATGTCTGGAAATCCTCCACCAGATTCAACCCGTTATTTGCATCCTCTTGATTTATTGTCGGAGGCTTTCACGGCCGGAGAACGATGGTTGTTGTGGGTTTTCCGGGCTGTATTGCCGTGGTCTTGGCATTGTAGTTCCTGACGTTTCGCCAGCAGCTGTGGCTGGCATCTTCAGAGGTGTAGCACCAAAAGGCAGAGATCTCTCAGTGTCACAGTGTGGAAAAGATGTAGGTCATTTGTATCTACTCAGGAGGGGTGGGGTTGAGCTGAGTCATCCTGTAAGAGTTTCCCAGGGTGTGGAATGCTAATGGCGGGAGGCTTCACTGTATCCTGAGGAGGTTCTTTTGCATATGGATTGGTACTTGATGTGCTAATCTTCTCTGCAGGGCTATTGTCGGGGATAGAATGTTTTGTTAGCCTGGTGTTTTTCAGAACTGGAAACCATGCTCTGTTCATTCTTAAGAATGCTAAGAATGAACAGAGCATGGTTTCCAGTTCTGAAAAACACCAGGCTAACAAAACATTCTATCCCCGACAATAGCCCTGCAGAGAAGATTAGCACATCAAGTACCAATCCATATGCAAAAGAACCTCCTCAGGATACAGTGAAGCCTCCCGCCATTAGCATTCCACACCCTGGGAAACTCTTACAGGATGACTCAGCTCAACCCCACCCCTCCTGAGTAGATACAAATGACCTACATCTTTTCCACACTGTGACACTGAGAGATCTCTGCCTTTTGGTGCTACACCTCTGAAGATGCCAGCCACAGCTGCTGGCGAAACGTCAGGAACTACAATGCCAAGACCACGGCAATACAGCCCGGAAAACCCACAACAACCATCCTCTTGATTGCTGTAATAAAAAATTGACAACAAGGTAAACGTTTTCAAGAAGGCTGTACTGTAAGGAAGTGGTCTGTGAAGGAAGCATCAGTAGAGGGATAGGGACTAGAGACATTATTACTATATGCTACTGTTTGCTATCTGTGGCTTTGTGTATGATCCTACTGGGTAGTTTGAGGTTGTTTTGTGTTGCTTGATGTATCATGCGTAGAATTGCTTATGCTCTGTTTCAGCATTTCTCCAACTCTGTATCATATTTCTGCTAGTTTTAAATGCTTGCAAATTTGCATTTATAGACCCTATTGCATTGTTTATTGAAATGTCCTTGAAACTGACTGTACTAACTCACACTGTGTAATCTGCCTTGAGTCTCAGTTAGAAAGGTGGACTGTATATAACATAAAAAAATTAAAAGTAACGTTTAACTGGTTGCCGAATGTAGCATGTGCATTCTTTTGTACATGTGGCTCTGCTGCCTGCCCTGGATTTAATGGAACAGCTTGCATGTGCAAGGGCTTTGAGCACATCAAGAACACTATCCAGGCTCTGCTTTTCAGGGCAGCTGCTTCAAAGGATCATGTGCCATCCCAGAATAACTACTGTACTTCTTCACATCAATGGCTTGGCACACACAAGCAGGCAAATTGTTTTAACTATATGTACATGAAATAAGCACATTTGTTACAGCCAACTGGCTCCTAATAAATTTACTAGGTGGCTCTCTGTGGTGAACAAGAGCATTAAAGCAATATTGATGCACAGGTTGTAAAGTTGCATGCCTCAGTGGCTTGAGCTCGGTTTAAATGTTAATGAAGCGCTGTTGATGCAGAACCTCTGCCCAGATGGCTCGGGACCATCACTGAACACGTGGCCCAGATGAGCATCACACTGCAAGAGAAGAACAGACTTGATTGCAGGGCTGGCTTCTCAAATGAAAGCACATCTACATAAATTAAACAGAGACTGGTTTCATAGCCAAAAGGGCCAATTACTTCTGCAACTGTCATACAGTCATGACTTCCCATATTTAATACCAGCTTCTGTCCCCTTTAGACTCTGTTTTGGGTACATCCATATATCCAGGTATTCTGAACAATTTTTCCTGGGTATATAAACCTGTTTGTGAAAAAACCCTCTGTTCCAATTAGAAGGCTTCCGATGTGAAAAGTAGTTTTAGAGAAGATCCCATTTAAAACCAGCTCAAACCATAAATGAAAGAGAAACAGAAAAGAATGTACTCATGTTTTCAATCCAAGTTCCACTGTTTTATTAATCACATTCCTGCAAGTAGGAAATCCAGTGCGGATTCCTTGTGTATATGTATCATCAACCCATAGGGACATCATTACATTTCCCATCAATTTTTTAACATCAGCTTGCCCAGCCATTTATCATATTTAATGTTTAAAAAATACTCTGTACAAGATTAGTCCCAGAAGTTCCTACATTTGGGTCATCTGGGACTGCATATATGATATGCAGAAGTATATTTATTGCATTTTTAGTGCCTCTTTCCTCCAAAGAGCTCTGGGTGGTGTCTTTAGATGGATTCATACAATTAAACAAATGAATGTGCTTCCCCCACCACCACTTTTGCATCACCACAATAGTAAGCCAACGGAATGCCACACTTACTGCTATATATTTTTTTGCTTCCTTCCATGAAAATACGCTATGAAGAGTGTAAGACTCCTGTAAGTCAACCAAGGGGATCCACATAGCTTCTGATTTGAGGAAATCGGGCTCTTTTAAAATAGAACTCTCTCTTCAGTTGTTCCCCTCAGTTAGAAGGTATTGCTGGGGTAGCGGGTATACTTTGGGCTTTACAGCCTTGAGGTATGTTTTGGGATGAACAAGGACATGGAGGTCATGAAGCAGGAGTTGCATAAAAATAATGATTTGTTTATGTTCAGGTTGTTTTTAGGGAGCCATTCAGCAGCACAGCCCTCCAGACAGTCAAAGGGGGAAGCCTGCTTGAGGCACCTAATCTAGTTATGGCTTCGAGTTGTGGTCTGAATTCCCTTTAACACTTGCAGTTACAAGCAGGCTTTGACTGACTAGCCACCAAGCTGGATCCTCTCTCACTCAGGATTCCACTCACAACAGCCTACTCTTTCCCAAGTACTAAAGAGTACGATGTCTGCTCATCACCAGAGACAGGCCTCACAATTGGGCACTCTGTCCTCTCCCTCTAGGAAGCTTAAACCACTGGGACTGAAACCACTTGGCCACCATATCAGGCAGCGCTGCCCTTGATACTGTCTGCTCTCCAGGTGAGGCAGATACCAACTAAGAGCCAAGCTACAAGTGACACCTGACACAGGTTGGACACTTGTCAGCTTCCCTCAAGTTTTGATGGGAAATGTAGGCATCCTGGTCTTGCAGCTGTAATGGAAAGCCAAGCTGTAAAACCAGGACACCTACATTTCCCATCAAAACTTGAGTTAAGCTGACAAGTGTCCAACCTGTGTCAGGCGTCACTTGTAGCTTGGCTCTGATTCTGCTGCCGTGCTTCCCTCCAATATTCTA
The DNA here is from genome assembly GCF_028583425.1 of Eublepharis macularius. Classification (NCBI taxonomy): domain Eukaryota; kingdom Metazoa; phylum Chordata; class Lepidosauria; order Squamata; family Eublepharidae; genus Eublepharis; species Eublepharis macularius. Next base: position 68,990,790 of record NC_072800.1, on the reverse strand, counting down.
TCCCCCTTCTGAAAAGTGATTGGATGCTGGAACAGCACTCCCACAGGCTAAGGGATGAAACTGCAGGTTGGTTCTTTTATCTTTCAGAGGCGGGCCAGCCTCCAGTCTGTCACAGATAACATACTGAATTTGGACATGGGGTTCAAATCCTCACGGGAGCGATGCAATACATTGGAATGACCCTGGATGGGTGAGCCTAATGATCGTGCAAGGTTTTGATAAAGAAAATGGGAGACCCCCATCCGCAGACACTATCCTGAGGCCTGTAGAGGAAGGGAAGGATATAAATGTGATGAGTAAAATGTACCTGTTTGCAAAGGACCTCTGTGGCATTTGATCCTAGTGAGCTATCGGGCCGTCTCAGGACATTAGTACTGCTTTCATCTGTCCCACATGTCCCATGTGCCTCTGAAAAGGAAGGCCAGCCAGTGCCGGAATCATACTTCTTCTCCGAGCTATTGAGGATGTTAAAACTGAATATCAATAGTGCTGCATTGATTTATATAAACGTGCTCTACTATGTAAAGAAGGAACATCATTACTTCCAGCTACATTGTTTAATCTTTCCCATCCCCAGGCGTCTTTCTCACAGGGTTCTTGATATCTATCCCCCCTCCCCCAACTAGAAGATAAATGTTGGCCTCATAAATGCAGTGCTAAAAATCTTGCATGAAAGGAAACCCCAGCAAACCAATGGGATTATTCCCACTTGACACAGGTAAGACTTGGGAAAAAATCTCATTGTTCCAGCCCAACTGGGTTATAGTCAGAGCTTCGCACCAGTGGCTAGTTTGCCAGCTACCCACACCCTTTTATTTATTTCCTTTGTTTATCCTCCATTTATATTTACGCCTTTCTCCCCAGTGGCAATCCAAAGGGCTAACCTTATTCTTCTCTCCTCCATTTCATCCTCACAACCCTTGCTAACCATAAGCGAAGAACAAAGGAGTTTTCACACTTTAATCAAATCATTCCTTTTCAGTATAATAGAACTGAAAATGAGAATATTTGCAATTGCTCAAGAGGTAACAGCCTACAAACGTTCCTGCTTTTTACTCTCTTGTGCAAGGCTTTGGCACGCAGCACCCCACAATGTTTGTTCTTTACAGCCACCTAGTGGTGCATGAAAATGCTGACAACCAAAACTGCAGAATTAAAAGGCACGTCTCCTCACTCTTTATGTTCCTCTAAACAGAAAGTAAAATCGAGGCTGTTTTGCCTAAACCGATACATGTTTCCAAGCATTCATTAGCTAAGGAAAAAACAGGGGTTCTATACATGGCTGTTTTTTAAGATAGAAAGGGGAAGCGAGGAGTTCAGCCATAAAGCAAGCACTTTAAAAGACTTGTAGGTTTCAATGGGAGAGATTTAAGCACACGCTCAACTTTCCCACTGCAATCACAAAGTGTACAGCATTAGCTGAAGCATGTTTATTCAGAAGCAGGCTGGACTAATTTCAACAGGACTTGTTCCATAAATGAGCAAGATTAGCATTTGTAGCATTCAACCGTGTTTAACCTGGGCTGAGTTACACACAAAGTTTCTAGGGCAAGACAGAAGTCCAAGCACAAACTTTTTTAAAAAAAATTCCATTTTAATAGAAATTAGTTAACCAAACAGAAGCTGGATCCAGATTATTTCCACTGCCCCCTCCCCAATGTCATTCCTCAGGGGCTCTTATCCCCCAGGAGCTGCATTTTGTGGACAAATTGGCTGCAGCGGGAAGGAGGAGGCAGGGAAGTTCTAGTCTATCACAGAAAAATTTAGTCTGGATCCAATCCATAATTTCTGCAATGCAGAACACTATTGAAGAAGTTGTAAAAAAACGGTAAAATTCGGCTAATGTAGCCTGTTTCTGGCCAAAGTTTTCATTTTAATTATCCAGATTTGTTTTGCAGGCTGTTTAAGAGGCATAGTGTACCTGCCATATGTGCCTACTTCAGCCTCTTTACTTAATTGCTCTTTGGCTCTATACCATGGAATCAGAGTGGCATTTCTGTCCACAAACGTTACACAATCTAAATGTCATCATTTGTGGGATAAGACAGGAGATAAACCAGGTGGGCACTACACATAACAATGATGGCCTGCTATGTCAAAATGTAGATGGATCCCTCCCCAGGGCCCAGAATGCTCCTCTTCGTACTCCCTAATCAAGGGGAATGAGCTCCAAAGTTAACACAGCTCCATTAACTGCAAAGAAGCAAATAGAAGCACACATAGAGCCAAACCACATAAACCAGTGAAAAGTGTCTCTCAGGTCTCCCCTGCGATCAACCCCCCCCCCCCCATTTTCCTGAATGGTACAAGATCCGTCACTGCTGCCAGAGGAACAGGACGGAGAGGGGGCCCTGTCTACCCATCTACCGACTATATTTTTATACTGCCCAAGCAGCTCTGCATGCTGGCCATGGATTCCTCTCCCCTAGGTGCTCTTTTTAATTATTGCAACAACCATGCCAGAGGCACATGAGGCTGAAAACCTGAGCGGTCTGACATCAGCAGCATGATGAGGGGGATTTGAAGCCAGGGGTCCTCGTCTGAAATTACATCTTATTTAGTACACTTTTATCCCACCCTTCCTCCAAAGAGCTCAGGCACGATACATCATTCTTCCATTTTATTTGCGCAGCTCTGTGAGGCAGGTTAGGCTGAAAGAGAATGACTGGTCCGAGACGGCCCTGCAAGCTTTCATAGCAGAGCAGGGATTTGAACCTGGATCTCCCAGATCCTAACCCAACACTCTGTTTCCCGCTGGCTGTGTATGAACTTGCCTGGAGCACCCAAAGCTGTTCATCCAATCACACACAGACCCCATTCACATTCTACTGAAATGCTGCCAGAACAGTCCACAGTGATTGGCTGTTGGTGACGGGAATCAAGTCTTCTCCTCATACATTGCTAGAATTAACCACATTGATTATGTGTTTGGGGTGGTGAGTATGGGGGATTCTTCATACAAATTTGTGGGGACAGCCCACCGAAGCAGAAGAACATCTCTGTGTTGAGACCAATGCAATTTTATTGCATTTTAGAACCAGCAGTTCTCTGTGTCTTCCATATCCACATTTACTTACTGGAGAAACCCCTCGCCAATGTTGTGGTCCATTAAAATAGCTTTCAACCACAACTGTCTCTCTGTGGTTTATTAATAGTTAGATCACTTAGATTTTCTGCTAGAAACTTCCTAAGAGCTACAAGAAGACTGTGGTTCAAAATTCTATTTGTCCTTTGAAGTATTTTAACAGAGCATTTACGGGTAAGTGGACATTCCCCAAACATGTGCTTTAGATTAGCCCTCAATACACCATACCTCTAACATATGCCAAGTGCTTTGATCTCCATTTTAACCATCCTGAATCAAGTCAAAGATAATTTTAAGAAGTATGACCCTGGACTGTAATTTTATGACTGGATCGAGTTTTGATGTTCCATTAAAGTTCTGTAATTTGTTATCTAGAATAGTGGGAGCTTACGCTCCATGTATTCCTAATACTCTGCAAATATTTTCTAGTAGTGAACAGTAAATTCTCTGGATAGTGTGCATACAGGGTTATATTTTAGATGTAAAAAATATGAGGATTCACATGCAGCTCAGAAGTAATACTGGATTAATGTAATTTGATTGTGAAAACTGAATTTAAGAACCTTTTTTCCACCTGCAATGGATGGCACTCACATATAATATCCAGCACCTTGAAGCAGACCCAGAAACTCACTGGGTTCATACAAGCAAGAATTGATTGAGTTGTCCATGCCAGTCAAAAGGCAGACGTCTACACTGACTGAAGTTTCTAGATCACTTTTGATGCTGGGGTCGTGGCAGCTTACAGCTCTATCTTCTCCAGGAAAAGGGTTATCAGTTTGAACTGATATAGTAGGAAAGCCATATACCCATTTCTTTGTAAAATTCTGGAAGGAATGTTTAAATAATCAAGGACCAAAGAGTGGGTTTATATTGTTAAAATCTAGTTCTCATATATAGGTTTGGCCTTCTTGAAAAGAAAATTACATTCCTAGGTGTCATCAGAAATCATGCAGGGAAATTTCAAGGCAGTATTTTTTAATAAGCAAGCATCAAAAGTCATTCCATTCTTTTAAAAGTATCTTTTTCTTCCATCACATGTGGTGGAGACTGCCACTGGCAGCATTCACATGTCACAAACAATCCTTGGCTTGTTCATGATGAAAACGAGACAAGAATCTTAAGGAGGTCTACTCAGAATCCTACTCAGGTGTATTAAGTGTGACTTACTCCCAGGGCACTGTTCTTAGGATTGCGCTGTAAGCCAGGAATGGCTCACTGGCTGCCTCCCCTTGTGCACAGCCCAAAGAATTCAACCCTCCTGTTTTCGAACAAAAGGCAATTTGTTACGATGCCCAAAGTTGCGGTTTGTTCTCCTGCCTACAAACCAGGTTGTGATTCAGGATCCTGGTCTACAGGCAAGAGAACAAACCCAGGTTCACCTGGTTTGGGCATCACAACAAACTGCAGCTTGCTCCAAACCAAGAATCTTAATTATGTATTATGTGCGAAGGAAAGAAGGAGTGGGAGGGAGCATATAACTCCCAACAACGTCCTCCTTCAATCTTGTCACAAATGAGCCAAGATTTATTTGTTACCGCCAAGTACAATCATTGTTGTGCAAAGGACAGAGAATTTCACTTGCACTTTCCACAGCTATAGCAACCTTCACCAGGCACTCTCTCACACAGCCTAGCCCGAGCCCACTGGGTTGTTTTGAGGATAACACAAACAGAACACCATGTTCTTGAGCTCCTGAGCAGGGATACAACCATAGCACATAAAAAATAAAATGGATTATAGCTGGAGTCCTACCTGAACAGTGGGGCATTGCAACAGACGCAGTGGTACATCCCGGGCTCCACGTTAGACAGATAGATTCCACTAAAAGGCTTCAAACATGTACATTAAGTTCTAATTCAAAAGCCAATTACTTCTTCAAAGCTAGCTTGCAAAGCCAAACTGCAACCAGGCTTGTGTGTGAGGATTTCTGCAGCAGTAAGGTGGACATACATTCCTCTGGCAAGCTCTACACTGCCCCCTGCTGCCATCCCACAGTGGTCCACTCTCACCTTATACCCTGAATTTAGGATGGAGTCCATAGGATCAGATGCAGTGTTTTCTTATCATTATACCACAGCGCATCATTCTTGTTTGAAAATAAGTTAAGATATTATTAGCAGAACGTAAGAAGAAAGGGAGTGTGCCAAGTTGCCTCATATGGAGGCAACCAGTCATGTTAAAAAAAACACTCTGAACAGCATCAGCTAGAGAGTTTATTCACATGAAAAACTGTTAGACAACTCAAGGAGCAAGTGCCATTAAGCACAGCCCTACTGAAGATGGACAAGGCCACTCTGAGGGCTCCGAGCTGGATGCCAGATTTTTCTGTTTCCAGCAACAACAGAAATAGGAAAAGCCAGCAGCCGACAAAGCCATCAATTAGACATGTCCCTCAGATGAAAAAATATTCCCCATTCCTCATTTACACTACGTGTTTGTCTAGAAAAAGTGTAACCTTTTTCTTCCGCCACTGAGCTTTCCGCATCAAAGGAATAGGTGATGACACATAAAAGTCTTTACACTGTAATTTTTATCTTTGTTATCTTACGGGATAACTTGATTTGATTTATGAAACTTGTGAGAGAGGGTCCCCATTACAATACACGGGGGTGTCTTAAAACAAAACCACATGGGAAACAATTGTATTGAATTCGGTCTTCCTTAAGAGAGGAAAACAGCATACCTGATTTGCTCATATCTGTCATCAGCCACAGAAATATGAATTCAGTATATGAAACGGCTATGGGAGAGACTACATGTATGCCAAGCTAAAAATCTAGGAAAAGTTTTATCCTGCAACCTGCATATATCATGCAAATTAATGCAGTATGAAAATATTTGCTTAGGGAATAGGAAGTCTTTCAGAAGTAGAAAGTGCAAAAGGTTATGGCTCCCAAATAAGTTATTAACATTTATTTTATTTATACATATCAGATGGGATTATGGGGACATTACAAGTTGGTACCACACCCTGAGAAATTATACTTGAGCCACAGGGTGGAAACAGCGTGTGACTGAAAACATCCCTTGACCGAAGAACGGTACACTCCTTCTATCTGGGATGGTTGTTCTCTTCCACCGAGCACGCTTCGGGAGGGATGCACATGGAGTGGTGAGGGAGGCAGGAAGGGCACACCCGCCTAGCCAGCCAGATCAGCCAAATCAATGGTGTGACAGACGTTGCAGCCAGATCACCCTCACAACAGTCCATCAAAGGGACCATGATGGACTGTGTTCACCCCCTGCTTGCAGTCCCCCCACCCATCACAATATCTCCAAAGTTCATTTTCTCCATCTCTCTTGCAATATCAGAAGGAGGCCTGTTTCATACATGTGCAAGATGAAGTGGTAGAATGGACAGCTCCACTTCAGACTACTGGTGGAAGATCATGTAGTTGCATATTTTGGACTCCTTCTCCAGTCCATGTTAAAAACTCCACAAAGAGAAAACAAGCACAGCAAACAAAGAGAGAAGGCAGAACCATTCCTCCCCCTGCTGTGTCAACTTTTCTATCTGCCCTGAGTTTTTTTGTAGGCAAGGAGCTGCCAGAGGTAGCATCCACCATTGGTGGTCCAAAGCAGTCCATCATACCATTTCACAGCTTTGCCACCTGTGTGAACCAGGCCTGAGCCCAGCTGTGTGACAAGCAGCTATTGGGAGAGGTTGCAGAGGGAAACGTGGGTGGCAAAGTTCCACATCCTTCATCTGTGTACCTCTTTTGCACATTAAATTATATTCCCCAAATCCTTGCTTTACACATTTAATGATGTGGGTCGGCTGCAGTCTCTTGGAGTTTAGCCCTAAAAATGACATTTCCCAATAGAGAGGGAATGAGAAACTGCATTCAACATGGCTCTATATTATACAGAATACATAACCTGCCTCCTTGAGAAGTATTATATCTCTTTGGCTTACCAATTCAGTTCCCTTTTCCCTTGTGACATAGTACTGTTCAGGAGTCAGTTTCTTTTGCCAGTCGGTGGTAACACTCGATTCATCATATCTTGTCAGAGAGCCCACATCTTTATCTGGAAAGGGGGGAGAGCGAGAAGCACATTTGAATGTGCTGAAATGCAATTCACAGATATGTGGCCCACGACGCACTGAACAGGTGTTCATGCACCAGATTGGAGGCTATACACATGCACCAGAAGGAACGCTATAATTACAACCAGAGCCAGGGAGAGGCGACATAGTTGCAGGCCTCTCTGCATCTGGTAGGGTGTAGAAAGATCACGCCGTTGAAACAGCTGCTGAGAAACAGCCTTCCCACCACAGGCAGCAGAATTCATGAGTAGGAAACTGTCATGTTTAACAGGGCCTTGAGTGCAATAAAAAAGGATTATGTGCAGTTACTAAGAACACTGTAAATGATTTCAGAAAGACATCCTCTTGCTTTTCCCCTCTCCCCATGTACCCCTCCACCCTAGCCTTGCTTTTAAACCGCAACATGGAAGCGGCTATATTCTCAGACTGGTATATCTGTCTTCCTTGCACTCTTGTGAAGCCAAGGCAAACCAAGCCACTGGCACAGACGGTGCCGTGTTCAGCCAGCCAACGCACCTGGCCTAACAGTTACACATCCTAAGCCGCCTTATGCCAAGCAAGATCGTTGGTCTATCTAGATCAATACTGTCTCTGAGGCTTCAGGCAGAGGCCTTTGCCATCCCTTACACTGAAGAATCGTTTCATTGGTAGATGCTAGGGATTGACCATGGGACCGAGTTCCATCGTTGAATGATGGCTTCTTCCTAAGACATCTTCTAGGATGCAAGGCCATCTTCTCGTTCAGCTGGGCTGGTTTGCAGGCCTGTCCTAAGCAGAGTTCCATCCTTCTAAGCCCACTGACATCAACAGGCCGAGAAGGATATAAACCTGCTTGGGACAGCACTGTCAAACTCACAATGCCATGAGCATAAACACAGTAAAAATGATAGAGTCCTACTTTCCAAGGGCTAAACTAGTTCTGAGGTCAGTGCCATGAAGGATTTAGGAAGACATACAAGTGGGATGGTAGTAAAAGGCCTGGAAACAAAACCACTGTGGAAAACTTAGACAGCCGCCTGCACATATTAGCATACAAGCTAAAAAGGTGGTGGTGGGAGGAGCAGAAGTCTTTTTCATGCCTTGGACACGAGAGTTCAGCTATATGCATCCTACAATGTACATCTGTCCTGCAATCCTATTATTCTGCAACTCAACAGAAACTGAAATTCTGCACATCAACTGAAATTGTCAGCCTCCAAAGCTTAAGGGGACCAGATTCTGAAAAGATTCTTGCCCAACTCCCGTCAAAGTTTCCATGCTGATGCACCATTTTGTGAATTACACTGTGCTATCATGTTTAGTTCCTGAAGGGGAGGCTCTGGAAGGAAAAGATGGAGGCAACAGAGCAATATCGAGACCTTCCACCTCACACCCATTTCAGCCAGGCAAAGAGAGAAGGAACAATGCACCCAGCACGGGGGCCAAGCAACCACCATTTATTCAAAGGAGCCTTGCTCCGCTGCTCCTTGTCATGTTGCACAACAGCAACATTTCAGACTATAACATGAGGGAAGAAGGTGAGAGTCATCGCATCCCTTATTAAACAAGCATTTGTAAAATGCTTGCATTGGCCAACTTGCTTGCCCTCGGCACATTAAAGGAGATAATTCTACCCATTTTACAGGTGGAAAAACTGAAAAGAGTGCCTTGCCCCTGTGAATCCATGGCCAGCCTGGGAATTTCAGCCGGCACTCCAAGGTTCACATCCAACCCTTCAGCAACTGGATCCTCTTGGCTTTCTCTTATTTCAATCCAGAGCAAAACAAATAAGACTCCAGTCCAGAGAAAATGGGCTGCAACTGTCCCTATTAAACCACCTGGGGAAACTTTTGAACATAAGCAGAGTTTGTTTAGTCTTAACACTTGTCCAGCACCTACTTATTTTGGGTGCTTTGTAAATAATCAAGGCAGTCATTAAGAACTTTCATCTTATTACGTTCAACGGGACTTAGCTATAGCTAAGTTTAGCTGGATCAGAGCCGTTCACTTTATTTCAGATCCCCCCAATCCAGTGTGAAACTTCCACACACAAGCAGAATCAGTTCACAGGACTGGTTCCAGCACAAGCACAGAAAGGGCTGGCGGAAAGTCCACCCGTTAAGCTCCTTTTTGCCAAAACCAGCTAGTGCCAAATAATTCGAGAGGATTCCTGGGTCTTTAACGCTTGCATGAATTTCTGCCTATGCAGCGCTACAGTGGAATGGAAAAAAACTGCTGCTCTCAAGATGTCCTCCTGGCTCTTACGAGATGAAGCGAGGTCTGCCCCAAGAAAACTTGGGCTGGAATAACACTTCAGCCTGTAGAGTGCCTTGGACTCCTGGCTCTTACGAGATGAAGCGAGGTCTGCCCCAAGAAAATTTGGGCTGGAATAACACTTCAGCCTGTAGAGTGCCTTGGACTCCTGTTTTGCTGCTACAGACTAGAGGGTAGGGTTGCCAGCCTCCAGGTAGTGGCTGGAGAGCTCCCGGAATTACAACTGGTCTCCAGGCCACAGAGATCAATTAGCCTGGAGAAAATGGCTACTGGGGGTGGGGGTGGACTCTATGGAATTATGCCATGCCAAGGTCCTTTCCCTCCCCAAACCCCACTTTCTCCAGGTTTCAACCCCAAATCTCCAGGAATTTCCCAAGTTGGAGCTGGCAACCCTAGTAGAGGGCCACCCCTCTGGGATTATCAAGACGGCCGCAAGGGGGCCAGAGGGCTAGCACAGCGGCACAGCAGAGGGCGTTTCGGCCGGCTGAGGCGGGAGAGCAGGGAGGAGGCGCTCCACGCACCGCCTCCTCGAGGAGAAGGGACAGCAGCCCTAAACAGGCCAACTCAGAAAGCACTCCCGTGTTATTCAATGGGTTTACTCCCAGAAAAGTGTCCTCAGGATTGTTAAGAAGGACGCTTGCCCGGGAGTAAGCCCCAATGAATAACATACGGCTGACTCCCGAGGAGACCTGCCTAGGACTGCGCCTCGTCAAGGAGAGCCCGCGCTGACCCAACCCCGCGGCAGAAACCAGGGCGCGGCAGCCCCCCTCCGGTCCCCGGGGCGACCGCAGCACGCTACCCGTGTCCGAGTGAGCCGCGCGGGAGCCCAGCCAGGCGCCGCCGCCGCCCACCACTCGGGGCGCCTGAAGCAGCAGCAGCAGCTCCAAGCGCGGGAGTCTGGAGAGCAGCCGGGCCATGGCCGCCGACGAGCCGCCGGGCGCAGCGCCAAAGAGCGGCCAGCCACCTCCGCCGTCCCGCGAGCGCTCCTCCCTGCGGCCCAACGACAAAGCCGCGCCTGTGCGCCCGCCACCAGGCCCCGCCTGGCCTGGCCCGGCCTCCGCCTTTCCGTCGCCTTATCTCCGCTGCCAGGGAGACGCGAAGGTCGCCCGAGCGCCCTCTTGGAAAGGCTCCTGCGCTTGAGGGGAAGTTCCACAGGCAAAACTTGGGACCCACACTCCGCGGATTTGGAGGCTGGAGCCGATCCAGGTGGTGGCTGGAGATCTCCCGGAATTGCAGCTGATCTCCAGGTCACAGAGACCAGTTCCCGTGGAGAAAACGGCTGTTATGCAAGGTGGACTCTAGGGCATTACACTCCACTGAGGTCCCTTGCCTTCCCAAACCCCGTCCTTCCCAAGTTCCACCCACAAAATCTCGAGGAATTTCTCTATGCACACTCCATCTTCAGAGGTTCAAACTAGAAGAGATCCCCAAGTAGATCACTGGTGCGCCCAGCCAGATAGTTGCAAACGGCTGTCAAGCAATCTAGTCCCCTCTTAAAGACATATCTATGCCCTTAGTGGTCAGCCCCTCCACGGTAGTGAATTCCACAACTTAATAACCGGGGAATGAAGAAGTATTGCCTTTTGTCTGTCTTGAAACTATTGCCCATCACCTTCACTGAGTGCCCTGAGTTCTATTATTATAGAAGAGGAAGAAACACTTTTCTCTATCCAAGCTGTCCCCCTTGAGTGTAATGCATAGGACACAGCTTAAAACTGGGTCAGACAACAACTATGTGCCCTGATCTAGATAGCCCAGGTGAACCTGATCTCTTTGGATCTCAGAAGCTAAGCAGGGTTGACCTTGATTAATAATTGGATGGGAGACCTCTACCAAAGACCAAGGTTGTAGAGGCAGGTAATGGCAAACCACCTCTGTTAGTCTCTTGCCATGAAAACCCCACCAGGGGTTGCCATAAGTCAACTATGACTTGAGGACACTTTACACCACTGCTATGGGGTTAGCTAGCCAACTGTTTTCTACTCTAGTAGCAGATCTTCAGAGCTCTCGGGCATTCTTTCCCATCCCTGCAACCTCCAATTCTTTTATAACAGGGGAAGACGGATTGTGCATATGGCTTACTGCTTGCAAATCATGGGTGTTATGACAGAGCCTGGCTTTTCTCTATAGACTATAAATTGGGTTTATTTTGCAAAAATATCATCAGGGTTGATTTTTCAAACTAGCAGAACAACTGAACTTCCCAGACCTCAGTTACTGATTCAGCATTCAAACTGAGGCAGTTTGCACGTAGCTGCTTAGGTCCACAGCAAAATCCATAAACAAAAGCCATGTAACATCCCCAAGAGTGATTTTTATTTTCCAGATTTAATTTTTTTATTTATGCTTGTTAAAGTTAACTTAGTTGCAGAACAACAGGGTAACCCAACAAGGAGGAGATGGGCAAAAAAGGCAGGTAACGATTGTACAATTTGTTTTACAGCTGAAGCAGATGCTATTCAGATTGAAAGAAATATACAAAGAAATGTATATATTTAAATGGATTCAAAGGCGTTACCGTGTTAGTCTGTTGTTGCAAAAACCACATGCATCTGATGAAGAGAGCTGTGGTTCTTAAAAGCTTATGCTACAATAAAGTTGGTTAGTCTTTAAGTTGCTACTGGACTTTTCACTATATATTTAAAATATTTATATGCCTGCCTTTCTCCTGAGCTTCTCAAAAACATGGTAGACAATGAAGAGTTAAATAAGTTTTGATAAAAGAAATAAGTGGTCTCCGTAAAGCATCAACAGTTGCTTGGATTTTTGTTAATCTGCATCCCCGGACAATCTGGTTGGTGAGCTAGATTCTCTAACAGAGCTTTTGTCAAAGAAGTGCACAACATGCGCTAATTGTCATGTTTGGTCATAGATTTCTTGTGCTGAGATATGATGGATCTTGTGGCTAACAGAAGAAATATTATTAATGGTTTGGATGCCAGGCCTTCCAACGGGTACTATTTTATGCACCAAATAAATGATGATGCATCACAGTAGGCAGAATGATTTATATCTGAAAATATAGTATCAATTTTGTCAATACTATTTCCTAGCAGGTTGCCAATGAACATTGCTAAGTGTAATGGAAATCAGTGTTAATACTTAACATTTTTAACCTAATAGTTAACATTTTTAATTTATAAAGGATAACAGTTAATCATTTTTTGTATAAGAGGTGAATTATGAAGATCACTATTGTCCTGAACAAATCAGCACCTTCCTATGGAAAGATATAACCAATTTTTTTTCAAACAAAATTATTGCTATAGCCATAGGCACTTGACATAAATCTCTTGTGCACTAAGAACAGGTGCTGGGTTCAGAAGAAGGTGAGGACACTCAGCGGATCACATGATTAAACCCATCAATTGCTGTCTAATCTTGAGTCAAAGTTCATGAAAACTATGCAGTGAAAGAGGCCCAGCACTAAAGTTTAATTAATGATTAAATCCCATCACTTCAGCAAGCAGGGGGAGTATGCAGTTAATTATGGGCATAATGATTTTATATGTATGTAGAGGGGAAGAGTGAATTCATATTGTAGCACCAACAGCTACTGGAGATACTGGGATTCTCTAAAACATGAAGAGACGTGTGTGTGTGTGTGTGTGCACGCGTGCATGTGTGCGCGCACTGGTGAATGTCAGCTAGCACTGCTACCCCATTAAACAAGGACCAGAAATGTAGCTCTGACCGTTCTCTTCCCACAGAAGAGCCAACCATCAAAAAATTATCAATTTACATAGGATGTTTAGTGTACAGAAGTTGCTTGGTAGGCCTCTTGTGTGCTGATTTAATTACAGCAAGTCGCCTTGTTGTATTTCCATATTGCATGGAAAGTAGATGTTTCCCAGCAGTAGTTCATGTACCTCGCAGCATCTGATGTTAGCGTGGAACATCCCCATGTGGCAATGCCATCGTGAATGACTCTGTGCATTATAACAGTGGTCAACACCAGAAGCCATTTCATGCCATCTCCACATGGTAATTTGTAATGTGCAGATCTGCCGTTAAGAAGAAGAGAGATGTACCTTAACTGTTGGGTTTGGAACGAGCTGAAGATCTTCCACCATTACATGGTGTGAAAGGGGGACTCCATGGTGACATTACAGCGCATTACAAGTCCTCAGTGGCAGATTTACCTGAAGAACAACAATTTCCTTAAGATGTTAGCTGAGCAGTTTTTTTCCAACTCATTCCCCATATTCCACCTAACATTATTCACCACAGTGCCCTGGCCCGTAACGGACTGGATACAGACATGAATTGATGCTTGCCCATGGAAACAATGGGCACACTATTGTATTTTCCATGTTCGAAAACAGGTCTGTTTAGTTGCATTTTCTGCCCAGAAAGATGTACGACTAGATGAGATACTGGGAAACCTGTGAACGGATGTAGCCAGCATTTTAATTAAAGGTAAATGGCAGCCGTAGGACATGAAGGATGCTTTGAATTATGAGGGCAGTGCAGGAGAAGAAAGGGCGACTTTTCCCGCCCCCACATGCCTTTACCACCTGAAGCTAGCCTCTGCCCTCTTCTGTTACTTGCCCTGGAAGGGGGGAAAAAACAGACACGCTCTCTTTGCATTTCTCCTTCCAGGGCTAACAGCTAGTTTGGAATGGTGAAACTAGAGATGAAAGGGTAAGCCTCCTGTCTTGTACCACAACCCTGACCCAACCCCTTTAAAACAGCTGGGCAGATGTGATCAAGTTCAAAAGTGTAAAGAAGAATAACAGATGCTAAACCCCACAATTCATTTCACAGCAAGTGCAGAGTTCCACCCTGCGTTAGCAGTACTCTTCAAACACCTTCCAAAATAAAGATATTTTCCGAGGAAATAGAGGGCGATTCATTGTCAGGGAGCTCTGGAAAGCCAGCTGGACTACTAATGCAAAAATCTCTGGTTTTGTTAACAAATATGTGAAAATTGCACCTTTATTCTACTAGAAACATACTGTCCGAGAGGGCCTTTCAGTGGCACAGTCAGAATCCAGAGAAGGATCCCTTGTCAGAAGCATAGTTGTTAACCATGCGGGGGGGCATGGGGAGAAAGGAAAGGGGAGGAAATGGCTGCATTTTCTAGGATTTTTACTTCTGGGCTGCAGCAGCAGGACCAACAGCCTGTGTGTAGGTGGGTGTATGAAAGAGTAGGTGGTCGACAGCAACAATTGTATTTGGCAATACTTTCCCCCCTGATCTAACTATATCTCTGCACAGCCTGCTTGGCAGGTTTGAAGGGCAAGCAGGTCATCACACAGATTTATGCCAGCAGATGCTGAGCCATATAATTCAGCCCGGCAGGTGAGTCATGTGGAAAGAGGAATAATGTTTTGCAAGCGACACTCTCAGCAGTTTATGGGGAAAAGATTCTGGGGGATATCCCTGATTGTAAACTATTTTCATGTCATACTCTTTTGCCCTTCCTGGTTACAGGGGCACCCTATCATGGGGGCCAACAACCTGTATTTGGCAAGGTCAGAAAGTTGTTTGGGGACCATGCGAAGTTTAAAGGGAGTCGCTGATGGGAGTCCTCAGCCGAGATGCCAAAGCCAACCTCTCAACTGATCTCTCATTACTTGGAAGACAGACAGGGATAACAGGAGAGAGAGAACAGCAGGTCCAGGGAGGAGCAAGTCTATTGATTTGGAGTAAACTGCTATTTTCTTACTAGGGTGACTTCATTTATTTATTTATTTGGATATTTCACCCTGCTTTTCTCCTTTTAGGTGATCTAAAGTGGCTTACATTGTCCTCCCCTCTTTTATCCTCCCCACAACAACCCTGTAAAGGGAGATTTCAGCTGAGGTCACCCAGCAAGCTTCCATGGCAAAGGGAGGCTTTGAACCTGGGTCTCCCCAGATTCTGGTCCAGCACTCTAACCACTACTACACTCTGGCAGAATCCTCTTACGTGCACCACTTTCCACATCATCAGCGAGCAGAGCAGGACCCTTGAAAAGTGCTGCTCAGTTTGTAGGAATCTCACTTCTGCAGAAAGGGCCAGGTCTAAGGGTTGGAAGCAGTGATAAATTGTTGTCCTACCAGATGTGATAGTGCCACAGTGCAGAGCAGGCAAGCTGCTGATGGCTGCTCCTTGCAGCCCCTGCTTCCGGTGTATCTGCCTGGAAAACTGAGCAGCCACAGCCGCTGAGAATGCCAGTCCTCCTCCTCTGACTGGCCGTAGATGCAGCCCAGAGCTAAGGCATGTGAGCAAACACCTGCTGGCCCTCTGCCTGTCTAGCAGAGAAGGAGGCGTGCTGCCTCCACTTCCATGTGTGGAGGCAGCATGCAGGCCAAGCACACGTGAAGCTGCGTTGAGTGAGATGGTTGGTCCATCAAAGTATTGTCTACTCTGATTGGCAGCAGCTCTCTGGGATCTCAGGCAGAGAGGCCTTTTACATCTCCTGATCCTTTTTAAACTGGAGATCCCGGGATTGAACCTGGGACCTTCTGCATGCAAAGTGGCCTCAGCCATGGCAATTCTAGAAAGGCTCAGTGCCCCCGTGCCACACACTCACACACTCCAGAGAGAGAGGGCCAGCTGTAATAATTACTGCTTCCCAGTGGCAGGCCCTCCCAAGGCTCTGGGGCCTTGGCAACTCCCCAGTGTTACCACCCCTAATGCCCGTTCTGTCTGCAAACTTTTTAGGTAAGGTTGTTGCACATAAGAGTTGTGTAAACAGGAAGGTCCTCGTTTTTTCTTTCTGTCTCCCTGCATGTTCACACCAGTTTCAGGACAGCACAGGACATGCATGTAATTTCAAATAAAATAAATCAGTGCATACAGTCCAGACTTGTTGCTTTGGCACAGAAAGAGAGAAACAGATCTTGGGTTTTAGTGTACATGTACTGGGTTCCTTCCAGTTAGTCAGAGGCCAGAGAGACGAGTGGCGGCTGCAAAGCTGTGCCAGGAACTGGATTAGAACATAGCAGGAAGCAAGTGTTAGGACTGAAATGGTCAAAAGGCACAGGGCACGTGCAGAGGTCTGCACTCGACCAGCTGATGGCCATCATATTGCTCAGACACTTCCTGCTTTATGATGGGCTGTTCTGTTCCCCAACAGGGGGTGCCAAAACATCAACCACCCATCAAAACCAGGCGAGTCAGTTTGTCGCCTGAAGAAAGCTGGTGTAGGGAGGGTTTACCTCTAAAATAAATCATATTTGTAGTTCTGTGAGAACACCAGACCCAGATCCTGGAGTCAGGGTTCAGTATCTTAAGACTCAATACTCTAGTCCTTAAGCACAGTATAATGGCTAGAGTGTGGGACAAGGATCAGGCAGAGCTAGGCTTGAGTCCCCATGTGGTTGTGGAAGCTTGCTGGGTGACCTTTGGTCAGCCACACACCCTAAGCTCTATCTACCTCACAAGGTTGTGAAGATAAAATGGAGAAGGGGCGAATGTAGCAAGCCATTTGGGGGCCCCACTGGAGAGAAAAGTGGGGTTTACATGAAGCAAATAAAGTAAGCATGTGGGGGTAGCATAAATGTGTTTTAGCAATACCTTATTGCGTCTCAGAGGAGGTAATAGGAGGCTGAGAAGCCTTTCCAATGGGCTGTCAGTTGCCATACTTATTCTTTGCTTCTCCCCCATGACGAGTTAAGGTAATTTGCACGTGTTATGCAGTTCCTAGTATTTGGCTTTCCTTGGAGCAGAATATGAATTACATTGCTGCAGATATTTAAATTTTGTAACACAAAGCTGAGCCTATAAGCAAATGGTTCAGAATCTTAATATGGGAATTCCTTCTGATTGACAGGCTCGCCGAGGTCCACCACTCAAGCCATTCATCCATTTGTCTCAATATTCTAAGTGAGATGGCACTGGTCACAGCGACTGTATTGCCACCACTCTACAAGGACTCCCCAAAGGCATTTGTGCTACCCTAGCCTGTTCTGGGAGCTCATGCTGGGGAGCACAAATCTTAACCAAAGTGTTGGGCAAATCATAGTTCGCCAGCAGCAGCTTCCTGTAGGTTATTTTAATGGATTTATCACCCTGAACTAAGCCCAGGCCATCTGTTACATCCTCTAATTACAAATGCAAAAGAGCTAATTCACAACTGCAGCATAAAAAAGTAAAATAGAAATGATTTAAGTGCGGGCTTATGTCATGTTTCATGTACCAATTGGAGGCAAATGGCTCTTCCATCTGACAGGCTGATTTCTTTGGTAATAGAAGATATCCTGTTTCTTGCAGCAGGGAATTTGGCCTGAATTACCCACCACAGCAGGTTATGTGCCATTTTTAGCTGGGTTTGCTAAAATGCTGCATTATGGTTATTTTTTTTTCTTTTTTTCCTTCACTTTCTCCTTCAGCATGAATCAAGGAAAACGGAGAATGACTTTAAAGAGAATAAAGATCTTCCCTGGTGGGGTGGATGGGAGCTGGGCTCACAGAAATAATGCTTTTCCCAAACCCTCCAAGTCTTCTGGAGCTTCATCCATCTTGCAATTAACAAAAATGACACATCTGACTAATTAAAACATGCACAAGATTATGTTGCTGCTGATTTATTGGTGGAGGTCGAGCTCGTTCATTAACACTGGGCTTTCTTCTTTTCTTCTCTCTAGGTGTTTTCCCTGGGGGTTGAAATGGGGAGGGGAAGAAGTAGGGAGTATTTATGGATAAAGCCCACAATGATATTTCAAGGCCCCTTTCCAAATCACTTTGAACTGACAATATTTGATCAAATAGAAGCTGCAGAATTTCAATAATGATTTTAGATTCCTATTTGCATTTTATATTTTTCCTCGCTGCTGAGAGTGGATTAAGACTCATATGAATATTTAATCCAACTGTTTGTCCTGGTCTCTCCAGAGATTCCCTAATTTAAAACATTGATGCAGCTGAAGAGGTTCAGCCTTAGAGAGTAAATACTAATATCACAAAGGATGAATTCAGCTGCCTGTACTTTTTTTTCTAGATTACCTCCGTCAATCTCAAGCATCACAGTTTGTGCTGAGCTTTTTAATAAACTTGCTCCACCAACGGAGATGCATGAAATGCCAACCAATCAGGGCCAAGCGAGGCTGTTTTACTGTCCAAAGCAACTTGCTACAAGCAATTTCCTGGGAATGTGGGTGCTTAAGGAAGGCTAGGGGGGTACCTCCTCCTCTTGGATTAAACAGGAGGACTTCAGAATTCTCTCTCTGGAATTACTTTCTTCTTGAGATTTGACCAAGCCCCAAGTTCTTGGAGTTTTCCAGGTGAAACGTAAGAGCCTTTCATTGCTTTAATATTATGATTTTATTTTTTAACAACAAACTGAAGTCCTAAAGAGACCCACTTGCCAGCTGCTTTGAGTTCAGTTTTTGGGGAAAGCGGGAAATATTTTAATTAATTAAATTCCCAACACCCAAGAAGACTAAAATAAATGCTGCTTTGGTTCTCTGTCCCAAGAGTTTATACTGGTGTGGAACTAGAGCTAGGTTTTCTTGGTCACAATGTTGGCATGCAGGGCTTATTGCCTAAAAATACATGCTTCAGCCCTTTCCTGCAAATTCTTAAGGGAAGTAATGTACATTGTAGTTTTATAGTTTCAGGCTAATGTTTACTTTTATATTGTTCTGTTATTTAACTGATCTGGCAGGTGGGAAGGATATAGGTGCTGGAAATAATAAACTGTGAGCTGTGTGTGTTTGTGTGTGAATATCCCTACATCCCACGGACAGGGTGACATGTGCAATGCTCCTGCATGCCACACACTTCTGTTGATCAATGGCTAATGCTGCCTGCAGGGACTGGGAGGGGGACTACTCATGGCCAGGAAGCTCAAGACAAGTTATGCTATGGTAACAAGTCTCCAGCACAGACATAACCTCCTCTGCCCAGCCACAGTGTACAGAATGTCTTATGATCTGGCTGTATGCTTATAGGTCTTATTTTGTTGTACATGTAGCACATCACATGTGACATTCTACACATTGTGTATATGGGGGGAAGGAGAGGAATAGGCCTGAGATTTATTCCCATGCCTTTCTGCATAGGCACTTAAAAGTCCTCATCCACTGAAATTCCCATAAACTTGAATGCTAAAAGGTAGAAACACACATACACATTCATATATATGAATCTAGTTCTATATATATTATTTGAATCAGTGGATCACTGCTACGGTTTACTTTGAGAATTTTGAAGTGAGAACTGATTCTGTTGCGGCAGAACAGAAGAAAATTGGTCTGCAAGCCACTGATACAGGCTTGTGAGTTACTACATGCATTCCTGAATGCTTGAAATCATTCATCTATAATATTTCTGAGTTTCCTAGACAGGTACCCAATGTGACATATACAGTACAAAAAGCTAAAATATGACAATGAACAAAATCCTTAAATAGAAGTAAAAGCAAAGACCAGCAATACAGACCCATGTTGCATAGTCCACAGAAAAAGCTTTCTTATACACTTGTTGATAAAAGTTGGCCAGAGTAAGTAGCCAAGTGGATTTTCCTTGGGAACAAGTTCACTGGGCAGATGCCTCTTCTGATTTTGATTTGGCCTTACTACGTGTACTATAACTGTTGGCTTCCTACAGGATTGCTGTTTATGAAGCGATTTAAGTCACTCAGTTTTTGTACTTAGCGATGTTAAACCTCCTCACCTTTTCATAATTATGTTATCAAGGAAACACCAAGAGAAACTTGAATGGAGTCATATAAAAATGGGAAGAAGCCTCAAGGTACTATGGTCTACAACAGGAGAGAAGCTTTTCAAAGGACATGTCTTTTTTCTGTTAAAACTGCTAACAGCAGCACAGGGATCCTAGATTTGGGTCCAGTAGCACCCTTAAAGACCAACTAGATTTCCAGAGATAGGCTAAAACAATTGGGATGTAATGGGTTAAATCTTTCTTCCCTTCTTCCACAGCCCTGATCCAAATTGCAGCTGTCCATTCATACAATTTACTTTTTACAGACCATCATGTGTGTTTTAGCTCCCTGGCATTAAGGTTTTGGTATGCATTTTTTGGTCATGATACCCATGTCTAGCACCATGCCAAAAACGTACCCTTGTGCTTCCTGCGTCTCCAACTTTGTATTACACCTTTCAAATGTCAGGAACATTTTTATAAATTTGGCATCTCACCTCTGACCCAGACTCACTCAGTGGCTTTATGCCAGCCATTCTTTCAGCCTCTCCCTGCCCAAGATGGGGAGAATAACACTGATCTGCTTTGCAGAGCTGTGAAAGACTGAAATGCTATGGACACAGATGCTAGGTATCAGTCAGCCTTCTCATGCCCCGGAAATTGCAACTCTGACAAAAATTATTCTTTTTGCTAGGCTTGCTCAAATTGTCAGACAAGAGTACATGAGGGCACATAAACTACCTGAGGGCACATAAAATATATACAGATGTGTCTTTATCCCTACTACCCCTGTGTATTGTTGCATATCGCTATAGCAGATATTGTGCTTTGGTTTCCTGTCCTAATTTCTGCACCTGTGCGCGCACGCATGCGCATGCACACGCACACACGGGCCATTGTAGACTTAATGTCAAGCTAGACAAAACGAATTACACGTGTCTATGCCAGTGCTGGTAATTGTGTTTGTTCCTACCTGCTCGTGTCCGTTGTACCCAAGGTGGACACATGTCCTGCAGCCTTGGTCCATGAATGTGTCAGGAAAGTTTGTGCCATATGTGCACTCGTAGTGATTTAGAGAAACCAAGATTTAGAGAAACCAAGCATTAGCAGACCAGCTTTGGCTGTGTCATCTGGCATAAATCTCTCTGCGCTACTCTAAGTGCCCATTTGTTGCCAGTGATGCTATAAGGGCCAGACTTTGCGTAATACGCCTAGGGCTCAACTCACGGGTTCAGCAGGGACCCTCCAAAACAATGTATTCCTTTCTAAATGATGATGGACTTCTGAGACTTAATACTTTCCTCTAAACAAGAAGGGCACTCCTCCAAGCTAAAAACAGCCCACTGCTCACATATAGAACACAAACACCAGGCAAGACCATGAAACATAGCAGTGAATTGTGTTCATCTTGATGGACCACAAGATGCATTTGCTTGCAGTACTGTATCTAAGCCCCTACCCCCATCCTACCCCCAGCCTTAAGCTCTGGAAATGAAAGCTTTAAAAAACAGGCCTGATTTAATAACTGAATTCTCTTATTATAATTAAATGAAAATCAGTTTGGAGAAAAAGCACTTATATTTTGCTTTCTGTGGTACCAGCTGGAGCTATAAAAGAGAGTGTTTGTCCCAATAAAGGCAACTTTTTTTTGCAGAAAAAGCTGACGTTTTGTTCCAGAGGTAATTAGAAATCTGATTCTGTTAAGGAGATGGCTAACCGCAAGGAGCAATTTGTAGACTGACTATGCCACTACAAATCTGAAGAGCAGAGACTGAATAAAATAGATAAAAATAGCTTAGAAAAGTAGAATGCAGCAGGAGCAATAATGATGATGATGATGACTTCCAGTAAAATTGCTGATATTTTCAAGCCTTGAGTGAAGGTTTTTCACTATAAAATCTGAGAACTACAGCCTGAATTGCCCTGACCCAGAGTCATCTGTAGTAATAACTGTGCAAAAATATTTCCTTTCCTACTCAACCTGTGGGCAACAGCCTTGGCAGTCTGATCTTCTGTTTGGAGAGCCTGGGGAGCCCAAATCAAAGCACCTTTCCCCCCTCGGGTCTTGGATTCAACCCCCCTCTTCAATCGGTGCTGTCAAGCTAACAGTGCCAGCGATCAATTAGACAGCCTGCTCACTGTTCCCAGTCAAATGCTGCATGCAGATCTGAGTGCTAGATGCTGAGATAACAGCTCTCACACACAGCAGCCTTTGGCGAGCACGGTTGCCACTCTCCAGCGGGTGTTGCTGAAGATGGTGCATCTGTTTCTTGTGCTTCATTTCCACGTTGTTCTCATGAACGGTGAATGGAAATTGTGTGGCCATAATAAAAACAGAACGAAATGGAACTTTCAATAACGTCTTCTGTTCAAGCCTTATTGAAAATGAATGGGTTTGTGACAGAACGGGATGTTCAGTGAAAGGCAAAATCTTAAAAGCACAGGTTACATACTGATATATTAATTTTATTCTAAAATGCATCACAAATATGAACATGGTCAGAGAGACTGATACCTTTCCGAGGATTTCAAGTTAGGATTTCAGCTCTCCTACCCTCAATAAACAAACAACAGATCCAAAGTTCCATCTTGAGTTTTCAGTAGACATCAGAGTGCTTGAAACATAACATTAAAAATTTATTGATAAGCAGCTTTTGGAACAACTCTGAAAAAAGAGTTAAATCCGCCTGTAGTGATCTGCCTCTGTTGTCCCTTCTTTCATCAGGTGGCCCGGCTGGAACATGAGGTCGACAATAAACACTTGAGGAGGAATCAGAAGGCCGGGTATTCCTAGGGGAGACTCATCTACCAATTTCACTTCATTCCATGCTCTGTTGTACTCTCCGCGGACTAAGGTGCAACCAATTCCTGTTCTGTCTGCTAAAACCTACGGAAGGAAGCAACCAGATAGCAGTGTCATTCAAAGGGTTGATCAATATATATAGGACAGGCACCTGGTACAGCCTCCTGTAAACACACCACATGACAGGTGGCAGACCAGAGCTGCTTCCAGACACAGCTTCCTTTGCACTACAATATGCTGGAAGTGGAATTACAGCTGTGGTTGAAAACTACAAATACTTTGATGCCACAGGGCCACATACCACAACAATTCTCTACCTCAAGAGTAAATTAAAGCTGGAAATGATTAAATGCCCAAGAAGAAAAGGATGTGCTAGTAACCACAAAATGTTAACTGTGAAGGGGACTGTTCCTAAGGTGAGAGGGAGGGACAATAGAACTGCGGTGTGCCTGGAGCACAGTGAATGACAGCTGCTGCCAGAGTAGGGTTGCCAGTCCCCCACTGGGGGTGGGGGATGCCCTGTTCCAACTCTCCACCCACCCCCCTGCTTACCTGGCTGGCATGGGGGGAATGTGCCTCCCAGGGCACGGTCCCAGGCAGTGTGGTGCGCTCCCACAGCCTGATTTAAGCCCAAATTGGGCCACATTCCGGCCCCCTGCAGAGTGCAGGAGTGCTCCCAGGGCAGCATATGGCCTGTGTGTTGTTTTTTTAAGGCGAATAAATACATTTTTCATTGAAGAACTGAATACTACTAATTAATTACAATACATTACCAAACAAAAATACTGTTTGAAGTATATTATTTCAACTCCTTGTAGAGAGTCTACATTGCACATTCAACCTAACTTATAATTAACATTAGATATTGATAATGCAGTGTTATTGCTGGTTCTGTATTTAAACTATGTTCTTTCCCATTTTTTTTACTTTACAACATGATCATTACTTAATGCTATAATATAATCAACAATATCTAATTTCTCAGATCCTTCATGGTCTTCTATCTTCTTGTATTAATCCATATAGTATAACTATCAAAAAGATATATGTACAGAAACTCGAAAAAACTGAGCAGGTCTAGGGAAGCCCAAGTGGTGGGCTGGGAAAGAAAACCAAAGAAAGAAAATCTCCCATAGACCTGTGATGTGAGAGCACATACCTAATTGCCACTTGTATCCCCCAATCCTGCATACAGAACATTCAGGGTTATTACATATTCAACTTAATAATTGTAGTAAAACATCTTCAAAATTTAGAACTTAGAACCCCTCTAATTCTACTTCTCCTTCTTCGGCTTCTTCAGTAACATAAAATTTGTTGCTTTTAGCTGAAGTCAATGAAGATTGAGCCTTTCTTTTTGCAGCTCTAGTTCCTCCTTGCTCTAAGGTAGACAGTCCCAGTGCAGATAGCAGAGCTGCTCCAGAAGCATGATCATATGTGATATATTGAGCTTGGTTATACTCCACAAACATTTTGCCAGAGCGTAGCCAACGATATTTGCCAGCTGCCTGCAGGTTAGAAATGGTGGGTTTTAAATCTCAGAATCTTAAGCATTTCTGAGGGGAGTTCAGGAAATACTGATATTTTGCTTCCTTGGAAATTCAAGCCATTCTGCTGATATGCTTCCATCAAAATTTTCCTCCTGGTCCGGTAATCAGCAAACTCCACCTCTCTCTCTCTACTGGGAGAGGCTGCCTCAGAAATATTTATTCTTTTGCTAACTCGGTAGGCTCTCACGATTAAAGGCATCACCCCCTCCTTCAATTTTAGCAAAGTAGCTAGCCAGGATGCTATGAAAATGGAAAGTTCTGTTGCTGCTTCAGCATTTGGTAAAAAACCACAAAATTTCAAATTTTTATATCCAATATCATGATTTTATATCCAATATCATGATTTTTTTCTCTAGACCAACCATCTTGAGAAGTTATTCCAATATTTTTTTCCAAGCTAGCAACCTTCTTTATAGCTTCTTCTGCTTTTTGAGCAGTTTGCTTATGCTGAGTCTCCAGGTCCTCCATACGATGAGCTAAAGGAGTTATCATATCCACCATATCTTGTTTTAATTCTTGATGCTCTTTCCCCAAGGCTTCTAGTAGAAATGATGTCGTTAGGAGAGGGTCCGCAGTATTTACGTCTCTATGGCTTGATGGGGCTGTGGAGGTGCTGGATGCTTCTGCTGAAGCAAAAAAATCTTCTAACGACGAAACTCCCCCAACATTCTTTTGTTTCTGCTTAGCCTTAGAAGCCTTGGGTGGCATTTTCCAAGACTAATTTGCTTCAAAATGGTAAGTTAAAGCTATTTTAAGAGCGAGATACCTGGGAGCAGCAGATAATGGCTTCTGCTCGGCGAGCTGTTGAAGCCACATCCCCAGCATATGGCCTGTGTGATGGTTTCACTTCCAGGACAGGGCGCACAACAGGAACACCAAAAGGTAGGTGCTGGGACTCCAACCTTCCACCCAGGGGGTTTGGCGACCTACACCAGAGAGGATTCCAGGCTTCCACGAAGGTGAACACAGATAAGGGGCCAGCAATCCAGTACTGATAGAGGTGGTCTCTAAGGCATGAAGCCTAAAGTTTGCCTTCCTGTGCTAAAAGAGGGCAGGAGGCAGCAGAAGTCATGATGTATATAAGTGCATACCTTTCTGATAGTATAGGAGGGGAGGATGCACCATTGGCAGGGGAGGGGCTCAGTATCTCTTCTCTAAATTGAGTGATTTGGGGAGGGAAGGTGGGGAGAATGGCAGGGACAGTCCCCATCATGAGCAGTACCGAGCAGTGAGGGCAAGTTAAACCCACCTCTCACCATGTGACACTACTAGCACCAGTCCTAAGCACTAGGCTTGTTAGCTCTCCACTGGAATAGTACAGTAGAAGAGAGGTGTGCTATCAGAGAGAACAGAGTGAGAAATCCCCCCTTACCCTCTCAATACCTTTGTCATTGTCAGATCTTTGGACTCAGGATAAAAGAGAGCAGCTTGCCCTGAACAGCCCAGTGAAAAGGTGGACAAGGGACTTTTCTGACTTGCAGCTCAATTTCAATCATTCAGCTACTGGAGCTCTCACAAATAGAGATGGACATGAAACGAAATACGAATCAAAGTTCATGACAAACCAGGCTGGTTCGTGGTTTGTGAACTGGTGGTTCGTCAGAGCCCATTTCTGACAAATCACCACAAACTTTAGGCTGGTTCGTTTGGTTCAATTTTTGGTTCGTCACTGCAGACAACCTGGCACTGATCAATCAGTTTCCTAGGCAACAGGGGATGGACTTCCTGCAGACCTTCTGCTGACCCGGAAGTGGTCTTCTGCTGACCCGGAAGTGACGGTTTGCTGACCTGGATGTGCTGTTTTCATGAACCAAAAGAACCGGTTCACGAACCTGGGTAGGTTTGTGAAAATTCGTGGTTCGTGAAATGCAACAAATCATGAACTGCATGGTTCATTTTTTTTCCAGTTCGTGCCCATCTCTACTCACAAACAACCACAGTTGATCTTTTTAACCTTCCACTGGGCATTGAATAGGCATCACTCACCTTTTTCTGCTACCATCTTCAAATGCATTTATATATAGAATGCGGACAGAAGAGCACTGCAGCTCCTTGTCTGATAGGAAATTGATATTTAGAAAACTCAAAATAATTTCAATAGCTCAGTTATTAAGGCTCAAACAACAGCTGCCAGATGATATCAAAATTTAAGCCAGTATATTCAAGTGTATGCAAACTGTTTCTTTAAGGGGAAAAAACCCCGTGTACAACGGCAACAGTATTTTTCATTTAGAAAACTGTCTGACTAATCACATTTACCTTGAAGAGCAAAGTCCGGTGGTAGAAGGTCCCTTTGTTGATCCTCCCAATAGGCACAACATTACATTTAAGTTCAAATTCAATTTCACTTATGTGAAGTTCCCAGCTGAATTCATGTAGCTTGTCTCTTTCAATTGGGCCACCCATCTTGTCTGCAACAAACCTGTTTTAAAATCCGCCAAAGAAAATTTAAAACCATTTTCATAACTTTAGTCAGGCTTATATAGTTAAAAAAAACACATGTAACATTACTATCTGTACACAACTTATGATGGATGGGTTTCAAGTTTCCCTTCACATTTTATAGCACGTCAGAAGGGCATAGGTAGTAAAAAAATAAATAAATAAAAGAGCTGAGTAGGTGGCTGTGAGTGAAAAGGAATCCCAAAGATGCCATAGCATGCAGACCCAGATAAACATAATATGGAAACAAATCACAACATGCCTAGCTGCATGGACCTTGAGATGACCTATGTCCTGGAATTTTGTCCTCCTATTGCCCAGGACAGCCCAGTCTCATTAGATCTTGGAAGCTATGTAGGTCAGCCCTGGTTAGACTGGGTGGGAGAATACCAAGGAAGTCTAAGATTGCTACACAGAGGCTGGCAATGGCAAACCACCTCTGAAAATCTCTTGCCTTGAAAACTCTATGGAGTCACCATAAGTTGGCTGTGATTTGACAGCAAACACAAAAAACCCTGAACTGGGATGAATGGCTTTGGCAGTTTGTTTATATGTGATCTGATTTGAGACACGGAATTCTCCAGGCTAGTTGACCTTTTAATCAGTGCTAAATGGATCACATTTCACCCAATTAGTATGGGAAGTGCTTCTACTTACTATTTCATACTCCACTCCAGTAAGAAATACATGTCGGAAGTAATCACATGACTTGGACAAGTAATATAGTTGCTTTCTGTGCCAGCATTGTTAATGCAGCTATGTGAAAACAACTACCACTTTGGTATGGTACTAAGCCGCCCATAGGCTCTCAGTACACAAGAACACAAAATCTGCAGGGTGAAGAAAAATGCACTGCTATCACTGTAGCTATTTTAATTTGTATTAGCCTGGTTCTTTGAGTATGCTGTATGTTGCTAGACAAATTAAAATGCTAATGCTGTTTTTTGTAGGTCATCTATTTACATTATCTTTATAGACCAAGTAGCTTTGGCTCATTCTAGAAATCATTCCTATGTATGACATCCAATGTGCAATACATAAAATATTATTTTTTTATCTAACTGGCTGGCTAGATGTCTGCTATATGGAACCAGCTCACACCCAGAAGAGATGACCTGTGAGATGTGAAAGCATTGTGTTGCCTTTGTTTCCCTGATCCTGTTCACCAGAAAATACTTTGGAGGGGGGACCAACAGGCTGAGCCTATGAGCACCTGTGCTACAATAAACATTTGGGCTGGGATAAGGCAACCACTGCACCATTGCAAACCACAAAACTGCAATGGGATTATAAATTTATCCACACTTGAGAGCTTATCACACTCATGCTACAGTGTGGGTTTGGTCTTTTGCAAGAGTAACCACTGCCATCTGCAGCACAGTACCTCAAAACAGTGGTTACACGTCATAGAAATGAATAGTTAGGGGGCATAGTGGAGCAAGACGGGACTGAGGATGGAGCAAGGATGTGACATACCAAGTTCATTTGGGCCCTGGTGAATAAACTACACCGAAGACATACAATTTGGCTGCTTGCTATCTGTCTGTCTGTCTAATCACTACTTTGCCACTATATAGGATCACCTGAAGGGCAGGGTTCAGGTACCAGGGCTGATCACAGTTTAAAGGCAACTTATTTTCAGCTTCAGAGTTCCTTGTCTGTCATAATTCCTAAGCCTCAGGCAATTCAGCACTTTCAGCCTCTGCCCTGTTAGGCATACATAAACCCACTGAAATCAATCTAGAAGATCTACAGTAAAAAAGATTTACCAGGTTTTTAAGTGTTAAGCCTGTTATAAACCATAGTGTTAAATTCTTTAATCTTCACTACACATCTTCAATGCTTACCACCTTACCTTCCATAGAAGTGCACATTTCCCTTCCAACTTCCAAAATCTCAAGTGGTCCAGTGTTTTAATCTGCACAATATCTGTAGGTAGCGCAATTCTTTTTACGAGCTTACAAATGGGTGACCCAAGGGCTTAGGGGGATGATCCCATTTCCCTCTCCCTCTTGCTTCTCTTCTTTCCTCACCTAGTGATGCCCAAAACCTCTCCTTCCACCTACCTTTTCTCTCTCCTGCCATCTTCATCTTTCCCTCCCCTGGCAGACCCTCCCCTTCCTTCTCTCTGTCCGTCCACCCTACCTGCCTGCCTTCTCCTGTTTCTCCCCCAGTATGCGCTCTCTCCCTGCTTCGATTTTTCTGTTCCCCTCACCCATCTTTCAGTTTTCCCCTTCCCCCCTTTTTTGGTCCTCCTCCTCCAACTTTACCTTCAGTCCCTCCTATCTTTTACCATTTTTAGTCTCTCTCTCTCTCTCTCTCTTTCTCTCTCTCTCACTCCCATCCTTTCCCCTGCACTTAAGTGAGTGTTGGAAGCCTTGGCAGTTGGGGACTCCCTAGCAACCCCCCAAATGGTCACAGAGTGAAAGAACTGAAACTGAACCCAGACAAGATGCAAGTCAAGTAGTTGGGCAGAGACCTTGAATGACATGGTGATGAGGTTCAATGGACTCCTGCTGACTCAAGTGAGCCTAGGAGTAAGACTGGATCCAGCAGGGGTGTTGGAGAAGCAAGTTAATGCAGCTGCAAAAAAAAGTTTTCTTCCAACTTAGTTTAGCCTGCAAGATGGCCTCCTACCTTGATGAGGAAAATCTAGCCATCTGGATCCATGCCACGGTAACATCAAGACTAGACTACTATAGGATTCGTTTTTGTTTTCTCGGCCATGTCGGACGCTCCTCTCCACAGGTCCGGGAGGAAGCGCCCGAGCACTCTGACCGGGCGGCTGATCTGCGAAGATTAGCCCCCAGGACTCCCAGTGAGGGAAGCAGGGTCTGGGACGCTACGGGAAGAGCCCCCCGAAAATCAATGTGGGGGGTAAATTGCCCGTTTGTCCCTATGGAGGCCGGCAGACGTGCGCGGCGCCTCGAGTGCTGCCGGGCCATGGAAAACGGCAAAGAGCAGAACTAGGCGGAAGCCTGTAAGTAAGCGAATCCCTTCTGTTATTACAAGCGCACGTGAAGGAGTGGTGGGATCTGAAGCTAAGAAGGCTAGTTCTTCCCCCTCGCTGAGTCTCAGAATTTGGCTGGCGGTCCCCCCCCCCTAAAATGGCAGCGAAAAAACAGAGTCCCGCTTTGGGCAAGTCAATTTCGGCTGCCCTGCAGGGGAAGGGAGAGTCGCTCGAAGAATTGGTGCGGAGGTCGGTTATCGAAGCCATAAAACCCTTTGTTGACAAGCTGAACGAAACAGATCAAAGGGTGAGCTTAATTGAGAGCGAAGTGAAAACCATTAAGGAAGCAGCGGGGGGGGGGGCAGAGAAGTCTGCTCGGGAAAGTGCGTCACTTGTGAAGGCTACAAATAAAGAGTTAAAGCTGGTGGAGAACCAGCTGATCGGGCTACAAGTGGAACGAACACAAACAATTTTGCGCCTCCAGAACGTGAAAGAGGAGGAAAATGAGGATTTATGGGGTCTGGTCTCGGAACTATTGGCGACACCCGTGAAGGCAACTAAAGAAGAGGTTAAAAGCGCCATTTTGGAGGTCCACAGGGCTTCTTCAAAATATGCAACGAAGCGTCAGCTGCCTCGCGAGATCATCATCGATTTTTCATCTAAAAGGATCCGAGACACTATCCTATACAACTCATACAATGCGGATCTGGACTTTTTGGGTAACAAAGTCAAGATACTGAAAGACGTCCCATTTTTAGTTCGGAAAAAATGATTTAAGTATAAAAAGCTTGCAGCTCTTCTGAGGGAACGTGGAATAAAGTATAAATGGCTATTTCCTGAAGGTATCTGGTTTAATCACAAAGATCAAGCTTACAAGATATTATCAGAAGATCAACTAAGGGATTTTGAGGATAAAAATCCGGAATTTCAGCGAGACACCAAGCAAGAAGAAAACGAGAAGTCTGAGGGGGAGGCGAGGAAACGAGCACTGCGGCTGCAGTTGCTCAGAGAGAACTGCGTCCGGGACCCAGGAGGGGGAGGAAAACTTAATTTGAATTTGAATTGTAATTTGCATTTTGTAAGGTCAACCACTCCATCAATATTATACAAAGCTTTAGTTTTTTTTTAATAATGGCAGTATGAAGGGAAAGCATTCTGTGTAGTGTAGATGTTATATGTTGTTGTTTGGGTTTTTTTTTTCTTCCCTTCCCTTCTTCCCCTTCCCTTCCTTTGTATTGTTAGTTAATGTAGTTAATAAAAAAAAAGACTAGTCTACTATAATGCACTCTACATGGGTCTCCCCTCAAAGTCAACTTGGAGACTCTTGTTGGTGCAGAACTCTGCAGCTTGGTTTTTATTGGGAGATAAACAGTGCATGCATATTACTCCATTCCTTAGTTACTCTATTGGCTGCCATTAGTTACTGGGCTTAATTCAAAGTATTGGGTATCACATATGGAGCCCTTCATATCCTTGGCCCCTCATATCTGCAAGACTGCTTCTCTTTCTATGTTCTGCCATTACTGCTTTGCTCACCTGAGCCAGGCCTTCTGCAGATGCCACCCTGCAAATGGGCAAAATCAACAACTGCCCATACATGCACATCCTCTGTTGTGGCTAGCACCTTTTGGAATGGCCTGCCTGATGAGGCTAGGAGGGCTCCCACTATTTTGGCTTTCCACAAACTCTGCAAAGCTGAATGTCACGCTCTGGCATTACCCCGGTCGATGGACGCCTGTCCGCCATCTTGCCACGTGGGTCCCTGACCTAGATTGGCTCTCTGGCCACGGGCCACCTGTTCGGCCAAGCTCCTCCAGTGCTTGCCACAGAGGTTTGAGGGCTCCTCCTTTGAGACCTCAGAATGGTGGGGCAGGGTTGAGCTGGAGTGCTGCTGACGTTCTTGCTCCACCTGAGAAGCTGCCCTTCAATCCAGGAACGGTCCTCTCCTTTTCCTCCCTAGTCAGGAGTCTGTGCCCTCCTTTTATTCCCTCTCTCCCTCTTATGGCCAACCCTGCCCCCTCTCCCATCCACCCACACCCAGGGCAGGTCCCACCGCCTGGGTCAGCTGTGGCCACACCCACTGGTCCCACCTCCTCTCAGACCGGCCTCCCCTATCACACCTGGGGCCGGCATCAGGGGCCGGATTGGCCTGGCCTCTTGGGCTCCCTTGCCTCTGCCTGGCTGCCATTGGGCTGACCAGCTTGCCTGCCCCATGAGCGGCAGGCACTTTGCTCCTTGGGAGCCAGCATCCGGCTGGGCTCCGACCTTCCGGCAGTTGGCAAACAGGGTGGGCTCCTGGGCCCAGCTGTGCTGGCTCAGGTAGGCTCCGCCTGGGTGCACTGTCCTCGCTGCTGCCTCCATCGCCCTTCTCCGCTGCCACCGCATCCTTTACGACTCTCCAGGGCACTCCTCCGCCCTCCTCCGTTGCCGCCGCTGCTGTCTCTTCCCTCGTAGCTCTCCCAGATGCTCATGCCCAGCACGTCAGCTCCGGTGACTCAGTGGGGTCAGAGCCTGCCACCCCACTGCTGCCTCAGGTGGGTTCAGGCCAAGTCATGCAAGGGTTCTGCAGGGCCAGGGAGCCATCCCCGGACACTGAATTATTCAGGAGTGTTTCTTAACACAGGTTCAGGCCAGGGAGCCATCCCCGGACATTGAATTATTCAGGAGTGTTTCTTAACACAGGTTCTAGGGGCTGTACTGTAATGAAACGGTTCCTAAAGGTGCTTTAATAAAGAGACAGGGACTGTGGAGTGTGGATTATACTACTGTTCAGTTTGTTGCTATAAGTATGCTTCTACTATGTAATTTCTACATTGTTTAACGTGTCATTTTTAAATTCTTATGTTTTGTTTCAGCTGTTTCAGATGACTGCTTGTTTTCAGATTTCTGCAATCCAAACCCTACTGCATTGTTTATCGTCCCATTCTGTTGATCATATTTAACTTGACTGTGTAATCCACTTTGAGTCTCAGTGAGAAAGGTATGCTTTAAATAATGTAAATAAAAAATAAATAAAAATAATGTAGTCTCACAAGATCTCAGCAGCATGCTTCTTTTAAAGAAGCAAACATTGATTTATGATTTTGTTTGTTTCACCCTCAGTGTATTTTTTAACATTTCATATTTGTCTATACATTTGGAGCTCACCCATACTGTGTAGAAAAATCCCTGCTGCCTGTCTGTGGATGCATTTTGTAGAGTTTTTGATCCACAGTCTATAACGGGATTTGAAATAGATATAATGATGAATGTATTTTATTGTTTTTAACAATAACTTTTAAAAATGATTGTTTTAGGATTGAATTTTTATGTGAAATTGTAACCTGAATCTTATAGAGAATCTTGGCTTTACTCTCTGAAAGCAAACTATAAATGTTTTACAAATATTTTAATTAGTAAAAATCTAAACTAAATAAATATACAATACGGAGAAAGTAAGGATGAGCTCTTCAAGGAAACGCCAATGAGGATTTTGTTCAACACATTTCTAAAGCTGAATGCAGTCTCTTAGGGTTGCCAACCTCCAGATGGGGCCTGGAGATCTCTTTGAATTACAAGTGATCTCCAGGCTACAGAGAGACCAGCTCCCTTGGGGGAAAATGGATGCTTTGGAGGGTGGACCTGCCGAGGTTCCTCTCCTTCCCAAATTCTATTCTCCCCAAGCTCCACCCCCAAATTTCCTGAAATCTCCCGACCTGTAGTTGGCAACCCTGTCACATGTATTCATAGAAATGATATTCTGGTACTCACTCTGCAAGTGCTATAACTTGTTCTTTGGTGGATGCCAGCGGTAGAATTGTTTTGGAAACCTCAGTAATGTAATCCAGTAATATGGGGTCGAAAGGGGGAAGCCAAACAGCCTTTTCAGGAACTTCTTCGGCTATTTTTTGTACATGATCAACTTCTTCTTCTTTTGGTTTCTCTTCTTCTTTTTTTCCTTTCCCTTTCCTTTTATTACAAAAATGACAAATATCTATGAGGAACCCTTGTGTTTCAAAAGCCCTGATTCTAGCTATAGAGTTGGCAGTGACAGGGGCTGCCTTACTTGCTTTTTTCTCATCACATGGCACATTTATGGCATACACACACACACACACACACATATATATGCGCCATAAATCAATGAAGACCAGGGTTGCAGAGGCAAGCAATAGCAAACCACTTCTGTTTCTGTCTTGCCATGAAAACCCCACCAAGGGCTGCCATTAAGTCACCTATGACTTGAGGGCAGGATTTCATGGGAGAGGGAAGGCAATGGCAAACCACCTCTGCTCCTTTCTTCCTTGAAAACCCGATGAGGTTGCAACTCAATGGCACACTTTACCTTTATGAGAAAGGGAAGGAGGGCTAAGTACTGAGTTAACCATATAATCATAGGTTACAATCAACGACATCTTTGTCTGATACACATGCCATACAGCAAGCTTTTAAGCAGCTCATTTGGGGTTCCTGATGATCTGAATCCATCAAATTATCTGGAATGTGAACTAGGTTTAATATAATTTGGCCATATTAACTGAATACTAAGATGCCATAATTGAAAAAAATCTTGCTGTAACTAAAAGCCCCCATATGGACTCGAGACAGATTAGCAAAATTGGCTGTTGCAGAAAAGACAGCTAATAGAAAACCCAACTCTGTTCACAAAGAACATACAAAAATTTCAGTTAATAAAGCACCATGTATGCAATTCTGCTAAAACAGATAGGTGGTTTCCTGTAATTAATACTGTTCTCCAAGGATGCTGTTCATATGCACTTTTACAGCAAAGTTGTGACATCAGTCAGGCAATGGCTCTGTACCTAGATTTCTATGTGCAGTTTGGAATTATATTTTAGATCTTAATTCACTGAGAATGTCACTATATTAAGAAACATTCTGGTCTTTCTGGATCACATCTCTATGTTTGCAGGCTCTTTGCTTTTCTGAATCCATGATGGGTGAATCACAGTAAGTTTTGGTTGGGCACTAGCACCCACAGAAACCAAACCTTACCTATGCAAGGTAGGGCTCAAGGACTACTGAGGAGTATGATACAGATAGAAAGCACCTCTCAGCATTGCTGCATTCCATCTCATTGATAATAATTCCTGCTCACAATGTGAGACACAGTAGTGGACAGTAAGGACAGATGTCCTAGATTTGGGTGGAACTAACTAACACCCGCCACCTTTGGCTCAGCCAGTTCAAGACATTTTGATTTGAAGCTTGGCTAAGGGAGGGAAGCGTAACAAAACAGTATTCCACTGGCAAACACTAGAGAAGAGGGGCCTCCAAGTGTCAAAGCTGAGTTTTACAGTCAACTTTACAAAATGGCAGCCACCTTTTACAGAGCTCCTTCCATTGTTAGCAGTCAGACCCTTCCTCCTGCTGAGGGGCAGTTTATTGATATGAAATCATAAACGCCCTTCCTCATACAGCATAAGCACAAAGCGCTGCCAGGCCTGAAATATAACAAAATGGATGCCAGCCAGGCAGGAGCCTAGAAATATTTTAGAAAGGAATCAAAGCGGCTGACTGACTAATGGCCCCCTCCAAGTCCCAGAGAGATGCATAATTTAGGACAGTGGGTCTTCCAAGAACTGACTAATCTCATCCATTTCCAGCCTCTTTTCTCCTCACCCATTTAAACTGATTAAGCACCACCTAACGCTATTCATCAAATAGGCTTGTAGCCTGGGCTGGCAACCCCTAGACCTCAAGTAAGGTATATCCATTTCTCCCCTCTCCATATTTGGGCCATGGGTACCAATCTATTTCTACAATGGATTGGAAAGCTACAGGCAGTTGTGGCTTCCCATTGTGTATATCCACTATAAAACACATTTGCCTGTGATCATCAAATACAAGCAGTTTTCATTAATTTCCCCCCATGCTCAAGGAAAGTTGCCATGTTTGCAGTGACCCAAAGGAGGCAGGGAACTCTCGCTTCTGCCTGCCTTCAGAATCACAGTGGGCTGAAGCACAGTGCCATCTTGAATGCTTATATACAAGAAACAGTTGCATTTATAACTTTTTGCCCTTCAACTCTAAATAAGAATAAAGTTAGATCATTCGATTTATAGTACCTTGATCCTTTCTCTCTACTGCTGCCTTTGCTGAGTGAAGACCACCGTCCCGGAGTGTCCGACTTTTCCTCTGCTGAGCTATCAAAATTATAAAGTAATTTCCCATTTCTCTATGATGTCATTAGAAATTCTTAAGGGGTTTGTGCATACATGATGCAGTAGTCAACGAAGATGGTACTGTAGGCAGTACCTTCCCAACAAAACCAATGACAAAACAAAGGAAGTCAAAAAGCAGTCTCACTAGCTTGCAGACATCATATCAGATCTAATCCCACATTTTCATTAAGTAATATCATAATTATCAAAAAAACATGACATTACAATAGTGTTTGCACTTCAGCTGTGCTGATACTGTTACAGGAAAAACTGCCCCACATTAGAATATACCTTCTTAAAAACGAACAACGTGATGGGGACTCTGCATCGCTCTTCAGTACCCTGGTGGAACCAACACCATACTTGACACTGCTGCACCAACAGGAGTCAATGGATGCATAGTCCAGTGTCAACTGGGCAGACTTTATGCATAATGGTATACTTTGACTTCACCAAAGGAAGTGGCCATGACTCAGTGGCACAGCACACTCTTTGATGCAGATTGTCCCAGATTTCTCTCTGGTATCTTCAGTTGGGAAGGTTCTAAGCCATAGATTCCAGGAAAAACTGTCCTCTCTCTATGGCCCTGGGGAACTGTTGCCAGTCAGAGGAAGACAAACAGTTTGATAGGACACAAAGCAGATTCATGGGTTTCACCAAGCGCAGTCACAGCCCATCTCTTTTTAACATTAATATTAATCAAGAAGGAAAAATACATCCTGTCTAGCTATCTTTTCTTGTTTCCCTAAAAACCACAAGCGTTTCCATTTTGTCCAATCTGCAACGAAGAAGGGCCAGAAGGAATTCCTTTGACTGGAATGTAGTCTTTTGCAAGGCCACTACTACTGACAAATGTGGATCCTTTTCAATGTAGCCCTAGCAATTAAAAGAGAAGACAGCTACAGACAAACAGTCCAGACATACATTTACAGGACTTTGATTTACAGGACTGAATTGGGTCATGGGATGCTGGGGGGAAAAGTGGGCATCTAAACATTTATTTATATAAAGACAAGTGTCCTAACTGACTCATCAATGCCCAGCCCAACCCCCTGGATCTAGAAACATGAAATTTGGGGAGAATGTTCCTTTCAGGATGTAAAGACTCACTAAGAAGGGATTTTAAGAAATTCACCCCCTAGGGGGGTAAAATGTGTTTTCCAGTAGGGATACAGCTTCCCTGTGTGGCTGGCAGGCTGCCCCTCCTCCCACGAACTGCCAACTCAGCCACTCTTCTCTGAGGTCATTTGCATATGCGGCCTGATTGGTCATCACCCCAACATTCTAAACAGTATGCAGTTGCTGTTGGGAGTCATTGAATGTGTCCTGAAATAAAAATACACCTCCCAGTCTTCCCCTCTAGGGTTGCCAATCTCCCTGTGTGGTCTGGCTTTCCTGTATGGCTGGCAGGCTCCTGCCTGCTCGCATCCTCCCCTTTGATTGATCAGCAATGGAACTATGTGTTCTGAGGTAAAAATCAGGTAAATGAAAATGCAGACAATTGAAGAAAGACAATACAAGACTCCTGAATAGGAATTTTATATCAAAGTCAGTATGGCAACTGAGTTTTTAAATGTTCATGGGGAGATGGTATATGACCTTTCTAGGGGCCATTTCAATGTGAACCTCTCACATGAACCTGCCGAAGTGCCCACCACACCACCCTTCCCTCAATCCAACTCCACCTCACACCTCTCACAGCTATCATCTCTTACTGCCGCCAAGAAGCCTTCTGGCAGACATCATGCAAGATACACTGACGGGAAAAGGAGGAAGCAACTTAGAGATGTGGCAAAGAAATATGGTCCTATTCCTGCGGTGCACTGAGCAGCAGTGGCCAAATACCAGCAAGATTACCCCGAAGTGCACAGAGCAGTAGTCTCTCTCTATGAGCAAAACAATCCTGGAAGACGTGTGGAGAGGGGCTCACTTCCATGGGAGGTCAAGGCTTATTCAGGCATGGCAGATGATCCTTTGCTACCTTCAAGCTGCCTCTTAACCTCATCCATGCAGAAACACCCCTGTTCAGCATCTCAAAACAAAGCAACATGGCCCAAGTGCTGCGGAACTGTAAGCTCATTTTTTGGGATGAGAGCACCATGGCGCACAAGGGGTGTTTTGAGGCACTGAGCATAACCCTCAAAAATGTCAGGGGCAATGAGAGAGTGATGGGAGGAGTGACCGTGCTGCTGGCTGGAGACTTCTGCAGACTCTACCAGTAGTCCCAAGGGGAACTCGAGCTGACGAGGTTACCGTGTGTATCAAGGCGTCATATCTGTGGCCCCTCATCAGGAAACTCTCACTAAGAAAGAACATGAGGGTCCACTTGAGAGGCGTCCGCTAGGGAATTCTCTGAACTCCTACTAAAAATAGGGGACGGATATAATGTGAGTCCAAGGGAAAGGTGACCATCCTTACAGGCCTGGGCACAGTAATGATGACCCTAGCAGACCTAACAGCCACAATATACCCTGATATCGTCACTATCACAGAGAAGTCCATGGACTGGCTGTGCAAGCGTGCCATTCTGCCCCCCAAGAATGACAAGGCTGCCATCATTAATGAAACACAATTTAACTCCCTCAAAGGGGCAGGAGTACAGATCTGTGGACTCAGTAGTGTAAATGGATGATGCGGTCCACTACCTTGTGGAATTCAACACGCTCAATCCTCCTGGCTTCCCAGCCTACAAACTTGTCCTCGAAGTGGGGGATCCAATGATGCTGCTCCAGAACCTCAGCCCACCCAAACTCTGCAATGGCACCAGACTATGAGTGAAAGCCCTCCACGGGAACATCATCAAGGCCACATTGTTCACCGGCAGTGCTCGGGGAGGAATCGGTGTTCATACTACGCATACCATTCATACCATCAGATAACCTCTTCGAGTTCAAGAGACTGCAGTTCCCCTCAAAGCCTGCTTTGCTATGACGATCAACAAGTCCCAGGGGCAGATACTGAAGGTGGCAGGAACTGACTTGAGGGAGGACTGCTTCTCACATGGGCAGTTCTATGTGGCCTGCTGCAGAGGGAGCTCACCCAGCAGCCTGGTGATCCTAGCACCTGAGGGGAATACCACCCATGAGGTCTACAAAGTGGTCCTTCAGTAGAAAAAAAAAGGTTGTATGTATTTTTCACTTTATTTATTGCACTACAATCTTTTCCTTTTAAAATCTCTTCAATAAATGTTACATTTCGAAATTCATTTCATCAGTTTTCGGCATCAACACACTTGGCTTTATTCAAACACCTTTGTGAAGCTCGGGTACTATGCTATTATACTACAAAACCAACTCAATCCCCCACAACCTAAAATTGTTACATACCCGTAAGTATTATAACTGGATTTAAAGCAGTTAAATACCGTAGCGAAGCACGGGTATCAGGCTAGTTTTAAATAAATAAATCTGGAAATTATCTGTAGATTATAAGCCTAGCAAACATATGTTACAACCTGCAGGTTAAACAAGCTCTGAAAACAATATGCTTAGTATTATATAATGCTGTGGAATTGCTATCAGGGGCAATTCCCCTGGGAAGAGGAAAAGGCCCTGGACAAGGGCTCCAGCCTGCCCAGGCCCCAACCTTACAAAAGAGGGACAGCTAGCCAGTCCGGAGCTAGCCAGCTGTGAGTGACTGCCACAGCTCTGCCAGGCCTGGGCATGGCCTTTGGAATGCTGTGCCCAACTTGCTCAGGGCCAGGAGCCTTCCCTAGGCCACAGCCGGTCCTTCTGCCCCGGGCTGGACTGGCACCAAGGGGTGGGCAGGAAATTGGTCCAGGAAATTCCCTGGTGAGTATAATGGCCAGTCTGCCCCTGATATCTATCTTTTGTCACTCAAGGATTTGGACTGAAGTGACACAACTGGATGGAGCAGGGCCTGTCTCAAAAGAAAGTCAATCTTAGGCTGCTGTCTGATGCTTAAGTTACTGGTCAGCTGATATTTCCTGAATGGTTGCTAATTGTTAGCAGGTGGGTCTCCTGAGAGCTCTGATCTTTAAAAAGGTGAGATCTTCCAGTTGAGGGAAGCAAGCAGTAGTGCTGTGTGTGTTTTTGTGTGATGGAAACAACAATTTTGGAGTCTTAAACAATGACACAGAGAGAGGAAACAGGCAGATAGTAGCTGTGGGTTGGCTGAAGGCGGAGTTCCTTGAGGCACAAGGTAAGTCTCTCTCCTTGAAAGGCAGCAGATCTGCTTCCTTGTAGGAGTGCCTCAAAGGCTCCACCTGGACTCTATTAGTTCATTTGTACATAAAGCACATAGTCCAGTGATGAAGTACGTCTCCAATGCGCCCTCATTCACAAGGACCAAACCAAGGTAGCACTGCCT
Organism: Eublepharis macularius; assembly: GCF_028583425.1. Taxonomy (NCBI): domain Eukaryota; kingdom Metazoa; phylum Chordata; class Lepidosauria; order Squamata; family Eublepharidae; genus Eublepharis; species Eublepharis macularius. The sequence goes on along the minus strand of NC_072800.1, from coordinate 68,950,570 downwards.
TAGAGCATGACTGCTCAGGAAAGTGGGGAGAATGTAATAGTAGTTTTCCCATTTTTAATTCCACATTCTAGTTTCAGATACTACTCTATCATTTCCTGTATTTTTTACATTGAATTCTGAACAACTTTCTTCACATTTAGAATCTGACACATTAGGAGAGGCAGAATGACCGTATATACCTGGCTTTTTCTTTACTAATTTTTCTCATGGTACTGAAGCTTCGGGCAGGAAGATCTTGTGACTTTTCCTCAGTTGTAGGAGGTAGTTCACTGAAATAACACAGGACACACAGTTGTTGCACAATATAGTATCAGACAAATGGACAGCTTGCTTACATAACAGAATAAATACATCCACATGAACAAATACACAAGTGTAGTGGGAGGAGAGTCATGTACTTGCGCCAACAGGAAGGAAAGGAAGACTTGACCCTGGGAATATGCGAAAAGAAGTCCCTGGGTTAATTTGGGAGGCAAATACCTCCCAAAGTACAGAGGAAGGGACTGAGGACTTATTGACTTTGCAGTTCACTCGTGTGTGGTCTTTTAAAAGAGAGGCAACACTAGAGATTATGAAACTATTATGACTTTGGAGTCATGCATTATAGACAGTGCCTCTGCCTTTCCTGCCTCCTTTATTATTTCTTTTTTGCACTTTTTCTTCTTTTTCTCATTACTATCTATTTGGATGTCTAAGCCTGTGCAGCGCTTGTCTATTTTCTTCTGTTTCTATAATAGGAATGCATTCAATTCTAATGGTTAAGTACTGGGGAAATTGTCATGATGTTTGAACCTTGGTCGACATGTGATCTTGCTATAAATTTTGAATTTGGTCTTAATGCAAAGACCCAGGTAGATGGGGATGAGACTGTGTGGTTGGGCTTATAGCAATGGAAGAAAGCAATCTGAGCTAGTGGGAGTGAAGAAAAAAAGTTTTGAAAGGCTTAGACCATAATTGATAAGGCTCGGTGTCTTGGTTGCTTCTGGCTACTGCACTAATAGAATGAGGAGACGCTTGCAAATATTGGAAGCTTCTGCCTCTGTCTAGTTTGGATTGTGTTAGAGTTTGTGAAGGAGGCTGAGAGAACAGTGCCCCTCTTCTGAGGCCAAGGTCATCTCATTCCATGAAATGGGAAAGGGATAAGTGTTTAAATGCTTGTTACAGAAATCAGTGGGTTTCACAAAACAGTGGTACCACAACTGAAAATTAAAAAATAAATAAATATATGGATCTCAATATCCTAAAGTCCAAATAACTCATGGCAAATGGGATCTGTGTTTGGATTTCCAAATGAGCCTCCATTTTTTATTTATTATATTATAAAAGTAACAAATAATATAACAAAAAAAAGTCTTAGTGCGTAGAAGATCCTTGGTTTGTGCATAGAAGATCCTTGGTTTTACCACAAGCATTTCTGATTAAAAAGGACCTTGGGTAGGAAGCATGGGAATGGGGCTGCTAGATTCCCAACTTCCCAAACCCCAAGACTTATGATGGTGGAACCTTCATAATATTACACTAAAGATAAAATACTAATAACAGTATTTCCACACACCAATAAGGTGTTACTGGAAGTGAATCTTGCTGTCACACTCCAATAGGAAGCATACCATACATAAGGAAATGTGTGTAGTCACAACCATGGACCAGGCTTACTGGACTTTGGCCTGACCATCTTAAGTCAGCTCCTTGCATATCTTAAATAAAAAAATCTGCAGCCTCATCAACATGCATTCCAATCAGAACAGTGTTTAGTAGACTCACACTTCTGGTGATTTAGCATTTACTAAAATTATAGCTCGGCGATCATTGAGTTCCTGAGCACTGAGTTCCTCTAAAGACAATAGTTTCACACCTCGTTTTACCTGTAGAGAGATTAGAATAAAGCACACAACATATTAAGTTCAGATTCTACTTGAGCTGTTTAAAATGTCTATAGCAGGGTCCCCAACCATTTTCATAGAACCAGAGGAGTTAGCCATGTTCATCCGTAGTTGCAAAATAGTAAAGAGTCCAGTAGCACCTTTAAGACTAAGATGCATCTGACGAAAAGAGCTTTGGTTCTCAAAAGTTTATGCTACAAGTTAGTCTTAAAGGTGCTACTGGACTCTTTACTATTTCCCAGCCATTCTGAGTCTTTGGGCACCTTTGGAATTCTGACCCAGAAAGGTGGGTGAAGCCACAAGATGGCGGCTGCAGCTTACTTCCAGTCACTCAGTGAAGATCTTTGCGTTCTAGTGGCAGCTGCTGCCAAAGCAATGTTTTTAAAAATCTGCACTGCCAATCAAATCTCCAGCAGCCAATTAGAAGCTTTGCTGGGCAGAAGCCCCTCCTGGCCTCATCCATTTCCTAAAAAACACTTGGCGGGCTCCAGGAAAGGTGTCAGTAAGTGCCACGGCAGCCACTGGCACCAAGTTGGGGCTCCCTGGTCTGTATCAATTCAGATGAAAGCACAATGATGAAAGCTAAATCCAAACTTTTTAAAAAGACTCCAAAGCTTGGCATGTCTCTGTCTAGTAAAAACCAAAGCACAATAAAAGAGAATGGGGTGGTTTTCAAAAGGTATGTATATGCATTTTAAATACAAAGAAAACAATCAGTAATGTATGCAATGTGTAGAGAGCAAATATATATTGAACATGGAAATCCAGAAAACCAAAGTAAAAGTAAATATTTCCATAAAAGCAAACCTCTGATTATAATGGAGGCTCTCTAAGATTCACAATTCCAAGGGTAGAGGAACAATATATATTCCCGTGATCAAGGCAATGCAAACTCTTCTCCTTTGTGCAACCGACTATTGGGCAGTCCATCATCCAATAGAAGGTAGGAGAGTGATAGGGATGGACACAAGCTGGCTCTAATGGGCTCAGACTGGAGCAACTCTCCCTGGAATTGTGTTGGAAGAATGATAAGCAATGGACTGGGAAGTCCAAGAAGGAAGAGGCTGTTTCCTGGATGTGAAATGTTGCCTTGCTATCAGTTCTCTGAGAGCTGCTGATGTAAATCCACTTTGTCTAAGCCCGAAGCAGCAGAAACTTAAATCATTTTACCTGTCCATAATCATAGAACCCATCTGAAATTATATTATTGGATTCTAAATATCCCATTTGACTATATTTCTGAGGAAGATTGTGGTCAAGTATTTTATCCAAAGCTACTTCACTGAAGTTATTTTTGCGACCAATGGACAAGTTAATTTCTTCAAGAATGTCTAAAGCACTGTCAGAAAGAAAGAAAAGAAAAGGTTACTTTACATACTCTAATCAATTTCCTACAAAGAACTGATGTACTGAACACACACACACACACACACACACACACACACACACACACAAAATTTTTACACCCCGTCTTTCTGCCCTCATAAGGCCACCAAGGCAACTAACAAATTAAAACATACATAATAAAATCATGTTTTAAAACCATTGCAAAGCAGCAGCATAGTGGGTTGTGCAAAGTGCATGTAGAGGAACAAACTACCACACAGAGCCTGGTTTAAGCTTTAGGGAAAAAAGATGATTCCTTTTTTAGGGAAATCTACTGAGGATAGGAAAAGAGTAGAGACAGCATTCTAATCTAACTACCTGGTCTACGGTGCTGAGAGATGCGGGATGGATGCCCTGCACTTACGGCTGCAAGATGGAGAAAAAGAGGACGAGAGGAAGGTGCAATGCAGAAGGAAGGAAATCCTGAGAATATCATTCTACCTTTCACAAGGATAGCATCAGGACAGCAGAAAGGGGGGCTGCACAAGCCCTGACCCTTCGATGTCTCTGACCCTACTGTGTCCCCCTCTGTAACGTGAAACTGATAAACTACTTACAAAAACCATTAAAACAAATTAAACGTCAGGTTTTTTTTCTAGTTCTTTTAACCCAGGAAACCATTTCTTTTTAACTCTATTTACATGAAATGAAAATTCACCTACACAGACATTCATAAATGCAAACTATTTGAGACACCGTTCAGACAATTCGCTCCCACCCTTCACTTCCACAGCATTCTACTCACCCAAGCCTGGTCATTTCCGCTGCTGTTAGTTCATCGTTGGCACAAACCATAACAGCCCAACATGCGTTTCTTCTAACTTCATCGTTCCTTGAATGGAGGAGCTTAATAAGAGGCTCAAGCCCACCTGCATTTCTTAACTACAAAGACAAAAAAACCACCCTTCATCTGAGCCAAAGCTTCCACACACGCTTCTATCCTACTTAAGGATAACAAAACTCAGGGCTTTTTTTCAGGGGGAATGTGGGGGAACGGAGTTCCGGAACCTCTTGAAAATGGTCACATGGCTGGTGGCCCCGCCCCCTGATCTCCAGACAGAGGGGTGTTGAGATTGCCCTCCGCGCCGCTCCAGCGAAGCGGAGGGAAATCTAAACTCCCCTCTGTCTGGAGATCAGGGGGCAGGGCCACCAGCCATGTGATCATTTTCTCCGAGGGCAACCCACTGAGTTCCACCACCTCTTTTCCCAGAAAAAAAGCCCTGACAAAACTTATCCTTCTTTTTCCACAGAACCACACTTGAATTACATGCAAGTGCCCTGCCATAATATGGCAAGAGCTGCCTAGAATGCTTTCTTGCATGAAGCCTACCAGTATGGAAGGGCTCTAGCCTGCTACCAGATATAGCAAACTTAATCATGAACAAACTCCTTTCTGAGCTGGTGTATCAGCACACATTTTGTCTTTGCCTTCTGTTAATCTTGTGCTGCACATCGCAAGCAAAGCAATTTGCTTTGCTTTATCACCCGTTCAGTTTTGTTTGTTCTAATGCCCTGATCCCTGGGCCTTATTGCAGCTTTTGCTTATGGCTCTTTCTGTGGCAGCCTTGCTCTTCCCTGCTTGCTTTGATTCTCTACTGCTTCAGTCGACTTGCTTCTGTCGCATATACTTATTGTGTACCTGATCCACACTGTAGTGAAATTCTGTGGCTCTGGCCACAGTTGAACCCAGGAGATAAACAACCACAGGGACTTTCATTCTGGATTTGCACTGTCCTTTGTCACTTGATTCCATACAATGTACACACAAAGATTTATTTTGGTATATGTGTATGTGGGGAGGGGACTTGGCATTTATGTGATTAAATTTTTTTCCACAAGAAAATGTTCATATACTATAAGAGTATTTGAATCCTTGTTTTTATATAGTATACTAGTTCATAGTGCATTAAAAATCCTGCTCGTTACTTAGACCTATCTTCCTCACATCTGGCTGAGACAAGACTTATTTCTGTTTTTCCCAGTACTTGCTACAAACTGACCTGTGGTGCAAGTGAATAGACTTTTTACAGAGACCCATGATAAAATGTACTTGTTCAAGACAGACTCAAAATATAAAACAAATCGGTGTTTTATTATAAAAATTTCAAAGCAGACGCTTTGTATATACTTCACCTCGGTTCTTGCGTCAGCATCACAACCAACAGCCGCCACGGTGAGTGCTGCTGTGCTTTGTACTAGGCTGTTGGTGGAGTGGAGCGGTTCAACAAGGGCACTCATAATGCCATGGCTCTGCATGTTGAGGCGCAAAGGCTCCTGGGTGGCCAGGTTGGTGAGGACTGTGGCTGCACTAGCAACAGCCCCGTCTCTCTTGGAGCCGAGAACACTGATCAAAGGTTCAATTCCATCGGCTTCAGCAACAGCACTAGAAAAGTGGATAAACCCCTGAACACCTGTTGATTGGAACCCCAGAAATGCATACCAATGGTTGCCGCTTAATTCAAACGAGATAAAGGGTCTGAATGAATAACTTTTTATTCAACGTCCCACGTAGTCAATGGCCTTAGAAGGATGTAACTCTGCTCAGAATTGCACTTGGGCAGCCTAATCCTGAAGGCAGCTACAGCAGAGGCAACCAGCCGCCCGCACCACAGAAGTGCTGCTGGTAGGGGTGTGCGATTTGGTATATCCAGTCCTAAAATATCCAGTCTGAAAATGCCTTCTTTTTATTTTACAGATATATTTGGGAATCCCAATCAAATCCAGGATTCTCAAATAGGCAGTTAATTCACAGCTAATTCTGAAAATATTTGGAATAACCTGGGCTGCCATTTTAAAGGTCGCAGCAGCTTTCTCCCCTTTGCTATTGGAGGATTTTTGGGCGAGAGGAGGGCATGGGGAGGGAGGAGACTCTCAGAAGCAAATGGCATTGCATATTAAGGGGAGCACAACAGTCTCCTCAGTCAGACAGGAAGTGAGCTTCCCCTAATGTGCAACGCCATTCACCTCTGAGAGTCGCCTCCCCTCCTAATGCCTGGGAAACCTCCAAAAGTGTGACTGGCTGCAGCTTCAGAGAGATTTTTTGGAGTAGGTACATTCTGCTGCCAGGTTGCTTCTATTGGCCTTTGTTAGTTCTTTTTGGAAAGCGTTGAGTCTATAGAGAATAATAACCTGCTTGATTTTGCAATCTCAAAAAAAAAGAGCCAAATATTAGAGACCCTCCCCATCATTCTGGGTACACTATCCTGGGAGTATGTCCTATCATATGATGTGGGGCATATTGCCAGGTGGTTCTTGCTTGGATCCCTGCCCACCCCCCACTGCTAGCCTCAAGTAAGGGAGTCAACATTGTTGAAGCAGCACCTAAGCTTGTGTGAGGGTGACGAGGGAGCCAAGTGCAAACGCCCTGCCCAGGAATGCTAGATTGCTTCCCCAACTCACTTGTTGGCACATGGCTGCCTCTTTGGTTTGTGTTCCCAGAGATGGGATACCTGTAAGAGTTCTGAAATGAGACAGGTTAGCTATACAGCATGATCTTTGCTGTCCCCTTGGATGCTAAGTTCCTTCTCTGTGCCTTTCCCACTACCAAAGTGGGCACATTAAAGTTCTGTGGGACAGATTCCTGTGCTACACTCCCTACCTACTGAAATATGGAGCATCATAGCTAGGGTGGGGTTTATGTAGTGCTGGTGTGTGTGTGTGTGATTGGGTGTGAGGGAGGGGGTTTGGCCCATTCTGGGGAAAGGGGTGACCGGCTGTGGCTATACTGAGCATCCTGTGTTACACTAGAGATTATGGACAGAGATGTACATATAGGGTGCTATTTTGGCTCTTTTATTGTATGGGTGCCTATGGGCTACATCGTGGTATTTGGTGGCATAACCTTCCACCAGTTCTGGGGAGGTATTCCCAGGCTGGGGTGGCTTAGGGAGCCAAGTAACTCCTGCCACGTCCTGGGTCCACCCCTTTCCCTACCAGTGCAACAACTTGCACGGACATCGCTCTGTCCCATTGCCATGCCAGCGCTCAGCTGAGGCATAGAACTGCTGGGGTGCTCTGCTGGCACATCTCCAAGCTACACCAGTGTATCTCACAGATACATTGATGTAGCACCTTACTGATTCCTTGTGTGCCTTTGCCTCCCCGCCCCCACTATGCTGTCAAAGAGTGGTTTCCTTGATACAAGAATGTGTCCTGAAATATAAAACTTCAGCACTTTTTATACACAGTCTCTTATTTATTTAGACATTTTTATGCCACCTCTCTAGAAAACCTACCTGAAGCAACTTACAAAATAATAAAAAACAAAACATTAAAAGTTATTAATTAAAATCACAGGATTATTGACAACAGATGGATTTCTAATTCTTCCCTCTTTTCCAATTTGGACTGCTCTAATAGCAGCATACACCAGTGAAACTACCTCTTTCCACTGGAATTCTTCTTCTATATGCATTCATAATATTATTCTTGCAAACAACATAAGGCATATGCCCAACTGACTAGCATTTCATAGTGATTTTATACTAGGCTCATTTGTTTGTTAAACAAAACTTGGCAGAGCTATTAACACAGGAAATATACAGATGGAAATCTCAGTTATCCATGTGCTTTCTTATTTATAATTGTGCTTTAAAGTATTTTTGTCTCTCTCTGTAAATGGGAAAAAATGTGGTGGTTTCTTAACAATAAAGTGCCATAGTCTAAATCCAAGAACCTCAAGCCTGGGAGACAGAGTGCCTGCTTGGAACAGGGACTGTGGAACAGCACATGCTTTGTACACATGAAGCCCTTGGTTCAATCTAGGTAAAGAGCTGCTGTAGCACAGTAATTAAGTGATTCGGCTTCGAATCAGCACTCCACTGGTTCAAATCCCACTACTGCCATGAACTCAGTCAGTGGCCTAGGTTAAGCCACTCCTCAGCCCCAGCTCCCCAGCAGTATTGTGGGGATAATAACAACACTAACTTATTCACCGCTCTGGGTGAGGCACTAATCTGTCCAGAAGAGCAGTATATAAGTGCAGTTGTTGTTGTTTATCATTAAAGGGTTTAAAGTAAAAGATGCAGGTAATGATTCCTTCTCGGCTTGAGATGCTCTGAGCAACCCTCAATCAGAGTAGGTGACACTGAGACTGATGAGCTACAGTGCCATCCTAAACAGAGTTATGCCTTTTTAAGCCTGTTGACTTCAATGAACTTAGAAGTGTGTAATGGTGCTGAGATACAAGGGTGTGACAGGATAGGACATCTTCCATTCCAGCTGAAAATACGCTTTTATTAAGATACTTTCAGGTAGGTAGCCTTGTTGGTCTGTATTCAAAGAGTAAGATTCAGGTCCAATTGCACCTTAAAGGCCTTAGAGACCCAGATCTTGCTTTTATGAGCTAGATGTGAAGGTAAACACAAGTTCCCCAGGTAGATTGGAGTGTTTTTTTGCAAAACTTCTGATGATATTTAAAAGTTTTGGGGAAGTTATTTCCTGTCAGTTTATGTCTTAGTATTTTGATGTTTTAATTTGCTAGCTGTTGCAATTATTTTTCTATGGCACTTTATATCACGAGACTATTTTATTTTAAGCTTGTAATGAAAGGATGCCTCTGACACCCCCTAAGAAATCCTCTCCTAGATCACTGCTTGCAATTTGTTGCCAAATGCAAAACCTTAGGTGCTGACACCACAATAATATTGATAATCAAATAATATATTTTACTCTGGCTATTCTGGAGGCCCAAGAACAAAGAGTGGGAAGAAGCATTTTCGGACTAAGGTGTGCCAGTCTGCATCAGCTTCTGGATTCCCTGTCTGATTAAATGACTCTCAAGCTTTATTTTTAAATGTGTCCCAACAGTTTAGGAACTCTTTTTATTAAAATAGGGGTGTACTCCAGAAAGAAAATGGCTGAAAAATCTGTAGAAAAAGGTCCATTTCAATATCAGGATTCAGTCTCCAGTATCCAAAAGCAAGACAGCTTCCCTAGCCTCTACTATCTAAAAAAAATGGCATGTTAAAGAAGCAGGAAATAACTAACCCTGCCAGAGGCCTAAATTCCAAGTGATACAGAGTTAAGTCATAGTATCCTCTGGAGGCATGGATCCTGAGAAGCCAATCTTGTTATCTCCTTATAGATAATAGAATGCAGGTACCCACATTGGTCCAAAGCAAAATGCATGTAATACTTTTGATTAGGACCAACCAAGGTAACATAAAACCCTGTGCAAGCTTCCACATTCAACAGAATTCTCTATGAAAAGACAAAACAAAGTAGAAAATAGAAAACTTCTCTGCAGGATGCAGATAAGAGACTTTAAAAACAGTGCCAGGAAAGATATGGTATAGCTTTTGTTTTAGGACTTGGATACTCATGGCCCATACAACAGAATCCATATTTTAAAGTCTAAAATCCTTAACACATAATTGCTTGAAAATAATGGCACGTTTCCAAAATATGTTCTGTGACCTTTGTGTAATGCCACATATGGGACTGCTCATAGACAGGCCAGAATACAGGAAATGTCTAGCAGCTTGGACAGGTCTTTGAGAAAATTACACTTAAAAAGGTAATAGTAACCTCTCAACCTTCTGAGCACAGCCCTATACAAGTACAGAAGTGGAGGAACCTGTGTCTGTGCTCATGCACCCAATGAAGAAGTAAGAATCACCCTTTTGTACCAAGGTCTGCTATTGTGTATGTATGTAAGGTACTGTTGAGTCGCAGCTGACATAAGGCCACCCTGTAGGGTTTTCAAGGCAAGAGACATTTAGAGGTGGTTTGCCATTTTTTGCCTCTGCACACCAACCCTGGACTTCCTTGATGGTCTCCCATTCAAGTACTAACTAAGACTGGCCCTGCTTAGCTTCTGAGATCTGATGAGATTGGGTTAGTTTGGGCCATTCAGGCCAAAGCAAAGCCTGCTATTACCACAATCACACACTTTGGGAAAATTCTACAGGCTGCCACTAGAGGTCAGTGTTAAGTCATATTACTACAACAAAGGCTTTCTTATTCTAAAAGAATTATTTAAGCACAATTAAACTATGAAGAGCATTTGTGCTATCATAAATGAGCTCTAATCTTCTTTTAAATAGGACTCAGAGGAACATTTGCAATGTATTTAGTAAATATATGAGTTATTTGCACTTTTGTACAAAAATACTTATGTACGAATCTTTAAACAATATTGTTTGCGATAACGCACACACACACCCCATTTTGGTGAATTTCTGCAAGCAGGATGCCACCTGTGGTCTTGCTTATAAGAGAAGACCTAAATTTACTTTTTAGTGCCTATACTTGGGTGATGGCACTCATAAAACATTTCTTGAAATCTCTTGAGTGCATTCCGGGATATCTGATGACTAATGTCTTCAGGACCAATGTAATTCATGGAATGGCTGAAGAATCTTGTCTAGACTCTTTCCTCTTGGCTATGGGGGTTTCCTGCTTTCCATGCAGGGAAAACTCCCCATGTGGAAGCAGCCAAAGCTAGCAAGAGATGAAGGTGAACAAATCCAGTAAAACACACTTAGGCTTCATTTTAATCACAAAAAGATGTTAGAGGAAGAGTATGTGGAATCGTGTTCAAGAATGAGATTTGTGCAGAAAGAAAAGCAAGAGAAAGTAGATATACTCATCTAACAGAGACACAGTGCAATCCAAAATGGAATTATGCCCTTCTAAGCCCATCTACTCCCCTCCCTATGAGAGCTGCCCACCACTGTTCTGAAGCTGCTGCCATGTTTCAATTGCACTGCTGCACTTTCTGTAATCGCCACTAAAAAAAAAAGAGTGCTGCTATTTTTAATATCTTTATACAATGCTTTTAATGTTTTATGATAATGTTTAATGAAATGTTTTAAATGTTTTTAATGCTGTTATCCGCCCTGAGCCTGCTTGTGGGGAGGGCGGAATATAAATAAGATTAAATAAATAAATAAATTGAAGTCAGTGAGTCTACACACATGGGGAAAGATACCAAAAGGGGGAGAAAGCCTCTCAAAAATAGCCTGATGAGGAATGAGCATGCCCAAAAGGCATGCAATGTGGAACGGAAGAGTCTGCTAAAGTGGACTGGAGGACATGAGCCTGCTCGAGCCCTTGAGAATGTTGGAAGAGAAATTTTTCCATTCCCTCACGGGCCATTAGTTTACAAATAGTCATTTTTAAAAAAGTTAGTAACTAGGTCAAATCAATTAAACCTTAATCACTTTGTGATGGCTTCTGCTTCTAAAACATTAAGTTAAATTATTTTTTTCTTTTTTTAAAAAAAATGACACAACCAATCAAATGAATATACAACTATGCTGGCAAATGCCATACAGTGAAGAATAAGCAGGGGTAACTTGTCAACAGAAATAATACATATTTATGGTGATAATTTAAACCATGTATAACATTAATCTTCATTTCATAATAGCTGTTTCTGCCAGCAAAGTTTTGGAGCCTGTTAAAATATAAATAGTGCTAATAATGCAACTGCTTTCCTCATTTTACATTTAATTGCTTGTATAACACTTGGGTATATTTTGTATTCATAAAAGGTAACACATGACCCTCCCCCCTCAATGAAATGAGGAACTGGGGGGGGGGAAGAATGGCACAATGACCAATAGATGGCAGTGCTGCCATAAATTACTACCAGCCAGGCAGAGTAGTGACCTGCCTATTAAACCAGTGATCTGAAAATGTACCTTGAAGACCTGGTATAGCTTTGATTATTTCATAATTGGATTGATGGGGAATGAACCAACACAGAGTTCAGACTGCTGGAGAGAAACATATGGGCTCTGGAGTAGTGACAGTGTCTCCTCAAGAGTCCAGCTTGGAATGTGTTACTGAGCCTTGCTGCTATTCCACTTGCTTGTCTGAAAAAATCTGCTTTTAATTTTGCGGGTTGTAAATCTGGCCCAACGTTCTTTGAAAAAATCTGGTTATGACTCTTCTCTTGAATAACTGACCTGGCCTGTGTGTAGCAACTTTGTTTCTGTATTATATTTGTATCCAGTATTTCTTCCATCATGAATCTTAAGGTAGAGTATCTTACACAGAACTCACAGGTCTCCCATGTCAGAAACGATCAGGCCCAGGCCCATTTTGCAGAAGCCCTGTTCAGGCATTAATGTTGGTGGTCTGACTTCATGTAAGGGGAGATTGTGCTACGTGTGATCCTGTTGATATGTGCTGTCATCATTTTGTGTGAACAGGACAGCACATGTATTTTCCCACTTCAGTACACGGCAGCATGTGTTTTCAAAAGTTTGGGTTTTTGATCACCTGCACCAAAGCTTGGGAAATACACAAGTTCCCTTGTACGTACAAAATGGGGACTGCATATTTTAAGAAGATTGCGCATAGCACAATCTCTTTTTACGTAGTGGATCACCAAAATTGGAATAACGGGACAGGGCTAAAGTTGCTACATCAGGTATCCTTACACTATGCTCTAGGACCACAAGTTGTATCTTGTGTTGTACATTAAACATACATTTATATTCAGAGGTAAGTTGTCTTTGAATACAGAGGTCCCATTTAACTATCTGAGTTACTGATGGACCACTTGACATCCATGAATTTGTCTAATCCCTTTTTAAATCCTTCTAAACTATTGATCATCACTCCCTCCTTTAGCAGTGAATTTTGCATTGCGTGAAGAAATACTTTCTTTTGCCTGTTCTGAAACTACCATCCCTGTGGGGTAGATCAGAAAAGCACACTTCAAAACTAGATTAATAATTTAACTCTTTTTTTTAATGACACATCCTTTCCAACATGTCTGAATGCCATAAAGACCATTTATAGCCCATTATATGAGTTTTATACTCTGAAAGAGACCATTCAGGCCTGTTGAATAAAAATGTATTGCTCTGACTAGTGTGCATATGTACTTCTAACAAGATCATATATTGCGGTCAAGTAGGTTGGTGACCCATCAAAATGATTTGCAATAAAAAATAATCAGTCTTCCTTAATTAAGTTAGCTACTATATGTTCTTGTCATAAAAGATTTATAGGTTTCTGGTGGCTCTATGGTTTGATATTAAGAATACAGTCTTACTGGATAAAAGATCTAATATGCTTATAATAAAATGATTATATTCTCAGTGTTCCCAGTCAAGAGTAGAATATCCCAAATGTCATTTTAACAGCAAATTTGCAATATTATAAAGCTATATCACAGCTCTATTATTCCAGGGCAGAGTGGTTCCAAGTAAAACATGCTATATATAAAGCATTTCATTAAAAATACACATTTATCATCTTGGTGTGAAATGCATCCTTTCCAAATCATTATTTTGTAGCTAATCCTTTACATAATTATGGGAGCAACCTAAGCAGGTCTACCCAGAAGTAAGGCCAACTTTTTTTCAGTGAGGACTACTCCCAGGAAACTGTTTTTACAATTGCAGCTTGTATGGCAATTCCGGCCTCAAGAGCTCTGATGATCTCTTTACATCAGTTTTCCAGTGGCTGCGTGAATAAACTACTCATGTTAACCTCCTTTAGCCTATATGACAGAGTGGTAGTTAGATATTAGAGCATATTGGAATTGTGCTAGGTATGGAAACACAATAGCTTTATGCTGACATCCTGCTGCATGTGGACTGACCCTGAACCACACGTGATGATTGTTACCAGTTACCACAATCCTTTGGCCATGTGTGCCTAAGATGTTATATGGCCAGCATGGTCTCTTGGTCACAGCACAATTCCTTAGCAGTTTCTACTATCATCTAAAGACGTTCAATATATTAATTGGTGGTTCTAGGCCAGTCCATTTCTTCTCAAACATAGACATGGTGCATGTGTGAAACAGGGGAAAGGATCTCACTTCCCTCCTTTCCTCCTTTGTTGGGAGACGACGCTTAAGCTGCAGGTTTGTGAGAGAAAATAATTCAGAGAGTCTCACAAATTCAAAGACTCAACTGAAAGAAAGTGTTGTATTCCATGATGACCGCACAATTAAGCTAATGGGGAAATATGCAATTAATGATTTCCCCAGGATCTTAGGTTTCTTTGTATACAATACCTGTAGCCTATAGTTCAGGAAGCAGGTAACCCACAGAGAGAATTAATGGGTGTCTGACCAGGGGAAGTTCTCCATTAACCCCCTCCTGAAAGTTGTTTTGCAATTGTGACGGATGGCCAGGTTCAATATCTTTTTACTGATTTCCTCCAACACTCCCCCATGTTTATGTGCTTTTGCTCATCTCGGCTTGTCCCCCCCCTCTCAAAACGCAGAGGTGTACTGTAACAACAATAACCTTCTACAATATAAGGTGGATGCGCTCAGGACACCAAGACCCAGTCCATCATTGGAACATAGGACCAGATTCATCAACTTCTTCTAAATGGGTTGTGAAAGGGGTCCAAGAGAGCAACTATACTGCCTTTAGAGTCAGCTTGTACAGGAAAAGCCTCAAAGGGTTCCACTAATCAGTTTTGCGATTGCTTTTCACCTTGAGAGCAGAACAGAGAACAGCAAAGCAATTCCTGCAGGGCTGGGCCCCAGAGGCCAATAGCTAGTTCTTTACAAGGGAGCCAAGCTACAATTGACATTAACTGAAGAGCTGCAAGAAAGGAGTATCAGAGTCAATATCCAAGGCATTCTTTCAAGGAAAAGAATAGCAGGCAGAACAATGTCTATACATGATGAATGATGTTTCATCTGGTAATGTTAAATTAATGTCAGTGGCTATTAGAGCCAAGTGAATAATTTTGTGACATAAAATGAATCTGATGAAATACATCTCTTTCTCTTCATGGAATATCTATGAGCCAATCTTTTTCTCCATTTTATTTATTATTTGAGATACTCCATGAAACTTTTTGCAAATGTCATTGCTTTATGTCCTTTAATTTTTGAACCACCTTGCTCATTTATTCATGTAAATCGCATATGGATTTATTTCTGAATAAGCGAGCTCAATTGTTACAACCAACTTGCCAGTGAAAATAAATGGAAGAATAAAAAAAAGGAAACATATGCGCATACATATGCTTACAGTTTGTCTCAACAAACTCAACGAATGCTTAATCATTCAAATGCTCCACCACTGCTAAACAAGTTACTGCTATTTATATTACTCTCCTATTATTTTTACACAGCTTTAATTTGCAATTAATAGTGCAATCCTAAGCAGAGTTACAAGTCCATGGAGGTCAATGGGCTTAAAAGCATATTCAGGAATGCAGGGCGAGTGTGTAAACTGCAATTTTTTAAGATACCTCCTCACTGATACCGCTATTGAAAACCTTTACAGTATTACTTTTCATTTGCACTGCTTTGAAAATTGTTTTGTAACTCATGAGTTTGTTAGTCATACTTTCTGAGGAGTTAAATTATTATTAAATTATAATATTTTTGCTGTATTGTACTTTTTAGATTTGATTGTAAGTTGCCTTGTGGACCTCTGGCTACGAATGCAGGGTAAAAAGCTTTAAAATAAATAAATGCTGAATACTTAAATCCTGATCTGTTGATTGGCCCATTGCAACAGTTGCTATCAGTTCCTCAGACAAAATTATCCATGTTCTAGTCCAAATTCAGTATCGTGTCAACCAATACAGAAATCTATGGCTCTTATTAGCTGTACTGTCCTCTACTCGTGTTTTACTGGCTTCACATATTCATAGTAATGCAAACAGTATGGTAAAACTTTAACAATGATTGATTAATTTGGTTATATCCAAACATTTTCTGATAACAAAAGGCACTTCGATCAGCAAAATACTATTTTCTTGCCTTCTCTTCTTCTGACTTAGCTCCCCAACATTCTTTTGTAGGGGGAGACATAGCATGAAAGGAGAATGAAAAGGGGGAATCAGCAAACATCACCCCTCCTTTTCCAATAGTGGGAAATGATTCTAGGCTCCAACTCACGAAGTGAGATCTAGAGCAAACAGAAGCACCAGGGTAATGAGCCAGAACACCTAGAAATTGCACAGTGAAGATATTTCTTGACTAAGGTGTCCAACAATCTGCCATTCATCTTGCACTCACCTTGCATTGCCAAGATGGGCTGTTGTCAGATTAACTAGAGCTGTAGCGGCCGCTTCCTTTACCTCTTCATTGTCGCTGCTTAGCAACTGAACTAGCTGGGGAATTCCTTTGGAGGGGAAATAATGGTACATATGCAGTTTCAAATTAGCTAAAGTAAAACAGCAGACTAGTAAACAGAACGTAACTGTTTACAGATCATGGTTCCACCCTCCTCCATAACTGACTTACCAAGAGTTCCAGTGGTTTGTTTGCTGGCTAAATTCTCACACATAGCAGAGATTGCTTGAGAAGCAGCTATTTTAGTTCCTTCATTATCTGTTCCCAAAAGGGTAACAAGACATTTTTCAACTTCTTCTTCATGCAGGATTTTTCTATTTTCAGCTGCATATAAAAAGAACAACAATATACAATAAATTACGGCAAATAGGTTAAAGATAAAAGAAGAAGTCAAGTTTCCATACAGATGATGGTGCTAGCATTTTTTGCCTTTGCCCAATGCAGCATAAAGACGTAATGCACATGTACACTTTATTAAAAATCCTAAGCAAGCTTAATAAAATTTGCAGAAGTATGCAAGTCTTTGGAGGTGGTCAAAGGGATGCATTCCAACTGCCAGCTTTATGCAAAAGTGAGCGAACAACATTACAGATTAAGT
This sequence comes from Eublepharis macularius, assembly GCF_028583425.1. Taxonomy (NCBI): domain Eukaryota; kingdom Metazoa; phylum Chordata; class Lepidosauria; order Squamata; family Eublepharidae; genus Eublepharis; species Eublepharis macularius. The sequence goes on along the minus strand of NC_072800.1, from coordinate 68,933,688 downwards.
CTCCCTGGGAAAAAAAAGCAGCACTCATTTCATGTAGAATCAGGGATGCACACATGCCTCCCCCTTGCTTCCCCAATCTATCCTCACTAGGGCATAATGCCTTTCCTCAATTAGTGCTAATAGGAGCCGTGTCCATGAAAATTAAAAGGTCACTTTCCCAGCAAAGATGCTACGTACTTGACAGTTGCTGTACAAATCAAATTAATCCTCAGACTAGCTGTAGTGAGCGGTAAGTTAAAAATGTGGTCCATGCCTCATTTCATTACCTTAAGCAAAACTGTCAAGAGTTACCATGGACTTCTGCACACCTCCGAGACCTCAATAAAATATCATACAAAAATAAATTATGACTTGCAGTTAATAGGAATAGACTAATAATAAGGTACCATACATTTTCCCAATAAATTCCTTACTTTTATGTTCCATCCATCCTTCAAGGAGCTCAGGCACTATACACAGTGTTCTGGAGTACAGGTATCTGAAGAAGTGAGCTGTGACTCACAAAAGTTCATACCCTACCACAAATTTTGTTATCTTATAGGTGCGACTGGATTCTTGCTCTTTTCTAGTGTTTCCACTGTGTATAGTGGTTATGGTGTTGGAAAGGATCCGGGAGCCAAATTCAAATCCCCACTCTTCTGTGCTTGCTGAGTGACCTTGGACCAGTCACACCCTTCCAATGTAATCTACCTCACAGGGATGTAGTGAAGATAAAACAGAGGAGCAGCTAATGATGTAAACCATTGTGAGTTCCCATTCTGGAGAAAGGCAGTAAATAAATAAATCCCAACAAGGTCACACTTCCTCTCCACTTCAATAATGAGGCCACCAAATTTACAGGCACTCATTAGTGGCCTCTTGTCCAGCCACCTGGTGCTCTAGGGAAACTAGGTCTCCCAGAATTTGTCCACTTAGACCCGCTCAGATTCTGCAGCCAGAGGCCAAGCAGTGATGTGTGGACGCTCCACAATTTGACACCACTGCAGTATACACCTAGATGTCCATAATAAAGTCATGCCCACAGTGCATGACTGATAGTTACAACATATCAAATCTATCTTTCAGTCACCCCATAAAATTAGTGCACAAATAGGACAGCACACAGGTAGGGACACCAATGAAATATTCCAGAATGTGTTTTATTAAGTTGTCCAAAGTAATGCAGTCCACTCTGGCAGTGTTTTATAGATTGCTGCTGCTCCCTTTCACTTCTATTTCTGGAGTACGGATTCAAAGAAAAATTAACTAGTACATTCCAATGATAAGTAGCTAAAAGAATCAGAACTTATATTTAATCTAATACTTAATTTAGAAAGGGAGCATATCCCTTTAAAAGTATTTTTATATACAAATTAAACCATCCTGCTCTCTGACTGTGTTTTACTTCATACTTTTATATAATTAGTGTAACTGAGGCAAGAGAAAAGATGGGGTGTAAGTATTTTAATAAATAAAAATGAATAAAGTAAGACTCTAAGGAAAAATCCGTGTACAGCAAAGATTCAAGATGGGAACATATGTGGGGTATATGTTGATTAAATGTTCTGAACATTAATAGCAAAATTTGATTTCAAACAGAGCTCATTCTCAGATTGCCTAGCTGTTTCTCTTTTCAAGATAGCTCTTTTAGTTGTTTTCTACATGTCAAATGGCTTTGGGAGAATATTAAGGAAATGTAGAAATGAGTTTTGCCACATCAATGGTATGTAACTCCAAACACTCTAGAGATGGAATTAACTGGGATTACCAGTTGGTTTGACACATAATGGACTTTGCCTCTGGTTTGATGCTGGCCAAACATGTCAGTAATCCCTGGTAATGGTCTCTAGAGGGTCTTTATACTTCAGCAATTTGTTTTTCATACCATGTTATTTGTTCCTTGGTACCTGGAATAAAAGTGTTCCTCTTTTCTTCTAAACAGCAGTGATAATAAATGATATTTTATACTGAAAATATACACTGTAAAGAAAGAGGACATAACACTAACATTTGCTTTAACTGTTGGAAGAAAAATAATGAAAACCATTTGAAAGCCAAATGGAACACATTTCATTTTGTAATAAAGACACTGATCGAACAATATTGGTTCAAATGATCATACAGTGCTGTGCTCCAAAGTGGCTCCCACTGGACTCATATTGAATTTACTGCTGAGCAAATATGGAAAGGAATGGGCTGCACATCTGCCAATACTGGAATCACAACGGAAGTTCTGATGTCAGAACCTTCTGCAGGAGGCCAATTATACTCCAACGTGAGAACTTCCAACAAGACCTGCCCACCCAATATTTGACTATTACAGGAGAGGTGTCAGATCTAGTCATGAAAAAGCTGAAACCATGTTGTTATCAAGTCAGCCAGGAGGAGAAAAAAAAGGAACTGGTATTTTCTGGAAAGGCAAAACACATTTTTAAAATTCTTAATATCACTGCATCCCAAAAGGATAAATCCTGTAGCAGCTGCTGAAAGGACTATTTTTTAAAAAAAATCTAATCTCAGTGTGAGGATGACTGTTCCAATAACCACAGACACACCATTTTTCATTTCAATGCAGGGAAATAAAATTAACCATCATCATTTCTCGGCTCTCCTAGAAGAATACTCAAAATAAAACATTGTTTGCCAAACCCAGAAAGGACAAACTACTGTGAGACTACAACAAATTTTAAGACAAATCAACAATGTAATCCACAGCCTGATCCTAAATGCATTTATTGGAAAGCATTTACTTTCACCTAAGTATGATTAAGACTGCAGCTTAGAGTTACAAAGTACTATACTAGACTTTTCTTTTTACTCCCATAAGTCAAGCCTACATATTTTAAGAAGAGAAATAAACTTCATATCATACTTTGCCTATCGCTGACTCCCCACTTAATCAACATTTGCCATCAGGGAGAAAGGTGGCATATTAGTCTTTTTATGTATAAGGGGCTTCTTGAGGAGTAACAACATATAAATTAGGTGTACCCCACCTTTTTGAGCCCATGGTCACCTATAAAATTCTATCACAGCGTGGTGGGAGCAGCCACAAAATGCTTGTCACAGAAGGTGTAGCCAGTCATGAAATGGCTTCTGCAGCTTACCTGCAGTCACACAATGATGATCCTTGTGTTGTGGTGCCAAAGCTTAAAAATCTGCACAGCCAATCAAATCTCCAATGGCCAATTAGAAGCCTCGCTGGGCGACAGCCCCACTTGGCCTCGCCCATTTTCTAAAAACACTTGGTGGATATTGTTGGAAATAGCAATGTCTAGTGTACAAGAAGGAGGAAGAGAAGAAGACCCTTCCACACAGTGGGCAGCTAGGATCAGTTAGTTAGGATAGTGAGGGCAGCACCTCTCTTATCTCCTAAAGGTCATTTCCTTGTCTTGTCTCCTATTGGGCTAAATAGGACAATTTCCTCCTTCTCTCTCCTGATCTCTCTCTCTCTCTAAGATGTAGTCAGATAGACAGCATCTATCTCTCCTCTTTACTCTCAAATATGTAGTTCTTAAATAAATCCTTTTTAACCTTTTAACCAGTACTATGTGACTACCACTGCTTTAATTGCTACTCTCCCAACAGATATCACATTGGAGGTCCCCTGATATAAATAGTGCAATCAGTCAAAAGCCTTGGTAAGTAAGAGACCTTCTCACGGTGCCTAAAGACCAAATAAGAAGGCATCAGGTGAGTGACTCTGGCGAAGCAGCTCCATAAGGGGAGCCGGACCACAGAGGAAGCCTCACCCACATGAAGACACAGGCTCCCAGCAAAGAGCCACTTTAGATTATCTTAACTGATGGGCAAATTTGTACAGGTGAAAATGGTCCAAATAGCTCTGGTCCAAAGTCATACAAACATTATAAAGCAAGTGTTAAAGAAAAAAACATGAACAACAGAAAGAATATAAAAAGAACAATAAAACTTTTACAAGCACAAATCAAAAGCTAGGTGTCATTTAAAAATGGTATTTCTATCACATTTGAAAGGTTAAATGGATTTATCAGATTGGCCTGTCTAGGAAAGTCCACCTTACAATCTGGGGGGGACTAGCCAAGGGGCATCAGAAGCCCTAGCCTTCCTATTAAGTTTCATAGATATGAGATAGGATTAGCAAGTAGGACTTAAATGTGAAATGTAAGTAAAATACTGAAAAAATAAGATATGGTAAGAAATAAGCTTTTCAGTCTTAGAAACTGATTATGAATATTCATAAATTAAAGTAATAATTCTAGAGTTGTTAGAAATAGCTAATAGTGCATAGATGTTGGAAACAAAATCTAAGAAGTCTGTCATGGCTTGTATCACCAAAAACCCTTGAGGGGTTCGCAGTGCAAACCTAAGCGGAGTTACTCCAGTCTAAGTCCATCAGTTCCAATGGGCTTAGACTGGAGGAACTCTGCTTAGAATTGCACTGTCAGAATCCTATTAATGGACAACAAGAAGTGCATTATTCTTGATATTATTACATTGTGTTGTCATATGTTACTGCTGTTCCTTGATTGCAACTTGACAAATCACTATATGGTTGGAATTTTTAGACCTATTTAAACAGCGCTGTCTTGCCGATTGCAAGCTACGAGTATCCAGCCAGCGTACTTCACAATGACATGGTGAAATTTTTACAAAAGCATTCTATTCCATTGTTTATATAAACAAAGAATTATAAAACTCCGAATTATTTTTAAAAATTAAGTAATTAATCCACTGGAGGTAGTAATGTAATATTATTTTAAAGCCTGTTATACCTTTGCAAGAAAAAATTCTGCATCCTAGCAGCCTAAGATTTACATGGCACATTTTAGAGTCATGATGAGGAGTCAACTCTGTTATTGTTCTTTGAATGAATCACTGGGAATGAAAATATTTAATGTAAACAATCTTGAGATCATATGCGTGCAATTAAAAGAAAAAAAATACAAAATAAAGGTTTGAGATACCATCGTCTTCGGAAAGATTTTTCTTACATGCTGCATTTACAAATGGATGGAGTGGCAACATTTTAGCAAGCACCTGACTGCAGGCAGGACTGTCAAGACTTGGGGGAATAGGTGTACAAAATTCTCAGGGTTTGGGTGGTCCTAGGGCCTGAGAAGGCAGGCACTCCTTCTATCTGGGATGGTCATCCTCTTCCACCGAGCGCGCAGCTTTGGGAGGGATGCACATGGAGTGGTGAGGGAGGAAGGGGACACCCGCCTAGCCAGCCAGATCAACCCTGGTGATCAATGGGGTGACAGATGTCGCAGCCAGATCGCCCTCACATCCAAGAAGGCAGGCGGAAATACAGGAGCAAAGGGACTTGTCTCCTAGTCTAAATCCCTAAATGGTATTTATCTTTAACCCCATTTTAAAAAATTGCACCTCAGAATCATAGACTGCATTCCATCATCATGAACAAACAGAGGTTTGTCTATGATGAGCACAAACATAGTTTGTGGTTTGTGTTTACCTGCTGTAGTGCAAGACCCTTTCTTCTGCATCTAAAACGCAACTGTTCATAGGTATCACCAAACCCCTGGAGGACTCAGTGCATAGGTAGATTGAACAGAGAAGCACAGTAGCCTGGGCCAGCTAAACTGAACACCCAGCACCTCTAGATTGGCCATTAAAAACAACCTGTCTCTTAATGGGAGGAGGACCCCACCATCTTTCCACTGAAAATGGCCACCTAACCATTGTCTCTTTGTCTTTTCTTCGGTTCTGTGCTGTACTGTTTCATCTTGCTGAAGGAGAACGGAAGATGATGGAACACAGTGTTTATTCCACTAGCTTCAAGGTATTGCAATTTAGGCTAGGAGACATGTGTAGCTACTCTGATTTTATTTCTCTTTGCCTTGAGTTAACCCATGCCCCTTGGTCTTCACATTTTGAATTAAACTTATTCCAAACCTCACCTGTGCCTTTGTAACTTCAGTCTCTAAAGCCATTTTGGTGTAGTGGTTAAAAGAGTCAGGACTCTAATTTGAAGAACTGGGTTTGATTTCCCCCTCCTCCACTTGAAGCCAGCTGGGTGATCTTGGGTCAGTCACAGCTCTCTCAGAGCTCTCTCATGCCCACCCAACTCACAGGGTGATTGTTGAGAGGATAATAATAACACACTTTGTAAACCGCTTTGAGTGTGGCATTAAGTTGTCCTGAAGGGCGGTATATAAATCAAATGCTGTTGTTAAATAAACTCCTTTCTTTTATCTGGAATAAGTACCACTACATTTCTTCGAGCATCCAGCCATGCCCCTAAACAGCATCAGCACCTCAAGGAAGGAAAGGGTTGACTTTCCTTCTAAGTTTTCTTTATTCAGACATTTCTTTGTTTACAGCTCCTCGGTCATTCAAAGGCCTGGCTGAGCATAAAAAGATGTACAGTAGCCCCTTTCCTCAAAGTCAATCTATGGCTGGTGATAGCCCAAGTCCTTTATTTTTCTTACCCCACAAGCCTGGAAGGGTCTCTCAGCCACTTCCCACACTCCCAACTAGGGGTGCTGCCCCAGAAGTTACCACAGAACACTCATTTTGTTCCATCCCGTTCCTTTTACGCATTATGCACAGAGCACAATTAACATTCCCAGGTTTGGGAAGCCTTAAATCAAGCTGTGGTTCACTGTGACATCCAAATACAGATGCCTGGGTAAAGTGGTTTGATTCCCCCCCACCTTCACAACCCTGATTTGAGAAGTGAGGGGACAAATTCCAATGTCCAGGCACCCCCCTATGGACCTCACAGACAATATGGAGCTGGATTCAAAGCTTCCCAAACCAGGACCTGGAACATCAAGCATGAGGGGAGTAGTGACATGAGCTGTGTTCATGTGCTTCTCCAACATGTAAAAACTTCTATTTGTCTGTGCCATCTGAATGTAGCCCACAGAATTAGCAGGAATTTGAACTGATTCAGGTTGCCCTCCAAAAAGGCACAGCTATCAAATAGCTCCCCATCAACGCTTACATTCCAATGCATACCTTTAATCATCAAAATGAACCTCCGAGTTGCCATAAACATGCTCTGAAGATTTTTCTTAAGAAATGCAATACGAATTTCAGAAGTGACGTACCATCATAAGCTGATTTAGCAATTGCTTTTGCTGCATTCTTCTGAAAATCAGTAAGTGTGGAAACTTCAGTGAAAGCAAGTAGTTTTCTGAGACCCCCTGTCTCCTGAATCAATTGCACAGTATCCACATCCTCAAGACAGTTTGCCACCACTCCAAGGGCTTCCACATGTAGATCATTAAATTCCTTAAACAATTATGTAATGAAGATGAGAAAGAACTTTCAAAGTACAAAAACAGCTGCTTCCATTAAAAATTTTTTTTATTAATTTTCCAAATAAGATGAAAATAAACACAATGAATAACTAAGACACAGACTCACACAGAAACTAATACATATGAATGAATAAACAAATGTATTAAACATTTCTAGTTAATTAATAACAGTATCTTCCCTCAAAGAGTTCTCCTTTCAGGTAAGTTAGTACCTACATGACCATATTTAGGATACAAAATATGTCATTCACAGGGCCTCTCTTTAAAAATACGTTCATAAGCTTCTGTTAAGACTACAAAATGTGCTATTGTTCTCTTTAACAGTGCAATCCTAAACAGAGTTAATTCGGTCTAAGCCCACTGATTTCAATTTGTTTAGTATAAAGTAACTCCGTTTAGGATTGCACTACCAGACAATTAAAACAGAAGGCAAAGTATTCCACTGCTTCTAGTAGGATTCTGAATACTAACCCTGTAAAACCCGGCATCTTAAAATTCCCAACAGATTTAAAATTAATTTTGCTTCACAATTTCCATTTGAGACAAGTAAACATGATGCCTATTTTATAAAGACAGAAGGTCCCTTTCATTCCAATCATAGCCTAGTCTAGTATGCTTTGCTTTGAAACTAAAACTATTTCCTCCATATTACATTTTTGATAGCTGGTGATAAATAGAGATGGGCATGAATCGAATTATGACCAAAAAAATGCACGAACCAGGTTGGTTCATGGTTCGCAAACCAATGGTTCATGGAAGCTCGTTTCCACGAACTTCTATGAACTGGTCTACTGGATTGTTTGGGTCGTAAAGGGGCAGTTTAAATGGGCATTTCCCCAGGGTCCCTTTAAACTATTTCCCCACTTTAAACGATCAGTGGCAGGTCCCTTTAAACTATCAGCTGGCAGGTGGCAGGGGGGGATCCCCTACGTGGGCCTGCAGGGCGGTGGAGGAGACCATTTTCAGCATTCTCTGCTGCTGAAAACGGCCTCCCTGCCCCTCAAAGGGCCGCAGCAGCGGCCGTTTGAGGAGTGGGAAGGCCGTTTTCGGCCTCTGCAGCCGTCCTGCGGGCCTACACAGCAGCAGAAGAGGTCAAAAATGGCCTTCCTGCTCCTCACGGGAGGACGCTGTAGGCCCACAGGGCAAGGTAAGTGTGGGGCTGGGGCTGGGCTGGGCAGTTTATAGGGCCCTGCCGCTTGCAATCAGCAAGTCCCTTTAAACTATCAGCTGGCAGGCAGCGAAGGGGGATCCCCTCCTGCCGCCTGCCAGCTGATAGTTTAAAGGGACCTGCCACTTGCAAGGCAGGAAAGGGCCCTTTAACCTGTCAAATGCCCCTTTCCCTGCCACTGCTAAGCAGCCGGAAAGGGGCATTTAAACCCCACAAACTACGAACTGGTTCGTAAACTTACCCCAGTTCGTGCCGGTTCCTGGTTCATGAAAACCCACGAACCACGAACCTCATGGTTCAGTTTTTTTGTGCTTCGTGCCCATCTCTTGTGATAACACCAGCATGACAATTTCTTAAAAAAGCATACATTACAAAGTATTTGCCAGGATTCCTGTGCTAGATCCTAGAAGCCTGCCTTTAGCACCTCAACTTGTATCCATGGTGCTAGATTGCTGCTGGTCTAGGGCTTCACAAACCGTTGAACAGATGGTTAGTGCTGTGGCAATGTTTACTGTTGATCAACTGAGGATTTGGGGATGGGTGGGAGGGACAGACTGATCCAAATCATATCTTTACCAGCAAATGGTAAATAACACTGTCCAACTGTTCAATGGGGAGATCCATCTTTGGTTTGGACCACTAAACCTCTATATTTCACAAAGCCTGAAAGAATAAACTAATGCTTTTCAGTAGATTTTTTGCAAAAAGGTAAGAATGACTATGTTCACAGCAAACATTTTAAAATTCAGGTTCACATTCGGCTATATTTTTCAATTTAATGGTACCTTAGTCTCCAGTATCTTGAAAAGGTGATCAAGTCCTTGATTTTCTCGTAACATCACTCTGGTTTCTCTATCTATGGTAATTACACCTAAAGTTTTGAGAGCTAACAACTGAATAATTGGGTAGTCAGACTTCAGAAGTTCCAACAAAGGAGGAATCACATTTAGTTCACGAACTGCAGCACGACTTTGAAAATCCTGCAGTTAAATACCGAGCAGGAAAGGTAACTGATGGAAAACAGTTTTGAAAAATGGACACACATGAGTACAAACACAGTTAAAATGAGTTATTTTGAAGTTGTCAGTTATTATGCTCCTAACATCTTCAGATATTCACAGAATGATACTCAGCAACTGTATATAAGTTAATACATATTCTCAATGAATAACTTTTATGTTACATCTTGAAATACTTTTCAAGAGGAAAATATTAACTGAGCTAAAGAAAGTTGGCATATCACATTAATTTTTTTAAGAAGAGTTCAGTCCAATGCAATTTTGATAAATTTATCTGAACTTGAAGATATTTATACATTTGACTGCACCTTCACTGCCCAGTTTTCTCCACTCCCCCTTTTAAAATAATTACATTTAAAAACGGTATTACTATATCTTCCAACCGTTTACAGCATACAACTCCCCACAAAAGAATGGCTCCTATGCAGTATTAAAATGGTAAAATTAAAAAGTTGTAAGTTAAAAACAGCATTCTGCACATGTTGCTGTTCAATTTCTTTTATCATTCTGAGCAAGCACCAGGTGCAGTTGTCCAGATACCTTACAACAAAGACAGCTAGCTAGCAAAAGAAGGGAAAGAGCAAAATGTGATTCAGAATAAAGACATGCTCTGATGCCCTAGAAAAGATTGAGCTGTGAATTGAATTCATTACTGAGCTGATTCACTTACAGCCCGATCCACAATGCAGTTCAACTGGAGTATTTGGATTTAAGCCAATTTGGGTCCATTGAAGTAAATGTAGCTAAATCGACTTAAATCCTAGTATTTCCTCTTAACTGGATTGTGGATCAGGCTGTTAGTCTCTGAAAAGAACTCCTATACAAATGCACTATTCTGTTGCTAACCAGCATATGGTGACATTAACACTGATTGTGAAAGTAACCAATTACAATAACCCTCCTTCTCTCATGAAAAGGAGCTGTCAAAAGCATTTTCCTTAGAGTTACAAAGAGCTGCAAAATCATGGTGTGTTGTGCAAGAATAAGGCAAAAAAAAAATCTAACCACACCACAAAGACAGACATTTTCATGAACTTCCTTTCGCACTGGTCAAACAATTTTTCCACACAATGGAGAGAAGATTGATTTTATGCATTCTAGTCTTGAAGATTATTTCCTTTATGTGCATGCAAATGGAGATTGTTACATCTCAGACGATACATTTAATTGGAACTAAATTCCAATGGAATAAGTGGGATTTATCTTTAAGTAAACTGCCCCAACCCAATGTAAAAGAAACCTAAACTTCTAGCCTTCCATGAATGTGAAATGATATTGCAGAACAGCAAAACACACATCAGCCATTATTTGGGTGACAGCCCAAATAATCTTTTAGGCAGGGTTGGGGGAACGGTGTCATTCTGCATTCTTTCCTCCTGCTTAATATGTGATGAACATATTTGGGTTCAGGAATGACCATGCTAACCACCTGTTAGGTGTGTAGGGGCAGGGGAAGAGTGGGGGCACAGCCATTTGCTACACATCCAGTACTGAGATCATGGGGGTGGGTGCGGAGTGAGGTACCAGGAAAAAATCTGGAGTGAATTAAATTAGAACCATGCCCCAACAAATAACTAATTTTGAACTGCAAAGTGAAGATTAACCAGCAAGAAAAGGTACATTTCTTTGTAACTGATAATGGAAAAAAATAATCACCTGTACCATGCTATAGATGCATTCAACACAATTCTTCTTAACATCAGGATCAGGACTGTTTAGCAGTCTGATAAGCGGTTCTAGCCCACCTTGCTCAA